>NC_139724.1:64972920-67372920 GCF_964211835.1 Anser anser
GCAGAAGCACAGAGAGAAAGGAAAAAAAAAGTTATTCTCTACTTCCCATCAACGAGCGATGTTTGGCCACGTCCTGGGAAGCAGGGGCTCAAAACACGTAACAGTTTTTCAGGACAGCCCCCTCCCCCCTGAGAGCCCCCCTTTTTGTTGCTGAGTGTGACATCAGGTGTTATGGAATATCCCTTCGGTTGGTTTAGGTCAGCTGCCCTGGCAATGTCCCCTCCCCATCACTTGCCCACCCCCAGCCTACTGGCTCTTGGGGGCTTGGAGGGAGTCCTGATGCTGTGCCAGCACTATGCAGCAATAGACACAACACTGGAGTGATACCAGTGCTGTTCCAGCTACGAGTGCAGAGCACAGCACTGTGTGGGCTGCTGCAGGGAAAGGTGACTCCATCCCAGGCAGACCCAACACACCCTTGCATCTGTGTGTTCTTCCCCCTTTTCCCTCTCTGCTCTGACTTGTAAGAGGTGAGCAAACTGACACTTGTCTCCATGGGAATGTGGAGATTTGAAGAAAAGCTGCCAGGATTAAAATTTAAGGGGTGTAGAGAGTAGCACCTTTAGTTTCTGTAACTCTTATTAATGGTGATTGTAAAATGTCAAAAATCATAAGCATGTTAAAGTGAGAAACTAAGTCTGTATTAAGCACATGCAGCCATATTATTTGTATTTGAGCATCAACTGCTGTGAACTACTTGCACTGTATTATTTTAAATGAAATTAAATAAAACACAGGTGTCTGATTCATCTCAAATGCACTCCACGTATTTTAGAGGCTTGATTCTCCTAACCTGACTCTTTAACTGCTTGTGACCATTCAAAGAGATTATAAATGATGTCTGGATCATCTATCTATGCTGATGTTTCTCAATCTGAACAGTAATTTTACATGTTAATGAGTAGCATCTGGCTTTCCATTCAAAGGCTGCTTAGCTTGATGTGTGCCAAGGACACTTCAAAGTTTCTGAATCACGAACTGCTTTCAAACCTGCAGTGCTTTATGGCATTACTTCTGTGTCTTTTAGGACTCTAAGGTAGCGGTGAGGTATGCAGCATGTCAGAAGTGGAAGCAGCACAGATTTACACCAATATGAACTGCAGACATCTGGGAATAGTTCCCAGATGCACTTAGTACTCATCTGAGACACATCCATTGCCAACTGGAAGGTGCAGTTTAACTCTTAGCAGTTCAAAATCCTCAGGCTTTACAAATAGGCACCTTCAAAACTAATAGCTCGAAGCTTTTATCTTCCTCGGGCAACATGTCTAATCACCACCTGCTGCACCGCAGCCGTGCCGTGTGTCAGATCTGAACCTCCCAAGGCTGTGGGAACGTCCCTGTGTCGTGTGGTTAACATCTTAATTAGTTACAAGGCTTGCGGTAGCTTCACTTTCCAGCTTCGGTGACGAAGGGAAGTTCTTCTCCTCCCTCCAGCGCTGTGTATACAGCAGGGCAGCCCAGATGGCCCCGGGCAGGAACCCCCGGCGCTGCCATTCCCTCGTCCCGCTTTCACCGCTGGCTAAATCCCTGCCGAGCGAGCAGGCCAGCCTGCAAACCCCACGCCGGGCTTAATTTGTTTGAATTACGGACGAGCCCGCTTATAAACGGGCTCGGGCAGCTCCAGCCCGTCAGCCGCGCACTCCGGGCAGAGCAGCTCTGACCCCCGGCGGTCCCCGGAGCTCCAGGCTCGGCCCCTCCGGGTCCCCCCCCCCCAGGGTCCCTCCTCCGGCTCTGCGCGGCTGCGGCCGCGCCCCCGCTGCGCGCTGCCCGGCGGAGATGCGCGGCCGCTGCGCGCCTGCGGCATGGACCCGGCGGCGGCGCCCGAGGAGGACACGCTGGTGGCCCCGGCAGCGGGGAAGGGTCCCCGCCGGGCAGGGAAGGGCGTAAGTAGCGCGGAGAGGCGCGGAGGGTGCGCGCGTGTCCCGCAGCTTTCCAGGTGGAGCGGAGGAGAAAGCGGAGCCGGTGCGCGGCCGCTGGGGATCCGGCGTCACTCCGCGTTGCTTCCCCCAGAAGGGAGGAAGGGCTCAGGTTGCAGAGCCCGAGCCTTTTTCCCCGCTCGGAAAGTTGCGGCTGGTGCAGAGGAGAGGCCGGCGGGGTTGGGCTGAGCTAAAAATATATTGCGGCTGCCCCGGCCGGGACGCGGAGGACGGGAGGAGGGCAGCGGCTGGGGCCGCAGGGGCACCCCACGGGCAAGGGGGACCCCACGGGTGGGCGAGTGGCAGGCGCTGGGGGCTGCTTTCCCACCAGCAAGGCGAGGACACGGGCTAAGCCCCCCCAGAATCAGCAAGTCCTAAGGGCGAGGAGAAAGGCGAGGAGGGAAGCCCGGGGGGTTCCCCTTCCTCCCCGGCGGCGCAGGAGGGTATCGCAAGCCGAGGAGCACGGTGCGGTGCCAGCACGCACCTGCCGGCAGCCACCCGGCTGGGCACGGCCACTCTCAGCCTCCAGGATCGCTCAGGTGTTCGGTGCTTCCCTAAAACTGCCTCTCGGGAAGCCTACGCGAAAGGTGTGCAGAAGTCCGGGTTCCTAAATTCAGCAGACAGTCGGAGCAGTACCTGTTGAAGAACCCTAAAACTTTCTTCCGGACATTTGTAGTTTCCAGCTTACAACCGTGATTAATCTATAGCCAACTAACCAAAATGCAATAGCCCAAACTGTGCTTTGAAAACTCAAATGCAAACCAGCATGCATATAAAACAAAGGCAACGTAAGCTGCACAGCGCGCAAGTATTATACTGCATGCTGGACAAAAGAGGTGTGTTGAAACCTCTCAGAGCACCGTGCCCTGGGTAAGAGCAACAAAAGGTGGACTTTCACAAGAAAGCAGCACACAAGAGGCTGGAGGTCTTTGCTGGGATCTGACAGACAGCTTTCCTCACTGCAGGTTTATTGCTCTGGTGACAGCAGCAACAGATGAGTGCACTCACGGTGTTAGAGGACCACCTCTGAGGAGGTGTGGTCGCAGTCTTGTTTCACAGTCATTGTAAAACAGGTTGCTGAGTTTGTTGTTTTTTTTTTTTTTTTTTAAATGTTTCCACAGGGTTAATATTTTTCTGAGCAACCTTTTATTTTTTTTTTCCTCCCCTTCTTGCTTCATTACGCTTTCATCTCTTATCTGGTGTTGCTGAAACTTGAGCAAATATTTAAAATAACGTGTGAGGAGACAGGTCATGGAGAAGTTGAAGTGCATGTTCCAAGAACTGTAAAACTTTGGGGTAAATCTGAGGCTTTGTGTGATTTCTGCAGCAGACTACATACTTGAAAAATTCTTGGTACTGAAGTAGGCTCTAAACCCTGCTATTCACAACACTTGAAAAGATGTGGGGTTTTCTAATATGGCAACACTTTTGTGATTTGTATTGTATTATTTTCCACTTAAACCTATGTACAAGTAATTTGCCTGCGCTGAAAGTTTCAAATATTCACTGGACTTTTTAATAAACACTAGGCTATATGATCCAAATCGCCATGTCTGCAGGGTTTTTCCCAGGGTTTTAATGTTGTTGAAGCTGATGCCCTTAGCAATATTGCATCAAGATTACCACACAGCACACGGAACGTGCACTTATCGTTTGTGACCTCTT
This sequence comes from Anser anser, assembly GCF_964211835.1. Taxonomy (NCBI): domain Eukaryota; kingdom Metazoa; phylum Chordata; class Aves; order Anseriformes; family Anatidae; genus Anser; species Anser anser. The sequence goes on from NC_139724.1 coordinate 64,976,505, forward strand.
TGGGAGCAATCTGGTAGATCTCCAGGAATATTCTCTTCAGTGCCATTAGTTCAGGGTAGTAGTGATTCCTATAAGCATAGGAATGGTTGTTCATAGTACAGAAGTAACAGGCACCTAATATGAGGTGTTATGAACACCTGAATAGAACTTTATGTCAACATTTCTACTTTTTTCTTATCAAAGTAATAGTGCAAAGCTTTGTGTGTGTGTGGCAGGTTCATTTTAAGAAGCTGGCTAATAATAAGAAATTGTATTTGGCTTATTTAACAATCTCAACGGGATATATTCCTTACACAAGGCTTTCTTCCCCCCGTACACTTTCTCCTGACCTGACTGAAAATAGGGCAGTCAATGAACTGTGTAATCTCTTAAAAAGTTACCACATCATGTGGAAGAAGTTAAAAATGCTAAGCTGTCCCCCAGGGCATGTTTTAAGCCCTTGGGGAGTGCAGCTGCGGAGCATGGCAGACCCCACACACGCCAAGCTGCCAAGCTGGGCGCGCAGTCTCTGCTCCTGACGTGTGGATATGTCATCACTTCTCCATGAACCAAAGTGAGTTTGCAGTGACACGGTGGCAATGCAAGCTCCGGCACTTGCCAACTGCCAAGCTGCATTCACTTTCCCTACCATGCTTATCCTGGGGCTTGTGGAGCTCGTTCCTCTGCATCATCACCACTGTTATGCCATGTACTGCATACAGAAAGGTAGCTCATGCTTCAGATCTTCATTTTCCAAAGCAAACACGAGTCTTTGTGTAGTTGACAAAACGTATTGATTCATTAAGCTGTTGTGTCCGCTTGAAGGGATGTAGCGGAAGCTGAGTTTATTAGGCCTGCTTAATCAGGTGTTTCTCCTTTTGAAAAGATTCAGGCTTCAGCAAGCAATCGGACTGGACATAAAGCAATAGTCAATGGTACCTGAAATTATGGATTCTTAGTGGAGTTCTTAAAAAAAAAAAATAGTTGGGATGGCATGGGTGGAAGGAGGAAAGTCCTAAAGGGAGAGGTTCTGGACGAAGACAACAGATGGCATCTCTGACAGCATTTTTGAGTGGCAGCAAATTACTGCTGGAAACTTACATTTGGGTTACAAAATTAGTTTGTAGGCATCATTTCATTTTTTTGGTCAAAGTTTTGCTAATCCTTATGCTCATAGGAGAAGGTGGACACTGTTCCTAAATTGGGTCTACCCAAAGCCCTGTTGCATCAAATGTATGCTACTACGTGCTTCATTGTTTTAATTGTATGTTGCCAAAGAGTTTCCTATGCTGAAAGTATGCTTCTGTAACATTTAGCTTTTTTGGTGTTGGGGCCTGATGGGATGCTTGAAGCAAAATCCATGGGGAAGAAGTTTAAATGTTCACTTATGCCTTGGTAAATGTTAACTGAGATGCTGTCACTTCAAATTTACTGCTTCTAGGATTGCAGAAATGGAAAGTGTTTCAGGCCATTATTCTGTAGCAAGGAGATCTGCCTGCAGGAGCTGCGCAAGATAGCATGAGGAGTGTTTAAAACCTGGGCTATTTCATGTATACTAACAATGGCTACATTTTTTCATTGTTTTTCAGAATTGGTCTGGAAGTCTGATTGTAGCCTCTTTAATTGGTGCTTTTGGATCATCTTTTCTTTACGGTTACAATCTCTCCGTCGTGAATGCTCCTGCAGTGGTAAGTGACTGACAAAACTGGAATTTAGTTATCAGTAGAGGGCAGCCTTGTCCACCGAGTGTGTGCACTTCAACATCTTGCTTTTGTAATCCTGCCAGTGAGTTAGAAGAGGTAAAACTTTTCTTTGCTTGAAAAGTTTTCTGCTGTCTCTGAGGTTTCCAAGTAGGTTCAGTAGCTGTCAGGAAACTAAGTGCTCCTGTTGAGGTGATGTGTGCACAACATTTCTTTTTCATTCTCCCAAAACCAGAATAATGCTAAATCTTTTTCCACACTTTTGTGTTATAAGGTATTTTTAATAGCCTGTCTTTCTGGCTGGTGACTATTTGGTAGTTATAGGTGCACATTCAACAAATTCTGTTCACATTATTCAGTTCTGGAGGTTGACATGGCATTTCATTCTCACAGTACAGATAATATAAATAATGTCTCTGTCTGCCTCTTAAATAATGGGCCTCTTCTGCATTTTGTGGTGATGCCTTGTTTGCTTCTGATTTTGGTTGCGCTGTGTTGACCATCTGTTGGCTGCAACATGTGGAATATGTCTGATGAAAAGAGCATTGTGTAATCAGTGTACAGTATCAGAGGGATTTCATTAAAATATCAGCTATCACAAATGGAAATCTGAATGTTTTGGTTTTATATTGGTGGTCTACAGAGCCTTTTAATTCAATCAAACACAGAAATAACCAATTCAGCTGAAGTTGTGAGCAATACACACACAAAAAAAATATGTAGTAAAATTTTTCAGCTAGCTGTCAAAACTTTTTTTTTAATTTTTTTTTTTTTTTAGTTTGCAGTTAGTATTTGCATTGTCTTTGGTCTTTGATAAACTGATGACCCAAAGGATTAGAAACAGACTCACCTTGTTTTAATTGTCCCCTTGGTAGCTTCTGGGAATTTTCTAGAAGTTCCTGCTACCTTCTGTACGGGTAACACAGGTTTAGACAGATTGGATGTTTATTCTAGCATGGCATGTCTGTGCACCACTTCAGCTTGCAATCTTCAGAAAATAAACATGACTTAACGGAATCGGTGGGGAGCTGAAATGCTGTGAACAATGGTATTGATTGTACTGACGATAGACATCTCTCCTGCAGTGAGTCAGTACTGTCAAAGGAGCAGTGTGAATTATCTGACTTCAGAACTTTTAAGTGCCCTTTACAAAATGGACCATCTTGGTAATCGGAGCTCTTCTATCACTTTCTGCAGGAGTAGAAGAAAGAAAGGGCGATCATAAGTGCTGTCTGGCAACACTCAGATGGTTAGATTAGAACCATGTAATAGATTGTAGTGGTGACCAGACAAGAGTAGAGGTGGGAAGGTTGAAGTTGCAACCATACCATGAAGAATGCTAAATTCCAGGCATCGTGGTTAGTAGCACTGTCAGGTTTGTCTATTTTTGCTTAAAATCTCTACTGTGGCTTTTGGACAGAAAGACGGCACCATGTTGATGGCTCTTGTTGACAGGTATGATGTAGTGTTGACAGATATGTATGAAGTCTGCCCTTTTCCAGTGTGGTATTGCTGTGTTCGGTTGAGAACATAGTGTCCTCCTTACTCATGCTAAGCCATATATTATGTAGGTCTAAAGAGTAGTCCTAGTTATACACCCTACTGAAAAGAAAAACATGGCTGTGTGGTTCAAGAGCAAAATACCAGTGTGGCAAAATACGAGAGGACCAGGTGGTCCTCTCTCTAGCCCCAGGATCAAGCTCTGTCATCTATTTTCCTAGGGCAGGACACCTTCCTGTCTTTGTCACGCACTCTCCAGGTTGAAGAGGAGAGTCTGTGCTCTGTTTGTAGCCATGGTGGGGAGGAATGAGCTGTACCAATGCTGTGCTTCCTGCAGCACAAGAAAAGGAACCTTTGCCCTATCTGTTTTCCCCCTGTGTGGCCATGCATCACCAAATCAGTCTGCTACCAGGTAATCCTTTAGGAACACTGATGTGAGCTAATTGAGGAAAATATAAGGGAAACAGCTTTTACCTGTAGATAAGCAGCACTCTTACAAGAGGCTATATTGGGGTGCAGTATCTCCTAAAAGTTGTAAGCTGAGTTTGATTTATAAACTTGATAGGTCAAATAACTTGTTCTGGTCATATGCAGCTTACAGCTCGCATTGTAGTGAGCATCTCTGTGTAGGATGTTGGATATCTTTTGCCTCTTTTTGCTTCAGTACAATTCCTTTCAATGACTAAAGCCTTAGAGAAGGCACTGTGTGATGCTTCCAGAGGTTTTTAGAAAGTGCTTGATCATGACTGTTGACTAAAATATGGGATGTTTCCAGGAGACCGGATCTGAACACGTCAGCATGATTGCTGAACTGTGTAGGGGAAGTTCATTTAAGGCTGAATCTATGAACTGTATTTGTAAATCCTTGTGTACATTACCTTTCTGTGCTGAAGTTCTGCCAGCTCATCAAACCACAGGGGAATACCCCTGCAGTTCTCAGCTGGGAACTTTACCACAAGTCATCTTGTAAGGTATGCTTTGTCCAACTTCCTTTTTGTTGCAAGGGGGAGATGTAATGCACCAGATCTTCTCAGAGCAGAGTTGTCTGTACTGACTAGTGCAGAGATGGGAAAAGATCAGTTCCCACTCAGTCCCCCACCTTTCTATGGGAAAGTGCAATGGCCAGTCACAGGTGCGCTTTCCCCTGCATGTGGTGCTTGACCATGTGAGAAACCCAGCATTAGAAGTCTTCACTGACTTCTGTGAACAGCTGTCAGAATTTATTAAAACATGTGAGAACATTCAGCAGTAGGAAGACTAAGATTTTAATTGTCTAAACGTTGAAGCTGCCTTTTTCCAAGTGGCATTTTTAAAATGTATTCCATGGACCGCTTGTGAGCAAGGTCTTCAGAACAATGACGTGCTTTGTGCTCTGAGCAGGACGTGAAATCTCTCGTGCTGACAGCAATGCCTTTCTTGCCTTCTTCCTGCTGGAAGCTGTGTTTCTGCATTCCTTTTAAAGCTGATATTGAGAAAGTGAGACTATTGCAAAAATATATAGCTGACTGTGACAGCCATTGGATAACTGTCACCAAGTGTGAGTGGCCTTTGTAACATAAAATCATTTTTAATCACTTAAAATCAGCAAAATCATTTTTAATTCTCTAAAGACTTGTTTCTTCTCTTCCCTTTCTCTAAGCTAATTACAGTTAGAGAGACAAGAAAAATCACCATATATATACTGCCTCTCTCTCTCTTTCTCTCCCCTTGGCACCTGTGATGCCTCACCTTGAGTACTGTGTGAAATTTTGGGCTGGTGAAGACTCTAGAGGGGAAAATGTATGAGGATTGGCTGAGGTCCTGTGGCTTGTTCAGCCCAGAGCAGAGCAGGCTGAGGAGAGGCCTCATGGCGGCCTGCAGCTCCCTCACAAGGGGAGTGGAGGGGCAGGCTCTGAGCTCTTAGAAACATAGAATATCCTGAGTTGGAAGGGACCCACAAGGATCACAGTATCACAGATTTCTAGGTTGGAAGAGACCTCAAGATCATCGAGTCCAACCTGCGACCTAACACTAAGTACTCCACTAAACCATATCGCTAAGCTCTACATCTAAACGTCTTTTAAAGACCTCCAGGGATGGTGACTCCACCACCTCCCTGGGCAGCCCGTTCCAATGCTTAATAACCCTTTCGGTAAAGAAGTACTTCCTAACATCCAACCTAAAACTCCCCTGTTGCAACTTTCGCCCATTCCCCCTCGTCCTGTCACCAGGCACGTGGGAGAACAGACCAAACCCCACCTCTCTACAGCCTCCTTTAAGGTAACTGTAGAGAGCGATAAGGTCGCCCCTGAGCCTCCTCTTCTCCAGGCTGAACAAGCCCAGCTCCCTCAGCCGCTCCTCGTAAGACTTGTTCTCCAGACCCCTCACCAGCTTGGTCGCCCTTCTCTGGACTCGCTCGAGCACCTCCATGTCCTTCCTGTAGCGAGGGGCCCAAAACTGAACACAGTACTCGAGGTGCGGCCTCACCAGAGCCGAGTACAGGGGCACAATCACTTCCCTAGACCTGCTGGCCACACTGCTTCTTATACAGGCCAGGATGCTGTTGGCCTTCTTGGCCACCTGGGCACACTGCTGGCTCATATTCAGCCGACTATCAACCAATACTCCCAGGTCCTTCTCGGCCAGGCAGCTTTCCAGCCACTCATCTCCCAGCCTGTAGCTCTGCTTGGGGTTGTTGCGCCCCAGGTGCAGGACCCGGCACTTGGCCTTGTTGAACTTCATACAGTTGACCTCAGCCCATCGCTCCAGCCTATCCAGATCCTCCTGCAGCGCCTTCCTGCCCTCGAGCAGATCGACACACGCACTTAGCTTGGTGTCATCTGCAAACTTACTGAGGGTGCACTGGACGCCCTCATCCAGATCATCGATAAAGATATTAAAGAGGACCGGCCCCAGTACCGAGCCCTGGGGGACACCACTAGTGACCAGCCTCCAACCAGATTTGACTCCATTCACCACAACTCTTTGGGCCCGGCTATCCAGCCAGTTTCTAACCCAGTGAAGCGTACGCCAGTCCAAGCCCCGAGCAGCCTGTTTCTTGAGGAGAATGTTGTGGGGAACGGTGTCAAAAGCCTTACTGAGGTCAAGGTAAACCACATCCACAGCCTTTCCCTCATCCACCAAGCGCGCCACTTTGTCATAGAAGGAGATCAGGTTCGTCAAGCAGGACCTGCCTTTCATAAACCCATGCTGACTGGGCCTGATCGCCTGCTTGCCCTGCAAGTGCCACGTGATGACCCTCAAGATAATCTGCTCCATGAGCTTTCCTGGCACTGAGGTCAAACTGACAGGCCTATAGTTCCCCGGGTCTACCCTCTGGCCCTTCTTATAGATGGGCGTCACATTGGCTAGCCGCCAGTCAACTGGGACCTCCCCCAATAGCCAGGACTGCCGATAAATGATGGAAAGCGGCTCGGCCAGCTCCTCCGCCAGTTCTTTCAGTACCCTCGGGTGCATCCCATCCGGCCCCATCGACTTGCGCACATCCAAGCTCCGTAGTAGGTCGCCAACCATTTCCTCATGGATAGCGAAGGCCACATCCTGCTCCCCATCGCCTTCCACCAGCTCAGGGCACTGGGTATCCAGAGAACAACCGGTATTGCCGCTAAAGACTGAGGCAAAGGCGGCATTAAGCACCTCAGCCTTTTCCTCATCCTTAGTAACTAGGTTTCCCCTCGCATCCAGTAAAGGATGGAGATTCTCCTTAGTCCTCCGTTTCGCGTTGATATATTTGTAAAAGGATTTTTTGTTGTCTTTAACGGCAGTAGCCAGATTGAGCTCCAGATGAGCTTTGGCCTTTCTAATTTTCTCCCTGCACAGCCTCGCTACATCCTTGTAGTCCTCCTCAGTAGCCCGCCCTTTTTTCCAAAGATTATAAACCCTCTTTTTTCTGCTAAGCACAAGCCGCAACTCTCTGTTGAGCCAGGCCGGTCTTCTTCCACGCCGGCTCGTCTTTGGGCACGTGGGGACGGACCCCTCCTGTGCCATCACGATTTCCTTCTTGAGGAGCGCCCAGCCTTCCTGGACTCCTCTGCCCTTCAGAACCGCCTCCCAAGGGACTCGGCCAACCAGCGTCCTGAGCAGCTCAAAGTCAGCCCTCCGGAAGTCCAATACAGCAGTTTTACTGGTCCCCTTCCTGGCCTCGCCAAGAATAGAGAACTCTACCATTTCGTGGTCACTCTGCCCAAGACAGCTTCCGACCACCACATCTCCCACCAGTCCTTCTCTGTTTGTGAAGAGAAGGTCTAGCGGGGCACCACCCCTGGTAGGTTCACTGACCAGCTGTGTCAGGAAGCTGTCTCCCACGCTCTCCAGAGGATCACTGAGTCTAACTCCTGGCCCCACACAGGATCACCAAAATCAGACCATGTGTCTGAGAGAGCTGTCCAAACACTTCTTGAACTATGGCAGGCTTGGTGCCACAACCTCTTCCCATTTCTTCTCTCTGGTGACCAGCAACAGGACCCAAGGGAATGGCATGGAGCTGTGACCGGGGAGGGTCAGGCTGAGTGTTAGGAAAAGGGTCTTCACCCACTGAGAGGGCAGTTGGGCACTGGAACAGGCTCCCCAGGGCAGTGGTCATGGCATTGATCCTGACAAAGTAGCTGATGTCAATCAGCTACCATTCCTTGCAGCCTTTGGTTAGGACCTAGAAAATTTATATATAGTTATGCTGTTAGCATTATTCAGACAATTGATTGAAATCCAAAAGGAGCCTTTCCACAGCACTCAGAAGATTTTTTGGATCTGATTTGTTTTGTGCTTTAGGTTTTCATTTCCAGGCGCAATACCTCAAACTTGTATGTGTTAATAGCTTCCCATTTGTTGGCAGTGGAAATCTAGACAAAGGTGATGTACGTGTCAACACATTTGTCTGTTATACTTGAATGTTGTAGCTTGTGCTTTCTTTTCATGAATATTTGCAGTTATTTCATGTGTCGATATAAATAACAAAGCTGTGCTGAGAAAATTAGTTATAACACAAGGGGAAAATAATTTGCATACTATTTTTAGTCATTAGCATTAGCAAGAAATGCTAATAGTGTTCTAAAAATGTTTTATCTTAGTCTTCATTACTATCAAATACAAATTCCAAATAAACAAGAAGATATCTGAATCTAAATATAATCTGAGTACTGATATTAGAGAGAGGATTTATTACTTGATTTAGGGACAGATTTATTTGGAATTTCACTGTGAAATTCTGTTCACTGTGAAATGGACCAAGAACCAGTTTGACTTTTTTTTTTTTCATGTTTGTTTATGTCTGTTTGTATAGAGGCATATAAAATAAGATGGGAGATATAAAATATCCCTGTCCTCCTTTTAAAAGTCAGGACACAATAGCCCTACCAGAAACTTGATAGAAGGAATACATTAGGTGGTATAATATACGTCCACCTCTCTTGCATACTTAGCATGTGCAGAGGTAGTATTTCAAACTAAATGAAGCCCTCTAATTAAATAGCCCATGCATGCAAGGGTGGAATGCCTAAGACTTGAAATGCCTCGCTTAAACAGGGAGAGCGTGGTGGTAGGCTCATCCTGTTGAGTGCTGCCCCAGGATAATTTAGTAACTATGACATGCCTGAGGAAATCTGAGAGGAAACTGGGCTAAGATGCCAAGATGAGACTTTGTGGTACTGTAGAGCTTGTTGGGGAGCAGTGATGCAGAACGGCTGAAAGCATTGCACAAGCATGCAGGGCCATTCTGTGTGAGTGACCACGTGGTACCACATCCTCACTGAAGTGCCAGACCCCCAGTGGTACTGGTCTTTGCTTCTTTTCTAAACGGGAGTGACATAAAAAGGAAGAAGTTTGCCTAAAAAGAAACTAAATAGCTGACATCTTTGCAGACGTTACAGAGACTATGTAAAAATGGGAATCTGAAGGCTACATTTTAGACAGATGAAGAAACTTAGGCATGATTGAACACGAGGGTAAGGGAAGTTGTTAAAGCCATCTTTCAGAAAACTACAATTGTGCTCAAATGAGTAAAGCACTCATATATAACTATAAATAAAGTTTAATAACAATAAAACTTCTGGCATATTGATGACTAAAACTGTGAGCTGGTCCTGAGGTCTGGGTATTTTCAGAAGGGAAAAAAAGCTTCCAGAAAGAGAGCTTGAGAATGTAACGCTGACAGATCAAAACGAGAAAGGGTGTTTCAGAATATACAAGGACAGCAAAAGAAATCTGAATTAGTGTTTTGGATTGGAAAAGTCCATGGAGGTCCCAGGTCAGAACCCTTCTTTACAAGGGATGCATTGAAGAAATTTAAATGTCAGTGAAGATATAGAATAAAATTAGTGATAGTTTTCTATCCAATTGACAAAATATCTTAATATTTGTTTAAGACTGAAAAAACAAACAAACAAAAAAAAAGTGAAATACATGCTACATATCACAGTTTAGCTTCTTATAAGTAGAATCATAGAATCATTAATGTTGGAAAAGACCTCCAAGATCATCTGGTCCAACCATCTCCCTACCACCAATATCACCCACTAAACCATGTTCCTAAGCACCACATCCAACCTTTCCTCAGTAACAGAGAAATTGAATGGGCTAATATGACTTGAAAGCAAGAAAAAAAAAAAAGTAGTTTTGAGGGGAAGATTTGGAAGACACATCTAAGTAATATATATTTGTACCTGACAAACTAGCAGAAACAATAATAGAAAGGAGAGAATTTGAGGAGGAGGAGCTGGCATGGCTTTTGTGAAGCAGCACTGTGCCTCTGGCGTCTGTTGGAGCTCTCCAAAGATTGAAGAGATACTTGGACTTTCAAAAACTATTCTGGAAGGGCTCATATTGAAGGCTTTTAAGAAAATTAAGTTGCCATGGGAGAAAACTGTCCGTCTTCTCTATTCCTACTTAGCTGAAGATAGGAGAGGCCAGATCTCAGGTTTTCATTTTTTTATGAGAACCCACTTGTCTGGCAGATAGATTTATATCTGGATCATAGGTGTCTAATTTCATGTTTGATACATCTTTCATTACTGAAAAGAAATTGCTTACCTTGTTTAGCCGCCTGTACTTCATTCAAAAAGCAGTTTATGTAAATGTGAAGGGGAGAAGCTATAACTTATTTATAGAAGTGATTTGTGATTCTTAACAGTGTCAAACAAAGCTAGCTTTTTTTGATACTATGGGATTTTTTTTCCCCCATTAGTATCAAACCAACAGCTGTCAGCTCTTCCCTCCCTCTTCGAACAGTTATTTGTCTTGGCTGTGAATTCTTTGGGAGAAAAATGTTATTTTTTATTGCTTGACTTAATAGTTCCCTGATTTTGTATGGCTTCCAGGTGCTGCACTATCATAAGTAAGACATAAAAGTGGACACAGCCTCCCTTCTTATCTCAATCCATAAAACCCCATTTTTTTCAGTTCACTCTATTTTTTTTCCTAAACTTATGCAAAAGAATTTGCTATAGCATCACTCATTTTTACAATACTGCCCCTTGGAAAAAACAGACAAGTAAAATGCACTTCTTTTTGAGCAGATCTGAACTCTGTCTTTTAGGACTGAACTACAAAATAGAGATGATAAATGTTGTTTCATGGTGAGCACAGTGCAGACTTCCACCAAAAGGATTCCTACTTACATAGCTTCTAAAGTATCGTTAAAAAATTTCCAGGGAGTTTCATAAGTTAAATATGAATCAGAACAGACCACCAAAGTAGTACAAATTCCAGGAGATAAATTGCTTCATAACCGGTCTCCATTCCTGGTTTTATTTTATAACTTAATTTTAATGTGACTTTCATGCAATATAACAGACAAATATCTTTTTGGTGTGAAGACAGAAAGCAGATTCATGTGTTATACTCAGTGGAGATTTAGAATTTGTTGCGTAAGTCAGAAGGTTTAAGTTGTTTTCCCAGGTGCTTATAAATACCTTATAGCTACCTACTCAGCTGAGCCAAATGTCTGTCTTATTATCTATATTTCTCTCCCTGTCACTGTAGTTCTGGGTTTGGAATATGGCCTGGGACAAGGTCCTAATGCCAGAGGTGGAGATCTGCTGACTTTTGGCCATTTGGCAGCCCCAGGAGGATGGCTTTTGGGCAGACCATTCATCATGGGTAGTGAGCCTGAGGTGGGCACACTGGACCCACTGCTTCACTACCCAAAACTGTCTGATACCCTTAGAGATGTTACCTGTGAATGACTTAATCTTCTGTATCTTTGAACAAGTATGCAACAGATTTTGAAATCCTCCATGAAAGACTGTGATTCTCTGTGGTAGCTTAACACCTAGAGTATTTTCCACGTATGTGTGCTTGCACAGATTTCTGAAAGAAGCACAATGGCAGCAAGGCAAAAAAAAAAAGGCTCAGTAAATGGGAAAACTACTTTAAGATACTACCTTCATTGTGGTACGTGTGTAGAAATGCGTGGATAGTCTTAATTTAATTCATCCTACTCCACATGCAAATCTGTCAAGATGTGGCTCTTTTCCTTCCTTCCTTCCTTCCTTCCTTCCTTCCTTCCTTCCTTGACTTCCCCCCTCCCCAAGGTTATTATCGTTACAGATCCATGAAAAAGCAGTACAATTACTTGTTGATTCACCAGCAGTAGTTAGCATTTAAGCATTTTTTTTTAAGTCATGATGTGTGCTAGAGTGCAGTTTTGTTTATCTTGTCCAAAAAATGTTATGCTAGGATGTGATGTGATACCTTGTTTGCCTGAGGTTAAGGGTATGTACATGAGCAGCCAGCAGAGCTCAGCTGATGTGCAGCATCATGCTATGTGTGGGTAGTGTGATTATGTGCCCGAGCCCTTATCCCAGTAAGGCTAACACAAACTGTTGTTCATGTTGTACTGGCAACCTAAATTGTAACATCCTTTCTTTAAAGAAGTTTCTCTTTCATAGGCTTCTTTAATGTTCATGTCTACTGGTGTTTCCACCTTGTTTTAACTGGCTTGTCCTTGTATGCTTTGACTGGTTCAGTTAGTCTGTAGTACAGTTACATCTAGAGTTGAGTACCCTTTTTTTAGAGGAGGGAGGTAGAAATGCAAAGGTGGTCCTTGCAAACAAGCTACTGTTGTTTATTCAATTTCTGTAAATAGTGTTCTTAAAGAGTGATTCTTACATGTACTATTGTTATGTATTTTCTTTCAGTACATCAAGAAGTTTTACAATGAAACTTGGGAAAGAAGATATGGCTTCTCAGTGGATGAAAGCACCCTGACTCTCCTCTGGTCTATAACTGTATCTATTTTTGCCATCGGTGGCCTTGTAGGTGCCATTATTGTTACCCCAATTGTGAAGTTCTTTGGACGGTAAGTACATTGGAAACCTGGTTTCTAAAGAAGTTGCTAACCTAACTTCTATAGAAAGCTTTACTTGTATTTTCTTTTTTTTTATAACTCTTTTCACCTTTACCAGAATGCAAATTAAAACATCTTCAAATTATGAAAGCTTGTATCTGAGAATTGTGAATTTCAAAGAGTAAAATTAATACCCTTTTCTCTGGCCTTACTGTGCATTATTTGAATCATAGAAACTATCTGCTCTGAACTGACAGTGGGTTCAGATGTCAAGGAAGTTGAATAGATAAGAGTGCAAAAGGAAAATACCATATAAAAGGAAGAATTTCAGAAAGGGTTGGCAGCTTCTTGTTCCGCAAGTTTGCTGGGTATCTTATCCTGCACAAATAAAACTATCAGTTTGCCTCATTTGCTTCTCAACCAGATTTGTTATCTTGCAGTAATAAAAATCTAGTCTTTTTTTTTTATCCTTATTGTCAACTTAAAATATGGTTTGAAGATATAGACTAGGGTGAAGTTCATGTTTATTTTTCCACATGCTTGTTGTCACCTTCCCTGTTCTATGCAATGCAGTATTTGACCAAATCTTGACTATAACAAATACCAGTATTTTAGAAATGTTTTTACTGGTTTGTCTGCATTTTCGCAGTAGGTAGCAACTAGATACTTCTGTCAAATTTCAGTTTCATACCTTCTTCCAAAGAGTTTTAAAAGTGATTTTTAATTTCCCTGTATTTGGAAGGGGCTGGATAAAAAGACACTATAAGATGCATATTAACTGTTCATTTGGCTTTTCCTTAATTATAAATTCTATATCATTTGATAATCTCTGCTTGATTAAATCACCAAAGAAGGTCATCATAGAGTCTCAAACATAAGCAGCCCTCTCCATTGTTTTCACTTTTTTGTATTCTACATTTGACTATTTCAATCATGTACTTTACATTGCGCTCTCCTAAGCCTGTTAGTCATCTCTCTCAACTCCTCTACTTAGATTTTTTTCCTTAATTGTCACTATATTTTATCCCAACTCTTCCACATCCCATTTTACACCTCAAACAATAGTTTCACATTCTTCCATTTTGCACTTGCTGCAAGTCACTGCTCTCTACCTTGTAAATCTATTATCCAATTTTTATTAATGTATTCTATTCCATCAATTCACCATTTGATTTTTAATTCATAATGTTTTTCATAGTCACTTTTATTTTTTTTTTAGGTTTGCAATTTCTTTTTTCTATTCATCAATTTGGCTTTTATATACTTATTGAATATATGAAACTCTCCCTGAGTCAGACTGTTTAATTCCTGGAATTGTCACTAAGTCTTCTCTTTTTTATTAAAAACGTAGTTAAAAAACAAGTTCATAGAAGACTTTGATTTTTGGTGGAGAGTAGAATGATTTTATGTGAAAGTTAAAGTGGTGGCTGATGTCAGTTGTAAGAATACCACTTTGATGGGAGCAGATTGTATTTCCAGGGCAGAGCTTTAAAGCTTGGAGGCTCTGTCCCGGTTTATTATGTTTATCCCTGTCAAACCATGAAAACAGCTTTCTCATAGATATGGTATAAGAGTACTTGATTAGAGATTGGAAGGAATTACATCTCTCAGAGACACTGGATAAAAGCTGCTCATCAAATGTTGTTCTTGGTTTTGCTGTTCATGTTGCAGTGTGTTTGTCTGGTCTGGGAAACCAGACTGACATATCGCTACAGTAACTGAAGAGGACATTATGAAATGTTGACAGAACAATGAAATATGCTGTTAAATTTAACTGTAAATTAGAGAGCTGTGCGTATGATGAAGCTGTGCTCCATTTATACTGACACAGAATAGTGTACTAATGGGGATCAAAAACATTAGTTGGAAATAATGTGTGACTTTAAAAAGAGCACTCTTGATTCATATTGCTGTAAGATTAATAACATAATTTTCAGATTACCAGATTGCTAGGCACTACTTATTTCAAGAGAGGTTCAGGGCAAAATTTTCAAAGAGGGCCTTCATCCACATAAGTAGAAGTCCCATGTTCAGATGTGGTTTTGACACTTTATAATTTAAATTCCTGTCTTCTAATGAAGAGTAGCTGCTGTTGCACATCCTAAACATCCTGAGAGATATGCTCAGTGAATTGCTTAAGCCACTGCTGGAGAGGAATTTGCAAAAGACGTGTAAGGCCTTACCTCTAGCCCAGTGAATTGTTTTGAGTCTGAAGCAATTAAAGGAATTTATCTGGATTATCTTAGTAATGCTACCATTTCTTTTATTCTCAGGTTATCTGCTGTAGTTAAAATAGTGATCAGTATTTGTTCTGTTACTGGACTCGACAGTTCATTATTTAAACACCTAGCTTCCTTACTGTACTTTTTGTATAAGGTATCATATTTGCTTCCTAAGGTGAGCTTCTAGAGTCTTTATTGTACTGAATCCTTATTATATTTTGAGGCAATGACAATTTTTTGAGGAAACTTAAAAATTCTATCATTTTCCTAGTTGAGAGTTTTATACAAACAGATTATTAATTCAAATCCCTAATTAAAACTGAAATTATTGCAGCTGCGGAAGTCATGTAGTCAGTAGGATTCTGTTCCGGACTTTGTGGAACTATCCATTATCATGAGAGCAAATGACAACTTTGAAATCGCAAGATAGATGTGATTTTGCAAAAAAAAATAAAATAAATAGAACAGTTCCAAGGAGGAGATACTCAAGTGTTTTCAATACCAAAAATATCTGAAAAAAAAGAAAAGAAAAAAGATTTATTTAAAAAAAAATCAATAAAAAAGGGAAAATTATTTAAAACTTAGCTCTGTCTGTGCCAAGTTGATGTGTAAATTGTCCAGCTCAACTGGGATGCTTATAGAAACTGTGATTTCTACTGAGCAAATTGCTCATCTCTTACAACTATTTCCAACTGAGCATAGAAGTAGAAATTACAGTCCTGCAGCAGAACAAATAGCCAACCTTAAGAGACAACCAATTTTTGGTAATAAGTTGGCATGCTTATTGTTTGTCTTAGGATATAGCTGCTTGTGAAAAAATGCTCTGTGCTCAAACAATCAAAATTTTTTTGATTGCATCTTCCTTTTGGAATGCATAAATGCTTTATTTCTCTGGGCTAGAGAAAATTCTGAATTTGAGCAGAAGAAGGAAAAAAGATCTTCACATTTAAATGAACTCTAGTCTAGGATTTTTAGTGTAATAGCTGCAGCAGAGGCAGTTTGCCATAAACTATATGATTAATAGAAATATCATTACCTCCCCTCCCCCCCCCCCCCAATCATATTTCCTTTAGCTCTCAACTGAGACAACCCAGGGCTCTTAACACAAAACAGTGACTGTCTGCATGCCTGTAAGTGCAGTATGTGAAGGTGTGGACTCACACTTGAGTCCAGGTTCCCTTTCCTAGCTCTGACACTGTTTTGCAAGTTAGCTTTAGGTTGAGTCGACTTCACTCTTGATTTGCCTGTTTAACTGTTTACAGCAATAGGGTTACTGATGTGCTCTATAACCTTCAGCAAGACTGAAATGAAATGTGCTATGTGAGAGCTAGGTAGGATATTTATGTTTCACTGGGTTTCTTGTGCCATTTGACAATTGCTTGATCAATCAATTTGTGAAAAATGATTAGGCTGACCAATGCACCAGTATGTGACTTTTCTTCTGGTGGGTTAGTTTTGAAGTTTGTATGCTTACACTCTGTAAGTGCGGTAAGCAGTTATATGACAATATTGGTTGGAGTTTCCCAGGGGAAAGTGTCTGCTACAATACACTGTGAAGTGTGTTATCATTATATCATTTTATTGGAGTTATACAAGCAGTATATACAAGGTTTTTTTTTTTTTCCATTTTTCTTTTTCCTATGCCCTGTGTCTAGGGTAATACAGTTCTGGCCTATGTGACCAGGAATGCATTGCTAATTTATGATTGTAGCAATTCTGAATACAACATGACCTAATTGGAAGTAAAGCAAGGCAACATGTGGAGTCCAGAGGGTTCTGCTTTTTTGTTTGTTTGTTTTTGTTTTTTTCTTGAGAAGTGGTTATTTATGAGAAGTGGTTATTTCTGTTCATAGATGTGCTGAGCTGGTCCCAGCTGACAGCTGAGCACCCCGCCTAGCTGCTCATTACTCCCCATCCCACAAGCAGGACAGGGTGTCAGAGAGAAACAGGAGGAACAGGAGTGAGAAAACTCATGGGTCAAAAAAATAAGAAAGAGAAATCGCTTACAAATTACTGTCATGCTTGAAAGAGACTCAGCTTGGGGAATTTAACTTAAATTATTGCCAGTTAGCATAAGCATTTAATTACTGATCAGGTATTAGGAAAGAAAGAAGGTGAATATTGAAACACCTTTCCTCCTACTCCAGACTCCTCTACTCACCCTTGATCACCACAGGTTACACTGAGTCTCTTTGGTGAGGGGCCAGGTGGTGCAAGGGGTCAGGGTCAGTGCATAGCAGCTTCTCTCTGCCCATCCTTGCTTTTTTCCTATGCTCCAGCATGCTTCGTAGAATAAGTGGTTGTTGGCCAACCTTTTCTAAAAGGAGGTTACATTTTCCCTTTTCCCTTCCCTTTTCCCTTCCCTTTTCCCTTCCCTTTTCCCTTCCCTTTTCCTTTTCTTGTAAAAGAAGAAAGTAACAACTCCAGATAAATGTATAGCACTTGTTTGACCTGACTTGTTTCCATTTTTTGGCATTATTTATTATCTTTAGCCCTCTTAAATTATATCCATTTGAAAAGCCTGTTTCAAATAGCAAAATCAGCACTATTCTCTTGACAGCTATGTTATACGAACATGTACTTTAAATGTGCTGTATCTCTTTCCTTGTCTGGTCTCAATCTCATTCAAACAGTGTTCAAGCAGTTTTTTAATTTAAAAAAAAAAAAAAAGAAAGTTGGAAAAGTAATTAAAACATAAATATTTAATATACTTACTATTAAAAATATATTAATTGTTGTAATTAGTTGGATCATTTGTTCAATGACTGGGATATTTCCATTTGGTGGCTGTGTGTTGAACTCAAGAAGAATGTGGAACGTGGACCACTGTGTTGGTTTGTTACTCATTTTGGAAAAAAAAAAAAAAAAAAAGGTAGACAGCCTTTCTGGTCATTCCTGTTATTTTACATGGAAGTGGCAACACAGAGAAGGTGAAAATCCATTGAAAATACTTAAAAATTTAATACCACTTCAGTTCTTTAATAAAATTTGTGTGTTGTCAGCCTACATAATTTACCGTCAAAGTTAATGGATTCCTCATAATTGACATCATCAGTGATGTTTTTCTCCAGGTACATTTTGTTATCAAATCAGTTGTTTCCTTCATATGTTGTTTGAATGGAGCTTGATGCTTCAGTATTGAGTTGTAATTCAAGAGCAAAATCAAAACTGTTCTTAATTAAGTGACTGCAAAACCTGGTAAATACAAAGCTCCGTTGCTTTACCACATATAGCTGAGTGAGGTGACTCATAGATGGAAAATATAGGGTTAGATCATTTTCTTGCCATGTTATTGTGAAAACAATTGTGTTTTGTCCTGTGTTATATCACAAGCAATGCAAAGCAGCTATTTCATTGTGATGTAGTGTAGAGAGGCCAACACATCTTCATTAGATATCACAAGCCACGGCCGTGATTCTATCTGGGAATTATGAGTTTTTCAGTCACTTGTGGGGCTGAACCTGAAGTTAATGGCTTCTCCAGCCATTCACCTACAGGCTGTAATTTAGCAAAAAGCCACTTGTGGGGAGACAACAGGACGTGTATAAGGTAGCAGTGATTTTCTGAGCTTTGGGTGGGTTTTCTATTTAATCTTTCAATGGAAGACACAGCAGAGCTATTGGTCTTATATCTTTACCCAGGCTACTCCCGTCAGTTCAGAGAAAGAGTATGTCTGTGCTTGAATCTGACTGGCAAAGGCCTGTGAAATCATACATATTATTTCTTTTATAAAGTATTTCCTTCTGCAGAAGTTATGAGACTTATGAGTCACTGTTGAATTAATGAGTACTTAAATTTGAGCAGAAGGTTCTGTAAGATGAAAACTGTAAGATATGCTGCTGTTGGCATAATGTGAATGAGAAATGGAGGTGTTTTGAAATTTAAAAAATATATTTTCATGTCTTTTTTTTTAACAAAGTAATCATTTTTCATAAAGAAGAGCTTTGAAAAAAATCAACTTGTTATACAAAGAGATAATTCAAAAACTGGAAAAAGTTGAAGATATAAATCAATATTTTGGTTAATTTTAACACTTTTGGAAAGAGGTTGATTTTTATTGCTGTGTTCCCCCTTCCACCTCTCCCAAGTGTTTTTTCTAAAAATTGCAAGCAGTAATTTTGTTCCATGTATGTATTTAATGTCATGGGTTTATGGATGTCATGGATGGATTATAATGACATAAATAATGTCAGTGCTTGGAAGTTCTCAAAATGGCAAAAACAATATGTAGAATAAAAATGCCTATAGTTACGTCAGCTTATTGCTATTTGAAGTACATTTGCTGGTTCCTACATACATTCATTTGCTCAGAATATGTTTGTTTCTATTCATATAGAGTCTCAGGTATGGTTCTTGGGTTCTTAGGGTGTGTAGGATGGCTAATTGCCATGCCTTCAAAGTACAGCTCTTTTGTTGACTATGATATTTTTTATTTTAATGCTGTGGTATAGATTTGGAACTGTATCCATTTAGGTGTAGCGTTGTGTTATGCTTTGGAACTCTATACAACATGTACAAGGCACAATTTGCTAGTCACTTTTGGGGTTTATTTATGAATATTTAAGAGTAATAGCTTAGTGTGCTTGGAATATGACGAGATTTATCTGTTATGATGCTGGTACCTACATAAAGTATCTTCTCCTTTTAGGAAGTGTACACTGCTGCTCAATAATGTATTTGCAGTGACGGCTGCATTGCTGATGTCGCTCTCTCTGCTGGCGGGATCGTTTGAAATGCTCATACTGGGCCGCATAATAATGGGTGTTGATGCAGGTAAGCTATTAGCATGCTGTACGTATCTGTAATGCTTGCTTTACACATAACATTTCTCCTCTCCCCCAGCTGCTGGTGTCAATCCTAATTCTTTCCCCTTTACTTTATCAGCTCCCATAGAATATGCAATGAAAATCATTTCATTGATTAGGAGGATGTAGTCTATTTATTAAAGCTTCTTGTTCCTGTGTGTTTGGAAGTTGTTGGATCCGATGTTAACAGTGGTAGGATTAAACAGGATGTTTGGAACATCATCATTCACTCCTAGCAATGTTGTCTTCCCAATTTAAAAGTAAATCATGGAAGCACCTCTGCACCAGAGTAGTCTTGCACCTGGCAATGAAGTTCTCAGCAGCTTTACAGATTTCTAAATGGTTAGAAGTACTAACCTGATATGGAGACAGACTTGATGAAATGAGATGGTATTATCCTCTCTGTGTAATTACATGAACTTAAGCAATGGAAAGTGTTTTGGCTTTTGCAACACTGAACATTTCTGGCAAACTTTGGCCATCTTGTCTATAAGTACAAACTACAGTTCTTTGAAAGTAGATGTGTATTTCACTTGCAATATGCAGTTTATGGGGAATTTTGGTGCTAGCTGCCAATTTTTGTCTCACACCACCAGCAGATGATCGAATGTTTGGAGCTTTGTCAGTATGGTCAGTCTGCTATCCAGGGTCATGCACTTGTTTTCTCCTGGTTTTGAGCAGCATTCTTGCCCTTATTTTATGCCTGCTGTCAAAAGTTCACTGCAGCTGTAAGCCTGTATATGGAGGAACATCTGCTAATACTTTTTACAGTGAAAATGTTTCACTTGGCACTGTCTGATCTACGTGTCTGATATGTTGTTTTTTCTTCCTTACCTGCACCAGTGCAAACTTCATTTTGTTTCCTTTGGGGTGAACAAATTAAAAACAAAAAAATCTATTCTCTTGGTGATTCTCATCTCTCAGTAACCTTTGCTGCTTCTCTTCAAATAGCAGCCAACACACATCACTGTAGATGTGTAACAGAGATAATCAATCCCATGGCTGCTAAATAGTGCAAAAGTAATTAGGCGTGCAGAAAAGATAATTCATATTATCCGTGGATGTAATGCTGTTATATGCAATTTTTTATGCCTCTCTTATGAGCAGATTAGTACTCAGACTCCTTTCAGTAGATGCTCATTTTGTACTTGGTGTACGGAAAAGGTGTTATGACTTAGTTTATATTTTTGTTTGTTTTTTCCACCTTTCTTTTGTAGGCATTTCTCTGAGTGCCCTTCCCATGTATTTGAGTGAAATATCTCCTAAGGAAATCCGTGGTTCATTGGGCCAGGTCACAGCAATTTTCATCTGTGTTGGTGTTTTCACTGGGCAAGTTTTGGGGCTGCCAGAGATATTTGGGACAGTAAGTATGCAACAGACATTTTCTGTGAAAGAACACAAGCATGTTTAAAGAGCTGTATTTTGACAGAGTTCCTTATGAAAATGGGAAACAGACCCATTACTTTTTTATTTTGAAACACTTAAAAATGGTTTCTTCCATATCATTTAAGTGTGTGTGGGTTCGGTAGATGTGGCAACCAGTTTTGACAGCTTGAGCGGATTGTGTGTGCATACACATGTTTTCCCGTCCCATCCCCTTTCTTTATATACATTTATTCATACTGTTTTCCTGTTTCTTTGATTACCATGGAAATGCTTAGGGGTTTTCATGTATTTTATTTATAATTTTTCAAAGTGAGATAGAACAGAAAAAGTCTTGTTTTGAATTTGAATAAGAAGCTGACTCTTGCCCAATAATTATAGTGCTTCTTGTCATGCAGTCATGAACTAGCAGGTGCAAGAGCAGAGTTAGTATATACCTTTGTGTAAAGCGAATATCTGTTTTGATATAGGAGGTTATCTTGCTCCCATAGGCTGAGATTAACTTGGTGGCCACTGGATGTCGTCATTACTCTGAATAAATGAAGTCGAGGTTTATTCAGGCTAGCACTTGGAAATACTTTTCAACCAGAGATGAGCCTTCAAAGCAGTGCAGAGGAAGTGTCTGCAGCAATCCTCTTGCAGTGAAACCTGAACTAGGAATCCCTTCTGACAGTCAGCAAAAGTAGTAAACAGCTGAAAAGTGAGGAGAGCCTGTCCTCCTATGTCCATCTAAATTCAACTCCATGTAAATACATGATAGTATCCTCCCTGACACTTTTATTTTTATATGACCAGCTCTCCTATTGTCTTTTTATCCTTGGGCTTACTTATCTAACATTCTATGATTCTATGATCTTGTTAAGCTCTGCTGAAGGCAAACGGTTTGATTCAACTTACCCTTTGGTTGAAGAACAGATTACTTCCCTCCCTCCCCTTTTAAGCCAGCAGATCTTAGGTAAAAACTTAAAATGACTTTCAGTTCATTGCATGGCTTCTGCAATGTCTTTTCTCTTGCTTTGAAAGCTAGTGCACTACAAAAGAGTGTATTAAATGTCAAGGAGCTGATTCAACTGCTTAGAATATATGTCAGCTCTTAAGCAGTAGATTTTTATTTTTTTTTCTAAACATACACATGCTTTTAAAGGTGAGGTGTCATGTGAAAATTCTTATTTTCCTGCCAGGTTTCTGGGTTATTTTGAAAAGGATATACTTATTCCTTGGTTTCATATCACTCTTTTTGTTTCTGTTCTCCCCTTCCCGCTGTCTTAATTTTTGTCACTCCCAAATCATGCAGATTGCGATTCTGCTTCTACAAACTGCTTTAATATGTTGTTAGTTAGTTAATGTTACACCATTAAAGTTAACCATTAGTTTATATAAGAAGAAATATACTTTATTTGTGGAATTATTCATTTTCAAGATGAGTAACATCAGTATATAAAAGGAGCACAGTTTTGGCTGGTGTAAATTAGCATAGTTCCAATGAAATTATTGGAGTTGGCCTGATTTTTCCAGTTGGGTATGTGGGTGTATTTTTCTTCTAATGCATTAATAAAATTTAGCACTGAGGGAAAACCTCAGGCTGTTTGAAATGTTATTCCCTCGTGCAGTCTTAGCCCTTTTTGAAGGCTTTATCAAAATTTCTTTTGGTTTCGGTCAAGCCAGGATTTTTTTCCATAGCTTTGTGTGGTGTTCCCCATGATATCAGTGGGAGTTTTGCACAAGGAACAAACCATTGCCAGAGGAAATTGCTGCAGAGGGTACATGTGAGGAGTTCATTTCTGTTGAAATTGGAAAGAACCAAACACGGTGTCCTCTTTCTGAGTTCTTTGGTTCTTGCAAGACTCTCCTCCTCCTCTTCCCAGCAAATATCTTGCTTAAATTTCTGTCACTGTGTTTGATCATGTTTGAAAGTACATTCAAGACATTTGCTAACTACCTTCTAGATGTCATCTTCTCACTGATTAATGTTGTAGCTTCTGTAATGATGTGAAAGCTTATCAAATTATTCCCAGAATACTTATTTTGTTCTCCTTTTTCTTCTGTTGGAGAAAGTTTTGATGCATTTGAAGTGAGGACAGTATTCCAGATCCACAGCCACCCTATTTCAGAGATAGCTTCACATTCACGGTATCTTCTCAATGATTTCGCTTGTAACTGTAAAGCAAACGCTTGCTTTCCTCAGAATTCTGGGGTGGTTTCCATTATAACTTAGGCCAAGGCTGTAATATGACATTCTGTGATATAATTCTACATTTGAATGGAAAGCTCCAATCTGTGGGAGCTTGTCACCGGTGATCAGCATTCTGTGCCACTGCGTGCACTAGTATCTGTAAAAAACACCCTTGTTAAGTCTGTCTAGCGATGACCAAATTTTAATTATCATGGCTTAAAACCTCACAAGGAATATTTTTCATTGCTCTGTGGCTAGTTGCTTGTTTCTATCAGAGTTGGTTGTAGATAATGGTAATGTGAATAATAGAAATAAGTTATAAATATTTGTCTTCTGTCATGGTTTCATAAAAAATTTCTCCTGAGGTCTGTCATGTATGTATGACTTGTAACTTGAAAGGTTATTAATCATAGTATTTAAGCTGTGGTGCTTTTGAAGAAAGGAGGAACAAAGACCTAGTTGGGTATCTTGCTGGAAGAGACTGTTTGGAACAGGAAGGGACATGGGGAGAGCTGCAAGCATGGCTTCTTATAAGAGGAGATGACAAGAACGTTGCTTGCTTGGCTGAGGAAATAGAGGGAAGGGAGAAGATTTGGCTGCACCTTGTTGATGCAGAGGGAAGAATTAGAGAGGGAAGAGTTGCTTAATCTGAAGGACAGTATTGCTACAAGAAGAACTGTTCATAAATGTTCTATGAATAATTGCATGCTGAAATTCAGCGATGATATTTGGAACAGACTTCTGGCTGAAGTAGCTTGAGCATAAAATTTAACTTTTAAATTGGAGCTTGGTGCATTTATCTGGATTATATGAGGTTGTTGCCTTCAGTGGTTCTGTAGAAGTCTTTCTACAGAAAAGGAAAGCATTTACATAGACTTTGGGGCATAGCCTTACAAGCCTTTATTAACAACCTGTTTGGTAACTTCCTCAGTTATCGAATGCAACAGTGTTCCTTTAAATGTGGAAATGGGATAAAAATAGCTCTGAAGCTCTGAGTATTACTTGAGGCAATTCAGAACGTGCTTCTTTTTGTGTTAAGTAGGTTAAGCAGCCCCAAAGTGATTTTTAGTAGTTTTTTATTTATAAAGCCTCACACAGGTGAAGCAGGAGGCATAATTTGGTGCTGGGGGGCAATGGTCAGGTTTCAGTTCTTTGGCTATGTTACTGCACTGCATGAATGCAAACCTGACAGTTTCAGAGCTCATGCAGAAAATATGTGAAACACTGAAGTGAGAGTAGGAGAGCAAGTGCTCCCCTGTATCACAGAGTCCAGTTCCCTACTTCCTAGACTAATTATGTTATAATTTCTCCTTCAGAAAAATTGTCAATGTTTGTCTTAAAGGTGGTTGCTTGTTTCCTATCACTACAGCCTTCCCAATCTTTCTACTGGAAATGTTGATGGTTGAGAATCTTATTTAATTCTTTTATCTTTTTATGGCCAATTCCGTCAATTTATTCTCATTGTTCTTTTTGTCTTTTGGTCACTCTGACTTTTTCCCCACCTACTGAAGTATTTACTTTATCCTCGTCACATTACTTGTGATTTTTGTGTTCATAGAATCATAGAGTATCCTGAGTTGGAAGGGACCCACAAGGATCAACAAGTCCAGCTCCTGGCTCTGTGCAGGACCACCCCAAAATCAGACCATGTGTCTGACAGAGTTGTCCAAACACTTGTTGAGCTGCGGCAGGCTCAGTGCCATGAAAAGTGCCCTGGGGAGTCTGTCCCAGTGCCCAACCACCCTCTGGCTGAAGAGCCTTTTCCTAACACCCAGCCTGACCCTCCCCTGTCCCAGCTCCATGCCGTGCCCTCGGGTCCTGTCGCTGTCCCCAGAGAGCAGAGCTCAGCGCCTGCCCCTCCGCTCCCCTCGTGAGGGAGCTGCAGGCCGCCATGAGGCCTCCCCTCGGCCTGCTCTGGGCTGAACAAACCAAGGGATCTCAGCCACTCCTCATATGTCTTCCCCTCTGGACCCTTCACCATCTTTGTAGCCCTCCTTTGCACACTCTCTAATAGTTTTATATCCTTAAGGTTAGTTTCAGGTTAGATCATATCTTCTAGTAAAACAGTCTCTGTAATCTCCTTCTTATCCTAGGTGCCTTCCTCTATACCAATTCTGGTTTTAAATTTAAACCCAAGTAAACAGCTACAGAGATAACTTAGATGAGATGAAATTACACTTTTTTTTTTTTTAATCAAAATATTCCATATTTCCTGAATTTTCTTAAAAAGTTTTGGTTGAAATATTCTAGAAATACATTTTTTTCCACATCATACCATATTGACAAGAACTTGCTAAACACTACTACATCCAATTTTTAAATTATAGTATAAAAGAACAGATGCAAGAAATATAATAATGATTCTAAAACTTGAATACAGGCATTCTTTTGGTTTCTGAATATATAGGCTTTTATTCTATTTGTCTCCAAAGGTACTAATTTTAGAGTACTGAGTCTGAAGAATGTGTTCCTTTAGCGTGCAATGTTTACTAAGAGTGATTATTCCAAAGGAGAAAAGCTGTAGTCATGACACTGGTCCTCTGCTGCTGTGCTTTGATATTCTTTCCCCTATCTTAATTCCCTCCCATTCACCAAAATCCCAGCGACTCCTTTCATTAAAGGTTCTGATTCTGACACATTCTAACCTACGGGAATCCATATCTACTATGTTTCTGTTGAGTCTCGGGGAATTATGCTATGTTAAAGCTGGCTGGTGATCAGAATACAGAGCACAGCTACTTTATATGCTGGTGACCTGCTTCTTTTCACAATCCTGACTTCTGAGAATAGCATGTTTGTTTTCATTTGCTAGTATCTTGTTCTAGCCTTCTCTAGTCCACAGCCATTTATTCTTCAGGAAGCCCTGGCAACTGTAGATGACAACTTGGTTCTGTCCCTCAGGAATTGAATCATGTTATCTGCCATAAGGTGGGCACTGAATTACTGCTGCTTGCTACAAGATTATTTAATTTGGGGCATTTTACATTGTATAGAATGTGCAGCTTTCTGCGTATTTGACTGAAGGAGAAAACAGATATTTATGATAAAGTATTTCAGACCTGTCACTTTTAAAAACACTGCCCTTCAGGTGTTTCCACTTTCTCTTTCTTTATGTGATTCTGCGACTAAATAAGCCAGAGCATTTTTCTGACGGATTGTTCCCTACAGATCTTTTGCCAGTGCATTGTCAACTTTAGTTCTGAAAGTTCAAATTTACCCTTACGATCTCAGGGGAATATTCCATGGCCTTAATTCCGGTGTATTCTGGGTATTCTCAAATGGTATCTCTCTGTAAGTAACTCATCTGTTTCTTCCTGCATGTAAGCTTGTGTCCCACTCCAAAGGTTTTTCTTAGCATGTTAACATATTTTAAATGTTGTAGACCACCAAGTTGATTTTTGTTTATTGCTTCAGCTTGTTTAATGAAGGTGGGCTTTAGTCTTTCCTTTAATGACAGAGGATATAGTTTATGAATATATTTGCTGTAGTTACTCAATTCATATTTTTTATGCATTGAACCTCAGTATCTTTTTTCATTTTTGTACAGATATGAGAAAGGGCAAAAATGTTTCAGTGTGTGTGTATTCAGGACAGGTCAAACTGGAACTGTTGCATGTTGCCATCTTTTCCTCAGACTTTGCCTTTCAGAGCCCTATTTCCTGTAGTGTGTAATGTTTTCCTAAGGTATAGTTGTTTTTCCAGCAATTTCCCCTAGTGGCTGCCTGGCTGTGCCTGCTGTTCAGACCAGAATATCTGTCTGCCATGGGTAGGCCAATGGAAAAATAGATTTTGTTTACTTCAGGAGTCCTATTTTATATAATTCAAGTCTTTTTATGTCATACTTGTCTAGCTGTATTGCACTGTTTCATGGTGAGTAGCATGTCATCCTGGAAGCCTTGCTATGCTGTCTCCAAAGGCCTATTAGGGCAACACTTCCTGAGCAATACCTATCGCTCCTGTAGGTCTATCCAGGGAACAAAATAAAAATAAAGCAAATGGAAAAACTGCTGATAGTATGGTAAAATTCCTGATGTGTCCACCTCTTCAATGATACAAGTAGTTTTAGTCACCCTATTTTAACAAGAACAATACAAGGTACAGGTACAGGACAGAGCAGCAATGATTAAAGGCAGGAAGGGTTTCCTGAAGAGAAAATACTTGTTTACAATCTGATGGCTCTTATGGGTAACCCCATGTGGGGTAAACAGATTTAAAAGAATGAAAAAAATACCTGAGAGAAGACCCAGAATTTCTCTTCTGAATACATCTTGAAGTGATACACCGCATTTTTCTAGATTTTCTTCTGCCCCTTCTAAATACATTCAGAATTTGCTATTGCTACAATTTACTAACTCTTTATTAGTTAGATGTTGTCTTTGTCATTGAAACAACATGAATTACAGTTTATATTCCACTTTTTGAGGAATTTGAACAGCTTTAATGCATAGCTGTCTAGCAATTACTTGTTTATGCAAAAGGAATTGGAAATAAGTCTGTAACATATGATGATACTAGGCAAAATCCTCCCACAGCTCGTTACTTTGTTCTAGCAGAAAAAAAAATGTTGATGTAAATATCAATTTGTATGGCAAAAAGAACTAAATTTGGTAAAGGACTAATGAACTTAATCTATATTTTAGTTGTACTTTACGCTAGTAAGGCTAGTAAGAAAAGATAACTGTGATGAGCCCCTTTCAAATTAGTTCTGGTATGATTCAAATGGTATCTGGTATCATTCAAATGGTATGGTGTGTTTTTTTTTTAATCAAACTCTAAGAACTTCTACAGATTCCTTGTCAAACTATAATTTTATTTACAAAGACTCTTGAAAATGGCGTATTTGAAGTGATAGTTTTTTTGTACTTAGGAAAGTTTGTATAGTAATCTTTCACAATGCTTTACTAAGTTCTTTCAAAAGTATTCCTTCAATTGCACTAAAATAGACAGTGATGAAATAGGCAGTTTTACAGACTGTTTAGTTGAAGTCTGTTCTGAAAACTAACCTTTGACTTTACTTGTCAAATCTTCATTTTTAGTGTTTCTTTTTTTTTCTTCTTGTTTTTCATTTTCTTTTTCACTGATCCTTCATCTTAAGACTCTTGACTGACATTCAAGGACTCCTTAAAAACTGTCTGTATATTACAACTGAGAAAAAGCAACTCAGAATTGCTCTGGGGACCCAGAGCCTGTAGATGGACAACAATGACAAAATGGTCTGCCTGAGATGCTCTTCAAATGAATCTTACATACTAGCATTATAATACAAAATACAAATCAATCAGTCCTCCTCATATTTTTCTGTGACCTCTTTTGTTCTATACATTTATTTTCCCCTTGAACCATGACAGTGACTATGGCTAAAGATATTTATCTTTTGCCCAGAGAAGCTGTGGATGCCCTATCCCTGTAGGTGTTCAAGGCCAGGTTGGATGGGGCTTTGAGCAACCTGGTCTAGTGGAAGGTGTCCGTGTCCATGGCAGGAGGGTTGGAACTAGACAATTTTTAAGGTCCCTTCGAACCCAAACCATTCTGTGATTCTAGAGGGAAAATAAACTAGGAACTAGGTTCATCAGTGCTGGTCCCCCAATTTTTTTGATCAGGAGTTGCCTAAGTTTGGAGTAAGCTTCATTAAATATTGAGGAGGAGTTTTTAAGTTCCTCTGTAAATGCTATGCCATTGAGACAGACTTACAAAAGGTCAGTCCAGTCTACCCTGGTCCCTATCATTCCTCTGAACAGCTGAGCTTGCACAGAGTTTCTTAGAAGCAGAGAAGCAAAGCCTCTTCGTATTCTTCTAGCAAAATGCAAAACTCTGACCTAAAGGCTAGAGCATTCCCCAGAAGAGTATTTTAAAGTGTATCTTAAGGATACAGCAGACATATTGGTACTTGTAAATGGCTGCTCAATTCCATAAGAGGATGGTGGCTGCTAAGTGTAGCTCACAAAAGCAGCTGTACAAAGATACAAATTTCTAAATACAACCTTAAGGGAAGAAAAAAAAAAAAAAAAAGCCTTTCAGTGCTTATTTAGATAATCACAGATTTCAGCAGGTGCTTTTCTGAGCCTGGATTGATTTGTGTATCTTTAATGTAAATCTGTCTGCACTTTTGTAAACTGGTACCAGACAGGCCAATTAAGAGTTACTTGAGATAGTGATTTTTGAGATGACAATCCTTTTTAAAGTATTCTCTTGGTCTGTTCTTTTAAGAAATGGGAAATTTCTTTCATCTTTTCAGAGTATCACATAAGACACTGAGTTACCTATTGTTGAAGCACTTTCTATGTCATGTATCAAAATATTTGCACTTAACTGCAAGCTGTGAGTTGCTGAACAGGGGCTTAGAGGTCACCTTACCCAATAGTTGAAGGGAATTTGCTGTGCAGCCACCAGGCTAGAGATGCATGGCCTTGGTCACGCTGACAAGGATACAGAAATGCTGCCAGGGCCCTTTGGGCTATTGCATATTCACAGGACAATTTTCAATACAAGATCAATAATAACCATGGGATGAGAAGGTCTGTTCTGTTACACCAGCCCTGTTGGTAGGATGTGGTGGGTATTGTTGGTATATTTATAATGGAGACATTAAGTGAGGTATTTTGCTTATATCTACTGTGGACCAGCTGAGATTATGTATTTACTAGGGATCATAAATCAACATTTTATTGGTTCCCCCAGACAGACACAAAAGTATTTATTTGTTCTTTTTCTGTACAGAACTCATTAAGTAATGCATGGGAAAACAGCTGTGAGTCCTTGTAAATGCAAACGAGTTTCATTCCATTAAAGTTGTGCTGTGAAGCTTAAATTCCTGCAGTTTTAGGAATAACATGTGGCTGATTGGCATTGTGTAATATCCAAAAGTTCCAATTTTACATTGGAAAGGGGAATATCCTGCAGGAGAGGATTTGTCTGAATGTGGGTCTAAGTGTGGTTATAGAAGAAAAACTATAAATATATGTATTTATTTATTTTTAGACTTATTGCTGAACAGCAGACAATGCCAGCACATCTAACATTTGGATGACAGTTTCTCATCTTTGAGGATTTTCTCATAGACAGTTGAAACAGTGCCCACCTAACACTTGAGATGATCAGGTTTATACGTAGATGTATTCTGTTTAACTAGATCAGATGAAAAAACAGTGGACAAGCCTTAATGGAAAGAAGGCCTTCAACAGCTCTGAAGTAAAGAAAGATTTCAAAATACGATGAAAGTTAAGAGTAGTTATTCATAGTTTGTCAGACAGCTTTCTCTTGATCCACAAAAACATAGTTAGCATGTTGAACTAAACACAGAGTAATTGTTTTCCACTTATATTTAAGGTTTGACTTTTTGCTTTTGTCAGACTTAGAACCAAAAAACAAACAAACAAACAACAACAAAAAAACCCACCAAACAAACAATAACCTTTTTCTGTCTATTGTGGTTGACTTATTAAAAAGCAATATGTGTCCACGAACCTCATCTTATCTGGTATTAGTCGGACTCTACTTCCTTAGTTTATGGGAAGGTATAGACAAAGATTTAGATGATGTCTTCTTAGTGCCTGAATATCTGATAATATCTGGCATCTGATAATATTTACAAATCTGTTATTAAGGAATAAATCTGAAATGATTTGACCTGTGGCTTTCTTCCCAGTGTGCTTCACAGTCTGGGAATATAATGACCACTTAAACCTTTTTGAAGGTTCTGGATGATTAAAATTTCAGTTATAATTCCCATTGTCCTTTATAAAATCACCCATTACTGCAAATTCATGTCCTAATATGTAAATTTGTCCTTTACAAATTGGATATTAATACTGTGGTAAATTGGCCAAGCATCATAGGGTAGCATGCAGTCATTAGTGTTGAGTAGTATTTTGTAGACTTGCATTTCTTAGTTTGCTTTTGAAACGATTGACAACAAATAAAATCAGCAGATATATACTGGATTGGTATTGCACCTTTAAGTTGTTTTTTTTTTTTAATTTAAAGTAAATGTCAAATTAAAATGAGATTTTTTTTAAATCTAAACCAGATTGTTGCCTTTAAAAATGTGTCAAGATGAAATGTTCAGCTGTTTCAATTGATCTTAAAACAGCAATTTCTGCTTGTTTGTTTGTTTGTTTTAAATTATTTAAATATTTTTCTTAACTTTGATATACCGTAGTCTAACATTTGTAACTTTAGTTTGGCAAAATATGATCACACAAGCACACAAAGAATGACATAGACTGTAATTTCTAGATGCCCTGAAGCATCTTGCCTCACCTCCTGCCACAGCCCCAGAATGATGTAGGTCTCTTGGTTTTGTGTGTCACATCTGCCAGTCCTATGCAGATATCTAAAGTATACTAGGGCATCAAAATAATACATACAGTATGTTCAAACAACTGAATGTTATCCTCTTCAATTACTTTAATTTACTATTTTATACTGTATTATTTATGAAAGTTAACCTGATCCCACATGCTTTTCTGCAATGGAGTCTGTCAGAAATTTTGTTTAGCTTCAACATACTTTTTATGTTTCTAAATATACTCAAGTTATGCTCACTGCTGAAAATAATCCCATCTGAAAGCTTGCTATTTCCCATTGCTATTTTTCAGAAATGAATAAACAAAGTAGACAGCAATTATGCCATTTAAGTGTTAGGTAAGAAAAAAAAATAGAAAAAAAGCTAGCTATTGTTGACTCCATTAAAAAGTTGGACCAATAAGCATTATGGTAACTCTTAACGCTTTCTCTGTCTCGATATGTACAACATGGTCTAACAAGCAATTTAATGAACAGAAGGTCACAGAAAATGGACATCAACCATTTTCAAGGCTGATCCAAAGGTGATTCAATCTGTAACAAAAACCTCCCACTGACTACTGTGAATTTTAGATTAGGATTGTACAGCCTTAAGTCTGGTAACTTTCTGTAGTGTATAATACCTGGGAAGATGCTGAGACTTGAGTAGTAGTGTTGTCAGAGCTATATCTATAGTAGTGACATAAAAATAAACATCCACATGGGTGCAGAATTGAGGGGAAAGATGTGTACTGTCTGGGTTACCTATGCTTTAAACAAGAAAGTAAGTAATTCATAACTCTGTTATTAAAACTTATTATGACAGATGGGGGGTTGTGGGTTGTATCCAGCAGGGATGCAAGCGTTGATTGATGAGGTTAGCTACCTCTGCAGGCAGAGGAGGCTGTAGAGACAAGTTTGGAGCGGCACCAGGAAAGTAAGAGGAAGGCAGTTGTCTTGCACATTACACTAGTAGCTGGTCTTAACTGCCTCATGTTCATCATACCCTTGACTTGCAGAAGAAAAGACAATTTTAATGCTAAGAAATTAGTTCCACCTTGATGCTTTTTCAGTCCTTGGCCCCAAGCCAGTAAGGTTGTCCTTTACCATCAGAAGTATTTTCTGTGGGACAATAATAGGTGAACAAATAAATGCAGGACTTGTGCAGGCTTTTCAGCTTTGCACATGCAAGTCTACTCAGCCTGTTCAGAGCAGGGATGTGATTTTTCTGTGTGACAGAATATTTGTGGTATAATATGAAGTTTTCATACCGAGCCTCTATTAAAGAGGATAAGATTCAATTGCTTGAACATAAGCATACAGTATCATTTTGATGCCCTGACATACTTTAGATGTCCGCATGGGACTGGCAGATGTGACATACAAAACCCAAGAGACCTGCATCGTTCTGGGGCTGCAGCAGGAGGTGAGGCAAGATGCTTCAGGGCATCTAGAAATTACAGTAAATGTAATTCCTTGTGTGTGTGATTATATTTTGCCAAAATAAATTTATGAAAATGCTCCCACTTCTTTTAGGAACAAGAAAAAGCAGATGATTCCATCTTGTATTAGGTGCTGTTCCGCACATACAAAATGGGGAAAATGTGTAATTTTTCATAAGAAAAGTATTACGCAAAAAGTCATTATTGTTGCTAGAGAGTTAACTGTTTTTGTAAACCCACCATAACCCATTTCCCACTCTCAAAGGAATTAATTGAATAAATATTTAGAGGAGTTGCAAATAGTGACTGGTAAATGGACATTGAATACCTGCTCATGGATCAATCATATTTATGCTGTGCATTGAATGAGAAAAAGGGACAGTGTCTATTTATGCTTCTATTGTAAACATATTGTTTTAATTTAATCTGAAAGTTTCAAGCAGTAAGCTAAATGAGCCCCAAATATCTCTATGAGGTGGCATGGCTGTTATCCTTTTAAAGGTATGCTTTCAAAAAATTATAGATATAAATATATATATATATAAATATATGTATATATATATACACAAAGAGTAAAGCCTGTGGCAGTCATGTATTTCCTAACTCAGTCTTTTTGCTCTTATTACACATCTTGTCTAGCAGACTTAATTGGCCTCATCATTTTTTTCCAAAAATGAGTATCCGTGTGTATGGTACTTCTTCTCACCTCTGTTGTATGACCCTGAAAATATCTTTTTTTAATTTTTATATGTATATGTATATTCTTAGCCTTTCCTGTGTGGAAAGTGTCTTCAAATTTTATCAATAAAATCTTCCTAATCAACAAAAATTTTAAATGTAACCAGAGCTTAAATAGGTCATTGAAGTCCATATAGTCCCCTAGTCCACCTGTCAGCAGTAACCATTGATACTTTCCCCGTGCCAGTTTCTTTCCACGTTTTAATTGTTACAATATGTTCAATTTTCTACATTTTAATTAGTAATTTTCTGACTTAATAACATTTGCTTTACTGTATTCTGATATAAGTTAATCTTGTCTAATTGATAAACCTGTGTCATGTTTTATCTCTTTTTTTTCCCACCATGTGTTTCTACAGCTTTGCACTTTATTATATCAGACTTTGAATGAGTCTGTGGATGTCAAACTTGCTCTACTATTTAGCTGTCTTTTGTAAATAGATCAAAGCTGGGTTTTTCATGCTCCAGCAAATATTCACAATGTGACAGTTTAAAATTAAAATCTTACCATCTTGACAAGTTATTTGTACAAGTTCTAAGCAGGTGATGAGTCAAGTCCTCTGTAATTAAAATATTTATTGCTTTTCTCAGTTTTTCCTGAGATAAAATGTGTTGTTTTCATTTCTCTCAGTAATGTCTGTGTTCTTCTCCCTACTGACAGCTGAGGCAAAGTGTTACAGTGTCTTCTAAGTGATGCCTAAAATGTCTTTTCTCTTCACCTTATTACTGCTTCTGAGCATTGTCCCTGTTTGTATAGAACAGGTTCTATTAATCCTTAAAAAGGTTAGCGTACCCTACTTTTCCCTGCTTCCTTTAATTCTTTTTATAGGGTCTAATTCTGCTTGATCTTCAGCAATGTGTATTTTATACTTTCAGACCAACAAATGTAGCTCTTTTATGGATCTTTTTAAACTCAGTTTAGTCCTGATATTTCTTTTCGGTATAGGGATGAAGAATCTGAATACGGATAATGTTAATTAAGAGAAAAGCAAGTAGAATCCATTCCAAATGGATGGAAACATTTTCACTAAACTCAGTGACTTACCAATGTTTGTTGTTGTTGTTGTTTCTGTAACATGCACACTGTTAAAAATGAAATAAATTTCTTCTTTCCTATCGAAATGAAACGTTTGCCCCTTATCTAAAGGGCAAAACACCAGTTTTATCACAAATGTATGAATTTGATTCAATTACAAGTTCAGAAATGCTCAAATTTCCTTGTAGAAAACATAGAATTGTAGAAGTACATTTATGATTGCTTTACCTTAATTTTTTTCAAGTTAGCACAATAAAAAGTAAATATAAAATCTTTCATAGACGAAATAAAGGAAGCTCGGTGTCTTATGTAGTGAAAATAAATGTCTTATTATTCTGTCAGGGTCTTATTTATTGTGAAGGGTAAGTTCAGAAGTTTAGTTTCATTCACAGCTTTTTAAAAATAACACTTTCTGAAGAGTTACTTGAGAGAAAACTGAACTGAGAAAACATACACTACAGGAGACTTTAAAAAGGTTGAAAGATTAATCCAAGTTAAGTCCCAAAAAGATGACAGAATGTTAATCATAGCGATATACAGTAGAAGGTGTTTTTCTTGTTGTTGTTGTTTTGTTTTTTTTAACTTAAAGAATCCTTGGCATCATGGAAAAAAATACTCTCAATCAGCACATATTTCCTGTTTTTTTTTGTTTTTTTTTTTTTTTTTCCAGAAGTACTGTAAAAGCCTTATAAACTTTATTAAGCCTTGTAAACTTTTTATATGATATGTAGAAAGAGTATTTATATTATAGGAAGTAATCATAAGAGATGACATAAAACAATGACTTTTCATTTACAACTTTGTATAAGTGCTTCCAGGCAGATACAGAATACAACTGATCAGACTGCCTGTTTTCTTAAGTTTCTTTACAAACAGGTGCCTGTTTTGTATACGCAATTTCTTAGTTATTTTTAAAGTCTTAACCTAAGTTTAAATTTCAATTTTTCAAAATAAGACTGGTGATTGTTCATTTATAAACAAACTATTAACCAGTCTTGATGCTCCTATATTAGGTAAATTTCTTCAATCACCTGTATTAAAAAAAAAAAAGCGTGAAGGAAGAGATTCTTTAAGTCCTCATGGTAACAGAGGCTCTGAGGAACACTCATAACATTGAGATTTGAATTTTTTGAAAAATCCCCTTCTCAAGTTGTTTTGCTATCTCTGGAATTTTTCTTTCTTCCCTTTTTTTTTTTTTGGTATGTTTTGTTTTTCTTAAAAACAACAAACAAACAAACAAAACAAAACACAAAAAACTCTTCTCTTATTCTGCCTGGGAGTTATTAAATTACTTCATGTTCCAGTTCAGGATCTGAGCATAGTTTACGTCCTCTAGCGTGCAGTGCGTTCTGTTTTAGCAGTTGGACTGCTGAAGTGGGAGAACATAAAAACTGTCAACAGTTTGGGGGCCTTTTGAACTTTGATATGACTGTGGAAAATTATGTTGAAATGAAATTTATCGAGTTCTGTATGGGGGAATGTGGGCTCTGGATGGATAGATTCGTTCTGAGGGAGAAACTGGATCCAAACCTCCAGTGCCTTTCAGAGTTCAATCAGACAGGATGCAATGCAATCTGCTTTTGATCTAGCCAAGTTTTTGAAAATGTGCTAGACATTATGACTGAGCAGTGGGCCCACTGAAGTCTCACCAGACTTTTCAATTAAGAACCAAGTCTCAATTTAGAAATAATTGAATTAAATAGATAAATGATGACCTTTAATGAGAAAACTACTAAAGAAAATGAGTCTTGGCATTAGACAATTGAAACAAAAGGTATCTTAAGAACATGGACAGATAAAGGGCCATATTGTTGAGAAAATAGTACTACAGGTACCTTTCTTCTCCAGCTACTTGTTAGTATTTTCTTTTCAGAGTAAACCCAGAGAGCTAAATAAGCTCTCTTTATAGCCTTTCCCAGCCTTTTACTGAAATAGTTTTCCTCAGGTGGCCCTCTAAAGCTAGTTTTAAATAATGAGTACATTTGGGGTTGCTAACAACTTTGTTTCAGTTGATTTCAAAGCGAATAATGTCACTTCTTTTTTTCAAACAGACTAGAGTAAGAGACAGCTATATGTAACTATATGAAGATACTGCTGTACTGTTTATTAAAGAAAATTTGAGATATTATTGTGAATGGGGATGACTTGTAGAATACATATTTAAGTATATATCAAGATTTTTGTCTGTATGGTTGTTGATGCTGAAGGAAAGGAAAAGTATGTTATGTTTTCCAGCTCCCCTTTTTCTTTTTCTCTTTCTATAAGTTGAGGATTTAAATTCTGACTTCCTCAGCCCTTGAGTAAGGGGATCTGAGGGAAAAGTGTTCAGACCGCTTACTGATCTCAGGAAGAAGACATTACTCTGCTCATTGGCACGCTATGTCAAATGATGAAAAGTTACAGCACTTCCATTGTAGCTATTTGTGCTCCTAGTGTCAATACAGGAGAGTATTAATGACTACCATCTTTGCCCCTGTTCACAGGAATCTCGGTGGCCTTACTTATTTGGAGTGATCATTGTTCCTTCATTGGTACAAGTTGTGATTTTGCCTTTTCTTCCTGAAAGTCCTCGTTACCTCCTACTTGAAAAACATAATACCACCAAGGCAGAAAAAGGTATGAACTATTACTTAGTTTCTTGTAAGAAAGCACTTTTATCATAGGGATGCAGGCTGGAAAGAAGTTTTGATATCACAGCGAAAGCAGAATATTTTAACCAGAAATATTCTCTTGACGATTATTTTTCCCTTGCTTTCTCCATTTGTCTTTATATGTCTGTAAAAATAACTGTTGCTTTGATTTTTTTTTTTTATAAATGAATTTCTCCAGCAAGCTGACTTTGTAGTATTATGCATGGTGATACAAACTTACCTAAGTCATTCCGCTGCTGTGCATCAGCCACTACATGCAGTGTTCACTGGGGAGTGTAGAGGTGATTTCAGTCTTCAGGAGTGTCTATTTATATAGAGTCTTTGCTGTTTGGCTAACAAAAACACTGATTCTGTTTCTGGGTTTTGTTCCATAGTCACTGTGTTTATCATGTGTTCTATAACTCCATAACCTTTGTAGATCTAATAAAGACCTCACACACCTATTTAACTGAAAATATGCAATGCTCCCATATTGCTTGCTTCAGTTTCACAGACACAGACCAGAATATTTTGCTCTAACTTATCCATGCATAAAACAAAATAAAAAATTACTTTTGTGATCAGAGCTGTTGTATACTCTGCCCCAGTAAAATTACTATGGTCAGTTATAGCTTCCAATGTATCATGATGCTATTGTTGAGAGAATGTTGTAAGTCTGTTTTCACTTTTTATAGCAATACTTTTAAAAGACGAGTGAACAAAGAAGACAGGAAGCTGATTGTAATACCAAAATGTTTGCAGAACATTACTGTGTATTAAAAATTATTCCTGAAAACTTAAATATAACCTTTAGCATTTTCAGTCCCTAACTAGCTGTTTAGAAAATTACTTGCGAAGTGTGAAATAACCTCTGAAACTTTAATTTCATGCTACAGGATTATTACATTTATGTAACTCCCTCTGTCCTGTTTCTTCTACTGTAAAATGAAAAAATGACCATTTTGTTTTGATCAGCACTCTGAAATGAAAATGACACACTAATGAAAGTCTCCCATGTTGTCTCAGTTTGGTGTTGAAGAATTTTGTAATGGAGCCTCAAACATTTAAAGATACCACTCCATGTTTTTTTGTTTTGTTTTGTTTTGTTTGTTTGTTTAAAAAAAAAAAAAAGGCTAAAGCAACAAGGATTTGCAGGGACAGCAGAGTTTTGATGAGGCAGAAAACAGGTTTTCCAGGGGCCATGAAGGAAAGGGTTTGCTTGCCAACCATGGTCAGACCATCCATCAGGGAAACCATGGCAGGGAGTTTGGGGCAAACTGTCTGGGCTTGGAAGAAATGCCTTTGGGTGCCAAACTTAAACTGGCTCGTTTCTACCTGATAAAATTGTAGATGTATTTCCAGAGCTATGTCTGGCAATAAGCCTGCATATGCAAAGGTATTGCATAATGTCAGACTTGCTTTAGGGATCTATTCAGAGTACTGTCACAGTGCTTGGAAACCTCACCACTGAAAGTGAATCTGGGCCTCTTGTAGGTAGAGCTTAGAAAGTGTAAAAAATTGTCATGAAAATAACTCCACCTGCTTGGAAATTCACACCACTAACTGTCACTTGTAATGGGCCAACTGCAGTCTGCTGTGTTTTCAGCATACGTGTTCTGAGAATGATTTAAAAACTTCTCTAGAAGCATTGGAAATCGATTCTTGGAGTAGAAAACATCAGGACAGCTATGTTACCCATACCTTATTGCCAGTGATTTGGTAGTTGAAATGAAATGGTATCCCCACCCCAGGACATGCAGAGAACTCCAGACTAGGCATAAGTTGGGCCTGAGCTGAGTATCTGGAGTAATGCAGTAGAATAATGAAAGCAAGAAGGGGGGACTCTGTGATGAATAACTGTGAATTGACAGTCAAGAAAAATCATCTGCATGTTAGCATTATCTCTGGAAATGGGGGAGGAAAAGCCTGAGTATTAAGGAGACCAGAGGAGTTTGTGGATTATTAAAAAACCTACTGCTTGTAAGCCATTAATGACCATGCAGTGTTGTCCATTATAATGATGACAACAGTAATTCTCTTGAATTATTTGCCTCTTAGGTTAGATCTGCATATTAATATGAGAAATGTGCAAGTCTTTCTTCCAAATCCTTTTTATTTTCCGCAATGGATCAAGGCTACTCATGCAAATATCATACATTTCACTCTGGATTATATCTTGTCGGAGAAATATAAAACTATTATTCATAAAAGGTCTACCGTATTTAAGGCAGATGACTACATTAGTCTTTTTATAAAATACTCTTTCAAAAGTTAAAAAAAAAAAAAGCTTCTAAAATGGAGATGACAATATTAATCTTCCTAATTATTTTAGAGTAATAAAAATCCAATGGGATAATATAGGTCATTGAGTTTCCACTGAGTTCTGCGCCTGCTTTTGTCCCTTCCTTGTTTTCTGCCCTCAGGAGATAACCAGACTATAGCTACCAAAACACAAGTGACCTCATTATCTTTTTTGGCAGCAGTGTAGAAGGGCACAATGCCTTTAAGTGGCAAATAAGAGCCTGAAAGAGGGAGAAGGACCAAAGTGATGAAAAAGAGGAGATGGGGTTAGAGCAGGCTGGTGCCATGTCTGAACATAGACCACACCAGCAAGAGACAAGCTATTCCATGAGCTCAGGAGTAAGGAGGCTCCAGATGAGCGATACCTCCTGAGCAATATCAGCTAGGTACCCAGTTCCCTACTTTCTCCTTTCTAACCGTGCAAACGCTCTGGGTAGCTGAACTGAAGTCTTGCCTGGCTGATTAGCCATATGGACACTGTGGCTGACTTGCAGTTGTTTGCTGCTGAAAGCAATGCTAACAGCCAAGCAATGCTTGTCTTCCTGGAGTCACCATCCTATGATGGCTTCCTGAGACCAACACAAGCTGAGCTATATCCCGTATTTGTGATTGACTGCTGAATGTGGGAGAACTGATTTATCTACGTGAGACAGAATGACTGAATAGACCCACAGCACAATCTATACACCTGCTTTGCTCAATAAATTAAAAGTCTGGTAATGGAGAGAGGGAAGAGCCATTCCATCTGCCCTCCCAGCTCCCCTTTCTTGGGAAGAAAAAAAAAAAAAAAGGAGAAACATGCCTGACATTTAACTTGTGTGATCCTTCTTCATAATGCTCACCAGGCAGTGAAAGAGAAATGGATACTCAGATAAGGAGAAGGAATCTGGAAGGAAATTGTCATTAAATTGCTAGGGAGCAGTGGGAGTGAAGGGTAACAGGACAGAAACAGGAAGAAAAAGAAATCTGTGGCTGCAATTACATCAGGCAGTTTACTATCCAAACTCTAGGAGAGTGAGACAGGAATTTGATATTAGTTGATTATTTGTTGCCCGCCAAATGGATACCTGGTCTGTGTCTGTGGCTACTGGGTATGATGCAATACAAATAAAACCACTAGTAGTATTGCAATAAAATGGAACAGCTTTCTGACTAACAGCATTATTTATAGGCAGCTTCATTTGGACACCTGATGTATTTCTTTTGAAGAGTACTACCGCAAAAAGGAAGTCTGTATTTTCAATACAGCTACAGTAACGTGTCATGTAAACCAATAATGGAAATCTGTTGGCATCCTAGCTTGCCAGAGCACCATAACAATGTTATGTCTTAAGGATCAAATAACTTAGACATAATGTCACAGTAACATCTGTTGATGACGTACAAAATCTGTTAATTTAGTATGTTCAGTCATACATTTAAACTCCCATAGTTATGAAAGAAACATTGCACCAGGTACAACACAAAGTGTGGTTTTAAAATTCTTAGAGAGATGGATTAGAGTTGCTACCTTTTGATGCAACAGAAGAACAAATCTGTCTCAGATTTATAAAAGCAATTAGTTAATTTTTTACAAAGACCTTCACAGGGCCCACATGTATAGGAGCCATACAGAAACCAAAGTTACTACAGGAACAAATTGCTGTAAATGCAGTGTTTTAAGTGAAGTTGTTATTACTGACAAAGTTCATATATTTCATTTATTTCACATAAACATTTCTGTTTATGTGTGCTTTTTATATGTCTCTAAGCATTATAAGCTATGCTTATTGGAAAGGAAGACACAACCATGACTTCTAAACTTGCTGGCTTATGGCAGAGGCTCCACCTCAGATGGTTGCTGACTGCCAAAAGCTGGAGTGATCACAATGTGTCTGCCTTGTTTGTAAGCTTTTCCTAAAC
Organism: Anser anser; assembly: GCF_964211835.1. Classification (NCBI taxonomy): domain Eukaryota; kingdom Metazoa; phylum Chordata; class Aves; order Anseriformes; family Anatidae; genus Anser; species Anser anser. The sequence continues at coordinate 65,017,879 of NC_139724.1, forward strand.
CTCCTGTCTTTCAGAAAAGTTGCTTGGTTTACTGGACCTATGGTACAACTCAGTTTACCAATTCCTGTGTTATTTGTGGGTAGCATGTGGTTATTTGGTTTTATCTATACATCTTGGCTAGTTTCAAGTGGACCTGAGTAGGCCTATGATAGTCTGTGAAACCAGGTGTAAGAACAGGTAAAGATGTAATCCCAAACAGGATGCTAACACACAGAAGATCTCTGAGTTTTTTTACTTACAAGAATGAAGTGGCACATGGGAAAAGCCTAAAACCATTTGCATGCAGTTATATTTACTTAATTGGAATAGCAAAATAGAGATTTATTCTTAAACTTGTCTATGTTACATGTTAGTAGTTAATTAATATTTTGCTACATTTAAATATCTGTTTAAATCTCTTCTAGCAAGGTACATCCAAATTATTCTTCTGACTATACAGTACTGTAATAAAATCTGTGGTATGTGAAAACACTATTTTTTCATTTTGCCAAATATTTTTATGATGTAAAGTTACTACCAGCAAATTACTACTTATCTGATTCAGAAGTACTGAAGTTATCTTTCTGCGAATGCTGAGGCAGACAGTGAGGCTCCCTGTATGTCCTCCACCACTCAGAGGAGAATTTTAAAGACACTTGGTTTATTGTACTTCATAATCAGTGAAGTGAACATGAATGGGAAACAGATGACAATAATATTCATACAGTATTTATGTTTTTTTTTTTAAAAAAAACAAACTTTTTTTTTAACAGCATGAATTATTATCCTAGCTACTACCTGTGACCACTCCTCTTTGCTTCTGCTTCATTATAGATGGGGTTGGCTCTATTCTGTAAACCGCAAAATAGAATTTTGATTCTTTTAAATGTCTTCTTAAAGTCTGCATACTAATTTTAACAACTGCTTCCTTTGCACAGTCATGGAAGTACTACAGTGGGGAAAAAAAAATTAGTAATTCCATGTGTGGCAGAGTTCTTCAATACCCAGCTTCAGTTAATTTAAAGGCCTGGTTGGTTTTAAAGATGGTACAGATTGATTTGGTCCAGACCTTTGAACCACCTCCAAATGTTTCATCTTAGCTGAGATGAATAAAAACTAGGGATGTAAATGGAAAGGTTTCCTATCTCCTTTCCCCTTGACTGGAACCATCCACTTCTTTTTCTATTTATAAAGTCAGCGTACCAGCCTTTGACAGCTGAGTATCTAGGACCTTCTGGTCCAAGAGAATTAAGAAGAAATCTGGAAAAGTTTCTAAAGTTGCTAGAACTATAACTCCTTAGATGTTTTTATGCATGAGGAGGATACAGACATGGCATCCTTAAAGAAAGAAGCAGACAATAATGGAGGGAAATGAGTTACTAGGAACATCTGCTGTGATTCTCAGTGCCAATAATGCATTGGTTTAAAACGTGAAATAAATAGAATTGAACTTCACAAATTAAAAGACCTTCGAGTTTTCCCATCTCCCTGCTAGTGCAGAATTCATTTCCATATTAATTATGTATAAAAGTGTGATTCTTACTATACTGAAAAAGCATTAATGAAAGAAACTTGAATGTAGTGTGTAGCTGGAAAACATGTTTCCAAGTTTTAGTGTTGTCTACTGAAAACTATGCATGAATAGCATAACATTTTCTTAGCATTTCTTGACTTGTTAATTTTAAGTATCTGTCAAAGTTTCCTATTGGCATTTACATTTCTGGTCCTAACACCAGGTGGGATGAAAAGAAAGCAGGTGTCTATATATAATTTCCTGCCTTTCACTCGGTAATTTTTGGTAATTGTTTTTGTTTGTTTGTTTGTTTTTAACCTCCTGGTCCCTCTAGAGATACAGCAGGCTCCCTTGTGCAGAAAAGACAGATTGCTTCCTTTTTACTTGACTGCACCTATATTTTTGACTTGTGTGCCCTACAGGAATGCAGAGGATTCTAAGGACAGGAAAAATAAAGAAAATTGTGCACTGACCTAATTTACACTGATGAAACAGATGCTTAAAAATCTATGAGAATAATTTCAAAGAAGAGTACTGTGGTGTATGCCTTGTTATTTTCATCTTTATCTGATTTTTTTTTTTATTTAACAGTGCTCTAATAATACTGAAAAAAGTGTAATTTAACCATAAAACATTAACTGTAACATACTGGAGGCATGCATTGTTCTAATTTTACATTTCCTGTCATAGCCTTTAAATACATAACACTCATTTTAACAAGTGCTTTGTATGTCATTTAATAAGTGGGCAGTGACGCAAGGACAAAACTCAGAAGCTTAAATTCTTGGTTCTGAGGTCTGAATTTGTTACCTCATTTCTGATTATAAGGCCTAGGTGAAAAGATGGCTCTCATGCTGTCTCAGGGGTTTTTAAAAATTCTGACCTCCTTTCCCAGGAGAGAAACGAATATCAGAATAAATGAATGTCATGAAATGACTCAGCACCCAGAGGTGGTGAATGTTCATCCCTTAAAAAAGGATGCCTCTTGTTAACCAGAGTCACATAGGGCCTATTAAAATGCAGTAGAAACGTTAACCACATATGAAACTCTTGGCCCAGAGTTTGAGTTCCCCTTACAGCCCAAGCAGAAGCCAGGCAGAGTGTGCAGCATGGTGCATTCACCAAAGGGATGGAGCAAGCTGCTCTGGGTTGACCATCAGCTCGTTATGTAGCCTATCCCTCACAACATCAAAACAACGCTACTTGGCCTTTTTCCCTGCTGGGTGAAAAACACAAAAAACCTTCAAAATCTGAATCCAGGTGTTTTAGTCTTGACTAATCAGTGTATTCGGCTTCCTTGACTATCCATATCCTTTCTGTGATCCAAAAGAATGGAAACTTAATGAAAAATATGAAGATTATTTATGTGAAATACTGTGCAAAGCAGTGGATAAGACAGAAATGGATTTGGCTCTTATGATAAATAAGTCAATTTATTCACTTAATAAAAATAACTCATTATTTCCTTTAGAAGAAACATCTTTAAATGACCTGCTGTGTAAAGGACTGTTTTTTGAGTTAGCGTCCTACCGGGTCACAAAGGCTTGTTGCAAGGGTTTGTTTAATGTAATTGTTTCTCTGCAGTCATTCCAAGATGATGAGCGTTTTAAATATCACTTAAAAAGCCAACCCCTGAGGTATGTTCATAAAATTGTGATGAAAATGTCATTGATTTATACCTTATCAGTAAAACGGAATTGATGGAGAAACACCACCTCCATTGGGAGGTATTCACGTGCAGCACCTTTTGGAGGAGGTGTGAGATGGAAAGATAGGGTTGTTTGGTTATGTTTACCAGATAAATTCACTCCCATGTCTCCATTGCTGACAAATAGAAAGTCTTGAACTGCTTTGGATAATTCTTTCTAATACTAAATATATTGAAGAAGTTAATTCTTGTCTATGTGCTATTGAAAATGAGATAATATGAAGACTTGTAGCTATTCCTTTCAAATGCCTTCCCTTTTTTTTTTTTGTTTTGACAGATTTGCCAGATTCTTACATATTATTACTACTCCATCCTGTCTATCTTCAGCAACAAAATCTGCTATATTGTTTGGTTTGCAAAAGAAGCCATGTCAAATAATGTTAAGAATTGCTTTGTTATTAAACCTTTTTTTCCAGTTTATACAAGGCTTTGACTCTGCTCTGGACCTTACACTGTATTACATATAAAATAATGTAAGGAGAGGTCTGATAGGGTGTCAAAAAAATGTATATTCTTGCAGCTTCAGAGACCAATTGCAGGGATGAACCAAATCATACCCAAAATGGAATCATATTTTTGGCAGAAGAATAATTAAGTTGGATCCCATGTATGTAACCTGTTTGTCTCATGCACTTCAATTTCTTTTAAATGATTCTGTTATAAGCACCAAGTGTCTGGCCTAAAGTACATTCTCTGTTTGTAGCATTTCAGACCTTTCTTGGGAAAGATGACGTGTCTCATGAAGTAGAAGAAGTTTTGGCAGAGAGTCGAGTCCAAAGAAACACCAAATTAGTATCAGTACTACAGCTCCTGAAAACCCGCTCTGTACGATGGCAGGTCATTACTGTGGTCGTCACTATGGGCTGCTACCAGCTCTGTGGGCTAAATGCAGTAAGTGTCCTTCTTCAGGTCACATGGCATCTTCTGGGGTGTTCCTTTCTTTTTAATACAAGGATTATATTATACCATACAGCAACCTCTATATCTTTCCATTTTTCGTCGTTCCTTATTAGTAATGGTTTTGTTACAGCAGCATGTGGGAAGGCCTGGAGAATGATGTATCAGGTTTTTTTGTTTGTTTGTTTAATTAAGAAAAGCACTGTTGCATTAAAGTTGATGAAAAAGATAGCATGCATTAGAAAAAAAGGGTATGCATCTTCTGTTTCCGATATTTGGATCCTCTGTTTCTGTAAATATCTGGTCTGGTATGCTTTGTGTTTGTTCATGGTAGGGTAACTTTGTCCTTTCAGTAGATATTTCTGCTTGGGATAATTCAGCTCTGAACTTACAGAAGTCAGAAAAAGTGCCTGTTAACAATTTCAAGAAGTCGAGCTGGATGGTTAATTTTGTTGTTGAATAAGCTGCATTTCAATCTCCTTTCTTAGAAAGGAGCAAAAGAGGAGAACAGAATAGTCAATAGAGATAAATCCAATTGACTGTTAATGTGGCTGAGGCTAATGGATATCAAGGTCTTATTTTCAGATTTTTGAGCCTATAACATCAGCCAGGACAGAGCCATAGACTAATTTAGATTGAACGGGATCTTTGGAGCCCATCTGGTCCAACCCCCCACCCAAAGCAGGACTAACTTCAGATGTAGCTCAGACTATCAAGGGCTTTGTACAGTTGAGGTCTTATGGATCTACAAAGGTAAAGAGTCCACAACCTCCCTGGGCAACCTGCTCTAGGTGTTTTCACCACTTCCACTGTGAAAAGTATTGAGACAGAATTTTCCTTGGTGCAACTTATGACATCTGAGTTAAATGCTTTACATTGTATGACGTGAATGTTCTCATGAAGTACCTCAAAGTGAAGAGGGTTTTCATCATAGTTGAAGGGTATTAATTGCGTATACATGGAAGGCAATCTTATCACTGCTGAAAGGAGCTCTGCAAATGTAACTTCACACTGTGGTTTTGTGCATTACAGCGTGCTTCAGCTAGCATATTTATTTATTTATTTATTTATTTTTCCCACAGGGCTAATCAGTGATAATAAGTGTAAATGCCTCTGATCTCTAAGTTAACTAGTTCAGAATTATCTCAGGTATCTGTATATCTTTAAAAATCTTAATACAAAATATTTTGTTCAAGACCTTTGGAAGGATTAGAATGATTAGAACTCCGGTATCAAAAAGATATTTTAAAAGGTACTAGGAAGAAGTAAGAAGTTTTTTGACACTGTGGGGTGAACTATAAAAACGGGTATATAGATTTTAATTTTTTTTTAGCCATGGATTTCAGTGCTAATGACAAGCTATTGTATTGCTCATTGTGGATACTTTCAGAGAAGAGAATTGTAATTATCTGTCATCCAGTCTTTCTAAGGTTTATCAGCGTATAAGTGAAATGAAATGACACTTATAGTAAGAAACGAACTGTTCAAACAATGAAGCACATTTCCTAAAAAAAAAAAAAAAGACAACAGCCAAGTCTTAAGGGGAAAGAGAAGAGTTTTGTGGCTTTGAGAATATTTATTAAATGACAGAAATTGTCCAGTATTCTTTGGCAGAGCAGAACCACACTCATAGCTTGAGTGTGTGTGTGTCAGGGGTTGAGACGTACAGACCAAAATGAATGCAGAAGTTGTTTTAAAGTATCATTAGGGGGTTGTTCTCTGAGATCACGCCTCAGAAAAACTGCTTTTGTCAGGAAACCTGGGTGCCAAGTTGGTTATTTCAAGCCTTATCTTTTTATTGTTATTATTTTTACTTTGTTTCTCCAACTGTATAATGCCACTAAACATGAAAAAAAAAATTCACACAAAATTTACATTCTGAAATGGATTGTTTAACTTGTTCATCCAGAAAAAAAAAAAAAAGGCAAATGATGAATGCGATCAAAGAGAAGTAGTTGCGCCGCTCAGTTAAGAGCTTAGGTTTCAGTTCCTTGTCTCTTCTGCTCGGCTGTTGAGACTGACCTTGATAAGTCACCTGAGGCTCAGAAGTTAAAGGACAGGTACAGATGTGACAGTTAACTGCTGAACCCGGTTCTCAGTTTGTCTGGCTGTGTCTAAGTCTCCTGCTGGGTGTGAGTCACTGTCAGCAAGGTTTAACTGGCTGCAGAAGCATCTCTTAAGTCATAGCTCTCATCCTTCTCTTTGTCTATAGTACCCTGTTAGTCAGTCTGGTCTTTTCAACAACTGCCATCTGGGTAGGGCATATGGGAAAGTTGGACCTCTTTCAGGGGAGAGTCTCAGGTCACTCTCACGGGAAATTACCAAATGGCAGACTTCTGTAATCATCCTGCTGGTATCTGAGAATACTTACTTCATTTTAAGGTTTTAGTTTATAATGAAAAAAATTGTTTTGTTTAAAAACAGTACATTCATCAGTTTCTACATGGAACAGAAATAATGGTGAAGTCCTGATCATATTAATCTATTCAATTATAATGGAATGCCAGACAGTCTGACCTAAATTGAAAAAAGTAAATGAATCCGTATCAGTCTATTTTCATCTGATAAAGTTTATTTGTGGCACGTAGCTACTTTAGCCAAGGTTTTGTGTTTCCAATGGCAAGAAATCATGCTGTGGATGGGGGTTCATGCAGAAATGTATGTTTTTGTATGAAAAAAAAAACACAAAACAAAACAAAAAAACGTAGTGTGCTATTCAAGCTTGCTTTAGAGAAGACCTGGCATCAAGTTGTAGGAAGGGATCAGTATGCATACAGCATGCAACATCATATGCATGTGTTGTTGCCCATCTTTTTTTCAGTGATTTATTTTCCCTTTTTGAAGGGAAGAATTGAAGTCTTCAGGAAGGAATGTATGTAGGGAGCTGAATGAGAGAGAAAGACTGCAAAACGGAGTGAGTGCTAGAGAGGTCCCTGCTGTGAAGAAGTTTGGTAACATCACTGATGGTGGTATAACACATGCCACTTTAAGCTAAGAGTTTATAGGAGTAAATCTTATGGTAAGCAAAGATAACTTAACTTTCATGCAGCTACTTGTATGCTACAGACAGGAATGCTGAAATGTCTCCAAACTCATAGAATTCAGACTGCAGAGATGTAGCTGTTTTCTTATGGCAAACGTTTAACTGGCTGCTATCGTGAAGTGTTGCTTCAGTCTGTGAAGAAACAGAAACCCACCATAAGAAGTCAGATGTTCCTGTATTGATTTGAACTAGACAGCAGTTGTTTCTGCGTTTTGGTACCTTCTGCCCCATTTTCCACAGATGTTTCATTGCAAAATGTTTAGCCCAAACCATTCATTAACAAAAGCCATGTTAAAAAATAACTTAAGTGAAAGTAAAGTAGTCATCATTAGTCTAGTAAATTTGTCTCGGTTATATCCTAGAATAACGTATTTCCTTTTTTAATGATACACAGGCTGAAAAACATTCACTTTTATTGTTTTTAAATGTGTATATCTTGTTAATTTTTACCCTGATTTGTTTTTTGTGCTGTTACAGATGCTAGTGAATGCAACTCAGAACCTCATCCTGTCTTCACTGTGACAGTTTTTTAATCTAGCTGTTTTACTACTACTCTTAGGATCGATGATCAGTCATTTTTCTCTGTAAAGCCACTTGTGAAACTTTCTGAGTTCTGGTTGTAATTTTTTGGCAAATGAATTCTGGAGTTTTCTGCTTAAGTGACTCTTTAGCATCTTTTTTTTTTTTATTTGTTCTTTTTCAAGATCTGTATACCTGCAATATTGCCATCATTTTCTAGAAGTTCTACCTGCTATGCAAAACTGATAACGAGAACCAGATGTCTTACATAGTTTCTAATTTTCTTTTTTTTTTTTTTTTTAACAAACTTGTTAACTTGTAGTATGTGGAAAAATGAAATTTTTGTGCTACATTGTTTTCCTTGTAATCACTGGATAGGCAGATGAGGAGGGGTGAGTAGGATGTCAGAGTAACAGGCCCCAAAATTTTTGTTAGGGGTGACAAACACTTCAGAGGGAATTGGAGCTGATACTTTGGTTTGTTTCAGTCTGCGCTCTGTTTCAGCAAGCCAAAGAAATGTGTAATTAACACCAGCACACGTGACACGAAGGCAGACTGCTTCATATAGCAAAACTTGCTGCTATCACTTACTGTCCCTGCATCTGTTTTGGTGCCAGCTGATGTAGCAGTAGTGGGCATAACATTCTTAAGTCAGCTTCCCCTTTTCTGTAAGGTGGTATAGGTGAGTTTTCAGTCCTTGGTATTTTATTTTGCTTTTGTTTTATGTAAGATAATATGGATTTTCTCCTTTGGTCCAGGACAAGCAGCTTTGCTGTAGGGTTAGTTGGGAATTTAGAATTACTGTTTTTTAACAAAGCTACCAAGTTAGCGCTTTGATGAACAGATGTAGCGTGTGCATAATATGCTGGCAGACAGCAGTGTTTTCCTCTTGTGATAAAAACACTTTCATTCATCAGAAAAGCCTTTTCTTTAGCAATGCTTGCCCTGTTAAGGCTTGTCACATGGACAGCATATGGAAAAAATATCACTGCTGTTTTTATGTTTAGTGTCATCACTATCTCTGCCATGAGTTATCTCTGGCTTTCAATTTTGTTATCACAGATAATCAACTATGTGTTACAAATTCAAGGCTTTTTTCTGATAATCAATTGTTTCAATTGTTATTCATCCCCTCCAGTGAATCTGTTATCTTTTCTCTCTCCAAGTCAGTCTCTCCTTGCTTGCATGGATTTGGCAGCCAAATTTTTTGGCTAGTTCTTTGTTGTAACCCCAAGCCCAGCATAAATATTATATGGTTTTCACACTTTGTGATGTGAATGGGTCTGTGATACTTACCAGCCTTTTTATTTTGAAGTATTACCACTATATATTCTCTCTCTGGATATTGTCACTGGGTATGGTTTTATTGACCAAACAAGAATGTCCTCCTCTAAGTTGGCATACTTGTGTTTCTGTCTGTTAATGGCAGGTCCTTCTAGCCTGTGGTTCATTTCATCCTAAAAGCTGTTGTTTACTGTTCACCAAATGACTCTCAGTCTAACGGTATCTTTCCTCTCTGTTGATAATAAAGAAAGATTACGGTGATTACTTAACTGCAGATGTCCGTGTTGCAGTGAAGTGAAAGATAAATCTCATACCTTCTGTCCAGAAAGCAGCAGTTTACATGGTGCCTCTCACTGTCTCTCTCTCTCTCTCTCTCTCTCTTTTTTTTTCTTTTTTCTTTTTTTTTTTTTCCTGTTCTGGCCTCCGTTGCTACATACCCATAAAGAGTTCTGTAATGCCACCCAAATTTGGTTTTTAGGTGGTGTGGCTCAGCCACATGAAACCTTTTTGTATCCTATTGTTCAAAGTGAATTAAAGTGAGTTTCTTTGATTTACTCCTGAAGTGAATTAGGGCAAATTGAGTTAAAGCTACTTGTAATTCTGTCTGAGTCTCCAAGCAGAAGTGTAACAGTGTTGTGACTAATCCACCTGAAATTTGCACTTTCCCTTCATTTGCCATCCTGGCCAGCCCTCAATCATTCAGTAGTGCTCCGTATTTTAACAAGTCTGATCTCCGGCAGAAGAGATGCTTGAACTGAATGTTAATAGCTTATAGTTCAAGCCACAATGATTAATATCTCTTTTTCTTCTCTCTGATATAGATATGGTACTACACAAACAACATCTTCAATGAAGCTGGGATCAATCCTGAAACAATTCCATATGTTACTCTAAGCACTGGTGCTGTTGAGACTTTGGCTGCTGTTTTTTCTGTAAGTGTAGTTATAGAAGTCCATTAATGTGCTTAATATTTAAATGACTGATTTTATTTCCTTATACAGGTTGAAATTTTGAAGATTTAGTGTAGTAACTGAAAATATATATTATTTCTCAGTTTAACCCGTAACCCAGTTGTGCTTTGTATGAGTAAGGAGGAGGAAGGCTGTAAGAGCAAGGCCCAAAGAACCATAGGTAATAACTCATAAATTACCTGCTAGAGCGGCTATTGTAGCAGTTTATCTTAGAGTCTTCCCATGTACTTGCTGGAAAGGATGCAGTGTTGCTGGTGAAGGTTTGGGCATAGTACAGGAGGGGGCATTGAGTGTGGACTGCAAAAAAAGAAGCATGTCTGTTCAACATGTTCTAATGACACTTATTCTGTAGCAACTTATGAACAGTGCAGGAAATTCTTCAGCCATTTAAAATATGGGAGTAAACGTTTGTCACCTGGCTCACTGGAAAAGCCAGCACACTACAACAAAATTGTCCCTTGTGTTACATTCTGCTGTCTCACTCACTGAGGGCGAGCAGGCATCCTTTCATAATACATGAGCTCCTCGGTAGGTAATGTACCTTTACTATGTGCTGAACATAGAAGACGATGTTACAAAAGGTACAAAAAATTATCCATTCACATTCTTTTTTTTTTTCTTTTTTTTTTCTTTCCCACTTCAAAATGGAGAAATTGATTAGGGAAAAGTATAGGTTAAAAAAACAATTTAAAACTGGAAGTTTCAGTAGGTGACTACACCACTGATTGCTAAAGGAAATTCATTTCTGTTTGCACTGCAATATATAAGAAACAAAGAACAGGTCTTTGGAACAGAAAGTTTCAAACAAGCAAATACTCTTTCCATTCCTTGCTAGAACTTTTTTCGTATCTTCATATATTCTATACCAAGTGTATTTGCAAAATACTGGATACAGCAGACAAGCATTTTTAAATGTCAGAAGAATGGCTTCAGCAAAAATACTTTCCAGTGGCAGAGCAACTGCTTATGACCTATAAAATGTTAAACTAAGTCCAGCTATCAAATTTATTTTCTTATAGTCTAGGACATAAGGAATCTAAAAGGTCACAAATATATTTTTATTCTGGTCTTTGTAAATTTCCACCAGTCTGTTTTTGGATAAACCATCTACTTTTTACTTTTTTTTTTCAATTTGGGGAAATAGTTAAAAATGGAAATCCCTACCTCTTACAATTTCTTCTTTGCATACTCCAGAAACACTTCTTTCTTACAGTAATTTAAGTGAAGAATACACCTCCTTTGTGGAAACAGATGAAAATTACATGGACATAATTCCATGATATTAAAGCCATTCTATAAATAGGGTCTGTCATCTTCAGTTGCTTCTGTGCTATCAGTTTGTGGAGCTTATTCAGAGCACTCTGTTCATACATAATGAGGTGGTTGTGTCTACCTTGGTTCCTGGTATGTGTGGTAACCTTTTTATGCATGAGAAAAGTATATTTAATATTTTTTCTGTTCACTCTACTTTCTGTGCCTCTAGAAATGCTGATGTATTAATATCCCCGCCCCCTTCAAATTTGCTCTTCCAGTTCTAGAGAAAAGCCTTAATTTTATTTCAGTAATCTTCATAGATGTTTCATTGCTGCTGTTTGAAGGAACAATATCATGAATTCATTTTTTCAATGGAAAGTTTTGCAGCTTCATATTTCTATGAATAAGTTCCTCTAAACTTCTTTCATGCCTAGAACAAAGGATGGGAAATTTTCTTCCACTTCCAACTTCTCAGCTGCAATTTTTGCTGTTTAAAAAAAATATATATATATATGTATATATTTAACAGTGTTAAATATGGAGTCAGGTGTGTATGTCTTAACGACATTGCTCAGAGGGAAAAATGGGAGAAGCAGGAGAAAGTGAGGAGAAAAATTAATATTCCTTGTATATTTTTATTGTGCTTGCCAGCAGAGACTAGACTCTTACTAAAAATTTCCAGGGTTTCAGTAAATACTCCTTCTATCAGTAATGGTAGAATCATAATCAGTAAACAATAAAAGAATAATTTTTTTTGGTAAATAGAATAGCTTTTGGAGAGATCCACAATGGAATCATGTACTGTTTCTGATCATTATATGTATGTTAGATAGTCATCTGCAAAGACTCTGAACTTTAGTGGAATAATTGGGGTTCATTCATTGATGAGCCCTGAATAAAAGCCAAAGAAATAGATGGAATGAAATATTGAATAGACTTCCAACTGGGAGACATGTCACAGAGGGAAGACATCTAGCTTGACACCATGCTTTGAAGCAGGATACAATATAACTAAAACATTCCCTGGTAAATACTTGTTTATTAGAAGTCTGTTTTTTAAATTCCACAAACTTAGTTAAATTTTGGTAAGAGTGGTTACTGTGCCTTTTTTGTATTTGTCAGTAATTGAGGTTAGTTTAATTTTGTTGTCCTATTCTTAATGGACAGAAATAACAATTTGCCAGTCTTTCTTCAATGTGGTAATAGACTGATAGATAGAGACAGAAGGAAATTTGTGAGAAGATTTCCTAAACCACCGTAAAATGAAAGGAATCTTACTCAGATTAAGCATCCTGTTTCCATTTTTGCCATCTGTGGCACCACATTTGGTCTTTATGTAATGCTCATGGAAGGAGACTAGCTATGACTACGTAGAGAAGATTATGCCTTAAGCATTTCCCATAAGGTGTTGCATAAGTTTTTACCAATGTGCCTTCCAAAGCCTCTGACAGAGACAAGCCGTGCAAAGTTTTTTTGCACGTGCAAGCCGTGGAATGAGTTAAAATATAATTCAGTAGTAGAACACAGAAGAACATAGGAAAAGTCTTTGCCATATCACAGAGAAGTCAAGACAACTAGCTTTCTTAAGCATGAATTGAGGGAGATAATGTTATTCTACTCTGGGATATCATGAGAAAGGGGCATTCAACTTTTTCTCTGTTTCCTTTAATGTTAATAGATTTTAACATACAAGAAGAATTTCTTGCTCAGAAAATAACACATCTTAAGACAAGGGTATCCCAGACACATCAGTAAGTGTCCTCATCCCCAACCCATTTCCTCCATTGTATACAAAGGGTAATGCAATTTGTCTCCATTGAAACTCTGTGGCTACACTGGTGTCAGTACAGGAAGAAATACCTTCCAATAACAGCCAGTTTGTGGTAAGTGAAAAAAAATGGGTGGCGAATAGTTTCATCTTGAGGGTTCTTAGGAAGCCTTGTTGTAACGTGACTTTTAGTGAGAATTGTAATGCAGTCCTGTGTGACATTGTTGCACTAGATCAGAATCAGCCTTCATCTACCCATAATCCCCAATAGTGTGTAAGTAGAGGACAATGCAAGAATGGGGCAAACTTGGCATTTCTCCCCTTTGCTCCCCTGGCTTCTCCTGACCCTGACAATCTCCTGCACAAGGAGTACAAGAATTAGAAGGTAATATCTCAGTCTTTAATAACCTTGATGGATTTTTTTCTTTGTATTTGTCTAGTTACTTTTCAACTTTTTAGAACCCACGGCATTGTAAGGCAGTGAATTTCCCAGTGTAACAACATATTTTATGAAAAAGTCCCTTGTGTTGAGATTAGAGAATATCAGATACAGTAGGTGTGGGCTGTATGAAATCATAACAGTGTGGATGCTCAGTTAACTGCGAAACTATCCTTAGAGAGGTAGCTATCAACACTTCACTGCCATACAAAGAAATATCTAGTGAGATCTGTCCTGGGTCAGTTAGTCCTAAAACTCATTAGTAATGTGGGTGAGGTAATAAACAGCCTTTTATAATCACCTGCTTCATCCAAGCTCACCAAGGCTGAGAAACTCAAAAATGTTTGCAATAACTATAGAAGATCTAAAAAAACAGGGCTTGTGGCCTGAAATTGGTGCGATGAAATTCAGCAATGAAAGGTACACAGTGCTGTATGTTGGGAAAGAAAAAATTAATATGCACAAAAACAAAATGTCATGTGGAACTGTGTCAAAAGGCTTGCTGAAGTCAAAATCTATCATGTTTTTCATTTTCTTTTCATCCACTCAGCTTTCTCCCTGACAGTGTAAAAAGTCACACTGATCTGCACTGAACAAATCTGTTTTGACTGTTCTGACCACCTTAGTATCTTCTAGCTGCTGTCAGACTGTTTGATTGGTTAATAATTTATCCTAGTACTTGGGAGACGGCAAGAGTCAGACTCTGTCTTCCTTCTCCCCATGTAATAGAAGGTAGGTGCTCTGTCTGCCCAGATCCAGTGCTCTTAGACGCTGCCATTGACTCACAAGATTTCTGGGATTTTCACTAATCAAGGTTATGAAAGCCTCATTTTTACTAATAAATTTTGAGGTAGAAAAGGCTGATTTGGTGGGAAAAGTGACCTGGCACTGAAGACTGTTAATTTCATCCAAGAGAAATATTTATGCAGCTCATCATCTATAATTTTAAGAAACTGCAAATAGTTGCCTCCATGAACAAACAGTTGGCTTCCAAAATTGCCTATCACACTAATCTGTTTTGCCTATGTAATATTTAAATTTTGTGAAATTTTAGATGATTTGCTTTACTCAGACCGACAAAAGCATTAGTGAGCATGTCTAATAAGTAACATGAAAAAAAAAAAACCCTCAATGATTCATTTAGAATATAAAATACTGAATTATTTTGTATGCAGGGAGTCACTAATTACTCCCTAGTTGCAAATTCATCCTCATTTCACAGCTTCAAATGTAAATGTGTGGAATCTTTATGGAGCAAATTTGTGAGTGGAAAAATGCGTGGATATATGCCATTATATTGGAGAAAAGGAACCATAAAGAATTAGTAGAAAAGAGATACTGACCAAGAAACTTCCCAGACCATGGTATTTGCCGACAGCTGCAGTGTAGGCAGACGCGTATTCACTGCAGGGTGAATCACAGATTGTGATCCTGTTAATGCATACAAGCTAAATCCAGAAATGGTCAACATAATAATTTTTAGATGAGGAAATTAGTGTTCTTAATGATTTTATTACAGCTGTGTACTTCTGGATAGGCAAAATTACAGGTGAGGAAGGAATGGTGTAATGACTTCCAGGAAAAAAAAAAAAAAGCCTCCTTATGGAAGTCTACCTTACAATAACACTCCTAAGTCCTGAGGGATGGTGGGTTAGAGACTGCATTTCTTTGGTACAAATCCTTCTGCAGGTTATATTCAGAAACTGAAAATTCTAAAGACATCTGCTTTCAAGCATTGAAATGGTTTTTGATTTTTTTTTCAGTCTGTTCAGACTGATCTACATCAGGGCATTCAAATACCATCATTAGAAAATAAAGCACCAGCTATGGTAATCTATCATGGACCTAGTCTATCTTTTAGAAATGTGTACTTGGCACAAGACAAAACCTGGCATTTTTAACAAATAAATCATAAACAGAAGGACCTTTGCTTCAAGAATACCTGTGTTTTGTTGAGGGGATACAACAGGAATTATTGTGTTTTTTTGTGTGCTGCCTAAGAGCTGTTCCCAGGCACTACTGAGGCAAAGGCAGCAGGCCAGAGCAAATCCCTACATGGGCTGCGTCTTGGTCGTGATGGTTCAACAGGAGTTGCATATGGAGACCCTGTGCTCTGTGAATGGAAAAATCCACTACCAGGTCAAGATGATTAAGGATACTTTACTGCAAAATAGAAACTTATAAAGTTCTAAGAAAAACTTAGAAAATCCTTTGCTTAATAGTGATCCCTATAATGGTACCTACAGAAGATGTGAGGTATCATCCCGTTGTGGCATTAACATAGATACAGGTAGTGATGTGAGAGGCAAGGAAGGCACAGACTGATTTAAGGTTTGCACTTATGTGGTGAAATGCAGTGCTAGGCCACTACAGTCCAATTTAGGGGCTTAAATAAAGCACCCTGTTTCTTTGTTTTGCAATTGTATGATTCATACAGCAAAAAGATATACAGAACAATAGGAATCAAACCCCATTTGTAACCCCCAGTCTCTTGTTACTCTCCTTCTCCTGGATGCAAGATACTATGCACCGTGTCATAAATAGACATGACAGCAATGTAAATGTGATTATTCATTTCAGCACAGCTATTTAAAATGAAAATAACACAGAGTTGTCTTGTTGCATTGTCTGAATCTAGACATACAGTCTTGCTTAGATCTATACCCAAAATACATGAGAAAGAAAGTATGGCTACTCTATGGTAACATATAGATCGGATTTCTGTATAGAGGTGAGAAATGAAGAAAATCTAATAGGGTTTTCTTAGTATGATTTGGGGCCAGGAAAAAAGTAAGTAATAGATCTCCCATTTGGGCTGTAAAACTCGCTTACGTATTCATTTTTTCCCCAGCTTGTCTGATCTTTTTTAATGCACTCTGCTTTCATTGTGTCAGCCCCAGTATCAGCAGCTGACTCAAGTGTAAAGATTGATGTTTGCTTTTTAAACTTTATTCACAAGTGATTCCTGCCAGACAAAAGAAAGTTATGTTAACTGTTAACTTAGTTTGCATATTGGTTGCCTTATTATCAGCAAACATTTGTGTTGAGAGAGTTTGATTGCAATATTTTTTTACACATTTTCAATAATTTCAGCTGTGTTAATTACCATGACTCTGGGTATAGGTTTCTACAAATGCATGTTTATGATCACACTTACATAAGTATCAGCATACACAATTTGGCAAATAATTCAGTGCGCTATCACAGAAAACTGTTGTAAGATTCTTTTTATGGCTATACTTGAGCATATGCTGAATTTCTTGTTATTTCATTTACTCTACCACATAGTATATTTTGACTTGTTGCAGGTCTTCAATAGGTAAGTGTTGGCAGTGCTTACCAGTGGAGCATTCAGAACTATAAATACTTGAAAACTGGTGAATCATTTTCTACTTCCTATGAGTCATAAGCATCTTAGTGGGTTTTGCAAGATAACAAGCTTTGGATTTGTATAATTAAAACCAAAAATGAACTTGTCGTCTGTTTACAATCTTATGTACTTTTTTTTTTTTTTTTTTTTAAACCAGGGAATCTTCAGGGTTTATTTGAGCATTTGTTTCCATCAAGAAAATGGGAACAGAAATTTGAAATACCGATGCATTGTCATAGGTTTTCTTAAGAAATCCTCAAAAATAAATTAATTTGGGAACTAAATTTTAGTTAGAAATACTGTTAACCTACACAACTTCATGGAATGGCTGCTGAAGCATCTGTGTACTTAAACAAATCAAAAAATCCTTTTAGCCCTGATGAAAGATGGGGCCTTCTGAGAGGCTTTTCTGGTGTGGACTGGCTCCCGTTTGAACAGCTTTGACCTGTTCATGGTCCCTGGATGCTTCTGCTTTGCCTCCTGACTGCCTGCATCCCTGCTCAGGCCAGTAGCAAAGGCACAGAGCCATGGCTTTCCAAATGCTAGTGTAGCTTTTCACTGTAGCACAGCCGTGTAATTCATGGCCAGGCAGGGAGCATGGGTTTGGTTGTTGCACTTGGCTTATCCTGAGCTTGACTCAGTGTAGAATCCCATTTCAGCAGAGACTCATTTGAATCTGTGCCATAGGCAAATGTCTGGGTGTTTTGTTTGGTTTGAATTGGTGATGCAAGAGGTGGGCCATGCATTTGAACAAATTAGAGGTTTCCTTAGCTTTAAACTGGAAATAGGTTGTTTCTCCCTATAACTGGGAAAGTTAAACATGTCTAATGGAGAAGCCTTCTTAGTCAGTATTCTGTAGATTTTGTAGAGTTGTTAGTGTGATTTATTTAGGATTAACTTTGAAAATGATTATACAATTTCCAGCAATTTGGGTACATCACAGTATCTGTGTGAATAAGTACAAAATTGCTGTTTACTTTCTCCAGTGGACAAAGTTGGTCCATTCTATAAATCACAAGAAATGCCACCAGGAATTATAGTTGCAAATTCTTTAGGGCAGAAACCACAGGAAGCACCCATAGGTTGAAGCATTCAAGTTCCTCAGTGCTGCTGTATTAAATAACAATGACTCTGTAGGATGATGAAAGATTGGGAAACCTGGCATCAGCTCACGGAAAAGAACTGTTTCACGTGGATTTGTTCTGTTGTCTTCCCCACTCATCTCTGGATAAGATAGAATTTATATATATTAGCAAGTATTATTCTCTTCTGTAAAAAGCATATGGAACTTGCAGATCTGCTGTAACTGTGCCTGTGCTTTGCTGCTCTCAGTTAAAACTGGGAGTTCCTCACCAACCCACCTAGATTTCCAGATATGTCCAGACTACTTATTCTCAATGTATGTAGGCACAAGAGTTTGTACGTATCTCCTTGGAGTCCTCTCTTACTGGGGTTTGCTTTACCTTGAGGTTGAGAGCCAGAAACTGTCTAGCACTTTTTTCCAAATTTTGCTCTGTATATGAACCATTTTTCCTCTGAGAGAAACATTCATCCTTCATGCCTTTTTAATACAAAACCCACCAGCTGGTGTAACACTAAGATTGTTTAATCACAACCACCAGTCTGTAATTGAAAAAGTAAGGGAAAGTCACTGGTATGTCAAATTACATGTGCAGCATCCATTGCTGAACACACTGCAGAAGTCTCCATCTTCTAATGGACCCATTGGATAAATTTACATCCTTCATGGTTATAAAAAATGTCTCTTGGTTAAGTTTATGTGTGGCCACATGTATTTGCAAGATGGATTCATTAATCAACGTTCAAAATATTTGGCATCTTGTAGGGTTTTGACAGCACAGCAGCTGCAGTTTTAGAACATTTGGACTCCATGAGTACAATGTGAAACCTTAATAACATCAGAGCGGGTCTATTTTAAACACTGCTCTGAAATAAATTATGTTATGGAATCTGTGGTAACTGTCAAAATGAGTATATTTCCTCATTTAAAGAAATAAGGAATGCTAAAGCTAGCTGCAGAGCTGCTAGCTGTGTTCTGCCATGTCATGGTACTCTCTGGTGTGGAAGTCCACCTCTTCAGGGTAATGAGGATGGCATGTTTTGAAGCCTTTTCTAAAGACTGCTGGTAAAACTGGCGTTGTGGGAGAAGTGCTTACACACGAGGCATTTCCTCCTTGAACAACTGTGTGCTTTCCTGTAACACATTTCTTCTAGATGCTCACAGTGGAAGTGTATGTTGTCTCCAAAAATTAAGGGTATTGCTCCAGATTTCATTTTATTTGCTCATTTAATCTTTTGCTCGAGGGATGTCTGAAAGAGGGATTTCAGTCTCTAGCAAATAACAGTGTGACAGTCACATGATTCTGACTTTAAGTTATTCAAAATGATACATTATGGGCTTCGTAAAATTGTTTTATCCTTCTCATAGCAATGCCAATTGTAATTGATAATTATGGTAGTTGTCAACGAGAATAGTGTACTAGAAAACATTATGATCTAAAATAGGTATTAGCCTATTTTAATGAGTCTGACTAGCAAAGAAAATTCAGTTTCATGTTGCAGCTTTTCAGGAATCTTTTCACTGTGTTCTTTTCTAACAGAAAAGTATTCAGATTTTCTGACCATTAACAATGTTGTGTTATCTTAAGGTGTTAAATATAAATCCAAATTGTGCATGAATGCACAGGTATCTGTTCTATAATCCCTTGTCCTAGTGAGGTTTTCTGATGGATGGATTTCATTTATATGGCTATTCAAGTGAAATCTAGATGATGACTAAATGTTTTTTTTTTTTTTTTTTTTTTCTGAATTCAGGTGAACCAGAAATTAAAAACAAATTTTAGATTAATAAAAATTATTTAATCTAAGCTAAAAAGTTTTTTTGCTTAAACCTTTCAAGTTTATGTTGAAAGAGATGTTGAATGAGCTGTTGAAATTAAGAAACAGTTGAAATGCAAAAGCAAGGAAGTAATTTCTTTCAAAATACAATATTTAAAAATAGTATATTTTAAGAATATTATTATAGGAATTTGGTGCAAATTTGTAAGCAGTTAAATCAATGTAGAATTGTGTAAACATAATTGTGTAAACATAATTGTCAGGAGAATTATGAACATAGCATAGCTGATAGGTAGTACAAAATCAATTTAGTTATTTTTGGTTTTGGTCTTCATACTTACCAAAAGAGCATATTACATTGTCTGATGCCAATTTTTGTTTTCCAGGGCTTAGTTATTGAGCGACTTGGACGCAGGCCTCTTCTCATTGGAGGTTTTGGGTTGATGATTGTCTTCTTTGCAATTCTTACTGTGTCTCTGACTTTACAGGTAACAGTACAGTCATTAGATATTTTTGTTCTCTCTTTTGTCTATTTTAAACACCAGGTACTTGATACTTGTTTGCCTCAGTGTTCCTCTATAAGCCAATCCTTTTAATTGGTTTGATGTAAGGATTCAAAGGTCTGTCTTTTGCTTGTTTATAAATCTGGTGTTTTCAAAGCACTGTAGTTAGCTGTAGCAGGTTTTGCATTAAGAAACCATAGGGGCTTTGGAACATTCATCTCTCATCAAATGAAAGACTCAGGCATATCATGAACTACCATGAAGACAGTTTTACCCATAGTTGGGAAATGTTATATTCTGTGTTTTTATCCTTGCTTGTAAAGCAGTCTTCTTTCATACTATTTCATCATTATACTTAGGCTTGGATAAGTATCCATGTTTACTCTTCTATCAAGTCACATATTTTTATTAAAAATATAAAGACTTGGCCTTTGCAGAACATCTGCTCTTAAGTTTTCAGATGTTATTAGCAGTTAGTTCTCCAGCTCTTTCAAATGGTCAAAGGATAATCATTAAAACAATCTAAATACCGAGCCTAAATCATTTTTCCTTGTTTAGCTTCCATTTTCATAGTCATGTGGTTTCCTTCGACTTTTGAGGGCCTTTAAGATGTAAAACTGACAGTTTGGAACAGCATGGTTTTGGGTGATCTTTCAGCAAGCTGTTTTTTCTGCTGTTGTTGATTTCCATGTTTTTCCATTAATATGACTTTCAAATCATACTTCTTGGCTGAAGAGAGTCTGTTTTGATGAGCAGGTGCATGCAAGACCATTGCAAAGTTTTATATGACTTGCCTGTATGTGTAACACAATAAATCTTTACTTCACATACCTGTCATGACAGCTATAAGACAGCTCTTCAGAAGAGAGCTGTTAATGCAAGTTTTGTAAGCTGAGTAAAAGGTGTTCTTCCAAAACTTTTAAAACATAGTTTTATACATGAGGACATTCAGCTATTGGAAATCTCTGAAGTTTGAGTGCCTTTCTGTTTTACTTCTTTTCAGAAGTGTCTCAATATCTTAAATACTAGAGGGTACAAATAGGCTTGATCTCAGGGCAGTTTGTATCTACTCTGTATTTGCACATTCCCTTTCTCAGTGCCTTTAGAGTCTGGATGTGAGTTCACTATAAGTCCCACTACAGATGGGAACTCCAGAATGTGTAATTTCAGTAGGTTTACAAATCACTTTCTTTCTGTTAATGCCTAGGAGACCACTAGCATGTTTTCTGCATAATAGACAGACTATAAGAAAATGGGGGTCATTATTTAATACTGAAATAAATAATTACTTATTTTACAGTGCCACTTAAGGTGATGTTACAGTTATATGTACCTTGATCAAATTTGCAAAAACAGTAAAATTCTAATAAAAGCAGTATTTAATCTTTGCTGATGAAAAAAAAAAAAAAGAGAGAGAAAGAAAAGGGAATCCCTGAGTTTTTCCTTACTTAATAGTGTTCTTATTAAGCATTCATGTAGATAGTTAAGAAAGAGAGTCCTGAAAACTCAGTAGAAATCATGCAGAGTATTTCATGTTCCTACCATTTAGAGGTATGAATTGAGATAAATCTACTTTGAAGTAAAATAAAAAGATTGCCTTGTGAGGAAAATAGGTGATTCCATTTACAAGTCCACTAAAGAACCATTTATATCTTGTTCGCTTTTCCCAGTAGCTGTTACTTGCACACATGACCTTCCTTGTCTGCAAAGTAAGGTTATGGCTAAAAATGCCTAGACTGTGGCTTTCATGTGCTATGTGAAGATTCAGATACAGCTGTCCTAACCAAAGGCAGCCTTCCATATCTGGACTTCTGCCCAGCCTTTAACTGGAGAACTTAGAAGCTCTGTGGATCATCATAGCTGCTCTTTAACCATACTTGAAATATCTGAGGAGGACAGAGGTGCAGAATCTGTGCAACAGAAAGAAAAAACTCTTTTCCAGATTGGCTTGAACCTTAGCACAAGAAGTTGTAGACCTTTAGAGTTGTGACTTCTGTGGTGCAGGAGGTTGGCTAGTATTTCTCTTACAGAGAGCAAGACCTTCTATCCAAATAATCTAATAAAATTCTACAGAAATGTTGTGATTTTCTAAAGTAGTCCTAGACTAAATTCTGAAATAGAGAATGAATTGTGGAAAAAACTATTTCTGATTTTTTAATACTGGAGATAAGTACAATATACTTAACATGAATGTCTTTCTTTTCTACCCAGAAAAATGTGCATTGGCTTCCTTACCTCAGTATATTTTGCATTCTTGCAATCATTGCATCGTTCTGTATTGGACCAGGTATGTCTATTTTTCATGTTTCTTTGTACATCAAAGCCCAGCTATTCTTGCACTGGCAGTAATGTTTACAAATTGCTTGTTAGTAATATCACTTAATCCTTGCCTGAAGACCTCAAGAGGTGTAAGACAAGGAAAGGTAATAGCAGCACACAGTGATAGCCACATACGTAATAAAAACCCAAGTACACACACTCCTACTTAGCTGTCAGAACTAGTGCCTAAACTGCAATCAGTACCAAATTATAATGTTGGCAATTATTGTAGGATTGCTTCTGTTTTTTTAAATATATATATAGAGAGTCTAGTAGCTAGGTGTTCATTTATCAGTGCTTATGTTAGCAGGTTAATGCCAGTAGTACACTGGGAGACCAGTGGAGGGAGAGGAGTGGAGCAATTGAATCTTGCAATCCCCTTGTCCTTCTGTAGGTTCAGCTAAGTCTCTAGTATTACTGGTATATGTTTTTTTTTAGACTGAAGTTTTTTAAAAGGGTTTTGTAGAATAGAGCTGCTCTTGCTATTTCAGTACCTAATGAAAGTTAAATGTTGACTTGAAATTTCTGAAGAACTTCCCTTCAATTGTTTTAAGTAGCTTAAATAATTTAAGTGCAGCTACTTATAGTATCTTTCTTTGTTTCTTCCATAAAAATCTGTTGAAGTGAGTTCTAATTTGTTGCATATTGCAAACACGTTCCACCAGTTTTTAGAATCTGCAGATCAATATGTTCTTGTGCGTTGTATTTTCAGCATCTTAAAATTAATTCTCTACATTTCTCCTTTACCTCAATATTCATCATAATAGATTCCATTTTTCTTCACTTAGCTTCACATAGACCCTTGCTGAGACTATTCAGAACTTCCTGTTTTACTTTCCACTGTCTTTGGAGCAAAGTATCTGTAGATATATGCAAGATCGACAGCTTTTTTTTAATATTACTTGTTTTCTCCAGATTTTTTTTTTTAATATATCTCCTTCTCTGTTTTTCACCATGCTTATTGTTTTCAAAGCCAAAGAACATTGTAATGTACCAGCAGCTACCTAGTTGGCTTCTCCACCTCTTCTTTATACCCGACAGTAGTAGGAATATCTTGATAGTATTGAACATTGCTTTGCTTTTTATGAAAAATTTGGTAATTGACACTTCAGTGGCTGAGAAGAAATTACAAAGAATCATATCTCGGCTCCTCTGCAATTCAACAGCAGATTTTTAGTTGACTTTTAGTGGGGCCAGATTTATCTTCAGTGAAACTTCTCTGAGAGGGGTTATTTCTGTTTTGTTTAGTGGGGCTTAGGAGCTCTGAACTACTTTCCTACCTCTCAGCTGGGAGCATTTCTCTTTCAGAATATGAAAGCAATTTCAATTATTGGCCATGTTTTAAGATGGATGAATGAGTCTCTTGATGCTGTTTAATCATACAAGAATCTATCAGTGCAGAAGAAGAGAAGGCCGAGTAGGGCAGCTGCACTTCTTTTTGTGCAAGCAATGATATTTAGGTTCCAAAACTGGAACCAAACTATTGTACTGGTCTGCCTAGGTAGGTTGGGCCAACCCCAACTTCCAGAATTTCTGAAGCAGAAAGCACCTGAGAGAAACTGTGCCAATTTTGTACTAATGGCTACAAGAGGACTTGGACCTTAGGATATCTTCATGGAAGATTGAAGTTACTTGGCAAATCTCAGAATTTGCTGGGTTTCTTAGTGTGAAATATTACTTTGTATTGCTATTCTGTGATCTAAAATTTAGTTGAATAACTAATCAAACTATTATAAAACTTGCTAATTTTTTTTTTAAAAAAAAAGACAAAAATGCTGCTGCAGATGTAAGATTGCAACTGTGTGTGAGGAATAAGAGATGAATTCTGTGGAATTACTTATCCTTATGTTTCCTTAAATAAATGAAATGCAATACACTGAACATTTCAAGATAGATCAGAATTATTCCCTAACTGAAAAAAATTTCAGTGTTTCCTTCAACCAAGTCAAGTATGGCACTACAGTCAAAACAGTAATATTTTGAGTAAAATAAATACAAGAATGAAAAGATTATTCTGAGATTCCAACATAAGAAAATTTGGAGTCCAATGGATTTCCACATTTTTTTGCAGTTTCAAGGATGTCACTCTGCAGCTGGTCCTGCAGCTGCATTATCATCATTATCATTATACCTTCTCCCATTGTAGCCTACGCAGGTAGTACTTACTGATCAGTGACCAGCTGCATGTATTTATTTCTGTCCCAGTGTGCAAGACATTGTAACATTTTTTGGTTATTAGTTAACTCACATACAGTTACATAACACATTTCATTTGTTCATTTTCCATAAAAGGAAGGGCATAATTAATAAAAAGGCATAATTAATTCACAGTAGAACAAAGAAAGTAATGATTTGCCTGGGTTAAATCTTCTCTTTCTGAAAGACCTCTATTAGATGGGTAGAGGTGGGCTTATAGAAAGAAGAAGATCATTACCCACAATCCATATACTAATTAATTGATCTGGAAAGACGGAGGAATGAACCTCATCATGCTGTTGTGTAACAAAGATAAGATACAATTCAGCCAGGTTTCAGAAATTTGAGCGTTAGTGATAATCTGTAATGCTGCTTTGAAACATTTTGACAGCATGCCTAATGAGTTCACTGGAACTCTTCCTGTGATCTTAGCTTCAAAATTTGTAAAATTTAAGTAAGGGTTGAATCATGCATCTCTTATTTATGGAATAAAACTATTAGTGTTGGCTTCTGTGGAACAAATTCTGTCTGAACAAAAATGACTCATGAGTAAAGATTCTAAGTCCTAAATTACTACAAAAAGATCAAAACTGAATAGTGTGTACTTCCGTTCTTTTATTCCAGAGCTCTGCAGTCCAATGGAAAATCTGTATTTCTGGATCTTCCTAGATAGGGCAAATAACGCTCACTAGCAATTTTCAGATGACTTAAAATCTTGACTTCATTTTTTTCAAAAATATATTGTGACAGTTATTAAATTAAGGTACCCTATATATGGCAGAAATTATGTTCATATGACACATGTACTAAGGAAAAAAGTTATTTCTCAGGGAAGTGTGCAATACCACTGTAGTGTCATGGTAAACAAAAATATCATTTATTATAATGGGAAAGTCACTAATGAAAATTAACCTTAATTTTCATTTCCTTCTACTGTTGGGGTTTTAGTAAGAACAAGTAAGTAAACAAGAACCCACTTCTGAACAGATCTCCAATGCAGTGGCTGTTAGAGAATGTCTAAAGAAAAGTATGAACAAGGCAAGCACGTAAGACACTTTTCCAGAAGGAGTGCAAAACTTTTCAGCTTAGTATATTCCTGAGAATAGTTTCTAAGATTTTCATAGTCTTGCATGAATTTGTTCATTCTCTGTCTGAAACTGTGCAAAATTTTAACATCTGCAGCATCCTTTGGCAAAGAAATATGCATGTCTACCACCTGCCATGTGTATAACTACATCCTTTGGCTTTGTGATGCCTTCTATGTCTTCCATTGGAAGAAATGGAATAGTTGATCCTCTTCCTCCCTCTTCAGGTTTCTTGTGATCCAGTAGACTTTTACCTTATCACCTTTTCTAGACTGAACGGCTATTTCTTATTGCTTCCTCTCAGAGATATTTTATAACACCCCTTTAGTAGGAAAGTTTCACACTTAAATATCTGATATTTTTTAACACTCTGGCAGTTTAATGAGACAAGACTGAGGCTTAGAAATAAATTTCCCATCTTTCTGGTCAGTAAAAAGTTTTTTACACCAGAAAATTAATGTATTTTTTTATTATTATCAAGTTGCAACTTTTAAATATTTTTAGCCTTTCTGTAGAAGGCTGAGCATCATTTGTTTATATTGTTTAACCAAGTGCTGTTGTCATGGTATTGCTCATGCTTACTATCTTATGAAATTCTTCTGTAGAAGAGCCATGCTCTTTATGCTCTTATTTAGAGCATTTCAGCATTCAATGGAGTAAATCCCACATGGTTTGTAATGATTCTGCAGATACAGATCTTCATCTAGGATGAATTCACTTTACATTCATTGAGCTATTGGTACTTGGAAGAATTATCCTATCTGAGAATAGTAAATAATGTGGACAATTGAGCTCATAAAATACTCCTAGAACTTTCTAGATAATAAATACAGTATTTGCTCTCTTGCTAGACTGTCTGATACTTGCTTGATAGCTTATATATTGTGTGGCCTCCCACTTTCAGAATAGCATATGGATGAGTACCATCTGCTCTTTACAGCTAGAATCAGCTGTTACTATATTTTTTTTTTCTATTCGTTTCATTTTTCTGAACTCAGATTTTCAGTTTGCAGATGTTTTTCAGGCATATTGCTAAGCACTGAAACAATAACTTTAACAACAGGTATGTTCATGCATGTGAGTGATTTGGTACTTCGTTTTTATCAAAGGACAAAAGAGCAGAAAGAAATCTTTCATATATTTACCAAAAAAAATAAAGTTGCCCTTATGTTCAGAATAGACAATCTGTGATGTGAAAGAGAAAAATACCCTTCAAAAATCACTTAGTTCTATAAGTTAGGAAATCATGCTATTCCAGACATTTGGTTCATTGTGCTTACTTGGTTAATTATACTTAAGTAAAGGTATTTGGTTGCAAAGAAACATACTGCTTTCCAGTGTTATTTTGGTTATGTGAACAAGTTAGTAAATATTTTTACAGTTTTCACCTCAAAATGTGAAAGCTGCATGGAAATGTTTTTCATGGTCACACATTTGACCTGAAATAAATATATAGTATGCTTCAACTGAGGAAGTGTCATCCAATATAGAGTAAACAGAAAGGACTGATGAGTTTGTTTCTCGTTCCTAAGGAGACAACAAGCAAAAAAAAAAAGGAGAGAGAGAAATACAGAAAACAAATCAAAGAAAAAATTTAATTAGAGAACAGTTTCAATATCTCCACAAAGCATTTGTGCTGACTTTCAGCTTCAGAGCAAATGTATTTATTTGGAATGCCTTGACTGAGTGAGCAAATACTGTGCAACTTGTTGGAAATTTAGTTAATGATAGATGGGCTTAGGTACATGCAAAACGTCTTCCTGCTTTGACCTTGTCTTAGAGTTATATTTTTTAAAGAAAAAAAAAGCTAAAACCATCTATAGTTATTCCCACTTTCTCAATTAAATCCATGTAGCTGCTTCTTCATGGACACAGAATAATACTACCATGTTGAACTATGCCCGCAGAATCAATGTCTAATTCAGGAAAACCACAATAAAATCGGACTTAAACAGGAAAAGTGTAGCTTATTTCTATCTGTTTATTTGAATTCCCTGTCTACCCATTATGTCTTTGCAGCAGTTGCTGTGCAAGCAAATTATTTTTTATTTTGCTGGGTGAATTGAAAAGTATCTATATGTATGTGTGTGTATTGGGGAATTTGAGGTAGTTCTACAAAGCTGCTGGAAATTGAGTCCTTTAATCTACTGGACTGTTAAAAAAAAAAACCTACAAAAACAACAAATAAACAAACAACAATAAACCAGCTTACACAAGATATGTCCAATCCATCCAGAGACAGTTTTCTGCAGAGGTGTAATACCACCTGTCAGGGAGGCTGTATTATATGCTGGGATAAGGGGTTTTCACTCTGTTTTTGAAGCTGTTCCAATTTCTTTAAAACACTTAAATATTCATTCTCTGTACCAGAAAATGACTCTTCTGCCATGTGTCAAGAGATTCACCCCAGATGGTGGTACATGTGGGGAAAAAGAAAACCAACTGTAATTGGGGATTACAGCAATGTTGGCATGGATTTACAGATAACTTTCCCAATGGAAATAAGCATGACAAAAAATACAGCAAGGCCTTGAATCTTTGGGAACTTGGCATAAAGCAATTCAATACGTTGTCTTTGTATGAAGAGATTTATTAATATTTCTTCTTTAGAAGACCATTGTGTTTACATGTTTACATCCTTCTATCCAGTTTTGATAAATGGAGGAGGTAGTGCTGCAGCTGGGGAGGTTATTTATGAGGTCTGTCTTTAAAACAACTAAATGAAGGGTAGGATGTGGACTGTTTTAAGAATATTCCTAACTTTAATGTAGTCCTTCCTTTATCACCTTCTTTCAGAAACTGAAAAAGTATTATGTCTTTCAAATCAAGCCTTTGCAAATTCAGTGACACTGAAAACAGTAAACTTGAGCGCTGGACATATTTTACCATTGGCAATAAGTACAAATATCCCAAGACCTTATTGTTGTAGCGAGAGCTGTAAAAGATGTCTGCGTTGCCCTTCCTTTGACCCCTCTAGCTCGGACGGAGGTTAGCCATGTGTGCACAGGCAGGTTTGTGGTAACATTCCTTCCTCCATGGGACATTGCCCAAGTGTTACCTGGAGCACTCTGAAGGGAAAAAGCAAAAAACAAAACAACAAAAAAAACACCTTTAATTATCACAGGCAGTAACAGTAGGGAAACTTTCAGAAATCTGAGAAGTTGCGTTTTTATCTATTGCCTGATAAGTCAAGCCATCTTTGTGTGGGGAACTTGTGTTATTTTGGTAGCACTTGAAGTCTGAGATTAGTGACATGGCTGAAGACTCACTTTGTCATTCTCATTTCTTGTAATAGGTGATGTGTATGTTCAGGCAGCTGGAGCATAAAAGAGACTTAGAAAATAAGGAGCAGAGTGAGGATTTAAGGATGTCTGAAAATGTTAGTTAAGGGAGAATATAAGAATGATATCTATAAGTATCACATGGAAAACTTCACTATAGCTATTTCCATTTTATCTATAATTCATTTAAAAGACAGTTTTATGTTACCACACTATATGCATATTCTTTTACATCTTTTCTTAGTCCTAACATATTGCCATGTATCATATCTCTGTATTCTAATGTGAAAAATATGCATTATATTGTCATGTGCCACATCATCATTTGTGTGATGAAGACTTAAAGTTGATTGTTAGAGCAAAGAAGTGCTCATGGAGCAGTTTGCACAGGAAGGCTGCAAAGAAAGGCTTCTGTGAAGATGAAGTTTTATATGAAAAGATACTGAATAACTCCATCATATTTAACAAAACAGAAGATTGAGAGTACGTTTTCTGTTTCTAAATACATGACCAAAAGGGAGAACAACATTGAGAAGGGAGAATAAGCTGAAGGCAAATGTAACTGCAGAAAATAACAACAAATCCCAAATCTAGGTGCTAGCTAGCCGTGAAAAAAATTCAGGGAGAAATTGGAGGAAAACTCCTAACCACTGCAGGAGCTAAGTTCTGTTTCAGCTGCGCAGTGGAAACAGCAAAAGGGGAAACTAAATAGCAAAAGGAGAAACTAAACAAACAAGCTTTATAAATTTATAAAGCAACTGTATGAAGTACTGCCTGAAACAGCTGAATATGGGATTTGACCCAGATTTAATCTGATCCTGTGTTCCCTTATCTCCAAGTCCTGTGTTCTTACTCTACCTCCAAGTAGATCCTCTGTATAAAATCTGTCCTTGCTTCCATTTGTCAAAAAGCCATTGTGCCTGCAAAGATAAAGATGTTCTTAGAGAGGATTTTGTAGCTGGTCATTATGTAGAGCATGTAGCCCATGACTTACATCAGTACCTGTTTGTTTTTTGTTTGTTTGTTTTTAATTCAGTGGAGCTTCAGTGAGAAGAGAGCAGGAGTATGTATTTAGTCCTTACACAGTATTTTCAGGGCATCTGACTTTACTGTCTTATGTTGTGTAACATCTTCAAAATGGTTATTCTGGCCCAAAATCCCATAGGTATTTCTGTGGGTGAGTAACACTCCCCTTCAGAAGAAATACTGACGTTAGTGGTGTTTATGTGAGGTTGAATTCAGTGTGAATAGTATCAGAAGTGAATCATTGTGATTTTCCTTCAATTTCTTCTTATAAAATAAGTTCCTGTTCAGTATGCATCAGGATGGCAAAATCAGATGAATAGTAGGTTTCCAGAGAAACATGATGAGAGACACGCTTTCATCACAGAAAAGTGAAATCACTAAAATTCAGTCTTTGATGGAATTTGAAAAAAATAGTAATTTTATGCTTGCGGGATCTTCATTTTCCAAGTCTTGCTTTTAGTACTGATTGCACTTTCATGCACAGCTAAGAAACATTAACAGACCAGACCATTTCAGAAAAATATTTCACTTAGTTTTTGTCTCTGTTTTGAGAGTTTTGTCTTGTAACTGAGTTTTATAATACATACTTGTCATGGTTTATTGAACGTGAGTGAAGTTTTTCCTAGTACAGCTCAATATAGACACAGTGGAAACATGATAATGGTATATTCAGCATACGTTAAATTGACATTATAAAGTAAACAAAAGTAAACTCAGAGGAAATCATTTCTGTGCCCTGAGGTGTATCAAAGATATTTTGGTATTTAAAGTTTAAATCAGTCTGTGCTCTTATTCTGAATGCCAGTGTACAGCTGTATTGACAGCAGAGCGGCTGTGATAAAAGGGTCACTTTGAAAGTCATGAGGTTTGTTCAATCTGAAATGTCATCAGAGAAGGAAAAAAAAAATTATCTTGGATGTGAAACACAAACAAAGGTGTGATAGCACACATGTGGACATAAAAGTACTGAAATGAAAGGCAGTGTCAGTATTATCACCTGAAACAGGCATTTACAGAAGCTTTGTGTGGTGCTTTAACTTCTCCACTTAGAGGGGGGATGTAAGAATTTCTAATGCTCATGGCTTCCCACTGAGCCATTCTTTTAGTACAGTTTGAGAAAGTGTTTGGAGCTTGCTTGTGTGGAAAAAAAATTCTCTTTATATTAGAAAAATATATCGTGTTAAAAAGAAACCAATAAACCAGTGTTGCTGTATATATAATTTAATAAGTTGTAGATTTCAAAGTTTAGGTTAATTTTCAAAGGATCTTTTATTCTATAAACTAGAAACCTTTACAGTCATTCCAGCAGGTAAGCATCTTTTGATAATGCCAAATAGTTCCTGCATCAGAGAAGAAGGGTATTTGCACAGAAATAACCTTTAGTTTTCTTTGGTATGTAATAAAAGGCTTGGTTTAACAGCTGTAAGGCTTTGGGGGAACAAGAGTAGATTTAAATCCACTGCCCTAAGAGCAGCTAAATATTCCAAACGTGAATTACAGTTCTGATCAGGGATAACTCATACTAACCTGGAGATATATATATGTATTATGTAATACGTAGCATAAATTTGTCTCAGTTGAAGGTTTTCTGGGGGATCTCTCCCCATCCTCTGCCCTGTTGTGCCGCTCCATTTCTGCAGAAAACCATCCATCCAACACAAGTAGCCCTACGGGTAGCATCTCAGCCTCCCAGCTGCCAGCAATCAGAGCCTGCCATATTAATGCGGAGTGCCATTTCTTTAATTTATGTGGGCTGTGAACCAAGCAGCAGGAGTTCTGATTTACCATTCCTTTTCTATTTAGTGATGGAACAAGCTACTGCCTACACTTGGGACAGGAGTATTTTCAACTACTGCTACTAAATCAAGGAGACTAAAGAATGGGAAGTTTAAGGACTTCACATGAGAATTTCTCCTTTAGTTGCCTTTCAGTGAACAAACTGAGTTTTTGGACTGTTAAGGAAAAAAAAAACAAACAAACAACAAAAAAAAACTTTCTATCTGGCTGCACTTTCACTGAATTTTGTGCAGGGTAAGATAACATGTCCCTTGATTATATTAAAGACAGTGTAATTCAACACATATTTGGGATTAATACATGTTTTATGTTTTGTTCAAATGCTTCTCTCTTTAAAGAGCAGTATAGAATAAGTGTAGCTTTTAACAGTTCTGTTAGAGAAGTGATTTTAATTCTTTATAATTAGTGGAAGTTCAAAAGAAAAATGATCCTCTAGTATTCTTAAGGTAACTGTAGTTGTTGGATAAAGGAACTGCTGGAGATGACATTTGGAGTTCTTAGCAGCAGGAAAACTTAACGAACTTCCTCCCTTTAACAATAGATTTTACAAATTTTCTTAATTGAAGCTTTCAAAAAGTGAACACTTTGACACTTGAGAGCACTCCTCTTACCTGAACTAGTGTGTTTTCCTGAGTGATAGTTAATTACTTGCTGATGGCTCACAACTCAAAGACTCAGACTTAAGAAATTTGCTGCTGAAAAAATTGCATCCATGTGGTTTAGAGCTCCATTAAAAGACTGATTTATTCAAATGTGTAAATGATGTAGGTACATTATTCAGATTAATGGGGAGTAGATACAGAATGCCTAGTAAAAAATATTGAAAGTTTTGAAATTCACAATTTACAAGTAGTGTTTGTATTATTATCAGAAAGACTTTTTCTTCTGTGAATTAGTATAAAAAAATTATATTTACAAAAGTGCAAACTAATAAATATGTAGAACAGTAGCTGTAGAACTAATGAATGTAGAACTAATAAATGTAAGATAATAAAAAATAATGTATTTTCCTTGTCCAGGCATAGTTGCCTTGACCAGGCATAATTCACACAAAAATAATGTTGTAAGTTCAGTTCATCTACTTTTGGCTAAGCTCCATGACCAGCATTTAAATGCAAATGTTCACTAGCTTTATGTGACAGCAAGAAGTTGCTCTAGCAACTAGACAGTGTTTCTTGATAGCCAGCACACAATATAGAAGGCTAAATAAACGGCACTAGGAAACTTTCAGGGGAAAGTAAAAATAGGTCAGAAGGACAAATCCATAAACAAGGACTACATCAAAAGTAGTTTGGTAGTTTGTGTTTGACAGAGTTAGCAGCTGTTTCTTTTGGATCTCCAGATGTTATTTGTCCTACTCTAGAAAATTCACTTTCTTGAGAAACATTCAATTTTGCTGAAAACAGCTGGCTTTTATGACTGGGAGGTGTTTCCTGTCCAGTCATCAAAGTAGCTGCTAAGTATTTTTCAAAGTTACTATTAAATGATACTGTATTACTCATCCCCTTGCATCCTCTGTAATGTCTACCTAAGGAAGGCTTTAATGAGAGGAAGATTTAGTTCTCCTGTGCCATTGATGTTCTTCCACTCAGTTGAAAAAATAAATCATAACTCTAATGCGGTTAAACTTTTGGGGTCACAAAAACACATAAACTGCTATAAAGTGTTAGACTACAACTTTATCCGTATTGCTGTCATGCAGTGTTAGTAGCAGATGTTTTGAGGGAAACCTCTGAACAGGTCATGTCTTTCTCCAGAGTACATCCATGCAGCTTCTGTCATGTCATTCTGCTGGTTATGGAATTCTTGAGACAGAGGTTGAATGTGGACCACCATATTTAGGTGCCAGCAATTGACTGTTACTGTCTCCTGTCAAGTTGTTACTTGTAGTGAAAAGTCATCTTCAGGCTATTTGTTTTCCTTTCTGTTTGGTAACAATCAGGTACCACTATTTGCTATATCTATTTTGGCTATTCAGCACAGTATCCGTGTTTGTTCTACTCTGCATTCTGCAACTGCAGCCAAATTCTTTAATCGCTGTCATTTGAGGCCCAGTGTCCTAAAAACTTCAATAGTTTCCAGAAATCATAAACAGTGAAGACTTAGTCTGTTGCCCATCTTAAACAAGGGGAGAAGAACAGAGACAGACTCTTCTGTCCCAGCTTCTCTGAAAATTTGGTCCACTATTTCAACCTATATCCAACCTATAGTGGACCTTTGGTCCACTATATCCAACCTTCAGGATGAATGCAGCTATACAATGACATAATTGTGCATGGCTACTGTGATTAATTTGTTTGTTAAAAGATTTCATGAGGAAAGCCTGACACGCCGCACTGAGTTTTCAAGACTGTTTTAGCTTGCATAGTTTCACGACCAGCAGCATTTTGTGCTAATGGGTTGTCATCTTGAATTCATGACAGGGAAATCATGCCTGGTGTCTCTGTATTTTTTTAAGTAGATTATTATAGAAGTAATCAGCCTCAACTAGATAGGGATCTTTTTTTCTGTTTTTAGTCCTTTCATAGTGCTGTGAATGTATGAACATTTCACTTACCTAAGACTGATCACTTGTGAGTCTTTATTTCAGGTATTTCCATGATATTGCTATATATATAGTGGATGAAAATATAAGGGGCATTTCTCTGCTTTTATTAAAGTAGGAACTCCCTTTTTAAAGATCATTGTTTTTAATAAGTTGATATTAACAGAAGTAATTTTTAATCACCATCTGATTGTTATAATGATACAGAGAATAATTATAAAATGAATTATATCATAAAGTCTCTTAGTCATATCTAAATAAAGAAATTTTTTCTTCACGTTCAAACAGAATAGAAAGCCAGGCTATAATTAAGGTTCTGATATGATAAAGTGAGTCTGGAAATATAACAGATGTTTAAAAGACTATTCACATGTAGTTAAAGGTTGAGTGTATTTTTGAATCGTATTTTGTTCTTTAGTAGCTACACAGAATAATAATGGTGAAGCAAAAAGAAATATTGCTAGTGCTACAGTAGAAATCTAATATTGATGTTCAGTTTTCAGGTGTTTCATGATAACTACTGCACCTAGCTCTGGTCTGGGCTATGCATCACAAAAAGAGGGAAAAAAAATGAAAGAAAAAGAAAGAAAAACACACACACAAATCACACAAATAACTCCACCAAACTGAAAGTGTTACCAAAACACCAAAAAGATTATGTACTAATTGTATTTGTAAATCAATTAGCAGAATGGCCTGTTTCTGGGCTGCTGATTCTATTACAATTAAAAATCAAATATTGGTTCTACAAAAAAAACCCTACTGCTTAATAAAAATTAAGACTAAGAAGACAATTTGATCATCTAGCCTGCTTTCATGTGTATTAACAGCCACTACATTTCATTCAGTCTATAAAAACTCTAGAAATGTGTACTGTAGAACAGGAAAATCAATTTGATAGAAATGTTCAAGACCCAATTAGCAGCAACTAATTGATAAGAAAGAGATGTCTTCAGTTAATACTAAAACATAAACCCACAGAAGAAGAGAGAGAGAAGGAAAAACTAAAAATAAAAATGGTAACGATACTCTGCTCAAATGCTGAAAATGAGGTTGACACTGGGCCAATACAAACTAGCTAGGATCTCCTTACTGATGAAGAAATATTGATATATTTTACAGTCCTTGTCACCATGGTGTAATAACATTCATATATGGGGATGTTGCAGTGAAGTGTACCTCGTATTGAGCATATTTAGGTAGCTTCCTATTGGGAAGATATGAATCTAATAGACTGTAACACCAGAGAAGTAGTCCAGTTGATTCATTTTGGTAACTGCCCCTAGCATGACAAAACCCTTGGTTTTGGTATTTGCTTGGTCTTGTACAGTTCCAGACTACATTACTTACAGATTGCTTTGCTTTAATTTTCACCAGATCCTTTTATTGAGTGGTATTTCAAGATGTGCATCACTTTTACATACAGTTTGGTACCACCTTTGCAGACTTGAGACTTCATTTTGGAACTTAGGACTGAACGATTGGCAGAAACGATGTGGATAAGGGACGAATATAAAATGGTATAGATGAGGATGAGCAGGACTGCAAAAGAATTTTAATGCAAGATGGAGAAAATTTTAGATGCTGTTAGACTTTGATGCTATGGAGTTGGTGGAATGAACTAAAAAGAGATGATAAAATTGAGTAACTGACAAGGAATATGATCAAAGAAGTGGTTTTTGAACTCATGAAGTAAAATGTAGTGGTAAAGCACACTGGATAGAAGGACATAATTATAATTTAAACAGGGTGTGATAATAATTTGCATATAGTTAAAACATTTATGGATGATCTAACAGATAGTGGACATTTTGTGCTGGAAGACCAAGCAAAATTCAGAGGTGAATGCAGAGCATAAATGATGCAGAGATTAGGGTGAAAACTGTTTTCTACTCTTGGCTTTCTAGGTTGCAGTGAAAAAGATTATGCTGTCAAAGCTGACTGAATTCAGGGGATGTGCAGGATTTGGGGTAAGGGGAAAAGGAAAAATTATGAAAAATTGGACATATTACTCAGAAGAAAACAGCTGTATTTAAAATGAATTACCATAACTCCTGTCAAGGATGATATCTTGACAGTATTGAACTTACTGGGGTACTTCAATTATGTAATAAGTATTTTGCCTTCATTAAACAATTTTGCAGAGAAAAGCGGTTCAGTCAGTAAATGAGCGCTCATAAAATTGTGCTTGAGAATACTGCTTTATGGAACCAAAAATTATAAGAAAATGCATTAATTATTGTTCAAGAGGAGGAGAATTTCACTGAATAAGAAATGATCAGATGGTTTAGATAAGGGTATTCTTATGTCTTTTACATTACAAAATTATGTGGAATACCTACTTTTAATGTAATTACCAAGGCAACTGTAGAAGGAATATTCTGTAGTTTCTTTATTAGCTGATAGCCTTGCTATGTCAACCATTTTAATGTGAATTACTGAGAAGTGAGAATTAACATATTAACTAATGATGTTACTGCAGAGGATATGAATATGTACTTCTGTTGTACACCATTGTTTGGTTAATTTATTTACTCTAAAGTGACGTTGGCTAAACCAAATGCCACTTATTAAACGCAAAAGCCGTTTCCACACAATATTGTATTAAAAACTAGAATGTTAATACCTATAAGGTATTAGTTACTATATTACTAGGTTTTGCCATGTTCTGTATTTTTTTTTCTAATTTGGTTCTATGATGTACACTTCCTGTTTGCCATAGACTGACTTAGCTTTAAAAATGTCCTACGTTCAAGTGGCCCTTAATCTAAGGCAGAAGAGACCCAGCTCTTCAGATGGTACAAATTAATGTGGTTAACTAACTATATTGTTTTATACAAGACAAGTGCCTGTTTTGCTTAATTTAGTAGTACATGAGATCAACAATTCTGCGGAAAGCTGCAGACAGATAAGAGAGTCTGCAGCACAAAGCTATGACTCAGTACACACATATCACACATTCTGCTCCCAATTCTCTTAACAGGATTAGCTAGGCAATACAGTCGTCCCATCTGAATACATAACACTGTTATTTCGTGGGGTATTATTCCACCACATAGAATGTACAAGGTTACACAGCATCTCTTTAAAGATCAATATAAATATTTTAGAAAATTCTTGTTCTATCTGTTGACCTATAGATATGGAAAACATTCACAGTTTGTATTGGGTGCCTCACTAGCAGTTCTCCTACAGTATGTACTTTCCAGCATTTTCATTTGTTTGTTTGGGTTTTTGTGTTTTGGTAGCTAAGGCCTGAATACAAACAGACTTTTGAGGTCTCAGTGAAGAATATTAGGTTGCTTTTCCAGGTTGCCTTCTTGCAGCTTTGTCTCACTTTCATTCCTCCCCACCATAGCTGTCCTCTTGAGTTGTCTTCTTGCACTTGAATCGCACATACTGAAGCCTTTCATTGAGACAGTACTCTATTTCCCAACCCTATTAGGATGTATCAGTCCTCTCCACCTACATACCTTGCCTTGCAGTCGACTGCTGTTTCACTTGATCTTGTCTAGAGCTGCAGACATTTTTTAGCAAAACAGAACATTGTTGCGAAGTACTTGCCTGATCTGTCAAAGCATTTCATTTTGAAGATTCTTTCTTTCAGAGAACAGGGCAGAAAAGTCTGGGAGCTCTTACCCTAGTCTGGGTTTTTAGGATTTCCAGGCCCTCCTGTTGGAAAGGCACTTGGCTGCATTTCCAGCTGCAGGACTACAAAGCCCAGGGCTCGCCAGATGCCAAATGCTGCCTGAATACATGGAGTTGTGTCCTGAGCCTGTGCTGAAAGATGAGCAGGGGGCTCAGGGTGTTCCTTTCT
Organism: Anser anser; assembly: GCF_964211835.1. Taxonomy (NCBI): domain Eukaryota; kingdom Metazoa; phylum Chordata; class Aves; order Anseriformes; family Anatidae; genus Anser; species Anser anser. Next base: position 65,056,052 of record NC_139724.1, read on the forward strand.
CTTCATTAGTTCTTAGGATGCAAAGTTTCTATTGCCTTTAGAGGCAGTTTACCAATGTAATAAATCTCCCTGATTTGTATGAGGCATTTATTTTCTTAAGTTTCATTGCATAAATCATCTACTACTTTAAATCCCGGATAGGTAATGTATAGAAACAGAATGAGGATCTCAGCATTTTCCTTCCTTTTTCATGTTTTCTGTATTCAGATTTTTGTAATGAACCAAGTAACTTCTGCTAAGCGGAATTTATAACTGCTCACTGATCAAAACAGTGACTATATGCACTTATTTTTTCATAGGAAAATATGCTACTTGTGAAAATCTAAATATATATTAAAAAAAAAAAAAAGAATAGAATAGCATAGAATGTATGGCAAGAATACTATTTCTGTTCTATCATTCCAATTTCATGCATAAAAGACTATTGAGTTCAGATTCTGGATGTTTACCAGCAAGTGACGTTGACTCTAAGTGTAACTGGACAAATTATGGAAGGAAATTAAAAAAAAATACAGAGATATAGAAGTTTTGTTGCATGTCAAATTGTGTTGTGTAGGCTTAGTCTAGTTTAATTAAACAGACCATTGATATACAAGGCCTGTAATAAGAGATTTGCAATTTTCAGTGGAGGTAGCATTCTAACAACTATAACAGTCTTTCTTTAGTGGCACTGCAGTGTGTTGAGAGCTTCTTCCATTATGTTCACTGCAATGCTGAAAATAACAAAGTATTAGAAATGAATCACTATAAGCATTGCAGTCAATGCATTACCTGTTTAAATTAATGTTCAGAAGCTTCCTTGCCGAAAAACTCCTACAGGAAATCCTAATATACATTTTATTTTATGATTAGAGCTAAAATAAAGCTGTTTCACTGATAAATGTGTGGAAAGTATTCCAGTGGAAATACTAATGCCAGGTTCATTCCCCATGAGAAAGAATATCAGTTAGCTTTTTGGTGAAACCATTTCAACCATGTTCAAACATATTATGGTTGCAGAACTCATGACAAAATTTTTAAATACTGTTTCAAAAAACACAGTGGATTGATTGGATTGGTTTTAGCTGTGGTTTCCAAGCATCCATTGAACAGACATATATAGCCAATTAATTCATAGGAGACCTTGCAATGAGACTGACTGGAAGGAATGTTTGGTGAGATGCCATATTGTTGTGATGACTCAACTACTCAAAAAGCAAGGTGGAAAATCTTGAGATTTTGTAGAGTCAGTGAGGGAGGATCAAGCCTGTAGCTGCAGACAGTAGTGGCATACTCTTCTACCTGGGCTGACCTACTCAAAGCATATTGCAGCTTCCTTCAATCCCACACACCCAGATTTCTTTCTCAAAGAAACCATGTTAAGAAGGGATCTTTGAGCACACCTCTGCACCTTGAAATGACTGGGGATGGGAGTCAATAGTCCTGGGGCTATGAGTTTAGCTGATTTCAGGTGCCTTCGCAGTTTGTGTCTTAAGGATTTGCATTTTTCCTTCAACTAGCCCTAAGTTCTATTTCATTTCATTCAGCTGAGGAATGTGTTCTTCTCAGTGATGTGGCTCTTGGCAGGCATTTGCATCCCCTGCTCTGAGTCTTAGTACGATCAAGTCTCTGCTCTTCCAGGCATATAGCAGTATACAGCAATGACCTGGCTTCATTCAGTTTTTTATTTGTTTCTAGGCCTGGTCTGTGTTTCAGCTAAACTGCCAATTACTTCTCAGGCTCCTTGGTTCTTCCATACAATTTCTCTTAAGTCATCCCTCTACAGAGATTGACTGTTTCACAATGCTATGGAAATTCTTGTCTATGCCATAAGAAAATCTGGAGGTCTTTCTGAGCCACCTTTCCCAATTCCTGTTTTACAAAACATTTTAGAGCTCAGAGGAGCTCCTAATTTCTTTTTTCTTTTTAGACTTCGCAAAATACTATTTTACTTTACTATATTTTTAATTGATTATTTTTCCAATTAGATTGAAGAGCTTTTGTGATAAGCATGACTAATAAGTTTTAGTGATGATTAATATGTATCTAGAATTCACATCTGAATTTCAAAGAACTTCTTTTTTAAAATAGTGCCCATGCATTTTTGTTTCCATAACATTTATGCTTTCTGATATGTTTCTGTCCTTTTTTTTTTTTCCCTGTACTTTTTTTGTTATTATTTCTTTTGTTTGCCTCTGGCTTTTTTCCTCTCTTGTACAATGTGTACAATGTGTATTGTTCTAAATGGATCTAGAACAGCATTTTTTATTATACTGACAAGAACAGCAACACCTCTGTAGATTGTCCTACAGCAAAGGCATGACAGAATAAATGATCATAAATAAATCATCTTACATGGTTTCTATGTTTCTAGTCCTTCACTTCTTCTCTCTAAGGGGCAAGTGCTCTGGCAAACCACTACCTTGCACGGCACTTGAGACCTAAAACAGATATTGACAGAACAGATGTGATTGTTGTTTTGCCTGCCATAGTTTAGGATTTGAACCCAAATCCCAAGTGTATAACAAAATAGGTACTGGAAGCCACCAAGGATTAATAGACCATATGTTGCTAGAATTTCAGTAGTTATACCTCTTCATCTGTTCATTCTGCATGGTCAAAGTGCTATTTGCAGAGGTCATATTTGTTGGTCAAGAATTCAGGTACTACATATGGCTTGCAGAAAGACATTAAACAGGGGCATAGATGGCCTCAACTCTCCATGTTTCTGTTTTCTATATATGAAATAGGAGGAAATATTTATTTGCTGTATACTTTTTAATGTGTAATTTATACTGACAGTCTTTAGGAAATAAAGTTGAGTTTGTTACAGTTGTAGATATATTCTCAGAAGAAGTCACATTAGTTGATAAAGGAGAGTGATGCCTACTAATGTATAATCTAGCCTTTTGCTGCATCACATGGCCTTTCTTCTACATTCATATTCACAGTCCCTGCATTTGAAAGATCTGAAATAGAGGAATATCTGACACTGTGTGTCATTTGCATGTCCTGTTAGATGTTTGCAAGTTACTATCTCATATTGCTGATAGAAAAGCTTCTAGTGCATGTGTTTAAGTGCAATGCCACTGAGCACAACGGGCTCCATGAAAACCCAATGGATGGGCAAATCTTCAGTGGTGTTTTTATCTTAATTTATGTGTATTTTGGAAGCAGGATTGTTACAGAGACTTTTGAGAGAAGGCGTATCTATTTACATGCTTTTGATTATTAAAGTGCCTAAACCAGAGAAAGGACTGAGATAATAGATGTGTACATCGATCTTGCCTACAAAGCTAAGCAGTAATGCAGAAAATAAGGCATAATAACAAAGGCAGACATTAAGTTCTTGAGGCAGAAAATGGTAGTACCAGAATATTGAAAACCTGACTAAGGTCATGAGGTTTATATTTTTCCAAACTGCTGTGAAAAAAATCTGCAAGCATATATGTGTCTGATTTGCAATATTAACTAAAATAAGTATACAATCAGAAAATGCAATTCATGCTTTATTCTATGGAAACGGAAATATTTCTGTAGAAATATCCTATTAAAAGGAAGGAAGCCAAAAATAAATTGAGACTTTCAGATACTAGACAGCTACTCCCTGGGGGTTATTGTGAGGCCAGCAATATGCCAGTGCTGTACAAAATAGTCCACTGTTTAAGTGGAAGGAAACATGAGTGACAAATGTAGTATTCAGCTGAGCTTGTTATTATGAAGGTCAGAGTCCTTGGCTGATGGGAGAAATAGACCTTGCCAAAAGTGTCAGCTAGTAAGGGAATTTGTTAAATAAACACCAATGAAAAGTATGCCTATAGAGAGGCAAATGTTTTGCCTTCTTATTGCTAAAATAAAGTGGGCAGTAGCTATTAAAAATATTGTTTAATCTCTTTGGACCTGTCTTTCCAATTGTTAATGTCTAAAAGTATTTTGGAATATTTCTCAGTTTTCAGAATTTCACACTTTCTAGTAGAAACAGTAATTTTTATTTTTAATAAACAGCTTCTCATGTGGCATTCTCGAAGTTCTATGAATTCTCCATACTCTTACCTGGTTGCTGTCACTGAAAGGATGCATAACAGTGGTGTGAAAGAGCAAAATGTCACATTCCTCTAAAGTACAGTTTTGGCTAATCACATTTTACTGGCTCAGAAGCCCCCGTGTGCACTTGAAAAGAGAGCTGTAGAGCAGTGCTAGTCACTGAGTTGTATAACACGGAGCACGTTCATCTCTATTATTGAAGCAGTTGTTGGCAGAGGAAGTTTACTAAAATCACTGCCTTCTTGGACCGTGTTTCAGGTGGGATTCCATTTGTCCTCACGGGAGAGTTTTTCCAGCAGTCTCAGAGGCCGGCCGCTTTCATGATAGCTGGGACAGTCAACTGGCTCTCCAACTTCGCAGTCGGACTGCTCTTCCCTTTCATTCAGGTACTCAGCATTCTTATCTCTGATATGCTGTGATATAGTTGATATACTGTGGCATATGATGTTTGAATAGTAATTTTCAGGTAATAATAAATGTCTTTTCATTGAAGTGGATGAAATTCCCACCATCTTTGTGATGCATTGCAATTGTACTACCCACGTATTTCATTGTTTGAATGTCTTGGAGGAATCTGTCCTGAAAAAAAAAAAAAAAAAAGTAAATCTCTATACTGTAGCAGTGGACAACCCTAGATGGCAAATTCCTCGTGGGAGTGCTGTAGCAATATAGTCTGATGGCTATGTCCAGAAGTCACAGTCAGCGATGATGATTATCCCTGCCTTCTTCTTCAGCTTTTAGACCACCCATCTTCTGGCTTATCCTATGCTTTGAGAATTCTCATTAGTTCACTGGGGTATAAATGCTCTCTGCTCCTTCCTCTGTCTGAGCTTGTCTTCATGGCTCTCTTCTTTTCAGTCTCTGCTGACAGGCTTCTTTAGCTGGTTCCTTCTAGCTGCAGCCTAGTTTCTGCATGGATGAATTTGCTCCTGTCCCACCTTCCCCAGGCTCCCATAAGCTTCACTTCTAGTGGAGTGCTTGTTTATTTCCTCAGCTGAACAAGCGGAGGATTGAGGACAGTTTCCTTGAGACCTGTCTGACAACTAGTGTTTGTATTTTAACAGCATAAGTTTATTGTCTAAAAAATAAAAATGAAAAAAATAAAATTCAAAGCTTTACATAGAACAGCATTTCCCCCCTCTGATTCCTATAAATACCTCATATTGGTTGATATGCAATTGGCGAAGGAGGCATCTAGCAGCTTCTCATTCAAAACCACACAGAAGGGCCTTTTCCTGACCATGCACTTCTCCTGGGCTAACGTGGGAGCAGCTTTTCTTCTTTCAGGAGCTGAAAGGCAGGTGATCAGTCCCATGAGAAACTGTTTAAACTTTTTAAAGAGCCATCCAGCTTCACTGTTAACATTTTGAGTGAGAAGCTCAAAACTACAGGACAAAGTGCAGAATTCCTAACTGGTTGCTTAAAATGCACAAAGAAAATAGAAGAGGAAGGAGAAGGGCATAGAAAGGAAGGAGTCCTCCAGACTCTCTCCAGAGAGATTTTGGAACGTTACACTTCAGATCATTTATGAGTAATGAGATTTGAAAAACAGGCAGTGAGGTGATCCTGCTGTTTGTGCCTCCTTAAAACTGAAAATTGTATGATACATTATCATATGCAATACTGTACAACATGTCTTACTCTAAGCCTTTATATATTAATTTTCACTTGAGAGTGGAACTGCTTTTACTAGTGTTTGAAAGTAGCATCTGTTAGAGATAATATATGGGAGAACTTGAAGGCATTATAAAGTCTGACCCTTGATCTAAGTTTGACACAATTTAAAATTTCTTTTAAAAGAAAAATGTCTCCAGTCATTGTGATTACTTGGATCACCTTCAAAAGTTAACATGATTATAAAGGTTGTCATCCTTCAAAACTCTGTAGTACTACTAACATTAACTTCAATTAGACTGCTCAGAGCTATAAGAGTCAAGGGTTTGTTTTAATGCTTAGTGAAATCAGCTGTTTTTTCACCAGTTTTATAGCTCAGAGTAAGGACTTGCAAGCTCAGACTTAAAAGTCTGATTTTCAAAAGGTGATATTTCCAAAAGCAGGTAGAGTTGACATAATTCTTTTCCCACTGAGGTCATTAGATCCAAATTCAGCAGAAAAACAATTAGACAAATCCTCTGCCTTTTTGAAAACCTGACCTTAGTCATCAGCATCAGCCTGCTCATCCAGCATGCAGATGCTTCTGTGTGGCTTATTAGCTTTTTCTCCAAAAAGACAGGGACTGACCATTGAAGCAGCACTGGAGAATGCCTCCTGCTCTGGCTAGCTGGGTACCAATGGTCCCTGTGTTTGCCTCCATGGTGGCCAGGATGCCAGCAGGGAATGAAGTCCCAGATCTGGGGCAGTATAATCAGAATACTTTAATTGTGTATTTTTTAATAATATAGAAACAATGAATAATTATGTTTCTCCAAAATTGCAGTTTCTACCTCCTGCACAAAACCAAGGAGTTACCTGAGCTCCAGCTGTCAGCTGGATCTGAATTTACACAATTCAGGACTCTTCCATTAGTGTAACCTTCTCTCTTGTTCTGCTAATCCCCCCTGGTAGGTCACCTGTTGGGAACTGTTTAAAAAAGGCTCTCAGTAAATTCAAGTAAAAAGGCAAACTACATTTTCTGGTTCTTTCACATGCATATTAAAGCTTTTTGAGTGTTTTAGTATTCATGAATATGAAGTTTGCTGTTGCCTTGGGAAATTTATCATTTTGTGTCATAAAAATTTCTCTTTGAGTGCTTACAAGATTACCAGTTTAGTTTTAATGAAGGAAATTATATTTGCATATTACAAGGGTTTGGGTTTTCTCTCTTTTAAAAAATAACAAAGAAAGAAAGCTTACAGTTTGCACCTGAAGATGAAAGCAGTGTTACTTGGACTGATTTTTTAAAGCTTTTTCACAAGATCAATCTAGAGTCTCCACATTCCCTAACTTTCCCTTTTTTCCTATTTCATTCAACCTTATTCTCAAAATTCAGTTTGTGTTTCTTTACAGAATGGCAGTTGCCTCTCCTTAGCTTATTTTTGTAATTCTAAAACAGAAAAAAAATCTTTAAAATGATTTTTTTTACAATTTTTTTTCTACAAAAAATACACAGAATGAGTGAATAATCCCTTCTGTGTATTTAAATGCTAATCTGATTGCTTGATAGACAGCAACCACTTTTTTGATCATTGGTATGCTTCTATAAAATTATCCCAAACTTCTGGGAAAAAATATATTAACATTAGAGTTATTCAAAAAATCAAGCAGTAGTTAGTTCTCCAAGTGTCACCAATTAATTAGTGTGAATGTCTAGATTTTCTCCCCTCAGCCATCTGTAGAAATATGTAATAGAATAAAACACTGGCTTGTGTAATTTAAATTCTCCATTAAAATCTGTGGATGAGATAGAAAATTCAGCATACAAATCAATTTTGAAATTAGAACTAATTTAAAATGTTGTTATATTCCAGACCTCATCACTGCCTATTTGATACATTTGTTTGTGCAAGGAATCATAACTGAGGTTAAAATGACAACATATACTGTAATGAATTTACAACTACATTTGATAGTGTGATTACTAGAAGGTGTTTGATAATAGTTCTCAAAATCATGCACTTTCTTGCATTTTTTTTTAGTATAAAGTAAAATGATTTCAGAACCACTATTACATAGGATTTTAGAACATAAAAATAAATTGTAAAAGGTCTGGTTTTAAGTCCAGAGGCATTTTAGACTTGCGTTCAACATAGATCTTGATCTTGAGAAATGTCAAACGTCACCTTGAGTGGTACTCAACACTATCTCTCTCCCATTGCCTTCACTTGAGAATGAATCATAGGATCATAGAATCATTTAGTTTGTAAAGATTTAAGATCATTAAGGGATCTTAGGTCCAACCATCGACCTAACACTACAACTCCACTGTTAAACCATGTCCACCATCTCTCTTAAATACCTCTGGGGACGGTGAATCCACCACTTCCCTTGGCAGCCTGTTCCAATGCTTACCCACCCTTTCCATGAAAAAAATCTTCCTGATATCCAATCTAAACCTCCCCTGGTGCAACTTGAGGCCATATCCTCATGTGCTATGTGTTGTCCCTATGTATAAAATTCACTTCAGCATTTTGAAATAGTGTTGGTGAAAATGGGGTTCTAGCTTCTTTATGATGTTGACATGACCCAGGGTAACTCAGTATAACAAATATTTGAATTCAACATGTCAAACTCAGAGCATTAATTTTCTTCTCCTTGTGTTCCTAGTATAATTTCTGTTTCCAAATATTTTAGCTTCTGGGAATATAAAACAGATTCTCATTGTGGTTTCTTTCTAAGTAAATGCTAAGCTAACTGTAACACCTGGAGCAAATGGAATATCATAAAACAGACTTCAAGTATTTGCTCATATTTGAAGAGAGTTTATGCTCAGTATGCAAACCTGTGAGTAATCAGCTTAGCTTTATTTTTTCGTGTGCAGAAAGCATATTGAAAATGAGCACCTCTAGTCATCCACAATGTATCATTCCATCATTTATTCATATCACCTGTTGGGAATGGGTATAATAATCTGTGCCTCAAGTGAGCAGGCATAACAAACCAACAAAGATGTGAGCAATTGTGGATATAATTATAGAATTGTCCCAGCTGGAAGGGAGCCCAGGAAGTCTTTGGTCGAACCTCTTGCTCAGAGATGGCCAGCTGTGAGATCAAACCAAATTCCTTAAGTCCTTGTCCAGTTGTGTCTTGAAAACCTCCAAGAATGGGTACATCTCTGTTAGTTTTAAAATCTGGAGGACTTGGTAATCAAAACTGGCAATAGATAAAATGTAACCAGGGTTTGGCCATTTCTGAGAATAGATTTAATCTCAGTTTTAAAAATTCAATTTTATTCACTATCAATCCTGAGTTGGAATAAAACTTATTAAAAATTTGAAAAAGAAGTGGGTAATTCCTAGTACTCATCCATATGTTCTATTGGGTAAATTATGAGAATCACCTTGTCTTAGTAAATGAATATTTGCTGGGTGTCAAAAGGTGCATGTGTTCTACTTTCATTCTGTAAAATTAACTTCAGAAAATTAATCAGGAATAGTCCATGGGACAGAAGGTATTTGTTTATCTTGAGAAAAAGGGAGATTATACTGTTAGATATATAGCATCAAAAGGAAATACAAATAGGACCATTTTATGTTCCTGTACAATGTGAATTTTGTGAACTTTGCATACGAGATAGATCGAAAAATATTTGTAAAAGTGAAGTATAGAAGTTTGCCTTCAAGCTCCCCCATGTTTCAGGAGAAGAAAGAAGCAGCCAAATGTTGCTTCCTGATGCACAGGTCTGTGGTTTCCAGGGTATTTCTTGCTTTACACTTTGTGGATCAGTGATATTAATGGTCTGCAGAAGTCAATGTGAGGCAACCAATTTCTCCTCCAGAAAATGACAAAGGCTGCTTTGATGAGAACACATGAGTATCAATGATGATACTATTATTTCTTGTAGGAGCAAGCCACTGTGAAGGTCTTTTCATGCTAAGGGTAAAACTTTCACTGTTCTGTACTAAGAGAGCAGGAAGCCCACCATCACTGAGATGTACTTGTGTGTAGAGATCTCCCTCATCACAAGTGCCTCAGTTCCATCTCTGTTCTAATATCATTAGCGTTGATATACAACTAAATCACAGCTCAAGATAATATACCTCCATATGTCAGATTTTCGGTTTAAATACACTGACTGGAATGAGTAGCAATAGCAGAATAATTAGTACTTAGCTCCATAATTTCTTTTAGCCAGTGGAACTGCTAAGGGGAAGAACAAATATATTCTAAATATATTGGGTTGGTTTTGGTAAGTGCGTAAGTTTTAGTGAGTAAGTCCAGGTGTTTCCATATTTGTAATATGTTCATCTGGGTGGTTGGGCTGAAACATTCTTTTCAATAATGGCAGGGGGATTGGAACAAGGTGATACACAAAGATCCCTCCAGCTCAACCCAGTCTATAATTCTATGGTTGTAGGTATTTTATAAATCCTCCATGTTGCTAAAAAGTTTAGTATATGGCATCAATTAATCTTTGACTAGAATACACAAAGAGGATTAACAAAAAGAAGTGAGGCTGACACACAGGGAGCAAAAGTGTACCTGTCTGTAGCCAGCATAAAGAAGAATTTTGAAGGTCCGTTCTTTGTGTTGTGTGTACTTTCTTTCTAGCAATGTGCTTTTTAAATATAGACTTGTAGTTGCAAGCCTTTTAGAAATATCGTAATTACAGCAGTGGTTATGCAGCCTCTGTTTGTTTTTTTTTTGTTTGTTTGTTTTTTTCCCAATATAGTAGATTGTGTGGCTTAAGTTTGCTGACTGTTGTTTAACATGTAGAGACTGCTAGATATCAAATCTTATCTTTCATTCCTAGAACGTGACTCCACACTGGGATTGTGTGGATGTTTGTATAGCAGATATTGGAATAAATATTCCTTAAGCTCAAAGTCAGTTAAGAGCATCCTCATCACTTGTGGGAAGGGTGTTAACCTGGAAAAGATACAAAGCTATTTTCATGCACAGAGCTATTTGAATACTAAATATGGTTAGATTAGGAACAACGTTAATGCCTGTAGTTCTCTTTCTATACTAGCACTGTACGCTCTCCGGTACAGATGCTGTATTTCTGCCCACTTCTCCCCACCCCAAATCAGCTTTGGGTTGCATTTACACCTGAACTTCTCAAAGCTTCTCAAAAGAGAATCCTGAAATGTGAGAAACTTTGGGATTTGCAACCCTGCTTATTTAGAAGCAGTGTGCTTAACTTTCAGCGATGCTCTTGGACCCAGCTATACAGGTGGTAGTGTTTACTGCTGCAGGAAGATGTCCTTAGGAATCTTTTTAATGTCATCAAGGGCAGAGCTGACAGATCCTGATATCATTTAATCTTCAAGACTGAGCAAAAAGTACTCAATGGTAGATAAGAACACACACATTCCAAAAGCCAGGTGATGGCAGTGGTAGAGGGATACTCTTTCTATGCAATTGCTGAAAATTTAGAACTCTCCTCTTCTGTACAAATGAGTGATGTTGAGTGAATTGGAGTCTCTAAATGTGCAGCATCTTAATCTGAAAAAGGAGTGTTTAGTTCTGGTTATGCAGGAAGAATAAAGAACTTGAAAGATTCTAGTATGTACTTTCAAAAGAGGATGCTATTTTCTTGCTGCCTACACCATATACAGCAGCCTGCCTGTTTGGTCAGAGCTGAATCCTAATAGCAGTGAGAAGACCCAACACCTCAGCTGCATGTGGTCCCATCCCAGGTGGCTTCTGCTGCCTCTGTCAGATCTGAACTAAGCCGTGCTTTCCTGGCTTCTGAAACACTCATGAAGAATAATAAAGCCTTTTTATCAAATTCCATTGGAATGGAATGGATTGTTTTATTGATTGCTACAGTGAATGAGAAGCTCACATTTAATGAGGTACAGCACAAAGTCCTCTTCGTCAGCTAAGTATTACAAAGGGGTTAGTTCAGCCAACAGCTTGAGCAGGGAGGTGCTTTGTTACCCAATTTAGTTTACGTTTCCAGACATACCAGACCCACTTCCAGTTGCTTATCCATCCTCTGTTTACCTGGGTCCAGATCCGTTCTGGTCACTGGTGCCACTAGCAAGTAAGGTGATGAAGCAGAGATAATGCACATTATATTTTAAGGCACCTGCATCAAGAAGGATGTTACACAAAGCTTTTAATCATGAGAATAGTGTAACTGTAATGCTGTGTGTAGCTTGCTCATCACTGGGGATCTATAAAAGACAGTCAGAGAGATGTCCATCAGGAACTGAGACCGCTTTACTAATGGGAATGGACTGGCTGGCATCTGTGTTGGTGGTTTCCTATAATTTTATTGACATTTTGAAGCCTTCAGAACAGGAAGTGTCTCATTAAGTGTACACACAGCATGCAGCTCACTAGGCTCCTTTAAGCTTTTTTTTTTTTTTTTTCTGTCACTGTGGTACATCAGTAATCCCTGCAAGAAGGGCTGCTGCAGGTTTTGGGTCAGAATCCCAAATCCGAAACAGTGAGCTGACAACTGCAATCGTTCCTTCCTTGGAAATCATGAGGGCGTAGTAGGAATAATGTAATGATGCTTTGAGCTAAATAATTTTGAAAGAAAAATCTGAGCAATTATAGGAGAAAGCGAAAATGGCAATGGAGTGAAAGAAAACAAAGCTAAATATATTCCATCTGGAAAAAAAAATAAAAAGTGAGATAAGGAAGGCTAACTGAACAACTGAAGACAGAGAAAAGTTCACTTATTTTCTCCAGTTCAAAAGGATCAGAATGTTAAACTTCTCTGGCACATCAGAGAAAGCCTTGTGAATTTCAGAACAACTTGAGCAAGAATCAAGAATCCAAGGAAATGTGAGGAATTTCTAACCTGAAGGCCTTCAAGTTTATATTAGTCATCCTTCTGTGAGCTTATTACTGCTTAATATATTCTCTTTTTTATGGATAACAAGAGGAAACAGATCATTTTCCCTTTGGCAGTAGTGATTCATTGACCAAAAAGGAAGAAAAAAAGAAAAAAGAAACTGACCAAAGGAACCCGTGAATTCTTGAATTCTTGTAAATTTTAAGGTAAAGGCCACATCAAATATGACTGACTGACATCAGCATCTCTATTTGCTAATTTCACTAGAGTGTGTTTCACTTTTACAACACCAAACTAACACTGAAGGTTTGCAGTAGCTTTCATATTTCTCAATAAAGTATTCAGTGATGAATTACAAATTGCATCTATTTCTGTATTAAATTTAATTGACTTCAGCCTTCACCCATCAGTTACTTTATTTGTTGCAAATTGTTGTTTAATATCCTGTTGAATAGAACAGAGTGGAGATTTTGATACATTTTTAATTATTGGCTGAAGAGCTCAGGTGAATATATTTCAAGCAGTGGTATTCCTGTAAGTCACTCACAAACCATAAGGAGTTCATCATTCTACATGACATTTATTCCAGCTAAAGAACATATAAAGCATATGAATGGCTAAAGAACATATAAAACAAACTTGTCTGCTTGTCTATAAGTCTCCTGCTTTCTCTTTCTCACAGGCACGTCTATAAAAAGAAACTATTTCCCAAACATTCAGATGAACAAATCTGGTAAATGAATATGTACAAAACGGGATACAGGCATACCCTTATTAATTTAGCCAGACTTAAAATTATTACTTGTGGGTCTATTTTATGTTGCTGGAAAGAAAATCTGGGGCTTTGCCTGACTTTTCTGGAGCTTGTGGTTCAAGAATCTGTTTTAAAGAGTGAGTGATAGGAATGGTTGTGCTCGGTAGTGAGTGGTAAGAATGGTTATGCTCAGGAGGTGCTGGATTGTGGAGGGCAGGGACGTAGTAAATAAGAAATTCAAGTATTAATATATGTGTGAATAGGTGCAATGAGCTGAAGCAAAAAGATGGGACAACAAACTACGGTAGCAGAAAAATGCTTGAAAATCCCTGGTACAATAGTGTTCAGCAAATATTCAGCTGTTACTCTTCTACATGTTCTACCTGTAACTTGCAGGACAGCCTTCTGTAACCAGATGGGGGAGCAAAACCTTAAATTCCATGTTATCTGGGGACAGGTGCTGTTTATTTTTGTAATACATTGTGAAAATACAAAGAATTACTAAGCATTAATAATTAGCAATTAATTTCAGGACATGTCAAGTGAATATGTTATTTTTGCTACATGCTGATGCATTCTTATTACTTATTTCAGTTTGTTTTATTAGACTTTTCTGGGGCACTTAAAGACTACATGGTAAACTAGTAGTGTGCTGCAGGACACCATAGCAGATTCTTCCAGAAGTTTTCTGTCATAATAATTTTTCTTTCTAAAAGACTGTGCAGAGCCTGCTTTTTAGGTGTTAAGGCCATGGAGTATGTTCATGCCATCCTCATGCAAGCTTTCAGTCTTCTGAGCCTGCTTGAGCTGGGGGAATACCTCTGTCCAGTGGCTCCATCTCAGCAACCAAAACTGGCTGCCAGGAGCCCTCCTTTTCCACCTCCCTGCCCTGCAGACCAGCTGCTGCTCTGGATTTCTCTCTATCCCAGGAGGAATTTTCCAGAACTCATCTTCGGGCTTTTCTTCTAATACAAATGTTTCCAGGGATGACAGAGCAGACCCAGCTACAATTACAGGCTTGCTAAGTGGAAAACTGATTCTACTAGGTGGAGTTTGACTTTTAAGTGTGGCACTGTGGGGCTGCATGCCAACAGCAAGGAAAGAAAGAGTTTGAATTCAATAGAAGTATTGGCAAAGCAATTGGTGGAGGTCTTCAAATCTCTCCGCATGGATGTACTAGAAAATGATGTAGATCCCCGTCTAAATGACAAAGAAGAACTTAATTGTTGCTGCCATTTCCTGAGAAAAAGAAAGAGGACTTTAATGGGGCACATTTAAAAATGGGTTTTCCATCTTCCAGGCTTACATACAGTCCTTGAGGACTGCAGTGATTTTTCCCTTCTTTTACATCTGCCACAGAAGTTTCTGTTATCCCAAAACAGGAGACAGGCATCATTCTCTTGCAGCATTTTTGCAGCGAGGCTGAGGCAACAATAGTAATAAAATGCATGATGCTTTGCAGCTCTGGCAGAGCAATAGCACAGAATATCTCATTTTTGCAGGGACTAATAAACATCACTGTGTAGTTTGAATGGTTTGTCTGGTTATAAAAAAACATTGATTTTATGAAGTCGTAATAGTTACATGTATCTGCTGTCATCTACTTTTCCGTGCTGCTTCCCTGTAAATGGAAACTGTGTCATGTTCAAAAAGTAGGTATATATTGTGCTATAGATCGCAGAGATGAACTCTCAGACTTTATATTAAGGACCTGCATAAAATGCTTAAGTTATAGATAGGTGCCTGGCTCTTCAGGCTGGGGAACCAAGCAAATGACCTCTGTAATTCCTTTCTGGTTCAGAAAGGCAATGGAAAACAATGTGCTTTTTACTATGGATAGATTTGGTGCAGGCTTCAATAATACCTGACAAACTGATGGGATGTTTGGGGCTGTCCTATTCCACCCCATCAATGCCCCATAGAAAACATTAGAAAAAGCTCTAAAATAAGCAACAAATCCTTTTAATGCCTTTACTCTCAGAAAAGTAAAGCAATGAACAGTATAAGAGCATGAACAAAGAAGGTTATTAAGGAGATTGCGTAATAAATAGAGAATGTGTAACAAAAGGATCATTTTAAATATTTATTATGAAGAGCTGCCTCTGTCCTCTGTAGTTGTGGCTGGGAAACACCTTTTCAGTGAAGAAATCCTTGGCATTGTGTGCTGCTGCTTGCCTAACCTTTCTGCAAAAGGGCAATAAAATGAGGGCATGGCTGTAGATGTGCAGCGTACTGCAGCCTGTCACGGTCAGATGTGCCCAGTCTCTGAGCTGGTGGGTGGAGATCTAATTCTGGTGCCCTGGCGTAGGAGGTCAGGGTTGGCACTCTGGTTGCCAAATGCTGATGCTGAGAGGCAGAGGCAGCTACTGAGATGACAGGAGAGTAAAACAAATAGCTAGGTGGAAGGTCATGTCCCCCAAATAGTGAGTGTTTTTACTAGCTGGCTTTGTCAGTGAAGAATTCAAAGACAATACTCTCTGAATCTTTTTAGAAACTTTCTATTTACATTAGAGTAAAAGGCACCTGAAAGAAGTAGAATACAAATTATCACTAGCTACAAATTGGGTAAGCATTGATTTTCTTTTATTTTTAAACTGAATTAGGTGTTCTGAAAAAATAACCTTCTTGGATCTGTGATCCAGATGGAGCTCAGTATAACATGGGATACAGGTGCCACACGGCTTGTAGCCTTAGTTCAAATTGCTTAATAGTGTAATGGAAAGACCTACATGTGTGTTAATTTTGACCTTTTCAGAAACTAATTTATTTTCCCCTGTGAGGTAGTACTTCTGAGTTGCTATACATTTTACTGGAGGCTCTATTGCACTTCTCTTTTTCTTCCTTATTTTTACACTCAGGATTTTTTCTCTCATACATTGAAATTCGTTTACCCAGCATGATTTTCTTTGGGTTTTCCTTATTTCATTAATGTGTGATACTACTTGATGACTTTTTCTATTACGCAAAAATTTAAATAGCAAAGGTATGCACAGAAGTCTATATGTGGATTCCCTCAATCAAGCTAATTTAAATCTTTGCATGCACATCTGGTATTTAAAGTAACTGGTATTTAAAGTGTATCTGTACTTAGGGAAGTAGCTGAAGTTCCCTCAAAGATGAAATGAAATGAAACGTAGGCTATCAGGAGGTTAAATTAAAAAAAAAAAAAAAAAGCTCATAATTAATTGTGTTAACTTTCTGAGGAGGTAATAAAAGTGTGAGGGTTAGGGTTGAAGTTGTAGTTCATGCCTTTGAAAATTGCTCTATTTTTTACTTAAGAAATCCATTTAATGTACTATATTTTAGTGCTCTGTCCTTGTTCCTTGTCCTGCACCTTCAGTAGGACCTTAAATTATGTCTGAATCTGAAGAAGGACAAAGGACACACATTCTTTCATCCATTTGTTTCAGTGGGTTACACAAATTTGAAGCAAAGCAAACAAAGTCAAATGTCTACGTGAATAACTGTTCTGCTGCTGATCTTTTTAGTAAGACATCTAACCCTCATTATTTGACATCATCACTTCAAAAATCCAATTTGACCCATATCTAGTTACTCTAAACTTCATGGTAACCTCCAAATGCAGGCATCCATTGCCAGTGCCAAAGGGGCTGTGACACTGCAAGTGGAAATTGTAGAGGCGGAGAAGGTAAAGGGATTCATCTGTCATCTGCTTAAAGCTGTACTGCAGGAATCTCTCCTTTTTTTTTTTTTTCCCTTCCCATAGAACTTTTAGAGAAGAAATACAAAATGATTATGTCATTGACTTCCTTATAGTGAACTACAAAAGGAAATAAGAAAACAAATGTAACAGCAGCAAGCCCTAGTGTAAGACTCTAGGGAAGCCTAGAATATCTATTTTCCCATTTTCATTATCTGATTTGGGAGAATTACCTAAGTGCTTTGACTTTGATTCCTTTTTGTGGTAATCAAATGCATGTGTTAAGTGAATTGTTTCCTGGTTTTCCACTTTTCAGAAAATTCAGAGCCTTGACCAGCTGCAGAAATTCAGAGAAGATAAAAATGAGTAATTCAAGGCAGCACATTTATAGAAATATGTTTTAAACACCCTTCTTAGAAAGCTGATACAAAAATAGAAGGTGATGAGTTTAAAAGTTTCTGGTCAACTTTCAAATATCCCATGTGTCAGTTGCCCTCACTGGACTTTAAAAACCCAGTGTAAATCCTGCCTTGGAGAGGATTTAGTAGCCTGCTGACTAACTAGAAAGAAGCTGCATGTAACAGGTGCTTTCCTGGAGAGACTGCAGCAATAAGCATATTTGCTGTCATCAAACCCTCTGCCAGGAGCCTGGGAGGGCAGGTAACCTTCAGTTACCTGCAGACAGCCTGGTCCTTCAAGAACTATTGTTGTGGTTTGTTTTTTTTCCATCTAACCTTTTGGTTTCCAACCTTGTATGTAAAAGCCTGACCAGGTATTGCTGAAGAAATATTTTGGTAACTCTGGTAAGTCTGCCTGGTGTTGGAAGATGAGGAACACAACACCTCTGTAACGGAGTACATGGTGTTGCAGTGTGTCTGTGCTTTGCATGGCCACCAAAGATTTTAACTGAAGTTGTTCCTCAGCTTTTTACTCCCACACCATCCCATTAGACCCCTATTTCAGACTGAGGAAAATCTGGGGCTTTTAGTCCTACGGTGGCAGCTGCAGTCTCTGTAGATGTCTTGTCTAGTTGGAAGGAATATAACAGAAAAGACAGACTGGACTGGGAGATTATAGATGTCAAAAAATACACTGGAGGTACAAGTTTAATCAGAATAATATGAATAGTACATAATATACATAATACAATTAAGAGAAAGTTCAGAAGTTTCATGGAACAAAAACATAGATCCATTTTCCAGTCAGATCTATCCATCGGTACCTTTTTCATAGTACCCATCATTCAGTAACTCACCCTTTTCCCAGCACATAATCCTGCCTTCCGCAGCACTTGATAGGCACATCAGATATGCTGTGGCCAATCCATTCATTGATCCCCCCACTCTGGCACCAATCAATTCAGAATATGTCAGAAACAGATAAAAGTGAATTAAAAATCTAGTCTGAGCTTTATCCCACCCATGTCCCATTAAGGGTTTCTTTTGAGTTAGGATGCAGGATTTGACATTTTCCTTCTGCTTTATCTTGTACTTCTGTTCTACATCCTTTATCAGTGTGCAGTACAGATAGCAGATTTCATGCTTATAATGAGTAATTTAATTCACATTCTTCTGTGCCGAATACAGGTTCAGGTGATATTAGCTAAATTCTGAATGAGTTGCAAAAGGCTTACGAATATAAGTGTTTCTCTTTTCTGGGTGTGTAGAATGATAACCAGCTTTAAAGAAATATTATGACTGAAGACTAGCTGGTGAGAAAAAGGCATTTTGTGATTGCCCTGCGGTGTTCCTGTCCAGGAATTAGGGCCCCATTGTGCTAATCCTGCTGAATACAAAGACTACAAAGTCTTGGTCTCTTCCCACAGAGCTCATTTGTAGAATTTATAAGAAAAGATCATTTTTAGCTTATTCTCTGTGGAACTTCATCTGGAGGCCCTTGGAGGGCTATCTCTAAAGGGATCTGCAGAAATTAAAGACGTCGAGTTTATTACCAATAAATGTTAATACACAATGTAAATGTAAATTACCGATACATGTAAATACATGATATAAAATAACTGAAAATAAGCTATAAACTCAGTTTAATTATGAAAATTTTAAGGAAGCAGATCAAAGAAGACAAACACTAATTCAGATAATGGACAGCAAAGAAATAAACAGGAGTGAGAAAGGAGGGACAAAACTTGTGGCTGTACCATCAAGATACACAGGTGGCAAGGCTTAGTCAAACAAGGCTCTAATGGTTCATTTTCATCAAGGAGAAAGTTCAATAAAGATTTTAGAAAAGGAAAAATGTGATTACTGATTGGAGCCCTACCATTCCACTGAACAATTTCACATGCAGAAAACCCCGATGCAAAATTTGTATTCTTAACATGACAGAATGATTTATGAGGCACTGTGAAGTTGTTTTCTCCTGTCTACTAAATCCATTTGATTCTGCCTCTGTATAAACTTGAAAGTCATATCAGTTCCCTTCCCAGAATCTTTTTCCCCCTCATCACCCATGCTCATTGGTTTGTGATTGTCAGGTTGTTCAGGAATTCGTGCTTCTAGGATTTAATAAAAAAAGTGTTGATTTCAAGAGTCCATAGGCAGTATTTCGGAAGACGCGCTTTCCAGCTTTTGCTATTACAGTCAGGAATTGCAGGGCTGAACAAGGTAATGAATTATCCACAGAAAACATTGCGGCCAGGCAGGCTGGCTATCAGCCATAATATTAAAAAGCCATGGCAGAAAAGTTTTTTGTTTTGTTTTTTTTTCTTTCATGTTCTTCTTCTATGCCAGATATGATGCATATATTTCTATGTTTCACTTGCATATATTGAGCAAGTGACACATAAAAGTAGTCCTAGGAATTTTATAAACCCTTAGCCCCCAAGCAGGGACCTTACCCAGCCTACAGTATAGAGCTGAGATAACTGACAATGATGGGAGTATGTTAGAAAAATTGTGGAAAATTGGTGTTATGTCGTTTTCTAGCCCTATCTGGATTGTTTCAGATGCACACATTTAAAGGCAACTGTAAATATGTATGTATAGAAAGCTGTGTCTCCAAGGAACTCACAGCCAAAGGAAGCTTTAAAAAGTGTTGAATAGGAGCTGTGGTTTCCCATGGTGATTTTGGGTGTGCTTCATCTCCACATGGAGGATGGAGGAGCAAGATTCACAAGGTGGGGCAGCGGCTGGTGCTTATGGCAAGGGACTCGGCTCCGTGTGGACGTGCCTGGAGAAGTAGCTCACTTATTCTTATTTCCAGTGCCCTGGTACTCCTCACCAGTCTTCTGTTTCCTCCATCATGGGTGATATTCCTAGGGTAGCCCCTGCCTTGGAAAACCTCATTTTACATCTGAGACATCCATTTCTCCTTGTATTCATGACCTCATGTATGGCACCACGGAAAGATTGTCTTATTTGTGGAGATAGAGGTGCCACTTTTTGCTAACTTTAGCCTTGTTAATAAAAGCAAGTCAAAAATGTTCACTGGTTTTAAGGACACATAGTGAGGTAAATCAATAGAGGAAGGCAGAAGGTCAAAAAATCTTATGGGGGTCCTGGACCCTTTGACTTTCCTCGAAAGTTGGGGAAAGTAATTCTTGCACTAGTCTCTAGCATGAAAGAAATATATTTTGTGGTATTTTTTTCTTTGTTTGTTTTTTTCCTGCTGTAAGTTCCTGTAACCTTCGAAAGTACACTAACGTCTGCCATTTGTTTTTTTTCCCCTCATTTATTTTGCAAATCTCAAAGCTTGTAACAACTGTGATACAGATGCTTCTGGCTATGACAGGTTTCTCATGTGTCATGTACAGGTGCATGATATTGCAAAAGCATGCCTCCTTTTTTGTACCTAGAAATGGAGAGGCAGTATTCAGAATAACCTGGTGGAAAACCTGCCTCATCTCCAGCAACACCGCATGTGTGCAAGGCTTGGTTAAGCTGTGCAGACAGAAGCAGTCCTGCTTCCACCTGCTTCCTTCGTGCCTGGACCCCCTCTGGTGTCTCCCAGCACCACCCAGATTGCAGATCCGCACCCATCTGCCAGGAGCCTGCTTCTCTGTCTATGGGCCACTGGCAGTGTTGGAAGAGCTGAAGATTCATGCATTTTTATGAACTTCTAAGGCACTGTGACTTGCAATGAATGCCAGCACTCACTGTACTTGCTTAAAAAATTGTGCCATGCCACCCGCTTTTTCCTTCAAGTCATTTCTGATGTCGCTTTTCTTCTGAGTTTTGTCCCCTTAGTGTATGCAATGACCATATCTCCTTTGCTTTCTGTTCACAGAGTGGTTTACAGACCTACTGCTTCCTAGTGTTTGCTGCCATCTGCTTCGCAGGGGCCACCTACCTGTTTTTTGTCCTGCCTGAAACAAAAAACAAGACACTCAATGAGATCAGCCAAGCATTTGCGAAAAGGAATAAGGTCTCTTTAGAAATGCAAGAAGTGAACCACTACTCAGGAGAGAGGAAATCAAGTGCAGAGCAAGAATCAAACTTCACTTCTTCGGTGGATAATGGGGAAACCAAAAAAGGAATCGTGTAAAAACAAGGATGTTCTTTCGGGGGGACTGGGGGAAAACATGTTCTTTTCATTCAGTATGTTTATAGCAGTGCACAACTTGTATTTTTAATGTGACAGCATGAACTGCTTCCTCCTTGAATATGTTTTTAATTGAGTACTGGTGAATTCGTTAGCAGCTAGGGTGAGTGTAGAGGAAGTGGGATGCAGGAGTAGCAGCAGCTGGTTAAATAAATAAGAGCCAAAATTTTCTTGGGCACCTGCAAAATAGGTGGTATGGCGACAGGGGTGGGCAATATAGACTTGGAGAAGCAAATTGGCCTTGGGGAGCAGAATTTGGCCGAGCACAGCTGTGTGGTAACAGTGGGGTGTGTGTGCACTTGGCAGGAGATGAAAGGGAAGTGATCCCTGCAGAGTTCGGGCTGCTGGGAATCAATGCAAGCAAACCTGAAATGGGACCAGCTTGCATTTCTCCACGTTTTCCAATGTGTCATTAAAGTTGTACATGAGACTGAGTGCTTCAAAGACCGGTGACACTCCCCTGACCTCTGAGTCCATTTCCAGCTATTTTGGCTTTCCATTGCTTCATCCAAAAACCTCCCAGCTTCAAATAAATGGAGAGCTGCAGGTCCCGATCAGTTTCCTCATGTCTCTCACAAATCCTGATCAACTAGTAATAGAACTGCCTGTAGTTTCTGGATTTGCTGGCACTGTATTTCTGTGGAAATTATTTATATATATATAAAAGAATAGCTGTAGAATCTTTAATATGAAAGAAAAGCTAAACCTCATGGTCAAGTGAAAGAATTCTGATGTATAGCATGTAGCAGTAAAAAAAAAAAAAAATCAAACACCATGTTTCCCAAGGGTTTTTGTTTTTCTTTTCTTTTCTTTTTTTTTTTAATTTGGCTTTTCTTTTCAAGCTCGTTTTAAAACAACTCCTAGGAGCCAAAATTTCCCTGAGGCCCCATAAATGTAGTTTCTTAACACTCAGATTTCCAAAGGAACTTGGATACCTATTTCTTATTTGAACACTAATTTTCATTTGGGCATTAGATTCTGAAGCTCTGGACCTTGTTCATGTTTATAAGTTTCTAAGCTATTTAATGTATTGTAAAACTGTCCTCAAGGTCTGCTTAATTTCACGATAGCAAGACTCAGCGGGCTGCCTGGTGTTAGGTGATCCATTCCCTTATATTTGGGATATTTTTAATGAACATCATCTTTCCAGTTTGTAATTATGATAATGGTTTTTCTTGACGCTTCTAGGTACCTGGATGCTGAGGGGGGTAATAAGCACTTTTAAATTCAATAGATAACTGTTGTTTTCTGTGAAAAGTCAGTAAGTCTTACAGCTGCTGTCAGTAAGGAGTAAGGCAAAGAAGCAAGTGCTGCATTTAGGTGGAATGAGCTGCTTCCAGAAGTAACATATAGTAATGCAGAAATTTGTGAATTTTTAAATATATATATATTCACATATATACTCATATATATTCAAAATATAAATGTATATATGACTATACATATATTCACATATATAAAAATGGAAAATTACTTTCCAGTACTTGTTTTGTTCAGATTTCCCTGACTGACAAGCTGCTTAATGTTTTGTTTTATACTGTAAATTAAAATCAGAGGTCCTGATGTTCAGCTATTACTACTAAATGTTGTATAGGTTATACTGTGATTTATTTATTTGTGGCTTATTTACTACACACATTGTAAGCTGACAACACAGATTATATAATAGGGCAATTTCACTACCAGGTAATAGAAGAAAAATTGATCTGAGACTTTATGCCTGGATTTCTGCTATTTTACTGTGACAGAGGTACATAAACAAGTAAGATTAAAAATAAAAAAAAAAAAAAGATACATACAAGGAAAAGAATTAAGAATGAAGATTCAGATTTATGATATTGGTGCTATTCTTAAGAAACAGTAAATCAGGACAATACCAATTGATAATCAGATATAGAAACTAATCAAATACTATGGAAGAAAACTGAAGAAAGTTGTCTTCAATAACCACTTCTAAAATTGTATATGTAGCAAATGGACATGTCACCTTTCAGTGGCTTTAGTTGCTTAGTCCATGTGTTACATGAGCTTGTTAAGTGGGTGGCTATGTAAAAAAAGAGCTTGAATACCACCCCTCCAGACCATTTCAAGAATAAATTCTTCCTCTTCTGCCTGTAGGGCAAGACTGGCAAGTTCAGACTCTCTCATTCAGACTGAAAATTACTTTGCAACTAGGGCTACTAACATAATATATTGTGATCTGATTGAGTCAAGGTGGCAGGATTGGAATCCATTATTATAATTAGGAGAATTTAGCACTAAGTGATGTTCATTGATGTACATTACAGGCATTACTTGTTGATAATGTTGATATCAAGTAACTTTGATAAAATATCTTGGCCTGATACAGTATTTCAATTGGACTTCCATGACAAGATAAAATCATCTTACAATTGCTTCCAGTTGCATTAGGAGCCCAGCTCAAAATGTGTTGGTAAAGGGGTGGTTCTGCAGAATTTCCTATTGCTGCTCAGGGGCTTGTACAGTATTAACAGCAGGGGGCTGTGCCCCATTTGCCCATCTCTTGCCATACCAGAGACAGGCACACTCCAGATACGCACTTTCTGTGCAGCTGCAGACCGAGAGCGCCATGGACTGCGGCTGCACATCTCTTCTGCCATTTGCTCCAGCCCATAGTTCAGGTTAAAAACAATTCCAGTCTCCAAATGTGTATTTGTGCAGATGCTTTGCTCACTGGTTAGGGAAGGTGGCTGCAGTCTCCTCTGCCTTGGGTTGTGGAAGTTTCTGAGGAAGCTGCAGATGTGCAGGTACTGCATAAATTCTCACCTGTGACCCTAATGAGAGTTTTGTATTTCTCTTGAAGTTGTTCAGTAATTTTTTTTTCCTTTTTTTCTTTTTCTTTTTTTTTTTTCCACCATTGTTATGCTGCTATGGCTTCTCCAGCAATGAGAGGGCAAAATGGACAATATCACTGATGTATCATTTGGTTTTCTTGTTGAATGTGTCAAATTGTCTGCAGCCCATGTATTTGTCAGTGAGTGCTGTGTGGTGCCATGTTCTGTTCTCCTGTTTGTGACATTTGAATGAGATACTGCTAGATGGTGTTTCTTTGTACGAGTACTGCGAGTGAGTTGTGTGTGTTTGATCAATTACGTTCACTCACAACGACTGCAAAATAAAACTTTGGAATTAAACAAGTGATAGAGGTTTTCTTCTGGGTAAATCTGAATCCCTACAACTGTCCATGTTTCACTGTACAGCTCCCTGGGCTTTCTATATGTCCCAGTACAAGGCTTCATTTGGATGACCCAACTAATTTTGGACTCTTCCATTGGCTGGTTGGGAGTTACAGGGAAGAAAATCAGCCCTGAAACTGTATATTTGGTGAAGAATTATTTATATTTTGCTTCTCAAATGAGATTCCATGCTTCATTCTTTCATGTTTATAATAGGCTGTGGAAATAAAAATTAAGACATCAGCGAGAATTAAATGACTAAAAGTGGCTAGAGGTAGTAATAACTGTATAAGAATTGTTGGATCCAGTGGGCCTTTTTTACAGAAAGTTGCCATTTGCTATGGGTGACTTTGAGTTGCTAAAGCTCTACTTTCTGATGTGAAATTCAGTCAAATGAGAATTTCTGCTACAAAGATATGCAAAACTCAAGATCTGAAATATGTATAAAAATTGAATTTCATACTTCAGGTTCTTAAGCCAATTTTCACTCCACAAGGATCTGCTTTCTAGTGGGGGAAGATGTGAGTATCTCAGCCATATGGGACAATTTTCATCTTCAAAGTAAAAAAAAAAAAAAGAGAGAAAAAAAAAACTTTGAAATTTAATTTCTTTCTTTTGACTGTTTTTATGTGCTTTTCCTTGCAGAGATCACCATACAATAGTAATATGTAATAATAGTTTTATTACAGTTCCCATCACCTCTCACAGCCAGAAGAACAAATCAGAGTAAAAACATGCTTAGGAGACGCCTGCCATGTTTTTCTTTCAGTCTGACTCCAGAAAATGCAGTTTAGATGCAATCTAAAAACCTTAACTATATAGACCTAAAAAGTGAAGCAGGTTTGCAAATGAAAATATTCCAGCTGTTAACAAGTCAAGTTCTGCACCCTCTGCGAGCAATATTTCAGAGTGAACCCTGTGAAGACGTGAATTTCATGGCAAAGGCTTGGTACTTGTGCTTGTAACCGAGTTATCATAGTTCACTAAGCAATCATGCATAACCTGAGTCACTACAACCCTCTTTCTTATAAGCTAAACTGCATTAACCTCATATTTGCTGTAGCCTAAGAGAAATACAGGGAGTCGATGATCAAGCTCCTTATTGACATGTTTCTACTAAAACAGCACTTCAGTTAAATGCTTTTAAACCATGGATTTTTTAAACCATATTTTTTAAAGGCATAGAAGAAAAGCTTCCAAGAGGCTTTTATCCAGTGATTAATGAAGTCTACAGAAGTCTCTTTGAGTGGCCTCAACTGTACAAATGCACCAAAGCAAGCCATGATGTACATAAAAGATAAGCTTAGGAATTTTACAGATTTTTGTTTTCTTTAGATTACAGATTTTTGTTTTCTTTAGATGGTAAACTGATGGCTTGCTTTTTCAATCTAGGAAAAAATACCATAATTATTCAAACACTGTAAAAACATCAATCTGATGCTTTTCTGAGTTTGTGTGGTGGTGGTGGTGGTTTTTTGTG
The DNA here is from genome assembly GCF_964211835.1 of Anser anser. Taxonomy (NCBI): domain Eukaryota; kingdom Metazoa; phylum Chordata; class Aves; order Anseriformes; family Anatidae; genus Anser; species Anser anser. The sequence continues at coordinate 65,082,134 of NC_139724.1, forward strand.
TGTGTTTTTTCTTTTAAGTGGGAGCTTGAGTAGTCTAGTTAATACAGTAAAGAACAGTGCAAAGCACGAGGTTGCTTGAGTTTGTTGTTGTCTTAAGGTAATTCTTAAAAGTTTATATATATATATATATACACACACACACATATATATATAAACCCATCAGGCCCCCTGAAACACGGTACATTATAAAAGCATGACCTTGTAAGAGTAAGAGATAATTTGTCTGCTGTTTTGTAAGCTGCCATACAGAGACATTGATTTTTGTGTTATATTCTCCTGGATTTCTCAGTTAAAGAATCAGTCAAGCTAAATGCAATGCTCACCTCTTTAAATTTGTTCCACCTTTTGTTTCTGATTTTTTCCACTCAATTATATAAATATTTTTACAGTTCATATTTGAAAACAAGAAAGCAGTAGTTTCTCAGGAAAAACAAGCATGACAAAGATTATAAAAATTATAAATACAACTTTCCTTAGAGGCTGACACTTGCAGAGATGAGTTCAAAGAGTTTGATGCTCAAATAATTGCTAACGTAGTGAGAGAACCAATTTTTTTTTTGTCAAATATGCTTCAAGATTAATTTATGAATAGAAAAGTTATCCTTAGTAGTAAGGACTGAGTTTTCTTTTAAAGTATCAAAGGAAAACATTAAAACTCTTTTTATGCAACTGCAGAATAGATTTGTATCCAAGTCTCTCAAGCACCAAGATGTATTCACATGTGCATAGTCTGGGCTAAGCCAAATATACTCTTCCAGTATCTAGTGAATTTATATAAAACATACAGAAAGGATTCTCAGGTATCACTCTGATCTGATGTTGAAACTGCTGCTCAGTTTGCACCAGTAATCAAAGAAAACAAAGGGACAAAGGAATAGCAATAAGAAATCACACACAAAAAAAGTAATATTACAAGTCTGGTCCCCTTCTCCTAAAAGGGGCATTGGAGGAGGCAAGTGATAACTATTGGATGTTTTCTAATGGAAAATGAAAGTTAAAAAGGTTAAGAAGATGAAATGTCTGAGGGAAACAATGCAAGACAGATTGCTTGTTTTTACAGTACATGGTTTAGGACCTATTCAGGGAGCAATTAAAAATAAATTGGAAACTAATGGAAAGTTTTTAAAAAGCATAACTAAAACTGTAGAATTCATTTGCACAAATTAGAATTAATTAACGTTTTAGGATTAGATATTTAAATCTATGGTAACATTCCAATTTAAATTAAGCAAGAGAAATAAAAAAAAGCAAAAGGCTACAGCTAATAGGAGATATAAAATTACTCTAAGAAGCTAGGTAGTCTATAATTGGCCATTACATCATTATTTCACCTTCTTTTGTAATATACAGATAACTTACGTAGTCAAGACAATGCTCTATGTGGATCATTGCTCAGTCATGCTATCATAATTTTAGAGGTTGCAGTGAGAACTATGAACTGACCTAAAATACAGTAGAATTGGGGAAATCCCAACACTACTAGGAAAAAAAAAAAAAAAAAAGAAATCAGACTCACAGTCCTCCAGAAAAATACCAAAACCCCTAAGTTTTCTCCATACAAGGGAGCTTTTCAGATGTAAATTGGAACGTTATGCCTAGCGATGATCATTGGGAAATTGTGTGCTGAACTTTCTTTGCTCTTTTTAGAAGCTTTACTGAATTTTATTAACTCAGCTTTGCAAAGCTGTTATATGGTACAAGTTTCAGCCTCTTTTGATCATTCACATTGGCTAATAAGGTTTAGAAATGGGTGTTAGTAAGACAGAATAAAAATAGAACAACAAAGCAATAGGAGGAAGAGAATCAACATGTCTGGCAAGTTTGTGTATTTTCTGTGACAGCTGGGTTGGATTATTTGAAATTTTAAAAAGCTAATAAGTCATCTTTTAGATGTTCTCAAACTATATTGCGAAAAGGGGTGAGCCTTGTGGTACAAACTAATGGGCTGAGGAAATGAAGTCCAAATGAAGTGGGTGATGTTGGCACGTGGGATGTAGGAGGTGATGAAGAGATGATCACTCTGGAAAGCAAAATTGTTCACAGTTCTAAGAGAATTTTTTTTTCAAATTTGGAAGTGACAGAAAATTGTAACACATCATACATGCTTTCACTGTCATTAAGTTACTCGGAACTACTTTAAAAATATGATTTTGAAGGCAAAGACATTTCTTTTTCTTCGTTTTTTTTCTTTTTTTTTCTTTTTTTTCTTTTTTTCCTTTTTTTTTTTTTTTTCAAATGAAAGATCACAGAATCATAGAATCATAAAATATCCTCAGTTGGAAGGGACCCATTAGGACCATCAAGTCCAACTCCTGGCTCCACACAGGACCACCCAAAAATCAGACCCTTATGTCTGAGAGCATTGTCCAAATGCTTCTTGAACTGCAGCAGGCTCAGTGCCGTGACCACTGCCCTGCAGAGCCTGTCCCAGTGCCCGACCACCCTCTGGGTGCAGAACCTTTCCCTAACCCCCAGCCTGACCCTCCCCTGTCCCAGCTCCATGCCGTTCCCTCGGGTCCTGTCGCTGTCCCCAGAGAGCAGAGCTCAGCGCCTGCCCCTCCGCTCCCCTCGTAAGGGAGCTGCAGGCCGCCATGAGGCCTCCCCTCAGCCTGCTCTGCTCTGGGCTGAACAAACCAAGAGACCTCAGCTGCTCCTCATAGGTCTTTCCCTCTCGACCCTTCACCATGTTTTTAGCCTTCCTTTGGATGATCTCCAATCACAGAATCACAGAATCATTAAGGTTGGAAAAGACCTCCAAGATCATCTGGTCCAACCATCCACCTACCACCAATGTCACCCACTAAACCATGTCCCTAAGCACCACGTCCACCCTTTCCTTAAACACCCCCAGGGACGGTGACTCCACCACTTCCCTGGGCAACCTGTTCCAATGCCTGACTGCTCTTTCTGAGAAGAAATGTTTCCTAATTTCCAACCTAAACCTCTCCTGGCACAACTTGAGGCCATTCCCTCTAGTCCTATCACTAGTTATCTGTGAGAAGAGGACAACCCCCAGCTCCCCACAACCTCCTTGGTAGTTGTAAAGAGCAATAAGGTTTCATGTCTTTTTTATGTTGTGGTGCCCAAAACTGTACACAGTAGATGTTGACAATGCTTTCTTCTGTACTGATCCAATACTAGATCATGGACTCCTATTTGATGGCCACTTCTGCTCAGTTTTACCATGAACAGCTCCATCAGACCTACACTTTTTTTTTTCCAGCCCCACATTTAAAATGACGTGACTTTTAGCCTCCTCCTGCTTCATGATCAAAACAAATAAATGACAAAATAGACAAGTATAAAACCAATACAGCTCTGGAGCTGCGGACTATAGGTCCTGGAGAGGTCTTACCTTTAAATATTTTAGATGGGTTCTGAAGTACATACTGGGGAAAACTGGACATTTTCCTAAACAATGTCAATTGATATTTTACCCTTTGTTTCCATTGCACGTCAGGATTTCACTCAAAACCTTTATGCAGAACTGAATAAATGCTCACAGAGGTGTACAAGGGATTGATTACCAACATTAATGAGGGCTAATTAGAAGTTAAAAAATTTGCAGGACTGGCTTCTTGTCCAGCCAACAGCAGATACTGCAGATGTTGCCATTCTCTCCGCCCTGTGGCCCTGTGGTTTATTTGCAGCTAATCACTCCTTAAGAAGAGTGAAATTAAAACCAGCTCTGCAATTTGCTTCATGATTTGCGAAACTGCTCTGCAGGAATTAGTGCAATGAGTGGATTTGCCCCGGGCATCTATCTGTAATATTTGTCTGACCTACATATCCAACTCAAACAATGTGCCCTCCTTGCAACAGGTTGGGTCAGACTGAGTGACATATTGTCACTGCCAGCAGCAGAGTCACTCCTCTGTTTAGTATTTCCTTAAAGGCTAAAACTTTACAACTTACTAAAACGATACATGATAAAAGTTTAATCTATACTATGGCCTGTTCTGTTTTGTATTTAAGATCAGATTCTCTTGCATTACAAAACTAAGAAATAGCCCTGCCTTATATTTATCTAATTCCTCCTCATATAGCATCCTCACAACCCCTGTCACAGTCTACATTTTTGTCAGCTGAATTTACCTATAAGAGAACAAGGATGAAGCAGCATAGGAGCAAAAGTTGTAAAGGGCCAACAAAGTGGTAAGGCTGGAAGAGTCCCTCTTCTCTGCACTGGAATGAGCCGGCCACACCTGTACCACAGCTTTGAGGCTGTGGAGATCCTATTAGGAGAAGAAGCAGCACCACTCCACATCACTGCATTTTTGCATGTTTCCAACAGCTTCCCAGACAAAAGACAAACTGTGAAGGGAATGTGAGAAACAGAAATAACAAGCAAATGCCAAGCAGCGACCAGGCAGGCTCTGCCAGCTGACCCTCTGACCTGAGGTGCATCCTCAGCACATTCAACTTGACACATAGCAAAAGCTCCCACAAACATTTCTACCTTGAGGAAAAAAATCACATCTTGAAAAAAGACTGATATGTAACGGTCAAAAGTTTGCTGATCTTCAGGTGTGATAGTCCACTGGCAATGACAGTGCTGTTATACACCAGTTTGTTTCAACATTACTTTTATTTGGTGGATCAAATACAGTTCTATCACTGTGGTGACTAATGGCTCTGCATCAGATGATATATTCCAATGGAAAAAAAAAAAAAAAAAAGAGGGCAAAATATATGAGACAGGTAGTTATCAGGCAGTTATTCCTTGTATGCATTCAGTATAGTATGCAGAATGCTCATCAACTTTAAAAGCCTTTTGTAGTTACGATGATAGTCAGGGAGTAAGATTTGGGATTTTTTTTAGTGGTTATTTTAGGATAATTGGTACTTTGAGATGTTTCTTCTACAATATATTCAAATAATATGCACAGAGAAATGTGCATCTCAGACTCAAGAAAAGTCTTGCTTTAGGGTTAATATTGCAGCTATGTGATTAATTTGCAAAATAATTTACAAGTTTGGAGATATTTTTATTCGAAACAGAGAATATGTACAAAAATGGCCTGTCATGGTAATAACTTCATTCAGTTACCAGAGCCATTCCTAGAAACATGGAAATCATATGCGCACCAGGAAAATAACTATATATATACTTTCATATGCAGAGTTTTGTAATACATATATATTTATTATATATATTTATATGGAGAGAGAGAGAGAAAATGATCTTATGTGCCCTAAAAGACTTCAAACAGAAGAAATTCAATATTCTAATAGCAGTAACCCATAAAATCCAATAAACTCTATCTCCTTACACATCTTGTATTAAGTATGACTTTATTAAATTGCACAAACTTAAGTACTTCTCTTGACCTGTTCACAGATACTTAAATTGAATTATTTATGTAACTGTGTAGAGTTCAATTATTTGCTTTCTTTAGTTAGAAAGGAGAAGTTATATAAATCATCACTGGGATAGCTCTGTCCTTTGAAATATAAATGCAGCTGTGCACAACTAGCAAAGAAGGATTGTGGTTCCCTGCCAATTTGGATTTTCTACATTCATTCCCAGTTACTGATGCAAAGGTTGTAAATGCTATCAGCATACTTCCATGCAAGCTGTCTGTGTAAATCTAGGGCCAAATAGCAACAGGCTTCAAATCTTAGTTGCTGAACTTAGAGAAGCTTAAAATACCACTGAAAATAAGTTTTCATGAGTTATTTTTGGTTTGGTCCTATATAAAGCATATTCAGAAATTCTCACACAGCTTAACTAGCAACTTTGAATGTCTCATGACTTTTTATGATCTTGTTTATACTGAAATAGTGAAGTTATTTATGCATTGCTCAGTTTATATTGGCAGTAGTATGGAGAGTTATATTAATCTATTGATGCCTACGTCTTTTTATATACTCTATCACAATATGTATAAAAAGTATGTGTGTTTAAATAGGTTCAGACTCTTTGGTGTTTGACTGTTAATCCCCAGGTTTACACATGACTTAATGGCTTAGGTACCATAAAACCATTTGTAATTTAGTCTTCCAAAGTAAAACCCATTTCTTTGCACACTGCAACTAACTATTTTCCATGTTGTACTGGCCCAATACCTTTACAGCTCAGTGGGTGCTCACAGCCTGCAAGAACAGGTCAACATCCCTGTTCCTGATGGATGTTCTGGGGGAACCATTCAGGATATTGAGGGAAAAATCACATTATTCAGCCTACCTGTTGAATCCATTGCAAAACAATACCAAAATGTTGAAAACATCCCTTACCTGGGTTTCAGCACCTTCTTTTAAAGACAATTCCTGTGGTGCCTTCACTGTTCATACAGTTTCAGCCCTCTCCTCATACTGTCTATCTATTACATTATTTTCTGTTATCTGTCAGCTTATGCATCATTGACACTGGCGGTATTTCTTTTCAGTACTGTTGTCCTGAAGAAGTCTGATGAAAGAAAGAACAAATACTGAGAACAACACACTGGGAAAACCCTTATATGTAAAAGGCTGTGGCACAAAGGAAGGAAATAAACTTGCTGGGTAGAATAAGAACTAGTGGGGTTCAACTGCAATTTGATTTCTTTTTTTAGCAAGCTAGATGGCTCTGGGAGATGGGAAGGGTTTCTTCCTGGGTTATTCTAAGGAGTAAATTGTACAGAGGTGGTTTGGATACAATTAATCTTTCTCCGATGAGGCACTAGGTGGCTGCTGTTGATCTCCCATGGCTTTGCACAATGCTCTTCTGGGGCTCACAGGTTTGAACTTCTGGAGTAAATCATTGGCACAAGGCAGGATAAAGCCAACAGAATCACAATGCAACTATGAACAGCCAGCATCTGCATGGCAGGTAGGAATATAACAATTTCTCCAACTCCTTTGAAGTGCCCCCGAATCCCTATGGCCCTGCCTGGGAGAGAGCTGCAAACAGGGAACTCTCAAGCCACAGATCAGACACAGCTGTTTCCTTCTCCATGTGGAATAACCTGCATTTCAGTGCCTTTAATCTTTCATCCTTTTCTCTTTTTCCACATGGTAATAAAAGCTTTTCAGTGCAATTTTCTTAACTGACAGGATACAAGAGATAATTGTTGAATTTTTGGGTGACTTCACCCAGAAAAACCTCTCTTCTGTTAATCTATGTATTTTTGGCTCTAACAGGAGGAAGCTGAAGCTGTCGACCAGTTTTTACATGTTCAGAACTGATTTTACCCTGAAATTCTTTTACAGTGCATCAGAAGAGACAGCCATAGCTGTGCCTTTTGTATTGTTTCCAGCTACCACTCTTTCAAATGTGGCAAACTGCTCTCAGCTATACTTTTCCCACAGATAGTATACGACAGTGTTCCTCTTGACTGTGATGGAAAAAGGAAAAAAAAAAAAAGGGAAATCAATGGGAACAGAAAAAATGTTTTAATTAGTATCTAGAATTTACAGCGCTGAACATATTGATCTGGAAAGTCTCCTAGTAATTACACATGAAACCTACAACATATAAATGACACAGTACTGAGCTACACTGCCCTTTAATGTCATGTGGCAAAAATAAATACATAAAAATAATAATTACTACTGAATAATTTTATTCCCTCGGCTTGACTTTAGTGGCAGCAGCAATTTTGGTTTATATTCTGGAGTGAGAGACTCCAATTCGTATCATTGGGACTGGACCACGGGGTACTGTAAATGAGTGTCTTATTAGAGTATAAGGGAGGGATCTTGACCATTAACCATGGGGAACTTTCAAAGCACTTTGCTGTGTGCTAGGAATTTGGTAGGCACATGTTTAGTCTTCCCAAATGAGTCACGATAGTATAGACTTCAGCAACAACTACCATGATGAAAATAAACAGAAAACTGAGTCTCTTTGATACATATTCCAAATCCCAACAGCTGCTCCACAATAAACATATGCCACACCGTTGCAAAACATTAGTACTTTCATAACAAAGGTAGTCAACTACTTGGACTAGCTCTCCATCTATTTCCAGTAGTTACATAGCACTTTACCTTAAATATGTGTATTTTGAAAGAGACACACGCTGTAAAGTATGGTTTAAGGATCAGCATGCTTATGCCAACTTAGTGTTTCTAGTGTATACACTGGGAGCAATCTATGGCATCTATGACCTGCATGGATTTCTCTCAGCATCTCAGGTGTCACCACAGCTCTAGCTAACACCACATGACAAGTGGTAGAGTTGTGCTGGTGTGAGAGCTGTTGTGATGGGAAATGGTACAACGTTGGTAAAACTCTAGGACCCATCTGCAGGCACTGCTCATCCTCGTCTGAGAACAGAGCAGCGGGACTCCTGAGGAGCTACTCTCCTCTCATCTCTGCTTGTCTTCTCAAAGACCTTTCCTCCCCTTGGAGTCGGCATTTCGAGTGGAGACCTGATGACTCTTTCCCTGACAAAGATTGTCATACAAGGCTGCTTGAAATCAGGAAAGCTGGCCATCCTTATCGGAGCTAAAGCAAATCACCATGCTTCTGAGCAGCAATATAAAACCAAATCCAACAGAATCTGCTCTGTGCTACCCATAGATGCCAGTGGCTTGAGGAAAGAAGGATAATGCATGTTTTTTAACCTCAGTCTAAGCTGGGAATGCAGCATCTCACAGGGCACGTGAACAGGGAGGGGGTTAGACCCTTAACATACCTAGCTTAATTTGCCAAGTAAATCCCAACACAATTTGCCCTCAGGACCTGGAAAATGCTGATGAAGGTATATTACTATGTGCCCTACATACTTAACTGCTAATGCTGTTCGAAGCTGGAACCCACTTCATTACCAGTTACCCAGGTGGTAACTTCAGAACCCAGTTACCCTGGTGGAAGGGGCCTTCTCTACTGTCATTTCTGTCATTTCTTTTCATTTTTACTGTTATAAAAGGCATTCTGCAGTGTGGATGTGACCAATCCACACTTTATTGGCCCAAATAGTACAAAAAGTCCTCATGTTGATAAATACAGTGAATAATTGGTGAATATTAAGAATTATCTTCACTTACCAGTAGCATTTTGTCAGCTGCTGGAATATCTGAATGACCAAAGGACTTAGGAAAATAAAAAATAAAAAGTAAATAAATTTTTTTTTAAAAAAAAAAGACAGCACTTTCACAGAATCATAGGTAGTTTGGGTTGGAAGGGATCTTAAAGATCATCTTGTTCCAACCCCCCTGCCATGGGTAGGGACACCTCCCACCAGACCAGGTTGCTCAAAGCCCCATCCAGCCTGGCCTTAAACACCTCCAGGGATGGGGCATCCACAGCTTCTCTGGGCAACCCATGCCAGTGCTTCACCACCCTCTGAGTGAAGAATTTCCCCCTAACATCTAATGTAAATCTCTCCTCTTTGAGTTTTAAACCATTCCCCCTTGTCCTATCTGCCCAAGTAAAAAGTTGTTCTCTATCTTTTTTATAAGCCCCCTTTAAGTAGTGAAAGGCCACAACGAGGTCTCCCCTGAGCCTTCTCTTCTCCAGGCTGAACAACCCCAATTCTCTCAGCCTTTCTTCATAGGAGAGATGCTCCAGCCCTCTGATCATCTTCATGGCCCTCCTCTGGACCCGCTCTAACAGCTCCAAATCCATCTTTTGTTGGGGACCTCAGACCTGGATTTAGGACTCTGTCCCAGAACTGGACTCAGGACTTTGCATACACTAAGAGGGTAGGTTTAAATTAGATATAAGGAGGAAATTCTTTCGTATGAGGGTGGTGAGGCACTGGAGCTGGTCTTTAAGGACCATAAATGAAGTGCCATTTTTTTGCAACAAGGTTCACACAGAGATCAAATCTGCCTCAGTCAAATTCATTTGCAACTGCTCAGTACTCTAATGATCACCTTCCTATTTTACATGTTACAGAAATTAATTTTAAATAGAAAGATATGACATACAGAGAGAGAAATGAACCTAAGAATTACCTAAATTATTCTTTCACTGTCTATCTTGACATTGCCTATTTGTCAGATATAGCAGGGTTGCTGGAGTCACACATATAATCACTCTGCACCAGGAATATCAGGCTGCTAAGCTGAGAAATGTGGGCATTTTGCATGAAGACTGAGAGAAATAAGTAATATCTGGATACCATGGTGATAAGCGAATGATAGCATTACATTACTTCCCACCAAAGGTACTGCCCCAGCTATAACAAGATTCAAGTCTTTGTTTCCAAGGTCGCATAATTAAATTTTAGATCAAGCTGAAAAAAAAATAAAATAGTATTTTCCTAAAGTAAAAATCATCCTCCAAATTCTGTTGAGATTCTGGCTGTTGTTGTGCCTGTGTAACTTTGCATACATTAGTCCTGGGTTTATGTCACTATAATGGTGGTAAAACCCTAGTCCTTTACACTTCCAAGAAGAAATGTAAAGTTTATGCTAAGCTGAGATGTGAAATATTGAAACTCTCCTGGCAATAAAGAATGCTCATAGGAGGAAAAGTCTAATGGGCTTGCCAAGGCACTGAGAAACATCTTGCATAAGCCACAGACATTGCCACGCTTGAATGGGTGCTGTTGGAGCTCCTGCACCACCCCATCCTATGCCCTTCCAATTTCCCCTGTGTCCTGCAAATCCTGCCTGGCTGAGGTGAGGGGACACCCGGCTCCAGCCTCTCTGGAGCCCCAAGCAGGCACGAGCAGGGGGTGGAGGTGAAGGCAGAGGAGCTGGGATGGAGAAAGCACAGCACACATTTTAGCTGTCACAAGTTTTCAGAACTGCAGGTTATCAGAAATGCCTTTTCTTAAATATTTCTGTAGTTTCGTATTACATACACGAAGAATCAAGGTGTTGTACCTTCAGTGCATTGACTAAGCCTACTTTGTGGTCAGCTAACCAGTCTTATTTTCAAGCACAGATAATGGTGTGAAAGACTATGCTGAAGGAAAAAAGGCCTTTACTCTATTTTTCCCCTTCACAATTTACTTAAATTAATATTAGTTTCATGGCTGGAGATGCTGCGTAAATGTTATTACCGCTATTCATAGCATACGATCAATCTGCTTATATGGTTTCTTCTGATGGTAATGTGCAAATAGCATGTCTCGTGTTTTGAAAATCACTTGACTTAATTTGTACAATGCTTTCAGACCCTTCCAGTCAGAAAAGATGGTATAAATACAAGCTATTGTTTCCATGTGTTACTTTCTTCAAGTGAGTATAGACTATCTAGACTCCAATCTTCCTGAATCTCTCTGTTGATTCTTAATACAAAGGCAGACACTAAAATATGATGTTAATTATTTCCATTACAAACAAAGATAAGACTATTCAGTGCACAAGTTTTTCCTTAAAAAATAAAAAATAAAAAAATAAATCACTCTTTCTAGTATGGATTTATCTAAATATGATTTTAAAAATATTTAGCAATAGAATAATTAGTACTGTTCTCACAGTTAGCAAAACTCATTGTCTAGATTTTTATGAATTGCTAGATTTTTAGTGAGCACTAATTAGTAAGAATAAAATAAGTAAAATACATGAGAGTAGTAGGCTAGAACATGTGGACATGACTAGCAAAGAGTTTTTGGGATCAGTCCCTAAAGCCCTGTGTTTGGACAAATGAGTGTTCACAATCCATTTTCCTTCCCTTTTGTATCTCCACAGGAAATTGCTCTTCTTTTTTTTCTTTTTTTTTCCCTGTTAATCTCTTAAAAATTAAGAATTCAAATATCTTTCGTTTTAGTTTTTTTTTTTTAGTAATATCTTTATCTTTATTTTAAGATAATGAGACCATAACAACAAATAGCATTTTGTTGCAGAATATTAATTCAGCCATTGCAGAACTTTTGTATTTGCTAATGCTTTCGGCCACTGATCATGTTTCAGGTTCCATAGAGCAATGGATGCACAATTTTCAAATAGTTTATCTGGGAGGACAGGACTGACAGAACCTATTTGTTTTACCAATATTCCTGAGAGTAAATCAACCTAAAATCTGACTCATTACATCCACACAGCACTATACCAAACTCCAGAACCCTGGTCCCACTTTCCTCTAAAAAAAGCCAGTGCTCAAGTGTATCAGAGCTAGAAACTTTTCAAGAGTTAAAGTATGCGTTGTACTCAAGACCCATTAAGTACACACAGGCTCTTGCATTTTGATACACCATCAGTCTCCCAAAAAGTTCCCAGGCAGAGTCCAGGAGTTGGGACAAGCCAAGGACCATTCCTGATAAGCAATTTCTCATTTCTCTGTCACAGCTTACTGTTGAGCACTGTGATGAGTTAGGGCATCTTGATAGTAGGACATATTTCCCCACTTTTTGGAGACACTTGTGCACAGCATCGTTGTGCCTCAGTAAATATTATGCAAAATCTTCTGGTTATGTTATGGTTGTGGAGCTGAAAAGGACATAAAAGCTTCCAGTTTCACACTTGTCACTGTTCTCCAGTTTGCTAGCCTCTAAGAAGTTTCTATTGGATACACAGACTCCTATATGAGGCAGAACCTGATGACAAAAAATTTACTTTTCCTAGATACTTCCATGTATCTTCTGAAGTAACATACAATGCCCCAGCAATCAGACACAGGCCAAAGCCCATTACACCAACCACAGTGCTGCACTTTCAGGCTGAGGAGAGCCATCCTTTGGTTTGCCATGTTTTTCATACTGAACTCCCTAAAAGAGATGCCTAAAAGAAAAGGGCTTTCTTAATACTTTGTCATTGTCAAGTGTCAGGGTAGCAGGATGTTACTCATTTTGAACCAGAAGAAAAAAACGAGAGAGAAAATAAATGCTAAAGTTCCCAAGTTCAGCACTCCAAAAATGACTTTCAATTTGACAAGCATGAGTGGAAAAAGCTCTTCACCAGACTCTGAACTGCAGCTCTGCTTAGCTCAGGAGCTGCAAAGCACAGGTCAGGTCAGTGAGATATGCAGTGGAGAGCAAAACAGAGAATACTGACGAGTAATTTACCTCAAAAGAAGAAAAAGAGAGGAATCATCCTGACATGAATCTTAAAAGCCTGATGAGCATTTTGTTCTTAACTGGACTAAAAGAGGAGTGGATATAATTATAAAAAAGGGCGTAGAGCCCCAGGAGGAATCTGGAAGACTCTTAGAGAACCTGTACGTGAAAAACATGAAACACTAAAACAACTACAGTATTATTGAAGAAGTTCCCTGGGGATCTCTCAAATACACAATTCAAGCCATTCCCTATGAATAAAGCTGTTGCCATTCTCCATGGAATCTCCAGTGGGGCATAAATCAAAAGCCTGAAAGCAAAAGAAGATTATTCATTTCTTAAATGGGCACCATTTTTGCCTAGAACAACACAGAATAACCTGTTAACCCCCTGAACAAGGTGATCAAAGGAAGCAGTGATTTCTAAGTAACCTATTGTCAGATAAAGACACTGTCTTGCGACACTGATAGTTTTTATGGGTTGCAAGTTGCGGTATATGTTCAAGCTCTTAATCAAATTAATATATATTTCTAACGTGAATTCACAAATGACATGAATTCTTGTCGCAATTCTCAGCACATTTGTCACTTTAGTTTCAAAGCCTTTGTAAAGAAAAATTAGCTTTTCTATAAGGGAGAGCCAGTTTGCACTGTTGGGGGGGGGCAGGGGTCAGGAGTACTGCTGGGTTGTAGTAAAAAGAGTACCTATATTTTGGGCAGAAGCAACTGCAGCTTTAGAACAGAAATGAAGCACAATAGTATTCAGTTTAGCTGCATACAATAGTTAAGGAAAACAGCAAGGATTGGTCACTTTCTGAATTTAGGGTGGTATCCGTAATATCTTAAATGGAGCTAACAGCATGCAGGTAAAATATTGTAACCAAACCTATAAAACAAATACACTTTACTTGTCCTCTGGGCATTTTCATCTTCACACACCAATCTATCTTTCAGTTAGATTACTAACATTTCAAATATGTCAGCAGCTTTCAAGGAACCATTGTGCTTTTTAAAGTAAGTAGCTTCAAAAAAATTATTCTCCAAAGGTCATTAGTAATATAGTAGTTCATTCTTCATGTTGGTGAGGTGGAGACTTTTTGAACTAGCACATGTTTATTTTATTTCAAACTAGAGGAACCATCTGAGGAAGGCTCACTGCAAATTAAGGATGGCTATCCAGGCTATCAAAGTGGGGCTGGGGGATTTCCCTACCTACTACAACTGTAGCAATGAATAAGAGACCATGGCCAGAGGATTTACAAAGAGCTTCATTAAAGCTACTGAAAGTTTTCCATGAATTAGAACAACTCTAGAGCAAATGATTTAACAGTATGATGAAAAGTAGGTAAGTAGACATATTTTTCCCAAGCACAATTGAACCTCTGTGACATAAGGTAGACCAGCAAAACTTGCACAAGCAGGAATCTTCATGATCTCTCCTTTTAGCTTCCATCACAGGCCCGAGCTATGAATTTGCACAATCATACCCAGCCAAGTGGTGTTTTGGCAAACAGGATGGAAAAGGAAGGCCTATTAACCTCCTAGAGTATATGGGGCACGTATTTACATCTGACTGTCTACAATGGAACTGGTAACATAATTTATGGGCCTGTGTCTTCGTCAGCCTTGGTAGGCTCCCTAAATGCATTTCCACCGAAGAGATTGTCCAAGTGGCCAGCAGCTGAGTGTAAAATACCCAGGCTAGACTAGAAAGAAGTGGGCACCGAAGTAGGAGAGATGTATCTGAGCTGCTGTGGGCTAAGGCTGCCAAAAATCTGCATTGCCCACAGGCAGTGGGACACAGCCTAGCCTCCTAGCTGGAGCCCAAAGGCACAGGAAGGTGTACAACTTCCACATTGTGTGAGGAATACTCAAAGGGACTGCCTAAAAATCCCTCAGTACACTGCAAAGAGATATCTAGAGCTAGTGTGAAACACTAGGTCTCTGAGTGGAGCTCAGGCCTCAGCCGTGTTTTCAGATGGATTTTCAACCCTTGGGGTCCAGAGGCTGAGATCTGCTTGGAAGATCTACACAGAGCTCCTCTGAGCTCCTCATCCCTTTTTAAAAATTATTTATTTATTTATTTTTATTTATTTATTGCTCAGCTAACACAGTAATCTGGCAGTTAAAGCACAACAAGAAGCAGGCCTGGTTTTGTTACTTTTTTTTTGGTCTGGGATGGGATGTTCAAACTCCACCTTCTCAGAACAAATTTGGACGAAGCAGCTATGTGTTTCTACAACATCACTTAGGCTTCTGGAGACATGCCCCAGATGTCTTTGTGACCTTTACCTCTTTAAATTAAAGGAAAAATTGTCTGTCTTTCTAGGCCTAACTAGGAGTTGCTGTGTTGCCAGCTCTACTGTTCAGATCATGACTCAGATCTGAAAATCATGAGACAGAAAAATTGCCTTCTACTCTAGGGGAGGCAGGAGGGGAAAATAATCAATTTTCATTACGAGTCTATGTGGCTTTCTAACTCACCTCCCTTTCTGAAGGAGCTGTGGTCACTGTTGTTTAACATATTTTCTTGCTAATTTCTCAGAGGAAGAGTCTATGTTATTCTCTTCAGACAATGGAATATAATGCTCATTTTCAATTACTCGATTGATTTCTTTCTTAGTTTCTTATTTCCAGTGTGTAAAATTTCTTTCCAGATTTCCCCCTCACCTCCATACTTTCCCTTGTCTGCAAATGAGCCCACTCTCACAAGACAAGCCATCAGAGTTCTTCACTTTCTGCTCCTCTTCCACTCCCTTCTCCTGCCTTGGATCCTCTTTCATCTATCCTCACGGACTATGAGTACATCTGTAATTTACACTGAAGATACATTAGTGTAAAAGAATCATACTGATCCTCCAAGCAGCAGACAGTCCTCTGCAGTCCCAAACAGCCCCTGTGCCTGCAGCCCCAGGACCTGAGGTCAATGCAGTGGCATTTCTGTAAACTGACTGGTGTTTTAGAGAGTCTGCAAACCTCAAATTTAGGGCGACATCTTGCAATCACTTCCATTTCTTCAGAAGTTCCTGGCATAGAACATGACTGTTTTTTTCTGTAGAATCCTGAAAAAGTTGACATGAATGAAAAATGAATGAGTGTTTTGATCTTGGCTGCTGCTTTTTGCTGCTATATCTAGAAGTGGGGATGATGGTGTGTATTGACCACCCCCTGTTTGCTCTTTGCTGTGAAGCAGTGTGATTGCACAGGATGTCGATCCTACTCACACTGGCTCACCTCTGCCCCAGCACTACACTGAAATGCACGTGCTTTACATCATCTGCTGTTCTGTAAAAGCACCCCCAGTGATGGCTGCAGAGTGACCAACAGCCAGGGGAAAAAAGGGTATCATCAGGGATTAGTAGACGTGGAAAGACAAACAGTATCTGGAAATTTATCCACTTTTGTCAGCCTGTCATTTTTAGCTGAATTGGAAAGAAAATTGCTAAATGAACTTTTGGCTTGGATTGAAAAAGGATACCTGAAAAATAGCTTCTAAATAGGAACAAATGGAGCTTAATAGAGTTGTGAGTCAAGTTGTAGGAAGAGAAAGAGAAAAGATTTCTTTTTATAACAGTAAGGATAATTCCACTAGCATAAGTATCTCTTGATGCTTGATTGAAGGTAGTACTCAAACAGACAAATGTCTGCATCATTAGAGACATAATAATCACCCATAAATTTGGGATATATTCAAAAAATTGAATTTCATCAGATCAGCCATGCAAACAGAAAATTCTTCAAATCAGTCTGCCTTCATCTTGCTCTTTACCCACGTATGAAGGCAATAGGCAGCCATCAACTCTTCAACTTCTCTTTTATTTTTCTCTTTTTAAGGCAATTTTGCAGATGTGTCAGGCCACTGCACTACCATTATGTATGCTGTGGTATAAGTGGGAAAGTGGTGGGGGACATTACTGCCCGCAAAGAACCAGAAGGAACAAGTCCCAGCAACTTATGGTAAGAGCCCCTATGCCCTGCCTGCCCCCCTATCCAGTCACCCAGACTGGGGTTCAGGGTGCAGAGTTCAGCAAGCCCCACTGATACCACAGAGCTCCCAGCACACAGGACCACCCCGCTGCAATTACAGCTCCAACTGGCTTTTCTTTCAGCTTTTTCCTTCGATTTAAAACAGAGAGAGGATAGCAGGAAAGACTACGCCTGTGAGCAAAGGTATACTGTAATTGCTTTCTTTTGTTACTGCTTTTTTTGTAACTTTTTATCAGTTTTGCAGTCTTAATCTTTTCTTTGCTAGTATAATTCTTCCTTTTTATTTAAAAGTGTATACATTATAAACTCCGCCCAGCACAGTGCAATAGCAAGGTCTATGAGCATGGTGGTGCTGACAGGCTTTGGGTCTCCAGGTGACCTTACAGTGAAATGGATGAGGCACTGGGCTGATTTTATACCAACAGGTCTAACAGTGATCTAGAAGCACACACAAAACACATCTGAAATTATTGCTGAGGGAAAATGGAGAGAAACAAGAAACAAAGATCAAAATGGCAATAATAGCCTGAAAAGAGTTTTCCTGAAGAAAAAATGTGAATCTGTGAAAAAGAGATTTGCAGCACATTTTACATTTTGCAAAACATTTTACAATCGTCATCAAGAAAACAAAACCAAGAAAGCCGACAAAAGGAAGGAGGAAATAAAATACTCAATTATTCTTTTCTGTTCAAAGCAGTAAGTAACTGACAGAGCAATGAGAGGATCAGATACCTTTGCGGTTATGGTTTTGTGCCAGCCGTTATGTCTCCTTCATGAAATGCAACAAAATTGGCTGTAAAGCCCACCCAGATTTCTGGGGAAAATGGATAGTACGTCCAAGAAGACCTTCCCTTTCTCTAACCCACACATTCCACGAAATGTTTAAAGTCTTCAGGAAACGAGCAGGGAATTAAAAAAAAACAACAACTGAGTAACATTTTTCAGTTAAAAGTTAACGCATTCAGTGAAGTTGCAGCTGTCTGTTAATTCAGAGTCCTCCTCTGCTCTCCTTTCTCATTTCTGGGATAGGGGAAGGCCCGCTTAAGGCCAGCCATGGTATGGTGCATCCTCATAGCCTTAGATGACCTGAGTGCTATTAAAACCTCATTTTGATCCTCCCCACCTTCACCCGCATGGTGATATCCAAGCTCAAACCCTCTCCTTGGTCCTTGCCTGAACTATGCTTCATGTATGTCAGTACCCTCATGTACCTTACTGACCTTGACCTGCTGACTTGACTTCCCAGCTTTAACTTGGACTTCCTCATCTAATGGACTAACCGGTGGCCACTGGTCTCTCAGCTGAATCTGATTAAAGTCACCAGACGTGCCCTGCTCTCCTTGTTAAGGTGCAGTAGGACAGTACCCTTGCTGACTGCCACCCTTGGTTTCTGGCTTGTCATTCCATGCAGAGCACCCCACGTTTGCAGCTCCCCAGTGAAGCAGTTCCACCCCATACAATACCGTATCAGCCACAAAATGACTCACTTTGGGGTCAGTTTGCTGAATTTATTTATTTATTGACCTTTTCTAGTCCAGCCTCCCACTCAAAGCAGGGCTAACTTCAATACTACATAAGGTTGTTCAGGGCATCATTCAATTGAATTTTGAGTATCTCCAAAGAGGGAGATTCCACAGCCTCTCTGGGCAACCCCACCCAGAGCTTAACGATCCTCATAATGATTTTTTTTTTCTTTATGTCTAGACAGAATCTCCCTGATTGCAGCTTCTGACTGTTGCTTTTTGTCCTTTCTCTGTGGACACTTCCAGAAGAGTCTGCTTCCATCTTCTTTATAACCCTTTTCCCAGCTAGTCCCACTTCATGGTATCATAAACTGACTCATCTTAATTTAAGTGTCAGCATGAGTTAGCTGCAGATGGGTTACTTTTCTGCTGATCTCAGAGCAGAAGAACGCTATAGCTTCTCTTCTGTACAGGTCCCCTGCACATCATGGGCATTTCAGGAGGATCTCAGAATACATCAGACACTTCTTCGTTATAAAAGAGATCCTATTATAAGAGATTTTTTTCCCTTCTGCCACGAGATTTCAAACTTTATCTTCTGATATTGTTAGGAGAGCTACTAAATAGGGCTATTCATACTTTGGATGTACAGCAGAGAGATGAAACCAGCTAAAATTTCTCTTTTCCTTTGACACAGAAAGCGGAAACAACAGCTTTGCACTCAAATGTATAATCACAATGCGTAAAGATCCTAGTGGCTACTGGCAAAGTGGAGACAAAAATTGTTTACCCTGGAAATTACAGTAATTTGCACCATACTCCACATTTTCATTATTTCTTTCTTTGGTTAAGAAAGTCAGCGTTACAGGACTGCATTACACAGTTTTTATTATAAACAGCATTTCTTATGAACACTATATCAAGTTTGATGTCAGAGTTCTTTATGTAGCATAAACTGGTAAGTTGGAGAGTTTTCACATGAATGTGGGTTTGTTTGCTTGTTTGCTTTTTACAGAAAAATACTTCCCTTCAATTGCACCTAGCAGCCTCAGCTTTGTCTTTACCTTTTTTTTTGTCTTTTCTTTTTTTCTTTTTTTTTTTTTGGTGAGGGATGAAAAGAGCTAGGGGAAATAAATAGAATTTCCAGACAATTTAGCAATAACTGGGGAAACACAAATTACTTTAAATGCACCTGAGTGAAGTATTTTGACTTGAATCCACACATTTCAACTTGTTATTGGTAGTCTGAATTATTACGTTTTAGGTTGGGAAGGGGGAGAATCAACCTTAGCAAACTTCTAGGCTATCAGATCTTGTACTGTCAGCTGCACCTTGAAAGCATGTATCTGATGCATGACAAGTCTGCTTTCATTATATGTCATTAGATTTGGAATCAGATTTGGACTGAGGAAGATATAAAAATGACAAACTCACTCAGCAACAAACCTACTCAGTTACTCCTACTAGTACAGAATATTGTAGTTATCATTTCTTTGTAGTTCCCTCCAAATTTTAATACCAAAATAAATATGCTTCCTCATTTTAATTGTGGGAAGAAAAACAACAGTTGGTCTCTGCATGCAGACCGACTCCTTCATTCTCGCCATGCACATATGGCTCCTGCCATCACTGTCACCCACATACCCACAAATGCAGGACTGGGGCTCCTATGCAGCACTGTCTACAACATGTTCTGTCACTTAAAAGTATTTGATTTGCTTCCTCAGCCTAATATGTATATATATATATATTTCTACTAAACCCTGTGTATGAAAGTAGCTGTAATCTTCCAGGAAATGAAAGAACACTGACTGAAGAGGATTTTTTAATGTCATGTTATCTGCACAGCACTGACTCAAACGGTTAATGATGTATGGGAATGTTAAGTAAAACTTGACTCATTTGCTTTTATCCACCTGGCACTTCTTAGATGTGTAATTTGAAAAATAACTTCAACATTTTCACAGATTTGCATAGGGAATGACAGTCTCAAAACTTTTCTGTAAGAGACTGAATAGACATTGGATCATTCTTTGTCCAATGTCTCTTTGAGTTGCAGCAATGAGTTAAACTCTTCGGAAACATGCTCCTTGCTTGTATTGATGGTTTTTTGGTGTGTTTTGTTTGTTTGTTTGTTTGTTTTTCTGTTTGGTTTGTTGGTTTTTGGCTTTTCTTCCTGCTGCTTTGTTATCAAATGATGATTCCTACTGCTCTATTTCAGTTTTGCACCCCTATACAGTTACTGAGACAATTATTAAGCAATGTATTAAGGCAAGGTAAAACTGTCATAATTCAGTTCTGGTTAAAGCCAACAGTGATTACCGGATACTTCAAATTAACTAGGCAGAATTGTAATTGGCAGAGGTTTAGCACAAGAACTATAAACGACATTACACAACTCCCCTGTAAAGTGCAATTGAAAAGTTTGGACCCATTT
The DNA here is from genome assembly GCF_964211835.1 of Anser anser. Taxonomy (NCBI): domain Eukaryota; kingdom Metazoa; phylum Chordata; class Aves; order Anseriformes; family Anatidae; genus Anser; species Anser anser. Next base: position 65,102,895 of record NC_139724.1, read on the forward strand.
ACCATAAAGCATATAAACTCACAGATAAATTAGACTGGGAGTTATTGTTCTCTTTGCCATGAGACACAAGAAATAATGAGCCATCAGATGAAACAGAGAGAGGCAGCAAGTCAAGAGCTGTTCACAGGAACCAATTTTTCAAACCTTGTTTGATATCCTCAGATTTGAAAGTAAAACTGTAGTGAATTTCTAAGAGCAAGTTGAATATTTACACAATCTTCAGAAATATCTAAAGTTAAGGTTAAAATTGTACAGAAATGTCAGCTTGTCAAGGCTAGAACAGCACAGTTTGTAGCAGAAGGTAATATCTTATTATTCGTATGGTAAACAAGCAGACTTTCAGGCACACACACTTTGCTTCATAAGACATAGAGGCTAACTACTTCAGAACTAAGAAGAGCTTTTTTTCCCAAAAGTTTGACCATTTATTTATATTGATTAAATACAAGATATTATAGTTTTCTTAGGATTTGTAATAGTCAGTTACAACAACAACAAAAGGAAGGAATGTAAAATATCATACCTCAGACACTGATATTTGAAGAATAATTTAACATGAAACAGCTACAGAAAAGGAAATGCCTTCATTTTGAGTTGCAATTTCAGAAAGACAAATTGTGCAAACATCTTATCATGCATGACAGTTCATTTCTTCTGGGATTTCAGAGCAAGATCTTCCTGAAGACCTCAGCAACCTCCCTCCCCATTCCAGGAATGAGCTATTGGTTCATTTTGAAATAACTTCAATACTAGAATGGGAAATAGGACATAAGTTTTCTTAACAGTGGAAGAAGTTAAATCTAACACTTTGTTATACCCACACTATGGCTTATTAAAGGTTTGACAAGAGCAATTTAAGACTGTTTTCAGTGCTTTTCTTCTACTTCTTCCCACAGGGGAGGCCCCGTTGCTTGGGCTGTGGGAAGACAAATTATCCTACATAGGTCAGTCAATGGACTTCATTGATCCTATACTTACTAACAAGGTCTGAAATCCAGCCAGAGACATAACTTCATATAACTCACCTTCTAAGTGTCTTTTCCTATATCATGTATTTGTTAAGAGGCAGAAGTGGGAGGAAGCCAGTGAGGCTGAAACGAAGTCAGAAAGCAACCCAATTACTGCTTCCTGACCACAGACAGTGTTTTGTTGGTTTTGTTAAAGGGAGAAAGTCTGGCTCCTATACTGGAGCAAAACTAAAGTCAGTCTACTGCCCTGATGGACCTTGAATGCACAGGAAGAATGCACAGAGCCACAGAGGTATTTTCGCATGAGCTGAAAGCCACTGAGTTTAACACAGAACAAGTCATGCAGAAACGAGTTTCCTCTGAATCTGGAGATCAGAGAGAAAAGAAAAGGGAAGTTGTAGAGGACAGTTTCTAGCACAGATTCTTTTCTAGTTTTGCTTTAGGTGAAAAGAAAAAGCAAGAAAGCAAGAAAGAAAGCTATCTTAAATTCGGGATTTAACAGGCTGCAAATAACTGCTGGGAAGGAGCAAGGGCTGAAGTCTGAAATCACACTTTTGAACTCTAAAGCAGAAGTCTGCTACCTTCTAGCTGCAAACAGCACAGGTGTGTAAATTTTGCTAAAACCTGGCCTGAACAAAAGCAGTGCATCCTGAATCCTCCTGTTAATAAAGAGATGTGAGCACCACCACTTACGAGACTGATCACGCAATGTGCTTGTGGACATAGCCTGTACAGTGCACTGCAGAAAAACAGGGCTCCCGAAAAGAAGTTGCCATCTTGTAAAGAAGGGAGCCCGGAGAGAAGAAAGTGAAGATCTTTGTTAGACAAAAGATCTGGAAAGTAGGTCTCCCTCTGCTACTGGTTAGCAACTCCCTAAGGAGACTATAAGACACTTTCAGGAAAATTTATGGTATTTAATCAGTTTGAAAATAACTTTTCTTCCTGCACCAAATAATTTTCTCTTGTGCTCCAACTAATATGCTCAGAAATGAAGAAGGAGAGGAAAGACAAGAAGAAAGGCAATTTTAGATTGGCAAGTCATCTCTTTACATTGCCTTCACCAGTGAATGACCTGTCCTAGTAGATTAAAGTTATAGAGTTTGTACTGCTGCCATCACTGAATTCATCACATTTGCTTGTATATACAAAGCACTGAAGCATACCATCTTTTTAAACAGCAGTAGAAGGTGGGCTGTGCCTCTCTGAGCCACAAAATAAAGCTCTCAACCCAGGGAGGTGAAGTTAGAGATAAATTTAAGCCTCCCTAAGGCTGCCTGAACCTGCAAACAGGCACAGATGTAGCACAAGCCCTACTCTAGCCAGCCCAAGCTGGGGGGGGTGGGGGTGGGGGGGTGGCCATCGTATAGGATTGTCCTGATTTTATACCAATTGGTCCCAGTGCTGCAAAACCTCGCTCCAGGGTGTGATAACGTCCCCTGTGCATGAATGGACACAGCAGCACGTACTGCCAGTGCTTTGCTTCAGCTCTCAGTGAGGGAAGAGATAACACAGCCATGGCACTGAAGGGTCGCTCCCCTAATGGGTGGCACACAGCAGACGCAGAAAAAGGCGATGCTCACAAGTGAGGAGAGGTACAAGTTTGTACTCCTGGTTAATCTACACATGCAAAATCAACCAGTTTATACAGCTTTGTGTTGCACTTCAAAGCCTGTCCAGATGGGATCCAGTTTCATTTGTAACATGTACAGGGTGTACTTGAGTAAGCACATCTATAACCTAGAAGGTACTGAAATTCTTGAATGTCCATTTACGTGGAACTCGGTGCCTAAGTCAGGACAGTAGTCTTGAAACAATCCCGCTTGCACAGCCAGATGATTTTTAAGGCAATATTGTGTCCACATGACTAAAGCTGTTCCATCACATACACCCAATTGGCCCTAATTTTTGCCGAGACACCTTCCCACCCACTATGGAGAGGTGGCACCTGAAGACTAGGTACTCCTGCATTGCTGGCATTTGTTTGATTTACCAAGCACACTCAGAGCCTGCTGTTTAGCTGGACTCAGAAACGTAGCCAGTATGGACAGTACTTGCAATGTGTATCATATGCTGGTAGTGAGAGGCCCTGCTGACAACTGAGAGATTTGGCTTCTGCAGCCTTCATGGATTTGAACCAATGTTTCTCTCCAAAGAGAGCTGTGGAGCTGCAGTGTGGGCAGGGGCACCACCTCCCCTTCTCAAACATGGGGCATTGGATCCAGAGTGAGTGTAGGTAAGAGATGTTCTGCTTTACCTGGTGCAGGACTTTGTGCAAATATGGTGAATATGGTCAAGCAGAGGTATTGTCAATTCTTATCCAAACAGTACTTTATCAAAACACTCAAATTTCACAGTCTACTCTACAGATCTCTGCAGGCTGTTACTATCACCTGGGTATTCTGACAGAGGTGACCACAAGGTTTAAATAAAAAAAGAAGAAGCAGCATTCTGCAAAGATGTAAACCAGCATGAGCCTTGTATTGTATAGAACAGAGTATTTGTCTAATAAATATTACGCAACAGACATCTATTTTTTTATGAAGTTAAACCTTCTGTTTCGTAAGGTCATTTCCAACAATCTCATCACTGACTGTACAAAATTATCCATAACCATTAGGCAAAATAATAGCAGAAGTTGCAACTTCTATATTTGAGAAAACAAACAAACAAACAAACAAACAAACAAACAAAAGAACTTCTGCCTTTATTTCTATGAAAAGCCAAATTAAACCTTTTGTAAGAAAAACACTGTTTATCTCTATGCCTAATACCTATCCATTCTTATTTTCTATAATCACAAAATATCCCTAAGAACTTTTTAGAAAGTCTATTTACGCTTGTCCTCTAAATTATGTTTCTTGTGAATAATCTTGTGTTGAAGAAGGAAATGTTGCTTGAGAAAAAATAAAAAAAAAAAAATCTAAAAGATTTCCTTTGGTCTGGAGACATAATATAATCTAAGTGTAGCTTGAGGTTGTTCCAGATGTGGTGACAGTGAGGTAGGTACCCAAGCAGCTAACCATGCCAGGAGCTTCTGTTTACTGAAGTAGACTAATTATAGGAAGTTAACAGAGAAAGCAAAAGGTCAAGGCCAAAGGCTAAAACTGTAGATTTTTAATTCTACTAAAAACCTTTCCAACTGGAAAAATGAGGTTAAAGGGCAAAAGAGGGCACTTTCTGAACTTCCTTGTTAATGTTTTGCTTATGAGACATTTTCAAAGCCACAGCAAGTGAGCTGCAGCCAAGAAATCTCCGATGTCTGTGGTAGGAACTGTGCTGTGGCTGAGTCTCATCTAGGCTGTAAAACTACCAGGCTTTGCTTCGCAGTGCTCCCCACGGGAAGTTGTATGAATTTAGGATTTTTTCTGATCAATATTAGACCCCTAAACTAGGACATGTGCAGTTCATGATATCTACACCCCAAGCAGCTGCTGTACCCACGTCAGCTCAAGCACTAGTCAGGCAGCTGGTAGACCTTGCAGGCTGCTCTCCCATGAAGGCCTCCATTGGGTGGATGTTCTCCAAATAGATTTAAACCACACCATTTGCAACCGCTTACTTCAGAGCGTAACTTTGAATAAGAAAACAATAACAATAAGGTGAACAATAGTCAGAGCAGATGTTACAAGTTCACATTTCATGAGGGTTTTACACAGATTTTGAGCATCCACCTCAGGATCCAGGGGCCTGCAGCACAGCCAGGGCCTACAGAGTTTGCGTTTATGGTCTAGGACTTGTGTGTCACAGGGAATGACTCACTGAGGTGCCATCACCTGCTGGGGCTGGCTTACACTTCTCTGTTTTAACACAGACTGAAAGTGTCTGTACATGTTGCTGTCCGTTTCTTTGTATTTCAGACCTTCCTCCTAATGTGAATCAGCAGGTTACTAGTAGCACGTCCAGAGCATTCCAGCCTGTTCTGGTAGTAAAGACAGTGCAGTACAAGACACAAATATTTGTTGTTAATGGTGGGGAATAATTCTAAAGAAGAAATTTCTTTCATGGACTGGAAAATTTTAATGATTTTTTTTCTGATTGCTGCATTGCATTTTGCTACCCTCACACACCATGATGGTTATGATACAAATGATTAAGCCAATAAAAATGCTTATCCTCTTTAAACAGCTATCTTTCCACTATAAATATTGTAGAACACTATCTCCAGTCACAACTGAGAAGGGATTTAGACATATAACAAGATTAAATAATCTTGTAAATTTTCTCTTAAACTAAACTATCCTTGGAGAGCCAGCAGGCTTCCCACATCAGCAATCCATCATCTGCTTCAGAGGATAATATTATTTGTAATTCCACTCTTTACTCCCCTAAAAATATTATTGCTCACTGCAATCTTTTCACTGGTACTATAAAAAAAAAAATAGGAGAAAGAAAGAGTCACATTCTTGGTGTTCCATTAATAATGGAAAAGGTCCTCATTTATAGTTATTTTTGTGCACATCAGTGCTTTTAGACCAAAAGTATACCTTCATCTTTACAAACATTGACTTATGCCTTACAGAGGCATAATTCTGTTCAAAACAGGCATAATGCACTATGTAGTTACCAAGGCACTAAAAATGGACCTAGTTGTTGCTGATCTGAGACATGATCAAAGAGGAGAAGCTCTGTGTTGACTTTGTGCAGCTTCTGGAAAATTTGAAAAGTCTTCAAAAGTTTGAAAACAAATAAGCAAATATGAATAAGAGAACTATTTCCACATACAATCTGGCAAGAATACTTTGTTCAGCATGCCAATTTTAACATGCCATCACCTGCTAGCAGGGAATACTAGCAATACTATTTGTAAGAAGCCAAGACAATTAATTTCATTGCTCTGTGACCCAAGCCCACATCCATCACTGAGGTCTTCTACTGATTTAAATAGGCATTGAATCACTCTAAAGATCTGATGAATCTAATTAAACAGTAACAAAGATGGCCTCAGAGGAAAAGAAAAATCTCTGCATTATTATTAACACCAACATAGGTATATACCCTGGCTACTGTATGACAGTGTGACAGTGACTCAAATGCCCTTTGAGTGGCAATTTTGGCACATAAAAACAGCCAAAGGACACATGACCTCTCATACCTGCAGCCTGATGCATGTTCCGAATACTGCCTCCAGTGTTGTCAGTCTCTTGAATGCCGAGCTTATATGATGACTTCTGAATGGTATAAGATTGTACTTAGTTTTATTTCTATCAGAAGCCCTCCTAATTTTGAAGGCTTTTTTGTTATGTGTTACAAAAATGCAAGAGCTCTCAGTAGGGAACCTCCCTGCAGAAACACAGATTTCACAGATTTAGCAGGCAAAAGTAAAAAACACAATGAAAGGAAAAGGATAAAATACTGAACATAAAAAAAAAAAATATTTTTTTCTCCCTTTGAAAAGTGTTTTGTTTGTGTTTACCTCTGAGAAAGTCATCTACACTTCTTTAGCTTGCAGGAAAAAAACAAACACACCACAAAGCACAAAACAACCCCAAATGTAAAAGCCAGTGCTAGTAGAAGTTCTTTGGACATTTGAATAGCGAGTCTTTACAGTGGTTTCAGCATTTCAAATAAAACACTGTACTTCCATGTATTTCATGTTCTGGCTTCTTAAAAATGAACTAAGATACCATCATACATAGATTATTTTTTTCATTAAAATAAACTCTTCTGCCATTAGTTAATCAGAAAACATACAGAATACTGATAGGCTGACCTTCCTTTGGTATGGAGTTTTCCAAGGCTAACAGAATATACCGTACCGGAAGACTGGGCTGACTCGGAGGTAATTTAACAGTGATGTGTATTGTAACATAAGATTTATAAAAAACAACACAAAATAGAAACTGAAAATAATCAGGGATTTGAAGATCAGCCATCACTCAGAGCTAGACTAAGTGATGATAACTCAAAGCCAAACTGCATTGTACTTTCAAAGCACTAAAGGCCAAAGGACAAAAAGGAAAAATCACCCCAAACTGAGCTGCCAATGTGTGATCATGCTTAATTAGGGAGTAAAATGCATAACAAAAACAAAGTGACTTTCATGGGAAAAAAACCATGTTGATGGAAGGTACAAACAGATCAGTTCCAGAGTGACACCACAAGGATATGATGATTATAAAAACATACTTACAATTCCAATGAACTCTGCTCTATGGATAGGCAATGCATTAGTCTTTAAGAGGAAACCCATTAAAAAAGTAGGGCAGCAGTTTCATCTGAAAGAAACCAGTTTAAAAAAATCCTTCTGGGGGATGTTCTCATCAGAAAAGTCTTATACTTCAAGGCAAGATACATATTTCTTTAAAAATTTCATCTTTCTAACTCTGAATACTCTAGCTTTGTCAGTGATAAGAATTTAAGACATTAAAAAACAACAAAAGCATCTCCATGTTACAGGTCAAGAGCAAGGTTTTCTTTCAGATCCTTAAGGTCAATCTGTGCTTCTAGCAAAAAAAAAAAAAAAAAACAGTACCTTCTCTCTGCCTTCCGAAGCAGAAATGTTCCCTTTATGATGCTCCTGGGCTCCCAGGGATGAAGCCAGTGACATGCACATATTCCAAGGAGAGAGAACACCTTGTAGAGTGCCCACCAGAAATCATTTACCAGCTGAAGTCACAAACCAAAGATTAGTAATGAAAAGCAGCAATGTGAATGGTTTTCTTCACTGTCCTAATTATGCTCCCAAAGTCTGGGGCCAGGCTAAAAATTGCCTTCCTTCAGACCTGAGTTAAGATAGGACTGAATGTTTCTAAAATACCATGAAAAGCTGTTATCATATGAACCCACTGATGGACACGTCATCTTCTTGCTCACCCACTGATTCTGGAAAACCAGGCAGAGACTTGGAGGAAGGCACCTGTCAGGTGGATGCTCTAGTTCTTGTACCTATCTACCCCTGCAACACACATGCAGGGGGCTAGATCCAAGGGAATTGTCACACCTTCAGCACAAGAATTATTTACAGAGGAAAGCTTACTGAAAAGGGGGACTCTGTCTTCACTGTTACTACTGACACTCTTCCATCGCTCAGAAAGGAACAAAACTGTTCCTGGACCACGGTGTAACACTCAAAGCAGCAGACTTCACAGCCGGTTGGTACGCAGGTGCTCTGGAAGAGAGCATCTCTTTTTCCTTCCCTATTTCCCTTGACTGTTTCTGATTTAAAATTGCATAAAATATAGACACTGTCCTGGGAGCTGGAATTAGCAACAGATGCTTACACCTCTTACATCTGCTTATCATAAACTTTTTTACACAGATTCAGAAAGTTTAACATGCTGTACTGGCCTCAAAACTTGAGTAGTTAACTACAAAATGCAAAAATCTAAATTCTGATTGGGATAATTCATCACCAGGAGCCATTTTCTTCATTTTTATTTGGTAAACTGTTTTAATTCCAGGCAAAGACTATCTCACCATAAAGGCTAGAACTGTGGTCAACTCCTGGAAACTCCTGAATGTTTTAGTAGAGAAATGACAACCTGCTCACCCTAGATGTCAAGCCATTAGTGGGCTGAACCTGGTTATGGGCATGGGATTTCTATTTTTCAAGTCTTCCTAAGCCACACACACAATATCCTTTTCTGAGGACAGCTGTAAAGGGATATTACATTGAGATACCAACAGGAAAGAAAATACTCGGGGAAAAGTCAATCTTCAGTGACAAAGGAGCAAGCGAAAAGATAATCCAAAATAACCATATAACCAACTAATGTCAAAGACCACACACACAAAATTACAACAGGTGCAACCACAAAGGGACCTCAGTCAGACGTCTCCAAAATTCTTCCACCCCATAACCCAAGCAAAGATAAGGCAGCCCCTTTCTGCCCACGATGAGGGACTTGGCTTCCAAAAAAGCTCAACCCTAAGTGCGTAACATTCTCAAATACTACTATCTGCTTACCAGACTTCCCCTGAAGCATGCTAACTGGTGTAAATCATATTTTCCCCCCATACATCACACAGGGACCTTCAGTTCCCATTTAGGTGGGATGGTCGGGCCATGGTGAGGCCGGTCAGGGCCATCTCTGCCATCAGGGCCCTGGCAGGGAGTGCTACTGAATTAGTGCATACAATTCAATTTAAATCTGCTCAGCTCGTGACATGGGGATTTTTAAAGCGTAAATTAATTCAAATCTTATGCATAAAGAACTTGCTTTTACTACCTTTGATCATTTGTCTTGTAAATAGTATCACTTCGGTTTTCTGATCTGAAAACTTACAAAATTTCTAAACAGTACATTCCACTTGTTCGAATAGATACAGTTTGAAATACTTGTTTACAATTTTTAAGACTGCTTTAAAATGTTTTGTAGAGTCAAAGCACTAAAAGTATATTTCACACTTAAAAAAAAATGTAATTAACTTCCAGCGAAAAAGTTAAAAAAAAAATGTATTTTTTTTTCTCTCAGTTTGAGTAAGTTCTCTAATATACTGTGTCTACACCAGGAACTGCTAATTACTAACATCATTTTCAGACATAATTAATGTTTTTAGACACATCCAGCTGCTAATTCTATCACCAAACTCTTCTCGTTAATGGTATTTTTAAAAAGCAATTTCAAGTATTGATTTAAGTGGAAAGCCTTAATAGCTTGCAAGCAGGCGTGCTTGATATTCTTAGCTGCAGAAAGGAAATCATAAATAGGGACAGTATCAGTTATACTAAGAAGAAAAATAGACATAAATCTAGCTGTGAGTAGAGCCATATAAAAGAGCTCATTTAAGTCAATCATTCCTATGAGCCTTCCTTCTGTTCAAAAATTGTATTTCTGTGCAGACTATTTTGCTTTTAAAATAATAGGGTTTGGTAGTTAGTCATTCTAACCATTCAAAGAGAAATGCTGAAGTTTGAATACTGGTTGTAAACCTTTCAGGGTGATAAATGAAAGATAATAACCCCTTGATCAATGTAACTTTTATTTATTCATCTGGGAACATGGCAAGGATATCATAGGCAACAACGCCGCCTAGGAGAACATGGATTTCACATAAACTGTTTTGGCAGAAACACGCATTTAAATAATCATCCAAATCACCACCTCACTATTTCTATCTTCAAAGAAAAATAAACAAAGAAACAAACCCAAAGAGAAATGAAATATAAGACCTGAACAAATGAACAGTCTAGATTTTTTTCCTATTCAATGTCTATGCCAGCCCCAACATCTGTCCCTGTTTTTAAAAGTTGTAATACTTAGCACTGATGATGGCAACTTTCATTTGCAAACACGTTATAAACACAAACTGACTGCAATTAAACCACGATACCTCACCACAGCTAATCAACGAGCCCACCTAGTCCTCTCTTGGGCTGGGGAAGTGCTGCATGAAGTTTGTTCTGTCAGCTCCCTGTGTGACAGTGTTTACATCCTGCAAAGTGCTACACGTACAAGTGAGTTTAGCATGAAGTGACTGACCAAACTACAGCATAAAATCGAGCAGGTTTTTCCATTCAGTGCTAATATTTGGTTGTATAATCCAAGCAGAACTGACCGGGACAGGATGCAATTTAATGTAAACCATTTGGAGTGAAAGGTGTTATTTTGCCTAGTGAAATCTCTCCCTCGCAGTCCAGCTCACAGACAGAGTCAGTGGCAACCTCAGGGTCAGGGGAGATCTGGGACATCCTATCAAAAGGGTCCTCGCGATTCTCCTCACAGTCAACCACATTTGGGATCATGTTAACATAAGCAGTCACTATCTCCTTGTGGAAAAGGGTGTCCTGGTTGTAAGAGATAAGCTCATTGCTTATATTAACGGTCTCCACTGGAGTACTAGAGCAAAACTGGCTGCATCCCAGGAGGTTGGAGAAGACCTTTCTAAAGTCAGCATTGAAGGCATAGATGATGGGGTTGAGAGAAGAGTTGGCCCAACCAAACCAGACGAAGATATTAAAGGTGGTCTCGCTGACGCAGGGAAGGCCTGCATGGGGGTCACTTGGTGGGCTCTCGCAGAAGGGAACTATGCAGTTCAAAATGAAGAACGGCAACCAGCAGCAGACAAAGACGCCCATGATGACGGAGAGAGTCTTCAACACTTTGGTTTCTTTCCTGATGGAAGACTTGAGGCTTGTGTGATGGTGGCAGTCAACATGGTTGCTCCGGCAGCTCTGCGCGTGCTCGGCTGCCCTCTCCAGGGAAGAGATCCGACGGATCTGCACCTGGGCAATGCGGTAGATCCGAGTGTAGGTAACTATCATGATAGCCACGGGGATGTAAAAACTGATCAAGGAGGAGGAAATAGCATAAGTCCTGTTGAGGCTGGAGTCACAGCTCTCTGATGGTCCAGAGAGGGTATCGTTGCTGCCAGAGGTCCCATCGGAGGGTGTCATTGCTGCTAATGCCACCCACGTGGTGCTCAAGTCTTCCGCCCAGGTGGTGACAGCACCCGCTGCTGCCCAACCAGCGCCAAACCCATCTCCGATATCCCCGACAGCCACGGCAGCAGCATCCCCACCTTTGTGCCAGTTGAGCTGGACGGGGATGAAGGAGATGAGCACAGACAGAGCCCATGCCACACCGATCATCACCAGAGCCAGCCGCTGGGTCATCTTCCTCTCATAGCGGAACGGGCTCGAGATCGCCCAGTACCTGTCCACGCTAATCACGCACAGGTTGAGGATGGAGGCCGTGGAGCACATAATATCGAAGGCCACCCAGACGTTGCAGAAAGCCCCGAAGGGCCAATACCCGGCCACCTCCGCCACCGCCTTCCAGGGCATGACGAGCAGAGCCACCAGCAGGTCCGACACGGCCAGGGACACGATGAAGATGTTGGTGACCTTGCTCCTCAGGTGCCTGTAGCGGACGATGGCAGCGCACACCAACACGTTCCCAAACAGCGTCCAGAGGATGAGCAGAGCGAGCAAACTGCCCGCCGCTACCTGCGCCGCCCCGGGGGCTCCCGACGACGACCCCCGGACCCCTCCGGGGGACCCCGCCGCGGGCTGCAGCGGGCTCCGGCCGCCCCGCAGCATGGCTGGCGGCTCCCGGTTCCCGGCGGCGGGGCGGCGGAGGCCGGGGAGCACCGAGCAGCCAGCGCCGCCCCAGCCCCATAGGGCCGCTGCCCCCCGCCCCGCCGCCCCCCGGCTGCCCTCCGCGGGCTCAGCGCCTCCCCATGCCCGCTCTTCGCGGCTCCGTTTGCTCTTCTCCTTCTCGGGAGCCCCCCGCCCGGCTGCCCCCCGCCCGGTTGCCCCCTGCCCGGTTGCCCCCTGCCCGGTTGCCCCCTACCCGGTTCCCCCGCTCCCCGCCGGGAGGCTCCGCGCTCCGCCGCCCGAGGTGGCCCCCGCCCGGGCCGCCGGCTGCGATCGGGGAGCTCCGCCGAGCTGCGTCCCCCCACCCCCCCGCTCCCCGCCGCCCCCTCCCCGGGCCGGGCCGCCCGCCCCCGCCGCCCTCTGAGCATGCTCGATGCCGGGGACGCCCCGTCCCGGCCGGAGGGGAGCGGGGAGAACGGGATGGAGAGGACGGGGGGGATGCCCCGCACCGCTCCCTCCCCCCCCATACACCCATACATACCCGCGTCCCTGCCCAAAAGAGACGTCCTGGCCATCTCTGCGCCGAGAACAGCCCCGCCGGGGACACTTTGGACGGAAAGTCCCCCTCGTCCCACGGAGGGGAGCGGGGCAGTGCCGCCCTCGCCCCCGGGGCTGCTGGAAGCTGGGGGGCAGCGGGACGGCCGCGTTTGCCCCCCGCAAGGATGGGAGATGGAGCCCAGCTCGGTCACTGCCGCGAGAGGTTCCCGCCGGGATCTATCGCAGGCAGGAAAGCCGGCAAACGACATCGGATTCTCCCTCGGCTCAGCTCTTCCATGGGATCAACCGTGCGTAAAAGCCAGAAAACGGAGTTGGGACCTCTGGCAGCCCAGGGGTGAGCGCTGTGCGGTGGGACTCACCGTGCACTAATTTACACCTACGTTTCAGACGACATGCCTCAGCGATTTTCGATTAAAATACTACAGACTTAGTTTCTCCCAAACCTATTTTTTTTAAATATCTTTTACAGAGATCAAATCTGTTCTTGATTCAACATGCTGTTTTGGCACTAAAAGGGCTGAGAAAGCCACTCTCAGGAGCTATCCAGCTCCAGGCAGGTGGGCAAGACTTACTGTGCCTTGCTGGATCCAAAGCGGCATGAGGGAGGATACAGCGTTAGTGTTACTAAATACGGAGTCAACAGAATCAACTCTGCAACCTTTTAGGCAATTTTCTAAAATTGTCACAGGAAAAAATGGAGCTGAGCTTCAGCTCCCGCTTAAGAAATTGGCACTACTTTTCCACATTTAAGCAGAGTTATATTTAATATTGAAGGGAGACTATAGCTTTTGTCACCACTGAATTCTAAACAGCATGACTAAAGCAGGGATGCTGAGGCAATGTGTTGCTCACACAAACTCTGCTTTCCTAAGCAGTGCCTCCTACAATTTATATAAGTGAAGGACCAAATTCCACTGGCACTTGTGCACGTACACGCAGAAGCCGCTGGTCCAGAAATGTGGATATTTTATGTAATAAAAAAACACACCACAATCATATGATGTGCTTATTTAGCATGTATGCATTGCTCCACCAATGCAGAGATGTGCATAGACATGTAAATGCACTGACACAGTTTATGTAACACATATATGCATGCATTTACATGCAGTCAGCATGTGCTATATGTTTAAATAAACATTCAGGTAGATATAATTGTGCATAGTAATACCCGTAGTCTAATAATAACATAAGGTGCCCAGGGCTCGGCAGCAGCAGGCACACGCCGGCGGCTCGGTACAAATCAGCGCTGGCATTTGAGGCGGCTGGGAGCGGCAGAGGTGCAGGCATGCGTCTCCTTCATCTCCTTCACCCAGCTCTGCTGCCTGTGCTGGGGTCATGCAGCGGGGAGGTGTGAGCAGCTGGGAAAGGTGCCTTAACCCGTCGAAGCAAAAATTGCTTGAGCACATTTGTCAGGCATCCGAAGAACAAAATTTGATTCTGCTTTACGCAGCACTGTCTGCAAGAGACTGACCTGAAGTAGGGAGGAGTTTTCAAAGTATCTCTTAGCAGCCAAGTATGGCATTTGGATGTGTCTGGCTCCTGTGTAACTGAGAATTCAGAGTATATAATGCTCTCACATATTTCATCTCTAGCAAATGTTCTTGCATTTCATCTGCTGTGAACTGAAGTTCACAGAGGTACCTATGGAAAGAGACCTAGTGCTGAGCTGAGGGAAGTTTCATCAACCAGAGACGTGCCTGAATCTGTAGGTGCACTGGAGATAGAGTTTTCAATGTTGATGCAGCATTTCGTGCACACTCAGAACTTATTTCAAGTCACAGGAATGCTCAGGCATTCAGGAATATCTTCAGTGGTAGTAGAAAAAGGTACAGGTTTGTGGTGAGGCTTACAGCCCCGTGCTAGTGAGCTCAGGGGGTGTGGCAGGGGGGCAGGAGGGAGAAATGGGACCAGCGGCTTTCCTGCAGCGCTTGAGGCAGATCATTCAAAGCGCCACAGCAGCAATCGTATAATGGGGATGTTTGTGGTATGTCACAGTATTCCACCCATTCCGTCAATATTTTGGGGGACTGGGATAAAAGCCTTTAGCATTTATAGGTTATTAGCATCTTTTTTTTTTTTTTTTTTTTTACTTTCTGTAGGCAGTTTGCATATAAATCTCATTTTATTAATAGTCCATTAAAACCACAGCTGTCACTTGCTGAGAGATTTGGGGTGGTTTTTCTTTTTTTTTTTTTTTATCCTGAAATCATCTTTGTAATGGCATTTGTGCTTTTTCTTCAGAGCTCTGTCTTGTTTCTCTCTCTCTCTCTCTTTTTTTATTCACCTGTTAAAATTGCACTTGTCTCTCACAGCTGGCAGATTGGAAGTAACTGAATTTAACTGCTATTGCAAGGTTTCTGAGGGAAAAAAAGTCTTTACAGTTCCTGATTTTGGAGATGTATGTTTTACTAGCTCTCTTTCCTTTTATTGCAACACAGTCCAGTTCCATTTCAAAACACACAAACCCGCTGTTCTCACAGAACGGTCACAGACTGGCCGAGGTGGGAAGGGACCTCTGGAGATCTTCTGGGACAACCCCCTGCCATGCAGGGTCACCCAGAGCATGTCACACAGGATGACATCCAGGCGGGTTTTGAGTATCTCCAGAGAAGGAGACCCCGCAGCCTCTCTGGGCAGCCTGTGCCAGCGCTCTGTCACCTCACAGTAAAGAAGTGCTTTCTCCTATTCATCCAGAAACTCCACTGCCCCTTGTCCTGTCCCTGGGCACCACTGAAAGGAGTCCGGCCCCATCTTCTTGCCACCCTCCCCTCAGATATTTGTACACACTGATAAGATCCCCTCTCGGTCTTCTCTTTTCCCAGCTAAGCAGGCCCAGCTCTCAGTCTCTCCTCATATGGGAGATGTTCCAGTACCCTGATCATCTTTGTAGCCCTCCGCTGGGCTCTGTCCAGCAGCTCCATGTCC
The DNA here is from genome assembly GCF_964211835.1 of Anser anser. Taxonomy (NCBI): domain Eukaryota; kingdom Metazoa; phylum Chordata; class Aves; order Anseriformes; family Anatidae; genus Anser; species Anser anser. Next base: position 65,118,327 of record NC_139724.1, read on the forward strand.
CTCTGGTACTGGGGAGCCCAGAACTGGACGCAGTGCTCCAGGTGAGGCCTCACCTGGGCTGAGGAGAGGGGCAGGGTCACTTCCCTCTGCTGCTGGCAACGCTGGCCCTAATGACCCCAGGGCACCATTGGCCTTGTTGGCCACAAGGGCCCATGGCTGGCTCACAGTTAACCTGCTGTCCACCAGGACCCCCGGGTCCTTCTCCACAGAGCTGCTTTCCAGGAGGCCGGCCCCCAGCCTGTACTGGTGCCTGGGGTTATTCCTCCCCAAGTGCAGGACCCTGCACTTGCCTTTGGTGAACTTCATGAGGTTCCCCCAGCCCACCTCTCCAGTCTGTCCAGGTCCCTCTGGATGGCAGCACAGCCCTCTGCTCTACCAGCTACCCCTCCCAGTTTAGTGTCATCCACAAACTTGCTGAGGGTGCACTGTATTCCATCATCTTTCTATAGAAATGCATTTATTTATTTATTTATTTATTTATTTTACATTCCCAAAGTCGCACATTCTAGCCAAAGAGGTACTCAATGTGAAGGGATAAAAAATAATTAAAGCCCAAAGGATGTTAAAATCTGTAGACACAGACATCCTGCTGAGGGTTAGGCGATAAAAGCATCCCAACAAAGCGCTCCCATTACAGTTAGGTCTCAAAACGGGGAAGAAGAGGTAAAGGTGGACGTGGCTGGAAGTCACTGCACATTAGGCCCTTTTAACAAGGTAGCTGGACGTGTTCTTAACTTTAGAAGCAAGCTGAAGTGGAGCTATATTTAGTAGCATGTTTGAACGTATGCTTAGGCTCCATCAGTTTCACTCACTGAAGCTGAAATGCTTTACTGCACAGGGATAGACAAAGGTGCATGCGTATATATATATAGGAACACAAAAATATTGAGGAAGGAAGGAAGAGGAAAGAACTGGTATCAATTTATTCAGCACAAAAAAGTCCTTTCAGACTCGGTCTGCTTCTGCTGTTCTTGTTTCAAATAATATCTATATAAATATGAGCAATTGGAAAATGATCAGACAGGAGTTACAGGAATTTTATCTAGGAAACTTTTTTAGCTGAACAGAGGACACCAGAAGGGTTAGAACCAGCTGGGAAGATCTGCCAGGGGAAGAGGTTTTCTCGTAAAATACAACTTTTATTCTTTCAGGTAAAGTTATAAAAACTGCAGAGACTAGGAACTGAATCTATGAGAAATCAGGATATAGACAAAATGTGTATTTTTAACAGTTAGGACAACTAATGGCTGATAAAATTGATTCAGGGTTGTAATGGATTTGCCATCGTTTGAGGTCTGAAACTCAAGGCTGAATGCATTTCTTAAAGACAGTGCCTCAGCTCCCCTCCCAGCTCCATCCTGCTTCAGATGGGACCAGGCAGGATACTGTAGTCTGTGTTGGGAGGAAAGCAATTTCAGATTATTGCAGTTCTACCTTCTGGCCTTAAAACCCATTTAAGTTTTTTTTGTTGACTTCAGACTGTGATGGATAGTATTAATTAACCATGTAAGAGAATAAACAGCCCTCCCAGTATCTCTGTTGATTCTTTTTCTTCTGTAATGAGTGTGATATGGTTCCTACATAAGCTGTTGATCATTCTGTGGTTGAAATCATGAAGTAATTGATGTTACCAGAAGCAATTTCCACAGATTTCCTTTTTTTCCTTTTTTTTTTTTTATTCATACTATGCCTGACAATTTAAACCAATGGTGAAAGATGGAAGTTGAATATTAGTCACAACCAAAAACAAAGGAAATATGACTTTTGTAAATATGATTTCCTGGTGGATTGACTTAGTTCATTTTGTGGCTTCTGTCTCATAAAATATTATCTTGTATCTTTGAATATTCATAATTATATACTAAAAGTTAGTATCTATATTTTTTCAGGGTTGAAGCTAATACAAGAGGGCCTCACATGATGAAAAACTACTAAAGATCAGTGGGATCTGAAGCAAGATAAAGAAAAAAGAAGGCAAATTGATTTATGCAGTCATACAATTTGGGTACATTATTTGTATTCTCTGTGCATACACAGCCACATCCAAGGTGAGCATCTGTCCTGAGAAAATTATTAAGATGAAAAAGCTATCTAAATTTTCTAATACTGACCATTTCAAGATTTAATTTTTTATTTATTTATTTATTTATTTAGTCAACTGTATTGCCAGACTGCAAATAAAAATTAGGTGGGCTTAATTCCCTAAGAAGTGAGTGCAATTTCTTCTCTAACAATTTGCCCTATGGGGTAATTTGAATAGATTTTTTTTTTTCATTGTTCTGATTTCTCTGTTTCTCTAACCCTCTGTATATTAACAGGACCTGTGAATATTGAATTGAATGTGTAAATTACAGGAGTCTTTTTTATTAATTATTTTTATTGGAACATTTTCCATCAATGTATTTGGATGTTACCTTGCCCATTAACTTACTGTGAGATGGTCTTGCACAAACTGTGTAGCATGGAAACAAACAAATAGCAATTTCTGTGGTAAAAATGGGCTCTGTCCTGAAGATGTCTGGTAGAAAACAGGGACTCAGAGGACAGAGGACAGGTCACTCTCTGCGTGCTCGCTTTTGTCCTTCTTTTAGGAGCAAAACCAAATGTGTCAGCACCTTAGGGCAGCCCCCACTGGGCTGTTAACAGGAAAATATGAGCGTTAGAGATGGAGCAAACATTCTCTCCAGAAACGCAGCTGACATCTCAAAGGGCTGGATGAGTAGCTTGTTGCTGGGCTTCCCTGCTCCTAGTAGGCAGCTGCTCAATGGAAGGGATCAACAGTGGGATGCAGGACCCCCACAGTGGTACTGGGGGACAGCTTTGGTCTCGCAGTGCAGCCTGCTGCAAAGGCTAAACAGAAAACTGCAGTGCAAGGTGATTTTACAGGAAAGTCACCAGACAGAGTCAATATGTTGGCAGATCTATACTTCTTAAGAGCCATATAGGGCCAGGGTTAGATTTTGTAGTTCAGGATTTATTTGGGGGAAGAATTCCAGTTTTTAAACACAAGTGGTTGGAATGACCAATTTTGTCACTTTGGGATAAATAGTAGTAAATTACTGCTTTTACTTAGTCTTGCTTATTTATTTATTTATTCCACAAGTAAGACGTAAAGTAAAATGCTCCTTTAAAATAAAGAGGTCTCATTCATTTCCATAGCGGCATATCAGCAACAGGGATGAGAAAGTTCTTTATTAAATAGCTATTGCAATAACCCTGAGGACTACTAGTGCTGTTACAGAGCACAGAGCACCTGCTGATGAAGACATCATTCTGCCAACACACAGCAGAGTTGTACTGAGATTGACAAAGACAAACTAAAGAGCATTCTTCTGTCCACCGATGAGACAGCAAAAGCTATTTATTCTGAATTGTGAATGGCTGTCTGGATGATAAGCAGAGGCACTTTCTCCTACAGTATGTCTAGAATTGCCATCCTATTGGCTTCTCATTCTTCGACACACCTAACAAGAGGCAAAAGAGAAACATGCACTATTTCAAGGGCTGAGAGCACCCCCTCTAACACTTTATGACCCCTGACACACTGCAAATCAGAGGAGGGAATATACAGGTCAAAAATCATATGCTCCAATATGATTTCCAAGGGAAATACCTCAAATTCTGCAACAAGTCATAGCCACAGTGGATTGGCATAACGGGAAGCCTTGTAACAAAAATCTCCTGTGACATGCTTCCATGGATGAAAAAAGGCAAGGAAGAGTCAGGATCCTGAAAGCATCGTTTGGAGCTGACCATCATATGGATCACATCATATGCGATCAGATGTGGCAAATTGGTCAGTCCAGGGTTCATTCAGGGAGCGGCACTGCCCTGCACTCCTCTCAGGGAAGACTTCTGTATAAAGGTCACTGTGAGACCTAAACTTAGTGGAAGTTTGTCCCAGTGATCCTTGTGTAGGTAAAATAGTAACTGAACCTGGTGAGTTTTTCTTCATATTATTTTGGTAGGACTCATCAGTTGGAAGATTCATATATATATTGACTTGCAAGATATGCTAAAAGACTACTTTTGCCTTGGGCATTCAGCAGAGGTGACTGTACATAGGCAAACATAAAATGTGCATTGATCTGAGAAAAAAAAAAAAAAAAGAGTAGCTGTAGGCAACAGCAGGTTCCAGAATGTCAGAGCAGAGAATGAGACCAAGGACAGGAGCTATCAATTGAAATATTGTCTAGCTGCTTTCATCAAAGAAAATATTGCAGATCAAATTAGCTGATATTTGTGAACTGTTTGTTGCTCATAGGCTATACTGATTGCAGTAATTACCTACAACAATGATACCCAGCTCTGAATTTTAATTTTAGAATAATTTGGAACTACTTACCTCTGCTGTCATGGTCTTTCTAGTTAAAAATAAGTAGCTACTGCAATTTCTTTTAGTACTATTGACAGACATCTGTGACCTAAAGAGGGCTGGGTTATTTTATTTTAGCTGCAGTTCTACTCAAACAAAAGATAATCGTGAAAATTATATTAGCACAAAAGTTTAACGTTTGTTTCTGCTTTGACAGAATAATTACAAAAGATAGGAGGTAGTTTCCTTCCTGGAGTCATTTAATCTATTAATGATATCCCACTAATTTACTTTGTCTCAGTGTCTGATCCCCACCTAGTGGTGTGCAGATCGTGCCAGTGTCTGTTCTTACCTGCACTTGATAACTGCATGCCACAGATCCAGTTTCAGTGTCACACTGAAGCACATATCCGATGTCCAGTGGAGGCACAACCATCCTTTCCTGATATACTGAAGTTTTAGTTCTGGATTGTTATTGCACTGGAAAGGTTTTCCAAAGTGATGAGCAAAGAAAGGTTTTGAGAGAAGAAAGACACTGGTGCTTGGAAAATAATGTTCTCATAGTACGTTTGACTATTATCGTGTCTTATTAAAATCTTTCTCGGTAAGAAGCTATTATTTGATTCCAGCAGGCAGTGATGGAAAATCCCACCTGAGGAGCACTGCTGACTGCAGGAGTGCTCCCCTAACCTCGGAGAGGAGCATCAGGAGGGATGAGGAAGGTATCCTGAAGATGTTGTTATAAAGCTGTTGCTTATCACCTCATAGCTAGTAGTGGCTACTTTCCTACAAAGGCCTTTGTCTGTTAGAGTTGGAATTACTAAGTTCAGAAGATGATGGACTCAAGTCTGACCCAAACACCACGTGTGGATTTAGCCCTAAGTACCTAACAATCTTATTCAGTATATTTGGGAAAAAACAAACAAACAAAAAAACTAACAAACCAAAAAAACAGACAAAGTATAATAGCAGATGAAGGCAGGAAATATGCTATATAGAACAGTAAAATTTCCTTTAAATCTCAGACAAATTAATATTATGGTGTATAACACACCTCCTAAATAATAATAATAATATATAAATATAATAATAATATATAATATTATAATAATATAATATAATATAATATAATATAATATAATATAATATAATATAATATAATATAATATAATATAATATAATAATATTATATATTATATTATAATATTATAATAATATAATATATTATAATAATTATAATAATATAATATAATATAAATATAAAATATAATAATATATAATAATAATATATAAAATAATAATAATAATAATAATAATAATAATATAAAAGACTCTTAACCATTGTCTATTGACATTGAAGTGAGATTTTCCAGAAATCCATCCTATAAAGTTGATAAAGCCAATCCTCTTTTTCAAGATTACCATTAACAATTGCAGCTGCTTCAATTCTGCTTCAGTCCAGGTCTCATTTGGTTTACATATTCACAGAATGAGGCCAAATCCTTGAGGATGAGGGCTCACAGGGAATAACTAATTCAATGAGCCAGCTGTATGTACACCGTCTCAAATGTGACAGAGCAAGGTCGTAAAATTAAATGCACATTTAGATTTGCCAAAATCCTTGCTAACTGATTCATTATATACTTACAGGTATAACTTCAGTGTTCTCTTTTCTGGAATTTTCTTAAATCCCTAGTTTCTTAACTATATGAACATAATAGATGTCAGTATTGTTCAGTGAATGGGGAAAAATATAGAAAATGAAGTTAATAATTTCCTTAAAGGAAGTCAGAGAAGGCAATTTAAAAATGACTGCTTGTTTTAAAACCTTGAAGTTTGGGGATCTTTCTAATTTCATGGTTTTTAGGTGCAATTTAATGAAGCACATTGTTTTTGATAATACGTTATATAAGATATGGTCGGTGGATCAACAGATTCATTTTTTGGGACCCAGGAATGAATCATTTAAGGGTATTTGTACATCATTACGCACAGATGCTCATATCTTTGTTCAGCCTGTGTTTTGAGTACTGTCAGGTCATACAGAGAGTATGTAACGTTCAAGCAGCATGCACTGGTTTTGCTGGGCTACTTTCTGACCTGCTCTAATGAAACTCCAACAAGGCCATCACAGGCCTAGTTAGACACAGTTAAAATGAAAACACTGTTTGTAAAGCCATGGACTAGCAGTGTCCAGAAAGCTTAGAGAAAGCTCTGATGAATTATCCTATTAAAGGGCCTTTTCTCTATATCCTTGCAAATGTGATATCTAAGCTTTTGTTAATCTTAGTAAGTAATAAATTAAATTAAAACTTGTATTGGCTACACAAAACTTTGTTATCGAATTTCCAAGCAAGTTACCTGGCTCACATTATTGTGATGATTTAATTTTGCACTCCATTTTTAGCCAGAAACAACAGGCAAACAATAAAGCTTAAAACTTAATAAAATGAATATATCTTTAAATCTCTTTTAGAACTACAGATATGCTCATTATCATCTTTCCAGGTAATATGACGACTTCTGTTTGTCAACATGACTACAGGTCAGTTCACTTTTTAAAATAAATTCCTTAGGTCCAAATCTTATTTTTTTTGCATTTCAGCATCTCTTTGGAGTCAGTAATTCGGAGCTGGCTGGACGTAACCCTGCTTTGTTCAAAGCTTTTGAGGGAAAAGGCAAAATAACACAATCAGGATGTACTAACTGCCCCTGCTTAGGAAAGTCTCAGCAGATTATATCTTGTAGTATTTACTACGTGCTGCTCAATGGAAGAGATAGTCAGGGTTTTTTGAATTAACTAATTATCCTCATAAGGACCTTTAACTCCCCAGTCAGTGGAAAGAAGCATGTACTTAAGTTACTTGGATAATTTCCCTCTCTGCTGTTTTTTGGAGCTGCCTCCTTCTCTTCAGTGACATAGTCCACTCAAACTCTACAGACTGCAAGCGGGCTCTACAACACAGGGATATATGCAAAATGATCATGTTTATCATTGGATTTATTTTAAGTGATTAAAAGAGGAGATTCAAAGGATTGAGACATACTTGTAAATGGAATTCATTTCTTTTTTTTCAGCTCAACCATGACACCTACACCTTCTTCCATCTTAGATAAAGTTTCATTGACACTGAAAAACACTTGAAAAGTCTATGGTCGTGCAAGTTTGACTCTCCAGGCAAGTGCTTGAGGATTGTAGGAATCTTTTGACATCTTACCAGCCTTTATTCTTATACATATATGAATTTAAATGCTACTTAAGCATATACTATTGAATAAATAAGATATCTAGAAAGAAAGGGAGGGAGTAGGAGAGTCTAACAGAAGGGCATGATGAATAGCTTTCTAATTAACATTATGCAGCAAAAATTTAGAATACTTTACATACCTAATGCACATTGGACTTGACTGAAAAAATCCATTTCTTAAAAAAAAAAAAAACTCTCTTTTTAAATAGTATTAAATTGGTCTCAAAGGCATTCACTAGAGAGCTCAGAGTTGACAAACTGTACTCTAGAGGCACCTCAGAAACATAACAATGAACTGTTAGACCTCTCTTGGGTAAGCCAGCTCTCCCGACTCCTGTCGCATGCGTGAGTGGATATATAGGCAGAAATAAACTAACTTAGAGCTATTCCTTAGAATATTTTTAAAACTATGACATATAAGTATTGTGGGACATATTAGTATTAGTATGCCAGGGTGGTGGTGGTGGTGGTGGTGTAGAAGATGTCTGAAAGCAGATGTTTGAGAAAGCCCAGGTTTAACACTGATCAGAGAGCTAGAGATTATCATTCCTGGTTAAAAATCTGTTTCTTCATAAGCTATGTTTCTAAAACATTCAGAAATTCATGAGTTGCCGCTGCACCGAGTAGTTTTACTAAGATCTGGTTCCATAAGACATTCTGGTTTTGGATAAAACAATATTTGGGGGTTGAATCTTGTCATGAAAACCTCTTATGTCTATTCTCTGGTTCCCTGAAATCTATTCTCTGATTCCCTGAAACAGAACCATTTAAGTCAGTGGGGTTTCATCAGTGCAGCTTGGAATAGAATTTGCTCATTAGCATGGTTTAAGCATTTGCTCACTGCCAGAGTGCTGCCCTAATTCACTTTTATGAATAAACTTTAATCTTAGCACTCAAAATCAATTTATTACCATGAACAAATGAAATTATTTCAATAGTAATGTTGAGAAACAGAAAGGACTAAGTAATTGCAGATGAAATATAACCAAGTACTGATGTTATTTATTTTTGAAACTTCCAAATGTGCGCTAAGTGTTTATAATAGAGCATATGGGCTCTTTTTGCCCCTGGGGATTGGCAAGCTCTGCTTCGGTTGAACACCAGTGGTGGGAATCAGCTAAAGAGCACCACGTTGAGCTGAAGAATGGCATGTGAGCCATCCCACAGAAAGAAGCAGTCTTTCTCGAGCTGTTTTTATGACTGCCTGAAAGATGAAATGGAATTTGTGGGCTTACCTAGTGAAGTGTGTTTTCTCTGACACCAGAAGTAGCTGGAAAGTTGTTCCAACAGTTGATTTGGAAGGAAGATGAAAGCTTTATTTGATTATACAAATTGCCCTATTCATTCTACTTAAAATGAAACCAGTCTGAGAGAGAACCAAGTGAAGTGGTTAGAGCTTCATGAAAGAAGATGCATGAAAGAAGGTGAGATAAGGTTACTGTGTTCAAGGGAAAAGATTACTGTTGAGAATAAAGGTACGAACTAAAAAAGAGGTGATAAAAGACATGACAAGCAGTGCTGGAGAAAGGCAGAGGTTACAGCGATGTGACCGGGCAGTGACTTCTAAAACACACTCGAAGTCTGACAACTGAATTTGTTCTGCAGGAACAGAGGTGCTCTCACGCTCAGCCTCGCCGGCGGTTAATCTAATTCATATTCAGATGGAACTTGCTTTACCTGATCTGGGTTTTGCAACAGATAGACCAGGTGGCAAAAATTCCTTGGTGTGTTACGGCTGTATGTAGCGTAGGATAGGACCGGAGATTAATTATGATGTGAAGCAACGCCTGGAAGGCATCAGGTCATTTATCTGATGGTCCGTGCTTGCCATCTAGTGGTACAAAGTTAAAACTTGCGTTCTGCTCCGTGAGAGCAAGCTGAAACCTCCTGCCTGGGAAGAAGGCCTGTCCTCTTCCAGCCGGCGGTGACAGCGGCGGCCCAAAGTGAAACCGGCCTCTGAGGGGCTGGGGGAAAAAGGCAGCAACCCCTGATCACAGAATCAAAGAATAATCAAGGTTGGAAAAGACCTCCAAGATCATCTGGTCCAACTGTCCCCCTACCACGAGTATCACCCACTAAACCATGTCCCTAAGCACCAGGTCCAACCCTTCATTGAACTCCCCCAGGGACAGTGACTCCACCACCTCCCTGGGCAACCCATTCCAATGCCTGACTGCTCTTTCTGAGAGGAAATGCCTCCTAATTTCCAACCTAAATTTCCTCTGGTGCAAGTTGAGGCCATTCCCTCCAGTCCTATCACTAGTTATCTGCGAGAAGAGGCCAACCCCCAGCTCCCCACAACTTCCTTCAGGCCACCCCTGAGCCTCCTCTTCTCCAGACTAAACAACTCCAGTCCCCTCAGCCGCTCCTCATAGGATTTGTGCTCCAGGCCCTTCACCAGAGCACCAGTAATTGCCGATGGCAGAGCTGTTGCTCCCGTTTTAGCGCTCTGGCCGTTTCTGCAGCCTGTCCATCCTAACAGACTGTCTTCTAAGAGTATTCAGGCACCCACCTTTCTACTGCTTTCTGTGAGAAATTCAGGCAACTAACCGTCCTAGGAATTTGAGCTTATGTTCTGACAGCTTGTAAACCAGGCTTGTAAAACCCTCAGCCAGGGCCCTCACAATTTCTATAGGCGTCAGCTGTGCTCTATAGCATCCCTATGTGAGTATATATGATTACTTTCCATCCAGAAGATTGAAGCACAAAGAAATTAGGAGCCCATTAAAACAAAAATGTACAGGGGATATATACCATTGTGGCAACAGAACATATGTACTTAAAACTAAGCTACAAAATGAGTTTTTATCTTTTAAAACATACCAAGGATGTGTGAATAAAGAGCTTTGTAAAAGAATTAACTTTATTTTGGAGTTATGTCATTTAGTAAATACAAGAGAGGTTCATTAATAGAAATATTTTATCGGAAGTTATATACAGCATGATGTTTAACATACATTCTATTTATTTGGATTTCATGCCATATAGTTAAGAAAATAATAACTATATATATTGATTTTCTATTGCTTTTCAGAAAGTTTAATGTAATTCCCACATCCCAACTAAATAGAAGATGTTTTCATGTTTTTACTATAAAAATGTAGCTAGGAATTAAAAGTTTTCAGAGTCTGTGATTCAGGAGCATCACTCAGTTTAGCAGTCCTTGGGATTTTCCTTCTTAAGTCATACAGAATTTTTTTAACCGCTTTCACAGGCCATGATGTATGAAAATAAAGCAATACCAATTATTTAGAGGACAAATCTCAGATGACCTAAACAAAGATTAATGAGATTGAATTAACTTTACTATGTAGAGTTGACACTAATATGATTTTGAAAAGTCTAGCTTGGCAGTAATAATACATACATAACAAAATGCATGGAGGGAAAATAAAAAATATGACTTGCTATTGGCTATGGTCCCCTCTTTTAGAAATATGTATTGAATCTTCTATTTATTGAGCAGCTGTGGCTATGTTCAGTCACTCATCCACTCATTCATCTGTTATTTGTGTAATTAATTATTCAATCAATTGTTCACTGAGGGACTGTATATGACCTATGTTTTGCAATTGACTTCAAAGAGTGAGGCAGCTGAATGCATCCGATAGAAAATAGAAAAAGGCATTGCAAGGTTCACAACAATTATCCAAGGTTCAAAGCCAAAAACTATTTCTTCCAGTCCATTGTCATACTCTGGGCGGCACCCAAATGCCGGTGGTATCCAAAGCTGCAAGGAAAGAAGGCAATGCCAGTATTAATCATAAATTACGAGTGACTGTGACCCCACTGACCTGCAATTTAGTTTTGGCAATCTCTAAGTAAGCCCTCCCTATTGTTACCCGGGTACACCAATGGCAAAAGATTTCAGCTTCTGCTGCTGATACAATTTTTCATGGTGATTAAAAAGAGTTTAGACTCTTAGATTCCATGTTTAGATAAATTTTGTTCCCCAAAGGCATATTCACTTATTCTTCCAGAAGAAGTAAAATTTACTTGCTACAAACTATGGAACCATGTAATTTTAATATGAGGCTTGAAGGGTTGGGAAGCTTTCGTGTATTAACTTGCAAATTATGTTCAAAATGTCTTACCGAAAGATTGCATAGGAATAAAAAAGCAGCAATGTTCTTGAGAATTCTCCTCTTGTTGTCAGCCACCGAGCTTCTGCTGTAAAAGGAGAACTCTGAGGCTGAACGCATGAATGGACTGTTACCCTGACTTGTCTCTTCGTTGGCACCACCACCGCCGTCACTTTCTCCGGCGCAGATGTTGCTGCTGACCAGGCACGGTAACTCCCCAATGTCACGGGCGGCTCGGCCATTGTAAATCTCCTTGTATGAGGGGGTAAGCGATAAAGTGCTCCCCCGAGATATAGTCACTATTCGAAGTGTTTTAATATCATCATTGGCCTTTTCCTGCTCGCAATGTATGGATTCAATGATAAAGAGGTTCTGAATGTATTTCTCAATAATTACTAGGACAGAATAGGGCAGGTTAAACCACGTGTATTTGGGGTGAGCTTGGGCACAGATAATTGCTAGGATTGATCCCCAGGAGAGGAGCCAGGATCCTGCAGCTGTGCCAACCAGCAGTTCTGCATCCAGTTTTCGAGCAGGATTCTTTGAGTTATCCAATGATCTATCCTCCAGTCTGTAGATTAGAAGGGCGATTACTCCAGCTGTACACATGAGAGCCAATACAAAGATAGCATGGAGGTAAAACATAGTAAGTGCTAACTCACTTTTGATTTTTGAACGTCCAATCTGAATTAAATACACCACGACTACTGCTATTGTGCTAGTTAACACAATTAGTCCAAAAATCATCCCAACAGTTATGCCGTGGAATTTGAATGGAGTTTTGTGTTGCTGATGGTGTTCTACTTTGCGGCCAATGTTTTTCCACAGGACATAGAGCATCGTGGATGCTAGAATGTGGTACTCTATATTGAAGGGATATAGGTAATATATTCCTTGAGAAAATATGGAACAGAGAGTTGTCGTTGTACAATTGCATTGAGGTGCATGGTCATCTAAAACTAAAGGAAAGAGAGAGATTACATGTGTGCATTATAAGGATTTTTTTGTTTAAAGCAAATAAATAAAACATAAATAAAGCAATAAAACATAAAAGGTAAGATTTCAGTCAAACAACACATCATACTCTCCAGTTAGCCACCTAAAAAGGACCTGTGTCATTTAAATCATTAACCTAACATAGATTTTGCCTGGTCTCCAAAGCATAATCTCTAACTCCGCTACTCAGCTGCTTAGCAATAGTCACATCATAAGTGAATGCTGCACCAAAGTGCAACAGAGCTTTTCAAATACTACTTTTTTATTATACAAATGTCCAAAATCTCAAGGACTTGAGTCCTTGGCCATTTGGCTTAGGTGGATTTTATAGAATATTGAGTAATTCCACCTGTAGGTCAGATGAAGAATATAAAATTGATGAGAAAATGACTCCTCTCATTTTTGTCAGTTATTTACACTAGAGTGGTTTCTAATAACCACAGCACTTTATTAAAAATACGTTTATGTCTACGAAAGAGGTGAAGTAAGCCACAGATACTTTCACTCAATGTCCCAGTATAGATTGAAAGTAAAATAATTAAAAATCTATCTTATCTTTTTGAGAAGAACCTATGAAATCATTATCTCTCTATGCAATAACCTGCATTGTAAACCCCTAAAACATCTCAGAAAACAAACTGCACATATTTGTAAAATAAAAGTATTTAATGTGTAATCACAAACAAATAACTTAAGAAACTGGAAATTTCCATGGTTTCAGAAGATAAATATTTACTTACACATATATAAACAGAAATGGTGAAAAATATATTTTTAGGCAGTCCAGAGCCAATCTTAGATTTGTGCCTGTAAGTTTATTTTTTTATATTTTGTTATTTTTTAATTTTATAAGAAAAAGATGGGAGAAAGCTGGTATTCATTTGTCTTAAGCATATGCTCGTAAGAAGTGAAAAAAGATTTTGCAGTGGATTATATGTTAATAGCAAATTTGTCTTGTGAATCACTACTTTGCTCCTCATTATAGAAACTATTTCTGTTTACTCACATTTGTGCAACAATTCTGGCAGCAGATTAATAGGAAATAATATAAGGAAACTGCTTCCATTTAACGGTGGAAATATCAGGAAGAGCCACTAACTTGTGATTCGTACTGATGCTTTTGCTGTACAGCTAAATCAGAGAATCACAGAGTGGCTGAGGCTGGCAGGGACCTCTGGAGGCCCGCAGCTCCAACCCCTGCTCCAGCAGGGCTGCCCAGAGCAAGCTGCCCAGGACCATGTCCAGGTAGGTGCCTTTTGAAGATCTCCAAGGAGGAGACTCCATAACCTCTCTGAGCAACCTGTGCCAGAGCTCTGTCAACTGCACAGCACAGAAGCTCTTCCTGATGTTGAGAGGGAACCTTTTGTGTTCCAGTTTGTGCCCGTTGCTTCTTGTTCTGGCACTGGGCACCACTGAAAAGAGCCTGGCTCCATCCCCTTGCAAATGGATGTAAAACTGGGGTCACCTTTGTCTTTATCCTTGTGAACACAATAAAAATCCTATCAGGTGGGAGAAAATTACCTGTAGCTGCTGAGAACTTATATTGCCTATTGAAAGCCAAGAACTCCAAATTTCCCGACGCTTCAGTGGCATTTGAAAGCAAAAGACATCCCCAGCAGTTTTAGTCAATGTTTGTTACCAATTATCTTACCAATGAAGAAGAGTATTTGTAATTAAAAAAAAAAAAATCACCCAGCTAAAAATCTGTGTCCTGAAAAGCAGCACTAATGGATAACCTCCATCCCTCTGAAACATTCCACCCAATTCCATGGCACCACACAAAATTCCACAGGACCACACACCATGGGATACCAGTGTCCTGGGAATGATTTGCAGGATTATCCATTCTTGGTTTTCTACTAGTAGCTTACAAAACAGTAAATTCTGTTTTTAAAACTACTGTATATAATTTACTTCTCTGATTTACTAATAAAAGGATTCTTTAGTGATGTTATTCCTCAAAAGAATTATTATCTTTGTTTGGAACTTCTGGCATTTATTTTTATTCTGGACCTCATCCAAAGGGGAGATAAATAAACAGAAAATCACAGCCTGAGTCACGTATATGACGGTGATTATACATCACTTTAATTACTATATGAACTGACCATATATCAGTTGACTACCATTTGCCTAGGAACGACTATACAGCAAATACCCAGATCTGTCCTACAGAGACATAGTATTTTGCATGGGAGCAGTAATTCCAAAATGTACCAACACTTCAGCTTACCTATTGTTATGTTCCCAAAACCAAGTGTGATTAGTCTTTCCTTGTGTTCATTCAGTTGATGTTTTGACTCTGTTAACACTCCATTTGTCCACAGGAGTAAATTTGTGAACACAGAATGGATAACCCCAAACCTACAAAATAAGATAATTATTGAAGGAATATGCACGCAGTATATCTCTACGTACATGCTAAAGACAGTGGATTAATTTTCTGTAGACACCACATGTAACACTATTTAGTTGTCAGTACAAGAAAAAAAAAATCATAACCGATCTCTATCTAAAGATGTTCCACAGTAGAGCACAATGAATGTTAGACTTCCAAACTATCACAGAAACATGATGGATTAATGTATTAAACCATAGATAGGATGCTTTTATGCTCTCATATGTGATCTTTATTATTCTTTGGGCTGGACACGTTAATGACAGTGACTGAACGGTCTGATCAGGGTTGTTTTGCGAGTCGCATTTCTCAGCCTTCTGTGGTGCTTCTTCATACTCACTGTGGTTGGTCTGGTCTTTCTTCAGAGAGATAGTACTACCTTGTCTAACTTCTAATCCATGCATTTTTGTCTCCTGGAGAAAGCTGAAGTCAACAGAGGGCTTTATCCCATTCAGACTGCTGGTAAGTGAGGCTAAGTCTCCAAGTGTCTTTGAGAGTCCTTGTCTTGGACAAGCCACTTCATGGCTTGGTGAAACAAAATGGCATCAGAGAAAGAAGTGGGTTAATGATTCTGAACTTTCTAGTAAAACCCAGGCAATAATTGTTCTCAATTGACCAGCACTTCCCCCCACATCTCCCTTTTTTTTTTTTTTTTTGTAGAAGGCTATGGTATCTATTTCTTGGGTACAATCCTTTAATCTGCCATTTTGCCAGACGTTATTCTCTTGTACCCAAGGCTGATAACATTTCTTCACCAAGAAACAGTTCTTTATTACTGCACTGTTTGCAGAGAATGACTTGAATGACTTGCAATTAGGTATTTTAGAAATGGTACTTATAAACAGAGATGGTTTCACCAGCTAACGTTGCAAGCCTTCCATAATCATTCCACTTGTTGGCATGAGCCTGAAACACTTACCCAAGGGAGCAGAACAAAAGTAGAGCCATCACTACAGCTGAAGTTTATGAGTAAGTTTCTTTCACTTCCTATAGAAACTGGCCAGGTTCTTGATAATTTGAGATTAATATTTTAGAAGCTAATATCCTTGTTTATTTGCATTCTATGTAAAGGCATTAATATATACTAATTCACATTCTTACAAAAACGAAAATACATCAGAGCTGGCTTTGCTGCCTCAAAGACCAGTCCTCAGCTCCATAACAAATAAATGTATTCATCTGTTTCAGAAGAGACATTAGTTACACCATGAGAACCAAGTTCTGGTGTCAGAAATAAGAACAACCCTTACTGATTTGGGTGTATACATACTGCTGGAAAGGTTGTGTTTCTCTGTGTATTTGCATGTTTGCAACTAGTTCTGAAAGGTAATTTCCATAAAGGTCAATAAAAAAAAAAAAACAGATATACTGCACTGGCTGCAAGTTGCTGATGCAAATTCCCTTTCACTATCTTCAGTACGAAGAAAACTTCATGTAGTACATGAAGTACTCAGACAAAAATCTGGTGCTTCCTTCCTCTGAAAAATGCATGTGACACTGTGGTATCATACATTGCACTTTCCCTCTCTCATGATAAATACATATTTATTCTGTGACTATTGTATATTATGAGGTATGAGCACAGTTTAAATAAAAAAAAAAAAAAGAAAATAACTCAGAATAATGATTATCTTCTCACTTGGGTGAATGGAGTCACTGTCTATTTATATTAACACAACTGAGAATCAAACTCCACAAGTTCTCAATGTCCATGATACAGTAAAATTGTAGGTGTTCAAACATGGTGCAGACGTACACCTATTTGCATTCCAGATGAGGATCAGATACTTTACCTTTCAAGTGTTTTGAAAGACTGGATAATATCCTTTGCATGACACCAAAGAAAGTACACCTAAATTAAAGGAATACAGAGAAATGTCATTACACTAATGAATATGTATGAAACAGAAAAAGGAAAGTATATCTGTAGGCAGAAACACTGATTACATCCTCTGATGATTTAAACTGAGGTGGCTCCATCTCCACACATGTGAAATTATTCTTATCTCTTCCAACATTCAGCCAGAACCTGGCTGGCAGGAGGAACCTAGGATTTCTTATATGCAAAGACAGTGGCTCAATAATAGAAAGTTTCAGTATGACTCACCAAAACATATCGTGCTTCTGTATCTGCAGAGGCTTTTATTTCAATGACAAAGGAAATAAAACTGCCAGCTGTAGACAGCACTATAACTACTGCAGGGCGTGATGACGCTAAATTTGAATAATTTCCTAAATATATGAAATTTTGTGGAGGGAGAAAGACGTGAAAGGATTCCAGACTTGATTAATAAAACAAACAATGGATGACCAGGAAGCAAGAGAAAAGGTCATTCTATCAGTTTGAGAGGTAACCGCATTAGGAGCAACAAATGCAGTTGCACTCAAATGTAGTGCAGGAAGCTCAAGCTGGAGAACAAAAGAGACAGAACAGTATTGACTTAGCAAGTAAAGGGGAAAGAAGTATTAAAAGTAGGAGTCTCTGTGGGAGGATAAGGATACAGATTGTTGCTAATACAAAACCTGTTCCAAATCCTGGTAGGTGCAAGCAGAACCATAGCCATATTCCTCAGGGATGTTAGGGTGAAACTGGGAGTCCTATTTATTCAGAAAGGTTCCTACCTTACTGAACTGAATAAATAGTATGTAAGCATCAGGATAGAAATGGTCCAAAGGGTTTGTCTTAGAAACCTGCCTGGTGTGGTATTTCTGAAATGGTCTGAAAATTGCAAAAAACTTTGGGTTCTTCTGCAGCAATTACAGTGACTGGACTTCCATTTCCTCACTGCGCACATTAATAGGGTGCCTCCACAGCTGGTGTTGTCTGAGACATTCAGTACCTGATCTTTGAGAAAGCTAGAAACATGCAGTTCTCTGTGGCACCTACTAGAAGCTCAGGACACACGAGACACTTCTGGACTTGAGCTCACTCAGCCAGTGCAAAACCAGGAATCCGGCCTCCTGCCCTCCCCACTAATAACACGTTAATTCAATCACCCAATGAAGCATTTATCACAACAAATTGTCATAAATACAAAAATACAAGATGCCGTGGAAGTTTAAATTGAAATCAGCGATTAGCATTGTAGCCTCATCTATGCCATGTTCAGATGGCAGTTCTGGGATAGATGCAGTAAAATCTGACAGCAGATGTGAAAGCATTCTTCAACACTTAAGAAAAGGAAGTTTAGAAGCCCTGTTCAAACACTGAAGTCAAGAAAGTTGAGAGAAAATAGGAATAGAAAAATCAGTAAGGTAGAGAAATGAGAGAAAATACAGTTTTTGCTCCCAGAGCACGCATTGTCTCAAAGGGACTTCTGTCTGCAGAAGAGCTTAACGCAGAGGCAGTGGAAATCAGAAGGTCGGTGCTAGTTCATTGTTTGCACAGTTACAGTGTATATTTGCTCATTTATTGGCAAGTACCAGGATGCCTCGTTAGAGTGAAATACAACAGCATCCAACACGTATTCTGCAGAAAACAAATCCTCAGGTTTTTAGATGACACGTAATTAGGAATCCTCTGCACTGTAATTTTATCCTGTGTTTCAATGACATTATATTTGTCTTAGGCAAAAGGTGTTTGATAAATTACATCCTTTACCTTTCCTTTGAGCATTCACGCTAACACTCAAGATTTCATTTTAAGCTAAGTAAATGATAAAATCAGCTACATTAGTGATGTAATATGATGTGGTGTAATATTAAATCAGAACGATGCAATATTAAATCAATATTAAACTAAATATTAAACAATAAAGGGTGATGTGATATTAAATGAGAATGTCCCTTCTCAGGGAATTGGACGTTCCCTTTGTTCAGGTCAGCCTCTTCCACATTCTAGTTCACAGTAGCTAGAAATCTCACCAACCCCAGGTTACTGGATGCAATGAGGAATGCTGCATGCAGATCAGAAGGAAAGGATTTCTTGGGTTTGTCTGTCAGAGGTAAAGCAAAGAAGCTGTTCCACATGGAGAGTGGATTTTAAAAGAAGTGAAATTATGACTACTTCCATCAAGTCAGAATTTCATCCTCAGATAAAAAGATGGAAGTCAGAGTTACCGCTCAAATTTCAATGTTTTTACTGTTAAAGAAAACAGAATAATGTAGGTGGTTCAACTGCTTATTTACTTGCAACCACTGCTAGGAAAATCATTCTTTTCTCTTCTGTTCTTGCTCTTATCACTATGTTACTTAATCATCTTGGAAAGTGCATTAGATGACCTGGCTCTAACGGAGTATCTTATTTTAGTGGCTTTTCCTTTCCCTCTTTACCACAAGTCTGCTCATAGGGGCCCACAGGAATTACAGTTTTAGATTATCCTGACAAGAAAGAGGATGATAATCTAAATCTTCACCTTACCATAAGATGTATCTGGCTCTTGCAGCTACCAACAATTCTCACTATCTCTGCCTTCACAGACTGGCTAACAACCTGTGACAGAAGAACTGGAAGCTGTTCATGATTCAGGTATTCAAAATAAGGAAAACTATTAGGAAAACTGGCCAGGATCCTTTTGTTCCATCATGTAATAGAAGAAAGGGCAACGATTATTCATGCAGTAAACAATCGGCTATGGAATATCACCATATAATACAGAGACAAAGCCTGAAAATAAACAAACAGCTGGAATATTTTACAGGAGTCAGTGACTCCTGTCATGTTTTCTAGCGTGCAGCCACTGAAAAGTGTAATCAAATGCTTCTGGAATGATCTGCGTTCTTTTGTTACAGGAAAGATGTGCAAATGTTTTTATAACCCACAAGGAAAGGGGTTTTGCCTGTTTGAAGTATCAGGCATCCACCCCTAATTATACTGGGATATCAGACAGATTGAACTGGAATTGTGTGGCAAGCTGTAGATATAGAAATAAGTGAATTGTCTTTAACCAAGCTGCTCATTTCTGCCAGAAAAATTCTGAAAATTTTGTAGGTAACTTAAACTAAAGAGCATGTAATTTCAACTATTGATAGCATTTTTGATTACTTCTATTTTGAACTTCTTTTGGGGGAGTTTTATGGCTGAGCAATTACTGAAATTTCAGGTTGCCAAGGCTGAATTTGCACATAAAGAGGTATACATGCACAAGAACTTAACCCTCAAAATCATCCTGTGATATGTTTAGAAATTAGATTAGTGTAAAATCCATGATGATGAGAAGAAAAAAAAAAAAAGATATTTTTGGTAAGAAGTATAGATATAATATAAAACTGCAACCAGTGTCTTTTACCTGTAAGATGGTGTGCGCTGCATGGGTAACAGGAAAAATGCCTTCAGTTGGTGACAAACAGTTTGAAAAATCAATATAGTATCCAATTTTAAAAGAGTCCAGAATTAAAGTAATCACTGCAAATAAAGTAATCCCACCTACAAATGAAAAGATATTAGAAAACATCAATGTACAGTTGTACTGTCTAGAGACAATCCGTAGCACTATGCCAAAATCTTGTTTAGAGAAATAATGATAGATCAATACTCATATTCTTGCTTAGGGAGATAAAAGTGGATCGGGTTCATGAAGATAACCGACTCGATGTAACAAGACTCTCTAATTTGTGAAAGCCTCTGCCCAGTGTATTACTAAAGCACATCAAGGCACACACCCAGCACAGGCAGTACGGAGGAACCTGGACTTGAAGACACGCAGCGCCTTGCAGATGGCTCCCAGCTCCTTGCAAGATCAGCCTCCCAGGTAACTGTAGCACCAAAGCAGCCATACACCGCGTGAATTAATGCTCCATACGGTCACACAGCAAACTATACATCTCAAGGGAGTTGAACAATAATGTTACAGTCTCTGGACCCAAGAGCTCTACAGCGGGCAGTAACACAATCACTTGGTATGCCAGCACCATTGTTGGGGAGGTTACACTTCGAGTCAGAGACCAGAACTGCAGTGAGCTGTCTGGTTTGGTTTCCTAGAAAACAACCAAATGATGAAAACCTATCTTAGTATTATATACTAATCCTAAATACTTGATATATACCAACAATTAGAAATAATGACGATGATTCCACCATTTTGCTATTTCTAAAGTTAAAGAATAAAAAGAAATGTTTTTTACTGAGCATTGAAGTATTTTTTTTTTAAATGTGGATTTTTTTTTCCAAATATTCATTGAAATCTTTGTGTTTTAGGAGATCCAGAATAGGATTTTCAGTATTGCAAAGTGCTGGCTTAATTCTTTCTATTAGCCATCAAGAAGCAGGAAGCTATAATGATACAGTTGTCAAAACGCCACTCTAAACTTCAAGTATTGTTTGGGTTTTGATAATAGACAACTTAATACAAGCAGGAAAAAGATATATGTTGAAGTCTGCCTAGGGCTGTGTAAGGTGACTAGCTGCCCATGCTTTGAACAGAAGCTGTGCTGCTGGAGAACGTAATAAAATAAAGCCATTTGTGAAGCTAATTGATTTTCCTTTTGAGCTCTCTGGCTGGCTGAACTTCTAAATGATGGCCACAGAGCTTTGCACTGCAGGAGAGTGTACTCAGGGGATAACATCTGGGGTAAGTCAAGGAAGAGAGTCTACCTATATAAAGCCTTCCTAAGCTTTCCTGTGATTATTTGGGTTGCGATAACCTCACCTTACTAAAAAACTCTTTTCCCACATTCAGACTATAGGAGTGGTTCTTGGTCTGCCACACAAGTTGGAAGAGAACCGAGCTTTAGGGTTCACGTAGTTCACATCTTGGTACGAAAATGATCCAGGAAACCTTTCTGTGAGCAGTTTTTGTGAAGTGGCCATTTGTCCTTCCAGCTTTGTTAGCTGTGTGCAAGGACTCTGCCTTAAGAGGTCTTTGTTAAGCCATTCTTTTCCAATATTTCCCATAGCAAATGGATACAAGTAGCCAGCTGCCACCGCTTTTACTAAAATGATATTCACAGTTTGAAGGGCATCATGAAAATATTCTGAGTCTGCGTTTACATTTTATACCAGGTAATTCATGGGTATTTTCTCCAAAGATGAGAGCAAGGAGACATTCTTCAAAAGCAACTGCTCAAGTTACTCAAGAATTGCCAAGAGCTTTCTGTGGAAAGACTTGATGAAAATTTGTCCTTTCCCCTCGTTTTTGGGCTTCTCTTCCAGACAGAAGATTTCTGTGACAAGACCACTGAGACAGAGGAGAGCAAGAGGGTTCTTAGCAGAGGAATTGCCACCCGAGTTTTTCCGTAGTTCAAATAAGTTTTCTCTTACCAATACAAGACAAAGGAGTTTTTGAGAACTGTTGTAACTACAAGGAACTCTTAAGAATAGGAAAATGTAGGACTTTCCCTAAGGGCGAATTTGTTGAATTGCAGCATAGACATCCAAGAGAAGCTGTGGGAGGCGCCACAGCTGAGAACATATTACAAAGAGCAATCCTTTGCTGGTAAAAGAAATGGATAAGGTAACCTAGTAGTGCATTTCAGTATCTTATTTCTAAATGTCTGTGACTCCTTATATTCTGTAGGACAAATGAAATGCTGTGATTGCTCTGCCAAAAGAAGAAAGGGCAGGGGGGTTCTGTTGTTCTTACCCATGTTAAGCAGTATTATTCCACACTTGAGAGGAGAAAGCTGCTCTCTGTAAGAAAAACATAGCCTGGTCCAAAATAGGATCAAATTAAACCTTGCAATAATGAATTTCAGTAAATTTCACAAGAAAAGAACAAGAAAATGTAAGCCACGTAAGGTAACAAATGAAAAATGCCTGAGAGATGAGGATTATTTTGGAAAATGGTGAATAATCAAGGAGAAAACAGTTGGTACATAACTCCATACGTTTCAGGAGAGAGTCTACAATCCATGAGTTTATTGTTAGACATAAAATATAAAATAAGTTTAAAAATGACCCTGAGCTATTTTTATAGCATAATTGTTAACAGTGCAAAGAAAAATAAAAGACACAAAGACACGCAGCACTGAGGACAAACCAAACTTCCACAACACAACCTTACTTCTCAAACTAGCCAGATTTTAGGTTTAGATTAATTTTTCATTAGCTGCTGCTGCGGTGACTGATTGCTGTATCTTTGCTATGAGGAAGGAAATATTTTATGGAAAAACTGCCTTATAGCACTGCACTGAACACACTTACTTTCCAACCTACTATTTATAGTACCGAGACTGGAAAAGCGGTCGATAAAAGTGGGCTTGCCTCCTCCTGTACGTAGTGCTGAGCCGAGTTGTTTCCTTTCCCTGGGACCCAGACACACGGCATTCGACACGACTCTGTGCCGTGATCCCCAACCACCTGCTCTCGATACATCTTTGCGTCCTTACTCCAGTAAGTACCCAACCCTGCAGATAAGGGCCATCACATCCTACCACCAGCCTTGCAAATTTCCTACAAGCTAATGCTACTTTTAGCTTTTATGCTTACATATTTTACATGCTATACTATAAACTGCTCTGGCCGAGCACATTGTCCTCTTCTAACTCTAGATGCTTCCAAGGTTTTGACGGTTGAATTTGGTGATCTTGAAGGCTTTTTTTCCAACCTACATGATTTAATAGTTGTAAGGCATCACTGTACAGGTACAAATGGGAATCTCTGAAATACTTCGCTTTAGAGAGCCCTCAGGGACCTTTTGGACTGCTGCTAGTATAAGGAAGTCGCATTGCATTGCCTGGAAAAGGTGATAATTCCTCCAGGAGAGTTGTACAACACCTTAATAATTGCCCCTTCCAAAATCTGTCTTTTTAAGTGCTGCAACACCTGCCTGATGCCGGGGGTGAAAGGGAAAAAAGGCTCTGTGGCTTTCAGTGTTGCGAACGGGCCAAACGGGCGGTTGGGAAGCGAATACCTGTAGCAGACAGCTTTCCCATATGGACTCTCAAAGTGTTCAGCTTCTGCTTGTATTTAGAGTGCACTGCATGTGCACGGGACCATGAATGCCAGGATGTCTCCTGGTAGGGACGGAGAGGTAACGACGTGGTAGCAGAGGCAGATGACGGCACGGACATCCCATGCCCGGTGCCACCGTGGGTACTGCGGCCAGTACTTACACTTGAGCCAGCGTGCTCCAGCGTGCGTGTCCTTGTCGCGGATCAGCCTCCTCTGCGTGCAGCTCCTGCACAGGTACCACAGCATCCACAGCAGCTGGATGAGCATCAGCGTGATGAGGTAGGAGAGCAGGTGGCTCTTGCTGATGCCCACGGCGTGCACCGCCCAGGCGAAGGTGAGCAGCAGCCCGGCCAAGAAGAGGTTGATGCCGTACTGGCTGCTGAGGATCTCGGCGTTTTTCTGCGGGCAGCTCCCGCCGGCGGCGGGGGTACCGGTGCCCTTCTCCATCTCCCGGCCGGGCGCTGCCGGAGCCCCGGGGCCGCCGCAGGCCCGGCCCCCAGCGGCGACCGGGGGCGGAGCGGGGCCGCCGGCTCCCCCCGTGCCTCCCTCCGCGGCGGGGCCGGGGGGGCGCCGAGGTGAGCTCCGCGCAGGGGAAAGCCGAGGAACGACCCTTTTTTCTTTTTCCCCTGACCTTTAGTAAGTCCCGTTCTGACAACGGAGCACTGCAGTGATTGCTAGGAACTGGTAATCGCTACCAACGGCGAGCAGCAACCGAGCTCAACGAAGCAAAAGCTTTCACAGGATTTAATTCATTTCTTATTTATTCATTTTCCCTATTTCTATACATATTTTTTTACTATATACATGTCAAATACTTAGTTCTAACTGTGCCCTATATATATATATATATATTTACTATATATATGTCAAATACTTGGTTCTAACTGTGCCCTATAGCCAGGAGCTATGAATGTATTCCAACCTCAAGGTCTGGAGCCCCAGTCGGTTGCCTATGAGGGTTGACAGGAATTTATCCCAGTGTAAAACAGAAAATATTTTAAATGGCATTTTGGTTGCGTACAGCACAAATTCTCTTAATCCTAGGTATTCATGTACCTAGCCATGGTTGGAGGCCAAATACGACGATAGACTGGTCCTTGTTCTGGCCAGGCAGGTCTTACATTTTTACCTTACATCTGCTGGTAGCATATCAAATATACAAAGCATTGTTTCTTTTGTTTTTTAACTGTATGACCTATGCCTCACATGAAATTAAACCACTAATTCAGCTACTTGGAAAAAAAAAAGGGAAGAAATGAAGAGACGGTATCGATCTTACACTACTTCCACATGCAGAACTTACTGAGGATTTAAGCTTTTTCTCTTCTGAAGCCAAAGTACAAAAGTAACAAAGGACATTTCTGGTAACAGACGAACAGTTAAGCCTTCAGTCACCTCTAGCCCAAAACTACATCCATCACTTGTAAAGCTTACGGAAATGCTAAGTTCTACTTTTATCTTATCTAATTGTTAGCCTTAAAGAACAACTAAGGAAGATGTTTTCATTTAACAGAGCTTCTATGCATAACTGTGATAAATAATCTTCACCGTCTAGGCTTTTTTATTTTTATTTTAAGGTGATTCTAAAAGACGCTTGTCACCATGAAGAAAAGCTCTTTGGTGTTGGCACAGATTCTCATCCTCAAATGAAATTAATGTAAATAGATACAGAAAATATCTGCAGTAGTCTGAAGCCAGACAACATATTCAAGTAGGGATTTTGACAACCTAGTAATTATTTTCAGGAAACTATTAAGATATCTTTCTAATCTCTTGCCCTAAACACTTTAATTGGTAGAAGGAAAATAATGAAAGCAAGGAGTTCACACAACTGGAAGCAGCAGCAAGATTTTGTCAGGTTGTTAATTACAGCAAAGATTGTTTTACATTCTTACCAGGCTCACCCCTACTTGCTTTTGAGCATACAAGGGAATGAGTATTGCATTTGATACCTGTAAGTGTTACCAAAAGACTCTGCAGGACTTTTATGAAATAAACTGTATCTACCTGGGATTTTCAGAAAAAGACAGGGTAAATAGCTCTTCCAAGTCATACTGAACAGTATTACACTGCCAATTAAGCCAGCTGAGAGGTCATGAAAGACAAAATGAATTGACAAATTGATGGGCTGACAGTCCCAAGAACAGTGAAGTTAGATGTTTAAATAATTAAGTACTGAACAACGATTGATCACTTTGTATAAAAGTTTATTAAGAAGTCCAGAAGAGTAAATTTCAGGAAACATGTAGCAAACATTAAAATTATTTCAAGAGTACAGGGTCAACTTAAAGCACCTAGAGCATTTATACAGTTGATAAATAAAAATAAAGTGATAATTACCATCCCTGAGCAAAAGTGCATTTAAATAATAAACAAAATCAGTCAATGTACATCTATGCAGACATAAAATTGTTTAAGTTTGTTAAAAGATGAAGACCTTAAGATAAGCAAATGCAAAGTATCACTTCTAAATGCAAAGTACCACTGTTTTTTGTAAACTCAAATTTTACATTAAAAAAAAATCAAACTATTGACTTCCTCTACAAACTCCTTAGCAGTAGTGTTAGATGTATTTTACTTTGGTTTGACTGATCCTTTACACTGCCTACTGCCAGCAAGTTTTTTCTTCAATGGAACTGCAGTAGCTTCAGCCAATGCCTTTTTCATTACTGAACGTTTCACGTAGTGTGTATTCAGCAATTGTGTGAATCTGAAAGTCAGAATGAACAGCAGTCTCCTCGAACAGTCTGGACTCCAAGCAACAAGAGTAAATTTAAACAAGTTTCAATAACCAGCTTCTACTTTCTCCTACCTTCCAAAAAAGAATTTAACACAATGACCTATATAAAATGGTCTAGCAACTAGATGGTGCCCAGGTTTCTTGTTATTTAAGTATCTCAAACAAGGTGAACAAATGGACAATGTTATTTTCCCAGCTGTGTATGGCTAATGACATTTAATTTAATATCAACCTCTATTGCTGAGGAAGAAAAATGGCAATTTCATTAACAGGCATTGTTAAGAACAGAAAGTTAATTTTTGGAAGAAAAGCATCCTGAACATTGGAAAACAGTATATACATCAAAATATTTTACTTTGTGCTCTTCAGTTCTTGTGTAGTGTTACTATTGTTCATTCTGTTGCTGGTTATTCACAGCTTCATCTCCTGTTTTTGGCTGTGGACAAATTATGTCAGTACAAGTGCAATTTGTTTATTTCACTATTGGCACTAGCAGATTATCAGTGATGGAAATTTCAACCAGCTTTCTAGGCCCTTAACCAGATACATATCTTTTTTCAAATACTAACAGATCTGAAGTCAAGAGGTTAGATTAACTAAATATTTCCTCCATGACAACACGTGTATCATTACAAATTTAACGGACCAAGAAGTGTCTCCCATGTTGTCAAATGTTAAAGTTTAGACGTTCAAAGAGATTCCAAATATCAGTATTTTAGCTACCACTTGAAATGTAAAAATAACATATTAAAAAAAACACAACACTTGAATTTAGGTATCAATTATTTTCAAACCAATCAACCTGCTTTAAGAAGGAAGTTGGGCTAGGTGAAATCTGGAGTCCCCAGATAGGATTTAAAACCATATAACTGACCTATTACCCATCTGCTTAGTATTGAACTGCGAATAAAACCTTTATAAAACAGGCTACATCACAAATGAAGTGCTTTATATTACTAAGAGAGATAAAACCTATATATCTTTCAATTATTCACCAATCAGTTGCTTTTTTGCAGCCTGTTCTGGCTGAACAATGGGTTTATGTCCATTTGATTTATAAATCAGGTAGTTAAATAATGAAAAGACTGGAATGTAACTAAAACAACACCCACTCTGCAGGGTAACTGTAACTGGAGTCCTTCACATAAAGCTGAAAGAGAAGAAAAAACAAATCCGACATAAGAAATACTGTAAGGCTATATATACTGCACAAACCGTATCTTGTATAAATTGATATTCATTAGTTGGATGACTTTGCATCACCAAGTAATAATTTACAGTGCAACAGAATTTACTTGGCTGTTCATACAGACAAATTGTTTTCTTCACAAGGTTCAGCTGTTCAGAATATCTGCATTTAGCTAGTACTTCTTACTTTCTATCTCCAAGTACAAATTAATGCAGAATGGTTCTTTTAGTCTATTAATAAAAGCAAAGCTCTACCAGACCACAGCACATCCTTTCTCCACCTTTCCAGTGCTCAAATAGAACGTTGCTAGTGACAGAAGGAACAAACATGCATTGAGGAATTCTGCACTAGCAGACGCAACTCAAGCTTTTAAATTAAAGAGGTTCTGAAGTAAGTACTGTATTTTTCAGAAGTCCACAGACAGGGTATGATAAGTTAATTAGCTCCTTAAAAAAAAAGTTTTCTTGATATCGAGGAATTGGTGAAAAGGTGTATGACTAGTTTCAGTTCATCTATTCAAGTAAAAGCTGTGTGTATGTGGCTGACCAAGCTGTTAAATATTTTTTCCCTACAATTCTGGCACTACAAGAGGCTATACTCAAAATCCAGCACTGTCCCATTCCTCTTGCCTCACTCATGAAAATGCTGAGGGACTTCTTTACTCAAACAGATTTGTGACAGCAAGCAAATAGAGACTTCCTCACATTCCCTTGTGAGCAAGTACAGCAAACAACCTGCTGAAGGAGTCACTTCACTGGATGATGCAGACACCAGTGATCAGGGGACATCTCTTACCCCATTACTGAGCTGTATTTAATTTTCAATTTCACGGGATTCATTTGAATAGCATATCCTAACAAAAATGTGAGAACCCCTTTTCAATGTGACAGGTAATGGGAATGAATTTTTCAAGTCAAGAAAATAACAGTTTTTCCCTTAAAAAGGTTGCTTTTTAGGAATATCCAAGTGGACTGTTCACCACAGAAAATGAAAGCAGCATACTTAAAGATAATAAAGAATTTTAATTCAGAGGTAGAGGGGAGGAGGGAGAAGGAAAGAGAAGACTGTTGCATATGGACCCTTACAGCTTCTCCCCTTTACTATATGTCAGGCAACTTCCCTAAGAAGGAAGGTCTGGGTAAAAGCTGCAGATATTTGGCTTATACTCCTCAAAGCCATCCACTCTGACTTATTTCTTCTTTTCACTGACTAGAACTGAATCTTTGGGAAGAGGAAAAGGATATTCTTCCCTTTAAGATTCATGCGTATTATACAGTAACTCCATTTGCAACAAAATATCAATATCCTAAAAGCATGCAGAGTAGGAATCCTTGAACTGTTTGTATAACAAAGCAGCTTATGCAACAAGATAAATACTTTTATGTACTAAACAATTCTATTATTTACCTGCAGGACTTATCCCAGGAGTGACACAAGCATCACAACACCCATAAACTGAATGAAGAGCAACAAAGGTGTCATAAACGACCAAACAGGCCATAAGGCAACGTTGAAACTGGGAAAAAAAAAAAAAAAAGAAGAAAGCTTTAGATAAAAGTTCAGTTGTCATGTGGAAATACCAGGCAAGCAAATAAATCATAGCACAAGAAGAAACGAAATTTAAACAACGCAACCTGGAAAAATACTTGTTTCTTTACAACTTGAAAGAAAAAAAAAAAACACTAAATCGATAGTTTAGTTCTCTGCTTATTTACTGACAACTCATCCTAGAACACCAGTAACTGCTGCAGATTTGTTTTACACTGAGCAAAGCCACTCAGACCCATCAAGAGTAAAGATACTTTTTACTTTCAGAATCTCTATGTATGAACCATCTGAAAATGAAATACTCTTTGATTTTTCCCACAGGCATGCATAGAAGCTGGGAAAAAAACAACAACTTATAGTTACAGCTAATTAGAGCTGAGAATGAATTAACTACATAGAAGGTGGTGGGGGGGGACGATTTCTTTTAGAACTGATTTACGAGGATTATGGATATGACTAACTCTAAACTATAGGGAACATTTATCTTTTTCAGTCTTTCTTCCACCACCACCCCACCCCCAGCACTGCAACAAATACTGGCGTTATTCAGACACAGCACCTACACTGAAAGGGACAACCAGCTTTCATACAGAGAGCAAATATACTTGCACACAAATACTTTTTCACTCACATGCACATTTGCTCAATTCTGACTCATCTCATAAACAAATCATCTCTTACTAAACGTACCATTCTCTGACAAGACAGAAACTCTTAAATCTCATATAAGAATGAGTTTCTGTATACTTGCTATTTATACATACTGTGTTTGATAATGAACAACTATGCATTAGGAACTGATCAGGTAAAATTTTCTCTACTACAGAATATACCTTTAAAGTTTTAAACCTCACAATATAGAAAAGACACAGTACATCTAAAAGTATACTTACTACACAGCTTCAACTGCTACAAATCTTGTCTCATGAACAAATTTTGAAGGCAGAAGAAATCATGCAGAGTGGAACTAGTACTGTCACCAGTACATTCAGTAGAATTAGAGGAATGGGCTCATTTTATAAGCAGCAGCGTTTACACAGTTAGACCTGTACAGTTTTAGCAGAAGTTTGTATATATGTGTTTCAACTTACCAAATCGCTGCTGCAATAAAAGTGGTTGTTGAGATAGGTATCAGTATGGGATACCGCACATCGTAGTCCTCAATTCCACGATACCACTCAAGATATATTATGCAGTAAAAGGCAACAGATAAACAAGTAGCCAATAAGCAACTGCCAGTGACAAACCACCAACTGTGCAAGGGGGAAAAAAAAAGCACGTTAAGTACGGTCACATTTCAGTTCACATATTAATCTTCATTCTAGGCTAGAAACAGAACAGACAATACTTGTTAATTATACACATTAGCCTTTATTGTGTTTCTTAAATTACTTTTACAAAACACTTAGCTACTACAGTTTGATTCAAATGCATCAATGCATCATTCCTGTCATTTATTTTTCCCTCAAATATTTTGGAAATGCAATGCAGCAGACCTTGTCACAGTGATCTTCTATACTAACACGCTAAAAACACTTCATAAGTAATGAAATAAATTAGGGTCTATGGTAACTGTGCTTCTTACTGTAAGGTTGACTTTACCAATTTTTGTGTAGCAGAAGTGTTGTAGAAAGCTTTTAATAAGCTTTCGAGTTTATGAACTCTTAACTTTAACAGAAAAAATCATGAAAAAAAACTTTAAGATACTGAACAAAACCACAGGGAAATCCAGGATTTCAGATTCACAATAAAAAAAAGTAGGTGATTATTTAGAATGGTGCACTTTTGAGCCTATCTGGGGACATACCTCCAGATAAAGATGGGAAAGACAAACCTGGAAAAGTAGTTTCAGAGAAGCTCACAGCATAGAGCTTAGGCCCTGTTCAGCCTCCATATATTGATACAATAATGACAAAGTTCAAAAGGCACCTCCAGGTGAAGTTATCCGAAATGTTTAACATCTATCAATCCCACTGAGAATAATTTCATGGAAAATAAATAGAATAGAAAAAAAAATATAGAATTATTTCACAGAAATAATTTCGTTTATTTCCTAGTCTACTCAAAGAAGTCTAGAGAACAAGAGGGAAAAAAAACACACAAAACTTCACTGATGTTTTAAGATTAATTTCAGCTTTTTTGAAAGTCAAAACTCCAACACTTTCATTAGAATATGCAGCGATTCCTTGTACTTGAGAATAATTTTGAAGGTACAGTATTAAAACATCTTGCTATTAGAACAAATTTTACACATACACAGATGGCTCAGTAGATCCTGAAGAAAAAAGTTTTAACAAAAGATTTATTTTTCTTGAAATCTTACATTTAAGCATGATATTTACCCAAATTTAATAATAATGACTCGGGGGTCATCTGGTTTAGCCCCCATACTCAAGCAAGGCCGCCTACAGCAGGTTGCCCAGGACCATATCCAGGCAGCTTTTGAGTACTTCCAAGGATGGAGACTCCACAACTGGGCAGCCTGTTCCAGTGCTCAGCCACCCTTAAAATAAAGAATGATGATCTGATGAAACCTCTCATATTTCAGTTTGCGCTCAACTGGGCACCACTGAAAAGAGCTTGGCTCCATCTTCTTTGCCCCATGCCTTCAGGTATTTGTACACATTGATGAAATCCTCCCCCGGCCTTCTCTTCTCCAGGCTGAACAGTCCCAGCTCTCTCTATTCCTATTGTAGATCTTGTTTATCCAAGATTTAAAACACAAAGTTCAGATATAACTATCTGAATACAATTGTAAGATGAAAATGCAACATTTCTTTGCAAGAAAAGGTATCTTACCTATCTGCTTGAATAGCTTCCTTAACAGATTTTAAAAAGTCAAAGTAATATGTCACAGCAATTGAAGCCAAAATCCAGAATGCAGAATGAATATTCAGTCTAGGAGAAGGCTTCTTCTTCTTCTCTACAGCTGCACACTCTTCTGTAAATATGAACATAATTGTATCACTAAAGCCAGCCATTAAATGCAGTATGATTATACTTAAATGAAACACTATGCTTATCTTTTTAATTATTTAATATTTGGAGATGATTATACTCAGTATAATACATTTTGTACTGGAGAGGAAGCGTTCTAAAAAGCTCTGTACATTTACTGAAGTAAGAGTTTAAGCAAGGTGCCCTCTGATTAAAAAAAAAAAAAAACAACCACAAAGCAATAACAACCAGCACACTTTGTCTGCATACCTTTTTTTGGGAAATTAACAGCTGACAAGGTTAGGAAAGGCATATTTAACTACTTATGAACAACAGAGCAAACAAATTTGGAAGTGTATTTTTGTGCCCGACAGTAAAAAACTACAATACTCAATAGTCACATACTTTAAAAAAAAAAAAAAGTGAAACAGAGGTATCTGTGAGGTACAGGTGTATTTGATGTTTCATACTTTGAAGTTAATTTATCATTAAAAGTTATTGGTGCTTTATGTGCCTTCAGAAACATAAGCTATGCTAGCTCTGCATCATTGTAGATGCGTTGCCACCAGCTGAACGTACGAACGGCTTTGCTGGAGCTTACAACCACCCATCTATTTTTGTTTTATTTATTTATTTATTTATTTTTCGCTGAGCTTCTTCCCCAACTCCAGAGACGAGGCTGGCCGCAGCTCAGCCCCCTCTCGCCCCAGCTGCGCCATGGCACCGCCCGCTTCCCCCTCACGCCGAGCGTGCACCTCAGCGGCCGGGGGGGCGATGGCACAGCCCCCTCGCTCCTGAGGGCTTCCAGCAGCGCCCGTCCCCTTCCCCCTGCTCCCCCGAGGGCGGGTACCGCAGCCCCAGCCCGTCCCGGCAGCACCCACCGGCCGTCCCGCCGCCCCGGAGCGGCGGCTGCAGCGGCAGGGCGCGGGGCTCTGCCCCTTGCCGCAAATGGCGCCGGAGCCTGGGCAGCGGGTCCCCTCGCTCCCCGCCCGCCTCCATCTTGGGCAGCCCCGGCAGCGGCGGCGGGGCGGGAAAGGAAGGGCGGTGGCAGCGCTGCATTTGCGAGCGGAAAGGGCGGCCCGGGCTGCTCTTCTCAGAGGGGGAAGCCATTTTAGGCGGCCATAAACGTAGCCGAAGAAGCTGTCAGCGCTCCGTGTCGGGAAACAGCTGTTAGTGCCCGCTGCGGCGGCGCGTGGGTGCAGCGGGTGGGCGGTGGGGGGGCAGGCAGTCAGTTAATGGCGGCTGCTAGCGAGGAGCAACGTGTGTGCCCTTCACCTCACAGAGCCGTCGTGTAATGGCACCGCCAGGCCGAGAGGGAGGCTCCCGGGATGGTTCTGTAACAACATCAAGTCGCACCGAGCTGTAGCAGCTCTTTGCTTATCCATCCATCCATCCATCCATCCATCTCACTGTAGGCACAGCCTGGAAAATATTAACTCCAACTTTATTATTAGCTCCAACTCCAGCTTTAAATCTGGATCCATTTTCAAATGCACTCTTAGAGTATTTGCCCTCTCGAAATGAGAGCTTTCTTGCACGTTTTGTTTGCTGGTCTTCAGGATTGAAGTTAAGAGTGATAAAGAAAAACGCAGAAAATATTGCAGTGAGTTGTGCATCCAAAAATAATCCCTCAGGTTCTAGCTATAAGTGCCTTTCAGTTTCATCTGGATGATTTCTTTCTTGTATTCTCTCCTGATAAAATTAGACTTCTTCCTTATTATTTATTCCTAAAGGAATTGATAAAAATCATGCCTTATGTCTAGAGAACAAAAAGGTGTTTTATCACGAGTACAGCTATAGCAAATGCTGGCTCTGGTAATAGTCCAGTAATATATTATAACTTAATAGTGTCAAGAGTGACACTAATCCCCACTGAAAGTAGTGAACCCTATGACGAATATCCAAGTGTACAGACCTGTTTTCTCAAAATAACTAAAAAATAAGAAATACAGGGGAAAAACTGGGAGACTGGGTAGCATATAAATATTTTGACCTTCACATTTTGCAGCCCATATACTCTCGATGACAGCAGTGATTTAAATAGTACAGGAGTCAAATAGAAATATTTTTTTCTATTCAGTAAAAGTTCAGATTCTTAGGAGGTAGACTGAAAAATAATAATTTCGGTATGTGTTTTACTTAACAAAAGCAGATTTATAGTCATTCTAGCTGTATATAAATTGAAGTTCAAAACATATATGTTGTTACCCAATTATACTTTTCCTTTTAGAAAGTAAACTGAGTATTTTGCATGAAAACAATGAGTATGAGAAATATGTCGTGTTTTCACATACCATAGTCATTCCTTGCATGCTGCATGGCTTTCATCAACATAGAAGTTTTGCAGATACGTCTGTTACTTCATGTTGAGAAAACAGGAAAAGCAAAAAGAATGGCATGTAGGCTGTGAGTAAATATATATTTTATCAGTAAACCTTTATAAAGTTCAGGCCATCACAAGGGTAGAAACTACCAGGTAGAAACTAGATAGTATATGAGGTAGACGTGCTCTGACTGTTTTTAAGCACTTCTAAACCTCTTGATTAACTAATGACCTTATCAAGTGCCTTTTGAAGTGGATGAAAAAACTAGGATAAGTCTTGATGAAATAGTAGGCCTTCTGCAAATATAGCCTAATTCAGTACAGCAGCCTTACAACTCAATACACTTAAATTGGTGTAACTATTGTAATGATAACCCTAAAAGTGCATATGACCAAGTTTTTCAATATATTTAGCTAACACTTTTTCTTATATTTGGTTTGAGTTGTAGGTGCTGGAATAATGGAAAATTTGGGTTAATCTGTGTGTTTTGCTAGTAGAAGAGTAACACTTGCTCTTTGTGTATATTCAAAGAGTAACACTTGCTCTTTGTGTATATTCAGTTGAAACAGCATGATTGCACAGCTCATCAGCATGCACTTAGCTCCAGCACCTGCTGCATCCTGCCCAATGTAAGGGTGAAACAAGGCACAGGAGTTATGATGAGGGAATTGTGGACAATAATTTGCAGTGATAAAGGAATTGAGGCTTCATTACTTAAGCTACTCAAGGCGTATATTTTAAAAAGACAAGTCCTGTACCTGAGCTGACATAACCAAAGAGCCCAGGAAAAGAGAAGGCTTGGGGAGGTCCTCACTTCAGTATTCCAGTACTAAGAAGTTGGCTTCAAAAAGGAGGAAAGCACTCCCTTCACAAGGAGAAATATGGAGAAGGCGAGGGGAAAGGGGTATAAGCTATGCTGGGAGACATTTTTGTCTTGAAAGAAGAAATTATTATTATTTTTAACAGTGAGAACAATTAATCACTGGAACAACCTCTGCTTGTGTAGTGCAACCCACTTATGTGGTGAAATCCCCATCAGCAGAGACTTTCAAAATGCAGTTGGCCAAGGTGCTGGATAATCTCATCTAGGTTCCCTTTTCCCATAAAGGGTTGGACCTGTTGATCTTTCGAGGTCCCTTCCAACCTGGGCTGTTCTATGATTCTATTTTCATGTAACCTGGTATGTAGATACACTACATTGTATAATCTACCTGTAGGTGTTAACTTGTCAGCAAAGCGGCTGCTAATGGTAATTTGGACAATGTGTTTTCCTAAATGTGCTATTACCAGTTTTACAGATGAGTGAGACTCTAGCGAGGAGCAAAGGAAGGGTTCTGGTTATTCTTTATTACTTTGCATTGACTTTTGAGTACATTCAGCCTAAAAGATACAAGGATGGAATGTTTTGTTTTGTTTTCTGCTTTCATTTGCATCTGAATTTTACATAGTGAGAAGAAATTGTTTTTCCTATTCTTAGAACATGTGTTACATAAGGATCAACCACATCACAGTCTTTAGTGACTACAGTAATTATTTTTCATTTAGATCAATTGAGTATTTTGAATTTAACAGATCATGGGAGCCTCTGAGCTCAGCTTTCTTAGCAATGAAATAGAGGTTTCTTTGTTTTACTTCCTTTGAGAAATGATTACCTCAGCCTTCACTTTCATGCTAGTGATTCAAATAAGAAACAAAGGAAATCATGCATTCTCTTTGCAAAAGCTATTCAAATGAAATATCTTTGATTTAAATGTAGTAATTAAATAAATGTGTGTTCGAAAAGGTTAAGATGCATTAGTGTTGTAAACTGAAGACTCCTGTTTACCTACAGAGTAGGTATTGTGCAAAGAGCTGAAATGAGAGCTTCCCGTCCCTGACTCACTGTTGACCTTAACCTGGACCACTCATGTTCAGTGTTTGTAGAGCTGAGATGTTTTCTGTGATCTGTTCACAGAGCTTCTCTGATTCAGATGTTATTAATCTGTTAAAGAATAGATAGTGATCAGGAGCTGAACGGAGACTGTTACATAATCAACAACCTAATTAACAAAGCATCTGAACAATGGACATGGTACGGATGATTAATTCTTGCAAATAAAAGTTTAAGAATTCCTGTAGAAATGTTAAGAAGTATTCTAAAATATGGTGCTTTATCTGAAAAAAAATAGTTAACACTGTGAAAGGAATTTGTGGGTTTGAAGATTCTGTGAAACAAATGTACAAAAGTTGGAGTTAACAGCAATTTTTGTGTTAAATATTTTCCTCATCTTTCACGACGTGACTTGTTCCCATGTTTTCAGAAACTGATTTCAACACCTTCAGGTTCTTTTATTTTAAATAACAAATAATGTTTTGTAAGTTATTTGAGAGTTTTTTAATTATAAATGAAAGCTGAATTTTGTGATCTAGCTGTATATTTTTAAATTAATTTTCTCAGTGTTTGCTGAGTATTTGCCATTTACTGACTAGTTGTTTTAATTTCGATTTAAAGTAACTCATAATGAGGCACACAAATGGTATCTTCTTATATTCCTTGACTGGGTTCATATAAATTTTAGAATTAGGTTTCTCGGTTACTTTCTCACTTTTAGAAAGTCAAATTAGTTTTCTGATATTCCAGTAAATATTGTGACATTTTCCCCATTACAAAAGTCATTAACTAAATGCACCCAAATATTGTGTGTTGACAAGAAACCTGCCTGAAATTTTCTTCATTTCTTACCTAAGTAGGACATTTTTAATTAAAGGAGGTTGGCTATAATGTAGGTGTATTCTTAATTTTGAGGAGTGAATGTGCAATGTTCTCTGTGCTTTCTGTTCATAAACTAAGAAATAATACTGTAAGTAGTAACTTGTTGCTTCCCCAATTAGGACTAAAAAGATAGATGGGTGATGATTCTCGATCTTTTCTGAACGTTGTGCTTGGGATAAAGCAGTACACTGCTTACACTGGGTAAAGAAGCAAATGCATTGTCTAACTCATCCAGGTAAGAAGACAGCCTTCAAATAGCACTGCTGTTTCCTTGCTTTCATCTAGCATTCCTTTATTTCAATTCTGTACAATGGAAAAAAAGTCACCAAAGGACTGAAAGCACGTGATGTTGTTAGTAACTTAATGCAGATCTGAAAAACAACCAAAGGTTAAAACTCAATCTAGTCTGAATGTTGTACATACACAAACCATTGAACTCAAGTTGAATTCTCAGGTGAGTATTAAATGACAGTACAGCCCCGACCTCACCCTTAAGGAAAGAAACAATACATATAACAGTGTTTGATATGGACAATGCACTACCTTTTTTAAGCATGCAAACATTTGAACTTCATGAGCAAAACGAAGGGAGAAAAGATAAAGAAGACTGTTAAAAAGGGGAAGAAGGCATCTAAGGGAACTGAGAAAGAAGGCACCACATAATGTAATCTGATTTGTCTAGTTATATTATTCTTCACCTTGAAGGTTGTCAATGCAAATTACAAAAAAGTAGCTGGTCCAGAGCATTATGCTAGTCTGATACACCCATTTGATGGAAGTCAACACCTTTAATTATCCTTGTTGAAAATCTCAGGTAGCTTCAATGTTTGACTCTTGCCTTTTGCTATAATCTATATTAAGAATATATGTTACAGCTTGGATCTTCAAATGTGTAAAAAAAAATAAATAAAAATCTGCTAGAAGTTGGTAAATAAATCTGCCCACCGTGTCTCCTAGATCATTTCTTGAATTTGGTTTCACTTAACTATGCTTACTTTCTTAGGGAGGACAATGACTCTCAAAATGTTTTCCCAAGACTACAGTTTAATGATACACAGCATTTGGCAGCAATACTCCACCTATAATTGTTCTTGACTACTCAGTACCAAGTAGTGGTATATAATACCTCTCAGTTTGAGGATTTGATCTGGTTTTAAAAGCCTGCGAAAAATTGCAGGGGACAGCAAAGAGGCAAAAGCAAATGGCCAGATGTGGGAGGGGGGGAAAGGGAACACTTGTGAATTACTGAAACCGATTTCCTCACTGAGGAAAATCCTGTGCAGCCATGCACATCTGTAACACTATGACAAGATTTTCATACTACTTAGTGCACTTAGGAACATCCTACAGTATACATTTTTTTGAGTAATGAAAGCAGATCTGTTTTTTGCAGGAAGACTATGCATCAATTGTGGGTATGGGCATGTGGGCATTCAAATTTATTATTCCTAGAACTTTCTGCTCTATTTACACTTGATGCTTACTCCTTATTCTAGGAGTATTGGTCTGTTTAGACTTGATGCTTTATTTTTATATTGCTAGAGGCAATTTTTTTTTTTTAGGCTGCTGGTAGCATATTAGCTATTTGGGGGGATGGTCTAATGCCCTCTCTGCCATTGATTTGACTTTTGACTGCAGCAATGAAATAGACAAAGCTGCTGTCTAACCTCTGAAATCACTCACTGTTCACCAAAAAGCTGAATTGTCAAAGGTAGAATAGGTGAGAGAGTTTTGCAGCAGCAAGAAAGAAAAAGGAAACACATTTCATGGTGTAAAACAGGAAAATTGTAGGAACAAAGGGTCCGTAAAATTCCTTGTAGTAAATGGTAGAGTGGATAGATGGGGAAAAAAATCAATAAAACCCTGTAAGCATAAGAAATGTCTGTACAATTCAGTAAAAGCATTTACACTGGCAATTGATTTAGAAGTCCAAGGCAGAAACACTGGTAAAATAACTATTGGCTTCAGTCATTGCAGCACTTGCTTTAATGGTTTAAAAAGAAAAAGAAAAGTCTAGAAGAAAATTCTGGTCCTGTCTCAACCTCCAAAAACATTGGATTTGTCATGCATGGATACTGTATAATGTCAACAGCAGAATATTCCTCCTTGAATTCCTTATCATCAAGAATCAAAGGCCATCAGAAAGGCAGAAAATCAAGCACATAAAAGTGCACTTCATGCTTCCTATTTATACAATAATGTCTGGATCTTAGGACTTCATTACATGGCTACTAAAAGAACAGAACAAAGGAGTAAAATTCACATATTTTGAGCCATCTACAATGCAGGCAAGTTTCTGGTGTTATTTTTCATTGTTTGTCATCTAAATGAGATGTGATTTCAATGCTTTTGGATGGATTGAGCACTTCATGCATTTTAGTGGAAAAAGAGTCTGTTAGGCTAAAGTCCTGATACCCAGGTAGGAGAAAGAAGTGTTAAAACGTAAAAACAAAAGGGGAAGTGTTGAGGTTTAAGTGTAGATTTACACTTTGTATGATTTTCCAAAAGAAGGGATCCAATAGCAAAGGATGGACCAATGAAATGTTTGTTTCCAGAGCAAATTGTAATGGCATTTTGAATTGTCAATGAAGTTTTGTTAGTTTGATTGTTTAAAAGAAAATATGAGGTATCAGTTTCCCTGTGTTTCTTGCTGGTAGTATTACTCTGCACATCCTATCAGATACCAATAAACATGCGTTCTCTTCTGCTTTTATTCACGTTGCCTTAGATGAAGATCGTAGTATGTTTAAAAGCACCTTCTTTTCTAATAAGACAAATGCATGTGAGAGTTGAGCTTAACTCAGTAATCAGGCTTCAATTAGGGTTTTGATGCTGTTTTAGTAGTAATGCATTCTACCTAAAAGCCTGAGAATAGCACTGGTGGGTAGGCAGACAGAGACACAGTTTCTGTTATTCTGTTTATTTCAAGTAATTTTGGGTATGATAAAACTGATTGTGTATGAAGGCAGTTATTTTACTTCTGATATAGCTCAGAGGGGGAGTTGAATATCAAGAGCTGTCGCTACACAAAATCTCCAGTCAGAGGAGCTGTGTGGAGTCTCTATTTGAAATAATTCCAAGTCTTGTAGTATAAATTAAAAAGGAGAGATAAATAAACCGTAAAATTTGTTTGACATAAGGACTAATGTCTGGGATCTGCAGTCTTGGGGAGAAAAGAACCCAACAATCTAAGTAAAAAGTTTCAGGGCGTTTCAGTCCTTACCCTGTGAGACTGTAAAAGCATGAGGATGCAGGTACAAAAGGAATTGTATCTGAACAAGTACAAAGAAAACCAGTAGGATACAGGTGCAAAAGGAATTGTATCTCAACAAGTGCAAAGAATAGTTACCAATAAAACTTCTTCTAGTCCAAGTGAAATTTAGAATTCAATATAAAATGACACTTCCTGTAGAAGTACTACTGGGAAACACAATATGCTGCTTTTCTTGGCTGACAGAGCAGAAAAGAAACTTAGAGGACTTATTCTTGGTTTTTCTTGAAAACTAAACTGGGAGAAGAAAGGGACAAACGTTGAATATATTGATTGAGATATCTTGTGACCTGTGAATACAGCTCAATGTATAGAACAATATGCCCTTTTTTTGCTTATCTTGCACAAAAAGTTTAATATTTGCTCTCTTATTTCCTTAATAAGGGTGAGTGTTACAGCTTTAGAAGTTTCCGAATGAAGTAATGTATTGGGTCTCTGTATCCTGTGGTCATCAGCTATGAGCCACTACTCATGTTGGGGTCTGACTGCATTGTACTGATGCAATCGGATTGTAGCACCAGGTGGGAGGATTGGTTTTCACTAGGAGAAAGAAGAATGAACTACTCTAATGCACCCGCACAGTGGAGTGCTGAGCACAACAAATAAGTAGACATCCTTTGAAGCTTTTTTCTTTTCAGTGATTAAATTCTGATGCTGTACTTATCAAGAAAGCCACTAGCTTTAAACACTCTTCTAATTTACAGTACTTCCATTTTCCTCCTTCATCCCAAGACATCCAAGTTCCAACGCACTATTTTAGAAAGGAAAATTTTAGTGATAATGCGTATCTTATGGAGATGCAGTATGCCATTTAGAAAGCTAACAAACAGACTCTTGAACATTTTGTAATGCTATATTAATACCATCTGATTGTTCATCATCAACTTATTGTGACTGCTAACATTACCAGTGTCTGCTAAACACAAGCTTTGTGGAAAAGAAAGTTAAAAAAATGCTACAAGAAGTGAATTCAGAACACCCAGAACCACTGCAGTTTTGAGTTAGAGCTTCCTCCTTCAAATACATGTATGCACAGGTGGATAAAAGTCCTGTTGTGTTCTTGAAGGTTACAGATGCCAGAGTCACTCAGGAGAGGATTTAAGAGCTGTTCAATAAAATTAATCACCTGACTGAAAAGCTGGGATCAGATAATGTTTAATGAACGTATTAATTAAACTCCAATCAGCAAGTTTCCAAATTAACACCGTGGGCTGTACCCTGCTGTGCTCTTACGCTGTCTAGAATAATCCTTTTTACATATTGCGTGCTATCTGAATGCAATCAGAGATCTTCAGATAAACTGATACTGTTGCCCCCTTGGATTTGCTAAATCTTAAGGTTGTACAAAAAAAAAAAACTAAAAAAAACAACACACTAAAGAACAAAAGAGCATGCAGGGTACGTAACTTGTATATGGGCTTCAGTCGCACTTGAAGGAATCTGTAATTAGAAGTGTAGCCTCCTCTACCATATTATAGTACTTCCAGGAACATGCAGAAAGAAAAATACACTAACTTGCAAGGCATATTCCTCCCCCCACCCTTTTTTTCTGCCAATAGACTAGGAAAAGGTAATAAATACTACTCCAATAACATATAATGAAGTAATACTTTAATTATAACATGACCATAGTAAACTCCCACTACTGACCATCAATAAGGAGGCATTAATTTGCTCCATATCTGCCAAATGATTACATAAAAATTGACTGGTAGCTTGATCTGCTTTGCCCTGTACAGAGAGAGCGGAAGAATAAGATGCAGAAGTCACATTTATAGTCCCTCATAGGCGCTACTAGCACAACAATGTCAGCGCACAGTGGAAGTCAGGCATTTCAACCATTAAAAATCACAAGTTACAGTAGGAAAAAATGTCAAGGACAAATCCTTCTCAGCTCATGTGTATTGTCATTTTGAGATTATATTCCCTATTTTCCGTTTTAAACCAATGTGTAGTGTTTCTGATCATTTAGTCTGCTGCTTTGCCTCATTCCCAGGTGTTGTGTAGCGATCAGAAGTAAACCCTGAGCATGAGACACTAGAACTCCGAAATGACAGCAACCATGTAAATGTCTGGTTATCTGTTCACCTGCATAAATACAACTGTAGTACAACTTCAAAGGTTCTTTAGGCTCTTAAAGCGTTTCATCTGATACAGATCACTTTTTTGTCTACATATTAGAAAATGCCGATGTTTTTTATGAGCAATAAACTGTCATTCTCCCAACCTGTGAAAGATAGCTTGCAACAAACTCCAAAATAAGAATTTGCCATGAATCTTTATCTTTAAATGCATAGCATGAACAATCCACACTGCCCTTAGCAGTCTGACACCAGTAAAAAATGATGTAACTGATGAGTTCATGAGCACGTCACATGAATCTTAGGCCTTTAGTGAAAACAGGGGCAGGTAATGCAGCTTGCCGACTAGTAGCGTAACCAACTTTGCTGCTACCCAAGGCACTGGGCAGAGGGAGCTGGTGCCATCCCACTCGCAATTTGACCTGAGCTACGACATGCACTCCCACAAAAAGGCAATTAAAAGCAGCTGGCTGAGAGTGGAGGTGGATAAACAGAAAACCAACCCTGAGATTGGCATTTTGAAGTGTAGGATAGAAAGAGATACTACAGCTTAGTTTGAAGGTAGGAAGAAGAGGATGGAGACATCACAAAGAATTAGCAGCCACAACTTGTAGCAGCTGCTGCTGACTGCACCCATGACTGTTGGGTTATCACAAGAACCTAGGATATAATTAGCAAAGCACAGCAAATGTCCTTATTTTTTATACAAATGTCTATAATTTCTACATGTTTGTGTCAATAATATTTTACAGTCAACAACGGTGGAAGATAACAAGTAAGAAAAGGGCATGATTTGGAATGACTTCTAAACAAACAAAAAAACTGTAACAATTACTGTAACAGAACTATTTAGGATCTTTATGCAACATCAATATTTGTTGTAAGATAAAAAGCGAAAAGATTAATGGCACTGTATTAACGTCAGTTTCACTGACAAGGCCTTATTCATGTCCCTTCCCAAATTAAAAACAAACAAAACAAAAACACATACCTAAGCTTTTGAAATGTGTTTAAACAATTTCTCCAAGTTTCTCCATGGTCGTAGAAAAGTTTTATTTATCTATCTCCAAAGCTTTTCGCATGAATCAACAACAAGCATTTAGTGAAGAGACCTTATAAACTTATTAGGCACTTTTATTTCAAGTTTTCTTATAAACAAGACAAATATATACTCAGAAAAACTGGACCCAAAGTATCAGACAGTTAAAAGTTTTCATGCTTTTAATATATTCAATATTTCTATAAATTCTGATATTTTAGTTATGAATTTTATAAATGTACATCTGCATAGCTTCCTGAAGTCACTACGTAATTTTCCAGAACACCATTACCACCTACTGCAAGAAATTTTCACTAGCTTTCCACTACTGTTCTTAAGAGATTACTTCATGGAAGGATATTGCCTGTCTGGAAGTATTTTGCATATGATTAAAACCCTATAAACTTATAAATTTATATATGTTTATAAACTTATAAACATATAAACCCTATAAACAAGTAACTTTCCCCACGTAACTCTGTCTCTTTTAAGATTTCTGGCCTTTTAAAATTCTTTCAGTGACTGCAACATAACAAATTATGTATACTTTATGGATTGCGTGCACAGTCTTTGTTTAATTGTAAACTGCAATATTTATTTTATTTAAGATGGTGTTTTAAAGTCATTTATTTTAGGTCTTGTGACACCATTTACAGCAAAGTTGGTTGCATTACTCGTTTAAACATTAAGTAGCTATGCATGTACAGGTAACAGTCTTCAGATTTTCACTGAACGTGCAACATTATATACACAAACTTGACAGACACTGTAATTATGCATTTTACAACACAAAATTAACTGGCGATGAAAGCCTGTGTATATAAGCTATAGTGCACATAGGGGCTAGCAGTCCTACCATTTCAAACTGTACCACAACAAAACACGTATTCCGTAGTGAGGTTTTGAATATGAAAATTTGCTCTTACAATAGTTTCTATAAAAAGTCACACAATCCAAGTCCTGAAAAACATCCATGCCTATAAATTATGTCCATTACTGGAAGAATTTCAATATAGTCAGGCAACAACTATTTTCAATGCCTTTTAAAACTTGTACAAAAAAAATATACTTTTCCATAAAAATCAAAAAATAAAATATCTGAAAAGAGATATGCAGTACTTCCCAAATTTTTCGTGATAAATTTAGAAAAAGAAGAGGAATCCAGTCTTAAATTCTGCTATCATATACACAAACCATTTAAACTGAGACCTA
This sequence comes from Anser anser, assembly GCF_964211835.1. Taxonomy (NCBI): domain Eukaryota; kingdom Metazoa; phylum Chordata; class Aves; order Anseriformes; family Anatidae; genus Anser; species Anser anser. The sequence continues at coordinate 65,163,289 of NC_139724.1, forward strand.
TGCATGATGTTTGTACACTTGTCAGGAGCATTTGACTCAGTCTCTAAGTCTAAAATGCAAATGTTATGGAAAGTATGAAAACTCTTACTTCAGGAGCTTCACTTTGTCCTTTAAAACTTTGAATTTGGGATTGTTATTCACTTTCTTATTAAATATGACTAGAATATCCTCTTCTGATTTGTGATGCTCACCAGCTACTGCGTAATACTGAGCTATAACCTGCACAAAGAAAGAGAAGGAGTTTTCAGTTAGTAAAGATGATCCACTTAGAACAAAAATATATTGATATTAATGTATTAGAAGTACCATGGAATCTATCACGTTATTGTTCCTTTGCAGAATTTCCTGCACTGTATTTCCCCTCTATTCTAGTAAGCTCTAAAGAACATGTCCAGCTGACATTCTGTCAATTGATATTCTGTTAAGTACTGTCAAACATATTTGCATATATGAAAAAAAAAAATATTTTTCAAGTTAAAAAAAATCTCAAGACCAAACTAGATTTAAGAACAAAAAAGGTGTTCTACTATACCTTTTTTCGTAGTTTTTTAATTGAAATTTCATTATCTGGAGCCTGTTTCAGAACAGCTTTGATGGTTCCTTTCCAGTTGAATTTACCTAGAGAATAATTAAGTAATTTACATAACACTGTAAGTAAAATAAGGTATTTCCAAGTCTTCTTTAGTAGGAACCAGCCTTCAACCTACTACTTCTAGAACCATTCCAGCTACCATCACAGTTCACTGTTACCTTACTGACCCTACTACAACAGGGCATCTTAAGCATAAAGCCAGTATGTGCAGTTTCTTAAGGTTTTAATAGGATAGCCATGAAGAATCAACATACTACTTGAACAACTCGGGTCAGGGTTGCTTTTACCAAACTTCTGGGTTTCAGCTATAAAGCAGTAACCATTACATAACACAGGAACAGTTGGGAAGATCCCATCTTCCCACCCTTACAGCACAAACAGAGACTTTCACACAATACCCACTTCAGAGGCCGTTAATTGGTAACCTTCCAAATACACGATCTGTGTGTTCAAGTACGGGCATTCCCCAACAGTAATGAAGGGCATTGACTTACCTAAGCATAAGCTAAGGTCAAACACAGATAAACCTGAAATTTATGATTCAATGAGCAAACATGGGGATGTAAAAGATACACAAATACAAGGGAGACAAAACTGCCATCATTTTTCCTCTATATTGGCTAAGGTGCATGGCAGCAGGGAAGAAACCTAACATGGTGAAACAAATACACCAAATTCCTGACCGTTCAGTGAAAGTAAGCGTAGCTAAAGGTTGCTAGCACAGAAGTAACATGAGAGAATTCAGCATTCAGGTGTAAAATGTAGCACAGACTACTTCCTCTGGAACAGAATGCTATGACTGAGGCACAACTTATTTCATGGGTTGCTGCAGAAGCACTGCACTTATATTCTGCACTAGGTCTTCTGCAGAACAGTTTTTTAACTGCTAGAACTTCCCCTTTAAGAATACCTTTATCTGTTCCCACAGTTTCTTCATTGCCATTGGTGTTTTCTGTTTCCATGTCTTCTGAAATGCTTTCAGTTTTCATTCTCTTTTTTGTGATATGAGGTTCCTCTAGAGGTGAAAATTGAATGAAAATAAACATTCACAAAAGGTGATAGAACTAGAAGAGAAGTTCTTTAAAGACAGTTTCTGTTCTTATAAAAGAAGATTGGATTGGCTAAGATGTTCACATTTTGTAAAACGACTGACTGCAACCAGCATTTTAAAATAAATCAAGTTTTGTATGTGTAGCATTAATTACTTGAAAAATTCTACCGAAGAAGATTATTGATCTTTAAGGCATTGACAAAAGTCTCTTTAACACAATAATATATTAAGTAGGATGGATACCTTCTGCATGTTTATGTTTGCGTTTCTTTCTATTTGTTTCCTCTTCTATTTCATTCTGATGGCCATTTCCATTTATTTCCAATTCATTCTCCAAGCTCTCCTTTCCTTTTTTAGACTTTTTATTCTTTTTTGTTTCTGAGCTTGCAGGCTGGTTTTCCAATTTCAATTCTTTTTTCTCCTTCTTGTTGTTCTTTTGTCTCTCTTCTTTTCGTTCTCTCTTATTCTTTTTCCGCTCAGTTTTATCATCTGTAACTCCATTTTCTTTTGCCACTGTTTTTTCCCCACTTTCTGCAGACTGGACTTCTTCCTTCTGTTGTGGTTTGTCATGTTCTTTTTTGCCTGACACCTTTTGTTGAAAGACAGATTATTACAATTTTTACATGCCTTTTTTGATAATGCAACTTTTATTCAGTATATTATTCATGAACACCACCAATATCCTGAATTCAGTCTTAACATCACGGGAGAAGTGTTATCTTGCAACAAAAATCTTTGGATCTACTTAATTTTATTTTTCTATGTTCTACAAAATATGTTGTATTATGCAAATAGTGTATTTATTAGATTGATACACGTTTAAATACTCAATTCTCAAGGCATGTAAAATGTAGTATCAGAATTTCTAAGGGCACAAGCTTGATGCGAACACCAGAAAACATGAATATGGCAAGACACAGCATTAGGTACTTCCTACATTAAAATACTAGTTAGCAAACACTAGTCAGCAGGCAAAGATACCTTTCTGAAACTGCTATTAGCAATTAGTCATATTACCAGAATGCAAGTGATAGGCAATGTGCAGCTCAAAGAAGTGTCCATGTAGTCTTTTAATATATGTTTGCTAAAAGTAGTAAGAGTTGTCTCTCCTGTAACTTAAGAGCTATGCAGATAAACATTTTTAACTGCATTCCTGTTGTTTGATGTTGTACATCTGACTTAACTTACATCTCTGGTTGCTTCAGAAAAAATATCCCACACCTGGTCTTGCAAAGTGCTGTCAGTAATTCTCAAACTGTTCTTCATCCAATTCTGTGCAGGAAAAAAAAAACAAACAACAGACAAGCAATAACTTTAAAAGGTGCATCTCTCATTTTTTTCTCGATTACCATATATTCAGTTCTTGGTTTTTTAAATTTAAGAATTTGATTATTTCTTGTGATGAAGATCTGGTTGGATGTTTACTTTCTATGCATACCTTAGAACTCCATGCTAAATTGTTTTGTTTCGTACCTACATATTAAAGCCTATGCCATGCCTTTCAGTTGTCTCACCAATAGTAATCCAGAAGAGGTTAATATTAAAGACTATCCTCAAGCTTTTTAACAGTGCTGATTGTGTTAATGTCCTGCTAAACCTTTTGGCAGTGGAAGGGGAAAAAAAAAAGGCTAAGTTGTAATTCTTTACTGATACAACATACTGATAAAACATTTGGAATCTGCCATGTCTGTGAAGCAAAATTCAGTGAAGCATCCTTTGTGGGAGATTAAGTCAGAATGCTGAGCAACAGGAAAATTCTGAAAGAAAGAGTATCTCAAAGAAACCAGAGTCACAGAAATCAGAATTCCTTAAAATGTGTCTAAGAACATGGACATTCAATAGAAATCGAAAATTTTAAAAAAAGTTTTTAGAAAAATGAACAAGCCTATACATGGAACCATCCAAGCCTAATCTCCAAGTCTGACAAACTTTGTGAATCTCTGGCTTAACAACTAATGAAAACTGCATAGAGTCCTTTTATGAAAAAAGAAATATGTTTCAAACATATCCTATTTGAAACTTGGCTATTACAGCATCCACTTCCCAATGCTCAAATAAAGCAATTTGTATCACCTTTGTTAAAAGAGTGTCACTCACTAAGAAAGTCTATTTTTAAGCTCACTGCACAGATTACTAGAAATCTCTTAAAACGTACCTGAAATTTTACTTTTTTTCTTGGAATGTTATCAAAGATACGCATTTGCTCCAAAATGTTCCGCACTTTAGGGTTGACATTTGGCTTCTTCATAACTTCATGAATTTTCTGAACGAAGAAAACCAGAATGAAATCAGCAAAGCAGCGTAACGATCAAATGATGCATGCAAGGTATGCACGTTGGAAACACACTGAACAGAAAGCACACACAGACTGTACAGCCTGCTGAAACCATTCAATAAGCATGAGAAAAACCACTAACCTTTAGATTTATCATAAGATTAAATAAGCATCAGTTACCTGTATAAATATTCATACTTACGCACTAAGCAGAGGCAAGCAGGACTGCTCACCAATGCTTTCTGCTGTAAAGTTACAACCTATAATAAGAGCATTTTAAAGTAAATTAACTATATCATACAACGGAGTCCTGTGAAAAGGGCCTGCATTGATTAAAGGAACTGTTAACTGCTTGATCGCTTTTTGTAGAATTTTAATTTCTGGAGTTAACTGTGAAAAGCAGGCCACAGTTTGAAATGCATTTCCTCTGGCAGCAGTTGCAGCTTCAGCAATCATTAATCCCCACAGGCAGTTCAGGCATATTCCTATGCTACCTGTGCCAGTACAACAGCACAGAGAGGGCCAGGCTTGGGCCTTGGAGCAGTTACTTGAACAGCACCGCTGCTTGCTGCAGCACAAAGCTCACTGTACTCTGAGCTTACCATTATTTAAAGATGCAGCCACTGGACACCGGAGAGCCTTCCTCTACTTATGAAAATCTGCTTACTGAAAGGTTTTATGGACCGGTCAATAATTCCTCTCTTTTCTGTGCAGAAGGTGCTTACTACTGATATTTTTCATAGCGACAGCATTCACATCATACTGCCTTTGAAATTCTGATGATGTTACATCTCAACAATGATACTAACCTGTTGACTTTAACAGTATTTTTCATATGCCTTCAGAATGAATGTAGTACTTAGTACTTTGTTGGATTGTCTTCTATATGAGACAGAAGTCAACAAATCCATGGACAAAGATGAACTAACTGACTTTATTTAATGGTGTTTTAAAAACATGTTTGGAAGTTCCTTCTTAAAACCATTAAAGGAAGCTAATAGCTGTAAGCGGGTAGGTTATTAGGACAGAAATTGTAGGAGACGTCTCCTGTGATACGTGCTCCGCTATTCAACATATTTACAAATGATCTGAGAAGAGGGCAGGAAAATTTTCCTGATGATATGAAGCTATTCAGGATGAGGACTGTGAAGAATTCCAGGAAAATCTTATGAGAATGAGTGACTAGGTAGTAAAAAGGTGAACTAAATTCAACACAAACTCATGTAAAACAGCATGCTTAGGGAAAACAATCTTCACATCTAAAATGACAGGTTTTAAGTTGACCACTGGTGCTTAGAAGTAAGATCTTGGTGTTGAAATTGCCAATTCCATGAAAATGTCAGCACAATGATCAGCAGCAACCAAAAAAAAAGGCAAAACAATGGACAAAAGTCATTAAGAACAAAGAAGGAAACAGCAAACATCATTGTGACAGAGTCTACAGTTCATCCATATCTTGAAGAGTTTATGTAGTTCTTGTAACCTCATTTCACAAGGATAGAGTGGAACTGTAAAAACTAGTAGAAGACACATTCGAAACAAACACAAGGTGTATTTCTTACCTGCATGAGCAATAGACCTGCCAAGGAATTGCCAAAAGAATGTTGCAGATGTTGAGAAAAACAGATCTTTGGTTTTATCCAGTAGAGCTTCTCTAATGTCATTAAAAATTATCAACAGTTACTTATCATATCAGTATTTAATATAAACCTTACCTGAATCCACGCCTGTTGTTTAGCATCTCCTTTGTTGGCTTTGGCTTCAAAATCTTTTCCACCGTATTTCTGGTCTTCACTTACACACTTCACATGGTCTTTATAGTCATCGCCCCTGAACAAAGAAGATTTTTAACTATAGTTCTGTAAAGTGTTTCAGTCCTACAAACTATGCAACACTTACGTAATCAAGAAACTGAAGTAATAGGTAGTATCTATCATTTATGCCTCAATACTGTCAATGCTCATACATGAAAAGCTCAACATGGTTAAGTACATGCTTATATGACTGCTTACGTTTTGTCATGCTACAGCATTCAGCAGGAATTTGACTCTCATCAAAATGAGATCTGAGTCTTCAGATCATTTATTAGTAAGTCTTACACACATTTGTTCATGTAATACGCAAAGCTTCTAGCAAATATCTGTTTTATGACTCACATTGACACACTTTAAAATTAATAAAATGGGTAAAAATGCTTGCAAAAAAATAATTCCTTAATATGGATACACTAATGTAGTAATGCAGCTCTAATCAATGTGTAAATGCCCCCAAAAAGGAACAATTGAAACAAATCTTAATCTTTTGTCAGTGAAGTAAGTACCTGGAAATAAAACCATTATTTGAGAATAATCTTATTTTCTTAGACAAATTCATATATTCATATTTTGAAAGCAGATAGTAGCACTGCTTTCTTCTAAGCGACAAGAGACAGAAGTGCTTATGAGAAGTGATAAGTTCAGCATTTTGGATGTTACTGACCATTTCATTCTCTCTGCAGTAGCAGAATAAAAACAGCTGTGAATCAAATGATGAAATAATAGTAACAAAAAAAATAAATCTGCAATTCTGTTTACAATGTGGTTTAAATGTCCTTTGGTCACAGATCACAATGCCTAAGAATAGCAGCTTCTTACTGCAAACACTCTAACGTCACTTGGTTGTTAGGCAACTTTCCAATACTGTATCTTGGAAATCCGCAATTTCCCCCAAAGGATTTAAATTTTAATATTCAGCTGTCTAACTTAATACTTCAATAAACATTTAAGTAATGATGAGCATAGCAGTACTACTTCTAGCAATGCCTAGAAGTAGTATCCAGTGTGTAGAAATGGTCTGAGTGTGTATTCTCAGTACCCATGCCTGCTTTACCTACTGCTAATGGCTATCCCAGCAAGATAAATCATGATTCTTGTCGGTCTTATGCCAACGTCTAGGTAGCATCAGGAAAGATGCCAAAAGCTGCTCATGCTTCCACTCTGGACAAGTGGAAGGAGCCTTGCTGCACGTCTTACTGCTAGTGTAGGAAAACCTCCAAAGCCCTTGTTCACACTTGGATGATTAAGTTTGAAATAAATGTTCCCACTTTTAAATATAAATTTGAATTACCCAGAAATTGTCAAAGTTAATTCTAACACACCACAGAAAAACTTTAAATTCGTGACACCCACTGCAGAGTGAAGGAGGCTATTTCCCAGAATTTACCTACCAGAAATCCTTGCCACAATCCATGCAAGAAAGGCACTGGCAGTTTCTGCAGATGTTCACATGTTTTTCAACTTGTGCTTTCTTCACAGACTCTCCGCAGGCATTGCACGTGAAAACTACCATGTTGGTGACCAGGCGGCAGCTCCTCTCAAACGGGCACGATCCTTCTCCTCCCCACACAGGCACAGCCCTAGAAAGACAAAAAGGAGGGCCTTGTTTTTGTAACTCGAAAGAAGAGTTCTGATGGTTGAAAATCGTTGAACATCTAAAGCAGGCTGATTTTGAACGTGCAAAACGTTCAACGGGAAAAACTCATTTTGTCTGGTATCCCGAGCACAAGTGAAACCAGCAACCCCGAAACCAGTAACTGCGAAAGCAGTAACTCCCCGGATCTTCTCGTTTGTCCGCAAACTTTATGGCTGCCAAACGTTGCTGCCCACCTTTAACAAAAAAAAAACCAACAAGCTCTGACTACAACCACCGGCGATTCATCGTGAAGTTCACCTCTTCCCTTTAAGTCCCCCAGCTCGGCTTTCACCAGCACCTTTCCCAACCCAGGCTGGCTGCAGCACCCCATATCCCCACCGTATCTCTCCCACCAGCTCTCTCCCCGACCCCGGGCCTTCCTCCCAGCCCCGAACCGATCGCTTGGCAGGCAACGATTCCCGATCCCCCCCACCCCGGGCTCCCCTCTCAGCCCCCAGCCCCGCGGCTCCCCGGGCCACCAGGTCAACCCGCTCAGGGCAACGGCACGTGCCTGCGCCCGCCGCCCCGCTCCCGCTCCGGCCGCTCCGCGCCTGCGCCGGGGGCGGCCCGCGGCTCCCTCCGCCCCGCTCCTCCGAGCCTCCGCCGGGGAGGAAGCGGAAAGAGCGGCGGCGGAAGAGGCCGGGGCCGGCGCTGGCATGGAGCTGGGTGGCGGCCGGAGCCGGTAAGAGTAGGGCAGGGCCGGCTCCTTCCCCTCGGGGCTGAGGGGAGCCTGGAGGCTGCACCTCAAAGCTGGCGGGTGGCGCTGGGTGCCCTGGGGTGGGGACGTGCATAGCTGAGGCGGTGTGCTGGAAAGCGGGTTTGCTTTATTTATTTTAAAGCCTGCTGAAAGACATGGTTAAATAGGAGGGGGAAAAAAGGCCAATACGCTAACCCGCTTTGATGTGACAGGAGAAAAGGAAGCATAGTGTAACAGTAAATTAAAATGCTGGAGCTCATCAGAATTGAGAATGAGGGTAGCCACTTCTCCAGTTTAAACCAATGCGGTTTTTCTGCTTCATTTATTAATTAGAAGACTGTCCTGCAGGTGTCCTTCCATATTTACAAGTGTGTTGGGTGGGAGTTTTATCTTGCTTCCAAAAAAAGGAAGCGTAGAATTCAGTATAAATGTATTGTATGGGAATAATGTTACTTGTTTTCTCTTCAACCTGTTAAAAAGGTGACTCTAAAGAGACTTTACATTTTATTACATCAAAGAATTGCCATACTAACTTGTCTCATGAATCAGATCTGTGAGCATTGGGCCTAGTTACAGCAGCAGGGAGTATGATACAAACAGTGCTGCTACAGAGTTCCCCCTGTTCAGGTTAGAGGATGAAGTAACTGTGGGTATCCTCTACAAATACTACTGGGTTTTTAGGTCTGGTATGTTTTTACCTTAGAAACTTACTCTCAGAGTTGTGTGAATTGCTCTTTCTGTGGTTACAGAGTTCAGTTTATTGGCAGCACCATTAGCACGTTTTTGCAGAAGCTTTTTATCATAAGCAAAATTTCATTAAAATCAACATTTTGTGTATATACTGTTAATTTGTACTGGTGAACAATACTATCACTCATCTTTAAACAGACAAATGTGTTTAGAGCTCATGTGGCAGTTTAAACTGTCCAGTTTAGACCTGCCTAGACTGTTTAAAGTCTGTTTCCTTTGGGAGCTAAAAGGAGTTGTGAAAATGTTCTTCGTATTCTAAATTCATTTTGCAAGTTTAATATTTAAAATTCATCTTAGCATTTTATTTCATTGTAGGTAATGTAAGTGATTTTCTAGCATGGACACTGTTGCTAGCCATAGTTGTCATCTTCTCCAGCAGCTACATGAACAGCGCATTCAGGGTCTTCTCTGTGACTGCATGTTGGTGGTAAAAGGTGTCTGCTTCAAAGCACACAAAAATGTATTAGCTGCTTTCAGTCAATATTTCAGGTATGTGGTAGAAAATTCTTCTATTAAAAAAGTGACCTAAATGCTGTTATTTGAGGTTTTCTCTGAGAAGGGTATTTTTTTTTTCTGGTAGTTCTAGACAATGTAACTATTAGAGGGACAGATAAAAAGTTAAACTGTTTGTCCAGAGATAAATCTGTATCATGTATTACATCGAATTAAAAACTGTGGCCATCCTAATTTATTTTCTGGGTGTACATAATTAACTACTACACTGAGTTTGGAATTTTCTTGTTCATTACTTGCTTACAGTGCCTCGTATAATGGATTCTTGGCAGAGGTCTGCAATCAGTATTTCAGTATAAAAAGATAACTGTTTACAAGGAGCGTAGTACTGAACACGAGCAGAGATAGATAAGGGATATAATGGATGAAACAATTCACATCATCCATTTCTGTTTGGTAGAGTCTGAAAATTTGAGTGGATACGTAACTATTGAACCTCTACATAGAACACATTATCAGAGACACAATGTCTGTGTCTTATACAGGTGGCTCACGAAGCAATGTCACAGGTTTCTTTCCTCTTCCTATGGCCCTCCCATTGACCTCCAAAATTTCAAGGGATGCTGAGTCACCCAACTTAGTGTTTACCTTATTTACGAGTAAGCTGTTAGATATGGCTTTTTTTGACTTTGCTTCTTGAAACATCTCAAAACCTTGACTACTGATTCTTATAGAAGAAAATTATTTCATATATTACGAACAGGGGAAAAAAAGATGACAGCTTTTTCTGCAGTAGTGTTGTAATCCTGATGATGAAGTGGAATTGTGCCCAAAGACTAAATTTTTAAAGTAGTCAAAGAGAGCTAGGCACTCAAATATTTCTCAAAATCAATAGGATATAAGTGGTTAATTCAGTTAGACTCTCAACCCAAATCTACTTATTACAGTTCTGGTTTTAATTTAGATAATATGAACTGGATTTATGAAAAATTTGGATGCAGATACTTACTTCAGAGTAGCGTGTAAGTATGAGGATAGGACAAGTTTCAGGGATGCACCTGAAACTGCTTTTCTGAAGTTTAAGCCTAGGCTCTGATTTGCTGAAGTTTCAGTGCTTATTGGTATTATGCCTAGCTTTCAACAAACCTGATTTGAGAGTTAACCCAAGCTGAGGAATCTTGAAGTTCACGGTATTTCCTGGTGTAGCAGGCTACCTACATAGGAATGACCTGACCCCATATACATCATATATATACACACACACATACATACATGTAAGTTTGTGTGTGTGTATCATCTGTGGAATTATCAGGTTAGAAACTGAGGTTTTTAATAGAAGAGCATGAAGTTCTGGACTGAGACAGAGTACCAAGTCAGTCTAGAATTAGTTATGCATATTAAGATCTACAGCTCTGATGCTGAGAATACTTTACATCAAATAGAAGCCTTGCGAATTCAGACACTATAAGGATACAATGATGATTCAGTGGGGATTGGTTGAGCTACTGTTTTAGGCTCAGGTACCTATTCTCTTCATTTTTCTTTTACTTGGCTTTCATTCAGTACCAGTAAAAAATACTCGTGGGATGATATGACAAAAAGAATTGAAAATAATGCCATCCTCTTATTTACTATTACCATCCTTGTCTACTTGCTGAAAAAGAACTAACAAGCAGTTTTTAATAAGGTTCACTGGTAATGGTTGATGGACAAGCTCAGTTGTCAGAAAAGAGTAATTTTGCTGACTTTGAGGTCCACCTTCTCCTTTTTACTAGCAAATTGCCATGATGGAAGGGGAAACATTGTTCCGGGTCAATCAGCTTTTGCAAACAGTCCACAAATGCATGACTGCACCTAATATTTAAATAACATTGGATAAGGAACTGCAAATATAAGGTGTGTTTTCAACACAGTAAAAAAATTGGCAAAATTTTTTAAAGGATCTTCTGCTCTGATTTCTACTTTAAGTGTAATAGTGTAGGGCTAATAGTATGAGACTTGTTCAGGCAGTTTTGAGAAGTTCATCTGCAAAAACACAGCAGTCTAGGTAAGACCATCTAGTGTAAGTTTTTGATTCTTAGGCAGTCTGTTTGAAGTGTATGTGTGTGTATATATATATATTTTCATAAAAGTGTTTGTAAGTTATTTTTGTGTTTGAATATTTGCCTTATTTTATCAGGACCCTTTTTCAGAATTCTTCAGGCCAGAAGAATGATGTCTTTCATTTGGACATTAAAAATGTAGGTGGAATAGGCCAGATCTTGGACTTCATGTACACCTCTCATCTGGATCTTAGTCAGGACAATGTACAAGCTATGTTGGACATTGCACAGTGTCTTCAAGTGCAAAACGTGTTGAATATTTGCCACACCTTTTTAAAATCTTCTACAGCTGTAGAGCAAACAGCCAGCATGCCTTGTAGTAGTGTATTTTCTCTGCATAACACTTTGAGTGCGGATACTAGCTGTGCCAGTGACAGTTATGGAACAAACCTATTACATGAATGCTCATCTGACACGCAAGCTAATAAAGTCTTGGCTGACCACCATTCTCATGCATCGCAGTCTGTTAATCTTCATGCACCTTCAGGTGATGTACAGAAGCAGTCACACGACTCATTAGATGGCAACTGCACAGAGCTTCCATTTAAGCAACCAAGTTACTATTATAAACTACGCAACTTTTACAGCAAACAGTTCTATAAGCAAAACGCTTGCTCTAATCAGGAGAGGGTGACAGAACAATCCTTTTCTTACAACACATCTACAGAAATAAACACAGCAGAGAATAATTCTTGTGCTGTCAGTCACTCTGAATGTATTCTGGACACCTCTGATCATTTACCGTCAAACTTTCTGGTTCAGTCCCTGAATGAAGCTGCTCCAGATCAAGATGCAGAAAGTGCACTTTTGCAGCCCACCAAACAGATGCGGCTGAAAAAGGCAGTGCACCTCAAAAAGTTAAATTTTCTGAGATCTCAGAAATCTGCAGAGCACCCTCCTGAGCCTAAAAGTGATGACAGTAGAATAACAAGAGTGAATGAATCTGTAAATGAAAGTACTGTGGACATGACAAATGTCAGAGTTACTGAAGAAAAAGAAGCTGAAGACTTGGTGAATTCTGAGAATTTTGAACAAACTGTTGAAATTGAAAGATCTCAAGGGCCTTTGGAACAAGAAGGCCAGTCGCAGACTCTTCAGTCACAGAGACAATATACTTGTGAATTATGTGGGAAGGCTTTCAAACACCCAAGCAATTTGGAACTTCATAAAAGGTCTCATACAGGTACAGTAATCGGTAACTTGGTCTGCAGACCAAATATTTGAATTAATGAGATTATCTTATTGTATCCGCTTTAGTTTTATTTAGCTTTTATTTATAGTTTTAGTTTTTAGAGCCCTCTTTCGAGGGGCATTGTGTGATATTTCAATGAAAATTTAATTTTTGACGTGCGCTTAGAAGAGGCATTTCTAGTCAGTTTGTCAGATTGTTCAGAAGTCCAAGGCAGATAACAAAAAGTGGAAATGGATAGAAGAAAACATTATAAGTATTCTTGAAAACCACAGTTCTCTCTCATCATATATTCATTGTGAACCAGAAGTGATTAGAGCTTGGTGGTCATTTCTTTTTAACCTGTCGAATGTACTCCTTAATTAGTTTATATTTTTCTCCTAGTATGAACAATTTTCATGATTTTTATGTAGAGACTGATGCAAAAAAGTAGGCTGCAGAGTGAATGGCATTAAATTTACTTTGTTTTCAATACTTACAAGTGATACCATTTTTAAACCTAGCATAGATTTAAGTATCTTTTTATTCTAGTGAAAAACAAGACCCAGTCTAACTTTGAATTAACTAATTTGTTTTTTCAATTTAACCATCGTGTTCTGTATTTCTACAACTTTAGGTTTGTTTTTTTTTTTAAAGGTATTTTTTAAAATACCTTTAGTCGAGTAACACCATTGATTTCAAGTTCTTGAGATGGCATTGTTCCTGATTTACCTGTTGAATACTTCTACCCTTCTTTTTTCCTATGTTAAATATACAAATGCATCTCTCTTAGTCTTATCTGATAAATATCATTTTCCAAATGATGCATGTATTGCTCCTTTGATAGTAAATATGTCCCTCTTAACAGACACTAATTTTTTTTGGTAATTGAGCCTTAGTATTAAGAATTTATTTATCCATGTGAGTAGTAGAAAAATCTTTCCAGAAAATATGAATAGTTTGCATTGATTCCTGAAGTTTTCACTCATTGTATTTGACTGTTTCTGTATGTTCATATTACTGATCCTATTGTTTTAATTGGTCTCCTGTGACACAGTTGCATGTCTTTTACCTTTATAATCTCTTTGCCTTGTATTTTTGAATTTGAACTGACATCATCAGGTATGTTTTAATATCTTATAAATTTCAGGAAAATAGATGGTCAGATAGAAGATAGAGCATCTAGAGAAGTCTCAACTGAGGGAGAAACTCTGAAGTTGGTAAAATGTGAGTTTGTGGTAGAGAATAAACGTAGGAGAAATCTATTATAATTTGCACTTCCTTGACATCGTAATCACTGGAAGGAATCTGGATTTCATGAATCTGGTGCCCATTAGACTACTTGCTTTTTTTAAGAGTTTGTTGCCTGAGTGATAGACTTAGTTATTGTATGATCCTGAGTCTGGTAAACCATTTGAAATAACTTTAGAAGAGATAAAGTAAACTTTGAACCTCATGTATTTATTGTAACTTAAAGGTTAAAGGAGTGAACTGGGTAGTAAACTCATATAGCAAAGAAACTAGGACTGCTGCTACAAGTGTTTTAAAATTTTGGTTTCTATAGATGCAGTGTGACCAGCAAATGCTTACTAATGTAGGAAATGGAAAAAGAGGAAAAGGGTTGCATTAACTTGGCAAGGTTATTTGTGTTGCTACTCATTCCTTCTTTTTTGACCTCCCTGTATTTATACCTGCTTCCACTTCACTTGAGCTCTAGTGGATGTTGTTTTACATTCCACACAACACACCATGTAAAAAAAGTGGTCCTAGACTTGATTTTATTGTTGCTGTCCTCTGTACTAGTCTGTGTTTATATTATTTTCAGGAATTCCATCCTGTTTTTAATGCCCTATGTTCTTCCCATAGTTTTCCAAAAGTTCTAAACTTGAATGCCCCTTAATGTAGCATTAACATTCTTCTGTACATGTGCTAAACTGATAAAGCTTAAGAACATAAGTTTAATAAATAATAATCACATCAAAGAAGGGTGAGAAGTTGTTGAAAGAATATAACTGAACATGTGTGTTTGCTTACCTGTTATTTTGGGGTCACAGTACTTTGTTTTTAAATACCAACTAGTGTGAAAAGAATACTTGAAAAATTGAAGTGGGCAGTGAGTGGAATGTTAGTATAGGAAGGATCTGTAGCTGAAGGTACAGGGCACATCAGCATCATTAATAAGTACACTGCTAGTTAAGTATTAATGTAACTATATCCTCAAAGCCATTTCTATCCATATTCCACCTCAAAAAGCACAGCTAAATATCACAAACTGTCGTCTGATCAATTTTATTTTAAAACGTTTCTTTTCTAGAACTGAGTAAGAGGGCAAGCAAGCACTTAAGTATTACAGCGCATACTGAACGTCCTTCAGATCTGGCTTCGGTGAACAGATAATGGAAGCAAGTTACTAAAAAGGTTTTTTCACAATGGCAAGCCATGTTGTAACCCATAAATGACAACTTTTTCAACATAAGTGCTGTAGTGGCCTAGGTGTCAAGAAAGCACGTGTGAAATTGTCTGTCCCTGAACACTAGGGTTACTAAAGAATTGACAGGTTCATATGGTTGCATCGATGAATTGTCTACATGAAGCACAAGCATGTGTTCAACACAAGGCATTGTATTGAGCTGTGTAGCTGTTTTAATTGTATTGCTAATGACCATTTAAAGGAATCTCTAAATAGAGATTATTAGATTTACTTATAAGATTGACTTTGACTTGATTGAGTATTGTAATTTGTTTTAATTAGATTGGCCTCTGTGGCAGAACCTGTCTGGGAAAAAAAGGAAGCAAATACACAGTTCACACCTACCCAGTAAAAAGCAATTATTCTTCTAAAAATAGTTTCAGGAAACATCTCATTTAAAAAAAAAAAAATGTCAGGATTGAAAAAAACAGGAGCGGGGTTAACTGTCAT
Organism: Anser anser; assembly: GCF_964211835.1. Lineage (NCBI taxonomy): Eukaryota > Metazoa > Chordata > Aves > Anseriformes > Anatidae > Anser > Anser anser. The sequence goes on from NC_139724.1 coordinate 65,178,747, forward strand.
GTAACATGCTGTTGATCCTCAATGTTTTCATTCTGAGCTTGGCGTGAGCAAGTTGTCAGCACTCCATGCATTAGTGGCTCCTGCTCCTCATTCCTGTTCTTGGTCCTGTTGTGGGTCCTGTTCTTGAGGAACACTGCTGCCTTCATGCCTGTCTCCTCTGGAGCTGATATACTGCTGCTTTGTTCCTACTACTGTGCACTTTATCATTTCTTCTTGCAGTGTTGAACAAGAAGGATGCAACAGAAGATAGAAAATACAAAGCAGTCTAAAGGTTTAGAACTAAAGTCTCCTGGATATTCATTTAAGCGTTGTTATAATTGTAGTTCAGAAAAAACTCTCTATTGCTTTTGATCCAACAATGTTATTTGAGAAGATCAGTGTTGATCTCGGATAAGGTTTTCCTTTTGGAATTTAATGACAGTCATAGAATCATAGAATAATTTAGGTTGAAAGGAACCTCTGGAGGTCATCTCTTCCAACTTTCTGCTCAAAGCAGAGATTTGGGTTGTCAAATCAGTTTGGGTTGTTTGGTAATATCTACAAGGACAGAGATTGTCCACAGCCTCTCCAGGAAACTAGTTTGAGTGTTTCACTGTCCTCATAGGGTAAAAGTTTTTTCCTATATCTACTGATCTAACTCGTGTCTGTTGCCCCTTGTCCCATCACTGTGTAGCTTCAGGAAGAATATGGTTCCATCAGCCTTCCCATTAGATGATTATAGACAGAAGTATGATTTCCTGTTAGCTTTCCCTTCCAAACGCTCCAGGTATGGTCTCACCAGTGACACGTAGAGGAGAATCATCTTCAGCTTCCTAGCCGCACTCTTACTAATTAAGCCTGGGAAGCAGTTAGCCTCATGTTAACCCGAGGGATGTTGCAGTACTCTGAGTAATTTAGTATTTCTGCTGGAATTCATCTTGCAGTAGGCTACTTGGTTGTTTGCAGTTTTACGCAGGTGCAGAACTGTTCTCCAAAAACTAATTGGATTGTTTTTTTACAAACAAAACTTCTTAATTTTATCTTTTGTATTTGGGGGGTTAAAAAAAAAACCCTAATTCTTTGAAACAGAGAGTACAGTTTTAATGAGACTGTATGCAGCCTACAACAATCATTGTGAGCAATTTGAGTCTTGAGTTTCATCCTTCCCTTTCCGGTTATTTTAGGGTGGATTTCTGTTCAGTTGACAATCTTTGTGTCAACAGTAACTTTTTGGTGTAGGTAATTTCTGCAGAAGTTACCACTATAGTTTTTTTGTCTTCCATTCCAAATTACCCAATGCTTCTGTGGTTGTCAGAAGCCTTCCCAGTTGCCACAGTTCTGGCTTCCTGTTGGTTTCATGTATATTTGTGCTGTCAGTGCCAGAACTTTTAGTGTTTTGAGTATTTTATAGACATAATGAAATCAGCCTCTGTATTCTTTAGAGTTGATTTATTGGCTTATTAATTTTTAACTTTAATTGCATAAAAGCTTTCTTGAAATTGAAGTTTTCCATTCATCAATACTTAGAAAAAGTAGATTTAGTCCTAAGTTGTCAGATAAACTCAAAGAGTGCTGCCCGTCTGTGAAGCCATATAACTATGTTGACTTGGTGGTTTAATATCTAAGGTAATTGCATTTGGTCCCTGATCCTGAAACAGTATCACCTGCATTTGGTAGCAGAGATGGAAAATGTCACATCAACACCTGGATATTGCAGATGGTACTCATAACAAGGATGGAGGAAGAGTGCTGGTGTAGAGAATACCTGCTGGAAAATCAGGCTATGGCCAAGAGGTGCTCTGTAAAACCAGGAGAATGATTATTAAAATAAATGAATAAATAAAAATCTTTAGATTTTGAGTCATCACAAAGATGAAACAAAGTGTAAAATCTATTTTTCCCTCTGGAAACATCTGCATCTAAAGCACAGGGATTTACACTAATTCTTTAGCTTCCTTGTATCTGTGGGCCAGATTACAGAGGTGCTTTTAAAGTACAATTAGACTCATGAAAATATCAATAGAAGTCTGACTGTCATTGAATTCAATGTTACTTAAGCATTATTATTTTCTTTGAAAATTCCAGAATACATGTAGAGATTTTTATCAACTGTAAAAACCACAAACTATGCAGGGAAGAAATACTTATGAAATACTCGAGAGGATAAAAAATAATTAGAAGATTTTTGTCTCTGACTGACAGCAATAGTACTGTCATACTCTAGATTGAGCATCAAGTTATTTTCAAGTGCTAATGTGGGCTGCACTAGCTTTTTACTACCATTACTCCAAGCTAACGTTTTGGAGATTCAAAAATATAATTTTTAGATGTATAAATTCAGAATTTTAGAGCAAAATACATGGGTTAATTTTCTGATACTCTTACACAGATTGAGAATTTGAAGGCAAATATGTTTGCTGGGAGTGAATGGCTATGTGCTGATCAGGGATGTATGATACCTTTTGAGTAGAGAAAACAGAAATTAGCTTATCTGCATTACGTATTCTTTTTAAGAGAGGGCCTTTGTGTGTACAAGTGGAAGGACTGGTGTGCTCTCCGTAAATTTTGTTGTTGTAGTAGTACCCTGTCATCTGTTCTGTTCCAGCAGGTATGGCATTCCTTTCAGCTGGGGAAAAAAATGAATTAAAAAAATAATAATACAAAACACTCCCATTCATATCAAAACTCTTCTACTTATTTTGAAAAGTAAATTCTGTTTCTGAGCAAGTTTGCCTTAAAAGCTCAATGGTAAATGCTGTACTCCCCTCGTAAATTTCCCCTTAAATATATGGGTAAGTGTCCTTTTGGGGATGTTCTTCCTTTTAACACATATAATGTAAAAGTAAGTGTACCAATGTAAAGGATTTGTGTTCTCTTGCAGCTATTAGAAGTTCTATGTTCTGTTTCTTCTCCTTTTAGGTGAAAAACCTTTTGAATGTAACATTTGTGGGAAACACTTCTCACAGGTGGGAATATTTTATATTATGGTACTTACACTTGAAATTGAAATGCATCTGTGTATTGATTCTAAAAATAAACTTGGTTTCATGTCCGTAGATTAGTTAGTTTTTTGCTCAGACAGACTTAACTTTAGGGATAAAATATTAAAACAGCTTATATGAAAATAACACATTTAATGTTTTAGATTTCTTTTACATGTTTTGTATGTTTGATTCTGTCTGCTCTCAGTAGATGTTTGTTACGTATTTTGTCATCAAATGAGTGTTTAGACATATGGAGTCACAACTGATTTAAAAAAGAGAACTTTCATTCTCACTGTCCTATTGCCTTATACTTAGGAATGTGCTCTGAATTTTCATCAGTGTTTTAAAAAAAATAGAATTTTATATGCGTTGTATTCACAGTAGTTCCATCTTTGTAAATGGCAAAAAATACGCAGATTTTTTAGTCAGTTAAAAAAATGGCATCAATATAATTGAGCTCCATTTTCTCTATAAATAAGTATGGCAGGGTCTATCTGAAGTTACAAAACTCAGGATTTTTAAGAAATTTCTCATGGAGTTCCCTATTTATATACAGGGCCTAAACTTTAGCCCTCTTATTTTGCCCTTCAGTGCTTGCTGTTCTGAGTACAGCAGTTCATTTGCATTTCTAAAATTTTGGTGCCTAGTTGTTTTGCGTTTCCGAAATTTCTATTCCTTTTCTATTTGCTTGTTTGGAATATTTACACCTAAGTATGGGAGGCAGTAGATAGGTGCATATTTTAATGCTAAGATTGCATAAATTATCATTGAATAAATTTTGGTCTTATTAGTCCTGGTTTAAGGATCAGACCTATGGGGTCTTCATCCACTCACTCCCCAGTGCTTGTGCTTCTCTTGCCCCACTTTTGTAATCCACTGGTAGGGTTTTTTTGGCCCGTGAATCTGATGCAGTTGCACTCTCCACCCCAGTGGAGTCTAACAGGGATATAACACTGCATCCAGTGAGCAATACTGTTTCATCATGATTATCAAGCCATTCGGAGCAAAACTGGGGCTGCTTGTTAGCCAGAGAAAAAGCTTTTTAATTCACTTTGATGGATTGAACTACTAGTTATTAAAAGAAAAAAAGTGGGTATTTCCAAATTCCATTAAAAGTACTTTTGGCAAATGGAGTGGTGTTCTGTATTCTAGATCCTTACTGTGGGGGAAGAGGGAATAAAAAAGCTTTACATATGTAGGGTGTATGACAGGTAGGACAGACTCCTTGTGCAGCATGCATTGCATTGCTCCTATTTAATTTAAAAAAAAAAATAAATTTCTGTGGTTGTTTTTTTTTTTTAATTAAACACCCTCAAACAGCTTCCCTCCCCTCCCTGTTACCTCACTTGTCTGAAGGTATGGATAGATACATGGTGATGTACAATATATATCCTTCCAGAATGTCAGCCATGGCATTCAGCTTGTGTATTGCACTTCTTTCTCCCGTCATAAATGGGAACTTGCATACTTCTGAGCTACTTGCTTTTGAATTGTGCAAATAAGCAAGACCAGAAAGTAAGATTCAAGTATAATTGCTACCTATTTTTTGCTGAAAAGACCATCTCTGATCTTGTGTTGTGTTAAAACTTCTTGGCCTGCGGGCACAGAAGCAGTAACACTTCTTATTTAAGCTTTCATGTTCTGTGCTTTGGAGACAACACAGTTGTTATGCCAAGTATGTCAGCTCCTGTTGAATTTTACTGATGTTCCACTCGATGCAACGTGAAAGAGAAAATGAAGAAAGCAGAGAAAACTGAAACAGGAACTCATAGTCTGGAACAAGTAGCTGTAAATGATTTTAGGAGAAAAAGGGTTCTTTTGTACTTCAAAGTCTGCATCTTCCCCTGCTAGTACACAGCATGTTGCTCTGTGGTCTCCTCTTGCCATTGACCCAGGATGTCATCCCTTATCTCCCAACTGCCTTCTGCTGCAGAGCCTCTTCAGGGGGCTCAAAGGCATCAGCTCCTCTCTAAACACATGCCAGTTGCAAAGAGAGTAAGTCTAGCATCTCTGTCTGGTCTCTGCACTTGTGAGAAGTGGTGTGCAACCAATGTCAGTAAGATGATTATTCTAAATATTTATTTTCTTTCACTGAAATGCTTGCAAAAGACCTTTTATGTTTTTTTATTTGTCTGGCATGTTATGCTATAACCAAGGCTGTGTGCAACATTACAAGCTTAGGAAGGATTCAAGTTACTAATCCTCTTCTCTTCTCTTCTCTTCTCTTCTCTTCTCTTCTCTTCTCTTCTCTTCGTGTATCTCAGAGCAGTTAATAACAAGCTTGTGCCCTCATTAGGAAGAAGTGACACAGGATTATAATAAAGAAATGAATCTGCTTGCTACTTTCTGTAGAATGCTTTTATTCTAGACTAAAAATGTCTGTATGGGAGGTATTTCAGAATAATTGTTGCACTTCAAATTCACATTCTCTCCAGAATAACAAATGTATCTGTTATATTTTCTTTTGTGGCATGGATGGAGGTAAAGGTTCTGTCTCTTGTATGTTGCTCTCAAATGCGCTTCTGCATAAAATCCTCAGTCTTTGCAAAGCAAAGTCTTTCCAAAAAAATTACTCCATGGAGAAGTCAGTTCAGTCCATCATCTCCCACAGAAATAGGTACCCAATGCCTCTCTTTGAACCAATTTCAGTGCTGTAAAGTTTGGCCATAGAGGACAGCGGTTCAGTCATCTATCTGAAAAACCTTATGGGGGTTACAGAAAGTTCTCTGTATGCAGACTGATTCATTTAATATTGTTTTGTGTCTGTCTGCAATAATTTAGTTTTGGTATATCATAACCTGTGATTACAGCCATTGATCGTTAAAGGTAATTTATATCTAAAGGAGTTAGAAGAAATTACTGAAGGGTCCTGTTTTTGTTGCCTTGCTATGACTAAGGAGGGTGTGATAATCTTTGTGTCCCCATTTTTCTTTCTGATAGAAAGGACCTAATATTCCTTCAATGTACTTAGATAAAACTAAGCAGTTATCCATCAGAGGGAACAAAAGTGTTAAGAACTGACCCTGGAAGTATGCACGGTTGTTTTTTTCTGGAACATCTGTAGCTCTTCTGTCCAGGCTGGCTGTATCTTGTGCTTTAAGAACTGGATTCTGAACGGATCAGCCATTCTGAAGCGCTAGTGGTTTTAAAAAAAAAATGCCATTAGTAGGATGGTTTTGTCTAATTGTTATTGCCTGGCTTGCCTGCAGGCTAGCATGATTTTTACAGGATTGGGAAAACAAAGAAGTGTAATGAAAATTAGTTACAAGTAATCCTATTTGTTGATTTCTGTACTTCCTGTTCCATTATCTTCTGATATGAGTAAATATTTATGGCTTTGGAGCACTTAACTCTGAGTATTTTATGGATAGCAAAATGTTTACCCTTTTTCTTTTCTTTTTAACCTTCTGGTAGGTGAATTCAGACGTCCTGATGTAACAGTATATTGTTTGTAGGACAGGGAAAATGAGACTAACATGAACCATATCACTAGTAAGTTTTCTTCTTGACTGCAATCTAGATAGTGTCATTTTCATTTATAATTGGACCTGTTTTCAACTATAGGTCTTTCTTTTTTTCCTGAGTGTTTAATTCCAGGCTTTTTTTTTTTCCTGTTCTTGTCAATGTATAATTACATACATACGCAATTTGTAGTTGAAGTACATTGTAGTCTTTCTTTATTGCTTGAGTTTCTACATGCCTTGTAGTATTAACTGCTTCAGAATTAAGAATAAAAAGCCAGTCTCATAGTTACCATCATTGACTTTTTATCTGTGTACAACAACAGACTAGTTAAATGCTTTAATTACTGTCCCTTTCAGGCAGGTAATCTCCAGACACATTTACGTCGACATTCTGGTGAAAAGCCATACATTTGTGAGATCTGTGGGAAAAGGTGAGTAGAATTGCTCATCCTCGTAAGGTTACCACGTTAAAAGTTGTTTATGTTTTCTTAAATCATTATGCTAAACTAAGGGACGAGACCTAAGGCAGCATGCTGCTGAATTTTGTTAAGAAGACATTGGGTTTAAATATTAACATATATAAACGTCTGCAAGTATCTTCTTGCAAGTCTCAATAAGATAAACGTCATCACAAATATAGTGTGTGGTTTTCTATTTTTTTCTATATTGTTATCTTTAGTTAAGGTTATACTGTTGCGTTTATTTTGAACAATCTGAATCACGTACAATAAGTCATGTCTTTCTGTACCTTTATCTCAATTTTACTTTCATTATTGGGTCATACCATTTACATTTTTGTCCATTTTGTGAGAATTATGCAGTATGGGAAACTTGACAGATTTAAGTGAAGTATTAAATATTTCTGCCTTCTGCTAACAGGTGACAAAATACACTAATTTAGGAATGGCATTAGTACTTAAACTATGTTCAAGAAAAAAAAATAATGAAGAGATTTTTTTTTTTTCTATTTAAATAGACATTACCAGCTTCAAAATGTTTGCTGTTTTTTGTTTTGTCTTTTAACGAATGCATACATTTGGGTATATATGTTCTAGATTTTAATCTTTGTTCAGAACATCAGGCATTCATAGTTAGTTAGTTTCCATCTGATATTCAATTAGGAGGATAAGGGGTCTTATAAAGACAGTAATCGTGTTTCCATGTTATGTTACAGATTTGCTGCTTCTGGTGATGTTCAGCGTCACATTATTATTCATTCTGGAGAAAAGCCTCATCTGTGTGATATCTGTGGTAGAGGTATGTAAGAACCAAAGCTTCTGACTCTAAGTTTGTTTGTTTTAACTGAAATGTGAGGAGTCATTTTAATCTGTGTCTGTCACATTTTTCTAGGATTCAGCAATTTCAGTAATTTAAAGGAGCACAAAAAGACTCATACAGCAGATAAAGTATTCACTTGTGATGAATGTGGGAAGTCATTCAACATGCAACGAAAATTAGTGAAGCACCGAATTAGGCATACAGGAGAAAGACCATACAGCTGTTCAGCATGTGGTAAGACTTATTCTGCATAGTCTTGGCATGTCTTTGCTTTTTAAATAAGGGAAATTGGCTATGTCAGCAGAATAACAATTAACCAAAATAATTTTAAATTCATATACAAGGTTGTGAAGGTTTTTAACAAAATTTTCTGTTTTGCATCCTTCATAGTTTCTCTTTTTGTGGATTAAACTGTTTTAGCTACTGTAAGTAAGTTCAAAAGTGATTTTCAATTGAAGAATACAGAAAGGAAGTAAGGAATCAATATGTATCTGTTTGCTATAGGAACACTGATACTTGCTGCTTCAAAACATTATTTATTTTCTGCTAGAAAGATAGGTTTGGAATCACTTGGCTGTTAGTGGAATCTTCTTCCTTTCTTTCTTCCTTTTTTTTTCCCAGTTGGGTACTGTTGAGATTGAGCTGCATTTGACCATAGAGTTGGTAGTAGTGTTTTACTACTTTGCTTCAACCTCTGGAATAAAATAAAAACTTGATCAATGCTTCATACCACAGAATATCCGTTTTCAAACTCTGCTAGATGGGTTATGCTTCCAAGTGGTCTGCAAATTGCTCTTTGATCAGTGATTCATCCTAGTATAACATAGTTTTCAGAAATTTCATTGTGTATCTGTATCTCATGTATTACTTAGTATCCTGCATAGTACTTACTTTTCTGCCCCAAGCGCTATTTTGGTATAATTTCATCCACTTTCTGAGGAAACAGCTTTGGAGGAAGGTACTTATTATATGATAATATCCAACTGCAGTATGTTTTATTTGTAATGTCTTGAGGCAACAACAAAATTTATAATTATTAGATCTTGCATCAGAGAGAGGAAATACAGACACTCAGGATATGAAAGTATAAACAAAGATTTGCTTTACTGCCATTAAAATAGATTTATTTTCATCTTGTCTTGTAGTGGGCTTTTGATCATTTTTTAGTTTTAGCCAGGTCATCTTGTACTGAGAGCAAGAAATGAGCAAAGACGGTCTGATCAAGTGTTAAGTCCTTCATTCACGTTAGCTAAAATTCCACATGTACTTCTGCAGTAATTTGTAATCTTACTGTTTAATGGCTTTTTTGAGGAGATATCTAGGCAGTAGAATGAAAAATATGCCCAAAACTGAGACTGCAATTTTACTGGGCTTTCAGATATTCATTTTAGTTGGTATCTGTCCGTACAGAACAACATGATCTTTAACATAGCTAAAGTGAGATAAAATCACAAAGAGGTATGAAATTATTTCTGTTCTCCTAAAGAACATGAGGTGTCTGAATCATATTCTGGAAATTAATGCTTTCTTTTTCTATTGCGCTTCTGCACTTTGCCTTGGTTCAGCCCCAGTCACTTTTTTCATTACAATGTGATAATTGAGTTTATTTTAGCCTGTGGTTCTGAAAATGGGCAAACAGCTAACTATTTAGTTATATTTTAATATTTACAGCAATAAAAAGTTAGTTTTGACACATTCTCTGGATAGAATATAAAAAAAATGGTCTGCTGCAATATGTTAGCTCAGAGTTAACAAAAAAGCTTCCTTAGCTACAGTTATGTTAGCTCACCGCTAACAAAAAAACACTATAAGAGTAGTTTCTCTCTAATGAACAAATCATTACTTTCTATGATGCAGTTCTCAATGGAAGAATATAATTAGAAGCTTGTCAGCGTGCAGTTTTACCAGACAGAGGAATTTGATTGATCTTTATTTTACTTTTTTTTCCTCCACAACGGTTGATACAAATCGAGGGCACTCACAGCTTTCAAATACTAATGGATACCCCTGTCTCTAGAGACAAAAACAAATGCACTGGGAAATCCAAAAATCAGATCAAGGAGAAGAAACAAGCAATTGAATTGTAGAAATTGAAGAAACTTGCTTGAACCCATTCTAGATAAACAAAGTACCACAACTGGTGTGTACCATAGCTCATCCTTGTTACTTTCTCCAATTAAAATATGTTGATGCACTTGTGTTAAGTATAAAATAGTGATATTAACGCTTCTGTCTTGTAGGGAAATGTTTTGCAGGCTCTGGTGACCTGCGTAGACATGTGAGGACTCACACAGGAGAAAAACCCTATACCTGTGAAACTTGTAACAAATGCTTCACTCGCTCTGCTGTTCTGCGGCGGCACAAGAAAATGCATTGTAAAGCCACTGATGAAGGTCCAAACACAATCGACGAATTTGCTCAAGGGATGGAAACTTCTGATCTTGAGAAATCTCAGAGTTCGGACACTTTTAGCCAAGAAATGTCTGTTACATTATTACCAGTTTCAGTGAAATTTCCCATTCGTCCAACTGCAAATCCAACTGAATTTGATAATTCTGCAGATTCTTACTGTAAGCTGCGATCAATGATTCAACACAATGACTCAGCAAACCAACAAAAACTGAATGTGGATTCTGCTAAACTCCCAAAAGCTCAGACACAGCAAACGCCACCAACACCATATGCTTATACGGATGTAGATGGATCTTCTGCAGAAGAACCCTTACAGTCTGATAATATTTCCATGATTCGTCCCTCAATGGTTAGTTTGGACAGCCATTGTAATGATCCACTAGGCAGTCGAACATCATCTGCTGCATACAAGAATACTGAAGGACCATTTTTCTCTAGCATGACCCTTTGGGGTTTAGCTATGAAGACTTTGCAGAATGAAAGTGAATTGGAGCAATGAGGGCTCAGGTTACTGAATCGAAACTTAGAGGCATTTCATCAATAGATATGTCTGTGTTGTGATTACACTGCAGTGTAGAGAGGTCTGAGCTAGTTTTTAAGCCAGCTAGTTTGGGTACTGCTAGATACACATGCTAGGTACACATGCCCAGAACTCAGTGTAGGCTGCCTTTACATTGCTTCTCAGCAAAGTTCAAATCTAGTTTTGGGGATCTTTATTCTTCTGTTGCTGCACTGCGTAGCTGTTCTGTTGTCAGGATTTGCTAAAATTTGCCTTTTTTGTCTTTCAATCTGATAATGGAAGAAAGGATGGCCTAATGTCAAATTTCATGATATGTGTGTAGTTCAGCTGTGGGTTGTCAGAGTTTTATGAGGATGTACATATGAAAAGAGGGAAACATTGAACAAATCCCTGCTGAACCTGAATTTGAATAGTGGCTTTCTTACCAGTAGGACCATGGGTTTACATGACTTGAGTATTGTGATATTAAAATTAAATGTTAAATACTGGACAGTATTTGTGATAGTGCAAAGTAACTGTATATCTAGAAACTTTATTTTTTTTACAATAAAATCTTTTTTTTAGTATTTTATAAACTATTTTGCACAGAAGATTATTTGTACAATGAAGACCAAGGTCAGGAAATGCTAACTTAATTTGAATAAAGGGAAGTTGTTTTACTTTGTATCTTAATTGCTCACTGTGTTTCATCTTTTTATGAAAGCTTTTCAATAACAGAATTCCATCTGTTCCAGGTGTCTTTACAATACTAATGGGAATATAAAATACGTGCAGTCAAAGTACCAGTAGATTGCCTTGCATTTCAGTGAATTAGTGTAAAACATTAGCTAATTAATGGAATTAATAGTTTATTACTGGATAGAAACTTTGCTTACAGGCCTTCTCTGCTTTGTTGCTTGGTTGTATTCATTTTCAGTACAGATCTGTTCCTGCATTGCTACGGTCATGTGAGTTTTGCAGGTCTGACTTTTTCCAACCTGTCAGAAAGTTTTAGCAGCATGTTGTCAAGTTTTACTCTAAAACATTATTTAGATTTAGTTTCTGAAATGAAAATATCCCTATACTAACCTTCTCCTCTTTGAAGTTCATTCACAGGCTGGAAGGTCTGTTTGAAGTTCATACTTCTCATTTGCTGTAAGAAGTCTCTATGTTCGCCACTAGCATGACAGCTGTGAGTATGGGTACGTGCAGTATTATGTGATAGCACTGCAAGACTTCAGAGTTGTACTTGCATGAAAAATAATCAAACGTTTATTTGGGACTACAAAATCACATAAAAATCGTAAACAGCTACTTATTTTTAAATTTTGGTTGTGAAAAGAAGAGGTTTATAGGCTGAAAATTAGAATTCCATTGTTTTGCAACAGCTAACTAAAGATCTGGTATCACCTCTATCTTACTAGCAACACAGTTCCTCTGCTAATATATACATAAAAGTTTTTTGTAAATCTGATAGCTGGAACTCTCTGGTAGTTAATATGTAATGTCACAGTTTCATGGTATTAGAAAAAAGACATTGTCATTTGTCTTCCACTAAAGCACAAAGATGCAAATCTATTTTAATTGGATAGTTCTTGGTAGAACAAAAATTAATTTTGCTAGAACAGGAGTGTAGACCACAGATGATGTATAGTCCATGGCTTTCATTCTGTGGAAGATCAGAGCCTGGTAAATACAATATTTTTAAAAACGTTAAAGATCTCTCTGCTTTTTATTCAGGAATACAAAACTAGCTGTTCAATTTCTGATTGCGTTAACACTAACTTATGTCTTCGCTTCCTTTGCTCGTGCTTTGTGCCTCCCTTTTTATGCCTGCTTTCAACCTGAATTGAAATAAGTAAGTTAATATTGTTGACCAGAGAGAGCACTCCTTAAAAAAAGGGGGGGGGGGGGGCATAACATTTTTCTGTATGAGTCTTGAAAGTTAAATTTCTCTCAATAATCATTTAATGTTATGAGAAACTTTTTTTAACTGCATTAACAGACCAGCTGAAAAACACTTAAATGCTCTGGAGAGAGCATATTAGGAATTTTTTGTTTACTTTCTTTTCCTGTAATGCATTCATACTAGGAGACTAAAATGTCTTCATCATTCCAGCCGGTGAAGTCAAACCAAAGCTTTTTTCAATGCCTGGTTTTAAAAATAGCGTGTAGGGTAGCAGAACACAGTCTCGCTTAGGATTAAGGAGGTAACATTTTATGTCTTTGAACCTTTAGTTCTTTTGTTCATTGTCTTTTACATTGTTTGCTGGTGAACACTGCAGATCTTTGTGGAAATCATTCACATTCTAGTCAACAAGCGATGTATTACAGTGACCATGTGTGCTCATGCATGCTCTTCCGCTCTTTTCCTTGCACTAGTGCCTGAGGCAAAATGTGGGTATCTGCCAGTCACTCGTCCTGTAGTTCTCCCCTTGTCAGAAACTGTTTTAAGATTTACTTATCCCAAAAGAAAATAGAATTTTGATTCTCTTTCTACATGGATTCTGTTGCTTGGAGAGTACAAATCAGGATTTTGTGAACCTCCTAACCTTTTAGTTGGCTCTGTTTCTGAAACTCTGGTCTTGTTTTCTCTGTTGGTTTTTGGTGGAGACAGTACAGAAGGACAGGTGTAAAACAGAGACCGTGGTGCGACCTTTGTGCTCTTCTACCACGAAGTTGTAGTTTTCTAGTGCTGGGTGTCTGTATGCTGTGTTTCTTGGAGGAACATGGTGTTGCTGAAGACTTAAAGTGAAAATGGCATCTTGAGTGCTGCTGTAAACATATAGTAGAGCTCACGCTCTACTCTGCGCTGCTGCGGCCTCACCTTGAGTACTGTGTGCAGTTTGGGACACCACAGTATCTTTCTTATGAAAGATACAAAGCTGTTAGAGTGTGTCCAAAGGAAGGTAATAAAGATGGTGAAGGGTCTAGGGGGGAAGACATAAGGAACAGCTGAGGTCCCTTGGTTTGTTCAGCCCAGCGCAGAGCAGGCTGAGGGGAGGCCTCATGGCGGCCTGCAGCTCCCTCACGAGGGGAGCGGAGGGGCAGGCGCTGAGCTCTGCTCTCTGGGGACAGCGACAGGACCCGAGGGCACGGCATGGAGCTGGGACAGGGGAGGGTCAGGCTGGGGATTAGGGAAAGGGTTCTGCACCCATAGGGTGGTCGGGCACTGGGACAGGCTCCCCAGGGCAGTGGTGACCAGTGCCTGCACCGAGCCTGCCACAATTCAAGAAGCGTTTGGATGATGCTCGCAGACACATGGTCTGATTTTTGGGTGGTTCTGTGTGGACCCAGCAGTTGGACTTGATGATCCTAATGGGTCCCTTGCAACTCTGATATTCTATGATTCTAGGTTAGGTTGCTAGCTGTCAAGTGCTTTTTGCTGAGAGGACAGTCATGATGCACAGGGGATGATCTCTTGTTTGGCAGCATTTCTTTCTGTGAGTGCTTCACACCAAAAACATGAAAGTTCTCAAACCTACCAGACTGTGAATACTGTTTGCAGTCTGGGGTGTTTGATAAAACGTCTTGTTGGAATGTGGCATATCTGAGAAGGAAGTAGAGAAAATACTGGTAGGAGAGAGCAGCCCATGTGAATCTGCACAGCTGGACCAGAAAAAACAAGAGTTGCAGCTGCAGACAGGAGATATTGCAGGAGTACTTCTTACTACTTAGTCATTGCTACTTGGCTTAAAGGAAAGGCTGAACAAGAGAGAAAAATCCAAAAAAATATGAATACATGGTTAGAATCAGATACAAGAGAGTTTTATGTATGGAGTAAGAAGTTGTGGATTATGAAGGCCCGTCCTGGCAGCTGCTTTGCAGTAAGACTGTCACTGCCCAACTTGCAAGAGGCATTTTGCTTTTGTTTCCAAAATCGGATACAGTACATCATGCCAATTTATTATTATCTAGTGCTTTTCTCAGTGAGACTTCTGAAAAGATTGCCTTGAAAAGAGGATTTGTTACTATATTCTAAGAACTTCCTATGTCAACCTGTAGGTCAGAAATCAAGAGGATGTTTGAGTGGGAATGGTAAATATGGTCTGATAGCCCTAATGCTGCCACAATGCTGGCACAGTTGGAAAACAGCAGTTACCCCGTGACTTTGAAGAACAGGTGGAAACCGTGGCATAGTTGTTGAGCCAATAGTATTTCACAAGCAGCAGACTCTCAGCCATAGTTATTGCTCATAAATATCCATAGCCAGCATGCTGAGGGTATGAATAAGCATCAGTCAATTGGCTAGTAGCAGGCACTGCTGAAGTGCCATTATTATCAATGTAAAAGGCATGCTATTTAAAAAAAATCATTTTTTCGAAAGAGGATGTTAACCAACATGGTGTATTATAATCGAACGACTGCTAATTGTTATTTATTAGAATAGCTATCCTGCAGTTCAGAGCTGCCATTCAAGTAATCTTGTGTATTTAAACCACTTTTTTTTTTTTCTTTCCCTCTAGAATATGTAGGCGATTTGTTCAGGGCTTAGTTTGGGTTTGTTAAGTGCAGCATTCTCTTTGTCATTTGACTCCTGCATAATATCAAAAAAATAAAAGCAGTATTTAAACTTTTAAAGGTATTACCATGTTCATTGGATGGTTTAAGTGCATTCAAACCTTATATAAAATGTAACCCGTTTTTTATATATAGGTGTATTTTCTGCATATATGTAAGAAAATGACATATAATTAGGTGCAAGTTTAAATAACTTACCCTCAAAAAAAAATCCTCTATTGCTTATCTTTAAGATTATTGTCTAATTTAGTTAGAAGTAAGAAGTTGTATGAGGAAGGAGAACTTCACTAGGAAAGAGTTAGCATTTGTTTACTACCTGTGGCCAGTGACCATGTATAATGTTGTTGTGGTCTGCGACCTTATCTACATTCTCTCATGCTCTTTTAAACCTGGCCTTACTAGATCATCTTTCAGAATATGAAACTTGCAGTTTCTTGAATTTAGACGTAGAGCTTTAGAACAGAGCACTTGTGCTTTGTTTCCATGGCTTCTTCAGCAAATCCAAACGGGCTTAAACTCCTGTTGATAATTTTATAGGGAAGTAATTGCTACACGTGAAGTCTTCCCAAAACATCTAAGTGGCATATACATGAGCAAGCCAAATTTAAGACAAAATCAGTGTGAAGCAAGTGGAACTGGCCCCATAGGCCATTTGCTTCTGGAATCCACTTTTTTTTTCTTTGCTTTTATTGTCTCCCCTACTGTGGGTAGCTCCATTCATATGTGGACAGCTGCATTCAATTCTTGCTGCTCACTTCATGCCACTTACGCACCCCTCATAATCCAGAGCAGAGGTTAATGTATTCAAGCTCAGTGAGGAAAAATGTAGAGGCATATAGGTAAACAGAGTCCCACATAGCTGTAAAACATTTACAAGTTATATATATATAAAATCTCCAATCTCCATATTCTGGAGTGTGTTAGGATTTAGGATACTTAGCTTTCTTGCTATAGGACTCTTGAGAACGTGTTTGAGAAGTGAATGAGCATGACAAGGAACCTAGATGGTCCTGCTTGTGCAGAAGACTGTTGATAAAATGTGAGCAAAAAATGGCCTTTATAGGCAGATTTAAGGGAGGAAAATGTGGTAGCTTGGGAAATGTGCTGACAACCTAAGGGCCTCAGATGCAGCTATTTTGTAACTCAGTATGCTAATGACTTCAAAGTGACCTGTGTTCCACTGTGCTGCAAATAGATTTCTTTGTATTGGTACACATGGGCTTGTGCTTTCTGGTCCATAGCCTTATTCATTAATCCTTACTGACATCTATTATTGAATTTGCCTTCTCTAAACAGTTGGTTTCCATCTCTGTTATTAAATCTACATCCTAGCAAATAGAGAAAAATTACCTTTAAAACGCAGTCTAGTGAAGACACAAGCTATTGACCCAGACATTCCTTTCTGTAAAGGCAGTACCCCTACTGTTTAAATATAGATTTTTATTTATTTTGGGGGGGTTAGTTGATATTCACATGTGTGTGCAGATCTGACAACAGTTTTGTTCTCTTGGTGAGGGAATTTTTCCTGGAAGGTTACAAAAGCCCATTAATACAACCACACAATGCAGTGCTGAGGAGCGTGCATGCATGAACTACAAGTCTGCCAGCTTTTTGTTAAGCTCTGCAGGGGGCAGTATAGTGAAATAAAGCCTTTCAGGCCCTTTTAATGTAGTTCTGACCTTCCACTCTATAATAAACAGATGACTGGAACCAGAAAGATAGGTCATTGTGATTGCAGTTAATATTTGTAAGGACCAAAGCAGCTCTCAGCCTTTGAGGTAGAAGGGAATCATCTTAAGTGTGAAAATGTATCATCACAAGAATGGAGAGGATCAAAGGAAGGCCAGCTGGTGCTCGGACATCTTTTCATAACCTTTATTACAATGCTAGAATACACTAACCTCAATGGGAAGTCCATTCAATTCATGTATTTCAAATAGATAATCTGTATTCTGGTGAAACAAAGAAAGTTAAAAAAGCCCCTTCTGAAAAGGGGGTGGTCGACACAAATTTGCCTATGATTTAATCATACTGGTTTTCTAAAATCAGCTTAGCTTTTTCAGTGCAAATATATGAATGTATGACATGCTTATTTTAGAAGTGGCTGAAAATTTGTAAATTTAGGTACAGCATTTTAGCGATGTTCTTCTTCCACTTCAGAATAAAGCTGCTTTGCGTTTTTCACTTGCCGTGCACCAAAGTAATATGCAGTAATTCAGGCAAGAAAAAAACTACACAGAATAACCAGTAGGATTAAATCAGCCAGGAGGCATGTTTATGTGGAGTCCCAAAAAGGCCAAGATTGAGGCTGACTAGTTTTGTCAAACATTGAAATTTAAGGTCGGGCCTCCAGGGAGCATCTTACCACTGTAAGCGTGTATGAAATTAGCAATATCAAAGTGGAAAATCAGTGAACGTTGCTGTTTAGAGTTAGACTGCTGCAGTAAATTCCTGTGTCCACACTCCGAGGGCAGCGCTGCCAGATCTGTTCTAACTGGATGGGGAGAAGCAGTGGGGCTGTAGGTATGGCCCAGAGCTGAGCACTTCTGCCACAATGTTTTTTCAGATGGAGAACACCAGTGGTACAGCGGAGATCACTGGAACATTAAAGTTCAAACTGAAGCATTAAATGGCCTAGACATTACTTTGAGGTTTGGATTTCAATCACTTTCTGAATTTGTTCCATCGGTCCGTAATGGGGAAAGTATCCCTTCTTTTTGAGCAGAGTTTATTTAACGTTTTGTCTGAAGATTGACACCTATGTAAGGGTTTTATTATTTATGAAGCTAAGTCTTTGACAAGAAATTCTGCAGTCAATCCCTTAATATTGCCAAACAGCAAATGGACAAAAGAATATTGCCTTTTCCTACCCAGAAGGGGATTGTGGACGGTCATCGCATCAGCTGAGCAATGACTGAAGCCTGTGAAGCAGGTCTGAGGGGTGCTGCAGTCCTGACAGTTTCAGGAGATACAACAACTTAGTTTCAATTCAAAAGTCATTAATATCATTCCTAAATTCTAAAGCTCAGAAGAAAAGGCATTTCTTTTTCTCCAAGTAATTTGCATGTCAAATCTCTCTCTCTCTCCCTCTCCCTCTCTGGCGCAACATCTCTCCTGTCAGTGATGTCTCTCTCAGCAGCTGTCTAGTAATGAATCACTCCTGTCATCTGAAGCATATTTTTAACACTTCAGGACGTGCTCTAAAAGCAAATGCTCTTAAGCAAAACAATTTGCACTGTTTTTCCCTACGCGCTCTTCTCTTCCCAAAACCTTTCTTAATCATGATCTTAGAAGCTGGGTCACAGGGGAATCACGTACTGGAAAATGCAACCTTTAGTATTTGTGAGAGTATCATAATGTTACATCAAGTCCTCGTGTAGTGCAGGTCTTCTGTCTGACTTGCAGCAGAAGTGAAGTTGCCTGAAGCTTGAGAATTTCACTTCATTAAGATTCATACGAATGTTGCCTTTGGTTTCACTCATTGTAGTCTGTACCCTCTCAAGCTTGAACTTCAGTTTGAGTTTAGGAATTGAGCATACAAAAAGAAAATCGCTGTCAGAGCTTAGTTCAGCTGCTGATACGGTAAAGTAGATTAGATTAGGCCATGCTTGCTTCAGAGCAGTTATTTTACAGCCTAAAGTGGAGAACATAGTCATGGGACCTGATAAATTCTTTGTCTTGTGGTCATGAGTTTGTTATCAAAAAAAAAAAAAATAAGGACATCAACCTTTAAGAGCTTTTGCTCTTAAAAACTTTTCCTTTTCTCATCTCTTTGTTGGAAGGATGGAAGGATTCCCACAGGGCTGTTAGGGCACCCAGGTTCTTTGCTAGGTGCCTGGAGGGCCTTTCAATTCATCCAGTTACAGTCATACAGGAAGAAAAGTGTATTTTTTTCTTCTCCTACCAGCTAGTAAGTGACTACTCTTGTAATTCTAATATTTGTCGGGAATACAGGGTGTTAAACTCTGGATCCAAATGATTAATTACATCAGCACATGAGAAAAATGGGAATCCTGATAGCTCCCAACTGGAAAGAACTTTCTTCGCAATTAAAATGTGGCTTTTAAATACCTAAGGCCAAGTCAGCTTTGATTTTTCCAAAGCCTAGAGGCAATAACCCTAAAGGATGTTTTTGACTGAAATCTTAGTGTAAGCATTACATAGACAGTATTTATAAACCATGCACTTCCATTTTGGGTTTTCATCTGGAATTTGTTTTATTTTCTTGTTGCTTTATGTCATGCTTTTTTTTAATGTCCTTAGATGAACCCAAGTGTGACCAAATATCAAATAATCTTAAAGTCTAGGACATGAAAGTATACTGTGTAATGTATTTCTGATAAGGAGGGTTCTCATATGTGGACTGCAATATGGATTGAGTGACCTGATTATCCTGCACATATCACGTTGTCTGTGGTTGTAACCTGGTTGTAGTGGAATCATGAGAGAATTATCACTTCTGAAAGTCTTGTTTTAAACAAGCTTTGTCATCCAATATTAATATTGGCCCCATTCAACAGCTTAATTATAAGATTTGGACTGTTTGCTGTTCTCAAAAGTTCTGCCCTCTGATGAGGTGAATTAAAAAGGGGTTAGCCTTTGGTATTGCAAGAAAAAACTGACATTTTAAATGCCTAGAAATCAGAAGATCAAAAGCATTTCAAAGTATTTGTAGCCATTATTTGTAAGTCACGTTTGTGATGCTTTAGGATATACTTACTTGATTTTTGAACGATTGGTTAGTATCAAGTATTGGATTGCTTAGCCTAAGTTCATAGAGGAAGAAGGGAGAGAGAGAGAGCAATTTATTTCCTCCTATAAATCCACTGGGCCATACTTGTCTCCGATAGTGAAGTCTGATATAGATTAATTCAGAGGTGTAAATCGGTTTGTCCACGAGGTGGCAGTGAAAGCCTGAGTTAATAAAGGTGAATTATTCCTGTGCTCCACCTTTTCTAGTTTCTCTTGTGTAGTCAATTGTTCAGCTTAGTATTACCTTCTCGGGATATACATCGTAGGTAATCAGACTGTGGCTTTATTAATAGTGATAAAACTAATTTCTTTGTAAGGAAGCAATAATTTGGTTAACTGATTTGCTACTTATATCTTTAACAAACTAAGGAAATAATTTCTTACCCAAGGCATTCCTTGTGAACGTAGCTGGAGATAGAATTTTTAACACAGTCAGAATATGGCTGTGCTTCAATCATTGCTATTGTGATATAAATAGAAATAGTTTTACAACTGGCCTTATCACCATATATTTTGTGAGTACATGCTTCTGCCTCATCCTGTACTGCTTTACAGGTGTTCCTCTTGCTGCAGGTTGCTGCACAAAGGAAGCCAGCTCCCTAGCACTCCTGCAGCAGCCCCTTGGGAAATGTTCTGGCCACCTGGCAGAGCTCTGTGGGCTGTGACTTAGACTATTCCTGATACCATTCTTTAAAGAAACCCTTTACTACTTCCACGTAACCCAAAAGGATGCTCAGCACACCACATAGTTTGAACACTACTCTATATTGAACTTATTGCTAACGGCCTATTTCCTTCCATCCTTCCACTGGGTGATGCCAACCTGCTAACTTAAGAAGTCATTCCCCACTAATGTTCCCCACAAAACTACTGTCCTGGCTCCTACGTTTGGTGAGGGTCTGAAAGTGTTGCCTGGCTGAACGTATTCAAACTGAAAGGGTGAGGATCAGAGGAACCAGTCAAAGCATAATCTGAGTTGTCTGTGTTCAAAATGATTAAAGTGTTTGGAAGTTGCAAGATTGAAGTTGCTTTGCTGCAATGTCCCCCAAACGGGAGGAAAATAGGTCAAAAGTCAAAAAATAAGAATCTGAAAATGGTTCCTTTAAGAGTTAGCAAATATTCTCTTGAAAAAAAAATATGAAAAATAAAATCTAATACTAAAATGAAAAGTAAGGATTTTGGTCCTTACATGCAATTTTCAAGGATGTCGTAATACGGAGTTGCAGTATTTGGCTTTGTGATTTTGGCTTTGCAGGTTAGTAACAGGTGTAGATGAAACATTATGATTGGTTTTAACAGCTCTGGCAGCAATGAAGACATCTATAACGTATTATGAGTCAAATACTATGACTTTGTCAGTACTTTAACTTTGCAACCCATTGTTCTACCATTTGTGGTAAAGGCTGTTACCACTATAATTGGCATTACCTCGTTGTTGCTACCTGTGTCACTGCTAGAAAAGCAGCAGATTGCCCAAGCTGGAGCAAGACGTGCACTTCCCTCTTGCTTCAACCAGGATTTTACTGCTATAGTGTTTTCAATTCTGTTCAGTAGTGTTTCTCCCAATGAGTCTTAAATAAATGTAAATGTGTTTATTTAGTTGCTATTCTTTGAAAGCATATTGCTTTCTATATTTTCTGAGTGCAGAGCAGCTGATAAGCACAAGTACTGTGCTTGTTTTTCACATGTATTTTAAGTACTCATCTCCACCAGAACTGTCAGTTGCTTTATTAATAAATGTTTTATAATAGAGATCTGTTAAAATACTGATCCCCAAAAATATTCTAAAGCAACTTGCATCAATTATTTTGTAGAAAACAATTTCTTTTCATATGTTTTCAATATATACTGGTAGTGTTTTGGTCAGTTGGTTTTCTTTAGGTAATCTAAATGAGTTATGTACGTTGGACAAGGATATTAAGGACATTCAAGCCTTTTGTTAAATTTGTAAAATCAGCTAGCTGTCTCAAAAAGACACGTTCCTGCAGGTAGGTGTCTAATAGGCACTTGTAAGCATATGTGAAGTCTTTAAAAGTTGGCCTTCAGTTTTGAGCAAAGCTGGACTTTCAGCTCTTTAGTTTTTGTATAAAATCTGTGTTGGGTTGGTTAGATCACTGTAGGTTCACATGAACCATATTTGCTATCCATTTGTAGTTGATATCATTATATATGCTTGACGTAAGTATAATTTTTCCAAAATAAGAGGAAGAATAATCTTTATCATATGGGGTGTATCAGTATGGGATGTCCTTATATACATTCCATTGCCCTATGGTGTTCTGTGTGCATAATGATACTCATCTGAAAATAAATAAAATACTGTCCCAAACTGACATTATTGTAGCTTGAACAAAAATCATGCTTCAAAAAGGGCCTAAACTTTCTCTGAAATCCCATGAATTAATATGCTGATCCTTTAGAAAAATGTCTCAAGTAAGAAAGTAATTAAAAGCCTCTACATCCTAAGATCGTAACTCTTCCCCAAAAACAATGTATTAGAGATTTAGATTTACTGAAGCTTGTTATGACCTGATTTGATTACAAAAAAAAAATATATATATATATATGAGAATTAAAATTTATCCCTGTACAGTGAGGAGGGGGCAACCAGTCCCTGCTGCTGCTATTTCTAGAATGTTTTCATGATCTCCACGGCTGCACAGTAGATTGGCAGACTCAGCAGGTTAGCTCTTTAATGTCTGATATCCCTCTTTAGTAGAAGTGATAGATACTTCCTTGCCTTTGTCAACTATGTCCTTATGCAGCACTTGTTTTTGACTTTCTGGTGGTCGACATCTATATACAATGATTGGAGACAGAAAGAAACAAGAACAGACTACTGGGAAACTACAAAAAAAGTCCATCTGCTCATCTTTTTGTCCAGTGAGCTTTATGGTCTTATGACTATCCACAAATTCTTTTTTTGCCTGGAGCCAACTGGCTTGAGTTCAGCTGAGCAAAATACATTTAGGCAATTGGGAAGGCATTAAAGTTGCCCTTTTGACTTCTTTGTAGAGATTATAACCTGAAGATTGTCACTAAACTTCTACCATTGATTAGCTTGGCCATCCCAACACTCTTCAAAATAATTGTCTTTTTCTGTCCCTCAAACCTCAGGACTGATTTGCTTTTCTTTTGGAATGCAGCTTTATCTATAATGAGAAATGGAGCATGGAAATGTTAGTTCATCCCTGTCCAGTGCTTTGTAAATGTAAAGTATTTTTGGAAGCTGTGTGGTTCAATTGCTTATACTCTCCTCAGGCAAAGCAATCTAGCATTTGTTCTTCACAGCTTGCCCATAGTCTAGCATTCAAGAAACTCTTGCTCCCCTTCTGTTCCCACAGGGCAACTGGATGCCTTTACTGCCACTTCTGATCGAAGGTGCTCATTCAAGAACCCAATTTATGGAGAGTCCTGAATGCGGTTAGTGGAGTTGCTGTACTTTAATGCTCAGTGGGAACCCTGTCTTTACAGAATTGCTCCTTGCTTGTCATTTTCTTCTCCTATTGTTCACTGTTTTCATTTTGACTTACTCTTTTTTGAATGTGCATCACTTCTAGAGATTTGATTGATTTTAAATACCTAAGATTAGAATTCTTAGCATCTAGGATGCTTAATGCCTTAAGATGCAGTCTTCTAAAGTAACATAAAATAATTTAAGTAGAGTGGTATCATTGCAGCATATTGTACAAAATGCAGGTAGTTCTGTTTTTTGAAGTTCTTAGATCTCTTGCTGTGCAGCATCAGTAATCCTGTGCTAGTCAACATCCGTGTTGTCTGGGTGTAGCTAGTCTTGGTTTTCTTTTTGTTTTTCAGCTAGTAGAGCAGAAATTGTTCCTGTGGCAACCAGATCCTGCAGGGTTAATGCTATTTCTCAGAAGTTTCTACTGATACTGCTTTTTCTCATGGTTTTTCAAAGTATCTTCTCTGACATGGATTGTCAGTTTAAAAGAATGCAAAATGGGTTACCAGGATTGAAAAACTTGGCTGTTTTAAACCAGTGATAAAGCTCTAATCTTACAAATGTGTGATATATAGCATACATAAGATCTCAATGAGGTTTTCCTTTTATATTTCTTAATAGCAGGCAAGATTTACACATGTAAAACTCTTTCCACACAGAATATAAAACGGGATTATTACGTGATAATAGAAGTACATTTTAAGTCAAGAATACCATTCTGATATTAATTGGAAGAGTTACACAGTTTCACTTCATTCACAGAATTGCTCCATTTACTTCATTTCATTTGCTCCATCCTAGAAAGCATTACTAGTAAGCATAGTACCTTGCTGTTTAGTAACATCTCTGTTTGTAGTACTGTTTTTCAGTACCGTGTTTAAAACTTTATCATAAAAAATTTACTTACAGTGGAGAGCTGCTGTAGTCTAGGCACCTAATTCTAATAATTGATTACTTTCAAAAAGATGCAATTCATCCTTTCAGTAAAGGTAGCTGGCTCATTCATTACTTGTTTTGCAGGCTCTGCCTTATATTTCTTCATAATTTCACTTGTTATTTAGTCATTTGAAGTGAGTAGATGTTTTGTATCTCTCTTTGTCTTCAGACATTTAAATATCTTTGTCCATAAGAAACATATTTAGGAGATAAAAAACAACATGTGTGAAAACTGCCATAGGCAGTATTCAAAATTTAGGCTCATCTCTCATTTGGCTGTTTTTGAACACTTGACCATTATTCTTTCCATTCATTTTAGAATTTCTTCTCATCGTATATTTAGATATTGCACAACTTTTTAAAAGTATTGACCTAAATCATCAAAAGCGACCAGTGATTTCCCTTGCCTCAGACTTTGAGTGCTCAGATTCAGAGCTGATCTTGACTAGCTGGCTCCATTCCTCACGCTTTCTTGAAGCCTTTCAGTTTCCCTTCTAAAGAGAGAAATACCCCAAAATCACTTGCTGCTTTTGGAAATTTCAGTCAGTGGAAATGAAATGAAAATGAAATCCTCTTAGAATGCTATCACAGCTACAAATTGAATGAAAGAGCCACAAAGACACAGACATTTGAATTTGCATGTACATTACAAAATGCCTGATTGCTTTTTTTTTTTCTTTGTCCTGGACAAGTATTTGCAGACTGAAATACAGCAAGATCAATGCCACATGTAAAAACTCAAATGGCAGCTTTTGAAAAATTGCCCCATTAACCTGATGAGTTTCTAATTACAGTAAGATGTAAAAGCTTTTTTTCCTGTGCTATGTAGGATTTTGTCCTAACAGATTTTTTTAAAGATACCCTGCTGTTAAAATAATTTAGCTGCAGTGTTTGAGTATAATTTGTCCTATATTTCTTTTGCTTTCTCTGAGGAGTTATATAACTTTTCCATTTCTAATGACTTTTCCTAAATATAAATGTGATGTTATATTACGCACCTCCTTTGGCTCCAAACCAATTAATTTGAAGTGGTTCAAGGCCAAAGAGAAGTCTAGGATTGCATCCCAGCATTCCTGGTGAAAGTTTTGTTTATGCAGCTTTTGTTTTAAATAAATGGTTCAATGGTTAAGTCGATCTTCTGTTGAAATTAATCTTATATTTTAAGTTCATGTAATGCTCTAAATTAATAGAGGATCACTTGGGTATCTGTATGGCCTTGTGTAACTTAGATGCTTTTTAAAATCCATTTGTATAACAGCTAAAACATTTTCCTTTCCTAAATCAGATAACTTTAGCCATTTAAACCATAAGCAGGATTAACCTGGGAAGAGAGATCAGTAAAAGATCAACCTCACTTCACCCCTAAAGCAGTGCTTCCTTATAAGTGTTTCTCCTCACTGCTGTCTCCCCAAATTCTTCTGCCAGAGCTCTGCCTCCTCCTCATCGGACTGTCATCTTTCTGCCCAGCCTCGCAAGGCGGTGGGTCTGCTAGCTGCGAATAGCAAGGGGCCTGGAGAACAATTCATCTCTCGGCACTCATCTCTCCTGCTGTATTTTGGCACCTTATCTTTGCTAGGAGATGAATCTGCAGGTCTACAGGCAGAGTGACGAGGTACGCTACGCAACCTGCCTTGCAGCACTATTTCTCCCTCCTGCTGCATTTGCAAGCTCAGAGTACGGATTCTTGGAGCAATGCTTGTGGCTTTTATTGCTTTCTACTTTATGGGGTATATCACTGATGTTTGCTTCACAGTGTGAGAAATGCTGCTCTTCAGAATATGTGTGCTTAGACCTTCCTCTGTCTCGGTGTTATTACAATGTGTGGACTATTTTCCCTCTGAGAAATCTCACTTAAATATCTTCATATGAATTTAGGATGATTAACATTAGGAAGCCAGGCTTGAAGAATTGTTTGACGTTTAAAAATTTTCACAGCTTTTAAGTGACTGCTTCTCAATTTTTCCTGGTCAAAGAAGAATTCAGTCTCCTCCTTTTCAGTGGTTTTTGGAAATAATAGATGCACTTTCTTCAACAACTTTATTTCCATTCAGCAATTCTGCATATCTGACAGTAACTCTGTAACTCTCAGAAACAGTTTTTTTTGTTGTTGTTGTTTTCTATTGCTCTCTTCTGTTATCAAAAAAAGTATCACTTTCGTTCATGCATAGTTTCACAATCATAGAATGGCTTGGGTTGTTCTCATATCCATTTCAGCATGAATTTAGCAGGTCCAGAGTGGTTCATGCATAGGCCTGTCACATATAGAAATCAGAGAAAGAAATGCTAAAGAGGAAGGATGCATTTCATTATGTAAAAAGGTAAGATTTAGCTTCATTGCTCACCAGGTGTGGATTTACTGGGCAGGAAGAGGAACTGAAGGGGCTACGTAAACCTTAGCACAATCTGGTGAGGTCAACTCCTTGTTTGTATCGCACTAGTAGCCCTGCTGCTGGCTGTACCTGTTTGAATTTGCCATGCATTTCTTCAATCTTCTTTGTCACACCACTTAATCTGTTTCCCTATTGCTAGGAGTTTAATAAAATTTCTGAAGATGAATTGCTTTGTTAAAATGGACCTGCGGTGTATATGAATATGTTATTCTCCCTTTGGTATTTGCAAGTAACCTCAGATACCGAAGGGATGGACCACTTGAAGCTTTAGAGTAAGTAAACTGCTGGGACACCTGACAAACGATAGGTAGCACTTCTTTACTTCAGCAGTTTGTCCCTTTTCATGAATGCTTATGTTGCACAAGCAACTGCTGCATTGCACTGCATCAGCACTGTTCCTAATCCTGATTTGGAAACATTAACTGATAACTTGACAAAGCGTGACACATGGTATGTTCAAGTGTTTTCAGCTGCACTAACACAATAAATTGTAATGGCTCCAAAAGAGCCATTTCAGTTGATTGTGTCAATAAACTACAGCCCACAAAGAAAAAGACATGTGGCCAACCTGAATAAAGCACTGTCAAATCACAAATAATAGGTTAATGGTCCTCTTTTTTCCTCCTTTTTAGAAAAAATATTTTGCAGGGAAAAAAAAAACCACACTAATTTCTAGAGCTTTTGCCTCTGATGATTCAGAAGTCCAGCCCTATCTTAGAATCATAGAATAGTTTGGGTTGGAAGGGACCTTAAAGACCACCTAGTTCCAACCCCATGGTTCCTGCCCATGGCAGGGACACCTCCCACTAGATCAGGTTGCCCAAAGCCCCATCCAACCTGGCCTTGAACAGCTCCAGGGATCGGGCATCCACAGCTTCTCTGGGCAACCTGGGCCAGCACCTCACCACCCTTTGAGTAAAGAATTTCCTCCTAGCCTCTAAACTAAATCTCCCACACTTTTATTTTAAAACTTGGCATGTGATCTGAGTTTAGGTCAAAATGCAGGGTGTCCTATGCACTTGGTCTTTCTCCTGCTTTTGTGTAACATAGGCCTACTGTTTTTTAAGGAAGATTTCTGTATTTATTTCCTGGACCAAGTGCCAGCAGACACAAGCTTAGCATTACTTCCTTTTTCCCCATTAAGTAGATCATTAGGAAGAACTACAGCTGCATGATGGTAGTACAAATTTTCTGCGTTCTTAGTAGGGCTGATGATACACACAGCGTATTCTTGCCTCACTGAGACCATTAGAGTTTCGGAGTAAGTAAATCAGGGTCCAATCTGACTTAATGAGACTAGCCACCAGGTCATCAATTCTGTGCATTGGCTGCTTTTTCCATTGCCTATATACCAGTCAAAACCCATGAGGAGCAATCGTGTTTCCTCAGAGATCACTAACATTAGATAAAGATTGCAGTCCGTGACTCTTAAGTGCCTCAGCAAAGATGTGTGTTATTTGTTAAGCACCTGGAACTTGCTGCGTTACCCTTAGAAAACAGAGATAGAAGGACAGTCCTCTCCCAGAATTTACAGCCCACTGAATAACCATAGCAAAATGACCGACAGCAGGAGTCCTGGCAGAAAGATGCGTGCTAATGTTGAAGATAATGTTACTTTCCAAATATTCTTTACATTAATACTTACTTTTCTGCATCCTTTAGACAGCAATTTCTGCCTAGGAAGCATGGTAGTTTTCTTAGAAGAAAAAAATGAGATAACTTACTAAAACCATTGGTAGCAAACTGTGGTTGGTTATTTAGGATCAGAAATGAAATCCTCTTAACTGCTTGTTTCAGATACCTAGCAAGTGGAGACACTTACTAACCACAGATATTGGTGTAATATACATACATCTTTTTTGTCTTATCATAGTATATGGGGTGAATTGCACCTAAAATGAAAGACAATAAGCTACTTGGAGTAGTATAATGTAGCAACAGTGCAGTATCTAGATGCTTAACAAAAATACTGCGTATGGATTTTTCTGTAAAACTGGAGAACTGGGTAAGACTATGCCTAGTTAGTTCACAAAGGGCAGATTACCATTACAGAAAAGCACAGTGCCAAAGAGAAGAATAACTTGCACCATGAATACGCTATCCAAAATGCGTTTCTCTACAAGACACTAAAGTGCCTTGTGAGTATGCTCAAATAACTAAAAAAAGCCTCACCAGTAAACTGGGGGATTCACCTCCATTCATCTTAATCTGATAGTGATACTTTCTCAGGCACACACTAAATACCCAATGGCCCATTGCTTTTGACGCTCTTCAGCCAACAGAAGGGCTCGGCTATAAAATCACAGAAGCTGGAGTTGAAAGGACCTAGTCAGTCAACTTGTTTAAATATTTGCCATGTTATTTTTGCTCCCTATAGTATACTGTCAAATGTAGTTCTGATATTCACTTGGACTTTGATGCCATTTGGATTCTGAATGACTTTGGCTTCACACACAAATGAATGGACTACGCTCATCCATCCGTGGGTTATTCATCTGTTCACTTCAAGAATATTTATTTGTAAGACAAGGGTATTGCCAAAATTAAATAAATAAAATGCTTCTTATTTTTAGGAAACCCCTTCATTTCCTCTTACAGGTGCAATTTTCTGTATAAATCGAGTAACTTTTTTTTTTCCTACTTTTCATAAATCGTACTTGGATATTTTATGTTCCTCAAATAAGACAAGCTTATTTTACACTTTACTTACTTAGAACAGAACACTGATGGGAGAAATAAATGAGATAGACAAGAAGATCCATAGTCAGAGATGTGATTTGCTTTATTCCACAGCTAAGAACAGAATCTGTGCCTCTTGCATCACAGACCATTGACCAAAAAGTAAATAAAAAAAAATCTGTAATGCATTTTGGATTGAATAACTGGAACAAACCACATAAGAAATCAGTAGGTATTAAGAGCTAATGACTGAATGCTGGCTATATCTGCCAGACACATGGGTCAAGATGCTCTGAACAACGCTACAAAAATTGGGCATCAAGAGGGACATAAATGCTGCTATCCTTATCATGCTCGGGCTAAATTCACTAGTTTGGAATCCTCTTCTTCTCTATTCGGTACACTCATCATCAGCAACAACAACAACAAAATCAGAACTGCTTGCTCAGTAATTGAGAGGCACAACAATCAATTTCTACCTTGAGAATGTTTTGTGTTGGTCTGGGAGTATTCTGTTCTATATTTGAAGTATGGTATTCCACTGAGCATGTTTTAAAAATAAGTAATAGCCTACGGTTCATTCTCATCTTCCAGTATGTTTGTTTCACTGCTGCAAAGGTAGTTAGCCAGACAGCAGGTTAACTAATTAGGCCGTACTTCCCAGAACTGCACTGACGACACTAGCATTGTCAATGACGTTTATGACAAAAACCAAATCCAATGAAGGAAAATCCATTTTTTGTGCCCTCTGAGAAAGAAAGGCAAAAAAAAAAAAATCAATCGTTTGCCAAACAGAAAAAAAAAGAAGAAATTATAGTAACCACAGCATCTTTAAGGGAGAGGAAAAAAAGCATTGTTTTAAACTGTGAGATTGAGATTCATTTTGATAGCAATAGGATGTTGAACAGTCTTGAATACATTTCTTTCATTAACTCTACATCATAGTCACTGAAATTCTCCTATCTGGAGTGAAATCATGACTATTGTAAAGTCAACAGACTTTCTCCAGTGACTGTAATTGAACTCAGATTTAATTTGTACTCTTAACACCCAATGAAGAGCTTGTAAAAGAGATGAAAAAGGGTGTAGGTGTCTAATGTGATTTTCAGACAAATGGGCATACCATTCTCAGATTAAAAACAATACTCATCATAAAACAATAAAATTTGTAAGTTGAAAAAAAAACCAACAACCCACAACCAACACATCACAAGCACAGTTTTGCTATGCTCTGCATAGAAAAGCCTAAATTCCTATTAAAGACATGGCATTCTAACTTCACTCCTGAAATCTCTCTGGCATTGTCCATCTACCATCCCAGATCTCTGTGGACACCACATGAAGAAACAATCCCACAGATAGGGAGCCTCAAGATCCCGTGGTTCCACTGGGTGCACAGCTGCTCCTGCCAAACTGCAGGGAACGCCCCAGGCAGCAAGAGATGGCACACATCTTTGGAAATGTGCAAAATTAAAAAGCTGTTTGAAACTCACATGGTTTATATTCACAAGATCCTACCAACTGACATATGAAAACTTTTTTATGGGGGAGTTATGTTAAAGTGGACAGTGTAGAAAACGTATATAGACTCATTTGGAATTAGTGAGTCATGCAAGTAGCAGAATGGAGGAAATAAAGTTTTGAGGCAGCTGAGGCTCGTGTCTTTTATTGGTCTCAGCTCTGGACTGCTGACATTTGGTTCTGGCAGGAACTGCTGCTGAGGACTCGTAAATTTAAGTAAGGGAGCCTGCACCCCAGAAAATGGGCATATATACCGTAGCCACATTACAACCTTGCCCATTTTAGAATTAGATCCAGTCCAGCCACTGATGGCCAGTGTCTGGTGCTGTTAAATGTGAAAAAGAAAAGCCATGTCTCTAACACACCAGCTTGTAAGGTAAGAAAAGCTGTAAGCAGCAGGGCTTGACTTTCATCTGCAGTTCACATATGCCCCAGAACGGCTAAATATTTCTGGGGACGGACAGCTGAATCCCAAGCACAAACCTTTGGTCCCTGCCCCTTGTGGTACCAGGAAAAATCTTGTCCAAATGGTAGAATAAACCAACCCAGGGATGCAAGAAAATTTGAAATAAAAGCTTTCCTAGCTCTTGACTGCAATCTTGGAACATTTTGCTTCGAATCTGTGCTCGCTGGAAGCACAGAAGGGAAAAGAGAGGTTGCCCAAGCTACCACCTGTGAGAAGAGGTTGGTTTGTTCTGCAGCATGGAGCCAGCTCTCGGCTGAGCCCCCGTCTCTGCCCCTCCTCCGGCAGGAGCTGCCCACCAGCCAAGCCACTTGTTGCATCGCCTACGGTGGCTTTCCCTCCGCACGCTGAAGTAAGGCACCTGCAGGGCTGCAAAATGAGCACGCTGGCTGCCTGGGGGTTAGAGGAGGCAGGCAGGCAGTGCAGTGAATATGAATCACTTTATTTATTTATTTTTAAACAGAAGAGATCATAAGATGTCCTCTTCGCTGGGGCTGAAAAGCTCTGCAATATGCATTTACCTTGAAGTGACGCGAGCGTCCATTCCACTATCATTTATTTTAATTTCCCCCCCCCCCCCATTTGTAGGGAGGAAAATACATTTTTACCATCCTGTAAAGCACCTTTGTCCTCTCCCTGCGTGTACTAGGGGAGAAGGCAAGGGAAAAAAAAAAAAAGAAGGCAAGGAAAAGAAAAAAGGAGACAGCTTAAGGACAAAGCCAACCGACCTGTGACAGAAAAAATAAATAAATAAATAAAAAGGCAGCGCAGCCGGAGGGAAAGGGGCCGGACAGTCTCCGCCTCAGGGCCCGTGGCCGCCGTGAGGCGCAGGGCGGCGGCGCCCCTTGTCCCCTTCATCCCCATCTCCCCCCTTGTGCCCTTCATCCTCATCTCCTCCCTCGTCCCCTTCACCCCTATCTTCCCCCTCGTCCCCTTCGTCCCCGTCTCCCCCACCGTCCCCGTCGCCCCCCTCGCCTCCCGCAGCCACCGCCCCGCACCGCGCGGCTCCGCCAGGGGAGGAGCGCTGAGGGCGGCGCGTTTCGGTCCCGTCCCGTCCCCCCGCCGCCTCCTTCTCCTCCTCCTCCGCCTCGTCCTCCACCTGCTGCCGCTGCGCCAGTTGCCGGCTGGGGGGAGCCGCCTCACACCCCGCGGGGCCCCTTTGTGCTGCTCCGGAGCTGCCCCGGCTGCGCCAGGGCCCCGCAGCCTCTCTCTCTCGCTCTCTGCCCGCCGAGGGAGAGCCGCCGCCGAGCCGCCCGCTCCGCCATTGCAGCGCGGGGCCGCGGCGGAACGACGCCTCGCCGCCCGCCGAGGAAGGGCCGGCAGCCGCGGCGGTGAGCGGGGCGGACAGCCCGCCCGGCGGCTGTTGGGGGTCCCCTGTCCCCGTCCCTGTCCCTATCCGTCGTGAGGGGAGGCGGGAGGGCAGGGGCCGGGGCCGGGGCCAGCCCCGGAGCCCGCCCGAGCTGAGGGGCGATGCCGCACCGGGGCCGGGCGGGCAGCATCGCTGAGGGCAGGCTGACGTGCGGTGGCGTGTGGGTGCCTTTTTTATTAGTATTCCCTAACGTATCGAAAGCGTTGGTCGTCGTTTTTACTTCCCAGAACGCCTAATTTATTCAAGCCGCGGCTCAACCCTTAAATATATATATATATTTCTTTTAAATTTTACGTTTTGGGTTCTCCGGGGGCTGTGGAAGGGTCTGGTGCACCCTGACTTTCTGACAAATCTCTCTGGTTTGCGTTTCTGCGTGTGTGTGTGTGCGTGTCTGCTTGCAGAAAATCCTGCTTTCCTGGAAGAATGGTGAAACTGGGGAATAATTTCAGCGAGAAGAGCACAAAGCAGCCCCTTCTGGAGGATGGATTTGACACCATCCCCCTGATCACACCCCTGGATGTCAATCAGCTCCAGTTCCCACCTCCTGACAAGGTACAGTAGGCTTTAGTTTCCACCCTGGAGAATCACACCCAAATCTCGGGCAAACAACAAAAGAATAGGTTACGTGTAACGAGCGGCTTAGAAATGTCAAGAAATACGGGGTGTTTTAGGGAATGTCAGTTCCCTCTGGGGAAAAAAACCTGACAGCGAAGCTAATGAAAATCTAGTAGTGGTGATTTGCATTTATAAAGTAGTGGGAAATGTTAGCAATGAGCATATTTGGATTTCAGTGCTGCTGGATGAAATATACAAACAGGCAAATGCAAGCATTTGTCTGTTGTATTGCCATATCCCTTCTTACTCTGTGTCTTTCTTTTTAATATTTGGGAGGTACTATGCATGCTCTGTGAATGAGGTGAATTTTCTCATTTCAGAAAAAGCCCCCCTAATGGGGGGATAAAGCACTGCTTTGTCTCTCTGCAAGATGTACGTAGGCAGACTGGCCACAGAGAGAACTTCCATATTCCTTTTGTGCCTCAGCAGGAACTTCCTGCCTGCTAGCCTCAGACAACGTGAAGTAACGAAATGAGAACAGGCCACAGAGTTTCTCCTTAGCAACTTACTTGGTCCCAAACCTCCAAACAGAGGTGGTTTAGGTGCTCCATGGCTTCAAGAGGACAGTTTGAGGTGCAGCTTACAGGTTGGAAAGGAAGCATGTATCCTGCATTCCTTATCACATTGTTTGAATATTAGGGATTTAATTTTAAGGATTTAGGAAGATGATGTAGTAGCCCATAAATACATTTTATTAAATGTACTCACAATAAATGTTTCGGTAAGGGTTACTATGGGTGAGACATACAGATATTTTTTCAAATATTTCAGTATCCTGTTTTTCAGTATCATATTTCAGTAGGATATTTAGGTATTTTTCCACATATATCTGGTAAAGAAGCTTTGTGGCCTTTGAAAAATACAAAATTTAACTGGAAAATAGTAATATCTTCATGCCGATTTTTATTTTTTGGCAATTCTACTTCTAGGTAAACTGGTAGGTATACGTTCCTTATAGCTCAAAAAAACCCACATAATCTTATATTGCGGTAAAGCACTTCAGCTTTTTTAATATGTCTTGGTAGAGTATAGCTTGTAGGCAGTACTAACAAATCTGTGACCTCAATTTTAATTCCTATCAACATCATTGTGTTGTGTGTGGTGATGACCAGTTGGCAGGCATAAACACAATAAGCCATAACAGCTGTTACAGAGCCTTAGGGCCCATTTTCTGTCCTTGGTTACATGGGTGTAAATCTTTTAACTGAGGACAAAATTGCACCCTAAGGCTTTAAAACAAGTTAAGTCTTACTGTGTCTGATACGCCTGCCAACTGGTGACTGGATATAACCGATTACTGAGACCAACATCCAGAGGAATTTGTTACGTTACTGCACCGTTAAGCAGAAATCTGAGTTAGGGACCTGTGTGATAATAGGTTTAACCTGAGCGGAGCCTCTGTGGCAAACCTGGGAGGTTCTGTGCCAGCCTGGATGCATCTACTAGAACCGTGCAGGACTCCTCTCACGGTTACAAGGTTTGCCTTGAACAAAAGCAAACATGCACCTGGGCTTGGAACTTACATAAAGGAATATTTGGTTGGCTCTTCTGCGCTTTCAACTGTCTATTGGTATGATAGCTTTCCTTTCCTTTTGCAAACACTGAGGAAAAATATACATGTTGATTCGTCCTACTGGCTTCCTTCTGTGGCTGTGGTTATTCATGTAAATGTGTCTTCACTGGTTGCTACAGACACAAAGGGAGTAGTAGAGCAACTGATGTGAAAAACAGCAAAAGTATTAAGTCAAGATTGACACATGGATCAAATTCTGAAGTATGAAGGTGCTCATATATAATGAACAGGAGTACATACTTCACGTATCTGTGCTTATTACTCACTTACAAGACTCCAGCATGGCAGCGAAGCATAACTTCTTGAATAATAGTGACTGTAGCGACGAGAATTTGATGGTTTTGACAGCTTCTAAATTAAATGGGTGAACTGATTTAAATTCATATTTAGGTATGTTAAACAAAAGAAGACATTATATAACCAAGCAGATAGAACTCTGTGTTCAGTGTCAGCTGGATGTGATTTGAATTGCCTGAGATTATGCAACATAAAGGGGGAAGAAAAGAAGTGTAATGTTAAAAGGACATTTCAGATGGTTTACTTCCATGATGCTGTTGGGCAGTTGCAAAGTTACATAGTTATAAGTATCTTATAGCTGAGAATAGTTTTAGAAACTATTTTTCCTATGTCCCACACATATCTACATATCACGTAAGTACTGCTGTAAAAGAATTCAGTAAGCTTTGTGGTACTGAGTCTAGCTACAGTTACTCATTCTAGATGCCATTTCAGGGAAGTGAGGAGAGGAGAACCCAAAGCTTTAATTTCGGTACCTGGCTACCTGTAAGTGTTACAATCTTAACAGCAGAAAGTTGTAGTTTCCACTGATACCATGGGCTGCTCTAAAGATAGCGTCTGATTCTAAAAATCTGAAAGGGTCTCGATATTTATTCTTTGGAACAACAGAGATAATTGACCAAATCTTAATAGTACTGTCAGTATGATAAACTGCACCCTATTTCATGTGTGATACTTTGAAAAAAGATCCTGAGAAATTGTAGAAGACAAAAATGAGGCAAATAGGTTAGGTTTGTGAAAATCCTGTACAATTAGAATGCCTAGGAGAGTACTAGAGACATGACTGACGTAATGAATATTTTAGGAATACAGGTAAGATGCTAAATTGTGTAGCTTGGGGCAATAGCTCGTAGCGAGGAATAAACTGAAATTAGAGAGCCTTGGGTGTATCAGGAAATCTCATTATCACATAAGGGTTTGTGTGCATCTTGCTGCTAATAACTCAAAAGTTACCTGAGATGTTAAAAATCACAGTGTGAAGAGCTTTTGTCTGGCACATACTGAGTTGCAGCTAGATGGGTCATCTCACCTTCAAACTGAAAATCCTGCCATCAGAGAACATGGCTAAAGAGCATGCCTCTCCAGAAGCAAATGGAGGTGGCTGTTTTCAGACTATACAAAGTGGGGAGTTTCACGATTTGGGTTTGAGCTAAGTAGATGCTTAAAAACTTAATCTTCCATAGAAGAATTAAAACTTAAATCTTCCATAGAAGAATTACACAAAATGGGGTGAGGGGAACAACAACAAAAATATTGTGCTAGATGTGCTTGTAAGCAGGTAAAAGAAGAGTATTGAGTAAATAAGGTTCCTGTGATGAACCTTATTCTGGTGATGTGCTAGTAAGGTACTGTCTACATGGCTTTTTGATTTTATTTTTTATTTTCAAAGGTTGTGGTCAAAACGAAAACAGAATATGAACCTGATCGCAAGAAGGGAAAATTCCGTACTCCTAAAATAGCTGAGTTCACAATCAGCATCACTGAAGGGGTTTCAGAAAGATTTAAGGTAAGCAGTGCAATCTGAAGATGGTGGTGACTCAGTTTTGCTCCGAGATATGCTTAAAATCAATCGCTGATTGTAGCTGAGACTGGCTGGCTGTAACAGAGCAACCGTTAAGGGTAGAGCTGGAAATGAGAAAAGGAAATTCAGTGTTAAAATAGTTCAGTGTTTAGTGATTAGAAGCAAAAGCAAACCCTGCAGCACTATTGGTTCTAATCCCTCACTGGCAGACGCATTCAGAAGGCAATTCTCTCACAGGAAGCATTTCAGGACTTGGCTGGTGTGTGGCTGCACGCAGGTACCTCTCGTGGCATGGGCAGTCCCTGTTAGTGTTGAAGGGCAAGAACCACTAGAGTATATGTTTTCTTTTTGGCTTATTATTTTTCTCTGTAGCCAAACCATTCTCTTAAAAGCACTGTCATAGTTCATTATGTATTTTTTTATAGTTAAATGCATGACTTGGCAGCTTAAGGATGTACACCAGAGCTCTTTTCTTGGTCCAATTGTATCATACAGCCTGGTGACGACTTACTGGAGGATGGCAGATCAGCAGGAATCTGACTCACATTTACTTGTTAGTGTCCACACCCTTATTGCTCCCCTGAGTAGTCCCAGAGGAAAGCTGAGAGCTTAACTGATGCAAGGATTGAATTACCTATCCCCCTTCTCACTGGAGGGCAGGTTTTCTTGTGCTGTACAAGTAAAGCAAAGCAGGAAAGAGCACTTCAGCTCCTGCTTTCCTATCAGTTCCCTTAAAGAAGAAGACTAGTTTTCTAGTCCTGTTAACCTTGCATCTTACCCAAGGATGCCAAAGCATTTTTAAACCGCAGGCAACCACGCTGTTCGGTGCCCAGGTACAAATACGTTTGGAAAGCCTTAAGTTTAGTCTGAGGAACAATGCAGGGTTTCAGTAAAGGTGTCTATTTCCCTTGCTGTTGCATTCATGTAACATCCCTTTGTGTCATGGGAGTTTTAGGGCATACCCAAAGATTCCAGTTCTGTAATTTGAAGCACAAAGCACAGAATTTGAAGAATAAAACACAGGAACTGTGCCTGACCAGTGGTTCTGAACCTGTCCAGGCCCAAGCCTTCCTTCAGAAGTATCTACAGCTCTCCCTGGAATCAAGTGCACTAAACAAATGGGGAAAGTGAAGGCTCAAGGAGGCATTAGGAGCTTTAGGCTACACTTGCAATGGAATTTTGCGGTGTTGCTGGAACAAACCTTTAAGCTCAGGTCACCTGGTAGGGTCTTCAGCCATACAGAGAAGCAGGAAGGTTCCCAGTGAGCTGTGTGAGGGACTTATTGAGGGGACAAGAAACCAGTTCTTCTGTTACCTGATTTGGAGCAAGGACATCCCATCCCTCAAGGAAAATGCTACATTTTGACTGATGTTCACTCTTTCTCCTCCTGACACCGTAGTGCTGCTCCTTGAAAGTAATCCCTGTCCTCTCAGGTGAGGGTGATGCATGCCGTGTTGTTGGCTAAGGTGCAGGTGGACAGCACAGAACAATTAAGACATGTTTGGCTGTCTTGTGTGTGTCTTGTTCAGACTGAAGTGATCTGAAAATGCCTACTACTTTGTAGGAGTAAGGAGGGAAATGTGTTTAGCTTGAGCGTCCTGCGAGGACCTTGGTTCCAAGCAACTGAGCAGAACCACTACCTGGAGAGTTGCGCGCTTAGCCACTAGCTGTAGGGTCTAAGGGATTTCATTTCTGGAGCATTAAATTGTAGATAAGGAAGGGTTTTGAATACCTTAGTTGCATCTAAATGTTTTACACGTCTCTCTGTAGATCTGAGTTCTTTCTGTCTTTTTTGGGACTGTTGAACAAGAAAGACCTCAGTGAACATCAAATAAATAGCTTGTCATGCTGTTAGGTAGTCTTTTCTAATTTGTATAGCTGAGCAGTCAGAAGCCTGAGCTTTTTTATGTTGCATTTTTATATACCTTTGGATGGCGTGCTTAAAGTAAAATGTCTTTTAGATATTACTTTATGATGATCACTCTGGGATTAATCTCATACTACAGGGTTGCTAGGTTTTGCTGCTAGGTAACTACTGCATCAGAGAGAGGTTTCAGGAAGATTTGGTATCTCTTGGGAATTGCAGGATGATTCACACTGTGGCTGTAAGTCGGCTTTTAAAGGAGGGTGTGGGGGTTGATCAATTAGGAAAATTGTGGTTCAGGTAGTCGAAAACAAGAGTTTCATGCAGCACATTCAGAACCTAAAAATGTCCCTTAATCTCTGTATAAAAGTTGAAGGACTGAATTATGCTGCTTGCCTCATTTTAAAGAAGACTGACTGGTTCTCCAGCAGGGCTGAGTGTCATGTTCACCACTCCCAGTAGTAAATATTTCATGAATAATTGATGACGTGCCATAAATATGGAGATGAAAAGTACTGATTGTGTGAGGTTTTCTCCTGGGTCCTTATTAATTGTGAGCCATCATGTTAACTGCTGCTGTTGATTCTGAGAGAGCAAAAGGATATTTGTTTGAAAATTAAATATTTGCTATAATTATGAAATGCATTATTTAACTGGTGAGACGCTGACTTTGGCTTGTGTTCATGAAAAAAGCTTCAGATGCTGTTTTAATGACTTCAGTACTGTACATCACTCATGCATAAGTTTGCTACAAGACACAGCCCAAATCTTGTGCTAAAAATAAAAGCAGTCAGTCATATTTACTAATATTTCACATGTGTATTCCAAGATGTAGTCCTTAAGTAAGGACAAAGCAGATTGCATTTTTGGGATTCAGCAGTGCAGAACATCTAATGCTGTGCTTCTCGAGAAATTATATATTGTAACAAATGAAGCCACTCCAGCGTGTGCATATGTCATGTAGATCATTTGGTGTTTTAGCAGCCGGGTGAATATGCAATTACAAAATGTATTTTCTGCATTCAATCCACATTACCGCAGTTATTACAACAGAGCTGAGAATGTTTACAAAGAAAACTGCAAGTATAATTTTCCTGCTTGAAGTCACGTCCTGAATTCAAATCAGGATCTGTCATGAGATTGTGAATCTCCTGATTCTGAGAATCCTGTTGCTGTAATTTAGCTTTATGGCAGTAACCACTCCAAGGAAGATGGGACTTTCACCGGGGATTTTATTTTTCATCGAGAAATAAAAGTCTGTCTTTTGTTCCTTGAGCAGCGTAGAGTGATGTGGGGAGCTGGCCCTTCACATCTGGAAAGCCACTTTGAATGAGGCAGATTTTTCTCTCCTCGAGATTGTCTGCTATACAGCACAGAACAACATGGCTGGAAGTGTCATTTCAAAGGAGTCTTATGAATCAGCATGTAGGAGGAAGCAGGAGAAAATTGATGGTATCAGTTAGCCAAAGCCAAACCTTTGCCTCCAGTGATGGAGCCGTGTTTTTACAAACTCCACTTGTTTTTTTTAGTGAGATGTCTGTTCTGGCTCCCGTCGTTGAGAGTTGACAATTGACAGTTGTGCACAAGCACACCAATTTCAAAAATTGTCCAGTCTATCAAAGAATGAGATTTTTTTCTTTTCTGTCTTTGGGGAAACCTCAATAAAGAACATTCAGAAGTATTTTGAAAGCAAACCTTTCTGTTTCCCAATAAATTTCAAGCCCTTAAATAAACCCAGGCTGTGGTTTGCCTTAAGCCATTTGGTTCTGTACAAAGGCAAATCAATTCTTCAGACTCTATCCTTGACATCTGTACATACATCTAACTGCAGAGCCTGGAGCTTTTTTCTGTGGTAAGACCATATGGTGCAAGCCACGTACTATCAAGTAGCAAGCACAAGGTTATGGAAGAGGAATCGAGACTTCTCACAGTTTTACCTGCTTATTTTAAGATAGAAAAAATGTATTAGAAAAAGTTTTCCATGATTGATCTGTCTTGAAGGGACATCTTTTCAAACATGTTTCTGCCTCAAGACTTTTTTACCTGCTGTTTTTCGTAATACAGATGATTCTTACTGCAAAACTGACTGGAGGCGTGGAAAATACTCCTTGTTGGTTTCTGTGGCTCTGCTTCCACTTAAAACTCTGCTAAATGCCTGAGATGTCAGCCGATTCCCGTGCAGGATAGCACTTCCCCAAGTAATTCTTGGTCTGTCACCTAGTGCTGGAAGGATGACAGGTGCTTGCTGCCATGTGTAGTTCTCTTTTCTTCAGCAGAACTACTCACACGATTAAAGAGTTGCTCACCGCTACAAGAGTTTGGCAGGCTCTGAATTTTTCCTTTTATTGCTTAAAGCAAGACAAATAAAGGAGGTTCTTCTTTCAGTGTAACTGCTGGTTTAAAACTATGGATGTAAATGCAGTGTATAGCAACTGTCTTTATTCCATTTCATTTTACTTCCGATAACTCCCTGATATAACATTGACAATCCTTCTGCTAAATTTTGGCTAAAAGGAATTTTTTGTATGGTCAGAGCTGGCAGATTTGAGTAAAGTGGATAATTCCTAGCAGCAGCTCCCCTGCTCTGAGTCAGGTGTCTTGTGCCATAATATCCCATTAGAAATCCTTTTCTTGGAGCAGAGCCTGGTGGCAGGGACACTGGTGACAGAAGATGCTTTGGGTCTCTCTGGATGCAACATTTACATCACAGAAAGGGCGTGTGATATTTTCCAGCCTTTCTCTTGGCCTCACTAATCCCTTCCAGGTTTGTATGGGAAGGTAACGGGATTCTCACGTCAGGGACACAGGATGTCTTGGACTGCTTCCTCAGCTCTTTTGGTAGCAAACAGATCCGTGGTGCCTGTGTGATGGAAGATGATGGGAACGCTGCCATGAGCAGTTGTGTTCAGCCACGATGCTGCTTAGGCTCAGGAGGCCACTGCCTTGTTAATCTGGTTTTGTCTAACAGTATCTCCCTCAGGTTTCATTAATCAACTCCCTTGCAGGCTGGCTCTGTTGCCTTGTGCTGTTGCTGTTAAGAAGCACTGGGTCTGTAGTTTCTTTTCAGTTTTCCCTTCATGAATCCGTCTGCCTTTCGTGCTGCTATTCTCAGTCACCTCCAGGTAAGCATCCGAGCCAGTTCTCTCTTCCTCTTTGCCTGTTTGAGAAGGAGTCTTTTGACTTCTCCTTTTTCTGTTCCAGTCTATCCCAAGGCTGTCATCCTCTTTGAGATAGATAGATCCCAGTCATACAGCTAACCATGACAGGTTATATTAGAAACACCCTTCTGCAGTGAGGCATCTGGCTGCCTTTCGTGTCACCAGTTGTGCTGTAGGTGAACGTATATCCCCATAACAAGTATGGGAAGCCATACCGTTTTCTTCAAACTGAATATTCTTTATTCCTTACATTGTTTCAAACACATCTTTTCAAATAAACTTCGAGGGACAGGCCCAGGTAACAGCAAAGAAAATCATTTTGGAAAAGCAAGAGTGTAAGGGGAAGCGGAGAGCTGGTGTTGGTGTTCTCTGACGTGCTGGTAGAGGGCATTGTGTGGCAGGAGATGCAGGGTTTTAGTGGAGAGAGGTGAAATGGAGGTCACGGCCATTTGCAGGGAAGTCAATGTGATGTTTTACGAATTTTAGTCTGTGGTATGTAGCCAGACGCAATCTATTGTAATTACAGTCTGCTTACCTAAAATTCTCTTGTAGTTTAAATTGGATAGCAATGATCTTAATTTCCTGTCCTAAATGGTTGCGCAGAGTTGCTGTATTTCATCTTAGGGGGCTCTGTTTCACTGGTGAGCAAAACACAGACTGTTTGTAAATCACTTGATATGAAGAGTGCTCTATAAATGTGTGTCTTTGCTCTTTTTGTTTGCTGCTAACATCAAGGATGTACCTAGCACTTTACAGACAAATGAGAAATGAAAGCTGTGTTCCCAAGCGGCTCCAAGTGAAATAGGTAAGGCGTAGATGTAGAATAGAGCTGAGATGTGACCAAGTGCTGGCGACTGAGCAGTGGAAGTCACTGCATGTGTTGTTAGTGCCACTTCCCATAATAACAGGAATGCTCCTAGGCTCCTTTCTGACAGGTGTGTGATGGAAGGAAAAGCGTGAAGGCAGGCAGTGCAGACAAGTGCGGAAAGAGTGGGTTCATGCAAGAATTTCTGCCAAGAAGGGGTTGCGTGAAGAGAAGTGTGGAGGTTAGGGCACGGGATAAAAAGATGGCACCAAGGCTTTAGTGGGATACAGGCAGAGCAAAAGGAGATGAGGCTAAGAGGGGCAACACAGGCAGAACTGTACATGCCTTGAAACATGTCTTGTAATGTGTTCAGGGAGGATGGGAGCCAGGAAGGGGTCTGAGGCAAAGCAGGCACAATTGGTGCAGTTGATGCATTTTGCTGTAACATTCTGGCTTGATTATAAAGGGAGCCCAATAAATGCTAGCAAAGGGAGGGAGGAGACTGCAGCAGCCAAGCAGAGATGAAAATACAGCTTGCAGTTTTACGCAGCTGCAGCAGAGCAGGATGCACTGATTGGGAAGATTTAGCAGATCTTGATGGTAAGGCCTTATCACAGGCTGTTTGTGTGTTAGCGTAGTTGTCAGCTCTGGTGAGTTTCATTTGTTCAGCTAAATGCTCACAGAGTCTGAAGGTAGCGTGTAGTTTTTTGTGGTTTTGTTTGTTGTTTTTTTTTTTTTGCTGTGGGTACACTTAGTTCATTCATTAGTCATCGCTCATTTCGATTACTGTAATGGCTTCTGGCTAGACATTGTCCTTCTTCTGCTCTTCACTTGCAATCTATTCAAAAAGCTGCCACATACATAATATCTTGTCATCTTTTGTGTTCACTTAGTTCTGCTGCCAGTTCCCCTTAAAACTAACCTTAAAGGACACTCCTGGAATGAAAGCAAACCCACACTTCGGGTTCCTAGTTCAAAGAAGCAGTTGTTTGTGCTGGCTTCTAGCTGTTTCTTAAAAACTATTCTTAAAGCCTGTCATCCGTGTGGCGTGACAGACGCCTTGGTGTTCTGCTGGATCTACGTGGTAGTGAATGATCAGAGTAATTGAAAGCCTGCTGCTCCCACTGTACGAGGTCCTGCAGGCAGCCAGCTGCATGCCACAAGGAGAAGAGATTCAGGGATTCCCTGTAGGAAAAGGAGTGGTGCCTGCACACGGATTGCATCCTCTCCTACCTCGACTGGAAGGTGAGGGCAAGCTGCTGCTAGTGCCCCTGCAGGAAGAAGAAGGTAAGTTGGCCTTAGGTTGTAGCGAGTATGCAATTTTTCTGTGGAAGAAGGCAATAAGATGTTGGCTTTGGCCAAGCGTGTGGTTTACAGAGCAGCTTGTCGTCTTCTCTCTTTGCGTGCCTTGACTTTTGAAGGGCAGCTGGGAGGAGAGGGCTCAGAAGGTGAGGCAGGGAGGGAGGTACTGACAGGGCAAAGAGGCTGACTGGCTGAGGGTCAGGAGTGAAGCTGGGCATCTGACATCTAAGGACCGTCAGTGGTGGGTTATGAGAGGGAAGGAATATGGCTGTTAGAAGGACGAGAAGGATTTTCAGCTTACAAGAAAGAAGCAAAGTGGATAACCAGGTGATTGGGATCACCTTGGAATCCAGGGATGGATCTCTTTCCATCTGTCACTTGCACGTGCAGCTGTCTTTTACCTAAATACAAGTGACTTGTATCCTGAAGGATGGTTGGAGAGGAGAGCTTCTCTTCTGCTAGGAAGGAGACAAGAGCTTACTTGATTAAGGATTTGCAAATGGAGTGTGATTGCAAATTATTGGAGATAATGAGAGTAAAAATTTACATGCTAATACCAAAATTAATAACGTTAGGAAGTACAGTATGTGAAAGGGAGAGGTTCTGGGAGAGTTATGAAGCAGGAGCCCTTAGAGCTCTTTCCAGGGGCTTGCTGTGTGGCTGTGGAAGATGCGTGGTGGACCTGACTCGTGCAGGCAGTGAGCACCCAGGCCCAGGTAGGTCCCTGGAGCAGGCAAAGGCTCGAGCCAGCCCTGAGGCTGCGGCTCTGGAACTGCCAGAATCCCCCAGCCTGCTCAGCGCTGGCCTTTTGGC
This sequence comes from Anser anser, assembly GCF_964211835.1. Lineage (NCBI taxonomy): Eukaryota > Metazoa > Chordata > Aves > Anseriformes > Anatidae > Anser > Anser anser. The sequence goes on from NC_139724.1 coordinate 65,223,406, forward strand.
CTCCTGCAGAAAACTTACTGACCTTCCCAAACACCTCCAGAGCCTTGGAGATTGTGCGATGATTGCGGGATTATAAATATGTTTAGATTGTCCAATATTTGATCTAAACTACAAAACAGCTTGTTAGCTTTGTGGTATGTTCCCAAGGCCTCATCTGTATGCCAGAATGGTTACCGCTGGGGAAAAATGTTAGGATTTTACTCTTTGCTGCTAATAGGATGGGCAGGGAATGTGATTGAACTGCTTTGAGATTTGAGAATACTTTTCAAATTGTTTTGAACTGTTTATTCCTGTCTGAGGAGGAGCTGAACGTGAGCTGAACCAACCCATAGCGTAGCGGTTGTCCTGCTTGCTCTGTCCCATGTCCCAGACCTCTTCTCTTAGAGCAGACGTTCTTGAAGGCTTTGTAGAATATATCCTGAAGGGCATGGAAACCTCTGCAATAATCCTAGCTGGATTTTGTTTTCTCTCCCCACTTTCTAGAATCTCTTTTCCCTCTCTATCTTATTTTCTAAGGGAAAGAGCAGTGACCATCAGAGCAAATTGGACAGAGTTAGAGCCAGCGGATTGTAGGGGTGGAAGGTGAGTGACCCCAAACCTGGGGACTGGGCCATGAGGGTGCTGTAGAGCTGTTTGTCTGAGTAAGGATTGCTCCCTCCTTTGTGGTTCCTCATCTCCCCGTGCTGCCCAGCTGGGAAAAAGAAAGCCGTGGGCCCATGGCCCTTTGTGGAAACTGCCAGCTTAGGGGACAAAGGTCAGATTTTCTAGAGCTTGGAGTGCAAGGAGGATTCTTGGGGGAGAACAGAGGATAAGGCTTATTACAGCTGTGGGGAGGGAAAGACTGGAAGATGTGATGCAAAGTTTGGGCCAAGCCAGAGGGGTAAAGGACCGTGTATGTATGTGTGGGTGGGGTGGCTGGGGATACGCAGGAAGGAACTCAAGCAACTGGAGAAGAAAAAAGGGAAAGGCCTTAGCAGAAACACCCGAGACAGGCCAAGGTAGGACACGGCTTGGCTGGGCTGGGAGGTGTGAGGAGGAGAGGTGGTTGTTACTGACCTGGGCCACAGAAGATAACCAGAAGGGAAAATGCCCTTCCTTTGCATTCATCGGTGCCATCCTGAGACATGGGACACGTGAGCTGAAAATACGAGATTGGCAAGGCAGAGCTATCCATCCATGCTAACCTTTGTGTATGCAAACGAGTAACAAACCTGAGGAAGAGTAATTGGATTTGAAAATTGATGTCAATGTGAGGTTTTCAGAGGGTGATTAAGAATACGATTTCTTTTTTTTTTTTTTTTCCAACCCAGTGACTGTTCTGGGAAGCTGAAGGTGTTACTCTGAACCAGAAAGGTCCTTTGCTCTGATTTACATTTCTTCTGCTAATTTTCTTTTTGATCTGCAGTTCTCCCTGCTCCCTCCTCTGGTCATCTTTTTTTTTTTATTATTATTTTTTCTTATTTTTTCTCTATCAAGAATCCTTAGCTTCAGCAGCTCACTGCACTCCCCAGCCTTGTTCGAGCCAGGAAATTTAGCACTCGCTGTTGTGTGTCCATCGTGAAGTTAGCTTCCTAAGTCTCTAGAAGTTCATCTAAGTCCTTCAGCATCCCGGTCGTCTGCCACACACAGTTTGCAGTGTTGCAAATCCTATTAGTTCTGGGCTTTATCATAACGGGAGCGTGTGCTTGGTTGGTTTATTTCTCTGAGAGGCAAAGCTACATTTTTTTTTTGGTTGCTTTCTGAAGTACCAGATTATTCTTGTTTGTGTGATCGACCCAAATGTCCCTACGTTTTCTTTTTAGGAGGTAGATGTAGCTGGTTTGCTTGTATTTCCTTAAAATTTAGATCATACTATATGCTGTTTTAATTGATTAATCATTAACTTTAAAAGTTTATTACTTTCTTATGCTGCAGGACATGCTGGCTTCTCTCTAACTTTCAAAAAAAAAAAAAAAGCTCAACCACTCTCTTACAATTCTCCTCTTCCTGTAATCTCCAGGAGCTACTCATTTATGTGTCATTAGAAGGTTTAGAATAGTAAAAACCTGGGGCATTCCCCCAGAGTTTAATCCTGGGAAAGATTAGCTTCATAGTGACACTGATTTCAGATTTAATTTAAGGCATTTCATATTTTTGCTCCAACACAGATTCTGAACCAGGGGGGCGCTTAGAGAGACAGTGAAAGTCAGTGCCATGCAACGCAGCCTGTGATGTGTAGATTCGTAGGCTTCTCTGTGAGTGCTGGGAAACAGAAACATCTATAGCAGGTGCAACAGACTCTTCTCCTAACAAGAGGGGGCAGCCACTGCTTTCTCCTTGCCCTGCCGGAGTCACCTTTGGATCATTTGGATGACACCTGTGCTACCTTACTGTCATCTGACTCTATTCTTGGACAGGTACAGGGGAAACCAACACGCTCATCAGCTGACATAAACTAGGTTTACACTTACATCATCCAAATCCTGAAAAAGCAGCAGACACAAGCCACCACCTCAATGTGTCCTTCTGGCCTCACGTGTACGCCGAAAAGAGAAGCAGCCCAAAAAGCCTTGCAGTATAGAGGCAATGGGGCACTGACCATACCATCGGCTTTTTTCAGGGAGAAGCAGGAGGTAGAAGCACACGTGTGTTATTTCTCAGTTTTCCCTCAATAATTAAGTAGCTGTTTTTATTCTCTGCTTGATTTTACTGCAAAGTGCACTCATCGCTAGCTTCTGCTGCCTGCGGTAACGAACAGCGATACGATGAGCAATGCATTACTAACGTGAGCATGTTTTGTTCTTCTTTGCAGGTAACTGTGCTGGTCCTTTTCGCCCTTGCGTTCTTAACATGTGTTGTATTTCTGGTAGTCTACAAGGTTTACAAGTATGATCATACCTGTCCAGAAGGATTCGTTTTCAAGGTAAGTGGTGTACGCACTACAGAAAAACAGGAGAGTGTGTGATGTTCCCTGTGCTGTTTTCTGCATAGCCTCCATTAAGTCATCCTGTGTTGTACAGAAATCTGTGGTTGTTTTCAGAGGTTAGTGTGCTTTTAGCTATGTTGCTTTCTGCTTAATTTATAATGGAGATTGTGACCATCACACAGTTTTCACATTCTTGGTATTTTTGCTAATGCTCTAAACCTTGAAAATGCATCAACAGTGCCAACACCGGTATCCTGCAGACCTCCTTTATCTGCAGCTGTTTGAGCAAAGCACTCATTTATCGGGTCATATGCCATTTATTGGTGTTGTGTGTTCCTCCAAATTCATTTGTCATAAGAAAGAAGAGAATGATAAATCTAAAAACCTGGAGAAAAAAAAACAGACACTGGAATATGTCAAAGACAGGCTGAAGTGATGGTCTCATTAAGAGTAGCAGAGTTACCTTAGGGTTATTTTTATAGAAAGAACTTCTTGTTCTAGAACAGTGACCTCCCAGCCCTACTGCCACAGGCCAAAAGTGGTGCCAAAAAAGGGAAAACACATTTATTGGAAAAAAATACCTGTACTAACTGAAAGGGAGGCAGAGGCTCACTTAATTCTTACAAGATGGCAGTGCTGGCTCTTCAGCTCTGACCTGGGCTGGAAGTCAGAAAGGTAGTATTGATTTCTCTCAGCTGTAAATTTAGCAGGGTTGAACGTGGCTGTAATTAGTTAAGAAAAGCAGCAGTGATGATGGCATTCTTCCCTCTAATTTTTTTAAGGCTATTTAGTCTCCTAATGAATAAGAAGGGGACCTAATAGGATTTTCAAAATGACGTAAGAAAGAATGGCTGCCTCAGCGCTCCTGCCAGTCCTGTTCAGGACTTTTGATTCTGTCACTTCAGGCACATAAATATTTTAGAAGAATATAGTCCAAAGGTATAATCAGTGGGTGCTGTACTAGGTTAACTTAACTCCAACCATTTGTTTTCCCCTTGGTTCAAGGGCAAAAGATGCGGTGGTTAGAACAGCTGGCTGTAGCTCAGGAGATACAGCTCTTTGTTCTGCCGGTTTTCTTTCTGTGCTGTCTCAGACAAGTTCTGAAACCTCTCTATGCCCATGTCTCGAGGGGTGCTAGCCTTTTTTTCTAAGCTTTCTCTTGGCTTTTAGCAATTCGGAACACGGACTGTGTGTTCCTACAGAGCCTACTCTGATGTGATCCTTACTCGATGGGAATGGCCAGCTGTGTGCTCCTGTCATAATTCTAGTAACGGTCTGCTTCTTCTGCGTCCTTTCATACCATGCCATCCCTTCCTCCGAATTGCAGTGTTCTGGCTTCTTACCTGTTCTTTCCAGTGTCACAAGCACGTAAGAGGAGAACAGTTTCTGACCTGTATTTCAGTTGCACAGTGTGTGAAAAGAATCTGATTGGGTTTCTCTTCTTAGGACCCTGTGTTTGAAACACGTGTTAGGCAGAGCATCCCATGCCTGATGCTTTGGTTTTTGGGAGCAGCACATACACAGGGCTGCGTTGCTATTGCTCTTCCAGTGCTGGGATTTGTAGAGGCTGTTTCCTAGGTGCTTGATGGCATAATGCCAGAAGGCACAGCATCTTTGGTCATCTTAAGTTTTCTTTACAGGATAGCCATGTTACCAAATGGCACGAGGCCTGGAACTAGCAATGCAGACAGAAATTTATACTTGTTGCTTGTCCATCATCTTTTTTGGGAGAGTCTATAACATATCATGGCATAGCTTGGCACAGATGTCCTAAGAGAGATGAAGGAGAAGTCTCTGCCAGTTGTGTTCACCTTGTGACCAGTCTCTCTGTGGACTGGCTTTGTGCTTCAGGTGAACTCAGCAATATTCTCTGGCCTGGATGTCACCAGGCTTTTGATGCTGATGTGATTTGCTTGTTAAGGGCAAATGTGTCCTGCCTCAGGAAGCCTGGTGCCATGGGAATCTCTGAATAAAGCCTGAGCGACTGCAGCCCTGAGTCAAATTCGCTCTTCTCTGCTTTGATGCTGTCATACACGGAGCAGTTCCAAAGGCTTCAGTGTTTTCAACCTTTTTGCTGTCCTACACATCCAGAGCTTGAAGGTGTAATTAAAAAGCCGCTCATTTTCCTCTGCATAGCAATCTTAAACAGCCTGAGCTGCAAATTTGTGCTTGCTGAAGCTGACACAGGCACAGCCCTGTTGTGCAGATCGCTCCTCTGAAGCGCTCCTTGCTGGCTCATGGTGAGACTCACCGCAGCTCGTTTCCTGGAGGAATTTCTCCAGGGCTTCAGTGTGCTCCATACTGCATCTGTTACTCTTCAGCATTGCCAAGGCACCTGTGTTCTGTCAGACTCATGGACGGTACGAGAAAGTAATTTCCGTATATTAAAGATAACACCATCATCTATTAAGGTTGGGATTTCTGACCCAGCAAAGTTAATAGGACAGAGGATATTATTTTTAAGTGAAGCGTTGGTACCACTGGAGTCTTTGTGTCATGGGAACGAAAGGAGTCATCTTCATAGAGTCATGCACAGACTGGCAACCAGGATTTTCTCTGGCATCAAAGGCCTTAACCCGTAACTAACTTCTGAAATAGAAGGGATATGACAGAAACCAGAGACTGACAACTCATGCTGGAGCATCCTGGTTTCTCCTCGTTGCCTTTCTTACTAGTTCTCTCACTTGGAAGCCAATGAGACAAAACAGCTAGAAATGTTCTGCGTAGGCTGAAGGTTACAGCAAGTGGCACGATGCGAACGGGCACCGCTTCCCACAGCTCAGGAGCTCCAGGTGCTGCCCTGCTTGCCTTGATGAGATGCTGAGCAGAGGGGTTATCCGTGGGCAGTACACAAGGAACAGCGAGTAAAAAGGGAGTTTTTGCTCGTCTTTTCCAGAAGCATGAAGTCCTGAGCAAAAATTCAGTCAGGATGGAAACTCTGCTGGGTATTTCTTTAGGCTCTTCTGTCAGCTGTTGTGCACTTGTGACTACAAAAAATAACATTACTGAGTCATTTTGGCCTGTTAAAAAGCTAATTGCTCCTTTAAGCAGTAAAAGATTCTGTGGCATTATTTTAGACTGGCAGTAATCTTGGCTTGTCTTCAGCACTAATAATTATATTGCATTTGCTTGAATTTCCTTGGCAGATTTAATTAGATCAATGGATTGTGTTCCTTCCCCCATTTTAAATATTTAGAACTGTCACTACATCCAGTGACTGGGTGAAATAATCACTACAAAGAGGTCTGTGTCTGAGTGCTTCTTAGTCATTTTAGCACATCAGAAGTCGTGTCAGTTATCCAAGCTTCATCTGGGATAATGCTTCCAGAAGATGGCACGGCTGATGCAGGTGAACACGCATACCAAGCAGCTCAGTTCCAGAGTTGTCCTCTGTGCTCTTCAAACTTCGGTCCCAGACTTGGGACTGACACTTGGATGAGGCTGGTGATTATGGCAGGGAAACCTCTGTGAGTTAAACAGTGCTGCCTGGCCACAAGTCTCCGCCTAGCTGGGGTTAAGCTCTGTCTGCTTTGTAGTGCTAGTTCCAATAAAGCTTTGCGGCAAGATTTGCCCTGGCTGCTCTGTGAAAAAGAAAACAAACCGAACCTGGCTGGATGTGGTAACTTTGTGTGCTGTTGTGTCTGACACACATCTAAGCGTCCATCGCACGAGCAGGTTAGAACTGATGAGCTGCTAACTCCCTGGGAGGACTGCTAGTCTTCTGATAGCAAGTCTTCCTTCAGCAGTCAAATCTGCCCCAAGATCACGTTCATCGGGGCCAAGCAAGTTCATAAGACTACCTGTAGGCCTCTTGTTCTGGCAGGTCTTGCTTTTTTCTTTCATACATTTTGATGCTTTATTCACCCCAACATTTTTAGGAGGCAGAATTTATTTTAAGCCGAGACTGTCTGCCAGATCTTTCCTCCAACTATTTTGTGCTATGTGGTTTAAAGCATTGGAAACAGTTGCTAATGGTATACATTTATGCTGCTTTCTCCTTGTTTTTTTTTTTTTTTTTTTTCCCTGAATAGGGCAAAAGAGTCAATCTCAAAGTGAATGTGTACATGTATGAGATAGCATCTGGTTGTGACAATGTTTTTGTGCTCAGAAATTTCCAATATTTAAGTTTTTCTTGCCAAGTTCAGCACTGTTAAAATTGCTGTCCTGCAGTATTAGAAATTTGAGTCTTCATTGGTGAGAGAAGGAAGATCAAACAGCTTGTATCTTTTGAAAAGAGAGGAGAAACGATTAAACTTACTTTTCCTTGAGCTGATATGAGAGCTGCAGGTACTCACACAGTAGATTTTAGAGGGTCAGCTCGGTTGCACAGATGACTCCCGCAGCACTGAGGTATTGGTCAAGACTGCTTGGACTGGCAGAGGTGGCAAAGGACCTGTGGAGAGACCTCTGCCCTTCTGGAGCAAAACCTAGGGGTCAGCAGGACATGTCCCAATCATTTTTTTTCCTTCAGTGCAACTTGCTGCTTCATAGGCTTTTACCGCATCATCACAGGAGGTTTGCAAGATGTGCTGTACAGGAACATTCATTTGCTTTTTAAGATGACATCAGAGTTTGGATCCTACTTGGTATTTAACTAAGTCAGGTATTTAATTTTCAAAAGCTCTGAGCATCTTGCAGTTTCTGCGTAGTGCTCTTAAACTTCTGGAAAACTAAATAATGTAGTCCCACAGCTAATGATAGATTTTAAAAGCCTGATACTGACTGTATCTTTCTGAAAATGAAGAGTGAAGTATTAGAATCATAGACTCATGTGTACATACACATCTGCACATTAATGGGGCTGCCCTCAATGTTTTCCCTTTGTGCATTGCTAGGCTGTAAAATTGGTCATGCCTTGGCGCCACTACATTTGTATTAATTTCTACCCCACAGATTGAAAACACACTACATTAAAGTGCCTGAAACACTGCAATGTGAGAATGCAGGTATCTGTAATTGTAGATCGACCAGGTGGGACTAGGTAGAGAAGAAAAAGGAAGAAAAGAGCTGGAGCAAGAGATTGAGTACTTTTAAAAATTAATTTTGTGCATGCATGTTTCTTAACTGTCAATTATTCTGGAAAACAGACACAGCTTTGTCTTTCTGGCAAATGCAGGTGTAGTCTAAGGATTACAGAGAGGACCATTCTGACTGCAGTACGATGACACTGTAGTAGTAATTGCTGCGTGTTGCACCTTGACTCGCACAAAGTAAAAGCTTGCTTAGACTGGAGGGAAAAGAAAATACTCTGCTATGTTCAGTGTGTGTGAGGTTGTATCTGTAATCTAAGTGATGGATTTTCTTTTCAGAATAATCAATGCATTCCAGCTGGGTTGGAAAACTACTACTCTGAACAAGACTCCAGTGCTCGAGGGAAATTTTACACAGTCATAAACCACTACAATCTGGCCAAACAAACCATCACGCGCTCAGTGTCCCCATGGATGACAGTACTGTCAGAAGAGAAATTATCTGAACAGGAGACTGAAGCCGCTGAGAAATCAGCTTAGTATGATAAGCTAATTATTAACACTATGTCATTTGAAGGTAACTAAGGGACTTTAAGGAACTTTTCATTAAATATAATTATGGATAATTTAGAGGTTACTCATGTTTATGGTGCAATTGCTTCTGTTTGCTGATACTGCTTTGCAAAAACAAAACAAAAACTTGCTGCAGAACATTCATGGGTGTAAAACAAGACGCATATCAGCATTGCTTTAGAGCTTTGACACCGTTTTCAATGTTAAAAAAAAACAACTGTTAGATATGTTCTTGCAGTTTATTGGATACTGACAGATTTCTTCACTGGATTTTCAGGGCTTGGACCTTAAATCATGTGTTCTGTTGTCTGAACTGATACTTTATTTATTAATTTTTTATTGTTAGTCATTTTGCAAACTGAAACACCACAGCCATAACTAGAGTGATCTCTTGTTTAGCTGAGAGCTATATTTAGTATTTAGTTTTGGCTCAAGTAAAAGTGATAATCAGCACTGATACCAAGGGCATAATGTAATGACTTATATGGAGAAAGGAAAAAAAAAACACTGTCAGGTAGCATTTTTCTTACATTTTCTTTACTGTTATTTATTTGTAAGTGATAATGAAGTTCTCTGCAACAAGGCATGCTCAATGTTTTATTATTGCTGTCAACAGGATTTAACTGCATTTCCACTGTGGCTTTAGCAGCTTGGTAAGGATATGCACTGAAACACAAACTAGATAGACACTATGGAAAAACACAGACAATTCTAGTGATGGATGGTGAGGGTAGTGTAAAAAAGTAAATATATGGTTAAGGATGTTCAAAAGAGAAATGACACCTTTTGATCATACTTAAGAGGTAGAAAGCCTGTTCACAGTAGATGTAGTCCGCTATGTAATTTGTTGTATACAACGGGGGAGTAATATGTCTAAATTTTCTCTTTTATGACATTAACATTTTCCCTTTTTATAAATTAGAGCTTTCAGTTTATGTATGGTTTGCAGTTCAATGCTCTTTAAAACAAAAAGCATCACAAGTGAAACAGTAGCATCTTAAATAACACAACTGGCTGTCTGAAAGCTACATGTGAAACTGAGTGAAGAGTAGAACTGTTTATGTATGGCTTGGGATGGGAAAAGATGTAGAAGATCATAGTATTGTGGATGCACGTTAAAGTTCCATTGTAATTACAAACTTATCTATTCTTTGTGTGAAACCATGTTTTCATTTTTATTATAAATCTTAAATACATTACAAAAGAAGGCATCATTAATTTAACAGACAAGAGCGTGAAGCATCTGGGTAAGCAAGTAACCTTACTTAAATGCAACAACTTCTAGTGGACATGTCAAAAGTTCATTTTTTGTAGAGACCATACAAAACAAAGGAAAACCATCAAGATCTGTAGCAGAACAAACATAGTCAGCTCCACTTTTCTCCAGTAGAATTGCACTATCAACCACCTTTTTTTTTAACCAATACAGTAAAAATAACCATTATTTTTTAATTCTATAGATTTGATATGAAGTATGCAAGTAATATCTGTAAAAGAATTTTTATTAAGTCATGGTATGTGGAATGCATAAAAAGCAATAAGTTATGTGCCAAATTTTTCTTCACGTTTCAAAACTACAGGTCACATAGATACTCAAAACTACCATGTTTATATTTTCTAGTAGCCATATGCTTTATTGAATGTAATATGTAACTTTTGACATTTTCACTCTGTGCAGAGTAAAGAATGATACAGCTTGTTGCATATAATGTATAGGTATACACAAGTCAGAAGAGAGACAGCAAAACACATTTATCACCATATTTTTTACAGAGGCCATTCAGATTTTACAAGATAAAAAAGATCTCTTTCCCAAGACTGTCCTACATAGAAATGATTCATGATACATCTTCCTCCCCTTAACTATAGCACAATAAACAGCTTCAATGCACAAGTAAATACTGATGAGAAAGAACTAACTGCACTCATTACAGTGAACATTAAAAAAATAACAAGCTGTAGGATGTAGGACACTGATTGCTTTGCAATTAAGTCAGGAGTCAAAAGCAGTTTTTCCCTCTGACTTAACAAGAAGAAGTTTATTGATTCTTAGCCACGGTTGGTTTTGAGACCCCTTTTTTGGATACCAAATTGCTCCCAATTTTAGTACTTTGAAGAGTTTGGCTTTAATAGTGTCTGTCCTTTGGCTTTGTTCTGATGTCTCAGAAGCTCTGTTTCACTGCACAATCGGCATTGTTATTATCTCTGCACCCCCAAGTAAAGCTCTTTAGCTTTTTTTTTTTTTTTAATTATTATTAAATCATCTTGATCTCTAAAGTAGTTGTCAAGGATTAGAAGTAGAGGTCATACATCTGCAAAATGATCACTGTGTACTGAAGTGGTGTGATTAAATAAAAGCCTGAAACAGTATAGATGCTTTTGCACAACAACAATTTTCTCTTGACCCGTTCTGCACACTGAGAGCTGGACTTGACCAAGTATCATTGGCATAGGTGACTGACAATAACCACTTTTTATTTACTTTTCTATTTTTACCCCTTTAACTATGCTCCAGCTTGTACCTTTCTTACCAGCTCTTTCAAAGGTTTGTGTGTGCAGGATTCAGTGTGGTTTCACATTTGATAAAATGAATGCTATCGTCTCCCTCTGTAGCAATGGACATATGCATGTGCTTATTTGTTGGAAAATATTTCCATCACAGCAGCACAAAAAATGCATAAAATATACAGGTATGTCATATACCCCCTTCCATAGGAAAAAAATGTCAAAAGTTTTACAAAGCATGTAGACAATTTTATATTTTTAATTATCATACCAGTCCAGGAAAAGCAAGGAAAACGAACACATCACAAGGAAAAAGAGGATCCATACTCTAAATCCAGCATTGTTTTTGATGGCCTGTGAGGAAAAGATTATCTTGATTACTCTCACCAGTAAAAAGTACAGTACATATTTCAAAAAAAGACAACCCACGATGACTGTTAGTGGCTTCAGAACAAAGAACAAAGCTGCCATTACTTTCAGGTGAATAAAAGTCAGGTTGGTTATACCACTTCAGATTTCTCACACTATAGCTTCTCACAAAATCTTGAAGTTGGTGATTTAAGAAAATAAATCCAGATCCCAGACAACAGAAAAACATCCGAAACGTGAAGAACTACGTCAAAGTGTACATGCTTAAAGGTTAAGTTCCAAAAGTGAAACTGTGATTAATCAGTCTAATATCACTCTAATAAATCTCTTGTGATTTAAAAAATAAATAAAAATCAACACAAAGAAACTGACAACAGCTATTTCTAGAGGTTGCTTTAGGACTGTCTATCAAGTATTTCAACCTCAAAGCAACTAGAGCAAGGAACAACTACAGCAAAGTAGAGCAAATATTTTTCTAGGATTCTCCTTCCCAAAATTCAGACTGGCAGAAAGGAGGGATCCTGTTTTTCTCTCTCATTTTTTCAGATTTTTACATGGAATATAACTTTTCATGGGATATAAACATTAATGACAGTTACATTTTTTAATGACCTTTTTCTACTGTTTCTCAGTGTGGTTTGGGAAATTTAGTTCCACCTACAAATATGAAAACCAAAGCAAAAATAATGTAAGTTCATGCCATCTCATGAATACCAACTTTTTACTATGAACACTGGGACAATCTGTTGACCTGTCTGTACCCTTCCAGTGTCCTATTTAACGTCAAGTGCTTAAGAGTTACACATAGGCACGGTAACTGTATGCTAAGTGTTAATAAATCTATTGATTTAAGTCCTTAAAAAAAACACCACCACCAGCAACAACAAAAAAACCCAGCACCAAAACTGAAAAATCCCTCACATCTTCCCCACCATCTGCCATACCACCATACCTCTTGGACAGCTGCTGAAAATAATACTCCAGATCTTTCCTACTCTACTCCAAGAAATGTGGAAATAAGTTCCCAAAACAGAAATTTTAAGCACCTAAGTTATTTCTGCTAATGTATGTTTGATGCACTTTTCAGACTAGCTGAGCAGTAGCTAACTCAACCTTGAATTACATATTCAATGTGCTTTCAGGAGAAAAAAGAAAGAACTGAGCCAATTACTACAGAGGCTAATTTGGGAACTCAGTTTTTACTGAAATCGCAGCTCCTGAAGGAAAGCATCATCTCATTAGTAGGATAACGGGACAGATTTGTTTACTAGGTGCATGTGAGATGCCTTCAGCATAGTAAAGAGACTCTTCTGGTAATGCTTAGTGTTTAACTCCAGTTTCAACAATTGCAGAATTGTCTTTTACTCTGATTTTTTTTTTAATTAAAACCAAAACAAATAGAAAACCCCACAAAATTTCAGATGAGCTTAAGTGCATACCACGCAACCTTCATGTTTAAAAATAGGTAAGGCCAAGCAGATTTCTGCAGACTCATTTAGTTTCAGATCATGGTTAGCAAGACAAGCAGAGTGAAATGTGTAAATTAGCTAAGCGTATTCACAATTTTTTCGAAATCATGTCCTGATTCCCCAATACACACAGTATCATGCATTAACTTGTACATGCTGTTTAAAGCAACACTTGGACAAAACTGAAATTCAGGAGAAAGGAATTAATTGAAAAACAGCTTAGACATTACCTCTCTTATGTCTTCATTGCCTTCTTTGATATTCTCCGTTGCACCCACAACTAATTGATGGATATTGTCAATATCAGTTTCCTGTTAAAAAAAATAATAATCGAGAAACATTGACAAAGTTTAGGAAAAAAAAAACATCTGTAAGGATTTTGGAGACGAGCAGAACTCAAATATAAAATAAAATCTGGTATTGTTAACATCTTAGCTTTATTTATGCTTTCTTCAACGATGCAAAGGCATAGAGGCAATTAAGTTGCATTTTTTTAATGTGTTGTTATGAGCCTGAACCGAGGCCACTAAGATCAATAGGAAGTCTCCTGTTTACCCAACATCAAATCTGGCCTAATTTTTGCTGGCTCTTCTGGAAGAGGTGCTACCATTCACAGAAAATATGCTATTAAATAATACAGTTAATAGAGCACTAATTTTGAGACAGAGGGATCACTACAACACCCAGCACTCTCCATTCCCAGTATACACTGATACGTAATGGTAGTAATTACCATCTTGATTTTGCTTTTGGAAAAAAAACAAAAAAGAAAAAAAAACGAAACAAACTTTCCCTTCACATTTGTGCCAAAGTTCATTGCTCTTATGTTTACATCTTGCATAGAACCAAGACCAAAACACCCCCAGGAAAACCTTCAAGCATTAAATTACACTAACCTGTTGCAAGACTTTTTCAGTGAATATCTCTTGCAATCTGGAGATTTCTACCACTTTTCCTTCAATTTGTCTTGGCAAAGAACAGAAATACTCCGTTAGAAACTTCTGCAAGCATTTCTCACTATTACAGCTTTAGATCCTCCAACCAGAGTAAAGCCTGGTTCAGCAGGCACGGCTCTTTGTTAGCAGTCTTATGTCTTATGTGGTGATAAGAGCTCTGAAAACTGTCTACACTACAGGAACACAACCCCGTGTAAACCCCTACAGTTCATTTCCAGATGTTACACAGATCTGGGCATTCCTGTTTTGTCCCCCCCTCCACCACACCGTTACAATTCCTGCAGCAAGGTGCCAGCAGCAAATTCATTGTGCGTGGATGTTATCCTGGTTACAGGACCAGCACATACAGCGACCTGTCAATAAATGGAAAATTGTACCTGACTTCATCAAACAGATTGTTCATTTCACCAACGAGCCGCTGGTTCTCCTGTTCAAACTGCAAGAGAGAAAAAAAAAAAAAAGTCTTGTTAGAGTTCACAGGCTTGGACTCGGTGAACTTTGCTCAGCCCCCAGCCCCAATAAAGCAACCTTCACTTTCCTTTACAAAGATCTCCAAGGATGACTACCATTAGCTTCAGTGAACAATATGAGCCTGCACATTTATCATTCATCATATTCATCATTAACATCATAGTGTTATCATTCTAACACTTGTCAATTATCCTCCCATTATGAATGAAACCCCAAAATAATCTGCAGATTTTGCTCGAGTTCTTTGCACTAAGGAAAAACATAGGGGATGAATTTTGTCCTTTTTATTTTAAAAATTTGAGTGGGGAAAGCTCTCATAGCATGTGACACCTTTACACCGTCATTTACTTTATTCATGTTCTACCCATGGCATAAAGTTAACAGCTTGCAGATTTTGCTGTAATATAAAATATTTTGATGTCTACTACTTCGTACTTTACCACTGCGTTGGCTTTATTCCAACCAGCCTCTTTCATTTAAAACTACACTTTTGGCACTACATTTTTCAAATGCACGAGCACAAACACAAGACCTCATACAGGAGAACAAGCTTTGATTTTCTAGATATACTTCCACGTCAGATCATTTGGGACTCAATGTGGAATGAGCTATGGTGCAGGAAGTACGGTGACAAGATTTGTTTTAGATACACTGCTAGAATACAGCTGAGAAAGGCATCACATCATAACAGAGTTAGTTGGAAGCGCCATCGTAAGGACTGTATTTTAAACAGGACCCATTTACCACGTTCTGAGGTGGGATTTTCCAGGTGCCTAAATAAATGAGCTCGATCCTGCCACCTTGCCAGCCAGACACAGGAGCGAGCCCCGCGGTGTGCTGCTCCCTTCTCCCCACGCTCAGGTGTGGGCAATGCACTCAGATCGCTGCCGCCTGCCCCTGCCAAAAGGTTCCTGCCGGCAGGAACCAGAGTACCTCGTGCTGAAAGGGTCACAAGTCCCCTTCTGGCTGGAGGGAGGGGAAGGTTACTTGAGGTATTCTGCCAATTAAGGTTACTTGAGGTATTCTGCCAATTAATGCCCCACGACTAAAGCCTCAGTACCAGCCGGACATGCGTGGTATGGAAACAACTACCTCTCTGCACGTTCCTCACAAAGCTCGGAAAGCCCTGTCTCTGCCACTGCACAGAAGTAGCATCCAGGATACATTTATCCTGAAATTATTACCCGCTACGCGCCTCTGACAAGCCTCATTTCTAAATCCTGAGTGATACATGCGGCAGCCTGAATACCAGAAAACAGGATTAAAAATCCAAAGGATGTGACACTGGCGCTGTGCAAGACAGCAAGCCCAGTTCTAATGCAGTTAATCTACTTATTTCAAACTAGCCTACATAACACTTCTGGATTTCAGTGTAATTCAATCAAGTTACAATTTCATTAGCAGTATACAGGCAGCATTCCTCTCAGTCACCTTGCAAGGTCTCATTATCCTTCTTGGGACAAAGCAGTGTGTTGTCAGAGATGAAAACAGCAGCAGAGCAGCACTGCTTACAGATCAGTCTCGGTTTCCAGTCTGTGCAGTAGTAATTGCTCACCATCTGAGCAAAGGCCCAACGCTTGAACTTGCAAGAAAATGTCGTGATGCCCAGAGAAGACAGTAAGTATTTGAAAGGAACTGTTATCTTTTGCAAAAAACGAAGGAAGGAGGAGGGAAAATAATGTCTGAATCGCAGAGAATCAACAATAACGAAGAGGGTAGTGCTACATCACTGGAAGGCAAATGAGCCTTTACAGCAGTAATACTGAAGTAGCTAAAAATGAAGAACCTAAGATTTCAAGGGAATTTAAGCAACAATGCAGTTCATCATTAGGATGCAACATGAAAATTAGTGGCTAGTTCATACAGGTCACCTGACCCACAGCTTACTTCACAGAGCCAATCTGTAGGAGTAACTGAGTTAATATAATTAGACTGCTGTGTTTGCTGACTGTATTATGACATCCTCCCTGCCCCAATCATTCCACCAGCACCTCTAGCCCGATTCTTTTAAGATCTTCCTTGTACAGCTTGTTCAACTCCTTGTACACATTGTTCCACATGCTGATTTACACATCCTGTTAAATGATCCAAAATGCTCTAGTTTAAACTTCTGCCATATCAAAAACTTTCATAATACCTACACAGAGAAAGAAAAAACAAGCAAATGTACAAGAGTTGGACTCAATGGTCCTTACGGGTCCCCTCCAACTCTGGATGTTCTGATTCCACTTGGGGTGCAGTGGAAGGTCTAGGGGAGTCATGGAAGGATTTGTCATGCTCCTATCTCTCCCCAAGTACACACTCCTGTACACAAACCGCTGCTCGTCTGATTTCATGGGATGACATTTTCACTCCCTGACCACTTTTTTCCCCGGAGTTTTCTGCTAAATTAGTAAACTGAATCTCACCACAGGAGTACATGGCACGGCTGAACCAAGGGAGAGCAGACGGCAAGGAGCTGAGCAAGACTTCTAGACTGCCACAGAGTAACAGAAAAGGGGGGAAAAAAAAGAAAAAAGGCAAGCCACCTGTCATACCCATCACCTTCATCCCCTCCTTCTCACATCCCACACCATCTCCGCTGTGTCCCACGCTTCATGCTGTAACATTTTTCATCTCGCTTCAGTCCCACCAGGCCCTCAGAGAAGCACTACCTGACTCCTTACTGACAGCAAATTACATGTCGAGCTGCATGACCTAGGGGAACACGGTTACCATGTTAAAAACCAGAAATTTGTTGCCAGTCAGTGTGAAGTGACACCTGTTTTAACAGGATAACAGTTAATCTCTTAGAAAATGCTTTAGTATTCTAGCAGGCAGTCTAAATAATAATAATAATAATAATAATAATAATAATAATAATAATAATAATAAATGTTTTTCTGTTTCTTTTAAAATACATCTTTCTGTACTGGAGGTTCATTAGCTGCCTGGTTGGCAAGAACAGCTTTCTTTTCTTGGTTAAAGAACTGAAGAAAGTCCAAGATCCCCGATGCTATCATGCTCCGTAACTTCCACTGTGGGGCCGAGTCCTCAGGGCAGGAGCCCAGTCCTGTGGGACAGGTGTGGGACAGCGAGGAGCACAGTGCACAGCTCCCTGAAGCCCCACTGCTGCCCACCCTAAAGATTCAATGGTTCTGCTAAATACAAAAGTACCAGTGTTACAGTGCACTGGAGTGTCATTATCGCTAATGTCCGTGGCATCTCTACAGAGCAGAGCATTTGTTAAAATATGAATGCAGTGATACGTTCTTCACAGCAGCACGTGGCTATAGGTATCTCATCACTCCTTTACGCTGGCCCCTCTGTAGGTCTCTGATTTTAAGGGATTCATTTCAGAACAAAGCCAAGGAACAGGACAATAAAATGGATCCATGAGCTTTAGCACAGAGCCAACTGCATGGACATTAAGTGACTAAGTGGAGCCACCAAGCTGTAATTGGTTTTCTGACTTCTGTACGAATAAGTATTTCTCCACAAATATTCAGCATAAAAAAATTCCCTATTCTGCTGTCTTAGCAGAACTGAGATGATAATTAATTTAGGAGGCAAATTTTCAATAAAGAAACAGTGAATGCTTTTAATCCCTTACAAATAGCACAAATCCACTTGAGAAAGTACTATTTAAAAAACCCTTTGATATTTGAAATCCTCCACTGGCACAGATTGCTTTTTAAACTGCTAAATAGTCTTTGCAATTTGAAATCAGGGCTGAGGGACAGCACGGCTCCGACAGCAGCAAGACGTGGTGACACAGCCAAGTGAACAAGAGGTGAGAACAGAAGGACACGTCGCCTATCGTGTGTCACAAAGGGATTAACATGATGTGAACATACAGCAAGCTCTAGCAATCTGTAGAGCTCAACGATTTATGGCTTGTTAAAGTAGCCTCTTTTATGACAATGAAATATTCTGCTACCAGGATATAAAGTGACTGCTTAAGATATTTCTCAAAGCCTAATGCATTGAAAGAATCACAGTTCTTTTTTGTTATCCCATAAGATAAATCATGAAATGTACTATACCTGAACTAAAGACAAAAAACAAGATAAAAAGTCAGAGGAAACTGTAGATTTTCACAGCAGAACCACATTTTCCCCACTCTACACAACCACAAGACATCTGCTCACAACAACTATGAAAACATTCATGTACCTGTGCTCAGAGTTATAGAGTGAGATTTACTGTGTAAATCACACAACAGCCTGCAACTGATGTAAAGATCTCTGCTTAGGGTAAAAAACTGAAATAAATTACTGCTATAACAACATGATAGTGCTTTAATTCATTATTTTATCCGCAGGAAGGATCACAGAACCATGAGCGAGAATTGTTCCGTATAATTTGACGCAACACGTTCCAATTTAAAATCAAAACAGCAGTTCCTTACACTTTAACCTACCCTCTTCTGAGAATCGCTAGTGTGTTTTTTTTTTTAGTAACTTAAATGGAGTCGGTCCACTCTTCACAAATCAAATGTTTAAAAAGTAGAAATTAACTTCTCTGTAACAGCAAACATAATGCAGAGGAGAAATAATTAGTCCTTTTAGTGGCTCAATTTCCTAAAGCTGTAAAGGTTCATTAAGTGTTCCTAAAGACCCTTAAATTCCTGCATTAAAAGCACAATAAAGTCATTAAGTATTGCATATTACTAGGAAGTATTTACTTAAGCAATGAATAAAATCAATGCACTTTCAAGTACTCAAATTACATCTTAGTTACACCTATAATTTACACCTTGGACCCAAATTTACATGAAAATTAGAATAATGGCTTCCAGTGGCATTAAAGTCCATTAGGAGTGAGGTTACACAGTATCCAGCTTCTACTAATAAAGGTCAACTCTTAGGTATAACTTTACTTGAAAATACACTGAAAGCAGTCTTGCTGTGGAATAGTGACTATGTACATCCTTAGCCTTTGCAAATTATAGCATTCCTAAACCCTAAAAAATTAAAAATTTAAAAAAAAAAAATCGTTTTAGGTCCACAGAGCAGAACAATGGCTTGCTCAGTTCTGAGCATCAACATTTTAGTAGCAAAGTTTACATTTGAAAACCTGTTGTGCACGCATACATATATACAACTCCTGGTTTACACTGCAGCAACCCCAATGTATGCAATCCAATCCAACTGTAAAAAATTACCTGACAAGAAATTACCTCCATCAAGGTCATTAACTATAACTAGAATCAAGCAGCTTGCTTCCTACTTGACAACTTACTGGTGGAGAAAGAAAAAGCATCTACATTAACACTGTCATGAATGCTGACTCACTTCTTTTTTACGTCTTAATCAATGTATACTCCTTCCAAGGTATAACGTGGAAGCAACCGATGCTTGTTAGCTTTCAGCAGAGGTGGAAATGTATCCTGTATTTCTTCATAACTGCCAGGATCAGAAATTCATGCTCAGTGTAAGAAGAATCATAGAAAACCATAGCAAAAAATAATAATAATAAAAAGCATAGCATGGGAGAGGTCTGAAAGGACAAAGATTAATAATGCATTTTTTGTCTAATGGTTCTCCCCAGAAAGAGCTGGGAAAATGCCTCGCAATAAGCAGATCAGGACTGAAGGATTTCTGGGCTCCTGAATCTCCAAGTATTAAACATTGATTTTTGTGTTACTCTGGCTTGGAACCATTCCACCTCACCAGGCAATAAAAAGAACTTATTCCAGGGGAAAAAAAAAGTCCCAGGTTATCTCCGGGTTATCTTCCTTCACTCGATAACAGAAATAGAACAAAACTCACAGACCTGGACAACTCATGTAAGTCATGAGGTGTGCTGGGCCTTACTCTAAAAAGGATAAAAGGATGCATTCATTCCCAAAGAGAGAAATGCATTCATTCCCAAAGAACCATGGCAAAGGATGTAACACATTTAAAACTTACTAGAGCGTGCCCACAAAATGCAGCCTAACATTTAGCAGTCAGTTACTAGCAAGCACCTTCAGAGTTGTCACCTCTGATGCTTGTTACCTCCCGATCCTCTGGAAGCTTACACCAAGGGGGCTAATAATATGGTGCCTGAACACAGAAAAATGAAGGTATGTGACAAATTCTGTTTAGAGAGAAAAAAGAAAGCAGCAATAAGCCTTCTGGTTTCAGACTGGTGCACAAGAACAATGTGATAGCATCAGGAGCAGCCTCTGAAGAGCCTTTTCTCTTTGACAAACCATACCGTAATTATGTGCAACTTACTCATCTCTGACGGGAAGTGATGCTTGCTCTGTTTGGGAACATCTCTAGTCATTGCCAAGGAAGCCTCAGATAATCGTGCTGCAGCAGCCCTGTGCTGCAGCACACCATGTTGAAAACTCTACAGCCACTGGCTACTTGTAAGGAAGTTTTACTTTCTTTATATGAAACAATACAGTGTGTGCTAATACAAAGAGAATTTGGAGCCACGTTCAAAACAAGAAATCATAGGAACATCAAAAAGCCTAACAGGTTGTCAGCAATCACGTCAAATTTTGTAGCGTATCAGTTCAATTGTGAACAGAATTGGAACAAACAACACAAAAAACTGCTGATAGTGGCGGAAATATAACAAAGCTAAAAATACATGAGGTTCTGCTGTGTCTGAAAGCCTGTAGTTATTCCTTCTAATAAAATCAGTGTGATTTTGATCAACCTAAAAAAGAGGAATAAAATGAAATACAGCTATTTGTGTACTAGAAGTAGTCCAAGTCAAAAGCAGCCAATCTTTATTGTTCAGAAATTTTTTTAATGCATTCCTGATGCTGCCTTTCCTTCCATTGTCTTCTAAGAAAGCATTTCATAATTATAATTTTTAAAAACAGAATTTCATTTTCAAAGGGCACTTCCAATTGCTGAAAAAATAGTTGGTATTAATGTCAAATATTTTGCAATTTTAAATATTAGCAGCTCCCAGAAGAACCAGGAAGCCATATATAAATGACATATCTTGTCGTGGCATTATCCTGCATAAAATGGAAGTTGTAAATGAACTTGGGTGAATCTGAACTTTCTTAGCACATGTGGATACAGCAGAAAATATAAAATGGACAATAACGGACTTACCATTTGTATTTCCTCAGGTGACAGTTCGTCTTCACCTTTTCCATCCCCCCATAATCCAAGATTAGACTGAGCATCAGGCATATTCCTGTCTGTACAAGAACCACCAAAAGCTTGAGACAATGCAGGGCACTGAACAGTGAAGTAAACAGCATTTCTCATGATTTCAGAACTCCAATGAAATCGTTACATCTCATTTCCTACTAACCAAGATTCACCATATAGTTACAGCACAAGACTATACACCAATAACCTTTAACTCCTGAACTGGGACAGAGGTGTACACATATGTTTAATTTTGTGAACTATGAGAAGTTGCACTAAAATATTGACAGCAAAACATGTAAAACAACTCACAACACACTAAGACTTGTTAGGGCAGAAAATACAATCACATTAGAATTGTAACAAGAACACACAATTTTCAAAATGACAGCCTGTACACAAGGCTATTATCTTCCAGTGAGATTTGACAGAACCACCAGCTCCTCATTCCTCAGAAAGAGCAGACTCTCAAAGACATTTTGAGCAAAGTTTGTAGGACAAATTTGGCTTCCTCACTCTGTTCAAACTGCATAATACAGCGCAAATCCTACAGCACTCAGTGCAAGGGGTCCTCCTGAACGTAACGGGAGCCAGATCTGAACCCACAAACTAACCCTTCCACATCGTAGCTGCTCCATTGATTTCAGCAGCACTTTCCCTTTGATTAAAGCTAACCATCTGCATAAATCTTAGCAGGAGTTGGGCATAAAACATTTTGAATGGCTATTTCTAGGATATTTCCCTCTAGAAGATTTATTTTTAGGCTTAATTATATACTTCTAATTATAGACTAAGAAGTTAGAATAGGAAAGAAAAGAAACTGTACAGCAGGAACCTACTGTTTCTGAAGCTGTTCTAGCATAAGTGCTTAAAATCCTAATGATAACACTGCAAACTTGAGAAGGCCTCCTTCCCCACTGGCTGTGGCATTTTTACAAAACCCAAAATAGAGAGAGATTTGTACCAACCCTGAACAGATTCAAAGCTGAACTGCTTTGACTTATCACATGCAGATTGCAAATTAAAATACGCTAAGGTTTAGTTTTTACTTTTTCATAGATTTCAGGCTTCCTGAAAGACTTCAGACTTTATCCCAGTTGTTCATGTGTTGTTTTTGTTTTTAAGGCATTTATAAGTATTTTTATTTGCTTTACTATAATTTTCTAAACCTACATTATTTTCAATCGCATAAGCAGCACTGATGCATCATCATTAAGACCTTCTCTTGGGAAGCCCCTGAATGGGGTAGTCCTATTTATGAACAAATATATTAAAAGTATTGTAAGAAGAAATTTTCCCCTTTTATTTTTCATTATAATATTTGTGAAAACTCTCGAAAAATAAATAAGAGTATTCTTGTGTGCGTCTCCTTTACAAATGTATATTTTCATTCCCACCAACCAACCAAAGATGACAATGACAAACCAAACAGTGACAATGTTATAAATGAGGGATATGGGTAAGGCATACAGTCTTTAAAATGAATAATTAAATAAATAAAATCTGCTCTTTCTTACAAGTAATAAGGAAGAAAAACAAGAGCATTTCTAAATATTATTTAGAAATAATTCAACTCAACATTTTCCACTGGATATCATTAGTATTTCCAATCTGTTTCACAGAGACACAAAATTATTTGTTTGGACAATCAATACATTTACATTATATCGAAATTAGAATGACATATTTACTGGATTCAAAGAAAAGAAGATAATTAGTTTATGGAGCTAAGAAATAAGATGTATTCCTATTTTATCCCAGAGGAACCAATTACTTTCAGACACTGTCAGCTTTGTTAAAAAACAGCACCTGTATCCAATGTGATTGCTAATAAGCACATATCCAAGCAAGAGGTAAGTGAGAAACATGCATCTCCCCAGAGTTACTCCTGTCACCATGGTACATTTCTGGCCACTACGAAAGTTATTCTGCAGCTTTTGTGGAGCTGGCATCTGTACTTTTCTACAATTCATCCAGCAAAAGCCAGACAAAGAAAAAAAAATGCTACCTACGTTTCAATTGCAGAAATAGATGTAATTAATGAATAATGGAAATACAAAGTAAAGATCAAATAATCTCAACCTTTTTCCATACTGACAGGAGGCAGCTGCTAAGCTAGTGGACCGGTTCAAAAGCTACTCATTATTTACATGTATTTCCATAAACTAAATGTCGGATTTGTAATATGCAAATAAATACAGTCAGCATATTAAAGTAATCTCTAGAGAGACTATTTTCCTACCATGAAGCATGTCCAGTATAATGCCAATGTAAACAGGTGCTTTGTCTCAAAAGTAATCACATTTTGCTTTGGTATCTGCCAAAACACCAGACAAAACCAAGGCTGTGCTTCAGCACCCCACATAGGACATTCAGCTGTCTGCCATGATGTTCAAGGTAAGGACAGCACCAAAACCTCTCTCAGAAGACTGTTACAGCTGCGATATTTAAGCAAGGAACCCAGACACTCTGATGACCTTTCATATTTCATAGATATAAATGGTTACCATGTTCTAAAACATCAACGTCCTGAGGATTAAAGAGTTTATTTCTCCACACAGTCATTTCTCCAATTTCTTAAAAATTTGAAGTTACTTGTAAAACAAACAAAAAAACAACCACAAAGGCTCTACGATTTAAACTGAGCTTTTGTTTACTAGTCATTTCATTCATGTTATTATGCTTCAACAACCACCTACCAGCGAAGTCACAAGGCTGATTTCTATAAACAGCAGCAACCAACTGAGCAACCAAATGAGGAACCTCATATTCTGTGCATCTAAACTACTTCAGATGGGTTTATTTTGATATACAACTTTCCTAGTGTTCTCAAAGACTAGTCAGCATCCTCTTGTAAGAACTGCATCACGAACCCCTGTGTCTAGCTACTTTCCCGTACAAAATTAAAGCATGAACTAATAAGAGTGAAAATGGGAGTAATCAAAATTAATGTGCGGTAAACTAAGCTTCATTTCTGTTCATTGCAGTGGTTTGCTGCATCCAGGGAGAACAAAGAATGGTGTTTCCCGTGGCATGGCACAGTTTTCTGAGCTAAAAATTGTGATGCCACTTTATGTGGTGGGAGTGTACACTTTCAGAGATTGTGGAGACAAGAGCAAAGAGCTATGAAGATGCTACAAGGCTGCTGCTTTTCTGCTGGCACTGGCTCACAGCTGTGAAATACTGATAACGTGTTAAGGTGAAACTCATCTGTGTACCTCTGTGCTGCATCACTTAAGACATAAATATAAAAATGTAGTAAGCACTAGAAATGACACATAATCAAAACCTTTACTTCTTACAGTAAATTCAGTCTTCAGAAAAAAAAAATTGTATCAATAGGGCTGCAGAAGTACAAACTGGCTGGAAGATAAGCAATACCGTGTCAGAAAATGAAATGGTTTGCACTTTGCAAGGTAATTCAATATCAGAGTCTTCGTTCAGAAATGGAGTACCCACTTCACGTGAATCCAACCTTTGTACAACCCTCAAGTCACTACCCAGAGAAACTTCACTCTTTAAATAAATAAATAAAAAGCAATAACAGATTTGCAGAATAATGTAATGTTACATTTTGCCACAGTTTCTGCTTCCCTCCATGAATAATTTTAACACTGTAATCACACTGTGCCTCAGACTTCTCTAGACAGTACAAGCGGGAGAAATCACACCACGGAAAGCAATTCTGAAATCATAGAAACAAGATTCCTCTTTAGGTATGAAATCTGACATTATTGCACAATGGTGGTACTTAGACACTCTGCAATGAAGGTCTGTAAGTGTACACACCCCAAAACAGACCAAGGGACCATTCTGAGAAAAGGCTGAAAGAAGGGGCTTACATCTGCAGCCTCAGAAGCTGGTCACTAAGGAATTTGCAAGTTCTGTCAAGAACAGCACCAGCTGAAATGACCATGGGGTCAGAGCTGCTGCTTTAGACTTCTGGCTATTTCCCGTCAACTGAAATAGAAGGTGCAGTCCTTCCAGCAAGAAAATTCAAGGCTGTGGAGAACATCCCCAAACCTATTGTGTCTTTCCAGCCACTAAAATCCCCCCTGTGCACATATTCTGCCTTTGTGTTGATACTGTAGAGGTGTCCAACTGAAGGTCTCTGTGCTTAAAAACCAGAAAACACTCCTAGAAACTACTAGAAAGCCATCAAGCTACTTTCCTATTCCTTACCATCAGTGAAAAGGATGTGGAAAGATCAGGCAGGTCTCAGAAGACATGTAACTAGACGGATAGTGGAAAATTAATAAATTAAAAGGAGAGAGTTCACACAAAGTTTATTGAAGGGATGAAGAAATCCAGCAAGACATAAGACCTTTTAAGCTGGTTGAAAGAAACATGTCACAAAGCTGAAGATTTTGCTTCCCCAGTCCCACAACGTGCATCACACAAGCCTGATCAACTCAGGGAAAAAGAGAATAGAAAAAGTACATGTTCCAGGAAGAGGCCTTCTTGGAATAGGCCCTCGTAATGTCAAAGAAGTACTGTTGAATAGAAAGGGCTTGCTACAAAACAAAAATATAATTATGTTTTATTCTTACCTTTGCTTTCCTCAGAAGAAAGTTTTTCTTCAGAATCATCTAAAGGATTCTGTGAATTTTTTTCAGGAGAAAGAGGTGATTTGGAAATGTTGCTCTGCTCAGGTTCAAGTCTGGACCTAGAAGCATAAGATCCTATAATTTAACTGATATGATGGAACTGAATTTCTCTAAAACAAGAACAACCACAGATTACTTGCATTCATTGCACTTTAACCTGGTCTTGAAAACTTCACAACAGAGAGTTCCCAGTCTAGATACAAAATGTACTTAGCTACCTTTACTGAAATACTATTAGAAAAGCAAAGAAAGCACGAACAGTATTCCTGTATAATCTATATTCCATTATACATTACATGTTCAAAGTTGAGAAGAATTTTGAAGTGTAAAAACCGGACATTTTATTAAAGTTTCTTTCAAAAAATCTGGAGTATTGGAATATATAACATTTTGGTCATACTGAAATTTTTCAGTAGCAACAGCCAACTCACCTATTTAATTTTTTCAAGTAATATTTGCATGTTTATATTGTCAACTATCATAAGGGGAGAATAAGAAAATACAACAGAATCAACTTTTTTTCCTGAAACAAGTTTTTTTTAATTATTATTATTATTATTTAATTATCTATAAAGAATACTTTAACCTGTACGAGAGTGATCCTTACCGTGTCTGCCAAGAGACAGAACAGCCCATTTAGAAGCAAAGAAAAGAAAAACTGTATGTAATGGTCAGATACATATTCCCTGCTATGCGATTTCAATACAAAACCAATATAAAAAATGAGAAGCACGTTCAGTGGTTATTTCGGTACCTCAGTACTTGTCAAGTATTTTTCACTACGGCACCGAAAAAGTTTAAAATTAGTGGCTAAATATTTTTTCCAGTAAACTTTGTGGTTCACTGCTGTCAACAATGAATTCTGTAACCACTACACAATAGATAGTTAATGCTTAGCAATTATGCTGATAGAGAAGCTAAAAAAAATAAAAAATAAAAAATAAAAAATAATGGGCTGAATCACCTGCTGTGCCACCTTCATCACTTCCTCCCCTCTCATATATAATCAACAGTTAATCTCATTATGATCTGCAATCTTCCCCTGCTGCTTAACAGAAGGTGTTGCATTTTGTGTGCTTTTCCTTCTTTGTATTGTGTCTAAATTCTAGCCAATAATTAGAAAATTCTGAGAAAAACAGAATATAATGCATTAGTCATCGCTGACAGACTATGTTATTTAAACAAGAAAAAATAATAACAGGGAACATTTATTAGTTCTAAAAACTCTGCTACTGGGCTTTGTGTACATTTACACAAAAGAACTTTTCATTCTCCCCTCCTCCGAGTTCCAAATTTGCCTAATACCAAGGAAAAAAAAAAAAAAACCAACAGACTTATCTGGATGGCCATGCCATTCAAATAATACTTCTGATACTAATAAAACACCAATCATACAATAATAAAAGTCAACTTGATTTGAATAACTGCATACATAATTCACAAGAAATTCTAATGGAAAATTAGTTTAATATTGGAAATGTAATATAAATATGAATACCTATAAACATAAAAACTGAAAATCCCAACCAAGTACCTTTACAGAAAAAAATGGTTTTGTTTCTATTTCTCAACATTTCATTCTATGGAATTAGTCCTATGTAATCGGCAGAATTTTTAAATCAAAAAATATGAATTAGTATATAAACACAACTTATATACAAAAATTATAACACGATTTTTGGAAGAACTTAGGATGTTTACCCATGTAAAAGTAAACATAATGACGTGTATTTTTACTGCAAACCTCTCGGAATTGTCTAAGAAGTACATATTTTATGCTAAATTGCAGGAAAAAAGATCTGCACTAGGATTAATTTACTTTTAAATAAATGCATTCCTTTATTATTTGTTGTCCCTACTTACCACGGTATGCTAATGTATGAAAGTTTTCAATTAAAAATGAACAAAATGCCTGGAATTTGCTACTTAAAGAATGCCTAGTTCGTTTAAGGGATGGAGCGTATTCCTATTATCACAAAGTGCTGAAATCTACTGAAATCCTAGGGGAAATTACAAATCAACTAGTTGAAGGAGCATGAAAAAAGACAGTTTTTCTTCAAATCATCATAAAGATTGGTTTATGCCCTGTGATTTATTTAAATTGAATTTTAATTTTAATGATAATTTAGCCATTACCTCACATCTGCAATGCATACAGGCTCCAGCTGATCAATGTCTGCTTTTTACTTCTTACGTCCATACAGAAGAGGCCAAGAAGTACTCCTCCCGTGTTTCACAAAAGGACTGCATCTTCTGGGTTATTTTTTAGGGCCTTATTGCTCAATTAAATAAGTGATATTCTAATTTCTGGAATAGCTTTTTTTTTTCATTGTTTCATGCTTAGTATAAAGCAGATTGACTTGCCTCATCTGTTCAGTCATCTGAGAAATCATGAACCTTGCATTTGACATGGAAACAACGATAAGAGTATATCAAGCTAAATAGCTGGTATTTGTTAGCCAACTGTATCATGGCAGGAACCATGCTAACTTTCTTTGAAGTTCCTTACTATGAACAGTATCAATAAGGTTATGTATTTTTGCCTGCTAAAAATATCACGCAGTATGTTTTTGTACGATTTTTTCACAAAGTTACAGGCCCTCAGTATTTTTGTAACTCCTATCTTACTTTTCTCACGTGACTTTCTAATAAATTTCACATCTGTTCTGGGGTACTTTGTTTACTTGTCGTTGGCTTATACTTCTATTTTTGTCTCAGGAGGATATATTTAAGTGAATCCAATCGTGTTTAATCATGCTGAATCACTCTGAATAACATATACTTATGGACTTCTGAAAACATCTCTTTAGTTTCAATGTAATAGATGATCAAGCTAAACACCAAACTGATAAAGCAGCATCAAGTCTCAGAAAGGTACTATACCTATTGATGTGTATATTCTAAAATTTGTTATTTTTATATTAAAATATGCATCATGGAACCTAAGGCTAGAATTCAAATAATGCGGATTTAGAAGACATGGAAAGCTTTTGATGTATTAAATAAATTGCAAACTTGTTAACTTGTGCATTTTAACTCATTCTTATATCTCAAGTATGCAGAAAAAAACTCCCCAGAAGGTATGGGGTTTGATACTTGGCAGGAAGGGGGGTGGGGGTTTAAGCCACAAAGTGAATCATTAACTTCTCCCATTGATTTTCACCTCTAGGTTAGCAGCTTGAATGTATGCCATGACGATAGGAAGCAGAAGCTCCTTTGGTTCAATTCAGAAGTTACATACAAGATTTTGATTTTAAGCAGTTTTCTACTTGCTGTCAAACCCCACCATATCAAGCAGTATAACATAATCACTTGCTTTAGCAGAAAGATAGTGGTCTAAAGGAGGGAAAAAAAAAAGAGAGAATGGGAGAGAGAAGTAGAGAAGTGAACATCTCTTGTACCTAACCAGATGGTATCCTAAATAGCATCTTGAGACATATTATCAATGTGCAAAATTTAATTCTAAATTATTTTATGTAGAATATTACTTAATGGGATACGCAAAAATATTTTGTTGTACTTGTAGAAGTGCATTAGGTTTATTAACCCCCTTTTTACTAATTTGGTGCTTTGATCATTGACATATATGAATTGTACACAACATTGTATTGGCGTTTTGCCATTTTCAGAATTAACTTTACATGCCAGAAGTATAAAATGCACCTGCTGATAGTGGAAGTTCCTCATCCAGCTATAGATTTCCATCTAAACCAATCTCCTTAGAATCTAAACATGAATAATGATTTTGTTGAATAACCTACAAACACAATTCAGAGTTAAACTATTTTTTTTTTTTTTGACAACGAGAGCTCACTACTCACAGTCTCTTCTTATCTATCACTCGTTTAACTCGGATGGCTCTTTGTTCAGAATACAGCTTACACACTCCTGTTCAAGATACCAGTAAATAAAATTTCAGGTTAGAAGAGCACGATATCTTTCTTGGAAAATACAGTTAAACATTCATTTTTAACCACTCATTATTGTAGAAAAAATGCTACATACTTTTTAAGTAATCTTCAATGAAGTCTAAGACTGCTGTTCTGTGCTCCTTCACCTGAGCAGACTGGACATCCTTGTGTGCTGAAGTGCAAAAGAAAGATACAAGATCTTTTAACACTTTATTGAATTACATAAAAGTTTGCATGTTCAGTTCATAAACAAGTTATATCCAAGAGCCTATCAACTTTTATCTACATTACATACAACTATTGTGAACATTGCTATATTTAAATATACATTCTGTAAACCAGCAAATTATTACAAGAAAACAAAACTTCAAACCAACTTGCGTCACGTAATGTTTGTCATTCTTTATGTATGCCACTGAGTCATATTACATCAATTACATTTCTAAACAAGAATAGATGTCATCAAACTAAGCATTGCAAAACAGGTCTAGAGGTTTAACTTGCTTAACATGTTGAAATTCTAACGTTTTGAATTTCTCAGAGCACATGCTACATGGAAATCTTGGGGATCTATTGTGTCAAGCATCTTTTTAGTTCACATATTTCTTGTTTTCATACTATGAAGTTCCCATCCATGAATCACTTTTTGTGATTCTGAATAATGCTCTACGTATGTTTAAAAGGCATTCCAAAGTGGATGAAAATCTTTGGTATACTGGTAAAACACATACACAGAGCAAGCCAAGTTAAAAATGACAAAACAGAAGTTCTCTCTTCAACTTACATGAAATAAGTTCTGTAAAAGTATAATTTCATACACTATTTGTCAAAATTATATTACTTTACCAGGACTCTGTTCAATGGTAGTCCCATTAAGAAAAGCAGAATTGTTAATACTTGTCACAATGAAAATTATGTCTTTTCATATACTAGTAAATTATCTGTTTAAAACATATATGCATATACACACAATATTTTACAATTAAAATATATTCTGAACAATTGCTGAGGTTTTTTTTTTTTTTTTTTTTTTACTGGAGCACAAATTTTTGAGGGCTACATTCAACAACTCAGGAAAATGTCTGTGGTTAATGAAAATATTTAAAGAGTGTAATGATTTAGATGTTATTACATTTTGTACAATGATGTCATTATCTCAAACATGGAAAGAGAATACCTGTAAAACCTTACAGGTGGACTACCTAGAAAGAAACAGCCATTGACTTTCATTAACTTTAGTGAGCCTTGGTTCAGTTTGGTTCAGGCCTCTACGCCCCAGTGCTAAATTACTACTAAACAGTAAGTATTTAAGACTTTTTTTTTTTAAACACTTGCTAATTAGTGTACTTGAACAAATAAAATTTTATGCTATGGCTTATCCTTTCACTTACATTAAATAAAACCAAGCATGGTGATAATTGGTCAATAGGATTACAGAGATGCAAATAAAAAGGGACAGTCTCTTTCCAAAAAGGATTTCAGATCTCTCAACACCATGTGATATTCAGCCTTTATCAATAACTAAGAAAGAATACTTAGAAGTTGCTCGGTTTACCTTCTGTTCTCAGCTGATGGATGGCATCTGCACATGTCCTCATAAATATCTGAGCATCTTGATCTATCTGATCACGTTCTGTATCTGTCATCCTCACATATTCAGACATAATATGGCTGAGAAACAAGACAAATTGTCACTTTTAAGAAATCCCCAACATAGCACCTGTAAGCACACATTTTGGACCTTCTTCCCACTCACCATCTCCCCAGAAGCTTTTTTGCAACACTGATTTACACATAAAAAGGAGATACAGACTATTTGTAAGACTAAAAAGTACAATATCCATCACTTCTATAAAGCTGAGAGGTATTTAGAACATTTTTTTGAAGTGGTAAAAGCTGCAGAAAGAACAACATATCCTATCATCTCCTATAGTACCAAGGAGGTAAAGTAAGGCAACACAATTAGAAAATAAGTCATCACCCTCAGTATTTATTCCAACAAAACAAAGAAACAAAAAAGCCACCACCAAGTAAGATAAAAGAATAGTTCAAGTACTGAAAGAAATACAAAAAATTGGAACTTATTTCACTTAAATGTTTTTATCTTAAATCCTGAACTTTATTTTAAAAAGTAGCTGTTAAGAAATCTGTGAATCCAAACCACACTAAAGAAGAATATCAGAAAATAATGTACATTTTATATCAAGTAAATTACAAGACTTATTAAAACATGTTCTCATTGTTTATTTCTATTTTAGATTATACATTATGTATTTAATATTTTCTAATAGGATTAATATATGCTTTTGTTACTAAATTAATAAAAATGGAGGTCAACCACAAAGGCCAAGTAACAGCAGTGTGTTTTAGGCAGAGCTCTCCATTCCGATGTTAACTGGGTCCAGTATAATTAGAGCATTACTTCAGTACACTTGTAAGACTTTTTATCCCTTCCTGTCAGTAAAATATTAATACAACATAGATAACCACCAGGAAAAACATACTGTATGGAGACTTTTAACAGTGGCTGCACAGGATGATAAGACTTTGCTACAGCACATTACCCAACGTTCATCTTGGGTTGCCTGATCAGTCACCACAGCCTATTTTGCCTTTAAACTAGAGAGAAAATTTTCAATAAATGCACACATTTTAACTTAAATTTTTATTTATATGTGAAATTTTTTCCTCTTGTCCAAGGTATGTATAACACAACTGTATCAATGCAATTAAATGAGTAAAAAGAAGAAATCTTCAGTTTCCAAAGCTAGCCTAATACCCTAGAGATGTCCCTCATACTTCACCACAACAATGCCAAATCTTCCCTACGTCTGCTGCAATGCCTGCCACGGGAATGCCCTACAACCATTTCACATCTCCTTATCTCATTCTCCTCTATCACCTCTCATCACATGCAATCCCACCAGTTGCTTCTTGTATGTCGAAGTACTGGCAGTGTGGTTCTCCCACAGCTCCTCCACAAAGTTCGAAACTCGCTCTAATGTCCCCAGGTATCCCAAAACATCTTCGCCCTCACCCTGAGTGACAAGCTACATAAAAAAAAAAAAAGGCATCACAAGGTTCACCTTGCTTGAAAATTGGTATCTGCTGACGGGCCAGCCTGTACCCAAGCACAAATTAGCCAGCAAACAGAAAGGCAAACTAATTACAAGTAATGTTCTTTATTTTCCTCGTTTGTTTCCAACACTATCACATATTTGACATATAAATAGTAGGGATTTTTTCCCTCTGATTAAAATCACTAAATATTATAAAATTATTTTGTATAATTTACAGAAGATTTACAGAAAAGCAGCCATGTATAATGTTTCCATTTGTATTTCAAGAGCTGATTTGCTCTCCTTTGCTCAGGACAGATGAGTTTCATATATTTATGGGAAAATCCCTACTGAAATTGTAATCGGTAGTCTAAACTGGACCTCTCATTTGCACTCTCTTAGAGAACAGCTTCTGAACGACGAAAAATCTGACATTGTTTCATTTTAGAGACAGCATTTCCACAGCCTGATTAAAATGACATATACTGATGGTTACAATGCAATGTAAAACAATTCACACCATTAAATATATTAGGACAGACTGCTTCTCTACTCCTTTTGCACAGCTTGCATGGAGTGTGGTACATGGAGTGTGGTACACCTAGGTTCTTGTACCCTGCCCAACTGTGTGGTATTTAATGAGTTCTATGCTTTCCACGCACTTTTTAACTTTACAGGGTAAAGATTACAAAATGCAAACAAGAATTTTCGTTTAAATCAGCGTTATAAATGAATATGAAAAAACTGCGCCAGGCATGTTTTGTTTTTACTAGTAGGGTAACTATTAGTTATCCTCAGTGCATCACTACGTTACTGACACCTTTGACAAGTTGTTCTGTTACCTTTCATAGCTGCCAATACAAAAACAGAGTAGGTCAAATTCCTACAGCAGTTTCACAGCTTCAAAGGCAGCAAAATGTGACAATTTAGATAAAGAATAAATAGAATATTTTCCTTTTTTTTTTTTTTTTCCTCCTGTTTATAGCTTAGTGTCTGGCACCAGCACTTCTGAAGAAGATCTAGGCAAGCCACCCAGAGCCAAGGACACCCGAAATTCCAGCCTCCTTGGGAAGGCAAGAATGGAGTCACCCAATTGCATGGCATTATACCAAAACACATACAGCATCCACTGGTACTAACAGCGTACCTGAGCCCCACTGCACTCCTCAGGAAGTCTGCACATGCAGAAAATCCATCTAATCACCATCTTCTAACGTTACTGGAGAAAGAACCATTTCTTTAAAAGGAATAGGCCAAAGGGACACCCCCTCTCCCCAAAACAAACAAAAAAATCCCAAGCCACCTACATGTCAGAGATGCAAAGACTTGCTTCGAAGTACTACCAGTGGCAGTATCACTGGGCTGATACATCACGAAATCAGGAAAGGTCAAATGAACCATTTTTTTCAGAAGGAATCGCAAAAACTTGCCAAAGCATGAGGCACACACTGGCTAACGTATGCAGACAAAGAAGGGGAGAAGGGTGCACAATTCTTGTAGATTTTTATCCTCATCAACTGCAGAAAGTTTCACAGGAAATTTGGGTTGGAAAGCAACTTAAGAAGAGGGGTTAAGAGTGAGATAGAGACAGCGGCCATCAAGTAGGCAGACTTCAATAGTCTAAAAAAAAATTAGAAGATTTAATTTCAAAGAAAAAGGAAACCTAAGACTGAACAGAAAAGATTCCAGGTGAACTAGTAGTCTTCCTATGGAAATGACATTGGGACAATTTGCAGTTCTGTCCTTGATCGAAGGGAAGAACAGGCAATGCAGTAAGAGATGAACTATGCTATTTCAAGAGCTCTTCATTGAGTTCAAATACAATAAAGCAGAATACAGAAAGTACAAATTAGGTCTGATTGCTACTGGCAACTGTAAAGGAACACAGCACATAGGGATGCAATCAGAAAAGGGTCAAGTCCGGGATGAGACACTACTGACAAGGGATTGTCAATGATAAAGAGAGATTACTCCACAAATATTAATAACAGAAAGACCAAAGAATGTGTTGGCTTGCTACTCAGTAAAGATATAAAACTATATGCAGACTATGAAGAAATGGCTTTTTCTGCATTAGCTTTCATCTCTGAAGTCAATTGTAAACTGCAGTTACTACTACCTTTAGCTTACTGTTTCTAAATCATCTGGGCTCAATTTAGTACCTTCAACATTCAGAAAAAAAATCAAAGTTATTTGTTGTTATTTCATTAGTAATAGCAAGTGTCCAGTGGTATATTAATAACAGGATGCTGAGTGTGTACAGTGCCATAACAGGTCATGGCATGAGTGTTTCTGAAGGTGCAGTGCTTCTGAGCTAATGATGCAAGCAGAATTCAAAAAGTATACATTCCTCCTATCTGTATGCCAATGGTGTGCTCTTGAAGGGAACTAACTGGCTTCAGAAAAATCCCAGAGTGAATACACATCCGTATAGTTTGCAGAAGCAGGAGGCCAGACTCTGGAATAAAATGCATCAAATTAAAGGATGTATCTTTGCTGCCAGGAATTAGTGGAGGATAGATGAGTTCTAGGTAGATGAAAAGATGAAACTGTAGCATCTGTATTAAATAAATAAATAATAAAGGATTTATAGACCACTCAGCCTAGGAAAATAAAGGAACAAATGATCCATTTTTAACTGCTTATAAAAGAACAAAAAGATAACTAATAGCCGTGATGTATCATGAGTAAGTCACATGCCATGTAATTTACATTGGGAATGTAGCAACAGGTCTCATGGATGGATGAAGACCAACCACTGCCATATATCTTCTCTCTAGTCAGGCCTTTGTTACCATCCCACATGACATCCTCATAAGCTACCAGCAAATAAATAAGTTACAAGGAGCAAATACTGTATTGATGTGAAACTGTTTGGAAAGCTGAACGTGGAGTAGTTATACAGCAAACCAGGAGGAGGTACTGAGTTGTGTTCCACAGGGGCTGTCCTGCTTCTGACACTGTTAAATACTTACATAACAACTCAGTGAAATGGAGTACACATTTCCTAAATTTGCAGAGGCAAAGAAGTAAGCAAATTAAAACTGTTTTAACTGAACAAGACTCCAGTTCAAAACAATATTGCCAACGTGGAGAAATGACATGAGGAATTTGAATAAGGGATGGTCAGAGGCTCTTTGTTGCAGCAGGAACAATTACCTGAACACAGAGAGCATGGGGAATAAGCGATTAGGAAACATTACTTCAGAAAGCCACGGGGATCATACTGTATCATAAACTGAACGTAACAACATGTTATTGCATAAGAAGTGATCTATACTATGGGGTGCATAAGTGTAGTACAACCCATCGCAAATAAAAGGCGATCTGCTGTCCTGAGCTTTTGGAGTGTTGTTTCATTTCTGCACCTCACTGCAACACCAGCTGGGACAGCGTCCAAAGGAGAGGAAAAAGCACAACAAGGAGAACATGTGTGGAAACCCAAACGTAGACATTGACCAGAAAAGACTAAGGAGAAACCAGTGTGTGTTAGTGGGGAAAAAAATAAAAAATCTAGTAGCACAGATAAGGAAACAGAAACAAAGCGGAGGGAGGATACAGAAGGTCCACTGCAGGATATGTTTAAAAGTAAGGAAGGCAGAATGTTAGGAATGACCTCGCCATTCTCTTTTTGAATGCTATGCTCCATCCAATCTACCTTTACTATGATCCTGTTTTTCTGGAAAAGCATAGAGAACAGCCTATGAAGGCATTACACCAGCTTTTGGAATCAGTAACTCTGATGATGCCTAAAATATTTTCTGCTTACTCATTCAACGAAGACACCAAACCAAGCAGAAAAAAAGTTTCTGCTTGAAAAGCTTTTCCTGCAGCAATGCATTACAAAATAAAGAAGTGAGAAGCTGAAATCAACCAGTTCTAAAATACAGATGTGGACTATGTTTAATGGAAATGAACCTTACTTACCACCTGCAGTATTGTCTTACAGATATATACATACCCTACCGGATAAGTGTGTATGTATATGGTCATATGTATATGTATGCATATGTGCATATGTATATGTATGCATAACCTTAGCTGTAAGTACATCAAACATTTCTAAAAACATCTTCCCTTTGGGCACCCAGTACATTTTAAATTATTATTATTATTTTATTTAACTACTAAATTCAAGCAATATTTATTATGCTTTTTAATTTACTTCCCATTACCATCAAAAAGCTGTTCAACATAAATCCAAGGTAGAAACCTGTCCACTCCAATGACAAAACATCTCACAACAACATACTTAAAAGTCTGTGGGGAAACTTCAGCTACTAGAGCAGGCAGTATAGACACACCTCAATTAGTATCTCCAGTTCTGTAAAATATTGCTAAGAAAATCCAGAATGCTGTTAAGAAGAATTACTATTTCTAAAACGTGATATATGAACTTAGTAAAATCAGAACAGAAAATAAATCATTTGAAAATAATCCCCTAGATAACAAGAAAATACTATACGTTCCCCCATGAAGAGGATGCTAGACTTTCTCTTGAAGTCCTTATAGGCTACCTAAGCATTTTACTGTCTTAATGTAACAAAGGCTTGCTTCTTATAAAAACATAATTAAGTCAGCACAATAAAGCAGTTTGGCATTCTAGGGGAGCCTGTAAGAGACTATTTTTAGAATCCTTTAATGGTGACTTATTTTCTTTTATTAGCTACATCAAGGGAGCACTCTCCACAAAACCCAGGGCATGCATTCAACTATCTTCTATTAGTGGTCAAACATGTAATTGATTTATTGCCTTTTTGGTTTTTTTCAGCTTTACTAGGTAGATGAACGTTAGAGTAAGAGAAATAATTACTGGGCTCCGATATTACTTAAGGCAAAAATGCTTCTTTAATAATTTTTCAAAGCACATTAACTGCTGTAAACAACACATGAAACGTTCACACTTAACTGTACAGAAGGTCCACAGAAGCATGTAGTGAAGATGCATCAGAAGGCACCCATCCCACCTTTCCCATGGAAAAAGCACTGCTACTCAGAACCAACCTGCACATCACTGCCAGACTCTAAATATCTTTACAGTTGCAAAAGAGAGTAAATTATAAGTCAAATTAACCCAGACAAACAGGTGATTTCCCTTTCAAGTATGAGGTCTTCTACTGTCAAAATCCAGAATTATCTTAATTCTTTTCCAATGTCTCATTAAATTGAAACAGTAAGAATAACTACTGGTCTTTGAATATCTCAACCTAGAAAGATGTCTTGAAGAAAATGGAGACCACCAGAGGATCATTTCCAATTCCCAAGTGTTAATGTACTACAGCTAGTTCCTAGAAGCAGAAGTAACACAACCAAGTTGCCTTGGTGGTTCAGTGGTCTAAAATGTGAAGGAGCTTGTGAAGAAAGGCAAAGGCACAAGTTGTTCACAGACTAAGCATCAGACAATTTACCAAAGACTGAATAAAGGATCTCACACTGCAGAGTGAAGAAAGCAATGTGGGAGTGTATTACAGTAAATGTACAGAAAGGAAGAATACATAGAATACGTGGCAATAATACACAAAAAAGGGGAAGGCAATTAACAGCCCTTATCTGAAAGGCACGATCACTGTTTGCTTAAAAAGAAAAAAATAAAGTCACCCACATCTTGTTAACATCTTCAGGAACAAAGAGTTTCTGCCTCCTCCTTTGCAGGATGAGTGATCACCTTGTTTTGTTGGAAACCATTTATGACTAAAGGGAGACAAAGGAAACAGCCATGTACCCCTACATCTAATTCTACCCCTACATCTAATTTGTCACAGAACCGAAAAAGAACACGTAGTATTCAGTTATGTCAATATAAATGAGAAATTATTCCAATAAAATCAACAAAGCCTCATCAGAGCATCACTTTGAGAAGAATTTGGTATTCAGACTTCGCAGAGTTAGGAAAGGGTTTTGTTTAGTTTTGTTTTCCGTTCAGCTATCTCACTAAAGACAGCCATTTGCTGAATGTTACATTGCAAGGTAAGTCCTTAAAGATTGCAATTTAGCAGGGATAAATTTCTAATATTTAAATTTCTGGTGTTTACCATATTGGCTAATCAATCGAAAATTACTTCTGTGATGATCAAGTAAATTTGATAATAAACCTACTTGAAAAAAGCTGGTGAGGAAGTCCTTAAGATAAACCAGCTATTAACAAATATCCAAATACTGTTTGTCAATGCAGTTTTTAAGTACTGTCAGAGTATTTTTTCAACAGAAACTGATTAATTTTCAAATGTTCTGAGATGTCTTAGAGCATTACTTGATTGCTGAGTTTCACTTCCTTCCAAAGATGCTTCGAGAGTGACTGCAGTTAAAAATATGCAGTGATAGCTCAGTGACAGCTACTATTAGTAGGAGTGGTGGTGATGCAGTCTCCCACGATTTAGCTACCTTTCTTATAAGATACCCTGCCACTGAATGTGCTCACTGATCATGATGCCCAAAGGGCTTCATTAGGTTTAAAATGTATAAACAGCAAGACGAATAATGAAGCCAGCAAGAAAATAGTTAAACTGATCAATAAGTTTGCTACTTTAAAATATATATACACATTTATTTTTTATTCTAAGACAAGTCTCTAATGCCGAATAAAACAGCAGTATTTTCCCTTAAGATGTGTATTGTAGAGAAAGCCCAAGTTTTTATTTTATTGACACAGATTTTAACAGTAGTACAACACATTTTTTAAGCAAAATGCCAAAAAAAACGCATGCATTTGGAGAGAAGTTTGATGGAGCAGCTTCTGTACGTACCCCTCTGTAAATCAAAGTCTTCCAATAGGCCAGTTTCCAAAACTGCCTTCCACTCTAACTTGTGCTGCCAGTGGAGGATGATACCCGATCACTGGTACCCCTCACCAAAGCTCTCAGAAGTTCTGACCAGAGGAAAATCATGGTAGACAGGATACAATGTGAAACATGACAGAACAGAAAAATTCCCTATTACAGAGAGCTAAAAAACACTTGTAAGGGAAAGTAAACTAATCCTGATAAACAGGGGAGGATAAAGGTGTAATGGCTTAAAGTGCAGCTCAGACCACTGCATCAGTTGTTTAAGGTTTGCCTTTCAGGTTACAGCTAACAGACAATTCAAGAAGAAAAGAGGTGAACAAGCAATTAGTAATTCTTGAGCTTTTCAGACTCAGTTTATGTATTTCATTTAAATACTTAAAGTTTGATTAATTGGGTCTGGACCTTAGTTTCAATTAACTCTTCTTCCAGTTGTCTTCCTCATTGTTAAAAATCTTCCTCTAAAAATGAATTAAAGTTCTCTCCTCTGCAGGATATTTTATGTATGCCAAAAATAATACAATAAAATAAAATAAAATAAAATAAAATAAAATAAAAAATAAAATAAAATAAAATAAAATAAAATAAAATAAATAAAATAAAATAAAATAAAATAAATCTTTACTGTAGAATTCATTCTGTAAAAGTAAGGTCAAAGAAGCAACCACGCTTCTGGATGTAACACATTATGAAGAAGTTCCACAAAGCTGAGTAACTCAACCACATAATTCAAAAGTCAATTTTCACTGACACATTCTACTACAGTTTACAAACAAATAGCGGAATTGACAAAACGCAGAGTATTCAAATTTGATTAACAGAATTAAGCCTCCTACATAAATTCCAGTTCGCCTTTTTGTATTAAATTCTTTACAAATTTTCCATATAATCTGTTATTAAAACTTCTGTCTTGAATGAATGAGGCGTTTAAGACTGAGA
Source organism: Anser anser (assembly GCF_964211835.1). Lineage (NCBI taxonomy): Eukaryota > Metazoa > Chordata > Aves > Anseriformes > Anatidae > Anser > Anser anser. The sequence goes on from NC_139724.1 coordinate 65,264,007, forward strand.
CTGCCAGCATGGATGCTATGGTCCTCTTCATATTCACAAAGTAGAATAGCATGAGCAACCTAGTACTGAATCTGACAGCACTATTTGTTTTAAATTTGACCTTTAAGGACAGGATCAACTGCGATCAGATGAGATTCACATGATTATTGTAAAGTTTAAGAAAGGAAATGACAGTTCTTTTTCTCTCCTTAGTTAATGCCTAAGGCAGGGAAAAATCACTGTGCATTACCAAGATAACTGGTTAAAGGAGAGTTTACAAAAGATACATTATCAACTTTTAGATAGCAAAATATCTTGAACAAATTTTAACTCCTTTTTATCACCTCTATTTTATGCACACTATTGCTAATAAAACACAAATAGTACCCCAAAGTCATCTGCTACTGACAGTTTTTTCTCTCTGCAGTTATTTGCAGTTTCTCAGTTTATACACTCACATGGAGTTTTCACACAATAAGAAGCTATTTCTGTATTCAATTGGTAGCTCCACCTAGTGTTGTTCATTATCTATTCCAAAAGCAACTGAAAAGCAGAGAGCTAGACATAACACACAGATGTACATCACTTTCGCTCACTGCTTGGAAAAGCAGCTCCTTGTACGCCTTCCACATAGAACTGATTTGTGCAACACCCACGCAGGAGCTTCATTTTCACCAGTACTGACTACGAATAGCTCTCATTGCCTTACATTTCTAAAACATGCCAAAATCTTCGTTTTTGAGGCTTTCGGAGAAAGGCATTAGATTGATTTGGGACTCAGTATCTTCAACACACAGATGCCTTTACACTGTGTTTCCTCTACCTGAATTGCAGCAACAGTTTAGTTGCAGTCAGGGTTATGGCAGAATCACAGTGCAGACAGGGCTGATTCAATCCATGCAACTCTGCCATTACATTGGAGAAATACAACACAGGAAATGGTGAAGCTTACAGAAGAACCTTCAAAAGGGAAGGTATTTCCTATTTCTGGAATGAAGTACTGTACAACCTATAATATGACTACTAAGTTTGCACGTAGAAAAATGTTTAGTTAAAAAGCAAGTTTTCCATTTCTCATATTATTTGATTATTTGTACTCAGTTCACCAAAATACGAGTTGCAGAAATGTTTAGATCTCAGGATAACTTGATTTACTAAGTCATTAAGCACGTGAAATCTGCAGATCACATGATAATTTTTTTTTCTTACTAGCGCCAATCTGTAAAACTTCCATTTTACTCTTCTACAAATCATACTAATAAAGCTATCAGCAAGTAAGCAGATCCAGCAAATCTGAATGTCTCCTAGTAGCTGAGAATTAAAACTTTATCTGCACAATAACTACCAGAACTTAAGCAAAAAGTTTTTGTCACAGAAAAGCAAAACCTCTGCTGCTGTCTTGACACCATGTTCTCAATGACATCCTTCATCTGAATTCACGTTCTAAAATCTGAAGAGTTCACATCACTCACCTCCAGGCCCTGCTGACACTACTGACTATATACTTGGAGATAACAAGGAGGTTTAACATCACAGAGTGAAAGGCATAACCTGGATGACTCAATCTAGTCTTCTGCTCTTTCGGGAACCACTGCAGAAACCTATTCTGCAGGTCCTTAAGAGGTGTTGTGCTCAGAGTGACAGTCTGCTTTGTTTCAGATCTTACCCTAAAAGCCAGAAGTCTTATTCAAGTTCTAAGCCTCGTTTTATTTAGGACCCGTCTCTTCTTGTGCCTGCATTCTTCTTCTTCTTCTTAAGTAGCTTACAGTATACCAAACAATAAGCAACCTACGTTTTGTTTTCAATCATTATGCCTATAGATTTTTTGGCAGTCTACTTTATAAATCTGAAAATAAATTAAAAAAAAATAATCAGAACTATTTAAACAAAATACACACATACCTGTATGCATTAATGTAATCCTTTCTGTGTTGCAGAAGAAAATCTTTCAGCTTCCCAATATTGGAAATCTAAAAGAACAGAAATCATATTAAACTCCACAGTTACATGAATCAATATTTTCATATGTTTAAAGTTCAGTAATTCCATTCCTCAAATATGAATTAGTAAAATTAATTTTGTAACAATTAGTTTTCACATTTTTCAAGCAGTCAGTACATAAAAATCATCTAAAGATCTGTTGTACAAAGGCAGAACTTAGAAAGGAATAGTAAAAATATATGTCTTGTGTACAAAAAGCATAAACTAAATATTAAATACTAGCAAACTGTAAACAAAATTACAATATTAAACACTAAAATATTAAGCATAACACTAAACATTACTAAACTTTTCAAAGTGATATGAACCAGCAACCAAGAAGCCAACTTATATCTCAGAAAATAAACTCATTTTAGATTATACAAGAAAATTTTTAACATTTTGCTGATGAAGAGCGATGCAAATACCCAAGTTCAGTTACAAGAACTTGTAGAGCAAGGTGCTGCCCCCTCCTTCCTATTTGTGCAGCAATACAGTGAGTGACCAGTTCGTACCTGAACCAAAGCATCTCTATCATGGCACGCTTTGCCAGGGAATTTATCCATAACAGATTTCTCTTCCCCCCCCCCCTCCCCCCCCCAGATTTTTCTGGATTTCTGTTTCTGGTTTTCCACTTGACCATGGACACATTTTTGATGTAAATCCATTTGATTTTCTTTATAGAAGTCTTTAGAGAGATCGTTTGAAAAGATGAAAACACTCCAAAGATCTGAAAGAACTTTTGCAAACTTCAGCTGAATTTAAAAGATTTGGTGTAGCATAAGATGCTACTTATCTTAGAGAATGGAGGTGGTACAGAAAACCAGTTTTAAATCAGCCATGGAAATGAGATGACTACCAATATGACTTCCTTAGCAGGTCTTGAAGTAGACATGATGGGATGTGGGGAAGGGAAGAAATTATATACATTACCAGTAGGTATTTTCAAGGTGGGAGGCGCAGGGGGAGCCTTTCTAAAGCATATTCTCAAATATTCGTTAATAATTCAGCTTTAAAAAGCATGCAAGGAATTTTACAAAGCAATAGTTGTTTTAGTTTACAAATAAAATAAATGTGGTTTACTCCATGTATCTGGGAAAAGGCATCAGAAGCCGTTCAAGTCTTAAAATCCTATTTTCATGCAAATGGTCCTTGTAATTAAACAAACAAAAAACCACAGAGAAAGAACACAGAATAGTTTGCACAAATAGAAGATTAATTCCCCCAATTATTTTTCACAAGATCAGCAACTCTTTGAAAAAAGAAGAAAAAATGTACTTAGACAGACCGCTGCGATTTGTACAGCTAAAATGCATTTTCCTGTGCAAATAGATGTGCATACTTTTCCCTGTTACCATTTGCTGTTTCCTTTTTACTATAACTCATGCTATCAGATAAGGATTTTCCCAATTTCCATGTTTTAAGTTTTCCATATGATTAACAGCACGAGAAATTTCATCTCAATTACAGCAAACGGAGTTCAGTTATTATCTGCAGTAGATCCAAAGTTTCCTAGAGTGTGTTAGCACTGTCATAAGCAATAAGAAGAGAAACACTGAAATCACTCCTCAAGATCAACGAGGCACAAAAATTAAGCCAAACCATTCTACAGCTGTTCCTCCCCATCACCACCAGAACATATTTTTTGTATTCTGATCTCTTTCTCAGCTCTGACTTGGTACATCATGAACTTTGCTTAATAGGTAAATTGAGCTTGACTATAAAAGCAGAACATTTTAAAAAGTCATACAGTGTTTCAGTAGAACAATAATCCCTAATAGGCAGAAAGAAAGTGCTATGGGGCACAAAGAGCGGAAACGTGAAGTCTGAGACAAACTCCAGAACATTTACATTAATACGTGAACAAACATTAGACTAGAAAAGAGATTAGCAAAATTTTATAAGTAATAAATCTTAATATTATTGCAATAGCTACAATTTAGGGGTGATTAACAAGCAGAAAGAATCAGAATGACAAGCAAGAACACTGTCTTACAGTAATTAATTCATCTAGTCACAAAGAGCATTCTATTTAGGCTAAAATTGTCATCGTGTGTTTGAATTGCACTGACCCCACTTTGCCTCTCCTTCATTTGTAAGGCTATTTTCATGAATTTAGAATGACACCATTATGCCCATACTTGCATCGAGCTCTTAGTTCCCAAGATTTGCATCAGAAGTGAGACTTCTTGTTCTGCTTTCCCTCAAATCCTAACGGCATCTTCTGGGATCTTGCACTGAGGCTATTTCTCTTTTGCCTTATCTTATTGTGGACTACTGGCATAGTCGTGAATTCAATTTGTCTTTACAACATCAACAAAATAAAGCGATTTTTATGAAAAAGGTCTCACTAGCATTAAATAAAGGGAATGTGAATTTTATCTCTCACACACACACCTTTTTTTTTTTTTTTTTTTTTTTACAAGGTACAATGCTTATCTTCTACAGACACAAAATATCCATGATTATACAAATATAAATCTTGAAGATATCTCCAGGGTCATCAACTGGCATTTATTCTGGGGTTATCAGAGGCACACAATACACTCTTTACAGAGTTATCAAGCTCCATCCTAAGGGCAATAAAGCCTCTTCCTCTTCCAGCCGACTGCCTTTATGAGAATCTTACTGCTCTTACTATGAATAAGAACTGCCAAATTTTCAGGTTTCCTAATGACCAACTTCCACTCATCCGTTCTTGTTTCAAAACAGTCCTTTCCCTTAAGAGCTCTTCTTCCCTTATGAGTTTATTGTAAATTATCCTATCTCCCCAACACCTTCAGCCCAGACAAAGACCCCGATCTTTTAGTTTCTTCACACAAGGTAGCTCTGAAGTTGCTTAATTCGTAAGTTTTCTTTGCATTTGCTCCAATTTTTATCAATCCTCTTCCAAAGCAAATGACAAGAAGGGCACACGCTGGTGTTCATACTTTGTTACTCACCCGGAAATGTTTTTTGCATTGTGTTTTTTTTTTTTTTTTCCCATAACCAATTTGCATTGGTTAGCTCAGAGCTTATTCTTTGTTTTGGTCCCTAAATGCACGTGGGATCTCTCTCTTCTCTCCACAACTCCGAAGTTCAGGCACACAGCACCTGCTGTAACGGAGCATGCTCCTTCTCCCTCTCCTTCCCCTCAGCATTTCCTCATCACTGCATTTTACCAAAATCTTACTTTTATTACCCAAAATGAGCACAGTGTTAAATATGATTAGTTTTAAAACTCAATCCCAGAGTAATTCAACCACTAACCTTTCTTTGGTGCAGCACTTCTTTCAACACAGAACTACTGCTTCTGTTACAGCCACATCTTATGCAGGTAATATTTTCTCTGCTAATCTCCTCTAGACCTATTAGCACTTTATCAGCCCCTTTACCATCAGACACCAGATCTTCTTAATAAAGGAAATATGATTTTCTTAAAGCATCAAGTTGGTTGGGCATATCCTATTTTTAGTGTGGCATGAAATCATACTCCATTTTATCTTACTTTCCATTTATCTTTTTCCACTTAAAGTCTTTTCTGAAGCCTGGAACACCTCTGCATCAGACTAAAAGCCCTGCTGATGCCACAGTCATTTTCCCTCTGCTGACTTAATTTTAGGCATTAAATTTTGCCCTCTGATCAAACGGTACCATCACCAACTCAATGTATTTTCACCAAAAATAGCTGCCATCAGACTTGTGATTTCTCACATCTGCTGTGTCTGAACTCAGCCCAGGGATTACCTGATAACAGTGACTTGACTTCATTAACACGGAGATTTGGTACAAGTTTCCAACCCCATGCCCTGGTTCCCAATACCTACCTTGCTTTTACCCTGCTGGTCCGTGGCTCTTTCCATATTAATTCAATCTGGAGACCACACCTAAGCTTTTCATAATCTATACTCCAGCTGCATGACAAATCCACTTTTTTTCCCTCATTCACTATTTATTTACACACTTAGAGTATTTTAACTTACAGGCTTTTTCATGCCATTAGTTAAGTCATTGTGAACTTTCTAAGCCTGAACTTTATCCTTACAAAGTCTTCCCTTCTGCAACAATTTCCTTGGCCAACCAGTCTCTCTTTCTGCCATGTCCCCTGCTCCTTATTGCCTCTGGGCTAATTTTATTTTATTTTATTTTATTTTTATTTTTGGTATCTTCTCAAATTAATCTTTCGAGTAGACATGGAACAGTTTTAAATCCCACTTGTATTTTAGTGTAGCCATTTTTTTCCCCATCCCGTTTACCCATCCATCATAATTGCAGCTTCCTATCTGCCGTACACGCCTGCTTTCAAAACAATTACCCCACCAGTCTACACAGCCTTCAAAAGGATAGATGAAAGCAATTTGAAGATGAAGCACAAACACATCTGAGTACTGGCCTCCCGTCATGGTTCTTGGAAATTAGCTTTCTTCCTCTCTGAAAGTCTGCAGCAGAGAAATAAACCTCTCCTTCAGCCTTGAAACAAAGAAATGGTTTTCTTTCTTTCCCCGGAGGGATAGGAGGGCTTAGAGAAATGCTCTTCGCAGTCGCAGCACTCTTGCACTACGTTAAGAGTAAAGTTATCTTACGGGGAAGAACGCCACTGAATTTCCAGATAACTGACACTTTTATGAGAATCCTGGGAAAAAATGCATTTCCTCCCAATATTGCCAACATCAGTTATAGTGTTACATTAACAGCATGTTCTCAAGCTGCTGTGCACCACCAGAATACCGAGGGTTACTTTCTTTTTGACAAAAACGACTGCTCCTACAGTCCCAGAGTCTCCCTCATCCGTCCCCGTTCCCACCTGCACTCCGCACTTTGGCTGTCCCATGAGGGTCGGTACCATACAATGACAGACTGGAATGATTTTTCTTAAATTATTCTTCTGGAAACGGGGCTAATAATGTTTAAGACTAAATGCAAACAATCTCTTGCATTCGTTTTGACACCCAAATATCTTTATCACCGCAAGGGAGAGGAGAAGCAGGGTAGCACCAGTAGGGAACTTCCTAAAAGACGCAGCATCTGCCATGAAAGGCGGTGCACTTAATTACAACTTAAGAAGCTTAAAATGATAACCCACACGCTCAGGTACAGAAGTCAGAGACTCCAGGTGTCACTTAACCCCCCAAGCAGGGTTCTGGCAATGGAAACCCAAGTGACTCTCTGCAGTGAACCAGCAACCATTATCCACTGGGTGGCAACACGAGGGCCAGCATCGTGTAAGTAAAAAGCACTCTATAAATTCACATTAAAGCCAGTAATGTAACTTTTTAAAGTCACTTTAGGTTCCAGTTTGTATTTTACCTTCATTTCAAAGTTCACCTTCATTGTACACTGCCTCTTTAACACATTTATCCGTGTTTTGTCTCCACTGTAGATTTTCAAATGACTTTTATTAAACCATAAAAGCAACTATTGCATATAACGCAGGTCCAGCACAAAAAGAAGCTGTGAATGGCTGCCATCTGCTACCACAGGTGGCATGCACAGCTCTATTTATACTTGGGGCCTTCACTAGGAAATGCTCAATGTTGTTCTGTTTAGAGATTTTTCTTACTATTTTAGAGCAGCTTGTATTTTTAAATAAGAAGATAAACAGCAAAGCATTCCCTGCAAAGCAGCGTCTTCAAAAGATGCATATGCTTTGAACAAAGACGCCAATTATGTTTCTTGCAGTATCTTAGCAATACATACAACATTTCTTTCCCCTCGCCACAAAGAATTGATCGCTCACGAAACAGTAGGTTCCAATTTGCATACGCTTAACCCACTGCAAGAAGCAGCAGCATTGTTTACGATTAAAATGATTGGGGTAGGTTCCCGTGACATATTGTAGGGAGAAGTCGACTGCGCTGAATAGTCATTTTCACTGAACAAACATAGCTTTTTATCAAGTTTACTTTGCTATCAGAACAATGCTCAACTATTTGCTACCATATAAAACCGACTGTTGCACTTTATACTGTGCTTCCACTCTGACTTTTGAAAAGATGTGCTTTGCTAAAGAAAGCTTTAAAAATACTTAAAACCGAAACAAAATGGAAAGACTGCAAAAGTTGTAAGAGACGCTGCATTTACTGTTGATTGATTCAGCAGCACCGATAAGCACAACTGATGAAACTCCCTTGTTAACTGTAAAAACAAACAAAAAATGTTACCAACAACAGGAGTTTTACGTTGAACTTTTCAGTATGTCCAAAAAGCCTGATCTTCAAATGTTTATCTAAATAGATTTCATTTATAGATTCATGAAAAGGTGGCTACATTCTACAACCCCCTCTGCAAAGTGCAAAAAAAGAGTAAAAAAAAAAAAAATCTAGCTACCTATCATGTTTCCAGTTCTAAAAATACAGTCAACCTGCCTATTTCAGAAGAAATTAGGAATTTCAGTGAGATATTAGATGATGTTCAATCAAAAGAAGTACAGACTTAGTTCTAGTAGGAGATACAGCAATCAGCAGAAAAATATAAACTTTTTTTTAATCACACATAAAAACCCAAAAACTCAAAAAAGTGTCTAAAATATTAAAAAAAAAAAAGAGGAACATTTCCATGCTTAGCGCAAATGTTTTCTGAAATCAGGAATGAAACCTAATCAACATTATAGATACCATAAAGAGAAAACTAATTTAAATTAAACAAAATTTAAAATTAAGAGCTTGGGCTCTTACCTAAACTATTGTAGTTGCGAAAGACTAGTTAGAAAGACACTGATAAAGAAATTTCTCCTACGGAGACTTTTTCCACTGCAGAAAACCTTTGATGAGATAGAAGTATGAACTTTTACACAAAAATTGCACGTGAAAGACCAGATTCCACTCTGGTTTTGTACACGTTATATTTTAAGCACTGTAAGCCCACTGAATTCACATCAGTTTCTGCAGGATTGTTGCCAAGGAATACATAGCATGTCCTTTAAAAAAAGGAAAAAACCTGCATTCTGCGCTTCAGGAACTCGAACCTTCAGAAGACGGAGTGATGCAATTCCCTGTTATGATGTATCAAAGATTACACCAAGATACTCGGCTTCAGCTCTGAATTTCCTTGGCAGTGTGAAAACTGTTGGTTGAAAAGATTTTGATGGTAAGTTATTTCTAGCCCATTAGGTGGTGCTGTCCCACCGGAATGCACAGCAGAGGAGCACCGCACCGCCTCAAAATGCCAACTGGCCGGTTTTCAGATGATTTGTCTCTTGAGGGTATACATTTGGTTTAGGTTTCCCCAGCAAACGTTAAAGTTTCTAAAATAGGTCACGCAGATCAATTGCTCTTGTAATCTGAAACCCAAAAGAGCAAATAATATCTAAACAATGGCATGGGGGTGGCCCTACGCTCAAATGGGGTAGGAGAAAGCGAGGAGACAGTCAGCCTGGCTACCTCTAATCTCATGAAATTGTGACTTGGTTCAGTTTCTGCTTTCCATCAGCATATATGTTACAGCAGCGGCAACGGGCAGGGAAAAATTTTAATTGCGTTTTATTAGTAGTCTTTCATTCATAGCGAAGTAATGAACAGAACCAAGAATGGATATGCGTTGTATTAAAAAAAAAAAAAAAAGTATGGCATGCGGGGTAAAAACATTCAAAATTAAATTAATTCAATTGCAGCCAAGAAAATGAAGTGTTTTGACTCTTCAAAGGTAAAGATGGCAAACAACAACAACAAAAAGAACAACAAAAAATTAAAGGATCAAATGTGTAACATTACCAGTATTTCTGTAATTAAATATAAAATTGGTGGGGGAGAATGATAGAGTTTTTAGGAATCATTACAAAAAAATTTACATTAGCCATCAGTTCACATTTTGACTACTCAACCTCTAATTACACTTCGGATGTGTACTTAATCATTTTGAGATATATATATATTTTATTCACTGTTAATTTTACAACCTGGAAATTTTGGTATAAATAACTCAGTATCAGCCTAAAAGCTTCAAATCTCATCTTACTGTGCTTTCTTTAAAACATAATCAATTTGTATGGGATATATGATTTGGGCAAGTAAATGATGGAGAGAGTGTTTTTGTGATTTTCTGGCACAATTGCAAACTATTTTTCTATTTTTCTTAAAGATTTTTCTAGTAGAAGTAAAGTACAATTAAGACCTAAGAGCATGAAAGCTCCAGTTCCCCACTGACCATAATAAAGACCGAAAATACCCAGTATTATCACTGGAGTTAGGTTTTATTGGGGGGTGGTGCTTTTTTTTTTTTTTTAAATGTGTATAGTGCCAAGAGCAAACTCCAACTATTTTACAGGTATTGATTTGGAAAAAAAAAAAAACCACTGAAATTATCATAATGCATATTGTGTTTTCTAACAAAGCATTTTAATGGTTTTATTCCAGGGATTTATAAACACAGGAGAAGTCTCCGTTTTATAGACAATTATCTTAGTTTCTAAGTTAATTTAGTTTCTAATTTTTAATTCTAAATCAGAAAACTGCAACACATGCAGAATTTAGATAAAGATATCTGTGTTAATTTTGTCACTGTTTTCTTACATCTTGTGGGAATAAACTTGTTTGATACCCACAGGTATAGAAGTGCATCAAAATATTCTGAAAACTGCAGAGGGTCAACAGGAACATGAAGTGACCTTGAGAAAAAAAATAACAGACTTTCTAAAATGTAAAGTCATGCTAAATGTTTTTATTTAACCAGTCTTCATCTACTCTCTCTGTGGCAACACATACTTTCAATAAAAAAGCAACATCTGCCTTTAATAAAACTTACTATTTCCCTTTTTCTTGTTTATTGTCCAAGTCTAATCATAACTTTCTTTAGCATTTATATTTTTACACAATCATCCAAAACCTCACTGACTAAAATATAAACTCCACAACAATTGTGGGGAATGTTTTGGTTGAGAGATAAAAGTAAATTGGTCAAAATACATATTTGCAATAATTGGCCTTTACCATTGCTGTTCGAAATGCTCCACTCACAGCGCAGCAGTAACTGCATTCAACTTTGCTTGTGTCTGCGAGAGAGATTTTTCTCATCCCTCGTTCTCACAGGCTAAACTCATTTAATGTTACGTATTCCTGACTCAAATATGTTTTACGATATAAAAAGATTTCCAGTCCCATTTAATGCACACCCAGTAATGAAAGGTTACTCCATCTCAGCATCATTATGAAATTCAGAATTGACGTTTTTACAGCACAATTCATGGAGAATTCACGTGTTTAACTTCAGGACTAAACTCAATCAACTTCAGTGGAAGCCACGACGGGGTGCAGAGGCGGTGCGCGCATGGCATCAGCTGGGCAGGCTCCTCTCTGCTCTTCTTGCAGGCCGACCCCGCTTCCACTTCTGCGTATTTTCTGCAGACACCAAAACACCTATACACTGATGCAGCACCGTACACAGCGCTTACCGCGTCTCAAACCCCTACCACTCTGTCCAACACGATGCAGGGGGACCAACTCCATTTTGTTTCAGTGTTTTAAGTCTTTCTTCGTGGATTTTCATAACTGGCACAATACTGTTCTTAGTACAAAAATTCTTTCATTACATTTCAGCACCTTCATTTTTATTATGCTGGCGTAAGATCACTTCAGCGGTAGCTTTAGCACTTGTGTCAAATTATCATGTTCTTCCCCATTAAAACACAAAGAGGACGGGACCAAGAAAGTGTCTAGTCTGCAAAGAGAAGGTCATTGCACCTTTCATTGCACCTTGGCTAAAGGACATGTAGATCAAGCGCAACAGCAAATAAATAGAAACCTGGAAAGATGCTAATTCTGAACACATTAAGATTTCAATTCAAGTGCTTTATGGTATTGGCAGAAAAATTAAGACAAAGCATTTATTTTTACTTTTTCCTCCTGCTGATGTAACAGAAAACCCCAAGACCTGGATCATCTGCCCTAAATTTTAGGAGCTTACTGGGCCACCTGGTCACTGTAAGTCCGTACATGGTTGATGAGGAGAGGCACACCGACGGTGGCTATTCACGTCAGAGGTAAATCTACACAGAAAGTTTCCCAATCAGGCAATCAGACCTCTTCCATGCCACCCCATTTGAGATGGGCTGCTTCGTTTATTTTCTGACCGGGACAAACCAACCAAAAAAAAACAAAACAAAAAAAAAAAACAAAAACCTTCTTCATCCCAGGGGAAAACAACTCCTCTCCACTCATCCCAATAAAAAACAAAAACAATTAGCAAAATAAGGGGGGGGGGGGGGGGGGGGAATAAAGGATTATAGTTTTAATAACTTTTACCAGACATGGATAAGAAGAGAGTAAGCCTGAAGAAAAGTCTGCTAATACTACTCTGTTCCCTCCATCCACCCTCTTTATAGTAGTGTCTTATAAAATGATAACTAAGGCAAACAACAACAGGTTCTCAACTCCACAGCAGTGGTCAGAGGTTTAATCAAAGCTCAAGCTGGCTTGAAAGCACCGCCAAGGGCTGAGGTGCCTTCCTTCATCCCCAGTCAAGAGTCTTCTACCCGAATTAGTGAAAGCCCAGCTGTAATGCTGGACAAAAGTCCCGTCCTTTAGACAACATCACTCTGCCATATTTCCATTCAGTTAGCAAATGAGCATCAGCCCCCCATGGTTAAAATATATAACGTGGCATAAAAAAACATCTTTGGACCCTTGCACCACAAAATGCTCTTCGTATTGGTTTTGATCTATCTAGTACAGGCCAACTGTTTTGGTGCCTGAAGAAATAAGGATAGGAGGCATGGGGAGAATAATTTCTGCTTGAAAAAAAAGTTTACAGTAGGTAGTCACGTAGAAATTTCTCCCAGGAAAGTGCTTTCAGAATTCAGGATCGGTAAGCTTTAGCTGTAGTTAAAGGGAAATCAGTGTTATTTCACGTGTGAGTAACACCAACAGTTCAAAAGTATATTTCTTAAATCACTGAAAAGCAAAAACTCCTGACAAGAATTTAAGTTGTGAAGCAAGACATCTCTTCTCTCCCCTCTCAGCCATGAATCTTGGTAAGATTTTTTAAATGTCCCTTTCCTGTAATTTTTGTAATTTTAGAGTGTAATTATTTATGCATGTTTATGATGCCTTTGGGGTATCATTACAAATATTTTTTAAGCATTTTAACTTAGGAAAATACAATTAAATAATAGCTTCTCTTAAGGAGAGGCTGTCAGCCCCATTCTGAATAAACAATCACTTTTAAAAACAATCTGAAGATTTAGATCCCCTGTAACCATAGAAATTAGTCTCAAGTTCATACAAAATAGAGTAAAACAACAAAAATCAGAACACTACTATTGCAAATGAAAGTTGGTTTTCTGCTTTGTTGTGTTTGTTTGTTTGTTTTTAATTCAACAGACAGCTTTGTATGCAGTCATAAGATTTTACTTGATGGGCTACTTACAACTTAATCATATTTACATAACCAATTTAACAAAGAATCATAGAATCATTAAAGTTGGAAAAGACCTTCAAAATAATCTCTATGTATTTTAATTTTACTCAAGATGTATGTAACTCAGAAAGTCAAAAAGTTAAAGACTTGTAGATTTATATAGCTGAAGTTATATGTAAGAAACATTTTTAATGATAAAAGCAATCGTGAGAAACTTTTATGACACTGTGAGACTAATGAGAAGACAGCACTTTTTTTTTTTGTGATTTTTTCATACAACTTTGGGAACAGCAGAGAAGAAAAAACCACAAGCCGGGAAGCATTTTTAGATGTCAGCATTGCTGAAAAATGACATTACGTTCAGGAAAAAAAAAAAAGCGTTTACTATAGGGTAAGAGTACTTATGAGGTTGAAAGAAACATTACAGCATGCCCACCCTGAAAAATAATGATAAATAAAAAACCTCAAGAACCTCAAGGTTAAATAATTAAGTATTGATAGCTCAGTTAAGTAAGTAAAAGGAAAAGAAGTGGCCAGATTCACAGGTATGTTTCACAATATAACATCAAGACAAGAAATCGTAGTCCAAATCCTAGAAATTTTTTCACAGTGCAACTGATTGAAATAATTGCCTACAGGAACTCCCAGAACTGACACATAAACCTATCAGAAGTTGTGAAAAATATACAGTACAAGGAATCTTCTTCAAAAGAAATAACCAGAGTACTTCTCTTATACCTATACGGATTATGAAAAATTATGTGGCACTTCTAGCTGTCATATTTTCTCCATATACTAGCTGCCTATGAGCCTACCTCAATCATATCAATGGGAAATTATCAGACCATAGTAGGAAAAATAAATAAATAATTTCAGCCTTACTTACAACTAGAAAGCTAAACTCTAAACTCTATAATCGAAATTTCTGAACTGGTTCTTCTCTTATCTATTATACAATGAACAGATATATAACTGAAGAGGAGGAAGAAAGAAAATTAAGCTGCTTAAAAACCAGAAGTTTCTAAACATACAGTAACCATTCATAAGCACGGGAACAATTCTGAAGTCATCAGGACCCCTCTATCTACATGGCTTGACTCACTGCCTAGCTTGGCGATTTGAAAACCAGAAAGCCACTACGATACTTGCTGCTTAAAACTATAGTTTCCTATAATTTAAATCTTTATGTTGCCTTAGAATTTTTCTCGCTGCCTCTGAAAAAGAAATGAGTTTCCAGAATGGCATTGCTGCTTGCCTGAGGGTCATCTAAAGGAGGAAGTGAACAACCGAACATGAAAGAGCAACAGTTACAGAAGTGTTCATTTTATAGAGTATTTTTTTGTTACCAATATGTAAAATTATGCCATCCTCTACCCAAATGACTGGGTCTTGAATACGCCTATCAATTTAACCAGACTATAATCTGCAGTATTACTAGTTTTCTCCAAATACTTGTGCCCACAGATCCCTGTGCAGAACCTCATTTGAGCAAAACTGGCACCTGGCTTTTAATTCACAGCCAGAAACCAAAGTACTTACAGCCACTTCAACTTTTATAGTCAAGAAAACAAAGGTAATGCAAATGACACGTTGCCAATATTTTAACAAGAGCTCACTCCAAAGAGCTCACGCTCTTTCCAACAGAGTGTATGTGACTTTTCCTGGCAAAGGGACTGTCTCCTGTCTTGCACAAAAGACTAAATTACACGCTCTTACTATTCTTTCCCCCTCCCTCTTTCACACACATGCACCATCCCAGGAAGAATTCTGAATTCCTCCAGCTGCACCCAGAGCCCGAGGACTCTGAACTCACTTCCACGTTCCTCTTACCAGCACCTCACAGACCTTTTCATAAAATCTCTCTTTACCTAGCAATGCTTACTAGCAACGACAGCAATATGTCAAAACTGTGTGCATTTAGGGCCTGCAGCACACCACCCCCTGCAATGCCTGCTCTTCCAAAATCTCTGTTATTAGTCAGCAGCAAAGGAAACTTGGATGCGACTGGGGTGAGCTAAGCAACTGTGTACATGATGCATGAACCGCTGCTAACGCAGCAGATGTGAGCTTCTGGTCTCCTCCTTTTCCCTCAGTCTGTAGAAGAGAATGATGTTGGAGACTCAGCCAAACTCAAGGCTCACAAAAGACGTAAGAAAACTTGCTTAAGATGAATGGGAAAGAAGAGACTCAAAGGAGCGAACTTTGCAAGGCCACACAACCACCCAGAAAGGCACTGGGAATGCAACAGTCCGCTCCCATCTCCTAGCTAACTCACCTGCTTACTGCCAGGCTGCCTCTCCCTGCAACATGACTCAATTATGAAAGCATCCTGGCCACCTCTACAAGGCCTCAAGCTCACAGGAACCCACAGCTTAACATGGCCTGTAGCTTTTTGATGGTATCCATCTACCTGGGGGTAGGGAACAAAACCAAAAAAACACCCAGTGTACAAACAGGGAGAGAAAACAGAAATGAAACCCCACACACATATAAAGGCAAAAACTTAGCACAGAGGCAGAAGAAGAAAGAAAAGGCTTGGCTGACATAAACAGCATCTGCACTGAGGCCCAGCACAAGCGCTGAGGCAGCCAGCTGCAAAGGGCCTACATGAAGAGAGGGCTGTGGGCTACAGAGCTACCTTCATGGCTGCCTAAGAAAGGCAGCCCCCGTTCTGAAAATGTTATGTGACTACAAATACAGCCAGGGTTCTGGGTGCCCAGCCAGGTGAGACGGTTTTTGGAAACAAGATGGTGAGCCACGCGTTGAGGCATTTCATATTTATTGATAGATTCATGCTTACGAGCACTGTGCAGGTTATCCAGCACCTAGTCACGCTAAGAGACACAATCACCAAAGTAAACCACCACCACACCACCAAGCACATGTAAAAGCCGTCTACGACCTCACAGACAAAGCCATAAGAGTTACTAAAAAGGTCTTAGTAAGATTCAGCATCCATCACGCAGTTTCATGGTGTCTTGACAAACTGTACGCAGTGAAGAAATCAGCTCTGCCCTGTATCTTTTGTCACAGCAACTAGATGGCCTGGCTTTTGATAAAGCATATAAATGCTTTGAGGGGGGAAGAGTAACAAAACAACCAGAAAATACTTGCGTTTCAGAGGATACAAATATGTAGAAATAAGAGTATCTATTGTACGATGGATACTGTTTCTTACACAATTTTAACTCTATCCTTGCGTAGTATGCTACTGTATTTTGCCACATCAGTCTTCCACAGCTCTAAGGCGATTTTTTTGTACAGCATTGCATGTCAAGGACAGAGGTGATACTGCATTAACACAACACGAATTTAACATAAGGAGAGTGGCCAATATAACAGGGTAAAGTGTTGCGCAGGCATATGACTGGGGTAAATGCAGTGGGGGCAGGCAAGCTCACTGGGGCACAGAGATGAAAATTTAAACGTAGTGCTAAGCAGTTCTGAAAACTGAAGGATGGGAAGAATTGAAAAGAAGATGGAAGAGATTAAAGACAGCAGCAGAGGGCTGGGACTGAGGTAAAAAAAGAAAAAAAATCACAAGATATATTTTGGCTAACAGTTATTTTCAGTGCAAATAGGAGAGAGGCACTAGAGACAGAAAAGCTAGCATGAACTTGCAAGAATTTACTTAGGACCTTTATTTATTTTAGGACTTTTATTTAGGGTAATAAAGCAAAACCATAATCATGATCAGTTCATGATCAGTTTGGGGGTTTTGATTCTTCACCCATTAGAATGTAAAATATTCTCCTTACTATTTTCCTTGAAAACATGCAAAATAGCCTAAACAAAACACTGTATACTATATATATGCTAGCAGAGAGATTGCTAACATGACCTCCTGTTTTTAATAGCACCTTACTCCTCAGCAGATCAGCAGTAGAACCAGAGCACCCCAAAATTATTATTTTTCTTCCAAAGAAACATACACCAAATTCAGAAGTCTGAAACTCTAATATTATACCAATGGAAAAACATGTTGTTGAATGCCCTGTATAGCTGCATAACTGTACAGGGGAAGCTTAGATCCTGAAAAGCCATGATGTTAAAAAATTTGAAGATAGCTTTTTCGTTCCGAATGTTCTTCAGTCCCCTTAATAACAATCCAAACATGATTTCTGCCATAAGCAGCACAAGTGTGTCTGACACGACTACAGCACTAATAAGCATAGAAGAGAGACCAAAAAAAAGATTAAAGAGAAAAAAACCACCAAAATCCAAAACAAACATAAAAGCTTGCCTAAATTGAAAGTTTTAATCAATGTAACTTCGTTTAGTTATATCTAGTATAAAATTAGCATAACCATGACTGTTTATCAAGTTCAGGTAACTCAGTGTAATTTAATTATTTATATTTAAGCTGGTTTGAGGAATTTGCGCTTGATAAAAAAGCATAGTTTAACAATTTCATACAGCCTTTTATTGCTCAATTAGTAGCCTTTATTAATGATATGGAGTCAAAAAAGGAAAGAGTCCAAAAAGAAAAAGCAAGGACAAGAAAGGAAAAAAAAAGACAAAAAAATAAAAATTACAGAGATTGCAGCTTCACGTAGACAGTTCTTTCCATATAATTTCTTTGCCTTATAAGACAAATTAGAAGGCAACTGAAAAGAATAAGCCTGCATTTTACTGCAGAAACCATTGATATTTGTGAGCAACCAATTCACCCTTTCTGCAGTGAAAATCATCTTACCGATTAAATAAACAAGCAACTATTATTTCTGTGATATGTGCTGGTAGAAAAATCAGGAAACAAATACAGTAACAAAGGACTCAAATAGAGCGTGAAAAAAGAAAATACCAATAAGAAATCAGAGACACGAAAGTCGTGAGGGACAGATTTCAGCGGGACAGAGCTATGACGAAACACAACACACATGGCCAGAAATAAAAAGCACACTGTCAGAAAAATTCAATGCTGGAAATAGCAAACGATGACAAAAGAATGTTACTGCTTCTTAACTGAATGAAGCAGGACAGAGTGGGAAGACTCCTGAAGAGACAGTATTTTTGCCAAAGCCAAGTTTGGGGATTATAATAAATTCAATATTCTCTTTAGATTTAAAAATGATACTACATGAAAATCTATTTTTTAAATGCATTTACTTGAACGCTTGAGGCAGTTAAATAAAAGACATGCTCTCTGCCTGAATCTGACTGCCTGCATTCTCAGTTCACAGGATGTACATGCAATTTTAGGAACTGACTTAAATAATCTGGTTTGAAAACAGTCAACACAAAAATTTCCACTGAAGCACAAATGACAAATATTTTCGCTTATTAAATTCCCCCTTCCATTAAATTGAAGGAACAGTCTTTTCTTTAAGAAAATAACACTGTTTTTTCTCTGACTTTACAAATATATAGTGCTTCATTACTCTAAATAAATAGTGCAATGGATAGCGCATGGCAGTAAATCTATTAGGCAGTTGAATGCGACTTCCTAAGTGCAATTCAGCAGTTTACTGCAACAGTCACAAACCAAACACACATGCTAACAAGCAGAGAGGTGGAATCATCCTACCCATACCTGATTTGGGCCAACTAGAGAGTTGATAAGGCCATCAAAAAAACTTGAGAGACTGTGCACCGTACAGTGAAGTGGTCATTTTCCCATTTTTACTGTACCACACTTTTTGTCTACTATGGCAGGCAATACTCTTTTACTAAAACAAAATACTAACTTTAGAATTTGGGAAAAAAGAATGAGTGTCACTGGATCTTGGAACTAAAATTACCTAGAACAGATTAAACAGTTCAAAAAAAGTATTCTCATTTCAGGTAACCTACAGACTGAAAGACATTGCCTTACTTTGCTCTCAACATACTTCAGCTATCGGTCTGAAACACCTGAGTTTCTGAAACGTTGGAAGGGGGCACCAATAACAGATTCAGCATCGCTGATGTAGTTCTCTAACTCCTATGAAGATTTTTTTCAATAAATTAAAAAATCAGAAATTTATATTTAATATTAAATGCCCTTGCTTTCAATTACAAAAGCTGATGTTATATTGGACAAGCCTTAACAAAATTTCCAGCTGTACTGTTCATTTTTTATGACCATTATGGTAAGGAGGACAAAAAATGTGCTGATCCAAAGAGCTCACTGTTCCTAAGACAGTGTATGGTCCTATCTTACAGGATAAGCCTATAGTACAAATATGATCACACAACAGAGCATGACAGTCATCATTATAGAGATGATAGGTCATCTCAGCTCCTAATGCAGAGATAAGGAAGGGAGCAAACAACAGGTTCTCAGTGCTTTTGTAAATAGGATTTTGAAGGATTTTGATGAAGTACTGAAACCAAAGGCTGGACTTCTGCACTGCTTAGTGCATGACAACCCTTCATATTTCTTAATGGAAGAAAAGAGGAGACTGATGTTATATACTGAAAGTTACTATATGATTCTTCATTGTATTTTATTTTTAAAATTGCTTTAAAATTATGGCTATGAAAATAATTGGATACCTTTCACGTTACCTTATCTGCTCATCTTTTTTTTGTAGTGTATAGTAGTTTTCTGGATGAAAGTATTAGAGAACTTTTCCCATGCTTATAAAATACACAGAAAAAAATAGATTCAGAATAATCACATGCAATCTCTTAGGCCTCTCAGCTTTGCAGATATGTAACATTTCATTACATCAGTTGTTTCTTAAGTGTTACAAGGAAAGCCAATTAAACATCAAAAGATTCTTGCTTGCCACGCCAAACGTATTGCTCATTGGAACAGTATGTCTTATCCGCTAAGTAAGTGTTGACTTGGAAGTCACTGTGACCAGCATTCTTAGCAAATTATGGCAACTGCTACAAAAGACTGATTACTATTAAGTATCAGTAAGTTAAACTTAATGCATCAATTATCACAGCCATCATATGCCAAGAAATGCCATCCCAGCAAGAGCATGCTGCACAACTGTAAGTTAACAGCACAGCATTTATTCTGCCCTTAATTACTGCTTCTACACCGCTACCAGAGCCCTAGGAAATGTGCCATCGTAACAAGAAGTCTTGCACGCTACGGTTGGTTTATGCACAGCTCAGCGATTTCCTCTGCCAACACCACACTCCATCATTGCAAAAAAAAAAAAAAAACACTGTCCAGGGGATGGTTGCACGTACACCGTCCTGCAGGGAATTAGAGGGTCACGTTGGCAGCACCACTGCACGGCTCAGCGAGTGCGGCACGGCACTTCTCAGCAGCACGCATGCTATGGTGTGGTCTGAGTAGTTTGTGGGCTTAATATCAAGAAATACCTAACCTTTGACTTGGCAGTCAGAAGGGTTACCTGTACCATCCAACACAACTGCGTGTGTACTCTTTAACACTACGTATATGGCTGATTGGAGAGTCTGTTTGCCCTAACTGAAATAAATTAATAAATTTGGATTAGAAACTATCTAGATTAGAAACTATCAAAAATAAAATTTTGATTAGAAACTAGGACGAAAATCCACTTCTGGCTAATCAGTGCCAACTGCTGGCAAGATCACAGCCAGGTAGAATTGGGAGTTATTCTTCCAAAAGAGTAAAAACCAATGAAGCTGCTTTTTTGCTTTTATTTTTATTTTTTAATCTGAACATTAAATACACTGATGTGATCACAGAATGTAAATTATATAATTTGCTCCGATCCTTTCAGGGTCTCCTTGTAGCAACACTGAAGACTCAAAAGAGCTGGTTAGCCCAGTTTTCATTACAATTCAAATGATTTATCCAGTAAACTCTTGCAACTGTCATTTTATTAACTTCGCTGGGACAAAAATATAGCCGTAAACACAAAAGTAAAAATTTCATGATCTAGTGACTAGGTAGCAAAATAAATCCTTTAAAAACTGTCAAATGAATCTAAAAATAAAATTAGATATAAATTCAAGTTTTAGACTGTGGTCAATTGAGGTCTAGACAAAACCCTATGTTTGTTCACTGCCTAGTCTCCAGTCTGCTCCAAGTTTGAAAAGGTAATTGAACTCAGTCTATAATTACTGGATTAGATACAGATGGGCTCTGTACATTTCAGGGGAGGAAAGAACTGTTTTGATTCATTTTATGATTGCCTGTAAGGTCAAACTTTTCAAAATGTACTTTCATCTGTTAAATGGTTTCTCAAAGTCCCAGGGGGACATCTTCAATAACTGATGTTTTAAGCAATTTGGGTCTATCAGATCCAGTCTTTGAATGTAATATGCCATCCATTTTCTAGAATTATAAATGTGCATGTAGGTTAATTGCTACAACTCTTACGTATTTTCAAAACTGAACCTTCTTGAAAAACTGTAAGTTTCACCCAACAACTGTTATGTATAAATACTCATATCATTATTTCTTTTTAGGGTAAAGAATATCTTTGAAGCAGGAATAAATAACACAAATTAGAAACATCCTTATTCATAATTCCGTCCCATTTGTCAGAAATTTCTGAGAATGCTCTCTCAGGACCCAATTCAACATGCAAATAGCCCCAGTGAATTCAGTTCACTTCTTACAAACCAAGAAGAGAGGCGTTTACCTTACTCAAGAGTCCCAGAAAGCACTTTAGAAGACTTCTCTTTTAGTATTATCTTATTTGAGTCTTCATCCTCACTCACAAGATAGAATGTGGGACAAACAATAAGCATTAAACTTTCACTAAGAATTTTTTGCAAAATCTTTTCTTCAGTTAAACTGACCATAGCTCTGCAACCTATTTCAGTGCAAGACAGATTTCATCCTACATCTTCCCCTAACCCTCTGTCAGAGTTAGTATCGTCCCCATTACCAGCCCTTAAATAACACATACGTTAAGGTAATCTCCCTCTGTCACCAAGCGTGCTAATGAAACAGATTAGGAGCATGGCAAACTAACTCATGTCATTTCCATGATTAACATTTTATTCACATTATTTCAAAGCCTTCCACGTAAGGGACAAATCCTGAAGCCAGACCCAATCCCCACAAAAGCTTCAGCAGAAAGATATTTCATAATATAAGAACAGTTACTAACTTGTCTGCCCTGACAGCAGGTTTTGCCCATCATGCAAAGACTGCAGAATTATCCCTGAACAAGGAAACTTCAGCCACTTTATTTAAAGAACTGATACAAATCAGTTTGTTCAAAACACTTCAATTTATAAAAAGCCTGCAAATAAATGATGATTTTTGTAGTAATAGCTCTTTTTTTAAAAAACATCAGTAAAAGCCACTTATAAACAAATCAAGAAACAGTCTTTGAAGTAAACTTCTGATTCTTGTTAGCATCAAAAACAAGCATGCAAATTTACTCAGATGATAAAATCCATGTAATATTTGTATTATCTTCCTTCCCATATCCCTAGTGGATGCTTTTAAATGTTATTTCTTTAAAACTGGATTAATATTCATACTAGAATTTTACAAAGTGCTTAATTCAATAAAAACAGATTTATATTTTAAGAGTTGTATAGAAAAGACTTCTTTCCATTCATTGTAAGAAAGGTTTTGTTCAGAAAAAACTTACATGCTTTATTTTCTCTACAAAATAAAATTATACCATGCATTTCAATGTGTTGTGTGAACCCACAAACCACTCCTAAAACTACTGCAAATTTCAGGACAGGGACAATAAATTGTGAAGCGTTGTATGGTAAAACAGTAAAGTCACAGCCAGACCACATCACTGTGCGTTCTATATGCCGTAACAGAAAAAAATAAACATATAGAACCACGGAATGGTTTGGGTTGGAAGGGACATTAAAAAACATTCAGCTACAACCCCCTGCCACACACTTCCCACCAGACCAGGTTGCCCAAAGCCCCATCCAACCTGGCCTTGAGCACTTCCAAGGATGGGGCATCCCCAGCTTCTCTGGGCAACCTGTTCCAGTGCCTCACCACCCTCTGAGTAAAGAATTTCCTCCTTTTATGTAATCTAAGCCTTCCTTCTTTTAGTTTAAATCCATTCCCCCTTGTCCTATCACCCCACTCCCTGACAAAGAGTCCCTCCCCAGCTTTCTTGTAGCCCCCTTAGGTACTGGAAGGCTGCTCTAAAGTCTCCCCTGAGCCTTCTCCAGGCTGAACAACCCCAACTCCCTCAGCCTGTCTTCATAGGAGAGATGCTCCAGCCCCTTGGTCACCTTCACAGCCCTCCTCTGGAACGCAAGAAGTTATAGTAGGCCCCATTTTAGCCAAACTGATTAACTCTCCCCCCCCCCCCCCGTGTTCCTTTCCTTCACATTTTGATTGTCTCTCAGATGCATTTTTCCCTGTATTGTCTGTATGCTCTTTTATTGTATATAAAGTTTTTGAATATGACGTAGCAGAGTTCTTGTGAGCATTTCCCATCTACACTACAATGGATTCCACAATGAACTAAAAGTCTTAGAAATTGGAACAACAACATTAATACTAATATTTTCTTACAACAACCTAGTTGCACTCCCTTTATAATGCATCACTGTGTCTTTAAACAGATCAGAAAATGTACAAAACAAGGAAAGGAGATATCCAGCTCATAGACATGAAATTGGGTCGAAAAAGACTACAGCAAGGTAGTACTATTATATCAAATAATACCTTACTTTAAGTTCATTTAACTGTCTTTGTACATCCATATGTTCTCTGAAATTTGTGAGGAAGAGATCAAAAAAAACTTCATAAATGAAGTAATTTACTTTGCACTAAGTAACTTCTGTGGTAGATAATTTCATTAAGCGTCCTGGTAAGTCTAACACGGATATTTTATTTTAGAAATACTTTAACACATTGTTTCCTGTAAGTTCATTTATAAATAAAAAAGAAGACAGAACACTCATACGTTCACACAGCCTAAGGTCAGACTGATCAGAGTCAGAGGTCACTGGAGCAGTAGTCTGGGATTTGGGAAACCAGTATCCAATTCTTTGCTTTGGTAAGAAGCAATGTCCCACATGTAAAAAGGAATTCCTGAGCCACCCCATGTATTAACTCCTGCATTACTCGGTGAGTACCGTATGTATTTTACAACGTGTGCACTTGACTTAGAGACTTCATGCGGTGCAGAATCTCCCCAATCAAGGGTCAGCTGAGCCACACCACAAGAACGTACTTTTTCCAGCAGCGTATCTTGGTTTTGGTTTTCTGTACAATCCATAGACAATCAGACTTCTTTTTTTCCTCTTGTGATTACATCTCCTAACAAAATAGGAGGAGGAAATTTCTCACCACAAAGAAGATTTTTCCAGACTTTAGATCATTTTTGTACCTCTTTGCTGAAAATAAATATATATATAATAGTTTTGAAAAGGTTTACAACAGATCTGGGCAAAACAATTTATCATTTTAAGAGTGCTACACTCTCTTCCTTGACTTTGCAATTCCCTCCATATTTCATTAAACTTTTATCTTTTAAAAGTTTAAGTATCATTACTTCGGTATTGTCTCCTGTGTGCAATACTTCCTAGGAGCCAAACAGACCAAACTATGCCCTACAATAACCATGACCAGAATCAATAAACACCCCACTTACACATATAAGGGTAATATCAGGCCGAAGAATCTTTTCATAGATGTGATTTATTTATTTTATTTAAACCGAGTTGAATGAACTGTGCTTCAATTTAAGCCTAGATAAAAGAACCCTCTCCTTGGATAATATGGCAGAAACTACAGTATGCATCACACTGTCCAGCTGAAAGCTAAATTGACCCTAAGAAAAATATATACAACAAAGACAACTAAAGAAAGGGGAATTTTAAATTATTCGAAAATTTGTAGCTGTCACTTGGAAATGGGTATGCAACACAGTTCTGAAAGAAGAATATCCCAAGAACATGCACATCTGTTTAATATTACAAGCTAACTGTCAACATCCTAAGTGAAGTTTTAATTTAATATTTTTTCTTTCTTGATGTTTTACCTTTAGAGAATGCCTCATGAGAGTATCAGCTTTCTATAAGAAACTGTTAAATATAAAGAAATGTTATTGTAGCATGTTTATAAAATCATAGTTCGAGAACTTTTTATTTTTCTAAAGCCTGACCACAACTTAATTATCTGCAGGACATTCCAAGCTCACAATTGCAAGCTCCAGTTCCCAAGCAATTTTAAACAATATCTACTGTACAGGACACACAGTATTGCAAATACCACAACATGGTAATGTTTCCAAAAGTCAGCATTAGAGCCTTTAGACATGGTTTTTATTTTCAATAAATATTTGTTTCTCCACTAATCATTAAATCGTTTTCATCACCATTACATGTTTGTCTTTCACATCAGTTTGCTATCACCATTTATTTTTAATACGAGTGAACAAGTTATGAATAAGATAGATATCATGTATAGCATGTCTTGTGTTATACATAAAGTGTCACAAGACTAAGCAGTGTGTTCCTCTGCAGCTCTCACAATGTTTTTCTTCTTTTTCAGGAAAAAGCACAAGTTAAAAGGCTAAACTGGAGTTAAGGGCGGGGGGGGGGGGGGGGACAGAAGAGCATTAGCTCAGCCAAAAGCTCTTAAAGAAATTACAGCTTTCTTTTCAGAAAGAGAAACGAAAAGCCTGGGAATTTGAAATTGTTGCTGCTTTGTGAGAACATCCAAACCACCTGAAAATAGGCAAGAATAAAAAATCCACAATGCAGTTGTGTCTGTACTTTACCCACATTAATCTGAAAAAAAAAAAAAAAAACAGCAGATGATACAATGCTTCCAGAACTCCTCAGAAGACCCCCAAAAGTACGCTTCTCCTTACAAACTCCCGTCTTCCTACTCCTTTAAATCAACTCTCCTCTTGCCTGGAGACTGTTTAGTACCCCAGGTCCAGCAGCGTGGTTACTTCTGGTCTTCTACAGTAAATATTGCTACCTTTCACCTGTACTAAGCGTTTGAGGACTTCATATTTTCACTCAAGGCTTTTCCATTTAAAAAATAATCAGTGAATGACCATATTAAAAATCTGATTAGAATATTACTCCATATTAGACGTGTAATCAACCTACCGGATCATCATTTTTAACATGTCAAAATACAAGACCTCTCCCTTATTTTCAGTCCCAGACCAACAAAACACTTAAGCTTGTCCTCACAGAACCTCTGCTGATGTTCACCTGAAGCCTATTTCCCACTTTCCACCCCACTGAGACATGGAAAAGTAAGAACCATCGGTCAGTCCCAGCTTGTACTGCAGAAATTAAATATTCAGTTCAGAATCGGTAAAATTAAGTCCACATTCAAAGCGGTTTAAAAGTCAACCAAAAAAGGAAATACCCGCTGAGAAATGTCAAGCAGGCAATCTATTAATAGTAGAAAAGCAACGACTGAAAGGGATTTGGGTTACATTTAACTATCTGGGTCTTGTTTATTTCTTTCAAATGCTGGACAATACCTACGGAAGTGGAACAGATTTAACCTTCAGCAGATGCCGTACACCCACCACTCTCGCTGCTCTCAGCCCAAAGGGAACACGCCGAGCCAGAAGGAAAGGATGAAGAGGGGCAAGCACACACCTCAAGGCTGGCAGCCAGTCACCAAAAATTGTCACTTCTGGCAGACAAAAAGCTTTGCCACACCACCCCGAAGCCAGGAAACATGTTTTCAATAAAGTATTCATAATTTACAATTCTAAACAGTTATATTAAACTGAAGTATTTCAGACATTAAAGAACGTTTTTCCCACAAACTGTTGCCAACAGTTCATATCTCCAATTTTCACCCTTTAATTGCTTTCACGGAAACTATCATACCAGGTTTAATATCTGCCAGCCTGAAAAGTATTTTCACGTTTAGTGGTCTGACATTTCAAAGACAGAGCATATAATTTAAAGAATCTCTTACTGGTAATTTTTATCTTTTTATCTATGGTGGAACAACAACTAAAACGACTTTATTCCCTTATTATCAAAAAATCACAAGGGATTTGACAAAACAAGCCCAAATTAGCAAAAACAGAAGAGAGTCTCAGTACAACTAGTTGACGGCAATGACTAGTTATCAATTTGTTTGAAGTTGCGAACTCTTTAAGCTTTGAAATACCTGTTCCCTAAGAAGGTTTAAACATCCTTTTTTATTATTGTTATTTCAACAGTATGAAGCATAGCACCCTAAATCGTCTCCCCATTTTATTATTTCAATGTATTTGAGAGCTCAAAGCAATTACTATCTGTGATGGCTCAGAAATTCTGTTAGCTAATTGTCACAGAGGAGAAAACTGTTTAGTCTGAGTCTAGATTTACTGGAAATTACCAGAAGTAGTACTCTGAGACAAAAGAAATGCCCCTCTCTATGTAACTTTACAAGCTATTTCTATCCTCTCATGTTTGATAGTCCCTTCTCTAACTTGTATCAGACTATTTGCTTCTTGCTAAGCCTGCTGACTCCCTGCTGTTGTCCTTGCTATCATCCCAATTTATCACTCCAGCTTTCTGGATCCCACAGACCTACCACCCTGTCCCTGTCTCACCATTTTCCTTCTTCAGATGCCATGCAAACGTAAGCTATGTTTGAGAAAGGAAGGGGGCGACGTATGTTAAACCTCAGATTTCCTCCAATTCCATACAAACAACAAACTTCCACTGAGTTTATCCTTATTTTTAGCAAGGCAACAAACCAACAGCTCACAGGAGGTGTCAACTTAATGGACAACCGTACCCTTAAAGGAGTTCGTAGTGACCAGCTACATCAAATAATTCCTCCAGCAACTGCAAGCCAGGAAGGAACTTCCCACAACCAAGCCGGCCATGGAAGGATGGCAGGAGAGGATGAAGACAAGGGGCCCTTTGCCCTCAAAACATGAACTGCAGCCCTGGGGTCCTCTTGGACTCCTCAGCACCACGTGAGGTCCAGTTAACCGAAACAAAGCTAATGGGCAACTAAGGAAAGCTGTCTCCCAAGCCAGCTTTCAACCCTGCTGTTCAGTCTACATTCAGAAAACAATTCCCATGGAGTTAAGAATGAATTTAAAAGAAAACAAACAAAGGGAGGAGAGGACAACAGACATTTGTACAGACATTTCAGAACTTCCCAAAATATAAGAGTTCAGAACTCCTCCCCAAAGGCTGACCTATATCCTCACCACTGTTACTGATGTAAGTTTTGCTGAAACCAGAAGCATCACATGGGGAACATTAGTGATCTGGCATTTAATCCTACTGCATAAAACAAGGGCAGCATTTCATTCCTCTCCAAAAATGTTTTTTTAAAAAAATCTTTCTTCTGCTGTTTCCTTAATTTGCTTTTTATGTTTCTAACCTCCTAATTAAAGATATCAACTGCTTTGCCTTCCACCTCTCAGGCTAAATTTCTTCTCTAACACGAATGAGAGGTAAAAACAATAAACCTTCATAATAAGGAACTATCATTAACCATCATTTGCAGGGAAGAAGAGATAAATCTGAAATATTAGAAAGCAGCATTCTCTATCTTCCCATCTGAAAAAGCATAATTTAAGACTTATGTTTTCTGCCTAGCAAATGAGGGAGGAAAACCTGGGTGCACGTAAACGAGCACAAAACGCAGCCCCACCAGTGAACTTTGAGGAGAAAAGTGGCCGTTCGGCACGGCACGAGGGAGACGTCAGAAGGAATTCCGATGACCTCAGCTATGGGCCCAATTTATTAGAACTTACCTCTCATTAAAAGCTAAAAAGTGAACTGAAATATTGCTTGCTGTCCAAACTTTGGCACAGTCATTAATTTGCAATAAAGACTGTAATTGGTTATACCGTAAGCAATATATATTTCCCTTGCATCCAAATATTCTCTCACGGGAGTTATTCTTATGTAAGCGTTAGAGCCAAAACGATCGTATAAACTAACCTGAGTAAAGCAGGTTAGAAATTTTCAGTCTGCTTTGTGTAAAACCCCCTGAGTTAAAGCATACCATCCTAACCATTGCTGGCCATCTCCCTCAGAGCGCTGCTTAGGGTCAGCCACTGCAGTATATCGGGATAATTCGCTCCATGGCCATGCAGTCTTTGGCTCGCTGGCTGTGCGCTGTTACGGACTTTAACGGCACCGACCTCAGCTACAGAGGTTTTTGGGATTAGGCTCCATTCAGGTCTATTCTAGACCTGGCAAAGGCATGTCCCATCCTATAAAAAGTTAATGTAGCAAGCAGGTTATTTTATTTTAACCGGTATTTCCAAGTGAAAAGAAATATAAACGCTTAACATAAAGAAGTTAACTGGAAGTTGGCAGGTGGTCTTGATAAATACAATGTTGTTGGGTTATTATAAATGTTTGTATAACTGAAAAAAAATCTGAGCAATTAATACTGAAATTGTGGTTTCCCTGGCAAGAGAACAAAGCAGGCCAGATTTTCACTTGAGTCTCCTTTTTCACACACAAACTGAAATTAAGTAGTGATAAAGCTGGTGTTGTCTGCGTGTTAGTTGCTCTGTCCCAGGCTAGTAGACTCCACCCCCCCTTTTTTTTTCCTCCTCTCTTTTTAGTATTTTGAGTATTTCTTGATCTTTTAAAAATTTAGAAGTAATTCTTTGTTTTGTAACTACTGACCCAAGGCTGACTCAGAACGGGCAACGCAGTAACTTTCATATTCCAGTGAGAAGTTTAACACTCGGCACTGGCATTTTGGCACACATTTTACTTTTGGACCAGCATACAATCCCTACTTTTCCCCGCCAGACCCCTCTGGAAAGGAAGGGAGAGTGTCACAACCACAGCAGCGGTGGGTGGCTGAGGCCAAGCACCAAGGCCACCAGCCTACCGCCAAGGCCGGCGCACACCCATGGGAGGCTGCGGAAAATCCTTCGGACCTCCCAGTCCTTATGCACTTTAACCGGGCACATTACAGAGCTATGGGGTCCTGCACTTTATTCTTGATCCTTCTTCAAAAGTTTCAGAATAGTCTGACAGGGATCAGAAGGTAAATATGTTTAAAACCATTCACTTTTAACTGTGCTGTGTCAATAATTCTGTTGTGCTATTCAAGGTGGTGCAACACGGTCAGTTTGGGAGTCCAGCTCCTCATTTGGGCATTCTCCATGCTTTTTTAGGCTTCATTAATGCCATGCAAAGATTCAGCCACTGTAAACGTCATATACAAGTATGCCTGCTCCTTTCTTTCGTCCTACAAGGATGCTCTAAATGCCAGGTTGTGAAAGATGTGCAGCGAGATCCCATGTTTGGGCCCAACGACAAATCAGTTCTCCCCCCCTACTAATAGGGATGTTAGTTTGAATTATCCTGTGGGCTAATCCGATGAGATACACTGGAATTACATAGGTATGCATGAAAATGCTGTTTTACTCAAAGTATATAGAATTTATACATCGCATATAGAGTTTAAACAGTAACATCAAAAACCAACAACAGAACTACAAAACAAACTGCAACAACTGGAGCTTATCTGTAGTCAGAACAGTATACTATGAAAGTCAGGCCACCTCGTAATTAGAAAGTTTGTTCAAAATTTATATTCAAAGTCATTTGTTCTGGCTTTCACAAGAACTAGTTCTGGAGGCAAGTTTTATGTGGGGATTTTTCCTTCTCATTAAATATATGTACAGAGCAACCAAACACACTCTTAATGTGAATGCTGGCCTACCGTACCCATTTAAGAAAAAAAAAAAAATCAGTTAATCATCCTATAGAATCCATACACACAAGTTATATGAAGAACAGATGTCGTAGCCTTGTGAATCTGGCATCCTTATGTGTTCAACAGCTTCAAACACAGACATTTGATCATTCTGAAATTTTGCATTTAAAGACTTACAAACATTTAACCTTTCAATTTTCCATTCTCAAGGATATGTTTTCAGATATGTCTGGTATTGCTTTTGAAGAATTTGTGCTCTAGCACTTCAGTTTTTGGCTTTTTTTTTTTTTTTTTTTTTACAAACACCTTAAAAAAGATCATCTCCCTAGCACAACAACAACAAATAAGTAATTTATAGTTATAATCAAGCCTATCATGAAATTCTGCTTGACCGTTACTTTTATTTCTGTTAATAGGCCATATCAGCCCTGATTCCATTTCTATAACATATTGAACAGTGAGCAGTGATTAAAGTTCTCATTCCTTCCACATTTTCAAATAACTAGGAAGCATACTTGACATGTCTTCCTAATAGCTCAAAAACTTTTATTGCCATAAAAAGGGAAAAGGAAAGGCTTAAGTAGTAAGATTTCCCAAGACTGCTCTAAAATAAAAGTTCAAGCGCCAAACACCTTCCAAAACTGATAATCATTTAAAATACACAAAACAACAAGTATAAGGCCACAGTAAAGCTGTGAACAAGTGTTTTATAAACTGGGCCTATGCTATATTTTTTCTGGATAATTTGTCATTCAATGCTTAATTCAAACACTATTTATTTTTTTTAATGCTAATATGTCTTGTCCTTAAAATTCTTCCATCGCTTAGCAAATAGCTCAGCTTGATGCCAAATCTGATACGAAGTCACTGTGTAAGCATGTAAAAGTGTGATTAAAAATCTTTAATATCTCTATATACTGCACTTTAAATAGTTATGTCACAATAAAAGTTTAAGGACAGAAAAAAATTTTGCTTTTGTTTTAGTTGGCCCAAAAGCACTAATACACACAATATAAATTCTAACAGTCTTCTATAAATTTCAAGCATTGAAGAGTTCACCACTGTACCATGGTTTTCTTGAAGGGAATCATTCAAGTCAGTTCCTCTCTTGGTCCCAATCGGTGAACAGGGGGAGAGATTCCAACAACATGCACTACACACGCAGCTTTTGTCATCTTTCACTGCGTGTAAGACAATCAAATGCTTGAAAAATGCAGCTGACGGATGAAAAAAATCCACACACACAAAAAAGCCAGAAATAGGTCAGTGCTGGGGCAAAGAAAATCTTTTTAGAAGTTTGTGGCCATATCAGTCTTCTTTCATTTAGAAGAGCACTCCTAGCCAAACTGATCAGTTTCGTCCTAAGTTTGACAATGTCACCAGTCACAGCAGTCTCTACAACAAACATCACACAATCCTTCGGCTGTGCTGCTGCCACCCTGCACAAAGCCAGGCAAGGCACCCCAACTGCGGCACAGAAGGAAGCGTGGCTGTGTGGACTCCGCAGAAATATTTTGCCACTTCCATACCTGCATGTCAAACAGGTCTTCCACTATTGCTCAGCCAAATAAGGCACAATGAAAGTGCTGCCAAGGTGTAAATTATTCAGGGTCTCCATTGCTATCCTACCTATGTATTCTGATTGATATCCTCCAGGGCAAGTTTTAAAGACAACCGTAGTTAACAGCTTGATATGTTTCTTGGGTTAAAAAACAAACAGAACAAAAAAGTACAAGGGGAAGAATTCACTGGCTGTGTGTGTGTGTTTAAAATAGAAATATATTAAAGAATTAATGCATCTATCAAGGATTACAATTGCAAGGTAAGTTGCATGGTTTTTGCAGAAGCATCTCAATTTTTAATTGCTAGGCAAATTAAAAATTGCTATGACAAAGTATTTGAAAAGAGGCTTTGACACGTGTTTAACTGAAGCAAGCAACTGAAATCATTTATTTCACTACAAAGCTTACTGTTTCTAGGCGCAGTTTCTATGTTTTGTTCACACATTTAAATCAGACCTTCTTTAAGAAGACCTAAAGAAATGTTATAAAGACTTCTCTGGTCCAGCAGGTGTCTGGCTCTGCTGCCACCAATGCAATTGAGCTACAGGAGCAGAAACAGGACGAGCCTGATCTATTTCACTCCGACACATTTATCGACACATTCACAGCATTCCTGCTCATATCTGCTTCAGCAAGGCCTTGCCTTTTTCTCCGAAGCCACTGTTTACGTTAGTACCATAATGAAACCCATTCTCGCCATCAGACCTATTGGTCAGCTCATCCATGGTGGTGGCACTAGCCGTTTACTTCACTTGGTTTAAGAAAAATAAGGTAGGAGGAAAAAGACGTACATCTAGCATGTCGACACAGCACAGGACTATAGCTGGACAATGAGAAGAGCATGACTGTGAAACGCTTCAGCAAGGTATCCAAACACTGGCTAGTGTTAGACCCTTAGAGGATAACAACCGTCTCTCAGCATCAGTCCAAGCGATGGTGTTCTGAAGAGTAGATTTAAAATTTGTAGCTGCATTGATGATGCAGATAAACGCCAGTATGACGCCTCATGACTAAACTTCAATTATTTTAGAATTCCAGGAATTTATGAATTTACACATACTATGTTAAAAATTATAAAGGTTGCCCTGTCCTGGGATAAGATTGAAGGAGTCTGATCTAACACCACAGAATTAAGTTAAAATCAGAAGCTGCGGAAGGGGGAAGGTGGGCAGGGGAGAAAAAAGCAGATCTTATGGTCAAAGATCTTGAATGTAGCTTTACAGACTGGTCTTATCACCACAGATAGATCCCTAAGACAGCAATCACAGTTGACAAGGCACTTATATGAACTTTTCATGGACAGTTAATAATTATGTGGTCAATTAACAGGTACCTCATTTGACATCCTCTGCTTAGGCCTCAAAGCAACCACTGAACTACTGTAGAACAGCTGGTGTCAAGTGCTGCAAAACACATTGGCCTTTAAGTGCTTTCTCTGAGAAACTGGAAAAGTGCAATGGAAACAGCAATTTGACATTAATCCCTGTGTTTGAAACTAGGCTGTTTATAAGGAAGAAGACATTAGGACAAAGGTTACTTGTCACTCTTTGCTCAGTACTGAACTTGCACATTTTGGTAGGGCTGTGCTCAGACAGCACGCTCAGCACTCTGCTCCCCTTGCAAAACATGGTCAGTGCCTTACTAAAGGTGTTCTCCAAACCCTGCTCTCATCCCAGACTTTCTTCCCCCTCCCTTTCACCCGGTACAGAGGCAAAGGTTAGGCATCAAATTTGCTCTGCAGCACTGCTGACGGACGCTATTCCTGCTCGGCCACTCCTGCGATCTCAGCGCTTGTCCCACGCCGTGCGGCGTCCCGGTGCTCTTGTCACCTGCAGCTCACCAGCAGCCGGCACCTGACAGCCGCACGACGGAGGGCGCAAACGCAGGACGACAAAACGGGCGGCCCTGTGTCGCCAACACCCGCCGTCGCCTCGGCTCCGGGCGCCATCTCCTACGTGGCAGCCGCCGTGGGCAGCGCCCCGGGGGGAAGGCGGCGCCGCCCCGGCAGGAAGGCGAGCCCCCGGGGGCGACGGGCGGGCTCCGAGCCCGCCGCCGGGCTCCCAGCCCACATCCGTCCGGGAAGGCGGGCGGTCTGCGGGCACTCGGGGCTCGCTCGCCCCGGCTCCCCGGGGAGGGCTGCCCGGCCCCGGTTGCTGCTGCTGCTGCCGCCGCCGTCCCCCCTTCTCCTCCGCCCCGGTGCCCGCACTCACCACCTCTCGTGCCCGGCCGGTGAAGTCGCTCTTGGAGCGGGCTGCGCCGCGCTTGAGCAGCTCATCCCTGGCGCTGTCCCCGGCTGCCACCCCCAGCGCCTTATTGCGGGTTTTCACCGTTTTCACGCTGGCCTTGAAGAGCAGGGTGATGTCCACCGCCATGGCGGCCGGTGCCGCCGCGCAGCCTTCCCCGCGCAACGCGGCCCCGCGCAACGCGTTCCGCCGCCCGCCCGCCCCCGGGGCCGGTCCCGGAGCCTGTGAGGGAGCGTGGGGCCGGCTGTGGGGCTGGTCGTGGGGCTGGCTGCGCGGCTGGCTGCCGGGACCCTCCGCTGAGCCCGCCGGCCCTACGAGGTGTTTCACGCCCCGGCCTGGGCCGCCACGGAGGCCGGGCTGTGTGAGGGAGGCCTCGGCTGAGAGAAGCCGCGGCCAGGGACGGGCTCCGCCGCCCGGCTCCGGCTCTCGGCGTCCTGGGCGGCTCAGCCAGCAGCTCAGGGGGCTCAGCCAGCAGCCCGGGGCTCGACCAGCTCTTCCCAGAATTTGGGGAGCTGCCGTGCTGTTCTGTCTTCACGGGTTCACCCAGGGGAAGCTGGAAGAAGCATGTGTCTGCGTGTGTACTGGATTGTCGGGGGCAGTGCTGTAGGAGACTTCGGCGCTGCTGCCTCCTATCATATAGAAGTTGTTTGCGGAATAAAACTTAAATTGCAATGAAACTAATGGCGTCTGGGCCGCCGAGCTCTGGTGGCATGGCAGGTGTCACCAGGTGGTGCTGTTATACAGAGCCATCCAGGCTTTCAGCCTCAGAACTTAGACACGGAAAGACAGGTTAATTAGAGCTGATCAATGTGTTTTAGCAAGTTTGTAGCAGGATCGGGGATTAGTGCAGGAGTGACATTTCCAGAGGAAACGGCCATCCATGTATAGGCATATTGATTATTTATTCTTGAACTTTAGAGATAGAACAGGCTCCTTACACCTGGAGTGCGTGACCTGGAACGTGATTCCCTCCTCACCAGGAGGCTGACTGTCAAGGTTCCTGAGACCTGCTGCCATCTAACACTGGGACAGTATCACGCTGGTACCTGAAAGACATACCACACAGGGAATTACAGTAATAGAATCATACAATCATAAAGGTTGGAAAAGTCCTCCAAGATCATCTGGTCCAACGACCACCAATATCACCCACTAAACCATGTCCCTAAGCACCACATACAACCCTTCCTTGAATGCCCCCAGGGACAGTGACTCCACCACCTCCCTGGGCAACCTGTTTCAATGCCTGACTGCTCTTTCTGAAAAGAAATGTCTCCTAATTTCCAACCTGAACCTCCCCTGGCACAACTTGAGGCTGTTCCCTCTAATCCTAACACTAGTTATCTGTGAGAACAGGCCGACCCTCAGCTCCCCACACCTTCCTTTCAGGGAGTTGTAGAGAGCAGTAAGGTCTCCCCTGATCTCCCCTAAGCCTCCTCTTCTCCAGACTAAACAACCCCAGTTCCCTCAGCTCTTCCTCATAGGACTCGTGTTCCATGCCCCTCACCAGCTTAGTAGCCCTTCTCTGGACCTGTTCCAGTACCTCAATGTCCTTCTTGTACTGAGGGGCCCAAAGCTGAACATAGTACTTGAGGTGCGGCCTCACCAAAGCAGAGTACAGGGGGATGACCACCTCCCTGGTCCTGCTGGCTACACTATTCCTGATACAAGGCAGGATGCCGTTGGCCTTCTTGGCCACCTGGGCACACTGCTGGCTGTTCAGGCGAGCATTGATCAACACCCCCAAATTCTTTTCCTCTGCACAGCTTTCCAGCCACTCTGCCCCAAGCCTGTAGCACTGCATGGGGTTCTTCTGACCAAAGTTCAGGACCCAACACCTAGCCATGTTGAACCCCATCCCATTGGCCTCTGCCCATCGACATGTCCTGTCCAGGTCCCTCTGCAGGGCCTTCCTACCCTCTGGCAGATCAACACTTCCCCCCAGTTTGGTGTCATCTGCAAATTTACTGAGGGTGCACTCAATTCCCTCCTCCAAATCATCAATAAAGATATTAAAGAGGATGGGCCCCAACACCGACCCCTGGGGAACACCACTTATGAATACACATTTATTGGTCATTTAACTGAATCTGAAGAAAGCTTTATGAAATAGCCTTTGCTATGATTTCTGTTGAGGCAATTTCATTACCGTGTTCTGTGCAGGAGACAAGCTACTTGCAGGGAAATTGTATGACACAGAGGGAAAACTTCTGACCAAATAACCAGTGATGGTGACGTATATATGCCATATAATGCTTTGGGGTCCAGCAGACACTGTAGTTTTTAACTGTGCTCTCACTGACCAAGAGCAAGCTGTCTGAAACAGTCTCCAAAGAAGAAAATTTCAAAATCTTGCCTCTCTCCAGCAGACTGAAGCTTAATCCAACTGTTTTTCGTATCCATTCTAGAGTATCAGACTTTCTTCCATTGATAATTACTACCTTGCTTTTCAGTTCACTTCAATCTTAGCAATCGAGGCTCCTTTATAGTTTTGTTGTGATTAGGATCCATTCATACTCTGTCATCATTGCTCTATTCTAAATCATGGTTGTTGGTTTTTTTTTTTTGTTTGTTTGTTTTTATGGTATGGATAGGTATTTCTAATTATCCAAACATATGGTGTTAAGTCACTGTCCTCGGTGCTGGATTTGCCGTGAAATAAATTTAAGGTATTAGCAAGTGGACAGCTAAGAAAACTAGGGTTTTCATTCCAGGAAAGCCAGCAGTATTTGATTGGACCTCAACCCCCATGCCTCTGCTCTTTCTAGATGTAGTTCAGATGGAAGGGATCTACAGGGATCACACAGTCCAACTGCCTGACCACTTCAGGGCTAACAAAAAGAGAAGGCATATTATTTAGGGTATTCTCTAAAGGCCTCTTGAACACTGACAGGCATTGTGCATACACCACCTCCCTACCAAGCCTGTTCCAGTGTTTGACCACCCTCATGGTAAAGAAATGTTTCTTACCTTCCAGCCCGGACCTCCCCTGGCACAGCTCGTTGCCGTTGCCTCCTGTTCTGTCATCGGGTAACATGGGGCAGAGATCAGCACATCCTTCTCGCCTTCCTCTCCTCAGGAAGTTGTGGAGAGCAGTGGGGTCTCCTCTGAGCCGCCTTTTCTCCAGACCAGACAACCCAAGTGTCCTCCCCGCTCCACACAGGACATGCCTTCCTATGTACCTATGTACCTATGTCCAACATTACTCCATCCCAGCTGCAGAACTTGGCATTCGCCTTAGCTGAATGTCATGCCATTGATGATGGTTACCTGTTAGAGCAGTTTTCATATGCTGTGATTCTGCCATCCTTAGGGTAACTATGCCTCACACCACAAACACATTACTTCATAGACACTTGCATAGGTAACTTTGTGCCAGTAGAAATAAGACATTCACAACATGGGCCAGAGTACTATGTTCCTGAAAATGTAGGTGACAAAATTAACCTCCCTGGTTTTGTGCATATTTCACTATAGAGCTTGTTCTTACATCTAATGAAGTTAACATTTACACTCATTTGAAGTATTCCCATTTAAGTGGATGTTGGAAAAGAATCTATACATTTTTGCTATTTAGGTGTTGTTGTTATTTCACATTTAAACTGAAGGAATATGAATGCTATTTTGAAATTTTGAACTTCATCTTATGTTCCTGGTTTTAGAAACAACAGCTTACCAGTGCCTATATCAGGTTATAGTTTACTCATTTTCGAAAGAAATTTAGGTACTTAAAAATAACTGGAATACTCTGTGTGTCTTTGGATGAAAAAAAAAAAAAAGAAAGAAAGAAAAAAAGAAACTTCAATACATTAAAACAAAATAAATTTTAACAGACTTACTATAGTTCACCTCCCAACTTTGCAAAGATTTATACACATACTGAACCACACTGATTACTGTGAATACTCCCACTGAGGTCAGTGGAGACACACAAGGCGCATACAGTTAAGCACATAAAGCTTTTATCAGATCAGGACCTTGGCTTAAAATTCTTTGGGAACATGATTGTGTCTTTATTTCTACTTTTATCTATTTATTTGTGCTTTGTGTCCACAAATAACAGTATGTGTGTGACCAGTAGTTACTGAAAACCACCCCAAAACAGAAATAGGAGAATTGCACAACCAATTGTGAACCTCAATGCTCTTAAATTATTCAGGCACAAGGAAATAAGCAGAGACACATTTTAAAAGAAACACAGTATTAAAATTCCATATGGCTGATCTCATCTGTCAGAAATGGACTGAACAGTTCGTCTGGTACAGAAAAAAGTTAAAACACCTTTTCAATGTGAAAGAAGGTTGCTCAAATGGTCTAACTCATTAGGTATATAATACCCAGGCCTCTGCTGTAGAGATAAATAGATAGCTTTGAAGATTTCAATTACTTTCAAATCAGTTGCTAAGAAGTGGTGCCCGGAGCTTTTATTTGAACTTGATCCTAGCTTCCTGTATACAGTAACTGCATCTACTCAGTAGTTATTTGCACTTCCACAACCACCTTGTTTTGAAAGTTTAAAGCTTACTTTGGAGCAGATAGGTTTCAATAGTATATGCTGGAGCTTCCTGTAATTGCTAATAGACTAACCTTGAAATTTAAGATTTTAAGGTTGGAGTAAAATTCCAAAACACGCACAAAGGGCTACAGTGCCACCATAAGCAACACAGGTAAATCTGTAGGAACGGATGCACTGTGCACTCAGTCATGCTTCAGCAGACATATGTCTGGAACAGGAGGAATTAGGAGTTTGCAAAATACTACAGTTTTATTTGCAGTGTGAGGACAGTATGCTGATCATCAGGTTTCAGCGTGTATCTGTTTAAATGCCAGTAAAATAACCTGGGCAACCCCGCCAGTGGAAAGGAGGCCAAGGCTCCCCTGCAGTTATCAATTAAAATGCCTGTTAAACAGGAGCTAGTGGGGTTCATCCCCACTCAGAGACAGGTAACTCCTCAATTAGTAAGTTCTGCCTGTGTGAGAAATAAAAAAATGGGACAAAGCTCCTGAACTCTATCCCTTACAATGCACTCCAGTTACAGAGGTCCTAATTTGGAACAGACAATAGAAAACTCTATGCTGTCCATTTTATACATTTCATATTTTTTCTGGCATAAAAACAGTAACTTTCTTTCTGTGATGGCAGTGTTACAAACTAAACAAGATATCAAAAGGAAGGCAATTTGCTTACAGTGCACATCTGTAATCGAGACAAATCGAGAGGGGAGAAGCTGTATTTGATGATTGTTTAAACTTTCAAGCCAATAGCATGCATGCTTATTGGCTAAACATCAAAGTAAATATAATAAATTTGTGGATGTGTGAAGAAATCTTTTCTTGGTATTTAAAAGTAGGATTGGGAGACAGTACAACCTGTACAAAGAAAGTATGCTGACTGTATACAATGGTGCAAAGTTCTGTGGAAAGAATGGATATGAACTGCAGGGTTATTCACGAGTTTTAATGTCTGTGGAAACAAATACTGACTGCCCCAAACCAATTCCATTGGCAGTAACACGAAGGTTCTGTTATTCCTCTTGAAACTAGACCATCACATCAAAATTCACACACTCAAAAAAAAAAAAAAAGAAAAATAACCAACCATCGTTGAAAGTATACTTTTTTTTCTTAAAATATATCAGAATATATGATGTCTAACAACACAAATTCAGGAAAAAAATGTTAACTCAATTTTCGTATTGTTTAAAGGCATATTTAGTTCCTAGTGATATCATATATAAAAAACATTTTTTAGTTGTAATTTAACTCCTAACATAGTATATTCTATCCAAACTACATCATCAAATGATAGGTGTATGTATGTGTGTGCTTGATGCAATTAAGCTTGAAGTATGGAGATGGTAAAGAGCTGGCTTTTGCATGCAGAAGGAATGCTCAGGAGGGCCAATTCTTCCTTACATAAATTAAAATACTGTCACTGCCTTAGAACATTGTATGTAAAAAGCAGATTAAATTCTAAGTGAAGAAAATTGTAGGTCTTCACCAGAAAAAAAAAAAAAAAAACTTA
This sequence comes from Anser anser, assembly GCF_964211835.1. NCBI lineage: Eukaryota > Metazoa > Chordata > Aves > Anseriformes > Anatidae > Anser > Anser anser. The sequence goes on from NC_139724.1 coordinate 65,304,624, forward strand.
TAGACAAGGTGTCAATAAAAAAGAACAACTTGGGTTATATACTTCACAGAATCACAGAATGGTTGAGGTTGGAAGGGACCTCTAGAGGTCATCTGGTCCAACTCCCCTTCTCAAGCAGGGCCACCTGCAGCCAGTTGCCCAAAACCATGATACATGTTACCATACTTAACCTATGCACCTAAATTAATGTTATTTTCCAAAGCAGACAACTTCAGAAGGTAGGATATTCAGTTCAGTGCTCACAACTGAAGTTGTAAACTTGTAGATCCATTCTCATTCCCCAAAGCTTTTGATTTTATAGTACAGTGTATGTTGTTTTATTGGTGTCATTATTACTCCTGCTTCTTGACTGATTCATCATCAGCAGTAGCTACAGCAGATGTATTTCTGTAACTAACAACTCTAGTCACTCCTGGTGTTTTAAGCAGATTATCATCTAACTTGGACAGTTAGTGGATCCAAAGCAATGATAGCTAAAAAGAAACCTAGAACCAAGGTCAGGTCCAGATAGGTTGGATTCCCCAAAGGTAATTAGGAACCTAGCTTCTAATAAGATCTGAATCCCATTCATGTTTTTTTTATGTATAACTTATTTTCAGTGACTTTCAGGTGCCAGGACTCAACAGTGGCCCTGCCCAGGCTCCTCTAGGGCCTTCCCCCATGCTGCTGATGGCCCAAAACCTTATTTCAACCTCCCAGGACCACCATTCCACAGTGGCACTGAAGGATGCTATCCTAGCCTGGCCTTGGCTTGTCCCTGTCCCCAGAAAGGTGTCTGATGCCCTGGGCTGGGGGTCCCCCTGGCCACCCTGCTCCCTCACCCTGGGGCAGTGGGACAGGCTCCGGCTGGTGAGGCCCCACCCTGCAGGCCGTGGTGTCCACTTGGCTCCCCATCCCTAAGGGAGCAGCTGGACCTGGCTCTGCCATGACAACTGGGCATCTAAATCTCATCATTATGACTGCCATAATTAAAACAAATAAAGCAAGTAATACCTACAGCAATTATTTACCACAACCAGCACCTATGCTTGGAAGAAGTCAATAGAAACACTACGTTCTTTGTCTTAAATTTTGCTGTAGAGATTTTAGTTTGTTCCAAACCTCTGGGAGCCGTACTCTTGCATAGGAATATATGGCCTGTCTCCTTTGAGAACCTTCCATACCCTCACAGATTCTTGCAAACTGTATGGTTTCTTCTACGAAGCTCTGTAAGAAAAATAATAAAGCTGGCACTTAAACAAAGAAGTTCAGTCTACTGAATTCTGTATGACACTACTGCAGAGACTCACAAAGTCACACTGTTCTTACTTAGTTTTTCAAAAATATCAGTCAACATTCATCTAAGAAGTTGAAAAAACTCAGCCTCTACAATTAGGAACAAAGCAATGTGTTGTCTACCAGGCGAAAAGAAAGAGCAATAAAAAAGATTTGTTTAACATTGATAAATATATGATAACAACAGGCATTGTCTCTCTTGTGCTTGGATAATCGTAAAAGATGATGAAACAGCTGGATTACCTTTTAATTTTCCTCAGTGAACTGAACTTTGAGAGCAGTCACTAAAATATTAGTAAGATAATACAGGAAGGCTTGCACTGTCACTACCCCAAGCTATTATTTTTATGTGCCTTGAAAATGTTGTATTTGGTTCCCCAAGGGTAGCATGCATGTAAAACCATAACGCATTTTTGAGGAAAACATTTCATGCATGAAAAATGTATTCAGATCTTCCAAAACTACTGGTTTTGGAAATCCTGAAAAAAATAGTTAAGCATATACTCAGAGTAATTCTATGTACAAGAATCTTGTGCATCTCTTTGTTGTTAGCCCTGCAACGCTGGCAGACTTCCATATTCTATAGTTTGTTATACTGCTATCTGGAGAGCCTTTCCTTGGAGAAATGACGGCAGTAGGAAGAACAGGAATTTAAGAATGAGAAAAGAAACATAATGAGCTTAGAGGTCAGTTGAAAATGGAAGAGATGTAGATAAGGTCTACACCAAGCAATTCAAATCTTACAATAAATACAAGTTGGGAACAAAAATTAATGGGAAAAAAAAAAAAACACTGGGGACCGAAGGTTCTGGATCAGGGCATAGACAACTGCAGGTAGCTGAAGAGAGGATTTTAAGAACTGCGAAAACACACATGGCGATAACCCACGATAACCCACTTGAGACTGAGTGAGCCCTTTGAACACGCTCTGTATGGCACTGATGAATGTAAGAGGCAGCTTTGGCTAAGCCCAGGAATGTCCGGATGTTTTAGGTACAGCTTGGTTTAGTGCATAGTACATTCACAAACTAGTTTGCTGCTCGTAATCTTCCCTGAGTAGACAAACCCTTCCAAACTGATCAGCAGGCAACACAAAGGAATCTTAGCACAAGTATAATTTAATGTAGGTAGGGAAGAGAATGAATATTCCCAACAACTGCATATGTGGCTGTCAACCTGTGTTGCCTCAGAAATGGGATACCACAAATACACAACAGATTTTCAACAACACTGTCCACCATATTGGACTCAAGGGGATTTGGCTTGAAAATATATATGCAATAAATATTTTGTATGTGGGATGCTCATATTGTCCCACAGGCTCTGAGTTACTGGCAGTGAGCAGAACTAGAAGTATAAATGCAAGAGATCCTTTCGAAATTTCACATGAAAAATAATGTTGATATGCACTGTGAAAAAAGTCAGAGAGAGGCTGAAATGTTTCAGGAGCTATCCTACTATGAAGGATGAAAAGTGGCACAGATACAGGAGATCCCCATAGTACAATCCAAATTCAAATTATTTGTCATGATTCATGGATTTAGCAGTTAAATCAACCTAGCTACTTCCTAAAATTCTAACCCCTTTATAAAAATGGAGAAGAAAAAATATGCTATAAAATATTAGGATGAACTTGAAACAAAGTACAGTTCTTCCACTGATTTCGTGTTAGTAACACGCATAAGTGTTGGTGGGTGGCCCTTACAAGAGGATGGGTAGAACAAAAGTGACAATAGGGTAGAAAAATAAAACTGCCGGAAAAACTTTTTTAAAGAACTATTTACACAGAGGAGAGACAAGGAAAGGGAAAGACTGAAGCTGTTTACAGACAATGGCATAAGCTAGACAATTTTGAAATATAGACCAATTATATTAAATTTTCTCATAAGAAACTCAAATCCTGGTGCATACATAATGAACCATGATGACTGGATGGGCTTGAATTTACGCTGAGTGCTTTAAAAGTAAGAGTAAAAATCAAACTAGGATTTCCATTCTGTTTCATTTGATGCAATGACCAACCGATAAGTCAGACAAACAATACCTTTGCCTGAGTGCTCCCCATGTTTATAGGGTCAGAAATAACAGCGAGCCCGATTAAAGACATTTCCGTCGTTGGGATTTGAATCAGGCCCAGCATACGTCACTAGAGATCCTGCAAAGTCTTTGCCAGAACCACGAAGGACTGGAGTCATTCCATAGCTCTGTTCTGACATTTCTGAGGTTGGGCAATGCCTCACTATCTGCTAAATATCATGCAGATTAGCAGTACAGTGGCTTGTCACACTGGCTTTCACAATAAATAAAGCACCAGTAAAGATAACAAATTAATCGACACTGCAGTCAACCGAACTTTTCATGGCCCAGTTACACAAAGCACTAGCGTAACTTGTAAGCACAAGGGAAGGGTGAGAACAGCTTAAGGACCAAAGGGTAGAAAGACACTGTAACAGCCCCAGCTTATGTTGGTTTATTCTGTCAGTAAACAGACCCCAAATTAAACCAGCATAAATGAACCAGGCAGACTAGCCTTATGGAGAATAATTTTACTCTCATTTATTTCAGCTCAGTTTAGTGGCTCCACGAAGCCAGAGAAGAGGCACAGAAAACACAACGTCTGACTCTACTCTTGCTCATCTTGTTAGGAGTTAAATTTGATCTAAATAGGTGTCAGAGCACCATGACATCTTTACAGCCTTCATAGCAGCTGGCTCCAAGGAGGCTAGTATGTCCACAGTGTACTGGATTCAGTGTCCCTGAATGTTTTATGCCTGGGTATAATCATACATACCCCCTTGGCCTTTCAGCTTAGACCTGTACAAAGGCATTATTATTGCTATACAGAATTTATCTTACCTGTTAGGGTCTTAGACACAACTTGTACTTTTCATGTTGTTGACTGAGAGTCAGCATCCGGGCTGTTCTGGTTGTCTGTCTTTTGCAAATAATTAATGGCAAGTTTATAGCAGAAATTCTTCTTGTTAGCCCCTAAGGGGAAGAGAAGGAAAGAATCAGACACTTTAACTATCTTTTAAAGTCGGTACACAGTCTCAGCTAATTCTCTAGGCACCTCTAGAGCCCGTAGTCCTCTTGGCAAAGTGGGCCACTCTTTCTAAGGGACATGTGGTGGGTGAGATGCATCTATCTCCTAGCAGTGCCTATCTTCACAGTCTAGTTTAGCGTAGACTTTCTGCTTAGACAAGGCATCTAGTTTTGAGGCAGCTGGTTTTAGGTAACATGAATGCTATCTTTCTGGTCATGGTACTTCACGTGATAAAACTGGAATACACCAAAATAAATTGATACAATACTTACTTGAGAACACTGGAGGGAGCTCACAGAAAGAGACAAGAAGAAAAGGTGGCAAGAAAGAAAAGATGTTCTAGTTATGCGAGAATTTACATTAGTATCTACACTTATAGGTTGTCTGTCATTTCAATCCATGTACAAGTGTAGTAAAGAGGTATTTTTGTTAATATTAAATGCTAGTAATTTTTATTGTATTTGTATCCTGGCGTCAGTGTAACTTTCTATTTTGAACATGTATATTTAGAAAACACCCATAATGGGCGTTTTCTTTTTCATTTAAATTGATGTTTATGTGGGTTCTCTTGTTTCTGTTCACTTGGCTTCATTCTCTGCAGTCTGATATTTAATCTAAAATGGGGGGAGAGAGACTTTGGCAAACTGTAGTTATACATCCCTTAGGAAAATACCATCATCTTCAGTGAACACAATATAATGAGGAGGTGTCCTATTACATAATTGAGGAGGCATTGTCTTTTATATGCATTCTGGTTCACTTTTCACACTAAATTAATCTTAATAAGCATCTGCTTTGAGTAAAGAAAGTTTTGTGATATTTCAACCATGACCTCTCTGGAAGTCCAAATGATTTCACTTTACATTTCAGACTGGAGCATTCTTTTGAAACATTTCCCTTTACTGTATGATAATCAGTGTGCTAACATGAGCTGATTAATCCCATCAGTCTAACACTGATACCACAGTTTTTGTGCCCTTTCACCAATAACCTGATGGCTGCAAAATCACTGGCTTCTTAAATGAATCCAGGGCAATCCTACAGATTATGTTATATGGGAGGTCAAACTTGATGATCACAGTGGTCCCCTCTGGCTTTATAATCTATGAATCTGTAACTCAAACTGGAAGAAATACAAATAACTGCGCAATAGAAGTAACTGAAGAAATAAAACCAGCTACTTTTAAGATAGAGTTTGATGTATTTATGAAAAGGACTACATGAGCTGGCCGCCTGCAATAGCTGGAGCATGGATTTGGTGGCCCTGCAGTCCACTTCCACATCTATTTTACTGCTTCAGCTGCTCATCAGCTTGCTCTCATTTTTAGTATTTATTTTAAAACAGTTTTTGATACAGTAACTAGGATAACAAATTAAAGATGGATTTTAGCTTTTTAAAGAAAGGCTCTCTTTCATTTCAGATGACAGACTGAATTGAGGCCTATGAATAATGCTTGTGTTGACCTGCCAGAATATGTCTTAGCAGCGATGAATTCTCAAATACCCAGGCTGAGCTTATTCATTTTGAATTCAATGAGAAGGAAGGCAATACAGCCCAGTGCTTAATCAGGCTGCATTTTAACATCAGTGATCGTATACTGTGCTTTTAAAAAAATAAATAAATAAAAAGATTTTGGAAAAGCTACATTTGATTTTGTGTGACTTTTGCTATATAGTTGATTTGCTTAAAATTATGCTACCCTACTGCATGTATTAAAGAAAATGTTCAAAATTTGCTGCAAAGTTGCACAGTTCTCTTCTGCCCCAGTGGTTTGCAAGACTTAACAGAGCTGTAGCTCAGAGAAGAGTTGGACTGGATGAATATGGGAAATGGAGACATTTCCAAGAAAAGTAGGAAGTGGGTTTGGTAATTTATTCAGTAGCACCCGGAAGATCTGGTCCAATTAAAATCATTGGTAAAATTTATACTGGCTCAGAGGGAGTAAACAGAGGACTAGCTATTTTTAAAACAAGCTTCTTTCCTACTCTGGAGATATGTCTCAGATGACACAAAAAGAGATTCCAGTTCCTGTTTGTCATTACCAGTTTCACTGCAATTGTTAATAGGGTTGAGACTGGAAAAAGGATTGTACACCATCATGCCTTGGCCAAAATTCATCTCCAGTAACTGTATTGAACCATCTTAATGTCTTCCTGTGGTTTCCATTATTGATCATGTTGCTAGGTTTTATTGCCCTTGCTGTGTTTTCCTCCAGATGTACTGCCTTTTGCTGGCAAGTGACTAGTTCCCGATAAACTTTTGCTACCTCGCGGTAAGTTTTAGGGGATTCTTTAGGTATTTGTAAAACACTTGGAGCTACTTGTTTGAAACAGAGCTTGGAGATACTGGTTCAAACCCACTCTTGCTGTAGATCTCAATATGTAAATCAAAAGCTTAACACAAGAGCATACCTAATTTATGTTCTTTTATAAACTTTCCAGTCTTTTCCTCTTCTGCTTTTCTCTTGCTCTAATATGAAGTATTTATTCTTTATATTCTTTATTTATTTATTTTAAATTATGTTTATCTTCTAATTTATTTATGTATATAAATGGTATTTTCTTAAGGGATGTGTAACTACAGTTTGCCAAAGTCACTCTCCCCCATTTAGATTAAATATCAGCCTGCAGAGAATGAAGCCATAGGCTGGCCCTGGCAGCCTTTGCCCATGTGCTGCCACTGCCACTTGTGTGGCTGCCCAGTCAGCCAGATTACCTTGTATATTTTGTTGGGTTATGCTTCCAGCAGATTGGCTTGCTCTTGATCTCTTGAGTGCCAGCATAAATAATGCAGTGAGAGTTCATAAACAGAAGGAAGTTAGGATTCCCTTTTTTCAGCAATGACCCAATGTAAGAGTGGCATGAACTGATGGAAAAACCACACTTGTGATTTTCAAAGATGTCTAGCAATTATGGCTGCCCCTGCTTCTAAGTATAAAATTTAAGACATTTTTAGGATGTGCTAAACCCAAAATCTATTGATAGCCATATCTTTTTAAGGTGCTTAAACTGAGCTCATCCAAAAATAAAATTATTTTGAAAATCATAGTTTTAATTCCCTTTCTTAGGGCTTTACATGTAGGGAAATCTATCAGACAGATTATTTGATTGGTATCTGAGCACGAGAAAACCTCTGTGAATACAAGGTATAATAACAGGAGATATATCAAAATAGTAAACTCATATCCTAGGGTTAATATCAACTGAGTGGATTTCAGAGATACATTAAAAGTCTTATTTGCTTTGTTTTAAAAGCAGTTAGTAAATTCCTTGCAGTACATCATGTCACATGGATTTTAACATCCCCAGCTACAATCCAAATTTTGGACCAAGTTTACTTGAGTGGACATCAGCTATCATGCATCACCAAACCCAGTTATTCTGTTCATTGTCCCTTTCCATTTCCCACCCAGAGTTGCCCACAGCATACTTGCTTAAGCTTGCAACCACAATTTATATGTCAACACTTTTCCATTAACTAATCATGAATTATCAGCTTCATGTCTATAGGTCTGAGCACAGGTAAGCTTTCCCTTTCTTCAACACACTTTAGAGCTCCAGTGGAGTTCTTGACTGTGATTGTAAGTGATAAGATATGCAATGATAGCAATATTTTGTGCTTGAAAGGACATATTTAGACTTGTATGCTTGTAATTACATTTGTGTTTAACTAAATTAGCATGAACTTCTGGTATGCATATAGTCCTATGCATATGCATATGAAGTTATTCAGTGATATTTAAAAAAAATACTAGTTACTTTATTACTTAAAATCTAGTTTAAATCATATGAACTATAAATGGGTATGATTTTAAAGGAATATTATCTGTAGAAGAAATCTAACTGTGAGCTAGAATTTTCCATGGAGAAGAATATTAGTTTAGTGTAGCTGAGGTGTTCTTTCCCAGCTGATTTCCCAGGTAAGAATAAAGATGAAGCTCAAAACTACTCAGAAAACCCACAGTAGCATTGTTAGAGAAGATTAGTTCTCATTAGTTCTTTGCAGGCAGAGATGAAGGGGCTGTGGGCCTGTTGGGAACAAGCCCACAGCCTCACTGCATGGAAAACTCTGTGTCCTTCACAGCTGCCACTGAGGTAACCCTGAAGAGCTGTAGGGCTACTGTGGGACTGACAGCATAGCAGTAGAGGACATGTGGAGTTGGACATAGGAGTTGGACTCGATCCTTGTGGATCCCTTCCAACTCAGATATTCTGTGATTCCATGTGCTTCCAGCTTTATGAATTCAGAAACTGTAGGTATTCTGTATGATGGCCGGCAGCATACGAGCACTGGTGAACACAAGTCTCTGGAGCCCATTCGTGAAGTCAATTTTTTTTACCAAAAGAACCAAACTATCTTCTTATTGTGAATTCAGTTTCAGACAGTGTTCATTGGGCTAATTACAGATACTAAATGTAGCACAGATCATGAAGACATAGGTCTACATGAACATACAGAAAATATTACTCGGCATCACTTATTAGAGAACACTACCTAAAAATGAAAATAAAAATACAGTCAGAGAACTCTAAAACCTTTCCAGTTGTACTTCTGTTATATTCATATATAAACTCGAAAAAAAAAAAAAAGTTATCTTTTCTGTCTATTCATATCTTAAAGATTGCAATTTTCTCACTGATTTGAAGGTAGGAAGCAAGGCAGATGTAAAGCTGGTGAAAATATGTAAATCTGACTCTGGTTTTATCCCAAAAGGGCATAATTCTGTGGTCTTTTTTAAAGGCAGAAATAATCTTACTTTTTATTTCAGTGGATTTGTTTGCTTTTAGGACAAGTTTGTTGTTCTGTTTCTCATTCATTTTCTTTCAGTAATTCGTTATTTGCATGACAGGTTTTACAAGCAAAATAGTTGACTGCAAAATATTAGAGACCTCTGACAGCTTCTTATTAAAGCAGTGTCAAATCCTGAAGTCCTTGGTAAGCTTTTTCACTACGTTTCTGTCCCTGACTTAGTGACTCAGTAAAAAATAGTTTTAAGAAAGTAAATACAGATTTTAGCATTTGGTCCCAAAATATTTTTTTTTTAATTGTGAAGTCTAAATTGCTAAAGCTGTTAACCAGTCCACTTATACACATTCATATGTTTCATTTATACCTTGAAGTCAAATTGCTGCAATCCTACAGATGAGCAGTCTTTGTGTGAGATGATTTTTAAATCATGTCCGGTCAGTCCGTGGCAAAAGTTAGCTAAATTGGCAAAGGATTGTTAAATCAAGACCCCCCTTTTACAGAGACTGTTGTATTCCTACAAGCATGGTCATAGCTTATCTGTTCACACTTGACTGAATTTATGACAGTTTAACTACTTTGAAAAGAAAATGTTATAATAACTGCACCCAGACTAAGGGATTATAACAAATTTATTTGTCTTCTTGTTTGTTTGTTGCTGCTTTTTAAAAGTTACTGATTTGGTCAAATTGTTGGGTGCAAAACCTGAGTGTAGATCAGGCGTCGGATCATGCTCTTATTAGCAAACCAAACACTGGTTTTGTTTTTGTTGCTGACGTTGTTTGTTTTCATTGCTGTCTGAATGAGCCTTTTATGGTCTCTGCCTTTGCCTGGCTGACTGCACCCGATTGTATTTAATTACATTTATTCGGTAGTTTTAGCCGGGATCCCCGGCCATTACCCATCAAGTCCAATCACTATTATTTAAATCCAGCGACTCAGAATCAGAGAATTTATCTTTTGCACAGTTATTGCCTAAACATCCAGCATGAACATGCAGGGATCTGGAGGACTTGTTCTGACTGTGCTGATTAAAGGCAAAGAGCAAGATGGATGGAGTCGGTTGTGATCAGCAGGCTGCAGCGTCCTGCTGGGCTCCAGTCTCTGCCATTGTGCTGGCCTCTGGGTACCAGACTCGCCATGGTCCTCCCAGCTCCAAAAGGAAAGCTGGCTTTGTTTGCCTGTAAGCATCTGCAAACTGTTCTGACACATGATCTACCCTCTCAGCAAGGCCACTCATTAGGCTGATTATCACTTCAAAGTTTGTATTATCATCCATCTCTAAAGGCAATTAGGAATGGGTGGCTTTGAGTATCAGACACTGGGTGACACTAAGTGACTCATCTTTATTGATTCTTTTGTGAGCAGAGACAGTGATTGAGATGATAGGATTGCAGCCTACCTGCCCCTTTGACTGGTAAATACTGAAGAAAAACGGTGTGTAATTAACTGACAGTTAATATAGGTTCTGTTTAGTGTTCAGAAAGCACAATAGTGGAAGCTGCCCAAAAGGAACAAAGTAATGAAACTCCTTTGACAAGTTAAACTCTAAAGCCAACTGTGTAATTATCTGACAGTTAAAGGGGGGAGGGGAGGACTTCGTTTAGTATTTATGAGACCAAAGGAATTCCCGCGCCCGAACAATGGGGACAGTTACCGACAATAATCATAACAGCTACACAAAATATTTATTTGTGCAAGTCCGGCTTTCATGCGACCTCTGGTTGGCTTCAGGCTCGGAGGCGGCCCGACAGCCCAGCACCGCAGTGCCGGCCCTGCGGCTCCCGCCCGCTTGGGAGTGAGTACAGGGCCGGGGCCGGGGCCTCACCCGCACTGCCGGGCCTGCGGCCTGTACGTGAGATCATAGAACCACAAAATCATCAAGGTTGGAAAAGACCTCCAAGATCATCTGGTCCAACCATCCCCCTAACACCAATCTCACGCACTAAACCATGTCCCTAAGCACCACATCCAACCTTTCCTTGAATGCCCCCAGGGACAGTGACTCCACCACCTCCCTGGGCAACCCATTCCAATGCCTGACTGCTCTGAGAAGAAATGTCTCCTATTTCCAACCTGAACCTCTCCTGTCACAATTTGAGGCCATTCCCTCTAGTCCTACCGCTAGTTACCTGCGAGAAGAGGCCAACCCCCAGCTCCCCACACCTTCCTTTCAGGTAGCTGTAGAGAGCAGTAAGGTCTCCCCTGAGCCTCCTCTTCTCCAGACTAAACAACCCCAGTTCCCTCAGCTCTTCCTCATAGGACTTGTGTTCCAGACCCTTCACCAGCTTTGTAGCTCTTCTCTGTACACACTTCAGGGCCTCAACGATGAAGGGTCTGCTGTGTGAAGGGCAGCATCCTGCCCTGTGCCAAGAAATATGTCAGCAAAAGTTGATCCATCCTGGCTGGGATTCACATGGGGTGTTTGATGTTCTACCAACAAACCCATGGCTTTTCCAGCATGGTTATCAATATTCACTTTTAAGGAGTGACATAAGCCTTCTGACAGAACAAGTTGGTTAACACCAAGGCCACGCAGAGACACACTCATTGGTCCCGTCCACACCATGCCAGCAGTGCTCCACATATGCATGCCCCCGTAGCGCAATATTCCCTGTAGGAACAGCCTGCCTGGCAGTGCCTCAAAGCCCTCTGTGTTGGACGACTCTGTAAACAAGGAAGATGAAGTCAAATTCATGTTCTGATCTGAAACACACCATTTTGAAAAAGCTGTACTCTGTCATCTTCTTCTGGAAGGCACTAGGGAGAGAGCTGCTGGCCTTTAAAAGTTCTCGGAGGAGTCTTATGAACGGACCAAGCCTTCTGGCAGGTACCACAGTCTGAAACAAGTTGTGCCTTTGGAATTGTCAATCTACTAACCATCATGGAGTTTCAGAGGAGGTCCCCTCAGAGTCTTCGGGGTGGCATTTTGTTGTCTGAGGGGTGTTTAATATTACTTTTGATTTCATCACTCTGGGAGCATGGGGGAATCTTATTAAATGTTGTATGAATTGCAAATGAGTAACTATATTTCTTTGTGAACTGAGGATCTCAAAGCACATGATGGACTGAATAATCCTGAGAATGTCTCCATTAAATGGGTAGAGAAAAGGAAGGATATCATCACTGGATTTTTTTTTTTAATTTTTATTTTTTTAAAGGATATATATGTATGTACAGCATAGAAAAGTAGACTAGGTAGTTTGTTGAAAGAACACAGCTACATGTTTTTCTTTCCACTCCTTTTCTAGTGATTTCCCTTTTCCAACTTTTTACATACAGCAGAGAAAGACTTTGGGGACAGGTAGAAATAATGGCAGGGACTTTTAATTTTGAACTGTCTCTGATGTAAATAATTTCCCTACTGCTAGCACTGATCACGTCTTGTTGGACACGCTCACAACACAGATGAAAAATCATCTGTGGAATTTACGGAACTCAGTGAAGGTCTAAGCAAGGAAGAATTCGGATGACTTAGGGAGATGTGAGGATTGGCATGGGAGGAAATGTAACTCAGTGGAGGAGGGGATTTGGTTAAATGGGGAGGTTAAATTGTCTAGAAAGAGTATCTTTTGGCAGCGGGAGGCTGGCAAGACTGTGTGGACAGAGGTATGAGACACATACAGGTTCTCTACTGTTAATCGTCATGGTAAATAATGAACTGAACGTGACATGGCTGGAAGATCTCTGGACATATGAGCAGAGGACTAGTCAAACAGAAGGGAAGTATTACAATTGTACATGGTCTTTTGGACAATATTGTACCAAGTTCGGAGTCTCATTCTCCTAAAATAAAATACTGACAATGTAGAAGAAGTAAAGAAAAGAGCTACAAAGATCTACGGAGAAGACTGAAAATCTTTTTAATTTATCTAAACGAAGCGTAGGACCATTCAAAATCATCCATTTAGTTGGGAGATTTTTTCTATCAAACAAATATATGACAAGGCTCAGCATCTGGATACTGAAACCTGACAAATACAAAATAAAAATAAATCATGCAGTTTTTTAAATGGGAGCCAGTAACCATTGGAAGATTATGTAAGGGTGTGAGTTTACATAAGGTTGTTGTAGCTTCCTTTTTGGTTTTAAATCAACAGTCTATCTTAAAAACAGGCCAGAAGGAGTGGAGGAAGGATCCCTAACAAAATTATCCATCTTGTAGAATGAAGGGGCATCAACTAAATAGCTTTATTTTTCTTCTGGATTTAGGTCTCTGAGAGGGTGAAGTAAAGAAAAGCTGAGGAGAGAGCAAGAAGTGGGAAACATACCTATACTAGCAGCTTGCGGATGCTGCTGAAGCACAACAGAACTCCAGAATCCTGGCTCTGCCGCTGCCGGCATGCTGTGCCTTTGGCAAGTCATGGCATCCTGCAAGGTTTTTAATTCCCCAGGCATCCTTTGATTACCTTATCTACTTGAAATAAGGTCATAAGATAGTGCCGCTTCTGAACAAAACAGAGTCCAAATCTCAGATACAGGTATTATTGTGATACAAAAACAGAACAACAAAGAACTTTAACACGACTAGTTTCTCCCTTCCAAATCACATCCCAGTGAGGGCTCTGAGTCCTTTGGAGTTGCAAGAAATGTAGGATCAATTTCAAAGACTTGCACTGATACAACAGTAAAATGAATCAGTATGAGAAATGCATGGTAGAACAGAAAGTAATAGCAGTCACTGGAAGAATTGTCAGCAGGCAACAGTGTGACAAAGGGAGCTAACTATGTTAGCCATAATTGTGTTAGACCCTTTTATTCTTCCCAAGACGTTTTCTTACGTTACAATAATAAGAGACATTTCAAATTCACATCAGCTAAAGAATTTCCTTTGGACATGCTATTATAGCTACCCTCTGCCAGAAACTACTCAGAAAAGTCAGACAAAAGGAAGAGAAAACTTCAAACATAATGTTTGCTAATTCATTTTGACCTCCGCTACTCATTCGTAATGACTATTCTACTTTCTCTGTCTCTCACTTTTACCTTCTTTCCAATTTAATCTGATCCAAACAAATTATACATGAACAGCCATTTTTGTTTGGGTCTTGTTCACTGAGATACTTAGCAAACAATCGACTGACGAACAAGATAAGAACAGTAAAAGAAAGATAAGCTTTTGTTTAGGTAGTGGAATCACAGATAAAGACCTAAGCAGGCCTGCACAAACTCAGGAACCAGTGATAGTATCTTTTAAGCTATGGCTCTGTGGTTGTTTCCATTGTATTTATTTGCCACACATACTCATAAAGCCTAATTTACAAAAGGACTACTTTATCAATTAATTTAAAATGTGGTTGTTGTTGTTGTTATTGTTCTCATTTTGGTTGAAATTGAGTGAGGAATTCTGTAAAGTAAATTAATTTATTTTGGACCTTTGTCTTTTTAGTTTGGAAAAAAAAGAAAAAAAATCACCTGAGTTGACAGAAAAGGAGGAAAAGAGAAAAGAAAAAAATGTGGAAGTTTATGGGAACCATTTTTATCATTAGGGCTTAGTTTTATTAGTGGCATTGGAGACCTTGTATCATGACTATAAAGGTAGTACCAGTTCTGTGGATGAAAACACAACCACAAGAGATGTGCTTTGCTTTCAAGTCAAACATTTCAAAGCACTTTATGAACATTAGCAAAATACACCGCAGAGCTTTCCTACAGAGTAGCTAGGAAAGATTAAGCCCTCCTCATGGATGGGCAAACTGAGTTACAAAGTGATCAGGTGACTCGCCTGAGGTTAAGCAGCAGGTCCAGCAGGGTGGGTAATGGAAACCTGACCTCTGGACACATAGCTCTATTCCCTAACCACAGGACCCATACTTCTTCTCTAATAGTTGATGTAAAGTAATAGTCTCTGGACGAAGCCCATAGAAAACTGCAGTCTCTGAAGATATTTATTTGGCACTCTTCACCAGCACTGCAGCCACACCGTTATTTTTGAAAAGCGTGCTTCCATTTAAAATACACTGCAAAATACAGCAATTTATTTATTCTGTATGTGAGAAGATACATGCATACACTTAGAACACAATCAAAATTTTAATTTGATGCCTGTGAACTAGCAAGTTTCTCTGCGAGGATATATTTAAATGTGGTTCTAC
Source organism: Anser anser (assembly GCF_964211835.1). NCBI lineage: Eukaryota > Metazoa > Chordata > Aves > Anseriformes > Anatidae > Anser > Anser anser. The sequence goes on from NC_139724.1 coordinate 65,319,784, forward strand.
TGAACATACATACAATATCTAGTTGCATAAAATATTATTGGAATATGTGCATTGCTATAAATATGGCCTCAAGTGGTATTTAAATATGAGCCTAAAGATATGTATATTTTTAAACATAAGGAACTGAGAACTTGACCTTACAGTTTCTCCATGTCAGAGAAAGTTGTTTTTTTTTTTTGATTTTTTTTTGTGATGTCTTTGTGTATCTGAAGAGACATATATTTCCTTTATTTTATGCCACACAGAAGCTTTAAACCAGCATTTATACAATCATCACTGTGCTATGACAAAACTGAAATTTCCCACAGACAATCTAGCGTGTGGATATACATGCCAAGAACTATATTGATTGAAACCTTATGCTGACTACAAGCACTTCACCATTACTGGGACACTCCCAGCCTATGCTCTGTCTGTGAACACAGGAGTTCACACACGTTTTGAGGAACTATGTAAAGAGATGTTGCTCTTATACCTGTCCAGAAGATCAAAGCAGAAGGAGACATAAAAACTTCCCAATGTCTCATCCAATAAAACTCAATGTAAAATGTGGCAGTGCTGTGGAGGAGGTGGGTGAAGCTGATCAGTGTAACTGGAAGAATGGCAAAGCAGGAGGGCAGCATAAAAACAGAGAAGCAAGGGAAAGGAGGGGTTCATGGGGTTCTGAGGGGGAAAAGATGTGAATTTGATGCAGTGGAATAAGAGTAACTAATGAAAGGATTCAAGGTGTCTGTGATGGCCATTGTGGTCAATATGGTGGATAATGAATGACCACAGTGTCAATATCTCCAATGGGCAGGTGGCCTGCAGAACAGATTGACGCATCTGGGGACAGGAAGGCAGGAGAACCAGAGGCAACTGGGTGACTGTTAGGAAAGCCAAACATCAAGCAAAGAGGTGAAGGGAAACATGAGCCACCAGAAAAAGTCACGCTGTGGAAAAATTAAAGAGCAAGGAGTAATACAGTTTGGCTCGGAATGAAGGACAGGGATGAGCTGTTGAAGAAATGAAATTTTAAAGGAAAGAAAATCGTTCTTAAATCATATCTAGGTCTGACTCTGGGTTTCCAATATCCTTTACTCTGGAGCTTTGGCACAGCTCACAAAGGGAGGAGTCATTCAAGACTGGGTTCAGATTTCAGTCACACTAAAGATGCAAGGTTTTGGTTTGACACCGTCTTAAAAGAAAACCCCATATAAAACAGCTTGGAGTTACGTCTATATAGAGGCCAAAATATAGAGTATTATGGTGATTGATATTTGTTTGGGAGTCAAATTTGTTCTGCATGAAAAAGCCAGGGAAAGGGTTCCTCTTCTCTGATTCACTGAACAGAAGGTAATTGAAAGATCTCTTTATGGCAGGATTTACGACCCCTGAGCCTCAGTCGTTTTGAGCTAAATAATAATGCATTTGCATCGTAAGTGTATCTAATTTGAATTTCGCTTCCTGCCTAAACACTTTGAAAAGATGCATGCCTTGAGGTGTCTGCCTGAATAAAATTCCTGTGGAATTGAGGCTAACAAATAAAGTATGTCGTGGTGTGTTAGAATCTGCTCTGCCCTGGAGAATAGCTCCCCTGATAAACTGTCTGATTTATAATGACAACTGCTCCCACTGTTGTATACAAGTATACCTTACAGTAATGGGGAATTAAAGAGGCTTTCATGTGAACCAAATATTTAGCTTTGAAGTCAGTGGGAGCTGAGAGAGCTCAGCACCTCACAGGATTAGTCCCTTGAGAATTAACCTTTTCACCTTACTATAGAGGAAGAATGAAATTTTAAGATGGGGTTTTAATGGTGTGAGTATGTAAGTGCACCGAGTAACAGGAAGGAGGAGAATTCATAAAAGTGAGCTACCTTCTAGTTTAATGAACACTGGGATAGTTCTGTAAGACTACTTGACTTTCTCAGCACCTTGTTCCCACTAAGACTTACATAGATGTAATTTTCACAGAGAGCATAGCCTGTGGTCCTTTGTCATAAGCTTGGTCATAGAACATAAGAGCCTCAGAAAGTGACTTTGCGTTTTAAGTTGCTGAGTTAACTAACCTGTTAGCACCACATTAGTCATGCAAAAGCAATACCAGTTTTTATATTTTCCTGTGAGAGACTTTCCATCTGCTTTTTGCCTTCTGTTCACTGTTTGAATTAACAAAAGCAGCCATGGAAATCCAAATCATTCTAAAGTTTCTTGGTCAAAAGTGAGCACATTTTTTCCAGGTATTATTTTGTTGACGATGATATTAAAAGTGACTTTTAAATCGGCTGTTGTGAAACAAACAGAATCTGCCATTGAGGGAAAAGACAAACTGCTTATAATTAGTTCTGGCAGCTGGAGGATGGCACTCCTGCTGTTTCTGCTGCTGGCACTGTAAAGTACATCATGTCACAATGCATGAATTATCCGAGGTCAACTCTTCCAACACACCCAAATTGCTACCAATTATTAATTAATTAGTATCATTATGGGACTGCCTTAAGGGCTGTATCAGTCCCCTTGAAACAAATAAAGTGATTAAGAAAGAAAAGGAGGTAGAAATGGTTAATGATGAGCAAAAAAGGTAATTCTAGGGACAACCTCACGTGGGTCTAATCTTGCAATGTACCTAATGGTTCCCAGCTGATCTCAGATGCTCTCCACATGATCTCCAAGTGCATGTAAGTCCCTTGGGAATATAAATCACCTGTTGCAGAAGCAGCATCGTGAGTCTTAGCAACTTATAGTATGTTATATGTCCCCTCTTTGGGGAATCAAATAATAAATAACGTTTTCAGAGATGCATTACTAGGCAATGCTTTTAAGCAGTTGGACTTACACTTTGAGAGGAACTGTGACAGACTCCTTCAGTGGATTTGATGATAACCATGATTACACTAACAATTCTGGATACTGACCTCTACCAAAATGCATATTTCTAACATGAAAGGAAATGCAGGTACTAGAAAAGCAGCTACTCCAAAAAAAAAAAGGCAGTAATTTGCTGTTCTTTCAGGAGACTATTTTGTTAGGTTTATGATGTGTTTTACATTCATCAGGCTGTTTTTTCCTCAAAGGTATCTGCATTAGTGGACACTAATACTTGCAATTCAAATGTTTGTGAGAATTCTCTGTCAAGAAATTTGATTACCACAAACATTTCATGAGTATTTTGTGTACATAAGAATTTAAGTAGTACAAGTATAAATTAAAGCTGAAGGCTTATAAACTCTTAATTTATATCTATGTCCCGCACACGTACATAAAACTAATATCTCTGTTGCCTTGATAAAGTCAAGGTGTTGATTTTTTTAATGTACTGATGACAACCAATATGTGTTTGCAAGATTGTACTTACTTGATCTTGGTTTGTCTCTTGCTTTTATTATATACAAGGTAAAATCAGCCAAGCAGGACTAAATCAGCTAAAATCAGTTAAGTAGGGCTATAGCTAATGTTTTGTCATCTGTCCCCTGAAAAGAAATCAAGAGCTCAGTACTGCAAAGTCTCCTTTGCAGTTCAAGAGTTAAATTACTTAGAATGGTGTTTAAAAGAACACATGGAATGAGGGGGGAAGAAAGATGTAGTTCATTAACTGGAAACACAAAGGTGGTGGCAGGTTAAGAGATAGGGAGTCTGTAATTCCACTTAAGGGCCTCTTTAGGAGCCTAAATCTGTATTCATGGAATAACGTCACTGTCAGCATATAGGGCACACATTGCAAATGTGTGCAAATAAATGTGTATCTAATGCACGTGTGTACTGCAGTGAGCCATGTTTGGGCAGAATAAGGGATGTGCAAGGTTTGTCAGTGTGATAGCTTAGTGTAGTATCATCCAATTTTTTTAGATGTCCCCTGTCATTTTAAAGTGCTAATTATAAATAATTAAGAATATATGCGAATACAGTGAGTCAGATGATATGGGACCAGAGAAGAAGCAGAGACTCTGTGACTGTTATAATATGCTGATGGTATGATCCCTCTGAAAGGAAAAGTGTTCCTAATAAAAGCATCCCTCAGTTGATGTAGAATGTTAGCAAAGGCTAACAGCCTTGATAGACATTTATAAGGAGTTACTAGACAGTTCTTCAGCTCAGATAAAAGGCAAATATATTTTTAAGGGATAAACAACCTGGATTTTATCCTGGACGTATTTTGCATTTTAAGCCCCAAGAAACAGACATTTGTAACTTGTTATTTTTCTATGACATTATCACTGGAATATCACAGGGTCAGCGTTTCAGAAAAGCTCAGTGCTCAGCTAGACAGGTAAGAAAGATTTATATTTCAAAAGTGCTTGGCACGAAGCAGGTCCCAGGGGATCTGGTTTATGGGGAAGAATTTTCTTCTGTCAAGAAGTTCTAAAGCCTTGAACATCATCCACTTATTTTGGCAAAAGAAGAGTTTATGTCTTCTGAAAACATTTCCTAAGGACCTCAATTCTTCATGTGGGAATAAGGAATTAAGAAACTGGAGCAATTCAGTAGGTGACTGTAATCACTATGTTGATCTCTGCTTCTTGCATGTTTTGCCACAAAACCTCAATGGCAAGTCCATGCTGCTCCACCTCAAATATTTTCCAGAAACATTGCTCAGTGATAGAAGAGCTAATCTCAGATGTAAACCATGCATGTTTGTTATTGTTTTGAAACAGCTGTCTCAGGGAGTCTTTTAAAGATATATTGCTACTAGAATAGATAATTGCTCTAAGTTTACTTCAAGTCCATAACCAAATGCAGAGGTTTATCAGCATATTCTCTTTCTCCAAACGCATCACAGTTATGCTGGTTATAGTCATAAGCAAAGAAGGCCAAAAGAAGAAAGGAAGAGGGTTACTTCATTAGGTAATTACAAAATGTGGCAACTCATGCACCCAATACTGATCGGCCTCGTAATTGATTCATCACTTATTTATTACTTTTTAATTTCAATTATTTTTGTTGTTGTTGTTGTTTAAAGAGGGGAATAAGAATTGAACAAGGACTTCAGGTTATGGCCTGCTGAAGACAGCAAAAGCAAGGGCCTAATACATAATTTTGCCATTCTTCCATCCACATACGCTGGTTTTACTTTTCCAGTTTTCAATGTAACTTCTCTTTACTCTTGGTTGTGTTGTAGGATGCCTTTCCAGGGAGCAGGAACGATATCAACAGAGAACAAACTAATTAATTAATATAGAGAACATCTGTATTCTGTGCTGGATTTTGATGACTTCTGAAATATATGTGTGGGTAGTTCGGAAACAGTATCTCCCATCAGCAAAATTGCAGCAGCATTGGTTTATATGCACATATTAGACAAAAATAAAATAAAATAAAAAAAAATTAGATGTCTGATGAATGGTTACATCAGGCTTGAAACTGCAGTGTCAGCACTGTCTCCCCAGATAACATCCAGAAACAGGCAAGATTTTATACCCATGAGCTATGTCTGATTTCCAGTATGCTGATGCAAACCCAAAGCTTTTTTTTTTTTTTTGAATAATTTCTAAATTAAATGGAAGCAGAAAACATTCTCCTGTGAGGTTATCCACAACACAAAGTGTTTTTCTACAAATGTCTGTTGTCCAAAACAGTCTGAATGAGAGCTGAATGAGAGCTTCATTATGTTGTGGCAAACACCATTAGGGAATGAGGAATTTGGGGTGATTTTTTTTTAATTATTTGGATGTTGACAGTAAACTGTTCTTAATCTGATTATCAACTGTGCCTCATGTACTCATGATTTGGAATTAGTGTGCAAAGAGCTCCATTAATCATTCTTGTGAATTCTGGTTTCTTTACCTGAGGTCTCTGTTCAGCTCTCTGAAGAAACCATTTTATTTTTATGCCCACTTTCAGGAGACTTTTCCCAAACAGCCTTTGACACCAGTGTGATGCGCTATCTGCCAAACTGCACCTCTCAGTGATCATTTTTGGGTAGGCACGCTCAAGGCACTGGGATTTATGGCCAATTCCTTCAGACAAAGGTAGACTAACGAAAAAACCCTGCGACATTCCTGCGGTTTTTATGTGGCTTGTCAGGCATGCTTTGCCTTCTCAAGCACCATGTACGTTGTACCACAAGTAACAGATCCAGACATGAGGGGTAACCTGCTACTGATAAGACCAATATTAGATTACTTTCAGAGGAGATAAATGAAGAGCCACAGAAGGAAACATACTTCAAGTCCTGATTTTTTTTTATTTTTTTTTTCTGCATCAGATGCAGTAAAGCGAACGCATTTAGCAGAACCAATATAAGGTCTGCATTTTTCTCAAGAAAACTACTTTCACCACAACCACCCACAACTGAGTGGAAATGAAAAATATGTGGCACCTTTCAGAAACAGTAACTAAGTTTCAACATAGGTAAAAGAATATTTAATTTTGCATTTTTTTGTTGTTTATTTTACCATTACAAGGTCTGTACCATGTGGTTTAGGGCCTCAAATTATGTTTCATGAAGTCGGTTTTTGAAAAATAGTAGGAATGGAAATATTGCCATGATTTGTGTCCATTATAAAGGGAAATGTTTTGCATTGGATCGTTGCTTTCCAGTGTTGTGAGTCCAGCTAACATTCCTTGAGTGCCTGAGAACCAGGCTATGAACCTAGCCAGAAAACAGCTATAAAAACAAGTAACATGGACTACTCTGTTTTCCATTTACATTTGAATCAAGTGGAAGGTAATAGTTGAAAAAAAAAAGATTAAAAATGTTTCAGACCCAATTCTGTATGGCATTAATGCCTCCTTGTACAGGCATATACTAAATTTTACCTCCCCCAAAACTTTCAGAGACACCACAGTCACTACACAGAAGCTCATGAGCCTATTTTCATGCCGCAGGCTAGGGGCCAGAAATATGCTTTGGGATATGTGTGTGCTCTTGTTTGCCACAGCTCTATCTAGTCTTTTTATATTAGAGTGACTTGTGCTCCTGGAAGAAAAAGTCAACAGAGAAGGAGCCTGTGTATGGCCAGACTAGGTAGATCATTATCATTAAAACAGCTCTTGTCAGCTGTGCCTGATAAGCTTAATGCTCAGATAATGCTGGCTTAAAATGGCACCACCGTATTGAGACCTGTGGCTTCACATCCTCAAAGCTTTTTGTGCTCTTGGGTTTTTAGGGACTGAAAAATTTGTTTAAAAAGTTGGCAACTGTCTCCTGGCTACAGCACAGAGACTAAAACATCTGTGTTTTTTTCCTCCCCTTCACATTAGCAAGGTCAATTTGGAAGGAAAATCATGGAACCCAGGAATATCTCACATGTAGATATGAAGATCTAAAGAGTTACTAGCAGAACTGGCTCATTTTCTTACTATAACATTTCTTCCTGTTAGAAAGTGTAATTTTGTTCATTAGAGCCTGTTTTTCATGAAAAATATTATAGAGTTTTTTTACATGAAAAACATGAGCGATATATATTTAATTAGAAACCATTTTTTATATTTCAGTTAGAAATGTTTTATATTTTCTGAGAGAAAAAAAAAAGGATTAAAAATTAATACTGTTCCCTGAAAAAAAAAAAAAAAGTCTAGTTCCTAGAGATGTAGAGGTTCTTTCCTCGCTGTAAATGCTATGTTGACAGCCTCCATATAAACATGTATCCTTTTCTCATTTACACAGTCACACAAAAGTATTGGGACTGACAGCTCTTAAATCTGAAAAAGGCTCAACAATGCAGTCTCAGATACATTGCTGAAATGCCAAGAAGACGAAATGTAACCACATCCTGTTGAGTATCTCTGGGTAGTAATGACACAGAACAAAACTCTGAGAGGATGTGTCCCAATTAATTAACCTCTTTGACCAGCTTCCTTTTGTTTGGTGCCAGTCGCCATATGGAACCTCTAAACTCCTCCCTGATCATGGGTGGAGAATTTACTGTGTATGCTTGCCATTATTATCTCAAAGGTAAATGTGACTCTTTTTCAAAAAGATTCTTTCAGATCCTACTCATTAATAAAATGCATCTTCCAGACAACAAGTTCAAAATAATTACCTATTCATGATGAAATATAGTGCTTTTAACTGATGCAGGTGAACCAGAACGGTCAAAATTAGAACAAATCTGACTTTTTCCTCAAACTGAATCAACTCTACCTAAGAAAAGAAATACATAATAGTGCCCCACCAGGGGTTTTCTTAGAGTATTTTTACAGTCCTTGGCATTTTCACTTGTCCCATTTCTCCTTTACTGGAGATTTGTCTTTACACTTGTGTTCTGCCACTCCTGTCCCCACCTCAGACGGAATGCAAAAAGAATCTGTAGGTCACACATGACAGCAAACCTGTTTGAGCCCTAGGGCCCGATCTCCTCCCTGGTGAAATCACTGAGAGTCTGTTAATTGATTTCAAAGGGAGCTGGATGAAGTCCCAGTATCAGATATAACTGTTTGGAGAGTTTTTCGGGGATCGGGGCTGGATAAGCAGCTAAATATTTGATTCATTATCTGAACCCTATTGAATTGCTGATGCAGAAGGTTCATCCATCATTTCTTTCTGCCTTCCAAGTTCAGAGCTCAGGGATTTATCTGCTTCTCTTTCATCAGTGAATCACATCCCTAACATGATTATTTAAAGCAATGCAGAAGCAGAGCCCTCCCCAGCGCTTTTGGTGAAGGCCCTTGCAGTATGGTAGATAGAGGATACTGTTGAAGGAATACTGAGCACATCCGACATAAAAGGATCCACTGACTCTTTTCCTCTGGTTTAGCTAAACAGAGTCAGTGCTGTCTAATATCACCTCAGCAGTCTTGGCTGAGTAGTTAAGCAAGGGACTTCAGACAATCCCTAGCCTGAATCCCTTGGAGTCTGGAAAAGTTCAGACCAGTAACTCGTAAGTATTTACTCCAGGTTTCCCACCGTAGCATTTATAAGAGAGCTTTTTTACCAGAAGAAATTCTGAACTCTATTGCCCTGCTTTTAGTAGTTAGATGAATGAAGGACTGTATTTAAATGATACAACTTAAAATGCATTTTCAGTGAAGTATTTGAAATTTGATTGTACAAGTGTGTTCTACTAATGATCCAAGATTTTAAGGTGCTTAATGTGTTTAAAGCACTTTGGCTCACGTTTAACCACAACCGTCTGTAACACAAGAAGATGCTGTTTCAACTTCAGAGTTCAAGGGTCTTCAGGGGCTTGGGACACTGGAGTCTTTTGAACTGGACAAACCAAAATCAAGTGAGGCCACAGTCCCCAGCATCTGGCACCCTACCTTCAAAGCATCTGTGGGTGCTCGCACTGCGATTTACTCCTCCATAATCTGACAGTGGCAGTGTAGCCATGGGACTTCTCTTTTTCTCTCTTTTCTTTTCCTGTTCTTGATGCCTCTTTCAGCTTTAGGGCTGCTGCTACATAGTTGTCAGAAGTCTGGCTTCAATGGTCTGAAGGGAGACAGATACTGATAAATTTCCTTTTGATCTCTGCTCTGCGAAACCACTCAGTCAGAAAAAAATAGAGGGGTCTGTGTGTGTAGGGGTTGGAGGATGTGAAAGGCAAAAAGCACCCTCTCATGCCAGAGTGAGTGTAACTCCCACTTCACATTAGATCTGAAAGAGGAATATAAAGAGTTTTGTATACATTTTGCAAATCAAGACAATGCACTGTAGGAAAATGAAGCCAATGAATAAGATGGGGGTAATGATACTGATCTCCTTTCTAAAGTGCTCTGAGATCAGTTGATGAAAAGAACTGTACAAGAGCTAGGTATTATTATAGTTAGTTCATTGCAATTACTTTTCTCAAAAAAACTTATCTTTTTGTTGTATATTCATCAGGATCAGTGTTGAAAGGTTACAGTTTATAACAACTACTTTGTTATACTATAAATGAGACTGAAAAAGAAGTTTTGTTTTCATGGGGCTACAGAAATTTGCACGTATCGTTTCAGGATGCATATATACAGCTGTAGCAGGTGCCTTCCACTCAAATCTATCTGCCCTGAACTAAGGTTGAACAAAGAAAATGTGCCAGTGACCTGCATGCTGTCATGTGAAGAACACAGTATTTAAAACACAAAATGTTAACCTTGATTATGCATTGACAAACAGGCATGAGTTTGGTAGGCACAAGTTATGAGCAGTCCAGGAGCCCATACAACTGCATCAGGCAGCACCAGTCCCAAAACACTCTCCATGCCTCTCAGCAAGTCTGACCAGCTGAGGCACTAACAGAGCCAGCTGGCTTCCTGGCTAGAGCAGGCTCATAAGCAGCCATCTCAAGAGCAAGGCAGAGAACACTCATCACTGCTGTATCTGTGGAGACATATTTCTGTGCTCCTGTAGTCAAAGAATCTTCCTGTACTCTGCTCCGGTGAGGCCGCACCTCAAGTACTGTGGTCAGCTTTGGGCCCCTCACTACAAGGAGGACACTGAGGCCCTGGAGCATGTCCAGAGAAGGGCTACGAAGCTGGTGAAGGGCCTGGAACACAAGTCCTGTGAGGAGAAGCTGAGGGAACTGCGGTTGTTTAGTCTGGAGAAGAGGAGGCTTAGGGGAGACCTTACTGCTCTCTACAACTGCCTGAAAGGAAGGTGTGGGAAGGTGTGGGAAGTTGGCCTCTTCTTGCAGGTAACTAGCGATAGGACTAGAGGGAATGGCCTCAAGTTGCTCCGGGGAGGTTTAGGTTTGAAATTAGGAGACATTTCTTTTCAGAAAGAGCAGTCAGGCATTGGAACAGGTTGCCCAGAGAGGTGGTGGCGTCACCGTCCCTGGGGGTGTTTAAAGAAAGGTTGGATGTAGTGCTTAGGGACATGGTTTAGTGCGTGATATTGGTAGTAGGGGGATGGTTGGACCAGATGGTCTTGGAGGTCTTTTCCAATCCTAATATTCTGTGATTCTATGATCACAGTGTTGGTAGAACTGAGTTTAATCTGTCAGCACTAGCAAAGGTAGAAAATTTATGGGGAAATAAAAAAGTCCAAATGACAGTGCTCCAGTAGGATTACTAAAGCAGCAATGGACATCTCAACATGAATTAAGATTCAGGGAAAATGAGCTAAAGTATATATGAAGTCCCACGGTATTCATATAAAATCCCACATTAGCTTTTTCTCCTAATAGCAAGACTGCCTCTTTTAACTGCTTGGAGAGAAGTTATCACATACAGGATATTTATAGAAGAATATGCAAACAAATTTAGAATTGGAAGAGCAATGAAAAAAACAATGCAAGTGAAAAGTATTTTTCCTGGCAAAAATGCCTTATGCATTCTTTAACACATCATCACTTATTATCTGTATAAGATAGCTTGTAGTTACAGTGTGCTAATAAAAATTGACAGCAAAATACTAGCTATAGAGTGTGTGGGTAAAAGGAACATGGTTCTTACTTATGAATTTACAAGGCCTGTACTACATTATTTATAGTTTATAATAAAGTCCGTGATGTGCCTTTCTTTCACTTCACCACAAAATCAACATGAAGTAACCATATAGCCACAACCAAGTCTTCCAAATGCACACAAACAACAAAGCCTGTAGGTACATGCAAAGGTTCTGGCTGGCTTTCTGGGAGATTCTGAAATAGCACAGTTAGTTAGCAAAGGACTTCCTACAGATTTACTGTATGATTTTTTTTTCTTACTGCTTTAAAATACAGTCTTCTCGAAGTAAATGCTGAATTTCCAGTGTTCCATGAAAAATCCTCTATATTTTTGAGTGAAACAGTTTTTCCAGAGGTTTACAAAGCTGAAATAAAAGCATAGTTTTATTCTCTGTCAGGATTTTACAGATCATGTTGCAAAATTCACAGTAAATGCATGTGCATATAATTTTTAAAAGAAATCTCAATTAAATATAGCTGCATTATTGGGACAGGGATGAACTTGCTGTTTATTTATAATAGTCTTAAGAAGTCATTCAGCCATTCCATGTAAGCAAACAGCTTAAATAGCAACAACCTCCAAACTCAACACACAAATCCAAATAAAGAGAAGTAGTTTTTCTTATCTTGCACATGAATAGATATATGAGTATGTAGAACAGACCTCAAACTGAGAAGTGCAGCAATGCTCAAAAAACAGTCTGAAGATATAAAAAGAACCAATGCCCTAGGAGAAGTCTACAGGGTGTGTTATTTGTTGGGTACTGATTGGAGGATGTATTATTTCTGGTAGCTCGAATCCTGCTGGTTTCAAGAGAGCAGGAATTTGTTTCTTGGAAATAAACCTTCTTAGAAATAAACATCAAAGAAAATTTACTCCATCAATTTCTCCATCCAATGGAAATAACATATGAAATCTCAAAATATGTCTACTTGCTCAGATCAAAAAGGGTAACCATATGTTTCTCACTATCTTTAATTACAAAGAAGAGTAAATTACTGAAAAAAGGCTTAAATTCAAACAATTTTATAAAAATAGGAGTCTGGTTTATTAACAATTACGTGCATTTAGATACAGCTGAAATTCAGTTAAGCCTTTAAGGTATGGCTATTATTATTTCTGAAATGAAGTGGTGCCTTATTCCTGGACTGAGACCCTATCACAGGAAAAGTTCTATGAACAGTGTACAAAAAACACATTCCTGACTCAAAGATCATTTAAAGATAAGACAAAGGAATAGATTCAGATAAATAAGTACAAGGAAACTAAAAAATATTGGGTTAGTTTAGCAAAAGTAGTGATAAACAACAATCTCTGCAGACCAGTAATGTAGCAATTGTCTGCTTTTCCACAGATATCAAGGAAAGAGAAGACTGTGAAGAAGCTGAGTATAAATGTTTGTGGGTAGTTCCTCCTAAGCATAATGAACAAAGACGGCAAAGGAATGAAAGTAGTTGTTAAAAATTTATTATGTGAGTATAAACTGCTGAGAGAGCCAGTATGTTCCTGTTAATAACTGTGAGCCAATAACTTGAAAATGAATGACAGATACTGAGCAGGATAAGAATACATAGTCTAAAGGCTCAAAAAGGCTTTGGCAATCACTGTGTTGGTAAAATACAAAAAATGTTGTCCAAAAGAGGTTCTGCGATGGAACCAGAGGAGAGGAATTTAATTTTTCATTCAGTGAGCTTATAAATTAAAGTAAAAAGCAAATAAAGCAATTGCTAGAGAGACAAGTGTGGAAAGGTGACTATGGGATAGACTAAAGCAGGGTTACACTCAAAGGAGAAAGTGGCAAAAGCTGTAGTAAGAGCAATATATAAAATGGAAGAGAGTAGTCAAGGGATGGGGTTATTGGAGAAAGCTGAGCTCTGAGAGGAAGAAAACCAGTATAACACCTCTGCCTCAAGGGAAAAGGAGAGAAAATTGGGGTGGAGAAGAGAAAGCAAGACAAAGAGGAAGCCTTTGCTGATTTCCTCTCGAAGATGTCAGTGAGATGCCATTTGAGAAGACAGAGAAGTGGGTACAGGAAGATGGAAATCTTAAGGCGTGAGTCAGAGATTTGGAAAAAGCTATGGGGATTAAGTAGATTTATTCTGTGGAACACTACTTAGCAAAACGGCAAACCTGGAGGAGAAGACACATCCATGGTGCAGGAAGTCATCCAGGCTACCAAGACATACCATGCTGTGCGCTACCAAGACATACCACGCTGTGCAAGATCAGGAAGAGAAAAAAGGGGTAATGGGAGTGAGTTAAAGTTCTGCTGTCAGAGAAAGGTTAAAAAAAATATATAGGTATATAAATAAATAAATTGTGGAGGACAGAGAATCACAGAGGCAGGAATTTTTGAAAAAGCAAGAGAAAGGAAGAGAGCAGGAGGCAGAGAACTGCTTTCCCACTATTTTGCTAGTCAGGCTTACAGATCATTCTGACCTCAGCTCAAGAAGTGGTTAGTTTCTTTGAAGCTAACCATATAGTTCTATCATGCAGTCAGTCAAAACTTTAACTATTTTAACCCAAACACCAGCTCTCAGACATAATTTCTGTAGCACCTTTAAGAGGTTGAAGTTAAAGAACAATAGTTTCATAAATGTTCATTTGTTGCTGTTTGCCTGGTCCGAAACCGTCTCCAGTAATACAGTTAAGCTTAACTTTGGAAGCAAAATTCTTTTGTACATCAAAACAGTATAGAAATACAGCAGAGAAAACACACTTTAATAATAAACAGATAATTAAAACCATTTGAAACCCATGCATGTGTTTTATTAGAGGCTAAAATCAATGGTATGCTGCAATTTAGTTATGCGGGCTGATTTAGTATCATGTTATGTACCAGTAACACAGACATGTGCTACAGGCTTAGTCATAAAAGTGTGGAATGCACCACTAACAAATTCAATTTTTTGCCCTTAACTACTCACAAAACTCCTCTTCTTCTAAAGGAAAACCACACATCATCTCTTATAAAGGGCTCAGTCAAAAGGAAACTAAAAATAAAGACATCCTTAATGACCCAGTGGACCCTTAAAGTATGTATTTTTTGGGGGAAAAAAACAAAGAAAAGGAAAAAGCAGTTAGTCTCCCCCATTCTCAGAGGAAACTGCTGTTCTTAACAGAGTTCAAATATTACAATCATATTTCCATGTCACTTGGAAAAACTGAATGTACAAGTGTCTAAGTAAATGCTGACAGATACATTTTCTATCATTCTGGCTAAACAAATGAAGTGCATAGCTGGCTTAATAGCCCAGTAGGGATTTCCCTCTTTAGCTTTGTATTGGAAGTTTGTATTGGAAATTATATTTTCAAGTAACGCAGCTAGTAGGCCAGACACCTGGAGAAACAGGCCTTCCTTTGGAGCACAAGGCCATTAATGCCAAGAAAGTCAAAGCATAGATGTTTTCCGTGATAAGTGCCAGGATGCCTAGTTCTGGGCTGCTGCGGGGTGTACGTGGCCATGCAGCCTCATGGGAACTGTGGCTGGAGTGACTCAAGCTGAATTCTTCTTCACTGGCTGGACTTCCAGTATGGATGTCCTTGAATGCCCTGTGTCAGACAGTTCCAGTAGGGCAAGAAGGGACCTCGTAGGTGACAAAATGCAGTCCCAGCAGCATGTTATATAAAAGACTTGCTTACATTCAAGTACATCAAATATTTCGACAGTAATTTCACAGTGCTCTCAAGCCCTGTTTTTCCCTGTAGATACCTTTCTCCATTGGAGAAACCAAGCTGTAAGTTTATGAGCAGTATGTGAAAGAAGATTGAGTTTTATTTTGCTTTAAAATATACCTGTACGTTAGAAATCTAATGGGTATGAAAAATAAATGCCAGAGGAAGTGATCATCATGGAAACTTTTGACTCTAGGTTGAAGCTAAATAATCCATTGCTACTGATGAATTTGAAAATCTGTGATATCATCAGTTATAAGATCGGCCTACAACCTTCAGCTACTTCAGAGCCTCACTGTGCAAAAAGCTGTACAAAGCCAATGAATGTCAGGCCTACTTTCCTACTTTGTTTATGAAAACTAAACCTAGTTTAGCAAAGGTTTACACCACTACAGCTACATACATCTGTAAACACTGTAAATATATTTAATCAATTTCTTACATAGGCCAGGTCTTACAGTTATTCAAATTCACTTACATTCCAGATTTCCTCAAACATGTAGGTGGTGTGTGAAGGTGGTTATAAGTCATGCTTAATTTGATGTGGGTAATATGGACACCTTTCCCATTGAGATAGCTTCTACTGAGGGACAGTAGCAATAATTAGAGCACAAGGAACATCAAAACTGAAATAAATTCACACTCAATATATACAAGTGTGTGAGATTTATTAGCAGAAAAGAGTGTAAAATCTTCTCACTGGGTGAAATCTTTGAACTGAATTTCACAGGAAGATTGTGAACAAGGTCCTAACCTGCAGCATTTACGGGAAAAAGAAACAATACATGTTGTTAAAATCACATTATAAACTTGGCATTGCTGGTTTATTGCTTACTTAGATGAAGGAAAGAATCCCTCTAAACACTCAAAATATTTGGCAGTACCTTGTGAAGCAGTTGGAGTGTAACCTGTGTGGCAATTGCTCCTTTCAAAATGCCAGTATTATTACACTGATAGACTCAGTGTTGTTTTGTCTTTTGTCATTGAGATAATCATGCTTCAGGGCATGCCAGCAGTAATTTAACAACAACATAAAATCCTAGTCAGTCTGAAACTCTTATTGATGAGCCTGATTTAATACCATACAAAGGAAGAAATACTTTGAACTTCACAGATGTTATCTGCATGTAAAATAATTAAAGAAATTATGGACTAACATTAAAGCAATGAAGCCCAAGAAATTCAGGGGTAAGGTTTTCTTCTCTACCCTTTAAGTTTTCCTCTATTTTATAAAGGCTTAAATAAATGTGTTATAGTGAAAGCTAGTTTCATGCACTTCAGAACTTTATTGAGCTTAGAGGACTGGTCAAGTTATGGCTGCCATTTAATTTGGTGTTTGGATTCTGAAATCATGGTACCCACTTACATGTTTTGCGTAGGCAGCTTTTAACCAAACTTGATCCGACAAGACTTTTGCATGGCAGCAGCAGAGCTGAATCCTGGAATATCTAGCCTTTCTGCTCCTTAGAGTTTTCACCAGCTTCTGTGATATAATGGTTACCAGTAAGAATGATAAGGAAAAAGATTTCCTATCTCACAGCAGGAAAAGCCAGTTAGGATCTGTGTCATGAGAAAACCCATGCCATGCTCTGCTTGAAAGGCAAAGGACTTGAATTAAAGCATTGGAGACAGTTGTCCCCCAGCTCAAGCAACTCCAATTGTGCATGATATCCCTATCTCTCTGCCAGCAAGAGGGAAGAAGAAAAGTTACAGAAGAAATTTCTAGCCAGCATCAGACAGTGTCAAAACACCTACAATAATAATTTAATTTAACTGTCTTTTTCTTAGGTGGGTTAAGCAGCATGGACAAGATTTTTACTTCTAGCAGAGCTCTTGGGCACTTGTCCTCAGTAAAGAGGAGCACTAGCATTTTCAGCTTGTTCTGCCATATCTGCTTCCTGCCTCACACTTCAAAATCCCCAGTGAATGACTCTGCTATCTGTTTTAGGTTTTTTTTTAGCTGTGTCTTTTCAATTTATTTTATTTTTATTTTTATTTATTTTACTTTCTGGGAGCTATTTAAATGTGTTTAAATCACAAAATAACTACTGGAGCTAAATTTTGAAACTTATTCTCGCATATCTCAGACATATTCTAATCTGAAGTGGGTTACTCTCTCTTATTTTGGGCAAGAATCTCACCTTCATCAGAACCAGTGTGAATATCCCACTGAGAAGTTTTGATTTTTACTAACTGACATTGATTGAAAATGACATGACGGGAAATCCCTGATGAACTCTAGGTCCCTTGTTCACAGGCACTGGGGATTCATAATGATTCAATGGCAGACAAGAGTTCATAGGCTGACTCCAGGAATTGCCAGACAATCATTTTTCAAATCACTTTTCTAACAACAAAAGGAATTGAACCCTACAGTCTTAGTGCACCTTTTACTAAATGAACCCAATGGCAAACAAGTTACAACCAAATGATAAGATATAAAACTCCCATATTATCTCAAATGGATTTTTTTCCACCATAATGAGGTGTACAATGGATTCTGTAAAATCCATATAATAATTACTACTTACTTTTATGTAAACAGCCTTATGAACCTAAGGTGATGGACAGTGGTGTGAACTATAGAGAGTCTGGGAACTGGAACATAGAAATTGGAACAGTTTTACACTAACAAAGTAAGAGAACAATCAAGTGCAGCAAAGCTCTTTAAAGCTAAAATGATCTTTTCTGGACCTTGGACCAATTTATATTGTTATTGGATTACATATTGCAAAGGAATATTAAAAGCAGTTTTCACTGTGCAAATTGGAGTAATATGCTCCCAAATCAGTGTGTTAATGCACTTGTGCAAGACAGGAAGCTGATCTATCACACAGTCTGATACTAATATGAATTATTTTGCCAAAAAATGAAGCAGCTAGATTATATCCCTAGTCTTTTCTATGAGCTCTTTCTTTTCATGTAATTTTGTCAACAGTTCAGTATGACTTGGAAAGAAATTTCTCGGTTAATTCAAGTGTTAGAAGTTGAATTGTTTTGAAAAAGTCTTTATAATTAAGATTTCTACCAGTAGTTTTTGAAAAAGCAGTAATTCCCTCAATACTTGTAGCATAGAAATAAAAATACAGAAAATCCCTTCTATGGAAAAAATAATAGTATCAAATTAAGCTGAAATTGCCTTTATAATTTATGATTACTATTCTGGGAAACTGAACATATGGGCACCTAACTTTCAAAGATTCAACACACTGGTTATACTAAGATTTTCTACTGTCTGAATCAAATGCATTTTAGTAATAATGTACATGTATATAAACATTAGTAAAATAAGTTTTCATTTTAGAACACTGATTAACAATTTGACATCTGAAGTGCTACAGTGGTCGATATGGTTTTGTTCATGTTTCACGCCAAAGCAAATTTGTTAGACTAAGTTGCCATGTTTTTTGCATCTGGATTTTATGATGTTTGGCTTTGTAATAGCTGTATATAGAACTGATTCCAGCACTTGAGATTCTGGCTAAATGTAATTAGCTTAAGTGCCTAGAAGATGAAAGTTTATTTGCTTTATACTGGATTAAAGTGTAAGTAGCAAAGGTAGTATGAACAGACCGTGTAAGTTACCTCCAGTTATTCATGTTCCAAAGACCTACACACCATTATAGGACAGTGGTGGCCAGGAAGTCCAGGGATGTTAAAATTTATTAAATTTGCTGTAAGAAAACATCAAATATGTTTAACAGACTAAAAAGGTTAAGTGAAACCACAACTTGCATAATGATTTTTCTGATCATATGTCTTCTTAGAAATTTTATCACACGTGCATATCGTACGTCAGTGCTTATAGCTTGAACAACATAATAGGTAAGTAAATGTGCTGCCAGGTGTTTCTTGCCTTCTGTACTGAAGAAGAATTCTCACTGTTATAAGAGTTAAAGGATAAGAGTATGGAAGTGTACAGGTGATTATTAGCACTAAATTCCACTGTCTCAACAATGATTTATTTGGACCATTAGTGCAGGAAAGACAACACCACAAAACTGATTGTTAAGACCCAGACCCTGGCAACCTAATTTTACTTTTTATGAATCACATGTGAAAGTGAAATTATAGGTAACTAAAAACAAGATAAAAGTAAAGTCAGAATGCCAAAGCAGTTCCACATGTGAAAGATAACTGTTGATTACTAGATGTGGAGAATATACAGTAAGATAAAAACAGCCTTCTAGGCAGAGGCTACTGGAAGATGGAACACTTATCTTTTCAAATGACAGGCAAATGACAGGCATGCTTGGATGCCATTCTTCATTTAGAAGAGCAAATTAAGTCAGTTTTAATACCTCTGTATTCATGTGAAACACATGTTATCTGGTAATCACTTAAAATTCTCTTTAGTGCTATTAAACTTTGGCTTATTTATGCCCCCCCCCCCTTTTTTTTTTCCCCTCCCCACCTAGATAATGGAATAACCTGGAACTTCTGCACCATATCCAATGATAAGTGATGCCAGACCCTCACGGTTAGTCCTTTTTCTGAATCTCTAAGGAGACTTCATTTTTTCCATGGAGGTAGGAAGCTGATATTGCTCAAGAGCAGGACTTTGCTTCCTTTGACTTAATTCTGCTCTTTTTTAAATGTGGAATTGAAGATATGTAAATATGCACAGACACAGAACCTGCTTTAAAGTCCAGGTTTCCCGATCACAAACCTTTCTACAAATTCCACATTTTATTTTTTCAGGATTGTGAGGGGAAAAAAATGGGCAAGATTATGATGCAAGTCAGAAGATATACTTTTCTTTTTTTTTTTTTTTTAGGCTTAAAACTGGAATAAATTACCAGAATATATTTTTAACCTCAGAAATGATATCTTAAGTTTCTAACAATGAATATAATCCAATGAAAATGTAAGCTTCATATTAAGATACATTACAGTGCATTTTTATATACCTTAATTTTTATGGAACTTGTGTGTGTGTGTTTGTAATTGAAGCTGCCATGCTTCAGAAAGTGAAAACATCGGTTCATCTGGCTTCTTATGCTGTATCAGAAAATATATTTCTTCTGCACTTAAAGTATATCTACACCAGTAAATAAAACAAGCCACTGAGTGTTTGCTGGCCACGTGGTTAAGTGCTATGGCATAGCTCACATCCTTACAGCTGCATTCACTGGCTCACATCCAGTGGTCTGCTGGAACCACGATGCCAAATCCAAACTATCTACTGATAATGGGCATTGCCTCAGATGCAGTTTGTGAGACTGCTTTTTTGGCTCAGGCCAAAACTGTTCTAGGGATTATGCTAATAACTTGATGTATGATCATACATCAGCATCCTGGGCCCATGTTTGGTTCACAAACACAGACATAGTTCTATAATTTTCATTGTAAAAAAGAATGGTTATTCACACATTTGTCATTCCTCTGTACTCTGTGAATTCAGCATTATCAGCTGACAATAGCTTATTTCACTATTCAGATGTTAAGAAATATAACATTAAGCCTCTGGGTATTACACTGTACTGCAGATCAAGAGGTATGGATACCTAACTTGCACCTAATTTTTCTCAACTCTTCATATTTTAGAGCTCTTTTAGTGTATCTTCCCATGGCATAAAAGAGGCTGGGTAGTGTCTTGCATCCTTTCTGTGATTACTATGGACAGTCGTCTTCTGTGCTATTCCATTAAACTAATGGTAGCATTCTTTCAAGTTCCAGTTTTCCCCAGAACTGTTTCTCAATAGACACCATGAAAGCATATGAAAATGAAAGGCCACATGACATCATTGTTTCATATGTGAAAAATGGGAAGGAGCTTAGACTCTTGGAGCTAAAAGTAGCTCATTGCATCAAGTACCTTTCTGGGGCCTGTGCAACAGAGAATCTGCAGTTAAAATCCAAGTGTCATACTTTAATCCTCCGTCCAATTGCCGTAGAAAATATACAGAACAACTAGGGATCAAGCATTTTTGAAAATGTGACCACATCATTTATAGCAGGCTGACATCTGTCTTGGAGGCTGTTGGATTAGAAATCTGTAGGACTGAATGTTGTGCATCCCCAAATCTCTCTAAGAAGGAAGAGAGAAAATGAAAGTTTTCTGTCTAGTGGTGAGAATGAAGGAGTTAATAATAAGCATAATTATCATAAATGCTGGAGATAAAATTTAGGTCTCAAAAGAATCAATTGGAGATTGACTCTTAAAGAGTCAGGATTTCATCTTGGACTTTTTTTCCTAAGACATGGGTATTTCTATGCCTTAAGGTTTTGTTCACAACAGATACTAATTTCCTACTCAAATTTCTGAGCAATTTTGTGATGAGAGAGCTACTTTATTTAGTCCCTTCACGCTTCAAAATGTCGTTTATGCTTTTTAAAATGTTTATCTTTTTTTAATACTAGCATATGCTTGCTCTTTACAATATATTGCCACAGGAAGGAAAAAGTAAAAAATATTAAAAGCACTGCCGCACACAAGGATCACCCTTTAGAATGTTTGAGGACGGTCATTATATTCAGTAGATGGACTTAATTTGCAAGTTTTGCAATGCAGAAGTTTAGCTGAAAATCGAATATCTGTTTTGGCTGCAGTCAACAACCAGAAGTGAAGACTGTGCAGCAGAGTGGAAGGTGAAGCCTCTCTGTCTCCTAAAGACGTTGAAGTTACAAGAACTGTCAGACAAAACTGGAAGGGTCCTGAAAAGTTGTGAAATTAGATTTTTTTTTTTTTTCAGTAAAGGAATATGTCTCACTTAATTAAAAGAAGGAAGAAATAATTACTTGGTGTAGAATTGTGATACGTCTTACAAATATATATCATGAAGCTGTCTGCCTCTAGTCCAGATTTTGCATACAGTCAGGTTCCTTGACTATTTATGCTACAATCTGAATTTATGCACAACCTCATCTTCTAGTAGAACAGATTCTCTCCAGGATCAGAATACTG
Organism: Anser anser; assembly: GCF_964211835.1. Taxonomy (NCBI): domain Eukaryota; kingdom Metazoa; phylum Chordata; class Aves; order Anseriformes; family Anatidae; genus Anser; species Anser anser. Next base: position 65,341,655 of record NC_139724.1, read on the forward strand.
GCACTTTTTTTCCCCAGCACATATAATACTCCCTTTCAGAAACTAATTAGAGACATGATATTTTATCCTTCTTCTTTTCTGTGTTTTAAATCTCAACCAGATACCCACTGCAGCCTGGATGCAGTCTCATACCCCATGTTTTCTTTACGATGATTTAGGAATGAACTACAAAAGAGTTGTAAAGACACTTGCTGAGTCCCTGCCCATATCTTGACATTTCTTCCTGTGCCAACTCTGCCAATTAGATAACCACCCAGTGGTCTAGATCAAGGAATTTAACATGGCTAAATTTTAACTTACCAGAAAGATCAGACAATGCTGCCTTTTTGTATTTAGTGGATGGACTTGCGGGTGTCGCAAAGTGTTTTGTTGTACATGAGGTGTCTGGCCCAGCTAGAATTAGCACCCAATATCAGCAAAAGGGATGATGTGAGAACATACTGCCAGCAGTATGGGTATAGGGTTTTTTGGCAGCAAGCTATTTTTAGACAACATTAAAACTCTTGTTAGTCTAGGGTCTGAGGTTCACTGAACTCAAAGCTCTGCAGACTTCATCTAGAAAGGCTGGTCATGTTCCCTTCTTTGCTGACCATTTTTTCCCTTCTGTGTCAGCTTTAGCAGAGAATGAGCTGGTTCGGTGAGTGGATGCAATAGAAAATTATTATCTTTATTCTTAGTTAAATTAGTTTTTGGTTAGATTAGTTTTCCAGGGGTTCAGCAAACTGTACTAACTCACCCTTAGGTCACTTGATTATTGTGTCCGAGGCCAGTGACATGGCAGGAAGCATATGAAGGAATCAATGCAAGGACAGGAGAAGCCCTTTTGAGGGTTACACATGCAATTTCATGAGATTAGATGTAACATCAAACTACACCAGAGTCATCAACTCTCTTTCAGCTTCCAGCGAATGAGTACACGACATTTAAATTCAGCCTTATGTAGTCACTTCCTGGCAAGTTAGACAAACATCTTACTTAGATTATTTCTCCTTGATCATTTCAAAATACCAGAACACATTCAAATAAATCCCTGATGATTTTACCACCCATTCTTAGGTTTATATTGCAGTGATTGCTCTTAACTTTGAAGGTTGTAAACAGTAAGAATTCCTATTTTTTTTCTTTACATCAGCAGCTAGAAGCTCCAATCAAGGAAATGGGTTAGATAGGCAGCTACTCTCCCATGGAGTTAACCATGAAGATAAGTTTGAATGAAATAGTAGTTTATACGATCCCTTAAAACTGCTGTCTTTCAAGTCTCTCCTACTTCTAAAAAAGTGCTTGCAAAAGCTGTGAAATTTCATTACAAAAGGTATGGAGACTATAAAACCATTTACTGAGCTATGAAGAACAGAAGGTGAAAATGGCATACATTTTGGAAAAAAAAAAAAAAAAAAAAAAGTCTTCTGTAGAATTCTTCTGCAGAAGAATTTCAGTCTTCCAGAAGGAATGTCGTTATCAACAGAATGACTGAAGATTTTATCTACTATTAAAAAGGCCATAGAATTTGTCAGATGACAGAGTTTGCCTGGGTGGTTAAGCAACTGTATTCTAATCCACGAGCTGGGTCACACTAACATGTCATATCGGTTTTCACATTTGATGTGAGCCAAATAAGCCCTCTAATACATATGTATTAGGTACCCAGCCTGAGCTGAGAAGTGGTAATGAACTACTGAAAGCAGGAAGGAACAGGTTCTTAAACTGCTTCCTCAGCCTGATATTAGCTTAAGTTCTAGAAGTAATTCAAGGTTACAGGTTTTGCTTGGCTTTGAAAATGCTAGGTTCATATGAGAAATGGTTTAAGGTGGTGCTGACTTCCAGGCAGTAGCTGCTCAGCTGAGAAATTTAGCAGTCCCCGTGATGGTTCCAAAATCAAACAAATGGGCAGCAAAGTCACTGCTAAGAAGGAAGCTCTAAACTTACCTGCTTGTCTGTTATTTGAAATAGAATATCGTTATTCACGCAGCCAGAGCTACAGCGGAGAGATGGATTAGGCAACTCTTGCGTGTTCCCTCCCAGCAGTGAGCTCTCTGACCCAACAAGAAAGCATCAGGGCACCACGCCGACCTGCTGCCAGTGCAATCGCTGCGCTCCCGTGTGCTGCCTTCTGACCGCCGCTCTGCCTAGCCCCCCCCTTAGCAATTTGTGCCTGACTCAAGCTTAATCATTTCATAGGCTAGTTTATATCTGGTAACAAAGAAAATCAACAGGGTTTCTTTGAAGTCAGATCATTTGTTGAAAATCAAGATAGCTGAAAAAAAAGCCATACAGAGCTTACCACACAAACACAGCAGTATCAGAAGCATCCCAGAGTGAGGTGTTCTGCTGGCTTAGAGGAAGCTGGAAGAAACAGTGCATACTCCATGACATTTTAGGAAAGCGTAGCTATAAACTCATAGCTATGTAGTTATGGCTGTAATAAAGCATCTGAGATAGATGGAATTTATTGCATAGGAAGATGACTAGGTTCTCACTGGCAATACAGGAAGTCTGGGTAAGTTATGCAGACTAGACTCCTAGCCTTTAGGCAGTTGTATTTGGGTGAGATAAATCCCATCTGCAGTTTCTCAATTTCTCCAATGAGTTGGGTGAGGTAGCTAATCTGGGGGTAAACTCCTAGGCCTCGTGAAGCAAGAAGAAAAGCTTCTGTGTATGAACTTCAACTAAATAAAACAAATACAATTATTTGATGACTACTCCAGTCTTTAGTGCAGTGTAACTACATGATACTTCTATATGTACAATAGCTAATAACTATTTAACTAGTAACTAAAACAAGCTCATCTACCACTGTAGGATAACCAGTATATTACTGTTTTCCTCTTAGTTTAATTTTTTTTTTCACATTCTTGCACTGTATTTTACGCTCTGAAATCACAGAGAGTTTTCTCGGTGACTAGAAATAAGTGTGAGCTTCAAGTAAAACGTAGTTATAAACAAAATGTTGATTTCAATGCTCTTTTATGAATGCCTGAATAATTGTCCTGAATGGACAAGAAACTGCCTGAAGGCAGCGACAGTCTTGGTCTCAGACAGGGCTTTGTCTCAGAAGGGAGTACTAGATAGGCTCAGGTTTTGTGTATAATCACTTGCTCAGCCATATTACTGATTCCTAGTGTCCTGACAAAGGAAGCAATAGGTACACAATGGAAAACTCTTGCAGAAACTTTAGTCTAGGAGCTGTCTTATCATAGCTTAAAGTACACATTGTTTCTGTTATATCATCAAAAAGAAGGGCCTCGAACATTTTTGCATTCACTTTAAAAGTGCAACAGAGAATGAACAACATGAACAGAGAAAATTGTTATTTTTCGTATGATTATGTGCCCTTTCTACTACCTAATCCCTTGTAAAACACTTCTGTCCAAATTAGCTACTTTCTACACTGTTCAGTGAATCTTGTTTCTTTATTCACAGAATCACGGAATAGCTGAGGCTGGCAAGGACCTCTGGAGGTCTGCTGCTCCAACCCCTGCTCCAGCAGGGCCACCCAGAGCAGGTTGCCCAGGACCACATCCACTTGGCTTTTGAAGATCTCCAAGGAGGGAGGCTCCAAAACCTCTCTGGGCAACCTGTGCCAGCGCTCCACCAGTTTAGAGTTTGACTTCCAGAAGCTGCCCTCCCTTTCTGCCCTTGCATGCTCGGCTGCATGATTGCAAGCTCCCCCTCTTGCCTGCAGCAGGAATTGAGATAACTGTGTAAATTCAGCCTTAGGTTTTCCTGCAAGTTCTGTTAACTGTGACTCCACAAATGTAGATATTAGTACTGCATGTCAGGTCTAGACTGCCAGGTTTTGACCTATAAAGTATATCTAAAACAGATTTACATTTTTCAATGAATTGTCCTAAAAGTTCCACCTTTAATTTACAGCCTTTTTAAAACACAGTGTCTTTAGTTATTCAACATTGATAATAAGCTGTGATAGCCCTCATAACCATAACATGCAAAAATACATACTCTCAGTCTTTCTAGTTCTTAATTCCATGGTTTACATTTTAAACAGCACCCCACTGACTTGTGAGTGTCTCAGCTTTCAATTACATTCCAAATCTCAGGCTGCTGGTAACCTTTTATCTCTGCTCTTATCAACTTTTACTACTGAGTGTCTTTAAGAAATAGATATAGTAATCAAGGAGTGGTGCTCCTCCCTAGATTTTGATCAAAGGCATTTATTGACAATGCAATTTGTAGTAACACACAGAAAACTAACCAATTTAGAGCATGGATGAGGTACTTCTAAGATAAAAACATACATAAATTGTGATTTTGCTTGCTAGAACACTTACTTTTTGTGTTCTTCTTTCAAATCTGTGTTTAAATATGCAATGTGATCAAAAGCCAATATCATTGTAATAATGGGAGATTTGTACAAAAGTGAAATAATTGAAAAACTATGCTGAAAGATTTTTATTTGAAAGAGGATATTCATATTCATACTATGTATGAAGATATATCTACTGAGCTATAAAACTCAATAATTTCCTTGCATATCCCACTGCCAGGGTATTTAATTCAACTGAAGCAAAGTATTCTCTAACATGCTGTGTAAATCTCTTGAAAAATGAGCTTTTCCATTGATCTAGGCACATAGCTACTCATTTGAGAAATCAATTACTTGGTATGCCCTGGTAAAAAAATAAATTAAGATGGTGTTAAGACCAAGAAAACAATTAATTCAAGGGAAAATATTGTACAGATTTGTTTCAATTACATCAAAATCAAAGCTGGAAAACATGATTAAACTTAAAAGAGATCCACTCATTATGGCAATCAATGAAGATTAAGACTCCGAAACATCTTTATCTGTGTGGCAATGATATGATTATAATTACAGCATTTTGTATTTGTGCTCCTGGATTAGATTATATTTCATTTTTAAAAGTACATAAAATTCCTCGATCCTATGTTTTCTGTACTTATGGTATCACTGAAGGGCAGAGTTAAAAAGTTATTTTGGTGCCAGACTGCCCTAATGTGTTTGGATTTCCGTTATGTGTAACCAGACTCAAAGAAAACATTGACACAGATGCTAAATTTCTTAAAGGACGCAGTTTTAAACAAATTATGGTGTATATTGAGATAATATATTTACCTGGAGACTTAAAAAGACTCGTCCAGCTCTTCAAGGTTGTGTTGTAAACATTAAGTGAACTTGCTGCCTGGATACTACATTCTCTGCTTTGGGTACACAGCAAACGAGCCTTTGTGGCAGAATTACAGATAACTTCTCTATAATTACACTAGCGTTGACATGCCTTGACCTAGATGAGTTATTGTACATGTTGTGTACACGCATACTGGGAATCAAGTGCTATTGAAGACTGTCAAGGTATTTCTATTGACTTCAGTGGACCCTACACCAGGCCAATAAGCAGGGCCAGGCTTTTGTCAAAGGGTCTTGCACTCTACATAGAAGGACGGACAAAATGCAGGGCAAAGGAAGGATTCCTATCGACATTTCAACTAGGAAACCACCCCCAGAGTTTCTCCAACATCTTCCTCACCTGCTTTTGTTGGCTTGAAGACACTGTGAAGATACAGATGCCTATTGGAATTAAGTGCAGCTTAGCAACGTAAAACTTTGGCAAACTGACATGGGAAACACCTTCTGTGGGGTGAGATTTTTCCAATGGCAAGCCCCTGAGTTATCTATGTAAAGAAAAAATAATCTTATTGATAGCTTTCCAGCGAGCTGCATTATGAGAAGTTTGCAGCCAATGAAACATCTGCAAGTGAAAGTAGCTTCTTTATACTAATATTTATAAATTATTTTAAATGAGTCTGTCAGCATTATTGTGTGCTGCTGTCTGCTTGTCAAACGTCATGAATTGTTTGTTCCATTTGCAAAATGCTTAGCAGTGATTTTAACTTCTTCCAGAGTCAGCTTCCACATAGCTCTGTTAAAGTGATGTCCAACCTTCCCATTCTGTCATTGCATTATACTCTGAATCATGCTTTGTTTCTTTCTTGGTTAATGCTTATATTCCGCACTTAAAAGACTTTAATTTACACTACAGTATGCTTCCAAACAGGAGTTTCTGAGAGCCCAATGAATTTTAAGACTTGACAGTTGATCACACTGAATTCTACAGGGCAGTAAAACAAGCAATGAAAATGAAATTAAAGCTTCGGATAAAGAGTGAACTTACAAGGTAATATCAAAAGAGCAGGAGATAAATTCTCTTCTTAACTCCTTACCAAGTTGGCAGTTTTTACAGCAATTACAGTGTGTTAGAAATTCCAGATTAAATCTTCTCATCAAAGATTAAAACCCCTGTTTGCACTGACTTATGAAAATACATTCAATTGTTATTAACAGACTTTAATTGCACCAGTATGCTTTTCACTGCTTAAAAAGGCCTTTGTTCTTCACAAATAGTGATACAAAGGTAACAGCAATACTTGAGTGGCTTTTACTGCTTGGATGCAAAATAAGAGTCCTTAAGCTTTAAAAATCTTTTCTCTCAGAGATACCATCTTTTGCCTGAAGCTAAAGGAATCAGGGGATATTTACATGATTTAAGGCTAATTTTACAGCATATTATGTTCCCTCTCTGCCATGGAATCAAATACTAGAGGATTTGATTTTTTTTTTAAATGTCAATAAAGGTAAAATGTAATAAAACTATTGTTTATATGGGAAACTTCCATGTTAATCTGGAAACAATATTCAATATTGGAATTGTGTAACTTGGTGGTCGGCAACAGGAAAAATAACAATAGCTCTGGGAAGATAAGTACATGTGATAATGCATACAGAATTTATACTAGACACATGGAATAAAATCAAAATTACATTTTAGCTTTGAAACATTGTTTAGGTGATGGGGAAAAGAAAAGAGTCATAAAAACATGATAGATATGAACAAAATGTATCTAAAATGTGATAAACAGAGCAGTTTGATCAAAATTACCACACTCATCATTTCTACAGATAATTTCCAAATTGTGCATTCTGGCTATGACCAGAAAACTTCAGCAACATTTTGGTGAGGGAAAATGCAGAGTTAGTCCAGAGGAGGAACAGTTGTTGCTTTTCTCTGAAGAAAATGTTTAGCTCAAGGCAACTACTGAGAAAGACCAAGCTGCCAATATATAGAACCACTGGGAAATCTTTTATTTTACTTTATTTTATTATTATTATTTTTAATGTGGATGGGAAACAAGGGAATTTACTAAAAAGAACAAAAGACAGTTAAAGATCTTTGAGAATAAATTTCTGTGATAAATGTTTGGGCCAGTTAGAGGGAACGATGTGTGGAGAGAACTATTGAACAAGGGACTGTGGGAGGTCTATCATGAGCCAAATGCAGTGAATGGAGCGAAATCCCAGTGACCTGAGTGGGCAGAGTATGTGGTTAAGATGATGGAAGACAGACCAGCAAGGCTTATTTTGGAAAGCCATCATTAGGAGTTTCAATCCTGAGGCCAATGAAGAAGAACATGGAAAGATAATATTGAGCAAGACCTAATTGCTCATAATATGAATTACCATCAAAGGGAAAAATATGCATTTGGCTAAAAGAGGTAGGAGAAAATCTGCCAAAGACCTTTGGGTCTAAAGAGCTGAGGGATAATAGCACACAGATTCTAGGAAATTCAATGTGATTTCTCCCATCTTTAGTTTTGGAATGAATTCACAAATAAATGATTGCCTTCAATCTTGTTAGAACTCCCTACAGTGCATTTTGAGGAAGATAGTAATGAGATGGCTAGCAGTTGCCTATTTAGAGCTTAACTTTTCCATGTGTATTTAGGAATGAAGAAGGAAGGAGATTGCTTTACAGCTGTATGTACAGACACAGGGCTCACTGTGTGACAGATGAAACACAAAACATTCTGCACCAGGAAAAATAGCAAAAGAATGCCTTAGCTTTCAAATTGCGTTATAACTGTTCCCAATTTTTTGTATAAGAAGAAGCATGGAAGCAACCAAATGCCAGAACAGCGGGCATTCAGGTCCAAGTTCTGTAAAACTCCTCTATGTACAAGTAGCATTTTCCTATTTTTATTTTTATTTTATAAATACAGTGGGAAAGATCCAATTTGCAAAGGAATTCAGATGAATAAGGATTTGTAAGAGCTAAGGCCAGTATGAGAACCTTGACAAAAAGCTGAGATGACACTTATCAGTCCTTGCTCAAAACACTCATTGAAATGCATGGAAGATTAATAAACAATTGTCAAGGCCTGCTGGAATTGACCCTGACTGTCTATGCATTTTTTTCATCGTTCCAACACAAGAGCACATTCTTCAAATAGTTAGAAACTGACAAGTGAAATGACATTTTTGCAACTGATAATATGGAACAGTTTCTTTCTTAACTCTAAATTTGTCTATCTACTTAGGAGTTTCCCAGCATTTATTCATGTCCCTTAGTCATTCCAATCAACCTTCTGTGCATCTCATTTGCTTATACTATGACATAAAGGATGTATTAACTTCTGTGACAGAAAAATTTTCAAAAGTAATTTTTTACTAAGAAATGGTTCCACGTAGTCACTTTGTTAAATGAGACCAGTGCATGACCACTAATGCCACTAGCATCTAAATGAGCAAGTCTGCATCAGAGTAGTTTGTGGATCAGCGTTTAAATAAACCTCAAGTATGCAAGCCATAAAAACATGTGCCAAAGCAGCTCTTTCTTTGGGTTTAAAATTCTTGTACTTAATATTAGCACTTTCAACCCACAGGCAGCAAACCTTTAACAAAATATCTGCATTTTCTGGGCAGTCAGATTTCCAAGCAAAATGTAAAGTTAACACTTAATTCATGTGCAGTTTTTAAGTTTCGGTTTGAACAGCAACAAAACCTGTTCTATACACTATTTTTTCTTTAGTGAAACCTCACTCACACATTTAACTTTTCTTTCAGTACCACCCTTAATACCTTGCAATCAATGCTTGCCTTTCAACAAAATATCCTTTCACATTTGTCATTTGTCTACTTTGCACTTTAACAATAATTTAATTGCAAAATATAGAATATACTTGAAGATGCAACTGTCTTACTTCTTCAAAACACTGCTGAGATTTCTGCATAAGAAAGAGCTTTTAGAGAATTTCAGGATCCCTCCCACTGTGGTGATTTTATGTTGGCAAAACATTTTTGCACATTTGAAATTAATTTTTATAAAAATCTTTACATGATACTTGACTTTGCCTTTATATTCAGAATTAGGATGTATGCTATACTCTAAAATGTCATTAAGCATTGTTGTAAGGGTTTTACTGGCTAAAAAAACAGAATTCTTATGTCGGAGTATTTAGTACAGAGTATTGCTGTTTTCAGAACAAACACAAGAGGGGGCATTTAGATGATGTTGTATCAGTTCTTTAAATACTACTCTACAAGCTCTCAGCAAAACACTAGGCATGAGTAATATATAGCTTTTGGCTCTCATTCTCTCTCACTCACTTTCTACTGGTGTCATCTCATAACTTCTCAAATAAATGACACCCTTTTTACTTCAACGCATGAACCAGACTCTAATTTACTTCCTCTCTAAGAAAATTTGATGTACTGCAATGTAGATTTAATTTTACATACACACACTTATAGACACTCATGCACCAGATCTTCATGAACTTAGAGACAAAGCTCCTAAATTTCACAGCCCACAAATGAAAATAAACAAGCAGTTAAATCATTCCATACCCCATTTACAGTCTACTGATCAATTTTTCTTCTCAACCCCAAGTACTTCTCTTCCATCACCCGCAGCCCACATACTCCCACCTCATTCCAGAGCCACCAGCACACAGCAGTGTACTTTAAACAATGTTTATTGATTATAAGTTCCTATGTTACAATGGTTACTCTAGGGTTGGTGTGGCTTTCATGAATTACACTTTAAGTAATCCTGCATGTGGTTTTCTGTTGGGATGTTTAAGAAAGCGAGATACAGTGAAAAATGGTAGCTGTAAGCTGTGCTTCTCTAATATTCAGAGAAATTTCTGAATGGCTGAACTGTGTCTAAATGTTTTTTTCTACATTTGGTATTAATTTTTATGAGGAAATTGCAGGACTGAGATCTGCCAAAGTGTTTGCATTGGTGTGTTACACTTACGGATGGAGTTATGGCTGCTCTTTGGGTGTCCAGAATGTGAGTGGAGATCTATGGGCTCTAGAAGGGATAAGAAACCTAGAAGAGGGAATAATTCATACAGTGTGGGTGGGGAGACACAGAACTACTTCTTGTCTTTTTATGGGGTACATACTCCAGCTACCATAGCTGAATTTTACTTAAGGGAATTGCTGTTCTAGGATTTTTATGGATGGAGCAATTTTGACTATTTTAAAAATGTACCATTGCTGACAGTTATTGACCTTAAAGCTACTGCCACTGATGAGCTGTTCTCTATATTACCCCAACACAAGTCATTGCCTTTTGATTCCTCCCTGTTCATTACCACATATTTTTTAATATCCCCCCCAGGTCTGCTCTCTTCCATTCTGAAGATTAATTTTTGAAATTACAGGGAGTATCTGCCTTTCTGAACTAAGAGATATTGCTGTTGCTAGTTACAAGGCAGACTATGAATCTGGTGCACTGGGAGATGCAGGACAGGAGAGGATTATGCACTGACCTGCAGCTGTTATTTCATGGAATCATAGAATCACACAGAATGAGTGGGGTTGGGAGGGATTTCTGGAGGTCATCTTGTCGTTGCTAAAGCAGGGATACCTAGAGCAGGTGGCCCAGGACCATGTCCAGACAGTTTCTGAATAACTCCAAGAAGGGAGATTCCACAGGCTCTCTGGGCAACCTATGCCAGTGCTCCGTCACCCTCACAGTAAAAAAGCATTTCCTGATATTCATATAAAACCTCCTGTGTTTCAGTTTGTGGAGCTCCTTACTTTTAATGGACATTACTTAACAAACGTGCCTAGTTACTAGACAGCAGAAAACACATAATCTATAATAAAAATCTATATCTCATCAGAAGAACTGGATGTGGAAATATATATATATATATATATATGTATCAGATGTGCAAGAATGCTGTGTTCCTGATTGATTTGGCTTTGCTTTCTGTATTGGTTTATTGCAAACCTTGGTTGGTTACAGTACAGTGAAACATACAGTAACTCTGAGCTACAACGCAGTGGCTGTCTTTTGCAGGTTTATATATCTTTCAGATGCAAATATGGCTGAACAGGATTGTTCATGCACAGGGACTAACAACAAAATAAGACTGGCAATGAGACTGGCAATATGAGGTCTTGTAAGGAACTGGTCAGGCATAAAAATGGAAGATGAGTAATGGACAGGTGAACAGACTACACTGAGGAACCTTGCTTCAAAATCAGTCAAGTTATTGCAATGGAATGTGTGGGAATTAATCATGCATGCACCAGGCTTCTACCTCACTAGGGCAGAAGCAGGTAATGGAAAGAGTCTCAGGATGTAAGTTTTTTGCTTTAAAATCTACAGTGCTGTATGGTCACAAATATTATGTCATTTCATTTCAAACTTTTAGCAACTGTTGCTGTTAGAATCAAGACTCTGGACTTGATTTTATTGCAGGTACTGTTCTACAATATCCATTTTTCTGAAAGTACCTGAAAAGTTCAAAATATTCTATTTTCTCTCTCTAAAAAAAAAATAATAATTGTGATGCAGTAAGGTGTATGCATATCTCTGTATAAGTTACTTAAGACAAAAACAGGCCAGAATCTATCCTCTGCATAAAACGTATTTTGAAAGTAATGTTTCTCAACCCCAAAGAAATCATAACACACCAATTATTTGGAAACAGCTTCTGAAACTCTCTCCATGTGTATTTTTATGCTGTGACTTGGACTGAAGTATCTGAAGTTGGCAAAAGTCTTCTCTTCCCCTCACCAAATACTGCCTTTGGATGATACATGAAGGTCAGAACATTTTCACACATTCAAATATTTCCCCACCAAAAAAAGACTATTTAAAATAAAAAGCTGAGGTCACACAAAAGGCCAAAATACAGTAGTTTTCAGGTATACTTTTGGTTTCCTACAGTAATCTAGCCACTTTAACCACTTACGCAATATTCTTGGAAGTTCAGGCTTTCAACTGACAGTTATACTTAGAAAGCCTCTCAAATGCATCCTTTCCTTAACAAATTGTGGAATTTTGACAGCAACCTCTCTCCCTACATGCTATTTCACCCTCTGAAATAATTCCCCTGTTCTTATGGTAGCTCATGGCGATAGCACCTCATCCCCTGTGTTTTAAGCTTTTTGGGTGAAAAAGCATGATTATCTTGTGGTCAAACAGCTTTCAAAATTCACCAGTTTTTCTCTTTTGATTTATTTTTATGAGCTATGGGAGTGCTATATACAGCAAGGATAATTCACCAGAGAGTGGGAATAAGCTACAACAGTTAGGGAAGCCAAACAAACTTTTCAATGCAACAGTGAAATTTTAACAAGGGTCACATGAGATCCTCTTTCTGTTCATTGCTAAGTTGTACATGTGAAGCATAGTGCCTAAGACTGTGTTGTTCCTCTGAGTAAATGCACATCTTTGTATAAAGGCCAAAAGCAACGTCAACATATCTTTTCCCCCTGATATGACCTGAAATGATGATATGATGCTTGCACAGCATTCAAAATTAGACACTTCCTAACAAAGCAAACATTTAGGGAAACAGCATGTGCTGTGAGTCTTTGGGCTGGTAAGTATAATAACAAACACTGCAGGCAAAGTTGTTAGAAAAGGAAAATAAATTAATCTGTCCTCAGTCTAGTCTGGAGGTGGCTCAACTATGGAACTTTGCAGTCACAGCCTCTCTGTGGCAGTTGATGGTGAAGTTGTCACACTGAAGGGACTGCAGCTGTGCTGAGACAGTTACCAGACTGCATGCTCCCAACAGGAGTTTTTCTAGTGTGTGCAACGTCTTTAGTTATATTTCATATGGTCAGATTCTGAGTGGGTGATATTTCTTAATCATGACTTCCCCCCCCCACCTCAGATTCACAGCCAGCAAATTCTTCATTCACATCAACATGAAACATTCCTTCCAACTGTGGATATTTATTCAGATCAGCCTACAGGAATGAGTTCCTAAGCTGGACAAAATACACTTAAATTTCTTTGAAATACTGCAGTCTGAAAAATTCTTTTCCTCTGATTATATAAAGTCGCTGTCTCCTCTAGCAGCACAATAGAAGAGGAAACTTTGGACTACAGAGGTGCTGTTGGGTCCAAGTCTAATGTTTAGACAATTTCTTCTGTTTAGACACAGTTGAACCACTTCTTTGCCTCATTAAGTTTTCTTTGAAAAATTTACTTGACATACACTACTTAGCGTTGTGTTTTGGCTCTCTTATAAACTTTTCTTTCAGACTCATCAGGGGTTTTATGAGTGTGGGGCATTAAAGCAAGCACAAATACAGTTGCATTATCCCATTGAGTGACTGCTGGCCTGAGTTTTTATACCTCAGTTTTAATTTCCTTTGAGGTATCTCTGATGGCTGGATAATAGATTCTACTGAAACTGTCCATTTATGGAGGAGGAGCAGACTAGATGATGTATGAATCTCATCTCATTTCAAAATCTCCATTTACTGAAAAGTATGTGCACTTAAGGGCAGTATCTCTAGAATGTTCTTGCTTTATTCATGAATACTGTGCATTACTAACAAATAATTCAACGTCAGTAAGCAGTTTTTCCAATGAAGTCCTTGGAATTATTTGGTGTCTAGTAAATTATAACTGAATCTTTGCTCGGTTGCCTGCCAGGGTCAACATGGTGAAGATGAACATTTTTCTACTGCATGCTATATCTATGTAATCCTGAGTTCTATCAGCTATGACAGAATGGTATTGTGAACCACAATTAATTTCCTTTACAATAGTGTGGATAACTTCACGGCTCATTAGACTGATGATTTCATTCTGAATTGTTGGACTTGTGTAATCTTGTTTTCTCTTCAGCTAGCTTCCCAGGGTCTCATTGTCATTGCTCTGAAGCTTCAGTAATTCAATAAAATTCTCCTCATCAATCTGATGGCCATGAATTAGCAAGCCTTGTCTACTCTAGTAAGGTATGGAGAGTATTATTTTATAGAGTAAAACTGATCTCCTGCTTAATATTTTCACTTGCTTTATTCTTTAGACATGTTGGAAAATGTGCAATTCCAATATTCCAATCAAACAAAAACAATTTGGTGATATTTAAAACAAGACATTAGCTAGGGGGCATCCACGGATGGTGGAACTTTGGCACTGGAATGAATTTCTCTTCCTCCTCTCCACCACTACTGACTTGATTCCTTCTGCTGTTGTTTTAGGTAAAGCTTCATGTCAAATGGTACAGCTGTGTTATCAGAGGTGACACACCGACTGATCAATTAACTCCTTATGGAAAGTGAGTTTGTGATATCATGCCAAAGGACTTAAGAAACAGCCACGGAAAAGTGGAACAAACAAGGTTAATTTTATGAATATTTTTATAAGATAATGGTAACTGCTGTTTCTGGTATTTGGAAGTGTAAAGAGTATCTGCTTGCCTGAATCTGCCAAAATACCACGTCTTGACATTCTTGGACCTATAGCAGAATGTGGTACTTTCATGAGTGACATTGGGGTGGCTTTTATCCAGATTTTTCTGTATCCAGAAAAACAGTATATAAGATAAAGGGAAGGATGAGAGAAAGTGAGAACAAGACTAGACTAAATTCAGGAAAAAAATGGAGAATGGAAAAGCAAATACATACCCTGGTTAATTGCTGTTAAACTAACGTTCAGTTAAGAGGATGCATGAGTTTTTATTTCACACAGCTCGTCAGAAATATTGAACTGCAGCTGGTAAATGGGGTAACAAGCCCGTCATGCATAATCTGCTTAGAATTATTTAGTACACATAGAATAACTGAATTTAGAAGTTGAGAATGACTTGCATGTTTCATTATTCATCTGTTTGTGCCTTGGTTCTCGCCTGTGAGTGGGAACTAATTTAGCATTAATACAGAAGCTTTTAACAAAGACAAATACATCAAAGATTTAAAAAGTTCACACAGTAAAGTGAGTGGCTGACTATACATGCCTAGTCTAAAACCATTCATTGTCATTTGCGTAGAGAATAATAAAATAAATGCTTTACAACAAAATGTTTCATTTGACAAAATTTCAAGTAAAACGTCTTCTTATATGGTATGAATTGTGCAGCATGGATTATGAAGATAATCCCAATTTATTATGTTTTATTTTCTGAGTACTTCATAATACAACATTGTTGTCTTTCACTGTTGTAGTTGAACACTGGAGAGCATCCAAGAGGAACTGGACAAAAAGAATTAATGAATGAGAAGCAAGAAAAGCCTGGGCCACACATTTTAAGCCTTAATGTCATAGAACACACCATGGGAAAATATTGTTTATAATTCATAAATAAACAATACTTTAGTTACACTATATTTAGAATATAACAACATTGTGCTGTGTTTTTTTTAGTAAGTGGCCAATTCACAAATTTGTATACTTTACAGGTAAATTCACAACTGCATTTTTATTTTCATATTTAACATGTACTTTTAAATCTGACTGCATTAATTACACTATTTATTTCAGAATAAACATTCTAATTGTAGCATTTACTGGTAATTAAATCAAAAATATCAAAAAGAATAACCATACAGTGTAATTAGAGTATTAAATAGCTATAAATAGCTGTAGCACTGTTTTGGCACATATCAGCTAACTGCCATTGTTTAAACATTCTTTTGAATGATATCCAGTGTATACACAGTGGCAATTGCAACATGGCACCAACAAGCTTATTAGAACAACTGAAATCTGCCAAAATCACAGGGCTCAATCTTTAACTAGGGTGTATTTATATTATATTGTTTACACAAACTATTTATATTGCTTAATTACCTACCAGCTAGAAATTTCAGTTTGCAGAAAATCTACTGACAGCTAAAGGTGGTATCACAACAACTTCATGGGTTTCATGGATGAGTATGTGCTAGAAGGAAGTACGGAAACCTCAGGTAATTCTTAAGTAGCATCATGAGACTGAGAAGACTCTTGCTATCAAATTATGGGTTGAGGTTTTCTAAAGGCTTTTTTTTTTTTTTTTTTTTTTACTTCCGTATATATAAGTATATATTTTTAGAAAAAACAAGAGATGGATTTGATTCTTTTGGGATTTCTAGTAGTTTTTCAGCTACCTTCTCAACTATCCTAGTAATTTTAGACATTTTAACACAAGTTGTATAATGTTTTATTGTGATCTTAGTATCTCAAATTACACTCTCCATGGGGCACAGTCTTTTAATAGTATAGCTAACTTGTTGTTCGCATCAGGAAAAAAAAGCCTGCCTTTTTTGTTTGATCTCGGTAGAAGATTGTCCATGGATTGCATTTTGACATTTGGAAATACTGGGTAGAATTACCAAGCTGTGCACCAAAAGTAGATTTTATTCCTAGTAAATTTCAGGTATTTTACACATATTTTCTCAAAGAAATTCTTCCCTTTATGCTTCAGTTCTGTGACAAATCCATCACAGGCTTTTTCTTTTTTTTCTTTTTCATAGCAGGGAAGAGACTGAGATTTACTGCAGATTTCTAAAGCAGATCTATATGCCAAAATGTCTGATTCTTTTTTCATTAAATCTTTTTATAATTACTGAAGCTAGATCTGATGGTCATCATGCTCCAAAATGCTACAGTTTATTTACTAGAGATCAAAGTTTTTTCTGGGCACAAGACTTCCCAAAAAGAAATACAGGTCATTTATGCTTTCCACGTAGCAAACACTTAAGGTAACACTCAACCCCGATTTCTGGGTGACGTTTAAATATGATGTTTTTGACTTATAAAGTTTACCGTGCTTAAGTTGTGATTACTTGAGGTACTGTCTCTAGACTCATATTGTCCAGTTACTTCACCACGGATAGTCTTACTAAGTTGCCTGCATTCTCATAGCTACAGTGGCCCTTTCTATAGCAGAGAAAAGAGTTTGCATTGCTCTGAACACCTTGAGTTACCATACAGCAATCAATTAATTTGCTACAAACTTCTTTTTTTTTTTTTTTTCCAAAATTCTTTAGTTGCTGTGTGTTCTACTCTCAGCACGGGCACCATAACCATAAATAATGATTTGTAACAACAGGAAACAATGCAGGCTGTAAATGAGCAACCCCTTGATAGTCTTGATATTAGATTTTACTTCCTGTTAACTATGTTGAACAATGGTCTGGGGGCATGATGGGAAGACTCTCAGGCCAGACTTGAAAGAATATAAAGTAATAAATTGGACATGTTTATAGAAAACTACTCCCAAGCAAGGCAGAAAGCATTATAGTGTTTATCTGAGATTTGTGCAAAGGCAATTTGCATCATGTGTGATGACAGGTGGTAAGAGACCTTCTGATACTG
The DNA here is from genome assembly GCF_964211835.1 of Anser anser. Taxonomy (NCBI): domain Eukaryota; kingdom Metazoa; phylum Chordata; class Aves; order Anseriformes; family Anatidae; genus Anser; species Anser anser. Next base: position 65,359,030 of record NC_139724.1, read on the forward strand.
CATAGAAATCATAGGAATTATGCAGTATGTCATGAAGGCCTTTGTGACTGAGATAAGGAACCTATTTTGGATCTATTATAGAAATGGGAACTAGCTGAGACATGCCACTGGAGAAGCAATGTGATCTGAGTGATGAATAGGAACTCTTTGGGTTGACATTTATGGGACAAAACTATATTTGTTACAGTAAAAACAATCCAGATGTTACATAAGAGCTTGGATATGAAACTACCAGTGTAGATAGATGGCTGTGTGTAAGAAGCTATGGAAACACAGAAACCCTATAGGAACTACAATTGCAGGTGATCTAGAAGTGTGAACATATCTTGGAGAACTAAGACAAAAGAGCAAAAAGTCGGGTTAGATTTGGAAGATGAAGCATTACTGGCTTTGTAAGAAAACAAAGATGAGATTTCTATAAATAATAGAATCTTGACTATTTTACAATATGGAATCCATTTAAGATCATTGTACTGGACACATAATTTTATAAAGTTTTGCCTGTTGATGGAATGCTAATCATGACTGATAATGGAATGATAATGATAATGGAATAGCCGCACACTAATTTTTTTTAACATGACAACAAATAATTTTCATCTTAATAGTTTTCTTAATACAAGAAGCACAATCTTCTCTTTTGTGCAGTATTTCATACTGTGCTATTTTATTTTATTTTTATTTTCCATGTGATGGGCTAAAGGAAATGAATTTGGTAATCATTCCAGTCAACAAACCATCTAGGACATAAACCCATTTAGGACTTAAAATCTGCATTTTTGATTTAAAATTTCCCATTTTTGACTGTGCATTTTTATTTTTAGTTTTACTTTTTATTTATTTTTAACCTTGATTTTCAAGCCTTCTTGCTAAGGGACCTACTAAAAGACCTTTCCCTGCATTTCCATTTTGTTCAACATGAACTGAAAAGAGGTCATTTTTGTTTATTTCAAGCCAACCTTATAGCTACAAGCAAGGCAAAGTTTCAGGACACAGACTGCATGATCTTCCTGTTAATAAAAGCATTTCCACTAAGCTGTAGCTATGATATGTAACAATGGGTAGTGCACATTGGGGTGATCTTAGCTATATTTACTCTGCCACTGGTCTTGAACCAAATTCAAGCAGAATCAATCCCCCATTATTGTTTTTTAAGAGCACTCCTAGAATATAGATGGAAGTATTGAGGTTACATACGCAAAATCATTGACTTAGTAGGTCTTATTACTAGTGAAATGAAATGTGGAGTATTTCAGTGGAGAGAGCATTGCTAGTAGCCATGTAAGTCCTATAGCCATAACAGTGGCATGCAGTCTTGCTTTAGGGAATCCACCCTGGAATATATAAACAATATAAGTCAGCCTGAACGGTAAGAGAGAAAATTCTAAGTTTGGGATGGTTAAAAAGTCTTTGATGTTCTACATGAATAGAGTATACATGGAGACCAAATACATACTCTCCAAATTTGATTCAATAAAGCTGAAACTCTCTGCCTTGCCCTTGGCCTCACAGTGCACCCCACATTAGAACCATTCAATAAAATTTGATACGTTGCCAACTGTTGGCTGCCTGAAGATTAAACTACTTAAGTTTTCAATTACCTATGATATAATACAACAAAGACATAAGAGTAATGTCCTTAACCCTCCAGCTGAGCAATCAGAAAAAAAAATGTAATTTACACTGGAGGAAAGCACGAACAAAGAGATGGACTTTCCACTGTGCCCTGAAGGTCAATAGAGGGGGACTTGGTCTACCCATCTTGCTTTCTAGTATAACTGTGTTGGTTTGGGGTCTGATTTTAAACATATATAACCCTTGACATTGATGCACTTCTACTAGTATAAAGATGCTTGGTCTTGGTACAGCTATTTCAATGCAAGTGTAACTCACTGATGAGTGAATGCTAAGGGGCATGTCTGCACTGTATCCTGTTGCAGAGATATCTGAGCTAACTCTAGCTGACCTGGCTCTGGAAGTCAGAAAAGTGTAGCTATGTTAAAATGGCATTGAGCCTTCTGAGAGTTAGATATAATAGGTAAACCACAGAACTGTGATAATGTGGCCCTGCTGTCTCTGGACTTTAATGTCTGCTTTAAATTAATGCTGCACACTACTCTGTGGACAAACTTGCACACTCAGAATTAATTGTTTGGCCTCTACTGTGGTTCTGACTTATACAATACAGATTTAATAACTGCCTCCCACTGTTTGATCCATATAGACCTGGTCCTTATTCTAGCAAGAATGATTTTCTTTCTATTTTTCCTCATGGACACTAAAGGAGGGCTAGGTGATTTGTTCAGCTGGGAAAGTTCATGTTGTAAATATTATGAAAAAGTTGAGATGAATACTGTTTTTAATGTTTTGAGCAGAAGAGTAATATCTTAAGAATAGTATCTTAATTCCATTACAGCTAAATGCACAACAATAGGATCATATCATTAAAGTAAGTAGATCTAATTAATCAAAATGGTACAATTTCTGTATGCAGAAGATACAGTCCCAGCCACTGTCAGAACATGGGATGAAAACTCCAGAGCTGAGAAGTCTGGTGAGAATTTGATGTTCTTATCTGCAGCTAAGGAGTTACTAAATCACTTGATCACAGCAATTCTGAGAGACTCACAGTGGTGAACAAGGACAGAATGTGTACCTCAGGTAGTTAAGTCTCAGGTCATGTAAAGCTCTCAAAGTGAGGGGAAAAAAAAAAAAAAAGGCATGCTAATTTGCACTCTGAAGGGAAGCAGTAACTAATGTACTGATGCAGTGTGATTCTTCTGACCAGTTTGACTAAAGAAGCGGGTCACTGCATCTGCACCAGCTGGAGCTTCTGAGTGACTTTCAGGAGCATAATATGTTTAGCAGGCAGCATGGTAATCTAATCAGTGAATGGAAAAGCATGACTGTAGGCAAAACGTGGGAGAATGGGAAGAACTTACTAGTGAAAAAAGGAAAACAAAATGTATTTCCCTCAACGTTTCTGAACCTGCATTTGTTTATGTACTTCCAAGGGTTGTAATTAAGTTGATTCCTATATTATAAACCACATTGCCAAACATTTTAATATCATATCAACAACAATCTTAGGTAATATTGTATTGTACCGTTTATAAACTGATCATTGTGAATTGTTGCTTCGATGTGAGTTGAAGAAACATGGGAAAAGCATCTAGTCCTATTTGCAGTACACTCCAACCTGCAGACTTCTTGCTTTGGTAAGAGCCCTAAAAGTGTCTCCTTCTGAAGTCCTGTACTGGGACTGAATTTTATACATTTTCAAAGTCATGGCAAGTTTCTATTTAAGGCGTCTGAATTAGCAAGCTGACATCCCAATCAAAAGACTGTTCTTTTATTCAGTAGAGGAGGAACTAAATATTGCAGAGCATGCCAATTTTGTTGAACAGTTCTTTCAAATGGCTTTGGTATGGAAGCATTTGAATAATTTAATGTACTGCACGATACTATAATAATATGTTATGAAGTTACATTAGATGGTGTGAAATTAATATCTTCTATTTTGTGGAGCTATGAAATATCTTACGGAAACACACTAGGCTCTGCCCTTAAGGGCTGTTATTTAGCTTTCATCTGGTAAGGTCTAACAGAAAGAATGACGTTGGCAAAAAGGTAGTGCATGTCTCATACATGTAAATATATAATCAGCCCATCCTGCCATAGGGTGAAAAAAGCTCTTCTGCTGAACTTCCATAGTTTAAAATTAATTCATTTTTATTTTGTAGCAAATTGTAGGAAATCAACCAAACCTCTGCTGAAAGTATTGGGCTAGACTCCCCACTTGAAAACATTGGTGAAAATTTGGAATTACTGCCTTGAAATCAGTGAAGTTTCAGTGCATGGAATATCACACATACAAAGTGTATTTCAGCCAGTTATCTTTTTTTTTGCAGTAAAAGGAAACTTCACATAGTTTGCCTGTACTGCGCCATAAATTCCAACATCATTCTATAAATTACAAAGGAACACAGGCATTCTGGATGAAACTAACCATATAAACTGTTTATGTCAAGGGAAAGAATATCAGTTTCTTTAAGGAAAGGTGTAAGAAACTATGCAAATAAGAGGTATGGAGTAACCTGTCCACTTGGACAGAAAAATGGGGAAATACAGGAAAAACGCGTGTGTATAAAATGAAGGATAACACTATAGCAACTGAATATAAGGATACTAACTCTCTCTTTTCTAAAGATACATGAAAATACGGTTGTGCTATATAAAGTATCAACAGTTATTTCTTTTATTAAATATTTAGAGTAAATTCTTTATTTAAAGAAATGCTGGGTACTTCTTTTGCATCCAATGAATATTCATTGGGAAGTTCATTGGTGGGTGCCTATTCAAAACTGAAAGATCAAAAGGGAACTGTGTCAATTTTGTCCTTTTCTGGGTTGACTGCTATTTTTTGATGTAATAAATTGCCAATTTTAGAAGGGTAAAGAACAGAAATGGAAACGAGTATGCCTTTCAGGAGACTTTTGACTGTGCCATTATGAATAGTCTCCAAACAAACAGCTTGTTGCAAGCCATTCACATAGTAGATAGACATCCAATTGTTAGCCATGCAAATAGCCATATCCAATGGTCGGACAGCTGTTAGCTGGCTCTTAGAATGATTGGTAACCAGACTGTTGTAGAACTTACCCATGCCTACAGGCTGCTGGGTCTCATCTTTTTCTAAAATCTTATTAATAAATTGAACACGTTTTATGGGATCACCGATGTCTATCCCCACCCTTCTCACCATTTCTCTCAGGAACTGTCACATATCATACAAGATAAAACCAAAAAAGTAACACGTAGGAAAACCACAATTAAAAGTTATCTTTATAGTCCAGAATTGTATCCCTATAGCTGAAACATAGGTAAAATTAAAGCTTATTTTGTGTAACTATTGTAATACCTTTGTATTTCTGAGTGCAAGTGTGTTATACAGGCACACCTATAAACACAAATACAGCAGCATGTGCTGCTTGTATACTTATACACAGCTTTCTTATTCTTAAAGACATATTCTGAAGCTGCATACATCATGAGTAAATTTAGACTTTTAAATATCCATGAAAATCCCATGATGTCTAGGAAAGTCTTTCAGAGGTTCCTCTCAAGGGCACTGCACAATTGTATACTCATTGAATTATGGATGGATTTTCATGCCTCGGTGAAGTTTTAAATGTAGCAATAAAAATTTTTCTAATGAAAATTAAATGAAAATACCTAGACAAATTGAAAAAAAAAAAAAAAAAGCAAGTTGAAATCTTACTAGAAATCATGCTTCTGGAAGTACCCAGAACTACCCAAATGTTGTAGAATGCTTTAACTGGGCATTCATCCTGCTTGCAGGACTTGATCCGCAAGTCCAGGTTGTAATCAGAAGAGGGAGAAGGAGGATTTCTCTCACTCTTGTCTAATTCAGCAGTCTCTGACATTTTAGTAGCCAATACTCTTTACATAAAATCAGTGTCTGGGTTTAGGTAATCCTGTCTCTGGCTTCCTCCCCCTATTCTCATAGACTATGATGACCTTATCTTCCTCTTGCCCACATAAGGGCTTCACGTGCTTCACTCCTCTCGCTTGCACCAGGCTGCTGGTACATCTGGAGTCCTCATACTGTCACCTCTCCTTCCAGCTCTAGCAAAACCTAGGCATATTGGCTGAACTCTACAAATTCCTCAAAGACACTGACATGTCTCTGCACTGTGTTGCTTTCTCAGCTCTTTCACTTCTGGAGCAGCAATGCATATATTTGTGAGAAGTCTCTGTATGGCGCCAACACAGCTTCCTAGATTCTGTATTGATTCTTGTAATGATGTCATCACTCAAACCCACCACACTCAGCAGGGACCACAACTCAAAGGTTAGTGGTGACATGGGTGTGTTAAATTTGATTTCCACTACTTTCTAAAACAATTTGAGCCTTTGCTTTCTGCTACCTGAGTACTTGGATTAGAATTTTAGACTGAGATGGAGCCCTGCTGTGTGTCTTTTAAAGGTGCTGATTGATATGAATAATGGGCAGCAGAAAAGTTAGAATATAATCCAATAACCTTCTGAGTTAGTGTACTCAGCTGAGGTGACAGAAACCAAAGTTTCAGTCCTGCAAATGCTTATTGAAAGTGTTTTTCTAGATTCAGAATTAATTTTAAGATGTGAGTGCACACCTTCCCCACCATATCACATTTATTTCCTACCTTTTCTTACCTATCTTTTTCTTTATATACACTTTCCCTCTTTCTTTTCATCTCTTTCTGGCTCAATGACATTTTAATCATGCCAAACTATCAGGAACAATATTAGCAACACAAACAGACAGCAGAAGTCTACACATACACATCCATGTCATTCCCTCTTCAAGGCTCTATGTAAGAGCCTTTAAGAACCTAAGGCGATTTGCTGGGAGAATGCAGTTTCTTTCTAGAAAGGAGACAACTCAGCACAAATTTCCTGTCTCTGAATGAATATTCTAACCAGACCATGTTCTTGGCCTCCCAAGCCACCCAAACAAGATTGGAACAATTATGTGGATGGGTTGCAGTAGGTAGCAGAGGTTAGGTGCAGCATTACATGCCATCATGATGCCAAAGTCCATGTAGAGACAGCTCTGTGTAGCTGTTTTCCATATCTAAAGTTAGGACAATTACTGTGCTTTACCTCAAAGACATGTTAAACATTAAAAATCACAGTGGTGACAGAATAATTGAAATGAGGTCTAGAACTAAGTATCATTCTCCCCAAACTGCAAACAGTTAAAATAGAATTTGGAGGGATTGGAGTAGTTAGTATTCCTCTTGAAATTTGTCCCTGAGATACTTCTTGCTGAACATCAGGAATATGTGCATGCAGGAGCTTCTTGGATACATTAACAGTAATGAGATCATTTACTTCAGGGACTCCTTCAAGGATTTCAGAGGAAATATGGATAGTCATGTGGGACAAGACATAGTGGAGAAAGGAATACAGACCAAATTCACTTCCACCTCTGTTTATTTCTACCAAGGGTAAAGCCTCCACTGTGCTGGTGTTTTCCCCACATATATTCTTAAAGCCAAGCATTGCTTTCAAGGGGTGTCTAGGAGAAGACTGGAGATAACACTGGCAGTTATCACCCCATGCCTAACACCCAGCTGAACCGCGATGACATCTTTTTCTACTTTGTTGGCCATCCAAAGAGATGAGACTTTTCTCCCTCATTAACAAAGAGGGAGACATTGCTGCTAACACTGTGCCTTGTCCTGTAAGAGTTCAAAATGGGCTTACGGACTAATAGGTTTTCCTCTCGCCTAATACATGGAACTGAGTACAAGTATTGATTCTTTATTTTCTACAGCTATTTGGAGTCCAGCTAGTGTTTCCTCACTTTCAATTACCTTAAGATGTTCAATAATCCAAGAACCCTAGCCAGTATTTTCCAGGCCCTCCAGATTTCTTAACCATGTATCTTTTATTAATTATCTCAAACCCTGTTTTAATACTCCTTACAAGGTATCTGATTTTCCTGTTGCCGGATGTGAGTTCACTAGGTGAAAGTTACCATGAAACAATTTAACAGGAGCTTCAATCTCATTGTTTTTTACTAATTATTATTTATGTATCCAGTGCCCCAGGTGTCTATGGAGCTTAACAGGCAGTTTTAAAAAAAAAAAAAAGACCGTAGCCCAATTAACTAGAACAGTAACTATAAAAAAAGGTGTAAGTGTTTGGGAAAAGGGTGAGATGACAAGGATTATTGCAGGATTGAAAGGTCACAAATATGCTGACTGTTACAGATGAAACTTGCCCATTTATAGCAAATTAAAATAAAAAGACTGGAACAAAGACTGAAGGGCTTAGCACCGGGTGCCTAACTGAAAGCTGAAGGCTGTGGAAAGAGATCTGAAAACAGGAGAATCATTGTGCAGGGATAAGAAGCATGAAACAAACAAAAGCATGTGTCCCTTGTGAAACAAAGAGGCTAACGGAAGTAGAATCTGTAGGGTTGAAGGGGGAAACTAGGGTAAGTCAATAGGAGCGTAGAGGCAAACCTTTGCCTGGAAAGTGAGGGTGAAAAACTTTTTGCTAACATCCCTTGCTGTGCTCGGAGCTGCACACTACCACAGAGGAAGCTGTATGTGACTGAAAGACTGATAATTTAGTTTATCCACCATGGTTCTTGCAGCTACATTTGCCAAACTTCAGCAACGTTAAAGCTTTAGAAGAGGCTGACTTCCAGTGTCAGAAATTGTTTGACTATCAAGGACCACAGTTAACTGATTTCTCAGCTGCAGTCATTATGCATGACAGCAGAAAAAGTTGCACAGGTTGTTACCTTTCTGCGTGATTTCACTATGGGTCCTATGAAGAAACTTTTTCTTTCTCCTGAGTGAAAATGCAAGTGCTACTATCTTGAGCAAACCAGCACGCTGAATTTCATAGCTGCAGATTATCCAAATATTTCTGCCATATTTGAAGTGCAAATTCGCTTTCTAAGCAAATTGCATCTTTGATGACATGGGGAATTTACACAATTCTATGCAATTTTGAATTTATTAGTATCAACAACAGAGATGGTGTCAAATCTTCAGCTAGTAGAAGTTAAAAGTACTTCTCTTAACTTTACTATATTTACCTTGCTTAACTGCAGTTGAAAATGTGACTTTTCTCTTGATTTACCACAATATGTCATTTAAATTATTTCTGTATGTTTTTTTCATAATGATCTCTTGGTCCTGACATGAACATGCTAAGTGAAGCATCAGCACCAGAACTGCAATTACCACTTCAGATAACCTAAACCAAGAAAGACTGTTAAGATTAATTTTTCTTACAGTGATAAACAATCGTAAAAATCCTTGATGCTGCACCTATGCAGTTCATCTCTTCAATTTTATTTCTTCATATTCACAAGGTCTGTGATATTTGCTTCAGTGAAACTAACAATGGAAAAATAAAGTTGTTCTTTGATTTTGCCTGCCTTATTTCAGTGCATGCACTAATTAGTAAAATGCATTCTCTGGTAAACTGCTTTTAAGGATGCAGGCGTAGGTTGATCCTTCGTGATTATGGTGCTGCTTCAATAGTTCTATGTCCAGCAATGGATGGCTGCAGAACAATATCCAGTTTACTTCCTGGATACAAGTAAAAGTGAGCTATCTATCTCCTTTATTTTAAATATACCTCTCCTTTTCTAAGTAGAACCATTAGTTTTTATTGATGGGACTAATGCTTTGCATTTAGCCCAAATTACAATAGGAAAGGAGATGCTTAAGGGTAACTGGGTGATGAAAGGACTACATTAGTGTACAAGTCCAAAGGCTGCTGTTTCCTATTTGTAATGCTGAATCCACATGCAAGTCATATTTAAGCTATAAACGGTGGTGCCTAGGGAGTATATACTCAGATTGCCTTGAGAAACTAAATACTTTTATCAAATCAGCAGATGGACTTGTGTTCAAAAAACACTTTCTTGAACAACATGGATTTTCCTACATATACATTTAGATAATAAATAGAGATTTCACTAACCTAGACATCTGAATTAACATGTTGGCCCTGATCTTTTATAGTTTTACTTAGGGATATACACCATACATAATTTCAGACTACAGATAATTTCACACACAATACTGAAATTATTTTCTCCACTGTTTTGCCTTGTTTTAATAATCAGCAATATTGTGCAGTTCCACTACCCTCAAAATTTTTTCATCAGAGAACTGTTAGACTATGCCATTCATTTTCTCTCATCAGAGAAATATCATTTCCAGTTGGGAAAGTTTAATCAGTTGCTGCAATGAAGCCTTAGACACCAGAAGAACATGTTTTGGGCACTGGTTTGGAGGAAATTCCTGAATAAATGGACAGGCCTTAACTAAGTAGAAGAAACACATCCAGAGTGCATGATTTTCATCACGGTGGGGGAAAGAGTTTTGTTTCTCAGGGAGTGTCAATGAAGCAATAGTCTGTTTGGCTGAAGTAATTTTCATTGTAGTTGGAGGAGCACTGATAAACAGGAAGACATTATTGAATATACTTCAAACCATAGCAGCTGAGGAGGGTTTTGTTAACTCAGATGTCATTACTTGCAAAGTAAAGGGGAAGATAGGGTTTTCTGAACCAAGAGAAAAAGAATAGTAAGGATACATGAGTTTAATTACCTCCATGTCTGTATATATATATATATATAAGGAATATGTCAAATGATCAAGAGGAATGATACAGCATCTGTCAATGATTATGACTTTGGAAGCATAATGGAAATTCTGATGGGTGGATTCTGAAGTGAAATATCAGTTTGACTATAAGAAAGAAATCAACAGAAAGATGAGATGTCCTAGGTGTCATAAATAAATGCAAGCTCACAGCTACAACCTGACAGTACAAGTGGGGTACCGTATATAAAGCTGAATCATATAAAAATTGAGGGAATCTTTAAACCAAATCTATATATACCTAGTAAATGTCTTGTGTACCTCTTGTATAGCACTTTTGCACCAGTGTATCAAAGTATCCAGAGCCAAATGATCACAGCTAAAGCTGCAACAATTTAAATATCAAGGTAGTTAAAGGTTGTCAAATACGAACAAATCTGAACTTGAGTGTGCATAGGAGGTGAGTCACTGTAAGCTGCAATGAATTACACTCCCCATGAAAATGCAATATTTGAAAAATAATAAATAGCTAAGGTCAATATTGAGTGGGGTGAATATGGGTGGGGTTCAGAAGAAGAGGGAAAGAGAAGGAGAAATGCTAAGTGCAATCCAACAGAAGGCAATTCAATTTACAGATGGAGCAATGAAACTTTCTTCCCAGAGGGATCCAGAAGAAAATATTCATCTTTTACAAATAGATGAGAAGGAGAGGTGGTTCTTTCTGAATGAACAGAGGATGAGAATTAGTAGTAATAATCAGTTTCCTTGATCTGACATTAATAAGAAAAAAAAAATTGAACTGCCATGAATTTTAAATTACCATTAAAAATAACAAAGGAAACATACACTGGAATGAATTACGGTGGCACTTTAAAACTGCTCAGCATTAGCCTAACTTTGCTGAATTTAAAGCCAGTGGTAAAAGCAACACCGACTTTGACACAATTGGGGTCAGGTCAGTGTTGAATGCTTTTGAAAATTCTCCCCTCAGAGGATAACTGAACCATCAACCACAATTGTATGGTGAAGAGTAATACTTGCCAGACAAGTTGTTGTTGTTGTTGTTGTTGTTGTTTTACTTTATGGGAAAGCATAACAAAATTAGTAGATGATGAGAACAGTAGGGGAGGATACTTGTGTTTTAGAATGGTCAATACTTTTTCTCATGGAAACTTCCCATTAGGTCAATTTGGCAGGGACAGCAGCACTGCTCCACTGACTCTGCAATGGCTGTGACCAAGCAAGAGGGAGTACTCAGAAGCAGAGCAAGGCATATCATGGTCCAACTAGAGGAGAATGGTGAAGCTATCTAACTTTCCTGAAATTCACTCACACATAGAGATGGACACCACTATGAGACAAATCTGCTTTAATGTCAAGTCTTTGTACAGAAAGTACGGCTGTACTTGCCAAGTACAAAGTCACGATACTACCTAAGAAGTATTTTGATGACTGAAAAGATAGAAACAAGCTGAACACATATTTACCAGGAGAATGTGATTTTACCATCCAATAAAATGAGAATACTTAATCTTTATATGTGTATATCCTTAACTGCAATCAAGAAAAAAGAGCTTTGGAAACAGTTGTGCTGAGACCATAGGTAGACACAATTAGTAAACTGGACATTACATCTGAATTTCTAAGGCAATACATCAGGAAAAAAAATAAAAATTAATTCATTTTTTGAGCTCTTAGGGCTTAGTGAGAAATAACAATACTTGATAAAGAATACAGCAATAAAGCCCTATATGATTACATGACTATTACACTTTGTGATACTGCATTGTCAAAAGGATAAATCAACTGCATAAAACACAAAATGGGGAAGAATGATAACACAAGTAGTGTCATCTACGTTTTGCAGAATATAAGCTTAAATGCACTAAGCAAACAATGTATTATATTTTACAGTTGCATTCCCTGGCTTGGATGTCTTACAGAAATGATAGTGAAGAGATGGTTTAATAATGGATTTTGGTTGACTTTTTTGTCTTGTTAGCATTTTACCTAACAAGATAGCTTAAGATGTTAACTCAAGTAAAAACAAAAACAAAAACATAGTTTAGACATTTCCGTGGAATGAAGAAATAGTGAAAACTTTCTGGAGAGTAGCATGGCTAAAAAGGGAAGGAAAAAGACAGTTAAATTGAGAATGAATCGTTATCTCTCTCTTTTTTTTTTCTTTCTTTTTTTTTTTTTTTCTGATGCTGAAATCAGAAATGGAATTCCCTCATATTTATCCCTTGAGCCTGAGCAAGTTCAGATCTCTAAGGATTCTTTCTACTTACTCCCTTCTTCTTGTCTGGTAACATGGAAGGAGCATGAGCAAAAAGGCAGAACATCATGTGTAACAGAAATTATCCCAAGATATTATTGGGATGCAAACATTTACCTGCAGTTATGTGGTGAGGACCTTTATATGACAGTAGCTGCTTCAAGTCATTGAGACAATATCTCAAAAGGTATGTCTGTACTGCATTAGCTGTGTCCATGTACAGATTTCTATTCATTGTGGTTTAAGTCAGTTGTGCCCATACTGCTTAATTCTCTCTGAGTGTCTCTGTTTGGCAAGTAAATTTCCTAGCTCCAGGCCTGAGCCAAAGTGTGAGACAACTTACAGGGGCAGTATGGATGGCTGGGGAATTTAGGCTTGCATGCTAGCTTGAGCCATAAACTAACATGGCAGTGTAGACTTACCAATAAAGATTAGTATTATGAAGTCAGCCCAGTTAGTAGCTGGGGATGCTGAGCCAAATGACCTCATAGAGTCTGCATCTTGACACCACAAGCACCTATAAATAACAAGCAATATTATACAGGACACACAAATAGAGTTACATTTTTCCTATAGACATTTATGCCTAAGCCAGGAGAGGAATAGCTCAATAACTTCTAAATACAAGACTGTTAGTCAGATTTAATTTTCCCCATTCCATCATCAATCACTAATAAGGACTATTGCCTCTTGTGATTTTTATCATGGTCATGATATTTGATATTTCTCTGTAAACCCCCCTTTTTAAGAGCCATGTGATTACATCAGACAGAAAGTTTGCAGACTTTTGGTTATGGAGAAAAGCTTTTTATTATTATTACTGTTAATTTTTTAGGAAAAAAAAGGTTATCGAAAAAAATAAAAACAGAAAATTTCTAAGTTCTTATTTTTTGAAGTGTCATTATTTCTGTGGCCTGATGTGACTTTAACATCTGAGGTTAACAACAGGAAGTTACTGTTGTGTTCAAAAAACAAAAAAACAACAAAACCATGTCCCCTAAGGAACCAAAATAAATTGCTCTAATGTTTGGTAACCACCAGCTCAGTTTTGATCTGAACCAGGGACATCTAGTTACTTGTAGTCTTTTCTCTCACCTTTCCTCTCTCGCCCAAATACTTCTTGTTCTCTCTTCTGTTAAGATGGTTTGCTTCTTTAAACAGCCCTCAGAATAATTCAGTCTTTTTGATGTTATGGAGTATTTTCAATGTAACGAAGAAGAAATGGTCATTTCAGAAGAAATGTCAAGAACTATAACATATTTTATGGTGAAAAATATTTGAAATTTTCCGTATTGGCTAGGATGTGCAGTTTCTAAGCCAATTGTCCATTCTGCATTATGTAGTATCCCACTATTATAAAAGACATAAAGACTTTTCTTTTCTACAGCCTGTCATGCTGTTTTCAGAACCGATTGTCATTTTGTTTCATTACAGACTTAGTTTTAGTGATTCACCTTTTTAATGAGAGCAGAAGGGAAACAGCAAAGAAAACATTTCTCTAAAATGTTTTCAGAAAGACCCACTGGAATTTGAAATGGGCCTTATTTGGTGTACTTTGCATAATTTGTTACACTAAATATGAAACAGATTTCAACTGCAGCTGTAGTGCATGTGTTACTCAGAAAAACTCAAGCCTCCCAGAACACAACTGTTGGTTTATTCAGAGTTTGTCAAAATTGTATTCTCTGGGCGGAATGACACTGAGTGAAAACACCATGCAAAAAGGAAGAGAAATAAACAGTCAGGAGCAGACACTGTCCACTGAGGTTTCATACAACGTTTGCTCTCCCTCACCTTTGTTTTTGGCAAACTACGTCATTACTTCATGTTATGTATACTGACGGAGAAAGCAGCTAATATTTTAGCAGTCTGTCTGATCAGCATTATTGTTATCTCATGGGAATATATACAATAAAAGAAACACACACCTTGTCCCTGCACGGGGGATTTCCTAGTATTTCCTAGTTATACCCATCAGGCACCAGCCACCACCACTGCTCTATCATTGCAATCCTTCTTTGAAGCCAAGTAAGGCTGTGCAAACTTCAATTTGAGCTAGTAAAATGGCTTCAAACAGGCATTATGCTTCTCTGGAACAAATGGTGACTTACAGTAGGTCTGTTTCTGTTCTGTCTTTGCTAATGTGCTTTGAATCTACAATTCTAACAACTACAAAAAACAAAACAAAACAAAACAAAACAAAACAAAAAAACCAGCTGGAACTCATGTTGCTGTGTTGATATGAGCTCCCCAACATTCAGTGCCTGCCTTCCCAGCTAGAGGGTAATCACTGCTATCTCAGGGTAGTGCTTGCAGACATCAATCTCAGCTGCCTCATATATGTCTAGCTATAGCAGAAATTGGACCTTAACAATGAAAATTTCCAGGTCTGGCAAAACTGAGAATTCTCTACTTCTAAATAAAGATCTGGGATAAATAATAAAAGAACAGAAGATTTACAGCTTAGCTTTTAGGAATCAGGAGCTGTTTCTTAACTATTTTCATCTTGCAACAGAATGCAGTAATGGATCAAGGTAAGACTCGTCTGCACTATTGCAATGAAAACACATAACAGAAGAAGTAAACCCATGACACTTCTTAATGTTAAAACTAATATTTCTTGCAATAAAAGCCTAACTTTAGTTGCTCATTATTTGGCATAATGTTAACATCCAAGCAAGATTCTGCCTGTGAAATACTTTGTGATCCTTCTTGGTCCATTTTGGACAGCACTGATCCTGTGCACATGAAGTACATCAGGAAGAAGGGTCCTTTCTCATGTTGTTGACTAGAATAATGGAGAAGGGGAACAAGAAAATGGTGTGAAGCTTTGCATTGGAGCTAAACTTGTATCAAGGGGAGAGCAGAGCAGGTATGTCCAGAGAAGTTTATGATATTCAAATGGACAGAAGCACAGGAGATAGGTAAGGAGATTAAGTGTTAGTTCTGTCCTTCCCTTTCACTTTAGAAAACAGAAAGTAATCATGTAATTAAAATCATATGCACAAGTGGCAATTAAAATTATATAAGAAACTGAAATTTCTTAACTTTTGTTCCTCTTTAATGCATTTAATATAATTCCCATTTGGGTTCAAGAAATGCCTCAAGGAATAACACACTCTAAGAGCTAAAAATCTGAATATGGTTGACTCAAATTTCAGGGATAATTTTGTAAATGTTTCTTTCTTATGCTTTAAACTACAGCAAAGTTTGCTCTTTTAAATTTGCTAAGTGTCTTATTCTGGAGGGATTTCTATAAGGTCCTTTCTCTGATCTACTACTGTGATGCAACTTGGGATTTCACAGCATTTGAACCTATGAACTTCATCAGGTAAAACATGGAACTCAACAGTTGCAGCTTGACAACTAGCTGATTAGTGAAAAAGACCAAAAAAAGCTGAAAAGCTTTCACTATGGCTGAGCCAATAGGAAAGGATATAGTTATTTTTGTTGACAAGGGTCCACTTTGTGAAACATGAACAGGCATGCTGCTAGAGATATAAATCTAAGTGCAAAAGCTTTAGTGGACCTTTTCTATGCCTTTCTCCCTGGTGTTTTGGGACTAGGTAAGTACTTCACCATCTGAGAAATGCTTCAGTAGGCCCTGATCTTACACCAAAAGAATTCAGTAATAAAACTCCTGAGAAAAATCAAATCTTTAATTTCCAAGCCAAACCATTAATTTCATGCAACAACTTCATCTCTTCTCCTCTTGCCAGTTGTTCCTCTTGTAACCTTCCTTTGTCCTAAAACTATCACAAACAGTTTAATTCAGCTTTATAGAAAATGAACTAGCCATTGCTAGGTAGGAACAGCTGACATGTAAGCTAGCATTTGGTCACCTAGATCCAAAGATGGACGACCTTCAGAAGGGAGGCATTGGAAGTGTTGGATGTCCAGGATAAAACAACGAGGAAGTGGCTCCAATCCTAGGAAGCAGAGAAGATGGGATGATACTATAAGAGAAGGGATACAGTGACCTGCATATAACTATCCATGTATACTGCACTCTTCCCACATCCAGATGTCAGACCTTGTCAAATCTTTACAGGGAAGACCTGTGAGGGAAGAGATTCAGATACAAAAGTACATCTTGCATATTCATTTTCTGTTTTAAAACATTAGGTCTTTGAATCTTAAGTGTAATTATTTTTCATGTCTTTCAAATGTGAAGTGAAGCAACATTGATCAGCAGGCTTTAAAAAACATGAATCTGAACTTGGAATGTCAGAAATAGTCTCTGAGTATATAAGGTTGAAGTGATGAGAAATAAAAGGATTTTATGAGAAACTTAAAGCCACACACTGCCTGTCAGATCAAGCTAGTCCCCAGTGCAAAGAAAATAACCGGGCTCTGAATGGGTATGCAGAGAAAAAAAAAAAAAGGAATAAAAAAGAAAAAAAAAAACAGAAATAGTACTTTCTAAATGCAATTGATAATTATCTTTCAACTTATAGAGGACAATTTAGGATATTTTAAAGTTTAGAGAACTTAGAGTTTTCCATTGTCAGTATGTTCAGACTTATACACATAATTTTATTTTTTTCCTCCTTTTGTTTTCCTTAATTAAAACTGTTGTGGTTTAACCCGGCCGGCAGCTAAACACCACACAGCCGTTCGCTCACCCTCCCCCCTCCCTCTCTGGGATGGGGGAGAGAAACGGGAAAGTGAAGCCGGTGAGTTGAGATAAAGACAGTTTATTAAGACAGGAATATAATAATAACAATAATAATAATAATAATAGTGATAATGATAATAGTATTAATAATAATAATGTGTAAGAAACAAGTGATGCACAATGCAATTGCTCACCACCCGCTGACCGATGCCCAGCCTATCCCCAACCAGCCAGCCCCCCCACCCCGGCCAGCCACCCCTATATATTGTTTAGCATGACGTCAGATGGTATGGAATACCCCTTTGGCCAGTTTGGGTCAGCTGTCCTGGGTCTGTCCCCTCCCAGCTCCTGCTGCACCCCCAGCCTGCTCGCTGGCAGGACAGAGCGAGAAGCCGAAAAGTCCTTGGCCTGGTGTAAACACTGCTCTGCAACAATTAAAACATCAGCATGTTATCAGCGCTCTTCTCATCCTAATCCAAAACATAGCACCCTACCAGCTACTGTGAGGAAAAATTAACTCTGTCCTAACTGGAACCAGGACAAAAACTTACAAGCTGAAGACTGTAGCTAAAAATTTCATGTAGACCATTCCCAAATAGGTTTTAGACTCCCAGAAGAAACATCCAAATCTATCTCATTGGGGCTGCTCTGTCATTACGGTACAATCTGTCATATGTGTCTTTGCAAAGGAACGAAATGCAGTGTTATGTCTAGGAAGTACAGAATACAGATAACTGTTTTTTAAAGTAATTTAGACCTTAGCTTATTTCTTAGTCTTTTCTGACTTGTTACACGTCTAAGAATTAAGTGTACAAATTAGTTATTTAAGTTCCCTGTCTAGTTACTAAAGAGAAGATGGTAACTCTAAACAGTGATTCATTCCATCCTAAAAAGGTTAGGATGAATTGCCTGCTGGAAATATTCAGCTCTTCCTACTGATTACAGATGACCACCAGAGGTAAGTATCTAACATTTAAGTAATGGTAGATCCCAGTTTCAAATAGCTCTTATTGAGTTCTAATAAACAGAATTATGATCTTGACAAGGAAAAACAAAGGACAGATTATGTATTGGTATAAACAGACAGTTCTGTCAAAGTCCATGGTTATACTGACTTCAAAATCACTGTGTGCCTTCTAATGTTATTACCAGGCACAAGGTACAGGAATAAGAAAGAAGTGGACTTCTTAACTTCTTAATAAAGTGGAACTGTTTGAGGATTTGACAAGTGTTACAGGGATAAATCTCTTCAGTTATAACAGTTTAAGTTGGGAGTAATTTCATTTGAAGTCAATAAAAAATGCATGAGAGTAAAATTTTGTGGAAGCAAAGAAGAATTAAGAAACTAGGTGTGATCCAAAGCTCATTGAAATCCATGCAAAATTTTCTCTTACTCTGCTGAATTTTGGATTGAGCTCCTTCTTCCTTGGGTAACAACAACAGCCCAGCTTCTTAGTGTTGCCAACATTTCTGCAGTAGTCAGCCATATACTGCTCCACTGAATCTAGGAGGGTATTGAAAGCAGTGCTCTGTTGAATGGATTTGTACAAAAGAAATCGATAGTTCCTGGGGACATTTGCTGTCTCTTTACCATGTAAACAGAGGACTAAATTGTATGTTAGAGTGGCTATGACATCTCATTTTAACTCTCTTCCACATTTCTAACACCATCTGTTACTATTCAGTAAAAATGGTTGAGCTGCCTGTCCAAATAAGAGAACAAAGATTTATACCTTCTTTGTGGTTTAAATATCCAGGTATCTGTTCACCTCTCCATGCTTTAAAAGTTTACAAATCAAAAAAAAGTTACTAGTAGCTATATGAATAGAAGATCTGCATTTGCATCATATTTAGGATTGATCTCCCCTTTCTATATCAGAATTATAATCTCCATAATTCATAACTTTTAATAGAAAGCTTGAAGTTCAAAAAATGTAGTCAGCTTTTTTAAAAATCAGTGTTGACCTAGTTTGATCTCAATGAGCAAGCAAAACCAGGCAATAATGTGTAAAGCTGGCAACAACTATAGGAACAAATAAAACCTTTTTATTTTTTTTTTTCCTTAAGTCTTGGAGAAGAGAATAGCACACAAAAAGAGCTCAAAATTTCAATGATTTAATGTTGCTTCAATGCTGAGTTTAAGTATAAAAGAATCTCTGAGGCTCTTCAGGATGTGCCAACAGGTCAAAGCACTTTCCACTAACTACTTCTTAATAAAGTGGAACTGTTTGAGGATTTGACAAGTCCCATGGGTCAGGAAACATATTAAACAGCCTTAGAACATTTTTCTCTTTCACTATTGAACAAATATTGTATGATGTATAAAGCAGTCCTCCATTCTTTTCCCTGCCATACACAGATCTCTTTCAATGTCTTTTTTGAGGGTGAGGGTAGAAGGACATTCCATTTTAAACATAAATCCTACTCAGTCCCAAAACTGAGGGGAAAAAAAAAAAAAAGACCATCTATGAAGATGGAGAGTTAAAAGGATGAAGTGAAAAGAAACAGAAAGAGTAGGAAGTGAGACTGAAAGAACAAGGACAAAAATCAAGGGAAGGAACAGGATTTTTGGTGCTTTTGCTGTTCATTTCTCCCTTCTTTTTCTTTAATTCTCCAGTTGCATAGTGGAGAATTCTGTTATGCATCTGTTACCACTGTGGGTTTTTTTGTGTGTGTTTTTTGTTTCTTTGTTTGTTTTTCCTTTTATCCTTTTTTTTTCTATTATAACTTATTTTATATAAAAGCCTTAAAACGATCATGTGTTTTAAATACTTGTTCCTTGAAGCCAAAGTCACCAACACAGAATGTGCTGTTTTCCTGTGAAAGAAGATATATTCCAACTTTATATCATCTCTACAAGCAAAAGGCAGTCAAGATCTAACTCACAGGCTGTCATCCAGAGAACTTCATCTCATCTCCAAGCTCCTGACTCTCCAGTCATCTCAGAAATCACAGAACACAAACATTTGTCCTAAATTGTCATATCCAGAGGTAGGGTAAACACAAAGATAAGCAGAAGTTTACTATTATGTTTATTTTATAGAGTGAGTTGAAGTATTCCTCTACTTAGGCACTCATTGTTCTGATTATTATTATTATTTTTTAACAATTTACAACATTGCCACTGCAATGACATGTTACGAATTCTTCAGGACCTGTAAATTCACGTTTTCCTAACAGAAGCAATTTTCTTTAGCTGAGGAATATGCAGACAGTTTATATTGACATTAGCATTTTGTCCATCTAAACCATGAACATACCAGCCTGAATTAATTAATTGCTGAAGTACTTAGGACATCTTACAGTGAGTCACGTCCCTTCTTGTGACACACCATAGAAATGGAATATAAATGAACAATTGTATTTCCATTAACTGGCATATCACATATTAATTGATAAGCATGTCTCAATCAATAGCATCAACAGCACATATAATAGCTGTCTGTTGATATGGTAGAGAAGAAACTATTCTGTAAAAAGATAAAATAAATGCACAGAAACATTTTTCACTTTAATGCATGGTGTTATAACATATATATAACTTAATTTTATTAATAACTCTACAAATATCATGCTGAAGACATAATCAAATTTATCAAATGTCCTAACACCTTAGGTCAGGTAATTTGTTGACTTTTCTTATTTTCTGGAATTAGCGAATTATTAGCAATAATCATTTAGCACAATATCAGCTGCAGAGTGAGAACCTTATGCTTATTGTATTTAATCCACTGGGTCTCTTTGTACTAAAGATGTCACTACTTAATGTAAGTGTTCTTTATCTTTCTTAAAACAAAATCATTACCGCCTTAAGATTTTCTCTTTATGTTTCTCCCAGTGTCACAAACAATCACTTTTTCACACCTTTTAAAGACTGACTCCCTAGTTCCTGACAATCTGGCCTTACATCCCCCACAGCCCAAAGAAAGCTGCAAATACAATCCCAGAAAGCCATATTTTATTTTGACCTGTTCCTCTTTCCTTTGGAAAAGAAACAAACAAACACAAACAAAACAAAACAAAACAAAAACCTGAAGAACAGACAAGCAAGTGTAATATATTACCTCTGGTGGCTTAGCTGGACAGCCGCCGGAGCTTGTAATAAGGATGTGGTAATACACCGCAAGGAATCTGTAGACTCATAAAACTTGACCTTATAAATCTCTGCGTTTATCAATTCCATACAGCAGCCACTCCCTGTGGTGGAAGTCTCAGACCAATAAACCTGCAGTTGATAACCATACAATTTATCCTCAATTTTCCCCTCCAGGCCACCTAATCATGCTATATTAATACTGTCTGTAAAAAATTGGAATGTCACTTAAAAATAAAGATACCACCCGATTCTTGTCATTACTTTACAATTAAGATGTTAAGTAAACAAGATTACAGTGATATCCAGAACTCCAACAATTTAATCTTTTTTTTTCACACTTGTTCACATCTCTTTGTTTAAAGTTCCCACCCTCTTCCCCAAAAACTTCTTTGCTTGTTTTTGTTTTTATAAAAATATCACTTTCTGAACTACATGAGTCCTTTCTCTGGACAGCAAACACTTCAGAAACAAGAAAAAAAATATATATTTTTTTTGCTGCAGGGACCACTGCATTCCCCTTCTATGAAGAGATATCATATACTCAGCATCTTCAGTGGCCTTGTTTGAAGTCAAGGTGACCGTGATTTGGTGCTAATGATTGTAACCTGAATTTCTTTTGAACATGGGTCTGTGCGACCCAAATTCTATGTTTCCTTGTGAAAAGCACCTAAACAAACACAGTAATCCCTTCATTTGATTCTCATGCCCATCCTGTATACAGTGCTTTACACTGGATACACTTATTGAGGTGCAGTGAGAATGATTTCAGGTTAATTCTGGTTTTCAGTCAAGAAAATTCATTTAGTGTAAACCTTAAAAAAAAAAAAAAGGAAAATAAAAAGGAAAATAAATGTAAGATATCCTGATTCATTCTCTTACACAGTGTTTCATCTTGAATAGAATGGCTGACTCCAAAGAATATTTCAAAATTGTTTTGAAGGGCACTGGAATAAAACAGGCTACAGAAATTTAAAATATGACTCATGAGAAATTAGTAAATAAGCTCTGCATGCCACTGAATGACTACAGGAACTCCTACCTGTAGGCAGATTAATTAGCATTGTTCAAGGCAAAGTGAGAAAGGACTGATCCTGAAAATTCTAATTTTAGACATAACTCCAGAAAAGCCAAAGGATCCATCAATCCCATAGCTGGGCAGTTTTAATACATTTATTTTTTCAGGATTTATGTCCTTGAAATGTAATTTTTTTAATAAAGATCCATTTATATTTGAATATTTTAATCATGTGATCATTTAAAAATGTTTTTAAAGATATGTTAACAAATTCACAAGACAGAAAGAAATTATGTTTTGATACCCTGGCTCCTTCAGTCAGTGGGAGTTATGCCACTGATTTTATTGGTGCTAGGATTTTTCTCAGTTTCTGGATACAGTACCATAAATCATCTAACATAAAGCAGTTCTGTATTTAATCAGTTCACTACATCTCAAATCAATTAAATGCATCTCGCAAATTATCTTGTAGTTCAACAAGTACTGCATTTCAGACAAAATGTAATGCTTACTATACTCTTTTTTTAAAATTAAAAATTGTTTTTACTCTTTATCAAGGTGAGCATAAAAGTAAACTGGTATTCAGACTGTTTATTCAAGCTGGTGGAGTCTTTTATTGTAAAAACGTATAATGGGAAAGGTAAACTGCAAACACTGGATCTGATTCTGCAGTGACCACTAACCGCAGAAGTTGTATCTCTTTTTTCTTTTGTAGAAAGTCATCTGCCAGATCTTCAGAGAGTAATCCCATTTCATCAAGCTAGTTTCATGGAAGAATTTCATTTCCAGTTATTTGAATGACTAGGATTATATATGTAAGATTTGCAAATTCAAGTGCTTGTCATCACGGTATAACTTTTTGGCAGATGATTCATGCAGAACATGTCTACACTGCATAAGGTAGAGGATAGAAAAGAACTGGGAAGTACTACTAGTCTGAGAAAAATAAAAGGATATCTAGTGCGGTGTATTGCTCAGGGACATGTCACTTCTCCTACATGAGGATTATTCTCCTTAGCAAAGCACCTGGTGAATTAGGTAAGATTATTTTTCTACCTAAACTGGCTTGTGCAGAATCAGCACAGGTATGGGTGCATGAAGCTTACCTCCCTTTCAACACTCAGGTTAGCTGTCAGAGATCTGGCACCTCTGCATTGCCTCGTGGTCAGGCTGAAGCAGCATAACCATCCAAATACTTAAGTGGTCCTATTCTTTGGCAGAGGTAACGGGCTTCATTCCCTCCTGAATGACGTTTTCCTCTCATTTGCGCTTCTGCAGAAGTAGTATGTATAAAATACTATCATTCCCCTAAAAGGTGCTCAGAGCTTCCTGCAGCTGCTTACATAGGTCCTCAGAAGACTGTAAGAGGTCAAACAGCTGAGTTTAATGTGTTCCCTTAGGATGAAGACGCAGAATAAGAAATTTGACAAGGGTTCTTTTTTAAAAAAAAAACCCTACTCATTGCAGATGCCACCTTATTTTCAGGTATTCCCAGTATTAGCTTTTGCTCTGGGACCTCCCCAGGCCTCTGAACACCTACAGTGCCTGTCTACATAGAACTGCTGAAACAGTCATGGTAGAACAGCTGCTGAAGGATAGTCTATTCTAACAGAAAAGGGATTTAATCCTGCAACAATCACTAGATTTCCAAACAAGAGTTGTCATTTTAGAGTAAAAAACCTTATTCCGGAACAGCAAGTTCACCTGGGGAGTTATTTCACCTTAAATACAGGTCAGAACAACCATGGGCAAGCTCAAAATGTCACATCTAAAGAAATAAATGTTGTGTCTAAAAGATCTGACATTTTTTTTCTTGCCCTATAATTTATAGTTTTATTGCTGCATTAGACATTTTCTTAGAAGATCTTGTAGCAAGACTGGGACCTAACTTTATATATGCTTGTATAGTAAATAGAATGAAATCCTAGTCAGAAGAAAAACTCTGTCTCAGATGTTATGTTTTTTACAGAGAAACTGAACTCTCCACAAATAATATGGAAAAGATTTTCATGTGTACCATGATCTTCTGAGTTAGATAGAGTACATGAAACTCTGTTTCTTACAACGGACACCAGGAAATGTGAGAAATATTCAGTGCTGATCAAGTTGCAGGGGGCAAGGAAGCAGAGTTTCCTGGCAGATGGAGTAGTGGGCTGACACTGTGGAAACAGTCTCTGTTTCTGGCTCCTTCACTGATCTTCTGTATAGGATTTGTGATAATTTCAGTGATTGCTTTGGTAACATACTCAAAGACCTCACACGGTATGCAGATAAGTGTTGTTTTTTGTTTGCTTTTTTTTTAATATTGAGGATATCTATGCAGTTTGTATGTTCAGCAAGTCTTAAAGAAAACATAGATTCATTATTTTTAAAATTTTGATTATTTTTCAATATATACATAATCTCTTAGACATTCTTCTATTACAATGTTTCCTGGAATAACTGACAAGTATGGCAAGTTACCTTGAGACTTCTAAAAGCAGAATAGTTGATTCATTAATGCTTGTGCAACAGAGATTCTGACTATTTAAATTGTCCTATAATCAGCCAATAAGAACAGCAGAATCATTATTTGAACAATTACTTGGTGATCTGTTATAGCAAGTACTATTTATTAGTCATTTTGCAGGCAAAATAAATACATTTTTGGAAAAATATTACTAATTATTCCTTTCAGGCTTTGTTGGCTTCCATTGTTGTTTGGGGAGTCCTGAACACAAATCCTTGTTACTGCTGTACAGATCTGTGTTCTAGGTCAGGAGAGCACTTAAATGTCTGTAAGGAGTTGGTTTGGACCTCAATGAATAGGATAGAAATGTGTGCTTAAACACACCCTTAAGAGAGCAGCCTTCTGATTACATGCTAACTCTGAATTGTTTCATTAGTCTGTAGTTAATCCAGAGAAAGGGGAAACATATTGTTTCCCTGCATAGGGAGACAAGGTGGGAGAGCACCAAAATCATCCTCCTGACTGGGGAAGGTAATAGGGGAAGGACTCTCTACCTGTTACAAGCACAGCATTGATGTGGTGGCAGAACAAGCACTACATCTGGTGGCTGGCATGGAAGAGCAGATTATTGCATGGTAGTGGTTCAGCACATCATGACAAGAGAATAAAGAGACTCTTTCACATCTTCTATATCCCAGAAATAGTGTAGAAATGTCTAAAACCTGTCTGTATTTTAGCAAACACATTGAGCTTGATCTACAGGATATCAGATAGGGCTCTTATTGTCTAGCTGAGGTGCAAAATAAGCATGTTTTCTAAAGTTTTTTCTCTCCTACAAAATGTGGAGAAAAGTGTAACTTTTCCCCCCCCGACAGTTGTGAAGAAGGCATATTGGTTTATTTATTTGCTTTTAGCACAAGGTTACAGAAAACTATTTTACTAGAAGAAAAGAAGCTAGGCATAATTCTTGAAGGAAAGCATTTGTTTTGGATGAATATAAAGTCCTAATTAATTCAGCATATTTCTTACGCCTTGCATTTTATCCTTTTTTAATTAACTCATTTCTAAGCTTTAAACCTTGTACAAAAATATTTTATTGGAATTTCATTACCATTGTTTTCCTTGGTAAGGCAGCTTATAATCTTCATGATATTATTGTAAAGCCATCACTAAGCAACATGCTTTGGCATTTGTATAAGCCTTTGTCCACCTCCCTCCCTCCACCCAAATGCACACATTTGCATTTACTGTTAAAATATTATGGATGCTGACACCAGTTTAGCCACAAGACCTGGTGTTAGACTGTCTCTAATTGATTTAATTATTCATAATTGCTCAGCTGGGGCTTATGTGTACTTCAGCATGATTAAGGGAGAACATACAAGTCTGCAGCTAATGATGTGTTCCATCATAATTTACAACCGTGAAGTTGGTAGAGCTAAATTGTATAGGCATAGAACATTTCTAATCCTGTTTAGAATGTTTTTTCAGTCCCTGCCAAAAGAAGAAGAAAGAAATAACCCAACCACACTTCTCAAGCTCCTCATAAGTGAGTTTTAAGAAAAGATTGGAGAAGACTGTCTTTTTTTTTTTTTAATTAAAATAGTTGGTAGAAACAGAAAATCAACAGATCTGAGTCTGTTGCATGTGATATAATTGTAATACATTTCTTTTTGTTACCTCTTTTCTAAATGTATTTGCTCACCCTTCCTTTTCTAAGCATACTTGCTCATCTTGTGCTAAAAACAATATGATGAAATATTCTGTGAAAAATGTCATTTGTGATCAAAAATAGAAGTAGCTTCTGCCAATATGATGCATGAAAATGATCACACAGTGGTTTCCCTAATTGTCACCAAACATGTTTTCATAATTAGTTCAAGACAAGCAATTCTGACAAAGCCATGTACATTTTATGAGACTACATCTCTGAATACTGTTATTGAGGATTGGTGCCTTTCTTGTCTTTCAACAGTTCCTTACACATGATGAACACTATTGGGGAAAAAAAATAGCAAAAATGCTAAAAATGAAACATGATTTCCAGTACCTAGTAACTATATAATTTCAGATTGGGACTCTTTTTGGCTTCTGATTGGGAAAAAAAATATTTTTTTGGAAGTATACACATCAGGAAACCAAAACAATGATGTGGTATGCTGTGCATGATTAATATTTTTGAGACTTCTATAGTCCTAACATTGTTAGTATTAAATTGAGAGTTTCTTGTGAATTCACTCAGACTAGATCCTTAACTGGAGAGAAAAAGTTTCAGGATTGTATTCATTGTAATGTTAGGCAGACAGGCTGGTGATGCAAACTAGAAAATGCAGCATCGTTGCCGTCATAGTACAGGCAGTGTGGCTTTGTCTGGAGCAAGTCTCGACTGCAGCAAACATGGCATTAACTTTCTGTGGTACTTTGTATTTTGGACCCCTCTAAACAAAGAAGGTTCCAAAAACGAAGGTTCTTCCCCAAGTCCTGGTTCCTAACGCAGACGTTTTTTTCTCAGACCTTTGGAGAGACACAAAACGCAGCATTTAGAACCGCAATGTATTATCAGAAGGATGTAATTACAATTATTTATTTTAGCTGGTTCTGAACCAGGGAATCCTGATATGAAGCTGGAGCCAGTAAAGGCTTGAAAAACTACTGACAATAAGCAATTCTTCATGGAACAAAACTATTACAATAGAGAGCCTTTGATCTTGCCTGTCTCCTGTTGCCAATTGAACTTTGTCACCATGCACTGTCATCCACAAGGGAGCACTTTTGAATTAAGCAGTCTACAGCAATTTAGTCTGTTCCAGCTTTGAAGTGCCAACATCAGTCAGGCCAGTACTAACTTTTTTCATTAAATTTTTTTTGAGTTCTCTTAGGAGTTTAGCAGTCCTGGCATTTAGATAACTAAAGTCAAGAAACCAAGGCACTAAGACATCAAAAGCAAGAGGGGCCCCTAAAATACAAATGTGAACAATCATTAGGCTCTAATGGTGCACTTCATTAATGTCCACTTCAAAGCAAAAGTTTACTGACTTTGGGATTGACTAATTTACACATTGTGGGAAATTGCTGCCAGCCATGCATGTAACCACTAAATGTTTCTGGAATAAATAGAAACGCCCTCTTCCTTCAGAAATCAGGAACTGCAAACTGAGACTTTAATTGCAAGATGGCCTTTCATTTGAATCGGAATGGAAAACCTGTCTAGCACATAAATCACTAAAGCTGCTTGTCCTTATCATGCAGACACACAGATGTCAATCAACATCCTTTTGCAAATTTCTCTCCGTTCCCCCACACTCTGCAGCTAAAAAGAAGTATCACAGCACTATCTGTTTTTCTTTTGGATGTGCTCATTTATTTGGAATCTCCAGAAATTCTCGTCTTACTTTGGAACCTAGAGCCTACCGGTAAGTCAGTATCTCCTAAGTGAAGCTGGGTGCTACACCACTGAGACTGAGTTTCTTTCAGGGGGAGGGAGAAAAGTAGTAGTGCTGTAACTGGTTGTGGTAACTGGTACACATAGTACCACCGTACTAACAAACTGCATTCATACTCATCCAGTCACATATATATATATATACATATATATATATATAAAATTAACTAAGCAGAATAAGTAGAAATGTTATTCAGATAATCAGAATGAAAGCCTACCTTGCGAAGAAGCGTCTGCAGTACACAAACTATCCAAGCAACAGCCTCACACAGAAGTCTAAGATGATGTGGCCCAGCATGTGAAAGAACTGAGCACATGCAAACTTTCTTATACTGCCAGTAAGGATTGCCTGCGTTACAAAATGTGGTTGTGTTTGAATGGAATTGTGATAACTGAGTGAGAGGACAGGGGGCCACTCACAAGTTAGAGGTCAATGGAAGCCAGAAAAATTGTGTTCAGCTGATGCTATGCTGAATACAATTTGTCCTTGTCTAAACACTAACCACTAAGAGATGGTAACATCCCGCCACCTAACTAGATTGTTTCCAATCTTGTTCAAGCACTATCAAACCTTTTATCTAGACAAGCCTCGCTGTGGCTGTAAAATCTCAGCCCCTTTGAAAAATCAAGATGTTGGTTCTTATGTGCAAAGAAGCCTAGAAAACATTTTGCTTAAAAAGGATCTGCATAGGATTGCCAGAAATCCACACTTTAGGATGAATGCTTAGAAAAAGAAAACTATTATGGGTATGTATTGGGCAAAATATGGAGAGATGGTTGCCAAGGACTGCGATGAAAATAGGGAAAAAATTATAATGCTTCTGCTTTATATTTCAACTAACTTCCTTAATTTTTAGCAATTACCTTCTTGTTGCAACATTTTAATAAAAGTCTGTGCCTTCATGCCTGGTAGGGAAGCTAACTTGCCATGGGCAAGAATGGCAGAAAAAAAAGGGGGGGGGGGGAAGGAAAATGGAAAAAAAAAAAAACCACTTAGCAAACCACAAATTTCAGAGACCTAGTCACATCTGTGTTTTATCAGCTTTTTCCGGATAGTATTACACCAAACAATTGTCTGCAGATCGGTAGACAGCTGAGACTTTAAAGTGCTGAATTACTGAGAAAATGCTAGAGATAAAAAACAGCACATGTATCCTATCAATGTAATGAAACCAACCTGCTGCTAGCGCCATAGTGCCTTAGTTCTAAGTACCCTGTAGAGGAACGGAAGGCTTTCATTTAACTCTTAAGAGGAAAGCAAGGGAAAGAAGAGTAAAGGTCATCTAATACCAGCCTTAATCACAGAACTGAAATACCCTCAGATATATGAAGGGAGGAATGCTTGGCGTTCAAAATAAAACACCAACTGCAGACAACAAGAGTGTGTCTGATGGTACTGGGGGTAGCATTTCCTGTTGGAAATTCCCAAGACTTAGGCTGATGTCAAGTGGAGTTACAGATGCATAGAGCATAGCAAAAGATGAAACTAAAAAAGCTGGGTACTCAAACACTGCCACATAAAGGCCAGTTCAATCTACTAGAAAACTCTCCAACAGAAGGTAGATTCAGTACAGAAGATTCAGTACAGCAGCCAGAAGGTACACTGGAAATGAATAATGGATGTTTCCTGAATGGAGCATGGTTATTAAGCATCAGAGCTACTACCAAATGACAGATGTAAAAGTCTAAGTTATGTTTAGAACTCCAAAAAAATATTCCACAGTGTGCTGGGAATTAAATATAAAGAAAAAGGAGAAACGTAGAGATTCAAATAAAGCTCCTCAGACATAAAAAATTGATTTCTGAATTTCTCTTTTTTTTTTTTTTTTAAAATCTGTGTTAGGATTGCATTGCAGTTTCGATGTCAGTTTTACTCATCTGAGTATAGTACTCAAGTGTCTCAGATGAAATAGCTCAAGGTAGTCAACTCTGTGTCCACTGAAGGTAGTGTTAATTTCAAGGATGGTTTTATTTTTTTGATTTAAAAAATGTGGCTGTGAGACTTATTTCATTGAAGCTAAAATTGTATTCTGCTAACTTCTTCTGGAAGAACAGCAAGCCTAAAATGAATGTAACCTTATTGTCTGGTCTTATAGTTCTACTATAACAAAACTGAGAAAGTCAAAGACTAACCTGCTGTACTAGATGTTATACAACAGAAACTAAATACAACCCATTCCACAAAGAAATTTTAGGAAAAACAAAAGATAATTAGTGAGGGGAAAAAAGCAGATAGTCAATGTAAGGCTTTTTGCATTCATATACATTTTAATCAGTTTTTGATTAAATGTATGAAAGCAGTCTTTCTCCACTGGTCCCTCAGGCTCCAAATGACTCTCAATTAGCCATTTCAAATTAGCTAATTTTTGTCTGTTTTGTGGTAGAAACATAGAAGAGACATGAAAGAAGAGCAATATTTACTTCGGGCAAGAAATTCCTTGCTTTAGGAGTAGTGCAGGGGAGAGCACAAAAGCCACAAAGACATTTATGAGCAAATAGAGAAGATGGCAGCTGAAGCAGGCATCATGGGGAATGTGTGAGAGATGAGTACAGACAAGTAGAGAGATCTTTTGTAATTTAAAAGTGACTTTAAGGTCTTCTGCATTAAAATATGTGAACATACCATTAATGTCACAAATTGTCATAATGCTCAACAGGAATTTAATGAGCATTTTCAAATGAACTTTCTTACAGGACCACCCATTTCATATGAGTATAGGGATGTTCTTGGAACTGGGTGTACCACAGACACATACTTGAAGTGTATTTGGATACAAACCACTCATTTCATGCATTTCCAGTTGACCCATTTTAATTCACTCCACTATGCAATCAAGTGTAAGAGTGAGAGAAAAGTAAGATGTACTAAATCTATAAATTCACTTTATTGGCACCTAAGTTTACTGCATTCTCAGTTGAAATATAGTGGAGAACTGAGCAGTTTCAAGTTTGTTTTCAAAAATCCTTAATTAAATGTCTACAAAATTACACGGAAGTATATAAAAAGGGCTTTTATATACCAAAATTCTTACTAAGGACTGAATTATGAGATTGAGATGTCTTGCATAAATTAATTCTAATGTGGCCTCCGTGCATGCTGAACGCTCTCTTCCATAAATCTATGAGGACACTTCATAGGCTCCTGCTCATTAACCAAAAAAAAAAAAAAAAACCTTCATGTAAATTCTATGTCAGATAGATATTCTCTGTCAAAAGAATAGACTTTTTAGGTGTATAAAGACCAGCAAAATATTGAAAGATGGGAATAAACTTCAAACAGCTTTATGAACAGAATATGACTGGAGTCACCCTGTGTATTATGGTTTTGGGGAATGTAAGTGATGAAATTAGTCCCATCAATACACAAATATAAAAGATTTTCTTTTGCTTACAAAGCTAAGATTTCAAAAGTTTCCAAGCAATAGCGCATGTCATTCACTTATTGTTCCAATTCCTTTCTTCTTTAATGTTGATTGATTTGAAGAGATTGTCTTTAATTCAAAAGCTGTTTTCATTTTAGTTTTCATCTTTCTGTCATGTTCCAAATGAGATGAAATTGAATTACCCTCAAGTATAAACAAAAGAGTTTTGATTTTCTTATTTGCTTTATCCCCTAAAGACCACAAAGATTGCATATAAGCATCTTTTATTTCTCCTACCTCTAGTCAAGAGAGCATTCATTCACCATGATTGGACACAAATTTTCCGTTATCAGTCCTTTTTCACACTTTGTGCATCAAAATGATAGACTTTTCTTGTGGGATAAGAAATTCTATGGCTTCCACTTTTATTGCCATCAAATCTTGCATCATAATTTGTATATGATGATACTCTGTGATCTCTCTCTCCAATATGCAGCCTGTCTCCTCACTGAATTGTTGTAACTCAGCAGTTATCTGTGAAGTAGCTTAAAAGAAAAACGTTTAGGGTACTAGGACTTTTGTCTAGGTAGTTTGATCTTCCAGACTCTCCAGAACAGTACAGAGGATATACCTACTTTTATCATTTAACCATGCTGAATACACAAAAATCTAACAAATCTGATTTTGACAGCATGGCCAAGCATAAACAAATGAGATCCTTCTCTACAGGCTATACCCTTCTCCTTCTTAAGGGAAAAGAAATACGGAGAAAAAAAAACAAAAAGAAGGAAGTTTCATGAACAAAATGTGGGTAGAATGAGGTGTGAGAAATCAGATCTTGGGAATTCTGATAAAATCAGTAGGTGATGTCCAGGGAAAAGATAATCATACCAATGCATAAGCCTTTTTTTTTTTTTTTTTTTTTCAAACTTCACAGCAAGGTCCCTAGTGGCAAATGATCACAATCTTACACTTAATACAATATAATAACAATTTTTCACTTGCTTTCTTTTGGTGACATTACCCTCACGTAATAGTTATTTGTTACTGCCTCTGTTTTTATGTTTTTGCTATCACCCCCTCTTAATTTAACTCTCAAGATTCTGAAGTGTCTGTCTGGCCATTCTCCAAAGCTATCTCAACCTTTGCATTACAATACCTAGTCAAATTGCATATGCTGACTTTCATTTTTATGGTATTTTCTTCTACCAGTCACACTGGAAGAACAAGCAGTACTTAGGTTTACACAGATAGAGATGCACATAAGTATCTTCTGCCTGACAAAGTCAGGCATTGACTCAAGCTCATTACATGTCCAGCTCAGCATGAAAAAGAGAGAAAAATATAATCCCTTAAAATAAAACAAACATGATAGCTGTCCAAAAGGTCAGCCCTATCCCCTAAGAACTAATGTAAAGGTGCTGCAGGTCAGCGTTTCTGGCTTTATAGCCTTGAAAATATGCTTTTAATAGTACTGAAACATCTCATTCCTTCTTATTCCACATTTAAAGGTAACCTAGGAAAATATGCATCAGCAAATAAGACTCAGGAAGACAAATGGGTCTTTCAAATGTTTAGTGCATACAAAAGCTATTGCAAATTCTCCGATTAGCACTTTTGACTTATGCACAGTGGCTAGATCCCAGCAATGATTTACTGTTATTGGCTCAACCACCACACTGATGACATGTATTGTTTGTTATTTTAGCAAATTGTTTCTCCTCCAAGACAATTAATTCTATTCTAATTGAATAGCATACACTGAGTGTCAAAAGCTTTTACAGTCTTTTTTTTTTTCTTTTCAAATCCTGTAGAGGGAACGAGTCAAAATTAGTCTGCAGAATTTTGAAGCTATGTACAATTTTAATTAATTTTATTTATTTTTATAGCCCTGTGTTGACAAACTGCTGACCTAATGGTTTCTGGGTGGAATTTAGCTTGATTTCTTCCAGGCGAGGGAAGGACCAAATTTGTGTTCGTATATTTACAGCTATTTATAAGACTTGTAGCTGTTGATTTTGGAATACATTCTTATCCTGAAATACTTTTAAGGTGTAACACCTAGCACAGAAAGACCAGCACAGATCAGTTAGTATCAAGACACAGTGAAAATAAGAATTATTTTAATTATATATTTTCATCACAGAAAATGAGATACATATGCATGATCTCCTCCTGCTCAGAGTCCCTGTTAATATAAATAGAGGAAATTTCTCTTCCATTGAAATGAAGCCAAGAAACAGAGAATCTATTCACAGTTCAGAGCGCTATTTTATTTTGTGATTGGCCAAGTATCATCAGACTAAAAGTTTCTGAAGTTTCAGCACCCATTTCACAGACTTGAATGACAGGGAATTATGAGGACCAGTAGGAATAAAAATGAAGTGGTGATTACTTACGATGACGTGAAAAGCTGCAGGATGCACAAACTATGAGTTTATATGAGTTGTAATAAATATTGAAAAATGCAACAGCTGTGAAGAAGATTTGCATAAGCACATGAAACAACATAATCAGTCCTCTTGTACCCAAGTCCAGGAATGAAATCTTAAATTAGTAAACAAAAGGGGCATACTTACTAAATCTAGTACAAAATGTGACTTTCTGCCCCTTTACACTGTTTGCAGAACTGATGTACATTGTCAGTATTTGTATTAAAACAATAACAATAAAATAGTTGATTTTGTGTCTTTGTCCTTTCTTCTAAATAATCCCATTTCCCCCCCAGATTTACATAATGTTTCAGATGTGAATGACAGTATCCTGATGTATCAAAATCACTGAATATACTAGGTGAGAGGGAGAAGATATTTTTACCAAAATATTTATGCAAGTCATATTCTTCTAGTTTCTCTAAACTCTTTGGTATCATCAGTCAAGAACTATGATCTTAGATTCAAATGTTTGGTCCTAAGGTTTGGTCCTACAAATTTACAACAATATTATTTTCAGTATTTTCTTTAAAAATGTGATTCTGTATTATATACTCCACGTACCTACACTGAGGACTGAATGTATCTGCATCAATATCTAACTAATATTGTCTCTCCGTCAGCTATATACTCAGATAAGATACTCTATAGTTGCCAATACAGATACAGATGTATTCTGTATGTCCTTAATTGCATCATTCAGAATAAGGCGTGATTAAAAAGCTTATTATTGCTCTTAATTTATATGATAAAATAGAAGGTTTCTCTTGGTTAAATTACATGAAATGTTGTTGTAATAAGCCTTTCTCTAAGATACTCTCACCACCACAAAATCCAGATGAAAACAAGATACACATATTATACCAAAAGATGATAAATAATAATTGAGTCCGATAATATAACAAAGATATATCTTAAAGTAGTAGTATTTTGGAATCCTTCCAGTGAGCAATCTGCTCAAAATGAAGCAATATTTAACCAAAGATCTATAGCAGTAGGGAGCTTTACTATTTCTCTTTTTAAGCCCTGCTATTTCTTTCTTTCTTTTTTCATCCCGATATCTTGTCTGCCATTTCAGTTTCAGTTAAACTATTTCTCAGTGTTCTGGTATCAACTTTAAATAATCATGAAAATGAAGAATACAGATCTTTTCCCACAAACAGCTTTCTGGTTCTTCCCTGAAACTCAGTTTGAAACTGTAATTTGAAAGCAATTGACAAATACAAATTTTTGCGGGTTGGCCCCCTTAATAACTTCATCCAGAATTAACTTGAAAAATAACTTTGCAGGGATAATCCACAGTACTTGTATGTTTAAACCAGAGAGCTTTCAGTGAAATACTTAATTCAAACACCTGAGCAAATATGGACTCTAAAGGGGAAGTAAAATGCCTATGTTTCCTTCTCTGTAGCCAGTTCTGCACTGTAAAGTTATTGCTATTACTGCAGAAAACAAGGCCTCCTTTTGCTTAGTGGACATTAGTTGTGAATTAAAACATTGAAAGTAAGAAGCCTGCCAGTTTCACAGACCTTAACACATCACTCTCCATGACAACATGGAACTCAGAGGAAGGAAGAATATTCCTGGGGGAAAAGCTGAGAAGTGCAAAGAATTTTTATTTTTTTTTTAATTATTTATTTTCTTTAAATCTGGGATGTTGTGTTTGGTTTTGTTAGCTGAAGACTACTGTTTGAAGTCCATTTGTGTTGGTAGATTACTTTATCTTCTCTTCCTTAGGGAACAGACACTACACTATCACTTTGTATACACTACACTGATAGTGACATTACATTTGAGCATGGAACTGTATGCTGTTATGCTCAAGTGCTTTATTTTCCCCTAGAACACTGAAACACTAGAGGAAAGTTGCTGGTAAAAGGAGGAGGGCCTTGCTTTTTCTTCGTTTCCTTTTAAATTTTGAATTTGTGTCTTGAAGGGTTGAAGGGGCTTTTCAGTGTGAAGAAAAATTTAAAGATGCAAGAGGGAAAGGGGTTAGGAAAAAAAGCATTTAAGTAACATACAAAACAGCAACATTTTTTCAATTATACTGTAAAATAGACCATGATAGACAGTTATAAGAGCACCACAGAGAAACCCTCCATAGGAAAGCTATAAAAATATCAAAAATATGTAACATTTTTGAAAGCAATGAAGTTGCTTAAGAGCTTAGGTCCCCAGAATGGTCATTTAAATAAATCATTTAAATGCCATTGAAAGTTTTATCCATCAACAATATCACTCAATTTTCTACATCCACATAGCTCCTTTTATGTTGAAGGAACTCTCTCCATTTTAAAGGCTGCAGTGCCTCTCATTGATAGCTTCAATCACACTTCACTCCCTAAGTGTTGGTGTATACCCACAACTAGACCTGTTAGCCCCAGAGAAAGAGGTTGTTGTACCTGCTGTTGATGTCACTAGACTTTAATGAAGAGAGATCAGAATTTCTAATCTCTCACTTCCAACTGGCATACAGGGAGGTTCCCATTCCAGCTGCCTCTTCTGCTGAGCTGGTAAGCTGATGACAGATGCTTCTGTGCCCTATGCTTACCATTGAAATGAACTGTGCATAGCTCAGCTGCAGCTCAGGATCAGGAAGAGTAAAAGGGACCAGGTTATCTGACAGCTTCACAAGGCAGACACAAACGTGATAGTGGAAGTGGAGAGTAGCTGCAGCTTAAATAAGGTAGGGCAGGAGATTCCTTCTAAGTGGAAACCAAAACCCTACCTCTCACTGTACAGATACTGTCTTTTAGGTCTTATAGCTGTGTAGAGCAGCATCAGAGCCACAACTCACAGTCAGACTCATGCCCCACACTGCTTCATCTAGGGTACATAAAGTCTAAGTCAGAGGCAGAACAGAAACCTGAGAGACTTCAAAGCAATTTTATAAATGTCCTCAGTTCCACCAGTCATAAGTGATGAAAAAGAAGAAAAACAATATCCCATCTGTTTTAATAAGGAACACGGGATTTGAGGCTGTAATATGGGAACTCCCATATTATGTAGGGCATCTGAAAATCCTACATAGTAACACTGAAATTCATCCCCAGGAGTGAAATAGTACAGCTTTTTCGCTGTTCAGGACAATGTGATTTAGAAAAAGGATCGCAAAAGAATTCAGCGATCAAACTCATAAATGCTTCTGTTTTCACATGAGGTAGTCAGAAACTTTGGATAGATATGATATAAATAGAGCACAGCTTGAACCCATGTTTACATCCAGACTTGACTATAATAGTATTATCATTATCCCCCATAATTATCCCAGAGCAGAGTCCACACTGTGCCCAAACACAAGCCTGTGTGCATACCTGTAACATGGAAGGACTGGGCTATTCAATGTTGTTTTTGTGATACCATCATGTCGCCACTGTCAGACAAGTCAAGTTGGGCCATGACATAATGAGCCAACAGGAAGGTTGTTGGAACAGAAGATGTTGCAACAGGAACCTCAGTCTGAAGGTTAACAGCCGACTGAGGTTGCCTGTAAAGATTGAGAAGACATCTTTAAGACATCCTATGTGTTTATGAGACACTCAAAAAAGCTAGGTCATGGAACATGTAAGCTATAGTCTGCTCTATAGCATACGCTGACACTGCTAACATCTTATGCTCTGAAGCATTTAGGAAGGGAACTTTATTAAAAACTGTAGTTCCTGGGAAGAGCACCCTTTTATTAGATGTAAAAGAGCTAGCTTTAGAAATAGATTAATTTAATATCAATAATATTATTTAATTATGATTCTAAAGGTAATTTTTTAAAATAACTTTTTCAGCAGTAGCTCTCAAACCCCTTTGAAGATAACACTACCCATTTTACAGGCGGGGAAACTGAAGCACTAAATAATTAAAGTGGTATTACCCATATCACCACAGTGGTTCAGTCACGAAATCTACCCATATATACACACCATCACAGAAAAAATTAAAGAAAACCTCTCATTTTCTATCAAGAACCACAAGTCAAACATAAAACTTCATTTTCTGTCTGTTGAATTGGGAACCAGGTTTTAAATCAAATGAAATAAAATTCAGGTTTCTTCAATAAGCAGGTTTCCAGGGTTACTTTAGAACAGGTGTGATCATTTCAGCAGGATTCTTTTTTAATTATTTTTATTTATTTATTTATTTATTTAGCAGGACAAGTCTTCTCAGGCAATAAAAATGTAGATCATATACAGGGATATACAGGGTAAGTTCTAAATGTCAGGATGCTAGAAAATTCTCTGAAATTTATAGAAGTCTTAGGATTTTTTTTTCCTTCTTTCTATTGCATTTCTTCTTTCTAATACAGACAGGGTCATTTTAGTTCTCATCTCTCTAGAGAACATAGTCCCACTTCCAAATGGAAGAGTGAGCTAAGAATTTATCCTAAGAGCTGGGTGTTTGAGCAGAGAGTGGTCTCCTGAGCCTTTTCAGGGGTCGGCGTTTCTCTAATGGCTTCTCTCCAGATGCCTTTTCTACAGAAATAGGAAAGTAGCAAAAGTGCTGACACATGGTAGTACACTTTTCTGTCAAAGAAAAGCCAGAACATATAGAAGTCACGGTCTACTACTGCAGTGTAAAGAAACTCCAAAAACAATAAAATGCTTCATGGGACAGTTTTGTAGTCAACGC
Source organism: Anser anser (assembly GCF_964211835.1). Classification (NCBI taxonomy): domain Eukaryota; kingdom Metazoa; phylum Chordata; class Aves; order Anseriformes; family Anatidae; genus Anser; species Anser anser. The sequence continues at coordinate 65,397,487 of NC_139724.1, forward strand.
ACGTCCAGTAGGATAGCTTATATTTATATATAAGGAAGTAAATTCTGTCTTCCAATGGTTCAGGAATATCTGAAGTATTCACATACTTCAGTGGTACTAGAGGAAAATTTATAGGGTAACGTCTGCTTGAATAATAATCCATTGTGCAAATATGATCAAATGTCTTGTTATGTGATGGCACATCTTAGCAGACATTCCTCTAAGGCCTCACCACTTCAAAGGCAGTTATTATTTTTCACTCAATCCAGAGTGAAATCAGTCATCAAGTGTAGACATTGCTCATGGCCTTACGAGAAGTTAGTAATAGCAGTATTTATCAATTGGGGAGATAACCCTGTTCTGGAAATTTCACTATCCTTACCTCAGCTTTACAGTTCTGTAACTAGACTCTGAAGGTAAGCTTCTATATTTTTCCCATGTTCTATGTAGCAGGATGTCAACAAATGCTTAGTTTTTTGTTCAAAGTAATATATCGTAACAAGTTTCTTTTCATCCATTTACAATTTTAGGAGGTATTTTAGTCTGGCATATTTTTTTGCAAGTTGTAGTGGTGTTTGCAAGGGAATGTTTTTCAGCATAAATCTATTGTTTTGATAACCTTGCATTTTAGAAATAAAGATTATTTGATCCACACATTTTCTAAGCAGAAGGTGCACAATGAACATCTTCTGTCAGTCTATACATACAAGTCATATAATTTTTCTCAGAAGCTGAATTAAAGCACTTAAAAATAGAAAAGGTTGTATCATACTAAAAGACTCCTGCTAAGGTCCATGATCTCCATTTGTAGGCTGCAGTAAAACATACATAAAAGATAAGGTGGGGTAAAGTCAACCTAATATTCTTGATCTCACGACTTGCTGGCTGTTCTTTTCTCATGGAGGATGATAGCTAGCTATCTAATCAAAATGCATAAGCAGTGTCTGTTCCTTCCACCCCCAGACCCATTCATTTTCTACTCAGAATCTCTGCTTGGGGTAGTATAATTGATTTTGACATAATTTACTGCGTACTTGGTAATGCAGCATTGCAGTCTCTGATAAAAACCATATCAAGTCACAGCACTGGTCTAGAGCTTGAAAGGGAGGCAGTGTAATCACTTTCTTACCCTAATGCACCGCCATCTCATTTCTGCTGGGCAAGGAGCTGCAAAGTAATCATTGTTAAATGACGCTGGCTCCGAAGAGGGTCTTTCACTTCTCTGCCTGACCACTTCTCTTTGTCTCTCTGCTTTATTTCATGGGGAGGCAGCGGGGAAACTTTTCATTGTTGGATTGTCATGGAAATAAAAGACTATGATTATAGTTGCCTACCATCAGGCATCTACTGCATATCTACTTTGCATAGAGCAAAGATATCCCTTCCTGAATAACCCTGGTAATGTGGTAGTTCAGGAAAATGTGGAAAAATAAATACTCAGAAGTGAAAATGTTGCATAAATATCTTCAATCCCATCTGCGCACTCCTAAGTATTTGTTATTGTTCCTGTGGCTGTGTGTGTCTGGTAATGAGGTGAGGGGGACCACCACCCCTGTGCAGAGCCTTCGTGCCACTTCTATATGCACAGGTCTGTGATGTCTTCTTGCCTCTGCTGCTCCCACCACGCCAACACCAGTGGCCACCATGATCACCATGCCCAATGGCTTGCAACCTGCCTGTATAGCCTGTACTATGGTGGTGTTTGAAGTTGGAGTGATTTTTAAAAAATGGGCATATTATAGACACTTAGCTGAGCCCAGGGCTGCCGTGTGCTTTGTGGAGGCCTGCATGGGATTTTGCGTTGCTGGCAATAGATCCAGTCAGGCTCAGCTATTCTCTTTGTAAGGATGTAAAGGTCTGTAACTCCATGGCGATCTCCACCTCCTGCCATTTCCTCACACCAGCTTCTTACAGGGACCAGGCTCCTCAATGAGGCTTGCTGGAAAACTCTCTCTGATTGGTTATTTTTCTTGCATTTCCCCTACCTGTGGGGGATGCCAACCAATCAGAGCTGCTGTAACAAATTCTGGCTGCCACCCCCCATTGCTGGGCCTGACTTCTGAGGGGACAGAATATCTGCGTTCCCAAATGGCACCTGGCCCTGCCCCTTCCTCATCCTGTCAGAAATGGAATGGCTCTGCCTCCCCTCTGCGGCACCCACCTGAGCAAATGACATCTGCTGCATGGGAAAGGAGGTTGAGACCCCCAGGAGGAGCAGAAGTGATATGGGGAGCAAATGCCACCACAGTTGGGTGGCACAAGCCTCACAGAGTGCACTGGGTGTACTGATGGGGAGGTGAGGGATGCCAGAGGGAAAAGAGCTATTCGATGTCAGTGCCCTGATTTCCCCAGGCATGGTATTGTTTTGTGTGATTTATGTATCATTTACATAAGTGGCTAAATGAGCACTTGGTTACAGCAGTTCAGGCCATCTAATTTAAGTGAGTGTCAGACAGCCTAGATCCTGGACTGCAATCATCTCTTCATTCTCAGGGGACAACTGGTTAATTATTTTCTCCTGGTCACCTCTGTAAAATGACCACCCCAACAAAATGGCCAGATGCTGCTAGTGATTTTAGGGAACTGCTCAGTCCTTTCCCTGATTGACTGATGTTGTACGGGGCATTCTGAATCACTTACAGATTCTCTGTTATGTGACCACCTTTATGAAAATAAAGGAAAAAAATATCACTTATTAAAGAGGACTCTTATTTTATGCTTCCTACAATAGAACAACAGATTTATAATTTTTTTAAGCAGGGAATACTAAACACACCTTTACAAAGGTAACCTCATTTTGGTTGAAGCTGAGTTTTACCGAGGAAACAAGTAGGCTTTTTTGATGATGTTTTAGAGTAACTTTTCAAGCTACAACATATGTTTTATTTGACAATGACAGGCATGTATATTGATATAGCTTGCTTGTCCTAAGAATTAAATATCAGTAGCCACTCTAGTAGTTTATACATAAAGAATTCTTCCTGTAATAGCATCGACCCAAACTCACTAAAGACAGTAACTTTCCACAGCAATTCAGATTATATATTTACTTGTGAGATTAAGGAGAAGATCCCATCCAAATGAATCACTATTCAGACACGGACAGTGACCATCATTGACAAACAGTGATCAAGTTGCAGACACACTTCTTGTACGTGGGGAAAGATGTGTAACCATATGCAAACTACTATATCTGATGGTCAGAAGCGTGTATATTATACCACTGCTGATGGGTGTTCCTAGGTAAACACCTGAGTCAAGGTAATGGGAGTGACTCACCTTGCAATAATTTCCTTAGAAACAACTACATTTCACAATTTGATATCCAAGCTTCAATTGAGAAGGAGCTAGTTATGGCTATAGACAGCTATGTATTTGTGCCAGCTGGTTTTTAGATGTTGACAATCCAATCCAGATCAGCTTTATGCTTTGAAGTTGTAAAACCATTTACTTTTATTTTGGCAACAAAGTAAGGGTCAGTATTTAGCAAAAGCTACTACTGCAGGAAGAAGAGACAACAAGCATAAAGCAGTGTTTAGAGGGCATGAAACAGTAAAATAATAGATACTCTATTGTAGATAATCTCTTAAAAAAAAAGAAAAGAAAAGAAAAAGAAACAAAGATTTGTTACAGCTGGGAATCAACAAGCCAAAGCACTTTACATAAAAATGTCTTTTCTGATACCCACTGAGATTTAAAGTCAGACCTATGTAGCAATTTCTAGTTTTAAGACATAACTCAAGATTCTGTAAGAAGTACTGTAGCATAGGCAAAACTCGTATATTTAAATAAAAAGAGGTAGTAAATGATTTTCCTGCCTTCAAATAGTGGTGTCTTCTACTCACTCGTGGGGATAAAAAACGTCTTGACAGACTATTGATGAACCCACAGAAGCCAGGAAGTCAAGACTGAAGCTGTCCTCAACTAACCCTGTAGTGCTCAACATAGCACATCAAATGTTGCATATAATCATTTACTGTATTAAGTCACCTTGGAGGCGTATATCAAAAGCAGACAGGAGAAAAGTAAGATGAGCTCAAGATAAGATTTTAGCCCATTTATGTGGGCTTCTAAAACTGTCCTAACATTGGCACAATTCCCACTGAATTTCATTATGTGAAAATGGCTTGTTTATTTTGCTTTGCTTTGCTTTTGTATCCTTAAAATTTTTAACTTTCCTGTATATTCTATATAGAAAGCTAGGGTACATATTTGTTTATTTATTTATTTTAATAAAATCTAGAACTGCTGGTATTTTTTGCATTTGCCTAATATATTCTAATGTTTTTAGAAATTTTCTTTGGTCTGAGACCTTAAAAGTACTAACTGATGGAAAATCTGTGTTTAGGAATCTAATAAAAGGGAGAATTGTGTTTTGGGGGGGTGGGGTAGAGGTGGTGAACAAAAGGATACCTGTCAAAAAGTACACAGGAGTTCAATGAATTGGACTATGCTCTTTTGTATGCTCAGGTTCTAGCCTGGAGTTACTCATGTGCTTGATATTAAGCACAAGCATAAGTCTGTGCACGACTGGAATCTATTATTACCATGTTGACATACATTTGTTAAGGGTTTGATTCTTCTAACATTTCTATTGGCAACACAGAGAGACACAGTGAGGTCCTGCAGTTCAGGAAGGTATTGCTCTGCATGAGGAGGATGGAAGAGTTCTGGGAGTTCTGGGAGTTCTTAATACACCAAGCTTTAGAGACCACTCACAGTAAACCACATTTTAAGTACATTTCTGCAGTCATGTTTATTTCTAAAATATCTGAAGACATCATCAAATTGCAGATTAAAGAGCTATGTAAGTATCCAGTCCTGAGGGGAAAAGAAAAAGAAAGAAAAGAAAAAGAAAAAATATATTAATGGTTATTTATTTAAGTCCAATTTTTGTAAGCTCTCAGTAGTGTGAATAAGAGGTTTAAAAACCATTCCTTATTTGTTGGCCTACTAACTATAAATAAATATTTGGCCTTTGGACTTTTATTTTTTATTTTTGGTAGCTTTAAGATAAACATATATATATATATATATGTCTGAATTGAGGCAAAATAACCCAAATTTTTGGCCAAAGCAGGAGACTTTGAGAAATACAGTTTTTCTACTATATCTTCACCATGGCAGCTGCTGTTATTTAACTGATAACATTTTGGTAATTTAAAATAACTTCTACCAGGAGCACAAACCTGTACTTGTTAACTTTGTCTTGGGACTTGAGTGTTTTTTTTCCTGGAGTGTTTGAACTACAGGCTCAGGCAATCTTAACCTTCTGGTTTAAATCCAAATGTTTCAGTTGCAGGAAGCACTACATTTTGTTTACATGTCTATTAACTCTGGAGAATTAAATGTGCTATTTCCATCACAGTTAGATTGTTAGTAGATGAATTTGGATTGTTTTCTTTGAGCACAAACTTGTACAACTTGGATTTATGACCTGAAGACTACTGAGACTTACTTCTTAGTAGGTCCTCATTTTAATACAATAGTGTGTGGGATTGCGATGGAATACGATGGATTAAAATGATGGAGTTAGTTCTCTTTGGCTGTGCGTGCTTTGCAAAAAGCCTACTGCAGAGACAAGACATTGCTTCCATCTCCTCTTCCCTTTCTCCTCCTGACTTAGCTCTGGCTAACCTAGCTTGCTGACTAAAACCAGTATAGTGTAGTGTAGCATAGAGTCTGAGAGAATAGCCTTGTTGGGAAACAGCTTTACTAACTTAGGTGGCAAAGTGTCTGATGTTGCTAATGTGGCCATTCAAAGCTTCTCTCTCTGCATGCTGTGATACCATGCTATACCCACTTGGTTAGCATTAGCATAGGGATCTATGCTCCCAAGCAGAATATAAACACCCACAGAGGTAGGTTTTCTACATATTCGGTAGTGTTGACAGTTCTTTTGAAAGAGCTGCCATCTTTCAATAACAATGAAACAATCTCTTATCAATCAAATATTTATTTGCAGAAAGCCTATCAAGAAAAAATCGGGGTTGAACACCCCTTGCTTGATTGTATGTATATATATAAAATCTATTCTCACCCACAAACTTGGAACAGAGAGAATTCTCAGTGCCCACAGTCCGTACCCGTCTTTGAGATTCAGCTGAGAGTGGTGTTGAAGTGGAACCTGAATTCCATCTCTCCTCTCCTCGCTTCCCCAGGGTACCCCAAACAAGTGTAACTCTGCATTTGGAATCTTCTTAAGACTACACATAGCCCTTAATCTATCAGCAATTATATTTCTCAAGACTAGGACTTCTTCCTGGGATAAGTAAATCTGTCAATAAAGCAAAAATGAAGTTTATTTAATGTCAGTTTGCTTTCCAATTCTCAAACAGTTAAGTATGGATTAGACTATTCCTACCAAACACATTTTATGCAAGGAAATTTGCTTCTCTTTGCCACCTTACTTGTTTCACATGAACCGAACTGTAATTACTGTGTTCATTATTTTATCCATGTTCAACAGCTTATTAGAAAAGTGAAGGGGAAGGAAAAGGTAAGAGAGGGCTGTAATTTCTTGCTGCTTCCTTGAAGGAGTAGTTTCTTATTAATTTTTACTTGGGAGGCAGGACAAATCTGAATCAATATTTTGTCCCATTTTTTGCTTGCTGTGTCTGGTCATTTTGCTGCAAATAATAATGCGGACAGATAGTTCATGGAAAAAAAAAATAATTCCTTAGACAGCTGCACAAGACAAAGCAGCAGGAAACTTTTATAATACTAATTTCGGCTGACAAATTATTTTCTGACATGATCTATTTGTAGAAACATACTAGCCAAGAAATATTATTCAGAGAAGGACAGTAGCTTGGACTATCATCTACTTCTGCTGTTTTTTATCATATCAATATAGCATCACGTCTCAAGTGTCTAAGTTAACGACGTGATAGTGTCAGCCGTGGACTCCGTATGGTGAATATTTAGAGCAGATATTGGCTCTCAGGTATCATGGAATGACAAGTGGATTTTTCCTTGTACACAGAATTTGAGTGTATTAGCTTTGTCATCTTGTACCAGTTAAGCAACATTTGAAGAAACTAAGCCTCTAACCTAACTCTGTCTTATTTTTTTTTTTAATTAAATCTTTTCTATTCAATATAGAAAACAAAAGACATTAAAGAAATGAAGTGTGATCTTTAAGTTTTGTTTGTAGGTATGTTTGTTTTCTATCTCTACAGTCTGTTAAGTTGGGCACACCTGAGCACTGAAATGGATGCATGGATTTCAGACTGGAGTTGCCTCATTTTCAGTGAACTTAAAATAATTGTGACAAAAGAGTTCAGGCGTATCAGCCACTAACCACAGGTGCCACTCAGGCATGTAACTTTTCGCTTTAGTGCATGGGGGCTTGTGACTATACATGTGTTTTGAATGTGAAGGTAAAAAATTCACAGATTAAGCAGCCTGACACTTTATCTCTAAATATCTGATCTGCTAAATATGCTTAATGAATGTGTTAAATAAAAAGCTGTCCAGAACACAACTGCCACAACAATTACTACTCAAAAATCCTGGGATGGGGAGAATGATCTCCACCTTTCTGTAATAGCCCAGTGGCTTGGGACTTCTTGATAAGTGGGCTACTCAAGACATTAACTATTCTTAGCCTGTCTTTGATTCAGGTTTTTGCTTTAGTGTTTTATTGCCCCTTAATAGTTAGAAAATACTGGAAAAAGGCCCAGAACCAAGTATTCCCAGATCTTTGGCTTGCCCACAACACTGCTACAGAGTTACACTGCCTGTTTCTTCTTGGTCCATATGTTGAGTTTTATATACCTTTTTGCACAGTTCTCAGTTTTTTCAAGAAGGACTAGAAGGTCGTTCATCCCAAATTCACCCATAGCTGTTAGACACGTTAGACTTAGCTCAAGCTTAGTTGTATCTTGTTGCTCAAGTTACGTGTTTTCTGAAGTTGTCCAACTTTTAGGATATTACATTGTAAGTAAATATCCATCTCTTCCATGTTTTCTAAGAGCAACCAATCAGCCACGCTTACAGGGAGGATTCCTACACCTTTTATCTGGCAAGTCTATCAGACTATGGCTAGCCATTTAGTTCATGTTCTTAAATCTAGGGCAGATTTCACACGCCACAGTCTGTACCATTTTCTGCTGGTTGGTTAGCTGTGATGTGAATCTCCTTTGTTCATCATTGTAACTCAGTTCAAGAATTAAGATAATTCTGGCTGTGTTAATCTTCATAGGTGAACCACAACTTTCAGTCTGGAGATGCCTATGTCCACTTTAAATGTAGGCTTTGCAACAGACTTCCACAGAACATTAGTAATTCAGTACCCTGCTGAAAATCTCTTGCTAAGTGTTTTTGCTGCTTAACTTGAATTTCTGGGATCTAAATCCCTGAAGTTTTGAAGATATGCAGCTGAAATACCAAGTTGTTGGGAACTATGGTCTGAGCATAAACACCAGTAAATAGTGTCATAATAGTCCTTTGAAAAATCACGCTATCATGCTGAAAATTGGGTACCAAAAACTTTCAACCTTGCTCTCTGTTCAAAGTTATATTCTAAACATTTTTAAATGATATGGATGAAAACATTAATGACAAATCTGTCTACATAGAAAAGCTCAAATGGTGTATCCTAAATGTAACAAGGGACTACAAAATAAAAAACACAGTATTGAAATACTAAAGGAAAAGTTAGGAAGTACCACTCATTGCTGAGTGAAACAGATCTCCTGAAGAAAAAAATGGCAAGTGACTGTGTAATTAAAGATCCTATTATAATGCTTTTCCTGTCTGTATTCAGAAAAAATGTACAGACAACACAATGTCTTTCTTTTCCTAAGTTTTAAGTGTTTGATTTTGCAGCCTTAATAATAGTCTTCAAATAGTACATTTAATGGTTACCCGTTGAGTTATATATTCAGCCATGAACTGAGAATCAAAATACTGTTTTTTGTTTCCTCTGTGTTGCTCTGTTTTTCCAATCTTCTGTTGTTAGCAAAGTGATATAGAGACTAGAACTTCATGTCTTTTCCAGCAGTCCATCAAATGCAACATTCCAGTGATTTATTAGGAGCAGGTGTTAAACATTTTATATTCTTTCTCCTGTGACTGTATCAATAACTTACTCACTATAATATTTTGACTAGGTATTTGGTAAACTGTCTAACATAATTAGAGATGAAAAAAGGATGCATACTAACCACCAGTGTAGTTTAAGTAAATGGTATGAGTTTGTTTCTCAGTTTTGTTCCAAATTCCCACCTTGTTACCTTCATTTGTAGAATGTCAAGTGGTGTTGCCTCCTGGCAGATCTTGTGCAACTCAGTAGAACCCTGTGCTACCTGGCAGGTCGTCGTTTTTTTTTTCTGGTATTAATTTAGTGCTTATAAAGTACATTTTACAGCACAGACTGATGTCAAGCATATGGTTGGCCTTTTGTCTGGCACCACCTTTTGAGAAATCTGAATAGTTCAAGGAAACTTCCAAGATCCATGTCCTGGTAATCAGCTGAATTTCTCCTAGAATTCTCATATAATTACAAAATAAATAATAATGTTGGGTGCATGCAGCTACAGTTTGTTTAATTAAAGGTCATCGGTGGGTTTAATTATTAGTTATCAATCAACATATTAATCATTTGTGAAAGACATGGTCTTTATTTATATATATATATATTCACTAAAATTAATAGTCACAAATAAAGTTGGGACCATGGTGGTGTGTGGTAAAACATTACCTCAGTAATATATGGGGTTAAAGAATTAATGTCATTCTACCTTTATATTATCTCCTGAAGCTATTGTTTGAAATAGTCCATCTGATTATAAAACATCTCTCCAAGAAACCTCAGTCTGAACCTCTACATAGGTCTAGCCAAATCAGTGTCAAGCTCCAAGCCATGTCTACTCAATTGTTATAAATGGCAATCAACTTCCACTGTTGAAGAACTTCATGAATTATTTGCAGATAGGAAAAGAATGCTGACATATAGGGTTTTATAAGTAGTAACAATTTCTCTTTAATACCTAATCTATGTTTTGTTTTTTTCTTCTTCCAAATACAAGAGCATAGCTCTGGAGGACAACAATTTCTGTTTTGAGCATGAAGATTGCCTTTTAATCCAAGTTGATAATTTTTTTTTTTCAGTGGCCTGTGATCTTGATTGACTATAGAGTGATTCATTTTAGGAATACAAACAATGCATCACTATCTTTTCCTTCAGTAGAGATGTACTCCAATCCTGTGATCACCTGTGATACCAGGTAGAGACCATCCCAGCAAGTGGAAAATCCCCTTACACTTTACAGTTGTCAAATTTATACAGCTGGGCCTAGCTCAAAAACATTGCTCTCCTGTCATGTATTTATGAAAAATGTTACTCGTTCACTGGGGAGAAAATTCAAGCAGCAACTTGCTGAAATCACAGGGCTTCAATTAATTTCCTAATAGAATGCGTAGGCTTTAAATGCTGTGAAAATTAACATTTGAAAATAAATAAATAAATAAATCAGAAGGCAGGCTTCTCAGATTTTATCAAACTTTTAATGTAGCATTTTAATGTAGCATGCAGTCACCATTTAGTTCCTACTGTTTTTTGGTACATCCTTCTGCCACATGATGTAATTTGTAATTCCTTTCCCAGATAAAGAATGAACACAACACCAGATTAACATCAGTATTATTACTGTTTTTTTCAACAGAACAGTTACAGTTTTTAAAAAACTGTTCTGTTTTTAAACAGAACAGTTACCCAACTGCAGAGCTTCACAAACTGATTTCATTAGGATGAGCGATAATTGAATCTGGCATCTCTGATGCAATCCCACTCATCTACAACATACAAAACCCTGTTTCCCTAAACACAGAAGAAATCAAAGAGGAGACAAATCCTTCATGGAGAGCTCCAAACCCCTTTAATCCAGCTTCTGGCTGAAAAGTTCTCACGTGTTTTTTCACTACTTCTGTTGTTACATACAGTATTTTCTTCTTGCCTTTTCCTTCATCTTCTCTGGACAACCTGCTACATGTAGCACACTTTTTCAGTGCATCCGTTTATTATGTTGTTTCTGCCATGTGTGCATGCAAACACCTTTGTTTTGTCTTTTGATCTGTGCTTAAATTTAAAGTACTGATAACAGCAATTTTAGTCCCTTCATTCTAAAAATGGGCTTAGTGACTTTTTTCAGCTGTCTAAAATGAAGGGAAGTTGGTGCCCCAAAGTTTATGAAGTTAAATTCAATACTTATCAAATCATAAGGCAGATAAAAAATGTTAGCTTATGAGTATTATGGAACAATTTGATAGCTTTGCTAGGTTAGTGATGACTGTTGGCGAGGAATATGCAGGAAGGTTCTTCTAAAACCCAGCCAAGACCTCTGAAATGATCAGCTCTGCAGGTGCCTAATATGTTTCAGGTCATTCTTTTCTAAATTCTGAAGCATTTGGGTTTCCCCTGAGTTTAAAACTGTGCTCTTTATCCTGATTTCTGCAGACAGCTCCAAGAAAAGTTTGAATGGCATTTGAAATATTATTATTTGAGGCAGTAACTGACTCTAGATAAGTTTAATCACCATTACTCCATGTCCAAAATGTGAACCCTGATACATATTCTATTTTTCTTTTTCCTTTCACTGGCATAACATTTTACAGCAGGGAGTCATATGAGGGTGGGAAAATGTATTTGGAAACATAAAGCCAACCTAAATCCAAAAGATGCAAGTCAGTGTGTTTTACCCCCATTGCGAAGGGGCAGTTTTAGGAGTGTGTTGAAACATTCCACATTATGGAGCTGGACAATAAAGCCAAAACATTTAAAGTTAAACTTTCTTCCAATTCCATGATTTATTTCTCAGAAATAATTTCTAGCTCTGATATTTTCTTTATATTTTATTTGACCAGAGTTGTTCAGCTTGTCCTTGTATAAATAGTTTGTGGATTTGGATCTGCCTTTCATTGTATAAACCTTAGTATGCTTCCAGAAAAATACATAAATTCATATGTAATAGGGTTAGAAATGTTAACCCATTCATGCAATCACATATGTACAGTATTTGTGCATATGAAGATGCTGGGATATTTTAAAAGAAGCAGAATCATTTCAGGGAAATTTTGGCATAAATTGAAGAAAAACATTTTAGAAAACAAAAGAAAATAAAACATGGCGATTCCTTTCAAACATCCTATGAAAAGATTTATTTCGCAAACTCCCTGTTGAAGGTCACCCCACCCTACTGTATTTTTCACAATCACCACGGTGGGCTGCAGAAGCAATTGAATGACTGATAGACAGATGGACTAATTTGCAGAGTATTGTGTAAGTTTTTAAGGCTATCGCTCTCTAATCCAAGAGATTCCAAGGGCAGTATCACATGACCCAGCCACAAGTATTCTCTTAGCCAAACCAAATTTACATCTTATAGACCATCCAGACTTGGTCTCGGGTTGACCTTGTTTAGAGATGTTTATATAGATATGGATATATAGATATGTTTAGAGATCAGGAAAAAAAATGGTGACAATGTTATATATAAATAAGGAATAAATTCAAAAGTGCTTTAAATGATGTGGAGCAAAGAAACGTAATAGGCTAAAATATTATTATTTTAGCTCTTACTCAGAAAAAGTCTTGGCTACGTTCCTACTGTGCAAAGATATCTGAATGTCACTCTTTCTCCTCTCCTCTCCTCTCCTCTCCTCTCCTCTCCTCTCCTCTCCTCTCCTTCTAAGCTGCTGGTTAGTTGTCATTTGTTGGGATCACTTTGCTTTGATTGTTCCCCTCCTCTAAGAAAAGTGTGCATAGGTGTTTCAAGTCTGGCTACTTTCTCTCATTTTTCAACCCTTTTCCTGAATATCTCTATTTATCTCTGTTCCCAACATCCAGTCATTAAGATGTTGTTTAATTCTAACTGGAAAATCACTTCCCTTGGACACCCAAGGAAAACACATTTTCAAGCATCATTGGCTTTGTAATTACAAACTTATTAATGAACTATTTAATGTTTCTACCGGAGTTCTTCCAAGTTATTTGTTATGAATTCAAAACTTGGTATCATTAGAAAGTGAATAGATGGACTATTAAATGATATTAAATGATGGACTATTAGATGGGTTGAAATCCCATTTAATCTGAATCAATGAATGCTTTGTGAAAACATATATTTAGTAGTTCTGGTAAAGCCACGTAACCACTTCAACAATCAAGTTTGTATCAAAAGCAGAAGGTTTGTCAAAGTCTTTTCTTCTGTCATAGAGTTTCTTGTTCTGTTTTCAATCCATGTATATCATGGAAAAGAAGCTTCACCAAACTGAGGGAAACACCGGGATTTCAATGATTAGGGCAGACGGAGCCACCCAACAACCTCTAGGGAAGATTTTATTCCTCACTCTTTTTTGGAATGGGTGAATGACCACAATTAAATGTTAAAACTGACCACTTCCTGACATGGTTGTTCCTTTTCATGGTTGTGTCCCACACACATGGCAAGAACTACAATAGTCTTCTCAACAAACTGTGGCCATGCCATCATGTGCTGGGTCCAGATCCCATCACACAGTAATCTTTGTATGTGTAGTGATTCACCTGGACTGAAGTGTGCTGGAATGACACAGATGTGCCCAGTTCCAACAGTCTGCATTTTGATCATCTCAGGGAGGCCCCATGGTCATATGACAGGTGACAGGGTGACTGTCACAAAAGTATGCCTTAGCCGTGACTTGATGACAGGGGCAAATTTGATCATGTGACAGTTTTTAATATCCCGTGATAAAATCAGAGGCACGGGGGGAACTTAATGGATGTATGTCCTACCATCTGATGGTACCTACCTTGCTGCCTTCTTGCAGCTTGTTCTTGCAGAAGAAGTAAGTGTTAAAGCACTTATGGTTTTGGAGGCTTGGCTGCTGATTCCTGCTGTGCCACAGATTCCTCGATACAAGACAAAACAGCTGACTTAGCCTACCTCTGTTTAAGTTCCATGATATTTTTAATGTGGAAATTTATTGCTATTATATTGTAATAACAGTGATCATCCAAACAATTTTAATAGAAGTCACTGAAAACATGTATAAAAGAATAAAAAACTAAATCCCATGTTTTATATCTTCAGGAACAGTATTTCATTCCCTATGGAGAATCAATTGATTTTTGGAAATCCTATAGAATGTGAGAAATAATTGAATGAAAAAAGCAAAGATTATGTTACTGCCCTTGACTGAGTGGCCATGCCAGATGTTTCTAACTCACATTCAAAGAGGCTTGTGAGATATCCTTCTGCTTTTGGATAGCCAGTGTACAGTAGTTCCTAGCTTGTGTACTTCATAAGGTAAAACCTTGTAAAGGTTGTAAACAATCGTTTAAATACATCCTTTTCCACAGTGAGCATTGGGTTTGATGCTTTGATGTTACACTTTCAAATTACCTAGCAATTGCAGCTGTTACAGTGCCTAGTTATTAAGTGCAGCTTCATATAAAGTATGCTGCTACTACTTGCTGTGATCTCTATCAGCTCTCGTTTTAAAGTCTGTGTTTTTCCAGTAAAGCCTGGTGCAACTTTGACTTGGGCTTCTCATATATACCAAGTACCTAATCCTCCAATGATTTTTTTTTGTGCCTAACTCCCTTTGAAATCAAAAGAACTTAGAAATACATTTGAGAATCAGTGCCAATATTTTAATTAAAGTGTCCATGAATAGGATTTCTAAAAGTACACAAAGGAATTAGGAGTATAAGTATAATTGAAAACCGTGAGTCTTGGGCTTTTAACTCTCTTAGTTTACTCCTTAGGATAGAATTTCCAAAAGACCTGAGTGTTGGCGGTTTGTAATAATTTAAGTTATTAAATTTATGGAGAAGCTGCTGGGTGTTCAGCACATATGAAACTCAGCCATCAGATAAATGCCTAAATGAATTTCTCTGCATATTTGATGTTCTTGGTGTCTCTTTCTGACACCACAGAATTATGGAATTACAGAATTGTTCAGGTTGGAAGGGACCTTAAGGATCATTTAATTCCAATCCCCCTGCCATGGGCAGGAACAACTTCTACCAGACCAGGTTGCTCAAAGCCCCATCCAATCTGGCATTGAACACTCCCAGGGATGGGGCATCCACAGATCCTCTGGGCAACATGTTCCAGTACCTCAGCACCCTCGTAGTGAAGAATTTCTTCCTAATACAACTTCCTAATACAACTTCCTAATATGACTGTGATGACTTATGATTGAATACTCCTATAAAACGTGCTCCTTGAACCACAGGCCTCAAAAATCTGATTAATTTTCTCTCCAGCAAGTGACAGATGATTTTTTCAGAAAGATATTGTGCAATTTTCAATGGGGAAAAATGTGAAAGAAGTGCCCAAAGGGAAGGGAAAAACAAATATTAGGGAGTGATATAAGCTATTTAAATGGCACATAGCTAATGGGAGAACACTCAAAGCAAATGGATCCTAATTTTAGAATTTGTGTTTACTATATTCAAAGATTATCAGATTAATACTTCCTTGGTTCTTTTTACTTGTTACTGGATAGATTAGGAAGGGGAAGATGAAGGGGCAAAGAATGGCTTGAATAGTAAGGGAGATTTCTTTGAGATCTTTGACCAACTTTAATGCTTAGAATCAAAGGCAGATATCAGAAAGGACTGCCAATGTGAGAAAGGAGAAAGTTTTGGGAAGGAGACCACCCTCTATCCACATCACAACTTTGGATTGCTTCTGGCACCCACAAGTTTTGACGTCATTTGAAAACTCCTGAGCTCTAAATTTCACTCTTCAGGAAGCCTCTGCTTCTTTCACCTACTGACTCTCATTAGTTCACTACTTCTGTTGCTTGGTAATCCTTGCAATAGTTATATTGCCTTATTTTACAGCTTGGCATGTGTTATTGAATACTTACTAATAAATTTTCCTGCCAACTTACTGTTTGCCAGACTTTTACCTTCTTACCAAGCCATTGACAATACTCTTCTATTATTTTTCTGTCAGACTCACTACTTTATTTATGACTAACTTCTGTCTCTGTTCTGTCCCTTTCTACTTTTCGGTCTTCTGCAGTGTTGTTCTTGTTGTTGTTTTTTTTATTATTATTATTGTTGTTATTGTTATTATTATTATTATTAATCGGTGGTTTATTCTCCTTTCTTCTTTGGTGCCATCCTCCAGCGTACTTTCTCTTAACTTTTTGATTCTACAACCTCCTCCTCTTATGTGGGTTCTACTGTCTACTTGTGTTAAAGACTCAGAAATCTCTTTATCTGTTATTTTGACCTGTATCTTCTATCATCTTTTAACTATACTGAGCTATCTATCTGTCCATTTAAATGTGATATACTTAAAATCTGCCATTCTGTCACTTGTCAAGTTTTTAACGTTTGTCACAATGTCAAGGTGTTGTATGTTTTTCTCCTTTACCCTTTTTTTTTTTTCCCACAGATGATGTGACAATACTTTGACAATATTATATCTGCCAAAGCGCATGTCATCAGTGATTCCAGCTACTTTCTGCAAAGACTTTCTTGACTACAATTTTTCATCTTTCCTATATCAAAACCTTGTTATTTTGCTTTTGTTGAATTCTAGACTTTTCTTCTTCTTCCAAAGTCAACTGGAAGAACCTGACAACTGTAATCTTCTCATCTATGCCTTCCTTGTAGTCCACGTCATGCTGACATATCTGTCCAGATAGTTCCTTTATAATTGTGAATATATTTACTATGAAATTCTGTTCATATTTTCTCTCTCTTTGAATTTTTCTTCTCCTCCAATGTGTTATGATATTATATCCAAGTTTATTACTTTATATCCTGCAATATGGTAAAGGCAAAAGAAAAGTTCTTCTTAATTCAGGTAGAAAATTTTAACTACATCGAAGAGTTCCCACAAAGTATTGTAATGCATTCAAGAAAAAAATGGTAGATATAAAAAGTGCCATCAGCAAATCTTTGACAAATCTTACCGCAACATATTTTTGGCCATCTACTCAAGGCTGTGTATCATATGTAGCAATTGTCTAATTGCTATGCTTTTTCTAGCATAGCAATTGCAAGAAACTTACATACATTTTTTTTTTATTCCTGAGTTTCGCATATGTAATACTAATGTAATTCAGATCACTTCAATGAAGTTATTCCCCGCTAGATTAGCCCACATACTCAAATTATATTTCTCAGTTTCCAATATAAACACCCTGGTCTGCAGCCCATAAATTTTGGGTAGTATTTAACCGAACAAGGAGCCCCACTGATGCCAAAACAAGTAAAACCTGCTGAAAAGGTATATGGATGGCAGAATCAAGACCTCATAAAGTTGAAGACAACTATAGAGTTAACTAATCCCTTTGCTGCTCGCTCTCTAGAGAGGTTTAGAATCCTCCTGAGCAATCCCTCTGTATTGGAAAACGCAATTCATTATAGAGACTCAAAGTGGGATTATTTTCAAGCCTTTCTTTTTCTTTAGTCCTAACAGGATTTAAATTTGCCTTTCATTTCTCACTCACATCTTTCCTGCTTGCTTTCAGATTTCCCCATTTGTTCTTCTTCACAAATGGATCTTTGGACACACATTTTGTATGTGGGATGGGTCACCATGTTAAAAAGATTATCTCACTATGGAGTCCAGCAGCATTTAGTAACAGCACTTATATTTTTCTCAGGTTGCCTTTATCTCTTAATCATTATTAGCTGACTAAGATTTATGACATCTCCTTCATCCAGAGATAAAATCAATTAGTTGAAAAATCTTCAGCTTGTCAGCTATAGAGAAAAAAAATAACTGTGGGCTTGGATGTGTATAACTGTATTTTCCAGTTCAGCAATCATGTGCACAGGAGAGCAGCCACAACCCCCAGCAGGGAATGGTCAGCTGGTCCCAGCCTATTGAGGGCTCTTGGTGCCAGCCAGCTTTCAAAGAGGGAGGAAGGGCCCTAAGGAGTCCAAAGGATTTTCCCGACCCTCTTGGGTAAATTACACCAATCTTAAACATGTATGTTTGTCTGAAGTCTCTTTTATCAGCGTAGTAATCCCATTACAGACAAATGAAGATGTAATCACAGTTTATTCAAATCATTTGAAAGCTTTTATCCCCTTTTGAGAGAAAGGAGAAAGTACAACTGGCTGTAACTGACTTCTTACACTCCTACTGGGACACTAGCAAAGCAAAAAAAAATTTTAAAAGCATTAGCAGTTAGATATGGGATGAAAAGTATAGCCTAGAGGATACCTGAAGAAAGGAATCTTCTCCTTCTGATGGACTTCACATCATATTCAGTACTGTTACTACTAAATTAAATAAAGGAAATTAAGAGAAAAGTGTTCTATCCTATAGTCCTACAGTGATATTTTCTACTAATGACATCTCTGCTCAACTCCACAAGTGGTAGTGAGGATAGGGATGTTGGTTGAGCTGTGTCTCCATCACCGGGGTAACCACTGGCTAATTTGCAGAGATCCTGTCTTTTGTGAAATGTACACCAGTGACCAGAAAGGTATGGGAAAAGAACTAGAAAACCTTGCGCATTTTCAAGGGGAAAATGAACTACCACAATGTTTCTCCATTGGTCTTGTTTGTAGCAGAGGGAAATGGAAACGTAGACGCAGGGAAAGTTCTTTGTGCAGAAATAAAGAATTAAACATTAACAGCCCCAGTGAAGTCTCTAAGACGATGAAGTGCCAGCGAGGATCCACAGAAGTTGCTGGAACCCCTTGTTAAAACTTCTTCATGTGTGGAAAAACTTCCTTGTCTGGGGTATGATGCATTCACACTGTTCTCAGATGCTGATATAAGAACTACAAAAATACTCTGAGATTTCCCTCTTCCTCCCCCCAAATCACACCAAACAGCAGTTGTAGTCATTTTATGATTAAATATATGCCCAGATAGCCCAGAAAAAGGAAATGAAGTTAAAAAATACGTAGATGATTTTAGTATCTGAACAAGAATTTTTTTTTTACCATTTCAAATGAGAAGTATTATGTTAATTTTAAAGACATTGTATACAATAAACATTCCTTTATTAGGCAGATGTCTTTCAAGATTTTCTTGACTTCATGATGAAATTTGATAAACAAGAGATCATGTTCTGCAGTTTTCAGTATAGGGCAGTACTGCATGAGGTGATGATTACTTTGCATTTCCATTAGCTAACGTGAATCCCTTAGGTAAACTCCCCTTACCCTCAGAAATCATTATTTTTATTTCTTTTCATTACCACAGTTCCCCAACCTAGACTAGGAATTAATTACATGAGTACATAATAAGCAAAACATTTTTGCTTTGAAGAACATAGTCTAAATAGAATGAAATTGGGAAGAGGGACTTGGAGCAACTTGTCTGGCACCGTACAGCAAGTTAGTTTTGTAGCTGGGAGTAGTCTTTACTTCCATAGCTCCATAGTATCATTTTCAGCTAATACAATCCAGCACTTCCAGTGTAGTGGTACTTGTCTCTTTCTTTTTGCTGAGCCTTTCCTTTGGCTGGAACAAGTTTTCTTGTGGCCACACAGTGAACCAGAATTGAGAGAGGGTAGAAGTAACACAGGCAGGAAAAAAAATAATTTAGTTTTCAGTTGGATCGATTCCCTGGTCTGAGTCATTGTTCAGCTGTACAAACTCTCGTGCTGGCACAATGGAAGGAATGACAAAGGCATGGAAAGGGCCTGCCAGGGTAAGGAGAGGGGGATGTTCCACAATGAGAGTAGTAATGTTAGCAGCAGTGCTGGCTTCTCTGGCTTCACGGGGCTGAAGTGGTGGCTTCAGTTTCCTCACAAGTTTTACCTTAGTTTCACATTGTACCGGAGCTGCTTTAGTATTGGTAATGGTACCTCCTTTTCACCCTGTGCTGAGCGTGCATGTATTCAGAAGGAAACATTCAGCTGTGTGAACAATATTGTCCTCTGAAGCATCTGTGTCCTGTGGCTTGGAATTTAAGAGTTGCAAAGCCTAAGAGAAAGAAGCCTCCACAAGAAAGGTTCAAAGAAGGAGCAGATATTATTCGGGTTTTAGGTAGTATCCAGAGATGAGAGGTACCAGGAATCATTGTGTTCTCTGCTTCTTTAGAGGGTGTGTGAAGTGATAGAATTCAACAGGTATTTGGAATAAAAAAAAACTCTAATTTGAAGTACCTTGGGTATAGTTATTATCTGATGAAAACACAAAGTCATTAAAACCAGCTACTTGTGCAGATGAGATGAGTTTAATAATAATGACATTGTTCTCTAAGAAAACTTCAGTTTTCTATCTATCAAAGAACTATCAAAGTTCTGTTTTTTTCTGATCATTTAGTAACATGTCCAAGAATATTGGTAGAAATGATCTGGTAAGGAGATTTCTGTGAATCACTAACTAAAATTTAGTTTATTATACTTCATGGTGAACCTGAAAGAGTGATTATTACTATTTTGTTGTTGTTTTTAGATGAATAACCTCTATAGTTTGGATGTTTCCAATTAAACTCAAACAGGATCACTTCACATTGTCTGCTGGATGCATCATGTCAGACCATGTTTTGGCCCCGAGTATATTTCCCTGCTCACAGAGAAAGGGGAAAAAAAAAAAAAAAAAGGAAAAAAAATAGGAAGGATATTTCCAAATTCTCTTTTTCAGCTGGGAGTTCCTTTCCAAAGCTGTTGAGCCTGGGGTCTGAGACACAAAGCAGAGATCCAACAACAAGGGGTACAGAAGAACATTGAGATTATGAAGAAGCCGTGCCATGTTGCAGGAGACCCCATTGCAAGCGAGTCAGAGCTCTCAAGAAAGGTCTAAGAACTTTGCCGAGCTTTGTCACAGCCTTTGCAGCTGTGAAACATGAACCTTGGGCAGTATTAAAGAGCACAAGCAGAAGACAGAACACATCTGATTCGTGCATCAAACTAAGCTGAATGTAAAGCTAAGTAAGTAATTGGGTTCCATTTAGGTTTTGGATGCTGGTTCCAAAGCCCACTGAATTCCTTTACTGGCCTTTGGATTTATTGCACTTGTACTTGCATCAGTATCATCTCATAATTTCTGTAGACAAATTTTTTAAGCTTTTTATCTTGAGCAATGGTTTTGTGTCCTGATTTTATTATAAACAGGCAGTAAGGTCCATGTTACAGATCACTGTCTTGAGAAGCAGACTCCCCTGCAGGTTTATTTTGATCTATCATAAATGTTACAGACCCTTTCTTTTTTGTAGTCTGCTGGTACGCCCCGATAAATGAATTATAACAAGATCTAAACACCAGGAAACTCCAAACTAGAATCATGGTATCATCTTTGTAGTATTTGTGCATTATGCTGCCAGAAATTAATAATGGCTATCACTCTTTCACTCTGTGATTCTAACAATGGCTCCCTGATTATTAAATCAGCTGGTGAGCTAATATTCTCCCCAGAATACATTTTAGAAATTCCAATGACCTATTTTCGAGTCTGCCCTTTTATCACACATTTAAAACAAAACAAAACAAACACACAAACAAACAAAAACCAATACCATTCATATTCTTTAATTTAGTGATGATCCTTAATTTTGTGATCTACTATAAAGTGTTTTTTATTTTTGTTTTCCAATATAAGATGTGTTTCCCACCACATTTTTTTTTCATTAAAATGTATCATTTGGGAAAATACATTATGTGTTTTGAACTGAACGATAGATTTTTCTGAAAGAGGAAAAGGTTTTATGAAAGAGAAAAAGGTGGGAAAAACTTTCATTAAGATCTACTTTTTTTTTTTTACATTAGTGAAAAAAAATATGTCCAATAAGCAAGGGTTCTTCTCTTCAATAAAAAAGCGACCATCAAAAAAAAAATTTTTTTTGGTTGAAATCACTTAGTAATTTTTAAACAAAATTTTCTAATGTTAATTCACATTTCCTTGTAATTAAATTTCCAGAATGAAACTCTTACAAAAATGTCTTTATTTTAAATTTGCTTTGTGAAAACAAAAACTGAAAAACTGAAAGTCTTAAAATACTGAAATGTACCACTTCAACAGTGCTTGAACAAAGAAATTAGATGTTTTGATTCTGAAAATTCTTTATTTCTCTTTTAGATAGTACTACAATATATATGAAAATTCAAAATGAGCCAAATTACTTATTTTAAAATTAATGCTTTGTTCAACCTAAAATATTTTTTCTGGCATTTTCTTTCATGTATTTTGTTTATTTTGTTTTAATCTGGAAGGTTATATGGCCAATTGTGAAACAAATATGCTGAAAACCTCATAAAATAAAAATTCTAGGTTTGCCTCAGTTCTAATACTCTTTGCTTGCCAATACAAAAGCAGGTCTGCCAAAGCCTGCTTACCCACTCAGGCTAGTGTGGCTGTGGCATTTCAGTTTTGTAGACGATAACAGACAGACTACAATAGTTATCATTATACCCCTGATCACTCTGCCTGTAATGATTATATTTAGGGACCAAAAAATATCAAAAATTGATGAAAAAGCTTGTTAATATATGAAGCTTGCATAAAAGTTGAATGTTCCCATTTTTAAGCAATCAGCTTATCATGGTGCTAGAGAAAAGGCAGCATATTTTTAGCTGTTGAGCCAAGTGTGGGGATAATCTCTGCTGCTCTGTAGTTACGATCGTTATCTTGTTTATCTTTGCTAAAAAGTTCATGATAGGCATCCAACTAGCTATAAAATGATAAAGCTTATCATAAATGTTGAGAAACATGCTGACCCTTAGGCTATGCAATGTTGTGCTCTATCTGTATACAATAGATCCTAAATTAATCACATTTTACAATATTGACTTATTGTTCCCCTTATGAACTATGTCACAGAATAACAAAGTGTCATAAACAGTACAATGCCTGTTTCCTTCTTAACTGTTATTTTTAGTTTCTTATAATTTGTTGCTTTTAAAACTTTTACTAGAGAAATGTAGAACCTGTAATAATCTCCGGGGTTCGAAAGTTTCTCATACTCAGATCTAATGCTCACGTTGAGCAAACTTGAGCATGTATCTAAATTCTTGCATGTTGTAAACTAGAATACAAAGGAGATGTGTTGCCAGTCCACAAGCCTGCAAAGCAGAGAAGAACTCAATTCTCAATTACAAATTTCTGGTTGTTTCTGTATATAAGCATCTTAACATGAGGCTCTTTAACAGTTTTCCTTGGTTCTTTGCGTATGTCTTTTGCCCTCCCTTGGAAATAACTGTATGTCTGCTTCTCCAATCTAAGCACCAGAACTAAACTAATCTAAACACATCCAAAAACTAATAATACAGCTGTCATTTTGCAGAAGTTTCCTGAAAGGACGTGAAACAGACTACCTGATGTGTGCCGGGGAATCTGGAATCTGCAAAGAGTGTGGGATCATTGCTGACAGTCTGACATTCCTGGTTCGAGCGGGTAAACGCCAAGTCCAGTTTTTCCTTCCTGTTTCTTATGAAAGGACACATATGGCTGCAGTCTTACTGCTTTTGGCCGTGAGCTCCTCAGATGTTTTACAGTATTCACAACTGTATTTGGTCATTAGAATAAGTATAGGGATTGTAAAAAGGTAAAAGCACATTGTCAATTAGTTGTGTTGGTGAACACACTGGCTAGTTCTCATTTTTCCGAACAATGAATTCTACAGAAACTCTATATTCCTAGCTACAACTACCAAGAAGACTGTGCAGCAAGGATTGCAGGCTTGTTCCAATATTCTAGCTATATTTCACTTCCTGTATTTTATGAAACAGAGAAGGGGACAGTGAGAGAATCCAGAGTGAAACAATCAAAGCAAGAGCTAGGAGAATGGTCTGTACAGAAGCATTTTAGATTATTTATACGTAGGACAGACCTTCTTTTTTCTAGTCAGGTGGAAAGGATATAATAAAGAGAATTGAGCTATTGGAGATAAAACTGCTATGGAATGATAGAGTTCTGTTACATTCTTTATAAGAAAAAAGAGAAAAAATCAACAAGAAATCTGGAATCTATCATGATTTAATAATGCAAAAGGAAAACCTGACATTGTGACCCAAAGGCCAAGAGTTTACATTGACCTAAAGAAAAAAAATCACCCTTTCTTTCCCCCCTCCTGATTCTCCTGAGAGTTAGCCAACGGGTTCTATCTTCACCTCCCTCTCTTCCTCATATAGGCCAGTATCTTATGCATTCACAGGGCAGCACCACAACCTCTTCACTACTCCACAACTTCTTGTACAAGATAAGGTTGATTGGCCACATCTGCCAGCCAGCTGTGTCTGCTCTGTGAGATCACGGAGCAGGAGAGAAGCCACAACACGATGTTCAAAACAGAATCCCATCGTGAAGCACATTCCTCACTGTAGCACATCACTGAGGCCTCTGCTCTGGCTTTGCATCGACTGTTACAGGTATTTCTCCTGGTACATCATCCAGTACATTGTCAGCTCATGCACCAGTATACAAGAAATGTCAGCTCTGCGTAAAGTTATACATTTCGTAAGTCTGAGGCACTAAACCCAGGAACTGGGAAGAAACAGCCTAGATTCTGTTGGACTGTAGCTTACAGTGAAGATGCTGCAACATCAATCTTGAATAGAGACAGTAGGGGAGTAATTTGGAAAGTATAGATTTTACTGGCTTTTAGTGTCACCTAAACCTAATGAAGGTTTTGTAGCCTCTGAGTTTTAGGTGTTTGGTGCCCAGGATGGAGTATAGATGTCATGTGTTTAGTGTATAAGCTTTCTATAAAGCTTCTGGCGAGGGTTAGGTGGCTCTGATACTTTTGTCATCACAGTGAGGATATGTTCTTTCTGCCGTTGCTCAGCTCTGGCTCATACATGTCACTTCAATCTAGGAGCTGCACAGACACATCAGTATGGCACAGGGCATGAACTAATATAGCTTCTAGGCAACATCTGGCTAAAATGCTTCTATGAATACATTAACAACAAAAAGAAGACCAAGGAGAATCTCCACCCTTTGTTAGATGTGGGGAGAAACATAGAGACAAAGGATGAGGAAAAGGTTGAAGCGCTTAATGCTTTCTTTGTCTCAGTCTTTAGTAGTAAGACCAGTTGTTCTTCAAGTACCCAGCCCCCTGAGCTGCTAGACAGGGACAGAGAGTAGAATGAAGCCCCCATTTTACTTAGTAGCATGGCTGAGTGGTGGACTTCAGTACTAGGTTAAAGGTTGGACTAGATGACCATAGAGGTCTTTTCCAACCTGAATGATTCTATGATAATCCAAGAGGAAAAGGTTGGCAGCCTACTACACCACTTAGACACATACACACACAAATCTTTGGGGCCAGATGGGATCCACAAGAAGGTAATGAGGAAGATGGCAGAAGTGCCCACTAAGGCACTTTCCATCATTTATCAGCAGTCCTGGCTATCTGGGGACGTCTCAGTTGACTGGAGGCTAGTACAAGTGACACCCATCTACAAGAAGGACCAGAAGCAGAACCCAGGGAACTACAGGCCTGTCAGTATGACCTTAGTGCCAGGGAAGGTTATGGAGCTTATCATCTTGAGTGCCATAATGCAAAACACAGGACAACAAGGTGATCAGGCCCAGTCAGCATGGGTTTCTGAAAGCCAAGTCCTGCCTGACTAACCTGATCTGATTCTACGACAAGGTGATGTGCTTAGCGGATGAGCAGAAGGCTGTGGATGTGGTCTACCTAGACTTTAGTAAAGCTTTTGACACTATTTCCCACAGCATTCTCCTGGAGAGACTGGCTGCTCATGGCTTGGATAGAATTATGCTTCACTGAGTAAAAAACTGTTTGGGTGGCTGGTCCCAAAGTGTTGTGGTGAACGGAGTTAAATCCAGCTGATGGCTGGTCACTACTGGTGTCCCCCAGGGCTCAGCATTAGGGTCAGTTCTCTAATCTCTTTATCAGGGATTTGGACAAGGGGATCAAGTGCACCCTCAGTGAGTTTGCAGATAAAACCAAGTTTGAAGGGCATGTTGATCTGCCTGAGGGTAGGAAGGATCTACACAGGGATCTGGATAGGCTGGATTGATGAGCCAAGGCCAACTGTATGAGATTCAACAAGGCTAAGTGCCAGGTCCTGCACCTGGGGCACAACAACCCCATGCAATGCTACAGGCTGGGAAAGAGTGGCTGGAAATCTGCCTGCCAGAAAGAGAACTGGGGGTATTGGTTGATAGGTAGCTGAACACAAGCCAGCAGTGTGCTTGCGTGTCCAAGAAGGCCCACAGCATCCTGGCTTGTATCAGAAAGAGTGTAGCCAGCAGGACTAGGAAAATGACTGTCCTCCTGTACTCAGCTCTAGTGAGGCTGTGTTCATTTTTTGGGCCCCTTGCTGCAGGAAGGACATTTTGGTGCTGGAGAGTGTCCAAAGAAGGGCAACAAAGTTAGTGACGGGTCTACAGAACAAGTCTTTTGAGGAGAGGCTGAGGGAACTTGAGTTATTTAGCCTGGAGTAAAGGAGGCTCAGGGGAGACCTTATTGCTCTCTACAACTACCTCAAAGGAGGTTGTAGAAGGGTGCAGGTCAGTCTCTTCTCCCAGGCAACAAGCAATAAGACAAGAGGAAATGGTCTCAAGTTGCACCAGGGGAGGTTTAGTTTGGATATTAGGAAAAATTTCTTCACTGAAGGGGTTGTGAAGCATTGGAACAGGCTGCCCAGGGAAGTGGTTAGGCAGCCTGTTCCAATACCTCACCATCCCTGGAGGTATTTAAAAGAAGTGTAGATGTGGTGCTTAGGGACATAGTTTAGTTGTAGATTTGGCAGTGCTAGGTTAATGGTTGGACTTGACGATCTTAGAGGTCTTTTCCAACCTGAACGATTCTGTGATTGTAAGGGAGTAGAGAAAGGCATTAGTTACACCCTTCTCTGAAGCGTAAATACTTCTATGCTTGCATCTGAAGAGGTAACTTAAGATCCATGTTTCAGAAATCAGTCTTGAGACTGTTTGGGTTCAGAAGGCCCAGGCCTGTGTTTTAAAATATGGCCAAATGGGGAAACACAGGTACCACTCCATTGATTTCTGCTGCAATCAGCAAAGAATGCAACATTGTTGGGGTTGGAAATCAAGTGCAGAAGGAATACCCACAATGTAATGGTGGTCTGAGCACTCAGCAGAGCTTAGAGAGACCTAGGTTCAGTGTTTGAGGCTGGATAGTTCTTGTGCTCATGGCGGAGTATTCATACTACTAGGCTGCTACACAAAGTGGAGGAGAGATGGGAGCAGAAACCAACTTTCTTCATCTCACTGTATTTTGAAATTAAATTATTCTATTGACGCCTGGCTCATCTGCTGTGGGAATATCAAAGATATCAGGCTTTGCATGTGCACAGAGCCAGAATTTACCAGTCATATCATCAGTGAATTTGGTGAGATGTCAAAATGCAATGATAGTCTTTTTGGATTTCCACTTTATCATCAGATACTTCAGTTCTGCTTTAATCTTAATTTAGGTACTCAAGCCCTTTATTGGATCTCCTTTTATAATTATTATAATTATTGTTCTAAATTAGTCAAATGGTAGAAATTACTTTTTTTTTTTTTTTACCAATTAATTTGGAAGAATGTGCTCATTGAATCATTGGTCAAATTTCAAGAACTCCATCCCATAAAAAGCAACAGAACATTTAAACAAACAAAATTACTTTTATTTTTAGTTTCTTTACAAATCAGGTATTGAATAATTTCTTTTAGAGGTTTGAAAGAAGGTGGGAAGGAGGTTTTGAATTTTGCATTTGTCATACACAATGGGCTGAAATTCTTCTTTATATTATCCTGTGTAAATTGGGAGCAGTTCCAATGAAATCAATTGAGTCACGCAATTGTAAAATTGGTTAGCAATCACAGTCTGGCTGAGTAGGCCCATGGCATTAATCACTTTTAAAGATCTGGTCCCTAAGTACTTAATTTCTAGGAAACAGCAGAATGTGACATTACAAGGATCCTATTTAGAGACACACACTCTGCAGATCAAAGCAGGAACTACTGGAAATGCTTTCTGAAGGTATGTGTAACTATAAAATGTTTTGAGTGGCTGCCAGTATTTTGTAATCAGTGTTGTAAAGTTTTGTGATACTCTTGATGTCTGCAGATGTTATGTGGCCCGTGGCACAGAGCTGATGTTCTAAATTACCAATTATATACCTAATGGAGCCCCGAGAACCAACTCCTGCCCTCCTTTGGGTACCGGGGCAGTCTTTAAATGCCAGCAAAGGACCGATGCTATAAATAAAACTCTGTCTCCATAGAGACAGGCAGTTCAGTGCTCAGCTTTCAACACTTTAAGAAGGTAATTACTGTCTTTTTTCTTTATATTTTTCTATTCTTGGTTTATAACAGCAGTAATAACCTCCTGAGTTGGGCATTTCCTGGCAATTAATGACTGACAGTGTTAAGAACACTTGGCTTTACCTCAAGCCCTCAAATCCTCCAGTCGGTCATTAACTGCCAGGAAATACCCTTCCCCATAGTCATTATTGCTTAATTATGTAAACCTGGATTAGAAATTTAATTAGATGACTTTAACATTCTCTGATTCTCTCCCCTTCTTTTTCTCCCATATCCTAAGAATCGATATTTGCCACACATATTAGATGGTGGGGCTGACTTTTACTCCAAAATAGTGACAGTATAGCAAGCAATATATACAGTCTCTGGGAAACAAGACAGATTCCTTTTTTAGCCCTTGATCAACAGAATTTTTCTACTTATTCTTGTAAAAAAATATATTAGATCAAGTTGAAGGCAACTTCTAAGTCCTATCTGCTACTGCTTTAAGTGGTGACTGAGAGGAGTTCTCACTGGGAACTGGATGACTCTTCAGTCTGATGAATGAAGGAAGGCATGTAATGGACATCTCGGAATCTCTGCCTTAGCTTCTTGATGCCAACTGTACCTGCTTCAAGCAAGAGTGTTCCAGGTATTGCTATGTCCCATTGCTAGTTCCCATGCTATGTCCTATTGCTAGTCCCATTACTCTTAACAGCCCAAGCGTATAATTGCTGTAGGCAAACACTTAAAAATGGGATTAGTGGCTCTGGCTCATTTCTAACCAGACAGCCCTTGAAGTTGCTTTCCCAGATCCATTTCCTTTATCTTGACATGGGACCAAGGATTATCTAAATAATGGCTAATACAACACCCAAGTGAGGGTGTCAAATAAAGATGCTCCTCCTTATTTAACATGTCATTATTTTTTAATCCACAGTTCTTAAAGATCTCCTACACAGCATAGCTACTGCAATGCCAAGTCCATTGTGATAGAGGAAAGCAAGTTGGAATGCATTACCTCCCTAGCCTCTGTGCCATTGACTACTGTGGATACCTGAAGCACCTTATATCAGCATCATCAGTATCTTGTCAGTACATTAATGAAATTGCCTAATTATGCCTTCTGATTTTAGTCCCAGAAGCTTTATTTGATCCCTAAACATGGATAGAAAATGAAGCATACCATCCCCTTATATCTGGACAAAATAGTATTCAACCCTAAAATCCATACTTGTAATTTGGGGAGAAGCCTTCCTAAATTGTTGATTTGTTTCTGACTTCTGTGCAGGCTGTATGGCTCCATTTAATGACTTAGTGTCTCTGATACTCCATACAGCCATAACTACTCAGATGCTTCATAAAGTACTTCAGTGTTAATTGTTTTAATGTATAAAGGGCATATAATTTGGATCAAAGGGCACTTTCTATAAAGTCTTGTGTTGCAGCACTGGTACAAAATATTAGAACATGACCTATATGTCAAGAAGTAATAAACAGAGAAGCAGCAATAATGTGGACATGAAAAGTAATTATTATATTACTGAATCATCTCTTTAATTTGAAGTCCTTTTAAAAAAGCGCACTATACAGACTGCATCCTCCATCAATCCCTTGAAGAAGCATTAGCACGTTATGACAATGAAACACAAAAGCATGAGTGTCTTTTGAAAGGTCTTTAGTGTGAAGCATTCCATTCATTTCAGCTGTGTATTTTAAAAGAAACAAAAACAAAATCCCCACACAAATGGAAATAACCTAAAAACAATGCAAAATAACATCATTTTTAAAACCCTTTCCTCCTTTTAAGAGTTTATAAATTTTTAGAAAAATCTGTTGAAAATCCCATTAGAAAGGTAAATTATGGATTCTAGAGCCAAAGTTTTTATATATGATTTTAATTAAGCTATTAAAGTATAATATTCCTTTTTGTGTAACATATTACACCAACTGAGATATGTATGCTGGTATCATGTAACTTTTTCTGTGGTAATTAGCTAACTAAATAAAGCTGAGACTCGCCTGTTTTGCAGGTGAAGGAGGATTTTCTTCTGATACTTGAGGTAACTGATTTCCATCTGCCATTTTAAAGGCATACCACATAGGATGGAGTTCCATTCTTTTACTCACTTGCTAATGGAAAAAATGGGACAGGTACAGAAAACTGAATACTTGCAGTTTGTAGTGGTCTTGGTTTTCTCTTTCTCCTCCTCATGTTCCCTTCCCCTGTACCTGCTTTGCACAGCTGTAAAGCTGGGCTTGACAGGAACCACATTTACTTTTATAGCATTGCAGGGGCACAAAGCCAACCTGGCTCCTCCTGGCAAAAAAGGAGAGAAAATAAAAGTGACTTTAAAACTGCTTTTAAGAAATTCACTTATGATCATGGTGAACTGGTTCAATCTATATTATCAAGTTAAAACAGGTGATAGAATTAAACAAGCATTCCCTCCTTTCTTACAACAGGGTGAATCAGAGAATAGAGCCCAAATTTGGGATGTGATAGACATGATGCTGCTACTGACATGAGGATACAGTTTTGTGCCTTAGTTTCCCAAATACGTAATGTTGCTTACTTCCTATATAACAATGACTCTGGCATATACTGACAAAAAACATTAAATAATCATTGAGGCTTATCATACTTTCCAGGTAGTCAATTCAATTTTTAAGAGACTATGAATAATCCATTATTTTGATGATTCACATCTAGGATTTGAATTTAACTGCAGAAATCTGATCAGTTCAGAGGAGGGAATGAGAAGGCAGAAAAAAAAAGTGTAGTTTATACATCAAAAGAGGTAGATCATCTTTTGAGAAGCTTCATAATCTATAACAGCTGAACCTCCGACACAACAGGAATACAAGTTAAAAAAAGCTGTTAACTTCAGTGAAACAGTGCATGTTTCATATTTTGATAGTTTGCTAAAGCATCAACATCAAAATGCAAAGTAACACTTCCTCATATTAGCATTCTATACACTTTATCTTAGTTATTGATGGAAGCATAAAACCACATTTTAAATAGTGTATTTTGTGAAGGCTGAGTGGCTAAAATATTCATTAAATGGAAAGAAACTTAATAGTTAGTACTAACAGGTCATTGCCAAGCAAATTGGAGTAGACAGACAAATTCAGCTGATAATGAGATTGCTAATCTAGTTTGCCACATCAGAATTTAGAGTGAATAGTAATGACTGGGGGAGGCAGGACAAGTAGTACAGAAAATGAAGATTTCTTAATAACATTTACAGAAGAAAAAATACTTTTCTTCCTGTTCTCCCAGGACAGGTATAAAGCTCAATGGGAGCAATGGGAGTTGTTGATTTAGCAAGGATTACAGGACTGATCCTCACATTATACAACAGAATTTATCCCTGTCAGGAATCACTTCAGACTCTTTTTGCAAGACTCAGTGATGAATGAAAAGGCTATTAGCTGCTGTGGTTCATATAATCTTCTGCCTCTCTTGCATTTCAAAAAATGTATTCAGCTGAGATGGTTTAAGCATTTGTCTGCAAAGAAAAATATTGCCAAGATAGCCTATATTGCTTTGGTTTAGTTGATATTGTTCCAATTAAGTGCATTTGTGCTGTTGTGTCAATGTCCACACAGCATGGTACTATATTTCCACTGCAGACAAGGTATCCGAGCCTTGCTTGGTATTGTCTCGAGCTGCACTATATTCTGGATAGTTTTTACAGTATGCTGTAGGGTACCTTTTGGCACCTGAAGGAGCAGTGCTGGCAGTGACAGCTTTCTGCCCCAAAGTCACCTGGAATATTATTCCATTTCCAGGTGGTTCTTCACTTGCATGACTGAAGCACAGAAGAGCATAACGCTACATCCTTTATCTAACAGGGAAGCAAGCTGCTTCATCAGAGGGCTGCAGTGTCAGTAGACAGCCTTGTTTCTCTATCTTCAGATTCTGATAGTTCATGGGAGAAGATTTACAGATGGGTGAAAGGAAATAATCCATCACATGAGAGTGTCTTTACATTGTAATCTGTCTGAAAAATCATGGAGGAGAAGTTTTCCTGTGCAAAGCCCAGAGTAGACATTAAGGGGTAGTGCTGTCACATTTTGAATGTTTGTGCTGCTCTCATTTCTTTGATGTTTGATGTCATCCCCTGGCAGGCCCAGGCATGGCCACGATGTATGTGTGGAGAGGCTGGGAAGCTGGGTTTCAGAGTTTCTGCATCAAGTTGTCCAGGGTACGTGTTCCCCACATGGCAATGAGGGACCTGTGACAGCTTCTTTAGCTTTCCTGATAAATCATGACATTATAAACTGCAGGGAAAAAAAAAAAAATATATATATATATATATTTATGGTGTCTTATTTTTATTTTTATTTTTAATTGACTAATGTGTTTTGCTTTTTTTCTCTTTGTTTTTATTTCTGCTAGGTAAAAGTGGAGAGATTTCTGCAAAATTTTCTGTGTTTTTCATCACATTTTCACGGAAATGTTATCTGTTATTATATGTGGTCTATTTTTTTTTATTATTTTTTACACAGCTCTAATTCTTGGAAACAGGCAATAGAGTACTGGACTTTACAGCTGGAGCATCTCCTTAACCTGCCACAAAAACTTTTGGAATAATATTGACCTCTGTGTCTCTGAAATAAAAGGAAGCCTCCTATTTGTTGCCCTTCCTTTGAGCATGAAGGAAGCCCTCTGTAAGAGGTAAGTCAGGACAAGAACGTGTCGGATACTGCACAAGGCCCAAGTGTCTGAGCCACACAGTGTGGAGGAGCAGCGTGTACGCAGGGCTGCGCGCTCTGCAAGGCAGGCAGTGAGGGATGCAAGCAATGTCACTATTGGTAAAGGAACGGGAATGAGCCAGCTGATTAAACTGATAGGAGCCAAACAGTGCGGTGCAGCCTTTGATGGGTGTCAGAGGTCACCTCCATACAGTTCCCCAAGTCCCCAGGACACACAACCTTGCTGACCTAGTCACTAGATCAGACAAGAGCGCTGAGACTCCATTGGCAAACAACAACCTAACAGATTTAGATAACTGATAGACTACTAAGCAAATGCTGTAAAACGGAGTGAATGAGAAGGAGCTTGTCAGGAAGGAAAGACTTAGGGAGAGATGGAAAGAAGTAAGAGAGAGAAATTACTTGTTCAGAAAACGTCTACTTCTGTGTCTGTATTTAACAGCAGTACTGGGATGCATGAGGAACTGAGGACGAACATTGACAAACATCAAGGTGTGTCAAAACTCCTTGAAACTGGTAAAGTCTGTATTCATTCTAATTCTTCATCTGCTAAAGAATTTATGGAATTTTAGGTATTTTTTTAGCTGTCTGGGGGGTTTCAGTATTTACATACCATTTTAAAATGAATGAGGTATCAACCTAAAAATATAGTCAGCTACACTGTAGACATTCATGCACCCATTTATCTTTATTTTGTAGGGCAGATTTGCTTTGCATATCACAGCATGGTGCAAAAGAGTCCAAATCTACCTTCAAGCAGTTGTTATGCAGAGATATTAGCTCTGATTCCTAAAACAAGCTGTATTAGTACAGCACTGTGCCAAGCTACTAAACTTCATCTGTTAGAATGGTTAGTTATTTAGGAGCCAAAACAGCCCTGGTGTGGCTACACTGGTTTTGGTACGACACTTATCCATATCATAAACACTCCCTGATACATCAGTAGACTCAGAGTCTGTGCCTTCCCATGTGTTTGTGTAACAGGCAATGAAATATTCACCAGTTTGGGCTGGTTTTGATATGACCATGATAATAAACATACCTGGTCTCAAAAGTTCATTATGGTCATGAAATGATAAAAAGGCAATGACAATTTATTTATTTATTTATTTATTACATTTTAGGAGCCATCTGAGATATTTTACTGAGGCATACAGTGCATAAATAAAGGTGTCAAGGGCTGTAGCAGACATCTTAGGGTGCCTGAGTGATTCACGTAAGGCTGGAAGATATGACAC
The DNA here is from genome assembly GCF_964211835.1 of Anser anser. Taxonomy (NCBI): domain Eukaryota; kingdom Metazoa; phylum Chordata; class Aves; order Anseriformes; family Anatidae; genus Anser; species Anser anser. Next base: position 65,431,570 of record NC_139724.1, read on the forward strand.
AGAACCTATGTGAGACCCATATCACATCCTTCTGGAAGGGTGATTGAAGAGGAAAGATGCCCTGTGTCATCTCAGGATGCTAGGAGCCTGTTTTGGGTAACCTAATCACTGGGGCAGGAAGGTTGTCCATGTCTTCATTTCACAATCACATTGTCAGCACAACAGTGAATAAAAAATCCACTCAGGTGGCATGAGCTACCTGCCTCTCCCCTTGTGAGCTGACATGCTGCAAACCAGATGTGAGCTGGAAGCCATTTAGACAGGTCTGAGTCCTGCTGAAAAGTAACGTAATGTTGAGAAGCAGTGCTTTGCTTGGGCACAGTTCTGAGCTAACACATCTAAATGGCTTCCAGAGCCCAGCTGGCTCACCAGCAAGTCTAGCTGGCAATTGTTTGCACATGGCAAAGTGGTCAGACCCAAAGAGGATGTGTCAGGACTCTGCATCACTTGTCCATCAGACTTGTCCACTGGGTTTGCAAGGTAGCTTGTGATCATGAGTGAGCCAAGGTGAATTGGATGGGCAAAAGCTCATCTGGAGTCTGCAGGAGTCAGTAGCAGGAAAGTAGAATTTCTTGTGCTTAAACTGAGAATATTTGAAACAAATATGCGGAGTGAAAATGAATGGGATCCTTTTTACATTTGCTTTTTATAATGTAAGACACCCTGTAAGAGGAAAATTTGAAAAGTGTTCTTTCTGAGTGAAATTAAACTGTGCAGATGAGATACAGAAGTTACCCAGCACAGCCCTTCCATTCACCATCATAGATAAAGTAATTTTTCAGAAGCTTATGTGGTTTGTTTAGTTAAACAAATTTCCTTAGAGACATGATTGACTATTTTTAAGCTGAACACTCACAGTAACAATTACCTGTGTTCTCAATGTCCAAGAGCCTCAATAAACAGCCCGTGGATTTATGTCTTAGTGAGAACCAACCTATTAGTTTCAGCCATAAATCTCATGTGCCTTGTGTGCAAAGTGAATTTTAATAAAAATCATATAAGGAGCCAGACTTGCTAGGCAGGGTTTCACGTGGCTGCCAACATTTGAAAACAATTAATAGAGACCTTTTGGGGGAGGGTAAGTAGAACCAGGTCTTTAGCTCCTGTTGAAATACAGTGGACGCAGTGAACTTGCCTGAAGGACAGAACAGAGAGGAGTGTCCCCCACCCTCCTGAGCAGTAAAATACATAAATAAATAAATGGAGGCCATCACTTATAAATAAGGGCAAATGGAATGGGAAGGGTCATTCCTCTGAGTCTGCAATCTCATCCTCTCCAACACCCTGCTGCCAGGGAAAAGACAGTAAGTACCTTAAAATTAAACAGCAAAATAAAATAAATATACATCAATAAATATACATCTGCACTCCCTGTCTGAAAATAGGTTCTGGTCCCAAATGAACAGAAGTAACATCTGTGCTCAGTTTCAAAACCCTTGCCTTAGGTGCTGCTTGTGCACTCCTCTTCTGAGTCTACAGAATGTGTTATGTTGAACAGAGTCAAAAAAAAGTCAAATCTGAGAGTCAGTGCTCATTTTTATTCTTCTGGTCATATTAGTTTTATAAGCAAATAGTTCATACCTTGAAAAATAAATATGAAACATTCAAAGAGAAAATGCTAGGTCCTGAGCTTCAGATGCTTTGTACTTTGTACAGAGACTTTTGTCTCTGCAGCCCTGAAGGCTGAAAGGTTGCTCCAGAGGGGAGGCCAGGGGTTTCTGCAACACACAAGGAGCCTCCCAGGGTCTCAGTGTTATGTCTGCCCAGTCCATACAGGACTAGCAGCTGGTGTAAATTAACCCAGCTCACAGGCTAGAATACCTTGCTACAATACACTGAGGAATGGACGTCTTATCACTAGGCTGGTAAAGGATCTGGGGATTGAAAGGTACCTTTCCTTCCCATCCATTCATATCAAGTTTAACCAAATACAGCTGAGTACAGGTCCACTTTATTCCTAAAACCAATAAATATGTAGGCCTGGTCCAGGTAGGAAATGCTGGCGGTGATAAAGGGATAGCTACATTCTACCTGACTGCTCTTAAGGAAAACATGACATGTCTGTTTTGAGTTACAGAAAAGGCACCTACCAGTACCTATGTATACTGTGCTGCTACTCACATACTCGTGTTTAAATCCAGGTTGGGATGTTTATAATAAAACTAATATTGTAATTACAGATGGAATCAATCCCTTTCCTTGGAACTTCTTGCTGGAAAAAAGTGGCAGACACTGGTTTTATGGTCAATTTTCTTAAGCAGTCAAGTGTGGATCCCATTATCCACTACTAGGTATATATATATATATATATATATATACACACATATCACATTGAAAACATTGAAGCTTGGGTAAATCATTCAGGAATAAAAAGATCAAATCTAAATGGGTTGAATTTGAGCCAGCTCTACCACGTCCAAACAGGAAGACCTAGGTCCAACCAGCATGTCACTGGGGCCTCAGTGCTGTGAGTATTGTCAGTCAGTCAGTCAAAAAGTGCCTTCCTTGGGTTCACACAGTCCTTCTCAGAACACAGAAGGAAGGACCAAGCTATTTTCCTCCCCACGTAGCTCTTCTGCAATACTTTCCTATTCTTGCAGGAGTATGGTAGGGTATTTGATTGACTTTGCTAGTCTCAAGTAGTGGCAATGAAGATGTCTTCACATCTTAAAGCAAAATAACGATTAATTAGAAATATATAGAAAACCTGTACTCTTCCTTGGTCAGGAAGTACTAAATACTGGTTTCTGCCCTCAGATGTAGGTACACTGTGCTGATTATAGTTACTGCCTGCCAGGTATATGTAATTAAGCTCAGACTGGACTGAAATACTCGTATGGCTAGACATGGGGGAGGCAGTGGGAGCAGAACTGTCAGGAGCACTAAGAGAGCTCGAGGAACAGGGTTGAGTATAGAATCCCACTCGTGCACTAGTCCAGGGTTTACTTAGGATTGTAACATATCCTTTAAGACTGTTAAAGGATTGATCCAAAACCGGGAGGTGTTTTTCCATCTACCTCTGTGGTCTTTTGTACCTGGGAGTCTTTTGCTATCTTGCAGTAAATGCTCAGGTATAAGCTGCAGTTTCAACCTTCCTTTTCTTGTCTCTGGAGATCCTATGGAGATTGCTCAAATTACCCAAGAGGGTAGGGATAGTATATTGTTTTCTTGGACTTAACTTTTTGTAATTATACGCGGGTAATCCTGGTTTATTTCTGTTATCCCTTAATTGAGCTGTAAGATTTTTTAAGCTTAAAAAAATGCCACAGGCTTTCTAAAGCCTCTAAATTAAAATGCAACAAAACAAAAAGAACCCTCCTCAGTTAATTCTATTGACCAAAAATCTGTCAAATTTCATTGTAGAAGTAGTTTTTGCATATTTTTTTTTAATTATGAAATCCCAAAGAGATCCTTCAAAACAATTATATGGATTTTCCTTTTAATTTTTATTTATTTTATTTTATTTTCAACTGCCCTGGAGTGCTGTGTCTCTATTTTCTCACTCTCAGCCTAAGGTATGTTTTTATGACTAAAGTATCAAAACCCTGAAAACAGAGGTTCATAACAGCAATCTTGATAGATCTTTGGCTGCATGGGTGGGCGCAGCTCTGGCAATTGCTTCTTTTAAAGTCTCATTCATGCTATCACTGCTGTAGCAGTGGCACCTGTTAGCGGTGCTGCTGCAGTCTCTCAGCGTTTCCATTATAAACCTCTCTTTTCATGAGTTCATTTCTTGGCTAATAAAAGTTTCCTCACAGCTGAAACTTGGCTGAAAGTAACTTTGCCTGGGAACAATTATTATTAATATTTTTTTTATATAAATTTCCCTTTAAAAATCTTTCTGTTATTTTTAAATTAAAAGCGAGAGAGGTTTACAGGGTTCAGATGCCTACACTGTGCATATACAAGTAGGTCTGGCAACCCTACTCACAGGTAGATGCCAACTAGAAATTACAGGACATGATTGTCCTGTGGGTGATGCCAGCTGAAAAAAGGGTCATGACCAAGTGCAAACTGCATGGAAAGTCTGTGGCTTCTGTGTACTTGGATGGCACTGGGTCTTAGCAAGTGTGCGCATCCTAGGCCAAGCTTTTTGGAAATAGATGTATACAGGAATTTCAGGTTAGCTGAAGGAAGAGCACAACAGTGTAGGAGCTCCCTCTCAGAAGTGTGTTGTGCCAAAAGTTGCTAGGGGAGTAAGTTAAAGCAACCTAACGAGCATAGCCTTAGCATGTGGTGCCCATCAGGTGTGCCTGTGCTTTCGCTGGACACGTAGTATCAAGTACAGACGAGGACAAAGTGCATCCTGCCTCCTTATCGCGCATTACTCAGGATTTGCTGATCTGTTTTTCCCCTGCTGTTCCCACGTATCCTTATCAGACGCCAAGTTTCCAGCAGCACCCGTCTCCCCACTGCACACTGCCTTCCTCTCCCCCCGCACCCAGCACAGGGTGAGCGTGCTGGTAGCAAAGCCCCTGCACCCTGTGTTTCTCATGCCCTTGTTGAAAAAAGCTCTTCTCTTTTCCCCTTCCAAAAAGCTGGTCAGGAGGAGGTCATCATATTCAATTGGTAGCTCTAATGTAGATTGTCTGTTTGGGGAGCCTGAATCTCCTCCTGCTGTCCCAAATAATTCTGAGCTAGAGAAGATGCAGGGTGCTGAAACATTTAGCAGTATTGACCAGCTCTTCATTCTGGGCAGGAAGTGAAACATAAATTAGAAAATTCCTACAAATCCACAAGGGCAGGATCCCCACCAAGGAATTTTGGATGAACATACTTCACTGCAGCAGAAAATATTCCCAGTTCAGAGTGGGGTATGCAAAGAAAATCTCCGACACTGCCTTCTCATTTTGTACAATCTCATAACCAGATTTGGATAGCAAGCAGAACTTGTGATAACAAGAGAGAATTTTTAATCTTTTTTTTTTTTTTTTTTTAATTAAAAAGAAACCACGCATCAAGTGACTGAGAATCAAAGCATCAGCCCTGAATTTTTGCAGCAGTGGTCTTGGACATTTTGGATGTAGTGATTGAATTTGCACGTTTCCCAGTACGTAGATGCCAGGCATACCCTTCAGCTCTGCCACTCCTTCTCCCATGCAAATCCATTTCTCCAGCTGGGCAGGGATATGGGCAGGCACAGGGCTGCTCAGGCGGGGTTGGGAAGCAGCTCAGTACACCATGTGCATGCTGCAGGGAGATGTCCCTGCCCTGGTGACCCCTGGGCTGGGCATGTGCTGACGCTGGCCGCCCAGCCTGCCAGCAGCATCCTAGCCACTCGGCCTTTCCCTCTGTTGGTTTATGCCCAGATGGAGCATAAGGAATGCCCATGGGGTTAAACTGCTCAGGGGTGAGGTGGAGTACCAATTCCAGACCCCTCGCTGAGGGTGGGTATTTGAACCAAGGTCTCAGACCAGAGTTAGTCTTCCCTGCCCAACTAGAGTTACCCTGCTTGCTCCTTAAGAAAGAGAGGCTGAATTTCTTTCTTAAGAGACGATAAGGATGCTTTTCCAGAAACTTGGATACCCAGCTTCCAGTCTCTCCTCTAATGCCAGATTAAGTGCCTACTCTCACACAACGTAGCATCCTGATCTCACAGGAGGACTTAAATTCCCCTGCTATCCCTTCATGCCCAAGCTACTGACCTCCTTTCCTCTCTGTGCAGGTGTGAAACTCACAACCATTCCTTTGCTTTTCTTGCCCACACTTAAAACGTTGTTAGTTAAATCCAGCCATTGAGTGAAGACAGAAACTCAGCTTTTCCATTTTTTACTTTATCAAGGAAGAAGGTAGTTGCCATCTGTATTTATCAACCCATTTTTTTCCCCTTTCCCTTTCCATCCCCCTTCCCCATTCACTGCAAAAGTGTGAAAACAAAAAATACCAAGCAAAGCCTGCTCCAGCAGTCTGGCCTGAGCTCCAAATTGCCATCTCAAGTAAGTTGCTTCTCTGCCTTGGTTTCCCCATTTCTAACAGGAAGTTATGTGCATCATAAGAGAAATTGTAGTCTACATCCACAGGAATTTACTGATTTTTACTATCTGATGTCCTGGTCTTCATGTGTATAAAACATAAATAGCACGTTACCGTTTTCTTAAAGGAAAGGGGCTGAACCCTACAATGCTGCCTAAGAGAAAGAGCAGAATTTTATAGATCTTTAGCAAACAGGATCGTCTTCGCCTTACCCCGACACTTCTGGTGCAGCGTTATGGATGTGGACTTTCCCAGAAGTGCCTCTGATTTACAGCTCAGCCTGTGGAAGAGGAGGAATCAGGCCCAGACTTCAGATGATGCTATTTTTAACCACCAACAATTAGATGTTATACAGTTAACTAACAACAGGGTGGAAAAAACTAAGAGGAATTGTAAATATATCCTAATAATTGTATTGCAGCATAGGATTTATAATTACTAAATGTGTGATAACTGCTTCCTAAATGCCCATGCTCTTTAAACAACCCAATTTATAATTTAAAAAGCTGACAACTCTTAAAGTGTTTTATTTTATCTTGTCTGAAATAATTGAAGAGTAAGTTATTGAAAACCTTTATTTTTCATTAGCCTTAAATTCAGCTACAATTAATGTGCCCAATTTGATTATAAACTGCACAAATTAAACAATAAAGAGCTGTCTAATGAGAAATTAATTATGAGGAACAGAAGAGGAGCTGGGCTGGATAAAAGCAATAAGTTATGGCCTATGGCAGGATGTGTCAGGTTTTAAAGGAGACAAAGGGCTTTTTCCTCAATGTGTGCCAGTGCTGATAGGGCTCATCACAGATCAGTAGATCCAGAAGCCATAACAGCGCGGTAATTGAAACTGCCAAAATCAATAGTGCTGACAACCTTAATTAAATTAAATATGTCTCTGATGAGCTCAAACAGCATGGCAGCGGACCACTTGACCCTTTCTGGGAGCCCCGCTTGATGGAGTGCAGCGTGCAGCGTGATGGATTTCACCCCCGAGGACCGCTGGAGCCCTCACGCTCCTGGAGAAAATTGCTCCGAGAGGAATGGGCTCCCCGGCACAACTCTATCTGTGGCTCCAAAGTGCAGCGCAGACTTCTTGGCTCGCTCCAGCTTCTGCTTCACCTGCGAGGCACGGGGCTGCTTTGCCGAGCGCAGCATGGAGGAGTTTGCCATGCCCTCCACCGAGCAGAACTAACAGCTTTGTTTTCTAAACAGACAAACAACTTCAACTGCATCTGGCTGGCTGCGAAGCATTTGTCACTGTCTTTTTATTGCAAGTGGTATATCAGGTGACCAGTTTGGGATTAAATCTAATTCAGGCTGATTTTTTTTTTATTTTAATGTTCTGTCTTTTTAAAATAAAAAGCGACTGGACAGAGATGTGTATCACCCTAGAATTATCTGAAAGATGTCATGAGATTATGAGGGAAAATATGAGCTATAAATGTACAGGAGACAAAGAAAAATTCTTGCTGCTGAAACCACAGGGCTGGAATCCCAGCTCAGCTCTGTAGTCAGCGTTTGTTTTTCTCGCGAGAAAATTGCACGAGTAAATATTTTTGCAGAATGCTGTTCTCTTGACCACGTAGTGCTGACTTCCTAAACAATATGAAATAATTGCACCTCTAGGTTTTCAAAATGTGTATGTCAGCATTAACAAACTGTTCCTTCATTATAAGCCTGTCAAAGATCACAGACTGAGATTATTGCAGTAGATTCCTTTCAAATGCTGAAGTTGTTGCTGTGACAACTGCTGGAGAGAAGAGATTGTCAGAGGTGGACAAACTGGGGGGGTTTCCATACCAAGAAGTTTTAAATGGTCCACCTCCCTGTTTAGGAAAATGCCTCAATCACGGCAAACACTCCCCAGCTAAGCACAAAGGTCTCAGAAAAGTAAATGTAACTTTGCATCTAAAAGCACAAGGTTTTAAATCCTGCCATAGAGCTTCATATATATAAATTAGACTAATCTCAAAGACACGTGATCTAGATACTGTAATTCTGTTCCATGTATAACATTTTATGAAAGACACCTATTCAATATATTTCAAAGCATTGCTATCCTGCTAGGAGCTCATGCAGAAATTTATGATGCTGGAAAAATTATACAAAAGATGATGTCCTTGAATCACGAGCAGGCCCTCCCTCTTGGTGCGGTTTATTGCATTGCTAATTCAAATATGGCTTTGTGTCAGGCAAGCTGTTTTATAGCAGCCTCTTTAATCCAGCCTTGGAAACTTTGTAATCCAGTGCATAAGAAAGCAGTTTGCAGGAGGTGGGAGGAATTCGGATTTCAAAAATGCTTGAACCCAACTTTCCCTTTCCCTTCCCCTTCCCCTTCCCCTTCCCCTTCCCCTTCCCCTTCCCCTTCCCCTTTTCTTTTTGCTAACATGCAGTGATAATTCTGAGGTTACCAGTAGATGAGAAAATTTACAACCCATGAACATGTATTTTCTTCTGCTGTAGTTTACCCAATATGTGCTTTTGCCCCACGGTGCTGCATGGTGAGTGCAAGGTGGCTGACCCTTTTGCCAAAGAGGATGCTGGTGAGATGCATGAAGGCAGCTGAGTGAGAGGGAGTGAATGTAGCATACAGCACAGCTTCCCATCTTCCCAGCAGAAACCAGTAGAATTTTGCTGCCTGAAATACAATTTGCTGGGGCAAGGCGCTTGGGATATTCTAGACTTGTGCTGCCAGATGGAAGAAAAGGCCCTGAGCAAGCCTGCATCACACTTCAGTCCCTCTCTGCTAACCGACTGAGAGCAAGCTCTGGTTTATAATGATGGGGAAATAAGGCAGGATTGAACAAACCATGAAGTCTGTAGTAAGGGAGAAGAGAAGCAGTGATACCACCTGTCTTGTTTGCTGGTAATTAGCACATACATTAAAACATAAATCTGGTTGAAATAGCAGTTTGTCTTAGCCTTACCTCCCTCTGTCCTCAGTGGCTGTCTGGGAACCCTCCATTAAGTCAAGGCTTGAATTGTGGTCTTGGATGTGTCCCCCAGCAGCTCTGGGCATTTGGGGTCTCCTGCTTTATCAGCAATTCTGACTGCTCTCCCAGCCTGACCTTCTCATCTACATTTTACTAAGAAAGACTAGAATTACCTTGAGGAGTTTGAGGAGTTTTTATAAGCAGCAGTTTTTAGGACTCTGTAAATCTCATCGCTTCCTTGCAGACCCATTTTTGTTTGCCAGAATATTTAGGACATGGCCAACAGCAGCCAAGGTCCTGCCTCCCTGAGTGATGGCTCCCTCCAGAGGCTCCCTCCACAAGGGCATGGGTTCTCTGAGGCTCAAAGGAAAGAGCTGAAGAACTCTGTCCCGTGCCCCTACACGATGCATCACCCTTGCACTGGCCATCACCATGTTGCTGTCCTGAGCTCAGTTTTGTTGACCTGCAATCCAAGAGATGGAGGGGAGCAGCACCAGGAGCAAACTGCTGAGCACATCTCAGCCACTCCTTCTTTTGGACACAATGAGAACACTTTCAGTGGGGAGTGGAGGCTGTTGGACATTTCTGGAAGAATTCATGAAGTTAGTGAAAGTCTCAAGTGCTCGGATCAGAGAACAATGTCAATTTTGCATTTTTTTCTTGGAGGTCTGAGCTGACAAAACAGGAACTCAAAAGCTTCATCCTCGAGGTTTTGCACTTTTAGTTTCTCTTGAGCCAAACATTCAAAGCTTGCTCTTGTTGGGAAAACAGTTTAGAATAAATGATTCTTAATCTGCTTATTCGAGATAGAGATACACTCTGGAGCCAAGCTTTTCTGAATGTTCTGTTTTTTTTGGCCAACCATACTATATGTCCCTAATCTTAAAGAACCCAAAGTATTTTCTTGTTGCCAAAGAAACCCTTTATGTTTCAGGCAGATCTGATTAGCTACAGGCACCTTCATCCTTCAGTTCTCAACCCTCCCCTCTGTCCTGCTGCAGCTGACCCCCAGGTGACCATGGAGGGCTACCCTTGCCACTGAGATCAGAATACATACAGCCCCTGATGGAAAGCAAAAAAAGGAGAGCAGCGTAAAGGTTTTGAATTGAATTTCCATTTGCATATTCTACTAATAATTTGGCGTTTATCTCCTATATTGTTCTCTGAGCTCTGAAGCTTCTGATTAATCTCAAGAGATGTGTCTGGGCTAGTCTTGTGTCACCAGCCTTTGCAGTGGGGAAGAAAACTTAGATAGTAAGACAGATAGCTCGGAAGGAGCAATTTGTATAAGGAGGAGAGCCGACATTGATCATGTCACAGCATTACTACCAGTGACAAGTACACTTCAGCTCTGAGTAGAAAAGACTCATTTTCACAAAAGAGCCTTGGCTTGAATAGCTGTGGAGAGCAAAAGCCACGAAAATTAGTTTTCAAGAAGCACCGTTTCAAGACACACACACACACACACACACACACAAAAAAAAAGGAAGAAGAAAATCCTTCTTGTTTCCTAACCAAAAAGGATGCATGGAGAATCTTCCACATAGCATGTGCAGGAATGGTTTTTAGGGTCACTGAAAAAGAAGACACCATGACTGTAGATCCATGTCATGGCACAAAGCTAAATGCAGGTGCATTGCCACAGAGTTCCTGTCATTAATGTCCTGGCTGCAGCTGGTCTTGTCAAAGTCCTTTCATTTTCCCAAAAACTCTTCTCTGCCTTGACATCAGCTAAATGTGAGCAATGTGTGGCACCTGCTGTTCCAGTCACTGTTTCCTGTACGGTTTTCAATTGTCCCATGTTGTTTGTTGCATTTATCCCATCCATGAGCCGACACTGTAAGTATACAACTTTTACATTACATTTGTACAGGGCCAAGTTCCTGAATTACTTACCTTCAAATGTGATCTTTCTATTTTTAGTCAGTATTCAAACATTCATATTTTGGGTAGAGCTGCATGAAAAATGAAAACTTCTGTACTGTACATCATATACAGTATAACCCATTAACATTCACTCTAAGCAAAATTTGGCTTGAAATAGAGCTTTAGGTGCTGAAGGAAAGTCAAGCAATTGGAAAGGTAATTTTGCAGTCTGGCCCATCTGGTAAAGGTACTTGTGCACCACATACATTGTAAGTCATAAGGTTGAATCCATTTAAAATATGGTCATAGCTCCTTTGCACACTTCTAACATTTTCCATTTTTCCTGTATTCCAACATTACTAAAATGTGATTCCAATGGACCTGGAATCTTCAATCAATTCTAAGATTTTTTTTAGTGTAATTTCTCAGGGACTGCTTATTTGAGAAGCTGTTCTTGGCATCTCCCTCTTTACAAATGGAGCCATCATCATCCAAGGCACATAAGACACATAAATTCCAAGAAACATTGTGATTCTCAAATTTTACTTTTTTATTTTATTTTATTTTATTTTAATTTTATATTTTATTTTATTTATTTATTTATTTATTTATATAAAACTTCCACTTTTCACAAACCACAGGTTTGTTACCATCTAGTTATCACTTGAAAATGTTTGTTAGTACTCTCCATTTCCCACCAGCTTGTCCTAAGGTACCAAACAGAGCAGCAACCAGGACAGGTATCCATCCTGTTGATATACAAATTATAGAAGACCTTTTACTGAGTTTCCATAAATACAGAAAATTGCAGCAGGGCAGAAAAGCTGGGGTTGTGGCCTGAATGCAAAACACACCACTACAAATAGTCCCTGGTCAAGGCTTGCCTGCTTGTCCACAGCTTTCTGGAATGAGACCTGAAAAGCCACCAGTTTTTCTCCTTCGTAATGGGTGCTGCAGTGCCCACCAACGAGCAGAGGCAAGCATGGCAGGAAGAAAGCTGTGAGCCTTGGTCTTTTTTTTTGGTACCAATGCAGGCACCAAACAGTCATGTGCTCTTCCAGGTGTCACTGAGTTCAGCACAATGACTGTGCTCTTGTACTGAAAGTCTAGTCTAGGTAACAGGATTAAATATTTCATTAATGACATCAACATGCCTTCTAATTGTAGAAGAAAATACTCCAGCATATAATTTTGACAGACTATTTTTTTTGAAAAAAATCAGTTACTATATTTCAGTGCAGAATACAATGATGTTTATTTATTATTGATTATTGATTATGATTTATTGATTTTTTTTTCCAAAAAGTAGAACTGAAATGTTCCTTGGATACTTTTCTGCTTTAAGACTGTTCCATAGAAACGCAAAGGTTATTTCTGGTCTTCTGCTATTGCTAAGATATGCTTGCTTTTTTTTTTTTTTTTTTTTTTTTTTTTTTACTATTACTAAATAGACCTTACTATTGTCTTTAGTTTTGTCTGCTTATAGACACAGTTAAATAATGTCACTGTTGTTGTTTCATTCACTTTGATTTAAATTCTGGAAACTTTTGATGCCCTGATAGTGTCTTTTGACAACACAGAAATGCAATGAACTGTGCATGCCCTGCAGCACAGACCTTCAAAATTTAGAATAACATGAGTTCACACTGAAGGACATTTTATTGCCTTATTATTATACTATTACGGGAAATAGTCTTAGGAGGAATGGGAATATTAAGAAATTATTGTTCATTTGAGTCAGAGGTCAAATCAGAGACCTTACTGCAAATGCATAGAAATTATCTTTACAGCTCCTAGAAGGTTAGATGGAGTTCAAGGCCAAGCATTCATGCAACTGAGAAAGGTCAAATTATACATATGATAATACTTGGTGACAACAAAGCCAAAGGTCAAGTCTGAGGCATTATTGTTGAACATACAGAGAAAATTACCATTCAGATATCATATGGCATTCCTGCTGGCTCAGAGGCCAGATTCTTATCCTGGTTCTGCTGCTGTAAATTGAATGATTCCCATTATACACCTGTGCATTAAGAAGACTGGGTTTGTTCTTGAATTTTTAGCCATAATTCAATGAAGTTTCCAGTAGTGAAAGTAAACAAGATCTCCTTCATACTCTGTCATTTCCATATCAACATTTTAAGATTTTAAAATTTCTGACTTCTCTTCAGAAGATAAATCAGCTCCAGGAATTTCTATTTTGCTACTGCAATATCTACGCATACTGAATTTCTTGACAAACAATAACCAAGGAACACTCTTTTAAAAACTAAATAGTTAATAAGAAAACTATCTATTGTAATTTACAGGAAAAATACAGATATGCTTATGCACATTTTAGACAAGTAATATTTTATGTATGCCACACACTGTTTTTCGGTCTGCTATCAGAGTAAAACTTTCAAATGTCCTCATTTTGAAAAGGTCTTAATTTAGTTTGTTACCTTGGATAAATGGAAGAACAAATGACTGATTTTTAAAAACATTTGTTCTTCTAAGTTGTCTAGTATCTTCTTGAAAATAGACCACTTGTGTAACTAGCTGGGAAGTTTAAAGAACACGCTTAACTCTTAAAGCAAACTCTTTTGTTGTAAGAATGTATAGTGTCACTTTAGACCAAGTAAACTGGTCCTCCCCAAGACAACAGGAGATGTTCTGATCATAAGGGAAATGACAATTTGGGAGCTTATTAAAAGAGTGGGATAACTTGTATATTTAATATATTGTTCTTGGCATTTTGAAGCAATGTAATGATTTTTCCACTGATATAGTTAATAAAGGCCCATAAATGCAATGCAAAAAAAGTATTATCTGTGTATGCTGCTCCTCTGTAATGTTCTGTAAATGGTTGTTGTGGTTTAACCCGGCTGGCAGCTAAACACCACACAGCCGTTCGCTCACCCTCCCCCCTCCCTCTCTGGGATGGGGGAGAGAAACGGGAAAGTGAAGCCGGTGAGTTGAGATAAAGACAGTTTATTAAGACAGGAATATAATAATAACAATAATAATAATAGTGATAATGATAATAGTATTAATAATAATAATGTGTAAGAAACAAGTGATGCACAATGCAATTGCTCACCACCCGCTGACCGATGCCCAGCCTATCCCCAACCAGCCAGCCCCCCCACCCCGGCCAGCCACCCCTATATATTGTTTAGCATGACCCCAGATGGTATGGAATACCCCTTTGGCCAGTTTGGGTCAGCTGTCCTGGGTCTGTCCCCTCCCAGCTCCTGCTGCACCCCCAGCCTGCTTGCTGGCAGGACAGAGCAAGAAGCCGAAAAGTCCTTGGCCTGGTGTAAACACTGCTCTGCAACAATTAAAACATCAGCATGTTATCAGCGCTCTTCTCATCCTAATCCAAAACATAGCACCCTACCAGCTACTAGGAGGAAAATTAACTCTGTTCTAACTGGAACCAGGACAATGGTACCACAATATTAATGTTTAATAATAATAATACAATGTAAAGAAATGTTGCTGTTAAATGGAAACAGGTACATATTAATTATCTTGTCATTTATTCAAATGTAATACTCATTAGTCTCTGGAAAGTCTTAACGAGACATATAAAACAAAAACATCTCCACTGGAAGACAAATGTAATATTTTACTCCATTCCTGCTTGAATGTCCACTTTTACAGTGTTATCTTTTAAAATTGCTTTCACAAAACTGCATATTCAGACACATAAAAAAAATGTATCAGTTATATAGTGAACATGAAAATGACATGGATGAAGAAAAAATTAACTTATTTTTATATCAGTGTGCATATATATACAGGTATGGACACGCAGTTTACTTCAAAATCAGTTTAATTTCAGAGACACTTGGTTTCATTTTCAGCCATTTTATTAATAGTAAAACATGCCTCACTAGAGAAAGAAGACATTTTCAAACAGTGAAAAAAATTACAGCATTAAAAAAGTTGAATCCAGTATTGTAGATTGTGATTGAATGAAGTGGTGTGTCTCTGCAAGTGTTATTGAATTTCATACGCTGATTTCTGCTCTTACTATGACTTCAGCAGGAGCTGTTGCATACTTATGCCAGCAGACCCGTCCATCTTATTTAATATTTATCTGCAGTATCTGTTGAATTATGTTACCTTCTGTTCCACCCTCTGTGCATATTTTTTCCAATTCACTACATAGCATCAGCTAGTCTCTGTATTCTTGTGGCTCAATATAATTATATACAGACAATGATCATACAAAACCACTCAGCAATTCTGGTCCAGGCTGCTATCAGAAATCTTAAAGACAGCATTCAAATCACATGCGATATATGACTCTTGGAGTAGGAGTGTGGCCAGGTACTGAAATACTTTTTCAGAAACCTTGACATGCAGGAGATACTAAGTACCTGGTGCCAGAAATGTTATTCTCCTTTAACATGGATCAAGCCAGGTTCCCAAATCAAAGATCAAAGTATCCGCAAACTCACCTGTTGATTAGAGAGAGAGAGAAAAAAAAAAGAAAAAAAAAAAAGTTGCTTTGGAATGGCAAATCCACAGAGGAAAAAAAAAAAAGTCTTTTTTCCTGACTATTCTCATGTATTTCATGTGGAAATTTAATATTGCCCTTGTCCTTTAATTCTGATTTACCTATTTTTAAGACTAACAAATACCCAGTAAAGATATCTGAAAGCTATCTCCATCTTTCCTGAAACGAGTATTTTGAAAGAGGCTTATCCTATATCTAGCAAATTCTAATCCCTACCAGCTAAACTCTGGAAGCAAGTGAGGAATGTAGGTAGAAAGCTTTTCTCTTTCAAAGTCGCAGGCTAATAGCACGTCCTTTCTGTTCCAAAGTCATAGTGAAGACAAGTTCCTCTTGATGAAAGCGCCACAGTTAATCCGTCTCAGGATTGGTGTCTCCATGTAGCACCCTGGGGAACTAGAATAAAAAGAAGTGTTTTTCGCCTGGTGAGCTGTAGAGTTACAGTGCAGGAAATCCTTGTTGTACAGTACACTATATTGTTTCGCTAATGTATTTTTTCTGTGCTCTGAATGAAGCGCTTATATGCAGTGAAATTGGCTTTGAGGCAACGGATGAAACTGGAATGGTGTCAATGATCTGCCTTGCAGCAGAACAAGTGATCAGCTGATGGATCATGTTAAACCACAGATGGCTGGATCCCACCATGGCTGCTCCTGCTGGCAAGCCCATCAGCATGGGGAGCTCCTCTATTAATGCCTGTGAGGCTGCTCTCTGTAGCGAGGATACTTCCAGCACGCACTTTCTAAGGAGCCAGGCTCTGGTCTTGGTGATTAATTGTGATCATTTGTTTAAGAGAGTAAGCTCTTATTTTCCTCATGACCTATTTTTAATTATGTTGTTCACAAACCCCACATATTTCAGTTTATTGCTTTTTTTTTTAAAGCCATTCAGGGTAGGAAAAGGGAAGACTGGCTTCTTCAGTAGAAGTCATTTGAGAGTGTCTTTTCTCCCTTTTGCTGTTTTGTTTTTCAGACAACCTGCTATTGAACGTGAGACCTGATCTCCTGACACAGCCCTGAACTTCAGGCCTCTTTATCTGTGCTGCAGTACGGGGAGAGTCCTCACCAGGCAGAGGGCCGCCGTGCAAGCAGTGTGCGGACACGCGCAATGGGAGAGTTCCTGTTTCACTGATTTTATCACTTTATTGCTCAGTGTTATAAGGTCTCTCCACCCTCAATGAAAGCTGATATTCTATTGTTTTTTTGTTGTTTACTTGATACTACAAAGTTGTTCAGATACAAGGAGTAAGAGCGATACATTTTTAAAAGGCATATAATTACCATAAAGTATTTGTGTGGTTAGACAATTAAGAACACTCAGGCTATTTCCTCAGCTTCAGAGAAACATTTTCTTTGGATATTCTCTTTTGCATTCTGAAGAGTTGCTTTTATATTTAAAACCAGGCCAATATATAAAAAGCTTAGCTCTGGATGATGAAAGGTTTTCAAGAAGCAGTTCTTGGGGACTAGCTGGAGAATATTTCATCAGTGTTTATTGCTAATCAATTTAAGCTGTCATCGTAACTGATGTGATAAGGTTTCTGGTCAGCTAATGCTGGATA
The DNA here is from genome assembly GCF_964211835.1 of Anser anser. Lineage (NCBI taxonomy): Eukaryota > Metazoa > Chordata > Aves > Anseriformes > Anatidae > Anser > Anser anser. The sequence continues at coordinate 65,448,410 of NC_139724.1, forward strand.
TAATCAAACCTCACCTTCCCAGGTACCCTTATACAACAGGTATGAGGCTCTGGAACTTGATGGCCAGGCAAACGATGGTGTGGTTGAAGGTCCATCATGGCTGTAAGGGTCACCTAGAGCAAGTCAGACTACTCTTCATATCACCGTCATCTCTGTCATGAAAAAAAGAAGAGTTGTTGTCATAGGTGACTCTCTTCTGAAGGGAACAGAGGGCCCAATATGCCAACCTGGCCCAACACATAAGGAAATCTGCTGCCTCCCTGGGGCCCAGGTGAGAGACATTACCAGAAAACTTGCTCACCTGGTACAGCCCTCTGATGATTATCCATTATTGGTTTTTCACATTGGCAGTGATGAAGTAGCAAAGAGGTCAATGACCAAGGTCAAGGAAGAGGGACTTTAGGGCCTTGGGGCAATTGGTTAAAGGATCAGATGCACAGGTATTTTTTCCCTCTAACCTTCCAGTAGCAGGAAACAATATTGAAATGAGCAAGGAGACCTAGCTGATCAATATGTTGCTGCAAGGCTAGTGTCGCTGGCAGAATTTTGGGCTTCGCAATCATGGGATGGTCCATGCAACACCAGGCCTGCTGGCACTTGGTGGTATACACCTTTCTCTGAGGGAGGAAGGATTTTTGTGCAAGAGTTAGCAGGGCTGATTGATAGGTCTTTAAACTAGATTTGAAGGGGTAAAGGGATAAAAACAGGCTTGCCAGTGATAAGCTATAGGACAGCATGACAAAATTAAGGGACTGGATGCTAATGAGATCCCTCAGTCTGCTCCATGAGTTGCTGGGTAAAATGAAGCACATTTGAAATGTTTCTACACCAATGCACACAGCATTAGGAACAAGCAAGAGGAGCTAGAAGCCTTAGTTCAGTCCCAGAGCCACAACAGCATTAGTACAAGTGAAACCTGGTGGGACAAGTCCTGGGCCCTTGGACCCCTGGAACCTGGGGTTGATGGACCATGACCACAGGAATGGCAAACTCCAACCAACTCCAAACTCATGCAGGATTTGATGCTCCAGCTGGATGCATATAAGTCTATGGGGCCTATTGGGATTCATTCCAGAGTACTGAGAGAGCTGGCTGATGTCATTGTGAGAGCTCTGTCAATTGTTTTTCAATGGTCTTGGAAATCTGGAGAGGTCACTGTCAACTGGAAGCTGGCAAATGTCGTTCCAATTTTCAAGAAGGGCAAGAAAGAAGACCCTGGTAATTATAGGCCTGTCAGTCTCACTTCAGCGCTTGGTAAAATTATGGAGAAAATTATTCTGGGAGTTGTTAAAGAACACCTGAAAGACAATGTAGTCATCTTTCCAATGTATCTGGTCACAGCCAACATCAATTCCTGAGTGGAAAGTCTTTTTTAACAAGCTCAATTTCCTTTTATGACAAAGTTACCCACCTAGTTGACCAAAGGAAGCCAGTTGACTTAAATATCTTGGATTTCAGCAAAGCTTTTGATACTGTTTTTCATGGTATCCTTCTGGAAAAAATGTCCTGCATACAGATAGACAAATATATGATATGATGGGTGAACAATTGACTAACAGGCCCAGTTCAAAGGATTATAGTGAATGGGGTTACATCAGGCTGGCAGCCAGTCAGTATTGGGGTTCTGCAGGACTCTGTTTTAGAGAGTTTGTTTGTTTGTTTGTTTAGTTATGTTTTTATAAATGACTTGGGTGCAGGACTTGAAGGTATACTAAGTTTGCAGATGAGACTAAATTAGAATGAGCTGTTGACTCCATCGAGGGTAGAGAGACCTTGCAGAGAGATCTTGACAAATTAGAGGGATGGGCAATCACCAACAATATGAAGTTTAATGAGAGCAAATATCAGATACTGCATCTGGGATGGGGCAACCCTAGCTGTGTTTACAGAATGGGGGACAAGAGGGCAGAGAGCAGCCCAACAGAAAAGGATCTGAGGGTTCTGGTTAACGGCAAATTGAATATGAGCCAGCTGTGTAGCATGCCCTAGCAGCCTAAAGAGCCAACTGTACTCCAGGGTGCATGAGGCACAGCATGACTAGCCTGTCAAGGGAAGTTTTGGACACCATAACATAAGGACATAAAACTATTAGAGAGTGTCTAAAGGAGGGCTATGAAGATGTCGAAGGGTCTAGAGAGAAGGATGTATGAGGAGTGACTGAGGTCCTTTGGTTTGTTCAGCCCAGAGCAGAGCAGGCTGAGGGGAGGCCTCATGGCGGCCTGCAGCTCCCTCACGAGGGGAGCGGAGGGGCAGGCGCTGAGCTCTGCTCTCTGGGGACAGCGACAGGACTCAAGGGAACAGCACGGAGCTGGGACAGGGGAGGGTCAGTCTGGGTGTTAGGAAAAGGTTCTTCACCCAGAAGGTGGTCGGGCACTGGGACAGGCTCCCCAGGGAAGTGGTCAGGGCCCTGAGCCTGTTGTAGCTCAGGAAGCATTTGGACAATGCTGTCAGACATAAGGTCTGATTTTGGGGTGGTTATGTGTGGAGTCAGGAGGTGAACTCAATGATCCTTGTGGGTCCCTTCCAACTCAGGACATTCTAGGATTCTGTGAATCATGTAAGGCTCATAATGGTGATACAAGCCAATTCCTTCCAGGGTACATTTGGCAGATGAAACACCAAATTAATTAATACCTAGCCTTAACTAACCACCCTCAAATCATTTTATAATGAAAAAACAATGTATATATTTGTCAAAACATCAGTACAATATAGGAAAGCCGATGCTTATTTTGCATGCTGATGTTTACGGGAAGTCTGCTCTTTGCCTTGGCACTCGAAGCTTTGCAAAAGCATCATATTCTGGCCAACCTTTTCTACCTTTTCTCTCCACCTCCTTCCCTCCAAGAATCCTCTATACTCTGTTCAGCTTTTACATCAAATTGTTAGACAGGCATTCACTCTGATGGTGAAGAAAGCAAAGTGGCTTAATTTGTTCTTAAAAAAATAGTGAATTTCCTCATGTTCGGGGCCTGTCCTAGTAAACCTGGCTCTGTCTCAGAAAAATTAGTGTTCTCTGTTTTGCAAACCTCACCGCATTCACTGTTCAAAAGAACAGTCTGCGTGATGACTGGGGAAATCAGCTACTCTAATGTCTCATTATTATAATGCAGCTGTTAAAGCAATTCCTTTCCTTTCTGTTCAAAGCTTTCTCTATCCTCTAGAGCAGAAATTTGTCTGGAAAAAAAATTGCTACAACTCCATTTATAGATGCCAATGAGCCAGCTGTAATATTTGATCCATTTATTTTGATTGCATACATTCTCCTGAATGCATGTATTTTTGTTCTTTCGCCTGACAATTATGTCCTATATATTTATTGTTTTAGTAATAGTGTCCTCTTCATCTTCTTATGATTGTTTTTTTATCAACTGGTATAAATACATTTAGGGTGAGCAGTTAATCATGTTTTAGGATCAAGCCTCTCATGCTACTAATATGAGGATCTCAAAGTGCTGAAAAATGCTCACTGATTTTGCTGCAGTAATATTGCAACTTTTTCTGAGACTTTCAGTTCTAAGTGTATTTGATCATCCCTTTTTTGTACTCACACACCTAACTGAGATTGATGAATAAGTCACAGATATGTTAGGTGAATAATTTATTTAATTATTTTTGATAGCATAACTGAAGGGGGTGAATCCCCCACAATAGGAAAATGTGACCTTCAGATCTTTTAAGATCAGCTCTTCTAGCCTCAAGTCTGTTCATTTTCTTCTTTTCTGCAAATGGAAACTGCTATGAAAAAAAATATGTCTATAACTCACTTCTATATTCTGGTGTGTATTTTGAAGTGCTGTCATCTTCCATTTTGACCTGACTGATAATTAGCACACTTGTATCTTTATGGAGTCTTGAAGCAATATATGAAATATCAAAGAATTAACAGCAAAAGTTAAAGATGCTTGGTGTCTTATGTTTAAAACAGTGCCAGAAGAAGTTTTATATATTTTTGAAGAGGGGGTTGCTATTTCTTTCAGAGCAGCTGTATGATTTTATTTTTTCATAACAGCTCTGCATGTATTAGTCTCCTACAGGGCAAATTGCTTTATTTAACATGCCACAGAAAGCTACTGCTGTTGCATCAGGGAGATGGAATGCTTCTCTTAAACTGTAATGCCAATAATTGCTTTTGGACTTCCACACAAAGAAAGTTTGGTCTTCAAACTGTCTGGAAGGGTTTGTCTGTAATTGCTGTAATGTACAATCACTCCTAGAATGAAAAGGAAAATGACATATATTTAGAAAGTTCAATAAGAACAGTGCAAACAAGCAATGCCATTATCCAAGGCGGTGAACAAGCCTCATGTTCTGAGGCTGAGCCTCAGAAATTGTTTTATTGCACATGGTGAGCAGGCACATTGTTAATATAAATGTATAATGAAAGCAGTTGGAGTAACCACAAGAACACCCTCTGAAGCATCCATGTTTGGTTAAACATATTTGTCTGAATTCATACCAGGCTACTGGGCTGATGGATTATTAATGTTTGGATTCTCCCCCTTCAAACTGATACACAGCAGAAGAGAGACATCCCATTTATACATAGAAAAGTTCACTACCTTCAACGTCCAAAGGCAATTAACAGGCAAAGTAGTGTGTATTTTCCAATGGTCACAACTGTTAAAATTTTAGATGTATTTTGAGAGAGATATCTTGGCCAAATCTCTCTATATTTGTTAAGACACCTTCATGAATTTAACCCGCTTCCTAACAAACTTAGGGCCCTGCCATTGACTTCAGCTGCATGTATAAAAATATGTAGTAATAATAATAATAATAATAATAATAATAATAATAATAATAATAAAAGAATACAAACAGAGAAGGAAGTCACAGGTAGGGAGGTAAGTCAACAGTGACCTAAAATTATCACTATGGATTAACAGGATTTAATGTAGTTTCCTCAGAGCAGTAGGAAGCTGCGTTAACAGTCAACTCCAGTGTAGTTAACTCTTAGCAGACACAGCCTATAGAAGTTAGAAGCTGGCTACGGATGGGAGAAGCTGGGGACTCCTCTCCTGGTGCTGTGTAGCTGCAAAAATAAATGGAAATCCCAAAGGATGAAGGAACAATTTTTATCTACAAAACTTGACCAGATATGAAATGAACTGTTAAAACTCTCTGCAAAATAATCTTATGGGAGGGGAAGAAAATTTTACATCAAATGTTTACATATGACTTCTGCTATTGCCTCATATTTTACAGCCCTTTCCACACATGAAATAATGATTTTCTTGTCATCCTGCTAATTGCTATGGAAAATAAATGCATTATCATAAATGATAAGCCATCTTCAAGTAAGAAATATTTAACTGAAGCACATGAATTTCAAGAGATATCTATCATTATCTTTTCATTAAAAAAAATGTTCTTAGTATTAATACTAAGAGAGATTAAAAAATCTTTAAAATTTAATTTTAGTAAAATATGTCAACATATTCCTGATAATATCCACATATTTATGATATTTTTTCTGACATGCTAACTTCCAAAACTGATTTTTTAAATCAAGAATTGTTTTTTTAAAATGGCTAACATCATCTTAATATGTGTGCAGCTCAGACCAGCTAATGATTTCTCCTGCTAACTAAATCTTCATTTCTTAATGTTTTCTGGTTTCACTATATCAAGGTGCTGAAAGCAAAATATAGTCCTTAGGGCAATTTAGATACAGATCTTTCTACACTGTGATTGCACCTACAGAACAACACATTATACTGGTCTTTCCATGGGTTCATGGTGGGGATTTGTGTTGTAATTACAATAATCCATGTGAAAGTAACACCATGTTTTATTTTAGGAGGCACTGCCCCAGTACATTACATGAGAAAGTTAAAAATTGAAATACATTAATGAAAATGGTGTAGTTTGTATTGATCAGCTGCTCTCTAAGATATAAGCATTCTTTAAATCACGACAGACCTAGACCAGGAACTGCAAATAATTTTTCACTCTTTGCTTCTTTATTTGATCTGATTAAGTTTGCCCCACTGCACAGATGTCCTACAGAAGGAATCTGAGAAGCAGAATGTAACAAGCGTTTTTCTAGTTGAACTCTTTCTACTTTCCCCTTGGCTGCTCCTCATCTCCATCTCTGTCATCGCCTGGTCCTCCCCTGCAAGCCACATCTCAGCACCCTTGTGCTCCACCACCAGAGCAACGCCTTGACCTTTGATGGTGTTTATTGATAACAACTTTGAGTGTTTTGGCAACTGGTAAAGCATGCAGTGGCCTTTGTAAATTATACTGTAGATAGCTCTGCCTGCAGTTTTATCCTTGTAAGAGTGACTGAGGTACAGGGTCAGATGGCAAATGGTGGCTTTGAGATGTGTTTTCTGTCAGCATTTGAAAACATCAGTGTCTGTGTGATCTCTGGTGGGGGGAATGTCTGAAACAGCAAGTTTGGGTCTTCCTTATAGAAATGTTGGCATTTAAACACAGATATGTTGTGTTCCTGAACTATTTTTAGGGTATAGAATTGGGAAAGATGCACACAGAAATCGAGGTTATTCTGCAGGGGGAAGGGTCTAGGGTGTTGTGAAAATAATTTATGTTTTGCCTACAAAAATTCAGAGAAGGAGGAAGGGGTGAGATGCTGTAAAAGTATTGTAGGTTGACTCAAATCTTAATTTTAAATTTGTCTTGGAATACAAAAAAGAAAAAAGAATCTGTAAGTCTTTCAAACAGAAAATTGAGCTTAGTTGTTGAGTTTCTGTTTTAAAAGTAAGCAATGTTAAATAGTAGTTTAAAATAGAAAAAATATATATATTCTGTTGCCTTCTGAACTGGAAAGAGAGGAGTCTGACTGAAAAAAAAAAATAAGCAAATGTGATAGCATTTGATTTTGGCTGATCCAAGTGTACGTTTTCATTGAAAAACTGTTTCAGACAGTAATTATGTTGCTAGAACTGCTCAGAGGACTATTACCATATGTGGAGCTTTTTTTTCAGACCAATTTCTTTATAAAAAAACATTCTTACAATCTACAGTTCCCTTTTCCCCGTCCCTCATGAAAACAAACCTATGGTACATCCATATTCATCTCCTCATTTTTTCTTTCCGAAGTTCTGCTCAGCACATCCTGCTCCTAATGCAAACTTGCTTTGCATCTGGGTCTGCATCCTCCCTTCGTTCCCTCAAACCCTGAACTACAATTTTCTTTAATCCTTTCATCCCTTCTTCTAGCAACCCTGCTTCTCTGCATCTCCTCTGGTTCAACCAGGACATTTGTGAGAACATAACATCAGAAAACAACAAAGCAGGCTTGGAAAACTTCAAGTGGCTTATGTACACAGGCTGTTCCAAGAGGGATAAATTTCCATTTGGTTTAAAATGGGGTAATTCTGTTAACATGATAAAATTAGCAGTAATTTAGAATTTTTCATACCACTGTTTCAAACTGGCTCACACTTGAGATGTAGCCTGCATGTGTGTGTAAGGGAGAAAGAAAGCAAAATCTGGGGTGATTATTATTGTTAATATTTCTCTCTGAAACATAGCAAAATCTAACAATGCGGAACAATGGTTTGACTTTTTATCTGAAAAAGTCACTAATCACTTTACTGCACAAAAATTCTGCCCCCAAAATAATCGTATTTCTTATGGAGGTGCATTATACCAAACTTGAACAGAAAGTTCTAGTCTGATACATAGTTTTAGTCCTCCACTGAAAGCAAGTCTTGGTTCATCCTGGTTTATACTGTTGCTACACTACTGACATCTACCTGAAATCATCTACTGATCGCAGATAGATCCGTCTGCTTTTTCTGCTAACCCTCTGTATCTCACACTAATTGCAATTGCCAAGGTAACAGTCTTTATTGTACCCCATGGAGAGAAGAGCAGTCTTACTCTGGACTTTGCAGCCAGAATAAGTTACAATATAGACCAGAAACATTTAACTAGAGATGATCCAGTGATGTGTAAAATCATTTGTTTTCAACTCTTCTATTCCAAAAATATATATCTTCATTCCTGTTTGCCTCTTTTGATTTGATCTTCAGGCCTTTTACACCCTTACATCTTCGCTAGGATTACACTATGAAACATTCAGCATTTTACAAGATTGCACACAGATTTGAAAACTTCCTTCCCATCAGCCTTTCCAACCCCCACTCCCCAGATTTACACAGATCAAAGCAAATGAAAGAGTAGCAGTGGTAGTCCCACTGCTTGGGTAGGCACTCTGATCTGCTAAAATCTAGATGTGGAGCAAAGGAATCTAAAAAAAAAAAAAAAAAAAAGGAAATATCCCAAAGAGTGGTTCTCAGGCAGCTCTTTTGTATGGGGATCATATACTTGACACCATGCCTTATGTGGAATGCACATCAAATCACCTGGAGACTCCACATCAATGGTAGTTATGTGCATGCATGTACAACAAAAAGAATAGACCCTTAAACCAGCTGGGTGCATGAGAAAAAAAAAAAAAAGTCCAAAGAGTGTAAATCTAGAGGACTACATCAATTTTTCGTTTTTTATGCTCTCTTATACCTTTTTGTTCTTGTTGTTTTTCAATGTTTTAATGGATGGATTTTTATTTTTTAAGGACTCTCCCAGTGCAGCCAGCACTTTATTTTATAAGGTTCTGTCCTTAATCTAACACATCTGTGTTATCTGATCCAAGATTGCCCATAGGACAGAGGGCCAGATTCTCAGCTCCCATGCGCTTGTGCCGTGGACTTCAAGGGGGTTGCACTAACTGCAACAAGTCGATGGCTTGCTCGTTTGTTGTTGAACTCTTAAATGTTACCATATTTTTCCTTTAACTGTTACTGAAGCCCGTACCAAGTACCACTCAGATAAAATGATTTCCTCTGTGCCGAGCTGATTTTTGCTCCAGGCTGGCATTTACTAATTTCAGGGAAGTTTTGCTATCACAGTGAACAGGAGCAAAACAAGCTGTTTGTAGGAGCCAAGAGTCTTCAGTATTTAGAAAAAAGAGGTTTTTACCTCAGAACTGAGTCCTGGGTTAAGGCCCATTTGCCTCTTTTAATCTTGGAATGACAGGAGTGTTATAGTAGAAAATAAAACAAAACATAAAATCAAAAATAGAATAGGAAACTGTTTGTATTCCAGGATGAAGTGGGTAAACTCTAAGTTTACCTTCTGCTGCAGACTTAATAGTGAAAGGCAGTGCATTTCCCTGTCCCCAGCTATACTCTCATACTAAACCAATAAGTTGGATGGACCTGCTTGCCAAACCCAGTAAAAGCTCAGTGAGAGCCAAGCATATCCTCACGGGCTCCAGGCCTTTCCTGCTACTCTTCCACCAGCTGCTATGAGATCAGTGCTGTTTTTTTTTTGCTCACTCTGCTGCTGAACCACCAGGCTGTGGCAACAGTCCATCCCAAACAGAGATTTCTGACCACACTGAGGAGCAACATGTAACAGGACCATCCCAGAGACACTGGAAAAAGCAGGCGCTGCTATTGCCAAGTACGGCCATTCTCTCCCCTTGGGAGCCATCAGCCTTTCCTCCTGACCCTTCCTCCTCAAGTTGCTTTCAGAGATGCAAAGAAATAAGGATGACAATAAGGACAAGCAACTCCAGACCTCATGCACCCAACCTCAGCTTTGTTTCCACCCCTCGCATGCACCCTGACCCCATGCATGGTGATAGCATTTGATTTTGGCTGACCCAAATGCACACTTTTCAGCATGTGTTGCGTGTTTTTTAATCAGACTCTCTGGTATTGCAACCAACTTAATAATTACTCTGCACACAGCTGGCAGATACACTGAGCACACAAACTGCAGGGACATATTAAAAGAAGGAAGAAAAGTGACAACTCAGTGCAGCATGTGAAATAGACCACCGTAGATTGGCTGCTGTCTGATGTTAGCTCAGAGATCTACAAAGAATGAGTCCTCTCTTATATCTGGGAGCTAAGGAGCATCCATTGAGGTTTTTAGGCACGTGTGAGGATCAGAAGTGACTCCAGACCCAAATGTGGCTCCCATGTGGGATGCTGCTTTCAGGGTGCTCCCCTTCAAGTATGGTGTCCAGGGCAGAGGGATGCCCATCTGCAGGGCACAGGCTTGTTCTCCTTTGGCAGCCCCTACCTCTCCAGCTCTCACACACTGTTGAGGACTGCAGGCAGCCTTACAAGCCCAAATCCCAGAGAAAGTTATAAGAATAGGACAGAGAATCAACCATTTAAATAATTTGTAAATGCAGTCTGTGCGGATACTCCTAGGAGGTTGTCCTTCTTTTGAGGACCACTATTCAGTGGTAGACCTGAAGTTCACTGATGCTGGGACATGGGGAGCCAAGTATGGAGTAGTGATGGGCTCAAACAGAATCACTGTACAGCAGCCAGTGTAGTTCACACTGTAAAGGCAAACTCAGGTCTCGTGTCCATGCCATGATGTTGGCGTGTCAACAAGACCCACACCAGTGGGTCTAGAGACAGAGAACAAAGGCAGACAGCTGGAGAAGCAGCCCCAGGTGGGTTCGTGTACCAGAATGAAGAAGGAGAGAGGGCTTCGTGTCCTTACAGGAAAAAAAAAAAAAAAAAAAAAGGATCAGGCATTATTTAACTTCACAGGGACAGTCGCAGAAAACAACAAGAACCTGGAGATAGAGTTATGCGGGAAGTAAAAGAGACCTCTTACTGTGTGGATAATTAACTACTAAAACAATCTTTGAATCTGAATGATGACTTCTTCATCTTTTAGTATTTCCAGCTACCTTTTTGGAAGCTATCTTTTATCCAAACACACACTTTTTTGAACTCAATACTGTTGTAATTGGATGAAATGAAATGGTCTGTAATGCATATAGGAAGTCATATTAAGCAATCTGATGTTCCCATCAGTCCTTAGACATTATAAATGAACCCAGAAACTTCTCAGGGTGATGATAGATGTGGAGACTGCAACTCCCAGAGTGAAACCCTCTGTTTCAAGCAATGCAACCAGAAAACTGAGATCAAGCCTGCCTGTTGCATGGTTTTGCTGCCTTCTGCAAGATAGCATCGTCTGCAAGCTGGCCTCTTATATGCAAATTAAGAGCAGCCCTTGGGCCCTGGAGCTTGGCCAGCTCGACCCTCCTTTGAGCAAGGCTCTTGCTTGGGATAAGCCCTCGGCTCCACACGGAGAGAGTGGCGAGGGCTCTCCGTTATTTAGTCCCAAACGATACAGGCAGAAACTGGGAGCACTCCGTGTTTAAGGATTGTGCCCCACCAAAGGATTTTTGTTTTATTTGGATTTGATTTTTTACTTCAGTAACTGAGTTGAGTAATTTCCTCAGCTCCCATAAAGATACCTGGAAAATGTCACTACAAGCTAATCTTTAAATAATGTGTTGCTCTTACGGTGCTGACCCAGGCAATGCATCCCAGCTGGCTGCTTGCATCCTTGTATCTGGAGAAGCCTCTGACTGATTCTGCTATTACTATCTCTGCTTCTCCAGTCTGTTTCAACATTTTCACAAGTTTTTCTCTCTCTCTGTAAGTGATTCATTGATTCATTTCTCTCAGCTGTGCAGACTGATAGTATTGCTAGCTAAAAGAATGAGCACTTCAAATATTCATATATCAGTTAAGCTTTCAGACACAGCCTAATTTAAAAAATCACATAGAAGCAACATAGAAGACCCAATCAGTATTTTACATCAGTCTTCCAGAGCATGACACAAACATAAATAAAAATATATCAAAGTAAAATAGATGCAAAAAGAAATCTTATGGATCAAACATAATTACTAAACATAGCTTTAATTGAGAAAAAAATAGGTAATCTTTACTACTTCTTTATAATTGAGAATAAAAAAGAGTTAAAAAGGGTAAAAAGAAGGAAATGAGTAGAAAATACGATCTTTCAAAAGCAGTGACTGTTTAATGTACCTGATTTGCTAGTTGTTGGGGTTTTTCTTCAATGTCTTACATGTTCTGCATAGGCTTTAGCAGAAAATGAATTTTGTCAAATGACTGAAGATAAGATTATTGCAGATTCTTAGAAAGGGGAAGTGTAAGAATACTTAAAATCCCCAAGGCCTGTTTTATATACTCCATTCTAAGAGTTGTGGATTTCACTGAGACCTACTCCCATGAAATTATCAGAAAGTTGAAAAAGTCCTTTACAGGCACCCAGGGATTAATCTGAAACCTGATGAAAGGAAGGGAAGGGAGGTACTGCCCTGGGCTGCAAAGACTTTGGATCAGTGCATGTTGGGCAAACAATTGGAATAGCCTCTGTTGTTGTTGTTGTTGTTGTTTTTGATAGATGTCTTTTTCCACTGATTTCTACATCTAGACCAGCTTAGGAAGATATTGGGTAATGAGATATTGGCTTTCTGAGTGTGTCATGGCTGGGTCATGAAGGAAAGCAAGGGGATCTGTGGGATGAGATCCCAAATCAATCCTCTTTTCCCTGGAAATGTTTGGCAATACAGTGGGGAGTGCAGCAGGGACAACTAGGATTGCATCTCTCTGGGATGCCTTTTGCCTGGCAGCTCCAGTGTGTTGAAAACATGGGTTGGATGATGAACGTTTGGTAACTCGCTGCTTTAATGACTTCACTGCCTAGTGGCCACCTCCTCCGAGGTGGCTGGGACTAATAGGGTGTAGCAGGGCTGGGGGGGTGAATACAATGGGCTTGGGGCAGGAGGGGTCCGGGCTGCGAAGGGGGATGCAGCGGGGCCAGCCTGGGTACTGTCTATCTGAGCAGCAGGGTTGATCCTGGTGGGCAGAACTGGAGGAGGACACTGGGGGGCACCTGGTCTCAGGTACTCTCAGGTACTCTCCATCACCAGCAGAATGGGCAATTCAAGAGACACCCTCCACTGTGGGGCTCGCTGAGCACCACAGAGGCGAGACCAGAAGGGTAAGGGTGAGAGGGTCCCCAGCCCCCTGGGGGCCCAGCTCAGTGTTTGCCTCTAGCCCTGACTCCTGCAGTGGTTCCAGTGCTGTCCCTTGCCCTCTGTGCCATGGCTGGGAGCGGGCTGGGGGCGGCCGCGATCACCTGGCTTGGGGCTTGCAGGGCGACAGCACTGTTTGAAATCCCTCTGAGTAAAATTACAGAAAAGTCTCACGGTGCCTGTTTAAACAAGTGTGTCTGAACAGGAAAATCAAACAGACAGGGAGCGACTTCGGTTTCTCCACTTATACGATGTTTGAAATGATAAGCGAGGATATATTTTCACATAATTGGGCTGTGTCAAGGTACCGGCCGTTTGATCAGATAGGAGCTTTCTATGTAGTCTCACATCAGAGGACTAGTAAACTACAAATTAAGGCAGGCTTCAGATTTTGTCTGCAAAGTAGCTAAATAAATTGAATTTTATCCCTAAAGGTCATGCTGGGGGGGCTGGCCAGGGGCAGATGGGGAACGCAAAATGAAAAATAATGTCCTAGGATAACTAAATCCAAAACACTGGAAAAAGTAAGGGAATTAAGTGGCTCTGAAAAGGTCTCAGTCACTACTGAAAACCTGTAAGTATTGGAAAGTTGCTGATTAGTGCCCATGGACTTAACAGAGAGCTGTAAGAGTCCAGACTTTCCTCACCCCAAAAGAGATCTGCAGGAAAGCAGAGCTAGAAAGGGGCTGGGGAAATGTAATGAGCCATTGCTTCATTGACAACGTTTGGTCTGGTTTTGTTCCATTCCATCTGCAGGTTGCTTTTCATTTGAGTTGGTGTTTGCCTTCTTGTAACCATACCTTGACAGGGGTGAGACACCCTGGTGTGGGGTGAGGGCCAGGAAGCTCTGCTCAGTCCTCTCCATCCCTCCATCCCTTTCATCCCCACATCCCTCCAACACATCCCTGAAAAATCCTGTCCCTCTACAAGGCTGCCCCCTAAGGTGATCCCTCCTGCAGACCCATGGCTGGTCCCCCAGCCTTGTACTCCAGGCAGATTCCCAGGATCCAAACAAAAATGCCAGGAAGGCTTCAGGGGACCTGTTTGAGTCACAGCCAACCCTACTGAAAGGGGGTCACTAGAAGCCAGATTTAGTCCTAAGAACAAAGTTCCTGGTGTCTTTCTAAGATGCTCATAGTAGTCTTTTCTCAATTTTTCTTCACCTTCTTTCCTCCCTCCCCTTATTTTTCAAAATCTCATGTGCAACAGAGATGTTCCTTGTTGCTGATGGTGAGCTCGCTGCTCCTGTCCCTTGTCAGCTCTGTGCACACTCCTGTAGCGTTTCCTTCTCTGTCCCTGTTTTTTTACACATCACCAGTATTTATATAGTGTGGACAAGTGAAGAGGAAATGAATTTACCTGCGATTTAGGATTTTCCTTGTAAACAGTTACAGCTGAGACAAGTGGATGGCAATCTGTCCCCAGTTCCCCAGACCCAGCTGAGGGTGACTGCAGCATGGGGGTGTAGACGTCAAGCGTGTGTGCGCAACCATCACCTACTGCCAGTGCTTACAGCTGCACTGGTGACTGGCAAAAAGTAGGCTGCCATGGGAAATTTTGGTGTAAAAGAGGTGAAAAGGCTTGCAAAAGCCAGCTGCAAATCTAGGAGAGAGAACTGAATGCACCCCTGCTCTACCTGCTGGCACAGGGCCTGCCCTTTGTGTCTTTGTAGTTAATGTGACACCCATAGCTCATTATCTCTCCTTTCATTTTATAGGGGTCAAAAAAATAATTAAATAAAAATAAAAAATGAAAAGAAAGGAAAAAATAAAAAATAAAAGTGGGTGTGAATACTTAGTTGGCATCCTTTAGGTTGTTTCAGAAGTAAAACTCAAGCTGATCCAAATCCAACCCCAGAGTAATGGCACTGTTAGCAGGCCAAATCCCGTGCAGCCCCACATCAGCAGCATTGTCACCAGTGGCAGGATGACACCCAGCTTGTCTTCAGCGGCCCATGCTGCCAACCTGGCCCTTTGCGGCCAGCCTGGGCTTGTCCCTGCAGGGGATGCTCGATGTGTTGTAGGGCTCCTGCCCTCAAGCTGTGGATTGTGAGGAGAAGGCTGATGCTGTTTGAAAGGCTGCAAGAAGTTCTGCCCTGAGTGACAGAAGAGGAAAAAAAAAAAGGAAAAAAAAAAAAAAACAGCCGTTGAAAAGCAAAATGACCCAACACCACCAGAGAGCCTACACTTGTTGCATAAATAATGTCAAAAACACATATGCAGGGAATAACATGAAGGCAGCTGAAGGCAGACTGATGTCTAGAAATGTTATCTCTTCTGTTCCAAATCCTAATCAGCCCAGCAGTGGGCAAGCCAGGAACATTTTAGATTATGTCTACGCTTGTGGTTGATGGAAAATCTGAGAGGAACGTAAGCTTTCTAAAAGACAAATTCAGTTCCCCTACAAAATATTTGGGATTGCTCCCCTCCTCCTCTGGCAACGAGATTGTTTGGTTACATTGATTTATTAGAATGACGTAACTTGCAGTATCATATCTAGCCATCGGCTGCCACTCAGCAAGAGGATGTGGTGAGATCACATCGCCAAAATAATAAGGCGCGGGAGTTCCTAAACAGGAGGTTGCATATCATCAGGACAGCTTCAAATACTTGGGGATGGCTTTGATAGTTGCAGGAGTGTGGTGTTGTTTTGTTTCTCCATAGACAGTGTCTGGAAGATACCTGACTGCAGTTACTCTGTTGTTCAACCATAGTTTCCTTTGCACAAGGAAATTAAAATCCATGTATATGTATATGCATGAATATATACTTTTTTCCTAACTGGATTTTTTTTTTTTTTTTTGCTTAAGATGATCATTTTCTAACAATCTTAATGGAGAAAGAAAATAAATTTTTGCCCCAATCCTGTATCCCACCTGTTCAGAGGGATATTTGGGGCCTCGGGTTCCACAGAAGTGAGTTAAAGTTGGGAGGCAGAGGGGGCTGTATTGTCTTGGGAAGCCGGGTGACACGGGCAGGAAGGTTTGAAGAGGGGTCCAGAAAAGAGCAGGCCACCAAGTCCAGCTTCAGTGCCCGCAGGTTGAGCTGCAGCTCCCAGCCCTTCTCCAGCTGCTGCCTCCAGATGCACAGCTGGAGGAGAAACCCTTCTGCACAGACATGGCCCTGCCATGCACAGGTGTTGGCTCTCCCTTGATTTTTCTTTCTGTGTCCCTTTTTTTCTTTCCCCCAGGAGCTGATTGGTATCTAGCTGAAATGTATTTCCTTCTCAAAAAGGGGGTTTGGGTTTATTTTTTGGTGTTTCCTATGTGTGTGTGTTTCTTTTTCGTGTTGTTTTTGTTGTTGTTGTTGTATTTTGTTGTTGGTTTTTTCCCTCCCCGATTCACACAGACGTTTCTATTGGGAACAGACTTAGATCTGGAC
Organism: Anser anser; assembly: GCF_964211835.1. Classification (NCBI taxonomy): domain Eukaryota; kingdom Metazoa; phylum Chordata; class Aves; order Anseriformes; family Anatidae; genus Anser; species Anser anser. The sequence goes on from NC_139724.1 coordinate 65,464,655, forward strand.
TTCTGCACTTTGCAGGGCTTTTTCAAAACATGGTGACGTTTGTTTCTTCTGCTCTATATGTTTTCTTACTGTCCTCTCCACAACATATTTTCCAGCAATTTGGAGAGATGTAAGGAATTGCTTTTACACAATAGGCAAAGAAAAGGGGGGATTATTCCAGTGGTCTTGCAAGTTTGGGGTATTTCATCTTCTTCAAAAGGGGAAAAAAAATCCCAAACTGTGTCCCTGTGAGCAAATGATTAGAAGAAGGCTGGGAATACAATAATTACCCCAAATGGAAACCCAGACCGCAGTCAAACAATACAGCTTTTGTAAACTGGCCTCGCCTGTAAAAAATCTAGGAAATCTCATAACTAGAGCTGGCGAAATCCTTTTCTTATGCAACGATATGTAAAAGGCTCCTGAGAAATAAGGAGTAAACATGGAAACGCTGCAAAATAGCATGATAATGAACTTGCTCTGAACATCGGAGATCGCCTTGGCGGTACCAGCATGGATTCCTTCAACCACAAAGTATTTTCTCATGTTAAAGAATTTGGGACAAATTACATTTCGTGACATTTCGCCAATAAACAAGCACATGAAGACAAATAAACCGGGACTTGCTGTAATCTACCTTGATCGTTGCGGAATTCAAGGGGTACCAAAGGAATTGGGAGCGAGACAGAGCGCGGCTTTGAATGAATGTCCTTTATGAGAGAGTGGAGAGAAGATCATTTATATCCTTCATATTTTATAGTTTTGCCTCTAGGAAAGAAAAGACCGGCGGAGCCCCGACTATCATTTACTCATAATGATCGCATTCAATCTAGTGATTCACAGTGAATCATATAATAAGGTTTCCATTTTGCGCATGGAGAAAAGAAGGAGGGGTAGTTAAACTTTGTTTAGTTCTCATTCATGCCCCCGGCCTCCTGTTTCCCTTGAACTGTCCAGTTCAAATGACTCACCCATGGGACGATGTTTTTTTTCTTTTTTTTTTTTTTTTAAATTCCCCTCCCTCACGCCCCCCCAGCAATAAAAATCCCTGGAAGGAAAGCTGACAGGTTAATTGTACCCTTATTCATTTTTCCTTCCAGCAGCGTTTCATCCGAGCACGCCTCGCCGGGGCCCGGCTCTGTTTTAGCAGCCTCTCGGGGCCGTGTCAGGCGTGGGCCGTGCCGTGCCGTGCTGTATCGTGCCGTGCCGTGCCGTGCTGTACCGTGCCGTGGCTTTGCCCCCTCCAGCCCATTGCCGCGGAGCAGCCAGCCCCGTGCAGCCCCGCTGGAGAGGAGCAAGGAAAGCAGCCGTTTTAATTTTTATATTTTAATTTTAGTTATTATTTTACTTTTTATTATTATTATTATTTGCCATTTGGGTCTAAACCCGCATCCACCGCCCCTGGAAACAGTGAGGACACAGCCGGCCCCGCGCCCCCCTCCCGCAGTTTTGGGTCAGGACGAGGGGATTTCGGCATTTCCGACTCCGCTCCCCCTCGCTATCAGTGCAGACCCCCTCGGCACACGGCTAGGCACATACACAGCCCGACGGCTCCCTGGTAATGCCTGGGAAAGGCGCAGCCGGCAGTCGGATGCTCTCTTTGCTCTTGGGACCTTTGGCGTCTGCAAGCGTTTCAGGTAAAATAAAAATAGAAAGAAAAAATATAAAAAGCCCAACAGGAGTCCAGCGCAGGGTAAAGCTTTCGCGGGGGAAGGGGACGGCTCGGCAGAGAGGGGGATGCACTGGGGCGGGATTGGGGTCGGTGGGATGCTGGGGCCAGGCAGGCCACGGGGCTCATCCCATCAACGACTTTTTCTCCAGCCCTCAGCGAGAAATAGTCGGAATCACCCCAGAAAAATGCACGAAGGAGAGGTGTCGAGCGGGGGAAAGGTTCGGAGAAGGAAAGCAGCCTGGAGCGGGAGGGCGAGGTGATGCCACACAGATGCCGGACCCAAATGCGCCTGGAGAAGCGATTCTGTTCTCAGGGAGAGCTGGCACCTCTGCAGCAGCTTTAAAACTAATGATGAAATAAAATAGGCGTGTTGTCACTAAAGGGAAACCACCGCCTTAGCCATGGTGCTTTCACCAGCCAAGTTCCCTCTTGGGCAGAGCAGAGAGTCTCGAAGTCTGCTTGACATCTTGAAGCTTAAATAACCGTAAGGCATTGTTACTCCCTGGCAGCAAAGTGCCTCGTTACGCCTGATTGAGCTAATTGCTTTGAAATAGGATATATTATCTATAATTATAGAGATTTGGAGGAGACGGCCAGCCCTTTCTTTCATCTTTTCCAAGTGCATCATAATGTCGCGATCAAATTAATTTGGGCCACTTGAAATAGGGCTCTCCTTTCAGCCCTGCTCCTCCGACCCTCAAAGAGCCGGGGACGCCGCGGCGGCTGGGGTTTGGCCATCCCAGTCCCCGCTCCTGGTAACCTCCCGAGGAACAGCCCAGGTGCCCGAAACCCTGAAAGTAGTTTGGGTTATGTCTGACCTGGCTAGAAAGGGAAAGGGAGAAAGAAAAAGAGAGGGAAAAAAATATATATAAGAGGGGAGCGAGGCAAAAGCGAGGTCTTTTGGCGTTGTCAGTGGAGAAGGAGCAGTGATGGGAGCAGGGGGAGCTGAGATTTGGAGGCTCGTAAAGCCCGCGGGACACTTTCGGCACTTACGGGAGACGTGGTTTTGGGGGGAGCTCCCCCCGGGCTGAGCCGCTCGGAGGGCAGCGGGTGGCGAGAGCGCAGGGAGCGCGCAAAAAACGCGCAGCGGTGCCCGGCGCCGCAAGTCCCCCGCGTCCCCAAAGCCTCCTGGTGTCTTCCAGGGCTGGCCGCTCTCCTAAGAGCCGCCGTCCCGGGGGAAATAAAATAGAAGCAAGGGAAACAACAACAACCCTCTCCTTTCTTACTCCTGCCTTTAAGTCAAAGATAACGTTTACAAAGGGAGACAATGCCCTGAATTGGCTTAGCGCTGCTCCTGTCCTCCCTCCCCATCCCCCCCGCTCTCCTACCAGCGCTTGTTGTTGTATTCCCACTGAAATAAAATGCTAGGGGTAATGGCTTTGCCTTGCACATTCATTATATGAAACGGGACTGTTTAGGATGCTAATTGCCCAATCCTGTTATCTAGCACAAGTGCCTTCAGGGAAGCGCCACAGTTCCCCATAAAAACACTGCATTGGAACAAGCGCCAATAAAGTCACCTATTCCCCCCCCCGCCCTTTCGCTTCGGTCTCCTGTATAGGAAAACGAGGAAAATAAGAACGAGACACTTAAAAACAAGCGAGAGTATCAGCATGACAGAAGCCATACCAAAAAAGTTCCCAGTTTCCAGCGGTGTTTTGCTCACCCCGGGCACGGCGAGCAAGACGAGGAGCGATCGGGTGCTGAGCAGTTCCCATTAAACAAGGAAAACCGTCTCGGGAGAGATTTCGTTTTGTAAATTCGGTTGCTTCATTCCTAACCTGGAGCCTGTATATTTCATTCAGAAAGAAAGGAAAGGGAGAAAGGAACAAGAAACGAAAGAAACTTTACTGGTTTCCCGTTTTCAGCCCCAGAGCTTGCCAGCATGTGGATTAGAATCAAGTCCTCGTTATGGTACAGTGATTAAAATACCACCAAGTATGACAGAAACGTAAACACAAACCGTTCATTGCTGGGAGATAAATAAAGAGCTAATTATCTCATTCTGCCATCTCTCAAGGAAAGCGGGATCTCGCTCTCAGTGTGGGACACACGCTCGTCTCCTCAAACCTCAGCAACATCCCAATGCCCAAACCCTTCTGCCAAAGAAAAGGGGGGGAAAAAAACAGCAGCTCTATTTTTCCTTTCATATTTCCGTCAAAACAATGAGATCGAAAGTAGCCTAGGGGCTGCCCGGGGGTCTAATAAACACATCACTTTTTTTTTTTTTTTCTTTCGCACGGTTGCGTTTGGGAGCAGGGAAAAAAAAATATAAGTGATCCTACCTGTAGGATCGGGGGGGGGGGGGCAACGTGAAACACAAATGCACCGCTATTTGCGCGTGTGTTTCCTTAGGCGGGGATGGGGGGGGGGGGGAGGGTTGCATCTTCGCGTCAAGCACCGGGGCTTTGGGAAAATGTCGTGTGATTGGTAGAGCAAACTAATTTTGTCAGGCTGAATGTGCCGATGTCCCAGGGCTAAGGCGCCTTGCTCCCTTGATGCGGGTTAACGTCCTCAATAGTCCCCCTCCAGCTGAAGCCTTTGATCCGACCGCTGCTGGCGCCTAAAAACAACATCACTTGTCTGCCTATTAGAGGCACTGACTAATCGTGACAGATTGTTTATTCTCGCAATTAGCAATGCAGCCGCTTCTCCGGGCGCTGCCCCCCTACCCCCTTTACCCCCCCCCCCCCAACCCCGGCCCCAAGCCCCCAGCCCCCGACCCCCAGCCCCCGGCCCGACGGCTGCTGCGGGATGCGGCGGAGCTGCCCGGTGCATCCCGCTGGATGCACAGCACAAGGTGTGCGTGTGCTCGGTGGGTAAGGGACACGCGTGGGTAGGGTACACGCGTGGATAGGGCACCCGCGGGGCGCCACCTCCAGCAAGCGGGGGGGTGCGGGTGTCGTGTGCGCGCGGGACAACTCAATGCAACCAGATCCCGTTGTTTATCAGTCAATAAAGCGTCTATGATATCAATTCATTTCATACTGTATACGCTCCTAATCTCCCATCTTTATGGGGGCCGGCTAAAAGGAAAGGGAATTCGCCGTCCCTCCCCGTTTAGATAATTACCCTTAAATGACTGCGAGAGCCTCCTGTGTTTCCAGGAGATTAGAGCCCTGCAGCTATCAATAAACTTTTCCCAGCGAGCGGCCAATCGCCTCAGTAGAGAGCGGCTCCCTTTTACTGCACATCCGTCCTGGGCGCGGGGATAAGGGCTCGTAAAACAAATTTACAAAACAAAATAGCCCGGACTTTAATGGGGCCGGGGCTTAGATGTGCCTTTTTTTAGGGGAATGAATATTTCATGGCCCGGAGACACGCACGCATCCGCGCCAGAGGTTGCGCGCACGTAGGCGCACACGGGCGCAGACCCACGCACCCACCCAAAGAAAACCAAAAGAAAAAACCCGAAACAAGCTTTATTTTATTATTTTTTTCCAAGGTGTAGCCAACCCTAGAAACACAGGGGGTCAACGCAGAGCTCTCACACCCGGTACAGGGCCATGTCAGGGGGTTGCAGGAGGAAAATCCCAGCCTCGCTGCCTCCACCGGCGTTTCCCCGACGTTAGCAAGCCCTTGCCCGATGCCCGAGCCTCCGTCCCGTCCCGTCCCATCCCCTTCTCCCGCGTTACGCCCCGCTCCAGCCGCCGGCCCAGGCCGCCTTCACCCGCGGCTGGGAGCCGAGCGGGACGCCCCGCACCGCCCCGACGGCGGCCGAGCCCTCTCCCCTCCCTCCTCCTTCCCCCTCCCCGCCGTCGGGGCCGCGGCCTCAGCCAATGGGCAGCCTCGTCCCGCCCCCCCCGCCCTCCGGTTGGGCGGCGCCGCCTCCCGCTCCCCTTTATCAGGGGGCGCCGCCCGCCGCGGGGCCGGACCGCGCCGACGGCTCCCGCGCCCCGACGCCGCCCCCCATGAGCCGCGGCGGCCGCCCCCGCGCAGCACGGCGGCAGCGGGCCCCCTCTGCATGGCCCCGGCTGCGGACATGACCACCGCGCCCACCGGGGTCCGCAGCGACGAGCCGCCCGCCTCCGCCTTCGCCAAGCCCGGCGGCGGCCTCCCCGTCGCGGCGGCGGCGATGGGCGGGGAGGAGGAGAGCGACAAGCCCAAGGTTTCGCCTTCCCTCCTGCCGTTCAGCGTGGAGGCGCTCATGGCCGACCGCAGGAAGGCGCCGGGAGGCAGGGAGGGCCCGCTCGCCGGCCCCGAGGGCAGCGGGGTCCCGGCGGCCGTCGGGGCGGCCGCCCGAGGGAGCCTCAGCCCCCGCCTGGGCGCCCCGACGGCGGAGGCGCCGGCGTCCCCGCTGCCCCTCGGCGGCCACTTCGCCGTCGGGGGGCTGGTCAAGCTGCCCGAGGAAGCGCTCGTCAAGGCGGAGAGCCCCGACAAGCAGGAGCGGAGCCCCTGGATGCAGAGCCCCCGCTTCTCGCCGCCCCCACCCAGTAAGTAGCGGGACCCCGACGGCGCGGGGGAGAGAGCTGCGGGGCCGCCCGGGGCTTTCCTCTCTGCTCCGGCCTCTCCCGGAGGGGTTTTCCCGGCGGGTCGCGCTCTCTGCCGGGCCACTTGGGCGTTTCCGAAGGAATGAAATGCTTCAGATGTCGCCGGAGCCCGGGCGGTCCCGGCGGTGGCTTCAGAGGCGAAGGAAGAGCGGTCGCGCCAGGGCGGTTTCTTGTGCCAAAAGTTGGCCGGGGAGGGGAAGGAAAAGCAGAAAAGAAAACCCCGAAAGCCGGCCTGGCTGCCTGTTAGCAGCACTGGGGCCACGAAGCGACCGTGCGCAGTCTGCGAGCGGGACTTAGCCTCGGCAGGGGACTGAGGCTTATTTTTAGGGATTTTAGGTTTTTAATTTATTTATTTTTTTCCTAAAAGCGGCTCCGATTATTTTGTAGGGACGCGCACTGATCGCGGTCCCGGTTGCTGCGGCTTCGGACTTGTTCGGGCTTCAGCGCCGCGGGCTGCTCTCTCCGGCGTTGTTATTTCGGCAGTCCCGAGAGCCGGAGTTCCCGATGGTTTTGCTGCTGTACTCCGGAGAGATCCCAAATTCTCGAAAACACGATCGAGAGCGGAAAGTCCCGTGCATCCCCTGCTCTGAGCCCGGCGGAGCGGCGGCCCCTGGCCGATACAGCCCGTCCCGGGCCGCATCCTGCCCCCAAACCTCTCCCGTTCCCGTGGGAAGGGCTTGGGCTGAGGCTTCGCGGAGTTTTTGGGGTGCTTTTAGAGCTGTGAGCAGAGCTGACCACTTCTTTGGGGAAAGGAAGGCTTCCCGAAAGGACTCGCGGAGAGAACCGCAGTGGTTTTATTTACTTAAATTGCAAAGTACAAGTTGCTTTTGCTAAGTAAACCCGGGCCGATCGAGGCTGAGGACCTTTAGAAATCTTAAATAAGAGGAGAGAAGCAGGCTGGTGAAGAGCTGTAGATAGAGGCTGAGTGCTAATTCCAAGCTCATAATTAATTGCATGCTTAATCTGGTTCCCAGGGGCCTAATGAAGAGGGTGTGAGTGTAAGAAGCCAGCCGGTTTTGGTTTTTTCCCTTAATCCAGTCAAAAGGACAGCACATATATATATATATATATTTTTTTTTTTTTTTTTTGAGGGATCATTCCCTTCGTTTGTGTGGGCTTCTAATGAGAGGGGAGCGGTGAGGCGAAGGCAGAGGAGGCGCGCAGAACCCTGTGCAGAGGTTTGCCCTGGAGCCGCAGGGCTCCTGGCCGTGAAGCACAAGTGGCTGCGAGTGACTTTGGTCCTGAGAGCCTTGAAAAAGCTTAGTGAACCACCCGTTGGCCCTACAGCAAGGGGTGATGTCAATTTGAAGTGCACCCCAGGCAGGGAGGTGCTGGAGTTTTTGGGCCACTTTGCTTTGGGGGGACCTCACTGTCCCTGCCACCACTGCTGCAGGGTGGGGGCTCTGCGGGGCGAGTGTGTCCGGGCGCTGCTAACCGAGCTGTCTCTCTCCTTCCCCGCCTCTCCCCCGGCTGCTGTCGGTGCAGGGCGGCTGAGCCCCCCAGCCTGCACCCTGCGCAAGCACAAGACGAACAGGAAGCCCCGGACACCCTTCACCACGGCACAGCTGCTGGCCCTGGAGAGGAAGTTTCGGCAGAAGCAGTACCTGTCTATCGCCGAGCGCGCCGAGTTCTCCAGCTCTCTCAGCCTCACCGAGACCCAGGTGAAGATCTGGTTCCAGAACCGCCGCGCCAAAGCCAAGCGGCTCCAGGAGGCCGAGCTGGAGAAGCTGAAGATGGCAGCCAAGCCCATGCTGCCGCCCGCTGCTTTCGGCATCTCCTTCCCGCTGGGCGGCCCGGCCGTGGCCGGCGCCTCCTTGTACGGTGCCTCCAGCCCTTTCCAGCGGGCAGGGCTGCCCGTGGCTCCCGTGGGACTGTACACGGCGCATGTGGGATACAGCATGTACCACCTCACATAGAGCTGAGCCCTGCCCAGCCCAGCCCGCCGGCCCCGCACACGCTCCCTCCCCGCTCCTCCAGCTCCGTGCCCTCGCTGCAGACTCCCCCAAGGGCCCCGTGGCAGAGACTTCTCCAGTCCGACTCCGTTTTTCCCCCCCCCTCCACTCCTGCTCTGCTCTCCGTGGCCATCCTGGGAGCTGCTCCACACTCTGGCTGGGAAAAACTGGAGGCATCACCCCAGCCGCTCCCCAGCACCGGGTGGCCATGGGGCAGCTGCCCTGCTTCCCCCCGGCCCGCCTGGCAGCCTGGGGAGAGCCCCCGGCATGGGGGAAGGAACTGTGGAAGAGAAACGGCAAAAAGGGGGCTTGAAAGGACTTTTCTCTCACTTTCTGCAAAGCGAGGTTAAGAGGCAGAAGCATAGAGGCGCCTCTCATGTCCCTGTGTAGCAGCACTGGCTGTTACCTGTGTTTGCTCCTCCACCGGCTCCTGTGGAAGGGGCTCTGTGTACTATGTAATATACTGTATATTTGAAATTTTATTATCATTTATATTATAGCTATATTTGTTAAATAAATTAATTTTAAGCTACCGTTGTTTCATGCAGCTTCTTTGCTCCTTGCCCTGCCAGGGTTTGACACTGGATGAAACGTGTCTGTGTGTCACGGGGACAGGAGAGCGGGACCGGCCGCACCAGAAACTTTTCCTCCTTCCATGGCAGGGCTCTCAGCTCGCTGTGTGCCCTGGAGCTGCCCGGTGAGGTGCTCCCAAGGCTGGTTGAAGGTGGAAATCTCTTCCTATAGACCCCAGCCCCTCTGTTGCAGCCCCTAAGCCGGGGCCGTGGGTACTGGGGTAGCATCAGTCCGGCCCTGCCGGGCATCCCTCCCCAGACAGAGTCAGGAGGAGCTCCCGAGACTGGGAAGAGCCCGAGGACTTCCCCCGCAGCTCCTTCAGGAGGAGGGAGCACGGCGGGCTTTGGGGCGGTGGGATGGAGTTGGGGCTACCGCGGCCGGGGTGGTGCGGGAAAAGGGGCAGAGGGGACGGGGTGATGGGGACGGGGTTGTTAGGAGCCGGGGGGTGGGAACGGGGCTGTTCGGGGACACAGCAGCCAGGGGCGGGACCCGCCGCCCGCGGGGCTGGCGGTCGGGACCGCTCGGCGCCGGCTCCTGCCCAGCCCCGGGGCTCCGGGCGCCCCGCAGCCCCCAGCGCCCGGCCCCGCTGGAAACCCGGCTCGGTCACCGCGGCCGTGCAGAAACCGCCGACCACGGCCGAGGCCGTGCCGTGCCGTGCCGTGCCGGGCAGGACGGTGCCGGGCTGTGCCGTGCCGCTCCGCACCGCGCAGCGCCCGCCGACCCCGGCAGCACCGCGTCCCCCCACCGGCTGCGCCCCCAGAGCCCCCTCATTGCCCCCCTAGACCTGATTTCGTTTGGAGGGTCCTTAGGCTAGGGGAGAGGGTGGATTTCCCTTGTTACTTTTTACCTTATTGCTTTATCTTTATGTGCCGGGAATGGGCGCTGAGAAATTGGGACTCTTTGTATTTTTCTTTCTTTTCTTCCCTTTTCTTTCTTTTCTCTAGCGCTCTCTCTCTCTCTCTTTCTTTTTTTTTCTCTGCTTTCATTTCCAGCAATTTAAAACGTTAAGGTTGAAGCAAAGTTAGAAGGAAAATAATTGCTGTAATGAGGCTAGGCAATCTTCTGCAGGCACTGTGGCTCCAGCGAGACTGTAGCTGGGGGCGAGGCGGGACTTTTATCATCTCCTAAATATCAGTGATGCTTTCAATAACTCAGCGAAACAACATACCTGAACCTAGTCACTTTCTCCAGAGCTCGCTGCTCTAATCCCCCTCTTCTCATCTCTCGCTCCGCTCTGGCCGCTCAGTCCTGGCTGGGCTGGCGTGAGTTTTGGTTTTTTTTGTGGGTCTTTTTTTTTTTTATTTTTGGTCTGGCTTTTTTTTTTTTTTTTTTTTTCCGATCATTTCTTTTCTGTGTGCGAATGACGGTGTCTGTGATCCTGACCCCAGCGCCCAACGCCGCGCCGGACCGGGAGAGCGCGGTGCCGGCTTTTTTCCCACGTTGCGTCTCCGGCAGAAAAGGCTGGAGATAAACTTAGCCTCTGCGCGATTAGACCGCGGGTTTGGGGAGAAGATCTAATCGCACAGGAGGCCAGGTTTATCCTGTAAAGAAGCTCTTAAAAAATAAAAAATAAAAATAAAGTAGAGTTGAAATAGCGAGCACCGCCGCGAGCTGGCTCCCCGCAAGCCCCTCTCCCCTCCGCCGGCACCTTTGGGCGCTGCGGGCACGGCAATGCGGGGCTCCGAGCTAGCCGGGACCCTTTCATCTCTCCGCTTTGTCTGTATTTACCACCCCCCCTCCTTTTTTTTTTTTTTTTTTTTACATTATGTCAACTCGGGATGGATATTCGAAGCGCAGGATTCCTATTGAACGTGTCTTTGCTTTAAGATTTCCCCCTGACCCTTGGGCTAAAGTCCTTGGTTGCTCAATTAAACCCAGATGAGAACAATTAATAACTAAGTAATGACAATAAGTTGGGAATCACACGGATGAACGCTCCATGTGAATAGGAAAAGCTCACACAAAAGAGCAAAAAGGATTTGTCGGCTCTTTTTAAGGGGGAATTGGCTTTTCTTTTTTCTTGCCTCTGGCTTACCAGCAAATAAAACTCACTTTTGTGTCTTTGTCGCCTTAAGGAGCTCAGTGGGCAGTTGGAAGTGAGAATGGCTGTTTTCCTTTCAACTTGAGGGTGCTGGCGCCACGCAGCCCCAAGGACAGAGAGTAGCCAAAGCAAAGTTTCCTAATAACTCCCTCTCCCCCGCCACCCCCCCCAGTCACTCTGATACCCCCCCGCCTATCTGCACACACTCCGAGAGAGCCTGGGCAGACAGGCGAGAGAAAACAGAGGGGCCCCGAGCACATACGTGTAAGACACACACACTGATGCGCCGGTTTCCACGGAGGGAAGGAAATTCAGGGCACGGGAGCCAGAGCATGGCGAGTGTGCAAAACACACCCACACCAACCGAGGAAGCCATTTTTCTACTTTTATTCCCACAAACGAGCCCGGTTGTAGGGTTTGGCCGGCGGCTGTGAGCATGAAACCAGCCTCTTCGGGCACTTTTGCCCGCAATCGGTTCTTTGCATCCTTGCGCTCCGAGGAGCCCGGCTGCGGGGCTCGGGCAGAGGGGTGGGCAGCCGCGGGTTGAGAGCCTCAAAAGGAAGGGAAGACTCTTCTTGTTAACCCCAGAGAACACGGCTGCTGGAAAAACCTGCTAAGCAAACCTTCGGTGAAACCACGGCTTTGCTGTCTGCTCCGAATTCCTGGGAGTTTTGGGCTCTCCGGCTGAATTTGCGATTTGACTCGAAACGCAGCCCGGTGCCCTGTTGCCTTTGATGCTTTATCTCGCGATTTCCACAGTGCTCAAGTGAATTAGGAGCTAAAAGCCCGTTTTGAAAAAGTGAGGGCAGGCTAAATTCAGCGAGAGAGTTGGGCAGAGCAGTAGCAGCCTCCTGCTGCTCAGGATTGTGCCTGGGAACACAGCCCTCAGCCAGCAGCGGCAAAGCAGGGAGCTGCCGAGCTTTGCCCATTGTAAAGGCCGGGCGGAGGTGGGGGGGGCAGCCTGCTCCTCAGCTTCTCACCAGCACTGGTACGCTTAAAGCAAGGCTCAGCATCTGGCCTGAGTCCCCTCACATCAGCCCTTCCTCCCAAAGGGCTGGAAACTGAAAGGTGTGCTGAGCAAAGAGGCTGGACACCCACAGGAGAAGGGGCGCTGACCCCCTGGTGCCTCCCCATTTCAGGTAAACATCTGCACTCAGGTATTTCGTAAGCAGAGCGAAAATCCCAATCGACGATTTATTAGTGACTCAGAGATAATTGCTCTTCAGCTCTCCTCATGATACGTTTGGTTTTATATTAGACACAGAGGTGGCCAGAGACAGCACGAAAAAGCGGCCTCCTAAAGAGCCTCATGGTCAGGACACTCCTTGGAGCCGCAGGGCAACCCAAATTAAATCCAGCAGAGCGGGGACTGGAAAGTAAGGCTCCCATTGCTTGGGATATCCTATACTGTACCCAATGAGCTGTCGGATGTGACGAGGTGGTTCTCTTCCCTCCCTAGTTTTCCACAAAAGCAGGCTGATGTGGCTTAGGCACTGAGCTGCCAGAGAGTTTGTGGCAGAACGAGACACCTTCTCGCTGCCTAGCACAGCGTGGGGGCCCAGAAGTGTGTATATATATGTATATATATGTGTGTGTGTATATATATCTTAACCCAGGGAGCCTGTGGATTTCTGAAGTTCCATTTCCTTAGCTTTTAACTCTCCCCACACCTTGTGTGAAGCACAGTGGTATCTGTCCCTGGCTGGAGCAATCTGTTCCGCAGCAGGGAGCCCAAAAATGAGGCACGGCAATAATGGGCATCCCAACCCACTGCCCCCAGAAGCTGGCCCGAGGCCCCTCTGCACCATGTACCCATTGTCTGCCCAGCTCTGGGGCAGGAGAGCCTGGAGGCAGTGCCAGAAGCAAGAGCTCTGAGTCATTTAACTACAAGTATTAAATCACAACGGAGAGATGTGGTAGTGATTTGCTTACAACAATAAATCGGTCGACATTAACTCCGCTTCATTGTACTTCTTCATGGCAGAGATCTTTTATTGCTCCGGGCTGGCCCTGCTTCCCACCCGGCAGGGATCAGAGGGAGAACAGGAGGGGGAGCTACCTGGAGTCGGTCCCCCTCGGGAGACCAGGAATGTGCAGTAAAGCCACCGTGCAACGCTCCCCATTTCATCTCTGGACACTGCTGAGGACCCCACCCCTGGGCTCCTGGCTGCTGTGCTGCAGGGTCTCGGTTGATTCTCATGGTGGTTCAAGCACTTGTAGCATATCTTCTGGCTTAGCACTGAGGAAAAGAAACAAACCTCTTCAGCAGGCTCACGGGACAATCAGAGCTGTTCAGTTAAATAGTACCAACTCCGTCCTTGATAGTAAGACCGACCTTGGGAAGGAGTTTGTAGGAGCAATGTTCAAAATCTGAGACTGATTCTGTGTTCAGAATCCAACCTGGAAGCTGGGGCAGACAATGGGGCAGCGGGGTCAGGATGGTCAGCATCAGGCAGGACTGAGATCTGGGGACACGGGCATGAAAAGATGCAGACCAAAGTAAAGGTGCTTTCAGCCTAATTGAGCAATGCTTTTGTTGGAGGTGTTTTGTGTCTGACACACAGCACCAAGCAGGGCAGAATGTGCACTTGATGTACTTTGGAGAAGGAGGTACCCTGTGACAACAAATACATTCAAGAGCCTCTGACCACCACTGTCCCTGCCTGGTGGAGGGCTGGAAAGAGAAGGAGCACCCAGGGAGGTAGGATTTAGAGATTTTGCCATTACTCAGGCTCACTTTGCATGCAAGAGCGTAAGGAAGTGGCAGCTGGAGATGAGGACTGGTAGAAAAGGATGACAAAATTATGTTAACTGGAGGACTGCAAAATGGTGTGGGGAAGCTCTCAGGAAGGGAGGAGAAGAGAATTATTTCCAAAAGGCAAGCTGGAGGAAAGAAATAACTTTCTTTTGATCCAATGTTTTGTGTGCATTGGGCATTATTATGCAAATAACAGCTAACATAAATACAGAAGTAATGCTGGGACGCTTTAAAAATAAGGGGTCTTACACTGTAAATGCATTTACGTGTAAGAAAATGGACCTGTTCCCATTTACATCAGCAAAGGACTGGAAGAGACTTTCTGGGATTCCTAGACCTGCCCTCTTATTAACTCAGGCTCATGTCTTGGGGAGCATCTGCTCCTCACACTTTACTCACTAAAAGCCATAAATGCTTTTCAAAACCTTGTAATGAGCTTTGGACTTACTGTGAATGCCATATCCATGGTAAACCACAAGAAGAGTCATTGGGATGTCATGGATGTTGTCAGTCTGACTGAAGATTTTTCTTTCTGTGACATTGTCAATCCTCCCTTTGGGTAGGAGGCTACATAAACAACATGCATTAAATTCTATTTATAAAACAGAAAGCAGGGTTACAAAATACGATACATGTGCTGTGGGGCTGGAATAGGCATGGAGAGAAACAGGAGTCGGCATACTCACTTCAACACTTTAAGCATGAATTGCCTTGAATTAATTACTTCCCCTGGAGGCACCCACCTGACTGTGCAGACACTGCAGGTTACTGAACGGAGATGTTCCCAGCTGCCACTTAGCTGGGAACCTAAACGCAAGACCCTCATCAGCTGAGAGCCAGAAGGCAGCGTGATTGTATTGGATAAAAAACATATCGGTGTAAATTGCAATTCAAACAGCAACTTCCTTTAGTGCTCAGCACAGCTCAAACACTTTAGCCACATCCTTTTTATAGTATGAGTATTAACTGTATCCAATACCTGTGTTCAGAAAGCTTAGACGTGAGCTTTTAATTCAGAATTTTAATTTAGACATTATTCAAAGGAAGATTGGCAGCATCTTTAGTCAAAAGACTCTTTGAGGGTCATTTCTTAACAGAAATGTCATTAATTCCTTTTTTTCAGCTATGATACCTGAATTAGGATGAACCTAACATCCTTATTAGCTCAGAGTTCAAATGAGGATCTTTAGTCAGCTCTCCCTTTAACTCAAGAAGCCTGGTGCAGGCATGTTAATTTTCCCTTTAAATAATCACATCTTTCAAGTACATACTCAACATCAATCCATGTTGAAAAAAAAAGAACTGGAGAGAAAATAGAAACCTGCAAAGAGCATATCATAAAATGAGAAAGCTGAGATGGACTCGTAATCCTAAACTATTCTTACTTTTTAAAACACAGGGCTGAATTTCTTCAAATGTGAATTGTTTTCCCTTCCTCCAAGATGGCTTTAATACCAGACAAGTTTGAACTTTCTAATGACATTTATTTCTGAGCTATGTATATTTGAGAATTTCACTTTGGATAGTTGGAGGCTGTGATCTTTTTCAAGCTTGTATAATGTTTAACATGACTGAACTGATTTTCAAAACAAAGAAATGCAAAAGTATTGAAAAATGCCCAGAACAAGAATGGGCATTTCCATTCCATAAGGAATCTGTTTGGAAAAAATTATAGAGAGTTATTGGAATTAGAATCTAAGTTTATCTTAAGTTTTCTGGAAGGGAAAGTTATATTATATGAGACAATTAACCATTGGCTTCGGGTCTGGTCCAAAGCCCAATAAAGTCAGTGGCGTCTTTCCACAGGCAAACTAATAGACTTGGGTCTGACTCATAAACTGTAGAGCTCCACAGAAGATAATAGTTCTACACTGCTTATGTGAAAGTTAAATATAGCCCAGTGTTTGTGAGTGTGTGTATGTATTATGATTAATTTAAAACCCTAGTTAAGATTGGGTTACGGTTTCCATTTAATTCATATGCATGTGTTTGTATTTGTGTGCATGTACATGTAAGGGCAGACATCTGTGAATGTGTAAGCACACATACAGCTAATGGCACGGAGATGATTGATTCAAGTATATACACATGATGGTAAATATCAGCGTTTACTGCAGTAGATATCACTGCTGCAATGTATATACCCTGACAGATCTGAACAACAGTTTTAGAAACAGCAGCATCTGTTTACATTGAACTGCAATAAAAACTGAAGGAGGCATCAGTTAGTATTAGAATTTTATCTTTTCAATGTCCAGAAACAGTTTCTGTGCCTTTGATGTAGGCTGTCAAGCACTACTGGAAAATTGCATCTCTCTAATTACCGCATTCAGCACAGAGGAAAGGGCATGACTGCCTGGCAGGATTTGTCAGTGGGGACCCTGCAGGGACTTGCTTTTTGGGTACTGATAACTAAAGTTAGCTCGCATTCAAAAAAACAGTAAAGCAATCTCTTGCACAAAGGGGTGAAAAAAACAGAAGGGGCACTATTTTGGATGGTCTTGTAGCAAGTAATAGAGCTCTTGTCTGTTCCAGATATGATTAACCCTTATCTTCACTGGCTGCTCCCTTCAGACAGAACTCCCTGCATCCCCCATGAGAGTTCAGCCTGAATATAAACTGAGTGACAGCAACGCCACTGTTTACACAGGGACAAGCAGGTTCAGGCCTGCAGCGAGCACCTGATTAACCTGCAAAATGGTTGTATTGTGCCTAATGAGGGGGCTTCACATTTCGAGGCATTTAGAGGTGGTACTGGCTTATCTACTCGGCCTTAAGACCCTGTTCCTCATTTCTTCCCTTAGGTGACAGAGGATCCTCTTGGCTACACGTCACAAAGCATATTACTGCATTTTAAAGCTGGATCGGGTGCCTGATGACACTTAGAGCTGTGACCTTGCTGATGGCCGTGGTGGCAAAACAGAGGCTGCAGGGAGGGATGGTTAGAAATCCATAGGGGACTGAAGCCTGTAAGGTGACAATGCCACCAAGAGGAGAGTGGCACTTTCCCTTTTGCAAAACTCTTCATTGTTATGAGCAGGATCTCTCTCTCTCTTTCTTTCTTTCTCCTACTATTATTTTTTTTTTAAAGTCTAATTGCAACTGGGAAATAAGGGTTTACTCAGGTTTGTTTGTTTTTTCCTCCAAGTGAGCAGAAAGAAAGCATTTATATACTTCACATGGTACACATATGAAAAAAATGTCCAACTGTTGACAGTGTGCATTCCGTTTGTGCACCCAGAAGAAAGGTTTGCTAAAATGATTGCAATTTTTTGTAATTTTCCTACCATGCTGTGGTAGCATCCAGAGTAGAAGTACTTCCAGGAGATCTGCACAAGAGCCATACACAGCCGGAGGGGAGAGAGTTTGCTGAGAAGTGACTCCAAGAACAGCAGCCAGATATTTGCAGGGAAAAAAAAATAGCCAGCTGGCATGGAATGGAGCTGAAGTGACCAAAGCAATCATATCTTCCACGCAGAGTCTGCCAAAGTACAGGTGGAGGGAGGGAGGTGAAGAGCTAGAAACACATCCCTAAAGATGTGGCTTGCCTTGAAGAGCAGCAAGAACTGTGCAAAAGACACTGTGTGCATTGTATTGTGCCTGGCAGCAGCATTTATTTACTATGGGCAAAATAAGTGGGGCATGGGCATGAACATAAACATTGGCAAAGCTACTTTACTGGCAATTTGTAAGGAGAACTTCCAGAGTGCTTAACGCATCCACAGCCCGGCCCAGGGGGACTGAAGTGTTTATGCATATTTTAATGACAGGCTCTAGGAAGAGCTGAGGAGCTCAAAGGTTATCTAATATAAAATGCAGTGTACTGAGTGTGGTACAAGGCTTTTTTAATTTAACCTTAAAGGTGCCTTCCTCTCACTTACTGAGCACACTGGGCATCTGAGCATCTGTCTCAGGTGCTCTGCTCTAAAACACCTTAAGAAAAGAAAAAAAAAAGTGTTTTTTAGGCAGCACAACATCTGTATTTGGTGTCCAAAGATGGTCATTGAATGCAACCATGGTTTTTTCATTTAACTACTTCCTGTGTACACTTGTTGAACCTAAGAAACAACTCAGAGAAACTCTAACATGAAGAGAATTATACTGTGTTCAATTCATCTTTCCATTTTATTCTACCTCAACATTCATTATCTTTCAATTATACTCCTGTCCCACTGTCCATCTTTGAACCCATACTTTTGTTCATGCACTTATTATTGGATATATATAGTTGTTAGAACATCCAGTAACATGTAATTGCTTTTTACTGTGTATTAATTTGCCTTTTCTTCTAGATGGGAATTTGTATGTGTTATATTTGGCTCCAGTCCTGCAAACAGTTGTGCCCATGAATAACTTTACCCACATTAGGAGCTCCACGGGTCACAGCTTCTCTCTCACCCACTGAATTCTGTGAAGTTACTCATGCAGTTAAATTACGCATAAGCGTATGTGTTTTCTAGATCAGGGCCTCTCCTTGTAAGTTAGATCTTTATAATTAATTTAAGACATTTTTTTTTTATTTTTTGTTTTTTAATAAAGGAACCAAATCCTTGGAAAGTGGCAATAAACTGCACATTTTAATGAAAAAATGCACCTTGGTTTACCTTGGTTTACTAATTAATAACTTTTTTTTTTATTGACACTAAAAATGAAACAACACTGACTTGTTACTAAACCATTTAATAAAATATTTAATATTTAATAATTTGACATATTAAAATAAGCATCAGAGCTCAACCAGCATAACATTCTTGAATGCTATGTTCACAGAAGTTACCATTGTATGTGTTAGCCTGTTAGTCAGCACATAAATGCGCTGGGCTTTGATCCTAAAACCTCTGCCAGTTGGGCATGGTTGTGCCTGCCCACAACCCGCTAAGTGTCCTGGAATGTAACAAGTGGTTGGATCAGGGCCTTAGATCTGAAGATCCCCTAGGCTTGAAAGTGCTCATTTAAAATAATTCTCTGTTTTCCTTTCCTTTTGAATCTGTTGCAGCTCTCCTTGAATGGGATGCTAGCTCAAGCACCCTCAATGAGCTGTGATCGATGAGCAATTTGGTTTCTGGAAGGGTACAGTTTATCCTCTCAGAAGAAGCCTCATGTTACTTTACCTTTCATATTGTCTTTGTTTTGGGCATGAAAATGCAAGCCAAACACTTCTTTACCTTTCATATTGTCTTTGTTTTGGACATGAAAATGCAAGCCAAATACTTCTACATGTTTCTAGTTCTAAGAAGGAGCACACCTGTCAAGATGCAAGCCATGGAGCTCTCCCCTGGTTGTAGACCTAACAGTTTAGCGTCCTCACAGAGGCAGACAGAGATTTGATTGTGTACAGATCCGGAAGGCCAGTTCCTGGTGATGTACCTGCTCTTGACTTGAGCCTTTGCACCTGACTCTTCTCCTGACCCTTGTGCCTGACCCATGCCTTGTCCTGCCCATCTCTATTTGCTCTCTTACCTTGGGCAACGTGCTTAGCTTAGAGGACTTGGTGGTTTGGCTTGGTGGGCGTGCTGTCACCTGACCCTGTGCAGGTGACATTCACCTCTGACAGCGAGTGTGAAGGCCAAGTTTCTGTCTGAAGGACAAGTTTCTGACTTGTCCACCAGCTCACCTTCTGCTCCACGACTGCTCAGTTCTACAACCTCCCTCACCACAATTTGGTGGACCAGCACCACTTTGAGCCATTTCAACCCAGGTAACACCTGTAATATTTCCGCTCCTGACTCCTTAAAAGTAGACTTCTGTCCCCAGACCAGACATTCCCAGAGCTAGTTTCTTTTTGCTCAGTTACAAAACTTGTCCTTCCTTACCACCACCTCACTTGTGACACCAGCTTCCTATGCTCTTTAACACCTGACGTGGATTTCACTGGGGTCTTTTGTGAATGAAGTGGGTCTAGAAACCCTGCAGGAAAATCAGATGAAAACAAATGTTCACAGCTCTCTAGAAATTGGTGTCAGCTCCCTGATACAGAGAGTTTTACAGCTCTATAAATCAGGCTGAAAATGTAACCAGAAGCCCTGTTAGCTTTCTGTTTCTTTTAGCACATCCGTTTCTTGTAAAATTCCGATTAGAGGGACTGGTCTCTGTAGAAATCATTCACTCTGAACCCAACAGGGCTATAAATCAAAGAGCTACAAATCACCACAATTTGCAGATTCTGGGTTTCATCATTTTATTGCTTTTGGAGAGGTTATGTAAATGTTTTTTGGATAATATTGACCTTTGCATCCTCTATCGTATTCTGGGATGATGAAGAAAACTAAAACATTTCCTGAGAAGGAGAAGATATCTCCTTCATATGACTAATACAATATTGTTTCTGTAAAGGACTGAGGCAAGAGTGCTTTCTCAAATGAAGAGTCTCACCAAAAATCAGTGGAGACTACTCCCATAACTTGGGGCTACACGAACAATTATTTTATTATGAAAGCAGCAAAAACAGGGTAGAATTTTACAGGGGTTTCTGTGAAAAGGAAGAATGTGATTCAGTGATGATCATGTGAATAACACCATTTATGACTCCTCTGCCCCAGCCCTAGTTTGGCTACACAAAAATGGTGATTATCTGCTCCAGCAGGCAAAGATTTCACCACCTCGGAATATGAATGACAAAACTGTTCCCAACAAATTTTGCCCTCCCAGTGACAGTAAATTCAATCTAGGCTAGCAAACTCCAGATAACCCTGAGATGAGTCACACCAGCCTGCTCAGCAATGCATCAGACCCAGAAGTGGCCACAGCTGTGATTCAGCAATTGATGTGAACAGGGAACCATTAGAGGAGTCCTTTTAGAGCAGGCTTTGTCATGAGTCAGGTTCTGTGCTACACTTTTACAGGCTCCAATCCTGGAATAATCCTTCATCTTTACCTACCTGATTCCTGAGGCATCAAGTCCAATGTCATCAGCAGACCTGTAGGATCTTATTGCAGCATATTTCTGCTTACCATCCAATTCACCTCATTATTCACCAAGTACTCTGAGCTTCTGCAACTCTCAAAGATCAGGGAAAAGACAATCATGCAAGGAAAATGTCTTTGGATGCAGGCTGAATGCATTGAATTCTTTCTTTTAGGTTTAATATCACTGTGACAGTGTGCCATTTACCAGGGCTAAATTGAATACATATGGATTTTTAATTGTATGATGTTGTGTCTGAGAGCTCCAGCACAGACCAGATGCCCACTGCGCAAGATGTTATACAACACAGAAGAAAAAATGGTCCTTGCTATTGTAAGCTCGTAAGTCTTTGCATTACCTTTGCCAGGACATATGTAAATTTAGATTTCTCTATATTATATGCAGATAATATATAATGAAATGGGAAAATTTTCGAAGGTGCAGGTAAGTGTGAGACATCTGACCCTCAGAGTGATTTTTAATGCTTATTTGCCCATGTCGACTTTGAAATGGGCCACTTAGGCACCGAAGTGATATGATTACATTCTTCAAAAGCTCCTTTAAATACTGGAAAATACTCTCAGAAATGGAACCATGTCACTGTTTTTGACATGATTACCTTTAAAATTCAGTGTAGTGTTTAAACAGATCCTTCATTTCTATTCCATAGTCTATTAAGCCAATTAAAGGAATTAAATAAGAACTGAAGAGTCTTTTAAAGGCTGTTTTAAGATTCCTCTTCGAGCACTGTTACATAGTATTACAGTAGGACACCATCTGCTGTCCAAGCGGAGTCCGACTGCAGCTGCCTCGACAGCAGAATGCAATATCCTAGCTATAAAAATAATGTGACTTGTATTATCTTGGTAATGCTTTTACAAACTAAATTCCCTGCCAAATTTGTGAGTCTGCATTGTATTTTCTTTAGGACAACTGATAGTATTCAGTCTTTTTTATTCTTACGCAGTGGGAATACATAAAACAAAAGCTCCTTCATGAAGCTAAGGTTTTCCTTTTTTTTCTTGGTAAAATGACATTCAGATATTCAGAACATTGAGAAATAAAAGCTGTAAATGCAAATAAATAGTAATACTTTGAACTTTGCATTTGCAAGGAAATTGGGCAAACATTACTGGTTAGTATTACTCCAAGACCAGTATGGGCAGCCAGCTGCTTGCAAGCTATCGGTGACCGCCCATGGATGATGCTCTTCCCATCCCTGTCTAACTCTTGGGAAAACATCCGAGGCTTCGTTGGTGTAGCTACAAATTAATTATAAAGGAGATTTCCACACTACGGCCACTTTATAATTAGGTACTGAGCTGAGACCATCCACATATTTTTCATAGGCCTCTGAATCAATTGCCAAGTGTTGATGACTTTGGATTACTGTCAGCGTGGACCACTTCTGAAAAGACCTTGCTGTGGGAGACTCCATATTCAGTTAGAGATCTCTTGTTTGTACTAAATTAGTCTCAAGCTGTGAAGGCAGATCATCAGGCACAATTATACCTGTTGGCAACCTGTAAAAATCATTCAGTTGCTTACATAGTTGGTATTATCTGCATTCTTTCTCTTCATACTATTTTGTAGAGAGAGAGAAATTTTCTTTAAAATGGCTTCTGTTTTCCTTCGTTTCAGAACTGTTTTTCTCCGCCTGCCACTCAAAATGATGAAACTATTCTTGAAGAAAAGTCAATGGTCACCATATTGTATCATAAATACAACGTAGTCAGGATATGACTGCAACTGGTAAGCTGTTGTATGAGTCAGTATAGAAAAGCTGTGACCAGGAGATGAAACGAGATATGCAGGAAAAAAAGGTTGTTGGTATCACTGAATGTAGACTAAAGGCCTCAAACATGTCTATAGGGGAACAGAGCCTTTAAATTCCTCTCTTAGGGCTATGTAATTAGGGTTTTGGGTCAGATGAAGTGGTAAGTTAGGAATAAAATTGCCTTTAATTCCTCAGCTAAGCCAATGGGCAATTAGTAAATAATTTTGATGCTACCCTCTAGAGGGTCCTATATTTCCCTAGTGCCTGCACAGGAAATCTCAGTTTGATGTCTCAGTGGAGATGAATCTAGGTCTCAGTGCGCAGTGCACATAGACACATCTGAGCTCCTAAGAAGCTATAGCAAATTAGTATTCTTGCTCAGTTTTGAGAATCATCTAGACATTATCTACCAACAAACCACTTACTGTTATAGGACAAAAGCTTTGGCCTGTGTACTAGTCACCTCTTCTCTCTTCCGTCTTTCAGCCTGGCTCTAGAAAGAGTGGCACATACAAAACCTGATAAGGAGCAGTAGTTTATCAGAACTAAGCCTTTCCATCCTCAGTCCCTTTAGCTGCTGGTCCAGGAAAATGCCCGCAAGACAAATTGTACATACTTAAGGGTTTTCCATGTCATTTCTTCAAATATTTGGAATTTTTTTAAGAATTAAATTAAAGGCAAAGTTGAAGTCACTCAAGAAAGAATTATACTAAAACATGAAGAAAAACTGTAAAAGTTAGGAAGAAAGAATGGAAAATTTTATAGAAATTTGCTGCATTTTTCTTTAGAAATGCATATTAATAAGTGTGGTATCATTACGCCACTAAGCAATTTCCATATTTTTTTGCGGATAAGCTGAGATAGATGGATAATGATCATAAGGTCCATTAAAACAATGCCCAGATATGCTTTTTGGACAGAATCACTTTCTCTTCATTCAATGTTCACTGCTGTAGAAGATGAAATTGATAAATATATCTGTTAGGAAGTTAAAGATCATACACCACTACTCCACTGGCAACAGAGAAATTCTGTGAAGGAGATTAAGGTCAATTCTGTAGCACATAGTTCAACAAAACAATGGGATTCTTCTCATTTTTTCACCATTTGCTCAATTTCACCACTTAAACCATTGTTCCTAGTACCCAAGTATTAACAGATGGCTTTCTGCCTGATGGATTTCCTGATGTTATATCTATGTTATATTTACAGACCTGGATGCAATGGACCCATGCATAAGCTTTCTGCATAAGTCATTTGCCATCTGCCTGCCATTCCCAGTCTTGAGTAAAGGCCTCAAACATGTCAAAGGTTCCTCAGTAAGCAAGGGAAGAAATGTTTCTCTGCCTGCTGTGGGTAAAATCAGAAATGATGAGCTGAAAATACCCAAGAGACATTTAGGTGGGGTATTGGGAAAAAATGTCTAATGGAAGAAAGACAGAAATAAATCACTAAGGAAACTGTGCAGTGTCCATAATAAGAAATTATTTAAGGATGCAGAATAGCATCTGTCATGAGTAGGTTATAATCTGATCCTGCCTTTGAAATGGGAATAGGAGAGTGAACTAAAGGACTTTTTAAGGTCCTTTTCATTTTTGTTGGTTCTGTGATGTTTGCTGTTGTTATTATTATTATTAAATTAGCTGTTGTTCCTGCAGCTTTCCCTGCCCTGCTTTGGGTCTACTGCACCTGAAGGTGCCCTTGCAGCTGGCAGCCCAGAGGACCGCCACCCTCTCGTCTTCATTGCACAGTGAGTGAGCCGTGGTGGCGTGAAGGCAGCTGGAGCACACTCCTGGCTTCCTACCAAGCTGCTGTGGAGCCAGGCAGCCCAACCAGGCCCATGCCCTAGATAACTGGAAGGAGATGGGGAACATTGTACAAAGGCAGCATAAACACAGCTGCTTTTTGCTCCTGCTTCTCTGTTGGTGTCGTCGCACTGGATCTCCATGCCCCTCCAGTTGTGAGTGTGCCAATGGGAGAGTCAAGCAAAGGGCTTGTCAGCAGAGGAGGACTTTGCCTGTTATCCCTGTGTCATGGCTCCAGCAGAGCTGTATCGTTACAGTACCATCTGGGGATACTCTAGTTCTGTGATAAAAGTTGGTTTCTTTTGGCTTACTTTAAATGTCACTAAAAAGTGACAAAGGGCTCAGTGTTGGTTGGAGCACAGCCAGGGGCTTGTGTGGGTCTAGCTACCACCATGGGACTCCAATCACGTCTCGTGGCCTTCAGAATTTTGCATCTGATTTCACTTTTTACTGTTGGTCGATGGCAGCTTTCAGCACAGGGCCCTGAGCTTGCCCACTAGTTCACAAAGCATAAAATAACATGGCCTACCCTGGGAAAAAAAAAAAATCCTTGCACAATAAAGTGAAATACTACAGTAAATGATCATATCAGATAATAGTATTTGTCTTTCTTCTTTAACTCATGTTGTGCCACTCTCCCTGGCAACAAGCCCTCCCTTTAGCTCGTCATTGCCCTACTTCTGCACATCCAGTCTGCTAGTGGTGTCCTCAGACCAGGAGTGACCGCCATTTTGTGCTCCTCAGGGATTCGTGTTGACTGGCTGCTGGTTTGCTGGTTGCTTTCACCTTGTCCTGCTCTCTGCTTCCACTTGCCTTATCACCATGGCTTCTCTCCTACAGCTGCTTATTTTGAAGATTTAACTGGAAATTATGAGGCACATTAATTTCACATTAACACTCTGTGCAGGGATGAATGTTGTTCAGATCAGGCAATGAATTCAAGTGAAGTTCATGGGAATTGGAACCAAGTTATCTTTTATGATTGTTCACTAAATATGTATAATCTTGAGAAACACTCCCTAAGCTGGAGGGATTCACTTCCTAATGAAAGATGTGGTCACTTTGTGCCTGGGGATGAGAAACAGCCATAATGTTTTTGCTGCAGGCTGCTGTCAGCGTGACGGGGTGAAGAGCCAGAGTCCCCAGCATGCCACTGCCACTACCACTACCATATGTGTGCACACGGCGTGGGGATTTGCTGTCCCAGACAAATGGGATTTTGTTCAGAATAGCTGTATGCACACCGGGGTAGGGCATTCTGAGGGTACTGTGTCAGGAATCCTGTGCTGATAAAGAGGTTCTAGACAAAGCCATAAACAAAAACAAAATACATTGCTGCTCACCACTGCTTTCCTTCAGTCAAACAAACAAGTTTACGCCTCAACTACTAACTCACCGTTAAACTTATCCAGAGATCTAAACAAAACCATACTAACCTGCCACCACAGGACCACTTTCAAGCAAAACAATCCCTACAGGTATGACTTGAAGATAGAATTAATTCATTTAAATATGAAACCTTCATTATAGAGCAGTTGTTTCAACATAGAAATATAATGTATTTTGATACATTAATCACGGATCATCAACATAGTTCATTTATGAAGTTTATATGTTTGTGACTGAACATTCCCTTTTCTGTACTTTATAAACCTCTCTCCAAAGAGATGCAATGTGGGTAAGACAGGTAGCAGTCCACCTCTACTGAGGGAGCTCTGTATTTCCAGTGCTGTAGAGCAAATCACTGCCATTAATCTGAGCCATATCCCTGTTACCTTCCCTGATGGCAAATCCTGCAGATGAGAGAGAGGAATAATACGTGAAGCAGGAGTGGTCACATTTAGGGTTCAGAAGGGTAAGCTTTCCTCCGTCTTCAGCATGCACACACTTGACCACACAGCGCCTGGGCACATAGCTCAGGCCCCCCACCTGGATTTGTTACGATCAACAAGCATATGCAAAGTTCAGAACCAACCTACTCATTTTCTGCAGCATCCAGTATAGGCTACGTGAAATATTAAAATATGTAATTTTAAATACATGCCCTTTATTGCTTTATAACTAAGAAACCAGATCTTTTCCCACTGACTTTCCATGCAACTTTTCCCTATTCTCATATCCCTTGTGGCTCTTAAGTGCGCAAAGGCACCAGTATTAAAGTTTATAAGATATTTATATAAATCAGATGCTTGGTGAGTATTAAATCTGATTTTTCTCAATAACTCGAGGGGGAATATTAAAATATTAAAATTGTTTGAATTTTTAAAACACAAATGGGCTTTTGAATAGTTTAGTCTGAAGCCTCAACTCTTGTACACAAGTACATACTGGATGAGGATAGAGTCCTTGAAGTTTTAATCTTGTTATTCACATCTAGCGAGACAAATGGCAGGCTTAGTAGAAAGTCTGTTCTGAAAAATTACAAACAGAGAATTGTGGAAAAAATGAATTTTATCTTCAGTTTTCATCCTGTGATTTATATCTTTAGAAAGATATATCTCTTGTTCTAAATAGCTGATGTCATAATGCAAAAATTGTCGTCAGAATTGCCTCGTGGTATTGCAAGCTTAGGAACCATCTTTGCTTCTGTATTTCAATATATTTGATTGTGAACACTTTGAAACCTTACATCACTTTCCTGTTCAAGAAAACTTATTCTCGGCCTCTTAATGCACTTTCCAGGAATTCCTTTTGGTTCCATATTCTGTCTTTGTATTCTGTCATGCACTAAATTCAACACTTACAGGTGTGGGCCAGTGCAGCTGTAGTCTCCCAGTTCTATTTAATACATAAATAACATTTGCCTTGATGAGGATTGTTCTGAGATGTGCAAGAGTGTGTAGAATAGCTAGAGAAGAGGTAGCCATGTAATCAAAAAGGAAATTTTCTTTAGGCTATGATTAGGTCAATTCTTGGGACAGAGTTGTGCTTGCAAACCTACAATTACTGTAAGGCTGAGTTTTCTTGAAAAAGGGATATATTTGCATAAGGTTTTGACTATCTTATTGCCTGACTTGTGGGTAGATGTGTATATAGATAAGTAAAATAAATTGCAGCAGGAATGTACTTAGACACTATATCACTATTTTGTCCATAGCTGAGAAATCAACTTACTGGCCCAGGTGTCTGTGCACAGAAACAGAGAACTTGCTGTGTGAAAAGAACACTGAAATCAAAAGAAACAGGAAATGATATACTGACAAAAGTGATGTTTTTGTTATTGTTAGATGTTTTAATCTTTGTGCTTCAGGCTTCATTTCATACTTCATATTGAAAAATTAAAAACAAACATATTTTGAATGAAAGAGGAGAACTGTGTTCTTTGCCTTTTGAGCTGCTACATAAATGAGTTCCTATTATAGTTTCTAAGAACTATATTTTCGGGAATGTAGCAAATCCCAGCAAGTAAACAAATGCATTTTAAATCTAATCATTGCAAGATTATTCCTGATATTTATAATATCCTGGCCTTTAAGTTTTCTGCTAGAATAGCTGCAGGGCTTTTGGGTGTGATGGGTAGTTCTTAATCGAATGGTTGAAAAACTCCCAAGAAGTGATTTGTCATCTTAGACAAGAGATTTTTTAAAATAACCCCATGGCACATGAAATAAGGCTTAAATGCCATTATGATAAAAACCACTTAAGCTACTGATAATCATCCTATGTGTATTTGCACTCCACATGTTTACATAAAAGACAGATCTGGACATGCTTCAATTACCTTTTCAGCATAGTTCTGAATACTGTTAATGCTATGAAAAATGTTATATATGTAAATTACAAAAACCACTGTAAGTGAAAAGGGCATGTCCATCATCATTATTGTTGGCCCTTGCCAAAAAAGCATCTTGTTAAAGTAGATAATTGACTTTTTAAAATTAGAGGTGAAAGAAGCTTATTAGATCATTTTGTTAACCATGACAAACTGGGCATACTGCCATTGTATTTTGTCTAGAAGGAAATGTTAATTCACTGATTCATAACAGATACCCTTTTTCAGCCTTAAATGGTATTCTTTTCTATTCAATAATGCTGATGAGTTCTTTGTCTGAGGTGATCACCTGTGAGCTGTTCTCAAGAAGTAGTCTAACCCCTAATTATCATTATGGGTCTACCTATATTGCCTTTTAATCATGATCCTGGTCTTCGGGCTGATGAAAAAAGACAATCTTGCACAGAAGTAATTTGGCTCCCAGAGGCCCGAATAAAACTGAGTTTGGCTCCAAGCTTCCAATGTAATGCTGAAGCACCACTCACTGAATTGCTCTGTTCTGCAGTGTCATTAATGAATCTTTACTTACCTTCACTGAAGAGTCAACAAGATTAATTCAGGTACAGAGAATCTCCATGGAAGTCTTCAGAGACCTCTCCCCATTGGCTGTATGGAGGATGTAAGTCTTTACTGTATAAAAACTATTAAAACCTACTTCATCCCCAAGAGACACCTGAAATTTAAGTCTAAATGAACCTAAATAGGTTTGGTTTCTGCCTTATCATATTTAAACTTGTTTTACCAAATGGAAAACAAAAGAATGAACTTAAAACAATTATGTCCTAAAAATTTCATTATACAAAGTCTGCATTCACTTTAGACCTGGGCAGCCAGGCTTTGCTCTTGTTTGCAGTACCGTAAGTCCAGATCGTCTTTCCAATGGAAGAACAGTTTGCTGACTCACATTATTTTTAGAGACTCGTATCCAGTGATTTCAAAGTATCAAAGTAATGGGATCTGAATTGGGGTCAAAAGATGGGAGTACTCAATGTGTTTGTCATTTACTTGAATATTCTGTAATGAGCAGGCATAATTAAATTATTATAGTCCGTGCAAGTTCAGATATTTCATTTTCTAGTGAAACAAATGCTGTCTTTTTTCAGCTCGCAGTGTCTGAAACAATGTGGTGTTTCCATTAGATAAATTCTTGCAAAGCATGAAGGGTATGTGTTGCATGCCCAAGGAGTGCACTGAAGAAGAGTTAGGAGGCAAAGTCGCCTGGGATAGCCGTGGGGACTAGGAGAGGTGGAGGGAACCTGCTGTATTTTGTCCACAGTTTCTGATAGAAAGAGTCTTGTCTATCCCTCACACTGTACCTGAGAGCGCTAGCTAGCACAGCCATACCAGGGAGCATATTGGTAATTAAGTGACATGGACAAACAGTATTCTAGTTTCATTTCTGGACCTGCTTTATTAGACAGCATAGAAATAGCTCTTTTGATAAACGCTTTAGTGACTTGTTCATCTGGTGAAAAAAAAGTGGTTGTGTTTTCCCATCCTTCACATTTATTTGCAGGATAATGTATAGGATATGTCTGGCTGTGGTGTTTGGACAAGAGATGATGTATAGAGTCCTAGAAACAATGCTGTGGCTGGTTGTGTCAATGCTTTATGATTCTCATTCAGAAGAGGATATCCTATCAATAGCATATTTACATTTGTGAAGAGACCCAAACATGGGCATTTTCTGTGACATTCTTCAGTCTGTGCAGGACATCAGACTTATCATAATGTTTTCTTCACAATCTTTCTGCCAGAGATTCTAATTTTAACTGGACTTGTCCTATCTGTATGCAGAAAAGAACATTAGTGGATTAAGAAGTCAGTTGTACACCTTATAATAACTTCCTCAAAAAACAGCATACACTATTTCAGTCTAGTTTTTCTTGTATTAGAAAACATTAAATTGTAGCTAGCTTTCCAAGTCATTATGCATTCAGGCAGACAAGATATAGAATACAGTACCACTATGAGCAATGATATAAGTTATATCATTAATAAATATGTGCACAATTAAATATTTGTTTATTTTTATCATTTTTTTACTGGAATCTGCAGAAACTATTTCTGAATAAGAAAGACTGAATCATTTTAGGCTTTTCTGTGATTTGGTTGTGTTAATTGACATCTATGTCAACGTAGCTCTTGACTTCTCTTGATTATTATATATTCAAGCTTGTCATCATCAGAAGAATAAACAAGTGACCCAATTCAGCTTGGTCTTCACCTTTCACCCACGTAAAATTTCAAAAGGAGACTCATTGTTTTTGTATGTGTCGTAACCCTGTAATTATGAAGAAATTCAGTAGCAAATTACTTCCATGGCTTTTCTCCTCCATTCTCAGCAGTTGAAAGCATTCTTTCAAGAGGCATTAACTAGTCTCAATTTTCCTGTTCTTCTGAAAATAGCATACTAACAAAAATATACACTAAATATTTTCCTGAGATAGAAAAACTAGTAAAGTCGGTGGAAATAAATCATTGCCCATTATCAGTTACAATTTGACATGCATTCCTTTTATTGCTCAACACCTCATTAATGCTGGAAAGGTACACACAGGGGAGCACCTCACAACTTTGAAGAAGTTCCTGCATGCACAAAATGTGTTCAACTATGTATTGTAATATTTTTTCTATATTTCTAGAGTTGGGCAGTCATAGGTTGTTATCATTGTCAAAGTATGGAAAAATAATGGGAAAAAATAATGGAACAAGTTACAGAACATGTCAACATATGTCCTGTGAAATAAGCAATGTGATAAAAAGCTAGTAGCTGGATGTCAGCCTTTATTGTATTTTATCAATCAACAAAAGAAGTTAGGGCAGTTAATAGGTTAGGAAATATTGTCAGTGGATATGTCTTTTACAACATGGCTGCTTCTGTAATATGTGTAGAGAAGCCTTTTGTCCAGCCTCTCAAATCACAACAGCTAAACCATGTAATAGACTCGTGTGGTATTTGTCATCTAGCTAAGCATCAAGTAGCTGAGTTTTGAATGTGTAATCAGTATGACATTTTGGAAGGCTGCTTTTATTTGCAACGTGTTTTCCTAAGCTTGCCAGCTCTGAAGATAAAAGACAACCTGACAGTACTTTAGATAATGAGATCTTTGATCTGAAAATATATAAAACAACCTTTTTTCCCCCCAGTACATTTTTGGTAAATTTGTCTGAATGCCATAAATTGTGTGTCTAAAAAACAGGATTCAAGCAACTCCTTTGAGTGCCTGCTTTGTTAAGTAATATTGTTAATAACAATATTTCCAATGACAAAGTGCAAGTGAGTTAGTCAGATTCTGGAACGTTGATGCTAATGTTCTTCTTTTCATCAGACCATGATTTCAAGCTACTTTACAGTGGGGCAGTCAGAATAATCTAGAGTCCGACACTTTCAGTAGGTTGGTTAGGCCTAGAAATACCATGCTAGAGACTTTGTTTTAGAGTTCTTGGTACATCTCTGAAATAACCTCTTTGAAGTCAAAGAAATAACACGGGAAGAGAGAAATGGCATAAACAAAGTCTGTTGCACCATATTGAATAGGCTATGTATCATATTTTGTTAAGTTAACATTACTGTATTTCCTTTCTCTGGAAGACCTTGCATAACTGTAGTTTTTAGCAAAGCTGGGCGTTGTCTTAGGTGACACAGCTGAGGTTTAAAATTCTTGTTCTACCACTGCCAAAAGGAGCTGTTTTAAAAAGAGAAAGATTTTAAGTGATTGCTTTGTGATGAGACATAATAATGTGATTATGGAATATAGATAGCTGGGTGTGTACATCATAGCCTTTTAAAAACTGACTAATTAAACTCCATGTGAAAACAAAAACAGGAGTATTTGGGTTAATCTGTGTTCTCATACTTTTCATTTCTTTGTGATGCCTTGTATTGTCTTCATATGGTCATGAAAAAAAAATTTAAATGAAACAAAACCCACATGCATTTCAAGAATTACAGCTGACCCACTGGCGCATCAAAGACAGATACTCTCCAGCTTCCCAAAGGTGGCAATGGGGTTTGGAAAGTTGCAAAGAAAAAGAAGTTGTAAGAAACCTTTTCTTCTGGGGAAATATTCTGCATAATGTTGATGAATAAATGAGAAGAAATAAGTGGAAATGGATATAAAACCCAGTTCAAGGGTTTCTCCTTTTACTGATCTCAGCAGCATAACCTAATATCCCTCTTATTTTGTTAGCATCCAGATATGTCTTGCTCTTTAGATTTTTCTTTGTGCTTACTGATTTGAGCTCCTGATCTAGACCATACATTCTTTTCCAACAGCTATGGTGCTGCTCACAATGATAGACTTAGCAGGTCTCTGTCCATGACATCTTTTTGTGTAGTTGAGAACTATCATATAGATGACTTTATTATATTGGAATGTCATGCAGTTATGTTTGTGACCAGGAATTGCTCCCAGCTTGCTTCAGGGAGAACTGCTGATCTGAGGTTCTTAGTCAGTTCATCCCATAAGATGGGATGAAGCCCATGAACTCTGGCATAGCATAAAAGTATTATTTTTTTTTTCTTTTTTTTTTTTTTCAGGATTGTACAAACTGTCCATTTGAAAGACTGGAATTTAAAGTCTGTAGTTTTGGGTAGGGTATAGTGCAAGCACAGATTTTATAAGGAAGACTAAGGGGCTTTAAAACCCATTAGCAAGAAAAAATGCAAGGTGTTCTCACGTGTCTCAACCCCTTTACATTCCTCATTCACATGAAGAATACCTCCACTCTTGTAGTAAGACCCTTAATTATCACTGGATATTAGGTTTAAGTTGTGTAGGTTGAAAGTCTACAACTTCCTCAATGTTGGTATAAAAATGGATATGTCATTCAGAGGTTTGGTTGGCTGATTTACCTTCTGTGTCAGGTGTCTTCACTCTTCCCCATTCATTTGGTTTGGCTGAACTCGGATGCATCAACTTCAAAGCAGTCATGTGTAGCATTTTAGTATTATGAAGTTGCCTAATTTACTGGAGAGATGGTAGAATCCAAAAATACATATTTTGGCAAGGGTTAAACCTCAATCTCAAATGCTACATGCCAATTCAAAGTGTATTTTTTGTGCAGATTTATCTGAGAGTGGCTTGGCACTAAAGGATTTTCCACTGGCGCTAAAAGAGCCACCGCATGCCAAGAAAGTAAATATCAAACAGAAATGTGCCAGTATTTCCTGCCAGTCTCACATTTTTGAAACTTTTTCCATCCTCCATGCCATTGATTTCTGATATGCTCCCAGGCTTCCTAGGGAAAGTCTTTTGAGTCTCACCCCAGGATGCTGAAAGTCTTCTAATTTGAATACTAAAAATGTTAAATGAAAAATGACCCCTTCCCCCTCCAACACCCCCAAGGAAAATCCTAAAATCTTTTCCTGTGAAAAGCTGGAAAACTTCAAGGGGGTTTAAACCATCCAGAATACACAACAGAAGGAAAAGTGACACTGGCTCAGGATGGCAGACATTCCTTCCAGCTTTTGCACAAACAAGTTGGTAAAGCCTTTCCGCCCCTTTTCTGAGTCTCCCGTGCCATACCCTTCTGATCATACATCATTATTGATTCCTGTGGCTCATTTTCCCACACTTGGCTTTTCAATTTTTTCTTGCTCACTCCTACTCTTGGAGCTTTCTCCCTGCTCCTGGCTGCCAAGTTCCACCCTTGAAACTCTGATCCTTGAAGGCTCTTTCTTTCACCAGTCATCCCTGCACCACTGACCACTCAGTCCCATGTCTGAATCGGATTTCTTTATGCCTGTGGTGCATTCTTGGGGGCTCAGACCGGGAGTTCTCCATTGGGCTTCAGTCTGGGAAGCAGACGGCATTGATCTACCTTGCCATCAGTAGACATCTTGCAGGCCACATCTTAGTCACAGTGAGGCCTTGTTTAATAGTGTATGTTGTACTGAAGAGTTAGTAAAAAAAGTATCCAAGTTATGCTTTAAACTATTCATTGCAGGTAATGGCATAACCCACAATTTGCAATATTTTATAAAGCATAGACTTTTTTTTCTGTTTCTAGTTTGTTTTCTAGATGTAAAAACATTTTTCACTATTGCTTATAATATTATGTACCAAAACAAAATTACTTTTCATAGTAACCTACTTGGTTTGTCTCACTTCAGGGTTTAAGCATGTGTCAGGTAGATCTGATATCTCCTAGATTTGGGGTATGGCAAAACACTTAGTCTTTTGCCTTACTAATAAGGATTTTTTCTAAAAAAACACTGCTTGAATTTGATCATAGTATCAAATGTTATTACCTCTTAACAATTATTTGGTTAATCACATGTTTTTTTAAGTTCTCTGACTACCACCAAAGATTAAAGATGGTGGGACATCATGAGTTTCTGAAAACAGCTGTGTGATGGAGGTAGTACTAATGACTGCTGCAATCATTCTTGAGGTCCCTTCTTATTTGACATTCCTAATGTTGCTGGGGACTTAATCAGAAATAATTCTCACACGATGGAGGAAATCTCATTTAGAAATAACATTCATGTAGTTAGAAATTTAATTTTAGCTGGTGATGGCTCATGCTACAGGCTCAGCACTTCTGGGCAATAGGAAATGCGTGGTCTAGGAGCTTGAATACTACACTGAGATTGAATGTGGTCTCTTTGTGTGTGAGTGTGCATGCGTAAGCACGTGCATGCACATTCAAAGTTACTGAAATAAGGAGAGACAGGAAGGGTGTTGTTGAGTAGGAGTTGAAGGGAATTCTTTAAACTAAAATATATACATATGTGCATAAAGCTATGTTGATACTAACAAAATAGTATAATGTGGACAAAGATAAAAATCAGATTCAGGATTTCTTATATTTACATACTTTATAAATTAAAGAAAACTTTCTGCTCCTGGATTTGAATTGCAGGTCTTGATTGCACATTCTTTGCTAAGATGAGCTCCCACCAAGCAGAATGAGGGATACACATAGGGATGATGTTGGGGAGAAATGCCCTGCTACATGTGGGAGAAAAATGTTGCCCTAAATCCAGGATGTTGTATGGCTTGCA
This sequence comes from Anser anser, assembly GCF_964211835.1. Lineage (NCBI taxonomy): Eukaryota > Metazoa > Chordata > Aves > Anseriformes > Anatidae > Anser > Anser anser. Next base: position 65,499,390 of record NC_139724.1, read on the forward strand.
GGGTTCTCAGGTCATGGCACTGCACAGTCCCAAGATGGGGTCAAGCACTGTCCGTGCATTCCTGGTGCTGTAGGCGTTGTCCAGTCCAGGCCTTGCCACTTAGAGGGGTCATTGCCAGATGCTGTGTGGTTTGAGGCAGTCTGGTAATGTCACAGTGCATCACTGCAACTCCTAAAGAGCCACAGCTCATGGCCTCTTTGAGAGATCACATACTGCTGGAAAACATTTGAAGGCTCTCTGCTCAGCAAAATCTGTGAAAATAAGCCAATAGAAGAAATGGGATGAAATGAAATGAAAGAAATAAAATAAAATAAAATAAAAATATAAAAATAAAATAAAATAAAATAAAAATATAAAAATAAAATAAAATAAAATAAAATATAAAATAAAATAAAATAAAATGCAAAATAAATTAAAATAAAATAAACCCCAGCCAACTATTTTAGCCAGCTGCTGGAGTGAGAAATGTGGGAAGTCTTTTCACTATAATAGTCATATCCTTATAAGCCATGCCCCTGGAAGAGGGCAAAGTGAAAGACTTCTTTTACCTCCCTGTTCCTTGATGACTTTTATTTAAAATTTCACTCCAAATGTTATCCAAATACAAATTAGTACTGATGAATTCATTTTTCTTAACTATCTCTGCTGGGGACCTCTGTGGTTAGAAATCAGGCATTATAAAGCTGTTCCAGTTCAAATCCTTATTTTAAAAAGTCAAAACTGCCGTAAGCTTTGTTTTATATACAGCAATTGCTTAACCTTACCTAGAACTGGGGCAAACAGGCTCAGTGAAAGACCAAGTCTCAACTATGAATATATATATATATTTTCAGCTATATACAGTGTGGAAAACAAAAACAAAACCAAACAACAAAACACAAAAGCAGAACTTTTGTACTTGCACTAACCAAAAGAGCTGTGCAGCAAAATCCCTCCTACAGACATAGCACAGTGTCACTGCGACTTACCTGTGTGATGAAGTGCCAATGTTGTGCTATCAGAATGCCCCTTTTTTGTCCCATGATGTGTTGTGTCACCACAATAGGTTTTATAATGTAGATGAGCTCAAAATCATATCTAGTCTGAGCTGTATCAGATCAGGGTTTGTAGGAACCTCCCCACACTGAAAGTCAACACTTCTGACTGTACCCAGGAGAAAGTTCTCATCAGGTCTCTTTCCTAAAAGGAGGTCAGAAGAACAGTGTGGAAACAAACACAGCTTGATCCATCCTTAGCCAGTGTGTGCCTTTTTTTCCCAGTGTATTCAACAAATTGATCAGATACAGATCATGCTTCTCCTCAACAGGAGAATACGGTAAAAGAAAGAAGAAATGTGTTTTTAAAAACAAGTGATATTTGATATAAAAATTGCAGGAAAACAATTATGCTGGTTTATGTTATGTTGGAATAATTCACTCGTTGTTACCCAGCCTGTTAGGATAATTGGGCACACTGCAACTTATGGAAGGTCTCTGCTGCCAACCTCCGTTCTGTAATTCATTAGCATCAAGTTGCTGCCTTAACATATAATTCATTAAAATCACAGATCTTCATAATTTGAACAGAGAAAAGTCCTCATGCTTATGAACAGTAAAGGTCTTGGAAGCTTTCATTCAATGAATTGAGATGGACAGTGGAAGTGACGATGCAAGGCATGGGGACAGAAAGTGAAACCCCATCCTGCTTTGTTAATGGACATGATTGCAGCGTATGCCAGTATTTTGGTCCCAGTCAGTATTTGATCTGAGCAACAGTGGCTTCAGGTTTGTGTGCTCAAAGAACCTGAAGTAGTTGCTTACCACAGTGCTCTTGGGTGTAAATTATTTTCAAGTCAGATTGGTCTCACAAACTGCTATAGGCAACCCCTGCCTTGGTTTTTCAATGCTTCTACAAGTCAGACGGGCTAATCGTCTATTTCCAGTCAAATGATGAGGGGCAGTATCTGTCTGGGGTGCGAGACTGTGTGCTAGGATGGACCTAGGAATAACATCATGGAAAGGGACTTTGTTCAGGCAGGTGCTGAGGAAAGGATGTAGTGCATGGCTGGAGCTGAGGAACGTGTCTCCTCCATGGCTCCTGTGGCCATGAGGCCCCTGACTGCCGTGTTGGCCCCAGCCTTCTCACTCCATCACCCTGTGCCAATTGCAGCTCATTAATACATTTTGGCTTTGCTGTTTGCTGTATTTCTGAGGAAGAATAAAGGGGACAGTGCACAGTATAGATAGGGCTTTACCCTGGGGGATGTCAGAGAGAAGCCAGGGGGGTAAGTCCCATATTCATTGTGTGAGACTTCACAGCTCTACTTATAGACTCTGTCTACAAGAGAGACTGACCTGGTTAAATGCAGATTTTTTCTTATTACAAGCCTGATTTTTCTCCTCTGGGGTCTTGTAAAACTAGAAGTGCTCTTTCTGTTAAGAAATATTGAAGTCAGACACCTTCTTACCAGCACTGACTTGCTGGGAAAATTGTAGCTTGAGCTAGAAGGAAAGACCTTTTGTCAAAACCTGGAAGAAAATAAGAAGGATGCTGGCAGATTGGAGCTGCTACCTAGAAAAAAAAAAAAAAAAAAAAGAAAAAGAAAAAAAAAGGCCATAAACCGTCAGAGTCTGGGGCCATGGGCAGACATTCTCTACTAACACTTTCTAGTTATGTCCTTGCTATGAAATTCAAAGGAGTAATTTTAAGTGGTTCCTTAACAGTTTCTAGTTAAGTATGAGCTAAGGCACTTTGTTTGCTTTCCTACTAATTAGGTTACTGTGGAAGGACTATGAACCTGAATGTTTGACTTCATATTAATTGGCTTTGTGAACTCTCACAGCGCCTTCCCCAGTGAGTTAGCTTCTGAACACTCAGCCCATGATGGAAAAAGAGTCTCCGTTCAGCTACACTGCATGGCATATGTGGACATGTTGGGAAGAAGGGGCCAGTGGATGCTGGTTTTTTTTGTTGTTTTGTTTTGTTTTGTTTTCCCCTGTGGTAACTGTTTGGAGGTCTACAGGAATTTGTTGACATCAGAAATGCCACTCAGCACAAAGCTCTGCACTGGAGCTTCCAAAGAAGTTATTGGCACCATAGAAGAAACACAAATCCACTCACAAATCCACTTCCACTTCCACAAAGTTTAGCAACATGGAAGTGGTTTATTCTATTAGATTTGCCCTAAAATGCCCATAGGTACCTCTGTACATTATTCCTTTGACTCCATTACAGTGGTGGTAAGAAACAGCTGGGATGACGGCAATATCTCAATCTGCCTGGTTTTGCTACAATATTTTCATGGGTAAATAGGGAAAGATTCAGGTCTCTACTAATTTGCTCATATACACCATTTTATGGGAGCAGCTGCTAAAGTGAGATTCTTCACAAGTCTGACTCCTCATAAACCTGAGAGATCAGAGGGACAATTCATATGGAATGAAGCAGCTATGGAGTCAGAAATCCATACAAAGATCACTTAAAGCATTTTCCCTGAGGTATAGATATTGAACAGGAGAGCAAGTAAGGTTATCAATCTGAGATCATGCCTGTGCTTTACTAGGTGCTGGTAAAAAACACTACAAATTGCCCCACAAATTTCCTTAGCAGCAGTAGAGTTCTCTATTATAAATTAAAAAAATATTAAATCACACCAACTTGTATGGTCATATGGAATATTATTAGTGTGCCCATTACCTTGTGGGGTTGTTTGTGCTTAGGTATAGTTGTACTGTGGTAGAGATTAGAGATCTAGTTTGGGATTGGTGTCCCGCAGAGCAAAGTGATGCATCAAGAAGAAAAATCTCTGTTCTGGCTGGATATGTCTTCTTAGCTGAAACAGTACTTGACACATTATGTGCTAACAACATTGCAATCATGTTATCTAGTCCTGCTATAAGTCACTCAAGGCGATCAAAACAAGTTGAAGTCTGTGGACATAGAATCACAATTCAATGTGATTGAGTGAAAATGAATTAACAGATTGAAAATCGTCATGTGGGCTGCTGTAGCCCAATGGTGTTCAGTAACGTGCTGTACCCAAATGCATGTTGTCTACATTTTTCTTTGACCATGTTACTTACCTTCCTACAGCATGCGTTCAAATTCAAGATTGTCCAAGACAAATGCGTCCCATTATTGAAGATGTGAAGCAAAGCCAATATAAATGCATGGTGTGCTGTGAGTTATGCTTACTCAGTAACTTGACAATATCTGAATTTGGCTGCTATGTTTGTGGCATGTTTGTAAGCCCATCCCATCTTGGAGGTGTTGATAGCTAAAATCAAAACATCATTATAATTAAATACAAAAAAGAGAAATCTAAAAATCTTTTGCAATCAGTGCAGAATGGACACTATGTTTAGCTACACTGACTTGGGGGCACAGAGATAAGAGAGATCTGATTAATTTGGAAAAAACAAAAACAACAACAACAAAAACCTACACACACAAAAAAAAAAGTCATAGAACTTCAAATAGCCTTAAGGTATGTGAAGTGCTTTGTTGTGGACAGAACCTATTTAGATGTTTCAGGAACTTTGTGTTTTGTCTTTTCTTCAGTAAAAAGCTGTTAGCCTTTCCCTGTAGAAAACCTGGAACCCTGTTTGTCTCTGCATAATGGCCTGTTACAGAGTGCTTCTCTTTTAGTATTTGATGCAAAGACTTCTTCCCTGCTAGAAAAGACCTTTGATTTCCTAATGAATGTGTCAGATGATCTGAGAACTAGTGGGTGTGTTTGCAATCACTGAAGTTTACAAGTGGAACAATTCTGTTAGACAAACTGGATGGAGGGGATGTGAAAGACCGTCTTAATCCCCTCACACCTTTTCCCATCAAGGAAAGAGAGAGAAAAACTAATTTCCTCACCCCCAACCCCCCACCCCCCCCCAGTCCCATTAAAAAAGATGTGGCTCTTTAAAAAGGAAGAGGAGGATCAAAAGTTTCTGAAAAAGCATTAAACACTGATGTTGAAAGCTTTTAAATACCTGGTTCTTCAGGTTATACCAGAAAGCGTGACCAGACACGTAAGTGACCACTGAATCCAGGCCACCCTTATCAGTCACTGCTCATTTTTTTCTATACTTCCTCTGATGGTAGGGCACAAAATTTCTCCACTGGTGCTTCACTTCTGATGTCTCCTTCCAGATGCCCCACCTCACCATGCTTTTTTGGTTTAAGAACTCAAAACAATGGAAAAACCCTGTCCTGCTCACTATTCCCTATCACATCCCTTCTGTTCCCACTTTGCCTGAATATCAAGCAAAAGAAGCAAAAGAGTATGTAGGAATAGCTTGAACACAGAGACAAAAATCTTAGCTCTCTAAGGTATTATTATTATTATTATTATTATTATTATTATTATTATTATTCACACCGATCTCTCCTGGGCTAAAAAAAAAATAAAAAATCTTGTGCTGTGTTAGATGTAGTACAGGTATCCACGATCTTTCTTTTGATATTTGGTATTTTTGTTGGGTTTTCAGAAGCATGCAAGTACCACTATGAAAATATAACTTTCTTTGCTGAGAATGTTAACAAAAAGGGGGAAGAATAAACTTCCTACTCAGAGAAGTGTAATTTTTCAACATGCAGTAAAAAGAGAAATATTTTAGATGAAAACAGAAATATTTTAGGCCATTTAGGAATTACAATGAATTACTTCTCCCCTTATCTCTCTCCATGCAAGAATTCTTTGACTTCATTCTTTGACTTCCACCACACACCTCAGGGTGAGGGGATGCAGTTTTATCCTGGTGGCCCCTTCTCACAGAGCAGCATCATATGCAAAGCCCAAAGGTTTTGCCTGATTCCCAGAAGACGGGCACAGCGTGAGACCCAACAGCAGCTCTGCAGACACACCATGATTGTCTCAGATGGCAGTCTTATTGTCACTGTGTATTTGGTTTAAAGGACTTGGACTGGTCTTCTGTGCTCACCTGGCATACTTTCTGATATGTTTCCAAGCCCAGTTCTACACTACTCACTGCAGGAAAGTGGTGCACCAAGATAATTTAGTATGAAACAGGCTTATAAGGGGTTATCATGAAAGAGTCCTCCAGGAATTAGTGTCATTATCTGTAGAAAGATTGAAGACCCAAAGCAGCCTTTCTGTAGCAAACAAGAGATTAAAAAAAAATATGAAGTAATTATATCATACATATGCAATGTAACGATAATTACACCAGCAGGAAAGGCTCTGACAGAGCAATAACGCCTGCTAGCTCCAGTGGTATCATTATCCTATGATAAATGTTGCTAAAATTCCCTTCATAGGGAATTCTCCATCTCTCCTTTCTTCTGTAAAATAAGGGTCATGGTTCAAGATGAAAGGTGTTTTATTTCAATAACTTGGCAAGATACATTCACTTCCATGCAGGTTCCCAGGAAAAAAACAAACAAACAAACAAAAACCTGTCTTGACATATTCACTGAATGTGCAATATAGTGTTAAATTAAGAAACAGAGAGTATATCCCCACAGCTCCTGTGACTATATCTTGGGCAAGCGCATTTTAAATATGGCTGCTAATGAGGCTTTGCAATATAGTTGTTCACATCTGAGCTTTCATAAAAGTTTCCTGGAGTGTGTTCTCCAGAGAAAACAGTGGTAGGTGGTAGAGCGGCCTGAGCAGACGGAAGCAGCGTGTCCCCAGGGTTGTCCCTTGGCTGTTGAGTCCTCATATGGCAGTTTTGGCTCCTGTGCCGCTGGCTGCTCACTAGAGGTTATCCTTGGCTCTCTCTTCCCCAGCTGCCCGTCTGCCCAAAACAGAGCAGAAAGCGAAAATATTTTTGTCCAGTTAACTTGTCTTTGTGGGGAAAGTAGGACAGCAAGAGGCAGGTCGTCACAGAGAAGGGGACAGAAAACAACAGACTGTGATGTCTGACTGGAGCAAACCAGCCAGTGCCAACTCTTCTGAGTTTTAGGGCATTGTAGGAAACACGACTGGGATTACTTATGGGTGCATGAGGGTTATGTGCAGGCTCAGACAGACACCACCCCGGTTACACTTTCTCTGTATTTTCAAGCTTTTCTTCATTCATGAAGAGTACTCATACACTTCTTTAAGGAAGTATACTCAAAACTCCAGAGTACATTTTTGTGACAAGGAGTGATTTGCATGTAAAATCCCCAGGCCCTCAGTGCACACAGGACCCCGCCTTTGGGTTTAAAATATGTCTGTAAGGTGGCTCTGATGTAACGTGTCCTCCATAAAACCTAGCCAGATCTTCCAGGAAGTCTGGCTGAAGCATCCCTGCGATGCTGTGGGAATTCCCAGCACATTCCTGCACACCACAAACATCTCTCCCCGAGGCGGCCCTTCAGCTTTGTGGCTGTCTGAAAGTTGGAATTCTGGTCTGAACTTACAAGGTCCACAGCCCATCTGCCGTGTTCTACTCTAGAGCCATTAAATAAGACAACACTGGCTAAAAATAAAGAAATACGTTATAACTTAGAGAAAATGCAGTTCTTAGCAGCTGCTCTGAAGTTGATTTGTTTTTTTCTCCCAAGGCCAGCCCCACCCTGGAAGCCCTCCTCTGCCACTGAAGCCTGGCTTGGGGCGTGCCTTAAAATTGTAAAATAAAAGTATGCATTATTGCTGGCAAATGCCCTGTGAACAAACAATAATAACTGTGGAGAATTTTAAACTTGCATTAGCAATAAGAGCCATTAACAAAATTAAATAACTGTTAAACTGTTCAAGCTGCTTCTCTGTATGCTGACCTGAATACATTTCTTTCTAGGCAATTAAAATTCTGCTGTAGAAATGTTGGCTTTCAAGTACCTCACTTTACCATGTTTTTTATTTGACTCACTATTTATGTAATGTAGAAATGAAACCAGAAATGAAGTCGTTATATAGTAGTAGCCTTTCTAAGGCCGTTCACAATTAATATTATATAGCATAAGTGTTACACATTTTCAGTCAAGGGTTTATTATCAGACCCATGGTTGAATGAATCTTGCAAAGAAATTGCTGCAATTATTTCGATTTGTAACACCACATTTGGTTAGACTATTCTGCTTGTTCTTCTTATTTGTTTTCCATTCATGTTAAGAATCTTGGTTTGCAGCAATATTGGCAGAAGTAAAAAAAGATCTTGAAAATTCCCATATGAATGAATGCTTCTAACAAGATATGTAGCTGACACATTTCTATGGCCATAGTGAAATCTCTGAGTTGTCAACTCCTGCATATGGTTATTATAGACATCTGATCTAGGAGGGGTAGTTTTGCCTTAAGATTTGAACAGTCTTTCTTATCCTGATAGTGTTGGATGTTTTTTTCTCAGTTACTAAAATCTGAAGTTGTGATACAGGCAGCATCGTAGTTTATAGTTTCAAATGTTTAACTCCCAGTCACGCTGTTCACCAAGATAAACCTATAAATATATTCCCTCCAGTAATAAAAGTCCAAAGGCTTTTCCACTCATGAAAACTCCCAACATATTTATTTCAAAATCCCATATTAGGATGACCTCTCATTTTTTGCTTGGCTTTCAAATATTTCACTGCCTGAGGTTGACAAATACAGCCTAAGTTACCAGTTTCTCACCACAGGGACAGAAAGGGAGTAGCTGGGGGCACAAAGCAACCTAATAAAGGTTTGGATACAAACCATGATTCAAGATAAAATTATATTGAGTGTTCTGCATATAGCAGTTGCCAAGGTCTGGGAAGCATTTTTTCTCTTTCTCACTGGGGAGAAAAAAATCTCCCAGGGGTTCCCCAAGGCAATGTGGTCTGCAAGCCCTTGAAGATTAGGGTGGAGAGCTGGGGACACAGCACTGGCTATCATTCTGTCCTGTGTGATTTGAACATGGTCAGTGTCTGCAACATTTCTTAGTTCTCCATAATAACAACGACAGCAATGACAGCAATTTCCCCCTTAGTAATTTCTTAAGAATGAATGACATTTCTTCTGTCTTTTGCTTATGCACAATGATCATTTATTTTTTCATTTATAAATATATGCCTCTTTATATTTTTATTTTGATTAATAACTAGTGGTAAACACATATACTACAGCGATTAGATTAGATTAGATTAGATTAGATTAGATTAGATTAGATTAATAGTTTTTAGAGCAAGACACTTTTGCATTCAAAAGAGTTTAGTATGTTAATGCGTCATGTTATGTTTCTCTTACTATTGTGTTCAGGTGTTCTTTCCCGATCTCTTTCATTGTTTTTCACAAGCTGTGAATTGCTCTAAGTAAGGCTTTGATCTTGTAAATGTCTTCAAACTATTTACCTACCAAGAGCCGTCCTCTGTCACGCAATCAGAGAATTATTGCTTGCAGAAATGCTTGCATAAGTGTTTGCTAATTATTGTCTTAGATTTTCCTTGGGAAAGGATTGTGTCTTGCTATGTGTTTACAAGGTGACCAGTGCTGTTGGATCCAGTTCCTGATTCTGTGTACTAGCTATGTATGTGCAGGGTTTAGCTAATAATGTTATACTAATAGTAAAATATTTATCCATACATCCACATGGTATATACATATCCTAAAGTGCTTTTTTTTCCTTAACTTTAAGAAAGTTTCCATGTGATTTTGATATATGAATTCAGGCTCATGTTTTTGTGAACAATAGTAAGCATTAGCATATGTGAAATAGTTAAATTGACCTTTAAAATCAGAGGTCTAGTCTATTCTGAGGGACTTAGACAGACCCGATTCATTGTGACTAAGCAATCACAGAAAGTTTTCACCACAACTTTCCTTTCCTGGTGAATGCACATTTTTTTTGTTTGTTTTTATTTTGTTTTGTTTTGTTTAGTTCTTGCTTGTTGATTTGTTTGTTTCTTTTTCTAAGGTTCACCATTTCCACTGTCGATTGCTCACCTCTAACATACTGTCCCCAGCTCCAGTTCACGAGTTCACTTTTCTTTCCATTGCAAGTGGTGACACCCACAGGGAAAGACCATTAGCAGCTAGAAGTCTGAGAACAGTGTGTGTTTGCTTGGTGCATTTATGCTGGCTGACAGGGGAACTGAAATTATGTGTCCTTTGATGCTTTATCTTTTACATAGCTCTGAAGAAAAAAAAAAGGTGCTCCTTGAAGCTATCTAAAGTACATCATGTATTTTGAAAAAGGAAATGTTCTCTCCATGCATGCAATAGATTTGTGCTGGTGTAAGTAGGTTGGCAGAACACCTCAGTCAGTGCAGCACTTGCCAACAGAGGATGTTGCCTATCAGTTAACTTGAAGCACACCTTTCAGAAATACAAAATCCTTGGTAGGCAGAGCAAAAGCTGCTAAAGGTGAAAGTTAATCCATATTTGGAACCAATATTACAAATATCAACAAAACTTTGTTGCACAGATGCGTTTTCAGTTCTGTAATGACAAGCTAATCCATGGATCTATCAACCAAGCATGGAGGTGCCTACGAACATGTCTAAATTTCCTATTTTTTTTTTTTATTATTTTTTTTTCCCAGTCCTGTAGAGTGGGATTGCAGACAGGAGGAACGAGAATGATCTGAGACCTTGTCCTTTTTTTTTTTTTTTTTTTTTATTGGTGTGACTCAGAGAATGAGCACAAGTGATGCAGCTAGTGACTGTTCAGGCAGCTGTGGAAATAACCATGATGATTTGTTTGAATGATGGCAGCACTTGGCCCTGCCTGTCACAATTAGCACTCCTGTGTGCTGGCTGGGACACAAATAATCACAAATAATTGAACAAAGAGATATTCCCTTCCCTCAGGATCTTCTGCAAATGATAGGATAGACGTAAGTTATCTCCCTTATCATTAGCTCCCTCCCCTCACACATTTGCTGGGGCCTCCATGGACCTATATACACTAGATTTTTGGAAAATGCTCTAAGCATGCAAAGTGGCTAAGTCTATTAATTTCTTTGCAGCCAGCTAATCTCAGTTGCAAAAAGCCTTTTGAAAGTGTTCACCGTGCTGTAGACCAAGTGTTGCACGCAGATCCAGGCACACAGTTTGCCTTTGCTGGGAGCTGTTGGTGTGAGCAGTAGTTCGTGGCACTTCCTGAAGAATTTCAAGGCAGAATATAACAAACAGTCCAAGTATTCATACCAAGAGCTTTGTTTCCAGTTTCACTGCAATAACAATTAGCAGCCAGTTGGCATTTGGCCATTGAAAATTATATAGCCAACTGGCAAAAAGTATCATTTTATTCCTGGCTTTATGCTTTCAAGCTGGGTGGCATAGGAGGAGTTTTTGTATTTTGTGAGTGTATATAACACTAACCTCTGCAGAATAATGCACTGTCTAACTAGTCAAAAGTTCTTTCTTCACACAGCCAAAGGCTAATTGCCAACCAACTGCACCGACCTTCATCACTACGGATCTTTTTTCAACAGTAACATTTGCCAGCATTTAAGCTTTGTCTTCCTCTTTTTGCTTGTTTCTGTCATGTACACTTATTTTTTCTCTCTCTCTCTCCCTCTTTTTTTTTTTTTTTTTAATCCAATGTATATGCCCAAAGCTTGTGCTGGTTTGAGAAAAAGTTTGAAGACAGTTACAAACTTCTGGCACCATGACTCATTTTAAGAGCTGAGCAGGATCAGTTCATGACTGTGCTCCAGGAGATATGCACATAACTACCAGGACCCCACAGCACCCCTATACTACCTACCCATAGCTGCAAAGTGCCTGCAGCTGGGTGCTTCCACCCCCAGGACCACCAGCATCCCCAGAGCAGATGCTTTGATGGCAGCAGCCTCCTTTTGCAGTTGGACCTGTTTGCCCAGATTTCTCTACTCCCCAAGGCTAAGCTGTCTTGTTAGCAAGCTGGCAGATTTCAATCCATCCTCCCTGGTTCCAGCCTGAAAGCTGAAAATATATAACAACAAATAGTGCTTTACGGCATTATAATTGCAAATATTTCTGTCTTGTTTTCTTCTCAAAGAGAAGATGTTTGGAATGAACAGAAGCTTGCCAACACGTGAAGTTTTATGGGCTTATGTCCCAAAACTTTCATATCTAAGTCACTCATCTAGGAGCTAAATCAGTGTTTTGAATGCTGCTTAAAAACAAAGGAACTCCCAAATAGAAAATAATTGGATTCTTTAGTAAATAGCTAATACTAGAACAGACAATATCAAAATTGCAGTAATTAACATCACTGTAAAATGAGAAAGTAACAGAAATGAAAATGGTGCTCTATCCATGCCTCCATATAATTTTGTTCATTTATATACTAGTCTAAAAGTACAGTCAGAGATACAATAAGTAAAACACTTGAAAATGATGCAAATCAGGTTGTCCATGACCTTGTAAAATATTCTCTAAATTTTTCCATTCACTTAACTATAAAGATAATAGCTGAGAACTAGTTTCAACAGTCCCCAGGGCACAGTGAGTTGTCAGCTCTCTTGCTTTTGTCACAATCATCTTTTTTCATTTGAATTCCCCAGTTCACATTTTGTGAGAACTTCAGCTGTCCTTTTTCGTTTTCTAGTGAATATGGATAAAACTTATGGACTTTGAACCCAAAATGTTTAAGAAAAACTTTAAAAAGTATGGATTTATTATTTCAAAATAATTTCTTATTTATAACATAAATTTTGAGGCACAGTTTATACATTTTAAGATGTATATCTCCTTAAACATTAGCAAAATTAGGTACTAAAACCGGTGGGCATTATAAAGGTACCAGAATAAAAGTGTTGATTTTTCAGACTGATTGTTCAGCATGGTGAGAATTTGTAATTTCCATTAATATAATAATATTTTAAAGGAAGCCTGAAGCTATGTTTTTATTTTAATAGAATAGGTTTACTTATTTAATAGATAAGTTGGTATCTTGATATAACAAGGCACATTAAATCTATTTAATGTTGATTTTTTTTGATTTTGACATATCAAGATATCTAACTGGAAAGCAGTAACCTTGTGAAAATACAGCTAGTATTGCAGTCAGGTCATATACAGTAAGGTCATGATGGGAACTTAAAGCATCTGAGACAATAAACAAGACTGCCTGCTATCAATTTAAGCCAAAAAATCTATGCTTTTGTCACCGTCTCATGAGATGAAGCTTTGCAAATCTTTCCAAACAAGCTACAGGTTAAGTTCAGAAGAATAAAAATGATTTTTATTTTAAATGTTTGATGGCTCCAATAACCTCAGAATAACTTAGCTTGCATTCTGGGATCACTTTTCTGCAAGGGGGCAAAGTTGCAAATGGTATAAATTAAAAGTGGTAAAAATATTTATTGGCAACCTAAGTTTTAGGAGCACAATTTTATATGTCTCTGTTTGCATAGCTTCAGCAAAAATGGGGTAATATTAATACCACAAGAAGGTCTGTTTACATGCTGCTCCAAGAATTTTCTTGCAAAGGAAAAACCCTTGCCTTTGCCATTATTCTTTATGACCACAAATCTTGGTTAGCTTAAAAAATTAAAGTCTCTTTTTATGTTTATATGATTCTATATTTTGATTATGGAAAGGAGAAATAATTACTTGGAACCTCTGATAAATCTGTTTATTAGGGATAATCACATCACTATTTTTTTGTCTGTACAGGATGTCCTACCTGAGCTTGCTCTGTTGTGGAGGAGCAGCACTTACCATCTTACTGTGTTCACAGTACAGTCAAAATTGTAATGCTTTTCTGGCAGAAAAGATATGGGAACATCTCCTGTTTGGACACAAAACCATGCATTTCTCCCTGACTAAATACAAATATTCTCTATTGCCACAAAAGATGCTCTAAGACTGATAGTCATTTTTGTGGGTTTTTGGAAGCCTCAGTTCCTTCACTTACTGCTAAAAGTGTCGTGTAGGAATTTATATTCCCCTGCTACAAGCCTTTCCCTGTGCAACAGCCAGCCTGCCACTGATCCCTGTTCCCCCTGGGGCTGTGCTTGGGCACTCTCCATCATGTACCTTCATCTCAGCATCCAGTTGTCCTTGGCCAGGCAGAGAGCACAGCACTCACCATGCCTCTGCTGTCTCTTTCAAAATCTGACATGGGGTTTTCTCTTGCTAAGGCAGTTTCCAATTCCATCTCTTCGGGGGTGCCTCAGTTCAAAATAATGTGAAGGCAAGGCAGATTCCTCTGCAAAACTTCTAGTGAAAACTTTCCTTTCTATGAAAGTTCAGTATACAAAAACGTTAAACAAAGCAGGGCTCGTGGGTCAGGAAACAGAGTTCTCTCAGCTTCAGTGTCTGTTCAGAAGTGGAAAGTGTGGAAGAAGACAATCTACTGGTTCTTCTAATAGTCTCGTGGCTGCTATCAAGTTTCCTCACATGAGGTTCTCTCTACTTAGATGGAAAATAACAATATTTTAATTTTGCAAAGTGGTGAGAACTCTCTTTTCTCATTGATGCGTCTCAGCAAGTTTATTGCAGAGCTAATTATTGCAGACCAGCCTGCTACACTGACCACTTTCTAACATTTTTGTTGCCTATTTCTCTAGAAAAAAATCTATTTTTCAGTGTGTACAACTACACCACCTGAAAAGAATTCTGTAGAGTTAGAATTGGTTAGTACATATTTAAGATAAAATGTTAGACAGACATAAGAGAGAAAGAACAGAGGAAAGGAAGAAAAAAGTGTGATAAACACAGAGATGAAGAACAGAAACTTTTGTACCCCCCCCAAAAAAAATATCTGGAAAGGTGAGTGTACAATACCAATGGCTAAGACGTGTCAGCAGAGCAAGTTTTTGGAGGAAACATCTTTTGGAGTAGCCCTGTTTTGCATTCATGCAGCGTATCTACAGCAGGGTTGTACAGCTTCAGCTAGATTGTGGTGTTACTCTTGTGCAGATGGAAGTGGAACTGAAACATCTGAACTGCGGGATGAGGAAATGCCATAAGACAAATTTGACCTGGTTGCCAGGACCTTTAGTGGTGAAAACAGACCATAGGTATTCAAGAAATCACGCTGCATGTCTATCTGTCTCTTTCTGCGTTATAATGGCCATTTGGTTCACCTCAGTTTTAATTTTTTTTTAAAGGTTACACAGTGAAGGACAGCATGGAAAGGTTTATAGCTTTGACCAGTGAAGTTAACCTGCCATTTCTCATACCCAGATAGTCCACGGTGTTTTCCATCAGTCACAAAAAGAGATATATCTATGATATAGTCAATTTAGATTTGTCTTGATGTGATTTGCATGGGTTTTTCTTACTTTTTTTGGAGGAAAAATTAACCAAGTTTTGCTATGGTAAAGATAAACCAATGGACTTAAAATTTGGAAACAATATATATTCGACCACACAAACTAATAAGGCACCAGTGTTTTAGCAGACATTATAAAACATAAAATTAGATGGAAAATTGCCTTAAGCCCCTGTAAATTAAAATTGCTCTTTTTATAGCAAAAATGAGCCTTATATAGCAACAAACAATTTTGTGATCTTCATTTAACTAGTCAATTTCATATGGCAAACAGTATTTATTCATCCTGCTCCAGTGACCTAACCAGCAATTTACAGTGTGATGCCTTGCATATTTTCACAGTATTGTAAAAAAATGAGGTTCTGTAGATTTATTTGATCCCTGTTGAAAAATTATTTTTTTACCTCCTCCTAACCAGTGTAAACTGGAAATTGTTCTTAATGTAATTCTTTTGCTTACCATCCACTCATTAATCAGGAAACTAATTAGAGCCAGTTTGCTTACTCTAATTTGAAAAAGTGAAAGTAACATATGTTGACAGTTAATCTGGATTTTTTTTTTTTGTTAACAAGCACACAAGTTTTTATAATGAAATAATATTTGATACTGATACAGAAAAACATGGACTAATAAATTGCAACAGGCTGGGAAAATGCAGTATGTTAATCACTCTGGGAATAATAACATAGATCATTTAGTACTCTAGTTTTTCTGTTGATGATTTTCCATTTTAGCTATTTTTATACGGTATTACAGTGACTTGATTTGGAACTTCTCAAACACACGTCAATACAAGTTTTCGGCATTTTGCAAGTTTCTACAGGCCCAGTGCAATTTCTGAGACCGAGTTACAAGAAAAATATTATGCATCTAGGCTCCATTTCAAAAACTTCTGTTGTCTTGGCTTTTAAAAAATGTCAATATGCATAAAAGGGTGCCAGCTGACAGCCTGCAAGACTCTCTGTTAAAGCTCAATCTGAAGCCCACCCAAATCATTTGCAGTTTTTGCTGTGAGCAGATCACTGACAGAGGCAGCACAAGCATCCCCCTCTGAGCTGCCTGAGCAGAGACTGACCTCTGCCCATCTGGGTGGAAGTTTGGTTGCATTACAGGTATCCTGACATGAGCAATCTTCAGTCTACTAAATTAAGCATGACAACAGTAACAGTGCCTTCACCCAGAGAAACCAACAGTCCCTCCAGGGATATCAAGCATATCATCTGAATTAGGCACTCCATGCATGATACCCTAACGATGCCCTAACTTTAGCTCCTTGTTTTGCCTGGTTTTGCAATGTGGAAGTTCCCATAGAGTGAGAAGGCTGTCTGTGTTACAGGACATAGTCAGTTGGTTTCTGACATAATGGAAAGAGCCCAGAGAAGAACCAGGAAGAGACACTATGATTTAAAAAGAAAGAGGACAGAGCCAGGCTCTTTTCAATGCTGCCCAGTGCCAGGACAAGAGGCAATGAGCACAGACTGGAACACGGAAGCTTCTGTTTGAACATCAGAAAAAAACAGTGTGCAGGTGATGGAGCACTGGCACAGGTTGCCCAGAGAGGTTGCGGAGTCTCCTCCTTGGATATCTTCAAAAACTACCTGGACGTGGTGGTGGGCACCCTGTTCTGGTTGGCCCCGTTTGAGCAGGGGGTTGGACTAGATAACATACAGAGGTCTTTTCTAACCTCAGCCATTCTGTGATTCTGTGATTCTGTCAGGTAAAAGCCATTGAACAGCACTGTCTTTTAGTCATGTCCGACAACACTGAAACAAAACTGCAGAGCTTCAAATGCCATAGTCCTTTGGGTGTCTCATCAGTCAGACATCCTCTTTAATGCATTCACTTTCCAGGACTCCTAGGCTCTATGGAGAATAATATAAATGTGGGTTAAAATTGTAACTACACCTAGACAGAAAGCATAAATCAATATAGTAGGGAAGAAAACACATAACTCTTCAAATTATATTTTTAAAACAAATTCTTTTTTCCTCAGTTCTCAGTTTTGAAGCACTACAGTACCAAATTTTAGAGCTGGAAAAAGCAGAGATACTCGTGAGTGCACCAGCTTCTCAGCTGTTATAATAGTATAGTATAGTATAGTATAGTAATAGTTATTACCTCTCCCCAAAAACCTAAGCAATTAAATCCTTAGACCATCATAGCTACACCACTATGCTGATTGTTGATATAATTTATTTTGAAGACAGATATATAAAAATACAAAATCTCTAAGGTCAAACTTCTATATGGAGATGACATTAAATTTTATCTTTCTATCTCAGAAGACAATTCTTCATGCACAGATTGTTCCAGTTATTTATGTTAAAGTTACTGCTCTATGTCAGCTCTATGTGAGGAGATAAGTCCTGTCCCAGATTTGGACACTGAGCTGAGCTATCATCCTCTCTTACAACTGCTCTGTGCTCACTCAGGTGTGAGAGCAAGTTGTCTGGAGGCAGACACTATGGTTTGAAGTGCTGCTCCAAGCTGAGCCTGCCTCTGCACTCCTACCTGTGATGTGCAGGGTAACATGCATGTGGAGGGGATCTCCATGGCTTACTCCTTTCATGTGCCTAACACTCACACTGAAGATGCTCTGACACTCTGCAGGAGTTATGCTATCCCTGAGTCCCATTGAGTTAAGAAAGACTGAGCAAAAGTTTTCCGCACAGGTATTTTCCAAGGAACAAGGGAAATTTCTATGAAGAAAATCATCCTATCTCCAAGAAGAATGCAAGTGCTTCAAGGTTTTGTTTTTAAATGAATGGCTGAACAGAGACAGCTTAGATACCCCTACACCAAGTGCAGGATGGCTAATGTGCTCATGGAAGTCTTTTCTGCCTGGACTCAATGTGACGAGTAAGGGAAATAAGGCCACGGAGGAGTGACCTCAGGGACTCTCGCACCATGGGCATCACACCCAATGCTGCCCAGCAGGCAGGTGGAAGGAAGTAAGAAAGCAGGAGTTACAATAGATACTTTCAGACTGCAGCAAGATGCTAAGCTGTTCTCAGGGTAATAAGGGAACTGGGACCCCTCCTTGAACAACACAGCTGTGAATTGCTGTTTACACTACTCCTTTTCAGCCCTGTCCAGGAGGATCGTGCAGAGAAAAGACTGGTGATTGGGCCTGCCCCCTGAAAATACATAACTCCATCCTATCATATGATATGATAATAAACAGGGCTGTACCTAGCAGATAGAATAGGTCCAGGCTTACACATGAAGTGGAGGTATCAATGAGTTACCAAATTAATTATAGGATTATTCTATGGATATTGAATGGTGCTGTTGCATTACCAAGTTTAATTATCCATGATTTACATGTTGAGCTTATGGAAGATGATCTTTCAACAATAGACCAGGGAAGGTGTTGTGCAGCTATACAAGTGGTCTCGATACTATTACAGGTTAGTAAGGTAAGCTACCAGGAGGAGAATGAGCCAGGCACAAAGGATCTGTTCAGAACAATTCATGAAGACCTTTGAGGACAGATACCTGGACTACTTGCCTATTGGTCTTGACTAGATTTGATATAGGGCTTTCCCCATCTTTAAGGGAGATTTTGGGATGAGAAAAAATATTGTAATTACAAATGTTCGTGCATATATCTGTATGCATACTAATATATATGTATTTCACTTTCACAGATATACACAGAATTTTTAAATGAAAAACAAACGAACATGCAAACCTCCTTATAAAAACTCTTAGGCAAACAAATAATATTGGCTACAGCTGCAAACTATTTTTTTTTTAATTGACATTTACTTTCTGACTAACCAATTTTATGCAATACTTGGTAAGATAAAACCAAGCAAGACAAATTCCTATTTAAAATCAAAATTTTTTTAGTAAAATGGAAATTATCCCTTAAAAATATGTTTTGCAAAAATTGCAACCTTACACTTAAAATTTGCTTTAAAGCAGATGAAACATTTAGGTTTCTAATCTTTGCCTTTCTCCGCAGATTCTTGGATGCCATCTGGAGAATGCCTGGAGTTGGTAGAGAAATTCAGGAAGAAAAGAGTAAGAGACAATTGCAATAGAAAGGAAGGAGAAAATATCTGACTCCAAAATGAATTCATTTTTTCCCCTTCAAGCAGTATTTGAAAAACAGTTTTGACAAGCAGCCACTAGAGGTCAGATGTGTTTTTAATTTAACAAGGTTACTTCTACTTTCTCTATTTTAGCCTATTTTTGTGTCTTTCTATTTTTTGATCAAAATTACACTTACAAATAAAATAATTGGCAAACTTTGTTTTTGAAAATAAAATCAACAGCCTAGCTATACTATGAAAATGATTGGTAGCAGGAAAATGTACTAGCGAAACAAGGTACTTCTGCAGAGGTAGTTTTCAACATAATAGTTGAAGATCTTCATGGTTGTATGGTACACTGATGGAAATACATGATCAACTAGTAGGCATTAACATTAATCCATTAGCTTCAAATAAATTGCACTAATTCAAACTATAATATGCAATACAATCTGCCAAGGATTTAGGTCTCTATTTTGAAAGTGGTCCAAATCTGTGACAAATTTTCAAATTTCAAATCTTCACATTCCTTCTTTAGTTTTATTTTATTTTAGATTTGATGTTTTGAATGTGCAGGACATGCCTGAGGTTTTTTTAGGACTTTCAGCTCAAATGAGACAAAATAATCCTCTGTTCTGCATTTCAAAGTCCAATTGATTTCTGAGTTGTTCCACATGAATCCACAAACTGCCCACACTTTTCAAGTCTTTCTTGCATTCAAAAAGACTTGTGATTCCTCTCTCCCCAGACAAGGAAATCAGGCCAGTGTTGGAATACTGGAGCACTATCTGGGTGGTTTTCTCCACTATTATTTCTAAAGATTTATCTTTTTAACTCTCCATGCTGAAATCGTATTTGATTATGTGTATGCCAGGGAAACAAGTTAGAAGTTTCTAATGAACTGGCAATATTTTTAAAGGGTGGAAATGCTGTGCTTAAGCTTTAGTCTATCTTTAAAATTTAATTTTTTTCTTCAGTGCAGCATCACAGTAACCACACACTGTATGATGTAGCACTGCTGTAGCCGAGAGCAGAATTTGGGCCAGGCACCGTAAAATCATTTTTAACATAATGTACTTTAATCCTGAACCATTTAGCCCTAACCACAGCAAGACAATGACTCAGCGTAGATTTAATGACTGCACCCCCCCCCCACCCCACCCCCACCCCCCCCGCCCCGGAAAGGCATGCTAGCAGATACTGATTCATTTATATTGGACACTGCTGTGAAACATCTTGCAGACAAAACTCAAATGAATTACTGTACTTAATACGGTTTATGCCATTTATTCATTGCTCATTGCATTACCCTGAATCTCCTCCTGGCAGTTCTCCCAGCTAACTGGGCACGGCAGTTATTAGGGTACTGAGAAACACATGCTTTCCTGTCTGCTCCAGCCAGAGCACTACCTGCCATCACTCCCTTCACCCTCTGCTCTCCACACTGGGTGACAGATCGGTGTTTTATGATGTACCTGCTTAATTTAATGATTCAGAGGTATAAGTGTTCAGCAGGACAAATATCTGTAACATCATAACAGATGAAGCAAGAGAACCAGAGGGTCTTTCCATTTTGAATTCAGGTTTGTAGTGCTGTGAAGAAGGTTTTGGTCCTCTGTACTTGTACTACTTGTACTACTTGCACTACTTGCGCTACTTGTACTACTTATACTACTTGTACTACTTGTGCTACTTATGTTTGATTGATGGAGATTTCAGATCCCTTCAGCTGTGCCAGTAGGCCTGTAGTGTTTACAGATTTTCTTCAGCCTCTGTAAAATTTTACCGTTACTTCTATGTTCAGCTCCCATCCTTTGGTTTGACTGGAAACACAAGTGCACACACCATGCATTTGTGCTAACTCTGAGCACAGGCAAAGTTTGTGGTTGTCTTTGAAGGACACCTGAAAAAGGCTTTCCTTAGCTGGGAATGGAGAGGAGAATGGGAGAGAGTCCTCCTGTCCTGCTCCCACCAGCTGTGTGTGGTGGCAGGACTGGTTGGCCATGGAGCTCACGTGGGTTCCGGAGAAGACATGGGGGCAGAGCTATTGTCCTGAGATTTTGGAGCAAAGCAAGTTCTCACCTGCCCTTGTTCAGTGAAACAGGACTCCATGCACATTCTGTTTAGATCAAATGACTCCAATTGCCCACCTGATTTATAGCCTGTTATTTCTTACCCTAATCGAAACTGCTCTATGAGGCCTCAAATGCTGAAAGGGGAAACACCAATAAAACAATAATGACAATGAAATGAAAAGTTCATCAGCAGGAACAAACCTGTACCTGTGTCTTAAGCGAAAAGTTCAATCTAAGAAGTGCAATTAACAACACAATTGATTTTATGTCTCAAAATCATGAAGGCAGAACAAAAAGAAAAGGCTTGGAAAAAAACAAAAGCCACCACCTGAGTTCCTACCTTCTCTGTGCTATTGAGTACAATGTTATACTCAAAGGCAAGATGCTTAATTAGATCTAAGATCCTTTAATATTTTTTATGATAATATTTTTGTGAACTACACTCAGACCTGAGACTATGGCGTTGCTTCAGGTATGCATGTAATGTTCTTTCCAGACACATCCTTGGGATTTGTACTGAGTCTAAGGAAGAAATGTGATTCTGGTCACTCCAGATGTATGGTAAACAGTATGGTAAAATCATATGGTAAATTGTGTGTCATTGTCTTATCGTCAGCAGCAGCAGCACCCGATAACAGTTTATTGGCTAGATTGTTTCTAGCCTTGGTTGAAGAGTTTCTGATTAAAGAGATTCTGGAATAATTGTGACAGGACTGCTGCAGCAAGGGTGGGAAAACTAAAAGCTGGAGGAAGAAGAAAAATATGGCTGGTCCTTTACCTGATAAGTTTGGTGGGACCTAAAACATAACCCACTGTAGCAAATACTTCTTCATTAACTCCTGTCTGATATTTTCTGCTACTTTTTCTTCTGTTTTAGGCAGCTGAGCTTTCCCATGCCAGAACTGATTTCCATTTATACTCTTTCCTCCAATCTCCTGCTCTGCTTTGACCTGCTTTCCCATTTCCACTTGACATGGCTGTGATGTTAAGTGAAGACTGTTGATTTACTGGCCACCAGAGCAATCACCCTCATGCTCATTATCAAAACAGATGCTCATCTTAGACCTGAAATATCTTTCTTCTGCTTAATTATATGTCATGGCAGAGCCAGTATTACACAGCAGCTTGTCTTCAGATGCACATTGTTAGCAGACTGATTAAGACATACAATGTCTCCAAACTATTTTCCTAGCCAAACGTTGAAGCAATGCAAAGAAACACGTCCTACTTCGTTTCCGAGTGAACTTACCAAGAAGAGCTTGGGTTTTTCAGTTCTCAGGTCTCCTATTTTTTTTTTTTTCATTCATTCATTTTTATATTTTGTTTTATTTTGAAGAGATGGTAATGGGAGCATTACAAACACCTGGCACAGAGAGAGGGGAGTCACTTCTGGAGAAGTTCAAAGAACCTAGGAACACTGAGAAAGCAACAGTTAACAGAACAGCATCAGGCTACATAAATTAAGCTGCTTTATAACATTGTTTCCAAGCAATAATGATTTCTTCATCATGTACTCTTACAGAGTGTGAGAAAGAAGATCTGGTACCAAACAATGGCTCTTGCAATATTTTTAATATCCAAGAAAAAAAGCAGAAACCTCTATTAAGTTGCAGGATAATGTCTCACTGATGATTAGTGGCTATTACAGTAATACAGATCAAGAGTCTGAACTGAGGTTTGAGAAATGACAGTGATCCATTTTTTTGGCAGATAATTCAATTTAAGGTGTCCTCATTTTTAAATCCTGACTACTAACTCAGTTCAATTAACATTTGGTGCTTTTCAGATTATGTATGTTGGATGAGTTGTCCACAGGCAACTTTATTATTCTTTTTGGTGGAATAAAAATGAGAATCTCAAAATGCAGGACTTCCTGATTGCAAACCATTTTTTTTTCTCTTTCTCAGAGCTAGAGCACAGAAAGGCTGTTCAGGTGCTCTTGCTGTAGGTAATGGTGAAGCTGTACAGCCACAGGGCAGAAACCATCTCATCTGGCATTAACTTCTTTTCTGTGATGGTGACAGAGCACTGCCACAGGTTGCCCAGAGGAGTCTTGGAGTCTCCATCCTTGCAGGTATGCAAAAACCAAGACATGGTCCCGGGCAGCCTGCTCTGGGTGTCCCTGCTTGAGCAGGGGGGTTGGATCAGATGGCCTCCAGAGGTCCCTTCTAGCCTCATCCATTCTGTGATTCTCTGATTCTGTGACCCATGACCCACAGTAGCTACAATTTAATAGGAGCTCTGCTCCTGCAAAGAGCTATACCCAAAGGAAGAGAGGTCTGTGACTTCTCTTTTACCTCTGTTATTTTTGTCACCCTTCCTAAGGAATTTCATTTATCTCTGCAAATTAGCCTCTCATTTTATCTTCTCTAATCATACTCACATATAGGTCCAAAGAAAAATACTTCCTTCATGAGTAGTAAAATATAGAGTATACAAAGTACACTCTTTAAAATGGGTCTATTCTACTAAATACATTCTTTTACTTGTGCTGGCTATTTAAGGGGAATTAATATTTATAGGGTCACAGATTCTGTTACTATAGCAGAGCTGTTTAGTGTATAAAACGGGTTGCATTTAGGAGGATATTTAGAAACCCATTCCCATGGCCAAACATCTGCAGTTTTACCACTAGAGAGCAGTATGTAGCAATGAATGCTATTTACCAAGGTGGCTTGAAATAGCTGGGTGACTAAATGCATTACATTCACCCAAAGTCAGGGAGCAGACAAGGAAGAAATGGCAGAAGGAGAAAGCAGAGAAAATATTTCCTTTTTCTTTTTAAATCTCAACTGCTCTTTTCCTGTCACAGTTTCAGCTTCACAAATGTTCAATTGCCTGCATCTGTTAATAAACCAAGAGGTCTTAAAAATCAAAGGTAATACGAAGATAAAACAAAGTTCTTTGTCCTCTGCTCTGGGATTACACATAGAGATGTAGAAGGACTTTTTCAGAATATCTCAGTGCTTACTCCAAAGAGCACAAGAGGGTTAAGACCAGATATTTTTTCCTACAACAGCTTGGGGGGAAAGGGGTGATGGAGAAAGTGAGGGAAACTGCAAAGGCTGCTGGTGGTGGTGGTCAGCTGCAGCCAGCTGTATGTGGGACTCCATACCCAGAAATGCATCCTCCTGTAAGGTCCACACTGGGGACCTGCAGGAGGCAAAGTTTGTCCTCGCAGGAACCACAGCCAAGGGATTTTTCTTTTTGAACACACAGAATTTCATGACATCAATCCAGGTAGGACCTCTTTAGTGGTGTCTGACCTCCACCTTTGGTTTTTAGCATGTTATGTTCAGTGCTGTGTTCCCTCCTGACTGCTTGTGCCATCTGTCCTGGCCAGTATAGCAGAGATGATCCAATTTTCTGAGCGGTGGGGCTCCGCTAAGGAGCGCTCTGCACTTGTGGCTACTCAGCTTGTTTTGCATGAGGGGTGTCCACCACACGAGAGGCCATCTCACACCTTCTCCCCTGCTTTCTGACTAGCCGGGAAACTAGTCTGACTCTTCCAAGGCATTTGAACCACATAGAGGGGTGTCGGCTTTCTGAGCTCCTCGCTGGTGAGCTCCTTTACCTCTGCCTTACATCATCGTGTCCTTATGTCTGATGTGCCCCTGCTTCACTGTTTCCTCTATGATAATTTATTGCAACCTAGTCCCTAGAGGAGACAGAGCAGATGTTTTTTTAGCGAAATACAATGACTCGCACCAGATGTGCATCTATCTTAATTTACAGATGATTAATTCATCTCACCTTGGCTAGGGACCAGGTTAGATTGATTGGTGGAATTTATTTGTGTAGTGAAAATTGAGCAGGGATTTGAATTCAAAACTGAGCCAGTCTGGCAAGGGATGTCAGACAGGGGAACAACTAGTAAACACCAGGATGCCCTACCCAGGAGGACCCTGTGCTGTTTCCGTGTCTTTCCAGACACCCCAGTGACCGCGGCGTACTTCCTTTCCCATTCCTCCCTGTCACTGCAGCTACCTCTGGCAGCCCACGAAGCAGCAAGGTTGAGCGTGACACAGACCTCATGTTGCAGTTTTACATCTTCTGTTTGTCTGTCAGTGTGTCTTGACATACTTATCGCTGTAAGACGCCGAAGTGAATAACCCTGCTCATTTACAGCACACATGAGCACACTGGTGATATTTCTTCCCTTGCCGCAATGAGGTCATTATGTCCATCATACTAACACTACAAGGATACTACGTAAGGATCTTTAATAAGAAAAACATACTCTATTCTTTTTAATAAGATTTTAAATTATTCCTATAAGAAGCATTTTCTTCTTTTATCTCCCTTACCTCAAGTGATGATATTTTTAGCCCTTCTAGCAGGTAGTACAGAATTTGCACTGCTTTTTGCATCCCCCCCCCTTTTTTTTTTTTTTTTAGGACCCACTGTCTTACCAATACTGTTAATTTCTCTAAGTGAATTTCATATTCTTCCCAATGGGGATTTTTGCAAACCTTTTGGAGATGGAGACTGCTACTGTGCTCTGGGCTGCACTTAGAGCCACATCACAGTTCAAGCTCTGTATCTCTGCATGAGCGTGTCAAAGCTGTTGTTAGATGCTGTTTTAAAAGATGGCATCCGTTGCTCTGGCTCAGGCTTACTTTTGACAATTCACTTTACAAAAATCTTCCTTTTTGCTGACAAAAAACAAACAAGCTGCTTCCCAAATGGCACAGTAAGGGTATGGAGGGTGATTGGTGAGGACTCCAGGTCACAGTAGTTGTTGCTCAGGAGTGGACTGCATTGATCCTCCTTGTCTCAGGGCCAGCAAAACTGGGAGGCAGGGACCTTAAAGATTGTCTGGTTCAAACCCACCTGCCATGGTCAGGGATGCTACCCACAAGGCTGCAATGAGGTCTCCCCAGAGCCCTGTCTTCTCAAGGCTGAATATCTCCAAATCCCTCAACCTGTTTTCACAGGAGAGGTGCTTCAGCCCTCTGATCATCTTCATGGCCCTCCTCTGGACCTACTCTAATTTCTAGCTATTGAAGGGCAAGGGTGTGTCATCTTCTAATATTTGAAGTTAGATTAAGGGGAAAAATTAAAAGAAGTTAAAATTCCAGCAGTGCCCTCCCATCTGTGCTCCTTTGATATCCCAGTCTTTCTACGACTTAGTGGAGATATTGGCTAGCTCAAGAAAAAGATCACAGCTAATGACAGGCAAAGCAGGAGTCAGATGGGGGCTCATACAGTGACACTAGTGTATTAAAAAAAAAAAAATAAGGCAAGGAGTTTCATCACTGAGCATGAAGGAAACTTGAATACTTACGGAAAAAAAAAAAAAAAAAAAAAGATTTTGTCCCCAAAGGGAAAATGATGTGAATGCTTTTCCATTTTCTACCCTAAAGTATGACTTGTAAAACAGAAGTACATCTCACCAGTGGGACTGATGTGAAGCAAAGTGGTTGCAAACTCTCTTTTTCTGTCAGTTTGTTTCTGTAAAAGGTAGGAGAGGGACTGCAAGTCTGGCAGAGAGGCTTTGAGAAAAAATATTACTTGTAGATATTTCTGAGAGATAAATTGACCTTCTGCACCAAGGAGAGAGGACACCTGCTTGCTGTAGGCTGCACTAACTGTATTGACATGGCTGTATTGAATATTGGGGTAACATGTATGGCAAGATACTCAACTAGTCACTGCTTTTGGTCACCCTCCTCTCTGGGAAAGGGATTAACAACAGACCTTCCATACTTAACACAGCCTAATTCTTGGTAAGGGGAATTTACTTACTGCACTTGATGTCACTGCATGAGAAACCTTTCAGCCTTATATAGTTTATGCCTCTCAGTTACTGTCAATTTGGGCTAAATCTGGAATGCTGAAATCCAAAGGTCACTTAATACCAAAGACATAAAATATACTTGCATTTGGACAAATTAGGACAACGTTCTGAATTCAGGGTGACTCTTCTCAGGGTATCTGTCTTAGATTGCAGCTGCCATGATGCATCAAGGAAGAGGAATTTCCTTAATAACTGAAGCAAAACAGTTTTGCTGTTTTATGAAGAATGTTCACTGCTCTCAGCCCTCCTACGGGATCATACCAGCTCTGGAGGGAAGAAAGTATGCCCTTAGACTTGCCCCTAAACTTTTGTTCTTCAAAACAGCAGTAAAATCCTGCAGTTCTTAATTTACATCTTCCATCACAGTTATTTCTCCTTGTTCGTGAATCATCCCTATGATTTACACAGAATTTGCTATAGCACTGCTCCTAGAGCTTAACAGAAGTACTTGATATTGATGGTCTGTGCTGCCTCACTGCACAGGGCCAGGTTATCCAGCTCCTGGCCATACCCTGGGGTGCAGGCAGACTTGTAACTGTGGCTAAACATGGTAAGATGGCGAGAGCTTTTGCTATGATGATTTACTAGTCATGGAGTTCTCTTCCCTTATCATTGTATAGACAGCTGTGACATTCCTACCAACCTTTGAATATTTGGTCAGGCTTATAGAGTGAAAAGCTTCTTGCAACAGACTTTTTCTTCTCCAGGCAAATGGGATGGACTTTCTCCATAACTGCCTTCACAAGCCCCGGTCATCTGTTACATGAGATAAAGCCTGACTCTACATACACCCAAGATGGGAGCAGTTTGTATAATCAAAGTTAATGCCATTAACACCAAAGGAAATGATGGCTTGTAGGTTCTGGCTCTAAAGCAACAAAAGCCATTTTATGACTAAGCATATGGTACTGCCACACAGAAGTCAACAGGCATTTAAGTGTTAATGGGAGCAGCACCAGAGTGTTCGAGCATAAATTGATTGCTTCTGGGTCTCAGATCTCCAGAGGCCCCTCCTGTTTACAACACTGTGAATGCCAACTCATCTGAAACACAAAGTAAGATTTTTTGCCAAACGTGAGAGGCTGGGTCAGATGGACTAAAAGTTAAATCCAATATTTAAAATCTTTAGGCTGAGGCTTGCTAGGATTTCTAATAAACATTAGCTATAATAGTGGCTGTGTCTTAAGAACCGGACACTGGTGTTTACTTTGGGTCTCAAATATTTATCTGCTTTTTTAATGACATATTATCCTCCAGCAAATTTGTAGACTGCTTTTGATGAGGCAAATTCCACTTTTCATTACTGGCAGTCTAGATGTAGTAGACATGGTAGCAAAACCAGTATGTTGGCTGGAATACTATTTTAAGTAGTTTTGTGGGATTTTGCTCTTTCTTGGTTTGTATGAATGAGGCTATTGAGGAGAAAGGAAGTGAAAAACTCGGTTACACAAAACAGCAATTTGTTTGCCTGTTTACTAGCTTTCAGCTAGAGTGTTAATACAAGTTCATCACAGATCAACTGATGTGGAAGGGAAAAAAAACCTTGGGAAAAAATGCAGTCATCGCTGTTGAGGACTTACTTGGGTTATAGAGGTGTGATCCCATCCACATCTTCTGCCTGCTTTTAGGGTCTGAGTAAACCCACAGGTATCTAAATTCACACCTAGCCTGACCTAGTTACTTTAGTCACTCTCTGGAGAGCCTCTTTCATGGAGAAAAACATCCTCATTCCACCCAGCAATCTGCTGTGATCCTGCTGAGGAAGAGGTATCTCCAAATGCTGTCAGACCCTACTTGTTTGACTGTACATATATTTTAGAGACAATAGTCACTAGTTTAAATATATATATATGCATATATATATATATACACACACACACACATATATATATAAACACTAATAGAAAAGAAGACCATGACTGAAAATTCCTCCTAAACAAGGACATTTTCTGGGGCTCAAAAGCCTACAAAACTGAGGAGGTAATCTTTCAGTTAATTAAATTACAGACATTATTTTCCAGCCAACGGCCCCATTTCAAGGAAGGAGAGATGAGGTTCCAAACACAGAATGGCTGGAAATCCCCATGGGAAATGACATATCAAAATTGCAGTCACAATTTAAAACAAACAAACAAACAAACAATTAAAAAAATCCACCATTTTTTTTTCTCAAGGATTCTCTTCTAAATATTATCAAAGTTTTTTAAGTCTTCTAGACTGTGCTGAAGAAAAAGATTGTGAAAAAGCTCAAAGGCAGACTTTCTATTGTATGTACCAGTGGGAGTAACCTCTACCATCCTTTTGTTCCTGTAGGGGCGGGAGGATAATTAGTGATTTGTTACTTATTTCTTGAGCTAATGCATTTCTCATTATAACCCGGACTGGTATTTTTTTATCCAGTAGTCCTGTAGACCTCAGGATCCATCAGGGCAGGATGGACTTGTGTTAGTGGCTTGCTTACCAGACTGACCTGCTGAGTAGGTGAAGTTCAGACATGTAGAGCAGGCACCACTGGGGAATGAGAGTGCTTGAAGAGCACAGGAAGTGCTGCATAAACAAGCCACACTATGGGTAAGTCTACACTAGCTTTGGTAAACAGCCTGAGAGCACTCTACCTGAGTGGACATACATTTGCCCTGACCACATGTAAGTCATGCATCCTTGTTAGCTTGACCTCAGTCAAGACCTAATCTATTCTACCTCTCATCAAGGTTTGTTAGTTTCCCCTAAGGACAGCTCCTGAGTCAAGGCAGCTTGGAGCAGAGGCAAGAGCACGACCACTTTGCAGCTTATGCAGATGGAAGCTGGATTCCCTTCTCCCCACCAGCTCTATGGCTTTGCCCCCTGCCCTGCCACTAACACACAGGTAATTGTGGGGTGAGGTAGTGCAAGGAAAGGACTTGTCTAAAAATGAACAACTGTTTGTAAAGGATGTGGCAGATACGTCTGCCCAGGTGGACAGCAGGACTGCAGCAGCCCCACTGGATCAGGTGAAATGGCCTTAAAACCAGCTCCCCCATCTTAGTCGCCTGAAATAGATGGAATAGATGGCTTTGACACGGGTGGGGGAGTTGTGCTCACTAGCATGTCTATTGCCCATGTACACAGTCCTGGAGTGAGTAAGGGAAGGATCGTGTCTGCAGGGCAACTATGTAAGGTGAGCCAGATGACTTATCTGAGAACCTGTTCTTTCAGTGTTTAACATATTGCATCAGTTTCTGAAGCACGCTTTGGGGAGGGTGGAAATGGTTTTGGGAGCCTGTGTTGGCTGCTAGCCAGGAGGAGAGCCCTTGAATGAATAAAATATGCTTATATTATAGCTTCAGCTTCTTGTTAAACACTGACCAGATGGTTTTAAGTGCTGGCCTATAAACCCCTTCCCACAACAAAATCCACTGCACACAGGAATATTTGTTTGTGAAAGGGGGGAATTTACAAGTCCTGAGGTGCCCGGCTCCCGAACTGATGGGAAACATCAGAGGTGGGGTTTTAAATCTTGGCTGTGGCAGCATTTTACCCACAGTGCCATTACCACTGAACCATGAGTGAAATGATGTGCTCCACCTGGTACTAGCAAGGAACCAGCCACTAGTCATATTCACCTCATATACACTTCTACTTTAATTGCCCAGCATCTGTGCTATTGCCTTATTCCCTGTAGCCTGACAAGGAGTTAAATCACTTCACATTGTAAAATGAGGCAAGACATCATGTCCTAAGGTAATACAGTATTCTTGTTTTAGGTCTAGAGGTGAACTTGCATCCTTGGGAGGTGTGTGCTCTATAAATGCTTCTGAGAAGATTTTTTCATCTGTGAGGATGTGGAACAGACTTACTCTGTGCTTCCTCTGTGTCAATCAGTAGCAGCACTTAGTGTGTTTCCCTGCATCTATACTGATTTTTTAGGAGCATGATTTGCCATACTCACAAAACAGGGCTGTGGACTTGAGGAAGTGCCTCCCTCCATCCCACTCAGGAAATCCCCATTCCTCAGATACTTATCCAACACTTGAACTTTGCAAAAAATGAAAAGCCAGCTGCCCATGTTAGCATCAAAGGGAGATTAAATACTGCCAAGAAGACACGAATCTTCCACCTGAAATGACGCATCCATCTTTTCTGAAAACATTTAATCTCCAATTGTTCCCCACAAAAGGAGGCATAAAGACATTTTCAGTCGCTACAATTTTAACAAGCAGATCTAGTGAGAAAAGAGGAGGATTCCAGAATCACTGCACAAGCACTCCAAGTGCAAACTGTAATTTGCTTGCTGGGGCAGCAGTTGCCAAAGATCTTGGAGGGGAGAAAGGAGATAGTGGAAGGCAAAATAACAACTGCTTCACTTGTGCCAGTCTGCAATAAGATGCAATGAGTCATTGGGTTTGAAGGGAAATGAAAGGGTGGCAACTTTATTTTAAATTAGGAAAATTAAGTTTTCAATGCTCTATTCTAGTGGATAATGTGAAGGGCTGAAATCCTAATTTCAAGGGAGCAGAAATAAGTGACCTTGTTTACTTCACTGAGACCTAAATGTCACCATGACTCTCAAGAAAACAGAATTACTTTATTGCGAAGACACGGCCCTCTTTGGATACATTTCAAATAGAGCAGCTGCGGGGTTTTGCTTGATGATACAGGTCTATATAGCACTGATCGTCCTTGATTTTTTTTTTTTTTCAAAGATAGCAGTTAAGGGCATATTTCAAACATTTGAATTTCAAAGAACATTCTTAATTGATTTAAAATTTAGACTTTGAGATCTAAGTTAAATTTTAACATCTTCAAAGATCAATTCCATAGGATGTATTCATCAAAAGTTGGGCAGGGGGGTGGGAGGGGAAACAACCAAAAAATCCCCAAACAAAAAAAAACACACACAACTTTGTGACTGAGAATGATTTTTTTTCCTTTTTTTTAAATGTTTTTCATGTTTGTGTTTGTTTTGTATTAAATCTGCAGGCACCTTGTAAATTTGATAATGCAGAAAGGACTGGATGTTCTTTGCAAGAGCTGAGTTAAACCTCAAAACCAGGCTGGCTTGTGAATACAACCAAAACACCCTATTTCAGGTCTAATAGGATTCATTGCTTGTTTCCACATTGCTTTGTGGCCTGAAACCCTTTTGAGAAAATGCAGTCTGAACCTGGTGATAACAGGAGGTTATAAATCTATTTTAATTAAAAATAGAATCACAATCCCCTAAAGCAAGACAATAAACTATTCTCTTGCTCTGAGAATAAGATGACCAGATTTCTGGATGACAAATCTAGGGTATTGTGGAGCAGGTGCTGTGATCTTTTATCAGAGATTGGAGGAAGTATGGTACACTGACAACAGAAAAAGGGTTGTTATGACTTTATATATGTGAGCACTAATATCAGAACACAGCATGGCTGTATAGTAAATAATTACATGTCTACTAAATTCCAAAATCTGAGGTGAATACTAAGAAACTCCAGTTTCCTACAGATGTCTTTCTACATAGTATCAGTGAAGTAGCTCTTTTAGAGATTTATTAATATACTTGATAAATATGCCAAATAAAAATCACTGTGAAAGCCATCCATGGCCTTTAGTAATCTGGTATGCTAAGAAAGTTTTGACAGTGCCTCCCAACCTAGAATTCCTCTGGTCTTAAAACTGTGTTAACCAGAAATAATGTTGGTGTTGTCATGTGTGGTTGTGCCTAGGCCCTGCTTATTGTCATTGTTTTTATAGGAATTTTTCTTCCTGCAACTTGAAAGTGTGTATGGCTGCACTGTGAGGATGTTTCTTTCAGGAACACACCTTTCATAAATGTGTGTGTGCGGAAATAACAGGAAAACTTGCCAAATCACAAGTCAAATGGTTGTGCATGGCGAACTTAGCATCCCTCCTGCCTACTTACTGCTTTCATTCCTGGTGTTGCTGCAGCAGAATAAAGCAAGTGCACAGTTGTGTTCTCCTCCAGTCCAAACTCTGCCAATCCATATTGCACACACAGCCACTCCATGGCTGTCCTCAGCTGCTGGTGGAAGGAGGACTTCAGCCATGTCAGGGTTGCATGTGTTTACTCTGGGTCCAGTGGGCATTTGTGCGTGAGCTGAAGTACAGCTGGTGGGAAATCCCATGGAGGTCAACTGGACGCATGTGCTTTGAGTCCTCCACAAGTACAAATGCTCTTCCTTTGGATTCAGACCTGGTGATAAATGAACATAGGCCCAGCCTCATTGGTGGTAATCTCATTGCTGCTCAATATCAGAATATGGAAGTTCTCCTTCTGACAGTGGAGGCAAAGAGATGTGGAGGAAGGCACCACTGATGTGGGCTGGAGGGTGTCCTGGCAAGCGAGAGCCTGATAGGAGTGAGGCTTGAAGGAGGGTGAGACAGAAATGAAGGGGGATTTTGCAATATTTTAAAGAAGGCTTCATTTTAATACTGCCTGAGGTGGGCTCCTTAATGCAGAAGAGAGCAGAGCTTTGACTTGAGGAATGAGTTGCAGAAAGAAAGAAACTGGATGGGATGGGACAGGAAAGCAAAATAAGTTGCTTCAGGCCATACGACAGTTGAGTGACAGCTGAATATGCCAAATGCTTATAAACATTCATGCCCTGCCTCTCTTCTCTATAGGGGCAGTGCAGGTTCTTTCCATCAATAACACTTTGTTTCCTTGGCAGAAAAAAGAAGAGTAGAAAGTCAGGGAGCAGATGGAGACTTTTTTCCCCTGATTGTTCTGAGCTAGTAGAAATTTGCTAATAGCCCTAAAATTAGCTCGAAGGAAGCCTGGAAGGGAAATACTGTGCTTGAGTTGCATGTTCTGTGTGATTTCATACTTTTTTTTTTTTTTTCCAAATTTCAATTTCATTTATAAAACAGGAAGAAAAAGATGATGCTTTATGGAAGCATGAGCTAGAGTCATCACATCCCATGTTTATGTTTATGCTGGTTTAACCCCAGCAGGCAGTTGAGCAGCACCCAGCCGCTCACTCACTCTCCCCAGGGGGGGATAGGAAGAGAATCAGAAAGGTAAAGTGCGAGAACTCATGGTTTCAGATAAAGGCAGTTTACTAGGTAAAGCAAAAGCCATGCACACAAGCAAAACAAAGCAAGGAATTAATTCGCTACTTTCCATCATAAAGTAGGTGTTCAGCCATTTCCAGTAAAGAATGGCTCATCACGCAAAATGATTTCTTGGGAAGACAAATGACATCACTCTGAATGTCCCCTCCTTTCTCCTTATTTTTCTCAGATTTTATTGTTGAGCATGACACCATGTGGTATGGGATATCCCTTTGGTCACTTCAGGTCACCTGTCCCAGTTTTGTCCCCTCACAGATCCTGGTACATCCCAAGTCTCCTTGCTGGCAGGGCACCATGAGGGCCTGAAAAGTCTTTGGTTCTGTGTAAGCACTGCTCTGCGACAATGAAAGCATCAATGTGTTACCAGCATTATTTTTATTAAAAATGCAAAATGCAGCATCATACAAACCTCTGTGAAGAAAATTAACTCTACCCCAGACAAAACCATGATACAAGTGAATGAAGAATAGAAATTTTTGCATCTGTTACAGTGAAGAATTCGGTTTTGCCCACGTCCATGCCAGGTGCTTGAGATAACAAGGAATCACAAGTCATCGCAGCAACAAGGAACAAAGCTGATATATTGTGTGTACGATGGTGGGGAATGTTATGAGAAGGGAGGTGGGGTGTAGGTGGAACTTGATACCAGGGAGACTGCACAGACACATTCGCCTGGTCCAGGAAGGACTGAATGCTCAAAGGCTGTACAGGGTCAGGCTGATGACAACAGGAAATTTTACCCACCTGATGTTGCTGGCATATGTCAGTCAGGCACATGCAGACCTGTTTCCACCAGATCCTGGGCAGTTTCTGAGCTTAAGCCTGGTTTGTTGGACAGACAATCATTGGAACTGGATTCCTTCTCTACTAAATTTTATTTTTAGAGAAGCCTTCCCCCTTCCCAGCCTCTAGTTTTATCCATATTATCTGTTGCTTAACACAAAGATACTGCTGTTTTCTCGTGCTTTGCCCAGCCTTTGACATTCTGAGATAACTATAAATTATGCATATTTTCATTTTTCTGTCAGATGAGTGCATGGATCTGCAAGTCATGAGAAATTTCCTTCAAATCATGAAAGCAATAATTTCATAAATCAAGATATTCAACAAGCAAAGTCGCCAGTGATATATACAACTTCATAAATTCAGAAAGTGGAATGGGACTGTTTGAAGTCATTATTTCAGAGAAGAAAAAGAAAAAATGAAGATTTAAGTGGCAGAACTGCAGTCATTCAATAACGACCTTCTTTCTTAGAATAAGATTCTCATCCTTGCCACTGGTGTGCTGTCTCCTAAGCAGAATCAAGCTCTTTGCAAATTCCTTATCGCAGCCTAAAACCGATTAGTCAAGATGAGTTATACTTAAAAAGATAACTGCTGTGGTGCACAGGAATCTGTGAACGGTTCTCACTTCAGCTGTTGCAACTTGAACTTTACAAAATTTGTCTTTAATGATTAGATTTGAAGAAACTTCCAGTTACTCAGTTTTATGTTTATGTAATCCAGTTTGTTGGATTACAAATCCTTTTTTTTTTTTTTTTTTTTTCATGTGTAAAAGAGCTTTTCATCCATCTAAATCATGCTTTTGCCAGACTCATTCAGACTTTGGCCTGGTCTTACTTTGAAGCTCTGAACATTGACCATACTCAAAGGAAACAATCACTCTCCAGGCTATATGGGGATAAGCATGATGCCCACAGAATGGTAGCTCTGAAAATAGTTAAAGCAAGAAGATGATTGGGTGGCTTTATGTCTGGGTCTTTGCATAAAGAGTCCTGTTCAGGACACTGGTTGGCAGAGTCCCTTGGGAGGTGGTTCTGAAGGGCGGAGGAGTCCAGGAAGGCTGGGCTCTCTTAATCTCTTCAAGAAGGAAATCTTCGAGAAGGAAATCTTAATGGCTCAGGAGCAGTCTGTCCCCACGTGCCCAAAGACAAGTCGGTGCGGAAGACCGGCCTGGCTGAACAAAGAGTTGTGGCTTGAGCTTAGGAGAAAAAAGAGGGTTTATAATCTTTGGAAAAAGAGGGCGGGCCACTCAGGAGGACTATAAGGATGTTGCGAGGCTGTGCAGGGACAAAATTAGGAAGGCCAAAGCTCATCTGGAACTCAATCTGGCTACTGCCATTAAAGATAACAAAAAATGTTTTTATAAATACATCAACACAAAATGGAGGACTA
This sequence comes from Anser anser, assembly GCF_964211835.1. Classification (NCBI taxonomy): domain Eukaryota; kingdom Metazoa; phylum Chordata; class Aves; order Anseriformes; family Anatidae; genus Anser; species Anser anser. Next base: position 65,535,627 of record NC_139724.1, read on the forward strand.
AGGAGAATCTCCATCCTTTACTGGATGTGGGGGGAAACTTAATTACAAGAGATGAGGAAAAGGCTGAGGTGCTTAATGCCTTCTTTGCCTCAGTCTTTAGCAGCAATACCAGTTTTTCTCTCGATACCCAGTACCCTGAGATGGTGGAAGGCGATGGGGAGCAGAATGTGGCCCTCATAATCCACGAGGAAATGGTTGGTGACCTGCTACAGCACTTGGATGTACACAAATTGATGGGGCCTGATGGGATTCACCCGAGAGTACTGAGAGAACTGGCAGAAGAGCTGGCGAAGCCACTTTCCATCATTTATCGGCAGTCCTGGCTATCAGGGGAGGTCTTAGTCGACTGGCGGCTAGCAAACGTGACGCCTACCTACAAGAAGGGCCAGAGGGTAGACCCAGGGAACTATAGGCCTGTTAGTTTGACCTCAGTGCCAGGGAAGCTCATGGAGCAGATTATCTTGAGTGTCATCACGCGGCACTTACAGGGCAACCAGGCGATCAGGCCCAGTCAGCATGGGTTTATGAAAGGCAGGTCATGCTTGACGAACCTGATCTCCTTCTACGACAAAGTGACACGCTTAGTGGATGAGGGAAAGGCTGTGGATGTGGTCGACCTTGATTTCCGTAAGGTTTTTGACACCATTTCCCACAACATTCTCCTCAAGAAACTGGCTGCTCATGGCTTGGACTGGCGTACGCTTCTTTGGGTTAAAAACTGGCTGGATAGCCGGGCCCAAAGAGTTGTGGTGAATGGAGTCAAATCTGGTTGGAGGCCAGTCACTAGTGGCGTCCCCCAGGGCTCAGTACTGGGGCCAGTCCTCTTCAATATCTTTATCGATGATCTGGATGAGGGGATCGAGTGCACCCTCAGTAAGTTTGCAGATGACACCTAGGTAGGTGCGTGTGTCGATCTGCTTGAGGGTAGGAAGGCGCTGCAGGAGGATCTGGATAGGCTGGACCAACGGGCTGAGGCTAATTGTATGAAGTTTAACAAGGCCAAGTGCCGGGTCCTGCACCTGGGGCACAACAACCCCAAGCAGCGCTACAGTCTGGGAGGTGAGTGGTTGGAAAGCTGCCTGGCAGAGAAGGACCTGGGAGTATTGGTTGATAGTCGGCTGAATATGAGCTGGCAGTGTGCTCAGGTGGCCAAGAAGGCCAACAGCATCCTGGCTTGTATAAGAAGCAGTGTGGCCAGCAGGTCTAGGGAAGTGATTGTCCCCCTGTACTCGGTTCTGGTGAGGCTGCACCTCGAGTACTGTGTTCAGTTTTGGGCCCCTCACTACAAGAAGGACATGGAGGTGCTCGAGAGAGTCCAGAGAAGGGCAATGAAGCTGGTGAGGGGTCTGGAGAACAAGTCTTACGAGGAGCGGCTGAGGGAGCTGGGATTGTTCAGCCTGGAGAAGAGGAGGCTCAGGGGCGACCTTATCACTACCTATAGGTACACTAAAGGAGGTTGTAGCGAGGTGGGGGTTGGTCTATTCTCCCACGTGGCTGGTGACAGGACAAGGGGGAATGGGCTAAAGTTGCGCCAGGGGAGGTTTAGGTTGGATATTAGGAAAAACTTCTTTACCGAAAGGGTTGTTAGGCATTGGAATGGGCTGCCTAGGGAAGTGGTTGAGTCACCATCCCTGGAGGTCTTTAAAAGACGTTTAGATGTTGAGCTTAGTGATATGGTTTAGTGAAGGACTTGTTAGAGTTAGGTCAGAGGTTGGACTAGGTGATCTTGGAGGTCTCTTCCAACCTAGACAATTCTGTGATTCTGTGATAATTTGGCCTGGGCTCTTCTTCCCTCTTGTGTTGCTGGATAAGGCACCTTTGTTTTTCATTTTCTCTGATGTGCTATGGCTTTATTTTTGTCTGTGACATCTACCTCTGTGATACCTGACTTAATGAGGTGATTGGATATTTTGTTTATGGTTTACAGTAACAGACTGTACATTCGCAGATATTCCTTACAAAATCTGGGTATTTATCAGTACCAGTAGAATGGGAGGATTGTCTGGGATGGGGGAGAGTAGAAGAGAGAGGGAAAGCTGTTACGCTTGTATAGCAACTGAACATACAATGATCCTTACCATTATTTTCCAAATGTGACCATTCAGGGTCAGATTTTCTCATTCTCAGAAAACAAACCTCTCTGAGAAAGCCTTAAAGCAGAAGTCAATCCATCCATTAGTTTTTTTATTAGATATTCTGTTTAGACCATAAGTTGATTTGATAGGAACAGTGGGAGTCTGTTGGTGACTGTAGGAACTACCTGACAGAGTAATTATTGTGCAAACTCTCTATTTCTTGCCACACTTACATATTTTTTTTTTTATGCTAGAACACAAAATATTCTCTAAATCTTTTTAAACTGTTGTTTCCTTTCTGTTACTGTGGGTATTGACTTTATTCATGCTTTCCTGACAGTTTCTATTAAATTGATCCAATTTTTCCAATATTTATGCCCAATCTTCTTCAAGGTATTTGAGGATTTAACCTTTGGAGAGCTTGGTGCTTAGGCATACTGGATAAGTTTCCTATTGGGACTAATCTCTTGAATTCAAAGGAACTAATCAAATGAACTTGCTTGTGCCTAAATATCTGCAAGGTATGGTTCAGCTGGGTGATTCCTCTAATGTATTGCTCTACAATGTATTGGTAGTACTCATAAAGGTTAATTTATGAATAGGTCTTTGTAAGATTTCAATTAGCATTTTTGCACTTGGAGAAATAGGTTTTGATTTCCCTTGATATAAAGAGATTCATATCCTCCAGGATAACACCTTACGTAAGCTTGCTGTTATAATTCTCTTACTAGAACAGCATGAACCATTGGTTTTAATAAGGGGATTAAGTAAAATAGGCACACTTTACTTGGCTGCATTGCCTGGGAACACATTTCCCTGCAAAATTGTTCTTACAATGGAAGATCCGTTTAGCACCTTGTTCTGTGGAGTGTGTTTAAATCCATTCCCTCTCAATTTAACACTTAGATAGGTGTTCATTAAATCTATATTTATCCAATTTGTTGGACTGAGCCCACAGTCATTAAACAAGGTGGTAATAGTTGACAACAATATGTTTGGTGGGCCATCAAATTCTTGTTTTCCAAGGGAGCTAGGGAATACTTACTGATCAACAACTTATTCCTCTTTATGAGGGAAAAGATACAATCCGGGCTTTAGGAGCATCAGAAGGCTTTTTGCATCTCTTCTTCTCATCCCATTTTGTCAGAGGTGGTGATGGTTTTACTGTTGATATCTCAAATCTCATTTTTGCAAAGACTTAATTAGGAATTTAATTAAAAAAAAGAAAAAAAAAAGAGAGGGACAAAAGAAAATAGCTTGTCTTATCTAGAGACAGACTCTGCGGCCACAGAACAGAAGCCAAAAGGAGGAGATTGAATATGGGAAGGTAGCAGCTCCTGAAATGACTGCCGGGGTTTTTCCATACTGTCAAGTGTGACTCAGCTCTGTGCCCTTGCACAATACTTGTGTGGTTCTTTTTGTTTGTTTGTTTTTCCTTTCTCAGGGAAGAAGACTGTCACCCAAATAATAAATATTATTCAGGTTTTTTCTCTCCCCCTCCTTTTATAAAAGAAATAACTGAACAACTGTTTATACTCATGGAAACTGAACTTAACAGAAAACTGTTTGCAAGTGTAAAAATTATCAAAGTGCTCTTGTAAATGGAAAATTCCAGCAGAGTTGTTTAAAAGGATTGTCCCTCCTTCCTGTTGAAACTATACTTCTGACCAAGTCTATATTTAATCTTTCTGTCAGAGAAGCTAATCATTTTGGGAGAAAAGTTGCAAGAATAAAAACTACTTTACTTGGGTCTGTTATATAGACTCAGTTGTATTTGAGATCTTTCCCTTCTGAGAACCGAATATACCTTTCAGGTACCTTTGGTAGAGCTCTATTAACCTATATTCCTTTAGTGTTGCTGAATAGTAACATGCACCTGCAAAAACATATGTATGTAACTGCAGACTCACAGAATGGTTCAGATTTGGAGAAAGTCTAGTCCAACCCTCTAGAGCAGGTTGCTCAGGACCTCATCCAGTACCATTTCAGACATCTACAAAAATGGACACTCCACAAGCTCTATGGGCAATCTGTTCCAGTGTCTGACCACCCCCACAATAAGAGTTTCTCCCTGCCTTGGCCCCTATGTTTTAAGTGGAATTTTCTGTCTTTCCATTTGTGCCAGTATCCTCTTGTCCTGTCACTGGATATTGCTGAGAAGATTCTGGCTCCATTTTCTTTAACCCCACATCAGGTATCTAGACACATTGGAAAAGATGCCCCTGAGCCTTCTCTTCTCCAGGTTGGACAATTCCAGCTCTTTCTGCTTTTTGTGTGTCAGATGTTCCATGCCCTTAACCATCTTTGTGGCCCTTTTCTGGGCCCACTCCAGTATGCATATGTCTTGTACTGGGAAGCTCAGCACTGGACCTAGATGCATCTCACTAGTGCTGAGCTGAATAAAAAGCTCGCCTCCCTTGACCTGCTGGCAACAATCTTCCTAATGCAGTCCAAGACACCATTGGCATTTTTTTTTTTTTTTTGCCACAAAAGCACTACTGGCTCATGTTCCACCTGGTGTTCACCAGTATCCCCATGTCCTTTGCTGCTTTCCAGCCTCTTGGCCTCCAGCATATGCCTGGGGAAACCCCTCTCCAGGTGTAGAACTTGTGCAACAAGCCAAAAGTATGGGTTCCATTATCAACCCTAGAGGTACATCAGTAATGACTGGCATCCAGCTGGACTTCATGTTACTGATCACAAACCACTGAGCTTGCATTTCATCCAGTTTTCAGAAAACCTCACTGTCTACTTCTCTAGTTTGTACTTCAGTTTGCCTTGACGATGTAGGAAACAGTGTGCCCTGCTGAACTTGACATAAGCAAGATCCTCTGCTCTCCCCTCATCCACCAAGCTCATTGTCTGGTTGTAGAAGTCTCTCAGGTTGGTTAAGCATGATTTTCCCCTTCATAAGTCTGTGCTGATCATTCCCAAGCACACTCTTATCCTTCGTATATTTGAAAAACATTTTCAGGAGGACTTGCTTGGGGATAGAGGTGAGGCTGGCCAACCTGTAATTCCTCAAATTCTTCTTGCCCTCCTTGCAGATGGGAGTGACTTTTGTTTTCTTCTAGTCCTTGGAAACATTTTCCAATCACTGTGACCTTTCACAGATAATTGAGCGTGGTCTTGCAATGACATCAACCCTCAACTTTTGTTTGTGCAGCTTGTCAGGCCCAATGGTCTTGTATATGTCCAGATTTTTTAAATGTTCCTTACATGACCCTTATCCACCCAGGGTACATCTCCCTGGGGTACAGCTCCAGACTTTCCCACTGGTCTGTGGGGCCCAGGATTCCTGAAGTTGGATCTTACCAGTAAAGACAGAGGTGAAAAAGACAGTGAGGACTTTGGCCGTTACAGTATCTTTCATCACCACTGTTCCCTCCAGCAATGGATTCATGCTGATGATGTATCTGTGGAAGCCCTTAATGTTCCTTGCCAGATTCAACTCCAGGTGGGCTATGGCTTGCCTAACCCTATCCCAGAGTGCTCAGGAATTGTCTCTATATTCCTCATGGGTCATATGACGTTGATTTCACCTGTTGTCTTTCATATTTTAGTTTTGTCAGGAGCTCCTTGCTAACTTATGAAGGTCTCTCAGTGCCCTGGTTAACTTCCTGTGTGGGTAATGACATCCTCTTTGACAAGAAAAAAGTGTAGGGTATGTAATTTCAGGGGGAATAGATTTACTATCTACAGCTTCCATAATACAACGGGATATTTATAAATTACATTTTGGGATTTTGATTTATGGGAATTGACTGAAAGGATAAATGTACACAGTTTTTATGAGCTGTACTCTTTTCTGCACGTTTCGGATGAATTTATCTCTTAGAGTTCATGCATCTTCCAGTGAAGATAAATTAAACTTGGCAATAAACTTTTCATATTCTGGGCTTACAGAGACAAAGCGGATCCTCTTGCCTTCTTGTATTACAGCAATCTTTTTCCAATTTATCCAAAACTATCTCCAACATCAAGTAACATCAAAATGTGTCTGGCTATTGTTAATAATAAAGCCTGAGTCAGCTGCAAAGAGGCAGATTTCAAAATCAATGAAGCTAAGTGGAGTGGGGAGGAGAAAAATAGTCCACTCAGCAGCTTTCTGAATTGCAGTCTGACATGGTTACTAGAAGACATAAATTTGTGGAGAGTTAGAAAGATAAAATGGTGAAACACCAAAAGCTTGATTGCAAAGTATTTGAACCAATCAGCTCAATTAGTTTTGTAATTAAAGTTTACAAAAAAAAGAAAAAAGTTGAAAGATGTGAGTTATTGTTACCAGCTTCATTGTTTTCACTATATATATGCTGTTCAATCTTTTTACGTAGTACTCAACCAGTTTCAAAAGGTGATAGCAGTGCTTCTGCTGTTTTTATTTTTAGGTCCAGCTCAGTGATGCTGAATCAAAGAATGGCTTGGATTGGAGGCGACCTTAAAGATCATCCAATTCCAACCCTCCTGCCATAGGCAGGGATGCCACTCACTAGATCAGGCTGGCCAAGGCCCCATCCAGCCTTGCCTTGAACACCTCCAGGGATGGGGCATCCACAGCTTCTCTGAGCAACCTCTTCCAGTGCCTCACTACCCTTACAGTGAAGAATTTGCTCCTAATGTCTAACCTAAATCTATCCTCCTTTAGTTTAAGACCATTCTCTCTTGTCCTATAATTATTTACCCGAGTAAAGAGTCCTCCATCCTTTTTATAAGACCCCTTTAAGAACTGAAAGGCTGCAATGAGGTCTCTCTGGAGCCTTCTCTTATCCAGGATGAACATCCCCATCTCTCTCAGTCTTTCTTCATAGGAGAGGTTCTTCAGCCCTCTGATCATCTTTGTAACCCTCCTCTGGACTCACTCTGGAGACTCTGATGCTAAAACAGTGTCTGTTTTCAAGATTTAAGTGGTGAACTTGGGTTACTTGCAGTTTAACAAATTAACTTGCTTCAAAGGGCAACAATAAAAGGAAACCTCTATATTTTATTATATATATATACATATATATATATGTATATATATATATATACACGAGGAGATTTGTGTAAGTTTTATATCAGCATGGTGCCAAATCATGCAAAATTGTATGTGAAGGGGAAGATCTGTGGATGTGTCTTCTCTTGGAAGTCTCCTTTTGAGAATTAAACCCTTTCGATTTCATTCTTCTTTCATATGTTTGCTTATACAGGTTACTGAATGCATTCTTTAATGCATCTAGTCTTACAGCAATCTAACTATGGCAGTACTTACTATTAACTGACCTGCATATTTATGTAGGATTGTGGTATTGACTATTCTATATAGTCACATAAAAGGAAATATCACTGTCTACTAGAGCTTATGCTGATTTTCTAGCATCAATTATCTCCTAGATCTCCTAGATTCTTGATAACATATTCTGATAGTAGGAATCCCACTTTAGTATTAGTGTGTTCAATATTGCAACTAACATTTACTGAAAATATTGGTTTCTTTCCCTCATTTCTGAATTAGAATTATGGCTCCTGATCCTGACGGGACTTTTGACTTTCGCTAGCTGTTCAGGGGAGTTACTACACAAAGCTTCACTTGACTGCCCAGGTAAAAGAGAGAAGGATGAGTACTTAACATAAAGTCTAGCTTGATGTTTGACTCTAAACAAGCAAAGTATATGGAGGCACTTTCATCATACAGTCTCTGTAGTGGTGACTGCAGAATCTTTTTGAAGAAAATAAGAAATCACTGTGCTTTTGCAAATCCAGCTTAAAAAGTCTCTAAATGTTCTTCAGGATTTTAACTTGCTTTAGGAATCTGTTCAGAAGACTGTTCTGAACAGAAGACTGTTCTGAAATTATTGTTTGCTGTTGAATTTTGGATGATGCTTGGATGATGCTCTTTCCAAAGAACAATATGCATAATATATACTTTACTATGACCTTCAGGTCTTTGCTTTTCAATATTATATATACCTGGGAGATACTTGTTGCAGAGAATAGAACAGTCTTTCATTGGCTTCACAAAAGCTTTAGCAGAGAGGAAATGCTTTAGACCAGTTCTGTTATTTAGAATCCATTTAAAATTTGGACCACAAATCTAGATTTAGTCAAAAGCTTGCCAGGCACAATGAAATAGTAATCCATTTGATTGCTGTGTAAAATGTTGGTCTGTAAATCCAAAAGCTACGTGAGAATCGGTGACTAAAGGCAATGCTCAGAATGCTAGAGGGGGAGGCTCAAAAGACATATGTTTTATTTTTGGCACTGTCTTCAATTTGCTGTCTGATGCTAAGCAAGCACAGTGTTCATACGTAGATCCTCAAAACTGCACTGAAATAGCTAAATAAGCAGTCTGATTTAGAGGAATCAATGTCTAAACTTAATAATCTCTTTCTGAGTTGTCAGAGGTATTATGAAGTATAATTAATGTACATAGAGCACTTCACAATCTTTTCTTTACCTGTCTACATCTTTATCCAGATTTTTATTTCATGCTGATGAAAGATTCTCTGTTGAAAGTAATTACTGTATGTATGAAGAGATGACTAAGAAAGCCTAATAGCATAATTACCCTTATCAATAGATTTTCTTGAGTGCAACTCTTTGTTGTCCTCCTTTGAAGACAGTTATGATTAGAAATGATTTTATTTGCATAATTTATCTTCTGAATAAGACTGTTTTGTGAGGACATAAGTGATAAAATAGCATTACAGAAGTCTGGAGGAAGTCTGATGCATTTGCCGTTGATTGAGGAAAACAGTTCTGCAGAAACTGAACCATTTTTCTTTGAACAAACAAAGCTTCAGGATACTCAGCCTGGCTCTTCCTCCTTCCCATCCTATTTCTCTTCCTCCTATTCAGCCAAAGTGACTGAGTGACCCTTGGGATCAGCTAAGAACTTTTGACTATGAAGATCATGGCAGAAAGTCAAGGGTTATATTGGGTTTATCTTAGGCCAGGGGATAAGCCCCTTTGTTCTCACAAGTGCTCAATAGTAAGCTGGAGGCAGTTGTGGCTCAGACCTCATGCTTGTTCTTCAAGGCCATGGTGGAAGTTAGCCCAGGATGCCCCTCTTACAGATTGTCATGTTGTGTCATTCTTTTTTTTTATTATTATTATTATTTTATTTTTTATTTTTTATTTTTCTTTTCCCGTATCACTTCATGCCATATTTTACCTTTGATACAGAGGATTTCAGGGATGGCATATGTACCTGAGGCTGCAAATAATTTGGTCATAGGCTTTCTCCTGGTGTTCATGCAATGCCTGGCAAAGCTCAGGCTCTTAGTACTTCTCCAGCATTATAGGTACTTAATAAAAATGAGACAGTAGTGTTTAAAGGGAATGAAAGTGGTCTAACCCAGTAGGCAGCTAAGCACCACACAGTCATTCACTTATTCCCATCTCAGTTGGGATGGGGGAGAGAATTGTAAAAAAAAGGTAAAATTCATCTATTGAGATAAAGACAGTTTAATAGGAAAAAAAAAAAAGGAGAATAATAAGAATAAGAATATACAAAACAGGTGATGCACAATACAATTGCTCACCAACCACCAACTGATACCCAGACAGTCCCTGAGCATCATCAGCCTCCCTATTCAATTCCCCCACCCACCCCCAGTTTTATTGCTGAGCACTATGCCATACGGTATGGGACATCGCTCTAGTCAGTCAGGGTCAGCTGTCCTGGTTCTGTCCCCTCACAGATCCTCATGCACCCTCAGCCTCCTCGCTGGCAGGGCAGCATGAGAAGCTGAAAAGTCCTTGGCTCTGTGTGAGCACTGCTCAGGAACTAAAACATCAGTGTGTTATCAGTGCTATTTTTCTCCTAAATTCAAACCATGGCACCATACCAGCCCCTATGAAGAAAATTATCTCAGCTGAAACCAGGATGTGAGTGAAGAAAGTCACACATAACGCTACTGTCTGCTGTACTCCCAGAAGTGGCTGTGGCTTAGCCCAGCTCCTTATTGCTGCATTTGATCATGGGCCAGGGCCAGACCCAGGGTTGTAAAAAGGCTGAACAAAAGATACTTGCTATATGTTTTATTCTTCAACTGAGTTCATAAAGCTTCTTATCTAGCTCTTCATATATATATATTATAATTTAGCTCTGTCCCATCATGCAGAAATAATTTATGGTGTGTTACTGAAATTTCAGAGGAGGATACTAAGGTAAGTAATACACTTTACAGCAATTAAAGGACAAACAAAACTGCTCAGGGGTATAAAATGCAAATAATTCCCAGATGTACGGTTAGTGACTGGGGTTATAAACAAAGAGACAGTTCCTATCCAGTAGAAGAAGAAGGCTACTAGAACAATGTGAGTGTATTTCTTTGCTTCCTTGACCTGGACTATGTGTCCTGATCAAGGAATTTTTTTTTTTTTTTATAAACAGCCTGCTTTCCAAGTTCACATCTTCTGGCTGTCTAACTGTCAAAGAAGGCAGCAACAGCCAAACACTTATTGGACCTCAGAGAACTCACAGTGGAGAAAAATAGATTAATTTCTGCAACTGAAGAAAAAGCTTCCTCTTTATTAAGCAGTGGAAAACAAACAAACAAAAAATTGTGATTTCCAAATAATACTTTTTCCCTTCCTATAACATTGGAAGTACTTCTATCTGACCTTAGTTTACTAAAAAATGTATTCATGTTTCCTTTTCTCTCTCAATAGGAATAACACCTTTCTGATTTTTTTTGCCAGTTATTTATCTCATGCAAAAGTCATATGGAAACTGGGCAGGTTTGGGGTCTGTTCCCTGGATTCCTTCAGGGTTTGTGTTTTATTTCAATAAGAATATGAAGTGTGTTAACAATCTGGAAAACGTGGTTCTTCTCCCAGAAGAACAACTGAATTGTTCCAAAATCTGTCTCTTATTTATTTACTCAAATACCGTTAGGAACATTTCCAGGTATTGAAACACATCTGTCTGTACTGAGAAATTGTTAGAACAGGTCTGTGTGCAGTTTTGACCTGGGGCAGCTGCCACTCTTCCAAATAAGTTTTGGATGTGTTTAGGGAGATAGCAAGGATCAGAGACTATTGCCAAAAGGCAATTTGGCCACAGCTGTCCCAGTTAGATAGGTTATTTAGTAGTTAGGACATGAACAGCCTCATGTCAGAGAGTTCCAGAGAAAGGCACAAGAACATTTAATGTATGGGTCTAAAAGTCACCTCAAGTCCTCAGCTGCACCATGGCTCTGTTTTGGCAGGATTCAACAGCCTGGGAACTTGGACAGTGTCCTGGGAAGAAGGAGGTGTGGGTTTGAGCTTTGTAGAGTTCATATGAATTTAACGAATGTGATTCTTCATTGGACAGTCTATTCAAAAACTGCCACTGACTCTACTAAGTTTTATATCTACTTATACAGCAAAAGGATCAGCCATTGTATTTCAGTATGTTGCTTTTTTTTTTTTTCCAAATGTTTTCTTCATTATAGAGCAGTGAAGCCAACTTATACATTTATTTTAAAATTTAAATTAAACAGTATAACAATGACTTTAGATGCTTCAAGATTATTTTTTTTTATAATCTTCTGTTGTCAGAACACTACTGATAAATCTTCCTATGTTACTTGACATTGATAAAACCTCAGCTGGGTGTCTATATTTAACTTTGAGCACAACATTTTAAAAAGGATGTGGACCAAGTGAATAGAAGAAAGGCAACAAGAAGGGTGATGTTTTCTAGACCTCTCAGCAATGAAGAAAGATTGAAAGGATTGGATTTTAGAATGGAGAGAGAGAGACAGACAAAAGTCTTCAAATGTACTAAGGTCTACAGCAAAGACAAAAAAAGAGCAATCCAATCCCCACTTCTGTGCTGAACAAGGCAGGAAACAATGAACTTAAATTTCCAGAGGGCAAATAGAGTACCAGGTAAAACTTTGTAACAAAAGGGCAAGTAGGGCTCTGGAATGGATTGATTTGAACTGCTGGGGACTTTCAACAAGAACTTCTCAAATGCTTCCAGGCAAACTGCTATCAGGAATGACCTGGGATAGCCAGGCTTGCCTTGTGCTGAAGGGATCCATTAGGAGGTCTTGACCTTCTTTCTTTTTCTATGACTTTGACTTGTTTTTCTTCTATAAGGTTAGAATAATAACGAATTAAAGTCAATATATTTCCATCCATTGCAAAACATTTTTGAAGGTGTTTGTTGTTCTTCGTTGTTGTTTATTTATTTGTTTGTTTGTTTCACCATCTCTTTGGCTTCAAAATCCTCCAATCTGTCTGAATACATTCTCTTTAGGGATTGACAAAATAAAATAAGATTTCAAGGTATATGTTTTGTATGTTTATGTATTTATCTCTCTTCAAAAGATTATCATCTTAATAGGTTATGCTGTATTATTCATCTGAACATGCATTTACCCTATGCTAAGGAAAGGCAGGTTGTGAATTTGATAATGAGGACATGCTCTTCCTCTGGACATTGTCTTTGAATTTTCTCTTAGCTACCGTCAGCTCTCTTGCAAGATGTTGTTGTTTTTATTGTTGTTGTTGTTGTTATTATTATTATTATTACTATTATTATTTACGATGCTGGAAGTTTAATAGTGTAGTCTTGGGTAGCACATAGGTTCCTGACCATAGCAAGCTTAAAGAAAGAGTGTGAATCTAAAAACAGTTGCAAAAATACAATTGGTGGAGATTGTTCACGGTAATTTTTACCTGTATTGTCATAAACTCCCCATATTGAAAGATTTTAATGTGGAAAAAAAAATACTGGTTAAAGTACAGTGTTTAAATGTTTATAAGGCAATATTGTGTACAAGACCTTGGCACTGTAGCAAATTTCTGGAAATCTGTCTGCATCTCATTAGTTCCACCCACTGATGCTACGGACATAACAAAAGCTGCAATGGACAAACAGACGCTCCTCATTCTGGTGTTTAGACAAACTAATACCACACACCAAAAGAAGTACACGGCAAAAGATCAGATTCCTCCCCACTGCAGATCTACTTTTCTTTCTTTTCCTTTTTTTTTAAATATAATTTCAAAATCCAATATTTAATCTGTGCCCTATTAATTAGTAGCAAATACCTCATTATACATGGAACATCAGTAAAACCCTGTCACCTTGAATTATGTAAATATCTACTTGAAGGCTGCTGTCTCTTCTGACTTGGGGCAGAGGCTAGGTATTAAACATTTGCTAGGCCTCGGCTCCAAAATCCAATGCATGAGGAACTAAGTGATCAAAGTGTCTGCTTAAGGAAAGCCCAGGTGGCTGAGACTGGAACAAAGGAGATGACAATGGAACTTGTTCTAGTTACATTCACAATAAAATATTTTGGCAAAATTGGAAATTAATGTCTTTGAATAATTTTGCAGAGCCTGACCCCAAAACGTGCAATTTTGACCTCCTTAGGTTCCAATATGATATGTGAAACCCTAGAAGTCTCCTAAAACTGTTCTTTCATGAGGTTTCTTGCACATAGAGAGAAGTCTGCAAAAGGAAACCGTCCTGGGTCTGACTGCTTCCTTCCAAAAACCTCCTTGATGTAACTGGCAGGACAATAGAGCAGATGATTTGTTTTTCTATAGTTCTTCCCTAATGATCATACAAACTAATTGCAGTTTCTCAATGATTTGCCTTTAGTAGCATTCTGCACAAAATAGACAAGAAGACAAGTGACAAATGACAACAAATGTGTCTTTCTTAATCCCTTCATGGTTTCCCTCTTACTTCTTGGCTACGGCCCTCAAGAACATGGGTTGTTGTGTTGTGCTGTGTGGATGGCTCCACTGCTCCTTGTATAACTGGTATAATGGTAAATTAAGGAGTTGGTAAACTTACTGGATTGCTGAAAAGGTATATGATTTCTTGGCAAATTACATGTGAATTAGCTCTGTTTATCATTTTTTTTCCCCTGGGATTGTGACAACCTGAAAAAAGATGTCATTCATGAAAAGGGTTCATCAAATCACAAATCTCATTAAGACAGTCTGAGTGACAGCAGGTTACTGTGAACTGAAAGAGCATAGCTTTTCCTTCAGCACACTTTCCATTAAAAATGACATGCGAGATGTGAAAAGAGTCACAACACAAACCATAGGGAATATACTTGGTGTAAAAGCATACCAACAATCAGGAAAATCTGATTCTGAGAATAAAATATACAACATGTGCAAATGGAGGATAGGCTTTTAAAGCCCATTCAGGTATGTATAGTCCCCAGAGCATCTAGTTGTTTTTCTCATCTTCTACAGAAGTAGGATGCAACAGTACATAACAGAGCTGTTGGTAAGTAACTATATCAAGACTCTGTTGAAGATGATGTGTGTCCTTGTCAGTCAGGAAGAGACTAAAGTTACTAAATAAAGAAATGCAAAGAAAGTAATGATTTCTATCCTGCTTCCATTTCTAAAGGCTTCTTGAAAGATATTTTGTCCTAGGGGTAAAAAAAAAATAAATATTGTAGGCAACTTAGGTTACATTTTCCTCATGAATCTAATCAGCCTAAGGCAGAAGAAAATATGTTTTGGAGATGCTTGAAAGAATGGGAACGTTACAGGAGAAATCTGCAGTTAGGAACAAGAGTTTCATGAACATGGACTAGGGAAGGCTTGTTTATTTCAATAAAGCAGAATAAAGAAGAGTTCTGAGAAGATCCATGAGAAAATCCTAGTCAAATTGTTTATTTCAGAAGGTGGGTGTCCCTGCAGACAGGAATGAAGCATGGACAGAAATGCCATGGTTACCTGCTCAGACCTTAACCAAGATCCAGTTCTAGAGACAGAGCAGTGTGGGCTTCTGTGAGGAAGGAAACATGCAGTTTGCTTGCCAAGTCACAACGCTAGCTTTACAACAGGCTTGTGTTTAAAACCCGTGACAGCTGGAAGTGGAAAAATCAGCCAAGAAAATAACAGCTTTTGCTGCCTGCTGCCAGCTTCCAGGCACAAGAACCGCCTGGTCCCTGGGTTGGCTCTGTAAATGCTGTGGTGACCATAGGACACTTTCTTGCAAAGTACATCTATGGCTGTCTTTGTGCAAAGGTATGACAAGCAGGGGCTGTGATGTGGTTTTAGTACTCATATGGAAGTGTATACACCTTGGTATTTTCCCAGTACTGCTTGCTTCCCAAGGTGGTAGAGGAGCCCCTGGGTAGAAGGAGGAAAATTTGAATGCAGCAGCTGACAGTGAGTGGTTCAACCTCACGTGCATTTCTCCTTGAGCCATGGAGCTGCCAGTGCTTACACGCTCTGTGTGTGGTTACCAGGCTCCCTGCCAACATGTTAATAGGTGTCCTAATTCCGGGATATGCTTTCTGCTGAAGGAGTTGGCTTTGGATATGTTCAGGTGATGCAGAAAAAAATGATATTGGTATCTCTGGAGTGAGCGGGATTTTGTACAGAATTTGCTGGCTTGGAGAGGAGTTGAATTCTAGAAGGCAAACCAAGCAATGGCTTTTCTGAGAGTAGGACAATCTGAGCTGTTGCACTTTTGATTTCAGCCTGGTGCTAGACCAGACTGCTGAGCTTGCTACTGTCTCTTCCCACATGGCCACAGAGAAACCTATGTGTGTGAGAGAGAGCCCTGATGAGCTGCCTGGGGGCAGAGTAACTCTTGTAGAGGATTGATAGGGCTAACACAAGAGGACTTGAGCTTCAGAAGAGAAGTGGAAAGTTGGATAGGCACATTCCTTAATGCATTCCTACACTTACAAATGAAAGACTGCAAAGGAAGCCACTTGCTTTCTCTCTTCCCTCTGTATCTCACCTGGATTCAGTGTTTCCCTCCCTTATTCTGTGGTTCAATGACGTGTAGTTCTGTGAGATCTTCCAGGTTCAGAGGAATGAATATTTCTGCAGCAGTTTCAGGATGAATGTGTCTGAGACCACTTTATTGTAAATGTAATACATTTTCTGTTGGATAGAATAGAATAGAATAGAATAGAACAGAACAGAACAGAATAGAGATTAAATATATTCTTTTAGGAAAGGAATTGCTATACAGATGTATTTTCTGTCTTTGGAGATCTGGAGCCCTTTGATTTCAGTTGGGTGTTGTTTTTTTTTTTTATGTTTAGGTCTCCTAATTTGTGTCATAATCTGATGCTTTCTATATGAAAATATCATATCATTTATATTAAGCTTAGAGTATTCCTGGGAGCCGTGTTTGTACTGGTAATATTTCTTTTCAAAATGAGTGAACTGAGGAACAAAGAAGTTGCATTAACTAGTCTGAGCCATAAACACTGAGTACGTGTCAGCTGAATTTCATGTTCCTTTCCTTCATAATTCTCTTCTTCATTGGGAATTAATTAAATGGACATAGATCAACTTTTGTCAAAAGTACAGATCCCTATGCATAGGTAGCTCTCTGCATTACAGCAACCAAAAGAGGATACATTGGTATGAACCTACATCTGCTGCAGTTATATAGATAAGATTTGGAATAAGTCTAAATGATTCAGAAAATTTGTATCAGAATGATGACAAAATCAGAAAACTGTAGCTAAAAAGTGATTACTAGTTTCAACAGAACAAGATAATTCCAAAATTAAGGAAAACAAAACAAAACAAAACAAAACAACAAAACACCTTTTTTATTATAATCCTTTTGTTTCCATAAAAGTTGTCAGTCATTTTGGTTTATAGAATCAAATATTCACTGAAACAGCAGAAGATAATATAGGAGCTGTGATTGCTAGGTAATCCCCCAACCTTGCAGAAGGTGGTGTTTTTATAAGACATGGTGGGACCACTCACCAGGTCACCAGAGCTGGCAATGCTGCAGAGGAATG
Organism: Anser anser; assembly: GCF_964211835.1. Taxonomy (NCBI): domain Eukaryota; kingdom Metazoa; phylum Chordata; class Aves; order Anseriformes; family Anatidae; genus Anser; species Anser anser. The sequence continues at coordinate 65,552,437 of NC_139724.1, forward strand.
ATCAGACTATAATACTGTACTATTGCATGACCAGACTATATAATACTGTACAGGAGAGAGAGGAACCACTTGGACAGGACCCTATGGGGTAATTGCAACTAGTTCCAAGAATATGGGAAAGTTCCTTTCTATTTTTGGCACCAAAGAGCTGCCAGATGTGGAGGACTCATGTCCTGAAGATGCTGAAGGGACCCATGACTCTTGAACTACTACCATCTGGAAATTTTATTAATCTCTGTAGCTCAGTATATCAGTTGTGTCTTGGAAGCATAGCAATCTGTCCAAACATTGAATAAGCTTTCTGAGCCACTGCCTCACAGCTTACATTCTCATAACACAGAAACAGTATTTAAAAAAGAATCCACTAATTTTGTTAAAGAAATTGTTTTCAGTAAAGAAAAATTCTCCAAGTAGAAACTTATACATTGCCGAATCATGCAGACACAGCAAAGTTTGCATTGCCATGGAAACAAAGCTAAAGATGGTTTATGCTGTGAAAAACAACTTGAAAGTGCCTGTGAAAAGTTTGTAAGAATCACACCTTTTGGGCTGATCTTGAAAGACATGATGTAACACACGCATCTTGGGTTAGAAGGCCGTTTTTATTTATTTATTTATTTATTTTTCGCCGAGACAAGATACTTTCACCTCTATTCTTACAAGTCTGACATCAAAAACTATCAGCATACATATATGAGCTATATTTCTGCCAGTACACAGTTATACTCCTCCTTTAAGAAAAACAAGAACACAAGAAAACAAGGTTCCTTCCATGGCCATCTAATAAAAGAACTTCTAAGTCAGGATAGAATATTGATCATAATACATTTTCTATGAGTCTAGCTATTCATAATAGAGTTTTAAAATCTAGTACCTAGTGTTTAAACAAAACATACTTTATACATTTGGCTAAGCTGAAATATCATACCTTGCCAAATGAAAAAAATGCTTTCTAACCGTAGTTTTCCTAGCAGCTCTGTAGGTATGTAAGGCATGCAGTTCATTTCCTGCCAAGGCTGAGAAAAATGGGTAGGTCTGAGACAATATTGCTAGTGTGCTTGAAAAATATTTTAGCAGTTAATGTTGTAGCTGACTGTGTGTATATATTTTGACTCTTGGTTTCTGTGAAAATTTCCCAGGTACAACTTTGGGTCTGACTCCATTTTAGCTGTCAATTTCATCCGAGGTCTCAACAGAATTTTCCAGAGCACTACAGTCATCGGTGAGGAACACCAAGTCCTGGAGAAACAAAAGAGATGGCTAATGTTGTAAGGAGGAACACAGAAGATAATATAAGTTTGAGAAACTCAGGCCCTGATCAGCCTTTGCTGAAGTCAGGGGACGGGATGGAGATGGAGGGAGGTAAAAGCTGTGTTCCTGTTGATGCATCCTGACTTACCCTTCTACAGTAGGAGATCATAATGGTGTACAGGCTACGGGCTTTTTCCTTCAGATCACTCACTTCAACCACTCTCTCACATCTGGGGTAGGCCACAAAATCACGGAGTTTTGTCAGCACACAGTAATTCTGCAAAGCATGCAGAAGAAGTACTTGTAACAGAGCACAAATGGAGATTTATGTTCCTGGTCCACCACTTTCAAAATTCTTATTGCCTCTCTGGGAACCTTGAATTCCTGCCTCTGTGTATGTGTAATCTATGTATCCTTTAGTGAGGAAAATTTACCATCGATATTTCGTAACAAAGACGCTTGGTCCAAATAAGTGCTCAAAAAATTTCACAAGCACGGTTTTGGTCTGCCAACTTCTTTCTCACGTGCTTTAGGAGACAGCTGTGCCAATACAATCACATCTGCTCCTGCAGTTGGTGGGGTACCTGCAATATAGATGCACTACATTCTTTTTAAGAAAGTGCCTCATTTAGCTGGTGAACAAGATTATCAAGGTCTTACACACAATTCCTCAGTTCCCATACAATACTGTGAGCACCAGTCAGAATTTTTCTGAGTAAAAATTTTCATATTTTTACCTCATATCTTGCATTATTAAAATAAAACAGAGACAATATTAATTTTGTAGTGTCTTTGTAAAGCAGGTAGATAAATATTCCATCTTTTATTTTAAAGCAAAGAAAACCAAGGCACATTGCTTTGCAATGAGGAGAGGCATTGGCAGCTCCAGAGTCAGGATCTGAATGGTACTGACTTGCAAGACTTGACAGTGTAATTGTCTCCAACAAAACATGTCAGGGATTTCTTGGTTGGTCTTTTTTTTTTTTTTTTTTTTTTTTTTACCTTTTAGTCATTCAGTATAGCATTGAGAATAGCAACAAAGTATGTCAGATATCACAGATATAAACTACACATGCAGGAGACTATTTTGTCTTTGCTGGGAGATGATACTGATGTCTTTTCTCAGTATTTAACTTCCATATCCTCAAGAATACTTTTTCTTTCTGGATTCAACAAGTGGCTATTTAAAACAGGAAAACAGGCAAAGTATCCGTATCCTTCTGTTAATTAAAGCTGCAGGCTAGAAGCTACATACAATATAAAACAAAGTAGGTAAATTAAATGAAAAGAAATATTCTGAATTTTCTCTTTTAAACTATTATTCCAAGCTTTGTTGTGCACATTTAACTTCTGAAAATTTTCTGTCACAATAAATAATGTATAAATGATAATCACTTCAAAATATTGATTTCCTCATCTTTGTATTTTTAAACTAGTAAAATCTCAGAAGCTCCACAGGGATTTTCATAAGATTCAAAATGTGTTTTTCTCTTTTTTTTAGTGACTCATCTTTCTAGTTAATTAAGCTTTTAAAAATTGGTTTCAAACTACTCTTCTGGGGCACAAGCTTAAGAGTTATGCTCTCTTCTAAGAGTTATTAGCTGTTTCTCCTGCACAACGGTAAGACAGAAATGTGAAAACTTACGTGGATGTCCAAGTACAGCCTGGGCAGCGTCTCCACACATGGGTCCTGCAGGAAAGAGGAAAGACCTGTTACAATTCTGTTTTGAGAGCAACTTGTATCAAAAGCAAGCAACCTGCAGTGTCTTTGCAGGAACAGTTTTTATGTAGACTCACCGCAGCCTTGGAGGTCTGCAACTCCTTAAAAGACTCTGTGATTTCTTTGCTCAGAGACAACACCCTGGAGTAGCAAGTTGGAGGGGCTGCACGGGCTAGCAGGGCAGCAGAGAGCAGAGCGATCAGGCTCAGCAGCATCTTCATTGTGGCGAGCTCGTCCAAAGGAGGAGGAAGGGAGGCAGAAATCACCGTTAGTGGTTAGGCAGCTACTGGTAAGCGTCAAAGGGTGAGTTTGACAAGTCAGCCCCCAATTAAATAGTCTCCTGCATCAATGGAAAAAAAAAAAAAAAAAAAGTCTGGGGGTGGTCCGAGGAGCAGCTTACTGCTGTTTTAAATTTCCTGCCAACCTATGAAGCAAGGCTGCTAGCACTTTCCTGCCCAGGAGCAGGGTAAGGAGGGAACAAGGATAACAAAAACAAACACTACTGGCACACTGCATTCCAGAAAGAAAATAACCAAATGAACATCTTAAGCAAGAGGAATATGTGTAAGAAACAGCATGGAGTTAGCAAAGGACCATAGGCCTCGATCCTGTATGTGTTTTGGCACATAAGACTCTTTCTTGAAAACATAATGTACAGCTGTGCAGCTTCATAGGCTGCTTATGAGAGGTATCCTTCCAGCACTGGTATCTTACACTGACAGTACTAATCAGTACTTAGCAGGTCTGAAAGGTTGTTGCTATAAAGGAAACCTCGCAGATTTTGTATCATTTCCCCTTTTTAACCTATGCAGCCACTCACTATTTCTAAATCAAAAAAATAATATTTCCTATGACTGGGGAAACTTGTATATTTACACATTTGTGGTCTCAAATAGAATTAATACATCTCTGTATGGCTGTCGTAAATGTATATGTATAAACACCATTTTGCTTTCTCAGCTGGATTTATGAGGCTTCTTTCTTTTATTAGATTCCAGATGGAGCCAAGACATCCAGATGCTGGGATGCAGGCGTGGGGCTGAACATATGTTGTTATATATTAATTGTCCTGTAAAAAGGCACTACCTTTGAATGAAGAACTGTTTATTTCACAAGTTATCCTCCCCCATCTTCCCCAACCCCCCCAAAAGTCAGCAAAATCCAGCGTCTTTCAAATTCATGTTCTAGCTTGGTATAAACCAAAATAGGAAAGTATCTGATAGAGGATGTAATCCCTTGGCATTGAAGTAGTCCTGCAAGGTTCATCCGAAGACAGGGGAAGGGGAAATGACAGAATACCAGTAAGAGAAAGGGGCTTTCCACCCGCCATTTTTGGAGACAAAATCAGAGTCTTGAAAGCAAGCTTTGCGAAAAGAAGAATTCTGTATTTTGCAGAGGACTCTGACTGAAATCCCCCCAAATACCTGGAGGAAACAGGGAAATAGAGCTGTATTGTACTATCTTGTAATACATTTCTTTGCTTTTATAAAGTATGATTTGTTTAGTAATATCATACTTCTGAAGGGCAATGTGATAAATACCCAGTGAGGAAAGAAATACTTCAACTGCTGGGAGTCCTGGCAGTGGGGACTTTAGGACTCCCCTTGGTAAATGAGCTGCTGGGTGTTATTTTCAGGAAAGGGAGTTGCTTAAACAAGTGAATTAAGAGGTGAGAGGAAGACATAAAACCTTCTATCTTTGAAAACAAGATGACCCAAAGCAGTTGGATCATAGATCTGAGCACAGCTACCTACTGCATGCCCAAGGAAAGGATGCTTCTTTGCATGAGTGTTGCCCATAAAGAAACAGGCTCTTAATCTCCATCTCATTACTGTAAAGAGTAGCGGAAGCTAGTGGTGAAATATTATCCTTCTATCTTTTTCTCATTTGGCAAGCTGCTAAAATGTAGCCACTCTGCCAGAAGAGCAGTCTTCTGAGCAGCATAAATGCTCTCTCAGTACAAGAAGTCAGCAATCCAACTGCTGCTCAGGGTGTCTTCAGAATGAAGCATTTCCTTTTTCTTTCTTTCTTTATTTTTACTGTGAGCATTATTCTCTCTCCTGATATTTTACCTACGCTAAGCCTATGGGGAATATTTAATTTCAAACCACAGTAAAATACTGTGGATCATGTTCTAACAGAGGTATCTGAGCGCCTGTGACAAGCCTGGCCTCATGGCCACTTTCTCTGGAGTCATATGCCATCAAAACTACTATCCAAGTCCTGCATATTTGCCAGATTCAGGCAGATGAAAGCTGTTTAAAAGCCCCTTTCTTTAGGGTGGGCTAATGTTAAAGTTGCCAACAGTGTTTTGGAATTACTTTATAAACTGAGCTATGCATTGGTTGCCTAGGGTGAGGGAGGCGAGCATGTAGCATCCTGTGGCCTAACACAATACCCTGTCTCCCAAGTTGGGGTGCAAGCCCCACGCTACAGAACTCTTACCCAGTGGTCACATCCCTGGGAGCCTGGCATAAGTGCTGAATGGCACCTATTGCAGTCAGAGCCCTCAGCTCCAAGAAGACATCCAGGGGAGGGAAAGCCCAGCTCTTGCATAGCACTGAGGGCTTATGATTTTTGTCCCAAAGAATGGTCCCGTACTGAGGTAGCCACAAAGGGAAGGGAGAGGAAAGGTCTGTCACCCACCAGACATGCAGCGTGCATACCCATGATGATCCTTTTCTTGAGAGCTGAGATTTTCTCAGCCCCGTGCACTTGTAGAGATGCTTCGCTACTAGCAGGCAGGGAAATGACCCATCGAGGCTTCTGCTGCAGAATGAGGAAATACGACTTGCTGAGCTACCAAGATATTGGTACAGAAAGCAAAGCAAGGGATGGATCCAGACCTTACCAAAATATTTAACCAACCAACCAAAAAAACAAACAAAAGTTTCTCTGCTTTGTGAAGGGGCAAAATTGTTGGATTAATTTGCCCTGAAGTTTTTGCTCAGCTACAGCATTCTCATATTCAGAAATATTAGAAGGGATTTTTTTTTTCATTCTTTCAGAAAAGAGCTATAAAAGAAGGACTAGAGTTTAATATCTTCACCTAAATCTTCCTCTCTCTGGACCAGATTTCATGCATAGTTGATTCTGACCCAGATGGATATTTTCCATGTCTCCTAGCTCATCAGCACTTCTGCTGCTGAATATGCAATTCAATTCAAAAAAGGCAACATTTCTTCTCAGTTATCTTCTATTTGTAGCTTATCAGCTTATCCCTGAGCTCTGAATATGTTCAGTTTATGGTCCACATATGGGCAAATAACTTCTCAAGAAGCTTACTGATGGCTTCAGGAAAAATCACTAGTGACACCAGGCATTGGGAGTCTTTCAGTCTCTGGCACCTGATACAACTCTGAACCAGATATGCAGTTACTAAAGGCCTTGAATTTCCAGACACTCTTTGTGGTGACTGTTTTTATCCTGTCACTTATGAAAAGTCACTTATTAATTCTGGTGCATATCCTGCCTTGGGCAGAAAAGGTCCTTAATGGGGAGACACAAGCTGTTCTTCACAAATGCTAATAGGATCTGAGAGGGGATATTCAAAATGGACATGGAAATAGCCCTGAGAGCTACAGTACAGGAAGGGACAAAGTGCAAAATATGTTACAATTACAACTCTCCTCAGGATCGCATCTATGGAGAAGCTGCTATTTGCAGCCCTTCTAGTCTGTGGGGTGATGTCAAGGCTAACATTAGAAGGGAGCACAGCAGGAGGAAACCAGTACCACCATATCTGGGATGACCACCACAACATGGACATCTCCACCACGGTCATAATTTACCATACTCCTCCTACACGAGGGCTCTGAGGGCTGAGAACACACTCATACTTTCTGAGTTTAATGTCAGCTCATGAAGCTGATGATGTCACCACAGCTTCTGAGAGCTATTTACAGTGCATTTATTTACTCTTTTTTACAAGGAATATTCCACAGCAAAAGCTGAGACACAGGCTGAGAGAGAAACTAGAAGCCTATCATGACATAACTGTACACATTTTTTTTTTTTTTAATTTTTGAGCTGTGTTGTTCTCTTACTTCCAGGTTACTGAGAGCTCAAACAATAATATTTTTCTAAAAGTCAAAGGACTCACTATGCACTCAGAAATTCCTCCTGTGTTTGAACAGTGTACCCAGGCCTCCACCAACTTTTGACAAAAGCTCTTTCAAGTTACTGCCTTCCTAATACCAAAATCCACTTGTTTAATGAAAATGTTTATTTTAAAATAGTTGGGGTTGCCATGAGACACTTCATGAAACCAGCTTCTGATTATATTGAAAAATAGGAAAAGAAAAGCAAAACAGTGCTTTACAGAGAAAGCCTTGTGTGTATTTAGGAAGTGATTCAAAGCCCATGGCTGAGCTTGCTGTTGTGGTAAAGGTGCCACTTCTTGCTTCAGAGCAGAGCTGAACTGCCACGTGAGCTTCCAGCTCAGCACAAAAGAGGTGTTCACAGCCTTCTGGGAAGGTCTGGAACTTTGGCTAAGACCCTGTCTCGTTTTTCTCACTGTTGTCTGTGCATTATCCATATTGCACTTTGTAGAGTCTCGTTGTAGACATCAGTACAGAATTTGGGGTATGGGTTGTGTAGCCTCACACATTGCCCTGGTGCAGATGGCAAGATGCATAGAGCAGCACAGTGTGACCACATTTTAAGCTGGGATGATTCAACGTGTCTCCTTCAGGCAAGCAACTCTTCCCTACAGGTAGCTCAAGTAGCTCAGCCGAGCTGCAGGTGAAGGACAAGGCAGGCAGGACCTCAGTGCTGCTGCTGGGCTGGTGCTGCAACACCACTTCTCTACGATTGCTAAGCACAAGTCCTCTTTGTTCATTCAGTGGTATGGGATTCTTTTTTTCTATACAGCTGTTATTTTTCAAAATGTACATGTATATTGAGGAAACAGACCCCAAAGCCTGTTCTTAGACAAAGAACCATTGCATTAGAGCAGGGCTGGGGCAGCAAGCTCCTGCTGTCCCCTGGGTGCAGTGTCAGCATGGTTCCCAGGATGGCCCAGAGATGTCCTCATGAGCTGCTGTCATGGCAGTACAGTTATCACCTGGGCTTATCTGGGTCCCAGCTCCTGCCTGTGTAATGGGGATGATGGCACTTCCCTGGGAGGCTTTGAGAATGTGGCCATTAACGACAGGGAGACAGGAGATTATGTGGTTTTAGCCCTGCCAATGATACTCTTTTCAGTGACTGCAAGGCTTGTTGATTCAAGTAGTGCAGGGTTTAGAGCCTTAAGCCTTCACTGCCTTGCTAAGAAAAAGGCAGTTTTACCTCTAAGTGGCTCACAGGCATCTCCAATGCAATAACAGGGATGCTTTCAGCAGCAGAGCATGCCTCTGCCTCCATCTGGGTTTTGATGGCTCACATGTGTGAGCTATCCTAAATTACAGCCTCAGAAGCAGGATGTTGGGAAGAAACCCTTGTTCAGATTTAGAGCAATGTTCAGCAGTAAAAGCAAGTTATTCATGCTTCATTCTTCTCTACCCTTCCTTCCCCTTTTCTCTCCACTTACACATGCAAATGTGGCAGATAGCTCCAGGTCTTATCATTGCTGGTCAGCATTCCACCCTCTCTAATTACACTTGCGATGAAAAATGATGTCAGCTAGCAAGGAATGCATCAGAAGCCATGTGACTAAGCATATTCATCTACCAAATTTATCTGCCATACCAACCCACTGGGGAATTCCAGGGCTGAATCAAGATGACATCTGAGCTATCTGTTCTCAGAGGGTGTCCCTCCAAGGAGCTCTTGTCTATGACATGGTTAATCTGTAAGGAAATGAAGAACTTCATTTTCTAGGACAGGTATTCCTGCACCTTTCCTGCATTATGTTGCTAGAAGAAAATAAATGGATGAGACTGAAAGTGCAGCCCTTAATAACAACCCAGTCCAAGCCAAACAGGAATCCAAAGAGACTTCTCTGCTGAGCTACAGCCTGCACAGGAGCATTTCAGTAGCTCCTTAGCATGCTGGCACACTCAGTTTTCTATTTATTCTTGCCTAGAAACCTGCAAACGTCAAAGCTTATGTTGCTGTGTGTATTTCTAGACAAAAACAACAGCTCTTCCAGCAGACTAGCACAACTGCAAGGTAAAATAAATTCTTGTCTCAGCTGGCTGAGAAGGGAAAGCATGGGTCCATATAATACAATGCGTCTCCATAGTTCTGCTTTCGTTTCTATACAGCGCTTTTCACATTTTACGGTTAAGTATAATGGAAGAAATCCTTCCCCCACCAAAATCAATGACACAAGTCTCAGACTCCTTCAGATCCACAATCTCACCCTAGATTTAAACTTACATTCACTCCATCAGATGCATTATTTCTCCTTTCTCACAGAAAGCATTACCTTTCAGAGTCCTGTCTGTTGGAGATATGACACAGGTTCAAAACCATCTTTGTCAGTGCCCTAAAACCAAACAACACAGCAAATACCCTGTACAGCTGTAAATACTCTTCTGTGGCACATAGTTTTATGAATAGTGTGATATTGTTGATGATCTGCTCTATTTGGTAAAATCTAAAAGTGATAAAAATAAGTGGAGTTTCATTCTGTTTAAGAAAATTAGTAAACTTATTAATCATTATATTTATGTTTTGTCTTGCCTTGAAAGAAAGAAAAAATAATTATCTGAACATGTCAGAAGCACAGACTGAGTTTCAGATGCAATTATCATTTAAACCTGAATTTCATTCTTCATTGTGACTTCTTTTTTAAATTTTGATAAAAATAGAAAAGGAAAAATAGTCTCCTTCTGCTTCTGAACCATATGCAATGAATTCCCAGATGACTAAATGTCTTTATGAGTGTGTTTTTACTTTGTGTTTGTTTAAGTTAGGTGGCTAAGTAAAGAAACAGTTGAAGATATGTGAAATGTAGCTCCATCCATGCCCAAAATGCTCTAGCTGGGCGTGCCAGCTAGGTGGAGGTAATGTTCAGCAGGTACTTTGGAGAACATCTGCAAGTATGAGGTGCCAAACAAGTCCCCTCCTACCTGCACAGCTGGTTCATAGGTGGCTTCCCAGAGAGGACCTGTCCATTGCCATCGCGTGTTAACCCAGCACATTTTGACTTGGGGTGTCCAGAGTAGCTGGTGCCAGGAAAGGAATCGATGTTCATGGTCACAGGCTGGACAAAAGGAGTCAGATCCTAGGGTGGCTTTGGGGACTTTCTCCACACCAGTGTACCTACTCACATGCACACTTTTAGAAAGTTTGGGTTTTCCATTATAATTATTCCCAAAACAAAAGAGAAATAACGATACAAACCTGACACAGTTGTGTCTGCACTGAGGGACTGCATGTATAGGAATATTTTGAGTGACGAATCACTCCAGTTGCAGTGCTATGCCTTTCATGGGCAGAACAAGACACCATATTTAACACAGATACTTTTAATTTGGGACCATTAAGCTAATTTCCATTAGAAGACTAAGCAAATTAACATTTATTTTCCTCCTTTCTATTTGGCTGCTGCTTTTTCTTTTTGTTTTGATTTTTTTGTTTGTTTGTTAGTTTGATGTTTTAGAAGGGTCGTGGCTGGGGAAGTGAGAACTTGGCTGGATTTAAAATGTAAATGCAATTCTATCAATCTTTCCCTCTGCTAATAGGCTGCCTGGGCATTTTAAGGGCATATAGTGAAAAGGAAACTGTGACTGCTAAAGAAAAGCCAGCCCCCTGCTGTTCCCGTTCATATTTATTTCACAATCAGCCCATTGAAATGGTGTGATTCACACTCTGATGCTGTCGTTGTCTAGCTGGCAAAGTCACTGGTGAATTTAAAGAAGTTTCCCAAGCTGAAATCCAAGCAAACTGCATTTGGGGCAAAAAGCAATCTTATCAGCAATGAGAACTAGTGAGTCACTGCAGTGATCTCTCTTGCTGAGAGCTGAGGCTACTCTTGCAAATGAGAAGCTCTTGTGAAATAAGAAGCTGTCTTCAAAAAACTGTGAGAAACGTGTTGCTTTTGAAATGTAAAGTGTCCTTCTGATATACATATACATAGAGTATACAAGAGTAAAGTCATGCTAAAGTTTGCAGAGGTGATTTAAATGTTCTTTGTTACAACATTGTTCCTCGAGTGAAATAGCCCCAAAAGGGTGAGAGCATGTGTGAGTGCTCAAGAGGAGAAAAGACTGCCCAATTCTCCAATAACCTTGTGTAAATATTAAGGAAAAACCCTGTCTGTTTACCTTAAATTATCCAGAGTTAATGTATCCATTGTCTATCTCACGATCAAGCAGTTTGCATGAAATAATGACTTTCTGATTACACAAAAACTACATGGTCATAAGTATTATCTTTACTATATTAATTATGTGCTATCTTTGTGACATATATCACCATATACCCTACTATTGACTTAGCTTAAAAACAAAATATAGGAGCCGGCATCAGAATATCCTGAAGAAATAAATAAAGATCAGTAGAGACTGAATTAAAGGAAACTGTTAAATTCAACATTATTATGTGTTTGGCTAAATGCTTTTTGCATAAAGTTTTTCCTGTAATGTAAGAGCTTATTATCTAGCAATGATAGAGGATTAAAAAAAAAAAAGTTGTTTACTACCGCATATTTACTTATTATTCATAGGATGACTATAAGCCACTAAATCAAAATTGCAATGGAAAAGGTAAGTATAATCTTAGGACAGGTCAGAAGTTTTGTATCAAGCAGGGACAGGGATATATTGTCACTGTTGTAGAAGCAGGGGTCTGCTCATCTGGAATATTGTACACACTCTTGACTACCTGAGGTCAAGGAAGAAGAATTCAGACTGCTGGGGACGGCAGAAAGAAGAGCAAGAATATTCAGTGAATGGAAAAGATGGGCCAACATGGGCATCTTTCTCTTCTACCTCCCTTTCCTTGATATCCCGTTATTTTTCCAATGTTTGGGCCCTTGTCCTGCTCTCTTGGTGAAGCTGGCTGTGGGCTCCTTGGCTTGGGGCATTCAAACCCCATCCCAGCCTCCCTTATAGTCCATTTCTCCACAGCTGCCACATGGAAGTTTTGTAATAGGGTTAGAAAGGGAGGTGGTCCCTTAGACAGCCTCACATATACACATCCCCATCACTCTTAAGTGTAGAAATTCAGGTACACAAGGCCTGCAGAGCCCAGGAAAGCTGGAAGCTCTGCTGCTGTGCTGCAGTTTGAGTTTGGCACTGCCTTGAGTGCTGACCAGTAGGCATCACTTTGGCTGATATGAGAACTGAACCTCCAGAGGCATAAAGCAATCATCCACGGTCTTCCAGGAGAGAGCTCACACCTGCCTGAAACAGAGTCTGAGGCCTCTGTGTCCAGCCCAGAGAAGGATCTGGTAATGCACTGACCGGAGAATTATGGTTGCCCTGCTGGAGCCTAGTCTGAATACAGCACTAAACTGTTGTGCAAGCGGCAGTACACAGCTACACGGTGCTCTCAGAAAGGGTGGGCTTGCTCCCAGGGAATGTGAGAAGCACATGTACAGGCAGCAATGCAGCTGCCACACCACAAACCACGCTCAGAACATCAACCCATTTTATTCATTAATTGTACAGTAACAAAAAGGTTGACATCAACTTTGTTCACATCAAAAAGACACAGTTTCAATTCTTCCTATTGCATAATTTAGGTACATGCACTTCTGTAATAAAACAATGTGCCAGGCAGAGAATGATAGCATTGTCTGGACCACTTTCACTCTGACACCAAAGAGAAATGGAGCGAATAGAGTCAAAGAAACTAAACAACATTCAGGGAAGTATGAAAGTGATTAAAGCTGACTCTTTGATTCTGCTTTACACATACTTACGAAAGAAGAGTTATGTTTCCAAACAGTGTGTCAGTTCCTGATGCCAATAAACTGTCTGGGTTTAGCTTTATACTTTGATAGGAGCAAGAACAATGACAACAAAATCTTTAGTGAGATTGCCTAAGCCTTGCTATCAACTATTGAACTTGCTCAGAGAAGGCTAAATGCATTTGTTACTCTCTGAGGATGCTGAGATCTCAATGAGAGAGGCCCAGTGTCTGGCCTGAGTAACCTGAAGAGGAATCAGCATTTGCAAGCATGAGGAAAAGCCCCGAGCTGATCTTCTTCTTCATCTGTATTTAATACACCTCTTTGTTAACAGACCAAACCTCAGGGGAAGAGAGTGACTTAAAAAGCATGTGGGACATGTTTAAATAGCAGTTTGGAAAAGGTGCCTGATCATAGCCTTTTTATAGCTAGAAAATATTGATTATTTTCCTGTATTTATTTTCCATTCTTTTCCAAAAGACACAAGCAAGGTTCCAAGGCTTCTGATCTATATGCACTAAAGTAAAACACTATTTTTTGACATTATAATTTGACCATTAATGATGTCAAGCATGAAGCTTTTTTTATACCCTAGCAGAATGTACTTCTTTTCTGTCTTTGTAAAATCTTATTTTCTCTCCATGCTGCAGCACTGTAAAGCACAAGCTGCCCACAGGGAGGTATTTTGTTTAGCTGCGTGGACACATTCCTTCAGGAAATATTGAAGCCAAACTACCCACCCCTACGCACACACAGGAACCGTATTAGAAGAATTCAGACCTTGAACAGGAAACAAACAGCACTGGGCCTGGGGTCTGAACTTCAGGGTATGTTGGATTGTGTTTTTCACATTTTTCTTTGTTTTTACTATCCGAGGCAGTGAACCAGCACAGGCACTTTCCCAGCACAGAGAGCCATGCCCAAGGACAGCTCTACATTCTCTGGCCATGTCAGAGCTAAAAAAAAAAAAAAAAAGGAAAATGATTTGCATATCCAACACTTATTTGTTTTCCTCATGCGTGAGACAGACATGGCCAGCAGTAATTGTTAACATGAACCAGAATTAAAAAACACTGAAGTTTTTCTGCGATGTCAACATCCAGCATGTGACTGGTGGAAAACTGGTGCAAGACGGGAGATGAGAGAAGAAATAGATGCGTGTTTATTCATTTAATCAATGTTTATTCATTTAAGCAATGTTTTTTTTTTTTTTTTTTCTCACTGAAAGGAGAACTAAGAGAAAAGTCAACCTCTATTTTCAGCCAAGATGGAACCAGATTTTGGCACCCCCTTGGCAGCTAGTGTCAGCAATTGGACAACAGATACGGTGAAATGATTACAACTATCAGAGTCTGACCCCTGCTTAGGAGCTGGCTTCTGCCTTAAAACAGAGCTACTCCTAGGCCAGAGCTGCTTTTAAATTGAATATCCTTCTAGCATTTTACTTTTAAACTTTGTTTAACTCTTATTTATGTATTTATCTTTTTTATTTATTGAACTTTTTATTTATTGAACTTTTTATTTATTCAACTTGTGAGTTCCGACCACAGGAAGGAAAGACAAGAAGGACTTGTGGGCTGGACACAGACAGCTTGGAGGAACAAATGTGAGGCCAAACCATGACACATGGTTTTGCAACCAGTCCCAGTGATGGCCATCCCACCTCTGCTGCCCAAGCAAGGCCTGTGAGGACTTCTCATTATGCCTTGGAAGTGTCAGGACTGTCCTCCTTGCTGCTCTCTCCACTACCAACAGCCTCAAGGGGCAGCAGAGCAGAGGAAGAGCCAGAAGGTCCTGTCTTGAATGGCCACTGAAGAGGAGGAACACACTGTATGTCTTTATTTTACCCATCATTCACATTCTCCCTCTGGCTGAGAGCTTTGCCTCTTTTAAGACACATTTTTAGTAAATAAGCCTGTGTGACTTTGGTAAAACTAATAGGTAGCAGAAGAGAGGGAAGAACCATGCCTGTGATGAACATTCAAATTTTTGTTAGTAAACAATTCTAATAATTAGACAGCAGATACTTAAAAACTAGGGTAAGACTAATATGAACGAAGGTGTTTCTTTCCCCTAGGATTGTTCTGCTGCTTAAACTGGCATTGAACAGTAGGTATGAGAATTGTTTTCTTAGAAGAAACACCAGCTAATTTTGGATTAGACTGCTGGTATTGAGAGATTCTTCACCTAGAGTGGTGATATTGCTTGAATTTCCAGTGAAACACACAAAGGAGTTTCAGCTGTGTCAGAGAACAGCATCTGATGTTGACTTTTTTTTTTTTTTTTTCCGAAAAAAAAGAACTCACTGGTTAAAAGGGGAAGACAGTGCTCTTTGGGGGGAACCCAAGGTCCACATCCAGCAAAACACTTACACCAACATGAATTTAGACATACTATTGAATTCAGTAAGAGTACCCTTCTCTTTAAAACCGCATACAAACGTGTGCCTACAGCATAGGTGGTAGGAAAAAATGCCCAGAAAACATTGTGGACAAATACTTACATGCAACTGCCTAGTCAAGCAAATTATGCTATGGTTGACTCTGTGTTGGAGATTTTACTGAATAATTCAGAATCATCTTTAATAAACCATGTGGCCATTGGCCCTCCCGAAGCATACATGCCTTAGGGAATGTAAGGAATGTAATGATTTTTTTGCCTTTTTATGTTTATGCGTACTTTATTTTCTTAATTCCTTTAGTCTTTTGGCTCACAGCCTCAAGCAAGGGAATGAAGCGTAGTGTTAATGTAACTTACTGGAGGATGTTTGAAGCACAGAATAAGACATTAAATGTGATTATCTACTATGCTGCTGAGAGCTTGAGACTAATTTCCAGATGACATATGTTGTTACCACTACTATATGGGTTAGAGCTTAGGGGCCAAAGTCATAGATCAAGACACCCACTGAGATAGAAGCTGTGCAAACATGTGGTGAAAAGATGATCTCTGTGTTGCAGAACTCTACTATAACCTCTGCAAACTTCTTTGTTCAACCTACTGTCATTTTTCTCCCAAGATAATTTTCTTACATCCATTAATAGCAATAGATTTTCCTTGTCTGGAAATTGCATGCGTTGCTTAGTATTTGTTTCATGAAATCAATAAGTGAAAAATGTCTGTGTTAACATGGTAGATTCCTCGCTCTTGCGTCTACTGGCATCAATGAATCATTCCCACTTCAAATAGCAGATTTAGAATGGAATCAAATATCTCTCCTTTCCAAGACAGCATCATTTCCCACACTGTGTTCCCGAGTGTTTTACCTCTTCTGGTGTTAATCATTCACACAGGCAGTTCACAAACATCTGAAAAAGTCTGTGTCTGGTTTGGGTGCTGTTGTTTGAGATTTTTTTTTTTTTTTTTTTTTTTACTTAGGGCACTTGGGCTGGCCGGCTTTTCCTCCAACAGTTCTTAGAAGCACAAATGCTGCTTATGTATTTTATTTTATCTGCCAGCATTTAAACAGCACATTCACTGTGTCAGTGTTTCTGAACAGTTTCTCCTGTTGGGGTCTAAACCTGAAAAGCAAATCCTCCAGTGCTAATACCTCTTTGATACCTGGCCCAGAGAAGAGAGAGCTTTTTCAGAACCCAAATGCAGCACTTAGCTCTCCTGCCCCAGCTCATGTATTCAGCTTCAGAAAGCCCTAGCTCAGTCCGTGCTGTTGGCAAGCTGTCACACTGATGTCCATCATACTGGTACATTAGAGGAGGCTTGTCTGGCACTGGACTTTTTGTCCAATGCCAGCTACTGGACTGTACGTGCCACATACTTGACAAAAATTAACTTCTCTGTGGTGGCCTCTGTCTTGGTGGCACTGATGACTGAAGAGGAAATGTTGTGAGCTGGTGCTTTGATGAGTTACTCTGAGAAGCCCGAGGGCACAAGGAAGGGGGAGAGCACAGAAAGAACTGGGAGAGAGGAGTCACACTGGTAAATGACCAAGTACTGCATGAATACAGCAAGTAAGCACTAGGCATACATTCAACACTGCCTAAAGAAAATACATAATCTTTTTGGCAAGTGAGTAAATGATTGCCCAAAATACAGGGGAAAAATACACTACCACATTCTTTTAATTCTTTTAATTCTTTTAAGCATGCACAACTCCACTGCTTTAGAATTTGTCTATTCTGCAACTGAGCATACGTTAGCTCACTTGGTAGCAGGTAGTGAGCTAGGTAGCAGGTTCAGGCAGCATGTAAAGAAAAGATAAGAATAAATGAGCTGATTGTTTCTTATATTGTATCATTTGTTACTATGATTTCTATGAATCTGACCATTTTTCTTTCCTGTCTTCTGGCCTAATAATTTTCAGTGATCAGCTGAAACCAAACTGCTTTGAAACCAGTTAAGAAGCCTGATTGCCAGACTTTTTGAAAAAGGGGATATTTGGAATGCTTTTGTGCTGGATTTCAAGATGACATTTTCTAGCAAAACTACCGGTATGGTTGTTAGTGTCTGTGTCAGACAAGGACTCCAGTGATGTAGGCACTGAGTGATGTGAAGAGATCAGAAGGAATAGGGAGAGAAGAGGAACAGAGAATGTTATGTGAAAGATCAGTGAGAGCACAGGCAGTGTTTACTGGTTCTCAAATTATTGCCAGGCCCCATAAACTGCAGTGAATCTTTGGGGCTGAAGTGATTTGGCCCCTAGCACTCTTGCTGCTACTCTGTCCTCAGGTGGGGACCTTGATGGAAACCACCAAGACTTGTGCAAAATCCTCATTTGTGAGCACACTCAAAAATACTTTCCTTGCTTGAAATAAGCCCCACTGACTGATGCAAGAAAAGGTCACTATTGGGCTCATAGCAGGAACAGTTTATATAAACAACATGCCTTGCCACCAACAAAATTTTACCTTAGCATTTTCCCTTCTATGCTTTTTCCCCCTGTGAGGGCTGTCGGCCGCTCTATTGAAGATTCCCGTAATTTCAGCAGTAAGCCACAGCAGGCTCCTTTCAATCAACAGCAGCAGCGTCACAGCAAGCAACACAAGTAACACGTTTCCCTCCAAGCAAGCATGTTCTGACTTCATTCAGGCACACAGATGTGCTCCAAATCCCAAATCACCATCTCCCAGCCCAGCAAGACAAAGGCTGCAAACTGAGTTGAGACAAAACAGATAAGCAAGTTGAAACATTTTTCTTCTTGCAGAAAAGTAACCCAAATATTTGTACTTTGCCTACCTGTGGTAACCTCTGCTCCTTCCCATCGTCCCACAGTAGAGTTTCTCTTCTCTGGGCTGAGGGCCTGAGCCCATGGTGTGGGAAACACGACCATTCTCTGACTGGAAGTTGAGAATTCCTCATGTTTCTTGGGAGATATGAAGAGACTCCTACTTTTGGGAACCTTGGTACCAAAGGAAA
Source organism: Anser anser (assembly GCF_964211835.1). Classification (NCBI taxonomy): domain Eukaryota; kingdom Metazoa; phylum Chordata; class Aves; order Anseriformes; family Anatidae; genus Anser; species Anser anser. The sequence goes on from NC_139724.1 coordinate 65,570,583, forward strand.
CAGCCTTGAAAAGCTGCTTTCATTGATATTAATCAAATTTTCTCTTCCAAGCAATAGAGAAAGGAACCGTGGTTTCTTCACCTTTATTTCTTGAACTTCCAGTTCACAATTTGCTTAACTGCTGTAGCCTTGTTTTCCAACTGAAGGCACAATGGGGCTTTCATTAAACAGACAGAGAGACAGAGTAGATGCTGCAGGTCATTTTTACTTCTGAGCATTGGCGTTTGCTGAGCAGTGAGACCATAAGTAATTCCCTGCTAGGAAATGCTTGCTGAGAAGCAGAAGAGACAGACATTTTCATACGCACCCCAAAAAGGGTACTGCTAGAAGTTCATGCCGTATCTAGGGGTCTAGTAGGATTTATAATTGCCCATGAATGCTATTATTCTCACAAATGCAGTCTGAAGCTATTTAAAAATATTATACTTAAAAAGAGGTAAAATCACAAATTCATAAAAAATAACACATTACATCATGCCACCAGATGTAGAAAATACTTTAGAATATAGGGCTGCACTACTTTTCCTCCTTTCTTTTTTATAGAAGGGTGTAGAAAGATTAAAAAAAAAAAAAAAGAATGTCAGAAAAGACATGAAATATGTAGAACATAAAGGGTGATGAGGACAACAGTGAAGGTTGCAGTAGGTCTGAAGAACATTAAAATCTGGACCAGTTTGTCATCAGTCTAATTTTTATATCAGAGCAGGAGAAACTCGGCACGAGCCCATTCTGTATTGAGCACTCTTTCGTCTTCTGTCTTGACAGGTTCTCTCTTGAAGAACTGGAAGCACATAAGATATATAAAACACTTTAACAGACTATTATTATTTAAAAGTTTAATTACTTTTTAATTGAAAAAAATATTTTAAAATATTTAAATTGTTATCTTTAAACAAAAGCATAATTAAAATGTGAATTAAATTTGACATTAATTTACTTCTTTAAAATGTCATCACAGATTTCTCAGACAAAAATATGTTATTGTATCTAAATAATTTTTTTACATAATAAGGTCTTGTGACAGCATCAAATCAATGGAATCTACAGGGCTGCAAATACTGGAGATCTTAGAAAACCACAGATGTGATGGACATAACTGATTTTCCACTTCTGCGCGGACTATACTGTGTGGAAAAAATTCCTTCCCCTTACTAACTAAGCATGACTATTCCAAACTGTGTGTCCAATTGTACTCTAATGAGAAAAAAAATTGCAGTTGTGAATGTATGTTATCCTGCAGGTTTATCTTCAGGGGTCAGGTTCATTTCTCACAGCTGAAGGGTTGCTAAGGCCAGCTGATGGATACAGATATAGTCGGCTTGTGGCCTGCATATATGGACTGTACTGAAGACATTCAAAAGGATTCTGCTCTTGGTTCTTCTATGCAATTTTCTGTTTGAACAATTTTTTGAATACAACTTGAGATAAGCCTGGAGTGTAACACAGAACCAAATGCTGAGTGGTCTGTATATACCAGAGACTCCACCAACTTTTTTTCCATAAACTGTGTTTTGGGATTTTTTCTTTTTTTCCAAGAAGGAAGAAAAAAAGAAAGAACAGTAAATTCCACAGTCAGCCCACTGATATGCTGCTGCATGTCCATGATATAACTGCAGAAATTTCAATGGAGGACAAAAAACAAACAAACAAACAAAAAAAACCCAACCAAACAAAACAACAACAACAAAACACAACACAGGAAATAGGGGCTAAAGCCTCTTTGAAACCAGGCAGTAAGAAGCCTGGAGACATCTTCTGTATCTGAATTAGCAGCTGGTGCAGGGCAGACCCAAGGTAAATTGCAAGGTGCCAGATACATAACTCCTGCTAGTTTTACCAGGTGCAATTAACTTATTGTTCACTTTCCAAAACCATGTCTCGCTCAAGCACTAGTAGGCCTCACTCACAAAACATGTTTAAGCGTATCCCTCCTACCTTGCCTCTTTTGCCATCCTATTGCATTGATTACGCTCTAGTGTGCATGTGTTAAATGAATGTGCAGCAAACTCTTTCTAAGGGCAGAGAGATGCGATTAAATCTGACTGGTAAAACAAACAAACCAGAGGAAAATATACATCTTTTAGACATCTTTCTTTCAGCTACACTTGTAGCTTTTTTTCTGAATATTATTATAAAGTGTTTATATTCTACTTTCTAAGCAATTAAGGTAGTGGAAAATGGTAAGATTATTAATTTCTAGAACACTTACAAAATTTTGAGTTCTCATCCATATTGCTCAGCAGACATGTAGCAACCTTCAAACTCTGTCTAAAGGTTCTGTAAATTTGAATGTGAATTTTGCCCCTTTGCTGCAAGCTTGAACAATTCATGAACACATCTGTCAAGGCTTTACTCCACTCTGACAGATTTTAGCAAATAGCTTTAATGGGATATTCAGCAAATAATGGTTTTACTTATTTGACAAATCTAATTAATTTTGATAACATTTCCTTCAGGTGCCACTTTTGTGAAAAACTGTTTTTTTCTTTCTTTTATTGCTCAACTCTTGGTGTACAAAATCATCATGGCCCAGTACATACCCCCTTGGACAAAACTCAACTAACATAGGCTTTCTATGTGACCTTCAGTAGATGATTTATTTTTTCAAATTATGAGCTTATATTTTCTTATCTGTGAGATGAGAATGCATATCTTGAGCTGTTTTAGTGCTTTATGTCCAAATTAAAGGAAGGAGGGAAGGAGGGAAGGAAGGAAGAAAGGAAGGGAGAAAGAGAAAGAAAGAAAGAGAGAGAGAGAGAGAGAGAGAGAGAGAGAGAGTGAGAGAACATGTGCTATAATCCTGAGAAGCAAGGAGAGCTGTAAGTCACCCCGGCACCTCTATTTGGTGTTTTGCTTTAATAGCCCAAACGTAATAGCTCTAAAAGAACAGCCTCTTAACTGTTCTGCTAAGTAGGGCTCTTCATCACTTGAGCTACTTTCTGAGTTCTTGAAAGACACTCTGCAGGCTAGGAAAGATTGGGAAGTCTATAATTTTACATCAATCAATACTACTGATAAATTGCCAGTCACAGGAAAGGATGTGACAAAATACAATAGGACAAGCTATTAACAGAGAATCCCCAGTGTACCAGATATAGCTTTATTACATGAAGAAGGGAAGAAAAAAATCATTAAGCAGTAAAGCTTATTAAACAGCTAAGATTGAGGGGAACATAAACTACATGAGGCCACTATGGGTTGTGAAAGAGAGCAGCTGGGCTGTTTCATTGCAGGAAAATGGTTGCAGCTCAGAACAGCAGGGCACCCAGAACAGACTGCTCAAGGAAGCACTGGTCTAATCTGACCTCTTTTGGAATAATTACTGTGGGGAGAAGCAGGAGGTATGATGGGTTACTGACAGGTTCTTTTAGCATTTATGCTGGGAACAAGCCAATGTGTTATTCAGGAGACGTTCAGGGGCTGTATGTCTTGTCTGCTCTTGCATTGCCCTGTTCTTCTCCAGCAACACATACACTTCCCAACCTGTCCCTGGAACCAGTTTGCCTCCCTAAAGAAAAGGAAAGATACTTCAGATGTTTCATTTGCCCGTTCCTCAGTTGCAAGTACTCTGCTTTGAAAAAAAAAAAAAAGTACAAAAAAATCCCTGATGTAAAGACAAAGTGTGCAGTGGTCACGGATCATGAGCAGCAGGAGTGGAACTTGGGAGTCCCTGGTCTCAGTTTCATGCCCAAGCTGAACTTTGCCATGCTCAAGCACATGATGTTGCAGTAAATTGAACACGGTGAGGTCTTATGGTCTCTGAAGTCTTTTATCATATATGTTTTTACATCCTCAACTGGCTTAGAAAGATCCTTTTCTGACATCCCAAATACAAAACTACAGGCTATAACTAATACCCATACAGACATAAAATGTTCTGCCCTGCTTCTTACTGATGTACCTACATGCAGTGAAGACCAATAATCAGCTTTTTATTTTATTTTTATTTTTTGCTTAACACTGCTAACATCTTGACCCCGCTCCCAGCACAGAACAGACATAGAATTTTACTTTCTCTTTCAGTGGTCTTCAAACCTTTAGTCATACCAAGGAAGGAACTTACAAAAAAACTTTCATGTTTTTACAAAAACAAACTTTGTCATCTTATTTCTGTGCTGAGGGAAATACATAATAAATACTAAACTGAATTTTACAGAAATGGGTAAAAGCTAGAAAAGAATAAAAATGTTTCTATTTTAAGTGATTTCAGCTACATACTGCAGTAAAAATTGCTTAGGTTTATCTGTGATTTAGTGTAACAGTGTCAAATCACGAGATAGGCATAAGGGACCTGATCAGGCTATGACTAAAGCCAATTGCAAAAACATGACTCGGTAGTTATGTGTCTGAACTGAGGCCAGCAGTTCTGGAGCTGCAGTCATTCCTGATCTCTGATTCCAGTAACTTCAATTTCTTTTCACTCCTTGAATACACACAGGATGTTGGCTTAATTTCCACAGACAATTGCATTTTCTGAGAGACTCCAGTGGTTTGAAGACTGTTTCTAGAGCTGATGCCGTCTGGAATTGTGTTTGCTGTGCATACAGGCAAAGTATTCAGTTTTGATTACTTGGCTGGTATCACAGTATTGCATAGATAAAGGATGTATGTATGATAAGTAAGACTAAAACTTAGAAGTCCAAACCCAGAGCTCCTGCAATTTGGACCTCAATGTACCCAATGTACCGCAGAATGTATTCTCCCCTTCTTAACAATTTTGGGTTCTGTACAGAGAAATAGTTCTGGTTTCTAACACATCACTTTATGTCCAATGTATTGTAAAGCTGCTGAGGTCAAGGCCTTCTGTGATTTCCCAGGCTTAGCTCTCCAGGAAACCCCAAGTTTTTTCCAGGAAACTGTGCAGCATGAACACAGTTCATCTGTGAGAGGTGAGGAAGATAGCCAACCCAGTGATGTTTGTGACGCAGTGCTCTTAACCACTGTGTACACAAAGCAGCTGAAACCCTTGCACTCTCTGGAACTTGTAAACGAAATGCAGGGTGGAAAAGCTGGAATTATTTCATTGATCTACCAGAAATTTTGTTGCATCTGGGAGACTTTGACCCTTAGCGATTTTTTGGAGTCTGCTGTCATGAAATATTAGAACTGCGTAAGATCAGTGAACCCTGGTGTTTTCAGCAGAAGCTTAGCTGGGATCAGACACTTTCTTTCTCTCCTGAAACACGTCTCAGCATACAGAAGGCCTCTGAGTAAAGGCTAAAGCTGTGCCGAGATCACACTGATGACATGCAAGCGAAGCAGCTGGCTAGCAGCCTTTTATAAAACTTACTGAATATTGGTCTCGCTGTAAAATGGAGGATGGGAGCAGACACACTCACAATCTGGCCATGGGATTTGTTTCTGCACAACATGGCTACATATTCCATACTCCATTAACTTTTCTAAGGGAAAGGTTCAAACCCCTCTAAGTCTTCCTGCAAATGCATGCCTGGATGACCCATAGTGAGATTGGTTCAAAATCTGCTCAAACCTTCATTATGCTTTACATTTGTGTCTTGGGGATAGGAGTTAGGGCTGTTGGGGAAGGAGCAGTTGGGAGAGCAGTTTGGGAAGCCAAATGAAACCACTATCTTGCAAGGTCATAACTCTAGCAAAGTAAAGGGAGCTTTGATCTGTGCTCGGACCAATTCTTGCACCTTGACACTTGTGTGAGCATACCAGGTGATGCCAATTAGATTCACTGTTGCTCATGGTAAACCTCAATAAAGCTACAGTGTTTCAACACCCTCCTGATAGAACCTTAGGAGAAACAATTTCTTTCAGAGTCATCCAGGAATGAAATAGGACTCCCTATTTCATCAGGGATGAAATAGGAAATTTACATAGGTTTTGACATTTCTTAGGAACAGCAACCCTGAAGAGTGAAAACTGTTGGTGTCAATGTGTATTTCAGGTTCTTGCCTATTGCTGGCTTCTTTAGTGAATAATCCCAATACATAAATTTCCCAAAACACAAATTGTAAAGGGTAGAGGGCATGTTCCAACAGTGAACTACAGAAAAGATCAAAGTTTTCTTTCTGATTTCAGTATCTTCTGACTTTAATCACATCTTAGTGGGCTGAATAGGATGGGGCAGCAGATGTGATTTGGAAGGAGTTTGGCAGCTTTAGCACTGCCCTAGCTGCCCCCCAGTAAGTAGCTATAGCAAGCTTAATGTGCTCCAGTGCAAAGTGAAAGGAGTTGGTTTAAACTGCAGGTCCTGTTTTCATGCTGAACTGAGAACTTGACTACAATGGAAGGTTTCTAACTCCTTAACCTGCTTGTACTTTCTCCTGAGAACAAAGCTGACAACATCACCAGTTAGTAGTTCTTGGTGAACTGGAAAAGCAGTAATATTTGTGCTCCTCCCTCACAGATTCCCACTTTAAAAATCCTACTTCCTCTTGATGAGCATGGCTGTGCTCTTTGTCTCTGCTATGTCAAAAAGAACTTACAACAGCAACTCTGACTCTTTTCAGGAAAGAAGCAAGCAGAGGTAACCAGCTCCGTGTGGGGACCCTACTGGTTTCCAAGAAGGGGACTATATTTAACCCATCATCTTTCATTTTAAAATAGTCATAATCATAAAGATGAGATACTTTTTTTAATATCTTGTTTGTTAACTCTGGGGTAGTATTCAAACTCCAAAATGACAGTGTAAACACTCTGCAATTTACAAATATTAGCGTATCAACAGGATATGCTTTGAAATCAAGAACCGTAAGGTCACCCTGTAAGTCTCATCAGAAGCATTTTAATACAAAAGCTGTAATCACAGAATTACTGACTTTAAACTACTAAATTCCCTAAGGGAAGTTTTATAGTGCAAAGGAGTGTAATCATGTTTGATTTTCTTTATTGCTAACTCTGCATGGAGATCTGAAAAAAAAAAATCACTATTAATCTAAACCAGACAACATAGGCCTTAAATGAAAATGTAAAACAATGTCTTAAAATGATGTTCATGCTGATTGCAGCTTCTGATTTATGGGAAAAAAAAAAGTCTACTAAAATGTCCATTTTTCCTACTGTGTTTCTGCATATGCTATGCAGTGCTTATGTGCTAAAAATAAAACACCTTTTTAAGATTAGAACTTGGTTTATCTCAAGCAAAAGCTGGTGATCTTTTAAGAGAGCAGGTAAGCATGGGAATTTGGATTTGGCTCTGGTCTTCAAAGACTTAGAAATTTTGACTTCTTGTAGCTTAGAAATCTCTGTTCCAGAAGAGTAAATATTGAATTATTCTGAAAAAAGAAAAACAGTCTTCAGAGAGTTTTGTTGATACATACGCTGTTCTGATGTGGGATTTCAGACTTATTTTTGATTTATAAAAGCAATTGGAAAAACATATGAGTTCCTGAAAAATTGTTGTTAAATTTGGAGTAGATGCAGTGGCATTCAGGTTGTTTTGAGTAGCATTAAAAAAAAAAAAAAAAAAAAAGAGAGATACTGAAGTTATGTGACTGTTCAGAATCCAGGACCATGTGAATAGGCAGCTTATATATTCAAGGCTTGATATTACTCATATTGAAATTACTGGAAAATTGCCATTGATTTCCTTGAGTCTTTGTTGGGGTTTGAGCACACACCTGGCCTTGATGCCCTCTGTTCCATTGGACACCATTAAGAAAATAACATTTGATTTAGCTGCAGAAATGCTGATGCTACCAGGAAGATGGTAAGTGTAATCCAAACAAATCTTTGTTTGGAACAAAAACACTGTGGCAGTGAATATATTGTATTGCCTTTAGAACAGCACAATTCTTGTCAATTGATCTTTTTTTTTTTTTGGTGTGTTTTTATAGATGACTGTGAAGATAATGTCTGTCAATATTCAAGTGCAGGAGTTATAGAGGAACATAAAGTTATCAGTAAATAAGTCGTGAATGAATGGCTCATCAATACTTTATTAATATATGTTAATTTTTCACATTTCACATTAACACAGTGTGCTGTTTGTCTTAACCGCCTAGCTATGCTGATGTTTAAACATAAGTCAGGAGTTTACACAAATGAAGGACAAATGGATTGAAAAGCTGTAATAATCCAAATAGGAGTCAAAAAGACGTGTCAGTCTAGTAGGAATGACTATTTAATGGACAGAGACAACTCACTGCTCTGCAAGTTGTTAGCACTATTTTGGTTCACAGAAGGTCTTGTCATATGAAATCATGAAAGACATTTCGGAAGACTCATTAGGCTCTCAGTCTACAAGGAAGAAGTCAGATGTAAAAAGAAATAGAGTAACTCTTGGATGCTGTTTGGAGTAATTTTTTTTTGACTTCATATTTTCTGCGTGCAAAGCAATCCCAAACTGCTCCTGCTTGTACCATGTCTGTATTCTATGAATGTGTTTCTTGTGCACAAAACAATCACATGGAAGATTGGGGGTTTACTGGCAAATTAGTTATTCCCTTTATTTGGAATGTCACTTTAAAGTCCTTTCACAAGAATTTAAGCAATTACATTAACAGGATGTAAGCCCTTGGCTCGGTTAGAAGGTAACTCTTAGCAGTTGAAATGTGTTAAACTATAAATGCAGTTCTCCTTTGCTAGTGCAAAAGGAAATGGATTAACTTAAAGCACCATGCTGAAAGGCAGTGATTTCTATATGCTACTGCTATCGTCTGCTTGAATGAACATAACCTCAGTAACATGATATTGCTTCTGTTTTTTGACTGGATGACTAAAGCTTTGAATGGGTGAGTAATAAACAAAAGAATAACAAAAAGCAAGTGATGCTTTCCAGACAACATTTTAGATGAATAGTCGTGGATCAATGTTTTGAAAGCTTCCCTATTTTGCACACACTTTTACATGTAAATAGTGGCAATCCAGATAATTAAGTATGGGATATCAGCTGGTGATACAATCTGTCCATGTCTACTTATGGAAAAATATCACTAGGTCTGAATTTATCAGCTCTCTGGATTTGTAGATGCTGCAAGCTCTGAGCTCACAGCCACACAGCTCAGGGTCTCACCCACTGCATTCAATTCTAATCAATCTTTCCCTGAAAGGTTACAGCAGGATTATATTGGTTTCAAAGATAGGTGATGCAAGTAACACAGGTAGTTAAAACTCGTAAGCAGAGAGACTAAAAGTTCCCCTACTTCATATAGAATTTGTTCCTTTTTTTTTTTTTTTCCGAAATCAGTTATTCTGAAAGAATGGTGGTAGATACCACAGGGGAACATTAGAGCCTCTTATTTATATGAGAATACACATCATTTGGCTCCTATCGCTTTAATCGCTTCATCCATTATGGAGAAACCAAAAACACAACTTCCATTTGGTTTTTATTCTGTGGGTTTACCCTACAGGAACTGCCCAGATTTTAACTTCAATACAATAATAATGTAGATATGCTTTTCACCTGTTTCCCTTTGGCACAAATTTCACAAGAAATCATTCCTATTCACCTCAAAAGCTGTGAATGGCAGTAACATTTTCATAAGCGGGGTCTGGTGGGCTATTTCCCTGTATAAATACCACCAGGAATTCTTCCTGCCGGGGGCCTAACGGAGTCGCCGGGCTGGGGCACATCCCCGGGGGATGTCCGGCCGGCAGGTGGCGGTAGGGGGCTGTGCCGGGCCGGGCCGGAGCATCCCCGGAGCATCCCTGCAGCCGCCGCTCCCCAAGAGCCGGGGGCGGGTCCCAGAAGAAGGAGAAAGGGAAGGGAAATTTTCTCTCTTTTCCTCATCCCCTTTATGAACTCGGGGAAGTTCGGCCAACCGGCCCCGCTGCTACCCCCCCCCGCTTTCCCAATCCTTAGCGGGGAGGGAAAAAAAGATAATCTCGACCCAACGCAGCGCTTGCACCCCACAAGCCCCCACCCTCCTCGGGTGCCGGGAGCCCCCAGGTGCCGGTGGCGGTGCTGGTGGTGCTCAGCTCCTCCGGGGGGCACTGATGTCCTCTCCAGCCGGGGGAGTGCAGCCGGGGGCAGCGCAGGGCACGGATGCCGGCCACCCTGCGGGGGGCTCCGCGCTCCCTAGCGGGGGTCTGGGAGGATAAAAAGCAGAGGGAGGATCCGCGAGGATCCAGGTAGATCCAGCTTTTACCGCTCACCAAAAGGCACCGGCAGCGGGACCTCCGCCTCCTCCCTCCCTCCTTCCCTCCCTCCTCCCCTAACTCCCTCCCTCCCCTGCCCCTCCGCGATGAGAGCCGGGCCAAGTCCCCGCGAGCCAGCAGCGAGCGCTGCCAGGGGCGCTCGGATCTCTGGCATGTCGCAGGGTGACCGCTAACCCTGCCTACCGAGGCTTCCCCCGGCCGGGCCGGGCCGGGCTGGGACCACGGCGGCGGCGGGCGGACAGACGGACGGACGGGCGGTCGGGCGGTCGGGCAGCTGCCCCGGCCCCGGGGTGCCTGCCGGCGCGCCCCGCGGGATGCTGGCGGCGGGGGATGAGGACTAACATGGGGGGCAGCCACTCCCACAGGGCGCCCGTGTTCGACGAGAACGAGGACGGTGAGTGCGGAGCTGTCCGAGGTACCCCGCCGAATCCCGGCGCTGCCGGCCTTGGGTTATCCTCGGGGCCGAAGGCAGTAGCATCCTCACCCTCAGCCGGGTGCCGGCAGCCTTCCTCCGGTGAGGCGTTTTGGCTGGATCCTCCAGCGGGCTGTTTTCTCCCGGGTAAACTCCCTGGGGATGGAGGAGGGAGAACCCACCTTTGTTTAGCCTGTCGCGCTCGTTGTGTAGGTTTTTGCTTTTATCCGAGCTAATCTGGAGTCTAGCACACCACGCTTGGGTTTTAAACACATGGTGGCAGGTGACTTCATAAACGCGTTTGTGAACCGGCATTGTTTTGGAGATGGATGCCTGCTTTTCTGTTTTCATTTGTGGTTGAGTCTTTGCCCACCTTCCCATTCTAAATGGTGGTGTATCTGCCAGTCACCGTACTTCTACAACCACCTTTACTTTCTGAAACTTTTTTTTATGTTGTTCTGTTACTTTGAGATTCCGCCCCCCCCCCCCCCCCCCCCCCCCGTTAGATAATAAGTCAGAAGAAAGTGTATCCTGTAAAGTTTTTGGAAAGCAATGAGAAAGTTTGCATAAAACATGTAATTTCTTCACTTTTATGTGTTTTCATGTCATTTTCATAAGACAATTATGTTTGTCTGGGATTATGTGACTTTCAATTGCAATCATTTTGGCTTTTAAAGCAAAGAGAATACAGAACTTTTAAGAATCAGCTATTTGCATATTATTGGTAGAAATGTTTTTAACATTACTTATGGCATACACATTGGTGCATATCTGGACAATTGAGACTTATTTTTGAATATATTCATTTCAACATAGTTCCCAATATATTTTACTGAGAGGTGGTTGTGCCTCAGCAGACTATCACATTGCTTTGCCTTTCTGAGGCTGATAACAAATCAGAAACATTTATGCTCTTCCCTGTAAATTCAGGACATATGGAAACAATTGTATTGTTTTGCTAGTATGGAAGAAATATATTAAATGCTTGTAAAGTGTTTAAAAAGGTGAATACATATTTACTTGTGTTTAAAACACAGATATCATTCCCTAATGCTTGACAAATCCTGAAGAGGTATTTGGTGAGGTTTGGTTTACAAGACTTCATCATTTGTGTAGAGAATGGGACAGATTGTTCAGTAGTGGTGTGTCGTGATGCAATAGCTGTGATTTTCCTGTACTGGCATAAAATTTCAGTCATTTACTATAGGTCATGCTATGTAAACAAGTGAGAGAGAAAGAAACCATCCCCTGTTGTAAAATTCCAGTGTTGATCATTTATAACTAGTCGTGTAAATCTTGATGCAACACCCAAGATTGAAAGCACGGTGTTAATCTTGTCTAGATACCCTAAAGTAAAAAACAGCCATGCCTTTGCCTTTGTATGTTGACTGAGCTGTCTTGAGTTAACGGGTTCTGTGAATTATTACCACTTTTTTTTTTTTTTTTAAATAAGACAAGGCTGTGGTCAGTTTTTGAACAAAATGAACAAAGTTGAATAATGAATTACTACAGAGAAGACTTCCTGCTGCTTTGTTCTTTTATCTTCAGAAAAACATTTCTGTAGTGCAGCCATTACTAAGACCTAATAAAAACAAGAGCATAAAGTATTTATGGATTTCTATTAGGTCATTATTTATTCTTTGCTTGTTCACCCCCACCCCCACCCCCCAATATGAATATTCCTAACATTGTCTTTTTTTCTTGTAAGATATAATCCTTACCACAGCCATCTAGTTCAGAAGAGACCATTGCTTTTGAAAAAATAGCCTATTTTCTATACTATGTATGAATTATTATTCAGAATGGAATTTTTCCAAGTGCCTAAATGATATAGGAAAATATCTTGTCTTTGAAAATCCATCTTGCAAGTTTTAGTCCAAAACCAAACAGTATTTCATACTCCCCCTAGCAACTACAAGAGTCACTGTATTCCACAGTATTGGACTCAGTATGAGAATTTCAAAAAACACTAACAAAAGAAACCAGATTTGTTTCTTGAGACAGTATAATTTTGCTCAAGTGACAATACTTACCAATTCAAATAAAACTAAAATAAATGAGTTGTGTGTGAATATGTAGGTAAAATAAAAAACAAGGTATTTAAAGTATTGTGTGCAATGTCACAGCTGCCTCTTAATATGAGAAAAATGAGCAGAAAAAAATATTGTCATTTTACGTTCATACATAAAACATGTATCCATCATATGTCAGTGACAGATGTGGAATAAAACATGAAATTTGGAAGAGGCTTAAAACAATTTATTGTCACTTTGTAAATCACAGAAAAAGTTGCATATTCAGTGTACTATTTAAGAAACAAGTATATGGAAATAGTACTTGAAGAGCAGCCAAGTACTGCCTGACAAGCCTGTTCTGGGGTTACCACTCATACCTTCTGTCCTATGAAGATAGGTGTTGATCCACTGAGTAGATCTAAAAAATATAAATTGCTTGTAGAGTTCCCACTGTGCATAGGATAGACAAAAATAATCCAGCCAGAAAGCTGGAAGGCATGCTGGAAGCCATGTTGTTCCATCCCCAGTTATCACAGATACTGTAACCTATCATTATTGTACATTGATCTTTTCAAAGGCCACAATATACACCATTTTTAAACTAGCTATATTTGTTCTCTATGTCCTATTTTTGTTAGAAGGAGCTTGCAGAACCTCACTCTTCAAATGGGTAGAAACATCTGCTTTCTTGATTAAAAGTGTTCTTGACCTATATATAAGATTTATGTTTATTTTAACTTTATTTTTGTTAGCTTAAACAGCTCTTCACCCTCCATGATGATTACTCAGTGTGTAGACAGACAATAGCAAAAGTCTCCTTTTACTCTTTTTTTTTTTTGTGAGAAAACCTCTCCTAGTTTTCTCTTGTTTTTCCCACTTTTTCATTCCTCATGTCCCGCATCTCCATGTACTTGAACTCATCTCAATTACACACAGATAAGCCAAATTATACACAGAATTATAGGTAAGTTTTCACCAGAACCTTGTACTGGAAACAGTATCTCCTGATCTGTACTGGAACTTACTTTCCCAGTATGGCCTAAAACAACATATGCCCTTTGCATGGACATATCATATGGATAGTTCATGGTCATCTTGTGAACAATTGGCTCACTAGTACCATGTTCAGTAATTTCCACTGATGAGCTCCAATCTGCAGCAGGAATTTTTGGTGTTCCTATGTATGTTACCTTGCACTTTGTACTGAAGTGGACTGAATTTCAGTCGATTTCTCGTGTTCAGATTCTCACTGAATCTAACCTCAACTTCTTTCCTTGTAATGCTCTGACTGTCCATTACTTTAATGTTTTGTATTATCACAACTCTCACTAGCTCAATGGCAGTTTTCAATATTTTGTGGACATACTAAATTGTATCATTTCCAGACCTCATCATCTTTGCTGTTAACCCTCTTCAGCATGATAATTCTCATTTCAAAATAATATTGTGTTCTGTATCTGCTGTCTTCTTGCATTTTGTCAGATAATCCTCAACTTCTTCAGCCTTGCTTATGCTTTCACTCTACTAAAATTCAGAAAAATGAAATCTAAGACAAGTGTACCGTATACGATATGAGTTTCTCATCAAAGAAAAGTATTTTATTAGTCTCATGCATCAACTTTTGGTAGACTCATGCTGATTTTATCTTATTTTTTCTTCTTAGCCTAGGTTAAAGCACAACAAGAGCTAGGAAAGTCCAGTGAACAGAATACTTTATTTGCCTAAAACTTACACCCTTGCTAAGAAAGGTCAATGAAAAAAATATGCGTCATTTCCTGATTTTCATTACTGTATAGTTTGGATAGACCATTATGTTTATGTTTGGTGTAGCAGCACCACTACCTCATCTCAAAGCTGAATGCTTTAATGGGTTGGAATTGCAAGACTTTTTTTTTCCCCAGACATTTTAAATTGTCTTCAAGCTAGATACTACACAGTTGTGTAGTCAGTTCAGTATGCAGAAAAAAGGAAAACAGTTTCATTTTGATTAATGTTGCTGAAGCAAGAGAACTTTGACTCTTTTTATCTGGAATATTTCCTCATAAAGAAAACAGAACAGCTTTCCTCTCCTGAATATGTGTTTCCAGAGGGAAGGGAAAGGAGTATATCTTTCCTCAGATTCAGCTCCTGGGAAATAACAATAAGTTCATAAGAATAGCAATAGAAGGTTGCAAGGAATATTCACCATTGGTAAATGTTACTTGCAAATTCTCAGTAAATATCATGAGTAACAAAAATGTTAGCAATAGCCTGGTGAGTCTAAGGAATATCTTTCATGTTAGATCTGCTTGACTGTGCTCTGTTAAAACTTTAATGATATTTAAAAGTTGAAAATTAAATAATAGGAAAGAGTCATTTACTACTACCAAGTAGTAATAACACTTATTTGCCTATGTGATGGTGGGAGATACACAGGGAAGGATAAGAAACAGAAGTGTTAGAATCTAGAAAGTGAACTGACATGGCAGATGCATTTGCATTTGATTATTTGGGGCTTAACAAGTCAGCTTTGCTACAGTGGCTTTTAAAAACAAGTGGGCTGAACTTTTTAAAAGCTTGCTTTTATTTTTGATAAAGTCACTTTACATTTAAAGCAAACATGTATTTCCAAAGAACCTTTCACTAAGCATCCTGAAGCTATAAAGTTTGAACATTCCATTGCAGAGGTCAGTGTGTCATACTATGCCTCAGTACTATAATCTTATATGAGGGAAATGAGGCATAGCACCATGTCTTGACTTATTTCTACATGGCGAGTCCATGATTCCCTGTGGTGCTTATGCATGTACTTCAAGCAAGTGCTGAAGTCCCACTGCCTCCCCTGAGTCATAAGGTTTCATTCTGCTGTAGTGTCATAGCTATAGAGCTCAACAGGAATCTTATGTTAGAAAATAAACTTTAAATTCTAAGTTGTAATTTCAAATTGATTTCAACCTCTCCTCTTTAGAAATGACTTCAGCTTAAATGAAGAATTTTAAGTTGTTGGTGAGTTGCAGAAAAAGTCATAATTAAATGACCAGCTGCTCAAAAGACCATCTTGTACTAGCAGTGTAAAAAAATAGATACATATCCTAACAAAAAGGCCTGCAATTAATATAGATTCAGGTAGCTAAATTCAGAGCATAATGGCTGAGTTTATATAAAGTACTGTGTAAGCTGAAGATCTATAAAAGTGACAGAGGGAAAAAAATGACACACAAGGGTTTCACTTGGAACCAATTTAAAGCCATGGTTAAATGTCAAAATGAGTTAGATTCAAAATAGAGTATACAGTGTCCAGTTACTGTCTGTGATATGATAGAGGTCTTCAGCCTGCTGCCACGAAGCTGTAATAGATAATGTCTGAGACATCCATGTAATAACTGTAAACAGCCTAAATCACAATATGAAAAACATACTCTTTTCTAACTAATTATTTAATAAGATATAGCCCTACATTGCAGTTATGGTGAAATAAGTCAAATAAAGGGTTTAAAATCTAAATAAGGCTTGATATTTTGGGGCTGTATATGCAATTTCTGCAGCAGGTTATGTAGCATTTTAATTTGTCCTTTTGAAAGACGAATATTCCAATTCCCTTTTAGAACTGAATTGGGTAGGAATACCACATTGTCATTTAAAAATCTTCCATGTCAAAAAAAAAAAAAAAAAAAAAAAAAAGATTAACCACAGATTTTGAAGTCATTATTTTATGAAGGTGTTTAATAACCAAAATCCAAACCATTTGATTTCTACATTTTGTTTTATGACCATGTTGGATTATGCAATTTTATTTTTTATTTATCAAACTTCAAACTTTAATTCATATAGTACAATATAATTCAGAAACCCTGATGCTTGTTAGGGCCTCTGTCTTAGATAAAGGTGTTGTGTCAGTCTCTGCTGCTGCTTTTGTAGTCTTCCAGAATTTACATAGGTCGTTGGTGTGGCACCTACCTCCGAGAGTGTTACAGAATTTCTTTGTGGCTTGTTATGTAAGAAGTGTGAGTATTTAGGAGAGTATTTAGGTAGCATTTTACCCATGTTGATGTGCGTGTTACATAGTGTGCCTGGAACTCAGGATAGACTTTTGGGGTAACTGAATATAAATAGTTCAAGGCTAACCAAGCACCAAGATAAGCTTAGAGAATCCAAATCAAGATCAGGACAAAACTCTGAATGTTAAAAGAACTGGGATAAAACAAGATTGTTATCTAAATCAGCACCACTTCTTTTGCAATCACTCCTTTACAAAATTATGTTTCCCATATCTGCCCATAGATGACTGTTGCAGGTCCTGCTCCTGCAGCTGTGCTGCTGTGGTGTTCTGTGCCAGAAGAACAGGCTTTCAGAGAGCTGGGTTCTACAGGACTAGCGAAGCTGTAAGGTGAAAGAAGAAGCACACTGGAAAAGTAAATGTTCCCAGACTGGCTTTTAGTTTGCAGGGGACTGGGTGTTGTTGTGGAGAGGACCAACAGCGTAACAGGCTTAGGCACATGTAATGTCGACTTTATATGCTTAAAGAATAGCATGAGCTGGAACTAGAAGATTTAAATTAACCTGAAATTAATATGTAGATCAACATCTGAGTATCTCTTTGCTGACTTCTGTACAAAACTTCAGAAGAAAGCTGTCTTAGGAAAACTTTCTCATGATGTGGGATTGCCTGTGGAAAAGTATCTGAAAAAGCTTGATTTTCTCATAGACATACGGTGTTTGAATTTATGGAGGTATGACTCTAGAGTATGACTCTACTCCACAATTTTGTCTTCACTCCTAGCTGCATTCAAAAGGCCAATCTTCTGTCAGGGTAATCATCAGGCTGATTGTATTCATTCCTCTGACACCTTTCCATAGGGTGAGTTGAAAAAGGTGTACCTCCTCACAGCAGGCAACGTGACATCCAATGGGTCATCGGTTGCATTTGGCACAAAAGCAAAAGACTTCCTTGATGTGGGTGTGTGGACATGGCTTACAAAGCCAGCAATAACGTGAGAATGCAGTTTCTTGTGAATCTTGAGTACCGTTTGTGGTGGTTTTACTCTGCTGGGCAGCTAAACTCCAGCTCAACCATTCTCTCACTCTCCCTCAAAAGAAGACCAAGAAAATCTTTGGAGAAAAAATAATGAGGAATTATGATCTTACTCACAAATAGTCAAAGAAGCTAGGTCTGAATTCCATCAGGATTATTAGGATTATACAAACTCTTCTGAATGTGAGTGTGAGAATGAAGAAGGGAGGGATTTTGCTGGCCAAACACAAGACTCACTTTCATCTAGATTCCTCCTGAAACAGCAAGGCTGGGAAAGCATAAACAGAAACCTTCCTGATGCTAAACCTAGTGGGCAGTGGAATCTTGGACCAAGTACTGCAAGGCAGAAAAGAGGAAAGGATTGCCAGGTTCATTTTGGTGGTTCCACAGTATTTTGAAGTAGCTGGAGTGAGCTAATGCTGAGGTGGCAGGAAAGGTGTAGAGGAGAAAAAGATGTTACTGAGATCAATCAATGTGAAACAAAAAATTATGAGGGTGTATGCAAGAGAAAAGAATGAGAACTTCAAGATCAGCCTGTTAGTGGAGCTCAATGGTATTTTTCCATGGTAAAAAGAGAGAAATGACAAAGCTCAGGGGAGTTATGCAGTGAATTCAGCAGGAAAAGCAGGGATTTCTGGAGGGGATAGAGAAGCAGTAGTAAGCAGTGTGCACTGGCCAGTTCAGCTGACCTGATATCTCTTGAGCACAATTCTGCTTAATTTCATGAACTAGTTAAGTCAATTACCTTAAACTACATTACCTAATGCCTAATGTAAGCCTATATTTAGCTGTTGATGAATTTGCTGATGTATTTCTGAATACTGTATACATATGTATACATAAACTTCCCTAAAACAGGAAAAAGCAAAAGATCATTATATAAAGATCAAAATCTTGTGCTGGCAATAAACACTTCTCTTAATCAAATCTTATCCTGAATTTCCTTCGACTCAATCACAGTTTTGCAAGTATAGCAAATAAGGGGTGTTTCCAGAAACAGAACAGGCTAACGTCTGTGTACTTGCCTCTTTTGTTAAAGAAGAACAAAGCTGTCTTGCTGTCTGGGGTTCAGCCTCTAATACAATAACTATTCTGAAGAATTATGCTGGCTTTATTTGTCTGCATTTGATGCCAAGAAACTAATTACTTTATGAGAAATACTTGTTCATATTGCACAGTATCTTCAGATGAGTGTTGATGAGACTCAAGATGCCTATACCATCTCAGTATGCACGGAGGTTAAGTACTTATAACAGAGCTATCAGGACCTAGAACTGATTCTCTTAATACTGTGTCTCATAGAACACCGGATTTCATTTTAAATTCTGAGAATTTAACATTATACTCTATGTATTACACGTTATGTGTGTATGGTATAACATTACACTGTACATTTCAAGTTCTTAATCTTTATTTTAATATTTTGGAGGATGTAGTAGATGGGCTTTTATTGTACTTCCTGTGTACAGAGAGTTTTTGAATAGATACTAACATTTTACTCTTATAAAACACAAACAAATTTTCAGAGAAAAGAGGAAAGAAGAAAGGCACTTGTTGCTTCACAGGTGAGTACTACCAGTCTTTCCTTTTCACATTCTTTGCTTAACAGAATCGTTCAAAAATAATGAAAGTGCAACACGTGACCTGTGTTCGGGAAAGTCTTAGTGAGTCAACATTCTTCTGAAGTGTTCAGCAACAAGAACAAGAATATGGGTGTACTTTTGTGTCACAGAAATGAGGACTTTCCTCCTTTTATTCCCAAACACATTCTTTTTTACCCCAAGAGCCAGAAGAATTGTTTGCACTGTAATTATCTGATCAGCTGATCAGTCTGACCTTATCTTTAGCTTCCATATTTCCACAGTGACTCTTATCAAAACGTGTATTTTCTTAAGGAAATCAAACAGTCTAAATGAACAGGGTAGGATTTGTAAGGCAATTTGACAGTTTTGGTTTTAACTGCTGGAAATTAGAACTCTGTAAAAAGCATCCATAGAATCATAGAATCATGGAATATCCCAAGTTGGAAGGGACCCATAAGGATCATCGAGTCCAACTCCTGGCACTACACAGGTCTACCCAAAAATTCATAAAAGTCTGACATCTCTACTTAAATTACCTGGGTCTAGAGACTGTTATCTTTCAGTATTTTCCAATCTGGCCTTCTCTGTCCATCAGGAGATTTAGCAGTATGCACCCCTGAAAGCTTACTGGATATTGCAGTTTATTGTACTTGTGCAGTCCATCAAGGTTCTTTTTTTTCATTTTTGTGTATGCTTAGTTTCTTCTCAAACTCACGGAAGATTCTTTCTATCCATAATCAGTTTTTCTTCGACATCCCTTTTCTGTGATCTCTGTCACAAGTCTTGACACAAGAGTATTAAGTTCTATAAATCTTTTATTCTTAGAAATGTTTTACCCTATTTTCTGACATGCTTATTAAATGCAATATAATCACATAAGTTACTTTCATTTATTCTATGATCAACACAAATACATTTTCCTTTTAAATTAAAGAAACCCCTCTTAGAATGCAATTACACAGCATTACTGGAGTTGGTGGCAGCCTATTATGCAGGTTTCTAAGGCTTTAATAATAATTAAACATGGTTGATGAAACTGTAATTTATTTCCCAAATTTTATATCCCTGAAAGTATTTTCTTCACAATATCATATCATAAAACTCTGTATTTTATATTTCATTAATCCTTTTCTACGTTTTTTGAAAATATTTATTTTGTATATATTCTATCAAGTCAACCCTACATTTTCGTTATCTGACTCAAATTTAAATATAAATTAATAATGCAATTTTTAGCCTCCTACTTCTATTTGTCAATATTTTCCTTTTTATTTTACTTCCACTTAATCTCTCATTTTCTCTCTCTCTCTTTTTTTTTTTTTGTTTTTTAATTTCAGCACCTTGACGTTTGAAAACTTTTGGATACCTGCCAAAGCTGATATACTTTTCTGCCCTGTCATTTTTAGTGTTTTTTTTTTTTTTTAATTATTATTATTTTTTTCTTTTTTTACCAAGGAAGATAGAGTGCTAGCTGTGTCAAGGTATTACTAACACTATTCTCTATAAGACTGCTGTATTAAATAAGATAAATACATCTATGAAGAAATCTACACCAACGGATCATACAAAAAATATTTTCCTTCTTTTTCCAAGATTTGAAATAATAGTAAGGGAACACCTGCCATTCCTTGTTTAAGATCTAAAAATGCAAACTGAGTTAATCCCTCCAGTAATTATTATTTCCTTATAATATTGTTCTGACTCTCTCGCTGAGCGATAAAAACTGTTCTTAGTTTTCATTCCCTGTTTCCTGTGATTAGCTGTTGCCCTGATAAAACAGAGATGTAATGTAATTGTGAAATTGCCATTAGCCTCCTGAGTGTCCTCCACATCTCTGAAACCATCCTCTGCTTTTTCCTGGATTGCTTTCTCATTATGACTATTGTGTTTATGTCTTTTGGGGTTAGGTTTAGATAAATCTTTGTTCAATCTGTAAAGCCTGCAAACTCTTGGAACAATACTGCACCTTAAGCACTGTGATTACAAAGGACTTGAAGTCAAAGAACAAACTAATCAAATGATTCTTTCTAAGAAGCAGAAAAAAGTTATTATTTTATGCTCAGCTCCACATTTGACTGTTTTGCCTATGAAGACTACAGAGGTAGCTACACAATCCCTTGTGTAGGGTATTACTAAGTTAGCCTTTACTGAGATAGATTTGGATATAATGGGAGGAAAAGTCACCAACAAGCACTGTAAGATTTTGCTAACAAACAGTCATAGAATAGGGAACTTTCTTCTAATGATTCAAACTTTCAGCAGGGAAGCCCCTGTTCTTTTAGAGTTAGGGAGCTCTCTACTGATGAACTGGAGAAGAGAGCAGCTCGAGAGTAGTTGTAGGTAGTGGTAGACATTGGCTGTTGGAGACAGGACATGCAAGTGGAGTTGGTCTGGTGGTCAGGCAAATTCTTGCTGTTGCTAGGATTGCATTTTCCCTCTGAACGGCTTTTCACAAGGCTTTTCTGGGAGTTGGGAGAGTTTATGTCTGCTTCTAAGAAAAGATTAACTAATACATGACAGTTAAGAAATGCCGTGTTTTCAGTGGTTTTGAGCACTTACATTGAGTGCTTCCCTGACTTCAGACCTCTGGTTCTCCTAAGCCAGGAGTCATCAGTCTATTTTACAGGTATTGAAGGCAAAACAGTCACAGATTTTAAATACTTGAATAGAAAGCCACACTTTCAGTATAGATGTTATCTCTTAGAAAGAAAAGATACTGCTTGTGGCATTCAGTTTTCTGAGTTTCCAGTGAGATGTGGAGAATTTTGAATGTTTCCCTGGGCATACAAATGCTAATGAACAGCTACAGGATCGGCTCTCAGCATCCTAGCCTTCCTCTGCTGGGTAGATCATACACATCTTTTGATCCACAGACATATGTGGATCAACAGCATCCTAATGTTTCAAGTGACAGGATATCCTGGATGTTGCAAAGAACATCCTGTGATGCTTCATTCTAATTTGGAAAAGAAAAATATAGCCCAGCAGACCACCTGGGAAAGATTGCTGATTACTATCATACGCAATATATTTCTTCTAGTCTCTAATGACTTTAAGCTGATTTCCTGACCTTTTTCCATCTATGTTTGTTGATTAACATAGCCAAAACAAACAAACAAAAAAGGATAGACCTGGTGGTGGGAAATAAACTTTTTTTTTTCTATTCTGAAAGTTTTTCTTTTTGAAATGTGAAGAAAGCACGAGTGTTCAATATTCTTTTTATAAACAGCCAGACGAAACTCTGATCTACCAATTTACCATATTATCCCAGTTAAGAAAATATAGATACACGTATATTTATAGACCTCTCTCTTTCCATAGATTTTTTTTTATATGTACATTCCTCTCATCAAAACAAACCCAGTGTACGTGGTAGGGAGCACTAGAAATGAGTTAACAATACTCATTATTTTCATCTAACATCTATAATTAATCTTGTTTGAGATTCTATTCCTATGTTTATACAGAACTGGTATGAGCACACTTAATAGCACCAAATGTTTCAGGCATTAAGACTAACAAACCTTCTGCTGCATTAAACAATTTTATCCTCTGCAGTTTGCTATTTGTTTATGCTTTGCAGCTAATCATTTCTGTTGTTAAAATTAGAAGTTATGTTCTTTCCATTAATACCTGTTAGTTACACACCCTCTAGATTAAATTAATCTTTTTATTCATTCCTTTTGTGTGGTGATATAAGGTAAGTCTTTATAAGTTAAGTTGTGGCTAAAAGAAGCAAATGATTTTCTACTGTTAGTGGGTACCCCCAGACATAAATCTGGGAAACATGTCTGGTCTGAAGTCCTCCTCCCCTCAGTCACCCCTGTGCTAGCTGACATGGAGCCTATGAGCAGAGATGGGGTGGATTTGTTTTGTTTTGTTTTGTTTTCTGAGTGTATCTATGCTTACATTAAATCTTTCATGTACCAGTGGAAAATCAGACAAAGGCTCCAATTTTCTTACTCATATTTACTGTTTTCAACAGTGCTTGGGTATATCAGCTTTGGTATAATTGCTTGTGGTGTGTAAATAAGCATACTTTTATCAGGATGGAACAATCTCAGCTTCTCCACTGGAAGGATTCCCCAGAGGTAGGCAGTGATGAGAGAATAAATAATGAGCTCCAAATAAAAAACTGCTACATTTAGGTGGCTATTGTATGTACAGCAGCTAAACCATCTTTTTTAGTCTCAGTACCAAAACAACCAATTCTATCATCATTAAATATTTACCTGTAAACCTTGAGATGAAGGAATTTGAGTTGCACTGAAATTCTGCAGGTTCTTTATGAATTAAACATTGCTGTTACCATCAAGACTTTTTTCTTCCCTTTCTATGCACCTTGAAGGAAAAAGTCACAAAAAAATTAAATACCAAAACAGAAAAGAAAAGAGAAAGTGTTTTAATGCTAAATAATAGTTCAGGTTACTGCTTCAACTGAAGTTGAGAAAAACTGATCATTTTGGAACAATGATTCAAATTCAAGAAAAGCTTTATCTTGAACATATAGATAAAATAAATAAATAAATAAATAAAATAAAAACTTGGGAGACCCACAGGAGATTTTACTCCAAAACGGCAGGCAAAGTGAAGTGATTCTTATGAAATTAAATTATTCATAAAGTGAAATAGTAAGAACCTTAGCAATAATAATAATAATAATAATGTGCCTTTTCAACTCCAGATCATTTCAAAAATCAAAACTGTAAAGATAGATTCAGATCAGTTTCCCCGGAATCTCAGAGGTTTGGACTTGAGGTTCCATCCCTAAAATGGATTTTATTTTCGTTTAGAAGTACAGTTTAGTTTTAAATATTTGAGACCTATACTATAAGTAAGATGTAACTCAAGTGCTAATTTATATAGTGAAAATCATTTCTTTGCAGAGCATAGTGGCTGATGAGTGGGCTAATGGGTGGAGTTAATGGAGGATAACACCCCCCCTTAAAAGTCAATGGAAATCTGGTCGGTATAAGAGATGTCTGTGGGATTCTAAAGCTCTTCTTTGTGCCCATGCACTATTGCAGTACTCAAAATTTTCTTTAATTCTTCCATATGGGAGCACAGGGACTTAATTGTACTCATTATATGTGTTGTTAATTTAAATAAACACTGCCCTTTTCCGTAATGAGAGATGATTTTTCCTGTTTCCAGTCTCCATACTATCCTCAGTTACTGTTGTGCAGCCTTGCTACCTGCAGTTAGATGCCATTACTGTAAAACCATTGCCCAGGCTGGAAATGGCACTGCACAGCAGGAGCAGCCAGGGGTGGTGGCCTCAATGCAGGTTCAGCCTGCTGTCCCCAAGCCAGATGAGCAGAGTAGGTCAGTGATGGAAAGGACAGGATCAGCCAAGAGTCTGAACAACAGACCAGGCATGGACATAACTGCAGCCCAGCTCAGGTGAAGCACAGCTCAGCAAAGGCAGGACAGGTCCCAGCCAGGCTTCTCGCAGCTCTTTTACACACAGTGGGTTTCACAGTGGCCTGACCCAGGCCTCAGCTTCAGTGGGGCTCCTGAGACCATGAGCAGTGTTGTGATGGAGAGTGGGGGAGCAGGGGAAGAGGTTCATGGCCAGTAGGTTTAATTGGTGCCTTCACAACACTGAGACATATAGATTGTTCTTCATGTTAACACTTGTGACTTTTTTGATGAGGAAGAACCATGAGACAGAAATGCCTGGACATCCACAGAAGTGAATCTCAGTGTTCTGAAAGTTTTTGCTATTTTGATATTAGTTTCAAATCCAAAAAGTTAAACCAGACCTAGACAGCCACATTTACATCTGGCAGGTTTTCCTACTTGTTTTGAAAGTTTTTTCCCTGAGGGAACATCTCTGGTATCAAACCGAGGAACAGTAATCTTACAATGACAAATGTAAAACAAGTCTATTGCTTCACATTTCAGGCACACTCCTGTTACATGTTAGAACTGTCATAATTCTTTTGAAATCTATGGGTTTTGCTTGAGTTTAAAAACACTAAATGGGAAGTGATGTCAATTGAAATATGCATCTTTCTGATCCTTTAGTGTCCTTATTTGCCACCAGGGTTTTGTTTGTAGTCATGATTAAAAATAAACAAACAAATAAACAAAAGAGTTAATTCTTCCATATTCAATTTTAGAGACAGAAACAGACCTGAACTTAAAAGAAAAAGAGGGCAACAACTCATAATTTGTCTAGATGTTTGGATTAAGTCTTATTCACATGGTTTCCTAGCCTCCTATAAACATAGTACTAAGACTCATTTTCTGAAAACCTATCTGCGAGAAAAGTGGTCTTGGAGCAAACACCCAAAGAATCCTAAAGCAACAGGGTTTCTTAGCCTCCCCTGCCCCATTTGGCATTATAGAGGCCTCCATCTGGATAAGATTGACTGATGCCTTGCTGTTGATTTTGTCAATAACTTCATTTAAAGAATTGCTTTTCACCTGGAGGTGACTCTGGTGAATTTCATTGTAGGAGAAAACAGTTTGGTCCACTGAAATTTGACATTTTATTCCCATAGCAACTTCTCTCAGCCTTCCAGTTCAGTTATTAATGAGGTTATCCTCATAGTAACTGAGGGAGGTGAATATTCCTACTTTCTAGTTGAAAAAAAAAAAAAAAAAGATGCTTCATAGTCTGTATAGTCTGTTGTGTATTTACTGATCTCACGGGGAAGTCTATTATAACTAAAGTGGAATTTAGACCTTCTGTATTTTAGCAATACATTTTCTTAAAGATTACCTTTTCTGTTGGACATACCTGTCAACCTATTTCTCCTAGCAATAGATTTCAGAGATTCTTTTTGTCAGCTCATTCATAAGTAAGCAATACCATCAGTCAGAAACCCTCTTTTCTCAACAAAAGGGAGATACGTTTCATTACTTATGAAAAGTCTTACAGGCATTTTATACTTGAGCAGGTCCTGAAAATTTTTCTCCTTAGTTTCAATGTCACATTTACCCACTGAAAGAGCTTAAGAACAGCATAAGTCTCAGAAAGGCTTCCTTGCTATTCACTAACAGTGATAAGGTCTATTACGTCAGTTCTGTTGTTCCTTGATGATTTTTGATGTTTCCACTGTTGCTACTAAGTTAATAGCTTTTTTGAATTAAAGCTCAGTGCTGTAGCAAAACGGAACTCTTTTCATAATAACTTAATTAAAATGTTCATTGATCTTAAAAAAACTAAATTTACTGACTTGTGAATTTATAATAGTAAAATTGTATAAATTATTACTTTATAATAGAATACCTGGATGAGTGATTAAGATGATAATAGAAATTCTAATTACTTTCCACTAAACAATTTAGTCTATGCAAAAGAAACCTTTCTACACTAGAAAAAGGTTACCTGAATGTTATGTGCTAACAGAATGTAGATACAACTAACGCAGTTGCAAGATCTTAAGCTGAGGTAAACTAACCTATGGTTATCCTGAAGATTTGACAGTGCCTAACTAAGTCCTAATTATTTTGAATTGGCAATGACATCATGGCTTGGAATTAAGTTGCAATTGATGGCCATTATTACCCAATGCACCAAGCCCCATAACCTAATAATTTAAATTCTTCATGTCATATAACTCCAGTGCCAGCTTACCTGGAGAAAGAATCATGTGCTTTCATGTGGTGAGTCACAATGAAACTTGTGCACAATAAGTGAACATCCCTACAGCACTAATACAGTACTAATACATAACTGTTCCCAGCTACAACCAAAACTTTTCTGGGCTTTAGGCTGGTGTGGTTACACAGGCTCTGGCCACTGATAAACACCAACAATAGCTATATGGCAAAGGTGAGAATTTTTACATTTCGGTCCATTCTAAGGAACATCTGACTTCTGATGTTATTTTTCATAACATTAAATTAAACACCAATACATAAAATACATGATCAGTCATTACAGGCCTTTCACAACAATCTGTGGTTATTTGCTGCTTGTTGAAAAAGAGTAGTTGATTTGGTAATACAAATTCCTTTCACTTTTATGTTAAACCTAACTTTTACGTTAAACCTAAAAGTGAAAGTCCCTGTATTTGAAGTCCAATTATATTTTCAGCTTAATGTATGGATGATTGACCAGTCATTGTGTCAGAAGACCAATGAGCTGCTGAGAAAGGTTGCTTCAAAATAATGCTGCAAAAGGTTTACACTAATCTGACCCTAAGGAGCAAGACCATCTAGGTAGAACGACCATCATCAGACTCTTGCTCTCAGTCTAAGGTACCAAATTACTATTTTCAGACCGATCTAATCAACAGTCCTCCACCCCCACGGGTATGGAAGTAGCATTAGAATACTGTCTTGTCTGTGGTTCCCCTGCAAGGGCTTGGCTCTGCAGAGATTCCTCTTCTTAGTTACAGTCTCAGTCTCTTCCCCACCCCAGGTCTGCACTATCCTATAGTTCTACTTTTTTTCAGAACTTGTAGTAGATGCATTTTCATTTAAATGACATCCTGTATCAGGAAATATAAATTGAGTTGCTTTTTCACAGTATTGTTTTCCATTCATGCTTGCCACTATTGTATTTTGTCTATTTTTTCCTTTGGAGCTGTTTCAGCCACTGCTATTTTAAATCTTAGGTACCCATCAAGGGAGCTTCATCTTGGTTGTTGCCTGTACCATTACTCATCACTGGAATTTCTGAAGACCTTGCCTGATCCCTACAAAGAAGACAAGTAAAACATATCACACTCTGTGCTAATTTTTGCAGCTCACATCATCAATGGTGACGTTAAACAGACAGTCATTTTCTCCTATTTTATACTGCACTCCACATGAGGACATGTCATCAGCTTGGGTTTGATCTCTACAAGATGGGAATGCTGGCTTTTTGCAAATACAACAACAAATTTGGTGTTCCTTCTATTTTCTGCCTAGCTGTCAGGTTTATTCAGCTTTTTGTTGTTGTTGTTGTTTTGTTTTGTTAATAAGAAATAATTTTAAATCCATTAGATTAAATGAGTAACAATGTTTTCAAATATTAGCGGTTGTACATTAGACTATATTAATTTAAATCTTTCTGGCTTAGCATGTTTTTTACTATTCCTATTTATTTTCAGAAGGCAGATTGGTTGCCTTTACCTTTATTGCCTGTGCTTGCTTATGTTTGAGGAGAAAATGGAGGAATGATAGTCAGCATATTTTAGTAGAAGAGGGATGAGTGTTTGATCCCCCCTTTTGCATAAAAAAAGTCTGTAAATGTATAATACATAAACTGCAGGTTTTACAGACTGCAATGTCTATATGATAGGTATAAATTAGCAAAAATGATCAAGTTAGACCATCTCAGATTTACTTTCTTTACAATAAAATTTCTTGGAGCTGATTTACCTTTTTTTTTTTTTTCCCAATACAAAAAATGTTTTCTATAGTGCAAAGTGAGCAGGATTCTGGATGCATTCAAACTGCTCAGCTTTGACATCTTGCTCATTTGCTTAAATAGTGAAGTTGCCTGCAGACTCCCTTTGTACAGTGGCAGAACAGATCATCTGCTTTCATAGGGTTTCCTACAACAGTAAGTGAAAAAAACTTCCTTATGAAGGTGACTATCTCATTCTACTGTCCTTGAAAGTAGACTTATAATAAAACTAACCTTGTAGTATATCATGAGGTACCCCCAATTAGTTTAATCCAATCTAAAAGTCCATCTGCCACCAGAAGGGATGCTCCTGCTCTCCTCCCTGTTTTCTGTCACATGAATGATGTTGGGAAATAGAAGTGTTTTCTACTTCATTTCATTTTTAGGTTGATGGAAAACGAAATCTTTAAAAAGATAAAAAACAAATGATTTTTTTTTTCTGAAATATACTGATTTCAGCAAAGAAGCACTCAGAAATGCACACTTTCAATGCAGACACAAATGGACAATAACAGAGAAACAAAAGTGATCATAAATATTCAACAGTGAGGAATTTTGAATTTCAGTTGAGACCAAAACTTCTTCATTTTGTAATTCCTTCACTTCCTTCTCAAGTGAAAAAGACGTAAAATGGAAAACAGTCACAAAGCTAAAAGATGAGAAATCTAGATAATTATCTATTTGCTTTCCTTGGAGATAAAATTCAATTCTTAATCAAAAGATCAGAACTTTCAAACTGCTTTTGCATGCTTCACATTGGAAATATTTATTAAAAGAAACAATTTTTTTTCCTTTAATCTCGCCTTATATTAGCTCAAGCAAACCATCACAAGCAAACATTTGCTTTTCAATTACATTCTTTTTCCCAGGTACCTCAATCTGTGTGCTGCTGAAACAGAGTAAGCTGTCTGAAGACCACAGAGGCAGCATACCAAGTGCTCTGAATATGATTTATAATGGTTAAATTTTGGACAAGTTTTAGTGGCATAAAGCCAAGAAATATTTATTTCTTAACCTAATGCTCCTAAGAAAGACTGTGGCAGAGATATGCAGTCACAAGAGCTTTTCTCATTGATACGATTATCTTGTGCCATTAAACACCTCTACAGGCTCAATCATTCAGAATGCAGGAGCTGTTTCATTGAGTTGGTGTTAAAATTCTCATGGGACAATGCAACCACCGAACATTCCCACACCTACCACAGAGCAAGAGCCTTTTTGCTTTTCCCCTGTGTAATGCTCACAATAATCCCTGCCATCCCAGGAGCTTCTGATGAAGCTTCTGAAGACCTTATTAAGGTAACTTTGAGAAGATTTTAGGCATAAAAGAATGGCAGTGCTCAAATCAGAATGCTACTATGGTTTATGGCTATAGGACTTTTTGTATTGATTTCAGTGACTTGTGGACAAGTCTCTGCTATTTGTAAATCCCTCCCAGTAGCTCATGACATACGACATTCTCAAATCCTAGGTATTACTTTTTTTTTTTTTTTGGGGGGGGGGGTTGGGTGGGATGGGATGATGTGTCTCAAATTCCACAGAACAGGTATTCAGGTTGTACAATGGCACTCAGTAGTTTCAGTTTAAGCTCCTCTCAGAAAGCTGTAATGATTTGCAGCTTGTATGACTTGCCCAAGCAGCACACTTTATTTTACAGGTTTCAGCTTGCTGCTTGATATATTTTACAAACTAGATGTATTTAATGGCAATATAATTTTATTTTGCCTTATTAGAAGTGTAAACAGCTCTGGAGAGAAATTATTTCACTTAAATCCTAGGCTCAAGCAGATTCTTGTTTTCCTAGGTGTCAGAACCTCCTTGGGAATGCAAAACTGCATCTTTGTTTCTTTTCCAACATTTGCAAAATAACATTACAAAAGGTTTTATGTTCTTTTACAGCATTAAAAGGGAAAGCAGCTTTTGAGTATCAGTCCTAGCATCTTTTTCTTTGGCAGCTTGGTTGTTTTCAAATATTATGTAATGCATCACTACAGATGTTATTTTACTTCAATCTATAGTAACAGATATTTCTTAATAGAATATACAAATAAGAGATATACAACGATACTTTTCCATAGTACTAGGATTTTATCCCAGCTTCTGGCAATCTAGAGCAGAGGTTGTTACACTTCACCATGCTTTAAAGATGACGTAGCTGGGAGATATCAAAAAATACTCCCCTCCATCCCCCCCCCCCCCCCCCCCGAAAAGTAATTGAACTTTCCTCTGAATAATTTTTAATGGGAAATTAAAACTCATGGAAAATGGGAAACACTGCAAAATTAAAATGCTGTTAATTTATGTTACAAAAAGTAAGTTTTATATTGGGAAAACAAGGCTGGTTTTGGAATGGAATTCAAATTTATCTTTTCAAGCTGATTTCCTTTTGGGTCCATTTAAAGCCATACTACATTTCTGTGATAGGATACTTCTACAAAGATGTTGGATTCTGATACTCTTTTTCCTTTACAAAGACCCAAATCTTGTACCTGATTACATCTTCCATTATCCAACACACCATCACCTCTGAGTGAACAAAATGCGCATCATTCAAGTGCTAAGAGTATACCAAAGTTATGGAAGATATAGTTTGGTCAATGACCTCTGGTCATAGACGACTGAATACAGTCATAATCACAAGGCATAGATCTTCGTACTGAACAAACTGTAAAGAAACCACTCTTGATCAATCAGGAAGTCTGAAATGGAAGTTTCTCAGTATCATGTAAACATTTCATTTTGATAGAGAAAACTGAAATACATATTTCCTTTTGCAAGATTAACTCTTTTCTGAACTTCTTCAGCTGGAGTTGTAGTAGGGTGGAAGTTGATTATTTGATCTGCTTCTGATATTTTAAAATACAAAAAATGGTATCAGTTCAAAATGAAAAGTTTATTTCAAACAATAATAGGAAAGTTACTTTTAAAAATCAATAGTCATAACTATTCTTCTCCATTTGAAATAACTTTTATTTTGAGAATAGACTAATGTTCAAGTATCAGAATTTTCCATGAGACAGGAATTACACTTTCCATATGTTCAGACTGCAAACATAATCAGGCTGAAATGTGTTTTTAAATTCAAAGCAAAATTAGCTGAATTTTGAATTACATTTATCTAACATAAAAAGATCTTCAATTTTTTCTAATTGCAACTAAACTCTGGATAATTATAAAAAAAGATTAACATAATAATTAGAAACAGTTTATACTGAGACTAAAACACTCATTAAGCTTGAAGTATTGAGCGATTGTAATGCAATTTAAATGCAAGGCCCCTAAATACAATGATAAAAATGCCATGCTCCATCATTAATGAGATAAAATCAACTCTGAAACTATTTTTTTTTCTTGTCCTTCAGTTATGTAACTCTTTCTAATTAGCATGTTCCCCAATCAATTAGTATATAGGGATGGCTCATTCCACCCATAAACCTAATGAAGCTACACAGATTTTGTATTCTTTGCTAACCTCAAAGGTATGGCTGGCTTTTCTGTTCCATCAACAAAAATTTGTTTCATACTTAAACAGAATCTTTCTTCACTAGCGCATTTCCCATCAATAGAGCATGATGGAATGTGGCTCTTTATGACTACCTTAACCATTTTATGCCCCTTAATCTAATTTTTAAGCACTCGTCATGTTTCTCCTGTCTATATCCATTCCAGCTGGTGACTCCAGCTTGAGTACTAAATTGAGTACTGAATATATATGACTGTATCTACTTGGTTATTCATCTTGTGTGTTTCTGTATAGAAGTACTATAGTAATTTTAACAAGCTTTGAAGGCTGCTGAGACATACTGAGGTTCTACCAGCACAGCATAGTGGATCTCTCTGGGAAAGGCTGGAGAATCTGAAAAGTAGACACACATAAAGACTGCAGAACTAGTCTGAAACCCTAATAGCAGTGCTGTTCAGTGAGTAGAGCAGGTCTAAAGCAGGTCAAACCTTACAGGCGAAATCTAGAAAAAAAAGTGATTTAGGTATTATTATGTTTTTCTGATTCACCCAGAAGCAGGAATTATTAAAACACTCTGAAATACAGTTGCAACACCTAAGAGAGTGCTCAGACTTAAACAAAAGTCTGTTTCCTTGGCTGATGGCCTATCACATTTCCTGATTCTGTTTCCTGTGAAAATGAAGCTAGATGTCTTGAAATGCTTTGTGTTACAAATATGGCTTTATTGTACACTTCCTAACGCTTTAGAAGTCATGGTCTGGTTTTGACTACTGCCACAGAGACCAGTGGAAAGTCAGTGGGAATCAGCTAGAGAAGAAAAGCTGGGTTTAGCTCTGGAAGCTTATCAAGTTATTTATTTATTTATCTTAATTAATTATTATTATTTTTAAATAAAGTTCCTAATTTCTTTTATGTGATGCAAAGTAAGTCAGTGTTTTTCCTTTGACCACTTTCGATTGGATAGTTGCTCTTGTAGATACAAAATTATTTCAGGAATGATTATTAATTGTTTTTGGACTAATCACATAAGTATACTATCAATATCCCTCAGCTGCAGGAAGAGCAACAGCTCTGTGTAGCATCCACCTGATATACATATTGCCTCTTGAGCTAGACTTAATTTACACTCGAACAAATACTACGTAGCGTGAGAATATTTTAGAGTAGTAAAACTACAACTCAAAGGGTAGAAATGTTGGGTTCTTGTGTGATATCATAAATGAAATATAAAGATTTGTAATCTTTAAAGTAACAGTTTGCTTGTTTTGGCTTCATTCAAATCACTGTACTGTTTGTGAATAACATAGTAGAAGTAAATTCATATAAAATAATTATTTTAATACATCATTATTCATATAATGGTAATTTGTACAAAAGAAAAAAAAAACAATGAAAGAAAAAGAATAATAGTCCTTTCTATTAAAGCTATTCAGTGTTTTCACAGGATAGTTGTAAAAAAAGTAATAGTTTCTGAGGTGCAAATTTTCCCCATAGTTTACGTTATCCTTGAGGAACAGTTGAGCAAGAAAAACTTATTTTATCTTTCACCAGAAAGTTTTATATTAAATGGCTGCTCCATCAAAACTCATGCAGTTGGAAAGATGTGCCTGAGAAATGGTGTGGTCTGAAGAGGGACCTAGGTTCTGTTCTCAGCTCTGCAGAAACTTGACGTGTGTGGTTAGAGTCAATCATCTACTTATTTCTGTACCTCCACTTCCACAGCAGGATATGCATTTCATCACTTTGAAAATTGCTTTCAATCTTTATAGGGAAAACACTATTACTTGAATTGACTGTCACTACTCTCCTGAATACTTGTGTGTCTGAGCACTAAACTACTTCCTATACCTAATTTCACAGCTGCTTAGAAATGTAATAATTCCTTTTTCTACAGATAGGGGCAGAAGGTATTGAAGCACTTATCTAAGGTCACATGAGAAGGCTGTGCTAGAAGAAAGGCTCTTGTAACCAAGCTGGTCACAAACCACTGTGTTATCCTTCTAAATATGCCTGATATTTTTGAGTGAAATAATGTATTTGATCAAGTATCTGTACTAGCTAGGACCACCTTTTTTTCACTTTTTCATGGCAGGCAGGGTGAAAACTTTCATTCAGGTTGTAAGCTCCATCACCATCATCCAAGATTTTATTAGTTCTACATTAAACTACTGGAAAAAGAAACACAAGGTTATTTCAAAACCATGAAAATAATCAAAGCAAGGTATACTGGTAGTTATAATAATTAACAAAGACTTGGAGCTGTGCAATGGAATTCATTTAAGATTTATTTGAGTGTAACTAAACTTAAAGAAACAAAATTATTTTATATGCATATATATCTCATTACTGAAATTAACACGTGTCAGTCACTCTGGTACTGTATCATGCAACAGACACCGTAAACACTGATCCATTTTCTCCCTTAGTTAGCCTAATATCTTTGTTTTATTCCATAGTCTTTCTCAGCTTTTCATTAACAGTGACTTTTTTTGGTGGAAGACAGTGAGTGGAAAACACAGTTCTTCTTGATTTTTCCAAAATGTTGAAAATCAAAGAAACTGAAAAGAAATTCCCTCATATTGTTGTGGGATCACTCATAATTTCATTCTGTGGATTTGTCTTTATGAAAAAATAGCTGAAGACAATATAAACTAATTCTGGTTTCTGAAAAATGTCTATTCTCTAAAGCTGAAGTTCAAAGGTGGTATCTCAGATCACCTAAGTATGGCATAATAGTAAAATTAAAGAAATTATCAGAAAGTTGCAACATATTTTTTTTCCTTGTTGAGTAAAATATCACAGAATCATAGAATCATAGAATATCCCGAGTTGGAAGGGACCCATAAGGATCATCAAGTTCAACTCCTGGCACCGCACAGGTCTACCCAAAAGTTCAGACCATGTGACTAAGTGCACAGTCCAATCTCTTCTTAAATTCAGACAGGCTTGGTGCAGTGACTACTTCACTGGGGAGCCTGTTTCAGTGTGCAACCACCCTTTCGGTGAAGAACCTCTTCCTGATGTCCAGCCTAAACTTCCCCTGCTTCAGCTTAACATCGTTCCCGCGGGTCCTGTCACTGGTGATAACGGAGAATAGGTCTCCTGCCTCTCCACTCCCCCTTGCGAGGAAGTTGTAGACCGCAGTGAGGTCCCCCATCAACCTCCTCTTCTCCAGGCTGAACAGGCCAAGTGACCTCAGCCGCTCCTCATATGTCTTCCCCTCTAGGCCCTTCACCATCTTCGTCGCTCTCCTCTGGACACTCTCCAACAGTTTAATGTCCTTTTTGTACAGTGGTGCCCAGAACTGCACACAGTACTCAAGGTGAGGCTGCACCAGCACAGAGTAGAGTGGGACAATCACTTCCCTTGACCGACTAGCAATGCCGTGCTTGATGCATCCCAGGATACGGTTGGCCCTCCTGGCTGCCAGGGCACACTGCTGGCTCATATTCAACTTGCTGTCAACCACAGCCCCCAGATCCCTCTCTGCAGGGCTGCTCTCCATCATCTTGTCACCCAGTCTGTACATATAGCCAGGAGTCCGTATGTATAGCCAGGACAAATATGACAAACTATTTCTAAAAGGGTAATAGTTATATTAGTGTTACTGAAGAAATTGTCCTTCTGCAACCACACCGTTATCTCAGCTGGGCTTTGTGCTAGGAAAATGTCATTAGCTACAACACCAGGCTCCACAAGAGAGTTAGACATGTCATGTTTTAGAGGACAAGAATACAATACTTGTGATATCTTCTTTACACAGAGGAAAAGGCAGTGTCTGATCTTGATGATATTTTGAACATTGGAAATGCTAGAGGTCATAGAGAGCTGTAATTCTTCTCAGAATAAGTGATGACCCAGTGGTGTTGAATTTTCATTAGAAAGGAGAAAAATACATACAGAACAGAAAAAAAATAAAAATAAAAGTGTGATGAACAAAATAAGCCATAAAATCTGACAGTTGGAGATTAAAAAAGCCTGAAGAGAATGATTAGTCTAGCAACAAGGTGTCAGTAAACTTAACTTGACCTTTCATTCTTTATTAGGATTGTGGTGCTAACATGACTTCTACATGGCTGATGTGCCATTGATGGAACTGTTTCTTAAAACATCTTAATTTTGCCTCAGCTGAACTTGGCATTGGTCTTAACTGCAAAATTATCCCTTTTATTATCCTTTCCTACCATCCCAAGGGATGAACTTCACCAGTATTTGAGTATACACTGAGAGTATATTTGGATGGTCGAAAGAGATCAAGTTGTCTCAGCTTAGTGAATTAACTGTTTTCAGAAAACTGCAGTGGCTACAACTTTAGCTCACTTCAAATGCAGACTCACATGTTTTCAAATACTTCAACAGTCATTTAAGATGATCTTTCTTTTCTGTCACACAAAACATGTTGCAATCACTGTCCCTTGATTTAAGATAAGGCTTATGATACAGTGAACTACAGAAAGAAAGTACTCTTTTTTCTTAATGAAGATTTGAAAATGTTACGTCCCACTTTCTAGTCATGTTAAATATAAAAATTGAGAAAATTTGATCAATTGTAATAGTTATGTTTTTCAACCACTTATTTGACTTACTAATAGTTCATGGCCATATAACTCATGGCCAAATGCATTGTTTAATCATTTCTTTCTTATGGAAGTTCTATTTATAATTAAATCTAATAACAAAAGAAGTTGCTCTACTTGTTCAGAGCAATAAGGACCACTAGAGAAATACAGATAAACAGAATAAAAATTATATGGACAACAAAAGATGTCCTTCTCATAGCTAATAATAAATGCTTTATTTCAGTTTCATAAAAAAAAAAAAAAAAAGAAAATGAAAAAATGAAATAGTTTATCAAACTGATATATTTCAAAACCAGCCAGGCTTCAGCTCAATAATATAGTCAAGTTCTACTGAAATGTGACTTGAATTAAAACCAGATAATTATAGACTGCATCACCAGTTTTCCAGTTGTACTTGGGAGCTGGCCTCAACTGGATGCCTGCAAGGTAAAGGACAAAGTCAAAATAAACTTTCTTTAATTAAAATTTTTGTTAAAACTTAGTAAGATGAACAGAAAACATCAGAAGGCTTGAAAGCAGGGGAGTGACCTGAAGAACACCAGCTGGATGTGATGGAGGGAAAAGCTGCTGAATTTTCCACACTGAATAAAAGAATGAGATGAACATATTGTTTTGCATCTTTTCCATGCTATGTTCAATTCCTATGAAAACTTAATGATCGTCTTAAAGATTGCAGTCATACTTGGGAAGGATGACTTGTGGGAACAAGATTTAAGTTGACATGACTGTGTGGAAGGCATTATTCTAAACTGACCATCTTGACTATCACACCAGTAATGACCAACAGGAGCTCCAAGACAGCATCCCACTGCTAAAATCTGTGGGCAGGGAACAAACATGCAAGTCGTTGACAGAAAATCTTGCTTCTTTCAAACATTTGGATAGCCCTAACTCTTACACGATTCATCACAAAATTTGTTTTCCAGCAATAACAGCTTATTAATCCTTTGCAAAGTTATGCATTTTTTAATTTTAGTAACCAAATCCTAAAACTACTGTATTCACAATTAACATCTTTGCTCAAGATGAGAGTCAGCTGCTTTCAGATCTGTTAGCTCTGGATTTGATTTAGTCTCCAGCAATTACCAGGAAGATGGTTGCTATAGCTGCACTAATGAAAGGGGTAACCATGTTTCCTTGAAGACAGTGTAAGCAAGCATAAATAAACAAATGTTTAAATATATTATGTGATATTAATAGTGTAAATGAGATACCACTGCAAAAGGGAAAATAAGATTTTTGCCTCTTTCAGTGGCTTGATATACATCAACCTTACAGCACTCTACTCATAACATAGCTTGAGCTGATATAATTTTTTTATATAAATATTTAACCTATTATTAGATTTATATGATTTTCTTCTTCATCATGATGTAAGTCATATTTTATTGTACTTATTCATGTTACCACATTTTTACAGTGACAGTTTGTTTGCATAATTTTGCTGATTACTCTTACAGCAATAATAGGCATATAGTTGAAGGTACATGACTAAAGCCAGGAACATAGAAGACAAAAAAATCCTGTTAAGTTGCAGTGAACTTTGTCAACTTCAGTTCACTGAGTTTAGCTTTAAGTGAGATTCTTTTTTGACAAATGACTGTAAAATCTGTATCACACATTGTCAGGTTTGTGTTTCAATGACTCTAAATCAATTCTGTTCAGGATGTTGTTGGATTTTTTTAACCACCAGACCTACCAATGAACCAGAGATTTGAAGGTCATGCTGTGTTCAGTCTCATATAACACCAACAATAATGACACTTCTGAAAAATGAAATCTCTCACTCACTTTCACAGTAAACCACTTCAATGTTTAGGACAGACTCTGTCAGATTTTCATGAAATGGGAGTAAATCCATTCTACTGACAAGCTAAAATGAAAATTTCCCCAAAAAATTTATTCTACATCTACAAAATAGTCTTAAAATATTAGAATTATGTACTGTATTAAGGTGGCAAAGTCTAGAAGGGTTGATCCTACTAGTTCACCATGGGGCAAGCTTTCATCACTATAAAAGAATATGGTAATCACTGCATGGTGATTACTTGAAAAATACTATCCTTATATCACTACATATTCTGTTAACAGGTAGTATTTATTACTTGAATTATTCAATACCCACTTAAAAGATATTATTGTTCTAAAAAACACTGAGCAGTTTTCTCTTATAGATGTGTAATTGTAACCTTGTCTTGTTACTTGGTTAAGACAGGTTAATTGTCTTGTTTCTTGATTAAGGCAGGGGTATGGTTATTTTGGCGATACTGGGCATTGGATGCATTGGGCCAACATGGATTGATGAATAAAATTAATGGAACTTGTTTTAATGGAAACTTTTTGTTAGCTATTAAATATATTTGGTGTTTTAAGGGTAGAAGGTAAATATCACATGGTAAAATGACATTAATTGGAATCATTGTCATTTCTTTTGTTATCTGTTTTCTGATTCTGACTTAGCACTCTACAAACTGTACTCCTTCTCTTCTCTCCTTTGTTTTGCAGTTAACTTTGACCATTTTCAAATATTGCGGGCTATTGGGAAGGGGAGTTTTGGAAAGGTAAGAATCAATTTATTTTTAGCAGTTAAAAATCTAATAGAGAATTCATTTGTTTTTCCATCCTTGATCAGGTTAAAGGAATGTACGTTTGTAGTCTTTTGCTTCTAAAGAACATCTCATCACAACCATACTGACTCTCATTATTCATTAAACCATTTCTGTTACAATGTATTCACTCAGCTAATTGATTAAAAAATGATTATAATAATTAAGCCTTTTCAATGGGGATTAGGAAAGTTTAGAAATCAGTCCCCAAGACAAGAATATACAAAAAAGTAAGAGCATACTACTTTTTTAGACAGTCCACCAGAGCTCTTGTTCTGAAGTCTTTGGACTCATTCATGTCTCTAAAATAATTGAAATATTTTAAAGGCACTTTGCATAGATTAAACGCACTTCAGACTGTATAAACTGACATACACTGTAATTATGATCATTGAGTAAATGTTTGTTTAATTCAATGGGCTTTTGCTGAAACAGAGAAGATTAATGGTTTGTTTACACATGAGTAGATGACCTTTCTTTGCTATAATAAAGACTATAACAAGGTTTTAAATTTTAATATGGGTAAATACAAGGCCATGCAGCCAGAGAAAATCATATTATAAAAGCATTAGAAACCATTACTTGCAGGAATACATTTGGATGTGAAATATAACTTCAGTTACTGATCAAGCAATCTCTCTCTAGATCTTATTTTAAATGATTCTTCAATATATGCCAGATGAGTGCTAGTGAGATACTGTATTTACACATTAAACTCTTACATAGGATTTTGTTGGCTTTTGGTCTTCCATGCATAAAAATGACTTCCAGTTTGCAGTAGGCTGAAATACTTTGTGAAGAACCTCATGGTCCTTCATGGTATGGTCTTTATCTGGTTCAGTATATTCCAAGAGAAGCCCTCTCTGAAGTCAACAGGAGAATATACTGCTATCACAAAATACAGGTTAAGAATCCCTTAAAAGTAAGGGCAGCTGGAGATTTGTGACTGTTTATTATCACAATACGCTGATGGAATATCATGTCAAACCAAATAGAGGTCCATTGCTG
Organism: Anser anser; assembly: GCF_964211835.1. Lineage (NCBI taxonomy): Eukaryota > Metazoa > Chordata > Aves > Anseriformes > Anatidae > Anser > Anser anser. Next base: position 65,610,684 of record NC_139724.1, read on the forward strand.
GACTGAAGTTAGGTCCAGAATAAACTATTAAAGGTATATCTAAATTATGCTGGTCATCACAAAGATTACCGCACCCATCTTTCCTCGAAACCTTCCCATTCACACCTCTACTGTCTATGCCTTCTCAAACGGGCCCTCATCTTTCCACGTCATGCAGAAAAAATAACATAAGCCTACATACTTTTTATAGATTTGTTGTTTGATGGTGACCCATTCTTCTCCATAGCATTTAGGAAACATTTATGAATGTTTCCAAGACATTTATAGAAACTTCTAATTTTCTAACAGGTTCATATGGCTGCAATGTCCTTGTGAACCCATTTAGATGATATGTGTGTGTGAGAATAGTTTCACTACCCTGGGAGAACGTTACTCATGCCTAAGGTCCCCTTTAAACTTGAATCCTTATTTTGTAGTTGTCTATGCAACAGTCCTTGGCATAACAGTCTTATTTTTCCCAAATGAATGCAAGTATCTAACCAATCAGCTGATTTTTCCTTCTACAGACAGGGAAAGAAAGAAACACATTTCAAAATGACCTATTATACCACAGCCAAAAGTGCAACAGCAAATCAGTCACCATTTCAAGTGTCTTTCTCAGTGAGTCAGTCTTGCCTTTAACATTCATTTAGAAGCCTCTTTGCTGGCAACTTTTCCTATTACTGTCTTTCTGTAAGCACCTGGCAGCAGAAAATGTCAACAAATTATGCAAAGTCTTTAATCTCTATTGACTCGCTGTTTACTGTTTGGGATATATTGTGCTCTAGCATCCTACAACATGTAAAAAGCCATGTTTGGTATTACACTTTCCTTAAACTGCTTTTTTCCTTTATGATTACTCTGTGGCCTTTTTGTTTTCTGACAGCACTAGAATTTTTTAAGGTATGTTCTACTTTTTTATTTTATTACTGTTGGTACAATCACTTTTTCTCTCTCAATATTTCACAGAATCACAGAATGGTTTGGGTCAGAAAGGACATTAATGGTCACCCATTTCCAACCCCCCTGCCATAGGCAGGGATACTTCCCACTAGACCAGGTGGCTCAAAGCCCCATCTAACCTGGCCTTGAACACTTCCAGAAATGGGGCTTCCACAGCTTTTCTGGGCAACCTGTTCCGGTGCTTCACTGCTCTCTGAGTGAAGAATTTCTTCTGAAGATCTAATCTAAATCTACCCTCTTTCAGTTTAAAGCCATTGTCTCTTGTTCCATCACTACATACCCTTGTAAAAAGTCCCTCTTCAGCTTTCTTGCAGGCCTCCTTTAGGTACCGAAAGGTGACTATAAGGTCTCCCTGAAGCTTTCTCTTCTCCAGGCTGAATAACCACAACTCTCAGTCATTCTTCATAGGAGAGGTTCTCCAGCCCTCTGATCATCCTTGTGGCCCTCCTTTTGACTTTTTCCAACAGGTGCATGTCCTTCTTATGTTGGGTGCCCTACAGTTGAATGCAGTACCTCAGGTGTGACATGTCAGTGACAAAGATGTTGCTGGTTTCATTACTGACCCCTGAGGAATGTCACTCATTACTGATCTCCACTTGGACACTGACCCATTGACCACGATTCTTTGAGTGCAACCGAGTGGTCCGTCCCTCAAATCCATGTCTCCAACTGAGTGGTCCATCCATTAAATCCATGTCTCTAATTTAGAGAGAAGGATGTTGTGTGGGGCGGCGTCAAATGCTTTGCACAAGTCCGGGCAGATGATGTCAGTTGCTCTTCCCCTATCCACCAGTGCTGTAACACCATCATAGAAGACCACCAGAATTGTCAGGCACAATCTGCCCTTAGGTGAAGCCATGCTGGCTGTCATCAATCACTTCCTTATTTTCCATGTGCCTTAGCATAGTTTCCATGAGGATCTGCTTCATGATCTTGCCAGGCACAGATGTGAGACTGACTGGTCTGTCGTTTCCTGGGTCTTCCTTTTTTTCCTTTTTAAAAATGGGGGTTATGTTTCCCCTCTTCCAGTCAGTGGGAAACTCACCAGACTGCCACGAGTTCCCTTTGGACCTATGGATGCATCTAATCTGATCTCATGGACTTGCACACCTTCAGGTTCCTTAGATGATCTTGAACCTTGTCTTGTCTTACAGTGGGCAGTTCTTAAATATTTCTTAAATTACTGTGGTTGCTACAGCAACCTTAGGCCTTAACAGGATATTGCTGCAGTAGGTATCTGATATAGCAGAGATTCCATACATTTCAGCTTTCCTTTGTGCACAGAGCTCAAGGTGACCCTCAGCACTTTCCCTCCTTCATCAGGGATGATTACTTCATCAGCTATTCTCTATCCCTCCCAGTTGGTTACAGAAAGCAACTTCCTTCCTTTTCCTTTGGCATTTTCAATTCACAGTAGTAACATTTGCTATTATAGAAATTCCTGGTCCATTTGGTATCAAATGCTTTGCATTCCAAGAGCTTGCCTTTTCTGAGAAATGGTCTCCTGTTCTAAGCAACTGCCCTAGAACATGCTCTTCTCTTAGGGATGTTTAAATCAGTGCAGTATTCTACTCTCTGTAGCTTCTTCCCTAAGGAAGGTGAAGATACATCACAGCAGTTGTGAAGAGCATAGGAAATGTGCATGGAGTGAAGAGACAAAAAAGAGTATGCTAATTTCTGGAAACAACCAGGCATGATTTTCTTAGTTTGGAAAGGGGTTCTTAAGAGCTCAGGTTGCACCCTAGTAAAGGAGATGATGAAGTTGAGCTCTGAGCCTGTGTAGCACCATTACACACAGAGTGACATGCAAGCTATGGCAGGTTGATGTGTGATCACTCACCAAATACTTGTCCCCTCTTCCTGGGCACATGTATACATACCTAGTGTATATATCCCAGTGTATATATCTGTATCCATCAGTGTATATGGGTACTGATACAGACCTTTGAGATATTACCACAGTGACAGAGGTATCCAGGCTGTGATAGGTATGTGGCACTCCTCTAAAAGTGTCTTTGCTGACTTCAGTGAACTTGCTTTGCTAGGTTGATGAAGGTAGCTCTTTTCTTAAACCTTGGTGTCCATTGAATGTAGTTGGAAATAAATTCTCTCTCTCTCTCTCTCTCTTTTTTTTTTTTAAAGACCTGTAGGCTGATTATGCTTTACACATTTCAGCTGTTAGTATTTCTAAACACATTTGAGATATGCAAGGTCAGAAATTATTTCCTCCAAAGAGCTTTTATTCACATATTAAATATTTTTCTTCTAAGTAAATTCAGAAGTGGACAATTTAAAATCCTCAAAACAGAAATTCCAAACACTGGTCTAAGTAGATATTTCTCTATGCCATGTCATAACTTAGAACCATTCTCTTACATTTAATCTGGCTAATTTGTCTATTTTGCTATATGTAGAGCCATCATTCCTATCAACTAAAATATCCCCCCAAAATTGGATATTTATCCCCCCAGTAACTATGATACTGACTAGGAATGAAATACAAGAATTATCATTGTTCTTTACAATGATAGTGACCATATAATTGGTTTTGCAGGCTTACTGCTGCAAAATAATTTGTATTCAGGTGTAACAACAAGTTTTAAGGGATGTTATAGTACCAATTTTCTTTAAGTTCTCTGTTCATGTGAGCAGGTATATTGAACAATCTGACCTGCTTAAATTAAATTCAAATTATAATGTGAACGTACAGACTCTTTCTCCTATTTGTCTAAGATGCTGAGACACAGGACTTAGTTTTGATTAATTTGGTGGTATAAAACAGTGACTTCCTTTGCTGAAGTAATTGAAATTGCACTGGTGTAAAACAGATGGGAGCCCAGAATCACGTCTGCACTGATCAAGGGTACTTTACTAAATATGCAAAGTATTTCAGAAAGAAAAAAAAAAAATCTGCTGCTATCCTTAAAGCAATATAATGCACTACTGCAGAATATTAATATTGTTTGGCAGTGTAGCCACCTTTTTCTTTAGCTTGAGTTAATATGAAACGATACTAAGCAGATGCTTGGTCCCTTCTCCAGCTGTCATGCTTTGCTCAGGGGAATGTGGGAATGAATCTCCCTATTTCAAGGGAATTCCCTAACAGTGTAAATCCAAACTTATGACATCCATTCTCTGGCTTCTATGTGTATATCTTTCCAAGACTGTTTGTAGGCTGAGACTAAGATCATTAATTTTTTAGAGTATCTGGGTAAGAAAAAATAAGGTGGCAATATTTCAAGCCCATGCTTCATAGCAGATTTATCAATTCACAAACCCAGTGTGAAACATACAGCTGATTTCTGTCTTGTAGTCCCCTATGTCTAGGTGAGTCTCTTCTGCCTATGCAGTGCCACAGTCCTCTCCTGGACTGTAATTACTCATGGCAGCTGTAGGTACCTCACTTGGTCTACTGACCTGACATCCACGAAGCATAAGACTATGGTACAGGAGAAAGGCTGAGGTGGGATCTCCAGCTGCTAGCCCTCCACCTACCAGTAATCCTGAACAGAGGATTTTTCCCTGGCTGCAGTTTTGCATCTCTCATGATTCATGACCTGTCATGAAACCATATTATATGGTAGTTAGAGAAGTCGAAGTACTGATATACCAAACTCAGACAAAAAATGGCTTTACTGAGACTAAGTGCTCCTGTTCTCTCTGGACTGAGCACAAGACAGCTAGAAATCTTTTGAGGTTAATGGGAAAGAGAAGGGAAGAGCTTCCCTGAATCTGCCTATGGCTGCTCCTGTGTAGCAGTGTGCAGCCTGTGGCAGCAAACCAGTAGCAAATTCTGGCCCATAACAGCTCGTGTGATATATTAATCTGTAGATCAGACTGGATCTGTATGTGCTCTATTTTTTTGCATGTGAAATCACAGGAAACCAGAGATGGTAGTTAGAACTGGACCATAGCATATTTTTCTTCTGAAAAGTGTAGTTTAGTCCTGCAGTCATAACCTATGGGTTCTCTTCCTCTGGTTCTAAGGGTAAGTGGTTCTAAGTCACACTGGTGAAATTTCTTTTAACTTGTTTGTTCTGAAAACAATTCATTTTCACCTTCTGACAAATATATATATATATTTAAAAAAAAAAAAAACACACACCAAAAAAAAAAAAAAACAAGAAAACTCTGTGCTAACAGTTATGACACTTTGCCCTTTTAGGAAAGGGAATATTTGCACATGAGACTTTTCAAAAATAAGGACCATTTGACTCCAAAGAAAATTAATGAGGATTTGTATTACGTACATTTTGACTTGCCTACATCCAAGCTAGTCATCTACTGTCACTTTAGAGGGACTTCAGAAGAGAAGACATCCTTCTAGAGGTGGTTTCCTGGATCTATTTAGACCCATACCTTAGGCAGAGATGGATGTGTCTATCACTTCTGACTATAAAGCTATATTGGGTTTGAAGTATCTCCTACAGAGATTGATGAAGCAGCGATATCAATTTGAGCAAGGCACAGTCTGGGCTCTGGTAAATGATATTCACAGAAAAATTGGAAGAGGATGTGATGTGAGCAAGACAGGCTTCTATGTTGATATGTGTAAATAAGACAACTCTTCTCAGACTTTCACAATAATGATTCATCGCAGAATTTGTTGGTTGAGGTGCCAGAGCACCTGTTTGTCCCTATTTTAAATAACTCATTTGGAAGTAATTTTAACCATAAACAAACAAAACAAAACAAAACAACAACAAAACAATTTAAACATTCCCCGTTAAGACTGCACATGTGAGGAGAGCTGGAGGGTTTTTCCTTTCTTTCCTGCAGCAGTGGCGTATTTTCAGCCCGTTAATATCCTGCTCAGAAGAAGAGATGACAGCCAGCAGGTAAAAATGCCAGGGAGGATCTTCACTACTATTCAACACTGACATAGCAATGTCAAACACTTTTCACAATAATATCAATGTGATCGTAGCTTGGATTTCCTTATTTCCAGCAGAGCAACTTTTGTATATTAATGAAAATCCCATTGACTCTGAAAACATTAAAAGGTCTGTATAGATACAGATTGCTAGAAAATGTTCGCTATGATTCTAGCAACAGAAAGCCTGCTTTTGCCTTGAATGTTATCAGCTGTGATGAATACCCTTGTCTTTACTGGAAGGTGAGAGAAATGAATACATTCTCAAGTCACACCAGTGTTTTAAAACTGAATCTATTTACATTACCTATTTAGGTGCTGTATATGATCCTAGTTTAACCCATTTGTGAAACCTGTCAATTCTCAGTTGAGTAAAGCCCCATTCTTAGTCATCAATTGTTTAATGGAAAGGCTTTTCATGTAATGAAACGAGAGACTTCCACAAACAGCTCAGTCTCAGCCAAGCTTCATAAGAAAATCACACCATAAATTCATATAATTGAATGAAGTTCTAGTCTTAGGTTCTGAGCCAAGATCTATAAACATATTTTATAATGTAGAAACATTGTATTTTATAATGTTATTCACTAATTTGGAATGTCCACATAATCTCAGCAAGGATATCAGGAATTGCCACAATGAATCCTGCTTACACTTTTTAAGAATCTGTGGAAGCTCAAACTACTCCTTTCCATCCCTCCATTTCAGTTCAGACCCACATATTGTCTCTTCCACAAAAAGACCAACGTCACTTCCCTATAGTTCCATAGCTTGGCTTCTTTCTATATCATTTTGAACACTTACTTATCTTAAGCACATCACAAACATTCGGACTTTCCATAACAGTCCCAGGGAAGAAAATGAACACTGCCTTCCATATTTTACTTAATTAGCAGAACACCTCCTGATTTAGGAGAGGTAATTAGAAACTCTGCTTAAGCACATCTTATCATTATATGTTAAAAGTACTCTATTAACTCCTATCTTTGGAGTAGATTTGAGCTCGAGAACACACTTCCTGGAAAAAGAGTTGCAGAGAAATAATCGTGGTTCAGTTTCACTGAGACAATTCCTCTTGGAGGCACTGGAAAAAGGTAGAGCAAGTAAAATATGATGATTGTATATTCCTGGAACCTTCCCTCTAAGATTAAGATAGAAGTGACGATGGAGTACCTCTCTCTAGGCCCCTCACCCTAGTGCTGGTGGTTCATTACCAGGCCTAGAATTCAGATGACATCTTTTAAAGTCACCGAAGAGGTTTCAGCTGTTCAAAATTGCCTCAGTTGCTCCAGATAATTTCTGAATTTTGAGTACCCAAAACTCTTTTTTTGTTTTGTTTATTTTGTTTGTTGGCACAGTGTTGTAATTTGATCTCTGAGCATTAATTTTAGGTATGTATATATATGCATATATTATAGTATGTGCGTGTGTGTAGGTGTGTATGTACATATATATATATAAAATAATAATGTCCATACCAAATAAATTCTTCATACTCTTGAACTTAGGCACCACAAAGCTATGACACGGAAACCCGATGCTTTCAGTGCATAGTCTATATATGCCCTGACAGTGAAAAATTCTGATTAGAGCCTATGGCTCTATCAGCAATAGAAATGTTGCACCAAAATAAATTTTTCAGATAATATTTTATTGGCTGTCAAGACACACTGGATCTGTCAGTTTAAAAAGCCCTGATCAGTTAATGGGAAAAGCCTTCAGAGTTAGTCTGTTGGAGAAGTAGTTTTGCCCTGTGTGTGCATGTAGGGCTTTTATGAAGAGAAGATTCATACCACCTTTGGGGATGAAATGTTCATCTATAATATATTTCTGTGTTGACAAAAATCATACTTAAAATGATGGTTCTTAGATGTGGTGCAAGTTATAGTCTCCAGCTTTATTCACAAGGAAAGCTACCACAATGGCAAATGAAAATAAATAAATAAAAATAAATAAAAATCCAGGCATGTTACCTGGGTGTTCTCAAGATTTTTATGCTGCATTTACAAAATTTTTTGGCTTTTGTCAAAAAAGGTAAACAATGTTAAAGCAAAGAAAATTACTGTTAGAGACTAAGTCATTGTAATTGTGACTTCAAAAATAATATGATGAACCTCTGTATGAAAAATTCATTTCAACTATAATGAAGGGAGAATAATTTTGATACTAAGATTAAATATTGAGCCTTCTGAACATAGGTTACGTTTATGATGCAGTAATCACAATGGGGATATCAACCTGTAGAAATGAGGACAGTAGTTGTGCATTTTCCTAAGCAGGAGGCAATAATTTCTGTGACTAACAAAATAGACTGTGATTCAAGCAATTCAAGTATATTACTCCTAGAATAAATTCTGGAAATTACGATGCCACTTTTCTGGGTTTCTCATTCTGTAGGGACATCTGTTCTTTTGTTAATTTATTAATTGAAGTCTAATCCTGCCTAGCTATAACATGGACTTTGAGAAGTTGTTCTTTGGTTGTGGTATCCAGATCTCCTTAGAATCTTGAGAAAAATTGTGATTTTTTTTTTTTTTCCAAAGTCACAACTGAATTGCCTTTTGTAGGTGTCAAACTTTGCCTTTTTCTTTGCTGTCAATTAGGTGTGCATTGTACAGAAGAGAGACACCAAGAAAATGTATGCCATGAAATACATGAATAAACAGAAATGTATTGAGAGAGATGAAGTTCGAAATGTTTTTCGGGAGCTACAGATAATGCAAGGCCTGGAGCATCCCTTCCTAGTCAATCTGTGGTAAGAAACTCTGAAATTATTTCAAGGGTCTCTTGTTTGCTCCTTATTGCTGCATCAGTTCAGGCTGTGGAAGGCTGGAAAATGAAAAATATGAAAAAAATATTGGTGACATCTTTTTTAAGGTATTTTGGTGTTGAAGAGCTCTTTACTTTTCATGAATATTTCAAAAGTGCCCTTTTACACTAGAATATTTAAACATCACATTCACCTTTTTGTTTCTAGCGTGGTTTCTCTCCACGTTATTACAGCAGCGCATGGAGATGTGTAGTTCTGTCCAGCTTCATCATTTCTTTTTGACAATACCTGGATTAAATAACTGTTACAAGGTTGTGAAATATCAAAACCAACTATTCAATTAAAAATGTTTTGAGTCAATTCACAGAAAATTTGAAATCCAACTACTATTTTAAAAATGGGTGACATGGCAAAACAGAAAAACATCTTTTCAGCACCTGGAATTTCTCTTATCTTCCCTATAATAGCCACTGAAAGCTTCATTCACATATGAGTATGAGAAAATGTTGGTCAAGTAATGAGTAGCTTCAACTACACCACTGACTTAAAATATATGATGGTTTTTATGTAGTGATAGTTATAATGGGATGCATACTTTTCCTCTCTTATCTAAAAATGACCTATATAATTTTTTTTTTAAAAAAAAGTATACATAGGATACATAAATCATGACGATATGGTTTTTTTTTCAGTTTGTGAATAGCTTGATTGGCTGTAGATGGTCAGAGTGCATACAGACCTTCGGTTTTGTGAGTTTTAGCTGTCATACTGGAGGTCATTGCTTTTTGCTCTTACTTTACTTCACTGTATAGGCGAGCAATTTCTTGTAGACATCTTAGCACTTTTTAAGACCTAAAAGCCAAATGATTTTCTGGCTTTGGTGAGCATAGTTTTAGTGTAATTGCACCCACTTATACCAGCAGAGAATTTGATCCCAACATTCATTTGAAAGGGACCTAATCATATACATATGTCTCAAGTGCTCTACTCTTGACATGGATGATCATACTTGAGCTAACCTAATGTCTTGTTGGAAGGTTAAAGAAAAATTGCACACATTGTAAGTGTAATACAAAATTTTCCTTGTATATTTCCAAGGTTCCAGCAACATGTACTCTAGGGATTTCATCACCAAAATAGTGGTATCTCTTATCTTAAGGGACTGTGGAATTTTCTTTCATGCATTTGTATAATGTCTTTTGAACCCATGAAAACTTTGTTCTTTAACAAAACAGGGCGAAGATTTCCACTGTGTACCTAAACACTGTGCAGAAACAGAAAAAGATTGATATGATTGACAAGATACTTCAGTAAACATAATGATGCTGAAGAATTAAATATCAAACATTTATTGTGAAACAAAAAATATGCTACATTACAATTACTGAATTATAATCAGCTAACAAACTTTTATCTTTCCTATTTTCATGCCAAAGATTAAACATGGAATAGGCAATAGTTTAAAATGTGTTGGATGTAATAATGATTTTTGTTTCAAGAAATTAATTTATTCTTCTTGTGCTTCTGAGATATTGTCACAAGATCTCAAGACTCAAATGTCATACTATATGTTTATATGAGAAAAGTAGAAAATGAAAGATAACTCCAGAATTAGCAAAACATTTCATCCAAAAAGGACACTATTCAAAATACATCAGTGCATGAACACTGTTCTACATACAATGTCTCTAGCAATGCTTATAGCTGGCCAGTCTGTCTGGGGTAATTATTTGGGAAAATGACAAGATTTTTCTTCGAAGGGAAGGCACAGAAGAATCCTGCCCACCCTGTCAGATCATGTAATAAGGGACAGGACACCTGCCACATATGGGGCCTGGAATTCATCACCTGCATTAATGCATATAACACATCACCAAGGTTATTTTTCAAGATTATGATATGAGAGAAGGTAATATGTAATAGCCTGAAGACTTACATCTAGATCTAAAAGCACTAGCCACGTTCAATGGGTAGTCTTGCGAAGACATGCAGTTGACTTGTACAATCATAAAGCCCTTGTTGCTGTAGCATACACAGTGCTTTGTAGCCTGAAATGTCCATGTAGACAGCCTTTGATTATCCTTATGGATAAAACATGATCTTGCAAAGGTACATCTAACCTAGTAGGGAAAAGAGCATCTGGGAGCACTTCCAGGCACTGCCTGGTGCAGCTGGACCAACCCTTGGCATGTGCATGTCTCATATGAGCCAGCCATTTCCCAGAGAAGCTCCTGGGATAGTTCCAGAGTCACAGTGTCCCAGGGATCACCCTGGTGTGGCTGGCACAGCAGTAGGGACTTCTTAGCAGAGGCAGAAGTTCTCTGCCAGCTGGTCTGAAATGCTCCCCAGCATGTTTAGTCTACTACTATAACCAGAGTGGCTAAGCTGTAGCATACCCTACCCTAGGAATCTCTCTCCATTCTTCCTACTGAAAGTGGACAACCATGTGGTCAAACCCCAGATATGTGTGACACTGATGATTGAAGGACTTGGACATGCACAATTAGAGCTGTAGAAGATTAACCAAAAACAATGTTATTGACAAATACATAATATTTTCAGCTGAAGTGTTCACTTCAAACACTAAACATTCAAATTTCCAGCGATTCCAAGCCTTGACTCCAGAGTGAGCTACCAAACCACTTGAGAGCCTATATCACACCAAAGGAAATTCTTGAAACCAGGCCCTCCCCAGAATTAATCTTGTCTACCCCAAATAACTTTTTCTTTGTACCAAGACCATAATATGATTCTATAATTAGCCTTGCGCAATCATAAATGCATTTAAAATAGCTTCTGATATATTTCTGGAGTGTCTCCTCTTGCAGATGACAGTCGCATAATCCCAACCTTCAAACACTCTGTCTCAACTTTTGCCTGAATTTCAAGATATTCTGCACCTTGTCTTCAAATAATGGCTTTTGTTGTTGAACTACCAGGGCAAAACACAAAAATCACAACTGACCCATTAATACCAGTCACACCTGTTTTAACAGTTCTAAGCCATATGAAGCTATTAAATATATTAAACATATTGCATTTATTTAATAATTGAAACAGTTTTATTTGTTTATTTACTAGAATGAAAAATGGAACACTGCAAGTACAAATGGAATATTCCTTAAATATACTTCATGCGTTTCCTGCAATAATCTCTTAAAATAACAGCATTTTCATTGATTGTTTGTGAATTAGCAGCCTGTTTAATGTATTTTCACTTGCAGTCTAGATGCAATAATAATTTGCATCCAATATGCTTACATTGTAGCTATAACGTATATTAAATGATTAGCAGGAATCCATGGGATTTCCTCCTGAGTCAATTCCTGGCATACTAATGGAAGGAAACAGTTGAAGCTGCATTTCTTCTATATCAACTGCAGCTATATTTGTGTCTTGTTTTTCTGAATCAGATTTTTTTTCTGTTCATTTTGTTCATTGCATTGTAAATGTAGAAAGGGATGGTAACAGGAGCTGCTAACTCTATCTTGTCTCACAAACTGGAATATGAGTATAAAAAGAGAAAGTTATGTCATTGTGTATGGGTATGAACAGAGCTGCAGCTCACGTAAATGTTGCATTCCCTTTTTCTGTGACATTTTGGACTGATTTGTCTTTCTAGACTCTATCACGCTCACTAAGGGCACGTGCTTTCATGTCAGTTTTCATTAATCCAGCATAAGGTATGATTTTTGGTGAATAAAACACAGAAACCCCATCAGTCTACTGAATGTAAGTTGCATCTCCCTAATTAGCTAGGGTATCCAACTTTGATTTCCCACAGATATTCAGACGTAGTTGTTCTGAGAAGGTAAGTACTAATGTGCCACCTAAAGCTCTGTTGCAACCCCTGTTTAAGTAGACAGTCAATGACATTGTTCACCTAACTAAAAAAACACTAGCATCCCTATAGAAAGTCAGAAATTCAGTTGTAAGCAGGACTCCCACCAAGATGAGCAGTGGTGCACAGCTTTTCAAAAATGTTTAAATCATGGTGTATATGTGTTTTACATTAGATTTTCACTGGATAAAGACCAAAACCAGCCTTAGGAACTGTAGTAAGGTTTGTACAAAATACTTTGTGAGCTTGTAGTTAAACAGTTTTGTAGTCTAGGAAAAAAAACACAACCAACCGACCAAACAGGAATCTGGCTGCCCAGGCTGAGCAGAACCTAGGGCCTGTGTCTCCTACTTTCCAGGAGTGATGGTAGTGCCAACAGCATTTTTCTGATATAAATGTATCTTATTTGCCCCCTTGCCATTTTTATCTGGAAGGGATGATGGAAAAAATAGGGAATTTATTATCAAAATACTTGCAATTTTTACAAAATATCATTTTCTATAAGAACTTCAGTATCATCAGATTTTTTTTTTAAGATTCTTATAAAATTAAAAAGAATAAAATATATAATACATAAGAAATTTTATAAAATCATATGTCTTATTTCATTCAAAATGTCAAATCCCCAAATTCATACTGAAAAATATAGTTGGAGGAAATTCCACTGTTGGCAATTTTTCTTGAGTTTGTAGGACTCTCTTACCAGAACTGCTGATTTTCAAATGTTAATCATCCAACCTTTCAAGATATAGAATAAAATGAATATAGCATTAAATCTCAAAACAGATCCTTGAACGAAAGGGAATACTAACCAACCACATTGATCTTTCTTTGAGGAATTACATCATGAAAGAGAAAAGTTGGCAACTCAGGAAACAAATATGAAGACAAGAAAGCCCTGTAGTTATATATTTATAATTGCACAAAGAGGTAATGAGACATAAAATCAGTTAAATCCTTCTGTGAAGACAGAGAAGAGGAAAGAATGTAAAGCTTCTGTAGTGGGTAATCTGTTACTATCCATCTGTAATCTCAGTATATACCAGAATACAGAACAGCTAATATAAAACAAGGGTAGCATCTTGACTCTAAAAGTTCTCTATTAGAAAGCTTTTTAAGGCTCATGCATCTTCTCTGAGCTTTATTAAATTTAACTTCACAGTCTGAACTTATAAATCATATTATTTGAAGTATGAACTGTCTTTTATAACATCTGACACAGAAAAGAATCATTCTTCTGTAAATGTCCGTAATAGCTTGGAGGATAACTGTTTTTCAGGAAGGGCTTGGGATAGATTTATAACCTTCATTTTAGAAATGAAATTGAATAAATGCTTAAAGATATGTGAGCCTTGTAGCCAGTTTTATCACTGTTAGAGGCATTTCTGGTAATAGAGATTTCTTCTTAAAATGAAAAGCAGTCCTGTATTTTTATCAGACCCTTTGCATGTTATGTGTATTTTGAGCATAGATGAATGAGCTGTAGAAATGTCAGCCCCTAACACAGTCCCACCTGGGACTACAACATGCTCCTCCAGGATCTAGCATTTTATCCTGTGTTTATCCTTCCCCAAATATCTGAACATCCCTTGAGCAAGATAAGCAGCATTTCTGAAACCATCCATATTTTAAATATCTTTCTTACACCATGCATTAGGACTGAGCCAAGATCCAAGTTACTCCTTATCTACCAATGTGGTTGTCACTTGTCATTATGTTCAAACATAAATAGATACACTGGCTACTTTGAAAATAATACAGTTTAGTACAAAAAACAGAAGTTTTTGACAAAAAAAAAAAACTATCAAAATGTTTTTTTTCTGATGATTTGGATCAGAAAAATCTGTTTTGTAGACCATTCCTCAAAACTTCTGGAAAATAAGTGATCTTATTTTTAATAGGTTAGCTTAAAGATGTTATGTCCTTTTTTAAATTGTTAGAACATTTTCAAAGGCAACAGAGGGAGACAAATGAGGATTTACTTTTGTCAGCTTACCAGTCATTTCCTAGTATAGCCAGAACAATATGCTTGATATATTTAACAACCCACAAAGAAGTGTTAGCTGTATTCACAGAGTGGCTCTATATTTTGAAGTATTTTTCTTTCTACTCATCAGTTTCTGGAAAATGCACCTATTTTGTAAGATAGACCTACAAGAGTACATTACTCCTACCAGCTACAGTAAGACTAAGTTTCAAATACAGTGAAAACCTGAAGAAGTAAAGAACACATGTCATAGCAGAAATGTTCGTGGATGTCTGAATTTACATAATACTCCAATCAGTCTTAAAAAAAAAAAAAAAAAAAAAAAAGAGAGAAAAAAAAGGAGGGAAAAGAAGGATGGAAAAAAGAGCTGGAGAGAAGAAATTATCTATTGTCTCGAGCTGGATGGATAATGTACAGACATACAAATATCACTTCCCAGTGAAAGTGTCATCTCTAGATTAGACAGGAAGAAACAGCATTTTGGACTGCCCCATAAAACAGCTCTTCTCCTCAGACTGGAATCAGAACTGTGCATGAACCTACAAACTCAGTGAAGCAAGCACACCTGGTCAAACATCCTGATGCTGGCTGGAGCTGTAAATAACTTATCCAGGTGCACCAGTTGCCTATCAGAGACCTAAGCACCAACTGTAGGTGGTTCAGTTCAGTTCCAGCTGAGTTTCCTTAGTGGCTGTACTGTTGTGGATGTGAAACTTGCCCTGACTTAGCAGATCTAATCTAGAGAGAAAATATTTTATAAGACATGGAAAAATTCTTTTCTGAGATCTAATATGACCAGCTTTCTGAGCTTCATGGGTCTCCATACCAAAGGCAGTGAGTAAAAGCCATGACCTAACAGAAAAATGATTTAATATTTTTGGAAGGGAGTGAGGGCTTGTGGTGGTTCCTGTTAGGGCATAGCTCTGTGCTGGGATTGCAACTAGCCTGACAGCCTCTGCAAGGTATAGTGTGCTGCTGAAAATGAAAGTCAGTCCATAATGATGTCTATCTTTCTAAAGTATGTGGTGGATCCCCAAAAGGTCATGAAACAACAGATCCTGACAGACAATCTGTCTTTCTGGAGTTTAATGAAGGTGTCCAATGCTTTTAGCTTTCTTTTGGTTATACTCAGCTCCTCTAAGCTTACTCCATGTCGTTAATTTTTTTTGAACGTACTCCTGCAGATGGTAGCTGGGGCATGAGCCTTCCCAGGAAAACCCCAGGTGCAGCCAGAGACTGCTCCCAATAGGCAGCTTGCATGCCATCAGCCTGTTTTGGAAGCTGACTGTTTAATAAGACAGGCACAAGCTTTTCTATGCCATTTGGTCACAGTGCTGGAGAACAGTCACGGACATGTTATACAGCATGTGTTTCTTACTTCTTTTGTGAATCTAGCAGAGGTCATGAACCCCAGGTCACATAATTCTAGGTCATTCTAGATATCTAATGGGCTCCAAGATTCCATTCTAGGCAAGAAGATTCTGAAAATCAATGCAGAAAGGTATATTTAGAATACGTCTTGCACAGACATTAGATGGGTGAAATCCTTTCACTGTAGAGGGAGCCAAGGGTGAGTACTTTCCTCAAAAAGCTAGATCAATTCACCACTGAATAAATATAAATCTGGAATAGGTAAAGATATAGAAATCTTAGATATAAGACTGAAAAAAGTAATAACAAATCTGTTCTCCAGAGCCTGGTAAAAGATAACAATAGAGGAAAAAGGGCTGTGAAAGGTGATGAGGCAGCAGGAAGGGTAGGCTAATTGGAAGAAGAGAATACAGGAAAGATTTGTCTTCAGTTGTAAATATTCAGGATATTATTTCTGGCTGTGAAAAGTATATTGGACTCAGCACTGCCAATAGGTAACCTTTGAATTCTTGTGCTAAATGACAGCATTAGCTGCATGACCCAACAATTCTTTGTTTTGTGCTGATTTTAGCACCCTAAGATACTATCTGCCAGTATTGGAATGCTGTCTTGAGTCTACCTATATTGAATTTTGTTCTACTGACTAATTGTTTCCTGTGAGAAATTGCTGCCACCTTGAAATATATATCTTTGGAATTATTTTAATTCTTTCCTCCTAAAAGCATGCTGGAATTGGCCTTTGGCATGGTTTAAGTTTTGATCTTTTTTGCATTAAAAATACTGCAATAGGTATTTCACATCTTTTATGTCTTGTTGCATTCTGGGACTATTCTTAAGAGCTTGTTTTCTGCATCAATCTTACTGAGACAAAGACTTTATTTACTGACCCATAATAAACTTTTCTCATGCAAAACTTTCACTGCAAGAGGAATTTTATTATAAACACTGGTAAATTTCAAGCTGCTGAGAAAAATAGTCCCTTTAAGAGTGTTCAGTTTTGGTCAAGTTCCTCTTATGAATTCAGGATTATTGCCTCAATCTGACTTCACAGGGAGATAGTTATTTCATATCCATATGCAGACCCTCATGAATATGTGGTTAGCCTTGCCTCTGCGCTGGGTCTGTGGTGCACACAGTCACGATAATCATTCTCTTGATTCTGAAGCAGAGCTCCAGTGCTGGAGAGTGGGTATTCTCAGGAGACCTTGCTGGAGAGCAGGATTGCAGTGCTCTCAGCCTAATGAGGTGGGAAAGACAGCCCCGACGACATAGACATTGCTTCAGACTCCTCAGTTGCCAATTTAGGAAAACAGTGCTTTTTTTTCTTTCTTTTTTTTTTTTTTTCTCTCTCTCTCTCTCTTTGCTTTAAAGGTTATGAATGCCAAACATGATATCTAGAGTGTGTAATTAAACTGATAACCAAGGTCCTATAGGTAAAGCAGTTCTCGTAATCAGTGCCAGAGTAATGAGTTCATCATGCACAACTACTATTTTCAGGCAGGCACAAGTGATTCTTACCTATGCTATGGAAACAAGGACTGCAATTAGCCTGTAGTAAAAGCTCTGCTAGAGGCAGACTATACAAGATGCATCTCAGCACTGCGTTAACAAAGCCTTGCAATTGTGGAGTAGCTGTCAGATTGCAATACTGTCTTGCATGTACTTGTAAAATAGTCCATAAATATACATCCAGAGAGTGAATGCAAAGTAGGTGATCATTAGAGAATGAAAATAAGTGCCTAATAGTTGCACTGCAAAATACTGATACTGAACAGATCCTGCAGATCTACACATAATCTCCAAGAATAATTTTAACATTTTTGGACTATAAGTGGTGTAATATGGCTTTGAAATTACTCCTAGTAGTTTATCCTAAAATATATTTTAGGTTTTAGAATACTTTTAGTTCAAAGCAGAGATAAAACACATAGCTAAGTTCCTCTTTATGAATAACATGTTGATAAGTCAGGGCATTGATATTATAAATAAACAAACAACAACCTCATGGAACTAGCAAGCAATATGAAAACAGTGATAATTATAGTAATAGTACAGTAATTATAAGTCCTATGAGGAGCGGCTGAGGGAACTGGAGTTGTCTAGTCTAGAGAAGAGGAGGCTCAGGGGAGACCTTATTGGTCTCTACAGCTACCTGAAAGGAAGGTGTGGGGAGCTGGGGGTCAGCCTCTTCTCACAGGTAGACTAGTGATAGGACTAGAAGGAATGGCCTCAAGTTGCAATAGGAGAGGTTCAGGTTTGAAATTAGGAGACATTTATTTTCAGAAAGAGCAGTCAGGCATTGGAACAGGTTGCCCAGGAAGGTGGTAGAGTCACTGTCCCTGGGGGTGTTCAAGGAAAGGTTGGATGTGGTGCTTAGGAAAGTGGTTTAGTGGGTGACATTGGTAGTAGGGAGATGGCTGGACCAGATGATCTTGAAGGTCTCTTCCAACCTTTTCTATGATTCTATTATTCTATGATTCTATAATTATGTTATTTGGGTAATAAGTTCAGATCTTTTCTTTTTACATCTGCTAGAATGCCAAGTCTATTTTTCATATTACCAAATATTAAAAGTTGAGAACATTTTTGAACAAATTTGCAAAGGACAGAACAGAAGCTGAAAGTCTATCTGTATACATACGAGGTACTTAAATAAATAAATAAATAAATCAGTCATGAGTGCAAGACAATTTACACTTTGCATTAAAAAAAAAAGTATCAGAGTGGTTTTAAAATAGTAGATAGTGGAATTGAAGTGAAGAGGAAAGTTCCCGATGCATTGTTGTTTTAATATTGTCTGCCTGCTTAAGAGATTCTTTGCCTTAGTTCATTAAAATTTATCAAAGCTTATTTTAAGATCAGACTCCAGACTTTTACAACATAAGAATGGATTTAATTCAATTTTATTGAACTATAATGGTATTTATTGTACTTGCAGAGTGCAGAAAGGAACTCATACTAAGACTTCAGAAAAATGATTAATGGTATCGTGTTTCTAAATTAATGACAGTTTTGCAGTATAAAGTTCTCATTAGAGGGACTAACGCTCATGTTTCATCAGTATATGCCACATAAAGGAGGATTTAGGGTTCCTTTTTTCTTGATGTTGTACTTTTTACAGGTAGTGTCCTGACCATGGAAATGTCATGGGCTCTGAAGAAGATGGATATTTAAATTCATCTGTGAAACAGTTATGGACAGGATGAATGTGACTTCTGCCTGTGACATTCTCTCTAACTATCTAAACTAGAATTTATTCAGGACATAGGGAGTAATCTCTTTCTTGCCAAAAACCAGGGTGCTGGGACTGAGTCTTGATGCCCAACTGATAAGTAAAACAGAACTAATAGAAATAACTCTTCTTCTTGACCATAACTTTCATTGCCTCAACAACAGATGGCCTGGGAGAAGGTTGAGAGAAGACAAGAATGCAAACAGAAGTGATAATGAGCCTGGGGAGGGATGTAAACTGTGGAATGAAAGGAGAAGGCGTTTTTCCCCTTCAGTCTTCACAAAAAATGAAGCCTAATCACAAAATGTAGCCAGTATGGGTGTAAAAATCAGATTTTTCAATATCTGAGCTTGAAGACCAACATTTACTTTAAAAACATTTGAAAATAAATTAATAAATAAATCTTGTAAAGTTTTGGTGGCAAATAATTTTAATGAGATTTAAATTAATGTCACTGAATAAAGCTATCTGAAAACACTTGGTATCCAAAAATAATCCATGGGACATGAAATTCAGTAGTTTTCATAACTTAGTCATCGAAATCTCGTAAAGGATTTGTCAGACTGAACACTACTCAGCCACTTCAGTCTTTTCTAGCATTTATATTTTCTTAATTCACTGCTATCTTTTTTGATAAGATCAAATTCTCCAATATATGTAGATATTATTAGGAGTTTCTTCTGAGTATATGAAGCATACCTTTTGGCTATATTTAATAACCCAATTCCTAGTTTTTAAACAAGATAACTATCTGCTACTTTATGCTGGAAAACCTCTCAGATTCTGAGTGGGTGTGCCCATGTTTTTAAACTTTTCTGTATTCTTAAAAGTATAATAGCATCTATCTCAATTTTAAAGAGAAAATAAACAAAATCTTGTTTCAAGAAATAAATTTGCTATTGCTGAATTTAAATTGGAGAATATGCATTTTCAATCATCCTAGAAAGCAGCAGAGTAGGTTAGGTTTTGTATTTCAGAACTCTCAAAAGAGGAAGAGAGAACAATTACAGACCTCTGGACATACTGTTTTTCCTGTGGGAGCTGAAAGCTCTACAGTCATTTTTAAAAAATGACCAAAATACTTTTGCATACATTGAACTAGAACTCTTAAAATGCTCCCTTGAGAAAAATCTTTATTTGCAGACAATACTCAAAATGAAAATGTTCTGTCACATAGAAAATTTGAAAATGATAATCAAATAATTTGATAAAAAATGGAACAGCATATTCTAAGCTATATGCATTTAAAAGGAATTTTAGGAATTAAGATTCACAGGACACTGGAAAAATATAGAAGTATCACTTAAGATATTAACATCTAAGAAGGACAAAATATGTTATGCAGGTCTCAACTGCTGTTGTCTTATTGTTTATCACGTAGCAAATAGTCTCGCCTATAGTTTTGTTAGTGCAGTACTTAGAGAAGTGTAAGCATTGCTTTTTTATAGTCAGTACAACTAATTCTGTATGAATGATGAGTAATACAGTTTTCGCCTTTTGAAACAGCTTTATTGGAAAATCTGGGTTTGTCTGTGAACACCTGCGAAAATATGTGAACACCTGTGAAAAAATATGTGAACATATTTTTACTAGATCTGGGAGGCAACATCAACATCATCTTCTTCCCTTTGTGTTCAGTACAGTTTAGTTTACCTGCATTTAAGCCTGTCATTAGTGAAGTATGGGCTTAGATAAGTTACTTGCAGTTCTGTTATCACTATTCTGAAAGCCTGGTGTCATCTGATGTTTAAAAAGGTATTTATTAAAAAAAAAAAAAAGGAAAAAGTCTCATTCTGATCAATATTTGGAACCACAAAATTATGGGGCAATACTAATGAAGCATGGTGTTGTTTGCTAACATTTTTTTAACAGGAAAGAAGACTTTTTGCTTTACTGAAAAAGCAGGTTAAGCTGTGAGGATATAAAAATGTAGAAAGATGAATTAAGTGTTTGTTTGTTTGTTTGTTTTAAGAAACTGAGACATTGAAAATGGTATTGTGAGCATCTAGAACCACAGAAAGCAGTGTCTTTGGCAGTAGCTCTGATGTGGTGTCCTCATGTACATGTGTTATTGAGAAATGAACTACTTTACCTCCATATCCCAAATAGAAGTCTCTAACATACTGCATATCAGCAGCCTGGGACAGCTGAACAGCACAATATGATTCACTCAGTAAGAGGGGGAAAATACTACATTTATGACTCTTTGATCCAGTTCAATGCTAAGAAAGAAATAAAACTTTTCTGTTGGCACTGCTCTGTCATCTGTTTAAGTGAACTTGTATTTCATTTTCATCTGAGCACCTAAACAACTCCAAACTGCATCTCTGCTCCTGATCAATCAAGTCAGGCCTTACCTTGCTCAGCTAGGTATAGTAATCACTTGTGATGTACAGAGAAATGTTTGCTTGGCTGTAGTCTTCTGGATTTCCTCTCTTGTTCCTCGGTCCCATGATTCTCTGGAGCTGTCTGGCTGGGAGCCTGTTTCATTTTATGAACATTGGCAATGTCTAGTGAACTCTTTAAACTTTATTTATTTCCTGAAATTCAACTGAATAACCTGAGTATTTATTATTATTATTATTATTATTACTATTTATTCATTTTATTTCTATTTTTATGTAAATAATTCAAAAGTATGTTAAGATATTTTCAATACTGTTCTGACATGCCAAGTTTGGGATGCCCCATCAACAAATACCGAGTTGCCTGTGGTTCCATCTTTTGCTGTTTGGTACACCTGATGCCCAATATACTTTAACTGCATAACTAGTGGCAATGGCTAATACATTTAGATGAAATAACATCTTTAATTAGTGCTATCACAATCTTTGACAAGTATAGCCTGCTTGAATGACATCCTACCTTCATTATTCTGTAACTGTTCATTAGAACAGTTTCATTTCACAGTCTAGAAAGTCACTTTTGTTTGCTTTTATCTTGCTTACTCAGGAGACGACTGCAGGCTTAGCACGTCGCCAAGGCTCTTTTGCTCTCCTGAGGTGTCTGTACTCTTTTCCAATGACAAGAGACAACTGAGGCCCTTCAGATCAGTCTCTGCTCAAGCAGGCAATCCTGTCTGTATAACACCGTCTGCGTACTGGCAGGCACGACCTGTTTTTATGTATGAGGCACAAGCAACTAAGGGCACTGTCAGTGACTTCAGAATAATGAAGTTGTCAAGTACAATCATATTGGGAGAAGCAGCACTGTGCACAGAAAAGGACAGGAGTCATGGCCAAGACTTCCCAGCCAGGCTGATGATCCAGGGCAGTGGGCAGCAGGGTCCAGTTACTGCCGCTGTCAGCCCTTCCAGTGCTGTGTTAGCAGAAACAGGTCCACTCTCTGCTCAAACATTTTTTTTCCTGCCTCCTCCCTATCTCCCCTCCATTTCATCAGTTGTGTGTAAATTGATTCAGATGCTTTGTTCTGGTTTATTCATTCATAATCCAAAAGTGGAGAATGCATAGTTATAGTGAAATTAAATGACAGTGTCTCTTTCACTGAGACGTGGTGTTTTTTGTTAGGTGATCAGTGGTAAAGGCAAAGTCTTATAACCATCTATTAATTAATTTGGAGAAAACAAACAAACAACAACAAAAAAACACGCCACATATCTTTTAATCTCCTGTCTTCCTTACTTAGAGAACTTGAACAAAAAAAAAAAAAAAAAAAAAAGTTGTGCTATCCTCTACCCTATTCCATGTTCTCAATGAATAATGAATTTTCACCTGAAGCTGAAGCAGGAACATAAAAGCATCACCTGTTTTTGTAACACCTGCAGAACATTCTTCTAAGGACCAGTCTAGAAAAGTAAGATGTGATGGTTCCTAAGTTTTCAAACATCAAACATTTGGAGAAAAATCATGTCTGTAAATAATATATATAGATATCATTGCAGATGAATGAGAGAAGGTGGATGGCAAAATGTTTATCAAGGAGAGATCCTTCTTTTCCAGCTATTTCTTTAACATCCTCTTGTTACCACCTTGATGCTTCCTCCCTCTACCAGTGTCTATACCCTTATGTCTCCTCACAAGGCAACCTTACAGGCTGTTGTTTCTAACCAGGCTGGTTTTTGCTCTTATGGAGCAACTGCCAGGCTTCAGAAAGTAAATGAAAGGTCAGCTCAAATTGACCTTTTGCCCTATAATTCTACACACCCTCCGAAATATGTGAGGTAGAGAGAGAGATGGAGTCTCTTCCATCCATTCTGTGCTTGTGCCATCTCATTTCTCTTTATATATTTTTATATTTTATACACATACCTTTATTTATTTCTTTATTTATTGGAGAAGCAATGCTTGGACTATGCATTTGAAAAGCATGTCATGGGTGCTGCCATAATGTTCCGAATAACTGCACAGTACTTCTGCTGTACAGAAGATGCATGGGACATTAATTAATTAGGTTCTATTGTTCCTTTGTCTGTAATTTTATGTGGGTTTCCATGACAGCAAAGAGAGACAAATCAATCAAAGCCAGTAGTTAAAACTGACAATTCACATTCTACTCACTAGCCTCAAAAATGTGACGTACATTTAAATAATTAGATTGAGTGTTTGGTCACATGTTATACTGTTGTCTCTTCATTTACAGCAGCCTTCTATAAAAGTATAAACTATTATGGGCTGTTGATCTGCAACTCCAGTTTTTTGCTATTTACAGAGTAGTATGTTTAAATCTAAGAAGGATTTTTATCCTAACTGATGCAGTAATAACAGTAGTGAAACAGAGCATGGCTGTCATGCTGTATCTCAACTACATGTTTATAAGAAAGCTGTATATAACAGGTCTTTGAAAGTTGTTTTAACAATAAATTTAATGGAAAATAGCTTGTTGATTAAAATATATTTATATTTTGAAATATCTTTCTTCTACTGGAAAACTTCAGAATATTTGGAAACATCTTGATTCTCTAATGCTGACCCCAGTTCTGCTGCAAATTGTAGTCATACATTTGCTCACTGCTTCAGTCAGGAGGCAAAGACAAGAAGAGCTCAGGTACCTGCGACAGTCTCATTTGCATACATATTTTAGAGAAAGCTTGTTTCTTACCATAAGAAGTGTTTAGAGAAATGCCTCTTTAAACATAAGTTGTATTACTACTCTTAATCATTAGTGTTACCCTGTAGCATTTAAGATAGCTGTAGGCTTCCCCATGGGGGGAGATATGAAGTCAATATACATTTTCACAAATGCCAGCAGAGTAGAAACTTGGGGCAAGTAAAGGTCTGAATACTCTCTGCACACTTACTGTCAAATTGATCTGATTAAGGTCTTCAAAGTATGGCAGCCTTCTCCAAAATGGTCAGCTGACTTTGTATGAACAGTGTCTTCCACTTTAAAATGCTATTTCTGTTTTGTGAGATGGAGAGCACTGACATATTTTGTCGAAACACACACATGCAGAATATCTCTTCCTATTTTCAGCTGCCTTTCTAGAGCATCAGTGTCTGTGAATACTTCTCCTAAAATAGCTCCAAAAATAATTAAACATGAGGTGTTGCATCTGTGTCTCTGGCACAAGCCAGAGAAGTTGCTGTGCTTGTGGTTCCCCTTCCCCACAAGAAAAATTCAAAGCAGAAGAAGCTTCAAAGTATGATGAAACTCAGGCCCAGACACCTGTGGGGCAATTGCCATATTTTATGACAAAACAAATAAAAGTGCCTAATTCAACTAATGAGCATATTCAGTTGAAAAATATGTAGCAGCATCTGGTGGTAGGCAAAAGTTGGTCAGCTACAAAAACTATGTGTGTGTGTCCTCTGCTCCACACACACCATCACTCTGAGCCCTTCTTGAGGTGGTCTTATGGAAGTCTAAGAATGCTCAAACAGTTGACTGCAGGATATCTGGTTACAAGCAAGCCCTGGTACGTACCCACCCTGCTGCACCTAACTAGTAATGAGCTATCCGTAAGAAATGATATTTCATACCTTATACCTCTTACCGCAAACAGGTGAGATCATATGACAAATGGTAGAAAACTTTGCAAGACTTAAATACCAAAACCACTAAACAGCACAAAGATGTATACTCTGAAAGGGGCTAGAGTGCTGGGAAAAGGACTTGCTTGTTTTGTTAGGGGTTTTTAAGGAAAACAAACACTGAAAACAACTGCAGTGAGAAAGAAGATAAGGTCACATCCAGATTTTTGAGACAAACAGTCTCACATTAAGGTTTAATCAAGTATTGGGATGCATCTTATAGACTTCTATTGAGTAGACAACTTGGGACTTCAGTAAGCGCTTGCTGTTACTACTTGCCTCTAAGGAGAAATACCAGGCAAAAATTGTTTTTTTTTAAAATTCTCCCTTTGACAATTAAAATGTCCACCTTGTACAAGGAGTTTGCCAAATCAAACCTGTTGATTCTGTTAACATTTTAGGAAAGCAAAGCATTACCTGCTGAGGAAAATAAGTCCCTTGCAAAGCCTGAGGATGGAAGGATGAGGTAGCTATGTGAAAAAGGAACCTCTGAAAGTGGACTTGATGTGTAAAGATGTGATGGGGAGTGAAAAGAATTACAAATGAAAGCCCAGACTGAACCTCCTAATACAGGATGCATTGGAGAATTAGGTCATTACAAAAATGGATGGGTTGAATAGGCATATGATCACAGTGGTGACAGCCTTCATTCAAAGAGAAGGAATTACAGGAGAGTGTTAGAGACTGGTTCATTATTTGTGGGGATACTCAAAACCCTCCCCTTTGGCTCAGTTTATCTTAGAGTAATTCTGCCTTCCCCTCTATGTACTGCTGACATAATCTTAGTATAAGACAAAGTTGAAAGCATCTGAAGAAGCAGAAATAATGACAGTGACAATAGTAATGGGGCTTTTGGAAATGAATAAGTCTTGGAGATGAAGGATGGATTAACTTTTTGTCTGTAAAGGGTTATTGAAAGAGTATGTGCAATCCTCTCCTACTGATCCAGGAGACTGATCTGACAGGAAATATGCATAAAAGCTCTAAGGGATGTGGTATTGTGGTGTATCTATGAAACTACCACAGAAAACACAAGCCTGTTTAGTCCAATCACTAACCTTCCACTTCAGCCACCACCCCTGCCCCCACTCCCCACCTCCCTCACCCAAAAAAAAAGAAAAAAAAAGAAAGAAAAGAAAGCATGAAGTGGGTCAGAAGAGAAGTAAATACAGTTCTAGTGATTTTCAAGTCAGACACAGGACAGTAGAGGGGTGCAGGGGCCAGGGAAATGGGGGTGCCTTGTATTTAAGCCCATTGGTAGTTCCTGGGCAAAAGAGTAGATATTTTTTAGTGCTGGAAGGCTTATTCAAGATAAGTTTTCAGTATCTCGGGGTCTGTTTTTAGGCTGAATTTCGTCAAGATTGACATTTATACAAATTAATCCAGGAGCAGTTTACTGCAAACTGTTGTGACACACAGGCATATGTAAGCTGTAACTGGTTCTATGAATAGTAACTATGCTACACAAGGAAAGAAGTATGTCCAAAAAGCTGGGAAGCAGGAGGTCTTAAGTACTTGGCAGAAGAACTCTTTGACCCTGAAATTGCCAAAGGAAATTTTTTATTATTCTTTTTTATTAATTTAAAAATGGGATCAATCAAAATTCTAGTAAGTGGTAACTTCCCCTGCAATAATGTTCTTCTGGCACGTAACATAAAGCAATGTAAAAATATCTTAAAGAAAAAAAAGAAAAGTCTCAATTCCCTTCTTTGTCAAAAAGATAGGGAAAAATTCAACAGTGCAAAATACCATATGAAAAGTACCCAATGCCTGTAACTTCAATAGCTCCTAACCCTCACAAAGGCTTCTGTAATCCCCCCAGCCCCCTCAGGGGCAAGAGAACTAGAAGAGCTCTTCTGGAAGGAGGAAGATGCTTCTTGACTTTGGTGGGGGAGAAAAAGCAGCATGATGGGGTAAACAGGGTATAGCTGAAGTCTAACTGGTGCAGAAAGAAAGGGGATTCTGTGCCAAAAAAAAAAAAAAAGGGTACAGTCTGAAACAGTCTTTTATTTTTAAGGATTTGTTGTGCATGTTTTGCCTTTGTTTTTCATGGTATCCTGACCTGTATTTCCCACATGAGATCTACCTATCAAAGCACCTCACTAACTCACAGGAGAAAAACACATTGGACAACTAAGCTTAGATCTATGGTTCATCTGGGGTCCAATAAAGGAAAGATACTTATTTTAGATATGTTTGTTTGTTTTTTAAGATATTGTTGCAAAAGATAAAGTTGCCTTCTACTCTTCTTATTTTTAGGCTAATAAATGCATTACCTTCTCTACTGAAAAGCAAAGCTTTCTATCCAGACTGGCAATGTAAATATCCTTTCCTACTAATGCAATCATAAACTTTCCTTCATGACCTTGAGGAAACTTAGCTAGGTAGAGTTATTTCCTATGATTTGAGTTTGATGTTGTCCTCTCATCTAAGTTGCAGCAGATTGTTTTGCATGATGAACTGTTTTCTTGAACTGAGAATTCAAATGAAGCTAACATCTCTTCTGTAGGAGACTGTGAAGGAGACCAAAGATTTAAGGCTTTTGTTTTTTTCACTTTAGTTAGTCTTTCAAAACCCACAGGCTTATTAGTTCAGGTCAGTTTTGATTGAGAATGAACTAGGACATCTTGGTCTTTATTACAGAAACATAAAATGATGATGAATGGTGGGTGAAGAGGTAGATGAATTATCCATAGAACAGCAGTAAGTGACAGTTCTTTTTGGAGAAACAGGAAAAACTTTTACAACCAGCAGTCAATAGATAACAGGTAACTAAAATTTCTGACTACATTTTATTATGTTCTCTAAGGCTGTGTTTATACTAGCAAGAAGAACACGACTTGCCCTTTTGGAATGGATTTGTAGAATTAAGCAATTGTTGCTGAGGGTTTAAGAACCTCGTTATATTAATTTAAAGGTGCTTTACTTCAGCCTAAATCTAGGGCCTATGGGCTGTGTGTCTCATGATGTGTACCAGCTGCATCTCTAAAGTGCATCTTCCAGTTCATTCCAAAATGAATCGGCTTCTAGACTGCTCAGTAAAGTGTATCAGACCACAGTAGCTGGGGCTGTGGGTAGAATCACTTCAGAATTATGCCCCTCATCTAAATCTGTAATTTAGACACACTTTGTGGTAGCTCTCAACTGTCTCAATGTAATTCTCAATATAGTATGGAGCTCTAGGCTTATGTCACTTAGAAGACATTTAAAAGCACAGCTGTAATGCCTTACTTAGACACTGAAATCAAGAGCCTATCAAAAAAAAAAAAAAAGAAGGAAACAAAAAAGCTCTCCTAGAGGACACCAATGTCCAAAGGAGCACCAATATGGTGCAAAAGAAGTTGAGACAAGCTTGCCTGCTGAAAGGTATAACAGCAGGGTCCACAACTGATGGCACAAAGTTAGCAGAGAGAAGAGAGTCGTGTGTGTGTGTGTCCTGTTGCAGTAAGAAAAGAGGAGGAAAAACAGAGATAGGAAAAATTCAGTAGCGGCCAGCTGGAAGAAGTGGCAGGCAAGTGCCAGATGGACATTCTTTCCAGTGCACAAGTGCCTACAAACACTTTTCCATGGGAATGACATACCTTTCCTCAGGATTCCCTCAATCTTCCTGGCATTTTCTTGCTTATGATGCCATTAGAACTCATGGGAGAACATTTCACATGCATGTTTCATATGATGCCTGGCTGCTAAGCTCTGTGAATGGATATTGTTAGGTAACTTTGAGATATGTAAACAATTACATACTATATTATCTACTGGGCTGTGAGGTTACAAACTAGAAGCTGCAAGGAGTATTGGGTAACAGAATAAAAGCTATAGGGCCAACTTGCAAGCATAGTGTTGCAGAATCTGGCAATGCAGTGCTGTGAATGGGATGCTTCTCTTTAAGGTGAAGGCACTGACACTGCCTCTTTGGGGTTTACAGGTAAAATGTTAGAAGTGAAGGGTGGGCAGCATGATTAGAAATTAAAGGTCCTCAGTAGTACAGTAGTTAAAGCACCTAAGGCACCGTGCAACAAATATTGTTTTGGAATCGGTCTCCAAGGACCCAGTTCAGAACAGTGAAAAGCTTTAAGCCTCATTAAGAGAAAAACACCCCACAGTTCATACATACTGCAGATAACTATATCTTTGTCCTTTCAGACATCCGCTACTGATTTAAATGCCTTTGTGTTCAGAGAAGTCTCCTGCTAATTGCCAGTCCTAAATATCCACATTTTGCTCCTTCCTGTCACTGTATGTAAAATTATTTGATCAATATTTTATATTGGTGACTTGTTCAGAGGCAGAATCATTGATTTTAATATTTTAAGTCAAAGATAGAGGGCTGTCATAATTCCACAATGGTAATTACCTTGTCATAATTAGAGTTAGGTACTTAGTAATAAGTAAAAATGGTAGAATGCAAAAATAATAACTGGAGGCTTTTATAATTAAAATTGCTAATAGTGAGTCACAAACAGGAGCAGCTGAAAGGGAGGAAATGAAAGATGCATCTGTGTGGCACTTTCAGCAATCAAATCTGTCTCTGTTTAAACAGGAAGCAGTCAGGGCATCAGAATAATTTTTTATGTTTCAGAGAAATAAACAGACAGCTATGGAAAAGTGGTACCCCTCCTTCCTTCAGTGAAGCATGTATCTATTTGACGAATGTGACTGTGCTTCCCTTTGGGCTGGAGTTCTTATCCATATACGAAAAGAAGAATGTATCTGTAATGTAAAAAAATAGCTACCCCGTGTCTAGATGAAAGATTAGGAGCTGGCTGTGGAGAGACAAATTATTACTTACTCTTCATCTAGACTTTCCCCTATCCTTGAATTTCCTGAGCTTCAGGAGTCCACAGGTCAGTGCTGTCACATGTACTCTTGGTGTGTCCATGGCATTTGTGTTTCCTCTAGGTGTCTACCCTTTCCTGGTAACATCTCACTTTTCCCTCACCTTCTGAAGGTACTGCTAGGAAAAAAATATAACCCAAGGGTGATTTTGCCTTGGTTTACTCAAAATTAAAGTTTAAAATGAAGATGAAAATTTCTTCTACTTCAGGAAGAGGGTCTTGAGATCCACTGAATTTACTAACAGCATTTTTTACTTGTAATTTTACTTTAATTTTAACTTGTAATTTTTGTTTTATGCTTAAAGTAGAAAACAGAGAACAACAGAGAACAGAGAGAACAGAGAACAGCAGAGAATTAGTTTAAATATGACAAGCTTTTTTTTGGCTGAAGTCTCCGCTGTTTTGAATCATATATACATTCCCATAGAGAATGAGTGTGAAATGCTTTCATTCAGTTATGACAGCACTTTTACAGCAATTAGCACCATTCATGCCTTCTTTGTGCTAACAGAAAAGATTACAGCAGGTTGGAAACAAGGAAATGTCTGACCTAACTACTATATATTTGGGGTTTTTGTTTTGTGTTCTAGCTGTATGGACAAGAATATTTTCATTAAATCTGAGTTGTATCACCAGATTTACATCAGTGTTATTTTTTGAGTTATCAAGGCTACTCTAATTTCGCCCTTAGCTTAGAATACTCTAATCTTTTTCCTTTAGATCAAAATATGAAAGCAAAACTGTTCACAGAAATAGGTTTTCTAGTTGTTTAGAAGTCTGTTTTTTTCCTTAGACTTGTTTTCATCCTCCTTTTCCTTTTGTTCTCCAGGGTGTTGACTGAAAAACAATTAAAATTTCTTGCTGTGGAAACTAAGCTTTACCTCAGAATTACATCGGTAGCTGTCACCACACACCCTTCTCTGTCTTCAGTAGGTCCCAAGACTTTTTGGCTGGGGATTTATAAAGTTGAAAGTTGTGAAATGTACAAACTTATCTCTTGTGTGCCATTACCTGGAGCAGTCTTCAGAGGAGCCTCAGGTCATCCAAGTGTAACTGATCTGTGCTCTGGGACTGACAAATTTCTGCCTTATTTCTTATCATCCCTTTTCTGTCCTCTCCATGCCTGCTCCTTCGTCCTTTTTTCTTTCCTGATCTTTATTTTTTTCTTTTTCAGCTGTTTGCTCATATTACTCATCTTTTTAGCATATTTTTTCTATACTTTCTTTCTATGAAAGTAGCACCAATAATATCTTATATTTTCGCATCTATTTGTAAATATTAATGTAATATTTTCTAGAACACAGGAAATATGACCTCACTTTCCCAACGTTGCAGATGTTTTCCACCCGTATATCAGCCTCTCATGCATATCTTGTAAATACAGTTATCTGACTAAAAACATTCTATATGGTCAAGAACCAGTTCTATCTTTAGCAAGTAATCTATTGAATGCAAGTACAAGACACTGAGATATCTGAGAGATCATTGCATCTATTTCTAAGGATCCAACACTAATTTTCTGTCCTATTGGATGCTTCAACCTAATATTGTTACGGTATTGTGTCCAAGGTATCGTGCAAGTACATGGGACTATTGCATCTGACTTTGTCCTTGCCTTGTAATCAGCAGACCATTTGTTATAGCTGTATTGCTCTGTGGGTTTCTCTTTTTTTTGTACTTTTGCAGGTGATTTACAACCTTAAAGCCCTTATCCACAGAAACATTTGGTACTAAAGTAAAGTTCAGTACTATAAGTAGAGTTTCACAGAAATTAATTTATTTAATGTAGACAGGTTTTATTAGAGCTAAAACTTTCTGAAGATTTTTTTTTCATGTATGCCAATGCTGTGTCTGCTTCAGGAACACTTAAGTGGTCATAATAGATATAAACAAGGGAGGAACTTGTTTATTCTGTCATGAATGTAAGAGGAAGTGTGGCATGTAAGAGGAAAACGTAAGGATATTTTTGCTACCTAAATAGAAAAAAAAATATATCAGAAACACCTGATTGAATAAAATAACCAGTAAACTGACCAAACTATCTTTCTTAGATTTGAGATTTACTGATATTACACTGTATAGATGAAGGTTTTAAGGTTGTACAAGTGTTTCTGAGAGTAAGATTTAGTCTTTTGTATTATGCTATCTGTAAGACAGATTATGAGAAATGTATACAAGATGCCCAAATGTCTAAATGGTTTGCCCCCAGCAGACTCTACACAGATTCAGATTTTAAAACAGATGCATCTTTGTCATTACATATATTTCATTTTATAAGAGGATAGGACTAAGATATCATCTAAAACCTTTGGATCTGTGATTAGTTGGCAGTGAAGTTTTAGGTAATCTTTTTATGAGAAGAATTCATTGACAAATCTTCCAATAATAAAGTGTTAGGTCAGAGTTAATTTTAAGGCTGTGCACTGAGATGTCCTTCTTTCCTTGCATTGACATTGCACTGCATTAAGGCAGGCTAGTAATACTGTGGTGCATCCAAACTGTCGGCAGTGCTCTCCTGTGATTTATTAAATTTCTTTTTCCTGAGGGCTGCTGTGATGACAGTCTTCATTTTCCTGTACTAAGACGGTGCAGATTTTGGACCACTCATTTCTTCTCAAACACTCCAACTCCTGACTCTAAGGACATCTTTGTTACACTATTGTTTGTTGTTGTTGTTGCTTTTTCGATTTGCTTTGCTTTTGTACTTTTCAGTAAATTTATTATTTGCTACTTCCATATGTCCCTTGAACTCCCTTTGAATTTGGAAAATGGTAGCACTTTTTCCTTGTGCTATACTTGTAAAGTCTGCCCTCAAAGATTTTTTGCTGCAGACTGATATCTATAGCACTGCCACAGTCGCAACAGTTAAATGTGCAAATCCTTTCTGAAATGAGCATTTTGGAGCAACTGCTCCAGTTAGGATTGAATTGGTTGCATTCATGATATTATGTTTTTGTCAGTGGGAAAGTATGTGATCTATCTGTGAGCTGTAACCTCTTCGTTATTCAGACATTAATAGCCACATTAGCCACACGGTCCTTGATCTCTAAGAAGTGTCTTAAGGTTAGCTCATTTTCTGTTTCCTCTCAGGAAAAGGTGTGTAGAAATCTCTAGAATTTAAGAAACCATAAGTCAAACACACTTTTTCTAGTGAAACATATTTTTTTTTAGTAATAGTAAAAGAACAGTATTTATATCTCTCTACAAAATATGTTACTGATATGAATTCACTTATTTTGTGTGTAAATTTGTATTTTGAAAAACGGATACATTTTCTATATCATTAGATACTGCTTGTTGAACCTGCTCCCCCACCCAAAAAAAAAACAACCAACCAACCAACCAAACAAACAAAAACCTCCCAACAGTACAACATAAAATATTTTCAGAAAACAAGACAACAACAACAACAACAAACAGAGACATATTCTGCTGGGAAAACAAAGCACCAGTTACCATGCAAATGACAAAATTTGGCAGAAGAGAAAGTTGTCCATTAACAATGTTCATAGTCCCCATTTTATTAAAAAAAATATCATTTTTTACCAGAGCAGG
Organism: Anser anser; assembly: GCF_964211835.1. NCBI lineage: Eukaryota > Metazoa > Chordata > Aves > Anseriformes > Anatidae > Anser > Anser anser. The sequence goes on from NC_139724.1 coordinate 65,644,080, forward strand.
TCAGTTTTGTCACATTCTTCAATCTATTACTGGAAAACAAAAACATATTCTTTGGTCTGAAATATTTCATTGTCAAAAGAAAAAAAAAAAAAGAGAGAAGAAAAAAAAAGTAAGTTTTAATGACAGTGAAATAGAGATACAGATGTTTCATCAGACCTGCTACAGTTTATAATATGTACAGGTTGTAAAGGATTTTAATAATTAATATAATTATTAATATAATAATAATTTTAATAATTTCTAAAATATTGTACTACCAAAGTGATTTATTACAGTTGCTTCCTAAAGCATTTCACAAAATTCAGATATGCTAACATTTTCTTCAAAATCTCAAATAAGAAATGGTTTTAAAACCTTAATATTACATTTTAGATGGAAAGCCCATTTTCATCTGTTGTTCCTCAGAGCACTTTTATTTATTCTATATTTAAAATTGTATCATGAAACCATTCGGTTAAAACTTCATCAGCTTTCACTCTTAACTTAAAAATAAAAAATAAAAAATATTGTCAATCTCCCAAAATTTGACCAGATCAAAATCCAGTAATTTCCACTATGACCATAGATATGTGTATTTTTAAATATAATTAAAATAAGAAAGTTAAATTCTGTTTGTATTTGTTTAAACCCACACACTCTACCTATTCACTTTTAATCTTGGATGCCTAAAGATGTATTTCTGAATCATAGTTGGCTTTTTGTTTTGCTGTAAGATTGGTTTCTTTGTTTGCTTGTTTTTTAAATGCCCAGCTACTTCATTTCATGCCAAAGCTAATGGGAACAATAGGAAACTAGAGTGGCATTTTATTTTATTTTTTTCCCTAATTAATCTATACAGTTGAAACAGTCATTTGGATTTAAAAGTGCTGGTCATTGCAGTGAGACAAATCCCATAAATATTCCATCACCTTGTAGGGCTCTGCTTTCCTGTTTCTAAGGACGTTATTTTAGCCAGTGTCTCACAGCCTTCTCTTTGCTTGTGATACAAGCAACACTTCCATTGCAGGCACTCTCACAGCTGACCTAGCTTCCTGTAAGTTACCAATACACAGCTGTCTATGAAAACATGGCAAATCTATCATTTCTGACTGTTGAGAAAGAACATTCAGCCAGAAGCTATCTATACACGGAAATGCAGCAATAAATATGTCAATGTCTGTGTTAAAAGCTAAGATAGCCCCACAGGACACGCTTGAAGAGCAGCAGCCATGTTGTACCTGTTGTGACAATTTCACATTAGACTAACTCTGGTCTGGTCCTGCTAACTGAATGCCATTTAGTGGCTGGAGAACATGAAAAGCAATACTATACTCTGTCTTAACATTTAATTTCATCCAAAAAGAACTTTGCCTGTGTCCTGCCAGACCAGTCTGATGTAAGACGTGGTCCTGAACCAAACTAAAAGGATAGTGTAGTCGTATCCTCTGCTAGAAAAGTGTTGTTCATTCATTAGCCATTCAAATACAAAATTAAAGGACACAGGAGTGGAAGTCTCTTTATATGTATTTTAATTATAATTCTAGCTAAATACTGTGACAGGTTTTCTTTTTAGAAATGAAAAGCTAATGACCCATGTAATGAATAAATTAAATGGTTTTATTCATTTTGCACGTTTTCTTACAAAATGAATCAGAAATGGAGAAGCTTGTTTAATCAAAGAATGTCTTGTTGAAACGGATGTTTATCAGCCTCCCAAATGGAATATTTGCTGTCAAAGCTTCTGTGGAAAAGTTTTGTGTATTTAGCTTTCAGTGGAAGGAGTCGTAACTAAGCAGCCCCTTAATTAGTATTTTGTCACATCTTTCCTCAAGCAATGTTTTTCATGACTGTGTTATTGCTATGCAGGATATAAGGGTGTCACTGCTAATTTTTTTTGAGGAAGATCAAGAATAATGTATTTTCACCGGGAAGCTCTGTGACCCACACTCCACTACGCTCCCTTAGGAGCCAACAGTGGTTTGAAAGATGTAGCTGTCTACCTTTGTTTAATAGCTACTTTGGTAAGAGTGCAGAGATTTTGTTCAGATACTGTGTTTAAAAGCTAGTTAGACAGTGTTACTAACTCCCACTGCTATTGTCACGTCACTTTTCCCCCCTTAGTTTCAGGTTTTCTAAAGCTTTGAGTCCTTTGGAGCAGCACCAGGAGAACAGGGTAAAGTGAAATGTAACAGATAACTCCATCAAAAATGGTTTAGGTTTCAGATGTAGAGGTTGATCATATAGACTTCCACCTTAACAGAGGAACAGTATATAACTACACTGTATGATTCAATGCAGTCTGTTGCATGCATTTTTTTATTATTTTTATTTTTTGCTATCAGTAAAAGTTGGAGGTTTTCTGAAAGTTACTTTTTAGTTACTCAATTATAGACTAGGAAAATTGGTTTCAGAACTCAGCTTTGGTCAGATTGGTATATATCTCCTGATGAAAAGCTGTTTCAGTAGTGAATTTGGACAGAGAATTTAACTTCAACCAGAATAACTCTCTGTTTATGTCTGCTGTATATTCCTAACTTCAAGGAAGACCAATTTGTCTGAAATGACCATTGCTTTTTATTATCTTTCAATAAAATACATATTGACCTCATAGCATCATATAACATAAACTATGGTTTCCTTCCATATTGAGCAGGAGTTTCTTTTACAATTTTAACTTCTACAAATCACACGTAAAAATAGTGTATTAATAATTATATATTACTTTTTCTTTATTGTGGTCATAACTCAAGAATAAAAATATTTTTGCTACTCATTAAGTTTTCTAGATTAGATTTTTGGGTTTGTTTATTTGTAAAAGGTCTGTGATTTTGAAAAAAAAGGGGGGGCTTATGAACAATTTGAGGGCAGGATGAAACCCATTATGTTCTGTTTTCACATCCCATAGCAGAGCTCTGATATTACTGATAGTCTAAGAGTGGTGTGGTGTTCTTAGATTTATTTTTTTTTTGGTGTGTACGTGTGTTTGTGTGTGTGCTTGTTTGTTTTTTAAGAAACAAAACATAGGATGCTTCTAATATTCAAAGAAAATCCAAAAATATCTTGTAAGAACTTCCATTTTAATATTTTAATCTTGCTTCTACACACCTAAGAACTTTCTGCACACTTTCATCAAAACCATCTAAATGAGTTTGATTCACTTAAATGTCTGGAAGCTACTTTATGTAGTCAAATCCAGATTACTGAACTCAATACATGAGAACTTGAGTGAAATTCTTCTGACCTGTGCTGTGTGGTACTCTAGGGGAGATAAGCCACTAGTTATTTCTGAATGTAGACTAAACACAGTAAAAAAAAAAGAAAATAGAACATGCATAATGAATTATGCTCAGCAGCACTGGAGAAAATATGTAACTAGGCATCTAGGATGTTCTGTTTTCCACTTGCACATCTCAATAAACTGCAATGAACCTCAGAAGTGATTGCGTATGATCAGACTTAATTAAATTCTGAGATTTAGTCCCCAAGATATGCATTTGTATAGGAAGTCTGACCGTTTTTATGAATTGGGCTTTTTAGGATGTAGGGAAGCATAAATGGCAGTCTTGGAGACAAATTGAGATGCTTTAATATCTCTCCCACAAAATTAAAAAAATACTCATAAACATTATAGGACATGCAGGAGTACCACAAAGAGTTATTGTGGTCTGTTTTCCTGATTGAATCTGGCCTGCAAATGTGAAAAAGCAGAATTTTAGTCCTGCTTTAAATGCAGATCACAGAACAGCAGTAGAAAGCAATCACTACTGACTTCGCCGGATCTGGTACACGTATGTGTTACAGAAAGGAACAGCAATAACAAAATAGGAACTTTGTGCCCTGAGCAGTTGTGGGTATAAGTTAGTCAGCATTGGCCATAAGTGCGGTATATATCTTTATTGCTAACAATCTGAGCTTTTCCATCAGGCAGCCCTGGACTTTTCTCAGTGTTACGTTATTTGTGAACCCCGCCTGAATTCCTGCTAAATTGCTAGCAGCTCTGTTTGTATCTCAGTCTGAGTCTTTGGGTCTTTACAGACAAATGGGGGCCCTTGGGGCAAGGACCAATTAATCTACAGTTGGATGTGAGTCACCAGGTTGCACCAGTATTGCTTTTTGTCCTCTTGGAAAACCAGGGCTAGAGCTGCCCAGAGGTCCTGGGACCCGATTGTTGTTTTGGCAAAGCAGACAACCTGGGGCAGCCACAGAAAAATGGCTCAGGTAGGTGGCAGTCCTGGTGTCCCTGGCTCAGGAAAGTCCTGGTGGAGCAGTAGAATTGGTCATGTGTTCAGTAAAATTGGGAATGTTGGTTTCAACACAATTTTTGATTTGGCAGAAGCTGAGAAAATGTATGGTTTTGCCATGATTAGGAATGAAACAAAATGTGCAAACTGCAAGTCCAGTCACAGGAAGGAGGAAAAAAAGCACACAGAAAACTATGTTTTTTATCTACCCCCTAGTAATCATCTCACCTAGCTACAAACCACACTACAATCCTATCATGTTATGCTGTGGTGTTTTTACCTTGCTGTGTAGCTGAACTCCACCACAACCACTCTCTCACTCCCCCGCCTCAGAAGAAGAGGGAGAGAAGAAAGTATGCTGGAAAGAAACAAAAAAAGAGCTCACAGGTTGAGATAAGGATAATTTAGTTAATGGGAAAGGAAGAGAGAAAAAAGGCCACACAGAAGTATGGAGAGAGAGAAAAAAATAATTCTTTACTTCCCACAAATGAGCAATGTTCAGCTATGTCCCAGGAAGCAGGGCCTCAATGCGCGTAGCAGTTTGTGAGGACGGATGTCTTCATAAAAAGAACCCCCCTCCTTCCCCTTTCCCAACTCTTTTATTGCTGAGTGGTATGGAATATCCCTTTGGTCGGTTTAGGTCAGCTGCCTTGGTGATGTCCCCTCCCCATCACTTGCCCACCCCCAGCCTGCTGGCTCTTGAGGAATTGGAGGGAGTCCTGACATGGTGCCAGTATTGTGCAGCAACAGACACAACACTGGAGTGATACCACTGCTGTTCTAGCTACAAGTGCAGAGCACAGCCCTGTACGGGCTGCCACAGAGAAAGTTAACTCCATCCCAGCCAGACCCAGTACACATGCACAGCTCACACATACAGTAAAGCATGGTCTTTGAACCAAACAGGTAAGACCAAAAGAGTTGCTTCATACAGAGGCCAAGAGAAGTGAAATGTTTTGCTAGTTCTATAACACAATATGATTCAGACCAGGGAAATAAAAACAAGATTTCTAACTTCCCATCAAATACTTAACATCTAAAGTTCACAGTTTAATTTCCACCCATCATGTTGTCAACGTGTTTACAGAGATCACTACCCAGTACCTCACATTTCTCTTAATGCAATGTGAAGACTGCTCACATCTGTTTCAACCATATATGCTGCTAGTTTTCAGCTGGTGGTGATAATATATTTTTTTTTCCCACAAAACAAATCTTCTGCTTATAAGAAGTTTTCAGCTAATGTTATATGAACTGCTATCTCAGTATCTGTCTGTGGTTGCCCTGTTTATATTTTCTTATTGGTACACCTTAGAAGTTAATTTAGCCCCAAGGATTGTCCATGAGAGTGGCTGAAGTGCAAAGACTATCATCTTTACAAAGACAGAGGTACTTAAAAAAAATAGCAGGGGGAGGCAAAAATCACCTTTTATAGGTAGGAAGTCATCTATTGACTAATGTAGTTTCATACCTTCATGCTCAGTTGGTTGGCTCAATGGTGATATATGTTACAGGCTTTCGCGAGATGCAGCCTAATAAGGTGTTTTGTAATTAAGAATCTCTGTTAGTTCAGGGGCATCCTCATTAGGCCCTGTACAGCTCAACAGATGTTAAAGTGATTTAGAACACATGTTGTGCCTTGTGGAAATACGGGATCAACTTTTTCTTCATCTTCCTACCACTTTGGTAAGGGAATAACATAAGTGTCCTCTGCAGAATTAAAGGTGAAAGGAATCAGTGTTTTTCTTTTCTAGTTGTAACGTGTTTTGCATGCCTACTGGACCAGGTTATCTTCTTTTCTGAGTGCATGAGTGAGATGGAGTCTAATCCTCTGACTCAACTTTGCATGAGCTTTAATATGTTTTCTTCAGAGTACCTTTGTTTCAAAGGAAGACTTTCATGAGATCACATTGTTTGCAAAATACTGTCAGGACCAGAGTTGCTGGCATGCAATATTTTTAAAATTCTTTATAGAAAGTAAGAAATTAAAAAGTTAATAAAATGAGCTACTCACATGATGCTAACCTTGTTTGCAGAACACCTGTAGGCATATTAACATATGTTAGAGTCTGGAGAGTAACAGTTAAATGACATGCTGTCTTTTGTTATCCACATTTTGTCATGGAAATAACATTAGCAAATGGAAATGGTAAAAAGAGATCTATAAAATATAAATAACTAGCGTTATAAAGTGTCCATGTTTCACTACATAGTTTTAAAAGAAGGCTGTCACAAAATGTTACTATAGCTGGAATAATTTCCTTGCTGTGAAGGTGAAATGTCACTGTTTCAGATATGGGCTGCTGAAACTGGTAATCCAGTAGGGATATATGCCTCCAAGTCCCATGAGCAGTAAGGTTGAACACATTCTCAGCAGACAGACAAGCACACTCTACAATATATATGTACACATAGACATGGCTAGCCACACACACGAACACAGATAGAAATTACAGCAATCACAAACAGCGCCAATGGCCTCATCCAGGATGAAGGTCCACTAGTGAGACATACATATAGTATGTACGCACACTGTGTGGATCCCTCTGGAAGCTGGGCTTGGACACTCAGGTTTATTTAGTAACTTCCCCTGCATCCCAGTCTTCCCAGGTGCTGGTACCTGGATATATGAACTCCTGAGGCAGACTTTAGTCTACCCACAACCTGGGTCCTGGATCATTTTGTCTCCAGGTGCCTCAAGCAGAAAGATACACACACACACACCTGTAAATGGCTCTCTCAGTCAGCCTGCAGATCATCCCACAGTCTCCCTGGCAGTTGTCCAGGACCTTGTGGACCCTCCCATAGTCAGCTCCCCCTGTTGTCTCACTCAGAGAGATGCTTATGTCCAGCCCAGACTTATGACCCTACCAATACTTGGCTCCCAGTCTGCTTATCCTGCTCACCTTCCCTACATCCTATAACCACTAGGTCCTAACTAACTCTCCTGTTCCCTCTGAAAAGTGATCTGGAGAGCCTCATAGTGGTGAGAAATGTGCACAGCCTATGAGGCTGATAGATCTTGGGGTAGTCCTGGAAACAGCCAGGTGAGGGAACATTTTCATTCTTAGAATGGTTTAGATTGGAAGGGACTCTGGAGGTCATCTGTTCCAAACCCCAGCTCAAGTAGGGACACACAGAGCAGGTTGCCCATGACCATGTTGAGATTGCTTTTGAAGATCTACAAGAAGGAGACAATATAACCTCTCTGGGAAACCCATACCAGTGCTCCATCACCTGCATAGTAAAGTTTTCCCTCCTGTTTAGATGGAGCCTCTCATGTTTCAGTTTGTGCCCATTGCCTCTTGCCCTGGCAAACACTGAGAAGAGCCTGGCTCTGTCCTCTTTGCACCCTCCCTTCAGGTGTTTATACACATTGATACCCTCTTCTCCAGGCTGAACAGTCCCAGTTCTCTCCCTTGTGCCATTGTTTCTCTGAGCTCTTTTGCATGTGTACTTGTCAAAATGACTCTTACCATAAAACCCAATAGCTTTTGTATTATCTTGGTGAACTTCTAAGCAAAGGTTTAGAATTTCTGCTAAATATTAACTCAAGTCTAGATTAATGTGGCTTGAATTCTGCTTCAAGCACGAACCCAGTGTTGCCACTACAGTCCCAGGGTCACATTTAAAAATGCATCACCATGTACTTACTAGATTCAGAAGGGCACTGAAGGTCTGCCACAATGATCCTGTGAGATTAATGGAAAGTCATTTCAACATAGTTGAAAAATAAATGAAGCTTATGTATAAGGCACCAGCATAGTAAAGACCTTCTGGCATATTAACACCATGTGGGCTTATTTATCTTCTACAGGAAGAGTCAACACCTACTCTCCTAACCATTAATGTAAAACAGCTGCTGTCTACTAACAGTACACAGGTGCCATAATTTTGAAATGTTCCTTGTACTGAATGAATCAGAACCTCACATCTCATTCTTTGTTTTTATGTCTGTTCTCATAGGCAGATCTAACATCAGAGTAACACCAGGATTAGACAGAGATTGATGAGATTTTCTTTTCTACTCAGAAAGTCTCATAGGTGTGTTTTTCCTCTTTTGAGCACCAAGCAGCCTATTAAGAAGGGAGTCTTCTTCAAGGAGACAATCTTCATTTCTCCTCTACAAGAGAATCTGTAAGAGTTTTGAAATATTGAGAGTTTTGATATATTGAGCATGTCTCAAAGCAGTAAAGAAAAGAAGAGAAGCAATTTCTCTGAGCTGTAGAGGAAATGCTAGTGTACACTTTCAGTGCAGGACCCACAGCCTCACTGGTTGAGATATAGAATGTAAGTGCTATTTGATAAAGATCAACTCATATGTGCTGTGTGTGTACAAGAGACTTCTCAAGCTGTGTTTTCTGTGTTATTTATAACCTGAGATATTTGAAGTTCATTGAAACAGATGGAAAAAGTGGTTGGTTCAGCAGCCATGTGGTATTGTTCTCCCCAAAACATTGCTTTGTGCTTTGGTTTTCATTTGGGAACATCTTCCAATTGTTAGGAAATAGTTGACTTGTTTTGTGTAGTGCTATCTGACTAATTTTGACAAATACGTGAGGAATTCCCTGCTGAGATAGTTTGTCCTCATTGCTCTCCCTTCATGTATTTTCACGTGTTGTTTTTTTCCCTTCAAATTACTCTTCTACATATAAATTAAAACAATCTTGTTTGTTAGGTTTTGTTTTCCAATCTTCCATAGAAATTGAAAAGCTTGTAAATTAACTTCTCTTTTCTTGTGTACCTTGATTCCATTGCAGATTATTAGCTGCTATTTTGCCTTTCTATTCGTGCAAAGATAATACAGCCATCCATAATTCAAAACTCAGAGTTGAGCTCAAACCGCATTCCACCTCCTGCTATAATTCTCTTTCATTCCAATAAGTACATAGTCAAGTAGAAAAGTTCAGAAATAATAGTGCAACTATAGCTCTGCTACTCTGAAATTAACTGAAACTCTGGGGTATATCTTTTCTTTAATTCATGCATGTATGCCTTCCAAATTAAGGGCTTAGATGTTCACATCAAAGGCAGAATATGCAATACTTCATTATATATTTTCCATGACTGAGTTTCAGGAATCAGTGGCTAGCAAATTTGACATCTTGGCTGCAAAAGTTGTATTTCACCATAAAACCAGCAATCACTTCAATCAAATACAGTTCAGTAACATTTCTAATGCTCTCTAAGCAAACCCATTGTGCCCAGGGACTTCTATTGGTTAAATTTTTTTTGGATAAACCATTTTTTCACCAAAGCGAATAAACAGTTATGAGTAACCTGAGTCCTTCAGAAGCAAATCCAAAAGATCAGTGTTCATAAGATGGGAAATTAAATACAGTGAAATAAGAAAGACTAACCCTGATGGAGTATTTGAGAAAATCTGAAAGACTTTTTGTTTGTTTGTTTGTTTGTTTTTTAACATGTGCTATTTTTATGTATTTATCAGTTTCTGGAGATGAGAAACTGTTGAAAACAGGTTCACATCTGAAGCACATTACTTAGTATGAGGCTATCATATGAAGAACTCAAATATATTAATTAAAAAAAAAAAGAAAAACCTGAAAGATATATTTGTTTGGCTTTAAATCATATTTTTATTCAAACATTATGGCTTGGGAGGCACATGAGTGTATTTGGCTTATCAATATTAGTATTCTTTACTGCCCAAATGTCACTATCTTTCTGTGGGCTTAACAGAAAAATGCCGCTGATTAATTAACAAAATCAACCATGAAATCTTTTTATACTGAATTGTATTCCAACAGTTAAATTAAATGAGTATTTTCAAACAGATGGAGTTTTGAGAGAGGGAGAAAGTAAGGAATGAACATGGCATCTTGTGCCACAGGAATGTTCAGCTAATTGATTGCTCTTAAACCCTTACTCTCCTCCAAAAGTATGCAAAACTACTTTTGACTTTTGTGGGCTGAATAAATTGGACATTTGTGTATCAAATGGATATTTATTCTTTCAATTAATGGTGGTCAAAAGTGGAACTAATAGTTTATTGCTTTGACAAACGTACAGGGTCTCCCATACGCCTTCTCCAAAACTTCTACATTTTGGAAAATTTTCAGATACTCTTTACTCATCTTATCCTAATTGTTTATTTTCACTGGCTTGGGATAATTTTCTTGAGTAACCCTTCCTCCTCTTCCCCCCCCCTCCCCCCCCCTTCACTTTTTTATTTAAAAAACACTCACTGTGTTTTCTTTGCTATGAAATCCCTTACACATGAGTTGTGAGTTAAGAAATAGCTCCAAATGTTTGTTCATCCAATGTCATGGTTTATCATGGTTAATCTTAGTTAACCACTATCATGAGATGACCACTCATGATTCCACATGAACATCCCAGCACCAGTAGCAAATTATATTTGCAGATAAAATAGCTCAGGAACCATTCTGGCAGAACAGCACTCACATTCTCACATTGCTATGAGCAGTATCTGACAACTGGTCAGCTAGTGGTTAAAATGTCTGGTAATTCACCTAAAGAAGCAGCACATTGTTGTCATTATTAAGTAGCAAATCTCAGTTAGACTTTTGAGCTCACTTGTTTCCCAAGTTGTTTTTTTCATGGGTGAATTCCAAATGTCCTTACATTTTTCTTCTAAGAATTTGTCAAAATATCCGCATTAAAAGATCATGGCATTACACCACACATTAAGGTAGTGCTTCTGCAACATGTATTAAAACAGGTTTAGATCATATGTTTGTTTGTTTGTTTTTCTTTTTTTTTCTTTTGAAACATCTGAAATATCAATATCCTAATTTTCTATTTAAGAAAAAACGGTAACTATGACATACTAACGAATTGGTTCATAATTATAATCATCCATTCGAGAAAAAAACAATTACTTTCACTATTTCACATAGTGAAATGATACACACCACAACATTGAACTTTATTTCTTTTTATGATAGAGCTGAGCTGAACTCTTATGGCAGAATTGGGATAGGAATTGGGAAATCCTGTCTTTTTTAATGTCAGGTTCCTGTGCTGATGAGATAAAGCAACTTAAGGTTATCTGAGTGTTTCAAATATATATTACCAGAATGGAGACATGAATGTTGCCCACACAATTTGCAGGAATGTTATGGTGCAATTAGTAATCATTAATCAGCATCGCACTTGAGATCTATTAATCCTTTAATTCATATCAATGTGATATTCTTTCTCTTTAATGGCCTTTTCTGCATAAAAATGGCTGAAGAAGACTTGCTTTTGCAGGAAGCTCATATCTTTTGTTTTGAAAAGCTCAGTATGGTTCTGCTGTATCTCATGACTCCTGAGGTATCGGGGGAAACAACTGTAGACAAAAAGAACAGAAAAAGGGAGACAAAGCAAGCAGTGAATTTATACAGGAAGATTTTCTTCTGATGTAAAAAAGGCCAGCCCTGCTAGAATTAGCACCCCTGACATTACTGTATGAATAACTGCTCACACAGTCTCATGTTGCCTCTGTGGGCAGGCTATGATGTGGAGAGATAGAAGGAGGGGATGGAGCAGTTTGCATATGCACCTCTTCTTGGTGCTGGTGACTTGGTGAGCTGAACTTGAATAGTCAGACAGAAGCAAAGAAAAAGCAGGATATGGCTTGAGATGAAGAATTAGTTTCTGGAATGAGAGGCAGTGAGGAACAATAACTCCCATGACAAGAAATGGCTCCTAGTGTTCTGGTAGATGTGACAGCAATCATGATTTAATTGACAGGGTAAGTGCTAATGAACTGTGAGCACTTTAGTCTTAATTTTACCAAGGGATTGATTCCCTGAGTTGGTACTACCCCTGACACTGAGTGTGCTCAACTGGAATGGGAGCTGATAGCAAAATGAGGAGGACTGCATTTAGAAATTGCTTAAATTTATATAAAGTTTGGAACTAAAAGTGAGCAATGTGCTGATATAGCTAATTTATTAGAAATTGAAGCTGGCATTTTTAAAGTCACACTTCTCACTAGTTTGACTTCATGAAATAAAGATTCAGCTAATATTATCTCTTTCTTCTACTTCTTAGTCTGCTTCATTTTGGTGCTAGTAGGAATAGTAACTGACGTGACCATGGAAAATGGGAGAAATGGTGGCTGCTAGAAAGTCTTATCATTCAGAATTACCCTAAGCTACGAAATTCAGATTTTGAGCCACTATGTCAAAATGCAAGAGATATGAGGGTAAAAAGAGACCCAAACCAATCAATAACTTTTCGTGAATTATTGTTCAGATGCGCAAGCACACACACAAAATCTCTGTTGGGAATCAAACAAATAAACACTCAGTATGGTGTATTAAGTATATATAGGTGAAGTCATAAAAAAAAAAAGGCAAAAAAAAAGCAGAATAAGATACTTATTGCTTGTCTAAATGTGCTTTGGTAACTTTTTTGTTTCACAGAAATGCCAGAAAAGACTAATCCACTAGTAAGAGGGGTGAAATTGCTAACTTGCTAAAACAGTATTCTACCCTTCTCCTTCCCATTCCCTTCAAATCTGAAGTCTGGATAACTAGAAAAGTAGGAAAAAGACTTGCTGTAGCTGAGGAAAAGAAGCATACCTCAGGATATTTGAAAAATTCAGATGTACACATCAGCACATCTGACAAATGTGTGAGCACATGCAAAGAATTTAATCGTGCTGCTGATTTGGAAAAAAGCTGGGGATCTATGGAAAGTACAGAAGATGTAACTTTCCCAGCCGTCAAACTGTTGATCTGAAACTATTTAGGTAGAGATATCCAGTGGCCTTTTTCCGTGGTCTCTGATGAGACCCTGGTGCTTCAAAGGACTTCCTCCCTGCCTTTTAAATATTCATTTCATACACAATTTATGCCATTGGCACATAGACCAAACTTCAGTACTTCTGGTGCCTTGATGGCCTCATGCTGCCATCAGCTGATTGTGCAGTTTTTACCCTTTTAGCATTTCAATAATCGCTGATGTTCTTCTGTTTCCCTTTCCCACCAGATTGTCTCTTTGAGAACTGGTGCATCAGTGGTACCAATAGCAAAGCAAGTGGGCTATAACAGTGGCAAAGAAAGAAAACAAATGGTTCATAATTCCTTAAGGATACTTTAAATAGATCTTGTAAAGGCACTTTTTACTTTGCTAGTAATTGCTTTGCCTGTTTTTGTTGAGTTCTGTGGAGTTTTGTGCCATGAATGTAATGTGAATTTTTATAATTGATTATTTCTCTTCCATATTGTGACAGCAGACTTGAATTTGTGAGGCAAGGTGACTTACCATATGGAATGTGGGAAAATAATTGTACTAGCACACTTTTATGCTAAATATTACTCCCTTGATAATACTTTTGAGGTGAATTTTTATCTTCTGCTCTGCCCTTATCTTTCTGAGCACCTTCATCACATATACCACATCACAAATTTCATGTTACAGATGCGATTACTTTTGAGATCTTCTGACTCAATTCTGATTTTATTTCCTCATTTTATAAGTAACAAAATGCCAGCTAGTTATAATACTGGTTCAAAAATATTGAACTTCATTTTGAAAGACCTACCTCCCAGCAGGTGAGAAGACTTGCTTATAAGATGCGCTTTTCCAGACTGGATCTACTTTTCCATAGGAAGTAATGTAAATAGTCAAGTCTCTGCTCTGCTGGCTGTTACCCAGCTTCATTCTCAGAATTTCAGCTCTCTTGTCTGTTTTCACTGTATTTCTGAATCAATACTAAAAACCACAACTAGCCCATGTGTTCACAGAGGATGATTTCTTCAGCTCTTTGCCTCTGTCGGAAGATAAGTTTACTACTTCAGTCTACATATCTATACGCTAAAAATATTTTTCTACTTTCAATTACTATAGTATGTAAATTGCCTTCAGCTACTGTTAGAGGCTTTAGTTAATGTCTACAAGAGGCATTTCTTTCCTAATCCCAACCCAAGATGTTTTTCAGTCTCACACTAGCTTATTAAAGCAATATATTGTTTCCATTGTCCTATCCAATTTAGCTACAGCTGCCAGCCTTAGCACCTAAAAGTCAGATCCACTGCAATTATTACTTCAAATTAAGATAAATACAACTTGGGAGAACAACTTATAATGATTTTCTCTTTGTGCATAGTAAGATAAATTTGCTGTTATTGGAGCTGGATGTAATTTTTCCAGGGGAATTTTCTATGAGGAAAAACTCAATTAAGGTGAATCAAATGGTCTGGAGATGTATGCCAATTAAGACAAAATTTTCTTGGAAACTTGCACCCTTCTCTTCTTGCCTGGAGGAATGTTTGACAACAAGGATCCAGGTTCCTTTCTTGTTCTAGGTTGTGAACAAGAAAGGGCTCTCAGCTGGACTTTCTGCCTGCTTCCCCTGCATACAGCCAGAAGATCTCCACCTACTTTGGTGCCTAGACTATCCAGCTCTGAGTCTGTCACATCTGCAGGTCACTGGTGACTCTTCTGTACCGCACAGGAACAAGCTCTGTAGCAACATGTAAGCTCAGGAGCTTCTGGTGCAAGCTTTCCTCAGGGAAATACTTCAAAGGAAATACTCGGAATGCTATAGTCCCAGAAACTCTCCCCCTCTACTCCACTTGTATCCAGAATTAAGGATAATAATATTTTTAAATACAAGACTCTTGTACTCTGGCTGTGGTAGTTCTTCTACCAACTTTTGCAGTGATTAATTATAAGGTTAAAAAGGAAAAAAAAAAAAAAAAGGAAAAAAAAATAAAAAGGATAAAAAACCTGAGATTTCCAGGTATGTTTTGAACACCAGTGAACAAATTTTGAAGCATTTATCTTGAATCTCCTTCCTCCTCCGATTTTATTTATAAAGACAGGGGTTGAGAGACATGCGTTGTAAGATCCAGCCATACATGGGATGAGATAGGATGGGTCATGAAAGGAAGTATTACTGGATCATATCATGAGCCACCTAAAGAAGAACCTGTTCAGCCATTAGTTTAGCAATACAGAGAAAGAACTGTAACTCTTCAGCTGTAGATAGGGACACCAAAAGGAATTGCAGCCAACTTATTCCCTATCTTGCTGTCTTAACCAATAACACAACCTACCTCTATCAGGAGGCCTATACTGGTGCAGGCCATACAGCCAGGGAATTCTTCCCGAAAGACACCAGTAAGTCCATTGATAGCTACTGTGTACAATTAATACTCACTGTCTTCTTGATATTTAAATAATGACTCAAGAAGATCTACATGTGGAAGCTGGGAAGTAGTGCTTGGAAGGAAGTATGTGTGCTTTCAGTGGTACTCCTTCATATCTGGTCCTGTTTGCTTCTAGAGATCAGATGCCTGATGACATAGGCTCAGGGTGCAGCCCCAGAGTTAATGATCCCTTTTTAATGCAATGTTGTTTTTGGAGATGATCTTCTTTGCTGTCACTGGGGCCTCTCTCTTATTCCTGACAGTACGATATGCTCCTTCTCACTTCACCTCAGTTATGCCAAGTGCTGTTACCACAAATAACATCACTGTGCCACGTTAAAATTAATAAAAAAGAGTAAACTTTGAAGGCTTGGCAGGCTATCTTGCAGAATAAATTTAAATGTCGAGATAGAATGATTGTAGTTGACAACTGAAGTTCCTTCTTCGTGATTGCTCTGAATCAACCTGATAAACTGAACTGTAAACTAAGATGGTAAGAGGTAACTGAGTTTTATAATAAATCTTGCCAGGTATTGTGATTAAAATTGGAAGTGGCAAAAAAGATGCCGAATCTAAGTGACAATGAGATCTGATTATTCATATTCTGAAATAAAATTCCACTATACGAAAAACATTGTTCTTTGGTAGTAGTTACAATGATTAAAGAATAGTGAGTAATTGACAGTAGTTCCCAGAAAATAATAATAATAATGAAAAATAAAAAATAAAAATAATAAAATAAAGAGAAAAAATAGTCAGAATTAAAGTTCATTATTATTTGAATATCAAAAGGTCATAAAATCCTATTCCTGGGCAAAGGGGTCCAAGCTCTAGGTCATGCTCTGTATATATTTGTGCCAGGTGTTCTGCTTGGAGGATGGGTTGAGGAAGACCTAACCACTCAGCAGCTGCCATTCTGCTGGTTGTTCTCCTAGGACTTAGATAACCATACAGTGCTCAGGCTTATTCAGAGCCTTGGCTAATTCATGACACTGAAGTTGGATAAAGTAATGCAGTAGAAGTATTTTTTTTCTTTTTTTTTTCTTTTTTCTTTTTTTTTTTTTTTAGAGACATAGACTTCCCCACAATCTGAGGGCCATATCAAACCACTTATCTTTCTGGAGAGAAAAATAAAGAGCTTTTCTAACAGCAAAGAAGAGCTTTTCTAACACAGTTCTCACAATGCTGTATAATTAGGAAGACAAAAAGACCCAAAAGCTCTGCTAAGGGAAGATGTTCCACTTGCTAAGAAAAGGTGGGAAGGGCATGAACATATGACACATATGCAGTGGTGCCATGCAAAATACTGACAAAAGCCCTTAGTTCTTATGGTGATGAGTATGGCACAAGAAATACCATGAAACATAATGCTAAAAAAGAAAAAGGATTTGGTTATATGGCTGCTTGTATTCAAATTAATTTGGTTTTAAAGGCTGAGAAATAGCCATAGATGTGTTCTAGCCTGTATCTTTATAGCTATGCTACCTGACGCAGGTTATTTTGTGACCAGATGTGTGCCTGATCACTACGGTTTGTGTGCCAACTCAGTTACATATAGTTGAATGCGAGTAAGATGTGTGAGAGAAGTGATTTTTCAGCAGCTTTTCTTCCTTTAAGTTTCACTGATATGCTGGTATTAAGTTAGAGACAACGATATAAGAGATCAAATTTTTTTATGTAATCTGAAGGGGTATACTGCTCTCAAAAACATAGGGAAATGGTTTATTGTTAAATTCTACTTATTTCTAGATTTATAACTACCTTAAAAACCTTCTTTTCTGACTACAGGATCCCTAACCTAAAGGGTTCCTCATTATGTCCATGTCTCCTCCAAGTGAATCTTGTTCTTGTTGAAGAAGAAGGTGTCATTTACATGGGATTGAACAGGAATTAACAGCTGCTTCAGAAGTGGTTGAGGAACAGAGACAGAAAATTAGGGAAGTTCTCATTTTCTTCCCCTTGGATTATGCACAGTGATTTATTGCATTTGTAACTTAATACCTTTCCTCTCCTTTTAATGTGAATAAATGGAAGTCTGTTTTCCTGGAGCTAAATGTAAAATCGATTAGGTGATCAGAAGCAAGATATGCACCACAGTTAAAGGAAGGAATGCAGAACTTGTAAGACCAGCATAAATCAGAAATGTTGTCTTTCTTCTTGCTTTTGCTGATTGAACAAAAAGAAAATGTTCACTGTCGGTTACATTTACCAATCCTTCTTTAGCAGCCAGAATGTACAGGTGAATGTGATGCGCTGCTCATATTAGTGACTTCCCAAAACAGAAGAGACAAGCTCTAGTGGACTTGAATTCTTCCTGGCTGACTTCTCATATCAGCCCCATCTCCTTAGGCTACCTCTGTAATCAGTAGATAAAAGAAGGGCTCTCCAGAGAGTAGTTCAGTACACCCACAATCAGGACTGTGTCCTTACTATGCAGTGATTCTAGAGAAACTACTCTCCTAACCCACAGCACGTTAATAAAATGCCTGAAGGTAGTCAGGGCAAAACTAGGTCTAAAGTAGATCAATCACAGTAAGCTGTTGAGTTAAGCCCATCTCGTCCCATTGAATTTATGACTAATGTTCTAGAAAGTAAACCAAAACATTTTTAATTCTATGTTTTCAAAGTTTTCTCTTACATTTGGTGTGCAGGTGATAACAATAAAAAGAAAAGGTTGCTTTGTGTATGCTTGTGCTGTGTGAGGAATCACTTAAATCACACTACTGTCTTATGTCTCTTCCAGAAGAATCAATTGAAAGAAAATTTTTCTGAAGAAAAAATTATCTCTAAGTTGAAACTACAAACAGCTTTCTGTCCTCAGTTAAAATGACAGTGAGACAATAAGCTTGATTTTCTCTGTTCTATATTCTTCACATTACTATTCAGATTTTTACTCTGTCTTTTGGGCCTGGAAAGCTTGCAAAACATCTTTTATGCCAATTCAGAAGGTATGCATGAAATGAGCTAGTACAGATTCAACTGTGTGAACAGTGTTTCCGTGCAACTTCATTAATTTATTTTGATGGTTTAGAAATGTTCACAATTAAAAAATGAGATATATATTGTTAAGAGGTATGTCTGGTTTCACTGAAAATGTTAGTGAGCATCTACTTGTATTTGAAAGTCTTACACTTGAGCACCTCAGTTTTAAAATAACTAATTTTTTAGGAAAAAAAAAAAGAGATAACAAAAAGCTGCTTGTGTGAAACCTTTTGAGTGGTGGGTTTTATTCACCAGCAATAATACAATAATATCACAGTGGAGGACATTCTGCTAGAAACAGGATGAAAAGTGTTTGGGTGTTTCTAACAAAAGAAAAAGAACATAAAGCATTCACTGCAGTAGCAGAGAGAGGTTTTAGTCTACAGTAAAGTCAGGGTTGTAAATGGAAATCTGCCAATTCCAGTGAGATACAGAAGGCATACACATGCAAGGGAAACCTAGAGTGCTTTTTCTAGGTCACATAAAAGGAAAAATGAAGGTTTTCATGTAGCTCAGAGGGAAAACCTGGTTCATAACTAAACAAATAAAAAAGAAAAGCACTATTTTAAGTCTCTCAACACATGCAGCTCCACACACACAGGTGTGTGTACAACCACTGTAATGTCTAAGGTTATATACTGCAAGGACTTATGCCTATTCTTAATTCCAAAATGTGTTCGTTTATTTTTCATTCAATGAAGTTTTTCATGTGCTGAAGGTTAAATTTTGTTATGATTGAAGCTTAATGGTGAGCACTGCAACTTTGATGTTTCTTTTCTTTATAGACCTGAAAAAGAAAAAAAAAAATCTTACAAAATTGTTTCCAAAACAGAACAGTGTTTGAAGTTAAAAACAGAGAAGATTTAGAATTCATTTATTGTGATCTATAACAAGTTTGCTTACTGAACCTTGGGTTCCAACAAAGTATGAATCCAGACTTTCAACAGATCTGTTACCCCAGCTAAACCTAAGATTTAAATACTTTGAAACTTTGGGTTATTTATCTTGCTGAAATTCTTGTTTAGTAACTAAAAGTTATCCCTATTTAGAAATATGGCAATTAAAAAAAAATCTTCCATTAAATTAAGTATTGTGTACCTCAGATAATGAGGTTGTGTGAAAGAGGGAAGTGAAGCAAGGGATATGCTCCATGAGACAAATACGTGCTTGAACTCCATTCTTTGACACTCCTTTTCTTGTATGTAGCCACACTTCAGAGAGTCAGTCTGCTGGTGTCAGCCTCCAGCCGACCCAGGTCCTTCTGATGGCAGTACACCCAGCTGGTGTATATGCCATTCTTCCAAGGTTTGTATCATGTGTTGATCTTGCTGGAGGTGCACTCCTGTCCCAACATGTAGGTCATTAATGAAGATCAGGTTATTCAAGCATGATTTGCCCTTCGTAAATCTTTGTTGACTACTAATTACTTTCCTGCACTTCATGTGTTTGGAAATGGTTTCCAGGTTTAGTTGCTCCACCACTTTCCTAAGTAAAAATGTGAGGCTGACCAGACTGTAGCTCCCCAGATCTTCCTCATTGCCTTTCTTGAAGATTGGAGTGACGTTTGCTTTTCTCTAGTCCTCAGGCACCTTTCACAATTGCCAGGACCTTCCAAAGATAATTGTCAGCAGACTTGAAATGACATCAGCCAGCTCTCTCAGCTATAATGGGGGCAACCCATTTATATATCCCCAGTTTGTTAAATTGCTTCCTAATCTGGTCCTTTTCCTCCCAGGTAAATTCTTGCTCCAGGCTTTCCCTGTGGTTTTAGGGCCAGTGATAATGCAGCATTGTCTGAGAAGTATTTTTCCTGAGTTCTTCATATATGCTCTCTGCTGCTTGCTTTATTTGGGTGTGTTTGTGACAAACAGAAGACAAGAGCAACTATCTAGTACTGTACAAAGAATTGCTACTGCTGCAATGTCATGTGCATATAGAAGTGATATAAATTAACAGTGGTAATAACACAAAACGATAACGAAGATCTTGGCAAATATTTACTAAGTACAACAAGCATAACCAGTCACAGCACATCTCTGACACAGCTGAATGGATTTTAAAGGCTAGGTTCAGATCAGCAAATTCCAAGTACCTTCTATATATGCTCTTGTTCACTCAACTGCAATGGAGCTTTCATGAGTAATTATAATGTGCCTACTCTAAAGAAGGCTGTACACAGAACATAAGATAGGGGAGACTTTTCTTTAACCCCCTTAACAAAATATATACAAAAGATAAAACACTTGGAAACAAACAAACAAACAAAATTAAAACAAAAACAAAAACAAAACAACTTGATGAAGAATGAAGCTAATTTGGGACTCAGTGAAACCGAGTGAACTTGGTGAAAGCTGCAGTGCTCTTTGTAATAGACCAATTAAAATGAGCTTTGATGATATTGCATCCAAGTCTGCTAAAATACCCTAAACGAATAGTCTGAGACATGAGCCTATTTTGCATTCATTTGCAAGTCTTACTTTATCATGGGTCTAATAATATTTGAGAAAACAGACTTTATCATGAGACTGTGCCATTAAGTCTATGAGTATATAAGCAAATGAGCCAGAAAGTAATTAATTTTCTCCTGAAAAACAAATTATCAGAAAGTACTTTTAGAGATGGACCACTTGAAAAAAATGGATCACTTAGTGTATGAGCATAAAAATATTGTCAGAGTCATAGTAATTGCTGTCAATTGTGGCCGCTTGGTAGTTTTTCCATTTTCAGTCATTCACAGTGTTCCAAAAGTTTGTTCTATTTGTCTAAAAATTTATAAGCCCCTAATAAATGTTTTTGAAGGGTTCAGAAAATGTCATGGACTATCTCAAAAATTACCTCCTGTGGGGTCTCTCTTGGAAAATGTTATTGTCTACAAGATTATTATGTTTTGGAGGAGCACTGTCACTTCTGGGTTAGAGAGCAGAGCTGGGACATGATGCTGCTGAGCTCCGACTTTGATTCTGCCTGTCCTCATGGTCTTTGGGAAGACCATGCAGCACATACTAAGGTTCAGTAGCAAAATCATAGCCAGCACATGATGGAAACTCTGGCAACTGTGAGTCACATCTGGAGAACTGTGTCAAGTTTGGGGTCTTCCAGTGCAATCAAGATGTCAGCAAACTGGAGGGAGTCCAATGGAGGTCTACTAAAATAACTGAGGGCTGGAGCATTTGATGTTCAAGTGGATACTGGTAGGTTGTTAAACTTGGAGAAGAAAGGAGTAAAGGACAGGAGTATGAGGGGAAAAACTAATTAGAATCTTTCACTACCCATGGGGGTGGTGGTGATGACATAAAGATGGCAACATCTAAAGATGGAGAAAAACCCTTTTTAGAGATGTACTCTGAGAGGACAATTGGCAAAAGTGACATGGTGCAGCAAGGGAAATCCCAGCTGGTTAGAAGAAAAAAAATCTCTTCAAAACTCAGTGACTGGCCGGAACAGTATCCTTCAGAAGCTGCAGAACTTCCATCCTTGGAAATTTCCAAACTTCCTTTGGTGAGGCCCTGAGCAACCTGACCTAAGTTTGAAATTAGCCCTGAGTAATACAGTAAGAGGTTGAACTTGGTGAGCCTCAGAGAACCCTTCAAACCTGAATTATTGTATGAGTCTTTTTCGATGTTCAGTGAACACTATTCAAAAACAATACAAAAAATGTGTATCTCACTTGACTGCGGATATTAAGCAATATCTGGCTTTAAGCTCTTCACCTCCAGTCTAGAGGAACAGAAAACAGTTCAAACAGTGAGAAAGTTCTTCTAGTACAGAAGATGACCAGAAATACTTTGATTACATGGTTTGTCTACCATATTGGAGAGGACATCAGGATTGTGGTCAGGCAAAACATCCACAGTTATCACCATAACTCACATCTCAAATAACCTCATCTTCAGCATGTGCAAAATCAGAGGCAGAAATTAAGTTACTTGTAGAGGGAGTTAACTATCAGTCGATTACAGCCAGGTGAAGGACAAAAATAGAAGCAGCTCGGAGGTACACCATCTCAAATGATCAGGATTTACAAAGCACTTGAACAGTTCAAAACAGATTTATTAATAACCTGTAGTTTATGTATAAGAAAGTAGAGTAATGAGGTTTGTTTCATTAGGTGAAGGCAAAGTGCGTAGTAAAACAGTAAACACCAGTTATTTGTTTTGCATTTTGATTGTATATCTTCAGTTCATTACTGTTTGTTGCTGCCTGCCTGCTGTATGGTTGGAGAGTGTGTTGAGGATGAGCTGAGACAAATGTTATGGCAGTGCACATGGGAACGACAAGCAGTTGTTTTTCATACCAGTGAGGGTTTGTGACCTCTCCTCATCCCCCTGGAGGGAAAAAAAACACTTTTCTCCACGTGTGGATGAATACTAAACTGGCTCTAATTGACAACACTTAGCTGGTTGGGAGCTAATATTAATTGGTGTTGGTTATATAAATATATACCATTCTAATGACTCTACTTACATATTTCTCACTATTATTGTTAAGACAGAAATTCAGGGCAACTTTCAGCTTCATTTCAGGCTACTTTTTTTGTAGTCAATTTTCTTAGCTGTCCCCTCTGGTCACATCTGCTCTAAACAGAATTTGAGAAGGTGTTTCAAATAAGCATAAAAAATTTAATTTTTATGGAATTGTTTTCCTGTTCTCAGAAGTTTTTTTTTTTTTTTAAATAATCTTGAAAGGTATTTTTTACATATTTATAAAGAAATAAAGGAAGTAATCTTCCTTTGTTCTTTACAGCATTTGGAGAAATAACTTGTTTTTCTGAGCTTCAAAATAAATGTATTTCAATTTCTTTGCAACAATAGACTTCTATTAAATGTTTTGCAAGCAGAAATTGCAAATTCCAATAGACAATGCTTACCCAGTTTCCAAAAAGAAAAAAGAAAACTACAGAAATGTAAGCAAAACAGACGTTATGAAGGAACATTTCAAACATGCCTCCATAATACTTGCATACTCAGAATCACAGAATCACAGAACGGTCTGGATTGGAAGAATCCTTAAAAATCATCTAATTCCAAACCCCTACCATGGGCAGGGACACCTCTCACCAGATCAGGTTGCTCAAAGCCCCATCCAGCCTGGCCTTGAACACCTCCAGGGATGGGGCATCCACAGCTTCTCTGGGCAAACCTATGGGTGCCTCACCACCCTCTGAGTGAAGAATTTCTTCTGAATATCTAATCTAAATAACCCCTCTTTCAGTTTAAAGCCATCTTCCCTTGTCTTATCACTATACTCCCTGACAAAGAGTCCTTCTCCAGCTTTCCTGTATGCCCCCTTTATGTATTGGAAAGTTACTATAAGGTCTCCCTTAAGCCTTCTCTTCTCCAGGCTGAATAGCCTCAGCTGTCTCAGCCTTTATTCATAGGAGAGGTGCTCCAGCACTCTGATCATCTTCATGGCCCTCCTCTGGACTCATTCTAATGTCCATGTCCTTCTTGTGCTGGGGGCCCCAGAGCTGAACACAGCATTCCAGGTAGGGTCTCACAAGAGCAGAGTAGAGAAGGAGATTCACCCCCCTTGACCTGCCTGACATGCTTCTTTTGATGCAGCCCGGGATATGTTGTCTTTCTGTTTCAACAGTTTTTTGGTTCAACTCCTTGCTCTTTTTCAGGTAACTAAACATAACAAAGCTTTGTGTTTTACTTTGTAAAGGAAGGATAAAATGTGTATTTTCTATCCTGTCAAAATACAAACCCTCATACAAACTACAAGGCAGTTAGATATGGCATCATAGTTACCTAGAATACAAATCTTAGTGAATGTTATTCTGTTATCAATACTTAGGTACCCTAGCCTTGGTGTCTTCTTTATGCTATGTATCATGCAGACATTACAGAAGAGTTTCTCCTGTCCCCAAAAGCTTGGAGGACAAGTAGAAGAACTGGGAAAGCTCCCAGAGTGCTTGCACTGGAGGGAGGAAGGGCAGTGCAGCCAGGAAGCTTCAGATTCCCTGTGTTTTCTATTGTCCTCTATCCGCAGGCTGTTTCTATCCATGCTTATTTTGTGCAAGCTCTGCAGAAACCAAAGTCCTGTTTTAGTAGTCTCATGACATTCACTGTGTATCTTAGGCAAATACAACTGCAGCATTAACATCCTCTGTTTAGCTATGTAGCAAGATGATTTCTTCGAGTTAGGAGTCATGTAGAATTATTCATAATGTAAAAACAAATTCAGTAACAATTATGCTGGTAAAAATTTCTGTTTCACCAATATGAAAACCAAGCAGAATAAGCTGTGGTAATGTGAAGATTCACATTGGCTTTCCAGCAGAAAGCAAGAGTTTTCAAAAGAGCTTGTCCTTAAGTAAAAGTCCCAGTTTTCAGATTTGCTGTACCTTCCAAGACGTTTTTCCAGATCTTTGGGATCCACTTCTTACTGGCATAGTTTCCTAGGAGATGGTATTAACATCAACACTCTACTGGTTCTGAAAAAAAGCTGCTATGAGATCTACAGATCCCTGGAAACATCTGGAGATTCCTAGCTCAGAGCTAGAAATTGTGAGAGCCTGGTTTGGGCTAATGGCTCTGAAATTTGCATGAAAATTAGCTTTTGAACAATCTGTTTGAAATTAGAAACTTTTATTTTTCTTCAGAATTTCCCTTCTATGGGAATCTTGAAATTCTTCTTTTCATTCTAAAGATGAGATCCATTTTTCGCATAGTGCTGGAGGTTCTTACAGAAGGGAAGATCTTACTCATGGACAGGGTTAATGGTAACTCAGGCAATTCAAAATCCATCTGAACACTTCAACACCAGTGAGGCACTGGTAAACAGAACTGACTTCCCTGAGAAGCTGCTGGGTTCACACAACACTGCACAGAGGTGCCAGTTTAGGCTCAGGAAGCCAGACTAGCCTAATTAGGCTAGCCTCATGCTTTGACAGAGATAATAAATTCTGCTTTCACAAAAGGGGCAGCACCAAGGAACTGTAACTAATGCTATGTATGGGTGAGGTTGTTTCTTCAGACCCATCTCAGAAATCTCCATGAGATTCCAGCAGGCAGTCCGGACATAGCCACATGATTTCTTGGAAAGAGACCAGTTAATGAGGGTTAAGCCATTAACTGCCTGCCCCCTCTTGGACAAGCTGGCTTACACAATTTAGAGACAAGTTATCCTTATTGGGATTTGTACGTGTCTGAAAGGTTACTCTAGGCCTTGCTAATTCAGACCAAGACCGAACCGCTCTGCAACAGGTATTGAGAAGAGCTCACAGAGAGAATCCAAAAGACACCAAGACACAAGGCCAGTTCTTCCTAAGCCCTTTGCATTACTTGTTTTGACTGCAAATTTAGGAACCAGTGCACTGCTGCAGTTCTCTGCTTTGCACTATTCTGAAATGTAAAATGTCTGTAAAGAGAACATCAGGCTCTGGTATGTTCTGTTAACTTTTCTTACACACAGGAAAATCTACATTTATTAGCAGCTTCATGTCACACAAATAAATAAATAAATAACATTGCCTCCTCCTCTTAATATTACCAGCAGAAAAATGGAAAATGATCCCTTTTAAATTTCTAGTTAGGAGCTACACAGACTTAATCATTTATCATATTCAATAAATACCAAAGGTGTTATCTGAATATCTGAACTGCATATATCTTGCTTTAACTGATTACCTCAGATTTATGAAGTCTGGCTTGGGCTTAATGATGAAAATTACGTAATACATTTTTTACTCTTAAATTAAAGTCATACACAGAATATCAATCATGATTTCCGTTTCCCCAGGTAATATATATGAAACAAAAGCTCTGGATAGTGAGTACCTCATCTAGTAGGATTTCAGCAAAAAAATACCCTAACTAACTAAGATGATGGAATGTAAAGGGGAAAAAATGACCTTAATAACTCATCTGTAACTGCTTTTGTGAAGAGACAGAGATATAAATAACGAATATAAATATAAATATATATTATTAAAACAAGTATACAGATATAAATATGAAAACAGATATAACTTATTCAGAAAGTGCTCTGTTTAAATTTGTTTCCATGGAGGATTTTGTTCAATTGTGATTTATCTTCCAGTCTGAAGATAATCAAAAATCCAATTTGCTTTTGCTAGGGGCATTATTATTTTATCTTAATTTGAAGAAAGCTTATTCTAATGTATTAAAACTTCTCTTCAAGCAAAAGAAAGCAGAGGCTAGCTTTGTAACTAGAACAGTTTTCTTACAACTGGCTCATGACGCTACTTAAAAAACAAAACAAAACAAACAAACAAACAAACAAAATAAAACAAAACAAACAAACAAACAAACAAAATACACAGGAGATTTACTCCAAGCCATTTATTCTTTCATTTCACTGAGGTTTAAAATTTGGGTTTTACAGCAACTTAGTAATGTAGTATTCAATATGAGACACGAAACTGTAATACATCCAGTAAGGTATTTCTCAGCTACCTGGTTAACATAAAGATCCCAAATAACCTCTGATTTTACTTCAAAAACAATCAGTCTTTTTGTGTGTTATTTGCCTTTGATCAGATAAGAAGCTTTGCAAAAGTAAAATTACAGTGCTTACTCAAAAAACTAATCTCCATTGGGTTGATTTGCCACCAGCCCCTCCCTAGACTACAGCAATAGTTTCAAAGATTCATTTTTCAGGTTCCTAATATTTCACTTGCTGTCAATTTCAATTCTTAGACCAATAAATCAAAACCACTTATTTCTTGAAATATTGAAAAGCAAGAAGCTAAAAGGGAATACTTCATTTCTTGTATAAAGAAAGAATATTGGATTTGTATAAGGGAGAAAGACAGAGGACAAAACTGCTTGTGATCATGACAAACGAAACCAGCCAGGAGCTGGTACACCAAGTCCTATGAATCCTTAACACAGAGCAGGAGCCACAGTATTTGGTCCTATCAGCTGCACAGCAAGACCTGGAGCAATTCCTTCTGTGCATTCAGTGGCTTAACAATTTGTAGCTGCAGGAGCTACTTAGTGGAGTGGCCATCAGCTCCAGAGGCCTTCTGCTGTTGTTCATGTCCAAGCTCTCCTCTAGGCTGTAGGCACATAATTTCTCTATGATCAACTCATTTACCCTCAAAAAAAATCTCCTGGAATGGTCTTGTTTCCAGCACCTTTTATCTCACCCTGGTCTGATCCAGATAGCCAGAGAAATGCCATCCACAGAGGTTTGAGCCAACTGGACTTACTGTGCGGGGAAAACATCACTATTCATAGATATATTTTTATGTTTAGCATAGTGATGTGTGTCAGGTGCAATATAATTTAGCATGGGTGAAAATGTCTGCTCTGTATACTGAAGATACCCATTTACAGCATCTGTTCTTTCAAACTGGACATATGCAGCTCACATCTTTACTACACCAGTAGTAAACATACACAACACTGCTGACAGGACCAACAGAATTACCACACATATACATCAATAAAAAATGGAAGCAAATTCTGGCTCCAAGTGAAAGAGAGGATATACAGAAATCCTTAAGAGCTGTGTCTGGGTCTGCATCATTCTAGCTTTAATGTCTAAATAAAACTGGCCTTTGAGCCATTTAGATGTTGTGACAGATACAGGAAGGCTGGTGAATGGAAACATTAACCATGTTTCTGAATCCTGGTTTGGTTTTGTTCTTATTTCATTTGTTATCTCTTATTTTTATTTGTTATCTCTTATTCATTTTTTATGTCTTTTTTAAATCATTCATGATTGACAGATGTGCCAAAAGGCTGCTTGGGAAATAACGCAAGACCACCATTCTCCCACCAGAAGCACAGGAACCAAAGAGCCTCAGCATAAACACAAGCTTGGAGTGCAAACCCAGATCCATTAAGTGTTATCATACACCTGGATATGCACAAGATTTCATTTATTTCTTGATTGTTCTGATGGCTCTTTTATTTAGACTAAATATTTATAAGTACTCTTTCTAACACATTCATTTTTCTCGCAGAAATGGGAATAGTTGTTGCATTTAAAAACAATTCACAACAGTCACTCTTTACCCTGCTTTCACCTTCTGCCTCATGATGGCTGAGTCAGTAAAGAAATGACTCAGGACATTTTCTTTCTTGAGATCAGAGTAGTATCATCATAACCATCTCTACAAGCATGTGATCATATGATTCTAGACACCATAAGAGCTCTGTAGTCCCAGACTAAACACAGTATTTCAATCCATGACTTTTCATTTCATATATACATATTTTTAATTGTAAGAGGGAACCAGACAAAATCTACACTTCACTTAGTAATAACTGAAGAAGAAAAATAGCAGCATCTTTCGTTACAACTGCTCAAAGCTACAACTACTCTACTTAAAAACATACCAGTGTCAAAAAAAAAAAAAAACACAACACAACAACAACAAAAAAAAACCAACTTAAACATAGTTATATATTTAATCTTTTCTTTTGCAATTGCTCCAGGCTTAATAATGTGCAACATTCAGTGTATTTTGAATATAATTGAAGCTTTCTCTTTTTTAGCACATGTTATGAAATTCTGAGTCTCTGGAGATGAGCAGACACCATGTTCCACCTACTTTATGATTTTGTTTCAGAGATTTGACTTCTTGAGAAGTAAGCTTAATGCAAATAAAATGGCTTTCCCCTCCTGGCATTTGGCAGGCATATAGAAACATAACAGAAGAGTAGAGTACATAGAGACACTCACTTCTCAGAAGTGTGTTCAGAAAGAATAGAAAGCATTTAAATTCAAAACAAATCATTTGTGACAACCCCTAAGCAGTGCCTCATTACAGAAAATGCAAACCTGGGAATGAAAGTGAAACTGTATGCAACTGTCAATTAAAATAAGCTAATATTGACTTTTCTGCCTTTTTTTTTAGTACAGATTTTCTGGAAATCCACTCTTTTCAATTTCCTTATATATTTTACAGTTCAGGACAACTGAATCT
Organism: Anser anser; assembly: GCF_964211835.1. NCBI lineage: Eukaryota > Metazoa > Chordata > Aves > Anseriformes > Anatidae > Anser > Anser anser. The sequence continues at coordinate 65,673,314 of NC_139724.1, forward strand.
AATCTATAACCAACATATGTTACACACCTCATAGGATAAAAGATGATGGAAGAGGCACTGTCGTTGTGGATCACTTCTCAGTAGTTATATCCACAACAGATATAAGCTATTATAACTTCACAACTAAATGAATTCTAAAACCATTTCTCAGAGAAGATTGACTTCGTATTAGAAATAAGGTATTCATCATTCTCTATCTGGGAAATCTGAAATACTATGTCTTAGATAGTTGCATTCAGAAATTAAATCCAGTGAGTTTCTGTCAGTTTTCTCAGATCAGAAGAAAGTAGAGCAATGGCAGCTTATCCATGGTAAGCAGAAACACATGGAAATTCCTGCTTGCCCAAGCACTATGTACACTATACATTGGCTGGCTACACCTTTGGATTTACAGGCTTTAAATCAGATCAGAATTTGGTCCTCCGAGTATTCAACATGCGGTTCTGGGAAAGGATCCAGAAGAATTCAGTCAGTAACCATGAAGACTCTGTCATTTTGTAAGATGTAAGTTGCAGGCTGAAAAAATATGTATTGTTACAGTAAAGTTGCAGTGTTATTTCTTATTGAATTTGGAACTACGCTGGAAGCTATTGAAAATACTCAGCTAATAGAACACTGCATATGTTTAATGAATGTGGAATATATCCCCGGGACAGCAGCTCTCAATTCTGTGAGGATACTTTCGGTAGGTGCTGAACTACAGTCATATGTGTGTGAATACCAAGTGTGTTTCAAGGCCTTCCATTTTATTGCTGCTACTTAGTAAGCCATTTTGACAAGTGAATGTCTATATAGCTATTTTAAAATGTATAAACCTGAAAGGTATTTTTAGCACTGTTTTATCAACATTCAGGTGTTATTTTATGGTTAAAACAGTTGCTAGTAGCACAGCAGCAGTCCACGCTCTGCTTGCCTTGAATACACAGAGTCTATCACAATCAAAGAAAGTTTGGCCATAGGATTGGACCACAGCAGTGGAGAAATCAGATTTGCCTTTTGAACAAATCATGGACTTGCAACGAGCAGATCTACATCTGAGAGCTACCCTAGGGCACAGCTGTGGCTGCTTCACTGACCCTGAAATCTCTGCTGTAACTCCTTCTTCCAGGTATTCCTTTCAAGATGAAGAAGACATGTTCATGGTGGTTGATCTCTTACTTGGAGGAGACCTGCGCTACCATTTGCAGCAGAACGTCCACTTTAATGAAGGAACTGTTAAACTGTACATCTGTGAGCTGGCACTTTCCCTGGATTATTTGCAGAGATACCACATCATTCACAGGTGAGAGAATTTCATTTGAGGGATGGGCTGCTTTCTTTTCACAGACTAGAGGAATTTGATCACATATCAGATTATATGGCTCTGTTTATTCAGAAACTGTGCACCCCTTTGAAAAGTTTTTATCATTGTTGTACAGGTGTGTCCTAGGGCAGAATTTGGCTCTGAAAAAGTATTTCAAGTGTTTTCTTTCTGCCCCCTTCAGTAGCTCCATTTCCATACGTCATTTTCATGTTCTTGTTTTTATCTCATACTGTGATGTACATTTTTTAAACACTAAATACAACACGTAACAGCCTCCTGGCTGCTTTTAATTTAGCTTAAATTCTCCAGTGCCACAATGTTCCTGAACACACAAAAATTATAATTCAAGGCAATAACTTCACACAGCATCAGGGAAAGGTCACAACATCAAAGGCTGGGAATGAAGAATAACTTGTTTGTTTCCAGAATCTGCATGAAGGTCACAGGGAGAAGAGGTGGGGAAACTAGAGAAATAGTAGAAATAAATTGGAACAGGAATAGATGGTGTATCCTTTTTGCACTTCTGAGATTACAACAATCTATTACTTTTACTGCCTAACTGCTGGCAGTCACAATATTCATGTCAAAAAAAGGTGTCAAGCAACAGGGTCTGTTTGTTTTTGTTGAACAATTGAGTATTTAAGTGAAACAGTGGAGTAAATTCTTTTTTATGTTAGCACAGCAACTATGAAATTATAAAATGATAGGCTTGATCCTCTATTTTACTCATTTTAGGCTAAATTCGGGATATTTCTCCCTGATTTAATGGCCACTGATCTGAAAAAAAAAAAAAAATAGTTTTTTGTGTTACTAAAGTTGGCTGTGAGTTTCAGAGAACACACTGAACTAAACCGCCATAGATCTTCCAGTGGCCAGTATACGTAAGTTCCTCCAAAGGTATTAATTGACAGTTTTCTAGTTGAAAAAAAAAAAAATGTGATCCAACTTTATGAAGAGGGAGGGTCAATACAAAATCTCTCTCATCTGAGGTCCAATGGTAGTTGTGTGTCCTGCATTACTGAAACTGCAAGAAAAAATAATAAATCAAGTAAACATTGCAACAGTTGTTTTGTTTGCAATTTAAATGCCAGCAAATGTTGTAAGCATTTTCTGAAGTTTTGTATCTTCAACACGCTGTTATTATTTCAGTGCAGTTCCATATATTCTGCATACGTTTTCCTTTCTCAGTGAATATTTTAAAAGTTGAGCTCTGAATTGCAGCTGACCTTTGTTTCTACGCCTTGAGGGATGCTCTTGGTGAAAAACAAATTGATGAGCATTTTTCTCACCCTCATTTTAATGATGAGATATTTTATGCAAATAGGCTCTCAAAACATTCACGAGAGAATCTAGTTTGTAATCAAAACTTGGATTTTATTACAAGCCTGTGACTTAAAAATGTTTCACAGAAAAGTCTTTGAAAGGTGGCAGATGTCTTAAGAGAATGGAAGACTGGATTCAAGTCAATGTAGTTTCTAGTTTTTTTTTCTGACTCTATGCATTGCCATGGTCCACCGGTGACATTGGGCAACGCTATTTTGTTCTTTTCTGTATTAATTTATCATGGCTGGTAAACAATTTTACTTAATTTTCTGGTTTGCACTGGTTGTAGTAACACCACTGACTTCAAAATTAGTTGTTGATTTGCACCAAGGCAGGTGGGAGGTGTAGGAACACCAGGAGCAGCTGGAGCTGTTTTGGGGCTCCATTTGGTGGCAAGTTCTGGAACTGGGATTTTGCTTTCAACTTACAGTGGAAGTTTCCACAAAACCAGACATATTAAAATAGCTGGTTCTTAGCCTGTGGTGGGTCTCACTGGCTGGTGTGTTAGGACTGTTGTTTAGGATGTGAAGGACATGGCTCTCCCACTCCACTGTGCTATTGGAGAGAAGCAGACCTGAGGCCTGCATGTGGCTCTCCCACTTCACTGCTTACTGCCCAAATCATCCAGCTGTGGCACAAGGAGCCTTTTGTCCTTCATTTTCACACCAAGTACCAGAAAACCCCAGATGATCCACTTGCCAGGAAGGGGATTATTTACTCAGGAACATCCTGTCACGTTCTGCTGTTCACCAGGCCTCAGCCGCAGCCTAGAGCAGCACTCTGTGGGGCAGGCCTTCAGCTGCCACGAATGTCACCAGCATTATTAACATCACAAGCACAATGCTGATTTATGTTGGCTAAGGAGCTGAGCCAGCAGTATTGCACAGCAGGGAAATGTGTTGTCATTACTTTCCTGCCACAAACACCCCATCTTAGTCAAAAATTAAACCAATGAGCTGGCTGGTATTTACGCTTGGTGGTAGCAGACCTCAGCACTATCATTATGAGGAAGTCCTTCTAGTCAGCGTTCACATGTTAACCTACAAAACTGTATTAGATCTTTCACTTTTAAATGAGCATATTGATAGCAAAAAAAAAAAAAAAAAAAAAAAGGTTAGTGAGTCAGAGAGTCATTGAGAGAACTCCCTACTAGATTTTATCTGTTCTATGAAGAATAGTTGAATGATTCATCAGACTGGGTAGGTGGATTTTCAAATCACAGTATTATAAAGACCTGAATTTATGATGTGTGAGTCAGGAACTTAAGTCCTCCTCAATATTTACAGATGTGTGTGAAATGTGTACAGGTTTCCATTACTATTACATCCGGCAGCATGACAGAAGGGATTTTTCAAGATTAACCAGTGGCCCCAGGATTTTACTAGAAAAGAAGGTGGGAATGAGGGGGGCAGGAATTATCAGGCATGTGTGAATAGGTGTAGGAGTGTCTAGGTCAGTGCTATACCAATTCCTGTCAGAGCTGCCATACAATGTCCCTGCATTTGCTGATGTGGTTAGTTTTTTGTGTTTTGAATGCGGTAATCATTTCAGCAGCACAAATAGTGTTTCTGCAGGGACAACTTAATCCGTAGTGTAAAAACTACTACCATTCTGCTGTTTATTAAAACTGCCATTTTTATTAATTGCATACTTGTATATAAATCCATATTTGTCACACACAATCCTGCAAATGTGATTTTATTTCTTGTGGCAGCATTATAACAAATGCTGCACTGTGTGTCTGTCACTTGCAGCTGTATTGTAAATGTTTGCATTTACATAGATGATCAGCCAGAATTATAAATACTTTAAAAGAAAAAAATGCTCTAAGTTTCAGGCTATGACCTGAAGACTATTCTGTGCAAATTTTTCACTTTACCTTAAACAATGGCTAACTAAATATTGAGATATCTCTGTTGCTCATTGGTAACAGCTACATCACAAACCTGTATTTTCCCACAGCTCTGCCATAATAATATCTTATCCACGTAAAATTTAAAAATACTTGTTTAAAATCTGGATGAGTGGACCCTCATGGAATCTTGGATCCAATACATACAGAAAGGCTTCTGACAATTCACGTGGTCTCATTCGCTCAAAATGTTGGATCTAATCCAGCATACTGCATTAGCTGACATCAAGTTTCAAGACTGTATGACTAAATGTATTCTTCCCAGTACTGCTTGTATAATACCAGTGAATAATATATTGGACAAAAGTTTTCCCATCAAAGGCTGAATAAACTTATTTCAGACATGAGCAATGCAATGTCCTCCTTTCACAAATGTTGCTGTTCATACATTTCAGTAAAACCACCTGCTTCCTCGCTGAAGTAGGCTGCACATTTTCATTCAGCTATTTCTTCCAGCAGTAGCTGTGCAGTTGTCCCTCCCAGGATACTCTTGCAGCCAGAGCCTTGGCTCGGAGCGACACAGCGGCTGCAGCCCAAGTAACATGCTTGTGCTGATAACACTACATTTTCTTTCTAAGGGGGCAAGTGTTAAGTGCATTTCCCTTACAACTTTTCATCATTGTTTGGCTCCGTTGGTTCCATCTGGTCAGAAAGGAGGCTGGATGTGACAGATGTCTGGAAAGAAAAATGCAGTAAACTTCCAGCCCAATTTTAGGACACTGGACTAGCTGTTTGATCTACATGCCTAGGGCTTTTTTATTTCAGTGGGTTTCTGTTGTTGTTATTGTTTGTTTGTTTGTTGAATGCAAACCCATGTGTGTAAGTATACATCTAAATCTTTGGCTGAAGCATTATTTGACCAGAATTTGTGCAGGTGGCAGGTCTGTGCTTTGTTGTTCCTGTGATCACTGCTCTACCTTCTGTCCCCGCAAGAGATGGAGACTAGCACCAAGAGTCATTTGAGCTTTGAACAGCTATTCAGCAGCAGTGCAGGGGGGACAAAAACTAATGTAAAACAGTGACAAATTGAGCATGGTGTTCCATTGCAGAGTAAGGGTGTCTTGCTACTACAGCTAGGCAAGAGGTACTTCTCATTCAACACTGCCAGGTTGTGTTATCGTGTAGGAGATTCCTGTTTGTTCATTACCATTGAGCTCTTCAAGGTGGCCAGCAGTCTAGTGAAGCAGGATAATGTGTCCAAATGACAAAAGACTCTCTCATTAAAATGGGCCTTCCTAGTCTCACTTGTGAAACTAACAACCCAGAAGAACAAACTGGTATTAAAAATGGTCCCTTCATAATGCTGTCCATTTAGCGTGTAAGCAGTAAATAAGTTTTGGAAATTATTTGAAAACAAGAGACTTCTCGCTTCATTGTTTTTCACAGATGTCACAGGCAGAATAGTGCCAACATGAGGTATACCTGGACAAGTTAAGAGGACATTATTCCTTACCAATTTCAGCTCATACTAGTAGTCTTTTTGTTTCTGGTAAGAGCGTGCAGATAAAGAATAAAAATGCAGTAGATTCTGAAGTAGACATAATGAAAAACCCAACAACCATAATGTCACTATTATTCACATGTACTCCCAGGGATCATGACAGGTCAAGAGGCCTGTCCATTGAATTTTCTTCATTTGTCTCCCCATGTCTCTTCCATTTCTTTGTATTATGTTCTCTAACCAAGTGCAAACCCTCATTATTTCCAAGGACAAACTGCAGGAACTTCACAATAAGTTACATAAGAGAATCAAATCAGAAAATATATCAAAACCAGCTAATGAATGAATAAATAAATAAATAAATAAAAGCTGTGTAAACACAATGCACAGAAAATCTGCTGAATGCTTATGAACCAGCACTGATCAAAACCAAAGTGATTTACAAATTTTATACACAAAAGATGTTTGGATTTTACTTGAGTCCTTAGGAAGAAAAAAAAATTACATATCACCAGATATGAATATGTAGAGGACAAGCCTTTCAACTTTTGAACAGAGTTCTTTACCTACAAGAATATATTACTTGTTTGGCAAGAGTAAAAGAAAAATTATTAGATATCTCAGATGACATATTGCAAATAAGAGCAGTTGGTTTGAAAACACACTGAGACTTCAATATCCAGAGACTACATTACTAATGAAGTAAAAATGCTTGTGTCAGGAAAGAGACAGAGGGAGCATGCAGAGATGTATGCTGCAACATCAAGTGATCTAGTCTTGCCACCGCCACTGATATACTCTTTTATTGTGGACATAAGTGTACTCTACCTTCCTCACTCACACCAAATACCAGAAGATAACCATCATGCCCTCACTCCTTTTTTACCCCGTTGCTGAGAGATTCACATTGCAGTCAACAGAGGATTGTTTGGTTCCTTACAGTTTTGAAGTGAGTAAATGAAGTCTATTCACCAGATATGAAGGACTGTTGGTCCTTTCATCCTCCTCCTTCTCATTATTGAGAAGTTGCAGCAATGTGCTGACATGAAACATTTTGCTTAGCCAAAGAAAATTCACCTTACAAGCCCCACATCATTTAAAATTTAGTTGTTCAAACAAAGTTAGGGAAAGTCTGAACTGCAGATGGAAGCTGGCCAACTATCTTGCATTAGGTGACAAATTTCCAGTGACCAAACACAACTTAAGCCAACATAATCCTAGAATTTTTTTTTGTGCTGTATAGAGCTCTAGAGAACAAGTGTCCTTCACTAAAAAAAAAATAAATAAATAAATTTTTTTTGTCACTGTAGTTGGTTTTCTTATTACTCATTTCTCTTCTTAATCACAGACACCCAAACAAGCATAGATATAATGTAGAACTAGATTCAGATTTGGAAGAAAGTTATGTATTAATGCTGAGTATCATTTTTACTGATTCTTCTATAACTCAACTAAAATAATTTCAAATAATTTTATCTGAATTCTATGTTTTATAAACATCTGATTTTTTTTTCTGAATCCCTTCTTGCCTCACCTCTCTGCCATTTACCTGCAACCAATACAATGAACACAAACAATCCTGTTTTTTCTTAAACTCTAAAATCCCAATACCATAATTAGGGCATTGTGGACTCCTGTGTGTCTGACTTGCTCTTATTAGTTGTAGATCCATACTCCTTACTGACAGAAAACCCAACTCCCTTGGTCCAGAGACCAAAGAGGGAATCAGTACTTTATGCTGTTTCTAGCTAAGAACACAGGAAAAGGAGACAGTGTTAAGTCAGTGGAAGAGGGCCAGCTGAAGGTTTTCAGGGCTGCTCAAGGTCACCATCCATTTACACCCTTCCTTACAATTCTGAATCATCTTGTGAACCAGAAACTTCTGGAAAAAAGTAGAACCATAAGTAGTAACTGCTGGAGGAGAGGCAGTTATGGACAGCACTGAAAAACTTTTACACCCCAGCAGAATGCAGTCCTACTGGATTATTCATTCTGAAGTAGTTTCACCTCTGAGGGCATACAGAAACTAAGGGTCAGGAAAATTCAGACTCTTTGACATGTCAGGAGGTACAAATGCAATTGAAAACGAGCAACAAAAAGCTACTAGGCAATTACCTTGCTGTAGAGCTTGCTGCTGCAGTTAAGTGTGATAGCCAGCATCCACAACTGCTGTGTACTAGCAAGGGTCACTATTTTAATAGCATATTGTTATAATTCCAAATATAATAATCAAGAGTACTAATAACTATAGTTGATTAACTTTGATTAAGTAATACATCTAGAAAGGCATTACAGTATCCACAATATTAATTGCCTGCCTCATGTGGTGCTGCCTGGTTTAACTTGGTTTTGTGGTCCTCCACACCCCATCCCGGGGCAGTGCTGCTGCCTCGACCTACCTGCTCTAGCTGGGAGAGGAGTGAAGTCTCCTCTTACCAGAAAGATCAAATTAAGAATGAATTCATATCTTAATAAAAGGGGTGATGTCGTAAGAGGAAAACAAAACAAAACAACAACAAAAAAAAACCAACACACCAAAACCCTCTGATAGATTCTTTCAGAGGAAGAATCTGATTGATTCTTCCTTGGGAAGGTTTGGTGTTAAAGTTGTATTAAAAGCATTCTCATATGTTTGCTATTAGTGTCTTGGAAATTTCACAACATCACTGCTGTCCACAGGTATATTCTCCCCACTAAAGTGGCAGATTTGCATGCAGTGCACTTGAGTTATTTTTGTTTGTAAACTATGAAGAAATTTAAAATCTTTGATTAAAGTAGGTAGATGGAAAGTTGTAATATGGAAAAAGAATGTAAAATTCAGGCTGAGGAAAGTAGAAACCAATAGCAACAGATGGACAATTGCTTCTTTCTCCAGTTTCAGCTTTAATGGCTGCATCATTTCTTCAGCTTGGATGAGCATTACATATATAGAATATTCTAGCATTCCCTTGGAGATTTCCTTACAATTTTAATATATGGCAAAATAACACAGACTTAAGGCAAAAAATGCACATTTGTGTTAATTCTTCATGAATGCTGTAGTCTTTTATATCTCAGGAATTTAGAAGGTTGTCCATGGTGCAGTAGGAAGAATTTCATTAAAGGATATTGCCAATTTTAGCTTCTTTCTTTGCTTAAAAATGCATTCATCAGCTTTCAGCACAACTGTAATATTCCAGGTGAGATGTGGTCTGAACTGCATAATTTTTGACTTAGATACACCCTCCAGAGGGCTGAGAAAGAGAGGAAGTTATAACACTGATCATCTGGTAGAATTTTGCCTTTCAAAACAAAAGGCAGGGACTGTAATTAAGATACAGATTTCCGAGTTTTGTTCTGCTGAAGTTGCCTTCTAGACTTTTTTTCTCCTGTATTTATTCTTCATATATTTCATGGGAGCTCCTCAGGAAAATTCCCTTGAGGTTACTTTCAAACATATCTATATCCTCTGTGAATTTCTGTCCTGAATTCCCCAGATAAGTTTTACAGAGGAGAAAACACAGAAGCTCAAAGCTTTGATGCTGTATGACAGTCCTATCGACAAGACTAATTCTCCCAACATGTATGTATGCTCACACCCATGGGAATTTCCTGTTGACCCAGTGGGAACAATTATGTTTTCCTCCAGCAGAGGAGACAAGGCAAGCCTGCGATTCAGCAGCCATGGTGTTCTCACATATGCAGAAATGTCATCAGAAGGGAAAGATGTTAAAATACGTTGCTGAACTAAGGCCTTGTATGGTGAGAACAGCACTTGGTAGCCAGTAACTAATGCACCAAAAATTTATTAATGAACCAAAATTTATTAAATGAGATTCTGTTGAATTTGGTCATCTGTACACAGTCAGACTAACAAGAATGAGAAACCACGTCTCACCAGTGGCTAACATTTTTTGTTCACTCATTTATTGGTTCAGTTTGATATCGATATGAAACTCTGGCACAGTTCTGGATGCAGGATGCAGAGGAGGTGCTTTCTAGTCTAATGATAAAAATAATACAAGGCTTCAGCTTCTCTCTTTTTTTTTCTTTCACAGTGACTATTCTGCATCTAATTAGATTAAAGTCTCTCAGTTTATTTCAGTCATATAACATATTTCACACTTTTTTCTTTTTTGTCTTGGATGTTTACATCTGAGCACAGGTTCTTTAGAAAATAAGTATGAGTTGCCTGTTACTTATAATAAAACTGTGGCCCTGTTCCTATGCACAGAGATTGTCTCTATCCACGGCTAGTTTTAGTTCAGATCGTATTTTGAGGTTCAAAGCATAATTTTCTATGGCTTTATACAGCTCTCAAACTGTTAAGTTTTAGTAAAAAGCAGCACTGCTTAAAATCTCATCTTTCTTTGTATTTGTTATAATTCAACATCAAATGATATGCCATGGAACTGGAATGACAAAAGACCTCAGAAATTAAAAAAAAAAAAAAAAAGATGAAAAATAACTGGCAGAAGGTATCAATTTTTTAACAGTGTCAGAAAAACAAACTTGTCAGACAGTCTTGCTCTGAACTCTGGATGTCGGGCCCATGTGCTCGTAATGAAAGTGGCCAAGTTTTCAACCAGCTGAGCAGCTACTCTTTGTAGAGTCAATAGCAAGGAAAGACAAAATTGGGGGTAAGATAGCTTACCAAGAAGAAAAAGGATGTCATCTCCCTGTTCAAGATTTTGGGGAAGTTGCTGGGAAATAATCAGAGAAATAACCAGATAAGGGGAGCATTGATGATACAGCTTGGCAGGAGAAAAAGGCAATTTGGAAGCATTTCCAGAGAGTGGATAAAAGATTAATATCCTGGGGGGAACTTCTGCATTAAGCATGGAGGAGATGGCCAGACAGTCTCTGGGAGGTCTGAAGAAGAGATCGGGGAATGCAGAGCATGGATTGGGAAGTGGGCAAGGGAAACATGCTGGGGAGAGGGACAGTCCCTGAAACTCCAATTCAGGAGTGACCAGAAGATTGGAGGATGTGCGAGAGCTACTATGAAGTGGGGGGATGCATAACAGGTGAAATAGGGAATACCTATCAGTATATGAATTCTGGTAAGGTTAAATGAAGGTTGAGTGGTTTTAAACATGTCTTGGTCAAACAGCTTTATTTGCCAGCTGTGAAGAACCCTGCCTCTAGTTCTTCATGAAGATAGGAAAAATTAAATTGTATGTGTATACCTAGGAAAAGTGCTGATGTGGGGAAACGCAGTCTTAGATTTGCTGTTACTCTCTCAAGTTGCTACAAAAGTTAAGAGATGGTCTTTAAAAAGGTCAGATCATTATGTCTACTCAGTGTGTTTTATAGGTCTATTTTGAATTCAAGTCAATAAACAATTGAGACATTGATTATTAAGACTTATTAAGATTTACTCTAAATAATCAATAACAAATACTAATATGTCACTTAGCAAGACATGCTGAGGTGAAAACCTTTTGCCAGAAAGCTGCATTTCTCAGCTTTCATGCTAATTAAATATATTAATTATCTAGAGTTCTGCCTTTAAAATCTACAGGGACTTGTAGCTTGCCTCTTAATTTGAGATACTGCAGAATTTTCCCATGATGGTGCTCCTTCAACTCTCTTTTGCAAACTAACTCTCAGCCACAGAAATGCTCTACAGACAGACCATGATGCAGACACATGCACTTACATATGTATGGAGAGTTGAACACTAATTAAAGTACCATCTTATTTCCCTGAGTCCCAGAGTACCTCTGCTGCTGAAACTAAGAATTATGAGCACACAGGCAAAGATCTCCATTTGCAGTCAACACACTTTCTTCCAATCATTATTATTTAATGTTCGCTTTTGGAAGAAACAGTGTCAAAAAGATATAGCACGGGAGATCTAAAGCTGAGAAATTGAATTATTATGCCCTAGCTGTTTAGATTTCTGAATACGTATATCAAGCTAGTGTAACTCTTTAGTTAGTGAGAACAGTGGTGCTTGGTCATTGCCTACTCTTCCCTCCTAAAGAATTCTGGATTACCAGTTTCCTTCCATCAGGCAAGATTTTATCTCTCAGAGATGAAATGTGTCTCCAGCTGTTTGAAAGCAGCTCTGTGTAGCAGTGTCAGGTCCCTCAGATGACACAGATGGCTGGGCTTTTGATGGCCACCTGTCTAGGACAGGGCAAGGAACCCGCAGGCTCGGACATCCCTCTCTTAATCATACCCTGGGAGAAGGCCATGCAGAACCTCAGAGTCTTTCACCCCGCAAATGATGAGGATGTTTTATTTGATGGCACCAGCTAAGAACATTCTTAGCCATACAACCTATTTTAGCTATGGCTCAATTTATCATGTGTGAAGGATTGAGCTCTTTGTGGTGTGAGATGACGTCAAACGAGATGATGAGCGCCAGAAGCGTGACTCCTGCAAGAGGCTTAAGTACCTGCCTGTGCTTCTGTGATAACACATTACAATAATTTGACTCAAGAACATCCCCAGTTGTTTTCATAATCCTGTGCTGCATGCAAGATGTTTCTTATGTTTTTAAAAACTTGTTCCTCAGTTCACCAAGATATAAATGCAAGAGTCTGTATTTGAATTGGCTGTCCAAGCAAATGGTTACCCAGTCAAAACAACCATCAGAATGTAAAAAGCTATTCAGCTCATCCAAACATAGACATTTAGTCATCTGGCTGATTCTTTACACTCCAGTGACTGGATTGTCTAGACATCCATTGAATAAAAATTGGAATGTAAACACCTAATTCACAATAGAACCTAATCCAAGTGTCTTAATTTAAGAGTTGCTTCCCATCTCAATTTTCAGTTGAACAAGTAGCAAGAATAATCCTTATAGTAATGTCACTACTAGGAGTTACTGTAACAACTGTTTCTTTGCAGAGTCTTATTTAAAAACACCTTCACTTGTATGGTATTCTTGCCTAGTGGTCTTAACTAGAATGATACTTCTACAGTCTGTGGACTTAAGCAATATTGCAGATCCTTCATTCCTTATCCAGATTCATCAAGAAGACTTGGAATAATTAGGTAATTGATTACAAGCAACATTTTGCTGCATCTCTTAGAATAGAGAGGCTTTTTAAAAACGTGGCGTACTGATTCAAATGGTTCTTGTCAAATCTCGACTATCCTAAACAACAATCTGCAGGAATACACATATTTATTGCTGTGGGAGTTTCTTAGTAAGTTTTCCTTCTTAAAAAACATCCAGAGTTATTCTTAGAAGCAATTTATTATATTTCTTCTGAGGATAGGTGAGGCTGGAGACAGAAAATTGTCACGAAACTTGTGTTTGATATGTTAGACTGGTTGGAGGGAGATAATGCAGCATAAAGTCAGATATTAACCCCTCTACTCCATAGAATTAATCCATCTATTGGTGCTTTTCACAAGAAGACCTGCCAGCTGCAGCTGCCAGTTCAGGTAGTAACAGGTCAGGTTTTTTAATCATTTACCAGATATGATTTTCTTTTCACATACCTACCAGCCTGTATTACTGCAGCTCAATATTACATATATTAAATCTATAAAACCACTTAGAAGGGGAACCATGAAAAGGAAGCCAAAGCTTACTTTTGTGTGGAACATATTCAGCCTCCTCTGTATCGTATCTCCCAATCATATGTATCACAGGGTCGGAGATGGTCAATTTGAGGAATAAAGGCCCAACTACTTATATCCATGCTTTTCTTGTTACAGGCACAACCCAACAGCAAACGGTGGTGGTGATGAGGGTTATGGGGTATCTTACATTCAAGCTAGTATTTGGGGTTTTGGATCAGGGAGAACAAGACAGCATTGTTTACAGATATATTGTTGTTTTCTGCTTGCTGGTCAGTAGCCCTTCTCCCTGATGCATTGTAGTGCTGAAACTCAGATTAGCAGAAAATGTGCTTGGTGGGATGCTTCACAACCACACTAAAGGGGCGACCGCTGAGGCACTCAATGACAGCCTGAAACTGTTGAATCTTCCTTGGCCTGCATGTGAAGTCCACCATGTTATATATAAAATAAATATAAATATATATAAAATAAAAACATACTTTAATTACCAGCCACATTGTCTGTAATCTGTGTAGTCTGCATTGCACTTTCATGTGCATGAAGGAAACAATTGATAAACAATGTTTTATTACTTTTTGTGTATAATGCTGTTCCAACAACTTCTGATGAACTTTTATATAGAGATGTCAACAGAGTTTTTAAGGCAAATTTTAGAGATATTATACATTGTGAGCAGTGGTTGACTCAGGTATAGTTTCTTAAGCACGTGTGTTTGGTATTTATTTTAATTTTGAGTTTGAATGGTAAACTGAGCAAACTCTGGGAGATCTGATACATCCGAATGTATCTATTCCATATTTCAAGCAGTGGAAAATGATGGAAGAGCTATACATATTTCAGTCATTGCAAAACACCAGTTTCCACTCTAGCTTTTTACAACAGACAAAGCCAAATGTGCTTATCAGTAACAATATTCTCCTGATTTATCTTTAGGCAGAGGACAAACGTCATCAATTCTTTCTTTCATTTGCTCTCAGACATGATTTTCTGCCTGTATAAATTAGGAGAGGGCCTGTGTCTTTTACTGGAAGAAGACCAACACTTGTGCAACGGCTGGCAGAGTACATGCCGAGCACATTTTTCCCTTTCTTCCCAGTCAAAAGCTCTCATATGGTATCTGTGAGGAAAGAAGTGTCCCCATTGGAATGTATATACTTTTCTGCTGGACCAGATAATTCTTTCCAAATGCCACTCTCTAGTAAGTGTCTAATGAGCTGTGCACTTCCCATGGTTATCAGAGATGTCACCTGTTCTTGCAAGCTGATTCACATATAAGGGTATGACACTTATACGCACAGAATGTCTCAGAAAAGCTTGAAGCTACTACACAGAAAAGATTACAGTCCTTGGCAGTGAGGTTATCAACAAGTTATTGCTACATGGTGATTCTTCACATCTCCTCTGTGCACACTGGAGAAACATTTGACTGAAAAGATTTTTTGTTTTGAAATGTGGTGATGTTTTGGCATCACCACGGTGCTAACAGTTATTCAAGGTTCCTCCCGGAGATACCTAAAAGTCCAAGTGCTCTAGATGTGAGGCATGTCCAGTGTTAGCTCTAGAAAGCTGTTCTAACAAAGGAAGCAGCACATTTGCCATTGAGTCCTTCATGCAAGATAAAAACTAACTATTGAATTGCCTGCCAGTCATGTAGGCTGGGTAATGCTCACTTGGAAAAGAACATCTGCATCCACAAGAGGAATCCTGGGTACCATAGTCTGGGTTTTGTAATGTAAAAGCTCAGTTTATATGACCACAGTGGTACTTTTCTGAGATGTTATTCAATGAAACATAGAGGAGTCAAAGTGCAGGTTCACATTTTCTTTTGGTCAAATCTTTCTAGCTTTTATAACATATAAGAATCTTCATCAATTTTTCTTGCAGCTGAAGAATATAATTACCTTTATGATAAAATCTTATTGGATCTTCAGGAAGAACAATATAATGAAATATTCTGTATTTGCTATTTTTTATTTTAATCTAGTATCTATGCAAATTCAGATGCCAAACCTAGCCAAAAATAATTGCTATCTGCCAATATGTGCCCAGAAAAGTGGAAGTCTCAGTATTGAATTCCTGTTCTTAAAAAGGCCATTTTCTTCAACCTGTGATAACAATATCTATTATAGCTATTTCTCTAAACCATACTTGACAAATACAGCGTTCCCAAGACCACTGGCCGAACAGACAAATGTAGATATCATTACTGCCACCTATTGTTACAAGTAGAGAACTGAACATATTTTCATATTTTTTCAAATGGAAATATAATTGGAAAATAACAACCTTGTTCCAGCTGAAATATTTGTAAGTAAGCATGCTTTAGTTGCATCTTTACTAGCTTTATCTTCAGATCTATTAAAAATTGGTTATTACAAGTGCTAAGAAAATTCAAGATTCATGGACGCCTGGTAAAAAGTATCACTAAACCAAAAAGGAATGACAGGTGCCATAACACTCAACAGCAGAGTAACTTATTTCCATACATAATACAACTCCAAACGTGGAGCCAAGCCCCCATGCTCTCTTTAGAGGTGTGCAGGGAGAGGTAGGGTCCTTAGAGTCCTTCACTAGTGAGAGCTTTTTCACTTATCCTGTGATAATTACTACAGTAATTATATCTTGCATTTGAACCAGAAAACTGTCTTGTTGCCACACAGGCTGCCACACAGAAGGAAAAAGCCCCAAAGTGTGATAATGGACTGGGTGATAGGATTCTGATTAGTGTCATATGATTGCATGCTAATAAATAATTAGTTGGAAGTAGTTATGGATTTTTTTTTCTGCATTAACGCCCCAGGAGTGGGAATTGCAGAGAAAACAAAAGATTTCAAACAACACAGAAGAATTTAAATAGGAAAACCAAATAAAATATCAGTTTATTTTTGTAAAGGCAACTGAATTTTTAGGTACTTCAGGTTCACAAGTAATATGACACAGATTGTATAATAACAAAATTACATGTTTCTGTTTGGTGATAAATATTTTATTTGGGACTAAATGTATAGAATCTTGGAAAAGACATTTCAGTTTTATGGAATGGTTTTTAAACCCTGAAATCTTTACTGATTTCTTTTTTACATAGAATTCTGTCTGATTCTATCAATTTTTAATTAAAATATCATACAAGAATTTAAACACAGTGATAAAAAGAGACCATTTTTCAACTTGTAAAGTTGAATGTTTGTTAGTCTGAGTCTTTCTTCAGGGAAAGAAAGAGTTAATCTTTTAAAAACATCTAATATCTATCTATCCATATCCATATTCATATCTATATGTATATTATTTTTTTTAATATATATATTTTCCTGGATGGAAATAGGACTAAGTAAGTTCCACTGGATGGAATTTAGACCAATTAATATTTTAGGCTTTTTGATATTTCAAACTAGAACAGGGCACTGTAAATGATGCCCTTTGACATTGCAAGTCCTCTGCATAACAGGCTCCAGAAGGTGCATACGGAAATGGCGGAGTTGATTGAATGAACTATTGTACCTTTGGCTTCTCAAAAGATAAATTCATGCATGCACATCCTGGTGCTAAATAACAGTTTATTTTGCTTTCAGGCAGAATTACTGAAACTCAGCTGTAGCGAAGTTTACTCCTTTCTCAAGGGAGAAATAGCTAAAAAAGGTGGATTCTTCTTTATAAATAGCTTGGCTTAGCAAAAGCCACGTAACACCAAATAACCTGCCTCTGCAACTTGTCTCTGGCTGTCAGTGAATAAGCGTAAGTCTAAATAGGTAAAGTTCAGGACTTTGAGATTTCAGCATCTCAGTTGCTTGTTTCTGCATTTCATTTCCACACATATAACCAGTAGCTTTTATTAACAGAAATTGTTTCTTCCTTCCTGCTTTGTTCAGACACCATGATCTGGGAAAGTCCATTTCTGAAATTAAGTATTTTGGTGGTTTTGGTGTCAGAATGGCAGGTGCCTTGTGGAAGCATATCCAGATTCATACAAACAAACAGCTACAAGATATATATATGTATATTTCCAGATCTCTCATAATCTAATACCACATATTCTCAGCTAATTTCCAATTATACTGAAGACTTTAAATTTCAAAATTACAATGATTCACAGAGTCATGTCATGCCATGGTGTTCATTAGAGCAAGAACAGAAGACTCTGAAGGTCATTTTATAAAGACAGTACACAGCAGCAATTACTAGTGAGAACTAAGTGAGGGGTACATGAACTAGCAATCAGAGGTCTGGAGCATTTTATTGCCATCCATCTGATAGGAAGTCACAGCAAATAACTCTCAGGTTCTTTCTGTCATTTTGTTTTAATACCATTTAATGTTTCTTGAGACTAGGAAGGATGTTGGTCAGAAGCAAAAAGCTAAAAAGATAAATGAGTGATAAGGTGTCGATGACAGAAAGAAAGGACACAGCAGACTTCATTAAGACTACTTCTTGAACAAGCACTCTGTGTAGAAACTCTGCTTAGTTTGGCTCCTGGGGATACATCATTTCTATGCTACCCTTGTAGAAGCAGAGTCGTGGACTAAATTCCTCTCTTGTCTATACAGTGGCCCATAAATATTCAGTTTTCCTTCACCCAAAGCTTCAATAAATTTGCCTTATATAATCACTATATATACACTCACTGTCTTTATTAACTACATACCTTATACATGTGTATTATTTATGAATCTAAATATCAAATCAGAAGGAAGTGAGGTTCTTATCTGTGAAAAATAAGAAATTGTTCACTTTTCTTTCTGTAATCAGGAGAAGCCCCTTTATAATATATTGATATGGTTCACTTCACATCTCTGATACAATGATAAGTCTCATGTGGACTTGAATATTCCATAGCTGAAACTTATATTTCCCAACTCATTGCAATTTTTATGGCTGTTAAGAACTGTTCTACAGCTAATACTAATCTTAATGAAAATTGTCCAGGATTGCTCATGTCATATTAGTTTATCATGATGTGGCAGGTATATGTTTGTTATTTAATGTGAAACATTAGTGTGACTAACTGAAACTTAAAAAATAAAATAAAATGAAAAAATAACAGGCTCTGTTCAGGTATAGTCTGTAGCATATAAAAGGGTTATAAGCAAATAAATGAGAATAATTTAATATTTGAGAGAATCAGGAACTCAGTAAACTGAGGTTATTGTAATTATCCCTGCACGACTTGAGGTTGCTATTCAGAAGTTGTTGTTTCTTTACTATGTTTCTTAATGATAGCAGCTGCCCTCTAGAATTTAACACATAGCTAATGGTGCAGACTACAAGTCTTTGTCTAGCATTCCCTATATCCAAGAGTACAACTAATGCTCACTTTCAGGCATTATTACTGGGACTGTCTTGACACAGTGCAGACCAGTAGGATTGGAAAAGGGGATAGTGAATGTCATTGTAGGTTAAAAAACAGTTAATGTGATTTTCTGTGATCTTAACACAATGTTCTTATTCTTAGTGGGAAAAAAAAAAAAGTAATTTCAAATACCTATTTCTGCATAAAGAGAAAATATTAATATAAGAAATGAGCTGCATAATTAAGAAAATAGAAAGACTTACCTAAACATTTAGGTTCAGTTTTTCAAGGTTCAGCCTATACAGCATACAGTTAGATTGTTAGCACTAAAAAGAAAAGAGCACAAGAACAATTGTTAGGGATGAAGCAACATCTCCTGAATCCATTGTAATCCTTCCACTGATTTCAAGGGCCTTTGTCTGGATCTTGCTTCTTTTGTATCCTTATAAGAATGCAAAATCCTTTTAATTTAATTATTCTGTTGTATGTTTTGACATGATCTCTGAGAAAAAAATCTTAACATTCTGCAAGGGCATAGGCTGCCTTAACTGTAAGTCTGTGAACTCTGGTGATATACATATAAATTTGGGCCCACCTCATACAGGCTAAAATGAGCATCTCTTGTGACCCATGGTGTTTTGTTGTCAGTAGGCTGCAGGCATCCTCAGCGCTCCTGGAGGAGGTTTGTAAGTGGGTAAGGTAGTTTACAGGAAGCTACTCAGCTGCTGCTGCCAACCTGCATAATAGAGAAAACCCTCTTTGCTCCCTGCAGAACTCACCTATAGATATAGGAGCATAGAGAAATTTAAGGTTGGAAGGGACCTCAAGGGGTTTCTAGACCAACTTCCTGCTCAAAGCTTGATGAGGTATGAGATCAGACCAGGCTTCCCAGGGCTTTATGTAGCCATGTCAGTCAGGGACAGCACAACCCTTGTGGGCAGCCTGTTTCACTGTTCAGCTACCCCCAGAGTAATATTTTTTCTTTATATCCAGTCTGAACCTCTTTTGTTTTATATTATACCTCTTCTTTGTATGCTAGTCTCTGTCTTTTGAATAAGAGTGAATATGTTTTCTGTCTATCCAAATGAAAGCAGCTAAGAGTGTCTTTTTTAAAAAATCTAAGACTTCATTTTGTGAGTTTGTACACAACTGAGCTTTCTTTGTAAGTTATCTTAGATTGTCTGAGTTGGAATCTCAACATTCCACATTCAGAGAAAACCAATCACCATTAAAAATTGAAAATACTTCTAATGAGTC
This sequence comes from Anser anser, assembly GCF_964211835.1. Lineage (NCBI taxonomy): Eukaryota > Metazoa > Chordata > Aves > Anseriformes > Anatidae > Anser > Anser anser. The sequence continues at coordinate 65,693,361 of NC_139724.1, forward strand.
ATGCTGGTAAAACTGCTATCAACCAAAATGCTCATAGATGCTACTGTGGGAATTTAGAAGATCAAGAGAATGGAAATATGATAATACATTAAATCATGTTCTGAGACAGCAAGGCAAAGAATGAAATCCACCAGATATAAAGTTGAAAGAATGTACTTTACATTTTACTGATACAAATAAAGGGTTAAAGGTTATTACACATATAAATTCAGACCTATCCAGAACTGTTATAGCTGAAATAACTCATCTGATAATATTAAAAAGTAGCTTGGACTGGCAAAGAGCAGCTGTCCATTTGTTGGGAACAAAAGAATACATGAAATCTTTTGATGAAATAAAGAGAAAACATAGGCAGAAGAAGGAAATCATAATTTTTTTAATGGCAGGAATTTAGTCTGTATTGACTGTATGTTTGCTGCAAATACAAAAGCAGAATAAAACAGATGGGCAATGTTAGTTTTTCAATTCTCACAGGTTTAAGAACAAGCATAGACCTTGCATTTAGAATTATTATTGATGTGTTTCAAAAAGGTGAGGGGAAGCCAGCATCTGTATTTGCTGTAGAAGTGCTTTCCTAAATCAATTAGATTAATCTTAGCTGGAGGAGCTCTAGCTGGTATTTCTGTTACTCACATCAATGGCTAAATCTTTTTTTAAGCTTCCTAAGAATTTTTATGCAATTATGTCTTGTAGTAATCAACTTGAGTTTAATTCTCAGTTGTATAAATAAAACCCTGTTTGTTTAGTTCACTTCATTTTTATGAAATATGAACCTTGCTTTCATGTTCCAAAAGCAAATAGAAAAGCTCTATTGACCATTTAGATACTATTTATTATTTGATATACCTGTCACATAACATCTTACAGATCTCTTCTGTTAACTAAACAACTCAGTCTATTTGTTGTTTAATCTCTGCATTTTTTTTGTTTGTTTGATATTTTTGTTTTGCCTTCCCCATACCTTTTCTTTTTTTTGGCTGTTTTCTTTCAAATGACATGAAATCAGGTAACCTGAAAGACCTACCATTGTTTTAAATTACAACAAAATATTTTTTTTTAATATTTCCTTCAGGAAACTGTTGATTTCACCAACCACAAGCTTTTCATTTCTAGATCAGTGTTTGAAGTCTAGGCAAGATTAATAGAAAACGGAAGTGACATCCTGTTTGCAAGTTTGTAGCAGTACATCTAAAACGTTTTGGAGATTACTCTGGATTTCAAACTTTAGAGCACATACCATCACCACATGCTTTGCAGTCTTCACAGAATCATCACATAATGTCTTGGTTTGGAAGGGACCTTAAAGGCCATCTAATTCCAACCCCCCTGCCATGGGCAGGGATGTCACCCACCAGACCAGGTTGCCCAGGACCTCATCCAACCTGGCCTTGAACATCTCCAGGGATGGGGCATCCATAGCTTCTCTGGGCAACCTGTTCCAGGTTCCTGTCCTTGCCATCCTCTGAGTGAAGAATTTCCACATAACATCTAATCTAAATCTACACTCTTTTAGTTTAAGATCATTCCCCCTTTTCCTATCACTGTCTGCCCAAGCAAAAAGTTGCACTCTGTCTTTTTTATAAGCCCCCTTTAAGTACTGAAAGGCTGCAATGAGGTCTCCCCGGAGCCTTCCTTTCTGCAGGCTGAACATCCCCAGCTCTCTCAGCCTTTCTCCATAGGACAGGTGCTCCAGCCCTCTGATCATCTTTGTGGCCCTCCTCTGGACCTGCTGTAACAGCTCCAAATTCTTCCTGTGCTGAGGGCCCCAGACCTGGCTGTAGCACTCCAAGTGGGGCCTCACAAGGGCAGAGCAGAAGGGGAAAATCCCCTCCCTTCACCTGCAGGCCACTCTGCTGTTGTAGCCCAGGATGCAGTTGGCCTTCTGGGCTGCTGGCTCATGTTCAGCTTTTCATCCACCAGAACCCCCAAATCCCTCTCAGTGAGTACTTCTCCCAGTCTCATATCTGTGATTGCCCTGACACGAGTGCAGCACCTTGCACTCGGACTTGTTGAAATTTATTAGGTTCACGTGGGCCTAATTTTCTAGTTTGCCCAGGTCCCTTTGGGTGACATCCTTTCCTTTTGTTGTATCAGCTGCATAACTCAGCTTGGTGTCATCTGCCAACTTGCTGAGGGTGCACTCGATCCCATTGTCTATGTCACTGATAAGGCTCTTAAACTGTACTGGTACCAAGATAGAACCCTGAGGAACACCACTCACCACCAGGCTCCACCTGGACATAGAGTCATTGATCTCTGGTGTGGCCATTCAGCCAATTCCTTACCCACCAAATAGTCCACCCTTCAAATGCATCTCTCTCCAGTTTAGAGAAAGGATGTCACGTGGGACTGTTTCAAAGACATTATAGAAGTCCAGGTAGATGAAATCAGTCATTCTTCCCTTGTCAGCTGATGCAGTCTCTCTAACATAGAAGGCCACCAGATTGACCAGGCATGATTTGTCCTTGGTGAAGCTGTGGTAGCTGTCGTGGATCACCTCCTTGTCTTGCATGTGCCTTGATACTGCTTCCAGTAGGATCTGTTCCATGATCTTGCCAGGCACAGAGCTGAGGCTGACCGGTTGCCAGTCCCCATGGGTCCTCCTTTCTAACCTTTTTAAAAATTGGAGTGATGTTTCCCTTTTTCCAGTCACCAGGGACTTCACCTGACTGCCAGGACTTTTCAAATATGATGGAGAGAGGCGTGACTACTCCATCAGCCAATTCATTCAGGACACAAAGATGCATGTCATCAGGCCCCTTGGACTTGGATTTGTTCATTTTCATCAGGTGGTCTCGAACCTGCTCTTTGCTTACAGTGGGAGGGACTTCGCTTCCCCAGTCCTCATCTACAGATTCAGGGAAATGAGAGACACGGGAAGCCTGATTGGCAGTGAAATCAGAGGCAAAGAAGTTGTTGAGTACCTTCAGCCTTCTCCATGTCTGTTGTTAGCGTTCTCCCTTCTCGCTTATCAGAGGGGTACACTCTCCTTGACCTTTATTTGCTGACCAATGTACATATAGAATTTCTTGTTATTCTTTGCATCCCTTGCCATGTTCAGTTCCATCTGTGCCTTGGCTTTCCTGATTGCATCCCTACACATCTGGATGGCAAATGATGCATGTAAACATAAATATTATTTTACACCTATAATGAGCTGCAGATTATTTGAATTTTAAACTGCTTTCATTCTGGAGATAGGCTATTTATTGCTATTATTTTCTTCATGAGTATTCAAGCCCCAGGACAAATTTTAACATGTGGGAGCTCTGACTAGCTTCCAACTGCACTGGACTATACCAAAGACTCACTGAATACACATATATAGTCCCTTTCCAAGTCCCTTTTATATCTTTCATGAACTTCCTTGCAGCTAAACGGAGGAGGGAAAAGAACAATGGGCAATTAGATACATTATGTTTCATAGACTCACAAACTAATTCAGGTTGGAAGGAACGCCCAGAGGCCTCTAGTCCACAATTCCGCTCACTACAGGGTCAGTTGTATCTGACCTGGTTGTTTGGCTTTTATCTAGTCAGGTCTTGAAAACCTCCAAGGATGGAGACTGTACAACCTTTTCATTTCTGAGTTTAGAAAATCACTTCTACCCCACCTAGTAATACCAGAAAGGAACATGGATAGAAGCAGTGATTTAAACTGAAAATACTTGAATCTTAGTCCTTTATAATCATTGTGAGCCTTTCAAGTGAGCTCAGGGGACTCTGATTGGCATATGCAGTGAATATGAGTTGAGCAACACTCATGGATTTTCTGCATGTAGAGGGAATGTCTTAAAGCAGTGAATGTCCCCTCAGTCTAGACATTATAGAAGATACAAATAGATTATTAATCATTCTTTATTACTTAGAAAGTATATAGAGCACCTTAATGTGCTTTCAGGCAGCTTTATTTGACATTTCTAGCTGGGCAATTGAAGAAAGCTATAAAACGTTTCACAGGCAGTAGCAACAAGTGGAATGATTTTTTTTTTCAAATATTTTTCTCATCTGTCTTCAACTGTGAGGTTTTGGGTCAGCTGTTATATTAGTTATACTTGGTCCTGTCACTGAGTGAAGACTTTGAAGGCCTCTTTAATTCCATTTCTATGAGTGTCTGACTTTTCCAAGTATAAAAAAAAAGAGCTGGAGTAGCAACAGTACAGACTGGGAAAGTTGTGGTTATGAAATCAGTGTCAACGACAGCTATCAGTGAAAGGTTTGAAGGCAGCCCAGGGCTCTTCTGAATCTTTAACGTAAGTTAATTTTCTATTTGCAAAAGTCATTAGGTTTCTCTTGTGAGCTAGTTCATGATACTTGGATTATGAAACAAGTCTTTCTATTCATCCTCTCAGCTGGGGATATGCATAGCAGGAAAACCCTGAAGTTAAAGCACTGGATTTCACATACTGCTTGTGCATGTTTGAACATGCTTGCTAACATGGGAAATGTTCTGAAAATTTGATGCGTAGTCAAAACAGAATTTCACTTATTTAACATTTTTGAATTTAAACTGCTTAACTAAAGATTCTTTTATCTTTTAAATCCACCTTTGTATATAAACAGTGTTTTCACTATTTAAATGAATTTAACCAAAGTATTTATTTAAAGGAAATATCTGTCTTCTGGATAAAACTGCAGGCTCTCCGTTCTGAATATATCCAGCAACTATAATTGCAATGCTCCTAGACCTGCCAAGTCTTCACACTGAGTCTGTTGAATCCTCCCCACTGGCCACTGAAAGGTCTCAAAAGTGCTAAGTCGTGGCTGTGGGCTTGTTCCCATACAGTGTGTGGAGATTTCAACAAGCTGCTTCTGGAGCTCTGATCTTCTAGCGCTGTGCAGAAAACTGGTGATAAGCACATCACAGACTGCTATTGGAAGGCACACAGGAACACTCTTCACTGTTAATCTGTGCTTTGCTTTCTCACTTGTCATGCGAATCCATGCATCTCCAGGCACGTGATCCGAAAACAGCAGTATCTTACATTTGGGGGGGAAAAAATACTTAGGAAACTTGTTCTCCTTCTGGCTTAAGTTAGCCCATGACATTTGCTTGCTGTAAAAGCAGTTTAAAATAGGTTGAGATCTGAGACATTGTTATGAGTCTATCAAAGTTGCCTCAGAGAGGGATGAGTCTATCAAGTTGCCACTGCAAGGTGATACACCCTGCTGTACATGCCCCCAGCTGCAGTCCTGCCTCGGAGCAAAATGAGCAAAACCAGTAGCGGAAAAGATCCTTTAGGTAGGAAAGGCTCTATGGTCTGTGTGCATTTGTACCAAGTATAAGCTACTGCCTGAGTTAGTCACAGAAAGACAAGTACTGATCTAATTTTACTGCTCAACATTCTGAATGTTGCAGATACAACTGCACGTAGAATATATTTGGTGTTATATGCAGTCGTCAAGCGGATTTGTCAATGTCTTTTCTGGTGGCAATAAAAATATATAGTCTATGTTATGGTGCAAAACCATAGCACATATTCATATTGTTCAAACTCTTCTTAAAAAAAACATTGAAAAATCATGGGCTTGTAATGACCAATCCCTGGGAACGGCATTGCTATAGACATGACAGTAGCTCTTAAAGCTGAATTTCTCCTTTTCCTCAGTTTTATTCTCAATGAAGTACTAGTGATTTTACCATTCCAATTCTATTTGTTTGTTTGTTTGTTTGTTTCTTTAAGTTGGGGAAAACAGTTTGAAGTGACGTTGTACATATCACTGATATTATTAAGCCACAGAGAGATCCTAATGTACCTGGCTGTGACTTCATTATTTTTACCCATGTGAGAAGTGCAGAGTCCATTTTATTCCATTTATGGGAACACTGGACAAAACTTGTTAGTGAAGTCTAAGTATATATATGTACATATTTCAGTCAGGAGAGGTTTTACTGAAAAATGTTTAAATTGGAATAATCAAGTCATCTCTTGGCTAAAATAAGATACACAGTTAGAAAGAAGTCTTTGGAATTCATTTGCAGGCTCATTTGTTGGATTATTTTGACAGTTTGCAGTGCCTCTCTTTTGAGATCAGTGGAGAAATTAGCTAAAGGGGCTAAATGTTTTGCTCAAGGTGGACCAATGCATCTCCCCTTCTGGCAGTGCCACAGCAAGAACACTGCTCCAAAATCACATTAGGTGCAAGGTGCAGTGAGAAGGCAATGCCATGTACGAGCTCCACAACACACTCACCAAGCCACAGGGTGAGCCAAATGAGGGAGCATACCAGGCTGGCAAAAGGAAGAGATGAGTTTCCCCAGAATTTCTCCATGCCAAGAGGAATTCTGGCCCAAGAAAGAGGGTGTGAATTCCCAGCAGTGGTGGGGAAAAGCTGTCTCCATCCCTTTTGAGAGCAGCCTGAATGTAGGTCAACTTAAAATGATCCTGAAGGAGATGCTCTCAAAGGCAATGCATTTTCCTTGTGCCAAGAATTGCGGAGTTAAGCTGATGTTTTGCACATCATGATCTCCACCCTTTCTTAGACCCACTCCTTCCCCCAGATGCTACCTGCCATTATAGACAACTAAGGGGGGATTCAAGGGCTAAAAGGGGATCTGCTAGACCTACCCAGGCAGTATAAGATAGCTAGCTGGACTCTACAATATGTGAGTGATCATGTCCATGAGCATGGCAGATTAGTGGGGTCTGGCAGAAAGGTTAGACCACTGATGTTTCCAATTAAGTGATTTCTTGGGTCTGTCAAACGCAGAGTCCCTGAGGCAATCAGGCACCTCCAAGATGCAAATCTTCCATTTCATTGTTCTGACTGCTATAAAGAATAAGGTATATAATCTTGAAAACCAAATCCATGTCAATGCTAACCATATGAAAACAAAACCACATGAAATGGAAACCTAGAAAGCCTCTTTAGTATGCATGTTTTTTCAGGCCAGTAAAAAGATGTAGATAAAAATCATTTGCCTTTTTGCATGACATGGTTTTCATTGGTTTTATAATAATTTAAATGACTTGGCCCACATAACCAGATGGGAAAACCTTTAAAATTGCAGATCTTCTTTTGGTATGAAATATAATGTATTCATTTCCTTATTTTACAGGGATATCAAACCTGACAACATACTACTGGATGAGCACGGTAAGTGAATTTTGACTGTTTTCTCTCAGACATCTCTAATTCGTGAGCTCTCTGTAACGTGGTGGCTCATGCTTTGTGAAAGCCTGAGATGATGGATTCCAATCTAAATCTGGATGTTCTCTGCATGTTCCTCTGTCCATCTTGGGCCTTTTGTAATATCCCTTCCTATTGAAAACAAACAAAAAAAATGCTGATCTGACACTTGAAAGACCTGAACATGAAGGAATTTAATATGACTGGACATCACAAGGGACATCTGTCAAAACAAAGTTAATATTTTAATAACACGATTAAAGTAAGTCACTGCAATCACTGTTCAGGGACCTTCCAGTAGAACAGTACCAAACATTTATTTTCTCTTCTTCTGAACTCCTGAAGGGCTAGAAAATTTCAAGTAACAAATTATTTCTCATGTAGGTATCTGAAATTATTTTCCTGAATTTAAATATGGAATTTGGAAATGTGCGTCTAAAGTCTGTAAAATTTTTAAGGTTCCATATATTGTTTTGGCACAAATGATGCCAAAAAATGACTAGGCAACATAATCAGCTTTGAAGTTTAAACACTAATTCCATGATCTCAAGCTAAAAATGTGGGGTATGAGTACGTGGTATGAAATACTATTTTTTTTCAATGTAAACCTTACACATATAGGCAATATATGAAGCATTTTTCTAAAATGTCATGCATCTTTTTGCAACTATTCATAACAAGGACATGAGAAAATAAAAATAAAGAAAATATTAACCTTGTATCAGTTAGAAAAGAAATACAAGGGGAAGAAAATATGGAAAAAAGATATGTGTTTTTGCTGCTGTGGGAAAGCCTTGTTTTGCTTTGTACACCTCAGAAATTGATTAAGAACAGTTAATCTCTGAGAAAATACAGACTTGAAATGATGCCAAAGTTACCATTATTTTTCAAAATCTATTGCAGAGCTGCTGGGTATACAAGTTAAAATTGATTAAAGAGGTAACACTGCAAACAGCTGGAGTTTGTCCCTGGGAATATTGAAGCCAATAAAGCTAAATCATATTTGAGTTTTAAACCATCTAGGACTTTGGGTATTCAGTGTTTCAGACTCGTAAGCGTTAATGTTCCCTAGACACAAATATCAGCAAATAAGCATGAAATAGAAATCTCTTGTCTTTAAGTCCTGGGTGAATTAAAGATGTCAAAGGCAACGTGAAACGACTGAGAGTGCTAAATCTCTGATTGACAGACTTTGAAGTACTGTTACCCTTATCTCTCCTTGCCCCTTATCAAGGTCAATTACAGCATAAAATCAGCCTCTTGGAAGAGTTTTCCTATGGGAGCTCAAGTATTGTAGAGAAGAAGCAACACCAGAGTCAGTAATATGCTGCAAAATCATTTTTTTGGTGACTATAAAATGATCAGCAAAGTTATCTATAGAGAGTTTGGAAATTTGGGGATGGATAGCCCCTTTTTTTGCATACTGCTGCTCCCTCATAGCACACGTGCAGACAAGTGATGAAATAACCATGCTTCTCCTGGCTTGCAGATAGGCCTTGGTTGGCACCATTAATCAGTTCACAGATCCTTGGCTCACAAACAAGTTACGTGACTGGGAAATGTAGTTCTCCCAACCTAGGTAAGAGTTCATGCACTCACTATATGATGTGACACCAATAGGACAGGCATCCATACCATGCTAGTCATCTTAGGCTTCTTTTATAGACAACAGAATGATGTAGGCACACTTAAATCTGATCTAAATCTGATTAAACATGATCTATTTTGGATGTCTGCACTAAACACTAGCATCTATTTCTTTTCAGTGAATAATACTTAGGAAGTTTTGTGTGGATAGCTCATAGATTCGCATTTAGCCAGATGAATCCTATCCTTGAAGTCCAAAAAAGCTTCAATTAAGCTGCAACATATCACAATAACGTATTTTTTTAAGGAACCATCAGCTTTCACTTAACAGAAAAATGTGCTCAATATATGCACTGTAAATATGGTAGGCTGTATAAGAAGCATAACACATTCACGTAATACAAGTCTAACCAGGTGCACAGGAACTTTATTTTAGCCTGTGGCCTCCAAGATGGTATAAGAGTTTCCTATATGCTTCACTGTACTCTTCATTCTTTCTTACAGTTTAAAAAACAATGGTGTTTACCCAAAAGTGTTATGGAATTGGATACGCACAAAATTTAGGACTGAGAGTTTGTCTCAGTAAATTAAATTTATTTGACCTCACTGAAGAAACCTGTTTTGGCTGAAGTCCTTTCACGTTGCCTTACATCTTCAAGCCATTACAGAATCACAGAATCACATTACGCTGACTGACTTTCATAGCTTACACTAAGATCATAGATATTTCTGGTTGTTAAAACCAGTTGCTCTACAGTTTATCTGTATGGCTTAGGAAACCTACCTCAGGAATACGAAAGTAGTAAAACCAGGAGATTTTTCTCAATCCATAAAAATGGTTAATCTAAACTTCAAAGCAAAAAGCATGAAATATATGCATCTTGTTCAAAATCATTATATCAGACCAAGCCTGAATTTTCCCATATACTTTTCAGCAAAGCCACATCTCAACATTGCTGAGCAGACGTTCTGTTGCATCGATGGATATAAATGTTTGATGATCACAAGACACGTAATGCTATATGAGAACTGGGAAAACAGATGCTTAAAATAATGTTTCAGCCCCTACCAGAAGATGACCTCCTGCAGAGATTTACTCCCTCATAGAAGAGTCTTCCTTGAGTAGAGAGATTAGGAATGTTTTCAGTGTGCTGGAGCAGGAGCAGTGTGGTGTTTCATTTCAATTCTCTCTCTAAACCAGAATTAGACAAGGAAACAAATGCTGCCCATAAAGCTCTTCTGTTTTATTTGCCTATCTCCTATCTCAGAAAGCTCTCTTATAACTAACACTAATCTCTGAATTTAGTAGTAGTGCTCTGTTCTGCTAACATGCATCTGAAACAGTTATTCCGTGATAGCTGAAGGGACTAGCTTGTGGTTCAGGAGAGCTATTATTACTGTGTTGTACACAGAAAAGCGTTACAGAATTCTCATAATAACAGTATTCTGCTTCCCCCACTACTCCTTTCACTCTAATGGTTTAGATCAATATGTCTGAAATGACAGTGTTTAGAAATGAGCGCTGGCAAATCTCATCTATGTTGTATTTTTCTTGAATTGTCAAAGAAATTAAAGATGCCTTAAAATCTCTTAAGGGTCTATTAGCTATTATGTTATCTGAAGAGACATGGAATGGCTAAAACACAGGCAAAGAAGATATGGCAACCAGATTAGCACATTGTCTTTTTTTTCCAGAGATGATTACTTGCTATTTCTATAGCTACTTGGTAGTACCATTGATATTAACATTTCTGGTCATCCTGCAGAAATCATAAAGCTCTGCTCTAGGCATCCAGGTTTCACATTGTGCAGGGTGACCACACCATTGTTATGCTCTACTTACAGAAAATTTGCAAAGGTTTTATGTCCTCTTGGGCAAGCATTTCAAGGCATTATTTCACACAAACCTGTAAGGTCCCTGCATGGCTTACCAAGGAAGAATTCCCTGTAGGATCAGACACAGGATCTCAGCCAGCATTCTGTCACAGACAGTGGCAAAAGGAGATACTCATCACAGGGAGTGCCCTTTGCCACTTTTAGTCATCAAATGATTCAGCACTCCTTATTATCCACATTTTTAATAGTTTTTTTGTCTTTGTATATTCCTGTTAGAATCTGGATGGGCTTTTGTTAATGCATTCATCTACTTCCTATTTGAAGTTGCTGCTATTATTGCTCCAACCGCATGGAGAAACAAGTTCTAGAAGTTCACCATCCTTCATGAAAGAAAAGTTTTCTTTTATCTGTTTTGAAATGTTCCTTTCTAAAAACTGTCCCCTGCTTCTAAAATTGCAGAATTTGATTAATAATAGCTTACATTTACCTTATGCTCCATCTTCATGATATTAAAAAAAAAATGCAACCTCTTTTTATAGACTGGATTTTTGCATCTCTAGTGATAATTTTACTCAGTAATCATTTCTCATATGAGGGAGTAAGGCAGACTCAAGTTGGCATTTTTATGTGCCTTTTTATATATGATTATATTATTTTATGATCATCAAAGTTTTCCTTAAAACTCTATTTCCTTGGTTATATGAGAACCTCAGCTCTCATTTGAAAATTAACAGCAAGGTTGAAAAATACAGCCAACAAGCAATCTTGGCCTTAAAACCAGAAATAGGATGAAAAACAAAACAAAACAAACAAACAAAAAAAACCCAACAAAACCACTACACATAAATTCAATACTTTGAGCCCTGACTGCTAACTTCTGAACAGCATAACTGACAACATTGGCTCTGCATAAAGATGTCTGGGAGTCATAAAGTCTCCATTGAAGATGTACCTGGTGTGTCTGTAGTAGGGCTTATCCCCATAGTATCCACAGACAATATTCAGGGACTTTATATCATTTAACCCTCTGATGTTGATTAATAGTGTGTTCTGAACATAACTCTTTAACCTGAAGCTATCTGCACTTTGAAAATGTATTAGAAAGTTTTGCATGCCTACACAAGCCATTAAGCAGCCTACCCCTTTGAAACACACAGCCTTTCTGAACCCACCTATAGCAGGAACATCAGGTTTCTAACAGTCTCCCTGATGATAAGTGGCAGGCTGCCAAGTCATGCCAAGTTCACCAGGATACAAGCTGATGCTCTTGTACATGGTACAGATGAACCCAAAAAGATGTTTTTTAAATAGTTCATAGGGTTTGACCCTCTAAAGGCATACTGGATCTGAATTTGCTCCAAAACATTTCTATGCTGATACTTGCCATCAGCTCTGATGCATATTGAGCTGGCAGTATTAACTCTAGTCTGATATTTTTTTCTCTCTGCCCTCACATTCACCCCTTCAATTTCTTACCCTGGGAAATTCAATAAGGTTTGAAATCATGTACTTTTTTCTCTGCTAAATGTTAGTCAGCCAGCCTCAGCCACTTTCAGGACTTGTTTTAGTTGTAATTATGATTTTTTCTCATTTAATAAAAATTTAATAATAGTCAAAAATGAATAGTTGTTTGCCTTAGATATTGGGATTTGGAGAAGTGAGGTATATATGCCATTCGGTGCTTCTGAGATGCATGTATAAAGCTTCACAAAGTCACACACTGCTGTAGGTATTAACTTACAAATTCTCCCTCTGGATGAATGCAATTCTTAAAACAACTGCCATCGATATATATTGTGCTTAGAATGTATTTGTTGATATACATGAAATCTTATACAAGCCACTCTGCAGAGAACCAGAAGAATGTGGTCTTTTGAATTCTTATTACCAGCCTCTTATTACCAAAAGGGGTCATGCAGTCAGGGAGATTAAGCAATGAGCTCTTCCCCTGTGATATCTGAATTTAGTTAGTATTGCTGAACCTGCTGTGTGCTCCTGGACTTTATAGCCCTTAACAGCTAAACCCAAGTGGTACTGACGTACTGCCCAGTTCAGTACCTGACACCTGAGGAGAGAGTGAGGGTACTGGGCTTGGGTTTGGTTGTCGCTTATTGTTCAAGATAATATCCAGAAATGGAGATCAAGTACAAAGACGTGAAGCTCAGATGGGAAAATGTTCCCATGAACTGAAATCTTGGAAACAGTGTGAAGTAGCCAGTATTGTAGCATATTTACTGCAGCAATAGCTATCTTTCTTTTTCCTACATGCAACAGTCAAAGTAAAAATGTCTTAGAGGCTGATTAGAAAGACTCCTATAAAAAACTGGGGTCTTCTTGTCACCTGATATATTTACACCAGGAATAATAATAATAATAATAATAATAATAATAATAATAATAATAATAATAATATTATTATGTATTTATTATTTATTATTATAAAATATAATATAATGTATTATAATGATGTATTATTATTATTATTATTATTATTATTATTATTATTATTATTTTAAATACAAGTCCCTGGGCTCAGAGAAGTTGAAACTACTGAAAGTTGTGTGCAGACAGGCAGTACTCTGCTTCACCATCCCTCCAGCCCTCCTCCACTGCCAAAACTGCAGCAGGGTTGCACTGTGGGGGGGGAATGTTCCCCATCATCCCCTACTCTGGCTCCATCCCAGGATTTGTTCCCCATCAGCCCCTGCTCCAGCTTCATCCCAGACATAGCTTCTCTCCCTCCTCCAGCTCCCACCAAGTGCTGTTTGCTGTCCCCATGGCAGCACAGCCACCTACCTGCCCTCAGGACACCTTGCTTGTACTCCACAGTAAATTAGCAGCCCTCTGAGCCACTGAGGCAAAGGCTGTCTGCAGGCAGCCCGTGGGCCGTGGAAGAAAAAAGGTAGATTTTTTTTCCAGCGGCCACTTCCGCAGTGGTATAGATGTGGTTTTGCTGTGTGGTTCCATAAGCACAGGAGCAGAGCATTGCTGCTGTATCAGCAGCAGGATGCAGAGGAGCTCTGTAGGACCTACCCCTTACCCTGCAGAAGGCATTTTTTACAAAAAACATCAACCGGCATATATAACACTTCACGTGTGTGCTATTTTGGTTTTGTTAAATGAAAACAAATCTAATAAAAAGGATAGAAAACAATGCACTGCAGGAGAAGCAATTTTCATTGCAAATCAACTGTTTGGATCAGTCTGAACGGATATTATGTGATAGGTGTTTTGCAACAGGCTATCATGCTGGCACTCTAATAGGGAGAATCACTTACAATGGTGTCATTTAAATGACAGAACTTCATATTTATCTGTCAAAAAAAAAAAAAAGAGAGAGAGAGAAAAAAGAAAGTATTAGACTGCTGGGATCCTTATAGCTTTTCATTGTATGATGCACATGGAATTACTTAAAACATTGCTACCATGAGGTGGCTGTGTGTGGTTCAATTATCTTTTTCAAGAAGCTTTCTGCCATGGTATTTTACTGCAGGAATAATCTGCAGACATGTTCCTCACCAGCCATGAACTGCAGCCACCAGGAAGGAGAAACGTCTTTTTGAAACCTGAGGGCAGGCCAGGCTGTGCACGCTAATTTTTGTTATGGGAACCCAAATCCCTCCACCCTTTATGAAGAGATTGCTTAAATTTGCCCACAGTTTTTGCCTGCCTTCTGTGAATGTATTCTGGGAAGGGTGTCTTAGAAGGAAAGTGTCAACAAAATGTAAGAAGTTTTTGAGAAAACTGCAAAAAGCATGCAAACCACTTCATCAGTAATTTCTACTGTGTCTCCCATTTGAAGAAATTGGTTTAAGTTTGCCAGTGAGATGTGCCTTCTTATTTTTTAGTTTCAAAACCAGCTCAGACCTGGCCAAATAAGGGCACCCTGAATTTCAGTTCACACATGGGTGACTGCAGGCTTCTTAGAGGCTGGCTGACATTTCCTGCAGACTTCGAGGAGGACCTAGGTTAGACTGTCAGAGCAGCATAATCGTCTGTTAAGATTGCTGTTCCTCAGTCAGGCACTGGGGAAATGCTCAGTGTCAGGACCAAAAGCAAGTCATTTGTTACACTCTTTTCATCTTTGGCAGCAAATATGATAACAACCTCCTTTACTTAATAACCGCATCCTGCCCAAAGCCTGCTCCACGCTGTGGACTGAACGAGGTTGAGATCCTGATCAGAAAAAAAACCAAAAACAAACAAAAAAAACCACAGAGGAACCTGTCATTCAAGACTCTAGCTAAAGATGAGATGTCTTAATCCTGATCTGAGTTGATCTGAGTGCATGGTTAAGCTGAGGAAGGGAGCACCTTTCTCTGTACTCCGCCTTCCACAATGGCATTGCCAATGAATGTCTGCATCTCTCCACGGAATGAAATTAGCCCTTAGAAGATGCAAAATCTACCAGCAGACTTATCAGGCTAAAAGTCTGCAGATACATTTTCAGGCTGGATTTGCATTTATTTACCTGCTTAGGGCAAGTCAGGATTAGCAACTATTGCCTCACTGTGGTGGAGTAATTTAACCTACACTTGTCATAAACTACCCTAGGGAAAAAATAATGATGGCAGGTTGGGGCTATCCAACCTGATTAGCTGAGTTTAAATCAGCTGTCTTGCTGGTCAGGCAGCAAGTCCACGGGCTGCCTTGTGTCACATATCTTTCATCTAGTAATCTGCTGTCAAATGAGGGATCATTTGGGACCTGCTGTTGTTGCACACATGCTCTTCTGCTACCATGAATCTAATTTTGTAGTTATTGTACTATAAAAATACCCTTTTTCTTCTCAGCTCCCTTTTTGCCCTGAGGAGACTGTGAAAAGCTGGGCTGATTGTAACCCAAAGTGGATGTGATGGCAGACAGGTGTCACGAGTACTTGAGATTGTGAGGGATAGCTCTAGTTAGAGATAAGGTGAGGGAGATTTCACACACCATTACAGCAAATTCAGTGCTGCTCCTGCACATTACTGCTCTGAAAAGACAGTTACTGTCCTTGCTGTTCACAGCAGGAGGAGGTTCAGGGGTGACCAACACATAAGGTTCAGCATGCAAGCAAATAATGGGAAAAACACAAGAAAAGAAGCATGACATCATTTTGTTGTCATTACAATTTTTCTAGCTATGAACAATGTTTAATAGTAATTCGTTTAATTTGACAATTTATTTTATTTCTATTGTCTCTTAAACACTGACTAAAGCAAGGAATGTTTGTACGATATGCTATTTTGACTTCTGTTTTTATTGCATGTAATTGCAGGACATGTTCATATCACTGACTTCAACATTGCAACCATAGTGAAAGGCTCAGAAAAAGCTTCTTCTATGGCTGGCACAAAACCTTATATGGGTAAGTTTTCAAGACAATTTAAAAGATAAAAGAAATTTCATGTGTTAATGTGGACTAATGGTATTTTAAAAGGGTTTAAACATGTAAAACCACATAATAAATAATAAATATGATTTATTTATTTATTTTTATAACATCTGTGTATTGACAATAGAAAATATCAGAGAGGAAGGAATTGGACAGGACTGAGTCTCTACAGTGCTTTTAGTCAGGTTCTGCTTGGTTTTGTGAAGCAAATTCAGGAGAGGCTCAGCTGTTATTTTGTGCAAACCCCCACAGCTGGAGACAAGAATACATGATTATGTTTGTACTGCTCTGGCTATGATCTAGCAGAGAACATGTCATGTCAGTTAAAAAGAATCTAGGCACATCTTTAATTGCATTGCTTTGTTGAATTCCTCAAAAAATTTTCTGCTTAATTACAGTCCTAGGTAACTACCCACTTAAGTGTTTGACCTGTGATGTTAAGGGGCATTTTATACATTTTAATAGCGTATTTTAAATGCATAGATTGAAGGCTGGGAGAGTAAAATGCAGTTCATCTGTCGCTGTGTCTAAAAGTTAAGCATCTTGGATAAGTTAATGATTCAAACTTCCCCTGGAGCTGAAGGACAGAAGGCATCTCCTAAAGATCATTTGTCCCACCAAATTGTCCACTAGCTTCCATGACTAAGAATAGGAGTGATTTATCCTACCTGTGACTTCCTACACATCTGCTGTCTTAATTTTCTTTATACAGAATTGTTGTAACATGAGGAGATGGCTAGCTAGAAACTAAACATATTTTGGTTCTATAAAACAGATACATGTGTCTACAAGAGACTTTCTCTAACAGGCATGCTCAGAGCACATGTAAAAACCACGCAATGGCAAAATATCAGAAAATTACCGTATTCTGAAAATGTCATTCAGGGAAATGAAGGTCACTGTGCTACCTCGCTTCTGCATAATAACATAGAGTAAAAGTGTTTGCCCAAGAAATCGGAATTAATCCATTATGCATTTTCACAGCAAAAAATACACTGTGTAAACCTGCAAGTAGATGAAGCAGGCAGTCATCTTCAGGACACCTCCGTACCAGCTGTGAATGTGTCAGAGCAGTCCCAGGCACTGGAGCAGACTTGTATTTTTCAGAAATAGTTCTCCTGTTTGGGGGATTAATAGGATACAACAGCATACATTTGACCAGAATGGGCCACTTTCCCCTGTGCCCGGAGTGCTGACCTGACGCTGGGCAGCTTACTTCTACAAATGTACTCAAAACATGCCAAGAAATATTTTATGTAGTCCTGACTCAAGCATTTAAGTGATGCAGAGGAACAAGACTTCAGACAAATTTTCTGTGTTTTGCACTGGTTAGCTCTAGCTGAGTGTCTGGTGTCCTTTACTTGGAAGAGATGGCCAACATGGCATGGGCATCATATATAGAATGTGAGGAGACCAGATCTGGGTCCTGTGCTTCCTCTTGTGGCCAGTACCTGAGTGTTTGATGCTGCACCACAGGTTCCCTACTGCATGTGGTGAAATGAGAGGGGGAGAGATGCTGCAACCTCACTTACATCAACGGCTTTAATTTTAAAGAATTCACTTGAGTGGTTTTGCCAGTATGTGATGGTTTTATTCATGGAAAAGAAACAAAAAAATAAACATTCAGAAAACAAGCAATTTTTCTCTGTAAGTAATTTGACCTTACCCCCAACATGTACGGACAAATAGCCATACAATTTACATGTTCAACTGATTACACTCACTGAAATGCCTTTACACGCACAATGAGAGGAATATTAAAAAATTCCAAAATTTTAAGGATTGTAGTTTTGCATTTCTATGAAAAGTTTGTCTCAGGGTTCACGCATTCTGCTTAAATAGCTACCTACAATCTTCTAGTAGATATAGTCATTAGATGTGCAAATTCTTATTACATAGATTATTCAAAAATACTCTTGAAAAACAGACATTTTGCAGGAGCTCAGATTCAGAAGAGACATTTTCCACATTTAAATGTGATGATGACAGCAGGCATAACAATAGAGTCTTTTCTGAGATTTAATTTGGTAGTCGATTAAATGACTGTTTTAATGGCCTTACATTTTTAATCTTGAAGCGGTTGCACAGTTTTACATTAGAAAGCATAATTATTATGAAAGCAGAAGAAATCTGAGTACTTGCTTAGGGGTCAGTTAGCATTTTAGCATCTGTCTGTCACTGTCTGAATGTGTGTAATGAAGGGATCGTCTGGCTGCTAATGATCAGAGGCAGATTAGTTAAAGCAGCTGTACAAAAATGTGAGTATTCTTCAAAGATTCTGCTGAGAGTTAACAGGAAACTTAACATTTTTTGGAGCATCTTTCAGCCCATCTTTATTCATAGGTGAATACCACCTTTTTGTTCATTACTGGCCTTTGTTTGCAGACTTTTCTCATGAGAGAAAAAGAAAAAGCTAATTTTTAACAACAGAAAGCATAAAATTTTTTAACAAGTGCTAAGCAAAGTAATTTGTTATTTTAGAGATAAAATTACAAGAAATGACTCCATCCTTTTTGAATTCCAAGTCTCTAACCCCACCCTAAGGAGGAGGAGTAACCTGTTCTTTTTTGAGTTGACATTTGCGAAGAGATGGTACAAGGCAGGGAAATGTTGGGATTCATCTTAAGACAAGTGTCTATTCAATGCAGAAACTCGCAAACCCCATCCATCCTGCCTAAATTCCACTTACATCCCTCTCCATGGTATTGCCCATTTGCTAGAAAATTCAGGAGTTCTTGTACCCAGTAGGAAATGCTAGTCTCTGGCATAGCTATGTCCTTACAAACTTGTTTTGTAATCACCTCCCCAGCTTAGCATTGTGACAAATAGTTTCTCTGACCTAAGTCTGAAGTGCCACAATAGCTGAGCCAGGGTTGCCACTATCTTCTCCTCTCATTCATTCTCCTTCTTCACCTGTGTTCCTCGCTGCCTCATCCTCTTCCTTCTTGATGGAGTCTGTCAGAAACCTTCACTGAGCCAATGCAACTCATTATGGCAGAATGCTATCTCCTTTTTCCTAGCAGCAGCTGTGGTGGGTTTTTTGCCTTTCCTGGGTGCTAAATGAGCTAGAGGAGTATTCCCATGAGATCCTGAGCCAATCCAAGGTGTTACAGAGCTGGAGAGGGGTAGAGATGAGAGTAAGAGCAAGACTTTACCTTCACAAGCTGCTGAGGTGTTATCTAGGTTCACCTAAGTTCATGGAGCCATTCTGTCCCTGAACCTTCCTCCCTCATATCCAACAATCTCACAACAAAAGAAACAGTAAAAGAAAAATGCTCTTTCCCTTTTTGTAGAGACTACAGTACCATCCACCAGCACACTTTCTCTCCTGTGCACCTTGCTCACCTGTTGGAAATGTAAAAATACTGCAGAAGTCACGGGTTCAGTCTCTGCTACTCAGAATGAATCAGAAGAGTCATCTTTGCATTTATTTGGAGCTGTGAGAAGGCAGGAAAGCTTTTAGAGCTGTTAACTTTCTCTGCTTCGTGTGAAAAGTGATGGGTGAGGATTTTCTGTTGCACAAGTTGGGTATCAAAGCATCAGCAAAGAGCCTGACAGATATGGTTAGACACTTGTAAATGTTGCTGTTTTCTCTAAAAGCATTGATTTCATTTTTTTTCCTCTTAATTTTGTGAATAATTATATCTTTAAGTGAAATGCTAAAAGTACTCTTCAACTGCAGTGTTCAAATTAGAAAAGCTTTGTTTTCAGTCAAGATGTTCATTTAAGTCCGTATGATTTCTGGCTTTAAGGCTGTATCCCAGACTTAAATGTGGATTTACATAAGCCATTTTAGACAATGACCAAAACAAGGGGAAAAAAAGGCATGGGGACTGTGGCACCATGTTTGGTGACAAGTTTTCATTATAGAATCATCTAGGTTGGAAAAGACCTTCAAGATCAAGTCCAACCATCAACCTGACCTATCAAGTCCCACCACGAAACCTTGTCATGTCCACCCATCTCTTCAATACCTCCAGGGATGGGGACTCCGCTGCTTTCCTGGGCAGCCCGTTCCAGTGCTTGACCACTGTCTCCATGAAGAAATTCTTCCAAATATCCTGTCTAAACCTCCTCTGATGCAACTTGAGGCCACTTCCTCACTCCCTATCACTTGGCACCTGAGAAAAGATTACCAGGAGGTTAAATCATACTTTAACCTCACTGCAAGAAGACAAAATCACCTTCAGGCAAGTCACTTGCTGAGCACCAAAACCAAGGAAATTTAGTGGTTCCTGTAAGACATGCCTTATGCTGTGCTGGTTTTTATGGCAATGAGTGTATGAGATGTGATGAAAGCTGTTTCCCTATCTGGGATGTTTATATAGTCTTGCTCCCATGTGGATCCTGTTACATTTAATCAGATATGAGGGCTCACTCTAGCCTTTCCCTTACTAGAAGTACTTAAAGATTTCTCACTTCTTCCTAAGGTCAATTTAAAGAAATATATAGGAAAATGTTATCTTTAAAGCCTCTATTCCTATTTGAAATCTGATTGGAATAGGCTGAGAAATTGCTAGGGAGCAATTCACTTGCATGCAGCATGACCGCATGAAAACGGTATCCAGAAAAAAATGCAGTCAATTGATATTGTAAAAATGCACTAGTTGTTCTGATTAAGATACCTATCTTGCAATTCTAAGCATTGTGTGAGTCAGCTCCCATAGCCTTTGCTTAATCCCACTTCATGGGGCCTTTCTGCCCCTAAGTCTTTCTCAGCCTGAAATTTTCCATGCTTATTTCCCTATTTACTAAATGGTTACACTGAACATGATGTATTTGAACCTGAACAGTTGTCCAGAAACCTTGGTGGTTTCTCTACGTTCCTCCTTTCCAGCTGACTCATCCAGGCAAGTAAAATACCTGCCACACATAGGCAACAAAAACATTGAAACAGTGAATCTGGAAGGAATGAGACCAACAGCCTGGTGAGACAAGCTATTTCCATCTACTTCTGCAGTTTTAGTTCTCAAAGCCATTGACTTGAAATGCTGAAGTGAATTCAGCTTCTTAACATTCAGGGGTCTTGAAACCCTCGGTCTCATACTCTTCAGATGACTGCAGCACGAAATACAGTGTGTGCCTTAATTGAGCTAAGGAAACTTTTGTGTCTCGCCCATGCGTGATTTTACCATTACAAATTTACTGCTCAAACCTTCTACACCACTAGTGACTGTGGGTGCTGTCAAAGGTTTTATTGTACCAGCAGCCTTTGGAAACTCATAGGTTTTCAGGCTGTCATACTCCTGTGTAGCAAGCATTGCAAAATGTGCTTTGAGATGCAGCTGACTTTTAACAGACGTATGCTATCAACAATTGCCCACAAGTATGTGTGGGGGTATCCCCCTTCAATCTGCTCTGGTAGCATGGATCAGGAACACAAGCAGGAAAAAAAAAAAAAAAAGGTTTCTTATATTGCCCCTCGTGCAAGTTGCAAGCAATACACTTTTGTCACGGAGTGCTGGGCACCAGTTTGCAATATTGGACCTTCCACCCTGGAGCAGTCTGGCAAACTACAAAGCAAAATGTTAAATACTAAAATATATCCAGAAAACATTACAGATACTACCTTTTGCTTATTCCTCACACTTGGGTAATTTAGAAGTACTAGAGTCCTATAGCATATGATTTTTGCTCATTGGAATGTTTCCTTTTTGAATGGTGCATTTCTATACATCTGTATGTTATTTGGGAGTGTTGCAGAAACTGTCCATTCACAGGTTACATATTTTTCTATTATTTTCTGTTTCTGGCGGTAGGGGAGTTAGAGGCTTTGGGGCTTTCTTCAGCAGAGACTGAAGTTATCCAAGTAATGCACCATGTCTTAACTTCAAATCAAACTAATAAAATACATTTTATGATATAAATAAACCTGGAAAAAAATTCAAAGCCAATAAAATCAGCAGTAAATTACCTGAAAAGTTTCAGCTACACCTTCCTACCTTACAGACTTATTATCTCAGATTTTCACAGCTGCTTTCATACGTTGCTGTCAGTGTGAATAATGGCTGCATGTCTGAGATTACCAGAAGAATGTGGATTTACAGAGAGGTCCACTGGATTTTCAAAATGTGTGAGTCATCCATATCTATTAATTAATGTTGTGTGGGAGTACTATTTGGAGTCAGAGGAGAGCTAGTGGATGTCCTGATAGCAACCATACAGGTAAAGCAAAAATATTCCGTAGGGCCAAATTTGTTCCTGAGGTAGATACAATATATCAGGGATAAATTTGGAGTTGGATTTTCAAAATTGTTCAACGCTGGCCTTATTTGTGTTCGTAATAAGCAATGCTCTGAAATGAAACAGTGCTTAGCAGGTCATCGCTTTTGGTGTGCAGTCAAGGCACTGTTTAGGTTTTTAAAAATCAAACTCTTTTCCTATGGAGGGTTTGACTGCCTGTCTATAGAGTCTCTCTGGTGATGTCTCTACCTGCCCTTTTGATCTCAGAGAAATATCACAACTTCTGCTGTTTCTGATAAGCAAGAACTGAGAGCAGACACGAGGCTTGGAGGCGCTCAAATAAAGGCTCCCCTGTGCTGATGAGTTTTCAGCTTGTGCTAGCAGCACCACAGCTGAGGGGATTAAGCACTGAGCTGCAAGTGGGTATTCAGGTTTTAGTTCTGCTCTGGCATTAAATGTAGATGCACAATTAGCTGTAAAACCTCAGATCAGGAAAGATGTTCCTGTCTCCAGCCACTTTTTTCTTCTCTGTGCTCTCCAGCCTGCTACTACTTTTTCTTCCAGCAAATCTGCTAATGTAATCATTTATTTGACTATTTTAGTCAAAAATAAACAAAATTCAAATTTCTCTAAACAAACACAAGGACAAGAATTCGATTCTGTACAGTGGTTAAGTAATGCAGAGGGTTTTATGAGGACAGCACTCTATGAGTGAGGGCGGGTGGGGTAGCTTGGCCATAGAGCAAACCAACAAGGCATTCTGAATGCAGTATCGGTATTCAGACAGCGGTATGTAAAATTGATTTGAATAATTTTGATTCAAACTTTGATTGAATAATTGCACTAAATATAAGTATTAAAACTATTGAGGTGTATTATGTGAATAAAGGTAGAAAATCAGTTACACTGCTGTAACACTTTTAGACTTCATACCAGAAAATTGCCAGCCCAGCATGGTCAGGCTTTAAGCAGCACTTCACCTTGTATGATAGAAGTTAGCAGTTTGATAGACTGTAGCTCTAAGTCAGAAAGTTGTCCGTTATAATTTAGACCTTTTTAGCACATGAGAAAGTAAATTCTAGGAGGTAAA
Source organism: Anser anser (assembly GCF_964211835.1). Lineage (NCBI taxonomy): Eukaryota > Metazoa > Chordata > Aves > Anseriformes > Anatidae > Anser > Anser anser. Next base: position 65,716,564 of record NC_139724.1, read on the forward strand.
TTGATAGTTTGCCAAAGTCCACGTGTAGTTTCAGGGAGAGAGAAGTTTTCTTCCATTTAGCTCTTAAAAACTCTTCTTCTGTAAACAGAATATCACTTGTCATCACTATAGTCTGATTTCTGTTTTCTGTTTAAACTGTGACCTGGAAGAATTAATGACCTTCCCTGTTTTTATTTTTCTGAGGAGAAAAAAAAAATATCTTACCACAGTGTTAATATTTTACTGTACCTTCTCAGTCTAAGGCTTTTGGAATATTATTTTAAAAATCGAGTTCACTTTTTATACAGCTCAGCCTGTCATCCATTAAACCCAAGTCAGCAAAGCACATGCATGTGGCTAAACTATAACCATGTTATATGCATCAAGTCATCCACACGTTTTAAAACTGGAAATCTCTAAGCTTTTTGCTGCTTATCCTGTGCTAGGCAATGCAAATGTTTATACTGTATACATTGTATGTGTGTGTATATATTTACTTATATTCCTAGAGAGCAATATGTGGAAGCAGAATGATACCTGACAGCATGGTATTTCTCTGAACCTCAGTTAATGACACTGGAATTGCTTTTCCTATCTATGAAATCTCAGGCACTACATTAAAGCTTACATTACTGAGGTATGATTTGCTACATGGCAGAGTGCATTTCTTTGCAGCCCCTAAAGCACACCACATACATCTGATTCCTCTTACTGACATGTAGGGTCTCTGCTAAGATGCAATTTGGCTACGGAGAGCTCTAACCAACCAACTGGATGACTAATGTCAGTGCTTTCAGTCTTGACAAATGTTTTAGACATGTGCATCTGAACTTGGTCATCAAAAAACAAATAAAAAAAAAAAAGAAAAAAAAATGAGGCCAAACCATTATGGCTTTATTTTAAAATCTATTTTCAGTCTGTCATATTAATAACATTGACACAGGGCATTTTGTGGGAATTTACAGCCAGCTCTTCTGGCAACATTTACTTATGCATGGACAATTAGCTCCTTACACCTAATCAATCTTCAGGAATCACTTGCAATTTATTGCTTAAATATACTGTAAACAAGGAGATGTATTAGTATGTAGCAAAAGCCACTTGAAGACAGGTCTGGTGCATTTGTGCATTCATCTCACCGCACTTCCCCTCTCACCATTTTTGCAAAGTTTCAAGGCAGCCCATGGAAGTCAGCAATGCTTCAGAATAACAGCTCTGTAAGCTTAATCAACACTCGGTAGTCTCCCGTGTAGTGACAGGCAAGTACACCACTCTTTGATTAGGTTCTTGCTAAGGAAGTGAACCTCAAATCTGTTCATCAGACAAAAAACTTCACATTGTGCTATTTGGGATTTGTATCAGAGCCACTCCAAGCCTTTCATTTTATGTTTTAGCCTGATGAATTTTCTTTATGATTGAACCAGTATGCTCCATCGAAAATGATAACAGCTTTTCTCTGTGCCAACCATTATAAGTGATGGGCCACTAATTGACTATTTTACCAGGATAGCCTTTTCAAACTCACCATTGGACACCAAATTAAAATGGCCTGAATTTCAGAGACCTAGAGCACTTACCATTTAACCATGGAGTTCAGTGATACCTACGAATACTCAGCAGATTTTTAAAAACCCTACTTAAAAGCATTTTATTCTATATACAAAATGATCTTTCATAGCAAGAAAAAAGTTAAAATTGGGTTCAGTGCGTTTGCACTTACAGCTATACTCTCTTTTATTTCAAGCTTATGAAACATATCAGTTGATACTGATAACCTTCCAAAAATGGGGTACGGTATTACCAGCCAGTTAAAGAAAATTTCAGTTTTGTAATTTTTTTTTAAACCCGTCTTTTGGGAAATATGTATACAATAAGAAATCCATCCTCTATATCATTTACAATGTAGATCATCTGACTGCTGTGACAATTGCAAGGGGTAGTTGTATCTATGAGCTGATTTGTCAGAAATTAATCTTTTTCACAAAATTATTTGGAGCTGCAAATATGGCAAACCCCCCAGAACAGGAGTATGGGCATCACAGGAAGCTGCTGTTTCTGAGATGGATGTAGACTCACTAGGTTTGCTTTCACATTCACGGTTTTCTTAGCCATTCTCTAGTATGGTTTTATTCTAAAGTGAAATAACCATTTATTTACTTCCATGGAATCATCTGCTTAGTATAGAGAGAGTCTACAATGATATGGTACTAATAGAAGGACACAGTGAAAAAAAAAAAATCACAGGATAAAGCTCTAGAGGAGGGTTTATTTTAATTTAATATTTGGGGGGAAAAAAAAAAAAGAAAAAAGGCACCATTAACTAGAAATACATATTAGGGACAGCCATGGAAGGCACTGAAACACATTTAATGCAACAAAAGCGTGTGTTCACTTCATTATTTTTCAAGAAGCAAAGCAGATAGACAGTGAAAATATGAAAGTATATTACTAAGAGAAAATAACAGAGTGAAAGTTGAAAAGGAAAAATAAATCTGTGGTTTTTTAGCTCATTGTGTTGCTGAAGTTAAGTGTCCATTTGTTCATTACCATACAAGCCAAGTAAACAGTCCTGATTATATTGCTTGCCTTGTTAAAATTAGCACAGATGTCCTACCTTGGAATGGCAATAGTTTTGAAGTGCTCTGTTTTTATAGTTACTGAAACCTTTTATGAAAGGTGGCTGGTCACACTCCTACCACACATGAAGAGAATTCCCTGCCTAGGCCAAAAGATTGTGTGGCTTCTCAGATCTGGTTTTCAAAAGTCCCCAGTACTTTCATTGACAGGTTTCCCATGTGTCTGAGCAGAGGTGAAGAGCCATGCAGTTTATGGTGATTACTGAGAGGAACAGGCTGTAATGACCCCATTGAGACTTCTAGCTTTAGACACCTTCATCACCCCACTAAGTGAGGCTTAGCACGAAAATGGTCACTTGACCTTCATTAGCATCAATCAGGATGATTCACATTGTCAGTCCTCAGAAGTCTCTAGTCCAATCTCCTGCTCAAAGCAGGGTGAGCAATGAGGCTGGACCAGGTTTCTGCTGTTGAAGATGCTCTTTTGGGCAGGTCTAGTAAAGCAGTTCTCTGTTACATCAAAGATACCCAGAGAGCCATGAAGATCCATAAGACCTACTGATTACTTCGCTTCTCCACTTGTCTTGAATTCTTTCTTGCTGCTAGACTGGCTATTACTTGATTTAGATTCATTAATTATAAGCTGTGCTTCCACCATGCACCATTCTACTGCCTCCTCTCTGACTGTATGTGGTAATAACCACAAGCCTCAACCAAAACAATCTGCAGGATCAGAACAATGTTAATACTACATATTCTTCCCCCCAAAAAAACCCTTTGTTCAATAGAACTTTCTTGGAGAAAAAGATCTGAAACTCTTGTTCTTACAAGCATTCTTTCACTTTTGTTCCTACGAATGAACTTTTGCAGGCAGTATCCTTTCATTTAGATAGATGTATGGGGGTAAAAGACATAAGTATTTTTTTCATCCAGAAACTGAAGTTATGATGTGAGAAGATGCGTGCAGAAAGGGTGCACGCAGCAAAGCTGTTGCCCTTGGTCCTATCTGGTGAGCTCAACTGGTATGTTCCTTGTAAAGAACCTAAGAACCTACCCACATCAGGCTTCAGGCTGCAGGTTGGCTGTCCAAGCAGAGACAGAGATCAAATTCAAGTTTTAAAAGATTACAAATAGACTATTTCAATGATAATCTTAAAGAAAATCAATGTAGAATTTTAACTTTCAGATTTTTTTACTAGCTTTTATCCACCATCCAGTTTATGCTCAGAATTGGTTCTTAGAGGAGAAAAACAAACAAACAAACAAAAAAAACTGACATTTATTTCTGTATTTCACAGCTACAGCTCTTCAGGTCTAGTCTAACATATATCACTTGGAGGATCTGCTGTCTTTCTGAACTGAGCAAGGATCCTGAAGCAGGCAAACTACCGAATTCTTCTGTACAGGCTAGAGGCCTTCATTTGGACCTAATGTCTCAGATCCAAAAGGTTTTTAGACTCATTAAGCACAAGCTTAGTGTGAGATCTGTATTCAGCTTTGCTAAACTAGGGAAAGGTCTTTTGATTTCAGTAGGGTTGCGATTTCTCCCTGAGAATAAACTTGTGTGTAGGAAACCACAAATCATATTTCACTTTCCAGCAGTCTCTCCTTGTCTTGCAAAGCACGTGCTTACAGGAGTTCCTCTGGAGCTGGCTGAATGCAAAGAGTCAGTCCAGCTGGACCCCAAATACTGCTAACACAGGGAAAAGTGGATATCTGCTTTAAGAAGCAGGAGCCCAGCTGCCCATTTTCTGACCTTAGGATGCTGTTATCAGCTTAAGGTGTGAAAACAGAGTTTCAAAATGCTGGGGCTAGTGGGTAAAAGAAAGCATTTTCTGCTGATCTGCTTAATGTGGAATCGGTGCTGAAGCTTTTGGAACAAGCAAATAAAATAAAAGTGGATCTCAGTCACTGAATTAGCAAAACAGCTGCACTGTTCTGGCAATGTCATAGGTTACATCAATAAAGTACTCTCATCTCTACCTAACAGAAATCAAATAGTGATCCTTCACATTATTACAATGCTAAAGCTATAAAAGAAAGAATGAAACCAATATTATACCTATTTAGCTGAGTAAAAAAGTCCACAAAGGTTATTTTCTTTAATGAGATATTATGCGTCATCTAGGCACTGCTGGCAAAAGCCATTCCAAATGTGGCAAAAAATAATAAATAAAAAAAATCCTTCTCTAAAAGGTGCCTATGGTGATATTCAAAATACTGCTTTAGTGCCTAATGTGGAGTTTAGGAAGAATTGAGGTGCACTGATCCACTAACGTAAAATAAGAAAACCTGTCTGCCCTCTTAGCATCTATCTATATAATAAACCACATATAACATGCCAGGTTAAGCGACCTGGAGGTGAGACAGAGTTAACTCAGAAAGACAACTTTTACGGTTTTGTTGGCTCATGCCATACTGGGTCACAAATCAACTTTACATATAGCTGAGATTCAATCTTTAACTATTATCTAGCTGTTCATATTATAGCAAAAAAAGAAGTGTTTACTTAGGTACCTGCACTTCTCCTACCACACCTATTTAGAGACGGTCCTACCAGGTAAAGAATATAGGACCATTTCCATTCACTCATTGCTTTTTATTCTTTAGATTTGGGTTTTGTCACAATAAATTCACGGATGCCAAAATCCTCTATTGGGTTTGTCTCTTCAGGACTCTGAACTCAGCTCTGGAGTTGTATATTTTTAGGTTGCCATCTGTAATGATGCATGTACTGCAAAAACTCCTCTGGAGGGAAAGCCTTTCCTTTAATTAAAGGTGCTTCTCTAGGTGCCATACATAGTCAAATCCCAAACTGCCAGTCAGAACTAAGTGTGACCAGACTACATTATTCATTGCAGTATGCACATTAGAAAGTGATGAGATGGTAATCAGGTGGTAATGTGGTACATGGGACTCAGTATCATGGCCAGAAAAGGCTCACATGGTAATTGCAATCTAGCATGATGTTACAGTTGGTGATAGTGTTGTTCAGAGAATCCCCACGGAAAGTGTTGTTTTCACAAAGTGTACTGAGATTCTGCTGTGAAATAATTAGAAAAGCATGACTAACTTTTCATTTCATTTCATATCCTGTCTTATTTATATATGGTATTCTGAAAGAACTACAGCAGCATTATTTAGTATGTCTTCATTGCTGAAATTAACCAACTGGATCTTTGTTTTGAAAGGATCAAATTTTCCCCCTAGGAAAGTTATTTTTATGGAATCCATTACTTTATTGATAAGGTATTTATTTCCAGTCATGACAGAGTTTCTCATGGTATTAAATCAGTGTCAGGATTTGTATTTAATTATCATTTTCCTGTGTTAAATATCTTTAAAAGCCTTCTGATTAATTCTACCCAAATGTAGAATTGAGGCCGAGGCTGAGATCTACCATGTTCAGTATCTCCATCAATCTCACAAATAATGACCTCGCGTGCAAATATTTGTCCCAGAAAATGTATACATTACCCTAAACATTCCAAGTCACACTTCAGTTTAGAAATTCCCCTGCTGTAACTTATTTTTATTCACAAAACATTAAATCTAAAAGGACCAGACAGGAAACAACATGAAATTGAAAAATTCTGGCCAGTGCAGGTTCCCTAGAAGCATATAATGCAGATGATAAAATACGGGGTTCGATTTGAGAGCCGGGCATAAAGGTAATCTGGGATCCAGCTCTGACCCACCTTGATTACCCTCCTGGCTCCAGCTCTGCTCAGCACTAGGTGAAACATGGCAAGAATCATGGAATAACCCACAGCTCAAGCAGTGCGTGTGGCTGGTCAAAACCTGCTGTGTGTGTATACAGAGAGAGAGAGACCTTGCTTTGGTGGAGTGCCATGTGAGAGTATTGCATTGTAGAAGAGCCCAGCCAGAGTCAACCCTTCCCTGCCTTCTAACCTTTCAGCAAAGCAACAAACACACAAAGCCCAGTACACTGCCTGTTGTACAAACCACTCATTGCCAGTGAACCAAGGCACTAAAACTGTGTCCTGAAAATGTTGTGTTTGCGAAAGTCTTTAATTCTATTTTATTGTATCCTTGTTCATTATTCAAATACAAAAGTGAATGATACATACTCTAACCTTAACATAATGTTTTTTGTTTGGTCTGATTTGATTTATTATTTTAGCTCCAGAAGTGTTCCAGGCCTTTATGGATGGAGGCCCAGGATACTCATACCCTGTTGACTGGTGGTCACTAGGAATTACAGCATACGAATTGCTGAGGGGCTGGGTAAGAATGATAGATTTTGTTGTTATTTAGTGCATTGCCTGACAGAAGACCAAATGTTTACAGTGCCCCGAGCATACCCTTAGTGATAAAATGTGAGTGACCAAGGCTGAGTCTGTGCTCAGGAATGCAGTCCTGAGCTCTTCCCAGCTGAAAACATTTTCAGGAAAGTTTCACCGCACACTCATTTATGTTATAAAGTTTGCCTAAAGTGGACGCAGGCTTTCAGTGTGTGCTCAGGAAGAGCCAAATGTTTTAATGGCTACTCAAAGTGCTGAATTGGAAATAATGACATTTTTTTCCATAATGGTTTACTTCAGGCTTTACTATATCTTTGATTGTCTTGGCTAATACCTTAAAAGAGCTAATATAATATCCTAAGATGCTTGGCCCAACTACAGAAAATGCTTATCTGCCAGTACAACCATTAGTTATCTAATCAATTATGTGAATAAGCTTAATGAAAAATCTTCCTGAGCATGGTCAAATATCACAGAAGATAATGGAAAATTCTTTTCCATTTTTGTTCAAAGGGCTTAATTTGGTTGCTTAAATATTTACTATCCCCTATGGAAAACAGTAATTTAGACACCATTTAAGGATAATGACATATAGTTAAAGTAATTGTTTTTTGTTGTTGTTGTTGTTGTTGTTTTATGTTGTTTTTGTTTATAACAGTCTTAATTCCTACTTTGGCTACTTTGGCAAAAAGATTTCATTGCACTGCAGTATGCTGTCTTTAAGGGAGGATTCTTTATTATTATATGGCACTAGCACAGTACTTCTATCCTGTCCTGATAAGCACTTTGTAATGTAAAACAGTTCATCCCACAAGGATCTCACAGTTTCATATGGGATGACAAATAAAGGAAACTAGGAATAAAGAACAATTATTATTCCCATCTTTAGAGAGAAAACTAAGTTTCATTGTTACGTCAATCCAGAAGCTATATTTTTCAAAGATCTAGATCTTTGCCAAACTTTTTTCTTTCCATAGGAATGGCAAAAGTCACACTCCTGATACAAAGATCTCTCCCATGCCAAATATCAGTTCCTGCTCTCAAACTCTAGGTGTATTAAAAACATATTAAAAAAAAAAAAAAAAGTCTTTGTATTTTTTCTTTATCATCATTCTCCAAAAAATTACTGGGTGTTTACCTGACATTCTTCCCAAGATGGAAAATTTTAACCTCAAGAGCAAAGTTCTGGCAATGATAATGAAAACACATTCTGAACCCCAGCCACAGAGGGAAGTACTGGATGGACATATAATACATTGAAAGAATATCCAGCTGGTTTTATATCAGTCCTTTCACCAATGAGTGTCTCCAAGAAAGGGGCACAATGTGTGATCATGTAAGGATAGCAGAACTCCCAAGACTAATCACAAAAGCTACACAGTCACTTCAATAAATGAAAAAACATCTAGAAAGGTATCCATTTGCCAAGATCAGTACAGTTGTCTCTGAATGTCTGTCTGGCTAGAGACAAGGCAAAGCTGAGACTGAACCAAAATGTTCTGTTAAAATGAAAACATTGCCATCTGTCCATGCTCTAGTCAACCAAGCCAGCTGCTTGTTTTCTTCTGAAGAGCAGCCATTGCCCACTGAACAAGGCAGAGGGTGACTTGGCAGCACACACCTTTGTATAGACTAGGAAAAGGTGTATTTTTCCTGAATTGTATTTCTAATTTTTTTTTAGTCTAGTTAAGACCTAAACTGACAGGGGTGATGACAAGGGAAGTAGTGGTGGGTTGTGGAACTGTGCTTAACCTGAGGCATATCACCGTCTGCAAAAACCATGAGCTCCAAAGCTCCATCTGCAGCAGCAGCACTGTGCAGATGGCTGCAAAGAGACAGCTCACGCGTGCGAGGCTCCAAATTAAAATAGCAGGCCAGCAGCCCCCTCCTCTGCCATGCAGCCCACCCATCCCTGTTACGGCAGCCCTGGGGAAAGAGGAGAATGTGGCAATGGGCAGAGCCACCTGGAGATATGGCTCTCTCCATTTGGAGCACAGCGTATCCTTGTGTACTGGGAGAGAAGGAAGGAAAGGTGAAAGACAGCAAGGAGGGAAGGAAGCAAGGAAGGAAGGAGCAAGCAAGCAAGCAAGCAAAAAAATAATGAGGTTCTTTAAATCATTTTACACCTCTGAGCTGTGGATAGCATATGAAGTTACCTGCCTGAGTTCAAGAGGAGCTAAGCAAAGATGAGTTGCTTTTTGTTGATCTGATTTTTTTTTTATTTGCCTCTAATGTTATTGATAGAAGAGTTGTCAGAGGAGTCTCTGGTCAAAGGCATTGCAGCACATTGCTGGAAATGAGGCTGGAGGTTCCAGCTACAGTTGCAACTGGTGCTAAGCAGTCTGGTTCTTTTTTCTTGTTTTCTTTTTTCTTTCTTTTTTCTTCTTTTTTTGATAATTCACAATAGTATGAGCATTTCACACATCACATGCACATTTCTCTCCTTAGCCAGTTGCTAGTAAAAGAAATAATAACCCAAAAACCAAACAAATAAACAACCAAAAAAGTAAAGCTTGGCATCAAATTTTTCTTTTTCCCCAAGTCCATGATGCATACCTTAACACTTGTTAGTCTGTTCCCATGTCATTGACAATGACTGAATATAACATGTCCTCAGTGGAGACTAAGTGAAATAAGGATGAAGGAAAAAATCAGTAGGTGGGATTCTTAAACTTGGACTTGGTTCCATACTTATTCAAAGTTAAACATGTACATGAATCTTCTCAAGATAAAAATATTTGCTGGCTCTTTATGAGGAGTTGTTATAATTCATTATCAGATTACATAACTAATCCCTAGAAATGTGCCAATAACCTGTAGAAAAAGTCGAGGTGATTCAGTTCTCATTGAAGGCAATGAGTCTCAGCTCTCTGCTGTTGAGGATCTTGGATTTCAAGGTAACTCTGTGTACTGTATGAATTATGATCCATCAATTTGCACATTGTTGCTCTTATGGCATTTGGCTGCAGATCTTACATCAGGTATCACACATTTGTTATCTACTGGGTACAACTTAATTCACAAGGAATCCACACTCTATCCTAGTTTTAAAAAGTACATCAACAGTGTAACATTCTAACAACTTGCTTCAGAAATGCATACCTTTAAAAAATACATATATAATAATTAAGAAGAAAATACATTTATAGGTAGTACTTTCATTTACAAATGGTATGTTTAATAAGCAAAAAATAAACATTAAAAAAAAGAAAAAAAAAGATAAATTACAGCACTCTTTGTGAACAAAGCACTGTGAAGTCTAGGGCCTCTCTTTACCTATAATTGAATTTAGGCACTGCATATAGTCCATAGGTCCGTGCAGTGAATTAATTAATTTTAGATTTTGAAAAGGGCAGTGAAGAAAAATTGGGATTTGGAAGGTCTAAATTTTTACTGTAATTCTTACACAGGTTTTTGTATGCCTATACATCATCTCTTAATTTATCTTTCTATTACTCATTAAAATCAGGATGATAAAGCTTTCTTTAGCCAGCAGTATTACATTTTGTCACTTTAGATTACAAGACTTTCTAGTACTACAAGTAAAAAATAGTAAATCCAATTTCATATAAAATGCCACAGGAACAAAATTATTCAGCCACCTAATTTAAAATGGATTCTTCTTAACAAGTGTCCTAGTTTCACCTGGGATAGAGTTAATTTTCTTCCTAGCAGCTGGTATAGTGCTGTGTTTTGTATTTAGGATGAGAATAACGCTGATAACACACTGATATTTTAGTTGTTGCTGAGTGGTGTTTATGCTAAGTCCAGGGCTTTTCAGCTGCTTGTGCTGCCCTGCCAGCAAGGAGGCTGGCGTGCACCGAGAACTGGGAGGGAACAGAACCAGGACAGCTGGCCCAGACTGTCAGGAGGACTGTCCCGTATCCCATATCACATGGCATCACGCTCAGCAATAAAAGTGGGGGGAGCTGAGTGAATGGGGCAGGGACAACCTGAGCAAATGCTCAGGGACTGAACATTGGTCAGCAGGTGGTGAGCAATTGCATTGTGCATCACTTGTTTTGTAAATTCTTTTATCATCGTTATTATTTTCTCCTTATTTTCTGTTCTATTAAACTGTTTTTATCTCAACCCACAAGTTTTACCTTTTTTTTTTTTTTTTTTTTACTATTCTTTACCTGATCCCAACTTGTGGGGGTAGTAGTGAGCAAACAGCGGTGTTATGCTTAGCTGCCTGCCAGGTTAAACCACAACAGCATAAGAGAAAAATTTGCAGAGGAAATGCATCTATGAGCAATTACATTCATTATAACCAAAGAAAAGCACGCACACAAAGAAGGATTAGCCTTGGAATTGTTACAAGATGTTTTGGTGTTTCAGTATTTCCAGTATAAACAATACTGAGCTCAGGGAAATGTGAATTGTCTGTAGTCTTTTATCCATTCTTGCTGACTTGATATTGCTTTAATTTTATCCCAGAGGCCCTATGAAATTCATTCAGCCACCCCCATTGATGAGATACTCAACATGTTCAAGATAGAAAGAGTTCACTACTCATCTACATGGTGCAAGGGCATGATAGCATTACTGAAAAAGGTAAGAAAGCACCAACACCTTCCATCCTCTTTTCTCTCTTCTCCCAGAAACCCCTTCAACAGTGCAGGTCATCTGGCAAGTACATTCATTAGATAGTCAAAATTTCAAGGACAAAAAGGGAGTACTTTTTCCTAGTCTTTTCTGAATGGTGTTGGTGCTGTATTTTCTTTTGAGAAGCTGGATTATTCTTATTCTTAAACTCAGGCTTTTAATGGCCTGAAAGAAATAGAAACCTTTTATTATATTATTATTATTATTTTAAAATTGATTCGCTAACAAAAACTGATAACAAAACTATGGGAAAGAGTAATTCCCACTCTGTGCCTTAGCCCCATTATGTCCAGCCCCACTTGTGCATGTGAAAGAGGGAAGGAAGGACTGTTATGCCCTTTGAATTTCTGATACAGTTTCCAGACATTAAGTTTAGAAATGAAAAGGGCTAAATTTCTCCCTGTCCCACGTTGCTATAGTTGCAACAACAAAAGTCAAGCCATTTTTCTGGAAATGTCACTAAGCTACAAGATAGAGTTCTTTCTGAATGCATCATGACACTGCAAGTTGTTTTCTTCCTAAAATCCCAGTTTGTTTTAATTTTTTGGCCATGCTGCAAGGTTCATCTATCTTTTAGGTATTTCAAATCATCTATAATGATGATTCTGAGCAGGAAATATTTGTGAATGTGTGAATAGAGCAACAAAAGATCAATTTCCTTTGCAGCTATGAGCAATATATTTTTGATAGATGGAGCAATGAAGTGGTTAATTTTAATTGCTGCCAGGATGTTCAGTGTAACTATATCTTCAAATAAATTAAAGACAAAATACAAACTGGGGTTGCGCTGAACTGTGATGTTTCATATCACTTGGACTCTTGTCTATTTGCAAAAACTTTTGTTACTAATTCATGTACACAGTTCAGGCCTGCAACAGCTGTCTGGTGGCAATTAAATTAGATTAATATCAAATGAGTTATTACTTTCATTTTTTTAGATTATGCCTGCTAGGAGTTGTTAGAGGATCCCTTGACCATTTGCTCACTCTAATTTTGCAACATACAATTTATGGGTGTGACACATTTACTATTTTATATGGCATCCGGTCCCTTAGAAACTGCCTTGTTCTCGATCACAGCTCCTCACTAAGGATGCAGAGTGCCGTCTTTCAAGTCTCGCAGATATCCAAAGTTCTCCATACCTAGCTGATGTCAACTGGGATGCTGTTCTAGAGAAATCTGTGACCCCAGGCTTTGTTCCTAATGTAAGTTGATATTGCAGCTGAACTGTGTTTGCAAATTCCAACTTTAATTATCACTGCTGTTTTACTTGTTTACACGTGCATTTATTGGTCTTCAGTGATTTACCTCTCACAGAAGCTTTACTTTGGATTCTACTTTCATTTACTCAGTCACAGCTAAGAAAATTTGGCCCATTTCATTAGACCACAATAAAAACTAATTAACCTTGGTTCATGTTTTGTTCTCTTTCAAATAAAAGATATTTTCCAGACTTTGCATTTCAGCTGTTAGAGCAACAGATTGTCAGTGTTAACTCTGAGCCAAAGAATGCCAAGAAGATTGTTGTTTTTCTGAAATTTAGGTATCTGGCATAACATTTACAAGACTTTTTAATATCCTAATATTCTGACCATTTTTCACTTAAAAAAAAAAAAGTTTAAAAAGACTGACCTACTTCCTTTCTGCAAGTTTCCTACATTAAAACATTCTGATTCTGTGAGACAATTTTGTGGGAATTCTTTTTTCTGTCACTCCATTTTGTTGATATTTTCTGAATATTTTGGTTTTGTTCCTTTGGAAGTTGAATGGATTTGAGGACCATGAATAAAAGGCAATGACTGTGCAGTTAACATGTTTCTCCACTTTGTTCAGTTATAGAAGCTATATTGCACCATAATTCTTCTCCAAACAATACATAGGTAGCATATTAAGGATTTTTTTTTCTTTTCTTTTGATGCAACTGTGAATAAAGACAAGAAATGCGGAATAGCTGGATCCTGTCCTCACCTAGGTACATGTTAGAGTTCTTGGTAAATCTGATAGGGACAGGATCCAGCCCTGCAGGAGCTGAGTGAGAGAGAGAATTTCCTAATGGAGCAGAGGTAGCCAGGTGGGTTGCCAAGGCAATGCTAGGACTGTTTTCTGTGTTTCTTGGCACCTGAACAGAGCCCTTCCTGGAGCAACATCCTGCAGGAGTAGAGCTGTGGGTGGACAAACAGGGCTTCCCTCACAGAGCGTAGGGAAAGACCAGAAACACAACAGGTAACTAGCACAACAATCAAGGAGAGGGTTTCCCATAACCTTTATATTTCTCATACTCAAATATGCAGTATACACAGGGATCCAGGGGTCTGGACTTTACAGTCCCAGATTCTCTAAAGCCCATTTATGCGTAGGTACATATTTTATGGCTTAAAATCAAGAGAAAAGACTTTAACCTGCTTCAGCAAAATCAGATACTGACATCTGTCTTTGGCAAACCTGTTCTCTGTTTTCATTTCTCTCCCAGCATTATCCTTCCCCCAAACATTTCCTTGGTCTTCTCCTTGCTACAGCTCATGTTTGAATTTCTAGGGACATAAACTCCATCTTCACTTGCTCCTGAGGACTGGACATGAGTGTACAGCCAACTAATGTGATGTGTGTCACTCTGCTAGCCCTGTCTGTTGAACAGTGAGGTGTGGTATTTTGACTGTAGTTGCTACTGCAACTTTTCCATATACAGCTGGCTCACTCCCAGTCTGCCCAGAGTCTGGGCACAACCAATGGTCTCTATCTAGCCATAGAGGAACATCTCAAACTCCTTAATTCAAAGTTCTTATGTGGATGTTTGGTTCTTTCCACTTGGATTTAGATTTATTTGAGGGTACCTTACTCCTGAGAGAATGTATCTAAGTTTCCTGACTTCCTAAGGAGGCTGAAAAAAAGTCATTTTAGATACAATTTCAGAAAGAATTGTGGAACCTATCAGTCTGGTACTGCTCTGTTGGCCAAGTGGTTTTTCTCTGTGCCTGTTTTTGACAATGGTGAACATAATGGAGACTGTGTAAAGAAGAAGCTTTCCTGAAATACTTTCAACTGTCTGCCATTAAATATGCATCCAAAGACATATATTCTTGTCATATTGGAATTCATCTCACTCATATTTTGGAGACATTACAGAAGTAAGACTTGAGAAAGTTAATTTGCTCAGATAACATTGTGGCTCTAAAGACAATTAGATGGAAAAGGATTCAAAGCCTAAAATTTCTTGACTTACTCATTTTTATTTTCCTCATTTTACAACTGAAGAAGAATTGCAAGAGGGAAAATGATACCAGTAAAATCTAATAGCCAGAATAGTTCAGAAATTTGAAGATTAAGGTTCAGTTTGGAAGACTCTGGTCCTCCCTTGGTGCTAGGAAAATAATATTCTATGTCTAAAAGCAAATAATAGTAAAATGGTTTTATCTACACTGATTAATCTGCAAGTCCTATTAAAAAGTCTACTAGACGCTTCAGGATAAAGGTTGATATTGCAGGACTTGCTCCACGTGATCAATCAGGTACATTAGGAAAATCAGTGACGAGGTGAAAGTCAAAGTGTCTTTTCCAGGATGACACATCTTTATATAGTATGCTTTGTTATTTCAGGAGATCAGGTTTGGACAGGGATTTTCCAAGAACATTTCACTCTCTTGGCCAAGCAAAGCATTCGCTGATTAACTGGGGCCATGCAACAAAATATTTCTTTATTTCTAGTCTTTGGGTGAGAGGTGAGTTGAAGTCAATATATGCTGTGGTCTGGGTAGAGTTTTAAACCTTTTTGACAGATTGGTATTTCAGACAGGAGCTTGCCTCCCTTCTGCAGGCAACAGGGCACATGGGAAGCATGTGATAGGAAGGCCCCCATAGATTAATTTCTCCCTCTGCAGTCTGATCCATAGACATCATTCTTACTTAACTGCTACATGTATTTCTTTATAATTTACCTAGTTTCTTTATATTCAGCTTGGAGTCATAAATCATTTATAGCTTTTTGTATTGTTAAATATTTGATAAAGGAAACGAGAAATTATTTAAGTGTAATTTGGTTTCATTTTTTAAACTTCAGAAGTAATGTAATTTTAAAGTGCTCCAAAAAAGTCTTAAAACTGCACGTGCTCACAAAAAGAACTGAGAATGATCAAAAGTAAATATTTATTTATTTATAAATAAACATAAATAAGCTATAAACCTCTACTAATGAAAAAATAAATCAAACTTTCTAAACCTGACTGGGTAGTATGCAAGAAAAGGAAGCATGGAGCTTAATATTCTAGTTTGATTATACAGATGTTGCTGGAAATAAAAATGATGGAGTGATCTCTAAATCAAATGTTTCAGTGCAGGACACAAAAAGTTTTATAAATGGTTTCTGATGTGATTTTACTGTTTATAAATAATATCTGCCACGTGTGTGATTTGTTTTAGTCCTTCCACCTTGACAGTGAAAATAGAGTGCTTGAACTCCCAGAAGTTCAAGAGGAAAACAGTCTGCTTTTAGGATCTGCTTCCTGAAGCAATCCATCACACAGTTCAAGTTGTTTGCAAATTTTTTGAAATGCTTTGAGAGAATGAGGAAAAGAAAGGAGCTCATGTTATTCTGATCATAGGAGTAACAAAACAATGATCCAGTAGTCTGGATGCCAACTATTGTACTGGGTTCTGCTGAAGCTTTTCTGTAAATTTTCTGAACATAACCTAGATTTTATCCCTAAATAAGAGACGTGTAGTTCATCCCAAATGCTGTGAAAAGATAGCTATACTTTATTAATAAATAGAATAATAATAAAATAATAATTCAAGACCTAACCTATGTTCCTGTAAGCTTTTGTGATGAACAGATCTCAAAATCAAGGAAGGAAATGACCACATAGAAATGGTATTCCCAATCACCCTTATTAATCAGGGACTCCCTGATACAACAACAAATATTAAGATTTGGTTCAAGCTTCATAAATTAATGTAAAAATGGAGAGTCCAGAATATTTAGGCAATGTAAGGAATGGGTATGAAAGTAATAATAATAAAGTCAGTTTTTGAGTTTACTCCATGGGGATATAAACGCTTTTAACAGGAAAAACAAACAAACAAAACAATTTAAAAACTACTAGTTCTTCCTTTGGCATCATGTATAGGATCAAGGTAACAGAATCTACCTGCAGCTCTTCAGAAAATCACATTTTTGTAAGTCAGGTCTGAGAGGTACTTCTCATTCTTCCTGCACCATTACAGTTACCATTGAAGTTCTATGACAGTAACTTATATTCTGATGAAGACCTTGCATCAGGTTCCTCTCATTGGGATAACATAATTCTAGTCACTCAGAGGATCTAACTCTTTATTCTTTCTTTATAATACATTTTTATCTTAATAACTTTATTTAAACTTTAACCATGACTCCAGGCCCAAAAAAAGATAGTTTTCATTTTACAGTTGTGGTTGGGAAGCCAGCTCATTATTAATGCTATTAACATTGGCCAGACAAACTAAAAAAATACAATGGCTCTTCAAAGAGTAACTTTGAATCCTTTTGTACCAGAAAGGAAGACTGAACTGTGATCCAACATTTGAACTTGAAGAAATGATTTTAGAGTCCAAGCCTCTCCATAAAAAGAAAAAGCGACTTGCCAAAAATAAATCCAAGGATGGAGCTAAGGAAACCTGCCCACTGGTAAGTTGTAGGCTGTGGCTTCAGTCAGAGACATTTAATTTATATTCTCTAATGGGCATAATAATATAATTTCAATTTTACCATCTCTGAAAATAGTCTTGGTCCCCATGTCTGCCACTTTACATATAGTTGCATAAACCATTTCCAAAGCGAGATGAAAAACAACCATTTATTTCAGTCAAGTAGTAACAGCATGTTGTAGCTATAATCAATTTAAAGATTCTCACAGATGCTCATTTAAAGTATGAAGAAGTGTTGCCAGTTAGCAAATAAGCTTCCCACACATGGACAGATAGTTGGAAGGAGTATTTATTCATTGCTAGTACCAAAAATGAAAAGTATGCAGTGAAAAGCTTGTTATTTATATATGTTTTAAAGCTGTCTCTCATGGACTTGACTAATGTGTTCCACATAGAAAGACCCATTGTGTAAACAGTGTAAACCCCTGAGGAGACTAAGAAATAACCATTTTTGAAACATGAAATATCAATTCAGTGATTTTTTTAATGACTTCTGTTGCTACTCCTGATAATTTTGAATGCTCATAAAAACTATTCTTCTTAGAGCTATCAGAATTAAAAATCCTCAGGAATTCTTTGTGGAGAACATCTCCCAAAAGAAAGATTGATTGTGCTATCATGGCCCACTTTTGAACAGTCTTCAAAATGCCTTTTGGTAGTATTCATTCATAAGATGTTTTGTTCAGTATCATTTCTGTTGTTGTGATTTTGTCTATGATTTTCTGTCACTTTTAATCAACCTATTCATGCTGTCTTTTGAAGAATGTACACCTGCAGCAGTGCTTGGAAACCGTTAGGAAAGAATTCATCATATTCAACAGAGAGAAGTAAGTGCATTTCTAAACGCCTGTTTAGCATTCACTACTGAAATTAATTTGAGAATGATTTTTTTTTCTTCCAGTGTAAAGAAAAGTGATTAATGATCACAGCAGCAGCAGCTAAAAGGCTGGGTTTCCAATGACTTCTTCCTCTTAGTTTCTGGTGTGACAGTTTTGTAGTTCCATCTCTGAAAGCAAGCAGAAGTGCTTATGGTGAAAGTATGTTATAGAGAGAAGGTAAATGTCACCAACACTTCTCCAGATAAGTCATTAACAAATAAGGAAAGGGAATAGTATACAAGGGCTGCTTTTTCACAATTCAGACAACACCAAAGGAAGTGACACCTCATGAAATTTTAATGATATGAACTGCAATGTTCTGACTTGGAAACCCTATTCATATTTCACCACCATGAAACAGGTTATTTCATCATAGGCTATTTCAACAGGACTAAATATTAAAACTAGATCAGACAGAGAGAAAATGCTTCATATTTTAGGTATCAGCCAGAATCAGTAGAGACACATGTCTGAATCACAGGGATGTCAATAATCTTCCTAGTCCTATTAATAAACCACATTTCAGATTGTTTACTGTATTAGAGCCACTCTGGACCTGTTTTTATTATGGATATAGGTCGTAACAGGAGAGTTGTTTGTGCCCTTGATCAATTTTTTCTATTTCATCCTAGTATGTTCAGTGGTTTCATTTGACCTAATTATATCTGCAAGCTTTTCTAATGGAGTTGTGAAATGTTAGAAATTAATGTAAAAGTTCTGAATATCTTAATGCTTATAACGCAAGTAATTACTGTTTTATGTAATTAAAACTGAGAAAGGCATTGTCAACTTTGCACAGTTGACACAATGTCGTAAAAGAAATTAGCACCCTGTTTTTCTGTTGCAAAGGACTGTGAGAGGCTGATGAGAGATCAAAAAGTTTAAATGGAGTACCAGTAAAATGGAAGAGAAGGCTAAAACACATGCATTATATTCAGAATATGTGTTTCAGGCATTGCTAGATTGTCTTTGGCAAGGTAAAGGAAAAATATCTTGTATAGACCCACAGCAGATCCTGTGTTGTCTTATGCCAGATCCCTATCATTTATTTAAATTGTGTTAGAGCTGAAGAAGGACACAGAGAAATTTCTGTAATATTTTTCAAAGACAAAAATAAAAAAATTAAAGAAAAACAAATTTGGGGAAAAGCAGAGGTCAAATTTTTGAAGCACAAAGTAAATTCAAGTTAATAGGAACAAAACAAGAGCAACAACAGACACAGATATCATAGTGGAGAGAAGAGGCTATACAGTGTATGCCAGCGTAACTCACCATGGGTTTCCTTAGAGCTTCCTGTGAGTACAGGCTTAGGACTGGGTGTACAGGTTGAGGATGCATTTACATGGATTTCCAAAGACATGAGCTGTTCCTATGAAAACCATATCCAGTAAGTGATTATATCATTTGCATAGGTGTTAATCTCAAGAAGTCTCAGATTAGTTTTAATTTAGTCTCAGATTAACACAGCTGGATGTTTTGATATTCATCCACGTTCCTCTGCACAGAGCAGAACTGATTATATAGTCTAGCTGTTTGAAAATATCTGCATATTTACTTAGATAATTCATTACAGTCAGCTTAAAAAGTCACATTTCATTGTGATATAAGCCTTCCACTCAGTTTACTTCAGTGGCACAGAGTAGCACGTAAATCCTAAGAAATCATAGATGAAAAAATTTAGCCCATCTTTCAAGGTAAAAGAAACTCCAAACTAAAAGTAGGCTAGGAAAAAAAAAATAAATAAATAATCAGGTGTTTCTAATTGAGCAACATAGAGTCATGTGGTAATGTCATACTGATAGAGTGCAGTATTAACCATTGCAATTCCACATCTTGCAGTGCAGTACTTGCTAAACATCTCCTATGAAAAGCAGACTTCGTTTTTATTGAACATCTTGTTGATAATCCCAAACTGTGTCTCTTTTTAACTTTGTATCTTTCGTCCCGCAACAGATATTACAAATCTTGGAATAAGCCGTATTAATTTCCTTTCAAAGAAGTACAGGAGGAAAAACTGAACTTTTCGGTTAAAGAAAAGTCTCGCTATGCTGAAAATAATTCAGAAAAGAATCAAGAGACCAAATGAAATAACTTAATAGTGCAAATTAATGCTGGCAAAGAGAGAATGTGCACATTTTCATTTTCCTATTGCTTTCAGAAGTTAGGTAATTTGAAATGAGTATTTATGGGAATGTTTTAAGTAAAATGAGAGAATGAGGAAGGAAGAGTCTATTTTAGTTAAGCCATGCAGTCAAATGAGTACACAGTTAAAAGAACTAATGTTTTTTCCAGATAGCAGCGTTCAGCAATATACCTTCTCAGTAAGACTTGCATTGTCCTTGAACTTTATTTGGTTGGACTGTGGTTTAACTATGTAGCTGATATCTTCACTTTTACTACTTAATGAGAGAGGATGAAAGGATTTGAAGAATTGCAAAGAAGTAAGATGTTGTGTACAGTCAGAGAGCACAAACATACACTACAGAATGATAGAGCAGGTGTGTTTTCTTAAAATAAGAACTCGGAAAGAAAGAGTCACAATGTTAGCTGTTTTCTTTATACGTTGGATTGAACTGTACGTGGCTTCCTGAGTAAAGCGTAGTCAGTGTTTGTCATTAATGGGTAACAAAAGTTAGATTTGTGTGCCTTTACTTACAAATAGCTGATGACACAGCTTCTTCTGGTGATACTATTCAGAATTCACTAGGCTGATGAGAAAGACCGAAGGGAGGACCAACTATTCCTAGTTTCTCTCTAGAAAAAGCCAGAAAACAACTATATCAGACAGAGATGCTTCCATAACATGAAAAAAAAAAATGTCAATTTTCGTAAGATTTTTATTAGTGCAAAAATCTGTCCTATATACTAAAAATAGCATTTATAGAAGAGAACTCCAAGTGTAGTTCTGTGTTTCAGTTTAGCTAGGTTTGTTCTCATTACTGTTAATCCTATAAAACAGTCTGGAGAAACTTAAAAAATCTGATGGGAATGCAGCCTTCATGTCTGTGAAATGGATCCTGAACACTCCAGTCTTTTTGTGATTGAGTCAACAATCATTCCTATGATACCCCATTTCTTCTAACGAAATAGTTTATGAAAACTGAATCTGAGCCACATTCAGCCTCCAAACCCAATGTCCTTTACTTTTGGGGCACTTATATACAACTCCAAATAATGTAATAGCAGATGAGGAGCAGCTTCAGGGATGTGCAATGTACATGGTTTGCAAATGCTTTCTATTTCATGTAAAATGCTTAAGCTTTTCTGAAGAGGTAGTTTTATACCTTCATCTGCATTTATGCAGGAAAACATAAAGTATCCATAATATAATCCCTTACTTTGTAAATCGATTTTATCCTGATTTTATTTTTCCCAGCGCTTCAGATATCTGAGTGGCTGAAGTATCTCTAGATGGAAGTCTTTACTCTTATTAACATCAATAAGTCACTAAATGGGAGCTACAAATTAAGATACAAATTAAGATATAACACAAGTGTATGTCATCTGTACATACTGGTTTTATTGTGCAGTACCTTTAAGACAGAGTTACACAATGTTCCAGTGCAAAGTAAAATAATAATATAAAAAACAGCCTTTTGCAATACAAGTTTGAAAGTGGTGGAGCCAATGTTTTCTATTCTTCTGCAAGAGTGTCAGTAAAATCTCTTGCTTACCTTTGCATGTGTAAACTAAATAAACTGTGATCTAAAATGGTCTGTGTGTTGGTTCTTAGTTGTAGAATATTATCTGATATTGATTTCATGGACCTGATTGGCTCTTTCTGCTGACAAATGGAATTTATCTGTTTTTAAATATATTTTTACAGATAAATGTTTTATTATATCTAGAAATGACACACTGAATGTTCTTCACTATCTGAACATGTAGTCCCATAATATTGCCAGCAATTTTTTGAGAAGTTGATCTTATTTAGAAGCTGTAGGCTATATTTTATTTAGGGTTAAAAAAAAATAAAATAAATGATTGCACAGATAAAGCCAAAATGTTTGTTCATAGCTTTATTAAAAAGCTGAGCCGAGATTATATTGCTATTTTAGTGCTGTTATCGCTAAACAAATCTTCGTGTACAACTACATTTGTTTATGAACATCCAAAACCTGAAATAGCCAAAAATGAAGAAATAGAGGCAATATTTGCTTGTAGTAGAATCAAATTTCTTACCCTTTATGGTTCCTGAGCCTCTTCCTCTCCCTGAAAGATGTCTTTAAGATTAAAGAGGTGAGCAAACAAAGAACAGCAGAGAAAACACAGGAAATATCTGCACCTCAGGCAGAATAATTCTTCAGCTGAATGCTTCACAAACTTGTCATCAAAATTATCAGCCTACTAATGAAAGCAAAATCATATAGCCACATTTTACTGAACAGAACATGCATTTCATATATACAATGGATATTAAAATGGATTCAAATTCTGCAGAGCTACTTTAATAAAAGGGATGGAGCGATGAGCAAAATATCCATATTTTTATCAATTTTAGTGGAAACTTTCAAAAACTTTCTAATGATTTTAAAGTTGGAGTTTTTTCACTTAATACTAATATCCTGTAATAACACTGCTATGATACTCAGCTTTCTAGTTTCCATTGATTTGAGCAGTCTTGCCTTTTTCTTATGCCCCTGGGACACCTTACTTTTTCTTAATATTCATTCAAAGCAAACACACCAAAAATTATACCACGAACTGAAGCAGTCAGATGGCTGCTTCACAATTTCTCCTCTTTTCCAGCCACAGTACATACTGTTTGGCCATACCTAGTTTTTTCCTAAAAGATGCTGAACAACTCTAGGTAAACAGACAGAAATCTACTTCCAGAATAAACAGCAAAAGGTGAGGGACCATATTTTAAGCATATTATGATGTTTAAAATCACATTGCATGATTTTGTCTATATCACAAGCAAAAAACTGACATAATATTCTCTCCACTTTTATAAGACCAAAATTATTTCCTCTTTTCCTGTAGTTCCTTTTCTTTCCTTTCAATTGTCTTTTCAGATTCAAAACCAGAGTTCTGGAGAGCTGTCTCTCATTTCAGTTTGATTGGAATAGAATATTCATAATGATTTGCAGTACACCTCTCTCAATGTTCTTTTCTTAGCAGATATTTTATGTCATTTAGTATCTCTGGAGATATTTATATTTTCACAATCCCCATAATATCTGAATGCTTTTTGGCTGGGGCTACAGCACAACTTTTCTTCTCCTGCCACTTCTGATGACCTTGATTCAACTTAAACCCATCTCTATTGGAGCATTTCAAGTGGTTCTGCTGCTCTTCACTGATGTCTTTCTTGTCGCTTTTGTAATGGATATGTCTGCTTTTGGAGATTGCTCCTGCAATCTCACCTAATTAGAAAGATGCCTTACTAAACATGATTAAATCTAACTTGTTTTTCAGTGCTAATAACCACTGCATGGTCACACAGACCCTTTCACTTCTGCCTTTGATTCCCACTCATTATTACTGGCTTAGAATTACCAAGCCAAATGTGTCTCCTTTCTTGGCAAACCACACTGCCAAGATTTAAGCATTAGCAAGTCCAAGCTGATTATTTTTCTGTAGGCGTACCTTCAAATTCACTGTTTTGAGGAAACAGGAGTCACACAAAAGCCATCGTTTCAATAATGTCTTCCTTTCACAGTTTCATGGAAGGAAAATAAAAAGGTTAATGAATATATGGAACCTCATTTTCAAAGCCTCCCAGGAAAAATGGCCTAAGTTTTCCCAAGAAAGTAGGCACATCTTTGTAGTAGATACACTTTATCAAGTGAACATCCCGGGAAGGTTGCGTATATCAGAGCAATCTCACTATCACAGCAGTGGAGAGTATTAAAGGTTCAGGATAATCAATACAGATCCTCAGCACTGTTGGACAGCAATTCTTTTTCATTTATATCAAAACTTAAGACAAATACACATGAAATACACATTTCATACTCGAAAACAAAAGTCTATTCAAATGCAGAGAAAAGGCAAAAATATCTTCATTGTTGCACCTCAATTCAGAATCGAATCAATTTTTATGGTTCTTATCATTATAGAATACATTTTTAAAAATAAGTTACATTGGAAAAATCATGTCTATGATTAATGAAGACTGTATACGTAACACAGCACAAATATAGTCTGTAGGGCACTACCTTCATGATTTCCCTTCATTTCTCCTCATGTCCTACACTGGCATAAATTCTCACTCATTAGGAGTCTCCATAAGTTAAGAATGAATCACTGAGGCTGAACTCCTCACCCTGGAGTAGGGAAGCACTGGGAACTGTTGCTGAAGTAATGCAGAAATAAACTAATTATGATATTACCTGATTATTGAGAGCCATTCTGATACTTTGTGTATTTACTGATTATATTCATAGATAGGTTGGAAAGGGAGATGAATGCTGAGGTGACAAAATCCACTTAAGATACCAGAATAGCCAAAATTATATCTGTTGCAAAGAGCTGCAGTAGGTGATGATAGTCACAGGTCTGAGTTGCAGGGTAATAAGAAAATGGAAGCTGAAATTCAGCTGATAATTGCATAGAAGTTAGGAAGAAATTAATCTAAAATTTACCGTCAAGACAATAGACTATAACTTAGCTTCAGTTATGAAGGGGAGAGATTTTGAAAAATGTATGGATAGCCCAATGTCTAATGGACATCCGAGAGCTGTTAATATGTTCAAAATTGCAAAGAAAGCTATAAAGAAATGAACATCAAGATGCTATTGTGTTCATACATGTATATGTTCAAATACATATATCTGCACAATTTTGTGTATAAGTTCACTTCCTTATTTCAAAAAAAAATAAATTGTAGACTTAGAATGATAAAAAACAAACAAACAAACAAAGAAAAAATGGAAATAAAAGGAAAAACAAAAACAGGATTAAAAAAAAATGTGTCAGGGCTTACAATGAATAATTTCATAGACTCAAAATAGTTTGAACTCAGAGAAGTGACAACTGAAAAGAAGGAAACTGGTTAAATAATAATATGTTATGAAAGTTATTGAAGAGACAGCTAAGAAATGAATATTCACTCTTTCTGGTAACTCAAGGGCATGAAGTTATCAGGCTTCAGGTTTAAAAGAAAACAAACCATGCCTTGTAGTGCAATGCAGCGTATCACCGAGGGGTGTTCTTGGTATTAAAAGTATGAAAAGATTCAAAGAGAAAGAGAAATTCATGGCGAAAAATCCATCAAGGTCCATGAGACCCCCCCACGTGTTCATTGGCTTAGAAAGTCTGGAAATTTCAGCAGAGGGGAGGATATGCCACAGCAGATATTTGTCTCCATTTGACTTGTTCTTTGACATTGTCCACTCTGAGATGAGAAGGGGGCCACTCTGAGATGGGAATCTGTGTTAGATGGGATGACTGAATATGTGCTTTTATGTTATCTCAGTGCTTATATTGTCTCCAACTTCATATAGAGTCTTCATAATAGCACAAGGCTTGCAGTAAAATGTACATACATATGTATATGGATGTATATATACAGGTATATACATATTCTTTTCATAAATAACGAAAGTAAAGCAAATTTTTGACAGTAAAAGATTTAGGGAAGATTCAGTTTGTCTCCTGCTGTGTTTTAGGGGATGTCTGGTGTCCCGTCTGTTAGTCAGAGACTAACCCAGACAGCTTTATGTTCAACACAGTGGCTTCTGTGGATCCCTCTGTTAGACATCAACTTTCCATGCATTGTGAAAGGAGGTTTGGTGATTACTGAAGGCTGATATTTTGCTGTGTGATCACAAGCAAGCTACTTGCTAAGTCTCCTTTTGGTGAGGGTGTCTCTCCTCCAGTGAATAAAAGAGCTACACAAGATCTAGACTTCTTGTGATTCTAAGTTTTGGACTTTAGCAGAGAAATCTCTAATGAAGAATAGGTGGAGAGACATGAGACAGCAGGGAGGTCAGTGCAGGCTGTGGTTGTTCCCTGGAAACTCACAGCACAATTCCTGGAAACTTGTTGTTGCAAGAGTAGAAGTGAATTACTGTACCAGCCACCTCCCAGGCACTTATTCCAGTTTGAGAGTGTTTATTGTCAAGTCCCAATAATCAGGCAGAGCCAGACTAGCTTTCCACATACCTTAATTCTTAAATTATTGATTGTATGGCTCTTATGGAGCTGCAGTTTTAGAGATGCCACATTAAAGAAATTGGAGCTGATATGCAAAAAAATAGATGGCATAGCTATGATACTCCTCACTCATCTCTGAACCAGGATCCTCTCCTCAGCAGTAGGGGACAGGGATGAAAGGCAAAAAGAAGAAATGAGATGGGATTGAATGACAACATCACAGTGATGGCTGGCTGCCCATTTGTTCAGTCCTGCTTTGTGATGGTAATCGACCACGCTGGGTAACTGGCACAGAGCTGCAGACACCATCACTGCAAAGGCAGCAGGCATGTCACAGGCACCACATTACTATTTGCCTTTAAGTTCTCAGTCTGTTAGTAGAACTATGCTCACTGGTGTGATTTGCTGTCTGTTAACAGGCATCTTCACTCCATCTCCTCTGTAACGTGTTCTGAGTCTCAGTGTCTCGATGGAGATAGCTGTTGTTTTCCAGTAAAGTAGGTCTCCCTCTAGATGCAGATAAGGAATTGTCCTTCTCCCCATATATTTCATTTGGATGTGACTCAAAAGATCACTCTACCTAGAAACTTCCACCAAAAGAATAAAGAGAATATGCCAAAGCAACTCCTGTGAGCTCCCTAACTGCTGACAGGGTTATGCTGTGTCTTTCAGGAGATACACCTGAGGCAGGCTAGAAAGCATATGTCCTTTTTGAGAATGAGTTTTGGCTCACGCTGCTGAGAGATGCCCTTATTCACAGGCAAGTATTTGCAATTTATAAACTGGATTCTAACAAATTGGGAAAAAAAATCTTATTGTATTCCCACGGTCTAATAACCAATACATTACTGGGAAAATTCAGAGCTGCTTTCCTGTTGCTTGTGCATGTGGATCTGTAGATACAGCTAAACTAAAACTTTTCACATTTTACAATGTAAATTTGAAAAGAACAAGACATATATTGTTCATGCATCTGGTCTTGGACAGCCAATAGCCCATTTCTAAGAGACACCTATGCTTCTAGTCTGAGCATGGTTTTAATGTTAGTCATAATCGGTAGTTTTACTTTCATTTTCTTAAATGCTTGCACCTCATTTGCTGTTTTCATTTATTTACTTCATCTCGTCTCTCTTATTTTGCTTTACCAATTCCCAAGGTAAACCTGAGATCTCAAGACACTGTAGGTCAACATGCTGCAGCATCCAGTATAATTTGTTACTTGACTTCCACATACTAGTATTTCACATGTCACTCACTCCATATGTGCACCTGAACCCATTATGCTTGATTATAAATTGCTGGTTGATAGAAAATTATATTCACAGGCATTTAGTGAGTGTAATTACTCAGCAGGAACCATCAACCTGAATCAATTACCCATAGTGTAAGCATATTTCCCGAAGGATTTTTGGAAAAGGTGGAAGTAAATGTCATGAGTGTCAATGGTGCAAGAAGACATCTGTGCTACACAGGGATACTTCTCCAGAATTTTCCTTTTCACATTCAGCTGTAATAAAGCATAACTTCTAGTCTGTGCCTCAGTCATTTAAATTTAAATGGAGTTAAAACAGAGTTATTTGAATGATTACATGGTAATCTACTGAGCAATCAAAACACATACGTCACAGTGTATTAGGAAAACAGACCTGAGAATGTGCTTGTTTCTACTGAAGCAGTCAAAACCAAGGGGACATGTTTAGGGTCAAAAACAGACTGAGTTAAATATGGGTTAGATGCAGAACAACTCCTACTTCAAAGGGTTTGTGCAAGATTTTCAAAGGTATCTGAAATAAATAGGAATTAGATGGCATGTCTGCATGGATGAACAGGTAATTGCACCCCTGTGCTTCAGAGTGACTTCCTTACCCAGCCCTTGGCAGTGTTTATCAGCTTGTGGTATGTGCCAGGCTGATGGGACTATTCAGCTTCTGCTCGCCTGAACATTGTGGGTATAAATTAGCTCTAATCCAGAAGCAAATTGCCTCTGCTAAGCAGTGCAGCATGCAGAGAGTTTATACAGCTGCTAGACAGGAAGGGACTTGAGTCTGTGGTTCAGAGAGGGAAGGGTATCTCTATTTTTCTGGGGAAGCAACAGGACTGTATTCTTCTAAACTAATCAATTTAAAATCATTTATTTAGTTTAAGCTCCTTTAGTAGTCAGTGAGGAGAGACTTGTATCTCTCAAAGTTGGTCTGTGACACATATATCAGATAACTTAGGCTGGAACTCATTATTCTATGTCAGAGCCTCTATTTATCTTGTACAGAGAGCCTGAACTAATCTTTCAGTTGTCTACAGTTAGCTGGCATAAAATCTATCCCACAGCTGTGGGCTCAGTTCATTTATGTGAAAATAAATGCCTAGCTGCCAGTCCAACAGGCACAAGTCTTCTGTGGTCTGCTGTTGTATCTGCTTTCTGTCGATGTCAGGTAATCAAGGGCATCTCATATAGCACTAAACTCTGCTTTTGGGGCAACCGCATTTGAGCTTTATGTACCTAGCCATGTGAGCAGGCCAAGAACAAGCAAATTGTAAGAGCAAATGTTTTTAAAGTAGAGCTAAGGACTCATGAGACTTCCACCCTTGCTACTGGTTTGATGAGGATACTGCTTGGACCCAGGTCTCCCAAAATGCATGCCCACTATTACATAAGCGAACAATACCATTGTGTTTCACTTAAAGCTTCTGTGTATAAGCTGGTTCGCCACACAAAATCTAGAGTGGGGAAAAATTATCTGACATTGCAGACTCTTCTTTTCAGTCTGGAGTTGTGTGACTCAAAGCTGATGTTGCTGCATGATGAGTGTTGAGTCTGCTCCAGCCCTTCCTTAAGTCTGTCCTGGTCTGACCCAAACCTCCTCTGGCACAGAGTAAGATTGTGCCTTCTTTGTTTATTTGAAAAATCTTTCTAAATTCGAGCACTTTTCAGATGTTTCTGTTTTCATGAAAACACAACACAAGCTGTACACAGACTAAAGAAAAGAAGAGCTCAATATTAACTCTGCCATGGTTACTGCCCATCTGCTGTGTGTAAAGACTTCATTAAATAAAGAAGCACATTAGCTATATACAACTGTCTCAGGAGTTAGTTTCAATTAGATGTATGGTTAGTTAGTTAAATTAATTAGATTTCCAATTTTGACATTCTTTTAAATACTTTCTCATTTTTCAGGTGTCTAGTTCTTCTTTTTCCACTTCCTTTCCTTTTCTTATTCTGCATTTTACACCTTCATTGCTGTATTTTGTCTATTTTTACTTCTTTATTCTACATTTTTTTCCTATGTATTTCATGTCTACCTATGTCTCTTCCAAATGGGTAAAGGGCAGCACAATCATTAAGCTGGTATTATCAAATATTTAAAAGGAGGAATATAGGCAGTCTTCTATGGTCCCTGGCATATTTCTTTCCCTGACCAAAATCATTCCCCGAAGCAAACTCCTTCACATTTCAAAGATTAATATAGAAAAAAAAAAAAGTGTTTTGGAGATTAGAGAGTTTATCCAAAAAGATGCAACCCAGCCTATGCCACTTAGCTTCCAGGCATCTATCCCTCCACCATTTTATCTTCTGGTATGAATGCAGTCAATGAGATCAATGACATTTACACGCAGAACATTATTTGCTGTTTGTCATAAGAACCCTCCTGGATACCACTGGGGGCTATGACATAAATTAATAGTTTGGCAGATACTCAGGTTACCAGGTAACTTAATCTTATGCTGGATTATTATTTCAATTAGTTCTGATATATATTGTAATGAAATCAAAACTCTTCTTTTACAAATGAGAAATTTCTAAGACTTAGGCCAGAGACTGAAGACCAGGACTTACCTCTGCTCATGTGTTCTAGTCATATGCCAGCTCTTCAGCCTGCACCATTGGAAAGCAGTCCTAAGCATGAAAGGTCACCATGGGATCTGTAGCTTGCACCAACAGGATTTCCTGTGAGGATAATCCAGAAGTGTTCTATTTGCACTTTTTTTGTTAGCATGTTAATGCTTAATATTTACTTTGGGCAAAAGGTAGTGTTCTTCTTTTTATGCATGGAAGTATAAAGTAAGCAACTTTTCTGAACTTCTAATCTACTCGCAAACTCATCTTAGTTAGCTTTTTAGAAAAGAAACCAGACAGGAATTTTAACACTTTTCTGATATATTTGGTGGCTGTTTTGTTTCAGAAATTATTCTTTCCAAATACACTCATTCAGTTAAAAATAACTTCATCAGATGTTTTGCTCACTTCTTTTTTCTTCTTTATTTTACCTTTTCACTAAAAAATATAGTTGAATGAAAAACCTGGCAGATGAGAACTAGTAAGCAGAATAATGGAGATATAAGAGAAATAGTAGAACTCATTTACAATTGCAAAATACTGCCAGCTTCTTCAATTTTATAAAATAGGAAAAAGCAAGAGTCAATTTTTAAGAAAAACCTTCAAAACTGTAGGCACAAAATTATTAAGCGTCCATGTATCAAACTCAATTCTTATTCCCCACAGTGGCAGCCAGATGACAAGCCAAGCTGCTTATTGTCCCAGAAATCATGCTCGGTTATCAATATTTCTACAATCATTGCCTGCAATTGATGATAAAATGATGGCACAAAAATAGCAGGGAAAGTTTTCAAAGTGGAGTATAAGATGCGCATGCATAAAACCCATTATTTTTGAAAAAGATGTGTGAACACTGCAGGACCTACATATTATTGCCAAATAACTGCCCTGATTTTGTAGTATGTACACTTTTGCTGAAGGGTACAAGCTTCTATAAAGCTTAAATAAGGGATTTAAAAATAAATAAATAAATAAAATAAAATAAAATAAAATAAAATAATATAAAATAAAATAAAATAAAATAAGATAAAATAAAATAAAATAAATAAAATAAAATAAATAAAATTAAAAAATTGCACGTGCTTGGGGAATTAAATCTGTTCTGGCTAAACCACAACAAATTATGGGTGCCATGAACGTTTTTACTGAGCATGAAACAAGGGAACAGAGTCTTTTTGGATCTGCTGGAAGAGCTGATCCAGAAAATGAGCTGCTATGACAAACATTGTTAGCTTTCCCCTGTCTACCATTTATTTGTCACTGAACACGCATTATTTAGGTTGGAGAGGTGGACCAAAACATATGCTTTCTCTTAACAGTTATACAGACATGTAATGTTCAAGTTATCCAGCAGCTTTCTGCTTATATTTTCTATCACACTCCAAGTTAGCAATACCAAGGGTAGTGTTGGACTTTAGGTAACAGGGTGAGTGCTTTTGAATCTTCACAGTCCAAATGCTTTCTCAGAACAAGTTTCTCCGTGTAAAACCACTCCAAAATGTAAGGAACACAGTTATATACTTGTTCCACAAGGAAGAAATAAAGAAGTTTTATTGCCAGTTAGACTCCAAAATCCCATTAAGTTTTATTTTAACACCTTTTGACTGGAATGAAGGAAATGGGTGGGGATATACTTTGTGGAGCTCTAGAGTGCCATATCGGTTTACCAAAATGTTTGGGTTGAAAGTCTCATCTTTGCTTTATGTGTAACAGAGCAGGAAACACAGTTCTGATGAGGTTACAACCAGCCACTAACCATTTTCCTTTCTTTAGATAGCAAATTCTTGACTATTTGGTAAAACAGTGCTTAGTTATTATCACCACAGATTAGTTATCATTATGGACATATGGGAAGTTATCCCATGGCTACCACCCTGAAGAAGCAGTCATATTGATCACATCTGATTCCTTCACCCAGATTTTTTTGCTGCCTTGCTCCAGCCCTTCCCAGCCACATAGAGAGGGCAGGGAATCCGGATTTCACCCTCAAGGTAGTGTTATCTCTTTACTGCCTGCTATCAATCCCTGGGGGATAATATTAGGGCTTCACCACAGCCCTTTTCTGGCATATAGTGGAAGGAGACTTTGTACATATGTAGTACTTACTCAGTTCTGGTCATATTATCAACCATATTTGTTAACAGGCTTCAGTTTGTTCACAGATTTGTTGCATCATTATCATATTGAACAATGACTAAGATTAAAAAAAATAGTGGTGATAGTAGTGGGCACCAGACTGACACCTAGCATACCATCAGCACCTTGACTTTCTACAGCTAGCCAGTATCTTGGCTAGAGACATTGGGTATTCCCAGATCTGTAAGTATCCCTATGAGATGTTGCTGCTGTAGGATACTTCATGATTTATGGGGTCCACCTTTACAGTATTATATCGCTCTGTAAAAATCATTTTCAGTTTGGTTGGGATTTTTGCAATATTGTTGGATGTTTTCCAGAATACCCATCAGTTTTAGTTATATTTAGTTATAATTTCCACATTTCTATTTTTTAGAACCAGGATATAACAAAACAATACCTGTGTCTGTAACTTTCTGGCTTCTTCCTTACAAAATGTCGTTGACAGCTATTTTCTATTGAGAATGAAAATGTTCAGTATATTGGGAGGATACTGACTTACAAAAAGTCTATGTTTACTGACTGATATTCTAACAATATGGTATTTGGAGTGTCTTTATTGTTGCTCTGAAATCCCCCTTGTAACATCTGTATCTGTGCTCCAGTAGGCAAGCCAGACTGATATGTATAGAGACAATACAGTTGAAATAGTGCTTTTCTTAGCACTGTCATTTTTCGTAGTACATCAGTTGCTTTTTCTTTTTTTTTTTTTTTTCTTCATTTTTTTTTCCTCCTGATTTGGACATGTTTATAATTAGCCTTCCAGAAAGGCCATCTGCAGAAGACATCAGCATTACTTACATGTAGCTACTAAATCATAGAACTGAGGTGTGTTTCTAACTATTTAGCAATCTGCCCCCCAGGATACTTGAATCTGAAAAGCTAGCATAGACATGCTTGCTCTTTTCTGACCTCAGACCTCCTCCCTTGTGAAGAATAACTGGGATAAAATGTTCCATAGATTTATCTACTCCTAAGGGTTCCTTTCAAGAGATGTAAAAGTTTCCTTTAGTGGAACTCTTTTTACTGCAATAAAGCTACAGTTTCTGAAGATTGACTTATTATTCCCGGTTTCTAAAGCTTGACTTATTAAGCTCACCTTCTCCCCAAACCACAAGCAAATGCATCTGTTTTCACTGGAAAGGGGGTAGAAATATCAATAGGCCAAGGTAAAATGCTAAATCTAGAAATGATAAAGCAAATTCCACTATCCACTCACACCATTTTTTTTCTTACACACCCAGGACACTGATTTGCAAAACCGGCAAGCTCACTTGCAAATTATCTGTAATAAAAAGAGTGTCCTGTGGGACCTGGTACACATGGAGTGGAAGTTCTGGCTGGCTTAAATTATCTTTCTGTCAATACAAGTTCTTTCCTGTATGGTTGCTGAGTGTATTCCCACTGTTTGAAATGCTTCTGAGGGTTTGGTTTCAAACTGGCAGCTGGGCAGCACCCACTGGTAAATATACCAGCTGCACCAAGGTGTTATCATACACAAGGTATGGCCTGGCTAGAACAAACAAGAGTGACAGGCAGCTTAACAGACTTCTTAAAGCTCTCAAACAGGACATTTTGCAAGCCTGATGCCACTGCTTTACATTGATACAGAGTTGTTTTTTTGTTTTGTTTTGGTTTTTTTTTGGGGGGGGGGCAATAATTTTTCCCTCTTCTTTGAATTTTCTTCTACTCACCAATATCTGATTCAAGACCCAGCACTAGAAATCAACACTGCAGGGATTCCACTATAATTTCTGGAAATCAAGATAAGAATCTTTAAAACCTCTTCATACATGACAGAACCACTTTTTCTTAACCAGAAATGCTGATGAAGCCCAAGACTTGACTGAGGGCTCAGTTACTTTTCTTGATGCATTCCCAAGTGGTCAGTACAGCCTCTTTCTTCCTCGCTGCCAGAGAGGAGGTTGCTCTATGCTTAGTGTCACACATTACTGATATTGCATGGATCTATGGTGAAGGCAAAGAAATCTGTGCTTATCTATTCATTGGTTCAGCAGAGCCACTCAATTCCCAGCATAACTGTCTCTGAGCTTACTTAGCTATTTGTACAGAATTTTGTGGCATAAATGTAATAGACATTGTGCAAACTCCTTTTCAGCCTCTTTTCCCTGCAGGTTTTTTCTTCCTAACTATTCACTAGAGCCACTTGTTCACTTTTTTCACTCACAGCTGGACATTTCACTATTTAACCTCTCTTCATAGCATTCAGCAAAGGAATAGCTACCTGGTTTGGATCCACAACAGCTAAGTCCCCATCAACTCATTCATTTTCCCTGGGCCTTTATCAAGTTATTGCAGGCTGTAGCTGTATCAACTTAAAGGAAAGAAAAGTCACATACTAAAAAGCAGTTTCTGACAAATGTTTTAATGCACTAGTGCTATTTTTAAACAGAATGGACCAGAGTGCATTTATTTTGCAATGATCACAGGGACTGTGTTGAGCTATCCATGTTTTTGTAAATCTGAGAAACACTCATGGAAAATGGCCCAACCTTTTAATTGAAGAGACTGCTTGTTCACACACTCCTGCTGTGGTGAAATTTGTTTAGGTCTTGACCTGAGTCTCTTTGCACTTTAGAGCTAGATGGAAATACAAACCAATTGCCTTATTTTACTTTTTCACTACAGTGGTTTGAAGGGAGAGAAAATATTCTCCACTAACATTTCTGAGACCGATTAGATGATTATGATCGGGATTTCCTGTGCCTTAGTCTTTTACAAATCTGAAATTATGACTGTCATGTTGATTCTGCAACTTTTGTTCCTTTTCTGTTAAACTTATTATACAGCCTAAAGAAAAACTTTTGAGGTTTTTGTTCACCTGGTGAACAAAGCTGAGCCTTAAACACTTTCCTGGGAATTCCAAGTTTACTACCGGGTTTCGTTAGATGTTTGTGATACTCTGACCTCCCATAGTTGTTTCAATCTTCTTTTTTATTTTTCATATTTCCCATGCAACTCTTTGGCCAGTCTGCTCTCTTTGCTTTTGTATTTTTATACATGCTTTTTTACTAG
Organism: Anser anser; assembly: GCF_964211835.1. NCBI lineage: Eukaryota > Metazoa > Chordata > Aves > Anseriformes > Anatidae > Anser > Anser anser. The sequence continues at coordinate 65,751,653 of NC_139724.1, forward strand.
TTCTTAGCCACAATTTTTCCAGCTCAGATGTATGACTATCTCCAGTCCATGTGAGATTTCTGGACAGATATTATTCCATCTCAGCTTCACTCCCCTACATTGTCTCCATGTGTTGGGAGAGAGGCTGAGGAACAGAAAAGGGCTGCAATTTCCCCACAGGGTGACAGAGGTAGAAACAGAATCAGCATCTCCTGATTCTTAGTCTAATTTCCCATTCTCCAAGACACACTAGTAGGTAGTTGTTAGCATGCCCATAATAAATCCTTATAACGCAATCTTTAACATAATTTTAAACACATAATAAAGTGATTTATAAAGTATTAAATAGCTAAATAACAGTTAAATTTTTGACTACATGATCTGATATATAGCCTATTGTTACTTTGATAGTTTATAAATATCTGTAGTGAATCTAGGTAGAGAAATAGAAAATGTCTGAAAAGAGAATACAATGAAGCACTGCTAAAACAATATACTTTTTTTTACCACTTCCAACCTCCCATAATCCAATTATGCTTCAATAAGAGCCCTTGGGAGCAGGAATAGGATAAAAGAAAATAAATGGAAATAAAACAACAAAAGAAAATATCTCTATGAAGAGTGGGAATTTCAAGGCTGGTCTGTCATGTTTTTTGAACCTTTACATGCTGCCTTTGAGCCAGTTTGAGTGATTTGGAAAAATATAAAAATAAAAAAGCAACAACAAACAAAACCAACAAACGTGTTTTTCTGTTTTATGCTGTTATTGAGAGACTTCTTAGTTTCCAAGCACTGTAGCCTTTTGTCTTGATGCCTACAAATACCTTACTCTTGTAAGGGCCAGTAGCTCAGACCCTGAGCTTCAAGGCTTTGTCAGATTCAGTTGCTCCCCTGGTAGTCCCATGGATCTTCTCTGAAGCCCTTATAAAATAAAAGACAACAAATCAAACAAAAAAACCCACACTATCACATTTGCTGCCTTGCAATCATTGGTGCCAAGACAGTTTCAACAGTAAGTTACATACTCCATTCAGCTGTGCAGAAATTATATATTTCAGTGTTCTTAGAGCCATTGGTTGAAAATCTTCTGTCTTGATCATTTGTCAACATTCATTTGAAAAAACAGTTTGAAAAAACGGTTTGACTGGAGATGATGGACAAGTTTCTCATAAAGAAAGGAATGTCCCTCAGCTCATTTGTCATGAGTACTGGTGAAGATAATTCATTGGCCTTTCAGCTAGGGACTAATATTTCTTGTGCTATCCTCTAACAACTCAGTCATCCACTGGCCTATAGACTCACTGGTAGACTTCATTTCTGGTGCACTGCTTTTAGTAATTTTTTCCTTTAACATAGTGTTTTGTTTTTTTTTGTGTGCGTTTTGTGTTTTTTTTTTTTGGGGGGGGGATTGGTTGTTTGTTTGGTTTTAGTATGCCTTATATTTTTTATTTAATGTGTCAATGCTTGTGCTCTTTTAAACTTAACCTATTTGGACAGTATTTTGTTTATTTTAACATTAAATAGTCTCCTTAATTCCTCTATTTACTTATGACAGAATTTTAAAGAGAATTTCACATTCTTTTCCGAGTCTTCAGTTTGTGTCTTTATTTTTACCCTTTTTTAAACTGAGCCTTTATGTTTCATTTTTGCATGCTTTTCATTATTGAATAATTTCTATGTATTCAATGTTACTTGCAAAGGTTTGTTTTTTTTGGTTTTTTTTTGGTTTTTAATATATCATACATACTGCTTATAGTCACTGTTAAAAACAGTTTCTTCCACAGTGTCTCTGGTGCCAATTCTTTGTGCATTTTTGGGGAATACATCACCAGCTGTTTCCCATTTTAAGAAAACAAATGGAGAAAAATTTCTTAAAAAAAGAAAAAAAAAAGGCTGTTAATTTTCCTAAAACTGGTCTCTACTATATAGCTTCCCCCTTGAAGCTTCCCCCTCCTTCCCCCATGAATTTTCCCCCTCCTCATGAAAATACTTACATTGTGCCTTTTGCTTTTGGAAAACAACATTAAGTATCACAAGAATCACAATAAAATCACAGACGTTGATACTAGGGTTGAACAGAAAGGCTGAGAAATTTGCTGATAAAATTACAGGTGCAGAATGCAAGTGCCACCAGGGCTGTGGCTGTTCTCCAGAAAATAATGCCTGCAGAAGATGACTTTGCAAAGTCCTTAAACAATGCAGGACTTTTTGTTGTTGTTTTCCCTTGAAACCACTTTGGAAGCTTTGACCATGTATGAAGTAATAACAAGAGGAACACTGAATATACGTTCACCTCAAGTTTTTTCCTTTGCTGGTGGAGGCTTTGTCAAGTTATGTCCAGGCAAAGGTGCCAAACCCAGGGAAAGCACAATCCTCTGCTGGCCCTTTGTGATAGGCTTTAATGGGAACAGGTTTTAACCAAGATTCAACCACACATATTTAGGAGAAGAAATTCATCAGTGTTTAAAAGACGAATAAGTATAGGGAAGTTAATAGAGATTGAATGGTGCAGGAATCTATTTTATACTCAGGTATATGTAGTTATCCATAAAACAGACAATGGCTGTTATTCTCATACAGTTATCTGCATATCATAGCTATAAACCTTTTGATGTTTTTAACCTTGGGCAGACTAAGAAGACAGCAGGATCAAAGCGGACAGACTTCCAGCACAGAGAGCAGAGCATCCCTGCAGAGCCACGGGAAACTTCAAGATGGACGTAACAACAACTTACTTGGACACGGATGCACAAGAGGCTGCAGCAGCTAGTGAGCTACAGCCCCATTCTTGCTTTCACCCTGGTGGGGGGGGGCGGGGGGCAAGGAAAGGTCCTCTCCACGCATGCCTTCACGTTTGTCCGTTGGATCCCAAGCAATCTTACTTGTCCAGCAGGATCCCCAGCTGAGGACATGTCCATGGAGCACACCGGTTGAGGAGTTCTACCTATCACCCTGCTCTTCATTTGACTCTGCCACTGGAAAAAATGACCATCAGCAACAAAATACAGTTTTATAGGTTTGACTCTCCTTTTCAAAATCCTGGAAGAAAACTTGAAACAATTCATTAGGCAGCCTCTCAAAGATTGCGATGTTTCTGGCTACCTGCAAGAGACAAGGTTATACTGGGGCCAGCTTTATCTTGAAGGCTTTACATTGTCCTCTGTCTCTGTTAATCAAAATGGTCCAGTATGGAATTCCGTGAAACTGCTAGACACAGCTGTTTCTGAACATCTGCTGTTGAATTTATAACAGATGTATATGATGTAAATACGCGAATGTAGTGTCAAATAGGCTAAACACTGAATAATTTCATTTAACTACCTGAAACCCATTGGAAATGTTGCAGCGTGAATGTCTTCACTTTGTTGTTTAACTTCATGCATTCTGCTTTGTAGTAAGAGATGTGACCCTGGCCAAGTCAAAGTTTTGCTAGTGACTTTTGTGGATGCGGGTTTAGACACATTAGCAGTGTTTCCTAATTATGACAAAGAAAGACCTTTTTATTTGTAAGAATAAGCTGACTGAGCCAGAGTTGAAAAGCAACTTAGCAAGGAGAGCTAAAAACATTAGGAATTTTCTCAGATTCATAGCTAGTTGTCATAAAATGTGAAGTTACATGTGTCTTTGTTTTCACGGCTCTATTTTGGACGAGGATTGTCTTGAAAAGAAAAATACTTTATCCAAAGTATTCTTGACATGAAAAGTTTTTTTGTTTGTTTGTTTGTTTGTTTTTAAGAGCATCCACATATCCATACATTTATGTATTTTACAACTTGTACATCCACATTTTGATAATAAATGCTTATTTGTTCTGTCTTATTGTGCTTTTATTTTTAAAGGGTTATCATTCATAAGCAAATTTCATTTCAACTTTTAAAAAAAATAAGGCTTTTGGAAGTGATAACCATTTTGTTTGTAGTTATCTGTTTTTACTGTATTGTTTCCATTTTATCTTTTACAAAACAAAGTTCTTTGTAATTGGATCAATTTTTAAATTTGGTTTCACATTATATGTAATTTTTGTCACAAATTTTTCATAAAATACAGATTTTTATTGCTTCATGAAATGATATGGTGTTCCTATCAACAACAGAGACGTTTACTAATGTACTAAGGTACATATTTTACATCTGTCATGAGCATGGTATGGGTTTATTTGTTTAATTTGAGCAGAGACTGAAATCACAGGATCAAGCAAAGGGGCAGAGTTTGTTCTTTAGAGGACAGTTTTCATTTCCCAGAATAAATGAGTTTCATGCTCATCCCTTCTTACAATGAGTTTTTTATTTTTATTTTTTTTCCTTAATATTTATTTAACTTGGGAAGGACCACAGTGGATAACATTTGACATAATTTCCAGAAAAATCTATTTCTCTGTTTCAATTAAAATACATCATGATCTTGGATCTCAGTCTGGATCTTGATCCTAGGCAGAAATGAAAGATTTTATTTAATTAAATAATCCTACAGAAATTAATGACAGTACTTGTTAGTGCTTGCAGGATCCATGCTGTATCAGATAATATAAGTTAAAGCCATGAAGCTTTTGGAAGTAAGGTCAGTAACATGTGAAACAGGAAATATTCCTGGGATGTGCCTCATGTGGATGTCAGGTCTGCATCCACTCTGCAGAGCCCCTCCTACCAGGATACACTGCCTGCTAAAGCACAGACAGCCACCACGCAGACTGAATTTATAGGATCACAAGTCCCAATCCACAGTCTTTAAAGTATAAGAATTTCATCAATGGCATATTAAAATCTGAGGGGTTTTCCTGCAGGTAGAATTTAATTAACAGCAGGAGACTTCTGAACATTTGCAGTCCGATCTGGCTGTCCGCAGGGTGTCTTTGCCAATGCTTCACTAAGCTGTTTTTGAGATGAGCCTGGTTATTTGATGGATGGCACCTCCTTGAATATGTGTGTAGAGTATTATGCATGAATGCAAGCCCACTCAGACACTTTAATTTCATGGTTGTTACCACATGGTCATTTCTCAAACAACCTTACTACTTGAAAAAAAAATAAATCATGGCAGTGATGCTCAGCTTTATTTGGAGACCATGACACTGACTGCAAATTGAACCTTATGTTGCATATAACTGTCTTCCTCAACTTACTACACAGGTCAATGAATACTCTCAGCTACATTTTGGTGGCACAATGCTCTCTTAGTTCATCTTTCTTTTCAAACGCTGTAAGGAACTGGCCTGTCATGCAGGCACCAATAACGGTTCAGCAGGAGAAAAAGAAGACAGCTCATTCTTTATAAGACGATCATTGTGAGGATCAAACAAGTATTACAAGGAAAATCACACAGCCTAGTAATAATTCTGAGAAATTCTGGCGTAGGACTTTTCCTCTTTAGTTTTAGACATGAACAAAATATACATTCCTGCAGCTCAGTTAGCCAGATCTAGGCTCAAAGATATAAAGAGGGGAGAAAAAATGCTTTTAGGATGTGATACATTTGGTCTGTCTTGATTGTCTCCTTCAGCAGACGGATCTCCCTGTAGCTCTGCCTCTATGGAGGATAGAGTCAATATACATAAGCAGTCCAGATTCAGATGTGCACATTGTGCACTGACATTTAGTTAGATGAATCCTGTTTGTTATGGCACAGGCATTTTGTGGAGATACAGTCTAATCCTTATGAAAAAATGGGAACAATTCTGATCATTTCAGCAGGAGTAAGACTGAGCCATTTAAACAGTTTCTATCCTTCCATGGGAAAAGTGGTATTAGAGTGCTGGAGAAATTATGCAGAAAGACACACTTGCAATGAATGTTGCCTTGTTTTTCCAGAAGAAATGAAAACAAGGAAGGCAACCCAAATAAGATGTGGAGGTTTTTTCACAAAACAGTCTATGAGATGGAGGGGAAAAACAAAATGTGGAAGTCATAAAGCCAAAAGAAGCTCCTCGGGACTCATTTATTCTATGCAGCTTTATTGCTCTGCAAAAGCAGCCAGTGATCTTAACTCCCAAAGTCTCATCTGGTTTCTTCACATCATTTCAAGGGTAAAATATTTTTTCTCATTTCTCTTCCAGGGGAGAGAGAAGAAAGTCTAACACAGCTGGAAAAGCAGTTTGCTGCTGCAACATTTTATTGCAATGCCATTTGCTCTGCAGTGTTACAGTTCTGCTCACACATGCACATTCCCACAGCATCACTCCACCTTAAACTCTGCCAAATTTACCTTCTGTTCAGTTTGCTCCTTCTAGATTGTATATAAATATTGGCACAGTACTGTAAATGTTTAATTACCAACTGTCATAAAATACAAATGGCTCCTTTTATCTTTAGTCTTGGACAAAATGATTAATGAAATATTTCCAGAAGTTTTTTTTCTGTAGATTTGAGGAGGTGGGAGGGTTGGTGATAGATCTTGGCACACTAGTTAAAATTATATCGAAGTACGTAATGGAGTAAGTACTAGGAAGCAATTCATTCCATCCATGTAGATGTTTTCTGTTTGCAGAAATACATGAGCACAATTTAAAACTGATTTCTAGCAGTTTAAGCTAAAGCTGAATATTGGTGTATTGGGATGTAGTAGGGAACAGTGACTGGCTGAGTAAGAAAAAAAAAGCGTTTTTCTGTTTTCCCATTGTGTAGCTATGCCAACACTTCTATTAGAAAAAAAAAAAAAGTGTCTGTCAACACAGGAGAAGTTTGGAGGTTTTGGACAGGTACATTTACAGCTGTAATTGGAGATGGAAAGCAAGCAGATATTCAAAGTACGTTCATGTAAAAAAAATCCACAGGTATACTCTTGAAACTCCTGTGCTAGAATCTTCCTCAAGAGCAGATCTGGAACAAATCACTGTCCAGCAAATAATCACCATTATGTCTATTTCTGGCCCAAATTTCACCCTTGGCTAAACAGGCTCTTACTACAAGTGAGAGAAGGCAAGACACTACCTGCTTGCGGTGCGGGGCTGCTCAGACTCCACCTTCTTGTATGCCAAAAGGAACAACAACTTGTAGCGGCTGCTGGAGGCAAAGTCATCAGCCCTGCTAGGGAAACTAGAAATTATTTTTTCCTATGCAGCAGCTGCAACTCAGTCCCTCAGCACGTGCTGCCAACAGGCCCTGTGGTAAATTTTGAATGAGGAATAATATAAGGTTTTGTAGATCCTTCTGGTGCCACACAAAAGCTTCCATGCTCGATTGGTGTGATTTTTAAACAAGAGCTTTGCTGTTCTTCTTGGGAGCATATTGTTAGATAAATAACTAATTTTGTATGCGTATTGTGCTTAATCGTCTTAGCTTCCATCAGAGTAGTTACTTCTGTTTATCTTTATTTTAATGATTGGATCAACTACTCTCTGGCCAGTAGAGAAAAATGTTTTGATATTTTTAGCATTCATTTAGCAATGCAAATTAGCTTGCTATAATCATGTTTACAAGAAAACACACAGTACAATCAGGGCTTTAATAATAGTTGATATTAACCATGCTCTATACATCAGTGAACTTGGCTCAGATACACAAACTCCATTTTTTGGTAATTTTTAATTGGGAAGGACATATGTATCTAATCAATTAGAGTACTTTCTAACAAAATACCCAAACAGTCCTCCTGAGTCCTCCCAGACACTCAAAATCATAACATAGGACAGAGCTTTGTTGCTGAATCTTTAAGTCAGTTATAAACAATAAAGCAAGAATATCAAAATCTCATTAAGATTCAGTAGTCATTAAGAGAAACAGCACTAAAAAACAGTCCTAAAATCCAAGTCCTTCTAAAATTTATGTCCGTGAATATAAAATCACATAAAATCAGTGTCCTTTGAATCTAATTACCTCAATAGATTTAGTCATAGACACTTTTATGGGCAAAAATAAGTTGGAACTGGAGCTCTAGAGAATTTTTTCATTTTACTTTTTCATTGTTTAGATATGCGCTATATTACATTCCTAAAATTTTCCCACAGTGATTATTCTGTACTTGAAAAATCCCTCTTGGAAGAGTACTGTACAATTTAATTAGTAGTTATAACTTTGCTATACAATTCTGCAGTGAGGATAATATTCCACAGTCAATGAGCTAAGATATTGAGGCAATTTCTGTGTGATTAATTAGTAATGAGGGAATGATTTAAGTCTTGAGCCCTGTCATGATATATCCATACATTATCCATACTATATCCATACATTAAGGTAAGTCAGACACTGCTGCAAGGAATTTAGATTTTGAACTGGCTTTATAAGATGTAACTTGAAGACAGAGATAAACTGGAGAAAGCATTGTTCAGGGAGGCAGGTAATAGTGAAATCAGCTTATTAACTGTAATAAGCAACCATATAAAGCAGATTTATGGATTTTTTTCTCTGTTAAATTATATGCAAAACCTCCCTTAAGGCTATAAGTTTCCCATTTAACTTGAAAGCTGAGGCTAAACAGTCTTGGCGAGAAGGGAATGTGGTGAGGGTGTGGAGAGGAGGCCTTGTCCTCTGTCCAGCTTAGGCCAACAGGAGCACAGGACATTGGTTTCAGTGAGTGAAAAATCTCTGCAACTGCATAATTGAAAAAAAAGAGACCAGTGAAGACCTGAAATGAAGAAATACGTGAGGAGGATTAGAGCCACAAGCAGAGATAGCTTGTTCCTCGCGAGAAGCATCACATTAGCCTAAACAATGTGCAGAGCAGACACTGTCCTTCAACTGTGATCTATTCCTTATGAAGGGTCATCCATTGAGTTTTAATTTTCCTTTACACCTTGAAAACGATCCCTGACAGAAGTCCACCAGTGGACATGGTACCTGTAAGTGAGAAGCAAGCCTGCCTGCATGCAGCATGCCAGATGCAATTGGCATCAGGAGCAAGCAAGCCCTTCCACCAAAAATGCTTGCTGAAAATACATAAACATATATAAGCCATGCCTGGGGGTGTTCACTCCCCCTGCTCCTCCTTCGGGGACATCCACACACAAACACTGCAGGGCAGACAGGCATCGATCTCCGCTGAGCACCCGCCATTTTGACTGCCACAGATTGGGCACTTCTCTCCCAAAGTCCTGCCCTGCACTACACAAGGACGTACATCCCACCTCCTTCTCCCACCCAGTCAAACAAAAGATTCAGCTTGTAACAGACATACACTGTTACTGTAAAGATGAGTCACAGTCTCCTGGAAATAAAGTTCCTGGAAATAGTGATGGCCTGCTGAAAACCCACCAAATAGAGTGATCGCAGTGCTACAGAGTCTTTTCCTGTAGCTAACATTCATCTTACTTCAGTACAGGGCTTTATTTTCCATTTTTCAGAGATGCACATTAATACTGAACATCTAATAAAAAAAAAAAAAAAAAAAGAACACTAGATAGATCAAGACAACCAGCAAAATAATATTTATTTTAAAGAGATTCCTGAAATAAATATTTTTTTCACCATCTCATAAGCACAGCTTTGAATAAGCAAAGTAGTCTTCTTGCAAATAAGAGACACAGTTACTCAATCTGGGCAGAGAAATGTCCCTAAATATACATAAATGTTAGTGTACTTTCCTTAGTAGAGGAGCAACTTCCATTACCACCTTCTCATTATTTTCTTCAAGGTAAAACCCTGTTAAAGCCTGTGTTAGTAACATTATGTGAACTATCCTGAGAACAATAATACTATTGCATATTATTACATTTTAATTTTATTCCACTCCTTTTTTTCTTTTTTTTTTCTTTTTTTTTCTTTTTTTTCTTTTTTTTTTCTTTTTTAAAGCTGAATAGGAGTACTCTACCATTCTTTTCTGGATCCTTCATTGCTTCATGTTATCCTCACTCATATTTACGTCCTCTTTAAAAACACAAATATTCCCCTGGTAACACAGAACACAAACACCCTCCTGTCACTAGGTTTTCAATTTTTCCACAGAAATGAAGCTCTCTGCATCTCTAAGACATCAAGCTATCCATCTCTGGAAAAACTCTCTGAACTGCAGTGATTTTTTAAATTTACAGGACAGTAAATTATTCATGTGAAGCTGCAAAATCATTTTAAGATGTATGAATTTAGTAGCACTTCATACAATCACATTCTTCATACTACTGTATGGTCTTGGGAAGAGGGTTTTTTTAAGGAGTTAAGGATTTATTTATTTATTTATTTATTTGACTATTAATAAGTGTTCAGCAGCTACTTGCATAACAAAGCCCTGGGCTATCTTATTGCATGGCTTTAGCTCATTTATACTATATGAATACTGATGCATGTAATGCCCCAATCCTGCTCATTTTAACCCTGAATACGTCAATACTGATTTCCACCTTCCACCCTGTTATACTACCATCTCTTATTGATAGGACCAAGGTTATTGGTTTATTGAGCCAGTACCTATATGAGGAGCATATCCCTGGCTTTTTTTGAAGAGCACAGATATGCATAAACAGATTAACTGACAGTATTTGTCTCCTTAATGAAAAAGTATTTACTTTGGCTAGCTGAGAATAATAAATCAAACTTTCTCCATTTAGCACACTTCATACTAAAATTTTCTCACTTCCCATCAACTGCTCAAGTCAGTTAATCAATGAATGTCATGAGATTTAAAATGTATTACCTGCTGAAAATGTGTTTCTATTTTTCTGGAAGACATTTATTCTAAAACTCCTATAGAAATAATGCAGTGATCCCTGTGATTTTTCTACACAGCGACATACCATTATGTGGCATATACATATTAATGTATAATGAAAAGGGTTGGATGTGGGAGATGCATCTTATTTAATCTGCCTTACTAGCAGCTGTGGAAAGTCTATCTCTTTACAAGTGACAAGTATGGGAAAAAAAAATAGTGGCATTAAAAACAGATTTTTCCTGTCAATAGGTGGCAGAAACCTCAGTCTCCCGAGCTAAATAGTGCACTTAAATATAATGAGACATAATGCAAACACATCTGCAAGTGTGTTAGAAAATAAAATCTTTCTCGCTTTCTCTCAAGGGACTTGAGACTTGCGCATTTTCTGCCAGAAAATATAGAAAATGGATTTAGAGTAGGCTGGAGAGAAAGAAGTGATTCTAGGAGACAGAATATACACTCTGGACCAATATTTGGAATATGATAATGTTTTGCTATTAAGTCCTGTGTCTTCCTGAATAACAGTGATTTTCTTGACATAACAAGCCAAGAGTAAGCATAATACAAATTTTTAAACATATTTGTGAAGCTCCAGTCCCAGTTTATTGCTACTTGATGTTCTGTACTGAAAGGGAAAGACTTTATTTGCAACAAGCTTCTATGTGATGTATATTCTGCCATATTATCAGGAGTAATTACAGACTTTTCTATGTATTTATGACAATTTTCTGAAGCTTTTTGAGCTTCTCTTTAGCATTACTCCTTTCTACACTAATGTGATTAGCTCCTCTTCTTCTCTCATGATTTCAGTTCAACTCTGAACTGAGCACCTCTGCTTCCACCAAGTCTAATTTTCAAGTAGAATCAACTTAACAGCTTTAGTGACAGCAAATTTTGTACTTCAAAGAAAGGTCTACTTTAACCATAATGGATATCATTTCTGCCATGAAGAAATTTCCATTTCTATGACCGTCCTTCCTGGATCCATGCTTAGCTATATATTCTGGCTCTTATGATCTAGAAGATATTATGAGGTAGATCTAAGGGGCTTCAGTGGCTAAAATACTGAAGTGCTCTAAATCTGGATGTCTGAACCACAGTACCCAGGAAAACCTGTGTTTAGAGCCTACTCTTTTCTATTATTTCACAAGGAGACTAAGGCACCTCAAGGGCCCAGAGCAGCTGTGTCAGACACCCGTAAAATGTTCTAACCACGGGGGTATTTCCTCTTTTTCTTGAGGTAATGGATCTTTCCTATAGCTCATATCTACAGCTATCCTAGAGATTTTTTACTTCTAGACCAGAATACCTATGGCAGCTTCACAGTGAGAATATTCATCCAGCAAATGGAAAAATTGACTATAAAGCTTTCCACAGCTTGGGAAGCTTAAAATATGTCCTTCCAGGAGGCTCTCTTCTTTTTTCCCAGTCTCTGAAGAAAGAATTCAAGATTAACAGAACCATCTTAAAAATCTTCAACTAGGGGGGAAAAAGGTATGAAAAAAAAAAAAAAAAGATACCATTATATAGAAGACTGTAGAGAAGAGCACAAAGTGTGCAGTACACTCAACATAAAATTCAAACAAAACTAAATATGTGCCTTTCAAGTTCCACATCTATGTTACTTGCTCTCAAGATCAGCCACAGCACAAAAAGTGATTGCTATTTAATCAGTATTCATATGAAAGTGTTCAAACTTTAATTTAGGGTCCTGAGAGACTGGAACCCTTCTCTTTTTAAAATGAGAATTAATTTCATTTCAAATATTAGCTTTGTTATATTTCAGATATTTTTTCACACTAGTTGGAAGAAAATAATTTGTTCCAACAAGTCTTAATGACTGTATGTTTTGCTTTTTTTCCTTTACTATACATTTTGATAGCAAACTTTTTTTTTTTTTTAGGAAAGAAAAAACATTTTATGAAGGCATATTTAAAAACATCTATCTCCTGATTTTAAGACATACTAGAAATTAGGCTTGCTTTTGAATTTATTTTATGCAAAGTACAACTATTTTGAATGATGTTTGTTGTTACATGAAAACATTGTCATGGTGTGTAGGGTGAGAGAGAAGTTTTTTTGTTGTTTTTTTTTTCTTTTTTTAAACACATAATGCAAATGGAAAAAGTTGTTCATTAACACTCATGCTGTATTTTACTGTGACAGAAGGACAGAAGTGTGTACCACAGGGAAAGATGAGGGACATAAGGCTAAGAAAATCCATTCAATTTTCTGCAAAATGAATTGGCAAGTGAACACCATTAGGCCAAAGTAAGGAGCTCTATATCCCTTGGTCTTTTATCAACAAATCATGTTCCCTGAAATGGTCTTTTCAATTTAAAGTATGCAAGGAAAGCTACTAGTGCTATTACGATCCATTTCCATTGGATGATGAAAGTAGTAACATAAAAGCAAGTGTCAGCTGAAGTATTTTGAGTTTCAAAGTAAAAGGTAAAAACTGTTGAATGGAAACCTATCAAAACATTTTCTTCTGACATCCTCTTGGTAATTATCAGGACTGATATGAACCCTGTTAAACAGCCACTGGTGTCTGCTAGAAAAGCAGAGAATGGAGTCCCTTCCCACCACCAGTGTAAATGTAAGTGTCTTAGGGAAAGACAACCAAGATGAAGAAGTTCTTTGGTTACAACCGAGCACAAACAGATGTATAGAGAAACATTATTTATACTGCAAGTAAGTTTTGCTTACCACTTTACATTTTTAGCAGCATTTTTCTTTCTCCAATTTTAATTTGGCATTTGGTGCAGGTTGATTTTATTTTTAAGATAACAGAAAGCTTTATCGTGCTTTACTCACCTTTTAAAAAAAGCCGTCTTCATCTCTAGCACCATTCTCACACACTGTTCCCACTTCACAGCTGCAAGAAGATGGAAAGAAGTCAACACAGTCCAAAGACTGGGCTTCTCTGCAGAGGCACAACCCAAACACACATAGCACCTGGGCATAATCTCAAATTCACTCTGTCTGAAGAACTGGGTGAAAACAAGGCCAAGTTTGCTACAGCTGCAACCACAAGCAGCTCTCTGGATGTCACCTTATTCTATCTCTATGACAGCCTTTTTGTTCCCAATAAAAGCCAAGTTACTGCCAATAACCTGGGTGGAAAGATGACGGGCATAGGGAGGCTGACGCTCTCTTTGATGACACGACCCACTAGTGTATTGCACCAAGTTCAGTAAAATGCTAAGAAACTTAAAACCAAAGTGGTGTACGATATCTAAACATTCTCTGGTATGAGATTCACTAAACGTGAATGTTGTGTATGTGAACAAAGAGAGAGAGACTGGAAGAAAAGGAACAAAGCTGGGGTTAGTTGAGGGGAAATTCTGGAATTACCTGGGCAGAAAAGCTGAGTCTGAGAACAGAGGAATGGAAAACCAAGGAAAGAGGCTACAACCTGAGACTACACAAGGAGACTGGGCTGGAGATCAGGGTTGGGATACAGTCAACAAAGAGACAGACAATACCTGGATCCTGGGACTGTTAGCAGAGCTCAGGCAGGGACAGGCTGCATGGATGAAAGAGCCCAGGGGTGAGTAAATGAGAAGGAGAGGGAGAGCACAAAGAACAAGGGCAGGGAGAGACCCGGGACGAAGATGACTTTGACAGAGGGGGACAAAGCAGGTTTCTGAGGAGTGGATGAAAGTGTTGGTGCCCAGTGGGTCATATTCCCTTCCAGAGATGGGAAATAAGGGAAAATACAGCTACTGGGGACAGAGGTGTGTGTAACAGAGCAAACAGCCCCAGGCTTGCTGAGGAAACGTGAGTGCAAATAAAATAAAGTATGATTAGAGCTCACCAGCTCTGAGCAAGACATTGTTTCAAAAACATCATTTGATTTCTTTTTCAGGGACCAGAAGGTGCATTTGTTCACCTTGAAACAATCAAAGCACTCTCACAGCAGGGATTTCTTGGTGCCTCCAAAACTGGAGAGCAGCAAAGCTGACACCCCATGGGCTGCCAGGATTCAGCGAGGTGACCTTTCATGGAAACAAAGATATCCCTTGAAACCTGGGGATTTCTCCAAATTTATTTATTTATTTATTTATTTATTTATTTATTTATTTATTTATTTATTTATTTTATAGAACACACTGTCTTGAAAATTTCCAAATGGCTCAAAACAAGAAGGAACTCCTGGTTTTCTGGGTTCTTGACAAAGCTAGTGATTTACACAGAAAAGTAATATTAAGAGATGGTTATGGAAAACAGCCAAAACTTAGAGAATGCCAGAACAAAGATGTGTTGCCACAAGAGCCTGGAAAAAAAAAAAAAAAAAAAAAAAAAAGGACAGAAAGATAGAAAGCCCAAACACAATTAAGCAGTCAGTGGAAAACTTCTGTGTTTTCTTTTCTTTTTTTTTTTTAAACAGCAACTTTTTTTTTTTTTGTAGATATGTTTTTTCTCTTCTGAAGGAGATTGTTTAATGGCCAGCAGTTATGGTCAGTGTTTATATTAGTCAAGTAATGAGAAATTATAGAGCATCACAGACTTATAGCAACAAAGGTTTTTGGATCCTCAGTAGGATTTAGAGGGAAGCAGGATGTGGTAAAGCCCCTTTCCACTCTCAGCATCCTTCTGTCTTTATGTATGCTTGTCAGTTGTGAGGCTTCAATAAGAGTCAGGGCAAATACACCCACAGAGAAAACCTTTTTTCTGTGTATGGTTAATGAACACCGAAAAACTACTTCTCCCTGATCACTTGAAATGGAAACACCTTCACCTTGCAAGGAAGATTTTAAAGGGAAAGGTCTCACAGGAGGAGCAGAGAGTCTCAGCTCAGTGCTACAGAGCCTGAATGATAAATGCATTTCCCTGGGATCCTGAGGTTTTGGGAACCTACAAGAAATCTGTTGAAGGCATTCATCGCTCAAGTTAAACACTGGGAATGGTTTGCATCACAAATCTCATGGGTACACATTAGGTTTGAATACAAAAAGGAAAAAAGAAATTGAGGTTGCTTGCCTCTGTTTCCTTTTTCTGTGAAGACTGAACATTTCCAGTTTTTCTCTTATTTGTTTAGGATCGTGCATTATTTCAATAGTCAGTTTCTGGTCTCAAAAAGCCCAGCAGAAACCACTTGCAAAACCCAAATGCCATGGGACATCGGTACTCTGCAGCAGACAAACATCCCGGCTCATTAAAATGCATTGATGGGAAAAGGAAACCACAGGCAAGAGCAGAGCCCTGGGTCCCTCCCAGGGCAGAAGACAGAAAAACAAAACTACACTTGCAAAACTCCCACAAACATACTGCACAATAAGGTACAACAGTCCTGTGGAAACGAACAGTTGACAGATAGCGATTTGGGATGATTTTCCTGTGAGCAGCCACTGAACCTCAGAGATGGGTGTTCAGTCCCTCGTGCTTGTGGAGATGCAGTGCTCAGGCAGCCGAGAAAAGGGTCCAGGCACCCAGCACTGCCCTGTCAGCATTGGGGGATGCTGCCAGCCCCTAAGCAAAACTGGAGGGGTGAGGGATTTTTTGTTTTTTTTGGTCTTATGCTCTTTTAGTCAATGTCTGGATTCAATGGGACAAGAAGTGAAAGAAATCCTGTCTTTCTAACCATCCTTCATGGTGATTTCATGAAGTTTAAAGGGTAAGTGTTGGTAGTCTCTTAAGTACATCCACGTTAAGATTAACTTCCCACAGTCTTGTTTTCTATGTAAATATTCAGCACCTTTCTTTCTCCAGTTTTGATTCCCTTTCTGGAAAGCTATTGAACCTTTTCACCTTGTTTTATTACACAATTTTATCGAAGCTGGGACATTCACGTGGAAAGCAATCTGAAAAAAAAAAAGGATTTGGGGGTACTGCCAGTGCCCCAGTGGACACTGACAGTTCAAATACACAGGTGATGGCTTTAATGTCTCATTTAGGAATCTGACCTCCACTTCAGGAGCAAGAATCAAAGAACCTTGTTTGTTAGCAGGATTTGGTAGCTCATTACAGGAGCACACAAACACATATCCAGCAGTATGCAGTAGCTTTTGCACATGAAAGCTTAGAGGTAAACAACAGGGGAAAGCTAAGGGCAGGAATAAGACCAGAAGCCCTCACCTCTCGCTGCATATCTCATCTATTCCTTTTACACAAAACAGAAAAGAGATGTGGAGAGTGCCCCCATTTTACCCCTTCCAGCAGTCTAGTTGGTCAGAGCTCGCTCTCCTGAGACATCAAAACACGGGTTGGGATCTGCTGGCGCCTAAGGGAGGTGTTGAACTTTCTGAGTGACCGCTATTTAACAAAATGTAAGATGTGTCTGCTCTTCAGGCTATGACTTGAAAGGAAAAAAAAAAAAAAGAGCTGATGCACTGATGCTTCATAAAATAATCACAATGCAGGGATCGCAGTCCGGGAGGGCAAGGGAGGCAGAGCCCAGAAGTGATGCAGGGTGTTTGTACCTCTCCTCTCCCATGTGGATGCTGGTCCGCACCAGCACGAGCACTAGGTTGGGCTGGGGGAACCTCCTTCCTCTTTCCCCAGTCCCTGCTCCCCATGTTGCACAGGGAAGTGGGGCAGCACCTCTGCCAAAGCCAGGCATGCTGGACCTGACTCCTGGTTTTGACATTACACCCCTACCGTAATACAATATTAACAATGCTTCCCTTCACCGCATGCCTGATAACGAATTGCTCTAATTTCCAAAGTTACTGTGCATTTGTTCTTGTCTCGTGTTCAGGTACAGTAAGTGTCACATCGATGCGCAGCTGTAAAGGAACATTTAAGCACTTTGGAAAGAGGCTACTTACTAGGGAGGGATTTTCTATTCTTGATATTTTGCTAGGATCAGTGTTTAAGACAGCATAGATTGCTTTGTCTGAATCATACATTTCTAATAACTTCAAAACAGGAAACCTATGGAATGTTGAATTCTCATATATTTAGTTTTTTAGTGTACATGGAGACAACTGTTATGTCCTTCCATGTATTTGTAAGTCTGTCAGACTTTCACAGATTAGATAGCATTTCTAGTCTTTGTCCTTCATCTAAGAGTAAGACAAAACAATAAATGAAAGCTGAAAATTAATGATGGAAAAATATTTTCTTGTCTTGAACTGTTAATGCCAAGTCATTGTTTACTATTTTTGATTCCCCCTTTTAAAATCTTACCATTTTTATATCATAGTTTTTGTTATATACCTTTTTCTTCAGACTTTTTTTTTTCCTTTTCTCATGCATGCTTGAGGTAGCCAACTGTTGTAGTTATATGTAGTCACTGATACTCCTGAGAAACACTACATATCCCTGTTTGGACTCTGACCTAACCTGGGCATCATGGGCAATTTTCAGTCTTGAGTTATGGTAGATAAAGAGAAGGGCTTTGCTCTTTGACTCTTTCCAAATAATGCGGCCATGGTGCTGATGACTTCTAGCTTATCAGGGTCAGCAGGAATTTCAAATTCTGCCTGACATATTCTACTGATACTACCATCTTTCAAAGAGAATTGAAATTCAAAGATCATTACAGGTCTTTTGGTATTTACAGCAAAGGAATGTATCATAAATCTGAAGAAGGAACTGGATTTCACCCTCCTCCCTATTCTATTATGATATTGCCTGGGAGCTTATGTTCCAGTGTCTAATGAGAAAGTGGAAATGGGTAAGGAGAGAATACTAATCTGAAGATAGGGCACGTAAGAATAAACCAAAGACCTTGCAGAATTTATTTTGAGTACAAAGACCTCTGATGCAGCAGGTCTAGATACTAGTTGCCAAAGAGAAACAGGTAACATACACAGGACAATTTTTAACAGAGTCTCCATTTGATAACATGACAAAAATCCAGTTTAAATGTAACTTCTGAATTTCATGTCATTTAAATTTATCCAGTTCCTATGAGATAGAAAGATTTTAAGGTAATTTTATCAGCAGTAGCTTACCTCCAATAGCAATACTGCGTCTAGATAATACATTTTATTCATATTCTATAAAAGTTATGTGGTAGATGGGGAAAAATAGTGATGAGTTGGTTTATACTGAGTTGGTTTATACTGAATGTGAAGCACAATTAGAACCAGCAGTCAATATTATCACTGGGCTTCTTTGTTCTGGGATGGATTTCCTCAAAGGATGTTGTTACATTTTTTAGTATTTTTTGCAGGTTCTACAAAAACTTATTGGAATAGTAGGTGCCTATTTACCATATTTGTTCTTGAAATGTAAATAAATGTGCCACATCATCATCCCTACACAGGTTTTACTAGAATTAATTCTGTATTAACCTTTTATTTCTTTGAAATAACTTTTTATTTTTTTTATATACTATAGAGGCAAAAAGGTGGGTGTGAAAACCAACTACAGAAATTTGCAGCAGCCTATGGCAGATATAATGCACCTGAATTAAATTTATTTGTTTCAGTGGAAATTCTAAGTTCATTATTGTTCAGGAAGTTTCTAGCAATATAGTGACATTTTTAGAAATCAAACTCTCTCAGAAAGTTTGTTTATACTTCTTTTTTATTTAAAAAAAAATCATAATTCTTGATTTTTTTCTTTGTCAAACAAAAACTGATTTTTGTCTTTTGTGAACAAGGAAAATCAAACGGATGCAATGTTCATTGTTTTTGGCAGAGCATTTCAAAATTCAAGGCAAAAAGTAATTGAAATAGAAGAATATTCCATAGACTGCAAATTATGGATAGACAATTTTCTAGCTAGTTCCAGTACATAGTTTCAATAGTTCCTCAGTTACAAGTCTTTTAAAGGTATTTTACATATTTAGCATGCTGAGCTTCAGTTACCTGGTTTATTTTCAGAAATGTTAGCAATGGTTCACAGGCTCCCCAAACACCTACTTTTTTAAAAAATAGGCTCAGTTTCTGCATCCCACTCCTTTAAGCTCCTTCTGAGCTGGCTGATTACTGTAATAACTTGGCCTCATGTTATGGCAAATTTGCCCTCGGGTTAGCCCTATTAAATTACAATTTCAGAAGCTGTGTTACACAAAAGCTTACAACAAACATGGGGAAGGTCTAGTATTAGATTGAGTCATCAACTAAACAATTTATTTAGAATGTGAATAGGTGTAGCTCAACAGCACTTTATGTATTTTAGGCTTTTTTCTTTTTTTTTTTTTTTTTTTTTTAAATCTGCCAAAGAACACTAGAATGTAATAAAAGGAATGTCAGAAATAGTGTTCTTATCCCCCAGAAGCCTCATCAGTTATTTATACATCAATTGCTGCTATTTTTGTGGGGTTTATTACTTTTTAAAAGTGTCTCCTAGAGATGTCACCCAAGTCTGCAGCTCTGTTATGCTTGGACCTGCGGAGTTAGATAAATAAAGCCTTAGCCCCAGGTTGACCTGACAGGGAGAGGAACAGCTATTTTCTACATGTGAAGTGGTAATACATATTTATATAAGTATGGGACTCCAGCATTTGCATTTTAGGGCCTGTTCATCTGCAAGTTTGTCACTATTTACATTTGATCTTCCAAGAATGGCTTGCTATTAAATGCCACACCATTTCACCCATAACTTATTTTATGAGCACCTTAGAACATGAGAAGAAAACCAAGTATCTTTTAGTTGTATAGCAAATCAGAATCTCTCTTGAATGTTCAGCCCAGGAGTGAACAGAAAATAATGCAAGACTTGGACTTACTAGTCTGTGTTAAAGCTATATGAATGGTATTTGAAAATGTGGAGGAAGTAAAGAATGATGGAAATAAAAAATATGGACCTAGAGATTCAGTCTGCAGATCAGTGTTATGCAATAAGCCCAAACTTATCTAGTTAGCCACTTAATTAAATGAATGAAGTACTAAAATGAACTTCCTGCTGTAATGGATTTGGTAATAGTTGCATCTGAACGATTTATTTTCACTGTTTCAGGTTTTTATGCAGTTGATTGATTACTAAATTCAGTCTTGTAGTTTAATAGTAAATATCTGTAGTGGCCCACATGATTTAATGACCAAAGAATTCAGCTTTAATTTACTATGAGGCCAAAAGAGCCAGAAAAAAATCGTGTTTCAATTGCTGGCAGTTGTTATTGCTGTATTTTATAAATTCAGGGGCTAGCATACATATAGGAGACCTAGTCATATCACTAGCATTCTAGCACAAACTAGTAGTTAGCCAAAAATACAGTTTTGGTTAAATTAGCTCTGTCCTACTTTTCTACTTATTTGTAAGTACATGGGTAGTACCACCTAAAATCACAGTAGCATTTGACAGCAAGAACTGCTCCACTGGGAGTAAAGATCCCTCCCTCCATGACTGCTATTTTTGCTAGCAATGTCTAAGTATTTCTTATGACTGTTTCAGGAATATTCATCCAGCAATATATCATACTTGCTTATGTCCTACATTGTTTGCCTTCCTCTGGAACTGTAAGCAGTTTTTGAAAGGTGGAACTCAGAAGAACATTTGTGTTGGTAAAACTTTTTCAGTGAGTGTTAAGTACAGTAATGGAGTCATTCAATTGAACTAGGGAAAAAAAAAAAGAAATAGAAAAAAAAAAAGGAAAGAAATTCACACTAATGTTTTAGGCTATTTTGTGGAAATGTTATGACATTTTAAAAATAAATTCTCATTCAACATCCTAGAAAAAAATAAATCTGCAGAGAAAGTAACCAAGAAAAAAAAAAAAGAGAGAGAGAGAGAGAGAGTTTTCAGAATATGTCTTCCCCTGTTGCTTGCAAAAGCAAAGTAGAAAAGTAAGAGTTAAAATAAGAAAGAGGGGACAGCAACTATATGGCATTTTTTGTTCACATACAAAACTTAATTTTACATGGTCTGTTGCCACAGAAAATGAATTATTAGAGAACTATTTATCACTGGAGGAAATCTTTGGCAAAATTAGGATGTATAAATTGTATCAAAATACAGTAGCTTACTCTACTAGATCCACTTCAAGAAAATAACGTAGCAGTCTGATGCTGCCAATATTTTTTGATCCCCAGAGAAAATAAAATTATATCAGTGCTCCTTCACCCACTGGTCTAGTTTTGGAAACTGCACTTTCTAATTGATTACAAACATTAAGCAGAAAATGCATGAGAGGCATTTGAAAGCAGAAAAGGCATCAAAATATTTTAATCATTTACATGTTAGAGTTGAAGATGAATGGGTAAACTGTGACAAGTCAAAACACCCCAAAATCTGGAAAGATATAGAAAAAGAGGAAAAAACTGGTCCAGGGGTTAAAATACTGATCTGTTACTCTGTTCTCAGCTCTGCCACTGGCTCCTTGTTTGACCTTTAGCAAGCAGGCTTGTCATCCACTTTCCTGGGTGCTAGACCAGCTCTTTAATGCCTCAGCTCTCCCTCCATAAAAGAAGGATAATAATGCCCTGGAGAGCAATTGTGATGATAAATTGTGAGAGGCTTAGACACTGTGGTGATAAGCACCATACAAAAACAAACCACAGCAACATAAAACTTGGAGTGTCACTCACTGTGCTGCTAGGAGGTATTATTCAAAGTGACATTTTCATATTATTTATTATAAAGAAGGGAAAATTTTACTTCTCTTTTCAATTAGCAGCAGAGCAGATGAGATAAGAGAGAGAGGAGTAAACACTGAGTGATGCCATGCCATGCTAAGACTCGTATTTACACTTCTCCCTCTGGCAGCCCACTTGAAGTCCCAAGAAAGCAGAGATGGAGCTGGTGACGCATGGACTGCAGAAAAGACACTTTGAAGGGACTTGGCACACTGTTATTCATGTCCTAAGCCAATTCCTTTTTATACAAAAGAAGTGAAATTACGTGCTTCTTAACAAATAGATCTGTGGAACTGCTTGCCAAAGGATGCTGTGTTAAAATTTATGTGGGTACAAGGGTGGAGAAAGAGATGAAAGAGAAACCCAAAGAAAACATAGAAAACACTAGATGTCATAGAGTTAAAAATAGTGGCTAGCTGGGAAGGGATGATACCTGTTTGCCCAGTTGTTGTTTTTCACTTGGCACTGACTTACGATACCACTGGGGACAGCACACTGACTTTAAAAGACCCTCGGATGGACCCACTCAAGCCTTTCTTAAGGCATTTTGAAATAAACATGCCAGGACACACAAACTTTCTTGTTGCCAAGACCTAACTCACACCTGGCTCCAAGGGGAGCGTGCAAGGTGGTACGTCTTCACACCACATGCTGAGGCTGCGTTAGGAGCAGCACTGCCAAGGCCAGTAGCTTCAGCAGAGACCTTCCTCCATGTTAAAGGGGGAGCTTCTCTTTCTCCTCTATTACAAGCAGCCCACATTTCTCAAGTTGTCCTTTTTTCAGAAATAAGGACCCCAATTATTTTTTTTTTCCACATCAACAGGAAGGTGAGCCTTTATTTTGGAACAAGTATGATTATCTGCTGAGGAACATTTCCTTGTCACAGAGGAAAAAGCTGCCATGCTAAATCAGAACAACTGCATGTCTCACGAGGTACATCTTGAGTTGTGTTTCTCCAGGGTATCAGATTAACCTCTGGAGAGAGGATAACAAATATATGACCTAAAACCACTCTCGGTACTTACTAAGTAAATGACTGATGCTGCTGTCAGCTCACAAATGGAGGAATAGTAAGGAACTACAGGAAAAAGATGTATAGCCATCAGAAACTCAAGCTCTCGCAGTTCCCTGTGTGTGTTCACTCATGCATTAGCATTGTTCAGCGTCCCCTATATATGGGCCTCCACTCACAGAAAAAGCAGCACCTTTGGTTTGAAACGTGCTTCAGCTCTAAGACAAACACTTTAATAGAATGTATTTGCTACCGGTACAAGATACAGAGTGCAGTTTAATTACACAGCCTGTGATAGTGGATTTTTCTCTTTTAATTTCATTAGAGTGCAATAATGCTAATCCATGCCCTGACCTGCTGGTGTGTTTAGAAAAGCTATCGGTCTTATGCCACTGGTATAAGTCTGAGGCACTGGTGCGTGCAAGGGCAGGACAGGGTTTGGACATGGCAGAGCCTCCAGGGGGCAAGGCCACCTGTGTCACCAAGAGGAGCTCCACAGCATGGCAGCTTCTTCACACAAAGGCTGGGCTGGAGCTCAGCCTCTCACTGGTGGCCAGGGCTTCGGTGCAGGATGTGCAAAGGGCTGTGAATCTCCTCTGCTCTGTGTCCAGAGAAAGGATGCAAGATTTACCTGGTCTATAACAGCTAGGTGCCGGTGTGATATCTGCATCACAGCAAATTAAACCAGCATTAAAAAAAAAAAAAAAAAAAGATGACCACTAATGCTAGAGCAGGGAGCTATGGTACAGCTCAGACTCACAGTAAATGTTATTTGGTTGGTTTGGTTTTGGTTTTGATTTTGTTTTGTTTGTTGTTGCTGTTATTTGTTTTGTTTTGTTTTCTTTCATGGGGCTCCATTGATTATTTTATTCCAGAGGACCTCTTTGTGATGTCAGCTGGCATGGACTGCACAATGTTTTGTAAAGTTGTAAATAAATAAATTGCCCCCTAGTTTGCACATGTTGACAAACACAGCATCTCTCACTTCTGTCTCTGCACACACACATTCTGAGTCTACTGAAACACTTGAGAAGTGTTAAAAAACAGGCCTGCAGACCTTTCTTTCACATTGCATTTATTCTACATTTTCTCAAGGCAAAAACAAGCACAATTTCTCTACCAGCTGGGGTACGCTGTGTTAATTTTGATAGAGTAAATAGATGCAGACAGACAAAGCTGTAAACATGTACAAGAGCTATCCAAGGTTCAGGGATATGACTACAGACACCCTAGTATGAGCACCATAGCAACAACCTCTATTACAGCTTTTTAACCTTATCTTAAAGATATAAAGAAGGAGAGGAAAATGGTTAAGGCATTTGAAATGTGAAAGACGAAGTGAAATTCAATTAAACACCATGGTTTACCTCTTTCTCTTCAGCTGTAGAGAGGAATTCTTTTAGACATACGTTTATTTTTCAGTCTTTTTAATGACATTAAAGTATTTAACTGTCTCTTTGGGGAAAAGAGAGGACCCAGGATTGTTGCTGCTCCTTGAGCCTGATTCTGATTCTTCAAAGACAAAATGAGAGAGGACAGAAGAGCAGAGAGGCTTGTTTAGATCTGGTACGTCTCAGACTGGTGGAGCATTACAGAGAGATGCATTCACTGCCTCTCATTGTGCTGTTGCTAAAGATACCTATTTTTTAATTTTTTTTTTCTTCTCCCCTTTCTTTTTTTTGAATTTTTCCCTTTCCTTTCCTTTCCTTTCCTTTCCTTTCCTTTCCTTTCCTTTCCTTTCCTTTCCTTTCCTTTCCTTTCCTTTCCTTTCCTTTCCTTTCTTTCCTTTCCTTTCCTTTCCTTTCCTTTCCTTTCCTTTCCTTTCCTTTCCTTTCCTTTCCTTTCCTTTCCTTTCCTTTCCTTTCCTTCCCTTCCCTTCCCTTCCTTTCCTTTCCTTTCCTTTCCTTTCCTTCCCTTTCCTTCCCTTTCCTTCCCTTTCCTTCCTTCCTCCCTCCTTCCCTCGCTCCCTCGCTCCCTCTCTTTCTTTTACTTTTCTTACCTCTTTTTCCCTAGCAGAATCCAAAAGGCAATGGATGCTCCACCCCAGGAACAGCATGGGGAAGGCATGGAGGAGACAGAACCCTGCAGGAGCCCAGGACAAAGGTGGTGGCAGGCCCAGCCTCAGCTGCCCTTTCCCTGTTTCCATCCTCGTGGAGGATCAGAGCAATGATGGACCCATGGTAGCACAGTGAGGGTCCCCAAAACACCCCAGAGATGATCTGGCTCCTGTCAGCCCACTGGCCTTGTTTCTCCTTTGGGTACCAAAGGCAGCCCCAGGCTGAGACGTGACAGGAAGGGCCTAAGTCCCTGCCGGCCCCTGGTGCCAGCAGGTGAGCCCTGCCCATAGCAGGGATAGCAAGGGGGCACATTCCTAGCCCAAGCACTTGAGGTTCGAGCCGAGTGTTCCTTATGTGAACTTTGTGGAAACAAATTGAAATTTTCTTCAAGAAAAAGCAACCAGAATAGCTATTTTCCAATCAGCTACAATCAACAGTTATGATTATAGTAATTTAAATATCATTATTTCATGTTATTAATAGCACCAGCATTCAGACAAAAACATGAAGTGACTAATCTGAGACAACGTAAATGATAAGCATGAACTCGAGTTCTCCCAGTTCAAGTGCTCACACTGCCATGCCAGGAAAAATGCATGCATTTGAAAACTGCCACCTGAAACTGCCTCAGGAGCGCTGCACCCACACACAGCCTTTTACAGCTTTTATACTCCCTGCGCGCTGACTGCAGCCCTTCCTGATGGCTCCATCCTTACTTGTGAATTTTAGATCTGACTCCATATCCATTTAACCTCTTGACAACCTGAACAGATTTCTATCCAAGGTAGAAAAGAAAGAAACTCGCATCCTATCTGTATCTTTCTCCACACATTTCCCTGAAATAGTACTGGTGGAATAGGCTTGATAGCCCTTCATGGCACACTAACTTTTTTGTAATCAACTCTTTCTTTCTTTCTTTCCTTCTTTCTTTCTTTCCTTCCTTCTTTCCTTTCTCTTTCTCTCTCTCTCTCTCTTTCTCTTTCTCTCTTTCTTTCTCTCTCTCTCTCTTTCCTTCTTCCTTTCTTTCTTTGATTAGTTTTAGCTTCACAATGGCATAGAAACTAAACCACTTCTGAACACATTTTATTCTCAAGGAATAACTGAAATAATGTCAGCAATAGAGATAGGATTTTTAATAACCAGCATGCATCACGTGAAGATAAAGAGTTCCAGTTCTTCATTTAAATTGTTTTCCTCACTTAAAAAGGGGAAGAAAGGGCATGCTCAATTGTACTTCTCTCATTGCCTTGTTTTTCCCATCTGCTCTCACTGGCCTTCGTGCTCAGGGCACTTGCAAAAATGCCAGCTGTTCTCCACTCTTTGGGAAGGGATGGCATCACCTACTCATAACTGAGGCTCATGGAATAAGAAGTGCCACCTGACAGCACTTGCTGAAAAGTCCACTCTCTTTCCTTGAATCTATTTATTCTGTGCTTCATTTCTCCCTCTGTTAAATGGCAGTAGAAATGCTTCTTTACCGTGTTTATTCAAAACAAATACTGGAAGAATGGAAGTAAGGTGAAGTCCGTATTGCTTAAACACAAAGAACTGCTTTTTAAATGAAAAAAAAAATCAGGCAAAGTGATTAAAAGGGATGCAAATTATGCTTTGATGTATGGGCCCAAAATGTGTGGCATCAGAATGGTAATTGTCAATCCACCTGCAATTCCCTACACCCTGCAAGACTGCTTTGTATTACCAGACAGTCCACATGCATAGTTAGAATTACTCAGTTCAACTGAATCAAGTGCCAATGGAAGGATAAACAAGGATGAATAGAGAGAAATGGATTTCAGGCCTAAGAATTTGTTTCCAGTTACAACACAGAAATCATGCACAGATGTATTTATTTCTTCTGTTTATATGTTTATGCTAAACCAAAAAGAGAAAATTAAAGGGAGAAAAAGAAAAAGAAAAAAAAAAAAAACAAAAAAAACAGAAGAGAGCAAAAACACATGAATCATCAAGAGAGCTTCAAGGGGTACCAATTAGGATGCATCTGTTAACATCAATGGATCTGTGCTCAAGATCTGGCTGTAAGTGCAATTTTCACAGATGTGTAATATAACAGTACTGTTTCATAAAGGACATATGCATACTTTGCTTGCTGGTTATTTAATTCAAGCCTCAGGAAGAACTGGGGAAAGAAAAACACCATACAATTTCCTCTTGGGACTGATGGAAAGATACCCACAGATATGACCAACACTCTAAATTTCTGTAACACAACTGGATGGCACGTGAGTAACTACTTGCACTTCAGACCACCGCCGCAGCAGTTCCCGGACACGATGGCATCGTCTTCGACAAAAAGACCTGGCGGATTTCTATGTCAGCAGCACGGCAGTACACTCCCAGGCAGCCTTTTAGGCTCTTTAGATATTAGCTGTCACAAAAGGAGTCTAAAGATTTGTTGCTGTTCATCTTGATTAACACAATCTGCAGCGATGAAACCAGCACTCGTGCCCACAGCACATCTTCCCTTCAGGTTGCACAAAGGGTCCGGAACGAGGCAAACACTGAGGCTGGATGAATCTAATAGTTCTCCATCAACTAATTTGGGGTGGCGGTTTTAATCTCTCAAATTAAGACATTTGAGTGATTGATTTTCAGACTTTAGACAAGTATATATGGGATTTTAGAGAATTCAGACAGTGTAGAGGCTAACTCTATAGCAGTATCATGAACCAGCTGCGCAGTGGGAATACCTCTGCTTTCAAGCTTACGTTGCCCCCATTCATACAAGCAGTGCAACGCTCTAAAGTTGTATCTCTGCAAAAATTCTAGGGCTCTTTTTTAAGCATTTGACTGTTTCCTGAAGATGAAACACTAAAACATCTTTTACAAAAACACTCTTACCTTGTAAAGACCTGGTGGCTCACCAGGAAGGCATCGGAAGGAAAAAATAAACATAACAAGCAAAACAAAACAAAAAAAAAGACATACAAAAAAGCTTGTGTGTAAAGCATAGCTTGATTCCTGTAGTATGTGTCATTACCAATAAGCATTTAGGTAACTGGAAAATAAAATTTCAAGGCTTATAAATTTTAGGTGCTTTTAGAGTTAGACTGTAGTGGAGGAAAATTCACTGAATATCACATTTTGGGTGCTGAATATTTAAATACATACTCTTAGTACTAATACAAGGTCCCAAGATCATGGATTTAGCCCAATATGACTGGTTTAAAATGACCGGTTTAAAATGACCAACTCTTCCAACTCTTTTATCCAAGTATTTTGTAGCATGTTTTGTGTCTATTAAAAAAGGCTTATTTTCATAAATTAAAGGAAAAGGGAAAATAAGATTTTCAGCCATTTAAAAGGATTAAGCAAAAGAAGAGCAAGGAAGCGGAAACAAATCAGACTAAATGTTTTTATTTCCAATTTTGTTTAATATGTGCTACACAAGTTTGTTTTGAAAATGAAAACCATTCTTTCATTAAAAATATTGACCAGCTGTAATCATGTATTTGTTTGAAATTGTTCCCATGGCAACTGCAGCCAGAAGCTGAAAAGAGCTTTTGGTTTTGTTTGAAGAAAGACTTAAACCCTGAAAAGCTCCTCTGCTTTGCCCAGTTACTAGTTAGTCTCATAAAATACAGTTCTGCCCTCCAACCATGATTTCTTGCATTCAATATCTTTTCTAAGAGGAGGTTCTAAGAGCCACACTGAAAGTGTATAGAAGAGCCCAAGAGAAGGATAAATAGATTTTTATCTGAATATTTTTTTCCTACTCAGTGGCATAAAGTCAAATTTCCCAATTCTTCCTCTTTTGTACTCTCTGTAACAAAGCAGTAAGAGACTCAAAGCACACCTTATATTGCCTGTTGAAGGTGTTACATGAAACATCCTACAGGAGTGCCTGCACCTGCCTCTCAGCTATGGGGAGAGCCACGACATTTAGCTTCGATTAGACACTGTGACATTTAGATGGTCAAAATAAAGCAAAATAAATTGTGGCGTATACCTTGTGTACAGAGCACGCTCTGACAGCCAGAACATATTAGCAGGAGTTTGTGCCACACTGCATTACTCTCTGTTCTGACACTCGATTACAGTGTACATGGGGTTGTATTAACCAAATCCTGACATCTTTATTTAGGTAAATAATGCTGTTGCATTTAAGGAGCTATTCACTTGCATAAGTACTGGAGGAGCCAGGAAGCTGCATGGTCATTTCTGCAGGGCTTTTTTCTCCCCAGGATTTACAGAGCTCTTCGTCACATTTTCCTTATCACATCTTCTTGGCAAATACTATTTCCACATGCCAGAATTAGAGTGCTCTCTTTCTCAATACACTCCGATTAGGAAGAAAACCTCTCAAAAACACACACAATGGCAGCACTACAACTATTCTCAGAATAAAGTCATTTCATAATCTCATTTCCCTCATTCCACAGTATAGGCCTGGTATCAAAAATTCACTTCACTCTTGACAGCAACATGCATGATGCTTTTGAAGATCTTTATCAGCAGATGCTGCATGGAGTATTACAGCTTCCTGCTTTGCATCAAGCACGTACCAAAGTAAATTTGCTAAACCCATGGCTTTGCTGTACCCAGTTTGGAGGAGACAGACGGCGCCTGAAATTGCTCTCCTGTTGCACTGCTATTCATGAGTCAATTCTCCTGAGAGACCACGTTGCATATTCAGCAGTTGTCTGAGAGCTGCCTTATCCTGGTGCTGGTGATTTTTCAGTCCCTGTTTTATTCACAAATGAAATGCAGTGCACTGGGGGCTCTGTTCCCCAATCTTTATTCAGTCACCTCTGGGAGGCTTCCTGCTTTAACTCCCTCACAACAGAAAAGCAAATCCAGATGAAAGGAACTGACAAGAAAGCCTGGAGCTCTCCCCAGGTTGTGTGCTCCCAGCTTATCTAACAAATTGTCACGTTTCAGTGCAACAAGGCAGACAGGATGGTACGCGAGAAGCTGACCTCTAAGGAATCACTTTATCCCTGGTGCTTCATAGGGGTGTTGAGCAGAGATAGAAGAAAAGCGATCAGATAACTCATCAGATAAACTGGTGCTCTCACTGGAAGCAGAATGATTATCTGGGCTTGGTGGCTGAAGATATGGACCCAACGACATAGGCAGTTCCTTAAGTGATAGTGCAATTAGGACCACAGGCAAAAGAGATTATAAAGCAAGCCTATAATTCTATATTTAAACTTCCTAGCAAACTTCATAAAAATATAAAAATAAAATAAAAAGCGACCCCCAAGGATTCTCTTCCTAAACTGGGACCACAAAGGGTTTCTAGGACACTGCTGCCAGCACTAGCTGTTGCACAGAGCCACTCTTCGTACCGGGAGCATCCCACAATTTCAGCTCTGCAGTGGCCTGGAGCTGTGTGAGACCAGCACAGTACTGTTCCTGCTGACAGGTTTTATCTGCACAACCAGCTCTTCACCACCGGCACTGACAGAGCCTAATGCATCTGGGTTTCCTTCTGCAACGCACCGATCTTGCGTAGGTGCAACCCGCAACCTCATTTATCCTGGTATCACTGCAACCACAAACAAAGACTATATTCCTTCAAAAGAAAATTAGGTTAACAGCATGCTGACTTCTGCAAATAAACAAATGTACCTTACACAAATAAGGTCAAAAGTCAATGAACAGAATTGTGAATTTAACATTTATGTACATGGAAATAGCTAGATGCAGCTTATCCTCTTCTTTACTGGCAAAGAGTTGCAGTCTTGTTCTTGTGCTAAGGCTCATTCCTATCTGTAAGGCTGCACAAATTGTACTGAGGGATTCTGTGGTAAACATGGTACCATTTTTGTATAGTTTTTTCTAAAACTTCTTATTTTTTTAAATGCAGCACAGCTTTTAAGTGAATGTATTTAAAAGCAAAACACTTTTCAGCCCTTCCACCCTTCAGAATCCCATGATTTGGCTTATGTGGAACAATCCTTGCAACAAAACAGAGCATCATGTACCCTCCTCTCTAGAAGTTCTCTGTCTGCAGGCATGAGCTGAAGATGTGACTTCAGGTCTTGGGTTACTCCTGATTTCCTTTCTATTTCACTGTGACTGCTAACAACTGTAGCTTCTTGTACTGAAATTTGTAAAACATCCCATTTCTTTTTACTGATCATCTGGAAAATGAAATAGAGAGCATTCTTACTAAATGTGTGAACAGTACTTAAGTGGGAAGGGCAGCAAGCACACTGAAGGAAAAGATCACACACAGTGACGAAATGGAGACATGGTTAGCATAGGTAGTCTGTTGTACAGAAGCTATAAAGAAAATACTGTACTTCATTTACATGAAGTGGATGAGCTGTATCAGTATGGGAGACAATTCTGAACACCTCAAATTTCCTGCATTTTTATATGGCTGGCAGGACTGAGCATTAGCTGGGCAGGAGCATAAGAGGGCCCTGGGTGATACTCGTCTCAGAAGGAAAACCAGTGTGCATCAAGACAGGCTTGGCCCTATCAGCCCTCCAGTTAACCATGAAGCTCCTCACTGTTCGTCAAACCACTTTGTAACCATCCAACCACATGGAAAATAAATAAATTAAAAATTTATACGTAGGTATTCATTTGGGTTTAAAACAGTCATGGAGCATCACATGTTCTAAACTATTCATCCTGCCTGGGGGAAAAAACAAACAAACAAACAAACAAACAAAAAAGGATGTTGATTATGAAGGAAACCTATGTTAAAGCACAGACTTGATCTCCCAGCTTTCAGGATGGAGATACAGCTTTTTCTGTGTTCCCCAGTGAAACGCAGACATCAAAGAGACAAATCTTAAGGATTTTTTTGTGTGTGTGTGTGTGTGTGAGAAAAATATATCTTACATTTTTAAAAAAGAACAACTGAAACAACCGTGTTAAAACTGTCATGGATTACTATTCCTTCTCATTTGATAAGCTGAGAAAATGGGAAAATCTATTAATTGCATAGGAGTTGTAAAAGAAAGAAAGATATTGTTTATGGAAGATTGAGATTTTTTTCGTATTAGCAGAACACAAATTTTGTCAAAAATATTGCAAGAAAGAATATTTTAGATAGTCTGAAGATCTGAAAAAATAAACTCTCAAGGACAGCTTCTAATTCCTGATGTGCCCTTTATATTCTCCAAGACAGAACCATGTGAAATGACTACCTTTGAAAGAGGCCACTTTCAAAAATGATGCAACCCTGAATTACTATATATTTCTATAGTGTACAAAGAGGAATGACAACCATACTCCTGTGTAAGTAGTACACAAGCCAATCTGCAGATACAGACACAATGGTAATTTTAGAACAATGAATTACCAGTGATCAACAGCAAATTAAGAAAAAACAACTGGCATACATTACTAGATTTATGTCTAGTAACAGTCAAGCCATAAGCAGAATGAAAATATACTGGGAAAATATACTTTTACCCCAATTAGCACAGACATTGCCCATCTATCCACTCAAAATATTTTGTAAAGGCCTTTCAATGCATACTTTTTATGAAGTAACTTTTTCTCTTCCTGAAACACTCTGCATATGAGTATTTTTGTTCAGTTGAACAACTACAAAACCACTCAGATTTTTTTAAAAAGATGTCATTCTCAAATGCATAAAATCAAGGGCTAAAGCCTAACACCAATGCTCAAACTTATCCAAGTTCTGACCTCAGATTCTGAGTGCTAATTTGGCTGGGAATGGTACTTGCCACTTTCAGGTTTTAATTTATTTCCTTACTTAGTCATCTTCCTTCAAACAAAAGTGTTTGAAAGTACAAAATCTCTTTTCTGAAGGTAGGTCTCTGGCATGATTAAGAACAAGCTCCAAAGAAGTTGGCTTTTTCCAATTATAATTGAATTTCCTGCATGTATAGCCAACTAAGCTATGTTGTGCTAAAACCAAATGCCTATCTCCTGCTCTCCAGAGGAATGCTTGAACATCGGGAAAAACAAACTGCTTTCAGTTGATGTGGCTTTCAGGCTTCTTGACACAGCTGAGGTGGAAAAAATAATTAGGGTAAAAAAATAATACACGAGAAAGCACAGACTGTCCAAGTACAGAGATGGACATTATCAGTTTGCACTAAATAACCCATTTATATTACAGCTTGTCTGCAACACAAAGGCAAGCAGTGAGCACACCGTGAAGTCTTTCACAAGCATTGAGTCCGACCTTCCCTATCTTGTTCCCTGTGAACCAGAAGAAAATGAATAGAAAGAAAGCTCTGCAGACCTGAGCTGCTGGCCTTGCCAGCCATTTTGCAGAAGGGGAACTGGGCGGACAAGCCGCAAGGGCTGGATCCCACCAGGAGCACTCTGCTGGCAGGATCACGTTTATCACTTTCACCATATTGCCTGACCAGTACACATGTTCATACGAACTCTCATGCAGCACTCAATGACCTGTGACAATAAAACTTCTCCTAAAGTAGCTTTCACAATTCGGTAGGCAAAATCAGAATGCTTGATACTGGGACAGCTATGTCTGCACCAGTCGTATCAGCACAGCAGCAAAAGCTTTCAGCACAGAGCAGAGGAGGAAGTGGGTCAGCTGAATTAGGGGACTTGGCGTTTGGTGCTTTGAAAACCCTGCTCTCAGACTCTCAGGAAGCAAGAGCCATCTATGAAAGGCAGTATAATTACTGGCACTAGGTTGTATTAAGATAGCAGCATAAAAACTTAACATTCCCCAGAAGAAATAAAGGTGTTAAAATAGCAACTGGGTAAATACAAGATAATGAAAGAAAGCAGCATGATTTCCCCAGGTTCAAATAAAGCAGATGAGCATTTTGCAGAATTGACCTTATTAAAGAGACATTGTCACTTTAGAAGTTAATCTGAAAACAAAATTATGATAGCCATGAGTGAAGATAAAGATATCTATTAAATACAACGATTATTTCCACAAAAATGTTAATCTTTTCACTTCCATTTTTACATTTTTCTCATTGCAGAAGTGCCAAGTCCATGTAGGTATTTTCACTTTCTTTTACAGTTGATTCAATTTTTGACATAATGTTGATGTTTCTACCAGAATATCCAGTCCTTCATTCTTGGTATTAATCATTCTTTATTAGGCTTAGAATGCATACTGTATTTCATAACAAACTAATATATAATAGTGAGGACAGGGAAATGAAATCTCAACTTCGTTGTTTCAAGGAAACATTTTCAGTTCAATCACTGCAGAACACTTTATAGAGAGAACACTTTTCCCTAGGGTGTATTTTTTTTTTTTTTAACAATATCTTTCTTGTTAAAGAAACCTTTAAAAAGACAAACTAAACAACTGAGTAAGGAACATTTCTGGCATGCTAATCCAATATCTGTATCTCTGATACGCCAAGCCAGAAAAAGAGAGAGGAAAATAAACAAGCTTTTAAAATCCTACCTTGTCTAAAGGGCACTCTGCAGGTTGTACACTATTATCTACAATGTGATTTTGTTTCAACCTCTCTTAAGAGACGCAGCAAAGAACTTCATTACTCTAATTAATTACACTTCAGTAAATGCACTCATGAAGAAACTGCAGCATACATGAACACCACTACCATAACAACACCGCAGAAAATGTGATAGATACATACCTCACTGCAAACGGCTGCACAGGTCCAGAAGCCTATGGATACCGAATCTTTTTTAATCTATGGACACTGAGGATCGTGTCAATTTCAAACATTCCAGTAAGTGCCCATTTCATTTTAAAAGGACTGAAGTATTTTAAAATCTTTTCCTTTGAGTCTTTATATGGTGCTAGCACCAGGTTTGTATGATAACGTGGAAAAGCGAATCTCTCTCAGCAAGAGCTCCTCTTAAAGCTTTTCTGGGGCATTTTGTTCCCTACCAGTGCAAACCTTTAATTTACAAACACCACATGGTCCTTCAGGAGGGATCACACTATTAGTGGAAAACCCAGATAATGATAATGCTACAGCAGAGTCCCCATGTCTGCTAAACCTGAGGACTGACCATTTTGCACAACTGATAAGACTCCTGAAAATCCAGAAGTGGGGCCAGTTAGTGAACAGGAATTGCCTCTGGACATGAGAGAGGTGCTGTGCACAGTGGAAGCTAACATTAAGTGCCCAGTGAAGAAAGGATAACAAAGCTACAGTCCAACATAGAGAATTCACTTCTTCAATAAATTATACCATTATTTTTCCTGTGTTGATTAAAGTGTCACTGCCCAACAACTGCTCTTTTTCTTGTTCTTTCCATGTTTTGGCTCCTTGGTCAATGGCCTCAGGTAGAGGGGAGATGACAACCACAATGTGGGTATAATGTCCAGGGTCAGGGACAAGATGAAAAATAATGAACTTCCAGGGGAAAGCAATTAAATGGGGTGTTAATGAGAGGCTCCTTCATTTCCAATACTTTCGATCCAAGTAAAATGCATTATATAACCAGGCAGAAACCAGGAGAGTTGCTAAACAACGGTGGGGTGGTTTTGTGTTTTTGTCTTTTTTTTTTTTGGTTGTTGTTGTTTTCTTTTCTGATTTTTATGTTTTCTTTTCTGATTTTTAATAAGTCCTAATTCTACAGTCAGCACAGTATTAAGCACCAGTATCAGATACTTGAACCCTTTTATTTTTGCTTCATCTGTTTAAAAATAAGAGACTGATAAGACATCCTTTTCTCATGCTAATCTAGTGAGAATGAAGAACAATTTGCCCCATGTGGATAATGTTCAAAATGCTGAAGAATTTGGCTTTATATTAGTTATTTTATTGACAATGACAATTAAATCCAATGGGCTTAATTTGACCAGCTTGTCCAGTATGCACATCTTGGAAGACTTCAACTGTGAAATAAGGATGCTAATACCTATAGTACACACACAGGAATTGCACACACACCAAGGGCCTTCCTCTGTCTTCTGAGTGACTCAAAGATGAATATAAATCAAACATTTATTGAAGTGGGCTGTTACCTCGATAGTACCTATTTTGTAAGGTGAGAGAGATTTTACGGTTAGCACATTTCTTTGAATATGCACTGCATGATATGAAACTGATCCAGATCAGGGTATGACAGTTCCCCACTAGAATAGTTACATTTACTGAGCTGCTTCAGATTTGTGATGAGTGAGAGTTGCAAATTAGCCTTCTGCTATTAGACATGCAGATTATCTGCTGAGGATAATAAATTGATATTGCAATCAATATTCAGATTTTGCATTGTATCAACATCTTATCTGTGAGTAGTGCTGCTGTTTCCCTTTTCATATAGTAACAGCCTAAGGTCTGGGCTTGGGAGAAGTCTTACTTGCATCAGGTGAGGATACTACAGCTTTCAAGTGCTCTTTGCAGCCCTGACTACAGCTCAGCTTTTCCTACTGCTTAGTCTTGCACAGGGGCTGCTGGAGACATGACTTCTGAACCTTTTTCTGAAACACCTGAGCCTCCTCCAGAGGCAGCTCTGACCTGCCTCAAGATAGGGCAGACCCTACCTTAACCTATCCTAGCCTTCAGGAGGACATACAAGATGCCTTAAAACACAGCAAACTCTGAACTCCCACTACCCTGACACGCTCCTTTTTCTGTGAGAGTGATGACTTCTTTCAAGAGACTGAAGAATGCAATCAGAAAATAATTAGGATTATCAGGCTAATTACTGCATAGAACATTTTCTAATGTTAATAGTGGTAAGAAACACTAATTGCTGTTTACTGTGGAATGAATATTTAAACTTGTCAAGTGAAGAGGGAAAAAATGGTTTTTTTTCCACTGGGGATAGATGATAACTGCAGACACACATACAAAGTAACATTTTAATTTTTAAAATGAAATTGGTGTCCTATTAATACAAAGGTATAGAAACTTCATACCTCAAAAACAGCAAAATACACAATCACAGTACCCTCACAGCATTTGAACACAGTTCAAAAAATCCTTTGAAACCAGCTTGAATATTGTGAATTATCAAATACATGCATTCCTTTTAATTTATATTTTCCTATTACAGTTTTTAGGGTTCATATTTATGGACTTCTTTCCATCAACTAGAAGGGTTTGAAAATTAACTCTTTTTTGAAATGTAAAACGATATCCTCATAATTTAGAGAAATTTGGGAATAAGAACTTCAAAAACACCCACATAAAATTACAACAGTTGGCAGCACTGTAATTAAAAAAAAAAAGAAAACTTTTGAACGTATTACATGTCCATTTACAAGTTTCCCTTTTCTACTGATATATATGATGACATTGCTTCAGGAAGAAAAATACTGCAACGGGTTGCAAATATTTAAGACTTAAAACTTAAGTTCTGAACTGAAGCCACATTTCTAGTTCTACTGAAGTAAATTTTTTAAAAAAAGGTAAAAGATGAAACTACTCTGGGTTGAAAGGCCTAGTGCATATGCATACGCTGAAGATCTGGACTATCAGCTACCACTGGAGAACACAGACTGCAGAAGTAACATTCAAAGCTTATTAACAGCACAAGATTAAACTAAATTAGCTAGACTAAGAGAAAATCAGACAACAGAGGACTTGTGGGTCATCTACTTCATCTCTTCATGTCATCTGCTATACCACAGCTTATTACAAGAATACATAAATACGAGAACAGTAAATCAATACCTGCTTTATATAATAAATAACCTTTCTATATAAATTATGAAGAAACAGCTACAGTAAAATCAGTGCAAAGCACTGAAGGAACACTGAGTCCTGTCTGCCAGAACGTGCATCACAAAACACCCATATGTCATCTGTTGCATCATAGAACGAATCACCGAATGGTTTGGGTTGGAAGGGACCTTAAAGATCACTCAGTTCCAACTTCCTGCCATGGGCAGGGACACCTCCCACCAGACCAGGTTGCCCAAAGCCCCATCCAGCCTGGCCCTGAACACCACCTCCAGGGATGGGGCATCCACAGCTTCTCTGGGCAACCCGCTCCAGTGCCTCACTGCCCTCAGAGTAAAGAATTTCTTCCAAATATCTAATCTAAATCCCCCTTTTTTTCAGTTTAAAACCATTACTGTTGTGGTATCACTACACTCCCTAAGAGTCCTTCCCCAGCTTTTCTGTAGGCCCCCTTTAAGTACTGGAAGGCCACTATAAGGTCTCCCTGGAGCCTTCTCTTCTCCAGGCTGAACAACCCCAACTCTCTCAGCCTTTCTTCACAGGAGAGGTGCTTCAGTCCTTTGATCATCTTCATGGCCCTCCTCTGGACTTGTTTTAATACATCCATGTCTTTTTTGTTCTGGGGGACCCAGAGCTGAACACAGTACTCTAGGTGGGGTCTCACAAGAGCAGAGGGGGAGAATCACCTCACTCGATGTACTGGCCATGCTTCTTTTGATGCAACCCAGGATACGGTTGGTTTTTTGGTCTGCAAGCGCACATTGCCAGCTCATGTTGAGCTTCTCATCAACCAACACCTCCAGGTTCATCTCACCAGGGCTGCTCTCAATCCATTCTCCACCCAGCGTGTGTTTGTGCTTAGGGTTGCCCCAGCCCAGATGCAGGACCTTGCACCTGGCCTTGTTGAACTTCTTGAGGTTTGTACAGGCCCACCTCTCAAACCTGTCCAGGTCCCTCTGGATGGTATCCTTTACCTCCAGCATTATGACCGCACAACACAGCGTGGTGTCATGGGCAAACTTGCTGAGAGTGCACTCAATCCCACTGTCCACGTCACCAACAAAGATGTTAAAACAGTGCCTGTCCCAGCACTGACTTGTGAGGAACACTGTTCATTACTGATCTTCAACTGGACATTGAGCCGTTGACCGCAACTCTTTGAGTGTGACCATTCAGCCAATTCCTTGCACACTGAGTGGTCCATCCATCAAAAGATGCATTGATGAGAATTGAAAGATGCACAACGCTCATTGTGAAGTTCGACAACTATTTACAATGTCAGAAAGTTGATATTAAAACAATGCAAGTGTTATCTAAGCTGCATAGCTTCATTCTTCCTAATTGTTAAATAACTTCCTCTTCCCTAATTGATTCTTCAAATGGAAGTCTCCCTCATTAATCCATACTTGCATGTGCAGCTTTTTTGGAATTAAGGAAGTTCTTTTTCTTTTTCCTTGGAGAATTATGAAAAGAAAGTACTGGATCACTCTGCTCACGGAACAAAAATACCTTCTCCCCTGTGTCTAATACTTCTATGGATTCAACGGTTGCAGTGTTCAAGGAAACATATTGACCAGACTGTTCCATAGGAAGATGCGTAGACAAACATCCAAGATGAATGAATGATGCTTCTTCCAGGAGGACAAGTTGCTTCTTCTTTATCAAGCTACATTAATGAGAAAGAAAAAAAAAAAAGAATTAAAAATGAAAACTTGGCAGAAAAACAGCATCACTTTCTGTATCATACCATGACATAGGAGTGGTGACTTTCCTCTGGAAGCTAAAGAAAATAATATTTTAGACAGAAATGTAATTTCTCTTCCAATCCCCAATAATTTGCATAACATTTTACAAGATACAAAACTGCATAAGAAAAGTTAACCTTATAATAAGTAAGGGAAGGTGAGGCAATGTTTATGAAAAATGTGTGAATTTTGTTGGTAAGTACAGAAAAACCTTTTTAGGTATTTAATATTATTATTGCATATTATGTATAAATGTGTTGCATGAGCATAAAAGATTATAACAGTGTCAGAAAAGGCACATTTATGAACTTATTTTCTGACAGATGTAGAAGAAACTTTGGAGATGAAATAGAGTATAAGAAAATAATAATTTTAAAAAATCATGTGTTTCTTCCTCTTTTTTTTTTTCCTTTACCTGTCTTCTCTCCTGTTTAGAGAAGGAATTCTTTCCAAACTTCTGTTTATCAGATCTTCCCTTACTTTGTTCTCCAATGCTTGCCACCTCTCTTGGTTCTTCCTGAAGGAGGAGGAAAGAAAAAATTCCCAGCAGCAAATCCCTAACTACACATACTTTTTCCCCTTTTCTTATTTTAACTACCAAAACCCTAACATTAATGCAATAAATGCAACCAATAAGAGCACACAAGGGTTTTTGCACAAGTTATTTAAATCACATAAGATCACATGGTCCCAAGGACCCTTAGCCATTCCTTGACAACTCACATCCAACAACTAGAGGGTTCAGTGCCACGTATGCTTTTCATAGAATCATATCATAGAATGGTTTGGGTTAGAAGGGACCTTAAAGATCACCCAGTTCCAACCCCCCCTGCCATGGGCAGGGATGCCACCCACCAGACCAGGTTGCTCAGGGCCTCGTCCAACCCGGCCTTGAACACCTCCAGGGATGGGGCATCCATAGCTTCTCTGGGCAACCTGTTCCAGTGCCTCACCAACCTCTGAGTGCCTCACTAACCTCTGAGTGAAGAATTTCCCCCTAACATCTAATGCAAATCTCCCCTAAACTTAAGATTAGTTTACAACTATTCCCCCTTGTCCTGTCACTATCTGCCCAAGCAAAAAGTTGCTCTCCATCTTTTTTATAGTAGTACTGAAATACTTTAAGTACCGAAGCCTTTAAGTAAAGAAAGGCTGCAATGAGGTCTCTCTGGAGCCTTCTCTTCAGGCTGAATAGCCCCAGTTCTCAGCCTTTCTTCACGGGAAAGGTGCTATGATCATCAGCCCTCTGATCATCTTCATGGCCCTCCTCTGGCTCTAACAGGTCCATATCCTTCTTTTTCTGAGGGACACCCTTCAAACACATCTCTCTCCAATTTGGAGATTTTTTTTTTTTTAATTTAAAAATAATCTTTTTTCCCTTTCTCATGTCATGCACAGCAGGGAGTTGGGAGAGAGACTTCATTATTTTAATAAACTCAAGTCAACAAAAAGAAAATGATCAGAGTAAGGTTTATAAATCTATAAAATAACTGCCTAATTCAGTTAAATTACACTCCTAAGCTTATAAAACTTATGAGCTTTTCATCAATCAATTTTATTCCATAAAATAAAGCAGCAGTTTCAAAACACTTTACACCATGAAAATATTTCACAGAAGAAACTTATGAACGTCCTATTTTTCTATCATCAATCTGCTTGTCAAGCAAATAAATATATAAAGAAAGCAATAATCTTTTCCAACAGTCTACCAGAAAAGATCACACTTACCTTTTTTTACAGCTGCCAGACTCATCTGCAGCACTATCACCTTCAGCAACAGCATCTGTATATTTATTGATGGAATCGAGGACAGAAAGAACCTCACTTTGTGAACTGGAGGGCAGCAACAAGTTCAGAATCCCGTGCAATGTTCCCATTGGCACCCTTGTCAGTTTGGCTAAATAACCTGCCAGTCGGAGCTCCTGGAGGATTAATAAGTGGAAGCAGCATAGGAAGGGAAGGGAAGGAAAGGGTTAGTGAATTTTAATTGCTAGCGGTAAAAAATAATTCATCATAGAAACAAAAAGTATTACTAAAAATCATTTTAGTGGTTTTGATGTCAAGTGGTCACAGTCCTGCATTCATTGCTTCCATCCACACTGGCCCATATGCATTGAAGTACCCCATTTCATTACAAATACATGCAATTTAAATTCTAAACAACCGGTTCCTCTCATTTTGTCTGCTTAGAGCAGATACTCGATGCCAGAAAAATCACAATGCAATCATATTCTAGAATGTAAGGTTTACTTAATTTATGGATTGTAATCTTATCAACATAGGAATGAAGCAATATGGCATTTTTTGGTCTGCAAAATCAGAAAAAAATAACCTCTGAAACCTAATGACAACATTTACATGTTACCATGGTTGGGCATTTCATTGCTTAGCTTCTCGTAACACCACATTCTGTGATAAGCTCAGAGAATAGCTTGTAATACTTGTCAGTAAGAGAAGGAAACATCTTCAGCCCCCTAAAAATGTTTTTTCTTTTATTTTCTGGCCCAAAGGTTGTTGGTAAATTATATTCACACAGTGTCCAGACAGACTAAGTTCAAATTCAGTTGTTCCCTAGACGATGAATCAGACCAA
Source organism: Anser anser (assembly GCF_964211835.1). Classification (NCBI taxonomy): domain Eukaryota; kingdom Metazoa; phylum Chordata; class Aves; order Anseriformes; family Anatidae; genus Anser; species Anser anser. The sequence continues at coordinate 65,793,644 of NC_139724.1, forward strand.
TTCCCTGTCTCCCTCTAGGCACCCAAACCACATTGTTACTTGCTGCTCAGCTGTCAAAACTACTCTGTCCCCAGGGCTGTTTCTGCAGATTTCTCATGTGTATCAAATATAAAACAGCCTACAGTATATTGAGACAAGCAGAGATTTCTCTCCAAAATGCAGAAGTAGTCACTCCCCAAAGTCTCTTAGGCTCTTAAGTATTGCTGCATGTTTTCCATGGAAACCACTGAGATACCAGAACGAATGAGACAAAATGCTAAGATTGATCATAGATTACTAAGTTGTTGGGTATTTCAAATATCCATTATTTTCATCCTGAAATGGGTACCGTAGTTAGGAAAGAGACATCTGTTCATGGTTCTTAAGTAAGAAGTGATTTGATTCTTCTGTAGGGAAAATGTAAAGAAGGCCTTAAATCTTAATACAGACAGATAAGTTTAATTTCTGTAGTCAATGTATACAGGCTGCTTGGTCTTTAAAAACTGTTGTTCCAGAAACTTGCAAAAAAACAAAAATGGCATCTCTGTGACCCATCCCTCTGACAGAATGGTCTCAGCAGGACCTTTAACTCCATAATTTATATGGGGATGATTATTTATATGCGTCATGACTTCAGTACTGCTTTCCTCTGTAATAGTTTTCTCTTTAAAATATTCCTTCCTCCGCTCTGACCCTTACCTCTCTGCATCAAGTATGATTTGTACTGGAAGACAACCCTCAGTGGTATTCTAACACAGCAGAATTCATGATTAAGTCATCCTCCAAGGTGTCACAGTGCTGTCAACAGTACCAAAAGTGGCACCAGCCAGGTGCACCTAGCATATGTCTGGCAAAGTGAGTGCTGATGTGTGAGCAGGCACCTGCAGTAGCACTTAGAAAAACCCACAGGTACCTGGACCAGCTTGCGTAAACAGGAAGGAGAAGTGAATGTGCATTCAAATACAGGAATGGTCACACTAGTCAGACCAAAGGCTCTCCAGTGTGGGGTGAGTTTCAATCTTCAGGCATATTAGAGACAGTAAAGTACTGCAAAGATTAGAAATTTGTGTGTTTTGTAACATTAATGGATAAAAATGTTAGTTGAGCTACCAATAACCTCACCTGTATTCTCTGAATTTCGCCAGAGTATAAATAGGGATGTATGAACTGTGGTTTGCAAACAGTAGAATTACTTTTAAGTATTTTGTCTGAGCAATGTGTATTTAAACACCTATATGCAAGAATCAATGAACTTGATTCATGCTGTGTTTCAAGCTTACCGTGCTGTTCCCACATGACAGTCTGTCTCCATCATTTGTCTTCTCTAAAAATCAACTAGTGTACCTGGGGCTATAGCTACATGCTCATTTATAAGTAACTTCTCACCGAGAGGCTTATGATCCTGAACTCACTATCATTCTAGCAAATCTCTTACCGACCTAGATCTGCTTCCATAGGGATGTAAGCTGCAAGACAAAATGTAGGAAAGTGAAACTTTCCAAGAAGGCTACATCCACAGTTCTAAAAACTAGTTTAAAGGGGAAAACCCTCTATAAAGAAAAGAATAAGTGTAACATACAGAGGTACAATACTATAGTTTCTTAATATGTGTCAATATAATGTGCCTATAAATTTTAAGAAAACAGGGGGAAAAAAGATTTAAAAATCAATTCCTATATCAACACACAGGATAAACATATCCCAAAGAAGGAACATATTATACTGTGAGCCTTAATAAATGAATAAACTCCTATTCTACTGAGCGTGTACTTCTTTACAGTTGAATTATGACTATTCAAGTTTGGAATTACAGTTGGAATTATTATATTATGAAAATTGCCATGAACAGAATTCATTTTTGTGTATCTGAAGGCACTATCTGTACAGGTGTTATGGAATTTCATAAACTCCGTGTCCCAAAGTATCTCTGGACTACCTTTTATAAGACTAAATGTAAATACAAAAAATCCCACTCTGGTGTATCTAATACATATTTCTACACACTAAAAATTTCTTCAGGGAATCTTATGAACAAAACATACAGCACAGTCCCCCAGGTATACATTGAACAGTGTGTCCAGTTTTTCAGCTGTAGTGAGTTGACAATAATGCTCATAAACCTGCTTCTGTCTTCAAGATATATAAATTAGAGTTATCAAGGTCACTGCTCACCTGCTAGGGTGCTAAAGGGACTGGGTACTGTGAAAATTATGACATACTGTTTGCATGCATCTGTAATCTGCACAACATTTATTTTAATTTCTGAACTTGCAGAATGCCTACCATGCTGTTCAGAAGCTGTTTCACGATACATCTGTGCCAAAGGATTAGAAACCCAACAGTCATCACAAGAAGACAATTAAATTGTCAGCAACATAATCAACAGGGTTTACCTATGCTGTAGAAAAGCAAGATCCAGCTTTCCCCAAGCCAAATGGTAAGATCTTCGGGAATGTAGCACAAGAAGCGTCACTATTAAAAAACTTCTAGAATAGACACTAGCTTACAGTAACATGCAAAACCAGAATATTCCTGGTTAGTACTGGGCAGTTAATTGATAAATGTAATCAACACTTCCCAATGAAAAGAGCACTATATTTGAACTGAAATGCTAAGAAAAGAGTGAAGGTCTGTTGGGAAAGGACCAACATTTCTCTTGTAATGATTCAAAGTCAGAAGAAGTAGCACTTAGCCACTGGGTTTGCCTCTCTTCTTGGTGTCCCTTCCACTAAGTCCTACACTGCTGCTTCATCATTCAGCTGATTTTAATATGGTACACATCTTGAATTTAATGCCTTCATGTGAGAGGTAAATGTTGAGGCTCTTATCACACACAGCTAACTCAGAAGCAGCAGAAAACCATTTCACACCATCCTTTGCAAGATAAGAAGTCTTCTGCTGAGCAGCTGTCTTGTTATATGCAACTTCTTCCTAACCTTCTATGCCCAGGGGTACGGCAAGCTAAGAACCAGAGTACAAGATTAATGCAGTGTTCATGCTCCTTTTTAAGAGTTCCCACTTAGTGCTGAGTGTTTTCACCAGCCCAGGAAATAGCTAAATGAACATTGTACAAGGCCCCAGCCATTCCTTCAATTAGTCCAAAATCACAAAGCAACAGCAGATATAAAAGCACTGAAGTTACACTATGATAATGGTCTCAGTAGTGTTAATTTGGAAGAGTTGGTCTGTGCTGTTTAAAGCCTACATAACAGCATTTCTGGATGCAAAATGTTTTGTCAGATAAAAATATAATGAACTAGGAAAAAAAAAGTATAAAAGAATTTACAAGACTGGTCCACCAAGACCTATGACTTAAACTACAGCAGTATAGGGAAAGACGAGCAAAGGCCAAAGGACCTTTCAAAGCATTTTCAATTTCTGTACGTGTTCTGATGTTTATTTTCCACTGATGCTGAAAATAATTTATTTCTTATCTTACATATACGATATTTAACAAGTATCTGAAGTATTGTATGTTTCAGCAAAACATTCATTGAAGCCTGTTAAATCCTTACCCGTTTTACGAAATTTAAAAAAAAAAAAAAAAAGAATGTTGAACAGGACAAAAGATCTACCCTCTGTTCACCTAGAAACATGTTCTGAAATTTTCAGTTGTTACACAAACTGCAATTACAAATGGGAAAATGAAGCCTCAATTTAATATCACCTCTGAAAAGTGTTATAGCTGTTGCTGCCCATGTTACTGTTCCACAACTTAATGCATAACTGAAAATAGTTGGTGACTGCCTCATCAGCAGTACACAGGTTATTTTAATGGAACATAAATGAATACATGTAAAATTTAAAGCTATAAAGAAATAATCAGATTAAAACTCACCATCTTGTGAGTATTTACCACACAAACATCCTACAATGGCAGACAGCAGAAAGTTTTTTTCAGGAGCTCTGCGTGCAGCAGCCATGGGGGCAGGAAACACAATGAGAAGGAGTTTAAAGCTGGAGTAGAATTCAGCAGTTGCTGACAGCCATATCTGTTTACCATATGCCAAACTGTCAAGGTGAATATGGTAGCAAGACAGTTTGAAAAAAGGGGTTGCAACATAAAAATTGAAGAGAAAAACAATAATAATAAAAAAGCTACAGAAACACATAGTTTGGATTTAAAACTAGAAGGCTGGTAATGCTGGTTGTGACCTCCTCAGCAACACCTTCAAATGCTACACTTTGCAAAACATGTCAGAATGGATTTTTGGTGCTTATATTATTATGCCCAGAGAATAGGAAACCTGGGAAGCGTAAGACCAGGTTTGAATTCCACTCTAACTTAATTCATTAGCACAAAGTGAGATAGTCAATTCCAGGACAGCACCTTAACCATCAGGCTCCCAGATGAGTCAAGTCTCTTCCAGCGAGGCTAATGCAATGATTCCACTTTGAATGGAGCCCGAGTGTCCCCATGAGAGACAGACTGAAGTGATTATCAAACTCCTGTGAGCTTTAGGAGACCTTGCTGCAAGTTCCTTGCCCAAATCAGAGTAAGGGTCTGAAAGCATGTGTGACCTACCACGTGAATCTCCTAATGCACATATAATATACAGGAGTCCCACTCCAAGCTGATCTCAAGTAGACATCTGACTCAACAGAAGATAAAGAGTTCAGAAACCTGAGTAGAAACAAACCCGAGATTCAGGAAAAGCTGACATCCCCTTAGTCTAAGTTGTCCCTCCTTGGCTCGCTAGCATATGAAGTTCCCAGTTTGTGATACAGGTGGCTGCAACTGCAACTGTCCTTGAAAGGTAAGACACCTAGATGGTAAAAGCCGTAGAAGCTACTATAGTCTTTTTTTTTTTTCACCCTGATATTAGTTACTTACCTAAACCAAAACCTGCAAATACAATTTAGGAACAACAGTGATTCACTTTTAATGCCCTTTGTGGCACTGACAGGCAGCCAACAAATAATAAATTATGACCAATGAAGAAGAGATGTTCTTTCTGAAAATAGTATGAGTAATGACACTAGAAAACTTAACTAGCAGTGCTTTTATCATTTAGTTTTGTAACACAATCAATGCTATTCATTTCTCACATAGACTGAAACCTAAACAGAACCCCTGTCTTAACACGTGGAAATCAAACGGTAAATCTGTCTGTAAACCCGAAACTCATGCAATTTAGTTCCCTCCACAGAATGAAATGCAATAGGACAACTGCCGGAAAGGATTTATAGGTGAAGAAGTAGTATAACGTAGTAAAATTAAAAAGGCTGAAAAGTAGGTCAGAATTAATTGAAGTCAATGGTAATATATGCTGCAAACACCAGAACTGACTATTAGCAGAACTGGGTACAAATATATCTGCAACAGTTCCCAAAAAAGAAGAAAAGCTGATCTGCTGATACAGCTGTAATTTAAACCTGCTAGCTTTGTTCAATTTCATGCTTACCTGACTATAAAGTGCCAAAAATGCATCCATTTCTATATTTTCCAGGAGATCTTCAAGCACCATGCAATTCCACTGCTCATCTCTCAAGCTGAAGTGAAAGACAGAATTAACATTGAAATCTTCTCAGGTGCAATGACTGTATTATAGGAAACAATAACTGAAAGTCATCCATTCAGGAGGCAAAACTCTGTCAGCCATGTTGGCTGAGCAGCGTAACTTCTAAAATAAGTCAGTTTCTCCTCCTCTCTTCTCCCCTAAACGACAACACAAAATCAGAGCAGAATCTGAGGCCATGTTCTTGCACATAATACAAATCTGAAATTGCTCCAAAGGACTGTCATTCAATCAGTCCCCCCATCACCTCATTTTCATCACAACGCTTTTCCGCAATTTGTGGACCTTTTTGTTTCAGAAATAACAATAAATTGTTACCTTCCTCATTACTGATTTTTTTTTCTTTCCAGACCAACTTAAGAAGCCATTACAATGTTATCTGGGAAAAGTGCAAGATTCATTTCTTCCATTATGTTTACAGGTAAATAGTAAAGACTAGCTGTTGCTCCTTTGAAGGCCTGACTGACACACCTGTATCCTGTAGTATTCCCAAGCCAGTAACCTGTTTGCTCTTCTAGGAGAGACATCAATGACAGCTCCAGCCCCTTTAGAGTTAAAACAGACTTAAGAGTGCTACAACTCCACTCAAAGCCTATCTAAGCTATTTTAATAAATCAATTGGTTCAAAGGAAACCCTCTTTGTAATGGAAAACACCCTCTAAGAATCTTACATGAAACCTGAGATGTGGTAGGCTTTTAATAGTGTGCAATACAAGTAGAAATGTACTTTCTAACTCCTGTAACCCTAATGTAATACATTATTTTGTAATTTCGCACATTATCATCTATTTTTGCTGGGTGACCTTCATACAAGACAGGTATTTCTACATCTCTCCTAAGAGGCATTTTTTTTTCCCACTGATACCTTTACTTAAAGGTACTTAACTTTTCCACTGATACCTTTACTTATATATGACATCAAAAATAACTGTGGGACAGGGAATTCAGTCTACAGTGGAGATGGAAATTCAGTTTTATTTCTCAGTTACTTCCTCTGACCCCACTTGAGCAGGTTTCATTGAAGTCCTTACTCATCTTCTTGGGAAATGAAGAAACAGGATTAGAATTCTTTTCCCCCTTGCTGCTAGGAAGTATTGTTATGTTTTCACTGGCTCCCCATCAAGATATGGTGACTGTCACAAAGAACATCACCATCCAAATGCAACTAAGTTATCTCCTATTTCTTATTTCAGTGCTCCTGAGACTTCTCAGTTATGCTCTGGGCCACAGTCCCTCCCCAGCACAGCAGAGATTTCGTCTGTTGTTTCTCTGTGCTATCTTAAAGTCTGTAATGACTGTGGTGATTGAGCAACACCTGAGACCAAAGCACTCACCTTTGCTGGTGCAGATTTATAAATTGGTTACATTTATTCATGGCCTGTCTTAGCAGAACTGTCACCTGTCTGTCTGCATTCATTTCTACAGGTTCACTTGAAAGCCCCAATCCATCCGGTGTCCACCTCTGCTTATTCATTAGATGTTGTTGCTGCTGAGCTGACTCCTTATGCAACATTTCATACTCCAGCTTCCTGTCAAGTTCTTCAATCTCCTAGAGGTTGAAAACACAATCTTGAAGTTCATAAATTATCTTACAAGAACAAGTTCCAACTGGAGTGAAGAAAGAAGATGGTATTGGAGCTTGTGTTATTAGCTTATTCATTTTCTCATTCCACCCAGCCACGTGCAGTCATTACACTTTCCAACTCATCGAATGGCTTCAGTAAACATGACTTGCATGCTGTGAACATATGAGAACAATGCCTAAAGATATGAGCCAATTTTCATTGTGTTAAACGCTGATACTCTCTGAAACCTTCCTATGTAGAAGACATCTAGAAAGAAGACTACCGGCAAGCCTGAGATCCAAACAAAAGAATGGCACCATCAGAATTAATCTATGAGCTACATAAAGCCACTGGAACAGCTCGTGAAACTCAGCAAGACTAGTTTTAGTTATATTGCATCAATGGCTAGTATCAAAGAGATGTGAGTTCAAAGACAGTGTACTATTGTGAATTTATTGAATTACTAAATTGTGTAATAAAATCAGGATTCAAATACAATGGTCTAAAAATCAAAGGTTTAAAACCCAAAGTTTTAAGTGGACTGGATCTCTCATGACAAAGACCTCTTTGAACAAAGAATCAAAGCAGACATCAGAAGGAAGGGCTCATATTCCAGTCTTCCAATGTCATTTTTGTCTGACCTCAAAAAAGTTGCTTACTAAATATCTTAGCACCTTTCTTCCCAACCTGTAGCTTGGAAAAAATACTGATTTTTTTTATCTGCCTATTCTTCCACCTCATCAGCTGTATTCACACTACAAATTCATTGAAGTATGGTATCTCTAAGTAAGCATCTGCTCCCTGGTCAGCAAGATGTGACACTGGAGCTCAGATCTACTCTCCTAACACCTAAAAATAATATTAACTTGCTATCTCTAAGAGTATAAAGCAAATTCACATACAGCCAGATGTGTTTTGTTTCATTGATTGGTAAAACTATCACTGATGTAGTTAAGCATTAGAGAATCCTGTGTAATCTGACATATTTGTTTTAAAGTAACAGGTGTTAATGTTTGTCAGGTAGAGGAACAAAGGAGCAGAAATAAAACACAGCAAGAGACAAAGGTTTGATTACCAGGAGATAGTTTCTGTAAACCAACAGTGCCCAAAATATATTTTTCCCCAAATAAGGCTTAGCTCAGTTCCTGCACACTGGGTAAAGAATCCAGTGCTAGTTATTCTATCTTCAGTCTCTCCTTCAATACTTTTTCGCCATTTGTTCAAGGACAGAGAAGCTAAAAGCAACCTCTTTGCAGAAGATGGGACAAAGCCCAATCTTTTCTTTGGGACCTCTTATAATTCCTGCATTAAAAGCAATAATCCCAGATTAAATTATTTTAATACTCTGTCTATGCAGAACTTTCTCCATTCTCTACAGATTTAATGATTTATTTTTTAAATGGAATGGTATAAGCATACTAACTGCCATTTTAAGAGAAGCTCTACAGAGATGAGAGCATTAAAATTTAAGCAGGAGTTTTCATAGTAATAGCTTTCTAATGATGCCCTCAAGCAAAGAGATTTTGCTCTTAAAAAATCATTTTGTTTGTTCAACTCCAATGCTCTCCCAAGCCTCACTTGGATGGCCACAAATAGCAGACAAAACCCGTCCTTATGAATACAGAGCACTGAAGTATTAAAAAAAGAATAGAAAACTGTCACATACATGTAACGTACACACATAAATGCAATGAACAATGAAGGGAAGAGGTCTTTCTGAAGTTTCTGCTATAGAAACAATGTGAGTATGCTTGGAGGGAGACAGACAGGTAAGTATATTTATACATTTATATATATATATAAACTTTAAAAGCTCCATGATTTAAGTATATTGTGTATTTATGGATTTTCCTGTATGGCTAGCATTATATTCTCAAAAAATTTGTAACACATTCATGACGAATCATGACACTATCTCTTCCCAATGTTCTTTCTTGTAATCAACAAAATTTAACTAGTCATCAAAATACTGCTCTTCCTGACTGTATATCTCTGGATGGTACTGTAACAAAAATAAATAATCACAATATACAATCTTCTCTGGCACTAATATTTTCCTTTACTTTAGTTCTTTTATTTAGAACAGTAGAGTGCACATAAACACAGAAATTCAAGGCCAGACCATCAAGAGTTGCAAACCAGTGCAACTAAATCAAAGTCAAATAAACTACTGTCTCAGTTGCTGCCTCCTAACAGGAGTTTTTCTTTCTCACAACCTCATTACTTACTGGATTATGGGCTTCCAAAATCTGAATACATTCCAATTTTGACATGGTTTTTGACATGCTCAGTTGTTCAAAGAGCAAAGCTTGTACACTTATGATAGCAGTATATAGCTCCAACATTTTGATTTTTTTAACAGTCTTTTGAAACTGTAAAGAAGCAATATACTCTCCAAGTTTATTTTCCAGATCACGCAGCTGACAGTCTTTCTCAAGCAGCAACTCGTAATTAACCTAAAAAATAATGAAGCACAAAAGATAACAAGATTAACATAAAACCTTAAAACCTTACATGAACACTCATGATTTTACTAGTCTGCAATTAACAAGCTGGATTAAAGCAGCAAAGAAATCAAAGCTGTTATCTTATAATGAGATACATTGTTTAAAAAAAAAGAGTGTTTTTAAACATTCAATTCCAAGCTTTTACTGTATATAAATGATCACAAAATACTGCAGGAATATGAGATACCAATTAGATCAAGCTTTTTTTTTTTTTTTGGGGGGGGGGGAGGGGGGAGTACAGATAACTCTAATAATACTAACCTGGAATACAGGGTCTATATTAATTTTTAATATAACAAAGGTAAAAATTAATAACACAAACAAATCTCTGCTTACATACATGAGTGACTGAAGAGGAAGAGAAAATACATCCTTCCATCTGAGCTTGTCACTCTAAGCCCCCTTTACAGTCAAAGAAAAGGGAAAAGGTGCCTGTTGGTGCGTGTCATACCCTAAAAAAACTCTTTCTACTGATGTTTAAGTGTGGATGTCAAGGTTAGACTACACTGCACATATAACATTTGGGTAAGTGAATCCTCAAAGACGTCAAAAAATTTTCATCTTAAGTTTTATTCTCTCTCACTGTGTTACCTATCCATGCCGGCCCAGAATTTTTATTGTAAGAGAGGGAAGACAGAGCGAGCATACACAAGCATGAGAGCTGCAACTCCACTACTTAGAACTTACATCAAGTGCTGCACTACAGACTGGATTTTGAATCCAGAATCTAAGCACAGAAACAGCCCAACTATGACACTGCTGGGTATCTGAGTGCAGGGTTTTTCCTCTCACTCCATCTCTAAATTCTCTTCTGCTCCTAAAAAAATCTGAGAAGTTTCACAGCATGTAAAAAAGTTTTCAGAAATAATATTGGAAACTTAAGAAAATGCTTATTTATTTTAACAGAAATGCTCAGGCAACCACTCCCTGTGACAGAATGGAAGGACCACAGCCATCAGAGGAGGCATCTCAAAACCTTTTAAAGATGTTTTGATTAATTTACTGTCACTCAGAGCAGGTATTCCCATTTGCATGCTACAGAAAGGTAGTTATCCCATCCAATTTGGCCCCTCTCTTAAAGAATGGGAAGAGATGAACATCCCTATTTAATTCAGATATCTACACGGTAGGTATCTTAGCATGGATCCTAAGGCATCCTATATGTGCAGCCTTAATCTCTCTACAGTTCTACCTGTCTAGAAAATAGGAGTAATAAATAGACCTGTATGTTTATTAGAAAGATTAGCATTACGTTTATAGTCCTCTGAGATACTCTGCTATATGGCACCACAGAGTTCTTACACAATGAATTCCATAATCTCAAACGAGTTTTCTTTAAAATTATCTGGCTAGTTACAACATTTTACTAGTGTTGCACCACTATACATACTCTTAGCCTTATCCCTTCGTTAAAATATTTGAGATGCCCACAGTTCACAATAGTAACCGAGAAGCCCAGCTTATGGAGGTGCTCCAGCAGGCCCCTGTCTTTGCCCAGGCTGCAGCATGCCCTGCCACTTGCTCTGAAGAAAGGCCCCGGGGAGAGGTGGAGGGCAAAGCTCTATCAGGCAATTGTCAACACACACTCCTGTGGCACTGGTGAGTCACACCACTTATAGGGAAGAGAATTATAAAGTAGTTGTCCATCAAGTGTGAACAATAATGCTGAAGGTGAACCGCAGTCTTTAGACACTATATGACTTGCCATTGGCACAAGATCTGATTTGGCCCCTCAGTGTATCTCTGCACAAATAAAGAAAGATGATACGTACTCAAGTCATTAACACCTTATTAGCTTTCCATTCATGTTAGCTTTGTATTCTATTCGTGTTAATCAGAATTATATATCTTTGACTCTATTCACAATTAGCCTGAAAGCAGCATTTATGAAGACTGCCACCAAGCTTTTAGATCCCTGAGACAATAAACATGTAATACGATGCTTAAGAATTTTCTTTGGAAATTATATTGATAAGAAACTTGCCAAGAGAGATTGTGTTTCATCCAAATTCTATTACCAGGTAGATGGAGTTAAATTTACAATGTGATTTGCAACCAAATATGCTTGTGCTATGTTCATGTGATATTCTCCAAAGTCTCCATTATATCATCTGGAATGTCCGTGAACACAAGGGAAGGAAGGTTACCATCAGGAAGTATTTCCTACTAATGTGAATTAAGCCAAGTACAACTCAAGAGTAAGAAACCATGCTACAGTCACAAAGTAGAGACAAGAATAATTTTCTTGTTATTTTTAACAAGTCTCCATCTTAAAAGACGGACTTTGTCTTTCAACATTACTGTTTAAAGAATTGATTACAGAATCACAGAGTTGTAGGGGTTGGAAGGGACCTCAAGAGATCATCAGGTCCAACCTCCCTGCCAAAGCAGGTTCCCTAGAGCAACCTAAATTTGCCCATGACTCAGTTACATTAATTCATATTAGGACTATTGTGTATTAGTACAAGTTCGCTTTCATTATGGTCTGCAAGTGGGAGCTGTTCATGGCTGTTCCAGGATGTGTTCGCTGTCAGAGAGACACTAATGAGCAGTGAAGGGACAATCATCTCGGCTAGACAACTTCTTCAGCTGCTGCAGTTAAATTTGTTAGAGCCCTCATTAGTCACATTTCTGCCTAATCTTTTAGGTGTATGTGATCTGTGCTACCCCATCTATACGGTTCACCAACATGGAGCATCCTTGTTTTAGATGTTGTCTCCAGTGATGGGCTTGAAAAATATAGGTGTATGACACTAAAAACTAAGAAAGCATATGGGTAACACACACATTGGATATTTGGGTTTGGAAGAGAATTCAGCTCAGAGATCACACTGGAAATACAGTAAAACAAAATTCTAAAAACTAAGTTGTTATTTTTTAGCACTGGAAGCAGAGATCTCTAGTGAAAAGCAAAAGTAATGGCCGAAATTTGGAGTTTATGGAAAAAGAGCTAAGCTGCCTCCAAGTGCTCATAAAAAAACAACATTAAAAAGTAGATGACTTGTACCTTAGGCCAGACACAGAAATATCCATTGCTTGTTCCTACGTTCCAGTTTTTAGTAGGAAATATTCAATACTAATATTACTTTTATGTATATATCTTCTATATTCTTTGCAGGCAGGTGAGAAACAAGTAAAATGAATATGAGACCTTTTCTTCTCTGTGTAATGCTTTTTACTGAAAAGCTAGTAATTTTAACATTTCCCATCTAACCTCACAATCCAACAGCTCATAAGCATTCAGAGCCCCATATTGTACTCTAGCAATACCAATTGGAAATCAAATAAAATCAAAAACTGCAGAACATTCTACAGATCATGACTTTGAATTAGATTGCACAAGACAGACAAGCCCACCTGACTGGGGTTTGTTTGTTGTTGTTTCATTGTTTTATCTCGTCAAAGCAAACTGATTTCCAAAATCCAAATAGTTATTTCAAGATATTCTTATGAGCCATTGACACAAGACAAAGGCCTGGAAGCAAGATTATTCCACACATCAGTGCCGAGGCAAATTTTTAAACAAAATCTTCCTTTGAAAGCCTGCGCACAAGACAAACTTCTCCAATAAGACTCAAGTTTTTGTTTTGAAAGGCATGTTGAATTAATGATTATACTACTGATCTTTGTTACACTCTGTCCTTGCGACAGAGGATAAAGCTCTCAAAAGCAATTAGCAATTTTCAGAGCCACACTGTCTGACTATCTGATCTTTCAAGCTCTCAGTTCTTAAGTTCCCACTGACTTGCCCTGAAAATGTATTTAATTACCTGTAATTCCAAAGACTTTTCTCATGTATGTCTATTACTATTGATTTTTTTTAGCCCAGAAGGGTAAACAGAAGAAACAATGTATTTTACCACTGTCTTTCTTTTGATAAAGATAAATGCTTTTTCAGAAAGGAACTGCCACATAATCATGCCAAGTGCACAGGACACCTCAACACAGCTATGAAACACAGAGGAATTAGATAGTCCTCATACTATAAGATTAGGCCGTAAACTTTCTTCCATGGCCTCTCAGCTCACTACATCCTGTCTAAAACTTCTTCTCTGGCATGTCTGTTTTATGGGATTTCAAAACAATATATCCCACTGCTGTTTTCATAACCACTGTCTAGAAAAAAGTTTATAGCCATCCTGTAGGCTGCAAAACAGAGACAAGAACCCACAACACCATGTGAGCACCGCAGGAGAAAAGCAACAGTGAACAGAGGAGAAATAAAGCAGAACATTGCTCCATTGTTCCCCCATCCCTTTGAATTGGCTGTGAAAAATCAGATAGTTAATTCTGAGTTAGATGATAGAAGTGTTTACATCAATGCAAAATTTAGAAGCATAAGATTCTAAATGAGGAATGAGGCAACAGACTGCAGAAGGCAGAAAAAAAACCAAACTTTTCTTCTGTGATCAACATAATGTTTATTGCAGTACTTCTTTGTTCTAATGATAATGTGAGAACTAATGAGTTTCCTTAACAATAGTTTAGTTTCCTTATTGGGAAAAGCCCAAAGCATTTGGCTTTTTACAACTAATATGCAGCTGTACAATTAAAACAACAACAGGTATGCCAGATGGCACATGTAAAACTAAAATAATGAGGCTTAGAGAAGCTAACTTTCCAATTTTAAAACAAGATTCTAACAAAAGTTTAAGTCAATGATCACACCAAATGTGTTATCAAAACGAATGCCTAAGAGAAGGACCTATACTCAACTGTCCTTTTAAGTAATGGTAAAAAAAAAAATTAAAAATGAAAGGAGATTTTGGAGGTCATGGTATTAGGAATTGAAAACAGAAGTACAAATGCCTCCAGTTATGAATTAGATACATCCTTGGATAAAAGCTGTTAAATTATTAAAGACTGGTAGAACACACTTGGCCACTCTTTGCATTCTTGTCTAAGCATCTGCTCTCAGTTTCAAAGACTGGATGTTGGACTAGATAAACCTTTGCTTTTACCATCTGCAACCAATAATAACAATATGCTAATCTCACATAAAATTATTTCTGAATAAACATATTGACCCATTCCTTGGGATCCAGGTACAAAAAGCTGAAGAAACAGGTGTACAAAATTTCTTCCAAATTTATAATAAAATTGGTATTGCAGTCATTTGTGAAATTATTTTTTATCTGCCATTGGAACAGTTTGCCCAGGGAGGTGGTGGAGTCACCATCCCTGTGGGTGTTTAAGGAAAGGCTGGACATGGTGCTTAGGGACATGGTTTAGTGGGTGATATTGGTGGTAGGGAGATGTTTGGACCAGATGATCTTGAAGGTCTTTTCCAACCTTAATAATTCTATGATTCTACCAATTTCAAGTTCCAATGACACTTGCTCTGGCTAGTGCTTATATAGCTGAGCACTACTTACGTCTAACTGTTGTCGTTATAATATACCTCAGATACAGAGAAGTAATATTACTCATATTTCACAAATGGGAAAACGAAGCAGAGAGAGGTTAAAGAAGATGAGTATCTCATGGAAAGTCTACTGGCAGAGAAGGAAAAAACCTCCAAAACCCCATATTGACACTGGCCCTTCCATTCCTTAAGGATTAACAATAGATTGGGACTGGGACCCTTTTAAAAGGTACCAACAAGAATCAAGGCTCCCCTTCAATGAGTTGTGTATAAACAAACTCAGTATAAAACTACCCAAAATGTATTGGAATCTAAGAACCTGTTTCTGTGTTTTCAGTAGCATTAACAAGGCCCATGAATAAAATCTTGTTCAGTAGTGAAGCACAATCCACTGTTCTATGATTCTATGATTTCAAAGGTCCGCTAGGAAACCCAGAGGACCTAGGGGAATCTTGCAATCATGGATACACCAAGCCCCAGAACCATCAGATGAAAAAAAGAGTGAGACACGAAAGCAGTTCTGTAACTAAGGTGCAAAAATTAAAAAAAAAGCCAAAACTATCAATCTTTAAATACATCTTGACAAATGCAGGTATGAGCAAAAAGACAGATCATGCCACTGCACCTCATGTCTTCTTTATCTGGATATTATTCATGACTGAGAACTGTTATTCTTTAATTACTTAAAATACAGGTTCTGACCCCAGAACAGGAAAATTCTTACATTTACCTTATTCACATTTGCATCTTTCACCGAGTCTTCATAAATGAAAATTTTGTCCTGTAAAGATTTCTTCAGAATATCTATTTTATTTCTACTCCTGGATCCTGATTTTTTCATTTTAGAATGCTGCTGTGATAAGATGAGCAAAAAAGGCATTATTTGTAAGAGGTAGATGGGGATGGTACCATTAAGATTACTACTTACTATTTTGGGCAGATTCACCAGTTAATGAAACACTTGACAAGGACAAATTTCACTGAGAAAATATTTCTGAAATGCATGTGCTGTGCATTCATTCTGATGATTCCTTTCAGACATTCAGATAAAACTGGAAACTCCTTTTTAAAATTTCATTCATTTCATTTCATTTAAATTTCATTCATTCACCCTTTCCATGAAAACTGCTATAAATTTGATTTTATACAACCTTTAGTAGTGACAATAAAAAAAGATGTTAACTGATACATACTGATACGTAGTTTCCTCAGCACAGTTAAAAATGAACAAAGAAAATTAATTTAAGAACTGCATTGTTTTCGAGACACAGTATATGAATCACAAATGAACCTGATAGTATTAATAGGCACCACTTCATGTAATCAAATTATTCTTGACCTTTATATATCTTTACAAGAATATCAACTAAGTATAATGAACTCTCATGGAAATGATAACACTTGTTCAACTATAAGGCTATTGCAAAGTCATTTTCCTTCTTAAGTAATTCAGAAATTATTAAGGTTTTGAACTAGCCTACTTCCTAATATAATTATCCCAAGTTAGTTTACACATTTAGAAAACATAACTGAACCAAAACAAAGCAAGGGAAAGTACTCCTTTTACGATTGTATCAGAAAAATTATACAGGAAACAATTTTCTTTCTCGTGTTTAAGAACAGAAAACAATTTATGATCCCATAGATTTTACATCTTACAAAAGGAATTTAACACCCTTCAGTGTTATTAAAAACAAAACAAAACAGACAAACAAAAAAAGTGCTACATTTGACAGATATTTCTTGTTGGGAAAGTCTCTCTAACTTTAAATCTACTTATTAGACTATCTAGATTATCTTATTATCTAGATTTAAAATAAACAAAATAAAACCACCTCTGTACATATCCAATTATTTTGGAAAGAAGAATCTGAAATCAAGCCCATATTATTATCAAGAGGCAATAATGTCCTTCCTTACTTTAGTGCCAAATTTAGTGAAGTGGAGGGTTTGCAAGAGAAATCTCAGTTTGGGTTGTAGAGGACCTAACTGGTCCCTGATATTCAGAGTCAGGCTTATCATCTCTCCAGTTTTTCACATTTCAGTGGACTCTCCTCAGATGAGTCCCCTTTTGGTCACCCAACCGTTTCTTTATACGGATGCCTTCATCTTGGCAAGGCTGGAGGACACACAAGCAGTAGATCTATGCAGGTGTGCAGGTGTATGTGAAGGAACCATATCTGACTGCTGCTCAAACAGTTATCTTTAAGGTTTACCAATCCACACACAGGAGAAGCATACGTTGCTGTCATCTCTATGGAGAAGCTATGGACTTCACCTGCAGATCAGGCCGACAACTGTGGATGCATGTATGAACACCTCACCCATCCCCACACCGATCCCACACTGTGCCTACCTGTTTATTGGTCATTGCTAAATTCTGATCAACTTTCAGCAGCTCCGCATCCCTTTGCTCCAGCTCAAAAACCTGAAGCAAAGTTCTAGCTCTTATCTTGGGCAGAGCCAAGCTGCTGTCCACCTGAGAAAAGCAGCAGTGGAACTCTTGTCTCATTTTAAGCAATTCCTCTTCAGATAGTGAAAGGGGCAAACTTAGAAGATGCCTGTTAAAAGAAAAAAATAAACAATGAAAGCCATTTGCTGTTCAGTGATACAGACAATTTTCCATAAAATTTTGAAGACATGCACAAGAATACTTTACAGGACCATGATCATTCTTCTTTACATTGTGCATAAATCAGTTATTCATCTCACATAGGACTGAGCTGCTCAGTATGTTTAAAATATCCATGAGCATACCTTAAATTCTAAGTACAGTACTTCCTTGACTGTAACACATCATTTTCAAAAGGAAACACATTTGGAATAAAAAATAATGCAAATTTGAGTAAACTTCCTAAGTACAGAATCTTTCTACCACTTCAGACAATACAAACCCCGAATTTAGGGTGTTAGGGCTGTAATCAAGACAAAGGCTTCCTGTAAAGCCTCCCTGTGCTGTTTCTCAGCACTTAGCAGTCCAAGCGACTGAGAGGGGAGAAAAATAAAATGAAAAAGTATGTCTGTATTATAAACTCACGTATGTCAGCTGCCCCATCACCAAGTGGTTTGACCTATTCTTTGTAAAAAAGCTTTTAGCAGTCTGAACAACATGGATTATATTTTAACAATTTGAATCACTCAAAAAGTTCCTATTTTGTCGAAGGAAGGTTCTCAACACAGAAGTCTAGGGAACTATTCCTCAGGCCAAGCTGAAGTTGACTTAAAAATAGAACATGCTAAAGCCTAAATTCATCTTCCAGTTTTGACTAACCTTAGACTATATTCATGTTCTGATCTTGTGACTGAAATATTTAAGAGTATTTCATAAAAGTAGTTTAACTTTTCTTTTGAACAAATTCTCTTTCCCAAAAATGCATTTGCATTAAAAGCATGAACATCACTTTTTTAAAGTAGCTTATTATTATTATTATATTATACTGTATGTTCCATTAAGACTGAAGCTTTAATTCAACATATCATAGTTATACAGTACCTCATAGTTCCACTAAAATATTCCTGGGTTTAGAAATCCTGCGTCTAAATAGATCCTATTTCTGTTTACTGATTCAGCAAAGTACCGTTACATCCTAAATTAAAACATCTTAATATGCTGTAAAGTTTTCACCTAAAAAAATTAATGCAGTATTACTCCAAATAAGCATTTCCAATATACGTACCATTTCTCATGTTGTCTTAGGACATTCATTAGGAGAAAATCCAGTGTGTGTGCATGTATATGTGTGTGTGTGTGTGTGTGTGTATGTAAAGACTGCAAATCACAATTTTGTAAAGTCTATACTTAATAAGGACTTTCAGCATTGAAAAAAAAAGTCTTCACAGGAATTTTGGACTAACTTATTATCTCTTCAGTAGCAACAGAAATGAAAAGCTATCATTCAAAATAATTCTTTGTGAAAAATAGCAGATGAGAACACAAAAGAAAGAGCTGGGAACTGTGATAGAAATCTCAAAATTGACAGCAGACTGAACATAAAGTGACAGATTTTAAGAGACTTTTGGTAGAATAGTTGCGTAATGCTGCAGTTTTTGTATGTATTTGCCAGTATTTTACTGGAAAAAACAATCAGCTTACTATTGCAGTAAATAGATAGCATCTAACAATACATCAGGTGACACTGCAGACTAGAACACAATTATCATGGAATCATAAGTTATAAAAACGAAAGACTTGCTGGGTCATACAATCTACTTCCTTGTTCTTGTAGGTCTGTTCTCAGCAATATATTCAGAGATAATAAGACAAGTTAGAAGATACACTGAAATAGCTTATAGAAAAAGTATTTAAAATGCTGAATAAAGTACAAGGGCTTTGAAATTAAAAACTAAACTAAGACACAAATGGATTTTCTTCCTCTAACAAAGCCAACATGAGATGGGCAAGGTTCCTTTTCCTATTTCTTTTATGTGGCTTTACACAGTACAGCAGAAAAACTTACAGAGATGCTGTCAGGACAAAACTGCCTGTACAAAACTGTTTTACTTTAAAAAAGAGGTATGAAGCAGCTTGGGGCCTCGGTATCAGCAGCACTTTGTCAGCAGGACAGATTAGCCAAGTGTCACATGTGGATCTCTTGAACCACACAGGTACGCTACTGTGCTGTATATTTATGAAATATGTAGAAATGCTTCTGTAAAGCATAAAATGAGCACCTGATGAATAAGGCTTGACTTGTAGCTGGAACGAATGTATCAAAATTGAGTGCAGGGCTCATTAGGCTTGACATACTAAATGACATTTGCAAAGTGTTGGACCTCTGAGAATGAACCAAGAATAATAATGAACGATGCACAAGTGACACCTGATACAAAGTGAAGTCAAGTATAAAAATACCACTCCACCTTTTGGTTTCAAAAATTCTGTTTCCTGGAAACTCTACTGAAGTGTCAGACTGTCAGTGCATGTTGCTGGCTCTGCAGGGGCTGAGCACTTGTGAGAAATCAATTCCCAGGTGCATGACATATAATTGATCATTAACAATTACATTCAGACAGGTATGACAACTCCTAGCTCATCACTGTTTACAAAAATAACTAAGAAAAAGGCATAGAGATACTTGCATGAATACTGACTGTTCCCAGCTCCTTAGTTTTTTTTGTTCTGAAAACCTAGCTTCCAGTTCTTGGCTTAGTTTTTGTCTCGTGAGCTGCAGCAACTCTTCAACGACCATGCTCTTTTCATGTTCTTCCCTTTCAAGCTGTTCACGTTTAACAATGATCTCTTTTTTATGCTCTTCCACAGCTTCCAGAAGGAACATCTTTGGCACGTTGAGCTTTACCAGTTCTTGCACAAATATTCCATACTGAACACGCTTAAGCTCCTCAATGGCTTTCTCTGTTAGACTAAATATAAGATCTTTCAGCTCTTCACTGGCCTCATTATCAAGCTTTTCAGTAAATTCTTCAAATTCAACGGCGTGATCATTCAGAAGATTTTTCCAGTGGCTCAGGTAGTGAGTGACCTCCTTAGTGGTTTTGAAGGGGTCCCCTAGTGACAGCTGCTCCTTTCGATGCTCTTTCTGCTGATTCATTTTTGAAAAGAAGAACAAGATTAAGAGAAGGAACAGCTCTCAAATTCCAGCTCTTTAATTACATATTTCACAGCAAAGCAAAGTTTCTACTTTTGGTTTTGAGTGCTCTCGAAACTGCTTTTCAGCATCCAGAGACTAACTTAATCCTCAACATCATGGCTTTGTGTGCAACAAGCAGGCCTGCGATAATGTGGATTATTGTTAGATAGAAGGGCTAACACCTAAGAAAAGCATGACCTTGCAGTTTAACATAATGACAAACGGCTGAATTGTAATGATCTGGCAGTGTTCCAGAAGTAAATCTGGATCAAATAAATACCAATGAAGAAGAAAATAAAATAAAAAATGTTTTGTTGTTGTTCTTTGTATGTTTTTGATTTTCCCCTTCTTCCAGCAAGCAGCAATTTCACCAGAAAGCTAAACCAAAGCTACCTATACTGAGAATAAAGACAAAAAATGGAAGTCTCCATCTTTATACCTACCGTTCCTCTTTTCAGCGACATCTGTTAAAGAGTAGAAAACACTGAAACACATATCCCACAAAAGGTAAAATTAATCTCACCTAATTTTGGTCACCTAGAGATATATCACCTAATCCAATATAAAGAACCTAATGTAGTTTTTCCTACATCCTTTAGGCAGAGTTTTGTAGTTGACCCACAGGAATTTTAACTGTGCAATAAGTGCATTTAAGTCCCAGCCAGAAAATCCACAGAAAACAATGACTGTCACAGATCTGTGCCATCTCCCTCACTGATTCCAGAACCTCACTGGTCTTTTGCCTGTCTGCACAAAGGCTTCTAACACCTCCCTGGAACAGGTAAGACTAAGCAGATAGGCTTCATGAGTTTCTCTACTTAGGTCAATTTCTTGCATTTTTAAAATTTTTAATTTTTAAAGAACAGCTATTAATTTCTGAATACTTAACACAGCAAATGGTGGCACACAGATAAAAAGAACAGACATTTATTTTCATCTGTGCTCTTGGCAGTGTCGACCCCCATCCTAAGAACTAAGCTTTACTTTTCAACTCATTCAATTTTTTCTTCATGTTAAGCCCTGTGAAAATAAATATACTGAATATAATTACCTTTTGCAACATTTCCCGCCTTCGCTTGATAATGAGTTTCTGATGAAGCTTTTGCTTTTCTTGTTTCAAATCATGATCAAATTTCTGTTTAACAGAATTAATTTCAGTCTCAGCTCGATCCAGCAGAAGTCCCAAATGACTTTCAGGTAGATGACCCGCTCTGTAATAATAGTGTTTGAAGTCTGTTATCCTAAATTCTTATGAGCAAAAGGATATTTGAAGTAATTAGTACCATTCAAAGGCTCAACAAAGTAGCCACACAGAAAGATCTTTATTTTTTTTTAGCAGTAATATCTGGGGAGACTCAAAGAAACAAGTGGATAATAGAAAGATAGTCGTAATCTCAAAGATGAGTGCAAAATGAAGCCAGTTTGTGAGGGTAGAGTGAAGGTTTATAAAGAAGGAATGTGAAGAAGGAAGGAAGGGAAGGCAAATGCAAAACAAACTACATATCAGTTAGTAATGTAAGCAATATTCAAATGAGACATTTTAAACCTTATATATTATTCATAATATTTACATTTTTCATTTAACGCCACTGCAGTGCAACTCTGGATGTCCTTTATAAATCGTAATTAGAAACAATTTTCTCTTTTAAGGGTGTAATTTAACGAAATAAAAACACTTAAAAATTATTTTAAAGACACAGAGCAATCATATCCATGAACAGACTTATATTCACATTTTCTATTGCATTTAAATCAGAAAATTTTTGAACATTTCAAGCTAACAGTGAAATACAATACTCTGACAGCGGAAATCCTCACTCTTAAGCGCACAGTGCTTTCAAATTGAAGTTTAGGACAATGGTCTACCTCCAGTTGCTGTATTACTTAACATCAAAAAGTAAGCAAAATCCCAATCGTAGTTACTTAGATAGCATGATAGTTAAGAAAATCTCCCTCTATATAAACTGAAATTGAACTTTTAAAATTTCCCACTATCCTATCTACACCAGAATTTTCCCAAATCTTTCTCAGAAAACAGAAGAATAAATGAAAATCTTAATGCAGTCAGACAAGGCTGTTGGGCATTTTTAAGTTGTAATTTTTAATATTAATCATAGCGAGCTTCCAAAATGCTGGGTTAAAAAGGTCAAAATGGAATTTTGAACAGAAAGCACCAATTCCTAAACTGAATCTGGATGTTGTCTAAATACCTTCTGGTTTATTTTCCAAATCCCCGTTTTCATAAGACATGAACATTATTCACAGAGCTTGGATTCAAAATAATTTTGCAAAATCTCTGAAAATCAAGGCATTAATATGTTGCTCTTCCAAATCCCCATTCCAAAATCATACCTAGACCAAATAATAAACTAGAGACGTGGCTAAAGATCATAATCTACCACCAGAATCCTTTACCAGAAAGTACAAGATCTTACTCTGTTAGGATTTGTTGATACTGTCAAAGCTTTATTGCAAGTAAAATCTTCAAAATACAAGCTAAAAGAAATAACGCAGAAGATGTACGTCTTAGCTTGTTTGCAGGCACTGCAATAGAAATGTGGTATACAGATTCCACAATTCACACCTCTCTATCTACTGCTCAAGCATCTGCAGGTATCTGAGTAGGCCACAAAATATCCCCTGCATACTGAAAGTGCTGGAAAGAAACTCTGAGCTGCTTTAATACACAGTTATGTCAACCAGACAGGGCCTTCTTTTACAAAGGTTTCTTCCAACGTCTGCTGAATTTTTCTAATCTTCTACAGAAGGCAGATTAAAATACCTCTCAGTAACTTGAGAGCATCATTCACCAGGCATCATTCACAGATCTTCTGGCAAAGTCATCTTTGCCTTTAAAGCAAATAATTTCAGTGTTATGTTCAAAAAACCCCCAACAATAACAGACTCAACAGCACCACGTTTTCTATCTATATTTGTTAGCTCTAGTACCTCCTTTTCATCAAGCCCAAGGCAAAAGATTAGTGAATCAAAGGTCGATTTATTATAGTGAGAAAGTAAGGTAAGATAATAACCAAGATATTATTTTTAACACCTTCAGCCTGCCTCGTGTTTAAGAAATAAACCCAGCCTTGCTGCATCCAATTAAAATCCCTGTCCAGGGCAGTGAAAGGGACTGCAATAGAAAAAGATGGATGTGCTGGAACCATCCCACAAGTGAAAGATTTCAGAATAGCCATGCAACATAGAACGACTGGAAGACGATATATACCCACCTATTCTTAGGATTAAAAAAAAAAAAAAAAAAAGAGTTACGTTATTTCAGTTTGGGGTTGTTGATTTAGAGATCCAGCAGGCCCACAACCCAAACTGCATGTTATGTAGTACTGTAAGATCTATCTATTTATTTATTTGGAATCTACTTATTTAGAAAGCCCAGGTAACAAAATAGTGCCACTATGGCAGTTTATGGAAATTGAAACAGTAACTTGTATTAATTAGTATTATGGTAATTCCATGGCAAGAGACCTTCATTTCTGGTTTCATATAAATACAGTATAAAAGTAATTAGAATACTAGAATTAAAAGACGCCCTGTTCCCAAAGGACTGTGAACTAAAATACAAAATAAAAGGAGAGAAGAAAGATAGTAAGACAGTATAGACTGTATGATAAACTGCTTGCTCTCGGCATATCAGACATCTAATCACCAAAGAAATGTGCAGGCACATGTTTAATGTCTTTGAACGAGGAGAATGTTAATGAAGGAAAATACTGCAGTAATGACAAGGATGTTTACAGGCGGGTTCACCTAAATGCAGTAAGTATCTTTGAAGGTACAGAGATGAAATGTGCACTCATGAGCAGCCAGTATCAGAGGTCAATTGGAGGCAAACCTTGATTTCGTTGTACTGAGAAAAAGCCAACAAGTTTAGGAGAAAATGTGAAATGAGGGTACTAAAAGTAAAAAGCAGTAGTTCATATTACATGCTATGGAGAACTGTCTACGGAAAGCTGGACCAGAGCAAAGGAAGATTGATTTATGAAAGCTAGAGAAGATGCAGGAGAGACTGAAGCGTAACTGATGAAGCAGAAAAGCTGTGTATGGAGGTTGACTCAAAACAAACCATACAGACAGAACCTGCAAGACAATGTTGATGTTACTGAACTTCAGCTACTTCAGGATTTCACCTACTGAGCTGGCATATTGCCATCACAATTGAGGGAAATAATTCAGGGCAATAAACGCCTTATACAGAAAAGAGCAGAAAACGTTAAGAGATTATGAGAAAGCTTTATACTGATGCATTACCACTGGATGCGTTCACTTTCTAATGCCTACTTCCTGAAAGGTCCAGCAAGACAGATTGGAAAACTACTTTGGTTATATCAAGATCCACATAAATGAAGAATATTCACAAGTATAAGAGACCAACATAAGATGTTTTACTTTGATCTTTTATGTCAAAGATAATCAACTGCCTACTTTAAAAACAGTTAACAAGAAATGCTTGAGGTCTCATAAATATTACAATTTTTGAAGAAATTTATAAAGGAGCTTGAATTGTTCATAACTAGTGAATCAGCAGAACTGGACTAAGCTTTTTAGGAGACCAAAGAAGAAATTAAACTTCTTGTGGGAGTTCAGATACTCACTAAAGAACAATGCAACATTCTACAAATGCTGTAGTTTAAAAATGTCACGAACCTGGCACCTCTGGGTATACCCAGAACAACATCAGGCTAAATATTGCCTCAAGTATCACCTTTTGACTCATTTATTTGTTACGGGAAAACACAAAACGCCTAGCTAGACAACCCTACAAATCTATAATTACCATCTGAATTTTAGAACTTGCTTTCCTGCATTTTGGCACTGCAGCTCACAGACTTGCTTTCCAAACAGCACTGAGTACACACAGCCAGTCCTAACAAATGGGATATTTTATTTAACTGCTATCTTTAGAAAGCTCGGCTTGAAAACCATGGCTGCTTTACTTCATTTAAAATCTTCACAAATCTCCCTAGAATTGTTTTGGCTTGGTTTCGTTTTGCTTTTTATAACCTTTATTTCTGGCTACACATAATCTTTTTCATATTAATTTTGAATTGCCTTTCTATCTGATAAATTTTAAACATCCTATTACGACCTCTCCCCTCATCATTTATGTGCTGTTTTATGTATTCCTCAATTCTGTTTACCTGTGGTATATCAGTTTCTCTTCTCAATATAAATAGCTCTGCATTTTAGAATTCCATTTTTAACTGTAAGTTTAAGTACCATTATCAATGTTCAGCATAACAGATTAAGACAGACCTGTATTTATATTTAGACAAGCAAATTCAGTGCTAATATGAAACTTAAGAGGATATTATGGATACAAATTTAAAGTACCAAACCATCAAACCAAACTACACCTGCTCAAACACCCCAAATTATAAATATTCCCCAAATCAGTTTAGAGTTAAAAACTGAAATTTAAGCCTTCCTAGCACAGATTATAACTTCCTCTGGGTTTATACAAAGATATTTCAGTTTGCTTGTGGAAAAAGGTCTAGCAAATAATCTGTTTTACTAGATTCTGCAGCTTTATAATCTCAACATCTAAAGAATAAATAACATAACAGTTTGGCCAAAATTTGCTTGAATGGAATTCATGCCCCCTGCAGGTATGGGAAGTTAGAGGAAAATAAGTCGTTCTACACCCAAAAAATCAGATGGGATTTCTCCTCTACAAATGCCATCTCCAACTATGGTCATGTTTCCTTTGCCTGCAGAGTACTATCACTCTGTGAAGTTTGAAAAGAGAGTGCTACAGAATTTATTTTTCATCATGTTAACGATGCTTTAAGGGGGAAGAGGTTGATTGTTTTTGCAGAGAGTTTTCGTTTTTTGTGTGCAAGCATCCCTCCCATTAAAATATATTTTTGGGGATGAGATCTACAAGGTCTAGGATTACTAATACTAGATGTTTCCTCCCCGTTCTGTTGTTAATATGTTTTTTTACTATTAAGTGCAGCAACAGGCATACAACTATTTTTCCAGCTTGAGAAGCCCCAGTTGTTCATTTCAATGATTTGATCCATGGATGCAGCGGTCGTACAGAAAAGAGTTTCTCATTAAGGCTCTTCACATAATGACATCTGTGAAAACATCTCGGAACATTTCTTATATAATCCAATTCTAAAAAGAAGCATGAACTGATGGAAAGGAACTCTCTGTGGAAGATGTGCCTAAATTGTATTTCCTATGCCAAGAGATTTATTTTTGTCTTTGAGCCACACAGCTGCAGATTTTAGCAAAACAGGCAAAGCAGTGCAAGCATACTGGAAGAACCTCTCTCTGATCAACAAAATCTCGAGGCTAAACTTAGAGTATGATTCCAACATGGCAGCAAACAGGACAAGTAAAAAGATGAGCAAGCAAAGGTTAAAAAAAATAGGTAAATCAGATTATCATATCAACGGATGCAATATTTGGTAATTTTTAAACTGACTTTAAAACTGACTTAAAAAAACAGCTGAGATATTTACCTTTCCATCTTATTAATGAGAGCTGATATCTGGGTTGCTGCTGCATTTATAAGAGTAGAAGCTTGAGAATCCATTAACTGTACCTTACTTATAAGAGACTCTCTGTAAGCAAATCTTCTATTCAGATGGTATTTCTTGCTAGCTTGCAAAAAATCCATTAACTCTTCAATGTCTCCCTACAGGAAGGAAGGAATGTGAACAAATATATCTAATTAGACGTAAAGTTAATTTCAACTAACACCTATGGATATCAGGCCAAATTTGTTCATTAATAACGAAAAGTTAAAAATTTCTTACAGGTCAAAAAACAGTGAGCTTATATATATATATATATATATAAAACAATATATGTACGTTGTGTAGATATCTAAATGTCCATAATGATAGCAATATATTTTTGAATGTTATTCCTACAAAAATTAGTTATAAAAAGTGCTAACATATGGATAATATCTTCTATATATGAGTGCAGATATTTTCCTGAAACATTTCACAAAAGTTACTGTGGGTTTGGATTCTGTCATTAAGTTAGGAATGAAGCTGTCATCCTATTACCTGTATTTTAGAGTAATCTTGCACTAATGCTTTAGCTGCTTCCAATTTCAGTTCTCCCTTTAAGGTAGCATTTGTTATCTGTGTAAAAAAGATGTTATGGAGCTCCTTTCTCTGGGAAATAGCCAGTTGTCTATAAGCTTTTGCAAAATATTCCTCCTGCTTTACCAGAAGGAACCTCTTCAGGTGGTCCTGCTCCAGCCTGTGAAGTCTATCCAGAAGAGTTCTATATTCAACAGCAGGCTGCAGAGAAGAGAAAAATAAATATATCTGAAGTGATATTCAATATTCAACATTTTTTAAAGTATCATTGCTACTAGTTCATATGTATTTTATGCATACTCTGATTACTGTCATTTCAGGTTTGAATGCAGACTAATACTAAATCAATGTACACTTCCCATGTTTTTCGTCTGTTGGAATGATGGGTTGTACAACAGTCAGTTTATAACCCAGGTAACACTTCCAAGGCATTATGAAGTCTTTTTAGAATATACATGTAATGAATTTCTTATGTTTCATCAATTCTGCAATCATATTAAAATTGAATAGACTTCCAAAATACAGAAAGAATGAAAGAAAAGTAAGCACACATTTTAAAAACAATATAAATTAGAAAAAATACCTCAAATTTCTAGAAGTTCTTATTATCAGTGACCTACTTTATCTATTGGTTTCTACAAATTAATTCAAGAGCACCACTTTAGAGTTACAACAATGGTGCAGAATTAAATGGCAATTAATTTAAAAGCCTCTTTGCAAGAAAGAGCAAAGTAGTTCTCATAGTTCTCTAGTAAGACTTAACATATTCATAGTTTTAATCTCAGATGGCATAAACTCATTTTAGAATCAAAAAATACATTTCCCAAAGAGCAAAGGATGTTTCTAATGTCAGCAGAACTACTAAACAATAGGCATGTCGGTCTTGTTCCGAATTTCATCCTATTAATATGGGGAGAACTGTCCTCTGCACTGAGCCCCCCCCACTGGTCACCCCTCATTCCCAAGTGATGCATTGCAGGCAGCAAACAATTAATCCAAAAGGGTAGGGAATATATATTGTGTTTTGACTGAAAAGGGTGAAGCGGCTGGTGCTGCAGCTGGTTTTTTACTGCTGTTTTTCAGATGTCACCCACTGGCAGGAGCTCTAGTGTGAGCCATGCCTAGTTCCCCAGCATGTCCTTTTGGACCAGGTTCCACAGGGAGGATTAAAACACATTCCTTCATAGATCCTGGTGCTTTTTGCTGTGTTCAGAAAGCATAATTAGTATTACAGTTTTAGGGGAGAAAGGTGGATAACAGGATGATAAGTAGATGATAAATGCATGAGGACAAGAATTGGATTGGCTTTAGTTCTTTCACTGACTCCTAACATTGAGGTTTTCTAATATAAACCAGACTGAAACAATATCAAATGTATTTTGTGCAAAGAAAAATTGCCGGACTAAGAGCATATTTAGTGAGAGTTCACTAAATATGGTTCACTGGAGTCACAATCTAAAATTAGCTGGAAACCCCAAAGAAGTTCAGCTGGCTTACGTAAGTAAGTCCACCAGCTTTCTCCACACAACAGCCTGATAAATTAAAGTTCTTCCAGAGAGCCTCAGCATACTATAGTACCTTTTCCTACAATTACAGTATACATAAGCATGTGCAAGGGAATATACTGGTGTAACAGAATCTATTCCAAACAAAACTTATTTTGTCTCTATAACCCAAATGAAACAGCTGAAAATTCAGAAGTGCTGCATCCAATACCCATGCATCCACTTGCACATCCAGAAACAAATCCCCACTGGTAAATAACGAACAGCACTATTTATTCCCACAAGTCATCCTAATAAGCTGAGTTATGGACAAGCATGGAACATTAACTTCGGTATGCTAGCATTTTAAGGTTACAGAGGTAGAATATTCAAAACCTAGCAGACTTCCCTCCAGACACATAAAATGAAAAGGAGAAAGATCAGTCCATTTTATTGTAAAAAAATCATTATACCTGAAAGATGACATTGAAGAACAGAGCATGATTTTGCAGATAGGATGTTGGACCAGAGGATGTTAAGACTTAGGCACTGCTTCCAGCTAATGACTATCTATGAAATCCTAGGCAATAATACCCATTCCTGCCTATCTATGAAATCCTAGGCAATAATACCCATTCCGAAAGAGATCTTTGGATGAAAGTAACACACATAAGCATTAAGCTTTCACTTAAGCAGAGCCCCTAAACTTGTAAAGGATTATATTCTGTCTTAACACAACTTATCTCTCTGTTCCCCGGAGGCTATTTTCAAGAGAAGTCCACTACCTGCTTTGCATATAGACTGTTCTGTGTGCCTTTACTTGGCCTGGAAGAAATCAGTCTTCGGTGGAGCTTATATTTTCATTTTCTTCAAAATAAGAATATAAATCTTGGAGAATTTTTACCTAGATTGTTAAGGTGTATGATGCAGATTAGGTTTATGATTCTGCTCTGAATGTGCAATATACTTTACACAGTGTCTGACTGGATTTCTTTGGAATCACTACCATAGAAAATAACAAATAATAACACACAACTTTGCAAGGGTGGCTAAAAGTGACTATGCAATAAATAAATAAATAAATAAATAATCAGGATAACAATAGTCTTTTGTTTTCAAGTGTCGTTACTCTTGATATAATTTCATTTTCCTGGTAAAGTAAAACACACAGAAAATGTCTATTCAATCACTCTATTTATCAAATCTGAATTTCTGAACACATTTAAATTGTATAGTCTTAGTCTTCTAAGCAAACAACTCAGCCATCCCACGCTAAAAGAGAAACCATCTATATAAAACCACATCATGCAAAGTATCTTGATTTTATACAAGATTTACCTTTTCATTCACTTTCTTCATTAATTCTTCAGCTTCTTCATTCGCAGCTCTCTCTTTTTGGCGTTGAGCCTCCATTTTCTTCCTAGTTTCCAGATTGCATTCAGCTGTGAAAGCCACAACCTTTCTTTCATACTCTTCCTGAATCTCCTTCTCCATTGCAAGAAACTGTTTTTTAAAAATTGAACTCATCCTCTTCTCCACATGAGGAAAGAGGCTGTGACTTAAAACCATGTTCTTCATCATCATAGCAATCACTTCTTTACATATCTGCATTCGATATGCCTCCAAATCAGCATCTGCCCGAGTCAGGCTGGCAACCTCCAGGCTGTGGAAAGGCAATTGGGACTGTTTAAAATCTCAGACCACAGGAAATTTCTATCATAAAACAAGGATATCTAGACTTACTGTGTAACTGAGAATGGCAGTCAGACAAGTGCAGAAATATCTCAGCACATGAGTTTACTAATCATGATAGTAATCATTCATTTAAAAGTAGAGTGAACTAATTTCTACTAAACTAACTTCCATTTTATATATATATATATATATATATACATACATACATATATACATGTATGTATTCATACACTTCTGGTTTAGACCAAAAAAGGAAAAGCTTTACTTTGGAACACAAAACTTTCCGTCAATTTAAAAGCAAACAAAAACCTCCAACAGAAAATAAACTTATGTTGGGAAGCACACAGTGCGGATGAAGTATCTGAATGGACTATAAATTCTGCTGACTCTGTAAAATAGTTCTAAACTCACTGACCCATCCATATTAATGCATTACTGGTTTGTGTTCTCCTCTGGTTTATTTCCTTCCCTGCAGGGAAGAGGGAAAAGTGTTTTGATTATGTGCTGATATAAACAAATTAGAGAAGCTGAAAAAGCTGATGCCTCTGTCTCTCATTAAGAGTAACAGAGTCCTAGAAAAGTCCAGAGGTGTTTTTTTGTTTGTTTAAAAAAACAAACGAACAAAAAAAAACCCCACCAAATTACAGTAAATGGATACAGTCTTATTTATCTTTATTTAAACTGGAATACCACTCTCATTTCATAAAATACTTATCTATTGTAATTTCTGTAGCTTTGCCTATTCTGCAGTTGATTCAATATTGGAGAACTTGATATTTTTTGCCCTTGTATGCCAGTTTACAAGAACACACAGCACTATATGCTTCTGTGTGCAGATTAAGTACACAGTAATTTTTTGGGACCTAAAAAATACACTATTAGAAACTTAAATCCATTCTTTATCTTTTTTTCAGTTAGGCTAAAGCATTGATTTGTTCTGCTGCCAAATCTTAAACTAAACTTCAAATCCACAGAAAAGGTCTTGGGAAGATTTGCAAAGTATGAGAATGTTACTACATTCAGAATGCTATATATCAAAGCACACAGATCTGTAAGCACCTCGCCTTTTTGTTAATTTTTCCTTTCCTTATCTAAGCAAATTAAGTTTAACTAAAAGAAAGTCAGTGATATATTATCACTACCCCTCTGTTAAACACGAGAGATGTACTTTTCCCATTCAGAAATCAATGTGATGTAATTAAGTTACTTTCTTACCATGACTCGAATTCTCTCCAAGTATTTAAGAGGTAATAGATTAAGTTTTCTAGTTAATCATAAAGAAGCAGAGAGACATTTCTGTTGCAGTCTCTCAAAAGCCCAGAAGCACACTGGTGATGCCCATATTTGTCTTGCTGATCTCCTGCAAGGCTACCTGTTGCATCCGCAAAACCAATGGTGGAACAGAGGTCCTTTCCTTCTGATCTTTTTTCCCATATAGAAGCAGGAATCAGACCTCTGTGCCTGAAACAGTTTGTGCCTGAAACATTCCTCACAGTAATTTGAAGATCCTGTAAGAGCTAATATTTTCTGCAACATCCCCAAGAAAATACAACAATCCAGCTTCTATGTGCAGCATGCAGGTGGATATTGCAGGAGAGCGTCTGCAGGTACAGCCCTCTTGGGTGGTGGTAGAGGACTGGCACAGCTACACCCACATTGACCATGGTCAAGTCCCCCAGGACACTGACATGCTCCCTCTCTCTGGGGAGAGTACTTCTTGCTCCGGCACAGTGGAGAAGCCACAGAGGACACATGATGGCAGGGTCAAGGGAACAGGATGCCAAAGCAACACAGCAAGCACTTCAAATTGGCAGCACAGATGCGTATTTCTGTCTCGGTCTTCTCTGTTTACAGAAGACCTAGGACACTTGCTGATATAGCCAGCTAGTGCTAAGCTGTTTACTTAAGACAACTTCTACTTACCAACTTTTAAAAAGTAAGTATATCAGTTTCATGTAAATGTACTTAAATAAAAAGGATTAAAAAAAAATGGGAGATTTATGCTATAACATTTCCCTAATGACTGTCCCAATTAATTATTAGCCTGCAAAATTCAAGCTACTAGAGTGTCTGAATTCCTGTTTCAAGTCTCGTAGCTCTGTTTTAACTGAAGCATATCTGTCTTCTGCAAGAAATAGCACATCTTGGTTTTCAAGCATTCCCTACTGGAGAACCAAAAAACATTTCACTTCCCAATTCCTTTAAGGCCTAAAAAAGGTCACCTTATCCTCAGCTTGAATTTGACTATTTTCCACTTCCAACTATCTTTGTCTGCTGGAATAAAAAATTCCTTAGTCGCTATTTTTCTCCTCTTCATTTGTGCAATGATAGATGGTGCTCACAGCACTCTATAACCCTTTCTTATTGAAGTGTGAAAGACTGAATTCCTTAACTCTCTCGCTGGAAGGCAACACCTTGCAGTTCCATTGTGTTGATACACAGCTGGTAACACAACATTAATTTCTTATCACATATGCAGGATTTTTTCCACCATGCTTGGAATAAAAAGTTAAGCCATTCCTCATCCACCTCCTTACTAGTTAGTTTTATGGTCTTCAGCAGTGATCCAAGAATGAAAATCAAAACCAAACACCATTACAATATTTTCTGTCGTTATCTTTCGCTTAGTCTTCCCCTAGCACTTCCTTCTTTTTCTGCAAGTTATTGCAGACTAGACTTGATTTCATTTTGAGCAAGATTTCCATGCTCCTTCCTGTCTACAGAAAGAACTATGGTACCCACCTGGCAGCAAATCTGTGAAGAAGAGAACGAAGCAGAGGAAGCACATGAGCAGTTCCACCAATCCAAGGTTAATAACATGGAGAAAAAGTAATTAGAAGCCACACTTCTCCCATGTCACATCCTGGCATACAGCAGTCTTTTTTTTCAATGGAAGCTGAAGAAAGGTTGTCTATTACCTTACATGTGATGTGCTCTGCTTCTGGTTTGCCTCCTCCACAGCAGGCTGAAGGAGTGAATCAAGCCTACCACATGTGCACCTTGCCTCAAGCTCTCACGCCAAATGAGATGTGTGCCCAGTATTGAGGGCAGCCATGATCCTTAGCAAGCTGCATCAATACAGTCTGGGAGTCTAAGACATCAACAGGCAGTCTTTAACCTACTTCTTTCAATTTTTGACACTAACAGCCAGTAAAAACAGGAATCTTCTACATACAATAAAACAAATGTTTTCAGACACAAGTCTCCCTGAAGAACAATGCTTACAATCATCCGGATTAAATGTGCAATAGTGACTCATAGGAAAAAAAAAAATATCATAACCTGACACTGTGCATCCTGAGACCAAGGTAGATTTAGTAAGTTGCTTTAAATGATCTGCACTCTTCCTGTTACAGCAATTCATGTTTAAAAGGTCTTGTATCTCTTCCTAAGCATATTCAACATAATAGCAACATGAAAGCCAATAAAGTACAGTTAGCAGATGGCAATCTATTGATGAAACAGATCAAAGCTTCTTTTGGGCAAAGCATGCAGAGAAAGGATAAGGACAGGACAGCAGGTACGTAATACAAAAGGGGAGTGGAAATGAGAAGCAAACAGACAGAAAATGAAGCTGCAAACAGCAAGTGTAAAGATTTTTCACTCACTTGAAGAGGAAGAGTGTTTAAAGATCTGTCAGAGAAGATCTGGGAGGTGAGAATCCCAGATGCCAAACACAGAGAAGCAGAGAGTGTGTCTGAACTTCTGATGTCTTCCACAGACCTAATGAATGAATACAGGAAAGCAACTAGAGTCAGGGAAGAAACAAGCATAGTTAATTAAAACAAAAACAAAAGAACAGAGGAAAAGTTTTTTAACTAACTACAAAATAATTATGTCTTTAAGTTTTATTACTAAAATTGGAGGCCCAGAGAGGGAATTTTAAAACAGGAGAATTAATAGCTGCTGAATGGCACAGTCCTAAAATGAACTAAGTGCTTTTAGACACATTTTTAAGTGTCTGGAGAGTTCACAAAGGTAAGAAACTACTGTGACACAATTTTCTGAATTCTAAAGGGATGAGAACATCAATCAAATTCCCCTTCAGTGATATTTTTCATCAAAACTAAACAAATCATTTATTTTTAGAAAACTCATCTCTCATCTGCAAATGGTATTCAGTTAGTAACATACTACAACAGCATCCTGAGGAGACTGGAGCCCCGTGGTGGCGGTTTCTGTAAAGGCCTCCCTTTGTGGTATGCAGCGTTGCCAAAAGCATGCGACTTAAGGCTATTTGTGGATGGTTTGTGACTCCACCATGCTGCACACATTGCTGTAGCCATGACCTGGGGCACCATGGCCTGATGGCTGCACCAGCTCCAGCTGGGAAGAGGAGGAAGGCACAGGGGGGAAACACGGCCCCTCCAGCCCGGGGCACCCATTGCAGCCTGCACATGGCACCGCACTCGCAGGCACAATGTCAGTGGGCAAGCTGAGGCATGGAGGGGAAGAGGGGATGAGAAAGAAGTGCTGAGGTCCATGTTGCCTTGTTACACTTCACAGAAGTGAACATGGACAGGGAAACCCCTCTGGGGTCAGACAGAAGAATCACACAGCTGTGACTTCGAACAGTACCTTCCAGTGCTGGCTCCAGTAACAGTAAGCAGAAAAAGCCAATTCCAGTATAATGGGCATCAAACACATTCAACTGCGGATGTGGTTTGTTTCCTAAATCATCCATTTATTGACGGATTAATAATATAGTAAATTGGGCTGTATTGTTTTGTTTTGCTTTTTAAACAGGGGAATGCTTTTATTATAAAAGCTCATGACTATACTTGAGATTTCCAACCCCCCAGAGTCAGACTATGAAGCATATCAATGCTAATATTTTACAGAATCCTGGTTCTAAAACAGAAAGAAAGAGGAGAACAAAAATTAATCTCCTGGTGACCCTCTTGTGCTTTAAACACCACAGGAAATTGCATAACAGCAAACACTGATCAACTACTGACACTATTATTTCATTCATTTCAGTGAACATGAAATTACTGTGCTGATGTGGCCCATTTGTGGTGATATAGCTTGCTCCTTTCTGCCTCTCCCTCCCTTCTTCCTCCCTCTGCTTCTCATGCTCTCCAGCTGTGTCAAGACACAAAAGAGACCGCAAACACTCTGGAGGAGGCATCTTACCCACGCTGCACCATGATGAGGTGAAAATCTCTGCGAGAAACCCAAACTGTGCTGCAGTAGAAGCAGATGTAAAGACGTGAGGTCTAAATGACCACTAACAGCTACCAAATGCCAAAAGCCAAAGTCTTCAGCCCTCCTGTGCAGGGCGTATTGCCTTGCCCATCTGCGTTGGTGGACATCAGAAGATGCTTTGCACTATACCAGTAGCTGTAATGGTCTGCAGCCAGCTCTGAACTGGGAGAGGTCATCCATCAGTCCTACGACACTGCTACACAGCTAAGCATAAACTCAGCACCTGAAGTGTGAGCCTACAGAGAACACAGGACATCTCGTAAATGAATAAAATAGTTAAGAAAGGGGCTTGACTATTATCTAAGGATATATTCACATGGATGAGTCACAGATTAAGTTTAGCTTTCCTAAAAAAGACTACATGCTGACAAACACAGAAATAGGATTGTCGTGGTAGATAGATAAAGATTTAAGGAAAAATAAAAAAGATGGTAAATTGAGCTGAGAGATCACTGTTTCTTCTTCAGAGAAAACTGACTCATGAAAAATTGCTGAACATGTAAGTACCAGATTTGGCAGCTGTTTCATCATCAAATTCTTTCAAGTTGCCACAGCAAGAGAGCAGAGGTATTTCAATTCTTAAATTCTTTCTTTGCTTCCTCTACCTTATGAGCTACTTCCTATTACCTATCAAGCATTTGTGTTTCTCTCATGGAAAAAAAAACAGGATACTTTATGCATTTCTCAAATTTATAACAGCATTTATAACACAGAACTACAAACGCAGAGTCTGGGGTTCATTCCATGTGTAGGTGCTTTATCTTACTGTTACATCTACGTGGTTATTATTTATTTTTATATTCCTGCATTGTCCACATTGCACAAAAACAGAGCTATGAATATGACCTCCCTCCAAAAATTCTAAAATTTCTGTTATACATTTTAAAAGTTATGAAGTACAGAAATTTAGCACCTCCATTTTTTTGCATTAAAAATGTAATTATTTGTCACCATTTTCTACGGAGGAATATTCAGGTCTAGCTGCTATGACAATGTGAGCTTTTTCTTCTTACGTTTCATTTGAATTCAGGTTTAAAAAACAACAAAAACACATTGACTCCATAGCAAATTAAACTGAGATGTATGGCAAAAAATTTACATTTAGAAAGAAAAGGTGAACTTCTAATATGGTAGTAAATTGTTTTTGACTTTTCTGTCAAGCATCTCTGGAAACATTTTGATCTTGTTCTCTAGTACGTTGGCCTCGATGCCCTCTACCATCAGAAAAAAATAAGCTTCAGTGAATACATATTACTTAGTGATCTGCCAAAATAATTGGCAGAGTTTATTGTGTATCAGCAATGAGGTTCAAGTTCAGCCAGAAATTCAGCTAGAGCTTTGCAAAATTCAAGTAAGCTGAGTTCTAGGAAATAAAGATGAAAAAGAAAAGCTGTAGCAGTGGAAAGTCATTTAAAGAAATAAAGTTGCCTGTATAATAGCTGTATCTTCTGATACTATGAGGGTGGTCAGACTTCATCACATTGGACACAAAGCCAAACTGCTCAGCTATCTTCACATTCTGTTCCAGATAAACAGTTAAAGAGACCTACAACATTTTGCAACATGATTTTCTAGTGCTTATGTTAAATATTCAAATCATATAGCTTCCTCTCATTAGCATTCATTGCCAATGGGCCAATATTAAGGAATATACACAGTAAGGAACCTACTGAGAATAAAAGCCAAACTATTTTGCTGCATAATGTGCATCAAGGATATGACTTACTAAGACTAAACTCACAAAGTAAGTAACTAAGAAGCTTTCTTATGAAATATTAAAAGTATGTTTTGTTCTCTTGCCAATCCTCCTGACATCGCAAACTGTCTACACTCCGAAGATGTCCCTGTCCATAAATATTGAACACATGCTCCTATGTATTTGCTAAACAATTTGGCACTGTCACTTCTTAAAAGATATTAACTATTAACCTAGCTTCATGCTATAAAGAGGACAAAAAATTCCGTGGCTTTTACTTTTCTGAGTAATTTTCTCATTTGTGTCTGGACAACTGAACAAAACATCAGAATGATTACACCTGTTCACTATCACAGCGTAATTCAAAAAGAATATATCAGTTACGTTGGCAAGTTTATATGTTCACCATGTAAAGAAAATTACACATAGCTACACTGAAGGAATTATCAAACTAGAATATGCTTGCTGAATAAAAATATAAGCAAGATTTTGTTGGTTGAAATACGTGAAGTATCAACCCATCTCTAACAAAAGCCCATATACTTTTGCCTCCCTAAATAAAAAAATGTAGGATTATGATGCTGAAATTCATATTCAGTATACACATGACATGAAAACACTGCGTTCAAAATACAAGCTCAGTTCTTAGTATACTGTCACTCCTGTGAGACAAATCAATCCTCAACCCTTTGTTCCTTACAGAACACCCAACCATTCTACTGGGTAACACTAAATGTTAAAAAAAAAAAAAAAAATGCAATGTTGTTGAAAAAATGATTCTGTGACCATAATCGGTAAAACTATAACATTTAATTTCAGCACAAAGTCCATTCAAATTGACTGCAATTATCCATTAATAAGTTACAAATGCACATTCTTTCTTTTCCCATTATGTTTTGCAAAGCACTATCCTTAAAACAGATAATTCAGTAAAAATAAGGATTACTCTATTCCGTTTTTAGCACAGA
Organism: Anser anser; assembly: GCF_964211835.1. Lineage (NCBI taxonomy): Eukaryota > Metazoa > Chordata > Aves > Anseriformes > Anatidae > Anser > Anser anser. The sequence continues at coordinate 65,832,303 of NC_139724.1, forward strand.
TTGTTGTCATAGAAGCCCCTAAGGCAATGGTACAGTATTTTATCTTTGTCTTTCGAATCTGCTAAAGGCCTGGATAATGTACAACAGTTAATATATTAAAATACTAAGATGAAAACCTTTAAGGAATATAGATGTGAAACTAAAGGACTGTCTTCCCCAATTTATGTAAAGAATATGGAACAAAAATTAAGGGACAGGGAAGCATCCCAGGCTTAGTATCATAAAAGAGTGCTAACAATGAGAGATAAAACAAGGTTTATATTCTAGCTGTTGAAAAATGCAGGAAAAATATTACATATACCTAATATAGGCATTAAGTTAATGCTGTAGCGTTTTAGACCCACCATCCTGCAAGACTGGGATTTGTTTCACCTCCAGACTCCTGTATCTGGGTTAATCAGCCCAGTCTTCAGACTTTGGAATCACTGGGCACAGCATTCATATGACTAATTTCTGGATGTCTACTTTAGGTTAAGAGGTGTTATACCCTAGAAGTGCTCTTTTTCACCACTGAGTAAAAAAGGGAACTCAGGACAAGTTAGTGTAGAAGTTTCCATCACAGAGATCCTCATTTGGCCAGATAAACTGTGCCACCAGTAAGAGATGGAACAGGCATGCAGTAATTTAATACCCATGAGTGCCAATGAATGGTCAGTTCACCTGTGTGTTATCTCCTAACGGTAAACAAACTAGACAAAAAAATACATGAAAGAAGATTTGGGATAATATAAATACCAATGGCTACTTCCTAACCCCTAACAGAGGCTGATCTGAGCCCTTCACAGTAACATCTATCACCCTTTCAATCCTCTCTTAAAGGAGGAACCACAGCAATTCTGGATGTTTTTGTGGTCCATCTATCATTCTCATCCCAGAAAAATCAATAGAAAACTCAAAAACTGAAGAAGATTAGTGACTGTTTACTAACAAGCATTTATTTTATTTGCTACGATGCTCCACCTCCTTACAAAAGCACGAACAAATTGAAGACTATCAAAGTTTTCTCTTGAAAAAAGCAACTTGCCCAACATAGAGTAAATTTTTTTCATCTGCCATCAACACTGATGCTGCTTTTTGTGTCTCCCATTCCTAACGGAGGAGGGGATGAAGGGAGTGATTTAATTTCCCTATCATCATCAGTGATTTCATTTCCCTAAGGCTCTTTCAGACATTTCTAGTTGCCTAACTGCCAAATTTTGAAATGATCAGAGATGGTAAGCTAAGTAAAGGGATTGATAACTCAAATGCAAAGGTTTGGGGCAAAAAGTTAGACATCTGCACTAAATCAACAGTCCACCAGAATGTCTATCAGAGGAGAATTCTTCTACAAAAAGATGTTGTCTCCCACATGCAGAATATAAAATCACACTTTTAAAAATCTTACTCTTTCTGCTCTTTCTGCTTCCTATGATCAGTGAAATCCTGTGCAAATTCCAAGCCTGATAACTATTTACATTGATTTTAAATCAGCCAAAAATATTCAACAGAAATACAGATGCTCTTCAATCCAATAATGTGGAATAGTGGTTTCAGTGGAGACCATACACAATGCTTAAAATAAGCTGATGGCCACTGTAGTGTTTTACAATCACAGCTCTCTGCATGATAAAATTGTAGTGTGCTCTATCAGCAACTGAAAAGTCATCAGTAAGGATAAGCTGGTCCAGTATGTTTCCAAAACAGACACAGATGAATCCAGGTGCCCTAAGACAGATAAATCCCCCAAATGGGTCTAGTGAGCATATCTACTGTTGTTCGTGTAGGATGGTGTAATGACATGAAAGCATTCCTTTCTATTCCTGCTATTTCAGACTATACCAGCATTTTTATCTAATATTTTACACTATAGCTGAGAAAATCCTTTTATTTTCTTGAACATCCAAAGAGACGAGACAATCTCTGCATTTCTGCTTTCAGGAGAACTGCCAACTGAAGCAGTTCTGAGGCCATTTTTGAAGCAGTATTTTCAATTTTGCGTAAGTGACTTTGTAACTTATATCCTACTGGACACCTTTACTGCCTTCAATGAGGAATGCTTCAAACAAGTGCCTGTTTTGGGGCCAGATCTGACTCCATACAGTTGCAAGAACTTCCTACAAGTACTCCAATCATATAGCAAGCATCGGCTGTACACTAATTCCACTTGTGTTCTAAAATTACTTCCTTTATTACAATGGAAAATCAATTAAATCAGTCATAAAATTTCAAACTGTTACCTAAAGGAAATTGTTGGAATGGGAAGCAGATAAATGAAGTGGTTTGATTAAAAAAAAATATATAAAAAAAGGACACGGAAGGGAGGAAAGAAGCAGAAACAAGAGAGACATTTGCATTAACTGCATAAGAATATTACAAAAACATAGCCCCAGGACACGTACTCAAACTAAGAAATGAATCCCATTTTAAGGGTTTAGCTATATAAATAATCCAGTTATTCAAATAATCCTTTTTAAGGGTTTGCAAGAATACTTACCTTTCTAAATCACAACGCATCTCAAAGCAGTCCAGTATTTTTGTTAAAACTAGCAAGATATTCACTATCTCTAATATAAAATAATACTGAAATGAGTTTAAAAATGTTTGGCCCTCTTCTTTTTAACATTCACATAACAATTTCTAGGATAAGTCTTTTAAAAACCTGCATTGCTATATAGTTATAAAAGCAAAGACCAACGTGCAATTCACAGAGATAAGCATCCTAATTATCAACAAAATGCAGGAAATAATAATGCTGTTAGTTAACAAAGAAAATTACTTCCATGGTCCCTTAATTTTCCCTTTTCATCTTCTGCAGATTTTATAGTTGCATAATACTGCCTGTAACCTGACTTGCCAGGAGCTAACTTTGTTCAGTCTTAGAACAAACAAAATCTGCTCTGTCCTCACATCAGACCTTTTTTCCAGTTCTGCTGAAGAACAGATGCCCTTTATTAGCTGCATGTTTCTGTCAAACAACCCTGACTGGCCTTTCAACAAAACCAGGAGAGTTTCTCTGCTCTACCCAGTGGTCCTGCTGATCCCATCTACATGGTATCTTTCTGTTAGCACTACAAACTGTCACTCCTTAGACTCTGATCCAGGTGTTTCCAAAATACGCTGCTACACAGAAATGCCAGCACCCAGAAGGGGTGCGCTAGGATAAAAGCCACAGTTCTGAAAGCAGAACTGTGTTCAGCAATTGTAGAATATACCCTTTCAACATCATCTTGTACACAGAAGTTTCCCCTCATTTAATGAACCACAGGGAAGCAAAAACAGATGTTCATTTGAATTGGAAAACTTGCATGCCTCAGGCCTATCTAGAGCTGTGACTTCTATAAGTGAAGCAATGTAAATTATGACAATTTTCAGTTCCCACAGATGGCTATCTTAATACATTTCAAAAACCTAAGGTAACGCAGTCATATGTGCAAATAGACACTACAAAAATAACAATTAAAGGGTACATAGTCAAAACATGTTCAAAGATTTAGATGACGATAAATGTGATTAATGTGATGTAACAGCAGGAATTCTTACTCTTCTAAAGCCTGAAGCATATTCCCCGATTCTTCAAAGGTCAGTATATCAATGATTTGGTCATTCATAATTACATCTTCACTAAAGAGATCACCTGAATTGAACTGAGAATGTTCCAGTTTGTGATTTTGACTGAGTTCATGTTGTATCTCCTAAAAAAGAAGAAGACAAAAGTAAGCTTCAGATTATAAAAAAAACTTACAGTGAAGCTGATCTCATTTTATTGCAGGTAACCCTGAGTTACTGGAAAGACTCCCACTTATCATCACATTGTACAGCTGGAAACGGTATAGAGCAATTGTGTAGTTCAAATACATATCTAGGATCAACTGTAATACTTTTGTCTCAGGCTGAACTTTTTTTATATAACTGATCAGGAGTACTAATGAAGAAATTAATGCAAAGGATAGCAGACTTTACATTGACATCAGTAGGCTTGCAAAAGCCTTCCAAGGAGGTTATTTTCTACTATAAACTTTCTAGTAAAATTTTTTTAAAAATTTCTATGGTATACACATTACATATGGCAAGATTATACTACTAGACAGTTCACAGGTCAGTGAGACTCCCTTGAGATGGGCTAAGAAAATCACTATACAGAAAATTGCTGTAAGTAGCTCATGCTAGGACCAAATTGGTCTTTTTTTATAACAATGTTATCTGAGGTTTTTCTGTTAAAAAAAAAAAAAAAAGACAAGCCCTTTAAATGGAAAGGGATTATTTCTTCAGGCCTAAAGGAAATAAAAATTGTTAATGTAGTAATTTTCAACCAGAGAGAGTAAAGCTGGAAGTGATTTCTGAGCTCATCTGGTCCATCCACTGGTCTGAGACTGGATCCCCTCTGCATAATGAGACGAATTACAAATTTACCTATCATTAGATAGAAAAATTACTGCAAATCTATTTAAAAAAATAAAACCTTCTTTTGTCATTTGTCAAAAATAATAGAAAAGATAAGTTGTTCACAGAATTTAAATCACAAAGAAAATACATCTTTTTTCCTCACTTTTTGTTGCTTCAGTAGAGCAAATATAGATGACTTAGCACATGCACTGTCTTCAAAATCTATCGTACATTGTAAAAAGTTACATCTGACACAGCATTTTTACCTAGAGATAGGAAACCAATACTGGTAGTTGTATAAAGCAAACTGCACACATCTAGTCCTGAAACAAATTATCTCCAGCAAGACCACCCCAGCCTCTGAAATGTGCTATGCCCCACTGCAATGCTTCCCAGATTGCCTGTCTCAAGCAGAGCAATATGTGGAAGCTGAGGTCTCCGAGCAGAGTGCTACGTCTGGGTACATGCTTCTCAACACATCTGTCCTCTGTGCAAAAGCACTCCAACTGCTATGCAGAAGAGCAGAGCACTGCAAGTGCATTACCATCCCTGGACTGCCTCCACACTCCACAAACGCCACAGCACAGCAGTGTCCCTGAGAAACACATCTAAAGGGTTTCTTCGTTTTGAAGTCGGTTGGCATAGGAAGAATAAAACCCCCATGTGCTCTCCAGACAGCCAGATTAATGTGCCTACAGAAATGTTTCAACCAAATCTTTAAACTTAACGTGGAATTTTTTTGAAACCTTTAAACAGACACTTTCATTATAGATTAGAAATCAAAGCTTTCTGGGCGTTTGAGAAATCAGACCACTGAAGAAAAAATATCAAACTGAAATCCAAAAGTAGAATGAGAACACAGCTACCACTTAAATTTCTGTCAGTCTTAATTGTCTCAGTTTGACAGCACCAGCCAGCACAGTTTATACTATCCAACAGCCCCAGAGGGAGTCTCAAATTATATGTCTCTCACCTGTATCATCGCTTCCTACCTAAACCAACATATTCAGACCATGCCCAAGTGAAATTGCAATAGACAGAGCGACACTGCCTGTTGACCTGGCAACCCAGTAGGAGATCTACCACCACCTGAGCAGAGGAAGGTTTCAAACCTTTGACACCCGCCTTTCTTAGAGGATTGTTCTCATCACTGTAATAGTGATTGAGGTCTCTACCTCCCTCCCACTGAAGTTGTTCTACTTCATATAAATATCAAAATAATTTTAAAAAGCAAGGACTGGAACTTGGGCCAATCTGATGAACATTCATCAGACCGTATTTTCTCTCTCTGACCCAGTATGTGCTGAAACACTTTCTACGAACTGGAATGATCTGGATAAAGAGCACTGTAAATGCTCCATCTCCAAACCCAACTGTTTTGCTTAATCACTCGAGAGACCAAGGTAAATCCAAAGATCTAAGAGACCCAGATTCAAACCCCTGTTCCTGATAATCAGAAATACAGTTTGGACTCATGCCTTCTGCATTCAAGGTGAGTGATCTACTCAGAGTTATTCTACCTCTCATTCTGGGAGCAAAAGGAGAGATGAGGACAAGGAAGAAGATGAAAACAAATGCAAAGCCAGTGGGTAGTATCGCTCCCCTACGAAGCTTAACAACCAGTTATTGACAGCAGTTCTTTTGATCAGACTATTATTATATCACCTCTAAATCTGACTGTGCTAAAGATTTGGGGTTGTAGAGATTATAGTACCAGTGAATTCAATCCAGCACTTGGTGCCTTTTTATTTAGCTTCAAAAACACTTTAGGCAATCCGTATTAGTTTGCATGTTATATCAGCAGAGATGATTAATAACAAAATTATATAAAGTACCGTTACAGAAAGTATGACTCACCTGGTTTTTACTATGGAAATTCCATTTTAATACTTTGGTTTGGTAAAGAATGAAAAAAACAGCACATGTCAATACAAAGGAAACAAAAAAAGCAATGAAGAACCCTGAAGCATGGATGGCATGGCTATATGAAATCTGAAATGAAAAGACCATATTATTTAAATTAATTTTCCTATATATACAAAGATCAGACTTAAAGATCACAGCAGTAAGCAACATAGTAAATTACTTTTAAATGGCTTCATAAAACTTCAGGGTTACTCAGCATTAAATTACAATTAGTAATTTTTATTTATTAATATTTTCCAACAAGTGTCTATTTTCCATAGATTTTGAAGTCTGCATGCCTTTATGTCCACCTAGTCCAAATGCCTCTGTAATTCCAACAACAGATATCTCACGGATTGAATTGTAGCTGCTGTGACTTTTGGGAAGACTGTACTTAATAGCCTATGTTGCTAATCTCTCCAAAATCTCGTTGAAATTAGTGACATTTGACGTTGCCCAGAGCCTCTGAAAAATCAGTCTGATGTTGGCTTCCTGAAATTAATGGCCATTTCTTGATTCAATAAAACTCAGTAAACAACACTGGGATAAAGCACTAATAGGAGTTCAGAATAAACAGGTAACTGACAATTGATAAAACTCCCTAATTTGTGTACATCGTACCAGTTTCTCCATGAGACAGAGTCAGAAAAGAATAGCAGGAGCACTGGAACTACAATTCAACTAATATCTTTGCAGGCCTTTCACTTCAGGTCTTAATTTAATCTTTAAATGGAATGGCATTAAAAATTAATTTTTACTTCATGCTCCATGTAGCAAAAGTTAATTTAATGTTTGTTTAGTTCTTTGAGATGTCTGCATAAAAAAAATATAGCACAGCTACTAGTATAATGTTTCACCACAAAATAATCACTCTGCTGGGGCTAGAAAGTGTAAATAATTAACATGCCGCTTGCAAGCAGGGCTTGGTCATCTCGTAAAGCAGAAAGCTGGGAGCATTCCATAGAACAAACAGAATTCAGCACAGGAAGCAACAATCAAATGCAGTCTGCAATTTAGAAAGTATTTATTCTAATTTAACAGCAGAATTTGATCCTTTTACTGGCTGCTTATGGAAAAAAGTCCTTGGATAGGGAATTATCTGTGCTTTTATACGACAGTAAAACGAGTTTTGGAGGTACAGTCCATTTCCTTGGATACAGCCTTGGATTACAGGCTGTAATGCCTGAAAGCATCATGGTGGATGCTGTGGCATGGGGAACCAGAGACTCCATACAAGCCACAGCACAGGACCAGTTCGGCACTGCAGGCTGACCTCCAAACCACTGGCACATCAGTGAGTCTCAAAACACTTATGCAAAGCTAACTTCTTAAGCCATCTCAATAGTGTGAGGCGAAGAGGCATTCCAGGCCTGATTTTCTTTCAAAAGTTGCTGCGCTCCCACTGATTTAAAGGATGCTGAGGGAAACAAGCCTGGGAACAATCAGGTCAACGTAATTATTATCACAAATCCCATGCAATGTAGCTAGACAGGAAAAATGCTTTTTGCTTTCACTATAGCTTCCTATTCAGCATCAAAACCACTCAGCCAAGGGCAGAGACATGCAGTATTCACAGCCCCTGAAGCACTGTGGGAAGACATCTGGCATGGGCCAGCAGGTAAGCTACGCTCGTATTTTTTCATAACCCACATTTTTCATAACCGGTATTTTTTCATTTACCTTGTCACAAGCAACCAAGCACTGTCTTTCAGCAATACAGAAGAGAAAATCCACAGGGTATGAAAAACTTTAAAGAACAGCACAACAACAAGCGTGCAATTAAATCACATGTAAGCTCACAGGACCAGCTTAGCATGGTACTGGCATGGCTTTGTAAGTAATTCTTCATTTTTCTAGCCCCAAGTCAACATTTAGAATCCACATAGTCACATAAGCACTTTGGTTGTTCACCGTTCACCACAATATGAACAGTTTTAAATAATTTTTAATAAAATAAAATTTAAGATTGAGAACATTTATGATACCTGAAGCTATGGACAAAATACAATCTCACAAAATACATCTCACTCATTTCAGCATGATACACAAACATCTTCTCAATAGGTGGAGGATAACTCCACACTTTTGGAAAGGCAAATAGTTTTCTTCTGGTAGCTATGCCCATGAGCACGTGAGCAATTTCCTCACCACAGTTCTCTGTGGCTGGACAATGCTTCAGATTAAAAAAGAAAAAAAAAAGGCTACAAATATAATGGAAATTTGTAGATTTTCTGTGCTAAATATTGCTGCTTTAAGACAACAAAGCCCCACTATCTTGACTCCTGTTTTCTTCCTCTTAAAATTGGAGAAGGCAGAACTTGTCTATGATTAATAGCCAGATGAGATTTAAGTACCTAAGTACAATCTTAGCCCCCTAAGATTTAGTTTAGATTATCCATGAGTTTAAGAAGAGGAGTCAGTGTAATGCCAAGTCATAGCATTTACCTTGGTCTTTTCTTCTTCAGTTATGGTGAACGATGCCATCAATGATACGAGATGTGTTTTATTCTGAAAGAAACATAAAAATATTACAAGCATTAAAAAATGAGCAGAATCCAATTTATAACAATGGCAAACAGCCCAGAGTTGTTACAAAAGCTTCTCCTCAAAAGAAATGCTATACTTCTCACAAAGTGTAAAGCTGAATAAAATCTGATAGCTAAATGTACCGGTAACAGTGCTCTGTGGGATATACACCCCTCCTAACCATGCACAGGCTTATTCAGTGCTCACAGATTTACACTTTTTCGACACTTATAAAATCCGTGGTGACTGAAAGTGTACAGAACAGGAGTCAAAGTCACTGCATATGTCTTGCAGGGATCAAAGTTTGCAGCTCAGCGTCTATCAGTTCTGCTAAACATCCACCTGTATCCTCTACTCTTATCGTTCCTTGGTTTTTGAAGTCTTGCTGTCTCTCTAGTATGCCCTTATGCGCATCAATCATTTTTTCCTCTAAAACAAGCGAGATACAGCAGCTGGAAATGAAAATATATCTGCAAGGTCTAACTACATGCACTTACGAAAACCTTGGGGAAAATATCAAACCATATTTAAGAATGAGGAATAAGTTACTTTGGAGGAAACCACTCTTCCTGTGTCATTAGTTCTGCTTCCTACTTAGGCTAATTCCAGTGTTTTTAGATCTATGATCAGTTCTCTTGGAGCCTGGTGCAACTGAGTTCTCAAAAAATCACCAAAGATGGAGATTGCCCAGCTTCTCTCAAAAATCTCTTCAAGGTCCTCAAAACGCTCATATTGAAACAGTGGTTTTGGTTACAAGAAAGTATTTTTTTAATAAAAATGTGTCAAAACTTCAACCTCTCACAGACTACAGGAAGACACATATAAGGAGGTAGGATACTGTTATTTTCAGGATGCACAGATAAACTGGAAAGAAATATAAAAAGTAGAGAGAAATGCTACAGGACAACACACAAACATCCTTTACCTATTTAAGGAGGCCTAAGACTTCCTAACCTTTGAAGAATAACTCACATATTTAAAAATTCATGTTAAACAACCAGGGAGCCTAAGAACTTCATTGCAGTACATGCAGGCCTCATCACAGGTCTTGTAGCTTAGGCAGACAACCATAGAATCACAGAATAGCTTGGGCTGGAAGGGACCTTAAAGACTGTCTAACTCCAACCCCCCTGCCATAGGCAGGGCTGCCACCCACTAGATCAGGCTGGCCAAGGCCCCATCCAGCCTGACCTTGAACACCTCCAGGGACGGGGCATCCACAGCTTCTCTGGGCAACCTGTTCCAGTGCCTCACCACCTTTACAGTGAAGAATTTCCTCTTAATGTCTAATCTAATCCATCCTCTTTCAGTTTAAGACCATTCCCCCTTGTCCTATCATTATCTACCCAAGTAAAGAGTCCCTCTCCACTCTTTTTATAAGACCCCTCTAGGTACTGAAAGGCGGCAGTGAGGTCTCCTTGGAGCCTTGTCTTCTCCAAGATGAACACTCCCAGCTCTCTTAGCCTTTCTTCATCCGAGAGGTACTCCAGCCCTCTGAACAAGAACTGCTTTCAAGACTTGTACAGGAAATACCTGTGATGAACTCCTGAAAGTTAACTTTGCAGGCAATGTCAAGACCCTGCCATTCCATGTTTCCTTTGCATCAAGAAGTGCAGTGTAGTTGATTGCAAAGTATTCTCCAACTGTTAAAAGAAAGGAAAAAAGTTTGTAGATGAGGTACATTTACCCATACAATATTGGCCTCTTAAGGAATTATGTCTGCATTTTCTTAAATAAAACAGTAGCTACACTGTCTCGAAAATAACCCAGCAGAGTTGCACTTTTTTTTTAACACAAGAAGACTGAAGAGTTGAGCACCCAGCTGAGCTCAGCTGCAGTTACAGATGTTTGCAAAATATGAAAAGCAAGTCCAATATGAATAAAACATCTGAGGAGCTTTTCAGGCTCCCCTTTAGACTGTGCTTCCTCACCGGCAAAAGTGCTCTCCTAGGAGCCTAGCTGCAGTAAGCTCCTCAGTAGGGGAGGCAGCCAGAGCCTACCAGCATAGTCCAGAGAGGAAGAATATGGATAAATTTACTTTATCCCAGGAAAATTTCTCAAAGTTCTCTAAGGAAGACCTGGGACAGCACTGGAGCTTTTCCTTTACAACACAGCACATCCCCCACGTGAAAAAATCATAACCCTAACAAGCAATGTATTAATTTTCTGTGCACATCTTCTACCTCTTACACATGTGCTTAGGAAAGGAAAGATAAAGGAATCAAGAAAGCAAAATTTTTATGAATGTGCAAGGATCCAACTGCTATCTAAGGAACAAACTAACTCCAAGACCGGAATGGTCATTTTGGTCTATTATTTGCTTCAATTTTATAATTTGCTCAAGTCAGTGAAAAATGGATACAGAGCAGAGCTGCCTTCTTTCTGATTAATCATTCTGCTTGTTTGCATGGCCTTTTGCAATTCCAGTGTACTCCTACTTCAGCAAGCTAATCCGCCATGGTTTTAAAGCCACTACTCAGTAAACTGTTTGCTTACTTTCTACCTTTTTAGCTTGGCTAAATAGGAAAGACATTTCAATTAAAATTGTTTGTGCAGCAGTTTTTTAAAATCTCCAAAACGAACAAATACCATCATGAAAGATTCTGTTTCGGTTTGATAGCAGTGACTTTTACAGAGCACAAGGGCTCACTTCCGTGCCTGGAAGAGGCAGTTCAAAGGTGGGAGCCAAAATGGGAATTAATAGAATTTTAAACTGCAGCACAAAACTTGTTATAGGGTATTTCACCAATATTAACTAATAATTACAGAGTTTACATCATCAAAAATAAATAAATATCCTGATTTGAACAGATGCTCTTCCACATGTGTAATCAAAGCTACTTCTCTGCAGAATTTGTTACCTTGCAAGAATCTTTTCCTGTAAATCTGTACACCATCTGTTGTCTTATTACCACTGTTTTTTTGAACATGTAGACCAGTGATATTGTCCAGGAGGATAAGATCAGTAATGTTCCTTGAGAGCAGTGTGTTGGTATTATTAATCAGAAGTCTAACATAGGCAGTTTGAGGATCATGTTCAACGTCCACCTGAAAACAGAGATACTAATGGTGCAAAACAGCTCTATGTGCATCAACAGCAAAATCTGTAGTCTTGATTGCTAGTAAATAGTTCACTATTTGTGTAAGCCAATTTTCTGAAGGCATTCTGAGAAACCTGCAAACAGCATTACACTCAGTTTGATCGCAAACTCCCAAGGAGATTTTAATCTTTGGTATGCCTGGATGTTGCTCGGAGACAAAGGGACATAAAACAGAAGTTGGAAACCCAGTTCCTGCTAAGCCAGAAGTAAGTGAAAACAAGAATACGAATACCCCTGTGACACACAGAACTGGAACATAACTTCATAACCAGATTCTGGAAAATTCTTAGCTTTTGTATCATGAAGATGTTTCTTTTGCAAGCTGTCCTCAATGCCAATTCATTCTCTTCATGCATTTTTGTTCTCTAGTTCTCTTTTTCCACAGCAACCACAAGCTCCAAAGGGTGCCAGCTGCTTCCATTTGCCCTTCCCACATAAGGGCTGATGGAGCCACTAGCAGACTTGGAGTTCAAGGCTCTGTTTCCAGTTAGAGATGAAGTTCATAAATTAATAAGCAATCTCTAGCAACACACAGTCACATGACTTTATCTATTTATTCCATTAGGCATTCATTAACTCTCACTGAATAATTACACCCTCTAAATGAAATTACCTTGAGCACAGAGTCACTTACTGACCTCTCACCTTTCAAAGTGCCTTCCCTTATAAAATTGTATTAAGCCAAAACTGTCCAAAACTCCATCAGGCCTATAAATATGATGGCCCATAACATAGCCATGATGGCATAGTGGTCTTCTAATAATGACACCAAATTAACACTTTGTCCCTGAATCACACTTTGGTTATTGCACAATCTTTCTCCCCCCCCCCCCCCCCCCCCCCTTTTTTTTTTAAAGGAAATGTCTCTTCTCTCTCTGGACACTAGGAAAAATAGTAATAAAGCAGCCCCCCCCCCCCCCCCCCCGAAATGAGTACTAAAAACATTAATTGTGAGAGATGTCAGAAATCATACAATTTATTGCAGCCACAGGATGCAACATATGTAGTTATGATTTTATTGTACACCTTGACCCCTGCATTTCATTTTAATTCAACATAGAAACAGATGAAAGTTTCAGAATGTTTTATGAATCAAGGAGGAAAAAAAAAGATTTATTAAAATTATATTTACTTAGTTTGCATTTTCCTACATAAATGACAATCATTGCATTTGAATAAATCTGTTTATGTAAGTAGCTCTTCTCATTATACTACACTAAATTTTCCAAACTCATTACAGCAAGTTCAAACTCAACTGTATTAAATAAATCTTATGGGGGAAAAAAACAACTACCTATTGTACCAGATTCTGCAAATAAATGCCAGCAGGTATAAAAGTAGGCCTGATCACATTTGTGAAGAAAGCTTTGCCAATTTCATACGTTCATATGTCATGAACTAGACCCAACATTTATGAGATTTAAAAACACCAAATGTTAAAAGTGCGATATATTTGGGGCAGATTTTCTCTGTCTCCTGGTTTTCTGAACTGGTATGATGCAGTCAGCATATCTTTCAACCTTTCCTATGCAGTCACAAAGCTAGAAACTTGTTTTAGAAAACACAACAAAATGAAACAGGAAAAAAAGCTTCAAAGTCGCAAAAAGAAAATCCAAAGCCACAAAGCAGAGACCCTGACCCAATCAATGAATCAAGAAAGCACATATTGAAAGACCCCAGGTTCAAACTGCACAAGTTGTTAATACAATATTATGTTCCACAATAAGCGTGGATGGGCTTGTGCACACAAATAATTATGCACTACCAAGAGAAGGAGCTGGGAAAAGTTGGGAAAACAGAAAGCCTTTCCCTTCCTTTACTTTCCCATACCTTTCTCTTGCTCTTCTCTGAGATGAAGGGAAAAATTAGGATTTCATGATCTCTTCCCATGCTTTTAACCAGACACAAATATATTCCTTTACATCTGGAGAGAGGAGATGTAAACAGTAATTTAGCTAAATTCTTACAACAGAATAGGCAGAAAAAGTAGGATGTGTATATTCATAGGTAGGTGAAGGAATCTGGCAGCGCTACTCCTCTCCTTCCTTTAGTTAAGAGGTTTAATGCACACTCCCACATACAGTTCATTATCTTTCTCCAACTAAATTTGCATTTTCTCTTCATTTCATTTAACAAAAATCTTAATTCAGTGACTTAACAAAGCAACCCTTCTGAGGAATCAAAAATCTATCACCTATCTCCTACTGCAATTTTCCTCAGGCAGCCAAAAGGTTGTGTTTTTTACATTTGTCAATGACTTCAAATAGAGGTTTTACTTTCATTATTTCTGAATGGCAATGAATTTTAAGCTAAATGGCAATGGGGAAAATTTGGATTATTTTTCATCTACTGATAGCAGTGGATGAAATAACAGAAAAGAATGAAGCAGCAGGTAATCCGTTGGATTTGACCTCTCCTAGAAAGAATCTCCTCCATATGCCGCTGCCATTGGGATCACTGGCCACTGGACATCTCCTTTGAGTTGCTATTCTAAGTAGCAACAAGATATTTTTTCTTGCATTTGGAGCAGATGATTACGCTGCCAGCCAACTACAGAAACAAAGCACAATGGCAGCCACTGACAATGGTGATAAGCGCTTTATTTCGGTTTTCCTCTGCCACTGAAGTGTTATCACCCCCTACAACAGATGTCACTTAAGGTACATGGGTGAGTGGAATGAAAGAACCACAGCAAGAGCAAGAACATTTTAGGAGGAATTAGCTTAGGAGTGAAAGGAACAGAGCATCTCCAAGAAGTTTGAACAAAGATGACATGCAATGAAAGAACGCTTAGAAAACAGAAATGAGACAGGTAAAAGTTTTAAAAGCCAAACAGACAAATTTAAAGATTTATTTCAGCTCTGCTAAAGATTACTATCATTACAAAGTACTACCTGAGAAGTGTTCATGCCACACTGTGGAATGAAGTCCTACAGGAACTTCTTTCTTGTGAAAGAATGAAGGACTGGGCCCTCAAAGCATGGGTAAAATTTAAACACCCCAATTTCAATCATGGTATTTCTATGATTAGATGTTGGAAAAATACTGCCTTCAAGAAGTAAACATATGTCATCTGCATGCTCTGAGGAGTCACTTACAGGTGGTGGGTAGGAAATGTGCAAAATTCACTTTTTTTTTCATTTAAAACAGCTAAAGACAACCATATGGCCAGTCTGCCTCTTAGCAGGAAAGCATCTGTTCAGATGAATTAAGATTGAAGAGGATGACAAGGTAAGCAAAGGGAAATAAAACATGAAATGCATTTCAACATGGAAGACAATTCACATACAGTTGCACAGTTTTCAGTAATGTACAACAGGTAGCACATTACAATTATTTTCTGGTAATCCTAGCATCTACAACTGACTATCTTTCATCTGGTACAGCAGGATTTCACAATTTTTAATGAGTCTGTATGAGGCTGTGCTATGAATAGCAGAAAAAACAATATGTAATTGTCTCAAACTCTCATTCTGAGAAGCTTTGATACAAAAATTGAGAATCCACAGTGCAAAACCCTGAAGATTCTGTGTCACTGCTTCTTATGCTTGAAATTTTCACTATTTGGCCTCATTAATTATGATATGCAGCTACTTCAATAATGACATTATACATAATTAGTGCCATGAGATGTGATGCATATTCATTCTCTGTGTAAATGATCTGGCGCAGGTCATAATGTCACCTCTTCTGTACTGGGTACTAAATTCTCTGTCATCATATGAAACATTTCAATGGCTGAATTCAGATTTGCCTTAAAGTTGGATGCACTTTCTCTCTCAAAGGGACAAGCATGGTGAACTGTCTCTAATGATAAAAAATTCAGATTTGATTCAGCCAGTGTGGGAAAAAGAAAAAAGAAAATAGGAGAAAAAATGAAAGGAAAAATAATAGGTAGATCTATGCCACCTAAAAATGTAAAACGGAAAGTTTAAAAATTCTTTACAGCAGGGAGGTCTTTGCTCCTCATATGTATTTTATGCAAGCCAAATGAAAACTTTTATCTATTAAATACTGTAGCTGAGTCCCACTAAGTATGCTGATGGTGACACATGGGCTCTTCCATGGCTTTGTGACAGGATGTCCCCAGACACAGCGGGCTTCACAGGGCTCAGCTCCCCATGCTTTGAAAGGAGTCCACACTTGAGACAGGTAGGGCACACATGGAAGACAGAGGAACACCTAAAAAGGCTCATCACATTCTCTAAAGAAATTTCTCTCTGTCATTACCCAGCCTCCTGACTGATACACAGAACTCACTAACTTTTGCACATTTATACTCTTTATAGATTCATACCGAGGTATTTAACACTAGTCAAAAACCCCAATCCCCTGTAGTCTGAGAAAAGATTTCACTGACTTAATTCAGTTTTGAATCAACAATGCAAAATTGCTCCTCTTGCAGAGGGTGCAACCATCTCAACAGAAAAATGGAAATATTCCCAAATACACAGTATGGGTACAATTCTGTTTCCAGTTTTAAAGGACACTTTTTGAGTACAAATTTCCTATCAAATTAACAAGAGACATGAAAAAAAAAATGAAATCAAAACAAAACAACAACAACAAAAAAAAACACCAAAAAACTTACCACAGCACATTTCTGAAGGGTTATTCCAAATCCAGAGGACACATCTTCAGGCTGTGGAGGAAGAGGAAAAGTCTACACAGTGCAGGAAACTATCATAAGTCACAAGCTGCAGCACAAGTAAAATTATGTAAATAAGGAAATGAGAAAAATAATTAATCACCTTCAAGTTTAAGAGCTTTGTTATCCCAGCAATTACTTTTTTTTTAGTCCAAATCTGTTTGAACTACTTATTCCCACTTGTAATTGCTAGTATCTTAATTGACATATGCATCTTTTGGCTATCAGACTTCCCTAAGTTCATTAGACTATATGGATGCAATTCATTATTATGTGTCTATCAGAGTTTACACAGCAATCACGTAGCTGTATCTGTCACAATAATTGTTTGGAAGTCTCACAACCAGTTGGTATTTCTGAAACCATCTAAAGTGAACACAACCACCTGAGACAGAATTAGAAACATACGGATGGGTAGTAAGTTCCACGCAACATCCAGTTTTGATGTAATTGCTATGATGCTTATAAATACTATAAGTAGCAAACTATGATTTACTGACCAGCTCATGATTAACAGAAGACTCTCGTTTAAACAAAATCTTCTTTGTCCATGAAGGTATCAAAGCAAAAACCGAATGGCTCCACTGGTCATCCGAGGCTGCAGAAGTCAAGAGCAGGTCATGGACTTCACTTGCTTTAATTACCAGAGGCAACTGCAGTGCTGAAAACCAAGGCAAGACTCTGCATTAGAGCTAAAGGCGGCTCCGGTGCAGCAGCCGCTTGGTGTGTGTCACCCCTGAAGATTCCAGCCAGAGGTGGGGCTTGTGGTACCTGGTGCTCGGCATGCACACCATGACCAGCACACTCTCCCCCAAAGCATTTAAAATGTAAATAGGCAATAAAGACGAGAGGGTAGGTAGGAAGCAGAGATGGGGCTTGTCCCAGAAAAGCCAGCAAGAGTTAAAACAAAACCATGTCCTACCTAGGGAACTCCACTGAAAATTTCTTGCCACTTAAACATAAATCATCTAATCCATGAATTAAAAGGTTTCCACATTAAATCAACTGTTAATATTTTCAACACAAAGAATTTTACAGCAAAGCATAAATAATTGAAGCACTCTACAATGTGAGTGGCCTCATTGCTAAGGGTGTTCTGCTTCAAAGATACAGTCTGCCAATTAACCATCAAGTATTTCAGTACACAGAACAAAAATACTTCTCAGTTGACTAAGGGTGTCAATTACTTTTCAGATTAATTGGAGTGCAATCAAATCAAATACTCCGCAATTTGGTAATTTGCAATATCAATGCTATCCTATACCCCCTCTCTCACATTTTTTTAGTAGAGATTAGCCCAGGATATCACATGAAGCTACAATAACACCTTTGGAATTGCAATATGATAATCACTTTCATCTAATGAAGCACCTATGACATTAATAATAGGAGCTTATACTAAAAATCAGTAATTTAATCTAATTGTAAAACAGTACGGCTGCTGAATAGAGGAAAAAAATGTAGTGAAAATTTATAAAACGACTGTGGGCTTTCTGTGTTTAAAGAAGATACATTTTTGTCATTCTTTGCAAAATAGTTTTAATTTATTACTTATTTTTAAACCCCACATTTTAATCATTAGTTTATCATATTTTAATCATTAATTTATCATTATATATTCATATGAACAAAATCTCTAATCAAAAAGCAAAGATTTTTGGCAAATGACACTGTTACGTAAGCTTTCATTTTTTTCAGCTATTAAATGTTAATGAAATATGAAAAGTTGAACATACTGACAATCTCAGAAAAAATGAGAAGCTTCATGTTTTTGGAAAGGCACTGTTCTGTTGGAAGAACAATACAGAGAAATACTGTCAGTTGTAAATGTAAAAGACGTGCACAGCGCATTCAGAACTAGATGTTTAGAAGAAGGTCCTATCAAGTGCCTTGAGGCATTGATGGGTTTCTGTTAACGTAATGAATGAGATGCATTCCTGCTGCTTAGAGAACCCAGATGGACATGTACACCTCAGGGACCTTCACTGTCTTCCCATGGAGGAATAGCATGCTTTTAATTTGGGAGAGTGTGGTTTATACTGGATAAAAATGTGATTATACCCACCAGGAAAAGCTACTCGTTTATATTTTACAATTAGCTTTAATTCACTTCCCTAAATTTCACATACATACTTAAACCATTATTACACAGTGAAACAGACTAATTTAGGGACCATAAAAATAATAAGGAAAATTTGGTGAGGAGAACAGTGGTATGTAATTACAATACCAAATGCCTGCATACCTTTTGGGTTGGTATTTTTCAAGGGTAGTCATGCATGCTGCATTTCAGTTTCAATACTAAGCAACAGCCCAAATCGCTCAGAACGCCACCAGTGCTGAACTGACGTGCTGGCTACCAGTCTGAGCCCACCTGGCCATTGCACTCCCCAGCAGATCAAGTATGATATTATATCCAGCCTAACATGGCTCTAAACCTATATTCTGACAACTGAATCATGCCTTTTCTTAGTTTTGTACAGATATATCCAAACATCGGAAGGATTCATTTCATATTTGCTGTGCCTCTGAGATGTTAATCCAATTGCCACCCCATTCCTATGGAGGTAGGAAATCAGCTCTCCTTTTCATTTTCTTGCCAGGCTACCGTAGATGAACTTTCCCTTATAACAGACAGAAACTCTAATTGACGACATGAAGCAGCTTCTTAGAGCTTCAAGAGCCAGAATTCAATACAGAAAAATGTATAGGCTTGGCTGAACAACTACTGCCTTGAAAGTGCTTCTTGCTTAGCAGATCACTTCCTTCTGTATTTCCTGTAAGGGAGGTTAGTCAACAAGAAGGGAGACATTTGTTTTATGAAATATCTTTTGTTCTCGTGCCCTATGTAGCATGAGATCTCTCCATCATTATACCCAACTGTATTTTCCATGTGACAGCAAATCCTGATACTCCCCTCTGGAAAGTACCAAGTCCATAGTAACCAATTTGATTAACTGATCATGTTCTTTGCCTCTGAATAAATCTCTGGATTATTAATTATACGAGATGACTGTTTTCAAGTCGTGCTTTGTCATCACTTACAATCCTGCAATAATGTGGCTAGCTCCCAGACTAAGTCTCCAGGCACGTTATTTGGCTGCTCCATCATTGGTAACGAGAGGTTGGGGATTTTGCAGGTTCTTGACATTATGCTAAGCAGCCTCAATGGTGATCATGATTACAAGGATACTTCTGCAAATTCACTTGTACTTTCCCAGCATTTAGTGGAAGGCTTTGCTCAAGAAGATACAATCAGTGTGAGGTACATCCATAATGCCACACGTGCCACTGCCTCGCTCCAGATTTTTTCTCATCTTTATATTTAACAGCACAGGCTGTTTGCTAATACCCTGGTCTCCATTGCCGGTAAAGCAGCACTATTCTATCTCATTATTTTTTGTAGTTTCAAATGTCAGTTAAAAAAAATACTCTTTTCCTGATCCACAAATATTTATCTGTCACTAGAACATTACACACACCTCAGTCCAGCTGACCTACAAGAACATAACTGCATTTCCACATAAGTCATTGAATACTCGTAACCTCAAGACAACATAATTGTACTTATCAATTAATCTTGATAGGTGAATTTCAGACTTGTCTCTTTTCAGACAAGGTCTAGATGGATTATAGACAGCTGATCATTGCTTGAAAAGCCAGACACTGAACACCCGAGAAAGGATGTTACAGGCACAACACATTCTGCGGTTTTCAAGTTTATCCCAGATTTCTGTTCTGAAATTGTTTTTGTTACAAGTAATCTACTTGTCTGAGGTCTGATTTGTCTGAGGTTAGAAAATACAAAATACTAACGCTTGACTCCTGAGGCCTTTCACTAACAAGCATCCAGCTTTCTTTTTGATACCCTGCTGTTCAGAAACGAGAGCACAGCATTGTCAGTGCCTCTTCAGAGGTGCATCCCAATCCTTACACTGGCTCTGCACTCTCTTTATTCCTTCCACTCTCTTTTCTTATAGTTTCAATCTTTGCCACTTTTCTGGCTGTTAAAAAAAAAAAAAAAAAGACATTATTTGAGCTGCAGTCTTCACTTCCATTAGTTCCTAGATGGAAGCTATTCCCATTCCTTTTTGAAACAGAAATTTTGCTAAGCAGAGGAACAGTTTCAGCTGCACAGCCCAAATCTCAGCCCAGATTGCCAGGCTGCTGCTGGGAGCACCCGGGTACAGCACCTCAGGCCAAAACATTTCCCGGCGAGCAAAGCAGCAAGGCATAAGGCTTCATCGGGGGCTTTTCTGTAAACATCCCCAAAGATGTCAAATCAAACAGTTCATCAAAGAAAGGCAATAATTTCACTTTTTTTTTTTTTGAGATGTGAGAAAATATAACTGTCTCCAAGATGAAATTTTCTTTGTTTTCCTTAATGACATAAATTAAACATTCCACACATTTACAGTCTACGATCAAGTTGTTAAATATTTTATCTCCCTTTCATCAGCATGTTATTAAAATATTTTCTCATTATTTAATCCTCCATAAACCAAATAGAAACAGACACACCAGAACCCTGTCTTAAATTGCATATTCCTAGATAATTACCAGCACTGGTAGGTTGACTTTGTATTGAATTACCAAAGGAAAACATGAAATTAAATATTAACGTAGCTGAAACAACTGGAGGATTGTCGTAATATTTTACCACACCAATATTTTCCTATAGCATTCACTCAGTCCCACAAACACACAGTGCCACAACAATGGAAAACGACAAGTGCACAATTGATCAGCACACTCTCAAATGCAAAACCAGATCAGAACAACAATTGAATGCTGCTCAAATTTCTTTGCTGCTACCCCCAGGCAGTCGTTTGCCAACTCCTTTGCTTTGTGCACTACTGCTTTGTGTGGTGATCTTCTGTTTTGGACTTCTAGCAGCCACAGTCAAGCCACATACAACACATTTAGAGAGGAGAAGTCTCCTACTACCACCTCTCATTGCACTTGCTTGCTGCAAATTACAGAGAGGATCCAATGTGGTACAAAATGCACCTACAGTGTGAAGTCTGCGGTGATGGTGGGTCTGTGTTCATATTGGCTGGAGATGGAAGAATAGGTATGCAAAAAAAGGAACTGTCCTCTATGATCAGTCCTTTGCTAAGATGTTAGTTTTGAGTAATGACAGGGACCTTCAGTGTTAGGTTCAGCCTTACATACTGGACTAAAAAGGCTGCATCCTGAACATGTTAGTGGTGATGATTAATACCCGTGGACGACCATTAAAAGGGTAGGCATAACACGCAAGAACTATAATGCCTTATTTGTTCTTGATAGCAGTTAGGATTATTATTAGGCGCAGCAATTAAGTAGGATGATACAAACTTAAATGGTCTTGTAATAGGTTTCCAGCAAAGACTCCAGTAGGTCCTTAAGGCCCCCATACCTTTACAACATCTCCTAACCTGTTAATATACAATAGAAGAGTGAAGACTGCGACAAGTTTGTGAAATGTCAAGTTAACTATTAAAAATTAATTGACACTAGGAGGAAAAAAGCAATTTAACAAAACATGTAAATTGTTAGCTCTCACTGGTTGTATATTTCAAGTCCCAAATCTGCAGTTTGATTTGCTTTTCCCCAAAATTTATCCGTAAAGCTTTGAATTATCTTGCTTTACTTCAGTGTGGAAGAAGAGTTGAATATACTTGTTTACTATGGTTTTGTTGTTGTTGTTTTGAATTATGCCTTGTCCTGAAAACCAACCAGGATACAAGATCCAATTTAAAGTCCATTCAATTACATGCAACAATGAACAAGCAAAGGTAGTAATTTACTGTATTCCAGTTTTGAATGCTGCTATTAGCTTTCCTTGTTACAAAGTCAAAGAAACTATTGGCATCGATGACACAAAACAAATCTACTTTTCATGCCTTGTTTTGATAAGTCAGGCCAGACTAGAACATAATTCTAAAAATCCACTATGTTCCCCAATCATATGGCTATTCTGGGGCTGTTTCTGTCATCTTATCCAGAAACAACTTGAAAAAACTTCAAGCAGAAACTATAAGATCAGTGTGCTGTCTCAAACAATTTCAATTCAATACACTGCCATTTTCAATGACAAATGTTTTATGCAGTTTTTCTTTCACTGGGAACTTCTTCAGTAGGAATAAACATTCTAGTATCTTGATTAAGCAAACCACTAAGAACTTAGCTGTAAATATGTTAAAATTTATGCTTACTAGAATGGGGCAATTCTCAGTCATAAAATCAGCACACGATTCAGTGTTTGTAGCAGCCCTTCCTTTAACATGAATATTTACCTACTAACAAAATGGAAAACTAATCAATCACTAACACAAGAATATACTCTCAAAATCCTCCAATTGCGCCACTTTGTCTAACACCATTAGGTTCTTCTGAACTATAAAACCGCATGCATTTCCTTTCTCAGTGGATAGTACCTTATTAATTTGCAACCCATCAGAAAGGAAGATGTGAGCAGCAAACATTATGTTGTATAAACACAGGAAAAAAAAAACAACAACAAGGAAGCTAAGCAAATCTGAATTATTTGCTTTCGTATTTAAATTAATAAACTCATTTCTGAATTAGCCATGGCATAGGGCAAAGAAATTAGAGGCATCTCACTGGATGACTGCTTCAGAGCGTGTAATTTCTTGGCAAATGCATGTTACGGAATCATCTCCTGGGGAATGGCATCCTCTGCCATGGGGGAAGGGTCTATTACAGACATTACATTGCCCCTCTTAATATGCTATATGAGAATGTCATAACCTTTCAGCATACTCATCTCCACCACACTTCAGTGAAGTAGAACGCTGTTTATTATCTCCATGTAAAGAACACGAAGACCAGAGTCTCTGAGCAACTAAATGATTTGTTCAAATGTAGACAAAGTCTGGCATTCAGCCCTCTGATGCAGATCTTCTAAGATGTGACTCCTCTAAGTATAGGACCACCCTATTTCAACCAGATTAGGCAAAACCCACTAAATACGTGCTGTGTATTTGAGATCAGTAACCAGTACACTTGATACCCACTGTAAACAGTATTTGAACTTGTTATTTGAACTTGAACACTGGGACAAGATCTCAGGTACTAACCTTGATGGGATGCCTCCAGAACCAGACTGCTTCACTTTTTCTCCCTTTCCTTCCTCCAAAGTCAGAGAGCAAGTAAAATCTGGGCATGGCTTCAGAACCCTGCCCACCTACACACCTATCCCCCTGTAGAGCTGAGACCCCCACAGGCTGAAAATAGAGAGAAAACAATTGCATACCTGCCATTCCCAGGCATTCAGTCTCATTTTGTAGCCACAGATCATCTATAATAACCTAGAGTTAACAGAGAAGACAGCAATTATAAAAAAATATTTGTTTTCATAAATATTGCTTAATTAAATTTTTAAGCTGAATTTATGCTTTACAATTAGACAGAATCCTGTTCCACAAAGCCTTGAGTTTCCCAAAATTAACTAGTAGAAGAAATACAACACTGGTCTAGAGGCAGTTTTTCAAGCAGAATGAGGCACTGCTGCTTCCTAGCATGGGTATGCATGCCTGGGGCTCAGACTGTGTTCACAGTGGATATTACGAGGCTGAGACTCTGCACAATAGTGGAGCAGAAGTGTTTGCTATGAAGCATTAGTTTGTTCTTACAAAATAATTCTTCTTGTCATTTCCAAATGCAGAACTGAGGACCCAGGAAAATCTTATCACTAGGAGTCAGCAGGAATTTGTCCATATCGGATGAATGAGTCTACACAGATCCATTCAAAGATCCCTCAGGCTAAAATCTGTAGCTTATGAGACTCCTGGCTGTGCCCAAACCATGGAGATCAGAAATCACAGCTCTAAAACTTCCGTAAAAGAAACCAGTGCTTTTAAGGATTTTAATGCCCAGTGTTTTGATCAGGATGTAGTAGTCACAAAAGCAAGTTCTCATTTAATAAAAATGTTTCCCTGTGGGAGAAAAGACAGTTACGAATACCAGCTGATTAACAGCCATCTTCTACGTCTGCTGAATGCATGTGAGTAATGTTAGTTCTGACTCATGTCAACACTACTGTTATAGTAGAGTGAGTTATGGGCAATTTTATTCTTCACCTGCTTGAGGAATTCATCATTTGGATTATTGCTAGAGCTGTAGCTTTAGTTAACCTTGTGTAGAAGCAGTTCTCACCTCCGATAGGACACTTTCCATCAACATAACAGAAAATGCAAGACGTTTCATAAATTTGGATGCACCAGGAGCCGTGGGTCTTAAGCAGAAAACAAGTACAGATAGCTAGCTGGGAGACAAGACAGCTCTTGTGGAGGAGGAAGAAAGGACAAAGAACTCTGAGAAGCCCTGGGATGCAGCTCGGGGAGGCGCCAGGCACTGAGCTCTTCACTGCATGCTATTTGCATCTCTCTCACATATCCAATTGTACCGTTCTTCCTGTATAACAAAATTATTGCATGCAAACTAAATTATGCCAGAGATCTCTAGTTCCACGACTAATTTCTTCTCATTAGTTAAATGATCAATTAAATGAATCTGAGTTTTGACTAGTCAAAACACAAAAACCAACAGGAAACTCCATTAAAAAACTTAAACAAAAAAATTGCCTGGTGACGATATATATATATGTATATACTCACATATTTGTCATATATATGGATATACAGCAATAGAAATCTCATTAGAAGGGAATTAACCAGATATTTGCCAGATATTTATAGAGCAGTCTTTGAGGGAATGTGTACCAGTACAGTAAATGGCTGGAATGACACTAGTGTAAAACACTGATGAAAAGATAGTAGGACAGCCTATTATGTTAAGTATTAACATAAATCTTGTTCATGAACATAAATACTAAACATGACTCTTCTGCAATACATGACATGGGCATTAAATGCCAACAGTTTCTTTGTAAATAAGCCTGTAACAGAAGTAGACAAACACTGGTTCAAGCATGTATAAAGACGTGTATAAAATGTGGCTTGCTAGCTGATCCTGCTTCCTACGAAATTTATGTACAAATGACTCAGGATTTCCAGAGACACCAGGCAGTCATTCATCTGCGGTTTTACAACAGCTCACACAAAAACCTGTGGTGTTTGTATAGGCATTTGCATCAACTATGAATGACACTACAGCGCTCCTTGCTTTCTCTTCTGCCTTATCTGACATTCTGTCCTCACTACTCTGCGCTGAATATTTGACATATTTCTTCCAGTCTATTGTAGAGTGCATCCATAATACCAGAGGGCATCATGAGGAGCTCCACATCAGCCAACAGGGAGCCCAGTGCCAACCCTACAGGCCAGCAGTGACATTAAGCATCAAAAGTAATTAATTTAATGCAGCAAAATTGCCAGCACACATTTTCCCAAGTTTTACATTATTTTTATGGTGGAAAAAATAAGGTTTGGGGGAAAAAAAACACTGCTATTTCCTGCTGATTAGTGGTTTTTGTAATCAAAGCACACAGTAATTGTGAACTCCCTTCATCCTGCACCACACACGTTCTGGTACTCTTCACATGGTCAAAAGAAAACTGTGCTGGCAGCCTGCTGGATAGATAACTAGAAACAGAAATAAAAATACGAGCTGTATCTTAAAACACCAATGGCATCCCTAACAGCAGGCTGACACCAGTGAGCCAGAGTGCTGTTATTTGATAACAAAATCAAATGCATCCGCTCAGGAAGAGATAAACGGTGTCAGTGTCAGCGCCTGGGGTTTTGCAGTGGCCCCATCATGCTGATCCATGGGAGGTGTTCCCATCTTCGACGCCACCACAAGGTCCGTGGTGCCTGCAGGGCCACAGAAGGGTGCCTGACATGGTTTTGCGTGCAGAGGATGCCTGCTAGAGCACCCACCCTACGTTGGACCTGGGAGCCTTCCCAGGGAAATTAGCTCCCTTTGCTTCAGTAGGGCAAGGCTTAGCCACAACTACTCGCACCACAGGGCCCTCCTGAGGCGAAAGAGATGGGACCAGCCTGCGACGACGGCTGCACCCCGGGCTGCCAAACCACCCGGGGCCACCACGCCGGGGCACCCCTCTGCCCTCAGGGGCCCCGAGGCTCCTTCCCCCGCCGCAGCCCCCTGAGGAGGGGCTCGGCCCCGCGGCGCCCCCGCCTTACCCCAGCCGCCGTCCTCCCGCAGGGCTCCCGGGGCGGGCCGGCCGGGGGGCGCCAGGCGGCCGCTCCGAGGGGCCAAGCGGGGAGCAGCGCCATGAGGAGGGCGGCCAGCAGCCGCCGGGCCCCCCGCGGGGGCGCAGGGGCTCCGCGGAGCCCTCCTCGCCGCTGCCCCCAGCCAGGCCGGGCCGCAGCCATCCGCCATCGGTCTCCTCCCACGATAGGCGGGGGGAACGGGCGGCGGGACCTCCCTTTTCTCTCCCTCCCCTCCGGCCGAGCCGAGCCGGGGCCCGATGGCGGGGGTCGGGGCGTGCTTGCGGGCGGTGGGGCTGCAGTTCTGGGCCGGCTCGCTGCGGGTGCTGCCCGCCCTGCTGGCCCCCGCCGTGCTGCTGGGGCTGCTGCTGGGCGCCGCCGCCGCCGCCCTGCTCTGCCGCTGCGCCATGGGGCCGCGCCGGCGGAGAGAGGTACGGGGAGGCCGGGCGGGGAAAAGGGGCACCCGGGGGGCTCGGAGAAAGGACTTCAAGCGGCTTTGGGACGGGCCCCGCAGCGCTGCTGGCCCGGCCCGCCGAGGGGAAGCATCGCTGGGCCCCGGTCCGGCGTCGGATTAACTCCGGATCGGTTGCGGGTGAACTCAGCGGTGGGTGGGGTAGCTCGCGACACCCCTCTTTAAAGTGGTTTTACTGCTTACTCTATTAAAAACGTACCCAAAGTAAACGGGTTGACTCAAAACAAAACACAACAACATTGCTTTTGGAATGTAAACGGGTTGACTCAAAAAAAACACCACTGTTTTTGGTGTATATGTATTCTGAATAGTGCCCTCCTGACCTTTATCCCTGAAAATACTTCAGCTGACCCACTAGTTGTCTCTCACAGCCATCACTTCGTGTGGAAGGCTGTGCAGCTTTTTGGGGACAGTGGAAGATGAACCCCATTTGCAGAAACTTCCTGAGATACTTGAAAATGACCGCTTGTTTGTTTCCATTCTGCAACAGGAGGAACAACTCGATTTCCAGAGCAGGGAAATGAACAGCGCAAGCAGAGAGGATGAATACTCACCCACAGCAATAAATTTGACCTGTGGGTACACTCGTAGACATGAGACACACAGGAGGCAGAATATATTTGACAGTTTACTCAATGCAAAAGTATCAGGGTTTTCTAAAGCGTATGATTTTGTTAATGGCATACCTGGCTCGCCGTTTTAAGGATGGGGGCGTAAGGCTTATACATCTTTATTACACAGAGCGTTTGTTTTGACCACAGAATAACAGAGGTAGCGCGTACCTGCAGAATCACTACCTGGCAGGTATGTTTTATGAGAATTGTTACCAACTTCTGCTACCTTTGTGGACCACGTTTGGTCTCGGGTCATGTTGGGTTACCTGGGTGCAGCAGTGGTTGGCACAGCTGGGAAATTCGGAGTCCCGCAAAGCATTGTCAGTGTTCAACGGGGTGTCTGGTTCAGCCTGATTTTTAACTGCACCTTTTTTCAACTATAACTGGCTTGCTGCATGTGCGTATCTGCTAGGGTTGATCATCACCAAGTATGACATAAGAGAAAAATCCTCTTGCTCCCAACTGCTTTTAAGTGGGAGGTTTGAAACTCTGTTTGAAGCCATGCTTTAGCCTAATAATGGATTCACTTCAAATGCTGGATCAATGCATCCTATGTGAGTGTAAGCCTCTCTGATTCAATTGCTCATTTTCCCTGCCTTAATAGACGGTATCTTTATTGTACTGTCACTACTAACTCAAATATAGCCAAGTACAATTTTATCCTTTATGTCACTTATGTCAATAGGGAATAGAGGCTGTCAGTTCTCTCTGGCCCAGATCTTTAGATGCGTTTAGGTGCTTAAATGCCATTAAAATCAATGCTGCTGCTGTAAAAGAGTTGTTTATTTCAAAAGAAAAATAAACTACCTGCTGCTGCATACAGAACACATTGCAGGGTGGTCAGATTGTATCCTAGGGGGTCTGATTTCCCAAATGCAAACAGGGTGACATTAAGCTCTACCCATTCCTTTCACATACTGTCTGCCCCACCTGTGCTGTGGAGCAGCTTACTGCATGTATAGCAGCTCTGAACTATTATTCTTACTGTATCATAGTTACTATATAGTTGCTACTATAATATGGTAGTATTCTGACTAGTTTCTATATAGTTACTACTATAATATAATAACATGCTTACAATATCATAAATACTATGTTGTTACGATTATAATATAGTAGTTACTCTATTATAGCCTTCTGTACCCAGAATAAAAGCAGGGATATTTTACCTGTTTTACCTTGTTGCTTCCCAAGCATCTGAGTTATACGTGCAGGGGGAGCAGGGCAAGTACCTGGAGTACAGAGCATCTGTAGGCACTGCAGTAAGCCACCAGCATTTGTCACTCAGCCCCATTTAATCACTTCTATATATTCAGCCTGAATCTGTGGGGCTTGAATGCATGCAGTTAAGTGCCTTATTGGTGTAAGGATCTGTGCATACTGGGAAAGTTTTAAGAAAGCTTTACCATGGTAACTTCAGACATTACAGTGCACTGTAATGCATTTCTATCAATAAAACTCTCCTGTTAGACTTAATGGCGTTGCCTAGAGGCTCTTGTGACCCTTTGGGTTGGAGCTTGTCTCATTATGATATTAGATTAGCTTGAAGAAGTATTACAGTAATTACAGTTAGACTCAGTTTTATTAAACTTCTTAATGATCTAAAAGGGAAGCTCGGTAGCACTTCAGTTTCATTTGTAGATATTATTCAGGAGGAGTTGCAAAAACAAGGACGAAAATGGTGAGGAAAGGCATGAGATCAGA
Source organism: Anser anser (assembly GCF_964211835.1). Classification (NCBI taxonomy): domain Eukaryota; kingdom Metazoa; phylum Chordata; class Aves; order Anseriformes; family Anatidae; genus Anser; species Anser anser. The sequence continues at coordinate 65,861,774 of NC_139724.1, forward strand.
AATGCTAGCAAAAAATAAATGAATCCTGGAAAAAATGAAAATGCAGTACAAAACTGCAGAGATGAGAAAAGCAAATTCTGAATGGCTGTGGTGTGATGGACAGTGGTGAATCCAATGTGGCTAATTCCACAGCTGCCAGTCACTCGACCTAAATTTTGCGAACTTCTGGTTCAGGGCAAATAAGTGATAAAATTGAGAAAGTAGATTTGTAGCTGTTCTTTTGTCATTAATTGATTTTTAGAAAACAACATCTTAAATTTGGCATGTCTTAGAGACTTAACACAAGAACATGACCTGTATTATTGAGCACCTATGTTCCAGAGAGGTGACAGAGGCAAGTCATAAGAAATGAAATCTATTCCAAGGCTAGGCAGTTCTCTAAAGAAAATGGACTATTTTACATGCCAGGTGACCAAACAATTCAAGGAGAATTTTTCCATAAGACAGTTATGTGCATAGTGGCTGCAGCCATATAATTCGACTGCGTCAGAAAGCAGTTAGTTGAACGAAAACCTGAAAAGTAAAAGAAAAAAGTCATCAGGGTAGGGTGGCTGCCCTTCTCCACAAGATCTTTTCCATCACTACAAGATTCCTTGCAGTGCTGCATTTGGATGCATTGGCTGGTGTTGTCATTTTTTGGTCTATGCTAGTGCACAGAGAAGCGTGCGTGCAGCACTTTGTGTCCTCACAGTTTGTGTTTGTACCAGAGGCTGTGTGTGTTTGTCAGGGAAGTAGGGACCAGTGATGTATGCTGCTTTTGGGGAAGGAAAATTGTAAACACTTTGTGATGGTTAGTTGTTCTTGACAGGAACTTTCCCACACAAAAAACTTCATTAAGGAAGTTTTTCTTCTGGCAGGTGAGCAAAAATATTGGGCACTCTCCTTGTTGCAAACAATTACAGACAATTTTAGTTAACTTGCTTTAAGTAAGGAGTTTGAACCAAGACTGTGAGCTTGATAGTAATCAGGAGTAAGACATTTTGAGAGCAGGTGGATTGATTTGACACATTCACAGCCTTCTACAAATTTTGGGGATAAAGTTCTACTTCCAGACTGACAAATCAAATTCATAATGTTCAGTAATTTAGAAAAAAATTATTCTTGAATATATAAAACTTTTTTTCATTCATTTTCAGTTCATATTTTTCCAAAATTATCATTTTCAACTGATACTGAAATCATTTTCAGAGTGGAGATGTGAGAGTATCCAGGCTGCTGTCAGAGATCTTCCAGGTGAATCTGTATGACCTCAGAGTTACATTTTACCTGTTTTCTCTCGGAATTTCAGAAGGATGATTCCCAGAGACTTCTGGAAAGCTTCAACTGTGATGAAAAAGAGCACACACTCACAAAAAGTAAAGCAGAGCCCTATACTTCAGAAGAGGAAATGGTGCTGGAGGTAAAGCTACATTCTTTTTGGTGGATGTCCATTTTTTTGGATGTAGTAATCGGCACATTAAGGGCCTTGTCCAAGCTGTCTTGATTGTAGCAGTTTGGAATTGAGCCCCTAAAAAACATTCAGGAAAAGTGTAAGGAGATTGAGCATCTTCTTAAGAATGCAACCATTTCAGGTATTCATTTCCCATATGAATTCTTTTTAATTTGAGCTACTTGTTTGGACATTTCAGTCAAGATCCTCAGTTCTTTTTGGACATGGGCTTCTTTTAGTTTAAGTTTTAGCATCCTTGATTTCAAAAGGTTGGTGAAAAAAGTTCACACTATTGACACAGGAAGAAGTACATAAGCACTGAAATCAGTCTTGGTAGTTAATAATGGATTCTTTTCTGGAGAAGTTTTATTAGAGAAAATTTGACAGTGACAAAGTTGTTTCATCAGATCTAATCTGGAACAAATACTTTTTCCTAGTGCCTCTTTAGGATATGGGTATAGATCTGGGTTGGATTGTATAGGTCAATGGAGGGACATAGAATAAATGAACCAAACTTAGTATGTTTGAGAACAGCATCTTTAATGTCTTTCTCATACAGGAAACTCTCTCATCAAGTACTAGCTGAAGATAGAGTGCAGAGGTCAAATGACCACAAGTAGTGAAACACCCACTAGTAGCAAGCTGGGATTCAAGGACAAATAGAAAAATAATTTGGAGAGAATGTGGTAGAAGGTACAGGGTTAACCCACCCTCACTAAAAAATCCAAATAACTCTTTCTTTTTTTTTTTTGTGGTAATCTCAAAATAATCATGAGAACCAGTCCTACCATGTAGCTTTGCCTTTCACCCAAGCTGATTTTACTGCTCTTGAAGAAGCTAAAAGTTGAGGGTAGAAATACTTAAAAATTTTGCAGTCCAACTAACTCTGTTATGCATAAATTAAATACATGCAGAAAGTGTCAGTTAAAGCTAGACAGCCTGGTGCTTACCTTGTAATGAGGATTGGTTCCTAGACAAAGAGAAGATAGACATCATTGTAAACATTTTACTGTTGATTTAAATCCTGGCAGGCAATTAATCTTCATTTCAGTTTTGTGATGAAGAATGGTGACAAACTATGGTTGGTCATTTTCCTTGAGTTAAATTACAGCATAACAAGTGAGCATTGAATAGATTCTCTTTTGGAGTGTAAATCCTGTGAGAGAAATTATGCAACGATATAAATGTATGAATATTACCAATCCTTTTGAAATGATACCACAGCCTTTAAAAGGTTATCCTTCACAACTATATCCATTTCCCAAACAAGCCAACTCATTTATAACACATTAAGAAGTAGCCTCATTATTTGAAAGGGCTTTCTCCTGTCTATTTGCCAAACTACTGAAGTTATATGTGTTTTTTTTTTTCTATTCATTTGCTCCAGTTCCCAGAGGCTTTGGCTTTTACTGACATCAGATTGACAGTTCAGGAAGATGCATAGATGGAAAAATGCTTTTAGTTAGGTTAGAGCACTTCAGAAAAACAGATATTTTCATTCTGAGACCTTCCACACTGCAATAATACCACAATTACCGTATTAATAATAACTGTGTATTACTCATGCCTGCTGAGAAGCAGGATGTATGAGCTCCAGAATACTGTGGCATGGCTTTATGGCTTTGGACTGGAGCTGCTTTGCTTCCAGCCATTTCAGAGCAATGGATCTGTCGGGTTCTATCCCTGAATATGTAGCAGTGGGGCTACTTAGTATGAGCAAATGTTTTACATGCTGACCCCTTGCTTTTTACTTTATCAGTAAATCCACAAATGACTTCTGGAAATAAATGAAATAGAGATGAAAAGGTGCAACAATAAAAGAGTCTAATGAATGACGTGGTTTGCTCCTCTCTTCCCATCTCTATTTTTAGATTCTATTAGTGATTTGATATTTCCTAGAAAAATCTATATAAAGAAAATTATTTTAACAAATCGGATTCTTTCATTTCATGTAAAAAAAAAAAAAAAAAGAAAAGGGTTAGAACAGGAAATCTCCTAAAGCTTGGGTTTAACTATTCTATTTGTTGCGTACAGCCAACCAACCTTTTAATTGGCCATGCATAACCTCACAAAACAAAGCTGATTACCCCATTGTTCCAGTGCATAAAGCAGTGGATAGGAGAGAGGAGGAGCACAAAGTCAGACTATGTGAAATAGCAGATTGTATGAAAAGAATGAACTCTCTATAAAAAGTTCTTTGGAGGAACATGGGTATTTTCTCTAGATTATAGGTGAGGGTTGCACTATAAAAGCTCTTCCTGGAAAAATGACTAGTTTTGTTTAATCTATTGTTTCTTTATTTAAATTGAAAGGCAGAATTTATAGCCATGATGATATCTGTGGAGCTTATTCCTCAGTACTTTCTATTATTAAGATTATTTCAATCTCCCATGTGAAATCTTTACTTGCTGCTTAAAGGGAAAAGAAAGGAAATGAAAATAACTTGTGAATATAATAAACTATTGCTCATTTTTCCTTGCAGGCGTGAAAAAATTTTGGAGCAGTGCTAATGACAGAGTTCTCTTTTCTGAGTTTTAAACTCTGACCTGAATTGAGTCCTAGGAGAAGACTCCTCATGCCAAAGCTGAAAATCAATAAGCATTCTGTTATCAATTTGAATTTCTGGGTTATATAACCAAAAGTGGCATGCAATACTTATAGTGAACAACCATCAGGTCCACTGCCATTCTCAAACTTTAAAGTAGTTTTCTGTTCTTTTCCATGCAGGAAAATGAGTCTCCTCTGAACAGTAACATCACGGCATTTGCATTAAAGGCAAAAGTGATCTATCCTATCAATCAGAAATTTAGGGTAAGATTTTAGACTCTACTTGTAAATACTAATAACAAACGTTCTGTGTCAAAGTAAATTGCAGAATCAAGTACCGGAAGAAAACTTACTGCCAATCTGCTTAATAGAGATCTTTGTTTATAGTCCATTGACTCAGGGTTTATTCTGTAAGGCATCAGCTGCTTTCATCTCCCCCTGAAACCTGCAGTGCTTTACATGATGTCCAGTCAATTTTCACTGTAGTCAAGAAACCTTTTCTTCCCATTAACATTAATGAAGGTTGTATCTGTCCAAGGAGACACAAGAAACACCCCACAAGGATCTGCCCTTCAGTCAGGAAGAATGCCCCAAACAGATAACCTCAACAGAAGAGTGCTTTTCCAGGCAATGCAGAAACCTGTCAGGATGATAAATGTTAATTTATGTGGAAACACTTTCACTGTGTATGTTGTTTAATTTTTTGCTTGAAAGCAAACACTGCAAATTGATGAGATGTTTATCTCCAGATTGTGTTGTATTAATTAACCTTGTAAATTTTCTTTGACTGTAGCCTTTGGCAGATGGCTCGTCCAATCCATCTTTGCATGAGAATCCAAAGCAGGCAGTTCTGCCTAATCAGGTAATGGAGACATCTACGTCAGGCAGCCTGGGATCCCTTAGCCAGGGAGACAAGGAGGACTGTAGTTCCTCCACAACGATACATTCCACAACAAGTGATGACAGATTTCAGGCTCGAGCCTTCCTCAAGGTGACCTGCTTCCCTGAAGTGCTAACGTGTGAGAGGTAAGCAGTAAATCTGTCCTCATGTTTGGTTGTTTCCTAGTGCCCTAGTGGTTTTCAGGACAACCAGTAAAAGTCTGGCATAAATGAAAGACTGGGCTTGTGTGCATACATTCACCACATCGAGACAGGGTTTTGGCCTATAGCCCTAAAGCAATGGTTGGAGAGACTAAAGAAATGCATCATGCTGTACACTGAAAGTCAGTTTATTCTTTATGAAATTTGGGGAATCAGAACTTCAGAAAAGAAGTCTCATGAAAGGGGTTATCACTGTTACGATAAGGAGATCCATTTGTTTTGTCTTGTGTGCTCATTTCACTCGTGTAGTGGATTGTTGCTCAGCTGGAGCCCTCTGCACTGTACAAAATCAAGTCACACAACTTGTGTCTTGAGAACAGCAAATGGCGGAATTGTGTTCTCTTTGTTTTAGTAGGAACTATTCCTGTCATGTCTTGATACTGTACGCTTCTCAGATGCACAGTTGATTAAGTATGTAGAGCTAATCTAAATGGACTATCAGCTCTATTTTTCTTTTAGCTACACAACAGTGAGATACCCTTAGATGAATACGTCTGTATTCTCATTAGTGAAAATAAAGAAAATTGTATTTATGTCACCTTGAGGACTGAGGAAGGAACTAGCAATGAAAAATTATTTTCTAAATGTCCACTCTTATGACAACCATTTTAATTAAAAGCTTTGTTTTTGCTTTGTTGTAGCCATTCATGCTTATATTTACCATTCCTTTTTCTGAAGAGAACTGCATCTCCAACTTTGTATGTAGAGATATTTTATCTGAAATAGAAGGCAATGTAGAAATGAAGTGACTCAGCTGCTGTTCTAGGGGCAATGCTTTTAGAAGAATTTAGCAATTAAATGAAACCATTATATGTTGTTGCTCTTTTATGTGATCTTTATTTATATTGATTTTAACACTTTTTAAATCTTTGTTTTAGTTTTGATATTAAGCTCTGCCTTTGCAGTCTTCTTTTAAAAGATCTCATGCTTCTTGATACTGAGCTCAGAAAAGAAAAACATGTGGTAGGTACTCATGTCTCATTTATAGATATTTGATCTGAACATATTAGTTGAATATCAGTTTAGGGAATAATCAACATTAACCACTGGCTACATTGGAAGTAGTTTAGCAGAGTTGTACCTTTATAGTATTCTGTATTTTTCCTCTCTGTTCTGCGTGTGTATGATCTTCACAAAGGAGTAAAATATAATGAAATATATTGGGTTATGAAATACCGGAGGCCAAACTGCATAATCTAACAATTTTAATTTTTATTCCAGGTAATAATATATAGTACTTGGGATTCACAAAAAGAGAAAAAAAATAAAATGAGTTTATGTTTTTGGGACAATGCTTATACATTGCAGCTCCAGGGACCCTAAGTGTTTTGGATAAAATTGAAAATTCAGTTCAGCTGAATCAGTACTATTGTGAGAAGTACAATAGTCTTGATTTTGTAGGGCAAAGGAACTAAGGTACCCTTTTAAACCATAGATAGATACCTTCATTAAGTCACAGCATCCAAAGCTGACAGGAAAAAAAAAAGGATATATACAATTAAAGCCACAGAATACTTGGTTAGGAGAATTGTTTATGGTAACTAATTGCGATCAAGTGCAGAATCAATACCATAAATGAGTTTTAGCACAGGTAATATAAATCTAGACATACAATACATAGATTTTTCCTCCCCTTCTTTCCTGACCTTAGACTGATCATTCGTGATATAATTTGTTAAAAGTGCTAGGAATATTTCAAGACGTGAGATTTACTGAGCTAATTTATAAACAATCCTAAAGAAGAAGCATGAAAGTAAACCTGGAAAGCAATTTCACTTCTGATGGGTTTTTACTCAGTGAGTAGATGAGAAAGGGAACTTGAGATCAGCTTCCAGAAAGACATTTAGTTTGACTAGGGAAGGTTAAACTTGATCTCAAAGTTAATCATCAATTTGTAAATGAAGATAAAATAACAACATGGTGATGTAACCACAGAAACACTGAGAAAAAAGAAGCATTTAACACACTTTGTGGCCCACCAGAAATTACCACAACCGGCTGGTGACTTGACCTTTAGCTGAAGCTTTGAATAGATTCGTATTTTCTCTAGAAGGAAACAAAGGCAAAAAAAGCTGGGGAGTAGTTCCTTCTTTTTCCACTGTCATTTCTCTGACTTCAGAGTCAGTGTTTCTTAGAACCAGGTCTAGGAAAAGGAAACAAATCCTCTTTCATCAATGCTTTCCTGAATTCTTCAAACACACACACCCTTTCTGCAGTACTTTGTGTACTTGGTGCTTTGTGTTCAAAACTTTGCAAAATCTTATCCTTATTGTCAAGTGAGATCCAAAACATGGCTACGTTAGCATTTTCTCTGCTGGGCAATGATGATAACATATTTCCCAGATTTTGCTCTTTTTTAATAGGTAAATGTGTTTTTATTTGTTTTTACATTAAATGTTAAAAATAGATAACTTCTGCATCATCTGTTTTCAAGTACATGAGTAATATGCAAGTGGCTGTTAAATTTAATGTTTTTGCCTTCATCTTGGAAGAGCATCTTCTACAGCAGATAAGTAAATTGTCTGACGTTTTAAAACAGTCAAGGGGGTAAGAGGTTAATGAAGAATTATCCTGGGGTTCAAAAATATCTTTTTGAAGAAACTAGTCTTACAATCTTAAATAAAAGAAAAAAAAAAGAAAATAGTCATATCTTTTGTAAAAGAAGGTAGCTAAAACTTGAGATGACTACTTTTGGGTTACAGGTTTTATATAAAAATGTTTGATACTTTTTCTTCAACTACAGTTGAAATCATTGCAATGAATATATTAGTATCCTTCATCTTAGGGGTTCGTTAAACTTTAGAAAAATGGGCTTTCTATTTTTAAGTGATTTGTACTCTCCAGTAAAGGATAGTTTCAAATGTGTCAGTTTGGTTACAAGGATATATTAGATTAGTCCTTGTCTTCGTATGAACATAACACCATCTTCCAGTACTATTACTGAAGACAAAGCCAAAGAATTTTTTGTAATGGAAATACTACAGAGTTGCTGATGATGTTTCTGTTATTTTCTTATGACTCACTACAGTCTCAATGATTGACTTCAATCCACAAAACTTATATCCACACAACAATATCCATATCATGTTCAGTAGGCACTTACCATGAGTTTTGTTTCTTTCCATTTAAATAGATGTTTATTCAGATTCTCAAAATATACCTCACAGACTTCTGTCATAAAAAGAAGATTAATGATGATTTGTTCAAGAAGATCCTTTTAATTCAGGAAAATGTAAGTGTTTTTGTTGGTTAACATTTCAGACAACAAAACATAGGAGTTAATCCCACCAACTGGTGCAGGCTGCCACAGCAGGCTATCTCACCTACTATTTTTGAACAGCAATGTCATTTGTAATCTATTTCAGAAGAAGTTCAAAGAAACTCGCTTGTTAGTTGATCCTCTACATTACCTCTCCATGACCTTGTTTGCATTTCCTCTTTGCTGTTGTCTGAGGAGATCAGGACAGCAATGTGTCTAATCTGTTAAGAACAGAAGTATTTTGTAGTTGAATCCACTCAAGTAAACAGAACACCATGAATCTTATTCACTCAGAATTAATAATTTCTAATTATCAGGTCTTCATCTGGTCCCATGAATCATAATTTATAATAAAACAGCAGGAAGTACCAGAAGGAAACTCAGGGTTTCTATCAACAGAAAATATACATAATGTCCTCTTTGTCCCTTTTTCTTCCATATACTTTTATCAAAATCCATTTTCCACTTCTGAACCAGAAGACGTATGTATACAGTCAACATGCATTTCAGGTGGAGTCACAATACTATTTTAAATATTATTAGGAGGAAAAAAAAGGCTTTACAAAACTGAACAAAATAGGAGAGCTGCTGATTCCACATTCCATTTTCCAGATCAGAATCACAGAAAAGTCTACATTGAAAGACACCCATGGAGATTTACTAAACTTCTGTAGGAAGCAAGGCCGTCAGTAAAGTTATCCAGTGTCCTGTCAAGCCAACTCTTGAATATTTCCAGTGAAGGGGAGTACACTATTTCTCTGGGCAGTCTAGTCCAATATCTAATTGCACTCACAGTAATGTTTGGTTGGTTTGTTGTTGTTTTGCATCGATTTAATGCATTGACACCCAAAGTTGTGTGATATAAAAAATAAATGCTTGTTACGTAAGGCATGTTTAAGCAACTGAAGGATCATACATTGCAGTACCAATCTACTAAGTAAGGGCAGAGGAGTAGTATTTGTCATTATTATTAGCTCTGAGGAAAAATCATTCAGGTTTCAACGTATTGAAAAACTTGAAAACCCAGATAATCATGTAAACTACAATTTGTCACTTATGAACATTACAGGTATGTCCATCCATGTGTGTTAGCACTCCGCAGGCAACACTATCTGATTAGCATATCTGGATGCTTACCTGTACTTTTAAACATACATGTACACTCATAGCTGCCATGTAAGATGGGGCATGTGTGTTAAAATTGAAACATTTGTGGATAGATTCAGAGTACAAAAGCTCATGGACCAGTATTTACTAAAACTTGAGTTCAGTGGAGATGAACAATAGTACTTACTAGCAGAAATGTATATATTTGTATTAAGTGTAAATCAGAGCTGCCATATACTTCAAGTTTTCTTTCCTTGCTGCTGGAAGTGCATTACCCAGAGAGCGAGCTTTCTGAATCCTGTTGTTCAGTTTCTTTGTCATATGCAAGAATCAACATACAGATACACCCCCAAAATTAGAAATAATATATGTTTTCCAGTTTAACAAATCATTTGCTTTTTTTTTCAGGATTTTGAAGAATTACAGAAGCAACTTGATTGTAGACTCCAGAATACTGAGATGTCAGGAGCCCATAATTCAGAGTACCAAACTCTAGAAGACTTAGAAAGGAAAGAAAGGGAATATTCTGAACACATAATAGACAACGTAACTTTCTAATTTTTCTCTCATAAAATTTTATTCCAATGTTATTCTTTTGATGGGGAATGTTTGTTTTTGTTTTTGTTTTTTTTAAATGCTTTTTTAACTGTTGTGTTGACTAATCCACGGTTAGTACTTCAGATGTCCATGAGTTCTGAAAACATTTTTTTATTGCTCTGGCAGAGTATTTTGAACTCCAGCAACAGGCAGCCAAACATTTTTTATACAAACACTTGTTTTATCACACTGGGTTTAGAGATGAAAAATGTCTACTGCTTGTTGGATGGTAAGATATATTTCAAGCCTAGGTGTATAGTCTGACTTCCAGGAATTTTATCATAGCACCTTGTTTTCTTCAATACTGTATAACTGAAAGAGTATTAAGAGAATATAATTTCTTTTCAGCTGAAATAATTACTAAGAAAATAATTATGTACAACCTTTTAGTATACTTTGCATATTTGCATTAGCAAAGCATTTTGCTTTAGCAGTTTTGCACATTTACATGCTTTTAATGTAAAAAAGCTTAATTGTAGGCATTTAAAAAAATGCAAGTTTTTTTCTCTTCAGTAGTATCCCTGTATCCAAACTAGCTTGTTGTCCAGAAAACTGGAGGTTAAAAATATTCTGCATATTATTTCCCAGTATACCACAGAACCTGGATGATAATCTACTTCCCAGTCCTGTTTCTGAGGTTTGAGCAAATTCACTGCTGATGAAAATGAGAGACTGACAAGTCAAACTGATGGCTCTGTGGGCTGCCTGCACTGATTGACCACAGCACTTCAGCTCTGAACTAAACAGTCCATTATCTCAGCCTTGGGCCTTTCTTGTAGAGGAGTTAACATTTTTTAGTGTCTGATGGTTAAGTGCTTCACTAGAAATTTTCTCAGCTTTCTTTTGGTTCTCTGTGCATTTCGCTTTATAGGGGAAGAAGTCCTAGTAACGATGGTAGACCTTTGTGAGGTTTCTTTTACAGTTTAATTTTGTTCTGTGAGAAGTTGATTGTTTAGCGTTCTGCAGTGTTAGTCACATAAAAACTCCCCAGCAGCCTTGCTGAGCAACATGAGGCAGTTATTCACTGATGGCAGTCATCCTTCAGTGGATCTGTCACTCTTAATGACAGCAGAAGCTTTTTATCTGTGTTTAGAATTATTTCCCTCTATGCAGATTCTTACACATCAGGACCTTGAACTAATCCACTCTCTCCCAGTAATATAAAGGTTTCCTTTGCCATATAACTGCAGAACTCACAGAACTTTAATATAAATCTTGGTGACAAATACATTTTCTTATCTTTATGCATACTAGTAATCCCACTGAAGCCCACAGAATGTTCACGGTTGTGCACAGTCATAAGTGTTTGTGGGATCAGAGCCTAAAACTAGAAATTGCCCTTACAATAATATATTAGAATCGACACACGCACTCTGCCGATACTGCATAAAGTAGTTAATTCTGGTACAGTTAATAAAGTCATTATGTGGCATGTAGCTGTGAAAGGTTTTGATGGTGAAAAACAGTGAAGATTTTTAGTTTTCCTTTTTCAGCAAAAATCACGTTTGACTGGAATTCCTACTCTTATAGATGAAGAAACTTTCCAGAAAATAAGTTTGTTACCCTTTCTACTTTTCCTATTAACACTAACAATATCATGGGCTTTAGCAGATGCAGTATGTGGAGAAGTAACAAACTCAGGATTTGTTACTTCTAAAAAGTCAGGATTGGCCAAACATACAACATACTGTTTATGTGCCATCAACACGTATATCATCATACAGTAAATAGTCTCAGGATAATGCTTTCTGCTGTAATTAACACTGATAGCTGTGTGTAGTTGCAGTGACTTGAATCTCATAGTAGACTCATATGCCTCTCAGGGTAATGAAATACTAGATGATTAATGAGGGAAAATGGATTGTTGTTTGATTCGTATTCGACAGATGGAAGCTTTCTGGAAGCAGACTGACAAAGCCCAGCAGGTTTTTTTGGACCAATCAAAATGCTCAAGTGCCAAAGCAACAAAGATAACGATGGATCTGACCGAGAGGATGATTGCAGTAGAAGGCTTATTAAATGAATGCCAGGATTTGCAGGCAATGGTAAAGTACAAAAAGAAGTGAAAGTTGAGAAATCTGTAGTCAATCTGAACACAAAGCATGATGCAAGTGTACAGAGTCTGTCAGTCCTATCTTCAGAATGCTGTAGACTGCTTACTCCAATTGTGTTTCTTTCAGCTTCATTGCAAAGACTTCAGCTTCTGTTGGCACTTTATAAAGACTCACAGGAGGGTGAACTCTCTCCCCATCAGTTCTAACTCTCAACATACAGTTTAGGCGGTCATGTTAGGAAAAAGTGACGTGCACGATATAAATTCAGCCAGTGAGCCAGGAGCCAAGAGCATTAGATCCAGTGTGAGGGAGAATCATTACCATGGGCATTAGGACATTTTTTTTCTTTCAAAATATTTATTACACTTTGACTGAGAAATTCTAATTTAGATTGAGATTGTCATTTGAGGGCAATTCTGTGTGTCCAGTGACTTTAACTGAAATTGAAAACCCTTAGCATCTCTTAGGAGTATGGTCTTAAAAAGGAAAAATACGCTTATAGATGCATCAACACTGTGCTTTTTGTTCTGTTACCTTGCCCATATCTTTGCTTTGCTTTGCATAGGAGATACTGAAAGAGTTACTTAGAATTTATAGATTAACAGTACAATCAGAATCTGTCCCACTGCATTTTCTAGTAACTTGGAGAATAAGTGGTTATTAGCTTTATTTTGATAACTAATAAAAAAATGCAGTGATTATTAACTTGTTCATTTTGCAGCTAAGTAAACCAAGCTGGCCATATATTAATATAATCTTTGCAGCTGCTCACACTTGACCCACGCTGTGCTTTTGTACAGTAATTCTTTCAAGTGGGCAGTCTTCAAATGAGGTGTTTGGATACAAAATAGAGCAAATATTCCTGCCTGAGGTCACTACCATTATACTTGCATCTCATTGCAAAGTCAGAGTCTGTGTGTCTCCATTAACTAGAGTAGTTGTCATGCTCTTTCCAAACTACATCGTTTACCAAAGTAGTTCCAGTTTCACACAGGAAATTTTGCTTCCTGCTATAATCCTGGGCTTCTCTAATAATGCAATGGAAGCTACTAGGTCATAAGCAGTTACAGTCATTTTTTGTATATTTACTGAACTCCAGCTAACCACACACTTGATGGAATCCCAGCAGTGTCAAAATGAGATATGTGTTCTCAATTCAAAATAAAGGCATGCAGTTGTGTGCCATACAGTATCTTGAAAAAAGGTCAAGGATTTCCATGTTGTCCTTCTCTCCATCTTTTACCCCATGAGAATCTGAGTTTGTTCTGCAAGCTTGTTATTGTTTTTTTCCCTCTTTAACATCTTGACATTGCAGGTAGTGAAAAGAGTAGTAGGTTTAAATTTGCTTTGTCAAGTGAATGTGCACTAAAACCTGCTGCTATCCTAAACAGGTCAAGATTTTCTGAAGTATTTAAGTACATCAAGGTTATTATCCATGCAGTCTTGAGAAGCCTTCTGAGTTTTTTGCATTGTTGGGAATTGAATAATAAAAGGACAAGCACAACCAAAGACCCATTCTTAGTTTCTTAACAGGATTATTTGTTTGTTTGTTTTAGGACATTCAGGAAAGGTTATTTAATTGGGAGCTTATGGTGAAAATGATTGATTCATTGAAGTCCTATATACCAGAAGAGTGTAAGTGTAGATTAAATATTGTCTCAAATATTCTGGACCATTTAACTGTAAAGAATAATCTCTCAGTCCGACAAAAGGAAGAACTTTTAACAGACCTGCACAAGGCATTCTGGGAACAACTAGCACATTTCACTAATGGTGAGTATGTAGACAGGAGGTCATGACTTAACTAATTTGGGTATGAGTTGTCGTAATTTTATTAAGCAGTACAAAAATTACGGCTTTGGCCCTATATCCCTCTGTTTTAAAAACATTGATGAATTGGCCGAGAATTCTGTTATTGTGAAGGGTGGACGCTTTGGCTTTAAGCCTTCTAGGTCTTGTTCCAGGCATCGCTTTGTACTTATTCTGCAGTTCATATAATCTATATCTTATTTCATTGATTTGAAGATTGAAGAAGAGTCACATCTGCTGCAAGTTTTTTTTTTTAAGATTTCTCCATTTACTGTTTATGTACTTGACATTGTTGGTGATACTGGCTAATGTTAGGGACAGTAATACCTAGATATGTGAAAAATGTTGTTTTATGATCTGTTACTACTACCATGTGGAGCCAGGAGAAGGTACACAAAGACAGTTCTGCTGTCACTCTTGTGAGAAGATAATTTTAACAGTTACTATCTTTAGAAATTATTCTGTTTTGCTGTGTCAGACTTAAGATATTCTAAATAGTCTTTTCTTCTTCCTTGTACAACCATTCAGATTGCCTAGCTGTAAAGTATGCAATTGTAATGAAGTCTCATCTGACTGTCTTACTGATTTAAGGTTCTTCTTGGTGTCACTTTGGGTGTTACCTAATGTCCACTATGTTGCAAAGCGTACCCCCACCTTCTCTGATAGGTGCTGAATGAAGGGCTCAGTGATTCCCATCAGCACTCATGGAAAATGTTAGTATTTGTTCAGTCAAAAGCAGAATAATGAGAAGTGTTTTTATCTCACTGATTTTTTCAGAACCATATCTATTACTCATAGGCGTACTTAAAGAAAACTCTTCTAGTGGAACAGCATCAGGGTTAGAGTTCAGTAAAAGAAATAGAACATATATATTCTTGTTGCAGTATATTCTTTCTGCATGCAAGAATATATCATCACTAAGCTTGAATATGAAATTGTGCCATATCTCAGGGTCAGCAATTCATAGAATCACAGAATGTTTCAGGTTGGAAGGGACCTCTGGATGTCATCTGGTTCAAACTCCTTCTGCTTCAAAATTCCCATGCTATAGACTAGCTCCACTTGAAAAGCATCAACTAATCATGTGAACAGTTTGCTGGTACTCACAGACTCAAACAACTCATGTCACAGATTATTTCATGGATGTTTACTTCTCTAACTGGCATGCCTAATTCGTCGTCTTCGCATATGTTCAGCCACTAACATTCCTTAAAAATCAACTTATATCTATGTTTTGGTTTTTTTTTTTCCTTCCTCTGGTTTTGTAATGCTTCTCTTGTTCCACAGCAGAAATATCTCTATCAAGGCTTTGATTTTATGCAAAGTCAGTGTTTATAAATGATTATAAAATACCTATAGTCAGTAAACCCTAAATGCAGAAGGGCATTATTTAACAACCTCCTTATTTTAGATGGAAGTGAAACTAGTGAAGGGGAGGGTGTAGGATGGTAGTGAACCAAAACACTGATAGATTGAAGTCCCATGTAGCAACCCAAAAGTTTGCATCTAAAAAGACCATCAGAGTAAGAAACAAATTTGAAATCCGGTTTGGTAATTACTTTCCTGTTTTGTTCACTAACAGCTTTCCATGAGCTTATGTTGTGTGACAGTAGCAGATGCTACTTTCTCCCTGTGGAGTTAGGGTATCTAATCATTGGTGTTTTATGTTCCAGAATGTATCCAGCAAAGTAAAGACCTGATGCTGAAACGACTGGAGTGCCGTGCAAAGAAGAGAGAAGAGTTCAAACACAAACAGAAAGCTGAACAAGAGAGTCTCCTTAGTAAAACATTTCATACTGGAAATTTTGATGATTTTCTTAAGGTGAGCACATAAAAATGTTATATTAGTTTTTAAGGCTATATATGCTTCAGATTTCTCCCAGTTCCATAAAATTGGATGATTCTCCTGAAAATCATCTACAGTAGCACAGGTAGGAAAGGGTCCGACATCCTATTGTCTAGGCTTGCCTGGGGTGTTTTCTTCTAGTGTTGGACTTGTCACATTGGAACCAAATGCCAAAGGGAGTTAAAGCTAGATTGCATGTAGAAAACATCCTTTACTTAGATACTTTGTGTTTGGTTCAATACAGGAAATCTCAGGGTGAAAGTATCTGGCCTACATTACAGAAGAAAACGGACTGCACTGATCTAATTGCATTCTATGAGTGAGGTTACTGAGGCTCAAAAGGCTATTAAATTTCACATAAGCAGAGGGAAAACTCATTATGAACACTGGCAGGATACCTTAGAGAAGGTTTGCAATAGATAATTTAATATGTTATACAGTGACCAATGTAATATTTTCTTGGCCATATTTTCTATAGAGAAAAATATCTCTGTTGTTACTGTTCAGAATGTATATAGTAAATCAGAGCTCTCAGCTGTAAATGCTGACAGGTGCAAAACTCCTGTAACCACTGAGAACCATAGACCCAAGTTATTAAAAAATAAAAATAAAAAAAATCAATGGTCAATTTTCATGAAAAGAAATAATTTCAGGTTAAAGTTGTTATATCCAGCAGCGTTAAAATTTTGATGAAATCTAATAACTTTGATAAATTGCTATATGAGAAGACTCAGATTCCAACCGTAGCAAACTGTCAAAGTTAGTTACTCTCAACAATGCAATCTTGTACTGCACACCAAGTTCTATATTGTATGAATTAGGTAATGCCATTACTGTTCTTATTTGCCACACCTGTCTGGCATAGTTCTCTTCAATACTCCTTTTACTATCACATATAGACAAATGAGGTTTCAGGCACTTTAAAATACTAGAACACATTTTACTTCTTTGTCTTTTCATAACTTGAGACAGATAATTGTCACACATTTTTGTATCCACTGAGCACTTGTGAATGGATTATCTTTATATACATCATTCATAAACGTCCTTGACACATCCCAACTTACTTAAACAAAGCTTAGAAATTGTGTCAAAATCTCTCCCCTACAAAGTTACAGCCACACAGCTTCATGCAGGAAATGCTCTATTCTGTTTGCCTTAGAAAGCTAACGATTACACTTAGTTAAACTGTAGAGTAATGAGCTGCTTATGTCAGGCTAATCAGGAATGTGCAGAAGTAACAATTTGTTCTTTATGCTGCAGAACAGAACACAATTCTTAATGTTATAAAATGCCTGCGAGCAAGTATCAAAGGACAGAAATGTAAGCCTTTCTACTACCACAATGGAGAGAACCTCTTGTCCTAAAACAGAGGGGCCTTGAGTCCAGAGACTCTTTGAAGAGTAAGAAAAATATGTATATATGCAGCTCCCTAGTTTGATTTTAATAGTCCAATAATTATTTTGCGCGAACAGTCCCATTAACCTTGAGGAGCTATTTTAAACCTGGTTCACAGTTTCAGAGGTAGTCCAGCAGTGAAGGAGTTGGCCTGAATCGTCACCATAAGCCATCAAATACCCATCAAATGCACTTTTTTCTCTGCCTTCCCCAGCGCCTCCCCATCAAAGGGCTCATACCACCATGGTTACAGCCTGCACAGTAACTGACCTTTCTGATGGACTTGAAGTTGTTGCCAATCAGGGAGGTGAATTTTACAGTAAACCTTCTTCACATTGTTTTCTTCTGAACACCCACAAGTTGGATGGTAATGATTTTCTTCCTGCAACTCTGTTTTGTGTTTTTTTATATGACAGCATGACAGATTATAAAGTGAAGGTTAGAGTCTTCACATCCTTCTGTCTCCTTCATCTATGTTTCCACTGGGAAAGAAGCATTTTATTTATTTATTTTTTACTGGCAGAAAACATAGGAATGATCCAGTGAAGCACCCAAGCCAAAAAGTGCCAGTCGTAGTAAGCCAGTCTTGCTCAGCCCTACCTCCAGTGGATATTCAAGTCACAGTTATGAAAGACAGTCCAGTTAGACAGAGATTCTCCACTATCAGGTTACCACATCCTTGGCTTCAGCTGCATTTTTCAATTTGAAAGTCTAGTAAGAAGGTCTTGAAATCAGAATGGTGTGTTCCAACACAAAAACTACGGGTTTAGGGCATAGGTGATTTTTATTTTTATTTTTTAAATATTAGTCTGATAGGAAGACAGAAGTTGACTCTGTCCTGAGTTTGTTCAGGCTTAATGGGATAAATGAACTTGTGTGCATGCAGGCCTTTAATATTATATACTGCAGCAGCAGATGCTGCTGGCTGGAAGAATAACGGTAAGAAATACGAAGCCAAAGGGAAATGGTATCAGAAACAACAACTCAAAAAAAAAAAAAAAAGAAAACAACGTACAAACAGGAAAAAAAAAAAAAGCATCAAGAATATTGCCCTGCAATTTGGTCATAGTATCTCTGCAGCCCTATTGTCAACCAGTGTCTAGCAATGTTGCAGCCCATTAGTACTGTAGTCTGCCTGAGGTTCCCCAGTCGTGAACCATGACCTCTCTTCTTTCTCCCATCTTCACCGTTGCAGGTATGGCTAACACAGATGTCTCTGGACTACCACAGGGCTCATTAATGCCCAGTTAGGCCAGTGACATATGTTACAGTGACAGATGTTCTGTGTCACAGCCTTCAGTCACTGCTGATAGTGGAGTGGGCAGTTGTTTTGGCATTCGTTTCAGCTATCATTCTAGGCAATGTTATGAGAGGATGCAGTTGGGCGTGCAAAGCTGTATTCCTTCATGCACCAGCAACATATTAAAGCTCTCTTCTGTTTTTTTGTTGGTTTTTTTTTTCATTTTTCTTTCTATTTTTCTAAATAAAAAATAATAATTTATTTTTTAATAAAGAAAAAAAGCCACCTTACATTTTCCCACTTGCTCTTGCAAATCAGATACTGGATCTTTTTTTCCCTACTCTGTGAATGGGAAAAGTATCTGTTAGATACCTATGAAGTATTTCAGACATTGGGGAAGAAAAAAGGACTAAAGTGGAACATTATGACAAGAGAGGATTGCTCTGCAGAGACAGAAGAAGAACATAAGTGCTCCATTTTCTGCATGTTCTGCTAACTCTGCAAAGCCTTTTGCTAAAATTCTATTGGAAGAGCTGCCAGGTCCTTGTCTCTGACTGAAATTTCCTATGCACTGCCCTTGAACAAGTGTCTACCTCACATCCAGGACTTAGATCAGCCTTTCAAGTGGAGAGCCATCTGACCATGCTATGGGACACGATGATCAACCCCAGTGCAAAAGTCCCATACAGTGTGATAGAGTTATAAGAGATGTTTATGTTGGTTATTCTGCACCTCAGTCCTGGGTATGATGAAGTGATACACATACAGAGGCAAGCAGTATGCGAATCAGGTGATTTCAAATGTTTTCCAGTATTAGGTACCCCAAACTGCCTAGGCTGTAGAGTTTCATACGTAAGACTGGATATGCCCAAATTAAGGTGCTAAGGTTTCGTGTCCCTCTGAGTTATGATTCCACATAACCACTTATTATTATGAGGGTACATGAGAAGGTGCTGCGGAAGGGGAGGGAGAGGATCACAAGCTATTAAAACAACATTTCCAGCTACTTAAATATACTATTTATATACCTGTTGTGTTTCTCTTAGGCTTACCATGATCTGTTAGAGAAGCATTGGCAGGCGCAGTGGGAACTGGAAGAGGAAGATGACTATGAGAGCACAGAGGCTGTTGCAGTTCTCTACAAGGTACCACCTCTAGTGATATGTTATTAACTAAAATAATTCTGAAGATCCACTAGCTTCGTAACACAGCATGTGGTCTCAGGGAGGGACTGGAGAATTGCAGAAGAGATCGTGGCTTTTCCAGAAAGCTAGGTTGGCAAAACAGATTGAAATAGTCTCCCATTAGCTTGCCTTTTCCATTTTATTCCCAACACAGTATGTTTCCTAACCTTGTATAAGTCAGAAAATACCTAAATGGTCTGCCAAAATGTGCTACCTGAGTGGCTGACAAATCTGTAATAACATTTAGAATATACTATGCCTGGCGTTAATATCAGGAGAGAGACTTCATTTATGTGACATAATTATCTCCTCCACACTGTGGTGGGATGATACTATTCTTAGTTAACTTCACTACATGTCCAGAAATAGTTTTCTCATCTCTTTTTCCTCTCAAAAAATTATTTTGACTCAGTTAGTTCCTTGAAATAAGTTCAGATCTTTGTTATAAGTAATATTTTTACACCTCTTAATCTTACTGATTTGGAAAATATGTAGATGCATCATGCCTTTGCGTCATCTTTAATTATTTTCTGTCTGTACTGAAAAAATAAGGTAACGTGATCTATCTGATGAAGACCAAAAGCGTATCTGGCAGTGACCTTTAATTAGGCTGAAACTAATCACTCTCAGCTCAACAGGATCCTTGTCATGATTAATTATGACCAGATCAGGGTGTTATGGAAACTTGTAGTCTCCAGCACATCAAGATAAGATACCCACACAATCTTAATTAGCACTGGTCCACATGCACTTTTTGAAATTCAACTGAAAAAAAAATAATAATTTACTGTATTTAGAACAAAAAAGCAGTTTTTACCATGGTTTTATGTAATAAAGCAAACAACAGGATGTTTGAGAAAAATTACTGCTTTGGAGAAGGAAAAAATTTGCTTGGAGGGCTATGCCCATGAATCAGAGTAGATTAATTGTAGAAAACTATTTAAGAAAAGTCAGCATGTCTGCTGATATTACTGTGAGCACTCAGTTCTCCAGAGTTACTGACTTCTTCTCCAGCCCCTTCCTCATTTCACATGAAGTCTCTGGAGACCAAACATTTTTTTCCCCTGCACAGTTTCACTTATTTGTAAAGTTATATTGCTTTCCTTTGTTGTGTACTCTGCTTTACTGACACTAAAACCAGACTGAATATCCTACTTCTTTCAGCAGTGTAGCTAAGTTTTCTTTTTCATTAAAGAAAAATTGGTTTGGGTGAATTAAGTGTTCCTAGAATGGCCAAGTTGCCAGGAGAGCTGCACAAACTTGATCTCTGCCAATTCACTCAGCTCAAAGCCATTATGTTCCATATTACAGCTGCTCTCTTATTCCTAGACCCATACAAATACTGCCAGAAATGAAAAACTGCAAGAAGTACTGTAATCCAACTGGCATCTATTGGATGAGGGTCCACAAATCTTGTTTTCCAGCTATTTTTACAATAAAACATTTTTATTGTGACATTTAACATGGTGCACAACTGCACTTTACTCTCTTAGCCCTAAATGCAGATAGTACAGACTGTTTCAGAAGGGCATACCGCTTCTCAGTATACCTTACAAGCAGCATAAGCTAGAAAGAAGAGAAAATACAAGAGCACAGCCCTACTATAGATAAATGGAACTGCTCTGACTTCTACAGATGAGGGAAGTGCAGTAGTTAAACAATTTGCCTGTTACCCAGGGCATAAAAGCAAACATAGATTTAACACTGAGGGAAGGAATTGCATCTCACAACCACAATGCCTTTGCTTCTTCCTCTGTTTCACCACACTTTCAGAGCAAAACTGCACCTTGGACAACCAGAATCCTTTCCCTGAACAGCAGGGCTTCACCTCTTTGCTTCATTTCTCCATCTTTCTGCTAGGGAGAAGCTACTGCTTCCAATGGTGAGGGCAAGACACTCCTGGGAAGGCAAAAAGAATTTGAGATACTCCACAGTGCAGTGGTGTGACTGCAGCTCAAGTAGACCCAAGCAAGCAAACATTAGACTAACCAGCTGGTACCAGCAACCCTCCCAAGGCAATATTCAGCCCTGTGCTGCAAGAGCTATGTCCCACATGGGTTTGAAACAGCTAGTTTGTAGAAACAGCTGTTTTGGGCACATCTGCCAACACTGCAGAGCTCCATGTTGTTGTTCCAGAAGGTCTGTACTCCCTGTAGCTTAACTGATAGTCATTTGCTTTGCAGTCATTTTTAGGGTTTGGACTCCGCTGTTGCTGTTCTACCACAAGCAAGGAAGAGGATAAACTAAAGACTGTTTTTAAACAATCTATTGTTCACTTAATCTCCATGTTTTCATAATTGTCAGCATGTGTTACTAAATAAGTTAGAAGAAAAGACTTTTAACAATAGAGAGTTCTGTTCAGTTGCTTTTTATCCCTCCCGTAGAAACTGAAGCCTAGTAATATTACTGAAAAACTGCTTGAAACTCTGTATAGCCACATTAGCATGCTCTTCATGTATGTAGATAAATAGTCCTCAGACTATGATCCTCAAGGCATCCAAAGACTGCAAGAAGATTTCAAAAAGATTAATTCATATATTTGTAAACACAGTCAGAGTGGAAAAAACTAGAAGTAGTTAAATATTTAGCATTAAGCCTAATTTTTATTTTGTTGCAAATAACAATTAGCCCTCCAAAGCTGCACATGGCACTTACTCTTTCCCCCCTCCAACACACACACAAATTAAATAGCCCCTGGATTTAGGAGAAATAGGACTGAGGTGTCCTACTAGGAGCTAATTACCTAACCCAAGATGAGCAAAGTGTTACATAGATCACAACTTCTCCGTAACCATGATGTAGTAATGCTATTCTAAATACCCCCTTTACCAAGTAGCTCATATTCTCTGCTGGCCCAGGACTAAAAGCAATCACTTACCTATTTTTTCTGGGCTGAACAATCTAATATCATCCAGTACCCACAGGATTTAGGGTTCCAGTCAAGTTCCTGCTTGTGTACCCATTGCCATCTTGGCTTTAGCTGTAAGCCCCCAGAACTGGAATCAATCCCAGTGTTCTGTTCAGATTAATGGCAGTAGAACCCAAAGTAAGTTGTTTTTTTCCACATCCAAGTCCTCTGCTTTTTTAAGTTGGTCCTTGGAGCTGCATCAATACTGAAATTTATCAGATAAACACCAATACCATAGTAAAGAGCAACCATGTTGGCTGAGATAGAAGACCATTTGGTCCAATATCTAGTAAGTTCATCTACCAATGTAACAGCACCAGTGCTGGAGAGGTGCATAGCACCCAGTTAGATAAAGTCCCTTTCTAGGGCATAACTTCAGCTAAGAACATTTACTAACAGCTTTCAAAGCAACTGTCATAGAGCATACAGGTGCAAACTTTCTAAACCATCCACTCTTAGTTAAGTACCGTATCAAAACCTGCACTGTAGATTACCAACTGGAAGAAATCCTCAAAGACAACAGCAGAATGCCATCACCATCAGGCCCTGTTTTGTCCAGCCCCTTGCTCGCTGCTGCCCATGCTGAGCAAGTCTGCGTCTGCAGCACATTGTGGTCCCCACAAGCAGCACGGTCCTTTGCTTGCTCAGCCAAGGCACAAAGTTCTCAAGAGCTGCACCCTGACAGATTCACTCGGTCAACCGCAGAAACCCGAGTGCCTGGGCACGGTCCTAAACTCATGGTCCTGGACTGCTGTGTTGGAAGGTCACTCCACCTTTTTTTCAAGGGAAGAGGACTTGGCAAGACTCAGATCTGCCTTCCCTAAGGCCCAGCTCCACACCCTCAGAACCATTCTTTTTGCTGTTTTTCACCCCACATTTCTACCATCCTTTCTAAAAACTTTTATCACCTCTGTATTTACTCGTTCTGTTCGAACTGCAGTCATTTACAGCAGCTGTTTCCACATAGTTGAGTGGTGTTTATTTATTTTTATAATTTTGTTTTTGTGACAGATTGTGGAGACCTCTTAACAGCTCTTCCTAGGATGGTGTAATGCATAAACATGATCATAGCCACTAAAATGCTACTTTGTGGTAGTTTAAAAGCAAATCACCAAAGCTCTAATTCCCTATAAGAAGCTAAAAAAGCAATTTGGTCTTCAAATTATAGGTTGTCCAGCTTATACATGATAAAAAGTTTAGGTCCTCCTTTCTTCCTTCAGTTGCACACTTGTGTTACTTGATTTCCTTCCGCAGAGTTACCTTGGTTTGTCCTAGTATAAGCAAGCAGGAAAGCAAACGAGTAAGTAGAATATTCTAGGTACTGGATGAATAAGTGAATATCCTAGGTACAGAAAAAAAAAAAGTCACTTCACTACAAGTGCCACTCACTTGTGGGAGAACAACCTAATCTTGTTCTCACAATGTTCTCCTAAGCCCTTCTCACTTTTTTTTTTTTCATTTTTTCACCTTTTAAACAGTTTGTGATTTCACCAAGATTTATGTAGCCCTGTAGCACTACCGTACCCTGTGGTGCTACAGTACATTAAAAAATTATTCAAATTGGTGAAGAAATATATAAAAATGCAATGGTCTGGAAGCTGACTGTGTTTGCAAAGAATAATTGAGTAGGTTTGTTTTGTGTACACATGAATAAATCAATTAAAATGGTTTAACTAAGGTCAGTGGAATCTGTTGATGCCTGAAGTGAATGAAGGAGTTGTATTTGGATTGCATAGGACTTTTCAGCCATAGCAGTGGATTAAAATACTGTAGGTGAGTAGTCTTGTGTCTAAGCACAAGCTCCGTAACTAATTTTTGAAGTACAAGTTGAGGAATGGGGGACAAGTGATTTTGATTCTTGCAGTATGTCATAACTGAAGAAGGAATTGTGTCGGAGCTAATGGAAAGGCTTAGCTTAATACTTTCAGTAAACATAGTCTTCAGAGTTTTCCCATACACAAGGGATACTGTGTCACAATAACAGTTTTGTATTGGCTTGGGTAGCTTTTGAGTTGGAAAATTATTACTGTAATTTTCTTTCACAGGTCAGTTAAAGCATCTCCTCCTCCTCCCATACCCATTATGTTCTCTTCTGTTTTTCCTGAACTCTGGGAAAGATTAATGAATAGCTCCTCGCACATCTGTCTTGGTTTATCATATGAGAGAGGTGTTAACCAACCTTTAATCTTTTCTTTCTCCTTCTATTTATTTATTTATTTATTTAGGTGAACTACCTGCTTATTTCAGCAGGGAAGGGAGAATTGAAAAGAGCTTGGTGGTTAACAGCTCTTTATTAAGAAAACAGACATGCAGATTACACAAAAGGAAATCAATTAACAGATGGGAATTATATAGTCCCTCGTAAAATAATTATTTTTCCTCAGCCTTAACATCAAAACCATAAAAATACAAAATTTACTGTCATTTATAATTCCTCTTTGCTGATAGCAGTTCACCAGAATGTTATTTGATTTGACTTGACAGAACATAGAAATGCACAAGAATTTAGATTAAAAGCTATTAAGTAGTGAGTATTATCAACAGGCAAGGCAATAAACATTTTATGAATGGGTAAACATTGAATGTGAGGTTGAAGCAAAGTATTTGATGTTTTCCTCGGTTAATAGAAGGGGAAAAATTATCTTTGTCAAAATCATGAGTACAGATTCTTAGAGATTTGCTCTTTCATTGCTTCCCTTATATAATTTAATTAACATGAGATGTGGTTGGGGATGCTTTCATAGAGTGGATGGCATGTGTGGCTATTCAGAGCAAGCTGCTTTTGAAGCTGAGTCACCCACAGCTTGTCTCAAATGCTCACTTTTGAAAATTTTGCCGTGTGACTTGACGCAAAAAAGTTGAAAGACTGTGTGATCTGGTAGATTAAATATGTGAACTCTTACCACATGAACTCACTCTAATTCCGGGTTGGTGGACTGATTAAATTTGGTCTGGTCATTTCAGTCAAAGCTTTGAGCTCCTTATCTCTACTATGTTTGCACATTCAGTTAAAGTTCTGAAAATGTTTGTTATATTTGTAAAATCACACCCAAATGTTTCATCCATTAGCCAGTACTAAAGTTTATATGAAGTTGATGAGTTTATAGCTGTGTACTACCTATAACCTTGATAGAAGTCCTAATAGCCTTCTTGGCCTTTCCTATCTCATCACCAAACGACATGGGTCATTCTGGGTGCCCAAAGCAATTGGCTGGCCTCAGTCACGAGTCAGCAATGAGCTGAAGAAATTCAGCCCAGCTGTAGGTATTCTCAAAGAGTCACTATGAACATATGTGCTGATATGAAATACAGGGTGTGTGATATGGATAGGCTTATTTCTGAAGTTTTCTTCTTGCCTTATTATATAAGAAAATGTGTTTTATCTCTGTAAGGATTCATAGTCTGCTGATAGCTTGATCTAGTAAAGGATATATCTCAGAGGCACATTCCTAAAAAGGTAGGAGAGTACAGAAAACTAGGGTTGAAACTGCCTCCTGAATTAATCAAGGACCAATGAGAGGGCAAACTGTAATTTCAAGGAAGTCCCATTTTTATTGTATGGAATTCAAAGTATTTTTTATTATTATTAGCTTGTGCCTAAGGATGACTTCCATGTCATCATGTCTTAGTGTCGATGCTTAAAAGCAGGGTGCAGTTAGCATGCCAGAATTCTTCTTGTGGAATAGAGGAAGAAATGTATGCAGTCAGCTTTTCCCCACTTAGCCTGAGTTTATGATGGGAAGTATCTTCTAGTGGCCAGTGGTGTCCCAGAACATTTGGAATTGTTGTAGGTTGTATGATCTACTGAATTTCTTTCCTCAATAAGACACAGTATGAGTTGGGAGATGAATCTCTTGCCCCCTAAAAAAGTGTCCTAGCCTTTGGACATGAGGTGCAAAAGTGTTCTACAGCTTTGACCAGAAATGTTAATTATTTTAATGAAATGTTGTTGTATCTGAAGTTAACAAGTAACTATCGCAAGTCAACAAATAACTATGCAGTTACCTCTTAGAGATAATAAATACTAGACAGTGGCATTTAAAATACAATGCAACCAGCATTTCTAAATATATTTTCTTGCTTCACAATTTAATTATTTGCTTTATTCTCATCTGCATGTAGGAACCCTTTAATCATTTGTCTTTAAGGGAAAGCATTAATACTGATCTTCAGATTTGTAGTGAAATCTGATAAACTGTGTATTTCCCTTGGTTTTTGACAAAATTATATATTTACTGCCTTGTTTGAAATTCAGATGTACTCAGCATTTCAATCTGAGCCCATTTTATTTCTGCGTCTACCCTGTGGTATCTCTTTATGCGTGATGAATTTCTCTTGAGATTTTTTGAAAAGCTTTCAGATTGACTGCCAGGTACTACAAACAGGTTCATTCAACGTTGCAATCAGCTATTCTATTAATGGAATCAATTTGAATAAATTTCATTAAGTAAAAGTTCTACAAACAAGAAATGGCATATCAGGAAGTTTATAGGAACTATTTTGTAGGGGTTCTATCCAAAAATAAGATGCTCAAGCAGTAGGATTTCTAACTGTTTTTGTTCTTTTCCTAGAGAAAATAGCCTTTATGATATGCAGCACACTATCCTTGTTTCAGATGGACTTTATTGCTGTTTCATATTGAGTATATTCCTTAGAGTACAAATATTTTGAACTATTTTCTTAGCTTGAGTCATACTCATAGAATTAAATCACATCTGCATTTTTCTTCTTAAATGGAGACTTACCATTTCCCCTACCAAATCTTACAAGGCCATTCTACTGCATTTCTACAAGTGTTGCATTAAACCATGTAGCCATCACATTGTACGTGTGCTATGTTCTCTGTGTAGGGCATGCTGTAATGTTAGGGTTTGTGCTGGACTGCATGGGCTCTAATGTACATCCTATTAAGTGTTCAGGTTAAAAAACCCAGTGACCAGCTGAAGAGAAGTTAGTATTTTGATAGTCATCACTGATGGAGGTTTATTTTTTGATCCCAGACTGCAGCTGAGACCAGTAAGTGCAGGATTTGTGTCCTGCACAGAACAGAATTTATAATAGAAGTTAAAGTGTTCAGTACTGTTGAAAATCACTCTCAGAGGGACTTAGAGCACTTGACCAAGCTTTCTGTTCCTCTGCCTGTTGGCAGCATCTGTGAGATGAAAAGTACGTACCACTCAGTCCTGTTTGTCTTCCATGTATTTGCCCAGCTTTGTCCTTTCTAAAGGAACTGTTGATGTGAAAAACTGTTCCTGGATTTCTAGTCCTGCTTTCTTGTCCTTTCACACCAATTTCAGCAGAGGACCATGAAGTATTTTGCAAATAATTAAGCACCTGTGATCTGAAGATAGCTTTGCCCATCACACTAACGAGGTTGTGTAGTTAAGTATGTTGTGGGAACAGGATGTAGTCACAGTTTTCCTGGGTATCTGTGTTCCCGCTCCGGTAGCACCAACAGTAAGTATACAACATAATTGGAAGCTGCAGGGAGTGCAAGCAGAATGCTATTCAATTGATCTTTAAACAAAATGGCATGACGACAAGTAACAAAATGCATTCTTTAGGTTCGGTGCAAAAGATTCCCTAGTAAATAATAATACAGGGCTGTCAGCATGCCAGGGAAATGCTATCAGTTCTGAAGCAAAATGTGTTGCAAAGCGATTTAGTTGCTGTAGATAGAACTCTGTTTGTTTAAGAATAGAGTTCCTTAACACCCTGCCTGAGATCTTTGGAGATTGCGATAGAAATGCCACAGACTTCGCTAGGCTTCCTCTGAACTGTTTTAGACCCAAAAGAATTTTTTATATTTGGGAACACCCAGTAAAGGCAGGAGAATTAAATTGTCTCAAAAGGCGAGAACAGCTCAGAGAAGAGATGGTTTACAGAGACAGAGTGAGTTTTTTTTTTTAACGTGGTATGGGATACAGAGATTAGAAAAATAGGATCTTTATGTTAAATCCCAGGATTTAGAGACTTGAATTCTAAAATAAAGCAGCAGCAGAAAGAACTCAGACCATTTTGCATTAGTGTTGACAAGCTAAACCAGGTCCACAACTAAACAGATCGTTAAGAAGACGGTATGAATGCTGCCTCTTGTTGTAACAGGAGCTGGTAGCTAGAATAATTAAAGAGGAGACAGAATCTACCTGTGCTGCATAGTGTTTTTGCAGTGATATATGCAGCCTGAGGCACTTCTGTGCTGTATGGGGCACGTTTCAACCAATAATTTAGGACTGGTGTGGTAGGTTTCATTCCACTTTTCAGTGTTTCCTAGTGCCCAGTCTAGCTGTTTAATCTGGGAGATTTTAGCAGAGCAGACATAGCCACATTCAGCACCTGCACAGTAGGCATCTGTGGACAGGTATCCAGAATTCTTTGGACTGCAGTTCCCTGTAAAACCATTTTCAGTTTATTGCAGAATAGTCGTTTAACATTGTCTCCCCACTGCCCTGTTCCTGTGCTGCCAGAAACACCGTGAGACCAAGTTTTCCATGCGTCCACAGGGTCAGGCCCCAATATGTGTGCCAGCAGCAGCAACCACAGGCACCAAGCAGGTTCCAGCACGGTCACTCCAGTGTCACCTCCAGCAGTAGAGCAGCCCCATCACCCGGTGCACTCTGACCACAAAGTGCCTCAAACCAAACTACCAAAGAGTGAAGAACTTTGCTTTTTGACAGAAGTTGTTGCATACTAAGCAGGCTAGCCCAGCCAGCCAAACCATTTCGTAGTAAGAAAAGGCGCTGCATAGAGAAATATATCACTGGTCAGATGTTACCCTAATGACACTGTCATGTCCAGATTGTGAGCAATAGCCAGAAATGAGAGAAGTGTTACCAGAAATGAGGTATCCAATTGTGTCTCCAACTATCATTTCTGGCCAGGACCCAGTCAGAGGTTAAACAAAGTCAGTGGGAGCTGGAGTCATAAAATTCTGCATGTTTTTAACAAGTAAGAGAGTGGAAAAAACGAGACATCTCATCTCGAAGGTGTAGTGAACACTTCTGATAGTGTTGTGCCTCGATTTTATCCATAAGAAGAGGTTGCTGCAGGGAGCTGTTAAACTAAGCTATTTATTGTTTGTGAAACAGCTCATTAATATGGTGATTAGCATCCTACAGGGATCCCAGGAGGAAAATAATAATTTAGTATTCAGTGCACAGCTTGGGTATTTTACAATAACTGAGACATACAAAATAAATTTAAAAAAAAAAAAAAAGAATTAAAAATCTGTCCACTCAATGGGTATTGATAAACCTAAACACTGAACAAATAAAGGTTCTGTGGAAACAGTATGTGAAGCCAAAATTGATCATTAAGGGGGCATATGCACAGAGCCAGATTTAATGTGCAGCCTAAATTATGTTCATTGCTTGTTTCTGAGTAGTTTGCAAATTTAACATCCTTCTTCATTTATTTATTTATTTTTATGGTACCACATCTAGAAATTGGAATGGGCTCTTAGACAGTAATACATTATATCAGCGTGTCCCCCAAAACCAGACAAGTCCACTAGAAATTTTCATGTGTATGAGCTGCAGACAAATGTTTTTGACATTTGGATGAATGTGACTGTGCTTCTTTTGAGAGATTCTGGATTTTAATCACTTAAGAGATTGTGATTAAACACATATTTAACGGAAAGCTACAACTAGAAGGCTTGACTTGGTTTTGCAAGAGAAATGCTGAAAAGAGATTTAAAAATATTAGCTGTATTTTACAGGAAAAGATATAAATTTAAGTATTTTCAGGAGGGCTAACAGTGATTTACAATGAAAGCAAAAACTCGCAGACAATAAAGCTTTTTTGATTGATATGACGATGGTGAACTCGCACAAAAACAGCTCTTCATACTGCTGGAATACTGCAGTGTCTGTGTGACCTTTCCAATGTCTTTGTTTTCTCTCTTCCTCTAGGGAAAGCTACCTGCACTCAGTTATCTCAGGGATTATCTCAAATTTCTAGCAAGTTTGCAAAGGCAGCTCATATCATCACTGTGTGTTTGACATTGAAATTACAGGTTTTGAAAAGATTTAGTAGCTTGGATGCCATCTGACTAAATCACCCAAACTCCTCTTGCGAATGAAACAGGCTCAGCAATTCAAAACCAGAAGATGTTTGTTTTCTTAGGCTTGAAGCTGTTCTGTATCAAGATGGATTTGAATAATTCTGTCCTTCCAGAAGGCATTGAAGAATGTCATATTTCAGAGCAACAACTATAAACATGACTAGTGTCAATTTTGTCTACCTAAATGCCACACTGTCCCTTTTAACTCTTCTTTATTTCTTGCCTTTATTCAGTTTATGTCACCACCTTTAAAAATATGCCTATGAGGTGTTGTGCTACACAGGATTCTTCTCACAGTGACAGGCAAAATCTGTGGAATTTACAATACCTCACTACAGCCAGTAGAACATGATATTACTTGCATTGGAGTTGCAGGTAGGCAGCAGTTAGGGTTCAAAATCTTGTGCTAATGCCACTATTGCATTTGAAATGCCTTTACGTGCCTTAAACTAAAACATGTATGTTGTTGCAGGTTCCATCTACAAAACCTGGTATAACTCAGGTGTTACTGGCTTTTATCTCTAGGGGTTACTGGTCCAATGTGTTAACTGAGACAGGGTTCCCTCACTGGCATTGTACAGCGTATAGCTCCAAAGGGACATGAGGTTCGCTTTCTCACCTGCCTCATTTTGTCCCTCTTTGTCCCCTTAGGAGCTGTATTCTAAAGCTTCCAGTGTTTTAGCAGAGTTGGTGAATGAGCTGTTTCTTCAGACCCTGCCTGTTGTGACCGGCCTCTCTGTAAGAGAATGTGAACTGTTGAAAGAGGAATGGCAGGAGAATTTGGTCCCTCAGCTGGAGAAGTGGGACACCCACCACCAGAAACGCTGGAAGCTTTTTCAGGAACAGCTACTACAAGAAAAAAAGGTAAGACCCATATCACATCTTGGGACCCCAGGTTCTGAAACAGAGCTATGGAAAGAAATTGTCAAGGTACTAATCTGCAGGGAGTATTTTTTGTGTAGATATACAGCCCAGATCCAGACACAAATCCAGACTCAGGATGGGCACTTTGAGCTGCATTATGAAGTGAATATATATGCTGTGCATGTAGACTTAGCATAGAGGAGTCAGAGAATAATTACTGAACATCTGTCCACAGTGTTTGACAGCTTTGTCAGCACATAAACGTTTTTTGGCAAGGCTTCTGTCTTATTTCACAGTGTCCTCAGCTCTTGAGTATCTACAGAAACAGTTCAAAAAACCCCTTCAGCTGGTCCTTCTGGAGAGAGTACATGTGAGTATAGTTTACAGGAAAGGAAGCCTTACAATGATAAATGTTTCTTAATAATTTCTTTGTATTAATACTATAATAATTGGAAACACATGATAAACTTTTTTATATAAAACGTACTTTTTACGTTTTGGAGGAGGTGAGGTGAAGGAGGTGAAGAATCTGAGGAGGTGAAGAATCCCTCTTTTTTGTTCTGTTTGTGTCCATCAAAGGAGGTATTGAGACCAGAGAAGAAAACCAACAGCAATAAATTCATGTTAGGGCTCCTTTGCCTGGTGCTTTCACTGTCCTATTGAATCTCAACCATTGCTCAGGGCCAGAGAGGATGTACTTTAACAGCTAGGATAAACCCCACAGAGGGGGTGATCTCAAGTCTAAATGTTTTTTTTCCAAAGACGCTTTATGCATTCCTCCAGTACTATCATTGGACACAGTATGTACAAATATCAAGTGGAGAAACCAGCACCCCTGGGATTGCTTCTCAAGAGATTAAAAGAATTAGTTTGTCTCCAGCAGTCAATTGCTGGGTAATAGTTCCTTGGACAGCACTGTATGATGAATTCATTGTATGTGAATTCAGATATTCCAGTAATAGCATAGGATAGTTAAAATTAAACATTGACTTTCCATACTTTCTGTGTACTGTAGCATTCATAATATAAAGCAGATGGCTTCCTAGCTGGGAGAATAAAAAAACACAAAAACAGTAAAGGATTTGCTGACATCATTAACAGTAATTACTGAGCTATAGGGAAATTCACGTAAACAAGGACATAGCTTTCACATTGGTCTCTGGGTCACCAGCACTGTAGCTGGGCATTCTTCAACGTAAAAATTGCCTGAGCAACAGACAGGGCTTTCCTATGGATGAGTGGTTAAGTGTGGGATAAAATTCTAGAAGAGGGTTTCTCCTGTTGGGAATATGTATGATTCTTCAAGACGATAGTCTTTGCAGCTTTTTTCACTTACACGTGGCCTTTCAGAAGTAGTTTGAACTAAACTGGAAGAAAGACTGCTATATCTCTATCTGAAGAGAGTATGCAGGGAAACGGCTATTCCACCAAGGCTAGGCTGGCAGATTTTCATGATAAACAAGTTTGAAAAGTATCACACAACTCACTATATTACATTTAAATGCCAAGTGCATTTATTGGCACACTCATAGTATAAAAACAGCAACATGTACACTTAAACAATAAGTTGACACTTGTATCCTACTGAAAAGAACACAGCTTTAGAAAAGAAGAAGAGAGATCAGACACTTGTGGCAGGTAATCATGTCATCTGGGAGATCCCATAGATTTTACAGTGCTGAAAATATGTGAAGATCCATAAATAAACATTCATATTGACAGGCCTTTTAATTTATCAGGCATTTTCCAGCAGGAGATAAGTCTCTCGTTTTCCTTTTGATAAATATGATATACTGAGAGTTACATAGTCACCTGCTTTACAGACCTTGGAAGTCTACCACCAGAAGGCTTTTCGCCAGGATATTTAAGCTTTCCAAGGTGGCTCAAAAAGACATTTTCCCCATTTATCTGAACTACATTTATTTTGAGATTACCTTTCCTAGCATTTATACATATCTGGAATATAATGTGCTTTGGGGAAACAGAATCTCTTTTGTGCTTGAAAAGGAAAATTTAGTTTCATATTTAACTTTTGTCTTATAAGCTTGGCAATGTAAGTGAGGCAAAATATAGGAATTTAGGAATAAATGACTAATGAAAATAAATTATGAGCATTTTCCCACATAGTTCCTACCTCATGATGTCTCTGGAAGAGCACTGCCGTCTGTTATGCAGAGCAGGCTGCTGCACTAGGGTAAGGTACTTGCTTGACATTCAGTGTGCATCACACACCATCTACAGGCTGTTAGAGAGAAATTGCTTTCCTCTGATT
The DNA here is from genome assembly GCF_964211835.1 of Anser anser. NCBI lineage: Eukaryota > Metazoa > Chordata > Aves > Anseriformes > Anatidae > Anser > Anser anser. The sequence goes on from NC_139724.1 coordinate 65,895,454, forward strand.
TCCTGAAGAATCTGTGCTAAAAAATGTCAGAGAGCTGCAGAAGAAAGTGTGCTTACTTGGGTCTAATTTGCTGTTTTATCTGAAGTCTAACTCAAAATATTTTATGGGTTTCATTACTTACAAAAGGCATATTCCACACATTTATTGTCAAAGAGTAATGCTTAATGTTAGCTCTGCTGCAGAAGGTCTTACAATGGACTTGTTGCCAGGAGACAAAACACCAAGAAACTTACAGAGACAAAATGGGGTGAGGAGATTTCCATCCATTCACACACCATTGCTTGGCACCCAGAGAGGTGAATCAGCATCTGCTTATCAGCCTTGACATGCTGTGCTTTTTTGCCTTCTCTTTGTTTTACAGATAATGATTTCTTTCACAGTGATTGGAATGACTCTTCTTTTCAAATAGCCAAACATTCCTCGGAGCTTTACTGCGCCAGTGATGATGATTTTGTCCCTGGTTTTAGTGGTTAAATGCAGGTTAGGAATCAGAGAGCCCAGCTCTTTTCCAGCCACTGTCAGTGTTTAATAGTATTTTGGAGACAGGCTATAGTGGACAACTGTGGCGATGAAAAGGCAAGTGATGTGGGATGCCAGGTCAGGAGAGGTGAGAGCTGGCAGTCCCACAGGGGACAGTGCTGTTCCTCTCCAGGCAGCCCAGGTCCAGGCTGACTTTCTGGTAGCCTCTCAGCCTTTTCAATTCTCCACTCAGTGCTCCCAATGCCAAGCCACAGAGGAAAAACCACAACACAGGTACAAGATTCTTGTCTAATAGTGTTAGGTCTCAAAGCAATGTAAGGCCATTCCCAAGAAAACAAAAGTTTTGAAAGGCAGCTGGCAACTTGGCCTGGTATTGGAAGAGTAGTGCAGTGCATCAAAGCACTTTTCCACCTGGATAGATTAAATAGTTGTGTCTGTTTTGCTATTTATCAGCCATAAGTTAAGATTCCCTTCAGTGTTGCATTTGGGTCTGTATGTGTGAGTTCTTGTAGTGTTTTGGGGAGTCGAAAATACCCAGCCCTCCAGTTCTATCCCAGTGAACAGCTGAAGTATTGCTTCCAGTAAAATACGCAATAACTGTTCTGTTCCTACCCCCATCTGATCCTTCCCTTCTTGATCATCTTGTTCCTTAAGGAAGCAAAACACTGGCTTAGTATTTGGTCCAAATCTCAATCTTCCTTATTTAACACCCCTACTTAAATGCATAGTAATGTCCATTCTTTCCTCTTTGTTCTCATGCTACTTTATGGCTGATGTACTTGTACTGCTAAGTTTAACAACAGTGCAGGGGGAGAATTTTTTGCTGTGTTCTAAGCTTTCTGTTGGTCTCAGAGGATTGAAGAGACCCATTATAAATTTTGGATACAGATTATGTTAGATGCACTCTCAATTAAAAGGTGACTCATTCTTTTCCGCTAAAAGAAAGTCTGTGCTCACCACTACAGAACTACACTATTCCCTCAGAAACAGTAAGAAGTAAACAATTCCTACTGCAATTCCTACTACAGTCCCTGTCTGTGTTATCATTCTGAGTGTCTTTTTGGATAGGTTTTATGGGCAGCAGCTAAGGTGTTACATTTTTGTTTCTTGACTGCAATATTATATCATTTACAATTCCAGAAAACCTCTCCTGTATCTTGGTGGACTACTTCTGATTTAAACTGCATGCTGTTGGAGAGCAGGTGGGCAGACAGGCCCTTCAAGAACAACTTCTTGATGAATACCAAGTCTCCAAAAATAATGGGGAGCCACATCTGAGCCACAGGCAGCATCTCGTTGAAAAAGGTTCTCTAGAAAGTAAAAGGTCCTTTTCAGCCCTCTTTTAACTGCTGAAAGAGACAGTGAAATATGCAGTGCACTGTATCAGCTTGGTCAACCAAAGAATTTACCAGACACATGCAGAGAGGTGTGAAACACTAGGGAACCATATCCATAAAGCTGCTAAAGGGAAATACTGATACAGCTATTATTGGCATCTGTCACAGTGATACCTGGAGACCTGGTAGACTTTAATTTGTCACTCACAGTATGCAGTTGGAGATGACACTGTGCTTGGCTGTGCTCTGTGATTTTCAGAATCACCCAGGCTCAAATCAGTTGAGGTCTGGCTACCCAGGCACATCTTGCAGCAACTTGTGAAAGTAGCTCAGGGGGCTCCCCAGCACCGTGCAGACTTAAGTGCTGTGCCTCTCATGCCCTTTCCATCTGTAATGTTGACTGCCAGCCCATACTTCCCAGGCACCCCGCGTGGGAGAACGTGCTTTGGTAAGGTTTTCTTCATGGAGAGGGAATAACAGTATGTGCTGCTGTGTATGCTGCAGAGAATGCACTGTCTGAGAAAGAGATGCATTTTTCTTTTAAAGCCAAAGATGAAGTGCTTTCTGATGTTCTGCACTTCCCTGGGGAGTTAATTCTGTGTTCACATATAAAGCCTCTTCTGCACAGATCACTGCTTCCCAGGGAAAAGACCATCAAATCCAATATGAAGGCCCAGGACCACTCCTAATACCTTGCACTAAGAGAGGCTGCACTTATGCATCTAATTCTTTGCTGGACATATTGATCTAGTGAAATCTTGCTGTCTACAATAACAGAAAATTTACTCCCTCATGTTCTGGATGAAGATGGAACATGAAGTAAAGCTGTCAGAGAGCTGGAGTATTATATTTAATTTAGGACTCTGCATATGTCTGCAAGCAACCTGCTTTTACCCAGCTGCCAATGTAGCCTGATATATACTCTTCATCTCACAGTAATGGAGTTTGAGCCTTACAGTCATTTCATCTTATGGCCTATTATTCATTAAATGCTGGCAATACACTAAACAAAATCTAAGTCTGTATCTCCAAAAGTTTACAGTCTAATGGTGAGTCCATCAAAACATTTCAAGATTAAATTCTTTGATCTAAATATCACCTTGAAGGAGCTGTAAACTCACAGTCCTAAACCTAATCACAACATCTCCATTTCTAACTATTAGCACTGTGTACTATATACAAAGTGTAATGAAAGATACCTTTATTTTATTAGGTGAAAGTAAAAACTACATCTCTACTAGTGAAAAAAATGAAACAGAAAGACCACTGCAACCTGCTGATAAGAGTCGATGCAGTATTTTGTGCCACATTGTTCCATTGGTTCTCTGTTGGTGAAACCAGGGAATCTGTAGGAGACACAGCTCAGGGCTGATCCAAATCAGTGGAGTTTCTTTTCAGTGAATTTTGATTAAGACTTTGATCATTAAGAAAAAAATATTCCTAAGAAAATAATTTGAATTCAGCATGAATTTGTTTCATGGAAGAGGGGAATTACTGTTTCTAACCAGAACAAAACAAAACAAAACCAACTTTAGATAATTGATATGGTCACTGAAATCAGAGTATCTTACAGTTGTGATTTTTTTCCCTGCTTTTAGCTATGGATAAATGAATATGCTCTCTCTGCTGTGATGCAAAAGCACCTGTCTGAGAAACAGGAGAAGATAATTCAAGGTGTCGTGAGCAGACTAGGCTGCCTCAGTGATGAGTAAGTACGGTTTTATCGGTAAGCAGTGCAGTAAAACTGCAATGCTGCATGCACAGATAAAAACCCATATATATCACATTGCAGAAAGCAGTGTTGAGGGATTCTGAGCATCCTCAGACAGAGAGACAGTTTCTGTAGGTATTAGTCTGAGTAGTAAAACAAAATGCCGACAGATATGATGATTCCTGTTAAGGCAAAAGAAAAGTCTTCTTTGATTTGTCAAGTGATGTACATTCTGTATATCTGTTCCTATGTTTGTGAGTTATTCCTAATCTCAAAAGTACATCGAAGTTCGCTTTGTACTCTGTATCTCATGCTGGAGTTGGATATCTGTCAATATAAAATGTTCAGTCATTCACCTTTACCTTTGCTTTCTGCTATTACAATACTACTGACCATATCTTTGCATGTAAATGACTCCTGGCTCGCATTCTCTGTCTATATTCACCAAGGAAACTTTTAGTTTTGTCTCATCTTTGTTCAACTAAAGTCTCTTTGAGAGACATACCTCTCGATAAATAAATAAATAGATAGATAGATAAATAAAATTTGTGTTATCTGCCTTATTTTGATTAAGATAACAAATGACTTCATTCATCATAGTATCCACATTATCAAAGATCAATGCAGTTAAAGACTTGACTATCTGGAATATCGGTGTTATTGCCAATGCACTCCTTTATTTTGCATCTACTTCTCAGTTCAGCCTCCCATTTTCATGTTCTCTGACTTCAACATTGCCCAAGATTCGGTACGTAGAGAGCTCGTTGCACACAGTAAGTAGAGACACAAACCCGCCTTGAAGAGTATCATCCCAAATGTGCACACAGCACATTTCGTTCATTTTGTCCATAATTTACTTCAAAATGTGTTCTTTTGAAAATTCACCAAAAACTTGTTCCAGCCATGTCTGCACTGCCAGCTAACACTATCACCTTCAGTGTCTCATCCCCCCTTGTTAATCCAAGACATGCATTTTCTTCAGCTTGAAATAGCTTTCCTGTAGGTCTGATTATATTCTCCTTTAATCTTATTTCAAGTCTCTTATTTAAAAAAAAAATGTAATCACAGATGCTTATTTATCTTTTTTCTTCCTATTTTTATTTTAATTTAACTTCAGAGTGACAGAATTATATGTCTATCACAGTGTTATCCATTCATTACACCTGAGAAACATTGTAAGGCATGCTTAGAATGTGTGAGATGTCACAGAGAGAATAGTAGCTGTCATCTTTCAGCAATGACTCTTCCTGAGCATGGGTGTGCAAAATCAGCAAGCAGCTTAGCTGGTTGATTTTTAATGAATTTTTTTTACAGGTCTGTTAACTACATATTGCAAAAACACCGGCTCCTGCTGTGTTCAGTACTGAGAAGGTTAACTCTTCGAAGCATTGGAATGGCAGCTCTGGCCCGCATGAGGATGTCCAGGAAGAAGAGCTTGCTTCAGGAGCTCAGAGAGCAGCACATCCTGCAGAAGGGCTCTTCCCACTGCCAAGATGAAGACCAGTGGCAGCTGCAGAAGGCAGTGGTAGGTACAGTGTCCCGATGGGTTTTGTCCATAGTCATATGCTCTGATGTCTGGCATTAGAAGTAGCCATGGGTGAGCTCCAAAAAATAAAAATGTTCAAGTTCCAAACAAAAAATACTGTCAAAAATGCACCCACTCTTGACATAGGAGGTACCAGAGTGTGCCTGTTGTAGTTTTAAATTCCCTAATATTTTATCTATTGCCTATCTATGATAGGTGTTATCTTTCTTTAATGCAAAAGTCATCATAGCAATCTTATTCGGTTACCAATTTTATATGAAAATAGTAATTAAAACAAATCATGGCAACATGTATAAAGACTTCTATGCAAGTTACTGTTTTAGTGTACGAGAAATTCCTACTAACTGTTCTAGGGATCATTATATGCACTTGGAAATTTCTTAATATCAGAATAAATTATTTATTTCCTCCAACAGACCTAGGAAGTTCTATACTGTTGTCATTTTTCATTTTTCTCTTTTCTTTCTCCTCTGTCGATGAGATGCTCAGCATCTGTTCAACTGACATCCTTTAAAAGAATCTGATTCCTGTAGGATGGGAGAAAATTTAGCAGATTTTTAGACTTGATATTCCCACAGGTCACTTTCATATCTATTTGCAACTGTGTTTTTAGGGTTACTCTTCCCGGTTAATATTAGGTTTTGTAGGTTATTTATTTACTTGGACTGGATACTTACCTAAAACAACACAGCATTGCTGATGTCAGCATCAGAGAACCCTTCCCAGCTGGCATCAATGTTAGCCCCCGCCCAACCCAGTGCTACTGCACATCTGGGTTGAACCCACCCAACACCTCGTAGCTGTGTGCTCCATGCCATCACTGTACAATTAGCAGAGAATTAATATTGTGTATGCCTTCCAATTTTGATGTGCGTAACGTGAACGCTAATTCTCTTCTTGAAAGAGGAATAAGGAAATTCTGTCTGCTGCCAGCTTCATATTTGATACTTCTATCGAAGTAGTTCCTCTTAAGTGTGAACATCTCAAAATATCATTAACCTTCACAAGAAGTAAAATAAAATACAAATGCATGTGACTGCATTCCTCTTGTTTCTGCATTTGTGTGCTTTCCACTGTTACATCTCACTTAGTTCCCGCAGGGACATTAATTGATTCAATCACTGTGTTCCCTAGAAAAATGAAATGTTCACAGGTATTACTGTTATTTTGGTCTCTCTCCATTACAGCCTCTTTCCAAGGTCAGCTAAAACCAGTCTCACAAAGACATCCTAAGAATACACATATAAAATCCTTGCTGCCAAACAAGTAGAGCCTAGATGTGGAACTGTGAAAAGTCAGCAAGAAAAAAAATGTTAGGAACAACTTCCAAAACTAGAACCAATGTATAAGGAGTTAAGGAAGAGGTTAATTTGCAGACCCTCAAACAGAATTTAAGACATACTGTGTTGTTTTAACTAAATTTAATTTAAGTTTGTTCCAATTTTAGGCTAGTGTAGATAGTGTTATGCCAGTCTGTTTATTTCATATAAAATGTAAACTTTATTCAGGAAAATACCACTATGAAATCCTACCTTGGTCAGAATGACATGACCAAAAAAAAAAAAAAAGAGAGAATAATTTTAATGATATTCCATCTGTCTTTAAAAAATGTCAAAAACATGTCTGAGTTATAAATGAAGACGTCAGAATAGCCAGCATTAATAGGGACATCATTATTTTCCACAGATGAATGTGGGCAGAGCAGGTTCTTTTCCTACTTGCATTTTTTATTTCCAAGAGGGAATCAAATAGGTAGTGTTGAATCCCCCAGAATAATTTAATTATATTTAGGCTTAAATGAGAGTATTAGTATAAGAGAGACATCAGCAACTCAATAGAAGACAATCTGTGGAAGACTGTGATACACATAAGAAAGAAAGAGCAGGTTATTCTGGTGTGTCCTATTGTGTGCTGAAGAGAGTTTGGAGTGAAAGTGAGTTTAAAAAGAAGCATAGAAAATGGATGATCCAAAGGACTCAAGGGACTGGAAGCCTTAAGAAGATGCATCTTCTGAAGTGTCATAAGTTTTAAAACTGGCATAAAGTATGTAAGTAGGGAACAATTTTTCACTTGTTTCTGATTTCTTGTTTCTAATAAAAGAACAAGAGAGCACCAAGCAAAGCTACTAGATGGCAGGTTCAAAATTAATATGTTAAGCCACAGAACTCACCAGGTGCACAGAGTGCAAGTGGTCTCTAAGTGCTATTAAGCACATTCATGAAAGGCTGGAAATACAAATATGCCAAGTTTTTCTCAGGTAGACCCCAAAACTGTTAGAGTGTTCCAGAAACATAACTGCATGCTTGCCTTGTTCTTCTGCTCTTTATCAAGGTATCCACAACTATCCCTTACTGGAGTCAGGGTATTTGGGCTTGATCGTTTGTATTTTTAATGGAAATAAGACCCAATTCAACAGTACAGAACACAAAAACAGGAATGCATCATGTGGAAATGACTAGTTGGACAGGATATAACTGTTGTACATATCGTGACAGAGACAATAGCTTTGGTGCCAAGACAAATATATTAAGTGGCTGTACTGGAACTATACTGGAATTAAGCATTACGCTTGATAATTATTATATAAAGAAATTATACTGGAATTAAGTGACTGTACTGACTTATGCTGGAAATGAGATTAAGTATTAAAATAGTAACATTCTGAGTGGCTGTAGGACTTTCTTTTACAGTGATGCTGACTAAATTTGTGAACGCATTTAAACGGCAGTGCCTGCTATCATTTTGTCTGATTACCAGGAGTCCCACATTTTGGAAGAGGAAGAGAAGCTTGAGGAAGAAACGCAGCAAACCCATTTAGAATTTCACCAGCAGTTAGTCACAGAAATGCAAGAAGCTCTTCAGTTTCTTCAGCAACACATGGAGCAAGTGATTGGGCAGACACTGCTACAGCATGCCCGACAGGAAGCTGGAAAAAAGAAATCAGATGACGAACAGGATTTCAAGGTATGGAATTGTTCAATAGCAGCTTTCTTAACAAATTGAGTACTACTTTAATAAATTGGAGGGCAACCTTATATATATGCATTACCCTATGTCTAGAAGTATCAACAGGAGAACATTATAACCTGTTTTAAAACTGAAGATAACTTGCTGTCTATTTACAAACTTAACACCAATGTCAACTTACCGTATTTTTGAGGGACTCACTGGAGCAGTCAGAAGAGGTTTTACTAAACCAAACCTCAGAACATAAAAAGAATGGAAAGTTCTTGATGACAGAAAATCACAAACATGAGGAAGAAATGGAGAATTACCTATTGATAAAGATTTTGAAGTTAATTAATAGTATTCATATATTAACAGCTTAATGGATATAGTAAATAGATTAAATTATCTTGTAGATAAATACATAAAAATGAAAGTCAATTCATAGATTAATAAATGCAGTTGTTGCAAATATTTGGATTTTCTGTATAAAGGAAAATTGTACTAGAACTACACATATATTGATTTACTTTACCGGCAGTCGGGTTGACGTGCAAAATGGGCTATGGAGATAGAACAGACAGAAGAATGGTCCCTTCCCAGATGTAGCTGAGAAAGATTTTACTGTAATTTTTCATGTTGAAATGTTCCATGGATGAATAGAAATACCTGTTTTCCAGGATATCAGTTTGTAACTTTTTTAAAGCACAAAATTCACAATCTTTTATGCACATTAAAGATTAAATTTGGTGTTCAGTTTTAGGCAGATCAAAGCACCTAGTGTTTGACTTAGAAAATGAATCATTGCTTGTACTGTCTACTGCAGGAGAGGCTGGTGGAAGCTGCTGTAGAAAGTGTATATGGGACCAGCAATAATATCAGTAGACTGGTGCAAAACTACTACCAGCAGGTAGGAAAAATCACGGAAGGCTATGAAGGGAAAAAAATTCAGCAACTGAAATCCTTACAAGGTATGTATGATATTAACTGTAAGATAATACTTTTTTTGTAGTAGATAAATTCATTTTCTTTTTGCTGTAAAGATCTCATAAAGATAACAGAAATACATTATTTTAAGTCAAACAACAAAGTAAAATAAATGTGTAGGTCCATTTCCATCTTTGAAGGAAAAGTAGTAGAGCTATTATCATCAACAATTTCTTGAATTGCAGTCACAGATGCAGGATGTTGTTACTCAAGGTTTGTATAACCACACATAGAATAATGACTTAGTATCAGAGATTATAGTTTAACCATGAATTCTGATTCACCAAGCTAAGATCAGAGATACTACCACCGTCACAACCACCAGTAACTGATTTTCTGGTGCTCTAAAGCTTAACACAAGGCAGAAGGATTTAGAATGCAACAGTTGTACAAGTCTTAGGTTGTACATCCAACCTCTACCATGAGCACAGTTCAACTTACTATATTTATATATGAAACTAAAATGAATTAATGGATTAAATACTGATAGGGAAAGTGAGAGGGTATATGACTGGAGTCTACAAGTTGGACCTTTCTCCTATAATGGGGAAGATCTGTGTCTTCAGTCCTCGCTCCCACATTAGAAAACATAAGCATCATTGGCAGACAGTCTGCTTCCTCTGAGGTGACTGCCCTCAAGTTTAAGAAGGAGATTCTCTTTTTTGACTCAGTGAAATATTGTTCTCTGCAATAGAGAAGATTCATGGGAGGATCAGCAAAAAGTTAATCATTCCTATCCTGGAATGACATATGAACTTCTGCATTATTTCTTAACTGTCAACTATGACCCTCTCACAGGTTGTGAAACTGCTGATGAGGTTTATGAACTCCTGGATCCCACAGAAACACGGGCTCTTTTTCTTGGAATTATTTCTAATTGTTCAGTTCCTTTAGGACAGGAAAAAAAGCAAGCTGTAATTATTGATTTCTTCTGTAAACACTCTCCCCTCCCCTGGATGAAGGCTGTTGGCATTAAATGAAGATAGCGAGTTAGTAGAACGGCAATAGCATCTAAGACTAAGTATTTGAGACACGTGGAGTGGATAAATAAAAACTGTTTTCAAAATGAAAGTTAGCAAGTTTAAATAAATTTGATTCTTTAACCACAAAAGAGAATTTTTGAAGAGAAACAGGCCTATCCACTCAAGGCTTGGGTCCAGAGATAAGGCATACTTGGGTAGGAAAGATTCATGAGCCCCAGTTAATAGATAGCTATGCTTACTGGTTACAGGAGAACCCATGTGTTTTGCAGTGCCCGTTGTTGTAGACCTTGAAGCCTTTAATATTGGAAGCTGAAATAAAAGGGTTAGGCAAAATCTGTGCAGGGATTTTTGATGATCTATGTTGTAGACATCGGCAGCCAACAAGGCATCCAGTTACTCAAGTTCTCACGAAGTCTTTCTGAAGACTTCTTTGGCCCTGATTCAGCCGACTACAAGCAGAGTCTAAAATCCCTTCGATGTGGATTGCTTTAAGCAGGAACTACAAAAGAAGCTTGTTCCAGAACACTCCTCTGACGTGAACTGAGCTGATCCGGTATCATTACATACTTGAATGTTTTGCTTCATTGGCATTTTGGTATTGCTGTCTACTGGTTTCCCAAATAGCCTGTGAGACCTGGAATACCAGTCACTAGAGCCACAGTCAGCCTGGTAATTGCTCTTTTAGATCATTTCTTTCTCCTACTGTTTGTGTGGATATATTGTTGTTTCAGTGCATTGATGTTCCATGAACTATGAGAAAGAAAATTAAGTGTGTAAGCAGCTACTAAAAGAGCACATTTTCTTTTCAACTGAGGAAAAATAAAATCCTTTCTTGCTGCAGTGTAAGCCTACAGGCATGGGGGAAGATGAGAGAATTTATGTTGATAATAAAAGCAGGCGTGTTTTAGATTTGGGTGACCAGAGAGAAACCAAGCTGAAACTGAAAGGTCAGATGAACTGGTACAGTGAAAAAAATACTACAAACATATATGTGCATACTCTAAAGTGGCTCGGTTTTTCTGTAACAGCTCTTTCAACTCCTTCTGCTTTGTTGGTAGCTTTTCCATTAGGAGGAGTGAGCAGTGGGTCTAATGAGGGTCTCTGATGTTTAGTTCACATAAGTCCTTTTTTAACCTGAGTCCTAATTTGTGATGCAGACTGCATGTCTTTCTCATTTCAGCTGTTGTATGGCCCCCAGAAGCACTTAAATTTCTCCCTGTGATTCTTAACAGCCTGAAGTGCTGCCCCTGGGCACAGCCAGACCCTCTATGCCCTGCCATCCAGTCAGGAGGCAGGACACACGTTTCTTAATTTTTAGAAGGGCCTAAACTGGTATGTGATTTTTCAAGCACGTTTACCACAACGAGAGAGTGATTCCCCTCACCAAATACAATGTCAACCTCAGAGGTGCCTGCCATCCTCTCCCAGCATTCAGAAAAAGTTGGATGCCCCCCATATAAATGTTATATACCTTAATTTGTTATATACCCATCCATCTCCCTCCTGTATTTTAGAAAAAAACAGTGGTCCACAGCAGTAGGTGTGAGGAAATGGGTCGTATCTGGCAGATTGCTACCAGGCAGGACTTTGAAGACAAGACTCAGGACCCTGCTCAGCAGATAAACACCAAGCAGAACTTCCAAAATTACTTCCCCTTCAAACAAGGGGAAGCATAGTTAAGTTAGGCATTCCCAGGACTAAGTGGCCTCAGAGCTGAGGGTTTTTTTGTTTGGCAGTTTTCATTTAGAAATTTCAGTTTTTGCTTAAGGCATTAAGGTGTTTTCATAAAATGTCTCCTTTGAATTCTGTGTTAATCAATCACTTAGTGGGAGAAGCAGATAAGAATAATAACGATTCCCTGACATTACCATCACAGCTAACAATGCACAACTTACTGTCTGATGTTTCAGCAAATCACAGTGGCAGAGCAAGTGGATGTAAGAAGTACTTGAGATCTCTAAGGAGCAGTGACTTTGGAAGGACTACCTAGAACAGGAATTAATTTGTGCTGATGAAAGGCATAAATTGTCAGGTTGCCAGAACTCAAAGCAAGGTTTGTAGTTTTGAGCAGAAGATTTTACTAAACCATTATTTCAGCAGAAAGAAGTGAAAGGAACAGACTTAGAAAGAAAGAAGAGAATGAACAGACATTGAAAGAAGAACAGACCAAAGGCATCCTGAACATATCATCCACAGTCCACCAAAGGTAAGAGCAGGCACAAGTGCTACTGACTCAGTTTAAATGTTTTGACTTTTTGCAGATCTATATAAATGTCTAGCTGAATAAATGTTCTGGGCTTGCATTTTATATTTTGTCCCTGATGGAAAAGAAATATCTGTTGCCAAATTTTGTCTACGCTTTGATCTCAGAGAATTACTTTTTGATGCTCATTAATTACAGACTGGAGAACTATATAGAGACAGTTTGAAAAGAGAGAGTGAAAAGCAATGCCAAAACACATGCCAAATTAAAAAAAAAAAAAAAAAAGATAATACAAATGTAGGATGGGAGCTGATGGTGTCCAATTCATTACATTCCATTGTTTCTGCTTTAAAAACCAAGAATATATATTAATTTGCTGTTGGGTAAATATACCATAATGAAGATAGCATTTTTGAAGCATAAATAATATCAAAATGGCAAAATTTCATTGAATGCCTTTGGACAGTCAGGATTAGTTGCACAAAATTTAGGCTTGACTGCCACAAATGTTAAATAAAAATCATGTTTAATACATTATTTATTTTTTGAAATTTAGACTCTAGACAAAAAGCACTGACAATACAAAGGAATAAGTTGTCATAAAAAGCTGTATTATATAAGTTTGAAGGACTTTCAAAATGACATGCACATAATGTATTTTTGTAATCCTTTTATTTTCTTTACTCTTGGTTTATTATCCAAAATAACACAGCCTGTGCAATTTTGTCATTGTAAAGAGGTTCATTCTTTTTTAGACATTCTGCTATTTCTAAATTGAAAGAAATTATTGCCCACTTTCTGTTTTTCATCCTTGTTTGAATTAGTATAGAAATAGATTCATCTAACAAAGGGCTTCAGAAAAGATCTGTTAAGTATTCATTATCAAGTTCATCGTTTATTCTGACATACAAATTCACTTTTAGCTGTTGTCTCAATTTTTTCTCCCATAACCTGTTCTAGTACCTTAAAATAAAATACAATTAAATTGGGCTTCATGCAAGCAGTAAAAATGTAACAATTTTTTTATCTAAGCTGGTCTCATAACAATTAGTAATCAAATTCAGTTTCTTGTTGCCATTCTGATTTCTTTTAGGGTCAAATCCCAGTCGTGCATTAAATCAATGACAAAATTTCTATTAATTATCTAACTCCTGTTAAACTCAGCAGAATTTTTTATTTGCTTTTGCCCTTGATGGAAGGTTATGAGTGTGAGTTCAAAGAACAAATTTTGAAAGCTAACCTTCTGTGAGCATTGACCATTACAATAGCAACTGCAGTATGTGTAAATGTCAGAAACGTTTTGTGTTATCTCCTTCCCTGAGGAATGCGATGGGTGATTGACAGTTTTGCTTCAAGGTAGATCAGGCAAGAGAACAGAAGAATTACAGATTCAGCAAAGTTGCAGCCATTCAGGTTCTACTGTATTAATATTAATATTAATCCTTAACAAGCACAATAAAACCAGCAATGAATATAGTTGTCAATGCTCACAACACTGGGTTTCAGATTATCATGTTTCTGGCTCAGTGTCAACTTGGTACTGAAGAGCCCTGAATGAGATGCCTAATTCTTAATCCATTATCCTCACACCTGATCTTCTAACAGCTTGTCTTTTTGGCAAGCAGATAGGAAAAGTGACTTGATTCATTGCAGAAAACATACAATGATTTTGAAAACAAACTTCAAAGTGAGAGCTGAACTCCAGCTCCCAAAGTCCAGGCGTGGATGACCCAAACTGCTCCACCCTTAGAAAGGAGCTTGTATTCTGTGGTGCAGGCAGGTTATTAAAATAAGTAAAGCTAATTAAAAATCTACAGCAAAATTATTTGTCCCAGCAGAGACTGGTTGGGCTGATACTGCCTTTCTCTCTACAAAATCTTCTAAATGCCCTTCACCAATATTGTATTCCTCCCTTGAACTGAACAACAAAGGTACTTTAAAATTTCCCTTTACCAGGATGATGCTGCAGCAAAAGAAGGTTCTGAGTCAATTTGAACTGCACCAGCAGATTCGTCTGGAGTCTCTGAAAGAGAAGCTGCAGGGATTGCATCACCTAGAAACAGAGCTGGAGAATCAGCTGAGGGTAAATCACGATAAAATGACTCACAGATCTGAACCAGTCAATGACAAAACATCTGTTGTTTTGACTCTTACTGTTTGACAGATTGTAAGGGTCTCTTCACTGGCCCAGTTGAAATTAATGCTAAGATTCGCTACTGTTTCCACCCCTGAAGCTATGGCTCAGACCCCAGCAACACATGTGGACAGTTAACAGTTTGAAACCATATACTACAGAGAACCTGGGACTTGGGTGGGGGCATTATATTCTTTATCTTATCTATTGACAGTTCTGCATCATGTCTATGGCGAGTACAGGCTTGCATTTTGGTTACTTGAACATCTCTGTCTAATCAGATGGAGACTGTTCAACCTCCTTATTAGTACATCGGTGTGCTTGAGTTCACAGCCACGACAAGGAAGATCAGGCCCAAATGCCAGGTAGTCGCAACCAGCCAGGTTGCACAGCAGATCTCCTACTCTTCATCACACACATGCACTCAGCATGTTTGAGCTGAGTGCTTAATGGGACACTGTATTTTGTTGTCCTCAGTGAATCCCTTTCCAGTAGTAAACACATCCCCAGTGTGTTCACATTGTTTCATGTGCTTCCGCAATGACATAACCATTTTTTTGTCATGCCATGTGTAGAATAACATAACCAGAATCAAAACGTTTTGTGTTAACTGACTGCTGCTTTATCCTTGCATGTAGAATGCCGAGCAGGACTTTGTTACTGAGTTGGCTGCGCTGGCCCGAATTCCAGTCGCTGTGAAGAAGCAGCCTTCCAAAAGGAGCAAGCCAGCAGGTTGGTACGATCCTGGATTGTCTTAAAAACACATCATTCCACTTAATTGGTTCATACAGTGCAATATGACAAGATAGAGCTTTAGGAGAGATATTTTTTTCCATCAGTGCCATGTCCCTAATAGATGAGGGAATTGGGGTGTAGAAAAGTAAAGTGACCTTCCAAGGTCATGTGGGTTGCCTGTAGCTGAACCACAAGTAAATGTCTCCATTGCTGACTCCAAACCTGTCTTTTAGCCAATAGACCACATTTCGTCCATTGAGGTAAGGCTTTGCCTTGTTCAGTCTCAAATTATTTTTCATGTCTTTATCATGTTCTTTAAAAAGGTCTCTGTTCACCTTGATCACTAGGTTTCTGGGAGGATAGCAGGACTGAATCGCCCAGCTTTCATTCTCATGGTAGAATGGAAGAATCAGCCATCCCACACACATACTCAAAAGTAAAATCTTACTGAATCTGGAAGATTGAAATATTTATATGAATTTGTTGCAGATTTAACAGATTAGACTATTTTATTATTCAAGAGATACTTAGGGACAGATTGTCAGAATAGCAGTTGTGTTCCCTGATGCATAGTTGGAATGGGGTGTACATACTCTCATCCTTTGAGCCATGAAATCATCCTGTCATTATCAAAAGGAGACATTTTGCATTACACCTGAAAGATGCTGAAAGGTGAGATAAGTGTCTGAAAGGGAAAAGCAACTCACTCACTTGGACAATTTTGAATCTCTTTCCCCAGTCAGTTTTTTCCAAGCCTGCAGAGCTGTTTGTCCTGGTATGCACAGTGACCCTAGGGATACATGTGGAAGCTTGGCTCAGGACACTAAAAGCAGTGACTTTTTAACATCTCAGTGTACTGCTTCAAATCACATAAAATGATGTAGTGACTGTACCTGTTTGCTAGTGGTAAGGGGCCATTTTCAATTACTTGCTAAGAAAATATATGATAGCACTTTCAGTGGTTGCACCTTGCAGACACTTACATCAGCCTGCAGCAAATTTGAAAGTTGAAGTCTACTCTGTGAGAACTTATAGTCAAAAAACAATATTCTAGATTAATGTAAAGTTGAGTGATCTTCTTGTAATAATTTTTATGTATAAAGTGCTACTGTGCTAGAAATTAGTGTTTTGGTTCATTTTGCTTTAAATTAATCAAAAGCAAACAAGCTGTAATATCTGTGATTTATTTATTTATTTGATAATCCTCATATCTTTGGTAATTCAGGGGAAAAAACAGAAAGAAGGAGCATTCACTCTCCAGAATCAGAAGACAAAGATAATTATTGTGAAAATATTCAAGAGCCTCCTGGACTGAAGTCCAGTTTATGCAGGTACAGTAGAGGCTATAAAAAAGGGCTTGTGAAAAAAAACTGTTTACACAAAGCAGTAAAACATCTACTTCACAAGCAGGTATGCCAATCAAAACTAAAATATAACACCTACACTAGCTGATCTTCTTCCTTAACACTTATTTCTCACATGTACTTGACCTTTTTTCCCATATTCTTCTTTAAATGTTCGAAAATCATCTGAGTTTGCTTGTCTGTGTTGTTATGTATTTTATAAATAACTTCTGAAGTAGAGAAATGAGAAATACTGTTTCCAAATTTCCTTTAATTAGATTTTTAAAAACCTGAGTCACGGACAGCATAAATCAGCACAGACAATTGAATCCAGTGGAACTAGGCTGACTTGTAGCAACCAAAATATGGCCTGTGGTATTTAGGCTTTCAACTACCACCTTTATTTCATGAACAAAGGAAAGCGCCAGTCTTTGGCTGATGAGGGTAGCAGTTCTAACAATGATTTTCTTGATAGATGTTTCAGTTGGCTTATGCTGGGGTGCTAACTAGAGGAGAAGAAATGGCTACAAACCTGAAAGATGCCAGCTGATTACTACAGGCAGATCAAACCAGCCAGCTGGTCACTGGGGCTTGATATATTGAGCAGAGAAAATCCTGTTGACAGGCAAAGCAAACAGTTGGTTCTCAGGAGCCACAGGCCTTTGGGGAAAAGTATTTATCCCCTGAGTGACCTCAGCCTGGGACTGACTTTAGGAGATGGCTCCTTTCCCTGATGGCATCAACCCTTTTCACACACTCCTTTCCCACAGCCAACAAGGGGTACGTGTGTAAGGAACAGGGACGCAACAAAGGAACATTGATCTTTATGCAACTTTGTTCTGGCAGCCTAAACAGAGGCAGCTGAAACCAGTGAGTGCAAAAGTTATAGTCATATAGCAAGTGCCTTTCTTCTTATATCAAAATGAATTTAGTTTAAGACAGAATTGTAGCCTTTGAAAAACGTGGTCTACAATTTTGTTTTATTGTTTATTTTTTTCAGAGAGAAGTTACAGAGGCCACATAAAGAGGAGGCTGAACCAAGGAAAAACTCAAAGATGCTAAAAAAAAAAGGGAACAGGTAGTAAAAGTATTTCTATGAGCTGTCTGAACACAGAGTACCAAAGCATTCTTCTGGGAGATCTCAGCAGCTATAAATACTTACTGAGCTGGTTTACTGAGGAACAATGAAGAACATCAATAATAACCGAGAAATCTTCTTTAGCTACAGACCGAGACTCAACCCCATGTGTGTTTGTCTCGCTGTAAATGAAACATTCGCACTTGATTTTGGCAAGGGGGAACAAAGAAGGCTTTAAGGTCTTCCAGATTGTGTTGGGAACATGAGAGGAAGATCGTTTTAGATTAGGAATATACCTGAGGAAAGTGCAGAACAGATAGATACACACTAGACTGAATGAGGTTAGTACATCTCAGGAAGGTTTCGTTGTAATATTGATGTACCATTTGCTTTTGAGCCTTAAATGTTGTGGATCTGGTCTTAGTATTTTGTGATTGATGCTTTGGACTAAAAAAAAATAGAAAGAAATTTAAAGAATACTTAAAGAGACTTCAGATTTTATTGGTACATCGAAAGATTGTTTGGTTTCTCCTTTGGTATATTTTAATGCTTCCAAGGTTACATATGTTTTTGAAAATTTGTACAAAGATTTTTGTAAATCTATTTCCCTGTATTTGTCTCAGATTTCAAATTTTTTTTTTTGGAAAGAGTGAGACAAAACTGGCTATTTGATTTTTTTATACTTCACTTTCTATTATTTGATAAATAAACTTGTTTTCAGCATACTTTGTTGTGCTCTTTATGTTTCTTATAGGAATTCTTGTTATGAAAAGCAGCTAATTCTCACTGGCTCTACAGAGCACCTGTGTTGTGTAATTAATTGACCCACTTAAGCAATCTTACAGCTTTCAAGATGAAATTAAAATTTTCTGTCTTTTTAAAATGAACATATATTTTGCTAACTAAAAGGCCGTCCTTTGGCACTTGATGTAAAATCCTGCATCAGTTATGCAGTTTACTTCAGATAAAAGTGCCACCACACAAATGACTTTACTAGGCATGTTACACACGATTGTTAAATGGTTAATTTTCACTTCAATCATTGTCAAAACCACTTTTTTTTTTTCTAAATTGTACCACTTCGAGCATTAGATTCTGCTGTTTCAGCAATTGCTCTCCATGGTCTCTCTGCCTCACTGAAGGAGACATTTTATTGCCTGTTTGATGTGCTTTTTTTCAAAAGGATGCAGCCTACTTCCCTCTATTTGAACATCTTAATTCTGCAGTGGACTCTATACAGATAGAGAGAAGGCAGCTTTTCATAATAGTTGATTATGTCTAAAGATGCTGTTATAAACCATGCGGTGTGGTAGAGCCACAGTCAGGATGCAGCAGTCCGCCTGGATGCACTGTGTGATTCATTTAACTAGGCAGGGCTTATATGGCTTTTTCTCTGTCTTCGAGAGGTTCAGCTTATCCCAAAAGCAGGGCAGCAGTGCCCTCTCTCGGACATCCAGCAGGCTTTCTTTCCCTTCCTGTTGGAGGTCCTCAGAGGAGCAGGGAAGGGTCTCTGGGCTCAGGCAGCGGGTACCAGCTCTTCCTACAGCCCCTGGAGGTGGGACCCCTTCTGCTACCTTCCCCATGCCACTGGGTCTGCCCTGCAGGCACCTCCCTGCCCTCTCATCTCTCTGGGCTCAAATCTCTACGAACAGCCATTTCTCCCATTCTCTCTCAGAATCACCTTTGCTTCATGACAAAAATCAACTGCTACTCTTGTCCCTGTTACTAACTTCACAGTCTTCCTGCATTACTCCCAGATTCACTGTCCTGCTTAAATTAAAGTCCTGTACAGATTTCATGCGTGGTGTGGCACTCATAATTCCCTGTCAGCGATGTAGGTATTGAACAAGGACACTTGTGAGAACTTCATTGGCCTAAGAAACAAGTGTAGTAAATGCCAAGTTAATCTCACAACAGTTGCTCTGTGTATTACGTTGTTCAACCTTAACCACTATGCCAGTCAGTATCTATATCCTGATGCCAAAAACCCCCCTCCCATCCTCTGATAGTCATTACAGATGGATTTATTTTTTTTTATCTGACCCCTCAGTTCAGTTTAAGTCCATGTGACTGCTTATTGCCAAGACAATACAAAATAACACAAAGATTTTTCCTGATATTGTGAAATACTTTATCACCAGCAGACATGCACATTGCAACAGTCCTAAGTTTTAGCACAGAAGTGCCAATTACTTACTCTTCTGGAAAAACGAAATTCTTTGCCAGGAACAGGTTATTCAAGGGAGGGTGCAGAATATCCATCCATGCAGACTTTCAGCACTCAGCTGGACAAGCTCCTGAGCAACCTGTTTTAACTTGGAAGTTAGCCCTGCTTGGAGTAGGAGGCTGGACTACCTGACCTCCAGGTACCTTCTCCGACCTAATTTTTTCCATGAGTCTAATATTCCTTCCTACTGATCTGTTGCTGATTTTTTTTCCTTTCCTTTTTTTTTTTAATCTTCCCTGTGTCTCAAGGAACCACAGAAATAGCCTGTGAGCCAGGGATTGTGTCTAGAGAGGCCCTGGGAGATTGCTAAGCAGTTTTGCCAGCAAAGAGCAGTCTCCAGCATAGTGGGTGTCAGATAGGGGAAAATGGAGATCCCTAGGCACCCATCACAGCTCAAAACACCTTCTTTATAGCATAAAGCTGTAAAGCACTTTTTTTTAAGTTCATTCAGGAGAGACTCACAAGGAGCTTTGATCATGCTTTACAGATACATACAACAAATACTGCAGAAATTTAAGGAAAAAAAAGTCTTTTTTTCTTAACATCAAGGCTAACAACAGCTTCTGGTTGCGCTGAACCTCATTCACAACTTTATGACAACGGGATATCTAAAATCCTAGGCGTGGTGTTGAGAGTCACTGAGTGCACTGTATATCATCAAAAAAATAAAATAGCCCATCACAGTGGTCACTCTGCTGTAGAAAAAGCTGTTAGAGCTTAAAGATTTTTTAAACCAGTGTATATGACTGTATAAAGTTAGCTTTGCACCTCCCTGTGCTAGAAAATTACAGAATATGCAGTCAGGGAGCAGAAGGACAGGGTGCTGAGACCTAACTACTTTACCCATATCACTGCAAATACTTTCTGTTATATGATACTCAAAGAAACAGTATCCATAAGTGCATTTTTACTGTATTGGAAGACATTATTCCCTCTCCCGCACACAATTTAATTGAATACCACTTACTGCCATCACTGAAATACAGCTGGAAAGCATGTGCAAAGTTCACCAAAATCGAGATGGAAAACTGTTTTCAAATCAGTTTGTTTTGATCACTGAGCTTTAATACTGGCCAAGGCTAAATAGCAAGAATTAAGTGGTGTCAAGTAAATAACTTGACAGTGATGGCAGATTTAAAAGGAAGCACTTAGAACATTAAGCTGTGCAAATCCTTGCTCCAGGAAGCCATAACTTCCAAGATTTTACGTTGGTTTTAAAGGTCCCGTGGCGAATTCATGGCAAAACAATCCACTGAATGCTACGGAGGGTAGAGATGCTACTGCTTCTTAACGGATATGTTCAGAAGAATATTGGCATTGTAAGTTTCCTCTTTTTTCCTACCTTCCCTTAAGCTTACGTTGTTGCTAGTGGAACCCAGAGTAAATGGTCATCTGATCTGTCCACCCTGTGGTTTTAATTCTTAAGGATGAAGATCAGTGTATTGCTAGCAAGAAATATTTATCAGCTGGGACATATCGGTTTTGGAACAGCCTTAGCATCATCATTAACAGACTTTGTCAAGGGAGTTGCAGGAGAAGGTTGGACCCGTGGAGAGTTTCTTGAGTGATAGTTTGGACAAGTTTGCTTTATGATTTGTCTGCTACCAGAGTAATGCAGTTACATGTTTAAATCTTGGAGTTTGTAACAAAGATAGTCCTCAGACTGTTTAGATCATAGGGACTAACTTTAAGGGGGTCTGCAAATAGGAATGGGGAAGAGCTAGTTTTACATCATTAGGGCTATTTTAACTATTAAAATGTTAAAGCCCTGCTACATTTTTTTTTTTTTTTTAGAAGTTTGACAATTCAAAAACCATGAAAATGACTTCTCAAACTGTAAGAAGAAAGCAGGGAGGTAACAACTGCTCCCACCCACGTGCTTACAGATTGAACATTGCCCAGATGGGTGCTCCTACAAGAGAGCAAATTCCAGAATAGTTTCCTGCTCTGCAAATGTAACCAGGATCACAAACCAATTCACTTTTTTTTTTTTTTAAGGGTAACTTAGCGATGTAGGGGCAGGGACACTGCTGTGAAATAGGCCTTGGAGTGGGAAGGGAAGCACCACTTACCTTGTTCAAACCCTCCCCTTGGTGCCAGCTCTCTGGTGGTGTATCACAGTAGCTGTCCAGATGAGGTATCCATCCTTCACCTTACCGTGCTGGTGACCATGCAGTAAGCTCCCTGTGCTCAAATGTAAAAGAGGTCTTTGAATCACATCCAGGTCGTAGTTGTGTCCAGAGTGGCGAGACCCAGGCACAGCACAGGATCCACAAGCTTAATGCAGGCTCTGCCCAGGCAGTGGCACAGGAGCGTGCTCAGGCTGCAGGGGCTTCCGAACACCATGAGCACGCTGGCACATTTCTCCTCAGAGAAATCACAGCAGAGTTACACTGACCTGACAGACACAGTCTGGTCATGCAGAACCACTGAGCCACAAAGCACCTTACAAACGTGTAGCTGTACTCATTCACAGACGCTTCAGCATGAAAAAATAAATGTGTGTTAACAACAATGGAGCTTGACTGGCTCACACGCAAAGGGTTCTTTGGTTTAGGATTACGTTTTGCATGGAGGAAAAGTGGAATCTGTCAATACTAGTTACACAATTCCTTGTTATCACCTCAAAGGTGAAAAGCCTCGTAGATTGAGTAGTGTTACGCGGAGGTAAGCAAACATTGCTACCCGTACAAACACAGAAGAAAATCACTACGGAAACTGAAATCAGCGATTCCAAAATTTTCACACTATGTCAGATTTGCCAGATGATAGTTTCACAAGCCAGCTTGCTTTCTATTTTCAGGGTTAGATCACCAGACCTGTTGCTGGCACTGTCAACACTTAGAGCAAACAGGCTGAAATAAGACAGTGGCGGTGGAGTCTTGGTTCAAGATTGTTAAACAAGATGGGTCACCTGCTAGGCTGTAGGTTCTTCCAGAGCAGTTTGTCCTCAGACTTCTATGCTGCCATTGCTTTACATAATAAAATACACAGATCTCCAAGCAAGCCAGCCTAGAGATGAGGGCACTCTCCAGGCAACAGGAAACATGGATTTGAATCCTTGGGCAGGAGGAAGGGTGTTGGTTTATTTTTGTTTGTTTACGAGCACCAGAAAGAAAATAATTGTATTCGTGAAAGGCGATGTTTTTCTTCTATTTTGGAAACAGAATCAATTCAGTTGACTTCAGGCTGAATTGCAGTGTTTGTTCACTGGTTCAGATCAAAGCCAAAGCAAAAAGAAAAGCCAGTTATTCAGACCAGCTCTGCTGCCAGGTTTTCAGGCCAAGCTAACAGAAATGAAGTTTTCTAGGGTAGTGGTTCCCTTCCTAGGAAAGTTGGAGGTGATAGCACACTGGCTTCAGAGTAAGATGACATGCTTCAGGTAGGCTATCTTCCAGAACTTGACCAGTGCTACATGGTCAAGCCCGAGACTAGATAAAATCATTCCACTGGCACTGTGCTCCTACAGTACTTTTCCTGTTGCAGCTTGGTAGTGTAGGAAATGGCACAAGACCAGTGGGAAATGTTTTGCTGGCCTGCTTAATTTCAGAGTACCCCACCCTCTGCTATAGCACCCACTTCCCACAACATCTGCAACACAATCAGACAGGTAAAAAGTGATAGAAAATGTTCCTTTTACATAGTCTGTGAGATAATTATAAAAACAGGACAAAACATTTCTTTTACAGAAAAAGATAATACAAGTCCATGTCCTCTCACCTTTTCTGCGTCATGTCTTGTTCATGACATGCCTAAACACTGCCAAAGGGCAGATAGATCAGCACAGAGCACACCAAGAAAACCAATAGTAAGTCAACTACAGCTTTGGTCAAACTGGAGCATTGCTTACTGTTTCTGCACAGATGAAGATGCTGGCAATCAAGTCCATTTGAAACAAGTTAGGTAAACTTGAAAGCCTTGGAAGAAAGCTAATTTAGGTCTCACTTGGCCAAAATTGAGGCAGCTGCAATATAAGTGGTAAGTATATTTTTACAATGAGCTCTAATTAAGACAGATTATGGCATGCTTACAGTATGCATATGCAGACATCTATACAAGGCCCCTTGTGATCTAGGGAGGTCGGTTCCTTCTTTCACATGATGCCAACCTAAAAGACAGTTTCTCATGAGTTTCTCCATTCTACATTTTCAATCACTGAGTAACAGCACTGGAAAGCAGAGGAAGACGCTTACCCATCAATTAATTTCCTTTATTTCACAAGCTTTGAATTCAGAAATAGAACCACGACTAGTAGATCTTGATACGGTAGAGTAAGTAAAAATGCATGTGATTACAAAGGAAAAACTTTGTACAAAAAACTTTAAAAATCTGACGGCAACTTGGATTATCTGTAAGTACCAAAAAACTCATGCAGAAGGAGAGCACTACTGCCCAGGTGGAGAAATCCCTGCAGGGGTGGCAATGGCATTGCTTTGCATAAATTATGGCGCTGTCGAAAATGGAAACAATGAAGACACAGACTTGGAACCTACTGAGTGGGTACAGACAGGTGCTACAAAGACCATTTGTCATTCTAAGTTCTGGTGATTTTCTGTGTCTGAGAAATTCTGAAGTGCTTCTTGGGTTTATAATAAATTAAAGATAAAACAGAAGCTGCCTATACTACTCTACTGCATACTTTCAAGATGGCCATTTTCTTCCTTCATAAGTGTTTTTGGTGATAGTTATCAAATACACATTAATCTTGGCATTGTGTCTAGTCAATCGTTGGCAACGTGTTCTATAGGGACTCACTCACTGAATGCAACTTGCATAAATAACTCAGTAACATGCATTAACTACTCTAATACAGCGAAAGGGTGCAAAGGAACCATCATTCAGTTACGAGACGAAGCTAAAACCTGTAGTCACTAAAGGGGTAATGGAAGCACCATGCTTTAAGGTGACTATGGCATGAAAGCACAATTGTGAGGCAAGTAGTTCCAAGCAAACACACCACACTATTATCACCTCTTCCTATACAAAAAAAAAAAAAGAGACATTTTTTATTTCCATTAGTACCAAATAAAACTGTGGGTTTGATAACACAGATATTGAAGGGAATGTACATTATTCCCATGATACTTCCTCCTTGTGTTTCTGTCCATCACCATTTTTCAGCCAAGACTGGTAATATTAGAGCGACCACCAGGAGGTGCCACGATGCGGTGTCCAGTACGGCGTGGGTTATTGTCATCTATCTGAGCTCCTGCAACAAGAGGAATACAGGAAACAAAGCTATGAAAGGGAAAAAATCATCAGCGGTGATGTTTTACCTGACATTCCAGCTATGTTTCCCTCACATTTGGTGGTTTCTCCTGAGCCAGACCCCTGCCTGAAGTGCTAGAGAGATCTGCAAAGGCACATTTCTGTGCCTAGCTCCAGTCATCTTCAATCAGAACTGTAGGCTTAAATGTTTGGGATCAGACTGATGCTCATCCTACATGGGCAATTGTCTTCCACTAACGTGACAAAGAGCCCATGCAGGGATGACAATCTACAGAATGGATTCCCTCCATGAGATCAGACCCTGAAAAATATTGCTGCTCTAACTGGGAAATCACGTATGTGTAAAGTGGCTTTTTCAAACCTGCCTCATTGATTTAGAACACCTTTCCCCACTGGGTCCATGGGTTAACAGTACAGAAAATTTGATGTTAGTGATCATAAGTCCACATGAAAAGGAACGTGGATCTGATGTAAACTCACACCCGCTTCAAAATGCATTTTAAAATGCTGTAAGATTAAACTTGTGACAGCAAGCTTTCTGCCAGACCAAATATCGTGTGATCACAGTACAAGCTTCTTATAGGTAACATAACACTACTATGAAAGTGTAGGATCATTTTAAATGCTATCATAAGTCTCTGGTTCTGCTTAATTCCATAAACAGTAATGTGCATTTGCCTGATTTGGATCATACTTGTTAGCACCAGGTGCCGTGGTAATACACAGATCCAGGAGTGGACTGTGAAACCTCAGCTTCAGGTGCTTTTGAAAATCCCACTTGTTGTTTATTGTTCTTAGAGGTCAAGATTGAAAGCACTTTTGTTGCTTTATACAGATTTACATATTTGTATATGCTCACCATGGACCTAACTGTACAGGGAAAAATGCACTCCAATTCACCAGAAGGGTCTTTAAAATATTTGCTCTCCTTAGGCATTCTTCCAGAGGTTTCATTTAGTTTCTAAAGACAGGATCTGTCAGGGATGAAAACTCCACCATTGGCTCCCACAGGGGAGAAAATCCAGTCACTTTCATAACAACATCATAAAGAGCCACTTATTTACCAATTGGGCCATAGACTTTTGAAGGACAATGATTTGGCACACTTGTAATTATCTTCAAACGTCAGGAATTATTTCCAACAACCCCAAAGGATGATTTTCTTGTCTATTTCTTAAGTACCACGGAAAATGTTTTGGGCACCAAGAGCAAAGAGACAAGAAATACTATAATCGGCATATTAATAGATTCTGCATGTGGTTTTCCAACCATGGACAAGGACAGTTGAAGTTTCTGTGTCTAGCAGTTTCTGGTGATGCAGCAAGAAAGAAATCGGAGGTGTTTGAGCCACATGAGTCACACCAGGCCCAAGTCCATCAACCATACATACCAACAGGCCTCAGTCGTATCAACCAGAGACCTCAGCTAACCATAAGGTGTCAGGTAAATAATACTAAAAGACTGCAAGCAGATAAATATTTTAGATGACAAACATTTTGAATATTTGGTAATTTGTAAAATATTCCTAGGGAAAGAATGTATATGAACATACAGATGTTCTTACGTACACGTATATATGTGCTTATATATTTCACACGTATATGGTTAAAGAGGTAATTTTTATAACTGAAATTTATCAGCAACAATCCATACATACTGAAGGCTTTAAAGGCATTTCGAATGAGTCAGGTTGACTTACCTGATAAGCTAAAATTAGACTGGTGGAGGTTCCTGATTGGTGGGGGCTGGTTTTTGGCAGGAGAAGATTTAGTTGAGGGTGCAGGAGTTGCATATTTTGGCGTAGCTGGGATTTCATACACAGGCCCATCATACATTCCTCTGGAGACTCCTTGCAGTCCTCCCACCTAGAGCAAATAAATATCAGAGAATAAATATAGAATAAAATCAGACACTGAATGCTCTGATAATGCTGCCTAAAGATACCGGTATACAGAGGCCACTGAGCACAGACCTATACTCTGCATTAGCTGAAGTAAAAACACATCTGTATTCTTGTCAAAGCTACAGTCTGCTTTATATACAAAGAAAACTATAAAGTCTCCTCTCATCATTTTATAAATGTATATATATAATAAATATATATAAAGCACATGAGATCAAGACTTAATAGGCTTCCTTTGCAGTCAATGGAGAGAGATTGGATCTCAAAAAGAACAATAGATCTCACCTACGACATTATTTTAAGTAAGATCAATCACTGTCACCTCTTTTCTCTCCATTCAAAGGGTTTTCAGCAGGGTTGGATCAGGTGAGTCTCATATCTGAGCTTCTGAATCCCATTTTGGTTGTGGTAAGACTGATGGTCACTGTACCAATTGTAGCAATTTCACTCTTACCTGCTTTCTCTGCTCCTCCCCTTTGAATATCACATTATTTTCATTAGAACCTCATTGAAAAGCAGTGGCAATTTTTCAAATTAAATTTCAAAAGTTTCCACTTCTTGTTACAAACTAGAAAAGCAATTATACAACAGACTGTGGCATGGGACCCATCTTTCATTATCTGTCAATAGACTATCTGTCACCTGAGCTTTGATTTCAGTTTAAGGTCTCTGTATCTTATCCCTGTACAGTTCCTATGACAATTATGAGAAAAGAGAATCATAACAGTCTCATCAGCCTTAAAAACACAGAAATCTAGGAAACAGTATTTTAAGAACCACTTTAAATTTTCAGGAAGAATCTGAAGCCACTGAATTTCTTAATCCAAAGCCCATCCTAAAGATTATAAATCTAAGGCTTACACAACTATTGTTTCAGGACCGTTTCCCCAGTGAGTTAACAGTACAATTAAAGTACTGGGGAGGAAGGCCACGCTATTCACGGGGGTCTGATCTTGTTCTTACATAAATCAGTGCATTTTCCTTGCTTTTGGTGACAGGGACATCAGGCTCAGAAGAGACACTGTCTCGCAAGCTGAGCCAAAGCTAATGCCCAGAGGGAAGCAGCTGCTGATCACAGCAGTGAATCCACTATCCAGCGCTCCACAGAGGCAGGGATTTGCACTGCTGTCTCTGTTCCAGGAGGTTTTTCCTGGGCCAGCTAAAGCTTTGCAGACCCTTGTGTGATGGGTTTTGCTGTGTGGTGACATAGCCACATGATGGTGGCTGATATCACCATCAGTGGGTTTTTCTAAACCTTTTCAATTAAAAAAAATTGACTCTGAGAAGAAACACAAGATGTAAGACTGCTCTCACTTCCTCTCGGCAGGCAGCAGAGGGAGCTGGACGAGCAATAATGTCAATGCCTCACTTGGTCCCTCTGCAGACCTTTGCCTATGTATCTAGAATCAAAGGTCTTTCCCCAAATCTGGGCCCACTGCAAGATGCAAGTTATTTGGGCCGGTTACTTTTGACCAAATCCCCGGTGTAAGGCACCACTCTCTGATACTTGTTTTTCAAGTGCTGTTTTCACTATTTAAATAACATCGTCACTCCAATTTATATAGCGTTCCCATGTGCTAAACCCTTGAAAGGCAGATGTGGCGACGCATGTCATCTAACTGATTAACGTAAAAAAAAATAAGAAAAAAGAAAAATTAATTTGTTGGTATTTTGCAAAACTCCTTTGCAGGTGCATTTTATTTTTATGCCTCTTATCCTTCCCACTTGTAGACTTAATTTCAGCTGCCACCCTTACAGGCATATGCCTTGTTGAAGAAAACACATTTTTTTGGTAAATTTGTCTTTGTTACCTGTTCTCACAGAGTACTGTATTGCCCAGTGGCAAAAAGCAATTTCCAAACAACCCAAAACTAGTGCCAAGCCAACTGGTCTTCAACAGCAGAGCGTGAATATAATTCAAAACCAGAACTGACCCAGTCGTGATCTTGGTCATTTCCCAAGCTTCTATTTAAATACACAATAAAAGCTTTCTGAGCTGTGAATGCTGCTAATACTCAGTTTAGCAAATGCACCAACAGCAGTTCAGAGATGCCAAATATAATAAGCATCTCTGACTTAGATGCTTTTCTTCTCTGCAATGGGGCTGTTCAGTATGCAAAGCTTAGTAGCAATTTAAAATGCTATTTTTCTTCTGGCTAACCCTCCTTCCAAAGAATCTGCATCTTTTTGCTGACATCTAACTAAAAGTAAATTCTATCACTACTCCACCTCCCTTCAAAAGACTGCACAGCTGGGCATACGGCAATTATATACCCAAATGGCACTTACATGCTCTACCCACTGAAGTGCAATTTTAAGTTATATCAACTCGCACTTGCAGAGGAGCCAGTTTTTGGTCATATTTTGACCATATACTAACATAGGTCAGACATATGTCATACATAGGTCATCTTACACAGATTTATATTAGCACACTAGTAATAATAATTAAAATTTGCTAATGTGGTTCTGAAAAGGTATGCCTTGGAAAAAAATTAAATAATATCTGACATTACCTTATTCCTGATTTTGACGCGCTGGTAAAGATATTCAGGGAAAGGTTTGCGGGGGATGAAGCGGCCCATTCCTTTATTTACGTGCAGGTTTCCATCTTCAAACACTATCTTCCCTTGGCTTATGACCACTAGCGGGGCACCGTGGCACTCCATTCCTTCAAAGATGTTGTACTCAACAGCCTGAGGATCAACCAACATACTGCAAGTTCAGTACAAGGTCTCCTTCAGTTAGTAACTTACAATACACATTTGTAGTCATATTTTTAAGCAACTGCCATTAACAGGCATATAAAATTGCTTTTTCTGAAGGAAAAGCAATGCATTTCTATGCATTATTATTGATTAAATGATTAAAAAGAATCTGTCCAATCAGACTCCCCTGTATGTATTGCCCACTTTCCATCAAGACTATCTCATTTGCTTTTGAGGACTTACCCTGTTTATCCAGAACCTCTAGAAATTCAGTAAGCTTAATAAGAAGGAAAATTCTGACTCAGCTGTTGGATACCCAGAAGACTGAGTCCCATCATGTACACGCTGTGACTGGATAAGGGAATTTCAAAGGCCTAGCAGAGCAAGCTTCAGACTTGCAGCAAGTACTGAGTTTTCAGGGCTAGCATATTTCTGCCTGAATTTTTCTGTCTGAAAAAGCCTAGAAAGGACCAGGAAAGCTTGAAACTAAATGGAAATGACTGTCAAGTGGCAGGTAATTATTACTTTCTAAAAAATACTGCAATATCTCAAGACAGAGAAATAAAAAATGCATCATCTACAGCTTTTAAAGGTTTTCAAATGTTTATGCCTTTTTAATATAAACCATATCACTGGATATTCAGTACAATTTTTGGAAGAATTTCCCAATATAAAAAAACAAAGCACTGAACAATGAGATAAAAACTTTGAGATAGATAACACGTAAGATAAACACACAAAACCTGTAACTGCCAAAATGAAAGTGACTGTGAGTCACTTGTATTCTGTGCTATGGGACAGAGTAGTACACATCAAGGATTTGGAATTAAATAAGAAATCCCATCCATGAAGCTGATCAGAGCTGTATTATCAAAATATTCAATCATCTATAATACGCTAGAATACTGTTGATTTAACTGTGCATTTTATATCAGGTGTTTTTCATACAAGCAAAAGAAGTAAGCTGGTTTTAGATTTATTTCCACAGCTTTTATTAACCTCAGCTGCAGACCTGCTGATTCACACCTATTTACAGATCAGGCACAAGCATATAAAAATAGTGCAATTGTATACGCTGAGAGAAAAGAAATCCTTCCTGATCCCAGTGCTTCTAATGCAAGATTCATTACTTTCATTTTCAGAAATATTTACGTGTTTCAGAAAAGGATCAGGCAGTTACCCCAACTCCTCTATATCCAGTATGTTAGTTCACATAATTTTGACATTTGAAAAGCAAGAGACATATTTCATTGGTTGTTTTCTTTTTCTTCTTACCGATTTATGGCTTTTAGCTGTTATAGTCTTCACCTTATCAGGGTCCCAAATAACAACATCGGCATCCGATCCTACAGCAATCCGTCCTTTTCTTGGATACAGATTAAAGATTTTGGCAGCATTGGTGCTGGTGACAGCTACAAACTGGCTTTCGTCCATCTTACCTGTGGCCTAAAAACAACATGACTTGACCGAAACATGTTTATAAGATAGTAATTGAGTATACAGAGTGCTGAATGGCTGAGGAGACATGGGAAAGGGTGTAGTTCATATATCTAGTTTTGCTGCATGAAACAGAGGCTTTATTAAGCAGGTTTTTATACAAGGCACATTACTTTGGAGTTTCAGGTAAGTGATTGTGTTATTCCTGGCATCCCAAAGAACAGACAATAAAACCTGAGTGCAGATGATACCATCAAGTTTCTCAGCTAAGGTCGCTTTCCCTACACTGATGCATGTGTGCTTTGCTGCTAGTCCTAGTAATTGCCATTTAAACATTTTACTGATTTTAAACCAGGGAAATTATATGAGTATTACAAGATTAAATAAAATTTCAAGTCTAAAGAATGCTCAGACTGTTTTAGAAACTTTTTTTTTTTTTTGCAAATTAAGTCCATTCTACTCGTAGCATTACAAAATCTATAAATCTGAGTAATACAACCCCAGTTACAAAGCTCTTGCCTGGAGAAATGTCACCACCAACTGAACTTTTTATACAGTCAGTGATAGCTTAATAGCAGCTGTTCATTGCACCTTTTGATTTTTCAGCAGAGTATTTGAGGTCTTCCCTGGAAACAAAAAAAAAGCAATGTTTATTTGCTTAACACATATTTTCTGCCTAGTCAACCAGGAGATTCCCAAAATACAAGCTACTCAGTGGTCCAGGAATTAATGTCACCTGTAAATCCCATTTTGTAACACTTGTGGCAGCTCTTTGTCTTCATATGAGTAACAAAAGGGAAATATCACTGGCTGGTTGCATTTTGCTTGCTTTCCTGCTTTGCTCCTACAGGGCAGATGTCAGAAGCTGCTTCTGTGCTTCTGAACTCAATAGCATTCCCTGAAGAAAGGGGTTATTAAACATGGTCTGGGTAAAGTGCTCATGAGAGCATTTTAAATACTACCACCTTGCAGTCTGCAATATGCATTCAAGTGCAATGCAGTGTAAGGTAATAAGTGTGTGTGTGAGTGAGACTGAGTGTTTATGTGAAGACAGGCAATGGAGGGAAGATATCATTTTATATTAGGATCCATGGAACCATCAAAAAATTGCTAACATACACCGGCACCCCACAGCAAAATATGCCAGTATGAATTACATGCAGTGTTCTCCTTCAAAGCATTTTATGGTGTAGCCTCAGGCTCAGCTGCCATCCATTTGTAATTTCTCAAAAATGATGAGACACTTCCCAAATTCAAACAATCCATTCATCACGTTTATACAGGGTCTACTTCAAAATCATTAAACTGCTTCCAGATCCTATGTCTGTGGGAAGCAACCTCTCTGACACAACTGAAAAAATTACAGTGGTTTAGTCTGTGAAGCCTTAGGTCTGATAAAACACTATGGCTTTGTGCTGTCAGAAGTGAAACACAGACCTGAGCTTATAAAACTTTGAAACAAACAGTTCATCTTGTAGTAGGTCTCTGGGAATTCTCAGAAATATATTAGGAAGTCACTGAAGTACCGGCCAAGAGTCTCCTGGCTTGCATCATTCAGCCAACAGTCAATTTCTTTTTAATCCATACAAGTAAGTAGTTACTTACTACAGCCTTGTCCCAGACAACAGTCATTCTTTCCTCAATTCCATTGACCCCTTCAGGAATCATAGTGAAGTTGTCCTTTCCAATGGCTTTCTGGGCAGTGCTATATGGGCAATGTCCACTTCCCGTCACCTGCAGGTCCCCACTGCGGAGTTAACACACAGAAGGTTTAGAGCAGTCACCAAGGCTACCTTGGTCTCGGACTAGCTCGAATGGACCTTTCAAGCCTACACGATGGAGGTATAGGCTACAAGTCATGTCAGCAGCCTCTACATGTTGGCCACAGGTCACTGAAGAGCAACAGCAGTATTGGACATCTCCACTTTCCCCCAGGAACATCCTGAATTCCCAGATTACAGCCCCCTCAGGTTTAAGGCTGCTTATCGACAGAGATCAGGCACAAGCACTAACCAGGACAAAGGATTATTATAAGATTAAGGAAATGATCAGAAGCTTGTATGAAATGTCTGACACACGATAAATTCATAACCATATGTAGAAATAAAAGCATATTTTACAGTACAAAGTAATGAGCATCAAGCTTGTTTCCCTGCATTTCTCCTCTGCACATACACTTCTCTTGTAATTCTTACACAAATGACTGGCCTACCAAAACAGAATGATGAAAATAAAAAAGGGAAAAATATTCTAAAAAAAGGAGTGCTATTCTAATCAAACAAAAAAAAAAGGATAGTGCAAGTGAAATGTACTCTGGATTTCTCTAATTTAAAAGTCTTACACAGAGAAAAGTATGGAGTAAAACACAGAAAGAGCAACCAAACAATAATGATTTTTTTTTTCACCTTAGAGAAAAGTTCTTTGCAGAGATCAGAAATGGTACACTGCCACTTTGAGGAATAAGAAGGAAGAACATAACGAATATGCAGTATCTTGCTGTCCTGGTTCCAGTTAGGACAGAGTTAATTTTCTTCCTAGTAGCTGGTAGGGTGCTATGTTTTGGATTAGGGTGAGAAGAGCCCTGATAACATGCTGATGTTTTAATTGTTGCAGAGCAGTGTTTACACCAAGCCAAGGACTTTTCAGCTTCTCGCTCTGTCCTGCCAGCGAGCAGGCTGGGGGTGCAGCAGGAGCTGGGAGGGGACAGACCCAGGACAGCTGACCCAAACTGGCCAAAGGGGTATTCCATACCATCTGACATCATGCTAAACAATATATAGGGGTGGCTGGCCGGGGTGGGGGGGCTGGCTGCTCGGGGATAGGCTGGGCATCGGTCAGCGGGTGGTGAGCAATTGCATTGTGCATCACTTGTTTCGTATACATTATTATTAGTAGTACTATTATTATTATTATTGTTATTATTATTTTCCTGTCTTAATAAACTGTCTTCATCTCAACTCACAGGCTTCACTTTCCCGTTTCTCTCCCCCATCCCAGAGAAGGAGGAGGGAGGGTGAGCAAACGACTGTCTGGTGTTTAGCTGCCGGCCGGGTTAAACCACAACACTTGCAAAAACAGAAAAAAAGAAAAAAAAAAAAAGGTTCTTTACTATCCACAGGAAACAGCTAATATTTTTAGATCTTGACTAAGCTTACAGGAGTCAAGCACATTAAAACAAACTACAATTGCTTCTATCGCTCCAGAAGGGTGATGTCCAGAAGAGGCTGTCATCCATTTTTAAAACTGATTACGTAAGTTCCAGCTCTGAAACATCTGAATGATTTTGATCCACAGATTTAGATTCCAACAAGTTAACAAATAGCCAAGTACAGAAAAAAAGGGGTCACACATCAGTAATTCTAATGCAATTTTCTGGGCTGCCAGCCCTAATGATTGCTGACAGTCAGAGAAGACCCTTTGGCCTCCTTTTTGGTTCTTCACTATGTTCACAACCAGCCATTCATTTTTTGTTAGAAGGCAAAGTCATGTATTTATTGGTGAAAAGGCAGATACGTTTTAGCTATTCCTAATTATTAATGCGTGTCTGATATTACTCCGTAGGATTAAACCAAATCCATCAGCAAAACACTAATTTCTTCACTCAGAAACAAAGATATGAACTGCATGCCATTTCTTCTTTCTCTCTGTTCTTCCATCAGCTAAGTTCTTCATGGCTTAAACTCTCTCTTTTTTACTCTTCTGGCCTTAATATAGCCACAAAAACATCAATGTCACAGCCAGGCCCTGTATCCCTGTCCATTTCCTTGTGTTTATGTTGTTATGCTCTCCTTCCACTATGCTATTAACTCCACTTTCCTTCTCCTCTAACATCTAATAACACACTCTGCACTCCCCAGTCTAGCCAACATCTTCTGTTGGCTCTCCGGCAGCTGACAAATGTCACTCTCGGGAGATACCCAACAACTCAGGGTTACACACGAGCACTCCTACTGATAGATCTCCTCTACTAACAGCTAACAGATCAGCTAGCAAATTGAGAGATGAAGGGATCACCACAGAAAACATCTCAGAAAAAGAAACTGGCGGGAATTAACAGAAGACATATGTATCTTTAAACACTTCACTAATACTTCATGATGTTATTCTTCACCATAAACAATGTTTTCAAGGCAGATGACATCTTCCATGTAGCACCAAGATCTCACATCTCTAGTTCAGAAGAAACAGCATGTCACGGCAGCAATAATGCAGCAGTACACCATGGAAGATGAAAGCTACCCAAGGTGTATGGCCCGTGGACGAAAAAAGGACCAAATCTCATGAGACAAATCCAATCTGCAAACCTCAGGAGATACCTTTGATTTTTATACTTTCCACTTTTTAGCAAAAAAAAAAAAATCAACAGATTCTGTGGGAAACAGCATAAGCGGTATGCATATTTGCAGAAGACTGTTGTGAGGATTCTTTAATGAATGTAAATTACCAGTCTCCTGATGAACAGGGAAATAGAAAAGCAAATTATCATCTTTACCATCATCCTCGCATAAAATTCCCCACAAACTCATGGCAGAGGGATAATATATACAGCTCTTTTTAGTTTCACAGTATAGATTTAAAGTATTAAAACCAAAAGCAGGCTAAGCTGCTGTCATTTATGATCTAGGACTTTAAGCCAGTAAGAAAAAAAAAGTAATTTTTGCATGCTTGGAGGATAATGAAAACTTCTCTGCCTCCTCAATTGGTCTTTCTGATGTTAATGTTAATGTCGTTATTTGGATTCCAGGTCTAAAATTTCTCTTGCTATTTCAGCTGATTTGTTTTAACCCACATACCATTATCTGGGGACTCTTTCTGAAATCATATAGCTGTGTCTGACAGAGTAAAGGACCAAACATTCTTATATACATTCACATATGCGGGCTAAGAGCCTTTTCTTCACACAATGAGCTTCACTCTTTATGATGCCGACAATGACATGTGAGGCCAGAAAAGTAAATTTTCCTTCTTGTTCTTATTTTAAGGAACAGAAAGCTCAATTATGGAAAAATCAGGCCACCAGGCCTTCAGAACAGTGCAAATGCCTGCATGTTCTTACCAGGAATGCATGTAACTCAGAGCCTGACTACACATCCATTAACAGTGCAGCGCACTGCTGCTACGAACATTTACAATTTAGTTTAAGACAGCCTAATTCTACGAAGTGCTCCGGCTTACATACCTGCACCAGCTCTGACAAAAATGGCTCCAAGAAAGCTGTCTTGGTTCCAGGTATCTCTCTCTGTGGGGACAACTCTAATTTCAGGACCTGTGCTTGTGATATGTGACTCGGGCTTAAAACTGAGACTATGCTCACAGATGGGGGTTTATCCACCAGGCTATTGCTTATGGATGGTGATGTGATCCAACTATGTATTAACTATTTAGCTAGAGAAAACAGAGAATTAGAGAGAAAGCTAGTTTGAAGTCCTAGGCTAAAGACTGTTTATCTAGCTGTGCAACTAGGAATCACTTGAAAAGCAGAAGGAAAAAGAAATAACCTGAATAGCCAGCAGTTGTATCTTGAATGTGCTAACTAGAAACTGGAGGGTCCAGGCCTGCTCACCGGACTGGCAGCCTAAACACAGGGGCAAAACAATCCCCCTTGTTTTTCTACCATTTCTTCTCTGCTGTGTCATGTATGGAACTGGTTTAAAGGAAACTCAGCTGATCCCTAGGTGCTTTATTCCATGTGGCATTTGCACCTGCCCAGCCACCAGACTGCTAAACAAAAAAAAAAAGTCTTACCATGCTAAGAGTGAATTCAAGTAATCTGGAGTGGTAGGATCAGGGCTCAGAGGTGGCGAGGTCACAAAAGCAGCAGCCTTGGCCCAGTTTTTGCTCCAGTAATGTGTCCCATCTGTCCCCAAGCTGGCAGTGATTGGCTCTCCAAAAACAAGGGGACCTTGGGGAAAGCAAGAATATACAGGAACTGATTACAATCCTCTCTCTTTCCAGCACATTACAGAGCTTGCTGCACACAGCCATGTATAATTTATGCACTGCTACATGGTCAGCGTAGCTCCCAGAAAATTAAGCAGCGTTGGCTTTGTCTGTATGATAAAAAATTAATCAGGAGGCTCTCTGAGTTACACATGCTTTTGATCAGGATATTTACAAAGCTCTCTTTCTAATCCAGAAGGAGACAGTTCAGACCTGGTTTTAATTTGTACTATTTTAATCACAGCCATGTTCTCTCTGGTGCTCTGCTTCAGAGTGAATTTAGGTGGAGGATGGGCTCCAGCTGACAGATGCCTTTTTACCACTCTCAGGTTGGGCACAGCACCAGCAGATAACAGCATATGGTCCCACCAGCAAACTCCAAGTCTCCATGAATACAAATACCAAGATAATATTTAGCTCTTTGGCTTCTCTATGGTGCTCATGCACTTCCTAGCACCAACCAGCAGAACAGTCCCGACTCCGTTGCCCTCCTTCGTTCTCAAATGAAATGAAGGGAAAACTGACACTGAGAAAAAGATGGAAAAAGTGCGTATCAGCTCTTTCTGGCCTGACCTTTGTCCTCACCACCTTTGTAAACAGGGGCAAGTGGAAGAAGAGGAGAGGCACTGTAGAAATAGTCAGAGAAACAGAGGAAACAGAAGACAAAGTGGGAGAAGAACAGGAAAAGGAAAAGAAGGAAGGAAAAAGTATGGGAAAACACTGACAATTCAGGCGAAAAGAGGGGAGTAGAGGAGAGGAATTATTAATAAGATGCAGTTTGTGGCAGAAAGTGAGGATTGCAAAAGAAAGATTGACTGTGAAAGGACAAAGCTTTTCAGTCTCTTGAGTGGGCCCCATGCCATGCTATGTCCTGGCCCACCACCTGTGAGGAAGAGCTGAGTCTCCCAGTACTGCAGCACTTCAGGTGCCGTTTCTGTGAGGCACTCGTTTCAGCAAACAAAGGTAGCTTCAAAATGGGCACCCTCCAGGCTCACAAGTCCCTTTTGGGTGGTCTTTAACCTGGACCCTTTCACGGTTTCAGTGAGCAATGCTGACCCACAGACATCCCCATGCACAAGGGTTACACCACAGTCTGAGGGGATGGGGGGTGCTTAGAGTTTGTGGAGTGAGACAAGGGGGAATGGCCTCAAGTTGTGCCAGGGGAGGTTCAGGTTGGAAATGAGGAGACATTTCTTCTCAGAAAGAGCAGTCAGGCTTTGGAACAGGTTGCCCAGGGAGGTGGTAGAGTCACCATCCCTGGGGGTGTTTAAGGAAAGGTTGGACGTGGTGCTTAGGGACGTGGTTTAGTGCGTGATACTGGTGGTAGGGGGACGGTTGGACCAGATGGATCTTGGAGGTCTTTTCGAACCTTAATGATTCTATGATTCTCAGTGGAAAAGCACAGAAGGGCCTCTTTTCAGTTTTCTCAGCCCTAAATATTTAGCATCTGTGATTTGGGTCGAAATGCACAGATCAGTCTGCCAGCAACTTACTTTTTTCCACTGAGCTTCTATTCAACACAAAATCCAAGTCTGGGGGCAGAAAAGGAAGTCTCTTACCTCTCTTTCTAGCCAGTGCAATGATATCAGCTGCACTCTTACTCATCACCTTGGTGATGTACACTGGGCAGTTTATTCGACTGGCAATGGTGATGGCACGGAAAACTGCTTCTGCTTCAAGCTGAGGGAAAAAGAATGAAAGAAGTTAACTGCAAAAGCAGACAAGAAAAAATGAACTGGAGTACTGAGCCATATTTCTCATTGTTTAGCAACAATACTTCAGGACTAGATTCTGCTTTTTCCATAGTGGGATATGCAGTGCTGGAAAGCAGGAGCTAACCCCCTCAGGCATTTTGTGGTAGGAGTAATCACAGCCAGGCTGTACTCGCTAAGGGGGTACAGTTGTCCTAGTGCTAATACAGCTCGCTGGCCCGCAAGGAAGATCACATCCAAGTGGCTGGCAGGGCTCCTTCTTATCTCCCTCCCAAGCCTGTACTTTGGGCCTCTCACTGTATTCTGCAGCTGGAAGGAGAACGAAGCAAGGGAACAGTGCCCCAGCTTAGAGCTCTCCCTGGCAGCTTACCCTCTGAAATCTTTACATAAGGATAAGAGGACAGTGAACATATTCTCAAACAGCAGCTTCAGCATTATGGACTGAATTTAGCCCATAATCCATAAAAGCCTTTGAAACATCGCCCAGTAAGTCCTCTCTGTCAGCAAGCATAAATACAATCTTCTTTCAAGGAGTCATCTGGGACATAGGCACAAAGCAGTCATCTTCATATGGAGGAGCAGTGCTTCCCAGTGGCTCCGAGACTGCTTTACCCAGTCATCAGTTTTATTCCTCCTTCCTAGACAGACTCACAGTATTGGCATTGGCAATACCTAAAAATCTGTTATAACTGAAAATACTGACTAGGCAACACACAAAATCCTCTCCCAAAGCTGTGCTAGAAAAGTTGAGCAATTTAACCTGTCTAAAACCACATGCCTTAGTTCTTCACAGATTTGTAAAATATCTTTTTCTTAAAATCAGATTGTCACTTCAGGTTCTCCTAGGACTTTTATCCCAATATTTGCTCTCAAATCCCCAGTCACCTATAGAAAAAAAAAAAGGAAAATCAGGAAAAAGGGAAAAAGAAGAAAAAAAAAAAGGAAAGCAGGACCTCTATGCCTCAGCACTGGGGCTGAGGCCATCAGATGGCACAGTCAGAAAGATATAAAATTCCTTCCTGGAAATTGCAAACGCAGATTTTCCTTAGGTCCTTACTCTCATTAAAAGGAAACGCCTCAATTATTTCAGAATAATTTAAGTGGAAGTTAAACAGAAAAATGAAAAAACACAAACAGTTCAATAGAAGAATGTGACCAATTAAGTTTATTCCTTTTGCCTTGGGGAGAGGTTATATAAAGATCTGCAAACCACAACAGTCTCTTCAAGTTTAGCCTCAAATCCCCAGGGCCTTGTCTCTTTAGTCTTCAAGGAAGGCAGTCACTTCCCACTACTGCCCCCCATCATGCTATTAGCAGCCTGAACTGTCTACATTAAGAGACATCGGCATGTATCCGTCTTTTCATTCTCATTAAAGAAACCCTTTCCAGATGTCTGAGATGATCCTTGCAAGCGGCTCGTTTTATTACAAGAGAATTGCATAAATTGAGCTGCCTCGCAGCATCTTTCCATTCTCACATATTTGCATTACTACAGTCTGCATTTCTACTACAAATGTATCTGCTGACATAAACATAGATTCAGATGTTGGCAAACATTTATGCACAGCATATACGTACACAGCCATTGTATAGGAGGTTTTCATCCAAGGCAATTTAATGAATCTGGTAAACTCAAAGTCTATCCCATAAGCTGTGCTGCTGGCATTCAGCCTGCTATGCCTTCTCCAATCCTAGAGAGTCAGAGCACAGCTGAAATGGGGTTTGGAAATGAAGAGAAATCTGAAATTCAGCCCGGTATTTGTAGTCACAGACCAAACCACCGGGGTCACAGTCCAAAAGGCCTGCAGGCCTGGCACAGCGCGGTGGTGGAGCTGTGACAGAGCACAAGGACACCTCAGGCCTGCGGGGATGCACCCGCGGCCGGCAGCAGAAGGGTATTTCATATAAACAGGCTGAAGAGGACCTGGACTTACACAACTTTGAGTAATTCTGGAAGTCATGGGAGAAACAGACTATCTACCCCATGCACCCATCTGTCACCTGCACGTACAGAGGCCACGCAGGGGTACAATGTGCCTGACAAAAGATTTCCATGAACGACAAGAGGAGAGAAGCCTCTTACCTCCTCGGGCCTGCTCAGGGCATGTCCCTCGGGTCCCGTGATTCCCATCTCCAGGATGCGTTTTTGTTCCTGGAACAAAACAGATAAATACTGACAACCTCACCAGGACAAGACTCTCGTACCAGTTAGCCCCCAGCAGGCTAACAGCCGTGCTTTCTGACCGTCCCTTTTCTGTTAGTGCAAATGCAGCTGTGTAAGCCTGCTAAAGTCTCCTCTGTCTTCCAGAAAGTCCTATCTGACACCAAGACACCAGCCTAGGGAACAGGCTTCAACCAATATTTTAAATAGTAATTATGAATATTTCCATCCTGCAATTCTTTCTTTACTCCCAGAAGTTCCTTTCTGTCTGCAACCTATGAAGTGCTGTTATCTTCATTAAAGTTTTAGCATTGCTGACACTTCATCAGATAAAGTCTTGCCTTTGTCACTGAGCTTTCTGTTACACTTTTTTTCCTGCAGAGGGAATCACTAAGACTATGTTTCCATGAAAGTAAAAAAAGTGCACTCCAGTTGTGAGGGCACTGTGTCCACACCAAGAAGCCCTGCTTAGGACCAATGGGGGTTTTGTCATTAAAAATCTGTGCTACCAAGCTTTGGTGCAATTACGTCAATTTTTTTAAATAGAAAAGGAGCTTCGCTTTTCTTTAATTTAAGACCAAGCAGTGGTATTGGAATAAAGCTCCCTTGTTGTAGAAAGTGTTATTCAGCCACTTCTGATCTGAGTTTGGTACAGGTCTGCTAAGAGAGCAGATGTGGGAACAGAGCTGCTGATGTCCCTCAAACCCTGGCCTGCTGTGCCCACAGGTAATGAGCAGAGTGCAACAACTGTAATGTCTCTGACACAAACAAATGTCCCCAAGAGACAAGGATGGAGTTACCGAACATACTTTACTATGTCATCTAATAAATATTTGATCCCAGGTCCCCAGGGGTGCAAAGCTCACACATTACCAATATCCTCGAGCAAAACCTAAGTTAATATTCACGTATACTTTTGCCTTCTCTGCAATCAATCAAAGCTGATTAATAGGAATGTATTAATTCAACTGTGTAATAAAGATTATTTTGGTTGGAAAATCATAATGTTTCATACGTATTCTTAAAAGCAGATGTCCTAAATCATTAATGCAACAGTTCTAAACACTGTGAGTTAAAGACTCCAGATAATTAAAATACAATAAAAAATAAACAGTTGCATCCATATAATACAAAAAATAGCAAGACAGCAAAATAGGATCCATTTGCATCTTGAAGGAAGTCATAAAATCAGATCATATGATAATTTTTTTCACTGTAAGAGGATTTGATAGTGCTAATATGATAGAATATTTGTTTGATAAGATCAAATTTTTGTTTCCACGAGATAGTCCTGCAAAACATCTCTGCACCCAGCTTTCTTTTCACCATCCAAATAATCCTTCTAAATAAAAACATAAGGAACAGATTGATTTTATAAGACATGGCAATGCTGGGGAAATATGTTGATGTATAACATAATTCACATTTCTTTACTGCTTCCTCTTTTCCTAATGTTTCTTTCCTGTATGCTCATATTCCATGGCTGTATGTTAAAGCTGATCAAAGAAAAAGCTAACAGAAACAGATTTTCATCAAAAATGCAATTCCACAAGTGTACGTTGATTTTAATGGAGCACATATCAAAACATCATGGGTGCCATTTGATTTGTTTCAGTTTGCCATTCATACAGTAATAT
Source organism: Anser anser (assembly GCF_964211835.1). Taxonomy (NCBI): domain Eukaryota; kingdom Metazoa; phylum Chordata; class Aves; order Anseriformes; family Anatidae; genus Anser; species Anser anser. The sequence continues at coordinate 65,937,891 of NC_139724.1, forward strand.
TGAGTTATGTTTATTATTATCGATTTTGCTTCCACTGGACATTTAGTGTCATGCTAAAATTATAAATTATATACATTGGTAGTTTTAAATCATGCTAGTCTTCATGGAAAATCAGCATTATTTTTCTCTTGAATCCAAATGATAGTTTTCACTTGGTTTTAACGGGAGAAGAATACAGCTGCACTGTATGTGCCTGCTGACTCCTCACTAGCATCTTTTGAGTCCAGTGGTTATTTTGGCCAAACTTGACCTAGGGAAAGAAGGCTGTTAAAGGCAGTAAGTTTGTACCACATAGGTAAAAGACAGAAATCCCACTGAGGGGAAAACAACAAAATAAACCCTTACAGGCAAGAGTGCTTATACACTCAGTCATTCAAACATTCACTTAAGAGCCTCCCTTATGCATGAGACAACAAGCATGTGGCTTCCCGAGTGTAGAGCTCAAAGACAACTTGTTTTCAGCTATTGTTATTGTAATTTCCCTGTCAGATCTGTTGCTTAGTCTTTAGCTGATAAACCAGCAGATAAAGAGCTGAGCAAATAAATCAGTCAGCTCACTCGGAGCCTCACAGATATCTGAAGTGCTCTACACACATACAAGGGACCAGAGGAGTGAGACGTCTCTGCTACAGCCTTAAAATATTCATCTGTCCCAGATATACGAACTCATAACGATACCCAGTCAGACCTCCCCATTCTGTTTTATAGCGGAATCCTCTCCTCAAAAGGACCAGTGAGAGATTTACTATTGACTACTGTCCTTGGGATACCTCTTTCGATCCGCTGCTGTTGCACAGATCACGCTTTAGCGTGAGGATAATCCCTACTTGGGAGACCTTACCTGCAAAGAGGTCACTGGGGATCTGGGACTTTTTAATGGAACACATTGAATTTGACTCCATTTTTCTGGTTCTGGGAGGTGTCTTTAAAAAATATGACTTATACTTCAATGCACAGTTTTTATATGTTTGAAGATCGTTGTGGATTCTTATATTCAAACCTCAGAGATCTATAAGAATATTCTCAAAAAAAAGAGTTCTGAGAGCTTTACCACCTGCTCTAAATTCACTATAATATTTATGCTGATAGTTGCAACAAGAGACATTAGCATAAAGTTTCACGCATCCACTTCCTGTCCCCCAAATCTCTGAGTAAGGCTTTAGGTTGTTCTGCTTCACTTGTGTCTGCTGGATTCAGAAGAGATCTTGTTTCCTTCTGTCCCCCTCACCAGTCCCCATTTGCAGCCAAGGCAAGGAGCTGTCTGGATCACACCTATACCTCACAGATGCTCTGCCAAAGCATGCAGAAGGGCCTCCATCCTCTCATGCCAGGGTTTACACCAGCAGTGCATAAGGCATCAGGCTCAATAAATGTGCTTACTAGCTAGTTCCCTTTTTTCCTACCTATACTCAGACTGGAGGCCTTTTACTTCCCCTCTCGTGTGAATCTTCTCACAAAGTGAAGCAAAAATCACAGTTCACTCACCTGAGCTATCAAGTCTCCATTTTCAGCATGCACCAGGATCACAGCTCCAAGACTTTTTAGAAAGGTGAAGGCTTCATAGAGCTGCAGGTGGTACAAAGAAGGAAATACCGCTGAACAAGGAAAACACATTCACACTCAGAACTCTGTTCATATTGCTTTTACTGAAATTTTCTGATATTAGACTTACTGAAACCGTAGTTCCCTTTTCAACAGGTATTGACCTTATGTATTCTTTGCATAAATCAGACTTAAGTAACACAGTAACACATTTTTCAAACACAGATCAAGTACCAAAGACAAGGTTTCTTCAGCGCCCACTTTCTCTACATCACTTCAGCTAGCATTAAATGGGGCAGAATACATAGCTTGCAACATGCACATTTGCACAGGGTAACAAGCATTAGTCCAGCTGCACATTTAACATTTTGAAGCACTTCTGGTAATTCCAACCAGGACATGAAGCTGGCGTGCACTGCCTCCCAGAGAATATTTATGTACTATTTTGTCTAAAACTGCAATTAAAACCACATGTATTGGAGGTGTAGTATCAGTTATTTAAGAGACTGAGAGCTACAGCTCTAGGAATCAGTACAATTTAAACATTTTCTCAACTGAATAAGCAAACATTATTATTACTAACAGATGCCATTGTCCATTTATAATGACCTGATACTTATGAATGGGAAAGCTGAAGAGGGTGGAATCTGTAATGAGCACTGGAGAAACAAGCTCATTGTTATCTCCAGCCCTAATGAGAAAAGGCCATCTCCCCCAAACAGAGACAGTATTTAGCTGTTTGCAGCAACTGAGAAACTCTTGAAATCTCAGAACTGTCACTGCCTCATGTGTTCCACCATTTTCTCCCTCTCTGACATAGAGTTCTTGAAAGGTAACAGCAAAGTAAAGTGGAGGGCAAAATCTTGGGCAGTGTTGAGCAGTTACAATGCCAGGGACACCAAATAATCCTTGCAGAAGTTGAAAGTCATACTCTATGGAACACATTCAGATTTTCACCACCTCTCAGCACTGGCCTTTCAGAGAGAAAAACTCCTCAGCTGCAAATTCTCATCAGTAACACTCATACCAGTGGAAATGTTTCTCTGGGATTCAATTTTAGCAGCTCCCCAGCTGACAGGAGGGAGACCACAGAAGAAAAGACAGATCACAGCAATGAGAAACAGTGAGAGCAATACCTGGCTGTCAGACATTTGGTAGAGATCTTTGTAGGCCATGTAGACTTGAAAAGAGTTAACACCTGTTAAAGACAAAATGCAAAGGCGTTGTCAGGTTAAGCGGATTCTTAAATTGTATTTGAACAAAACCAATCAGGAAAAACAGATCATACATTATTCATAAGGAATTTCACCAATGAATGGCAGAAATAAAGCAGGACTCCACAGCTGTATTACAGCTACTATGACCAGAAGCCTAAATCCCCTCTTTTCAGAGGGAATTTGCTGGACTCTGTGGATTGCAGTGTTCAGCCCTGGAGCAACCCAGCCACCACTGCAGGTGAGATTGTTTGGAGCCAAATCACAGACAAATGACAGTGGCTAAACAAGTATGTAAAGTATGTAAAGTTAAAACAAACAAACAAACACAAAAACAACAACAACAAACCTTGCAAAGTTTTAGGTTCTGCGAATTGCCAGGGTTTTTTTTTTAGGTTTCTTTAACTAATCAGGGAAAGCATTTCAATTTGACCTGAAACCGTGCTTTTAAACAGAAAAACTTCCAGTTATGCTTCCCCAAAGTGCTGAGGAACTAGCTGTAGGAATCATGTGTCTGAACTGACATACTGGCTTGCTTTTTCTTGATCCTACTGCCCAAAGCACCCAGCTGAGCTGATAGCAGACCCAGAATCAAAGCCTGAAATCAGCTACAAAGAGCAACTTGCCATACATCTCCCTCCACATTCCAAAGATGGAAGGATTTATGTCGGCAGCAATACAGAACCATGAAGGACGACAGCACCAAATTTTAGAAATCAGTAAGAAATGCTAGTGTTGAGTGTTGGTGGCCAAGTATCAACTGTACTCACACCACTACATTTTGCTATTTGTTTCAAAGATTTGCACAGAGGGATTACACAGCTTCATATTTTAAGGGAATGGGAATTCCAGACATCTTCTGTTGATATCTTCTGTACATATGAATTTATATTAGTTATAAACTTGCGTTACTCTTTAGTCTACTGACAACATCCCCAGCTTGGTACAGGGACTGATCTCACAGTTTTCTAGCTTCAAAGAAAAGTAAATTCCAAGCTAAGCCATGTATGCTGCATTTCGGAACAGCTGTCAGGAAAACTGCTTCCTGTGGCAGAAGGAAATAAGAAAGAGAACTGTGCATATTATTCACATGGGTTATGCTGAATGAATAAGGCTCCCTGATGAAGATACACCTTCTTCATGGGTCTAGACATGCACAGCTATATCCTCAAGCAGAGGGTTTGGTTGCTCACAGTCATGCACAGGGCTTGCTTATTCACAATTATAAGGCTAAAATACCCTGGGATACATGGAGGATAAAACCTTGAAATGATCCCTGGTATTATGTCTTCCTGCTAAGGCCAGGCAGCTCAGGATAAATATGAAGGGGGAGCTGGCCCCTCCTCACTGACTGCCAACCCGAGCAAATCTACCCTGAACCATGGAGCCCCCTCAGCTGGTGAGTCTTTGTTTCTGTTTCTCAGGATCCCATAAAACATACGTGGGCTTTACTAACTGTAATGCCTCAGCCTGTTCCATATTATACAGTTTCAATGCAGTCAGTATGTCCCAGCTTTAAAATCTTGAAGTTTAACTATGTTTTCCCTGAGACCAATGCTTACAGCCTCACACCTGCAGTCCTGTCTACCCTCTGACTGACTACAGCAGCATTCAGCACATCTGCCCAACCAGCCTTTGAGGAAAGCTCTGTTTTCTCTTCACAATCCCCCCCAGTGTCTTAGATGTTAGCTGCACGGGTGACCAATATCAAAGCTAGTCCAAGCCACGCAGACTAGCCTTAGTGACAGCTTGTGACTGAATCCTCTTGTATGCATTTCTCTGTAAGCAAAGAGCTAGGTGAGCTATTGCTCTCCCTTATCCACTGAGATCTAGCCAAAGGTAATTCATTTAGCCACAGCCCTGCAGGAGGTAAGGCAGTTTTCTCTAGGTATTATGGCTGGAAGACATGCATTGCCCAAGTATCAAAAATTCTCTTCCAATTTCTTTTAGGCCCTTTTCTGACCTTGGAAACATGATGATGAGTTTTGCTCCCACTCAAGGTAATGTTGTCCCTGAACTCCATATGAGAATAGAAAGCATCTCAGAAGGGACCCTGTTGTGGGACCTTGAGCCTGTTCCCTTTCTGACAGCTCCCGCAGTGCAGAAGTAAACCAAATGTGCTGATGTAAACCAAAAACCACATCAGATATACACAAAATGAAAGGGCACTTCACAGGCTGCCTTTACTGCTAACAGGAAAGATAGCTTAAACCATCCAATCTTGCAAATACAGTGCCTCTGCGAGATAACCATAGTAAAATAACACCAATTTACATACACGGATATCCAGCTTGAGATTTTTTGCCCAGTGCCAAGGTCTGGTGCCTTGATCTTCTCACTGGGAATATGTGGCTTTTCAAAAGACCTAGTTCACTGCATATTTAACTTCACGTTTAACATTTGTTGCATACTATACTCTTTCCCATGTCATGGGTGGATGCTTGTTCTTGCACCAAGAGTGCTCAACAGAATCCTCTGCAAATTTCAAACAATTTTTTAACAGTGAAAAAGAACAGTAGTTAAAGGAATCATCAAGGCCTCTGTCAACACAGTTCAGGCTGTTGTTCCTTTACATACACTGGAGAATCACAGTCACAAATTAGCTGCTGAACTGCTACAAGTCTGATTATTTACAAATCCACATTTGGTTCTAAAAATCTCCAGGCCCATCCAAAGCCTGTGTCTCTTTAAATTATCTTTGTATTGATTTAAAACTGATTAATTAGCCAATTATACCTCATGCCAGGGCACCTCATCAGCAGCTCCTGTTACTCATATGAGCCAAGATCGTATTAGGTGCACACAGCACTGTAATGTGATTAACTGAGTCCCGCTCCTTGCCTAACTCACCCACCAGACAATCAGCCGAGAACAAATTCAACCCGGATTCTCAGATGATGAAAACCAGTGTCACTCCATTCACATCAAGTCTACTTGCACCAGCTGGCTCAAATGTTTCCAATTATCAGCAAGTATTAACTGTTAATTTGAAATATTTCCTATTGTGCTCATGCTTTCATACTCTCCCATACCTTGTGCCTCCTCGCACGTGAGAGTAATTCTCATTGACTGACTGAGCCAGATTGCAGCATCCATGAGAACAAAGGTGACCTCCTAGTGCTGCTGCAACCAAAGAGGCCACCAAGGACCACATCATACATCCCACTTCAGGAACCAATCAACTGATTCCTGCTTCCCCTGAAAAGTGAAGGCAGGTCAGAGGTATATTGAAAATTCACTTTTCCAGAGTCAGAAAAAACTGTTAACCCAACTGTCTGCACCAGGCTTTTAATGTAAGCCCAAGGCACGTGTGAGAGTGTGGAGCTGTCTGTAATCCACGTGCTCTGGAAAATAACACCCACCCTTTGAAACAAGGCACGGTACACTTGCCTGATGGTCGGCTAATGCACAGCAGTGTATCCATGTTAACACTGATAACAGGGGAACAGCACCATCAGTGTCAACAGATGTCATCACCTTGTATATAGGCGATTTTTAAAGACCTACGTAAGACCAGTAGCAGTTTGTCTAAATTATGTGTAATCTTGCTGATTGAAGAGTTTTGTTGCCTAAACACTGGTTATACAGCACATGTACAGCTACCACGCTGCGATACAGAATAAATTCCTCTGTGTGACTTCACCTCCACAGTAACTCAGTGAACAACTGCTCACTCAAAAAAAAAATAGGATTTTGCTTACATTTTCTACTTTGATGGTATATTTCTACATGAAGAGAATTTTTCAAATCTAAGTCATCACTAGCACTACACCAAACAAATATGCATATACATACTAACACTTCCTAACAAAAAGGTTGTTCTGATTTACTTAAGAAATTTTTTTTATATTTTCAGAAAATATTTCCCTAATTAATATCCATACATTTGCAAAGAAAATATCAAGTGAAAATCATTTGAAAAAATATGCTTCTGGACAGAAAATCTACACTGTTAGGCAGGAACTAGACCAAAACTTACTTTCTGAAGGCTAGATTCAATTGCCCGCACATAGGCATATGGTGCTACCAAGATGCCTGCCATATAGGACACTTCCAAACTCAAGTGGCAGGTGTGGAAGAGGATTTATGAGCTGTTTTATCTGTCCTAGTCCCGAATGGTAGCTGGAGTCCGGATAGGGTAACCTACAGTATCTCACATGACGGTAGACCTGTTAATTGAACTGTATCCTGAATTTAGATTCCTAAATTAGTGACCTAGATTTTGTGAGTCCTGATACAAATCATCTTCCAGTAACTTCAGGGAAAGCCACTGGAGACCAAACACTTGAGAAAATCAGGACGCTTTTTCATTATTAGGTACCTAACTTTAGGCTCTCTTTTCTTCAATAATTTGAACCTATTTTAAAAACATAGCCACGTTTTAAAAAATTTCTAGCAAGTAAAGTATCTCAGACAACTGCTGAGGAATTAGCAACAGCCTGTGATGTAAATTTCTCAGACACATATGCTGACCTGGCCTTTCATATTTGGGGTTGATTTGATGAAGCTAAATGGACAGGGTCCAGTCTAGTAGAAATCTGAACTCAATGTCTCATTCTCTCCATTCATGAAATAAGATGACTGATGATTACCTTAAATGCTGCTCTCTGAATTTTATCTTAAAATAAAGTCTCGTTATGCAATGTCTGAGCCTACTTCCACATGTAAAAGCAAGTGTAAAACGATATGTTAGTGTCTGATAACATACATGGTCTATTTTACAAAGCAGCAAAAGCAGCAAGGGAATACAAAAAGTTCAAGGTAGGGCACAATCTTGGACAGCATATCCAGCACCTGTGCATTTCTTTTCTAGACAATGTAATCTTTAACATCATTCATTTCCCCTCTGTATGACATTTCACATTTCAATAAAAACAAAAATACTGTTTGTTTTCACTCACTAACCTTTATCTTGCACCAGTACTTCCAGCTCTTCTCGAATTCCATCATACCAGCTAGTGATATCCACATGGAGAGAATAATCACAACAAGATTTGGTGTCAGCTGCCTCGTGCCACTTCTCAAAGGAGGTCAGTAAACTCGATCCAGGTTCGGGAAGCACATGGTCAACTGAAAAAGAGATTCAGTATCTGTTACCCAGACTACACACTGCTCAGATTTCCTTAGTTCCTGTAATTAACCTTCAAGAATCTTGGCCAAAACAGCAGCATTTGGGTCAGTTTGTGTGGAGACAGTAACTTTGGGATGTTAGCCAGATCCTGTTGTCTCAGGCATCACATAATTGTGGACAGTCTACACTAAAAGTGAGTTTTTTTGGCAAGCTGCTTGGCGCAGCAATAGATGCACAGTGGCAGACCCAAACATCTCACCATTTAGGGCATATTTATCTTTCCATTTACAGTTTTCTGAGAGACTTAAGGTTCTGGACTTAGCTGTATTCATTGTCTGGTGTGTCCATTTCTATGTACTTCACAGTTAGCATTATTATTAACCAGTCCATCATAGTCATTGAATTGGCTCACTCTGCCTTACCAATGGATCACTGAAGATGCTGAATGCTTTCTCAGCAGTCAGAATCGGAAATACGGCCAAATATTTGAACAGAGAGGATGTAGAGCACAAAAAGATCAGCCACACTACATGGCAGATTGAGTATGCTGTAACTACACATCTTCACTGTCTTAAGATTTCTGCATCTGATAATGTCACTAAGTCGAATGACATAAAATAAGGACATGACTACTTATGCATATATACTTATCCTTTTGAAGAGCTAGGTCAAAAGAATGCATGGAAACAAAAATGTGCTTACTGATGGCATATGTAAACCTAATGTATCACAGGAAGCTTGAACTGAAGAACATACACTGAAAAAATTGCTAACAAAAGTAATGAACAGCAGTGTATTTTGTGCTTATTGCCAGACATCCTTTCAGCTGATATTTGCTTCTGAACATAGGTAATAGATAACACCGCTCATCAAAAGTAGCTACATCTCAATTCAGAGGGAGCAAACCTCTGCCCCAGAGGGGCAGCTCCTCTGCACAAAGAAGCTAAGACAATTTGTCACCTGAACAACTGCCTCTCAAAGTCTAGTGAAGGGTCAAACTGCTACTGGTAGGAGAGAGATAAATCTTTTCCTGCCATATAGTACACAGAGGAAGGGTATTTAACAATTAGAAACACTTCTCCCTTTCACCAAGGATTCCAGGACATTTCCACTGAGGACTTCTTCAACTCTTTGTTCCAAATCCAAGCTCAGAAATAAGCATCTTGTTATTTCCAAAGCCCCTGAAATGTCACTAGGTGGAAACAACAGATTTTTGCCAGATTTTCTATATCATATAGCTATAGCATTAACTACATTGTTTTTTAAAAAATGTGTATTATCCCTTATGCTTGTTCTGTATTTCAGAGGGAAATCCGAGAGACAATTCCCTATGCTGCTGTTTCTTTCTGAGTGTAGGTTCATTTTCAGACCAGCCCCGGGTCACAGTGCTCAATGAATTCCCGACATAGTGCCCAGAAATGTGAAGATTCACTGGAAAAGATCTCAGAGTATCAGTATGGAGCCTCCTGTAGCTATCCCCACCGATGATACATGGTCTTCAACTTGGGGTGGACGGATTAGCATTGCCAGTACTCACTGATCATGGTGGTGCCCCCTGCTAGTGCTGCTTTTGTGCCTTGATAGAAGTCATCGACAGCAGTCATTCCTTGGTAGGGCTTCTGTAGGTAAGTGTTGACATCTATTCCGCCAGGAATAACCATACGCCCATTAGCCTCTATGGTCTTGACTCCTCCAGGTACAATCAGATTCTCTCCTATTTGCCTAGGAGGCAAAGAAAGGCAATATTATTTTACTTAAACAAAGAAGCAAAGGGGACAGAAGCTATTTCAGGCACATACTGGAGAGAAACCTAGGGGCCATACAAGAGACAGAAAGAACTGAGACCCCAAAGGAAAAGAGAAATTCAAACACCTGCTCTGGCTGCTGTGCACTGCCCTGGCAGAACAAAGCATCCCTGAACCTGTGTAGCTGGGCCACGTGCTCTTATTGCTTTTCCTATTGCTCCAGCAGCCAATAAAGAAGCTGTAATGCACCAGCACTGAAAAATGATTTTTTAAATTATTATTATTATTTATATATGATTCAGGGTGAGACTTGAGTGTCCTGTCTTTCAACAAGGACAGATATCTGGGGTTAACTTTCTCTTGGAAGCTCCAATATTTTACATTAAGTTCTTAAATGAAAATGGAAAAACATAGATCAAATATGACAGTAAGCTGGAATTGTAAATATACGGCAGAATCAAAAGGTATATCAGAAAGGAATCATAATTACTTTGTAATCAAGCAATGCAAATTTACCCTTAAAACAAAATCTAAATGTGCTAAGATACAGAAATACACATTTGAGAGTCAAACAACTCTAGTCTACCAACTCACATATTCTTCATCCTCCCACAATTAAAGCTTAGTGAAACATTCTGCACAACTGTGTGGAAACAATGTTAATTACCTGCTGCCATCTTTCCCCTTTTAGTTCTTCAAAACAGGATTGTTTTCACTATTAAAAATATTAATCTGTCCCCAGGTTGATATCAAGCAAATTCTAGATACTTAAAATACTTTCAGTGTTCATGGACATAACTGTGAGTAAATTAACCTTTAGCTTTTCAAGTCACGTTATATTTTCATAAGTCTGTTTTGTATGATTCCAAACAGGAAAATGTGCTGTTCTGTGTGGGAGCCATGTCTCTGCACTGTTATCTGTAATCTATCTGGGCTTAGAGATAGCTATAACATAGTTTAAGTTCAGTTGTTTATCTCATATTGCTGACACACAGTCCCTGTCCTAATTTCCTTTTGTCTGGGATAAAATAACGTTTACCCACAGCTAAACAAATACCCCAGACATCTGAGCTGCTCAATCTGTTTCTCTCATATGAAAATGCAACTCCCACCTATGGAACAAAACACAGCACCTGATTAACAGCCAATCACAGCAAGTTAGAACAGAAAACGAATATAACTGTTAATTAAAGCCAGTGTGGGGGGGAACAAAAAAAACAGGGTAATTATTCAAATTGGAATTTGACCAAACCACCAGAGTCGTTAAAAAAAAAAAATTATTGACCTCTTGGGGCTATTTATACCCTGTGCAAAAATGTCACCTCCAGCAGCTAGGTTCCCCAGTGCTGTGGGTTTTGGCTGGAAAGAAGCAAAGCCATTCCGTAAGCAAACTCCCCGGCAGCAGCCAGAGCTGTGGTCTCAATTGCTCAGTGCTAAACAAATCCAAAAGTGCTTAGCTTGTGAGAGTTGGTAATATCACAGCTTGAATCCCGTTGAAGCAAGCCCACGTCTGACGTCTAATACTCATAAACACATATAGCACTGGGAGCATGCTGTAACCTGTTTACAGCTGGGAGGAATGCTGATGATACCATGACAAACACTGAATCGATACGCAGAAGCAGCCCAGCACATCAAATTGCACAAACGTGTTGCAAGAAGCTTCTCTACTGTCAAAATTTGAATTGCAAAGGCATACCATAAGGCACTCCAACCCACGAGCAGATTGGGAGCTTGTATAAAGTTATGTAGACCCATGGATAATAATGGTGTGGCACCAATTTTTGTTAGTGGAATCTATTCCCAAAATTTTAATCAGAACAATCCTCAAGTATTGCACAGTGCTTGTGTGGCTGCAAAACTTGGAAGTGGAAAAAAAATAACTCTGACCAATCTCAGTTAAAAATGTTTAAGCTGGAATTGCACTCCAAGGACTACCACACCTTCTAAAAATAACATTATTAAAGCAAACCTATGCAAAAATATAAAAGCAATTCACTTTTTTTTTCCACAACCAATACCTACCAGTTCCCTATTCAAGAGGACACACATCCTAACAAAGCAAAAGGGTGCTAAGTATGAAGTTTTTTGATGACTCATTGCTCATTATTTTCTGTGCACCGTCAAGTATCAGCTTATTTGGCAACAGCCGAAGTCACCTGAAGTGACATGGAACCACATAGCCTTTGTGGATGATGCTGTGCTATCACCTGCCGGGATCCTGTCTCATCTCTTGCCCTGGCTTCAAGATTAAGGCTAGGAGAAGGCTGATCTTCACTGGCATCCAAGGTTATTTTTACTCTGACTGACTCAAACACAGAGTAGGATAATGTGACAGGATTCCTGAATTGCTCACTTGTTAATGCTAACTGTATGTTAATAAGAATGGGGTTCAGTTACTTGTGGGTGAAAAAATACAATAGCACAGATAACTCTATTCTAGGCACTGCATAAACGATTGAGCTGCTTTTCTGATGCACCAGCAACTTAGCAAACTAGAAACTCAGACTGATGGATTGATGCAGTCTATAATCTTCAACTGAGCAAGCTGGCACATTCTGTCGTACACAGGCTGATTTAAACACAAGGGAAACATCAGGCTTCCAACTCTTCATAAGCTTAACTTGAGAAAGCTGGAAAACTCCCCCAACTATGGAGTTATTTCAGTCATTCTCAAGCCCAGGTCTCTTTTAGACACCTCAGGCTCCCTCTAGCTTGGCCGTCCAGCTCTGGTCCCCAGCCACCCATCCTGCACACTTGGTAGTCCCCACACTCCAGGAGTGACCCAAAACCTTCCTTTGGCAGGGATGGAGCAGAGGACAGCAAACAGTGTGACCTACTGCTTCACACCGAGACCAAGGCTCATTTCCGTATGTGGATGAGAAAGACAGGATACATGTAAGCAAAATATATTATTTATGTAATAACAGTAATTTAAATTACTAAATATCTAAACTACTATTTAGATAATGAAGAATAGTCTCTCAGCTGCTATTTGAGTGTGAATTTCACTCAAAAATTCATGGCTTAAGTTACAGCTGGAAAAAATGCACATGTACCAGTGCTCCCTTGTAGGGAGGGAGCCACCTTGAGCCTTGATAGGTTGGAAAAAGCATCTACCATCCTCCAAACTATAGATAATCTTCAAATGCATTCAAGTTTAAGTGTACATGCCTCTCTGCAGAACAATTTGCAGGTACACAGGCCTAAAAAGACCCTACTCTATTTCATTAGACTGCAAAAGAAACCCAACCCTCTATCTTCTAATCAGTTTCCACTGCAGAACAGTAAAACAAACCCCGATCTTTTATATCCCAGCAAAGCCATCAAACTATTGCCTATTCGGGGCTCAGTGGTTTAGTGTCCATTCCATTTTGTGGAAAGAATTCTGTGCTAACAGTAGGATCTGCAGCCGGAGGGTTAGGACATCAACTGAAATGTGGCTGCCTGACGTTCAAGATCCAGCTCCAAAGGATCTTGAGTAACACTGAACAACTATGTTAACCATTTAGACACAACGGGCAGTTTCAGCTGGAGAAACTGAAAAAGACCAATCCCAGAAAATATAGCACTTTCCTGGGCTGCAGAGTTTATCACCTGAACAGAGCTAGGAGCCAAGCCCCTCTCACATCAGGCTGTGCTCACAAATTAGCTGCTGAGTGTTTCAGAGCAGGACTTCTTGCAGCTTGCACAGAAAAATGTCAGGTCACCTAAACTCAGGACACCAGTCTTGACTACAGGATGTTGAACAGCAAATTTGCCCCCTCTGGGAAAGATAAAGGAGTTTTAAAAATTAAAGTATCATCCATACATTCATTATTAATCCTAGCTATTTTCAGCAGCTGGGATACATTGCGGAGGTACAGATTTCAGAGGGAGTCTATGTACTTAACGAAGGGCTGCTAAATGGCAGGGCAGCTGAAAACTTGGCATTGCTAACCTTCCTAAGGAGTACCCCTGCATTTCTGGAATCGAGGCCAAAAATTCACAGCAGTTTCAGACTCAGCATCTCATGCACTTAGTTGCTGAATCAGTTCTGATGCTCACAAGTATTAACAGAAAACGTGCATCTGAACAAACAAAAGCAGAAAAAAACATCAACTAAAATATCTATCATAGAGTACAACTTGATTAATTGTTGCTCTTAAAAAGAAAGGTATGTGTTCAAAATTTTGTGCCTTCTCTACTTACAACAACAGGTTCATTTTGTTTCTTCTGCAATGCATATTACACTATATCTGGAAAAGCAGAGTGAAATACTAAAAAGAAAACCGTACAGTCCGTGGATAAAAGTGTTCCAAATTTTTTCTGTTAAAAAAACCTGAATCATGAATAATGTAAGTAGGCACAAATATATAAAGAAGCAGATTTTTAATCTGATGACATCTCAAGAAAAGGAGCTCTGGAAACAAGTATGTAATTAATTATTTACCATATAGCCATAATAATACTTCTGTGCAATAAATTTTAGCCTCTGGAGACCAAACTTGTTAGATCAAAAAGGAGAATGTTTAGCAGTCAAGAAAATGGTTTTAATCCTTGTGTACATTATAGAGCTTATAAGCATACATAATTCAGCAAAGTTATCCCTCATCCCCACTAAGTCGAGGTGTGACCAGTAGAGCTACATGATCTCTCTGTTACTGTTTACTGGGCTTTCAGTAATATCTATTTACATTTAGCTAAGAATACTTTCCCAGTTTCTATATTATATATCATAATAAGTCTGTAGGATTCTCTTTCTAACTGTGCGAAGATTTAAGATCAAACACTTTTTCTAAGCAAGAAAAGGGACATACGAGAAATATATAACACTGTTGTACAAACAGAACGTGCTATACTTCAGCATTAACCAACAGCAGGACTGAGAAGGAGTTAGTCCCTCTCAGCATTGCATAACACTGATATTTCTGTGCTGCACAATACCGTACAGCATGTCTGTATTTGCCCTGATTAGATTTGGGGGTAAAAATGCTGTAATAACCCTCCTGCTATACATGGACTCAAAAAATATTCAATGCATTGAGCATTACTTCTTGCTTTGAGAGATCCTATGTCTTTGCCTCAGTTTGACTGTTTTGGAAGAAGCTAGAACTGAACTGCTCGAAGAGCAAAGATCCTCCACTTACAATAAAGTTATTTTCTACTTATTGAATCCTAGCAAGGATAAAATGGCAGAATTTCATTATTTAGCACTCCTCTACAATGACCCCACATCTAGAGATAACCAAGATGCTGTTTGCAAGATATCTGGTCAACACGATCAAGAAATCACATTAGTCTATACTAATAGGCATGCAAAAAAAGTTCAATGTTTAAAAAACCAACTTTATAAGTCCATCTTCCAGGTATATGTCTGCATAGAATGAGTGGTCATCATTGATAATTCTTCCACCTTTAATGAGTAGTCGGTCACTCTGGGGAGAAAAAAAGGAAGAAATGTGGGTTTGTTCAAAACAGTAAACATAACAACAGATTGATGATATCAAATAGGCTTATACTATATGCAAAGCCATTAACATCAAAACACTCACCCTAAGTATAGATCTATACCATAGATTCAGGGGGGTACATAGGCAGTAGAAGAGAAAGACTTAGTTTCACTGAGTGCTTATGACTGACTTTTGGGACATCAGGCCTCATGATGGTCACACACTTTTACCCTCAAAGCAGAAAACATAGAAACACTCGAAATCCTGCTCCATCCCCTTTTTACCACTACCTTACATTAAGGAGGCCAAAAAGGAACGTGAACCCCGGAGACCAAAACTGCCCAACACTGTACATTAGCTCAAATGGGACTCTTAGCACCCCGGGAAGAGTGACAGAGCTTCAAACGGGTAGAGACAAGATTGGAAGAGGCTGCACGGCCCACAGCTTGTGCTTCCCGTACTGTGTTACAGAGGTGCAGCAGAAAAAACAGTTTCTAGTTGGCTGTTTCTGCATGGAGACTGAGGGCATGACGAAGGAATTGCTGTCTGTTGGCTCATGATTCCTGCAGGTACGTGCCAAACGTTCTTACAAGTTAGGTGGCTGGGGGCAGTCTGCACTGGGGCTCCCCACGCTGTGTATCAGTCCCTGAGTGCAGTCTCCAAAGTTAGGTTTACCTAAAATAGCATGTCGTACATCGGGAACAGACCAACCTAAATGATTCTGTGATTCTACATCAAGTCTGCTGGGACACTGCTCACAACCATCACCTCTTTTCATTTTTCTCTATTCAAACGGTTACACTCTGTTCTCAGAAAAAAACACAGATTTTACAGAAAACAATTTTTACCACAGCATATTCCCCAGAATCAATATTTGAATTCCCCCACTGAAGAAGTCATACTGGAAACGCCAGCACCTTACCACCTACCCAGAGACAAGGAAAGGCTGCAACTTCAGTGCATGATGCTTTGGAAAGGCATTTGCCAAGTGACAGCGAATGCTGCAGTCAGAACCTTCTTTTCCCATTCATATATAATAGGCCATTTATTATAAATTAATTCCTTGGCTCACCAAACAGTAACCCACAATCTCCATTTTGTCCATGCTTTATTACTCCTCACTCCAGACTCAGTTCACAGTTTAATTACAGGATGACTCACACATATAAACCACGTGCGTCTCAAGTTCCCAGTTTAGAAAACAACTGAACAAGCTGATATGCCTTCTCGTCTATAAAACCAGGGCAACAACCGAGAGCTCCTAAAAAAAATTATTGATAAAAAATGCTAAGTCAGAATTAGGGTTGTTATAACAACCTTTCTTCAATGCAACTTCATAGTTACAGGCCTAATGTTGAATATTTACTATTGAGCTTGTACATGAATGTTTTGTAGGTTTGAAGCCTATGAACCCCTCTGTATCATTCTAGAAAAGCAAGAAGGGGGAAAGTAGCCATCATTTATAAAGACATTTTAAATACAGTGCATGACAAAAGAGTACATATACAGAAAGTTTGAGGCTCCTCTCCATGTGCTGAAGCAGCCAAATGACCGTGGGGGTGGAATCAAGGTCCAAAACTGCACCAAAATACATCCCTGGGATCTGCCTCACATGTTGGCACCCTCCCACTGAAGCACAGAGACAAGTGCAAGTCCTCATTCTGCAAGTTGCCAGACCAGGCTCCATGTTTTCTCCCCAGCCTCTCTACTGTCACTTATAATTGTAGCATTTGTGAATCAGCAGCCTGAAAGGTAATAAATTTTTGCCATGTGCTGGCAGTAGCATCTCCTTACCATGATGATGAACTGCACTACCCGCTGACCTGCAGAGACCACCATCTTGTGAGCTCTTTCTAAGCTCATTCAATTGCCTTCCTACCCATTAATACTGTCCTGCTACAAAGAGGCAAGAGCTCATTGACACCGGCAGGGAATGCTCCCGGAGCACCACATCTGCCACTGCCAATGAGCTAAAAAAATCTGCATGCTCATCAAGATGTTCTACTCTTTTTTTTTTTCTTTTTTTTTTTTTTTACACTTAGGAGAAGATGCATAATACATAGAAACAAATGTAGCAGGCTGAGAATATAAAACAGACTAAAATAAAACAAAGCACAACCCCAGAAGAATAACTGTATACATCAGGATTTTATATGCTTTTATATATATATGTATGTGGCAAAACAACATATTAGAAGAATCTGAAACCCAAAAGGATACAAATCTAGTTTTAAGAAAGCACTCAATTATGTGTCACCCATTACATTAAGTCTCACTTACAGTTTATAAAGGATTACTGAATGTTTAGCTATAAAGTCAGCATTTCAGAGGGTCTAAGAAATTCTGGTGAAGAAAGCAATCTGCACTTTACAGAGGCTTTCAATGTTTAAATTCTTGACATCTTCCTGCTCAAAAGAAAATACAAACCTCCCAGAACTGTTGCAAAAGGAAGCAGCATCTAAGCTGGCCTGTGGCTAAGACTGTGCCCAGCCAGGAATAGGAAGCCATGGGATGGAGATGAGGCTGCCAAATCCCCCACAAATTTTGATGCTCCCCACTGCTCCCCAAGTCTGCCAAGCTACCAGGGACACAAGCTACCAGGCAGGTGTCCATGGAGTCGTGCCCAGCTTTCACCAGGACTGATCGATGCGAAAACATCCCTGACATACATTTTGATCCCAGTGAATCAGCAAATTCTGATGAAAAGGGTTTTGTTGGCACTTTTCCCAACCACTCAAAACCATAAGCGCGTCTGTAGGACGTGTTACAGATCGCAACAAGCCAGGAGCAAAGCTGGGTACATTTACACAGACGGTGCTCACGGGCACAAGCAAATCAGGTTGGGTTTGGGTGCTGCACAGACATCTCAGCAGCACGCTGTGCCCCCGTACTCCCTGCAGGGACCAGCAGTGGCTCATCTCCAGCCTGAACAGCAGTACCAAATGCCTGTGTGCACCTGTCCTTGCTGATGCACTTCCATGACCATGCTGGAAAAATGATACAAGCGTAACTGGCTAATAGGGAGGTGTGGGTTCATGCTGACAAGCAATTTGTGAAATTGTTTATGAAGTAAGCTTTGGTCAACGTGTGAATAATCGGAGCCCATCGCAGCCTAAGCTTTGGGTACAGGCATGACCCTGGCCAGAACACAAAGGGATGCTGCATCCCTACTCTGCTGTGATGCCCACTGGTGCCAGGATGCTTCCTGCACTGTTTCAGGTCACTGGTACTTGCTGCAGTGAGATCCTGGACAGAAATCTGGGCACACGGGGACTGAGTAGTAGGCTGTGTGTGGTCGGGGGCCATTTACTCTTTACCAGGGGCCTGATGTCAGGCAGGCTGCTCGCAATTTTCCTTATCAAGTGCCAAACATCCAGAAAAACTAGTGACCAAAGTCCTCTTCTTCCTGTTAACACTCCAGGCTGGAGGACAGCCACGGTCTGCTGTGTCCTTGGGAAAGCAGGGGGAGGGAGGAGTGACCCAAAACTAATGAATTAATCATGCAGCGCTGGCCCATATTTCCCCTTCCCAGCTGTAAATCCCTCAAGGCAGGCCATTTTCTTTGCCTAGCTCTCAGATGTACCCTCAGCCACTGGGGTGACCTTCGGGTGCTCTCACAATACAAACAGCAGCGCACTCATTACTCAACCCAGGCGGTGACAGCAATATAAACCTTTATATAGGACAGACAGCAGGGACACAGCAAAACAGAGAGGAGGAATTACAACGAGCATAAAAACTGAGCAATTCACCGGGTGCCAAGACTCAAGGCAACAAAAACCCCGCGCTCATTGACATGGGAGGTGTGGATTCATGCAATTGCTCAGCATTTAGGGGGAGGATTGGAGCCGAGGTGGCTCTCCAGCCATCACTGCAGCATCGATGCGGCAGCACCAACGCGGAGCTGTTCGCTTCCGGGTTTTGGGGCTGGGTATGAGACAGCATCAGCTCAGCAAGCAAACGATGCGTGTCTTGTGCATCCCCACAGCTCCATTTTACAAGCGCTCCAGCACTACACAGCTCAGCTTGCTGCTCAGTACGATACAGCCACTCCTATCGTTCACAGCTCTCCACCTCCCAACCCTGCACGCTGCATTCCCGGTGATTTTTTTGCTAATCTCAGGCTAGCTTTTCCTGCTTAATCTGGCAGCAAAGCCACCGAGCTTAGCCGGTGACATGACAGCAATTTTCACGGCAGCAGAAGGAGATGCTACAACTGCAGGATGCTTTGCTGCAGGAGGAGGGGCTGTCTGCCCATACACAAGGCTTTTGCTCAGTTACAACTATTGTTTGCTTTACAGCAAGAGCAACATGAAACATCTGTAAACTGGTGACAATTTGTACAGATTGCCTGTTTTGATTTTTTTTTTTTTAAGGCAGTTTGTCTCAGCTCTTCATGAAATATATCCATATTTTCACATATTCTCAATGGTAAAGGGCCAGCAGAGACAAACAGGGTCTGAATCAACGTGCCAGATGATCCTGATGATGAACCCCACACTGTGGTCCTGAGTTCTGCAGAGGGCCCTGCACAATTACAAGGGAAGTCAAATTCCTTCGGTCAGTGAATCACTCAACTCTGAAAAATCTGAAAATATGATCCAAATGTTAGATTACAATGCTGAAGGAAGATCAACTGAAAAGAAATTTAAAATTATCCTTTTTTTTCATTCACCTACTGCACTTAAGCCACATAAATTTAAAATTATTACACACAAAAATCTTTAAAAAAAAAACGTGCAATTCTCAATCTACTTCTAGAACTACTTAAAAACACGGCAACAGAAGAAATAAATCTGCCATTGTCTGATATAAGATTCATTAAACAAATGTAATTTCAACCTGGTGCATCATGCCACAGTACAATGCAGCACAAGCTATAGTAAAACACACACTTCTCTGCAGCATCAATATCCATTGTACTGCACTTGCACGCACCTTTCAGAGAAAAACCACACCTACACAGTACAAAATGGAGCTTGAAGGGGAAAAAAAAAAAGGCAAGAAAAAGAATCTAACATTATCTATTCTAGACATATGAAAACATTCAAAGAAATTTTGAAGTGATATTTTAACCAAATAGCAGCATCTGTCCAGACTGCAACTCTGATATATGCTATTATATTTTTGCTTCTCTTTCACAAATGGAATGTCTATCTATTAAACCTCCAGCTCTAAATCAAGCAAGTAATGCCTTTTTAATTATTTACAGTTTGCTTTACAAATTAACTACAACGAAATTCACGTGACATACCCAGAAAATGGGTCTCAGCACCGCTTCATGTTTAGATTTGGAGTTTTACAATTGCTGCATTGCAGCCGTTGCCAACTGAAGAGGTCTTTGCAACACTTTTAGCCCAAATTTTCCAGTCCTACAGGAGGAGAAAACACTCAGCAGTGATTTCACCCTTTGCATAATTCTAAGGACTTACTAGAATATACCATTGTCCTCAGATCTCCTACAGCAACAATGGGTGTATTCTCTAAAAACCAGATTAGTTCACGGCCCTGAAGATGAGTAAGGATTTTATGCTAAATAGCAGTTAGAGAACAGGTTAACTTCTAAATCCACCTCCATTTCCAGTTCTCTGCCTGTAAGTACGTGGTTTAAAAGACATCAAGTTAAACATAATAGACATAGGAAGGCATTAAGCTATGTTATCACACATGCAGCCAAGGCGTTCCTCTTTACTTTTTCAGCATTTGAGAGGTAGAATCCTTTGTTACCAAGACTTTAAAAGGACCACTGAGAGTTAAAAAGGCACATCCTCATTTTAGAGGTAAAGCTCAAAATCCCCAGGCCGATGTTTGTGTTCTCCTTGGCTATCAAAATCTCAACATGAATATTTGGGAGGGAGCAGTGCCTCAAAAGCAAAACTCCCACTGGCAGACAACAGAGGGAAATATTCAGAGCTCTTCTGTACTTCCATGCATCCGTTCTTGCAGTTATTTCCCATAATAAATGAGAGATTTAAAAGATATTTGGCTGTCTATTTTCAGAGCTGGTCAGACTCAGAACCGGTTGTGACACAATACAGTTCAGTTACCTCGGCTCTACCAAAGTACTTACAAATAAGGAACATTTTTTAATTTAATGGCAAAGGAAGAAAGACATCCTCCCCAGGAGGAATGCTTGTTTAAAATCCTTTCATAAGGATCAAAGAGCTGTAAATGGGATTTCATGAAGTACTGTCTGCTTATAGAAGATCTGCTTTTAATCAGCACTAGCCTCCCTCTTGAATTTTATGTCTAGGTTACACTCCATAGGAAGTAATTTTTAGCTAGGGTGAGCCCTGAATCAACCGAGGGAATTCCTTGTAAATCTCTGTATCCTTGAGGCATCGTTTCTGCTAGGCTACTAATGGAGAATCCTGCTTTTAAGGTCCTTTTCTTAGTAAACACACTCCGGTATATGGCAATTCATTTAGGAAGGATTATGTTGATTGTAGTAATGCTGTATCTTGGTCGGTAGCCAATGTATTCATTCATCTTTATTCATTTAAAAGATATAATGTTCTTTTGTTTCTCCTTTGGAGACCTAGCTTTTTATTCATCTAGCAATTTCAGTCCTTAATCACACAGTCTAAAAGGACTACTCCTACGGCTCAAACTCCGTGGGGATTTCTTTGCTGTAAATGTCATCTTTGCTTTGCTTTTTGGACAGAAACACAACAAACATCTTATTGATGACAAAGTTCACTGGCATCAGCAGGAGTTTCACCTAAGTATGGGCTGGAGGGTTAAAGCTGTTGCATCATGCATCGTAAGACACATCTCTTGTGTTACACACCAGTTATGTCAATTAGAGCTGACAGCAAAATCTCAGCAAGCCATTCACATGAAAGGTTAAATCTGGGAAAAAAATAACAGCAATTCAGCACGGCTTCCTACTACGTGCCACTGAATTAAAATCAGTTTTATTTATGTTCTGGTCAGAAACCCGCACCAGGTTGCCCGGACACAACAGCCTTGGCACCAATCAGGGGCACTACACCTGGTCAAAATCTGGCTGAGACCATAAGGAGCCCCTTCTCTGGCAGAGGAGATGGAAACAAGAAAAACAGAAGAATATCCTTGAATATGGTGTTAGCAATGGTGGTTCGTGATCAACTAAATGCAGTGCATGCACACGCATATTGTTTGCATGTAGACATGTGCCAGCCACAGCAAGTCACGACACCTCCCTCAGTATGAGCACTGGTCCAGGAACAACTCTTCCACAGTCTTACAGCTCTAAGCACTGAGCCAGCCACAAATAGGGTGGGTGAGAGTCATCATCTTTATTTGTGTCCTCGCTATTACACTCAGAAGATTATAGAGTGTAGATTTTACTGAAAACAGTGGGGATATTTATTACTCGGTAGAAATATAATTAAGAGCTGTGGCTTTAAGCCTCATCAGGACACTTACTACCGGTTGAAACTTCATCTGGTTACAAGCACAGTAACAGAAGAGGAAAACTAATCCTGAAGTATCTCTGTCCCAAGGTACAATGCTGCCATCTTTACATGTATCAAGATTAGAAAACTACAAATTATTTTGCTGCTTCTCTCTGTTCCACCTCTCTCACACCTGCAAAAGCAGCAAGAAATGTATCCCAACTAGGCCACACATTGCCCGAGTACCTGACAGGTCTGTGGGCTCTCCTAGCTCCCAACGCTGCAAAGGAAAATGAGGTTCCTCCCTTCACCCCATGTATAAACTTGCTCATGAAAGAAGCAGAAAGCAGACCCCTCATGTGTCAGGAAAGTGGTTCACTGCCAGTGGTGACTCTTGGCACTCGTTGTTGAGGAAGTCTAAGATTCCCTCTCACCACCTCACCGTATCAGCTGTTTTCCCAGACAGCAACTGTTCATCTTCCAAAGCCGTGTGGCTTCCAGCAAAAGGCAGCTCAGCTCCCCATGGTAGCCCCAGCTCTGACACTGAAAACCCTCACGTGCACAGCTGAGGGCACTGACTGACAAACTTGCTGTGGCAGTTCGAGGAACCACTGCCCCAAACTGTTCTTCCTGTCCCTCTGCCAAAGGTTTCAGTCTCCACAGAAGGAGATGATTGAAAGACAGGTCACCAAAAAGACCTACTGTGAATAAGTCAGTAGATGGAAGTGTCTGAAGTGGTTTACCCTCCTGTAGAAAAAGGAAAGACGACGACTTATCACAGAATCATAGAAATGGTGGTTGGAAGTCCAATGACTTCTACCCAACCAGCTAAAGCTGGTTGCCAGGTTTGCCAGGGCTGCCAAATTCAAGATCAGTATAATAGACAATGTGAATTCACAAATGTGGACAGCAGACAGGCAAGCTGAGAGCATCCAAGCCTAACAGAAAGCTACTGATAGAAAAAAATATAACTTTGGGTATTAAGCAAATATACAAGAGTTAGAATGGACCTGGAAGTCCCAGGCGCAGGTGTTTTTAAAGCAGCATAAAAAGTGCTAAGTCAGTCTAAATCTTGCACCAACAACGGAATAATAATGTGAGAATTTTTTCCTATGCCAAGCTCTTTGCAGTGGCTTTTCAAACACTTTTGGCAAGACATACACCCATCTGCAGCTTCATACGTTTAAACAAAGGTGGCTGGGAAAACAGCATGGCCAGGGGAGACATGGAATAGATCCATACCCAGACCAGGACCGAAGATTCCTCATTCCATGCACTCACCATGCCTTGCTCCTCTAGGAGGTGTCACCCCTGGTGTCAAAGATGAATTAGCTCCAGGCTGCTACAGTCTCACACCAGAACACCCTACATTACCCCAGCACTACGCCCAGGCTCAACACAAGTTACCCGTCTTGACCCCCAGCAGCCAGCCTGAGACCAGTCTCACAACGGAAAAGTCCAGATGAATTTTGTCTGGATTTGTCTCCCTCAGAGCATTCTGCCGCGTGCAGCTGAAGCCCACTTATTTCTCAGCTCTCTTCATGCCAATCAATTCAAAAGGCTACAACTAAAATTATTCTCTGTGCCCACTCCTCTGAATTTCTCCACCCTCTCTTCATTTTCCTGCATCTGCTGCTGCTTCTGATCTCATAGCAGTTCTCCTCTTTACTTGCTAAGCTCAACAGCGAGAGAGCCTTTCCCTCTAACACCTCATTTTTGAGCTCTCTCCCCATTTCTCAGTCTGTCAGCTCAGGACCAGCAGCTCCTTCCCCCATTGATGTGCCAACTCTTGGAGCACTCCCAGGAATACCATTCCCTTCCCTAAGCGATTCAGGCACCATTTGCCTCTTGCACATGCCCCCCTGCATTTGCTTTCGTGACTAGCTATTTTCCCTTTGCTCTGTGGAGTTGTCTTCACACCTCCTCTTCACTGAGCTCACGCTGGTTCTGTTTTAATGGCTGCAACCGCTACTGGAACAAACAAGCCCTGTAACAGACATTTTACGTGCCATATGCTTTTTTACTTGTGCTCTGTATATACTGTAATTTCGAGTTCATCTGGGCTGAGGCCTTGCTTGAAACGTGCCGAGCACTACCAAAACAACCAAGCCAAAATAATGTGTGATGGATATTTCAGTGTCATAATCCCCATTGATTCCCTGTAGCATCCAGCACAAGAGGAGTGTAATAGTGATGTTAAAGCAAGGGGTGGGGGGAACGTACCCCGGAAAATCTGGTCCATGTGAGAGCACGCATGCACAACCAAACCACAAAAGATTGCCACCTCATGCAGAAAAACACCTCAGCACTAGATGTGGTGGGTAACTGTACTACACACATGGAAAAATACACCCCTGCAGATGCATTTGTGCCCACCCTTGCATTATACATACCCCGTCCCCTCCCCAGCTAACGTTCCTGAATCAGCGGAGAGAGACCCCCAAGGGCCTCAACAAAGTGGGGAGGACATCACCAAAATGCTCACACTTTGTGGCTCAGTGTTGTCTCTATTTTACATCACCCAGATACCCGCCTGGAACTTCAAAGACAGAGCTCCTTCCCACAGCACCGACAGCAAAAGGCACCCAGTTTCTCCAGCCTGACTGCCAGCTGAATGCCACCGTACAATGGAGCAGTGCTCACACAGCAGCCTGGATGCTCTGCAGGATGCGCGAAGGGAAGCAGGGCAAATTGCAAGAAGCAAGGATGTTCAGGGGCCGAAATGAAAAGCGGGGGCAGATTCAGCATGTGAAAGCAGGGAGCTGCCCTGCTGCTTTGGGGGAAAGGGGTGAAGGGGGTATCACTCGGGCACTGCTGATAGCCTGATAGGTGCACATAATGTGGTGCAGCCAGACAAGGCATGAGGAGGCAGCTATGCCCACCTACCCCTGAAGGTAACCCAGCCGGGACACCACAGGGTGGTCTTTCCAAGCGCTGTACCTGCTCCCACACCGACCAGAGTTGAAACCACCCCCTGCTTCTTCCTTCAGGAAGTTCCTGATGCTGCAGACCTGACCCACAGAGTGCTCCCAGAGGGAAGTCTCAGAGAAGCCCTGATTGCAGGCACGTGGCTGGCCTGGTGCAGGATGCTGCGTGATGTTCCTGCGAGCTCAGGACAGCTCCTGGCCCCAGGCAAGGAACACAGGTTTGGCACAGGAAAATCCGCAGCAATGCATCAGCACACAGGGCACCATCAAAAATGAGCTTCCCATTATTTCACTGAACCTAGACGATGTAGCTCCAAAAAGCAGGAGTGGGGGGGGGGGGGGGGGAACGTTATGCCAGTAACAAATGACATTTTTGTAAGATTTTATCATTGCTGTTGTTGTTATATAACTTTAGAGAGCTATTGCATTTCCTCAGAGCCCAGAGGCTTGAAGCAGCAATGTATTTCCTCAGTGGCAGGATGAAATATCCAATTTGCCATACTGGAATGGGGCTTTCAGAAGATGCATGGAGCCAGAGGCAGTGGACTCTTCTGGGCCGGGAAGTCAGTATAAAGTGTAACACAGAGTGCCTGATTTGCTTTTGCTGGAGAGGAAGAAGTGTAAAACATTGAAATAAAAACGGCAGTCCAAGTCGGACGTCTGCCAACTTCACTAATGTTAATCTATGCCTTTGCTTTGGTCATAAAACTCAACACTAACGTTAATGAATATTAATTTATGGAAGCTTCCACACATCCCATTCCAAAGGGAACAGGCTGGGGTTTGGGCTTTCTTTTTCCCAGCAATCCCCTCACCAGCAGAAAAAGAAATCTGGGAGAAGTCAAGAAATTAAAACGAACTGTTGATTCCAAGGCAAAGACCTTGCAGTTCATCCCGTTTCTTCTTTTACTCTGAACTGGAGAGCAACCAAGCAGGTACGGGTGGGTGTGAACCTGCTACACCCCAGCTGCAAATGAAGGTCGAGCCCTGCACGGGGCACTTGATGCCCACCCAGCGGTCAGCCAGGACCTCCCCTGGTCCAGGGGGAACAGAGGCCGGCTGGCAAGCACCAATACCCCGAGCTACAACAAGTCACACAACGTGTGTTGGACCAAAGCAGGACAAGCTCTCACCCAGCACAGCCCTGCTCACCCTGGCCACCAGGCACTGGTGCCTGTTGATAGAGGGAAGCCGTGTCTGTGGTATCACCCAGCCCTGCTTTCAGAAGGGTGCTGCTCCCCTTTTAGCCAAAGATTCTGGCTAAAGGATTTTTTTTTAAATAACGAGAAAGCCTTGAGGTGCTTACAAGCCTTGCAACACCGGCTCAGATAATGCCTTTAGGGTACATTTTCCCTTCTCCTGAGGCAAAGAGCCCTCCTGAAACCTGTCTCTCTGCTCACCACCATGGTGTTTGCTCAGGCAGCCACCACACCCACCTCTCAGCCTTGTCTCCAGCTACAGAAACTCGCCCAGCTTCCCAGCACCCCAACGGTGCCAGCTCAGCTTAACACACCCAAACCTCTTTCGAGCTCACCCCGATTCCCCATCATCCCCCCCATCCAGCCCCCCAAGAGCAAAACAGGCCCCAGCTGGGAGACCCACGCTGCAAAATCTCTGCGTGGCCAAAATCCGGGAGAAATTTCCCATGAAAGCCCCCTCCCTCTGCCTCGCCTTTATCCCCAGCCTGTCGGCGGGGGGGATGAAACAATATACAGACTCCAAGGACCCGGAGCTTTCCTTTCTGGCGTGGAAAGCCCGCTCCATTGTAGGGGGATAAAAGCATCTAGCGGGAGACAGGCACCGACAGCACGGGGATGGTTATGATTAACTCTTTGACTTCTGATCCCCACCCTGCCTGATGCAGGCACGGCGCGCGGAGGTGCTGGCATCATGGCGCTCTTCCCTTTTTCCACGCTTTCTCCCCACCTCCCCTCCTTCCCTCCCTCCCTCCCCCCGCGCCCCCAGCCCCCCCGGACCCCCTCCCCTGCCCGCCGGGGGCGCCTTGTGCCGCAGCTCCGTCCCCTCCCTCTTTTGTTCTGCCTCGCCCGGCGGCCGAGCCTCCCGGGGCCCAGCTCCGCCGACCCTACACCGGCCCCCCTCCTTGGTCCCCCGGTCCCCCAAACCCTCCAGCACTGGGGTACAGCCGCTACCGGCCCCCCCCCCCCCCCCCCCGCCCCAAAGCGACCGCCACCGGGATGGGGGCTGGCGAGGGAGCGCGATGCGCGGAGGACGAGGGATGGGGAAAAATATAAAATACATCAAAATAACGATGATAAATAAATAAATAAATAAATAACGGAATCAAAGACAATGGAGACGATATCACAGCCCTACGATAAAAGGGAATCGAATAACGAAATGAAAGCACTCCCAGCCCGGAGCTGCAGGAGGAGGAGAAGGCACCGGAGCCGGTACCCAGGCGAGCCCCGGGGACCCCCGGAGGCAGCCCCGGGAGACGGGGCTCCCCGCCGCCCCCCCCGGCCCGCTAACAAAGGAGCGAGGGCACCGGCCCGGGCTGCGCTTACCGTTATGTGCGGGATGCTCTTCTTGCCCTGGTAAGACATGTCGGCTCTCGCTAGCGCCGGCACCCGCAACGCGCCCCGAGGACCGGCAGCAAAAAAAAAATAATTAAAAAAATAAAAATAAAAAAAAACCCGGTTGGAAATAACGGGAATAAAAAAAAAAAAAATCGGAGCCCGCTCGGGTGATGGGGTGGGGCGGGGGCGACCCAGCAGAGCTGTGTAATGGAGGCAAAGTTTCCTCGCCCAGAGGAAGGGGAGAGCCAGGCAAACCCGGCACCTTTTTTTTTTTTTTTTTTTTTTTTTTTCCCCCGGCTGCAATAAAACAGGGACGCGGCTCCCGAAGGGGAGGGGGGGAGAGGGGAGGGTGTCGGCGAGCGCTGCCTCTCCCGGCGGCAGCAGCGCCCTCCCGGCTGCAGGTCGGAGCGGGATTCGCTCAGCTCAACCCAGGAAGCGTTTCCTTCCCTCCTGGCCCCCACCCCTAGCCCCCCCCGGCCCCCCTTTCCCTGCCCATCAAGCCAGCCGGAGCCTCCCCCCCGCACCGGCGCTGGGAAACACCGCCCCCCGGCCCCGCCGCCGCCCCGCTCGCACGTTTGGGGTCACCGCCAGGGTCCCACGAGGGGGTGGCATTGGGGGGGGGGCATTTCTGCGGCTGCGGGGGCAGGCAGTGGCACTGCCGGCTCCGTCCCCAGCACCGCTGCCCTCCTTGTCGCTGTCCCTGCGGCGCTCTCGGCTCTGCTCTGTCCCCAAGGGTGGGGGGGGCATAAGGTCGGCACGGCCAGGCCAAGGGGATGCTTTGCCAGAAGGGAAACGTGGCTAAATGGAAGCTTCCCTTCTTTTCTGGCACCGGGGGTCCACCCATTGCTTGATAAAGGCTCCACGTACAGCTGTGGGGAGGGTAAAAGCTGCCCCCACGTTAGCCCCCTTCCCAGGCACGAGGAGCCAGGGGCACGCTGCACACGCAGCCCTGCCACATGCACGGGGTGTCCCCCAGCCAGGTGTCCCTGACACACCCCCAAAAATCTCCATTCAGAGCTTACAAACAGCTCTGGTCCCCGCTGCTCAAGGGTCAGGCAGGTGGGTGGCTGCTCGCTGCACTCCTCCTGAAGCCAGGGAGCTTTGTCCCCAACCTCCTCCTCACCCCTGGATGCGATCCAGAGGAAGGTTGGAAGCACGGCGACACCCATGGAGGTGCGATGTGCTCGCCAGCCGGGGCTTCCAGGCTGAACTCGGAAGCAGCCCACATGGGAAACTGGGGGGAGGCACCATGGATGTCCCAAAAGATGGGGGATGCTGAGGGTGCCCTCCCACAGCCCGTGGCACGGGGGTTCATGGGGTGAGGTGGGAAAAAGGGAAGGCTGCACTGCAGCTGGCAGCCTGCGCAGGCGGTCCCAAGGTTACTGCGGGGTGGTTGCGGGTGCTGTGTCCCACCAGGGGCTGCTCGACACCCACCTGCACTGGGGACCCCCCGGGGGGACACCAGCACCCCTTCGTACTCAAACTGAAGAAGGGGAGAAAAGAGGGGAAAAGCTCAGTTTCACCCGCAGAAGGAACAGATCGTGGGCAGGCCACAGAGCCTCCAGGCGGGGTGCTGAGGCAGAGGGGGGGATCCGCACCGAGTGGCTGTGCGGGGCAGGGACAGGGCTGCCAGGCTGCGTGTCTTCCGAACGGGACATCGCTGACCCGGTTCCCAGCAGAGCCAGCCCCGGGCTGTGCCCGCAGCCCACATGCCGCGATTTGGGGTGAGATGGAGAAGCCCACCGGCCTCACTTCTCCTTTCCCTTCACTCTCCCGCAGCCCCAGGGCGGGGAAGCCGGGGCAGACGTTTGGGGCGATGCTCCCGCCTTCCACCCGCTCCCTGCCCGGCAGACAATGAAAGCTGCCGGGGCTCCAGCAGGGGGTCGGGGCAGAGCCAGGGGCTCCCCTGGGACAGCCTCGGCGGAGTTTTCCCGACCAGCCCAAAAGTGCGGCGGGGCCGAGCCGTGCCGAGCCGAGCCGGGCCGGGCCGTGCCGGGCCGCTTTGTTCCGCCGCTCGCCCCGTCCGGCCCGGGCTGCGGGGCCGGGGGGAGGTGGAAGGGGGGGGGGATACAGGGGTAATAGGGGGGTGCGGAGGGGTCGTGCTGCCCTCCAGCCCCCCTCCTCCGCCCAGCCGGCGTGTGCGGCGTTTAGCCGGCAGGAAGGGAAACTCATCGCCATCACTTACAAAGGAAAAGGATTTCTGCTGCGTGCCCCCCCAGACACCCCCTGGAAGCTCAGGCAAGTGAGATAGTTCACGGGGCAGGACAGGGGGGCACTGCCCCGACCTTCCGAGCCGAAAAACCCCCGGCAACGAGACCCCGTCCCCCCCCGTGCCCCCCTTACCCCCTTGCCCGGGCTCTGCGGCACGCCCCCCCCCCGGCCCGGGGGTCTCCCCGCTCACCTGCCCGTTGTCGTGGCCCTGCAGCAGCTCCTTCCCCGCGGGGTAGCGGATCTCC
Source organism: Anser anser (assembly GCF_964211835.1). NCBI lineage: Eukaryota > Metazoa > Chordata > Aves > Anseriformes > Anatidae > Anser > Anser anser. The sequence goes on from NC_139724.1 coordinate 65,968,194, forward strand.
ACGCCGGGGGTCTTGTCCTCCCGCTCCCCCGGGGAGCTGATGACCGAGCCCGAGACCTCGCTGATGTCGCTGGCCGTCTCGCTGTAGTTGTCCCCCCCGTCCAGCATGTCGTGCCGGCTGCCGCTGCGAGGGGTCCGGGACCCCTTCTTCCCCACGCTGTAGGCGTCGAAGTCGATGGTTTTGTTCTCGTAAGCCCCCTCCACGGAGGCGAACATCCCCCCGTATTTCTGCCGCGGTGTCTGGGCTGTCGTGCCCGGCCTAGCCAGATAGACGGGCAGGTCATCTTCTTTATTCCAGTTCCTCTTTCTCTCGGCCATTCTCGCTGTCCGGAGCTCTCCCTCCCTCCCTCGCTCTCTTCTCTCTCTGCCTCCCACTTCTCGGCACCTTCTACTACCGGGATAGGCTGCTGGTGACCATAAAAATGAATGGATGGATGCAGCAGTGGCGGAGCTGGGTTGGCTGGTGGGATCTTTCCCTCAGGGAGATGCAAACGGTAACCTCCCTCCCCCCATCCACCCCCTCCAAAAGGATAAAAAAAAAAAATTAAAGAAAAAAAAAACAGAAAGAAATAAATCCAAGCGGTATTTAAAAATAGCCGTGTTAGTAAAGAGCACGTGAAAATAAAGTACAAAGAGAGGAGAGGAGAGGGTGGCAAAGGCAGGTGATTGGAAAGCCCTTGACGAATAGGAAGCGCAGCAGCAATTCCCCGAGCAAGGACCGCAGTGCACACGCTCCCCCGGTATAAAGAGCGAGCCGGGGGGGCGGCGGGAGGAAAGGGAAGGGGAGGAGGGAGCCCGCTGCGCGCACCCCCCCGTGCGGTGCGAACGAGGAAAAAAAAAAAAAATTAAAAAGAAAAAAAAAAAATCTGAAATCTCTGCAGGCCGGCTGGGGGGGCAGTTTCTCCCACTTTGCACACTCCCCGCCTCCCTCCCTGCCTTCCTCCCTCCCTCCCTCTCTCCGCAGGAGGAGGCTGCGGCGGTGCCCGGGGAGGGGCTGGGGGGGCCCCGCTCCTCCCTGCGGCCCCCGGCCGCGCTGCGCGGTCCCGCGGCGCGGAGCCTCGCTGGCACCGCCGGGCGCGCCCCCGCGGAACATCCTCCCCCCCCCCTCCCAATGGAGCCCCGGGAGCGCGGGCGCGCCCCCGCGGAGCTGTCCCTTCAGCACCCGGCGGGCCCGCAGGCGGCAGATGCAAGCGGTGGAGGAGTTGGGGGGCTGGAGGTCCCCGGGGATTCATTGGGGTTCCATCGGAAGCGGACCCGGGCGGCCAGCCGGGTCATGAACAGCTGCCCACGGGCCCAAATAATGCACCAAGCAGCGATGTAACACACCTGGGCAAGTCAGAGGCAAGCATCCTCCTCTGCTGCGTTTCCCGGCTTGGATGCCCTGGAACACCAGGTTGTTCGCATGAGGGTGTCAGGGAACCAGGCAAAAGTTATGGTTATTAGCGCTCCGAGTCTGGGTAGGTGCAGCATCACGGCTGGTGTTTCCGAGCATGGATGCCCAGGATTCCACAGTTCACTTAATAAACCTTGCTACTTCATTAATGCAGTCATATCATATGGAGATTTCATTGCCGTGTGAAAAAAAATAAATAAATGTATAGCTTCTAGGGCATTGCTTTGATGCTTCCTTAAATAATTCCCTAGTATGTAGGCAAATCTTTTTTTTTTTTTTTCTGTAAATGGTAACGTTGAGATTTATTGATCATGTTGGGCAGAAATAAAAAGTCCACTTGCTCCTACACAGGACATCAAACCCTCATAGTTATTGAAATATGTGGGTAGTAGATATAGTGTGACGTGTGACCTTCATGTCTTCCTAAGTGATGGGAAAATTATTCATTTTATGAAATCTATCCTTCTAATCAAGTGATGAATTTTAAGCTCCAGAAATAAATGTTTCTGATGGTCCCACAGTAGGTCAGATATGTGATATGTGATGCATGCGTCTGCTCAATGACTCAGAGCTGAGGAGTACCTTTTGTTTAACATCCACAAAGCCAAGAAAGATGGACTCTATTTACACGTGGGTTCTAGTTAGTTAACATTGCTCAAGTTTCTAAAACTGCTCAGGTTTTTTGAAATAACAAGGAAAAATGCTATTTTTTAACATTAACACATTCATCTTAATGTTACTGCATTAAGAGACCACAAGACTCGGAGAACACATCAAATCAATGTTTTAGAAAACAGCATTAAACTTTCAAGTTATAAATAAGCATAAAATCATATCAGACTTTCTTTGCTTTTAAATTATTTGTTCTTTGAACTGTATCCCCTAGTTTACTGAAACCCGTGTTCTAAATGAACAGGTGCATACTGTTCTTCTGTTCACTATGAGATGAAATTGTAGTTTTATCTGCTCCAGAAGAAGACCCAGTTACAGCCTGATACCCTGTCACCCTGTGAGTTTACCTAAAAATATGTATGCAGCTTTGGAGAAATATAGTGTTTTGTTATATTTTCCTGCAGACACTGCATCTAATCCTGTCTTGGCATAACTTGGTGAAAAGAGGACAGAACTTGACTGCAAGTGCATCCCCTTGCTATAGGACCTTTAATCTTTATATTGACATAGCATAGCATCAATGGAAAATGAATTATATTCCAAATAGGTTAGATGAGAGACAGCAAAAGACCTGGAGACATGCTTGCTTCACTCAACAAAAACCTTCAATTAAAGTCCAACAACTTTACAGACTTGGCAGTTGTATCTAGAACTCTTCCTTCAGCATTGTGAATTTCAAGAGCTGGAACAGGACTTCCCTGGTGCAGGGGCTCAGAGAACATTCAAGGTACATTTTGTACCTGTTTTTGCTATTGTATATTTTAGAACAGAATTATCAGAAAAAACAAAGGAAGGAAGGAAGGAAGGAAGAAATGAGCTGCCCTGAAGGAGTGAGAGAGACCCAAGATTTCTTTCTCCCAGAGAAGGGAGCTGAGTCACTGAGACTCCCTCTCTCTGCTCCACATGACTGTTATATTTCTAGCTGCCACGTCTTCCTCCCCTACAAAATCCCATCCTATGCTTTGGTGATTTGGACGGCCCCTTGACATGTAGGAACCATAGATCCAAAACTCCACAAGCTGGTGAAGGTTCAGGTTTCCCTCTTCCTGAGCAAGTGATCCAGTCAATAGCATTCTGTTAAATCACATTAATTCTGCTAAGTCACCAAAAGCTGAATGGCAGCTCCCCTGCCAAGCAGAGTGAGAGCTTGGGCTTCCTTACCCTGTTAGCAGACCAAATAGCTGATGGTTGGTGGCCTTTCCTCGAAATGGAGACTTTCTAGGTTTCTGTGCAGGGATACAGCTGCATTTACAACTATATTTGAGAAGCTCCATCACCATTTTAGAGTTAAAAATAATTAAAATTATGAAGTTTTTAATTTAAAATATGCATACATTTAATATACAAAATTATACAAATTATACATTTAACTAACATAGAAAAATACATCTTGTTAACAAGATAAAATGTCAACATATCTTACATAATTTAAGTGAGTTACAAATCTGTGATAATCATCAAGTAGACTTTGTGACTTCATTACAATTCTGTATCCTCCCTAGTTACACTGAAAATTAGTACATATGTACAGTTCATATCCATGACATGTCTTAGAGTGGAAATCTTTGCTGAAAAGTTATCTGTAAGGTTTTACTGGAACAGATCAAAGCAAGAGAGGCCTCTTTAATATTACTGAAACTTCTCAGTTAGCTTCTCCACTTTGACACCAAAAAGTTTAAACTTTTTGCATTTATTTACAACCCCACCCCCCTGAAAAAAACAAACCTAAGTTGGTACCTCTGTTTAACAAGTATCAAACCATAAACCCCAGCCTTTTTGTGCATCCTTTGGCACCTCTTCAAATGGAAGGAACCCAATTTGCATCCCTAACAACTTCTCTTCATGACTTCTGGTTACCATCACACTGGTGGCTGTGCAGAAGAGTTAAATATCTGCACAGCAATAGAGCTCAAAAGGCAAGATCTCCATACATTATTCATCCCAGATTTCTCAAGAATACCTCAGGAGGTGGGGAAATATCTTTGTTTCAGTCCAATGTGAGTAGTGAGTCTTTACTCCTTATTTAATTTACATGGTTTCTTTTTCTAAGTTCCAAACAAAAGACAGAAGCCTAATTTATAAACAAGCTATTAAAATCTGTTCCATGCTGCATCTTGTCTGACGTACTGTGAGCCGTGTAATGATTTTCTTTGAACTATTTACATATTCTTTAAAACTTTTTTGTCATCACAGGGAGCAAAATAGAGAACCACCACTTTGAGCTCTCTGATTCTCAGGCCCACATTTTTTTCTCTCCTTTTCCTTTTTTTTCTATTTTCCTTCTTTTTTTTTTTTCCTTCTTTTTCTTTTTTTGGTAGCTCTGTACCATCAAATTACTCCTAATTCCTAGAAGATAAAATTCCCCCCTGTGCTAAAGGCTTATTCATTTTTTCCTAAGATCCACTTAGGACCATCAGTGAGTATATGAATTGCCTCACACAGGCTTTTTGTGTATTTTTTTTTTATGCAAAAAGTGCTTTTGTCCTGTTAACTACATTTTTCTTCATTTTATAGAGGACAAAACCACAATTCAGAGAGTGGAGAAATGCAGATATTCAGCATCGGTTGGTGCACACTGCACAGTAACCTCCCATATTGGAATTTACATTTGCATATTCATATTCCAATAGCAAGAGTCTGTTACATAAAGAAATAACAGTGAACAGAAATTTATACCACAGATCCCAACAACTCCAAATCAAGGTAGGTCTCCACAACTACTCTTTTCTCCTCCTATGTGTATAGAAAACATTAAGCAGAGTGTGATGCTTTAGTACCTATCAAATGTGAGCACTTATTTAGCCAAGTAGAAGACAGCATGAAATCTTGGTTCCAGGGAGAAATTTCCCCAGTGGAAATTTGCTGGACACTTCAGTGGTACAAGTGTTTCATCTAATACATTTAAACTTCCTCCTTTTTTTGGCTTTACCTTCAACTTGCAAGTCATTGTCAAATAATGGTTTGTGCATGGATGCCAATGTAGAACTTGTTAGCTGTATTTTTAATTCACATCCTACATAAGAAACAGTATACTTTCTTTCCTAACATTTGTACAGGGACAAAAATTCTTGTCCATAATCCCATAGCTACTGATTTATAATGCAAATATGTTTGGAGCCAAAGGCACAATATATTTTAAAGTAACTCTGCTGAAGCAGGAAAGAGGTTTGAGCAAATTTCTGTAATCCTCATGTCTGTTTCCCCTCTGCCTCCTTAAGGCACTAAAGGATTTCCGAAGGATTAGTGGCAAAACCCAGCATGCACATGTCCCTTCCTCCACCCCACAACCACGGAAAATTCAAATACTGAAATCCTTCATCTGCAAGTTAGAAATGCAGGTAGATTTGTGAAGCACAGATCAGGGCTTCCACTTTTTAAAAGCCCACAAGGACAAACATCAGCCATGCCTTAGCAGAAGGTTTAACTTGGGAACTGAAGTGTGTATGTGAAATATTTCCTGGCAATTGTATTATTGTGAATGTAACATGATTATCGTGCAGGAGTCAATCACTGTACTCCCAGCATATGCCATCCATATTGGTGTGAAGAACAGAATTCAGGCTCTCAAGGTTGCATAAGGAGCTGTGGAAATACTGTAAGCTGCATTTTCAATATCCTGTGATGCTCTATACGGTACAGTATATGGAAATAAATGAACTGCCAAAGAAATCCTCATGTCATACTGCCCATTTTGTCCACATAGAGTGACAGAAGAAGGCTGTATTTACTTAGGCAGAACTTAGCAGCGTCTCGATACTCTGACTGTAAGGAATTTGGTCAAAGCAATATTGTGCATATAAAGCAATCCGAACAAAGTGCCCCATTTTGCATTCTGAGAAAGTTTAACACAAAACAATGACACATGTAAAGCAGCGCCTGGCACATTTGCCATAGACAGCACATCTAAACAAGTTAGCTCCTGCTTAGTGAAAGGAAACTGAACAGACTCTATAGCAACTAGACAGCACTTTCCACCATAAGGCAACCAGAAAATAATAGCTAGGCTCTCAGTCTCAGCTGATAATCTCATATGAAAAACTTTACCACTTTATTACAGTGATTTCAGGTAAAGTTGGGATTTTAATTGCCAATCCTCAGCCACATGAAATGCACCCACCAGTCTGTCAATTTGAATAATAAACAGGGTTTTCCAATATTGGACGATTTTCATATTAGGAGGTGGCAGAATTTAAAGATCAATGTGGTACAAACCTCAAGGAATGATGCATGCTTTATATTCCTTACACTAATCATTTTAAAATGAAACCGAATGGCAGAAAGCCTAAGATGTCGCAAAATGCACAAGTTCATTATCAACATTTATAACTCATGGTGGGAGATTATGCATAACTACTAAGAAAGAGGCATGATGTTTTAGTTCAGCACTTAATTCAAAAGTAAGAAGTAGGGTTTAATTGCCTGAGAGTTGTGGAAATGATACGTGTTTTCAGGTGGAGGGGATGCACATGGAGAGAAACCTACACATATGTCATTGCTTTATTTTAAGAACTTGTAGTTAAGCTTCAAGTGTTACCATGCCAACGTGTCATCTTGTTACTAATCATAATCTAGAAATGCACATTACATTAATCTGACTTGGGATTCCACAGTTTATATCCTTCTGCCTCCTTTCAAAGAATATCTGCTATTACCGGGAGACAAAGCTTTGTAAAGACCAGCACATTCTAGCAACTAGCTCAACATTAAAAAAAAAAAAAAAAAAGAGGACATACAAGTCATAAAACAGTTATCAACAGTGAAAGTGCATTACATTGTAAGGGAGTGTTTTGGAGAGCAGTACCCATAGCTACTCCCACTCAGGTCAACCTGAGTATTGCCTTCAACAGTGCTGTGTGCAAGCCTTTAGTTAAAAAAGCAATGTACATATCCATACAACCACCTATGCACAAGTGTTCACATCTGCCTTCACAAATAGGTATTCAGATATGAACAGCAGGGGATATGGGTGCATAAACGTGCTTTATACATAGTGATGCAAAAACATTTTGCAACTACATGTAATATTACCAACCAGCGTGCACAAAAACACCTACTTCAGGAAAAGCATGTATGCATGTGAATAACTTATCCAAAAATTAAATTCAGTGTGGCCTACTCATGTGGTTGAAATAATCAATCTAGAGTATTACGACACAGTATTTTAATGTTCCAAGTGCCTCCTCAATTCCTACTTACCCTTTTAAAAATCTCATTTCATAGCCAGCACCTCAAGTAACATGTCCTCAGAATTACTCAGCATCCTAACTCAGATCAAAGCATTGTTTAGGAATTCTCAAGACCATACGAGGCTGAAGATATTACATGCCTACATAAGCAGACCCATAAAGACTGAGGTCTGTACTTAACATAGAATTTTCTTTAAAATGCAAATGCTGAGATCATAAGAAAAACAAACAAACAAACAAAATCTCAAACCACACATCAGTTTGGCTCACAAGGCCAACTTTCACTACAGGTTGTGGCTAAAACATGGCAGATGGTAAATCAGTGCAGCTTCTCAGTTTTCCCATAACGAAGCAGCTGTGGTAACCTCCAGGTCAAAGAACTTTTCAGTGTTCCTTCAGAGCAGTATTGCTTCTTCTGTGTGAGTGAAACATTGTTCCCTGGATAAGAGGAAGGAGAAAATACAAAGAGAAAAATGTAAGAGAAGAATCTGGATTTCCACAATTTAAAGAAACATTATTCATTTAAGGCCAAAATAAAATATTTGGAAAGTGGTGAGCCTTGGTGCTTCCATACAAACACAATAATTCCAGCATTAAGAGAACACGTTGTGGAAACTGAATTGTTTTAAACACATCAAGATGTTCTCCCATGATTCACTGATTTTAAGATGAAAAGCATATCCTATACTTTTGCTACTCCTTCCTGTAGTCAAGTTCCTCTCATCCATTTATCAATACGAGAAAGAGCAATTCCTGCCATCTTCCCAACACTGTTTCATAATCCCCTTGGCTGGGATCCACAAAAGTAGACTTTTGGATAAAGTTCATTCCAGGGATGATAACCATCACAAATCCAGCTTTCCAAGTAAGCTCTATTTCTATGCCTCTTCCCAGAACAACTTCAAATTCATCATTTGAATCCTCCTTCAAATATCAAGTTTCAAAGTCTGGCTTTGCAATTTCCAATGGGGAATCATTATTACTGTTAAATAACATCAATTCATTGCCTGCATTTGTTGGCTAAAACTTGATATCTGTTACAGAAACATACATCTTAGTACATCAAGAGCATGGGAAATGATATCCACATACAAAATTCTAAAAAATTGATATATTGTAATCATTATTATAATAACCAGCTGGCAATAGTAATTAACTGTCATCAATAAAACACATCCCATTCTCCAACATGTGCTCCACAAGAATAAAATCAGAAACTGGGTGGGGGAAGAGACCTTATGGCTTGTACCTTAGGATAGGAAAACTTTTCCAAGCTGGAAGAGGAAGAACAGAACTAGAAAAAAATATCTTGCAGAATGAGGCAGAGTAATAATGGGGAGGCCATAATTTTTGGAGAAGAAGCTATATGGGATATTGTAGGAAACAAAAATAGTAAGGTATGCAAGAGACACTAATTGAGCCAGAAGTGTGCCAGCTGTGCAAGAGCACAGCTGTGAATCCTAGAGATGAGAGATTTGAAATCAGTCCTTCTGTACTCACTAGTTGGGACTTCCATCTTGGATCAGAAGGTGGCAAATGTTCAGACCTACTTCTGATTCGATAAAACACCAGAAGCTTTCTGCAGACTTCTTAAGATATTACACTTCATCTCTGCTGTAGGTGTATCCAAACCAGTTTTTGGAGTTTCCTCTCTTTTCATGGTCACATAGAGCCCTAAGCTGTACTGCCAACAAGCAGAGTCCATTGCAGGTCATTCTTGTCCTCAGGCGAAGAAAGGGAAGGCTACAAGAGTGCTGGTGCTAGGCTAAAGAATCACAGAATCATTTAGGTTGGGAAAGACCCATGGGATCATCAAGCCCAACCATCACCTAACACTACCAGTCAGGAACACATTCCTGTTTCTCGCCTTCCACTAACAGAAAATCTCTTCTCTGTTATCCTGTCAGTGCATATAGGAACTATGCAGAATCAGAGAGATAAGTCCCTAGGACCTCCTAAAACTCATCTTATTTTAGAAGACAGAGAATTTGCACTTTCAGCCTTTCATTTGCTTGCACAGGAGCCACCCATCATTGCCAGTATCTACTGACTATTTCACAGGGAAAACAATCCTTAACATATCAGGTCTGAAAACTGGTATGGCCAGAATAATAGAGCCTGATTCAAACTTCATTAATTCAATGATCATACTTTTTTTGTTGTTTTGCTTTGTTTTGTTTTCACTTTAGTGACCACATTTTTGTCAGCCACCAATTTAAATTTAAATCAAATTCTTCAATTTTCTAAAGTCAACATTAAAGGATATTTGTGAAACAGGCACTGCAAAACTTGGGAGCATTTACAGTCTTAAAGTCATTATTTGCATAAAATTTCCTTCCATTTTTATAGCTTGTTTCTTGAAAGTTAGTCATCAATTAAGTTTCTTATTTTTGTCAGACTCTTCACCTTCTCTTTCACGTTCTTTCCATTGCTCCTTCCCATATGAACTTATTTATCCCTCATTTTATTCTCTACTCCAGGTCTTTTTCGACCTTTATGCTCCTTGCAGTCTTATTTTCCTGACATATTTATTATTCACCCACCTCCCATTCTTTTTCTTCATACCACTTATCTAACTCTAAGTAATATGGCAACGTAAATGACTACTGAACTGTTTTGTAATTACTCTTGTCAGCGAGGATGTCTCTTTTGTAAAATGCTTGAGGCAAATAAAGGTGGTCTTCATGATGTCACTTTACCAAAGAAAATTATCAACCAAGCATGCGCAGTGCATAAGCACAAAGGTGCAGTTTCCAGCAGGGCTTCATAATGATTAAAAACCAGCTGAGTCTTTATCAACAGTGAACCTATAAGTTTCAGCATGGGTATTTCTGGTGCTCAGAAATCTGCTGGCTTCCTGTTCTTTGTTATGGCTAAAGCACTTGCTTGAGCAGTGATGCAGAGGCCGGGTTCATGCTCCTCCACATCACAAAAGGAGCAAAATCAATTTCAGTCACCAGCACAAAGAACTGCTAATGCAGAAGGTCATTAAACAAAACTGATTTCTTCATGACATTGAAGCCTTAAAGGTAACCTTACAAAATAAAAATGTGCTCCACTGCCTAAGCCAGGGTTGAATCATTCCCAACATAGCAAAGATCAGCGATCCATTTTCATGTGCCCACTTGATGTTCTTCAATATTTTATAACCTCTGTGTGGTGCCTGCATTTATTTGTTCTAGCTGCTCCTTACCATACCCATCTATCCTTGTTCATCATGCACTAAGTCTCAGGAAACTGTAAGATCATAGGAAGGACACAATTTTCTTCTGATTCTCTGAAAGAGGGCATGAAAACTTGTGATATCTCTGTAAAAAGCATATCTAAATGATGTCTGCTAACTTTCCAAGTATCTGAGGTGAATTTAGGCAGTAGACCATCATGTAATTCCAACAGCATCACTCTGCTTTTTGACTAATCTCAGCCAATGCATACTGGGAATATTTGCTGATAATAACTAACACACAACATCAAAGATCTGATGTCACCAATACACAGTGAGTGCTTTATGCCTCAGCCCTGATATACAGGGTAGGTACACCATTGTTTTTGTTGTTCTTAGAGGTATTTAAAGGGAAGAAAGTGAAAAATTCAATGAATTAATAAAATTTCTTTATCTCCAACGAGGACATACATATAATCTGTGAACAAATGTTTGAAGAATATACAGTGAACACCTGAAAATAATGTATGCTGCAAAATATAAAATAATTACTCTGCTCTTTTTGGCCATTACCAAGCATCACATATTACCCCCTCTTTGGCATCATTGAAGCACCACTGGCTTTTACCATTGTTCTGGAGCTACGACAGCACAAATGAGAGAAAATGGCAGGCATGAAGGCTTGTGATGTTCTTCAGCATTTGATAATGAAGTTAAAGATACTTTACTTGGTCTGACTAATGTAATCACGAGCATCCAGTCATTTTTATAATTTCTATTAATTACAGAAAATTAAAAGTCTGTGGCATACGTCTTAATAAAAGTGATCTACCATAAATTGTTTCATGTATGTCTTGCAGTACAACCTGATTTCATAATTTAAACTTCTTTATTTAGACAAAGTTTGATTATCTGAATATAGAAAAACTGGTGAAGGAGATTGCAAGAAAGGAAATGTTGCAAAGCTGCTTTTTACCACAATACACATGGCATCCCTCAGCCATTTGGTAAATAAATGTTGTTTAACCAAAAGCATACTGATCTTTGCAAAGACGTTTGATTTCTGTACTTGGAAAAAGAAAATCAAATAGTATTTGATGTGGTCTTCTCATTCACAACTTGCTGTTTATAAAGTTAATTTTAATTGATGGATTCATGTTGGAGCTCAAGAGGTGTGAATCTCATTAAATTCTGAATGAAGACATATTGATCCCAATTACAACTAAAGGCCAACAGAGCTTGGCTATATCTCAGAGGAAAGGAAAAGCTATGCCAATTGCATCCCAGGGGAAAAATAAAACAAAAAAACAAAAACCCACCACCAACAACAAAAAAACAAACCAACAACCAAACAGCCATGGCTGCTTGAAACCATAAATAAATTATCTTCTGTTAGAAAATGAAATCATGGTAATCTAATTTTTGTGCTTAATAAAGTTATTACATACTAAATTGTGTTACATTTATAGATCTGATTCAACTTTGTTGCTCTGGATTTATGGCAATTTCTTTCTTTTCAAACTAACAGAGTAGCCCTGGGAAAATGAATTCAAGCAGTGATGAATGAGGTTTGTTTTAATCAAATTCTATGCAAAATGCATTACTTTCATTAACAGTTGAATCTGGTCAATATAAAACATATGAGCAATGCTATTTAACGGTATGGAACTTTTCAGGAAAATGTAACACACACTTATATTCACACTGATTGGAGAAGAACAATTTAGGAGTCTTAACTGGGGTTGGGTAATCACAGTGACCAGGTGTTGCAAATGTAAATCTCACAAATGGTCATGGAGAGGAATTCACCACTGTGCTGAGCACCATCCTGGAAGTTTATTTCTTCTAATAATGACATAACTATATATATATATATATATAATATATTTGCTTTCAAAAATATCTTCTAAAATAACATCCTTGCAAATACTTCTTGTTCTGATGCAAGACACCCAGCTTTGACAGACTAATGCTTACAGAAGAATCCCAATTCCTAACCTCCTGCACATCAGACGTTCCAGAACTTTGCAGGTGGGCAGCAGTAACACGTGAACTTACAAGATCAATCTCTAACCCATAGTCTTGAAAATGCAGCCAAGGCAAGCCAGCTTGCCAAGGAGCGTAGCGTGAAACATGCTGGTATGAAGCAGTCCAAAAATTGGAAATGACAAACTAAGAAACCTCAAAGTCTGATCACAGATTGTTGAGAAACACACAGACAAAAGATAAAACCAGCTGGAATCTTTTTTTTTTTTTTAATGATAAAAAGTTTACCCAGTGCTAGTCCTAGTTAAAGAATGGCCCTATTCTAATTTACAATAAGAAGCAAATAAACCACCTTTATATTCAAAGCGTCTTCCACAGGGAGATGTTTACTGATTTGATTTTCCTGTACAGACATCACTCCATTTATACACTCCAGAGCTTTTACTAGCCTTGAAATTGGCACTTATTAAGTATGGGGTCTTTTTATCCTAAGGTAAACTGAAGACATGAACTTATTTACATCTCTTTACATCTCTCATTAAGACAGTTATAATGGATTTAAAAGCTAATACAAATGAGTTAACCTCACACTACAGAGACAAGAAGAGCGCAGCACCCCCAAATATGACAGCAGCATGTCACTATGTGTGTGCAACTAGAACACACGGTGTTTATTTCAGTGATGAACATCTTACACCCAGGTTGACACACAACACTCGTGCAGCCCTAAAACCCATATGCAAATAGAAGCACGATCAGCTCAGCTAGTTCCAAACCTTAAGGGGCTGGTGGGCCACTCCTTTTCCCTGCAGGTTCTCAGAGAGGTATCCTTAACATCATAATTTTAAAGATAAAATTCTGCCGCTAATGTGCAATTCAAGTTTCTCAGAACTGGAACAGATTTACTTAGAGTAAGTAACGGATATGAAGCCTGTAAAAAAAACATGCTTCATTTGCTGGGCTTGATTCAACCTCCTTGCAGCAAGGCATTGCAAACTGAATCAACAGACAAGGAGGGGAAACCCTGTGCCTCAGAGCGGGTCTGTGGGCGATGCTGGGGAAGCCAAGGAGGTAAGTGCAACCATGAGCATTTGAAAGACCTGCTGGCAGAAAAGAGTACACGTGAGCAGGAAAACATAAGATCTTTGGAAATAGAAGCCATCTGGGCCTTTCAGTCTCGGGAGAGCGCTGTCTCTTTACCAGATGATCTTCCCAGACAGACGTATTCATATTTGCATGGGTAAAATCTACCCAGAAGACCAAGGGTTGCATTCATCTATGCCACAGCAACCTTTGTGCCAGAGGGGCTTTGTCATGGGAAGAGCACTGGTGCCTGCAAATGTGGAGCTGCCATTGTCCTTCAGGATGTTTGGCGATCTGGAAAGTACCACAAACGTCCTTTAGAAAAAAACATTCATTTACATTATTTGAGTTAGGGGGAGTCACAGACATTTTCTTTAAAAGTCAAGGTCATTAAGAATGGCTCACTCAATGTAAGACAAGATTTTATGACTCACAGGAGACCAGGAAAAATCATCAGCAGCACTGCATATTTAGAGAGTAACGTTTAGTCACCAAAGACACTTACAGAGTTATTGTGACCTCCTTAAACACTTTTTTTTTAATTGCTGCAGCAGAGCTGTAGCAGTAACAAAGAAATATCTTCCCCTTAAATGCACAGTCATACAAGTAATTGATCAGCAGGTTTGCCTCGCTGCTGTCAGCATAAGAAAAATGGGCAAGTAAATTCACATTTCATCAAGGCATTTTAGATCTCACTACCCCTTCAGCCATGCAGGGGAAAATGATGTATGCTCATCCAGAACAGATTAGATAGCATCTGAGATAAGGATTTCTGGATGCTCTGCACATCAGAGCAAAAGCTTAGGAAGACAGGAACACAGAGATATTTGAGATTTTTATTTATTTTTATTTTGATTCATCTTTACAAAAAACTGCTGCAAGCCAGAATAGCTGCTAGAGTAGGTAGGATGTTTTTTTAAGTAGCAATCAAAAAAGTGTCACTAGAATAGAAAATCAATAGGAAATCGTAGGCTTTCTGTGGCTGCTTCCTCACCCTGCTGCCAAACCAACCTGCAGGAGATTTGTGGCAGCCTGCTCAGCCCTGTCTGTCAGAGGCAGTGGGTGCAGGGCCTTGGACACCCCACAGCTCAGCTGGACAGTCCCCTAGTCATTTGGAAAGCATAAGGACCAACACCAAATTTTGCTCAGAGGCAACAATCTATAGTCTGCAGAGTTTAATAAATGATTTTATCACAAATCTAGCTGCTTTACAATTATTGATGAAAAAACATTTGTTCCCATCGATATTTACAGAGGCAAAACAAGTTTCCCTGGTTAAGCTTTATCCCTGTGGTGGAGGATTCAGCATTCAGCATATGACCTCCATAGAAGGAAGTCAACATTTTGCAATCCTGTCCCCTTGAGCACTGAAAAATTTGGAAATCAGACAAAATGAACACAGTGGCCCAGATTCTCTCTGTCATTTGGGCAGGTTTGCATTGCATCATTAGTCCTAATTCACCCTACGGGGCCATCATGAGCCCCAAAGTCTGTTGTACTACCATCCTCCTGCTCTGTGGCTAGAAAAAGTGACAACATGCTCACCCTCCAGGGACCTCTGACTGCTGAAATGTCAGTCTGTAGCTGTGGATAAGTATAAATTACAGCAGGCTTTAGGCTGCTATAACTTATATTGGGGATGTCTACTGAATTTTAAGTACATGCTTGGGACACACGTGCCCAGACAATTCTCCTATCTGTGCTGGACCAATATCTCTGCTTAGACACAGACTTCAAGGTCAGCCATAAAGTAAGCAGGGGAAAAAGTGCAGGGTGCCAACACATATTTCATCTGCCTTTGCTGTACCGTCGTATCAGCTGCTAGGCTTCCTAGAATACCCATGTCCTCAAATACCATAAGGAAAACAGGGATTTGTAGGCCATCAGACTACAGGCAGCCTGGCACTACGTGAAGAGCTGCTGCTGACCTGCATCCCAGCTACAGAGCTACGTAAAGGTGGGGGTGGCAAGGAGCTGATTTCCAGGCTGCTGCTTGACCCAGCGTATGGTTGTATATGGGCATAACTAGTAAATCCCAGACCAGTACAGAGATGATCCCAAACTAGCGGAGCCACTAGGATGATGTACCTATCTCTTTATCCTCTTTTCCTCCTCACTGGGCTTTGCATGCACTATATCTAAAGCAAGGAGATGCAGGACCTCCAAGATCAGGTGCTGGCTTGTAAGGGTTTCCATACGGGGGTACTAAAAGCGGTCAGAAACACTTTTCACAGAACATTGGATTTTGATGAGGCTGCAGGAATCACGCCTGATTTCCTGCCAGGTCCTCTTCCCTGGTCTTCAACAGCACTGCTGGCAGATTGACAGAGAGTGGGAGTTTGAAAGAAGTTATTGCTCCAGGATCGCCTCAGAGATTGCAGAGCTCCTAAGCTGTTGGCTCCTCTACAGATCTCATTAGGCAGCTTGCCAAGAAACTCAGAGCGGAGTACCCCTGCTCGTAGACTCCAAGGCTGCCAGCTCCCTGTTAGCCCACCATGCAGAAGGACAAGAAGCAAGAGTCTGGAGGCTCTGGAAACGTGCAACTCCTTGGCATCCCCATCAGCCGGAGGATGCAGACACAGTGCCTTGAGCTGGGGACCCCGAAGCTTCTGATGCTTCCAGGTCCAGGTCTTAACAATTAAGAACTGGGTAAAAACAAACAAACAAAACTAATTTTCATTTCAAATCCGAAAACAGCCAAATTTATCAAAATCCTCTGCAAAATGGAATGATCTTTTTCCATCTACACCACTTAAATAATAGGCCACTATGGCTGGTCTACAACACGTCTTGTGGTCCAGACCCCTAAACATACGGATTCACTCAGCAAACAGCACTTTCATTTCCTTCAGAGCCTTTTCACTCTTCCTCCTTACTTCAGGTATTCATCCCCTCCCCACTTTACTTTCAAAAGCAAGCCCTTCAAGGAATAACGTATTTTGTGGGGTTTTCCCCATTAAACATATCTATATAACTGTGCAGCTCCAGAGAAAGCAACAAAGAAGCTCAAAAAGACACTAATTTCATATGTTCACATTGGCTAAGTTGAAAAGGATTTATTTTTCTCAAATTCCTATTATCACAAAGCTCTCTACGCAGGTCAGCAGGCTTATGTAACAGTGATGCATCTGGCTCTCTGTCCCAAATAAGACAGAATATGCTGTGACTGCTACATAACCTTCTGTGCTGTTCATCAAACGCTTGTATCCATCATTTTCCTATTAAAGGAGACCCACTAAAATCTCATCCTTCAATTTTCCAAAGACCTGTAATTGTTGTATGTTCCCAGCCTGAAGCTTACAGTCAGACACAATGAATCATTTTCCTAAGGCGCTCTCTCTCTCTCTCTCTCTCTTTCCCTCTCACTTTTTAAAATTCCCTAGTGCCCATCAATTCAACAACAGTTTTGCTTCTGGAAAGAAAAGATTTTGAGTTAATTAACATTAGTTATATTTCAACATGTTCTTTTAAGTTCAGTTGTTAATTTGTGTATTCACTCCATCGTATTTTCTTACTGATGGTACTTGCTCAGCCCTTTCCTATAACCGTCTCCATTTTGTCATACATCCACCAGTAACCCCTCTGAAATGGCCATGGGCAATGCTCAGGGAATTTATACATCTGCACAGGACACAGCACCAAGGAGATGCTATCCAGACTTGGATGTTGTAAAAATCTTTTCTGCATTAAAACCAGGACAAGGTATTGGGAAGGGGAGAGGACACAAATCAACAGCAGGTGCCCAGCACTCATGCTGCCATGAAGTAAGTACATGCACATCCATGGCATGCATTCAGACTTGAGAACAACAAATTTGACCCTCTATTGTAGTTACTATGACATGTTTTATTCAGCTATTAAATAAATGTAGACATCTATGCAAATCCCAGTTCTAGACCAAGAAGGTAACTCTAATTTGCAATTCCAATCTCCAGCTAGCATGGAAATGAAGCCACTGGCTTTCTATTAATATTCTAATATGGTTAAATGCGGGATGATGCACTAGGAGCAACATGTGCAGCCCATGCCTGCAGAATAGAAGACCATGTCCAGAACGGCACCAAAAATGATGCAGAGACTTTTCTAGACAACAAGAAGTCAGCACGACCATAAAGCACAAACCAGAATGGGTTAGGATTATAGGATAAGGGATGTAAACTAGCAGCCTGGTTGACAGACAAGCATTTGACATCTCCTGGGGGCACCTGCACTAAGTGGCATGTGTGAACTGGGGATTCCCTAGCGTTTCTGAGTATGAGGCTTTTCAGAATATACATGCTATAGGTATAACTTCCACATTTCTTTTTACATTTGTTTCCATTTTTACTACAAATAAAAATATTGACACTAGAACAGGAAAACAATTTGATACCAATTTCACAAAAACCAGTGGCTTTATCTGCATGAGTATAACTAAAACTTCAAAAATTCACATGTGCAATAACATCCAGAGCATGGCCTGTTAAGTTTATCCAAATAGTAGGCATTTTCCAAGTAGTAGGAACAATTTTATGCTCAGTTAACATATGCAGTGCTATACTAAGCCCAGTTAATCAACAGTATCTATTCTGCAAACAGGAAAAAAATTCTGTATGTCTATCACACTCCATCAGCTTTCTCCACCCACTTTAAGCAATTAGTTTCAGACTTTCTGACTACATTTCTATAAAATACACCCTTCTCTCCTACAGCTTGTTAATGCATTAGACTGTAATTTTATAAGGAGCTCTTGGAGATAACCTTGATTACCCCATCACCTTCAACAGACTTGCATGCCTGTGGAGCAAGAATCCTATTTACCACCAGAGATCCTCTGGGTGTGCCTGCGGAGAGAAGGCCATGGATGCAGATAACCTCTGCCCTTTTAGGCTCTGCTGTGAATAGGTGGATGAGAAAAGAATGGCTCTCATCAAGCTACAGATAAAAGGTAGGACAGACTCACTGGAAAACCCCTGGAAGTGGGAAGTTCAGTCAGTCACTTGCAAAGGAAGACGCAGATAGTGCAATCTGTCTGGGTGGGATTTGAGGGGAGGGCTTCTTATGGTCAAAATGTTTGGTTACTATGTGCTTTCAGCCAGGACTTCAGCTGGCATAGCTTCATGGGTGAGCTCACTTCTAGACTGATGGCTTAAGCAGCTGGTTATGTACTTGTGGCTTTTAGTTAATGGGCTTGGTCTTGCAAACCCTCCTCACACAGATCTGTTCAAGAGGGTTGGAATGAGAACAGTGCAGTCAGGAGACAGAAAATTAAGCCCAAAGTACTAGGACGCAACAGTTCTGCTGGCACCAAGTTACTGCAAACAGTTGCATAAGCTGAAGAAAAGCAAGAGCAATAGTTACAAGTGTCTGCTTTTAGCATTATATTTACAGCTTTTTCCTGACTGTGCATATATTAAGCAGATTGCAAACTTGTAGTGAGTGGAGGGAACAATCTGGATATTTACAAAGCAGTTAACCTTTAGGAATGACCTTTGTATTAACATTAAACCAGTCTGCTTCATGTTCAGAGGACCAGTATTTTCATTATTTGGAAAATGAGAAAACATTCTATAATTATCTGTGAAGATAGCCAGAAAGAAGATTTCAGCCTCATACTCTGAAAGATCTTGGCTGGTACAGACTGTACAAGAGATGGAATCAATGCAGCCCTGAGACAGTAATGAAGCACAAACGGACAGTGCCACAATGAAGCTACTGCATAAAACAGCCCAGGACTGGGGTGAAAAACAAAATCTTTTTTGTGTTTTTCCAGACATGGTGACCCTTCCCTGCAGTGTTCCCGCTGACTTTCTCCTAATCCAAACAAACATACCACACCTGTCTTTGTTGAGAACTTACTGCCAGTATCAGCTAACAGCTGGACTCCTCAGCGATATCATTTATCCGGTCCTAAGCTGGGACCAAAAAACTAGGAACAATGCTTGGCATGCCACCATTTTTCTGACCTTACCTCAGTGTTTTCGTGTTTCCCTGGCAACTCACAAAACTCACTGAAAAAAAAAATCCCTATTATAATGGAAAAAGTAGATTTTTATATTTAGATTTGGCTAACCCATCCATTAAGAAAAGGAAACAAAATCAAATGACATTGATAGCGGCAGTAACACTGATGTAAGATAAACACGTTATTGTCAATGACTACATCTGCAGAAACAATTAACTGAAAGTACAAGACACGGTTGTTTGTGGACGTCCTGGTCTGATTTGCTCAATTTACTTTGTACTTTAGCAAGGTATTTCATGAAAACATTTCACACATGTTGTGAATGCTCTAACTTCATTGCAATTTCTTTCACTTGCTTAGCTGATTCAAAATTAGCTCCCTGATAAAAGACCATGTGACCCAAACCCTACTTTCCATTCACATTCAAAGATACAAAAACAGTGAATCAACCTTTGGTTTTCTCCAGAGAGAATATATGATGGTCCCAAACTGCATATTAATACAATGAATTATTCAAAATCACAGCAGGTAACAACAAACATTTTGTTAGGTGTAATGATACAGCTTAAACATGAAAAAAAAAAAACCATAAAAGGAGTACAATTAGCAGCTACAAAAGCAGAGTTCAATTAAACAGGAATACTGCTGTTGCCTATGCACTTCATCAGTGGATGGTTTCTGCTGCTTCAGCAGTACAGAACCATTCCAGCCCCAGGAGACACCAAGGTCTCAAATGTCCTCTCTTGCTTTGTGGGAACAGAAACCCAGAGGCCCATAAGGACAGGTACATATCCCCCTCACAAGTCCTCCTTCACTTCAGCAAACAGGAGGCAAGTCTACATCTACTTCCAATTTGCTCATTCTCACTGGTAATATTTGGAGAGAAATTCGATAGATCATACACTTCTCTACATTTGCCCAGTACAATCCTGTCCCAAATAATTCAGTTTCACTACATCATAAACTATTATTGCAAATAATTCCAGCCCCATTTTTGTAAATGAGGAACATGAGGTCTGGAGTTTAAGAAATATGCCCCCTAACATTCAACAAAGCACAAAGAATACTTCTTGGGGGCTAATTAGTAATTCTTATACACTGCTGTCTGACTCAGCATGATGTAAGGCATACTTTAATAATGTTTCTGGAAAAAAAAAAAGTTTCAATTCCATTACAGGAACATGGATTATGGGAAATGAGGCTTAATGTGTGCATGGTCTGAGTTGTTGCACACCAGTGAAGAGCAGTCATTCAGCACACTACAGATCCTTACTCTATCTCCTGAAACACAAAATCTATCACAGAATAATATAATTTAGGAAGCCTAACAAGAAGACATAGAACATGTCTCCTCAGAAAAGCACCGCACTGTTTATGTGAAGAAAATTCAACTCAAAAAAGAAGAAATATGAAACATAAATACCTGGTGCTGTGTTCTTTAAGATTAACAGACGACCTTCTCTTTTGACTGAAGGCCTCAGGTTGGAGATAATACTTCTAATATATCACCAGCTCTTCCTCATTCATTTATAATTTACATGTTGTGTCTCCCCAGGTAAACATTATTTAGCAATACAGAAAAGACAATTTAAATCTTCCTTACACCCAGAAGTAATTTTTATTCTAAGTGATATGTGTTAAGGGATTTTGGCAAGCTCACAGGGAGCTTCTAAATAAGGTAGTTCATTCACCCTCATTTCCTTCCACCCTTCCTCACTCCTGTATAAATAGATATTCATGTGATGCCTTGATGAGATTCATTGACAGCGCTGGGATGCAGCCAGTTCAACGGGTGTTCTCCTCTGATGGAGGGCAGCTCTCCCATGTCTCATGTCTCTGCACAGGCAGCAGCAAGGAAGAGGATGACCTTTCTTTCTCCCCATTCAAAGCCCAAGACAACATTTTAACTTGCAGTACCAAACACCAGAGTCTGTTCTCTAAATCATTATAGCCAAAAGAACTGCAAAGAGACTGTGAAAGCTAGCTTAGATGTCCTTCATCCTGTACTTTCGCTTGAGCCTATGAAGCTGCTGAGGATTATGTGCCTGATTATCCTGCAAACTGCATGGCCTTGAGCCTGAGAAAGGGCACACAGATCTTAAAGAATGACACCAGACCACTTCCCATGTATGTTCAGGTCATTTACTTTTCTCATGGAGACAATAGGTTTTCTTTCTTTGCTTCAAAATATGTAAATCCCTGCCATTTGCAGCAGCAAAAGGTGATAAATGCACGCATCTCTCCTAACCCTAACTTCCTCCACTATTGTCCAAGGGACTCCAGCACAGAGCAAGGCACTCAGTTACCCAGATGGTTTTGTGCCTTACTGCCCTAGGTACATGGGCCTTCTTCCTGCTGTAAGCTAAACCTTGAAATGTGCTCAGTAGTTCTCTGCTTGCAAGACCTCTTTCTCTAAGACTAATAGACACAAGAGACTCCCACATATTCAGTATATCTGCTTCATTGCTGACAGGAAGAAGAATAACGTGGATAATTCTCTGAATTTGCAAATCCTTGCTTACATAAAAAAAGTGATTAGATTAACTCCTAGGTGAATAAGACCTTTGCAGAATCAGAACCTATTTTATCATCAGAAATTACACATGAGAGGGAACTACTGGGAGAACTTCTATTTTTATTTCAATAACTCTAATGTTATTCAGCCTGCTCAAGTAAGGACCGTCTTGATATGCCTGGGTGGGTGTTGGCTGCAAGGATTAACTGCTCTGCATCTCCCACGTTTCTGACAGCACCAAAGGTTTTGAACAAAAACAAATGCCAATGTGAGCAAAACAAATACTCAGCCATTCCGAGCCCCACTAATGTGGTGAAAGAACCTTTTTCTTTCAAGTTCTCACCTGACTACCACACTAAATTACTCCTGTCAAGGATGCAAACCCAGCAACTGCTGCCTCATTAGCTGCTGCACAGCTGTGTGAAACAAGACAACAACTTGCTAACACAAAAACCATCTTCACCGGGTGACCTGGAGGAGGGGGCATGCAGAAGTTTGTGTTCTGCAGCCACCAGCCACATCGTCTACCCCTTCCCTCTTCTCCAGAGGAGAGCTCATTGCACAGCCAAACTTTTTTGTTGGCTCTTGAGCATGAACAAAACCACCTTTGTGCTGGGAAGGAGGGGGGGAAAGCAATGTAAATTGAATTGCTGATGCAAGAATCTTTCTTCCCTTATTTCTCCTACAGAAAGCTGTCAGGACGGCGCTAGCCCCGCTCAGGGAGCAGGCTGACAGTCTCAACAAAGCAAGTCACAAAACTGATCTGGCTTTTCAGGGCCAGACAAAAAGGAAAATTGCTGGGACCCTTCTCAAGCAATGAGAGGTTTTCTTTGTAGCACTGCAGGCCAAATGAAGGCTCACGAGAGACTACCACTTTAACTCTTTTTTTATTTCACTGGCTTAGACTCTAGTGCTGTTTCACAGGCTTAGCCAGAAGCTTCAAGTAGTAGCACAGTTGAGCTGTGGCTACATGAATATTTTTAGATTGGTTTCCAATGGAAACAGAGCATTCACCACTACTGTGCCTCTCCATACCTGCATCCCTCCATCACTTTTGAACCCAGAGGCCATATTTAACTAAAACCAACATAGGAGAAAAGCCTCAAAGTTCCCCCAAGTTCCTGAGAACTAGGAGACCCAATTCAAGAAAGCAACTCCTACGAAAGTAAGCTTTCTCACTACAGGAAAAGCTACACAAGTTAGGTTTTTTCCCCCTAGGGAATGCACGTGGGTCCTCTGTGTACCCAAATACTGCAAAGTTTCAGCTGGGGCATAACTCAGAAATCTTCAATACACAGGCAAATCTGATTCAGAAATCTGCTGCTTCTTCCCAAGTACCACTTCTCATCGCTTTGTCATCAGTACAGGCCCCCACAATAGACCAGCATGAAACCACGCCTGTTATCTAACTACAGAGGGATCTAGCCTTTTCTCCTGAAAGATGAAGTTGCCTTGTCCCTACTCTAGCACACAGTCACGTGCTTCAACAATTTCATTCAGCACCAGAAACTTAGCTTCACAGAAACCACCCTTTCTCCATGCTGGAAATATCCAAACAACATCTGCTTCCGAGGGGCACGTTCACACGTGGGATCAGTACCAGGACTGTCTTTTGATGGTGCGGTTGCAGACTGCAGCAATGAAGCTCACATGGCATCACGTAAGGGCTTTCCCAGTGAATGACACCTCTGTGATTACACCTGTTCCACAAAAATTTGGCTTCAATGCCAGTTTTTCTCATACTCCACAAGTGAAGGGCCTAATTCACGTGGGACTGAGTACTCACTCAAAGGGCCTATGTATTACATTGATGAGGGTGCTGGTTGCTAAAAAACCCTCAATTACTTTATTTATATAGATAGCCAGATCCTTCAGTGTCTTTACATTGGTAATGCAAGGTTACTATAGCAACCTCTGTATGACCCGCATAGTCAGGATAGCAGGGAAGAGCTGATAGCTGAATTAATGCATTTTCAGCCTTGAATAGGAAATGTTAAAGATTAATGGTCTATGAAATTCATATATTCTCTACTCATTATGTTATATTTATCCTTTTCCATCTCCTTTTTGAAATGCATTTATCTTTAAATGTTAAACTAGTGCACATGATACAAACATTAAGAAAACATCATTTAAGCTTATTTCTTTTCTATTTTCAGTTTAGCAAGGAGTTAAACTACTTTAAAAAGTCCAAAGACTAAAGTACTTTTCACAGTATGGCTGACCAAATCAATAGCATCTTGTTAGAAACCAGAGTTCACAACTACATTTGCAGATTATGCATGTTTCCACAGTATTTAAAATAAACAAATTCAGAACTAGCTAGCTAGTTTAGGAAGCATCAAGCACAGAGATCATATTTTCCTTCAATTTGCTTTTTATTTTCCTGTACTTAACTGTTTCTTAGGAGGTCACTAACTTTCATTCAACTAGACGCTTGCCAGCAGTCTACTATAAGTTCATAGTGCATCAAAACAAAAATTAAAAATTTGCTTGACGGTACCTCAGCAGACAAAAGGAGACATTGCTCCTGGATGCAGGACCAGATGAATGTTATTCACACAACCAGGATCACAATGATATGAAGGAAATGTACTGTGTAGGGAGATAGTGGGGAACAGCAGCAATTTTTTTCTTTCCTTTTGCTGGAGTGTCATTACCATGTTCACCTACTACAAGAATGACAGGCAGCATGCATAGTTTTAGTCTGCATTTCCTTCATTACTACTGCACAAATTGCTTGTGTGTGCACACATCATCGTAGACCGAAAAGACGTGGGTGGCTTTATCTGCCTTTTAACTGCTTCAGGTTCAGGACAGGCAAGAAATTCTCATTCAGATCAGGGCTTCAAGTGAGATTTAAATAGCATATAAGTCATATGGCAACCTTCCATATAGACATGAAATTCTTTCTTCACAAGACAGTAAATAAATGTTCATTGTTCTCTCTCAGGCAAGTTCCTTTTTTATTATTTTTTTTATATATGTCATGGTAATATAATTCTTCTCTGAGCCAACTCCTTCTCCCAAAGGCAACAGGATTATTTTTCTATTTTCAGGAAGGAGAGAAATTGAGCTTCAAAATGCTGTGCCTGAAAGCCATACACTATAAGGGAAAAAAAAAGACCAAAGAAACCCCACACCAATATCAGTGGAGGAACTGTTGGGGATGAACTAAATCCAGTAAAAGAATCTTCCATCACTACAGTCTTGACACAAAATGCCGAAGTACTTTTGTCCTTGGAGTCTCATAAAGAAGACAGCAGCTTAAGGGATTCTTGGACTGAATAACTCTGTCATCCAAAGGACAGTTGGGATTTTGGGGGCGCTTTTGCTTAGTTGGTTGGTTTTTAGCTTTGTTTGATTTCTCACTGTGGGAGATTTAGCTAACAAAGAACTTGGGTATCTCTTGTATTTTTATTTTTATTTTTAATTACTTCTATTGCCATTTGTAGACAGTATGTGAAGGATAGGCCCTCACAAGTGCATTGAAAAATTCACCCTTGTTAGTCCACAGTCATTTACCAATAAACCCACCATTTTTTATGTAAGACAGGGGCAGCAGGGAGGGGAGAGAAACAGTTAAACTGGCTCCATCCAATCACTTCCCCAATATTAAGAGAGTTTTACTTAATTCCAATCAACTTGCATAATTGACAGCAACCCAAAAACCATCACGCCATATGTCTAACTTCACACTTGTAACATTCAGACTTATTTCTCTTTGATATTTTAAGGCTTTTAGCTAAGCTTTTTAAAACTTGCCTTCCTTAGCCTACCAGCTATATTTAAATGGCCTGCTTTTTAAAAGTGCTGAGTGTGTCGCACTGTCACAGGGGTCTGAATGCTGCTTAGCTTTTCTTGGTTGTGGTCTCACATGTCATGAGTTAATCTTCATAAAGTCTTCAACCATGCTTTTTGCAGCAGATATCAGACATTAGTTTTGTAGTTGTTTTAGTTTACTAGTCCTAGTGTAAAAGAGAATGAGAATAGATTTTGGGGGCCAATCACCATTGCATTCCCTCCTGTTTTTGAAAGTGAATATTACATCTCTCCAGCTGATATGACTGTACATCTGTTCTCTTCACCCCTTTGCCCCCTCCTGTGTTCTAAGCCTTTTATTTTAATTGGCTTCAGAAAAGGTTTCATTAAATAAGACAGCACTCTGGCTAGCAATTAAAGTGTATCAACATCATTTCTGCAACCCTCCTTTGAATACCAGCCCATCTTTCATCTTCTGTAGAAAAAAGTCAGTCTTTAAAAACAACATACAGACAAGCAAAAATATCCACAGATGTAACAAAGTATTGCCTGAACCCTTTATAAATTATTCTTGTGTTAAAGGTTTCAGTGAAGTTCTTTAATAAAATTTAATATTAAAATATCTATCTAAAAACATCTAGTAAAAATCCCTGTTAGTACAATGACTCCATCTTTTCCCATTACACCAAATTTTGTGTCGACAAGTAGCAATGCTAAGACACTGCCTGCAGTGGTGCAGAAACTTTTAAGGGTGACTTTGTAGGTCACTCTCGTGCTTCAGACGCTCAGACCCAAGAAAATTGCACAGGCTTCTTTCTCCTCCACAGTCTTCTTGGGAAATGCTGGGGAAATCACTTGGCCACTCTGTGTCTTAATTGTCCCCTTGTAAAAACAACGATATAAAAACTACTCCTATTTTTAAACACCTGCTTAAACCCTCAGATTATCTATAACGTTTAATTATGTACCTTTTTCTGCTGAAGTTCCCAAAATGTCTTCATATCCTTAAACACACATTTAAGCAGTTTTGCTGATATGGTGCTAGGGTGTACATAGAGTATTCCCATCTCTATGGTGATATTTTAAGCTATATAAGAATGCATTTTAAGATTATGACCCAAGTCAATATTTTCTTTCCAAAGTCCCAAGCAATCATGTCCGTTCTGCTTTTGCTAAAGAATCAATGTGGTACTTGGCTGCATGTGTCCAAATTGAAGCCATTAATCTTTCCTGTTTGTCACCTCCAGATTAAAGTGCTTTTGCAACCACTGATAATGCAGCATACTCCTGATGTTGAAACAAAATTGCATGTCTCTAAGGAGGCTCTACTTAGATGTAAAGGATAAGAATTGAATGCTTTGTGAATAGCACCATGAGCAAGAAGGAAATTGTGTATTCATTCAAGCTTTGGTCCTGGCTAATTGTAGTGAACTATAATTTACTTTTGACTTTAATAGGAGCTATTTTATTGCTACTAAGAGCATGCAAGTAAGTATTTAATATACTGTTAACAGCAAATATCTTTTCAGTTCCAAAGTACCATCTTTTTTGAGACTGTATGATTATAAGAATAAAGACCATATGTTAGCAGCTGGTTGAAAAGTGCGTGGTTACACAATATTTTTTTTTTTGGTAGTGTTTTTGTAGTTGTTGGTTTGGTGCTTTGTTATCGTTGCTTCTTTGTTTTTAGCACATACTTGTTTTTAAAGGCATTTCCTATTTTGTGAAACATATTTAGGAGCAAGTAGAATTATTTTTATTTAGTTAAATTTTTAATATTTTGGTACAGAGCACTGAAAATGAGTTTGCTGTCACAGAGCATGTCTACTGATATATTCGCAGTGTCTCTGGTGATTTACAAAAACATCTAAAACCCAGCAAAATTCTCACATATCTAAGTCATGTCTAAGTCTACTAGTAATGAAGTGCAACAGAAGCAGACAGAGCAGAAAGCTGGTGTTAAGGCCCTAATATCCATACCATACAAGTTTGGGCAGGCTTAATTTTGGAGTAGCTTCAGTCTGATCTCAGGGACTGAAAGCCATTAGCAGCTGGAGAACATTTCGCAGTTTAGACTGATCTAGAAAAATTAATTTTGCCTACTCCACTGTAATCTAAAGAACAGCAGAGAAGGGATGACCAGAAGATTCACTTCAGCAGATTAAACATTCAGGCCAACAGATCTAACCTGAATACAAATTAGGTATTTACAGCATGTAGAGACTTACGTACACCAACTAGCCATCCATCTATTTTTCTTTGTAAATTTGGCACTGCAAACATTAATGTTCACAACCTGGTTCTGAAAATCAGTGACTTCCAAATTTGTGAAGAGGGGAATCACTCCTATTATTGTACACTGAATAAATGGTGTCATACAAATTCATATACATCTTAAAGAGACACCTTCACAAAAGAAATTCAGATTTCCATCTGAAAAATATTCCATCTACTTTAGTTAAAAGCAAAACCTACAGTGTTACTATTAATATCAGCATATATTTCTTACCTAAGCTTTAAAAATTTCCATCTCTTGCTTGAGCATCAAGCTCAAGAAGAGATGGTCTGTTCCACACAGCCCAGATGTGCTTCAGTTCTCGCATTTTTCTCTCATTGCTCACTCTGCATCTGCCCCCATACGAGCTCTCTAAACAACGACAAAAGAGGCTGGGGCAAAGATGATCAAAAGCATGGCTTTGAGTGTCCAGGCAGGAACACAGCAGGCAGAACATTAGTTCTTCACCTCTCAGAAACCCATCTAAAACCCTATGCAATATGAATGTGTTAGATCAACTTGTCCATGTGATGATCTCAGTCAATCATTTCTTATAAAAACTATGAAAGAAGTATTGCAGATCAGTACTCATGGAACTTTTGCTTTTATTGAGGAAAACCTTTATCATTAGCTTTCTATTCCCTTTCTACAGTTTGGTGTGGTATGTGCCAGGACAGTTGTCAGTTTGATCTGACATATGCCAGACAAGATCTATGCTTTTTTAAAAAAGAGGGTCTTAAAATATTTTTTAATCTT
This sequence comes from Anser anser, assembly GCF_964211835.1. Taxonomy (NCBI): domain Eukaryota; kingdom Metazoa; phylum Chordata; class Aves; order Anseriformes; family Anatidae; genus Anser; species Anser anser. Next base: position 65,996,928 of record NC_139724.1, read on the forward strand.
ATATCTGCTTCTGTTGAATAAGCTATTCAATTAATCAGAAACATTAAAAGTCTTGTGTGAAGAGCTTTGACTAAAGCTTTACAAGCATTATTAAAAATAAGCTTAAACCTAATAAATTAATCTAGGGTATAACACAAGAATGACTGGATTCTCATCCAGGTGGGTAAAACTATCTTGCCTCGACTGGAATATGTTATGAAAAAGGAAGGAATTCCTCTCTTATTTGTCTGGATTGACGTTGTCTCATTTTATTTTGTCGGATTTGCCACCAAGACCAATTCTGTTGTATGAAATTGACGGTTTTCAAATTTTGATTTCAAAGGTAAAAAAATAAAAATAAAAAAAAATCTAGAAGTTAACAAGGTTGGGTTTCAAATGGGTAAATTTGTGTTGCATTTATAATCCGACAGGCTGACCAATGTCATTTCTGTGGTGACACACAGCACAGCCTGGACACACACAGCACAGAGACACTCAACAGGGGAGGCACATCCATAAGTAAGAAATGGGAGGGTTGCCTCTCTGAAGGCAATATCAAGAAGGGAACAGTACAAAGGATGCTTGTGCCTGAACACTCAGCCCCTCTGACCTGGATAAAAACCACCTTTAGACCTAAATATCTATTCATATATAAAAGTTACAATATCATAAATATTCTTTTAAGCTAAAGGCACCTGCCACAGCTCCCTGCTGAAGGGCTGTCTGGAGGTGGCTTTTCAAACACACTTCAGAGGGTTTCAAAAACCAAACAAATAAAAACATTTAAATAAACAAATATCATTGCTTAACTTATGTCAGCCTGTTCATGCAGGGCATGCAACAGCAGTATTCATTATTTCCATTTGTATTCCGGGATGCATATTACGCAGAATTGTTCAGGTCTCTGAGTAGCCAGAAATGTGTAACAATTTTGCAGCAAAACCCAAAGTCAAACTCAGATGTCACGTTTTACAGACTAGGGATTCTTGTCAAGGAAATCTGATCTGACTCTTTTGCTTCGTGTGCTGCAGAAACCTAACTTTCCAAGACATTTGGGTTACTGTGGATGGACCTGACTAAAACCTGTTTACCAGAGACGCTCTGCCTAGCCAGTATTTTTCTCCACCCTTCGCCAATATACAACTTTCTGCCTCTTACTTTCTTCAGTAAGAGAAGGCACAGATTTCTTAACAAAATTACAGAATATCCTCCAAACTTTGAGCATGCTGTAATTCTAACCCACAAGTCTTTACATATTAATTTTAAATTCTCAAGGCAAACTTTTCCATAGACGAGTCCTCTTTATCATGACATTACTAACAACCAGTCCGTGTTACAGGGAATAAAAACAGGTCTTAATCAGGTCACCTGAGGTTGTTTTTTATCTTCCTGTTCTGGTAATCTCCTTATCGATCTGTATCAGATCCCGATATTTTCATGTTAACCATGGCAGGAGGTTGGATTCTTAAAACTGAAACCAAAAGCCATCAACTTTTCTTATAATTAGTCCCAGCTCCAACTCCATCCATCTGCTGTCACTTGGATCTCTCCTTTAACGAGACACTGAAACATTGTTCATCAGATACATGATATCTAGTCAGGAATCACAAACAGATGCTCTAGTTAAAAAAAAAAAAAAAAAAAAGTGGCTCTAAAACACTTAGTATTTCTGCTGAATTACCATAATGAACTACTGATTTTTACAGGTTTTGTAGTAAAAAAAAAAAATCAAAAAAAAAAATCTCCTTATTAGAACATGCATATGTTTGAGTTAGACACTTTTGCAAGAATGACAATAGCATGGATGCACACAGAGATGCTCAAAGGATAAATATCAGCATTAACATTCATATGGAAGTACAGCCCTATTTGCTGCTACCTTACAGGAGCTGGCTACAGGCTGTTGTTTTGCAGAGCAAGACTGAGCTTCAGACCATGGGACTTTTCTCCTACAACTGCACTGAGCACTCGATTTCTCAGACACCAAGCCAGAGATACCAGCAGTTTGAACGCTGATTTAAAATGTTACAAAGAGATTGTGATTATTTTTAAAGACAATCTGCAAAGGGAAAAAATATTAATTGCAAAATGAGTTAGTTTCCTACAGTCCTTTTAGCAATACTACTCACTAGGCAGCATTTTCTGCTAAAATACTAAAAGTATTTTTTGTTGGAGTAAATAAGTACTTCTTTGATTTGAAAGGATTTTACCTCGCTGCAGCAGCAGAGCTTGCAATACTTTTTGTGGTATGTAATATAGATATGTAATATGGTGTACATTAAATGAAATACAGAGGAGAAATACCACAGAATTTTATTTTATTCTCGCAGAGTTAGCTTACACAGAAGCATCAGACTGCTTGTGAGTAACGCAGGCCTTCTTAACTTCTTACCAACTGAAAAGTAATTCTTTAACTCTTCAAGAGTAAATTCTTACTAATTGAAAAGTTCACAAAGGTCATAAAATTGTTTAAAAATTAAATTAATTCCTTCATGCTAAAAATTTGTATGGTTTCAAGACTACGATTCCAATTTTTTAGGGAACTGGAAGCGTTAAATCACACTGAAAAAAATATTCTCCCTTTCCTGTGGGAGAGAATGCAATAATATTCTGGACTTTAACAATTATCCTTGACACAAAAATGCTTATGTTTAATGGCTCCTGAGAGAATCTTACCCCCTTCATAGGGCCCACAATAGAGTGATTTGAATCTGTGAGAATTTCACAAGAAATAGAAAAAAAAATATCTTGCCTGATGTATTTTTAATGGCAGCTGTTAGCTCAGTGGCACAGTGTGCTGAAGAGTTCCCAGGAGCAGAGACCAGGTGGAGGGGCCAAACGGGCAAATTAAACTAATTTATCATGTGGCCATATTGTTAATGGCATTTCCATTGTCTTTATCATATTCTTATCACCTGAACAAACAGTTGACGCATAGGTAGGAAGACAGAGAAAGAAAACGGTATCAGCAGTGAGAGAAGCTATGATACTGAATTTCTATGAACAGATGTAAGGTATTGACATGAGCAACAAGAGGTCAAATAGGCTATGCAATTTAGGCCACAGACAGAATCAAATAACAAGAGACAATTAAGCCATCTGGGGAAAAGGACGTATAGGCAAAGCAGCATGGGTGGTGGTTTCACAGGATTTGTTTGGAATAGCATTCAGGGTGAACGTTTCTAAGCTCAGAGAAATAAACCTAACCTCAGCGCGCTTTAGCTTTAACTGCAAATAATGACATTAAGGAGCTGCCATAACAGACTCAGAGGATGTGTCAGCATTTGGATCTAACAACAGGCATGGAAAAAGCTAACCAGCAGTAACTCTGCCAAGAGCAATCTGACCCCACTGCTTACGGAGACTGACTGGGTGTCTGCTCAGTGCTCACTGCAGGGAGAACCACAGATCCCAGGAGAAGCTAAATGCATCTAAGAAGGGCCATCCCATGTCATGTGTTGTGTCCTGGGAACCAACCTCAGAGTGCCAGGAAGCCCCTGAGCAACCAACAGGCTAAGGGGCCCCGCTGAGCTCCCAAGAGACTTCCAGAAAAACTGCCAGGAACATATGTGTGCAATACAAAGCACTATTATCTTGCTTCATGCTTTTTTTTTTTTTTTTATCAGAACACAGCATTTGGTGTTTATTCTCTTACATCATTTCTAAAATGTGAAGAAAGAATGACAGCTTTAGAGGTGTTCAAGAAGCAGTACACCCATCTATATCAAATTATGCGGTTCAATGGTTCCTCACATTAAATATTGATAGAATAGATGATGTGGTTCAACAAAGACTTGGGTTACTTTGGTACTTGCTGAATTCATAGCAGACTTACACAATTCCTCATCTGTGTATAAACATGCACAAAATAAAAATAGGTATGCAAAACACAACTTGTTTAAGTGATTTAATATAGGATAGATATTGTCTTTGGTGGTCATGAAGTCTTAGGTGGATATTAAAGGGTTTCATAGCATCTACTTTATCATGATTTGATTAAATGGGCTCAAATGGCAAATAGACTTTCTGTCAGACTTAGAAACAAACAATATAAAAACCTCTCTGACCATAGCTTAGCTACAGTATTCACATGTGTGACTAGAAATAGTCCTAGTAAAGATTTCTCATGTCTGGTTCCAGACCCATCATCTGTTTCACACTCACCAATGAATTCAAAAAGGCAACCCGAGAGAGTAATATATATTTAACAACTTAGAGCCCAGGCTAACTATATTAGGCTAAATCCAATAGTCACTACCCTCCATTCCCTCCTCCACATATGCATATTTAGGTAACAGACCTGCTTAGACATCTTTAAATAATTAAACACCTTTGACATTCAGGAAACTCTCATTCTATTTTCAAGCACAAGATACATTTCCAGTCTTTCAGGAAATTGCCAGCTTGGTTTGCCTGTGCCCTGCATTACAGAAAACCATAGGAATGCCTCTGACCTGACCCAACACATCCTGCATAGGTGAGGTGGCACAGGTTCCTGCCAGCCACCCTCTGCTTGGAGCTGCACTGATGTATTCAAATTCTCTTTTAAGTTGGTGTCCATATGTAGAGTCCATTCAACTCAGCTTGGGTTATTTGGATTCAATTTCAGCTTTGCACGGCAAGGTGCAACTTAATCCTCAGGAAGCAATGGATTTAGAGGGGACTGCTCAAAGAATCAGCTCTTAGGGTAATGCTGAGCAAGGGCTTCAGCCATGAAACTATAATTTCTGCTTGCAAAAAAAATCTCCTGAGTACCACACTATAAATGCTGACCAAAAAAAACACAGCTACAGACATATGGTAACCATGAGCAATAATAATTCTTCAGCTACTGTCTTAATATGATGAAACACAAAGAACAATTTAAACAGCCTAAAGAGTTGTTCCTAAATGCATATATATAAAAATATATATATACAGATCTGTCTTAAACCATGAGTTATGGATGATGTCGTGTTATTATGCAAATTGCTCTTAGTAAATAAAACAGTCCTACTATGTTTTTAATAAGGCAGGATCAAACCCTTGATTAGAAGATGGAAACAACATCCCTTCTTTAAAAGTTCCTAAGCCATTTCAGATAATATGTGCATAAATCCAAATGACAGAATGACAACAAGTAGCGATGTTACACTCATTGGGACTACGTATAGAGAAATGGAAAAGCAGCAAAGACATATATTTAAATTAATTATGCATAGGAAGATGTGGAAGAATGGAAAAGAGTACATCATTTCAAACTACAGATGAGAGTTGCAGATGATTGTGTATCTTTACTATTGCATCTATACCAAAGTAGTATAAAGAAGACAATGTACTAAATTTATATATTGTAGATTATAGAACATGCTTTCAGCAGTTAATTGGAAAGGAGTCTCTTTTTTTCATAAGAAAAAAAAAGACAACACAAGTGATGCTGAATCAGTCAGCACATATATGCTGGTTAACATGAGATACAAGTGAGCTTCAGCAAGTACCTAGCCAGTTGTCAGGAGATATGAGAAATGGCTAGGAGTGCTGTAGTATCCCTGGAGAAAGTGAAATGGGGAAGCTGCATAGTGGGACAGGCCTGAGGAAACACTGAACTTAACAGTGAAAGCTAGGAAAGTCACTGAACTAGGATAGGGGAAGATGGAGCAGTTGGTTGGAAAGAAATATTCTCTCATAATGAATTGAAGAGCGTATGTCCCCCATTGATAGCAATGCAACCAAACGATCAAAGTATGGACTACAAACCCTCGTTCTGTAGAAAAGTATCTCTTTCAAGCCTACACAGGTTTTCAATAGCTATATAAAAGTAAATTATTGTATCTATTAATGAACATAGATTTTTCCTTTTCTTCCAGGTAAACTGTCTAGCACTTTTCACAAGAATTAAATCTATTTAATACAAATAAAACAACTTCCTATTAACATTATGTCAGCTTTTAATACTTTTATACATGTTGGGTAAAACTTCATTTCTCAACTCTTCCTTCCTGACATAGGATGACCCAGTGGTTACTGCACTGCCTTTGGATTTAGACCAGACTTTGATACCCTGGTTTGCTACAGACTATGCAGGACCTTGGACTTACACTTAATCCTTTTGTACCTCAGTAAAAGATAAAAATGCTCTATTTTAAAGGCATGGTGAAAGGTGGCAAGGTCTAAGAGTGCAAGCATCTTGAACTTGATCAAAGCAAGCGTTACATAGTTCATGAAAGGTAGGTAAATAGTTGATTCAAATTGAGTGACTGAACAGTGTGCAACCTATTAAAGTCAGGTCTAAGTCCAAGTGTTGGACCAGAACCAATGAGGAGCTGGAAATCCTCTTCTGTGAATAGGAAATATAATTAAATTTGATATTTCATCTAAAAATACTGTCATAATGTGATGAGAATTTTTAAATAGTTTATTTCAGAACCATCTTAATTACATATACTTCTACTTAGTTTGCTGGCTTTTTTTTTTCCTTTTTGTAAGACAACATGATAGATTATGTGTCATTGACCATTGTGCAAAAAGTGTCAAATCTGTGTTTGTCATCAGAAATGGTTATATTGATTTTATTGAGTGTTTCAAGATCGATGTGCTCTGTGTGAAAATTAACACTTCTAAAATTAACATACAGGGTTTTCTGTATCTAAATTAAAATATACCAAAAAAAAAAAAAAAAGCAGTATCACAATTAACTAAAAATTATTAAAAGTCTTTGGAGATGAGACATTAAATGTTTGTTTATGTTAAGCCTGTATTATCGTGTATCCTGCAATGAAAGTCATATTGCAACATCCTAATGCATCACTTACAGGTCTCTCTGAGCCAGCTATCAGGCTGCCTTTCCCCACTGTTTTAATAAAGCAGACCAAACCAACTGGCAAAGTGATCCCTGGAGAAAAAACAAAAACCATGCAGCCAGAATACAATTCTCATTGGCTTTTCACATCCCTGACATAACACAAATGCATGCACTGCAGTTTTCTCCCTTTTAGTGAGGAAAGTCAATTTAATAGTGTCCCCAGTTCAGTACATTTCACCTGAGTCCTTACAATTAATTCAATTGTCAACCTGGTGGCCAGTTCAGCAACGAGGTTTCAATATAATTTCAGCATTTGATTCAATAGGGGCATACCTTTCTAGTATCAATACTTCCTCATCAATACTGTAATTTTCTCCATTATCTCTATACTTTGGAGGTTATCAGAACTTAAACAGTTTTTCATCTCAGTCACTATCTTCTGCTTTAGCTACAGTCTAATAGTTTTCGTCAAAAGTTGAAACACACATGGTAGTAGGATTACATTAAGGAACGGGGACTTCAACAGACAAAAGAGTGAATGAAAAGAAGCAGGTGTAATAGCATAGCAGAGAAAAAAAAGCAAAAAAAAAAAAAAGCAATATCTGAAAAAAAGTTGCTAAATTCCCAGGGCAGGCATCTGAGAAAAACACTTAAACCAGAAAAGGCCAACTGCCTTCCTCAATATTCAACAGCAGGATGAATATTTGGCCTAGAAATAGATCTTAAAGTCATAAAGACTTTGGCTTTAAAAGTTCACATCGGAACTGACAGCAACTAAAAAAAGAGAAAGAGGAATCATGGAGATGTTAGTTGTGCATACACAGCGTTAAAGAGCTGAAAAGAAGATATTCTCATACTGTTGTTACATAACCCCAAAATCCACTTCATGCCTTGCCTGTATTAACCTGAGACAAGAATTTGTGAGGCCGAGGATTTCCAGTGCACAAAAATTCTCTGCAGTTGTACAGAGGAGAGAGCAGTATGATAAATATCAAATGTTTCCAAAGGAAGTACTTACATGCAATAGAAAAGAAATGGTACCCCCTTGTTTCCTAATTTAGTCCACCTCCCCCACTACCTATCATTGTCTGATTTACCTTACAAGGTCTGATAAGGAACTCAGCTTGCAATGTCAGTCATAGCTCCAAAAGTTCTGTCTGTGCTCTGGAACTGGCCCAGTGAGTACTTTTTCTTAACTAAATAAAGAAACAACAAACAGCAAGTGGCCATTTACATTAAAGCCTGCTAGATTGGAGAAGAAAGGTTTTAGGGCTTTTCAAAATTGTTTGTATTATATATGGCCTGAGATGGCTTTGGAAATCTGAGTCCGAAAACAATATAAACAATGCTGCTGTTTGCTAGAAAGATTCCTCTGTAAACTTTATGCTCTATGATGAAGACAGATTCTTGGGTAAATGTGCATCTAAGTGGAGGGGGAAACCAGTAACAACAAGAGCCAGGGTGCACTAATGAAGCTGTTGGTAAGAGGTTGCCAACAAAGTAGTTCTTAACATGCAATGCAGTGGTGAGCATCCTGCCAGGGTCCAGAGCAACATGCAGAAAGCTTACACGGGTTCAGAGAGACCTGACAACCTAAGGGAAGAGAAATCCACCAAGGTTCATTAAATGAATAGAAACCACTGCTGCTTCAAGAAGTCCTTGAACTGCAAATGATCAAATGATTAAAGCCTTGGAAAGCATCAGTCTCTCCTGGTATTTTCCCCTAGGTATCTGCATTCATCTGCTGTCAGGTGTTTTTTCATTTGTTTGTTTGTTTTGCTTAATGGATCTTCCTTTTCTGTCCACAAGCAGGTTTTCATTCTCTAAGCATGAGAAAAAACATAAAATTTTGACTATTTTGACTATTCCTGAGGTATGACCTAGTATATGCCTGCAGCATACAAGAGGATGTGACTTCTCAAGCAAGCATAAATTTTAAGAAATTACAACTGCACCAATAATTTGAGTGCTGTAGCTTGGTTGTTCACTGGATGTCTGGAGCACGATGTTGGCACACGTGGGGGTACCACAGAGGCACAGCTCACACATCCCTGCGCTGCCATGACCTGCAGCAGCAGCAGCAAGCACAAAGCCCCTTTTGGCAGCAGTAGCAGATGTCATCTTGTAACAAAATGGTCTGAAAAAGACTTCAAGGCATAAAATAAACTCTCAGTGATGCTGCCTTCCTTAATAGTTTATGAAGGATGTAGATATTAGCCAGATCAAGCTGTCACACAGCACCAGCAAGGAAACGGCCATGATCTATCTGGATAAAATCTTAGAATACAAAGAGAGCTGTAACAGCTTTCGCAAAGGAAGCAAAACTCATTTGGCTATTTAATTTGTGCTAGCAAACCAGATATTACTTCTGTCTCATTTAAAGCTACTTCCGAAGAAGGAGAAAATCCCCGGCTGTAACTGAAGTGACACGACAGTAACAAACATCAGCTCTCTGCACGGAAAACAAAGTACTGTATTTGTCATAGCTAGTCTTATAAAAAGGCCATCAGCTGAATACATATGTTCTTTGTCACAGAGCTTCCTCAATAGCCAGGTGAGTAAACAAAATGAATGCGAATTCCTGCGTAGACAGCATCTGTTTCACTTTAACCCATTTCCCCTGCCCTCCCCAAGAAGCCGTTCAGCACCAGGCTCCGCACAGCTGCACACACATGCTTCCCCTGACCTGAACACACGTGTTTTGCTGTCTCACTTTATTTACCAAGTCTGAGCCAGCCCACCTGAAGATCTCTAATCCCGGCTGAATGCTGTGGAGGAACAAAGGCCTCCAGCATGATGGGACTGAATTTCACATGAAAGATGTGTGCATTGACTGGCTCAGCCAGGAGTTCATGAAACTCTGGGGAACAGAAGGGAGACTCCACACATCTTCCATTCATTTCACCCCGTTTTAAAAAATAGCCTAATATGACATTGACATCTTAAAATGCACCCAAAAAAAATCTAATAAAAATATTTTTGCCTCCTTCATAATCAGTGCATGAACAACAGAGACGCAAGGCAATCCAGGATATTTCTGGTGCTACGGTGCTTTGCTCCTTCAACAACCTGACTGCATTCCCTGGAAATACCAACACAGGGAAACACAGGCGATGACATAACTCAGATTATTTGTTTTCACTCTGTCAGTTAGAAGCATAAAAGTCCCTCCACCACTAGAGGAAGCTGTTTGTATCCCACCACAAATCACAATGCCTCTGGCTTTCACTGTGCTTTACTGAGGAATTAAATGCATTCTGACAAATTGAGAATGTATACACATCTATAAAATATAATCATAAGAACTGAGAATGAGGGATTCAAGCCCCAAATGTTGTCCTGCCTGACACAAATTTGCCTGTTTTGCTTTTACCCTTCCCCTCAGCACAACCTCATTTCTTCTTCTACCGGCCTTTTTCTTGTGCTCCCAGATGGATTTTTGTTTCCTCTGTCCCTTCCTTGCATCTTTCTCCAGTTCTTTCTTGCCTCCTTTAAAGTGAGGTATGAAAGAAACATCATTAGCCAACTTGGCCAAAATCCTTAATATTTTTTACTGTAGTTTGTGGACTTCTTGAATAATGAGGCTCCATGTCACCAGAAACTTGGGCACCATCTCCTAAATGAGAGTTTAGGAGCAGTCCTGAAGGAGATAGCCACCCAAGCGAGCCTGGAATTAAAGCTAACTCATGTATTTCCAGCCACAGGGCTATTCAAGACTTCTCACTGTAGTGAGAAAACTCCTGTTGTGGGAGCAGGAAGGTGAGGCCTGGTGACCCCTTCCAGAGCAGGAGGTGCAAAGGGTGAGAGCCTTTCTCCTGGCTGTTCTGTTCATTGGTGCAGATTGTTAAAGGTCAGGACAGGAAAAAAAGAAAAGCTTTTCTGGAAGTTAGGAATTTTCCATGTCTTTTGGATTACATATGCTAACCACAAGTTATGGCCTGGATTCACTTTAAGCCTACAAGTAAGCATTCAGGGCTTGCCCCCTCTCAGGTTACTTGTGTCCAGTCTGAACCTAGCCAACGGCTAGCAAGTACAACAGAAAAAGAAATAGGCATTCAGATCCCAAACGGATGACTCACAGATGAGATGTATAATTGCCAATGCACTGAAATCACCCAAGAACCAGGCCTGAACTGAATTTCACCTGAATCAGTATAAGCCTCCATTGAGTCTGGAGTTATACTACCCTTCACAGACTTCTTTAGAGCACACAAGTATTTGCAAGCCAGAGGTATTAATTTGCATTGTTTGATAAATATTAACATTAATAACCATTCCAGTTGCAAAACGTTAAGGAGCAATTGCTGCAAAAACTACAGCTCTGATACTGAATTCTTCCATTTTGAAGCCATCCATGCTCTCATGGATCTGATGCTGTGGTGGCAACTTTTGCTGATTGTGCAAATGGCTGTAGGTAGCAGCAAAGAAAAGGCTGTTTTAATTTCAAATATTTCTGTGGATGATCTTCCACCTGAGCTGCCCAGGCACACCTAGAACAGCAGTGCTCACAGGATATAGTAAACCAAAACTCCAAACTCACTGCTGAAAGAGCCCAGCAAGCCAAACCAAACCAAGAAAGAGAGAATAACCATTATCCAGGGACCACTAGCAAGAGGAAGATGAAGGAGGCATGGTCCTAAAATACCAGCTTTTTATTTGTAATGTTTTCTTTATTTTCTTAATTTTTTACCTTTTTTGTTTGTTTGGTTGGTTCCACATGGGTTAGCCAATACAATGATCATAGAGATTCTCTTAACATTTAGAATACTTTACTGTTATAAAGTAGGGGAAACCCTGAGATAGAGCTTGCTTAATTTATGACAGAGATTACAAGACATGGATCCCACGATAACGAGGAGCTAGAATTGCAGACCTCCAGCATCATCAGGCCAAGAGGGACAATGATTATTCGGTTATCTTTACAGGTATCTTGCTTTCCTGTCCCTCAAGTAGAATTTCTTTTTAGTAAACTAAGTAACACATGTCCATACAGAGTAATGTGTATCTTTCCCCTCCCTTATTCATTTTTGGACAGGAAAAAAAGAAAAAGAAAAAAAAAAAAAAGAAAATTAAGGAAAAAAAAGAAAAACAAAAAAAGAAAAAAAGGAAATTCAATCCCCATCTCAACCACCCAGGGATTAAGAGTGCTTAGAGGGTCTGGATAAAATGAGAGATGAACAACATATTTGTTAGATGTAATAATGTATGCTCATATGGAAGGAATAGCTAAACTGTCCTTTCCTGTAAAAGAAACTGAACAGATTGCCTAGAAATAGGCAGCTCCTGTTCCCTTTAAAGAGAGAAGCAAATGCCATCCAGATGGAAATTATCAAATGGATCAAACAGATACATTTTATTCCCAAATGATCTTTGTTCTATTTATCACTCATTATACCAGGAAAACTCTTTTCCCTATATCTCATGTGCAGGCAAGAGAACATTAATTATTGTATGCTCATTCAAAATATTCCATATTGAAGGGTTTCTTGATGAGATATTGATCTTTTCAGACAAAAAGAGGGAGAAAAAGAGTGACCTTCGTGATGAGAACATTCGTATAAGATCTCTGGGTTCCACGTAAACCCAACATGTGAATGAGGACTACATTGTTCCTGTCGCAGAGCAGTCAACTCTGCAGCTGCTTCTTGACGCCCAGTGTGACTAAATGCCTTTTCAACACTCCTATTGCTTGCTTAGCTTTACAAAAGTGAATGCTACAAAGTCCCAGTGAAACGATCACGAGGTTTTTCATCTACTCTTATTTATACACCCCCATGTGTAAATATTTCATATGGAAGTTTGCACTGAATAAAAGCACAGCATAAACATCACCAAGAATCCTCATCTTTGGTCCTACATAAATATATACAAGCATGTATAAGCAAATTCAATAAATTAGGGGATATTTTCAAAGGTTTTAGAGGAATTAGTTACCAACTACAGTAGAAAGGCAATGAAATCTGTATACCTAATTCCTTCTAATAACTCTGAAAAAAATCCATTACATTTTATGTGGCAAAAAAATGTATTTATTTCAGCATATTCTCCCATAAATTTCTGATTATACTTACAGATGTTTATCTCTTATCCTATTGAGTTATAGATGCTCTGCTTATATATTTGATTATAACATGATTTTTTTTCTTTAACCTGAAAAAACACACAGCAGCACAGGTACCTTCTTTTATGAGGATGTAAAACTTATCAGTTGTGGCTAAATGACAGATACAGAGCATCTAATCTATCTGGGCCATGTAACACTATACCTTTTATTTCACATTAATTATTGAGCATGAGTTCAACTTGTGTCACAGGTCTATCAGGTGGGCCTATAAATTAGAAGTTGCTTTTTTTTTAATGGCATGGTCATCAACAGATAACACAGTTTAGCTGCAGCAGTTGAAAAAAAAATAAAATACCAAGGATCTCAGAGCTTCAGAAATCACAAGAACAGCACCAAGAGGGTGAAAGTGATCAGGGTACCAGTGCACCTTCCAGGGCCTGAGGTTTGTGTGCTGTTTTAATGTCTTTCAGAGTGTCAATGGATAGATGGATGTGAGTTTTGCACTGGCTGGGGGTACGATGGCAGCTCTGCCAAGGGAAAACATGTCAGGGACTCTTAGTGGGGGAGTAATACGAACTCTGCCAAGGGACAAAGGGAGATCCTGATGCATTGGGGTCCCAATGTGAAGTATACAGATGGAAATACAGTTCCTTCCACTGATAATCCAAGGAACAGATTGACTAGCAGATTCAGACATTTTGTACAACACTATGACTTGGTAATCAGTCCCAAAACAATTGTTTTGGAGCAGGAAGCAGCCCCTGATGTTAAGCTGCCACAGTGCCTAGGTGAGATGCACAAAGCAATATATTGCTACATCTGTTTAACTGGGAGCTCAAAGGTAGTAATTCATAATAGGACATACAACATGACATTACAATTAAGTCTTACAGACAAGACAACCTCTTCTGAGGGAAAATCTAGTTTAGGAAATAAAATACGCATGTTTATAAATTCAAAAAGGATCACATTTATCCACAACAGAGGTCATTACTCCTAATAATGCTAATAATATTTTTCTTATTCATAAATCATTATAACAGGTTTAACCTACTGCAGAAGAAATAAAAGGGTGTTTATTTTAAAAGAAAGGAGTGTTTACTTTCATGCTAGAGTTTAGAATTTTTTTTCCAAGGAGTGCTATTAAACTGAGGCAGAGCCTTCTTCTCAAAAATGGTTTATTAAACTGAAGGATGTGTCTTGACAATCACATTATTCTTTCTCCAGCATCCAGTTTGCCAGTGCACGGAGCTGCAGTTGTTCTTAGCAGATATGTCATCTTCCAGAGACTTTCAGGAGTTTGAGCAATTGCTTTTAATTTAGAAGCAGCAGAAAACACTTCCCTCCTTTACACTCTTTAAAGCTCCCAAGGAAGCATACAATCAAGGATTTCTTTTAATATTACCTTACTTAGGACACAGAAATTAAAGAGAAGAACGCAAAAGAGGTCAGAAGCCTTCTGAAGGAAACACACGTGGCTGTGTCATTTCCCAGAAGAATGGCAGTGACTGCAGTTATTATTCCACTGAAGAAAACTCACCACAGACCAGCCTGAATCCACCCATCTGAATACACCATTTTATAAGTTGTTGCCCTCTCTTCTATATTGTTCTATTTTATGCTGTTCAAGGGGAAGTACACAGAAGTAAAGAGCAGTTCACAGATAGAGAACAGTGAATTCAGCTTATTATTATGCAAAAGCTCCTGAGTATTAGCACAAGACTTGGCATATGCTCAATGCCTCACTTGATGAATGTTGTCTCTGATCTCCTGTGGCCTCAAGAGAAATTATGTCAGGTCAATAAGGCCTCAGATCTACATACACATTTTATTTTCCTATTTAATATATGTATCATCTGTTACCTAAATGTCTCACATTGAATCCAAAAGAGCTGAAGACTATAAATAAAGACAAAACTACATAGTTAATCCAAGGAATGAGTACAAAGGAAAAGTCCTCAGGCTGAACATTAAAAAAAGATAGAGAACATCTCAAAAGCGAAGGTTCCCAAGTGTTAATGGCAATTATCTCTTACAAGAAGGCTAGTCCAGTGTTCGGAGCAGTTGCGCAGGATGCAGGAGGAGGATTTCAGCTCCTTGTCCTGCTAGGCGCTGCCAGCTCACCACAGCAAGTCACATATAACCTTGGTTGTATTTACTGCTGAAGTACTTCGGGTGAGAATCACCTTCCCATTCTTCCGCAGTGTAGATCTCACGTCTGAGGTAGTCCTCCTCAGTTCATTTTTATATTCAGTGAGTTGAAAAGACAGCTCTA
This sequence comes from Anser anser, assembly GCF_964211835.1. Taxonomy (NCBI): domain Eukaryota; kingdom Metazoa; phylum Chordata; class Aves; order Anseriformes; family Anatidae; genus Anser; species Anser anser. The sequence continues at coordinate 66,012,027 of NC_139724.1, forward strand.
GAGTATGGATCTTAATCCCTGTTTTAGATCTACATTATGGTGAGATGAATCCTGTCCTGCAGACCAAGTGCTGATTTTTGTTCAGGACTATTAGGGGCCCCAGGAGACTAAGTCAGACTTACACTTGGTCCAAGGAATCCTATTCCTTGGACTGGGAATCCCTAGATCATGAATCATGCAGAATTCAAGCTTAGTTCCTAAACAGATGATAACAAATTTCCTGCTTCGGAGACAGCTATCTAACATTCGCTGCTATGAAGGTCCTCAGTGTTGGCTGAGCTGTCCTAAACTTGTTTGGGGTTCATAGTGAGGCATCTCTGTGATAAAGTCTTCACAAAAAAGCAAATGAGTGCTGTTCAGCCTAGGAACCATTTCACTCAAAATGCAAAACCTGTGCAAGAGACTTTACCTTTAGACAAAAATCTGATTTAAGTTATACAGTGGATTACATGAAATTCACCTGTGTTCATCAGTCTCATTAAGGCTAAAGGGATTCAAACCCACATAACTCTTAAACCTCAAGAGAAGTAACCTAAGTATAGGCTAGCCTTGCTCTGGAGAGGACACACTGTACCCCCTTCCCTTTCCAAGTTCTGCCGTTTTTCAGAAGACAAACAAATATCAGAGGAATGAAATGAGAGGCAACAAAGAGCTTGTATCTGTAGCATGGTGAAGATGTCACGTCTCCTGAAAACAACCAGGAAATGCTGAGTCAATTGTCTGTCCACATCCAAAAGTCAGTGCAAATCCCAGTCTCAACCCCTTGCTGTCCACACAGCAGCCAAATGCTAGATTGGGGTTTCTCCCACAGATCCGCTGCTCTGAGAGCCAGGAACAGCTCCATGTCCCCCAGGGAACACTCCAATCAGAGTTATAAACCACCAGAGCCCCCAGGTGCTGCCAAAGGCAGCCTCACCCCTAGATTTTAAAGCCCACTCAGCAGAAGGGACTGTCTGCAGCCAGCTGGAAACAAAGATGTGGCTGCTGAGAGACAGAGTCCCAGGCCCACAGATGGGGAAGCAGAGAGGCAGCTCCCAGCAGATGGTGGGGGCAAGGGAAGGCGACAGCAGACGGCCACATTCTCCCTTCCTAGCTGCGGCTTTCGCTAAGAGTGAGAAAGAATTGCTCACGACTTTCAGACCTGGAACCATTTCCGAAAAATGACAATGCACTCAAGGAGCTCCCCGTTTCAAGAAGGCTTTGCCAGACAGCCATATGCTGAGAGGCCACAGCGTTCAAAGCTTCTCTTGCCCAAATACAACTAGTACAAGTCCAACCCAAAGGAGCTTCAAGGAATCCTGTGCTGAAATTCCCCTTTACTCTGCTCCATGTTCTGCACCATGACCAAGCTGCAGTGGCTAGGCAGAAAACAAAACATCTTCATTTCTGATTAACTGTCGACTGAATGTTCCCCGTAGCCCACCAAAAAAAAAAAAAAAAAAAAAAACAAAGCAGAGAGGGAAAATTTTTCATTCTTTCCATGGACATTTGACCTCAGTGCCTGAGAAGCCAGGCTTACAGCTGGTCTCTATCACCAGACAGAAACAGAGCTGCTGCAGCACAGTGGTGAACCTGACCCATCATCTGTAACAAGATCCTCTAGCTCCTTTACCAGAGTTCAAAAGATCTTTAACAAGGGTGCAAGTCAGTCTAGTTTCCAGTACAGGAGCGAAGGTTCAATAGTTTATGCATATTAAAAAAGACAGAGTTTTGGGAGTATTTTATACAGACACTGATCTTTTTTCATTCCCCTCTTTCAGCAGCATCGAGACCAAAGGAGATGAGGGACATCTAAACTGCTACAGGACAAGTGTCTCCCACTGGCCTGGTCCCACTGTCATCTACACTTGGGCTTGCAGTGGAGCACACATACGAGTTTCCTTCCCATGGAAACTAAAGTATTTGGGAAACCAATGGTAGATTGAGACGCGCCTGGATTTTAACTTGCAGTAGAGTCAAGGTACAACCAGAACTCCCACTGCATAGTCTTAATGTTGTCTTAAGTTAAGTTTTAAATTCAGTCTTTAAAATAAAAAATTCAGTCTATTTCCCCACTTCTATTATTGACTCCCAAAGGGGAGAGAAAAAAAAAAAAAAGAAAAAGAAATAAAGAAATATCTGCAGAAAGTGATTTCTCCCTATTATTGTATCTCACCTTCATTTATGCCTATCCCCTGCATTTATACATACATAAGTATAAAAATATACATAAATATTTCATACAGATGTAAATTAACACATTATCTTATGGCTCCCCATTATCCTGACTGATAAGATTGAGGCCACGGACAATACTCCTAAGTGTTCTGGCCAAGGTTTCTGAAATATTTAGCTTTCTTCCATAGCCCCTCCTGCTCTCTTTATTCTAAAGAAAAAACTGCTGAGAGAATGACGGACTTAAGTCAGAGCTACCAGCTGGCTGACCTGCTAAGAATATAGCTGCACAATTAGATCTGTGAGTTTCTTGGTTTAATCAGGCCTTAAGAGAAAGGTCTGCACTGCAGAAGCCTTCCATGCATTATCTGGTTTTAATAAGCAGCTTTAATATTCATCAGCTTAAGGGATAGATGAAAAGACTAAGAAGATATTAGTGCTCTTGCACATCAGAATTGCCACCCAAAAAAATATAAACATGATTTATTAAGGACTACGGAAAATTTAATCATCGGCAACTCATTTTTGTCCCGACCCACACCAATGTCAGTCCTGAGCATGGGACTGTCATCGTGGGCTGAGCCTCAGATCTGATCCCCAAACCTCCTCTGCACATAAAGTTTTTCATAGTAGATGGAGAGTGGTAGGCTTCCAAAGCAATCCCTCTCCATTTTCTACAAATATTTAATCTCCAAGGAAACCTTGTGGTTTGAACAGTGAACAGTGGCATCATTTACATTGAACACACCAAGCTTTGTGGTCTTCCTGAGTTTCCAGTGCCTCCCAGGCCTTTCTCCAGTGCACTCACTCACATTCTCAAAGGGGGGACACAGACCATGTTCCTTCCACATCCTGCTGCTATTGATTCTGACCAAACTATGTCTGGTTTAGATATTCCTAATATGTAACTGTCAACCGACTTTAACTATCAAGAATTCATGACGCAAGTTCAGGCAAGACTGGATAAGATAGGTGAATGAAGACAAAACATAAGACAGGTTATTATTTTTCTTTTTCAATATTATGCACACTACTTTCCTGAAAAATAATAAGAATAGAAGAAACAGTCTAATACAGGAACTGCATTGACTAAAGACAACTTCCTTAATATACACATGATCTGTCATTGTAGGTGTTCTGTTTCTTTTCATCTGAACATAAAACTAGCTTTATGTTCCTGTTTATGACCGTTCCTACCAGATGAAAGCAAAAAAAGATAATGCAAGAATGCAGGAGAATTTGTAGCTTCCTTTGACTACATAAAACTGCTTGTTCAGTACTGGAAGATTTTTATTATTATTATTTTTATATTTTACAGCTTTCATAGGAAAACAGCTATTCCTTCTGGTGGTTTTCGATTTTCACATCCCACTCCCTCCCCCAGTGCATGTGCAAACTACTCTGCAGTGCATTTGTTGCCTCAGGTACACCATGGTTTTCTTTTTTAAAGTTTATCTTTCACACAGACTTTAAAAAGCACTAAATATGCACAATTGCCATGTATTCCATTTGTATGCTATTTCTAAATGATATTTCTGTTAGCACTAGAGAGAAAAGAAAGGACCTTGCTGCTAAAATACAACATTTTTACTTTAGTACTGGGGAGTTCAAGCACGGAAAAAACAACAGCATGAATATTGCCTGAACATGCTTAACAGGCATTCATTTGATGCAAACTATTGATCCTAGCAAATAGTTTTGTGATGTTTCTAACCAGTTCTTTGTAAGTGGAAGAGTCTGAATGGGAAACAGCCTCTGTGAGTGAGGAAACACTGGTGTCCTGCTTCCTTCCAAGTGTCCTGATCATCCCATCAAGATCTTTTGAATCGGATGTTCCTTGGACACCAGACAGCAGATAATTCAACACAAGTCAACTGTTCAGGTATATTCTTTAAGCACACTGCTACCATTCACCCTCAATTTAAAAAAAAAAAAATCATTTACAGAATAAGGGGCAATATTAATTATTCTGTCTGAGTCCCTCAGCATACTCAGACTCCCAAAGGACCTCAGCTTGGCAGGACACCAATATACAAACCATCTGGTCTGCCACTGTAGGTCTTGGAGCTGGTTTCTATAAATGACAATGTTTAAAGAATTTGAAGGACCTTGTTTGCTGGTGTAAAGCATCATCTAATCTTGTACATCAATTAGCACATAATTATTTGGCATAATCTGACCATCATTTCTCATTTGCCCATTCAGTGGTGGGATGAAATGGAGTAGGACAGAAGTTTAAAACAGAAAGCCTTTAGGTGACCCATATTTTCTAGCGCTATTGCAGGCAGCACTGCAAACTGATCACTGTTAAATTATTAGCACTCCTCCACTGCAGTATCTAAAATTTTCCATTTTTACTTAAGAGAAATAAAAAGCAACTGAAATAATTAGACAGATGATAACTGTGATATCTGCACATATTTACACAACTTTTTGTAGTAGGAAGAATTAATTTCTTAAAGAATTAAAAACGCAGAGGGCTACAGGATTTTAGTTAAAATCTATGACTTTCAAAAAAAAGATACAAAGTGCCAGCAGAGAATTTGTTTGCCTGCAGAATTGATTAAGTCAAAGTGGACTTAGGCAGTACATGGTTTGCAAGTGTCTGTTCCCCACCTAATACTGTGTGTGTCTGCAGCCCTTGTTCAGGAAATCATTAATTCCCAAGGGAGGAAAAATGGGGCCAAATAACCTAATTAGCTGTAAAATGAAGCATGATAGTTAAACCACAGTTGCCTTTCATAGAAAGGGACTGGACCAAGAAAGGCTTAATTTTGTGGTACGATACTATGGTATCAATGATAACAGGCTACTATCTTACTGTCATATGGTATTATTATTAATACCCTTATTACTAACACACTTCATGTATGATGTGACTTCCCACCTGAACTACCAGGCCCTGTAATTTACTGTCAGCGTGAAAAAGTTCCAAAATAGTTTTCATTAAGTGCTGATTCTTAAAGCATCATTTTATCAATATGAATGTTACTGTGTCAAATATTTATAAGTGTTTTTCCCCATCAAAATCTCTTAGTGTTAAACAAAACAGCTGTTGGTAGGGTGTCAGCTATGTTTTCAGAACTGCTGGCCAGCATCAGGAAGAACAGGAAGACACATGAGAGCAGACTTCCAGATTTTGGATCCTCACAGGTGTCTCCTCTGCTTACACAGTGCTTCAAAACATCAATTCCAGAGGCTATTTCCTGTGGCATCTGGTGTGTATTTTCTAAAGAGGTGTTGGATGAAGACCAATTCAGTTACTGCTGTAAGCAATTGCACTGCTATGTTACTGAGCAAACGAAGATGGGTTTCGCACCATAAAGCGTGAACATATGCATTAGTATTTCTTCAAAACCACTCATTTCGTTTCTGCCTTCTAAAGAGCAGCATCAAGTAAAGCAGCAACATACTATGAACCAACTTGGGGGTAATCAATGAAGGCAGAGAAAGAGTGCAGAACAATGCCACATATTAAAAATTAAGTGTGTTAAAAATGCCCTTTTCTTGTAACAGTGCTTAAACATAAAGATAGCTCTGAGACTTGAATAATGGAGGGTTTCCAAAAGTATTAATGCTGGTAGGATCCCAACGTGAATGACACTTCAGTGTCCTGGAGAATTTACAATCACGCTCGGTTAAACTTCCCCAACTCGAGCACTGTCGGTCACACATGCAGCTGCACACCCCTCCTTCCTCCTCCCTCCCACTACCCCAGGATCCATCAGAGGGTCACACAGAGCAGACCACATCTGTTTGTGATTCAGGGTGGCGAGGAAGCAGTGTTACAGCTGCACTAGCACAGCTGGCTTGGCACTTCTGCTTACTGCAGGGACAGGGGTTTGGCGGCACCGCATCCACCCCTGGAACGCTGACGTTACTGTACTCATGATGCCCAAGCAGTCACCTAAAGAAGTGCTCTGAAACAAGTCCAGAAAAGCTACTCAAGTTAAACTGCAGCTTGAATAAGGAGCTTAAAGGTAACAATTGAAGGAGGATAATTTACAGATACTACCCACTACAGGAACACATTGAATATCTGGCTGTAGGTCAGTTTATAAAGGTAAGAAAGAAGAAAAATCCTGAGACATTAAGGAAACACCACCTGCAACATTACCCTCAAATTTCTGTAAAATGTGATTTTAGGAAGCCCATGGCACAACATCTCAGAAGGCAGACATTTTTTCAGAACTTGCCACTGCAAGCTGAAGAAATGGATTATCCATAAAAGCAGAAGTGATTTAATAGATTGTTTCACAGTCTCAGCTAAAGAAAAAGTAAATCATAAACAGGTGGTATGCAGTTATGCAATTTTGCAGTCATCTCAAACAAGTTGCTAGGCCATGCTAACTAGTAAAATATTTTTGTTTTATAAAATTGTCTTTTTATACATACATAGAAAATGTATGTACAAAAAATAAAAAAATAAAATCACATTGCTAAGATGCTTTACCTGGTTTTATTTCTGAGGTTTATATTCTTTCCCGTGCAGCTGATTTCTCCCCACAGGATTTCAACCTTTATTACTTGCCGACAACACGTCTGACAAATAGCTTTTTGCTGCGGTAGCTGAGGTTGAGCCATCTGTTTTATCTCTAGAGAGCCATGCATTATTCGTAATGACATTTTTCTGTTTCATTCCCTGGGGAATAGCACCTGCATGCTGATTTCCTATTTGACCCCAAAATACATCATCCCGTTTGGACAAGCGGTCCCTCCCTTTCGTGGCCCAGGAAGCACCATGCTCTGAAGGCTCCAGTGTCTCCTTCATCTTTGAGAGCGGAGGCCAAGGGGTTTCCTCCTGGATCACAGGCAGGTTGCGGTCACCTGTCAGGTTCACATTGCAGGGATCAGCTGAAGGTATCTGAGGAGGATCGAAGAGAAGAAAACCTTGGATGTCCCAGTGTGTTTCTGCACCCTATATGGAAACAGGTCACTCTGGGCATTGTGGCTGATTTCAGCCATTGCTTCCCATTTAATTGTACAATAGGTCTGTGTCATGCTCTCCCTGGGATTTAATCAAAGCACACATGGTGTATATAGATATATATAAATAATCCATGAATTAACAAAGATCAGGGCCATCAAAGAGCCGTTTGCAGTTTGCTCTCTCTACTAATTCTCCTCTATTACAATATTTTTACCACTCATTTTTACATATGACTGTGATAAAGAAGATGACCGGGAAAGCAGCTTGAATTATCACATAAACCCCCAGAATAAATAATTTAAGGATTCCATATGTTATCAGAATTCTGAGTCAACATTTTGTTCTAGTTTCTTAACTACAAAGAGACATCAGTATCTTGCATGATTTTTTTTTTCAATTATTCTTGTCAAAAGCAAAAACAATGTTTTTGTTTGTTTTATTCCTTTTATTTTAACCTGAGATTATAAAGAAAATTCATTAGAGCAATATTTGTAACTACACTAGCTAAGTGGCTCTGGAAATTGCATATTTGAATTTTGTTTCCATAAAATTATGGAGAGGTTAGGTTGTCTTAGAAAGGGTGAAATCTCCTGCAAGTTTAGGTTAGCAGCAGACTGTCACAAATGCAATTGCAATTGATCAACTCTGGTCTTAACAGGATTCCTGCAGTTAATGGAAATTACTATAAAGAGCTTCAGGGCATAGGAATAATTGGATCACTAAAAAAAAAAAACAAAATGGAGGGGGAAAAAAAAAAAAAGGTAGGACAGGATCAACATGATAACTACTTCAAAAAAAATAATAATAATCCAACAATTTTCAGAGACAATCTCGCCAAGAGTATATCATGATTAAAACAACAACTTTTAATTGTTTTACATGCCCCAAGCCATTCTTAAACAATGGGGAAGAAAAAGCATAATGAAAAACATTAAGTACATGTTATCTTCAGATTGTTTAAACTAACAATAAAATGTGCATCTCTGGAAATGATCATTGGCAAATGATCATTGCGTACGCTTCGCTGGGTTAGAAACTGGCTGGATGGCCGGGCCCAGAGAGTTGTGGTGAATGGAGTCAAATCTGGTTGGAGGCTGGTCACTAGTGGTGTCCCCCAGGGCTCGGTACTGGGGCCGGTCCTCTTTAATATCTTTATCGATGATCTGGATGAGGGCGTCCAGTGCACCCTCAGTAAGTTTGCAGATGACACCAAGCTAAGTGCGTGTGTCGATCTGCTCGAGGGCAGGAAGGCTCTGCAGGAGGATCTGGATAGGCTGGAGCGATGGGCTGAGGTCAACTGTATGAAGTTCAACAAGGCCAAGTGCCGGGTCCTGCACCTGGGGCGCAACAACCCCAAGCAGAGCTACAGGCTGGGAGATGAGTGGCTGGAAAGCTGCCTGGCAGAGAAGGACCTGGGAGTATTGGTGGATAGTCGGCTGAATATGAGCCAGCAGTGTGCTCAGGTGGCCAAGAAGGCCAACAGCATCCTGGCTTGTATAAGAAGCAGTGTGGCCAGCAGGTCTAGGGAAGTGATTGTGCCCCTGTACTCGGCTCTGGTGAGGCCGCACCTTGAGTACTGTGTTCAGTTTTGGGCCCCTCGCTACAGGAAGGACATGGACGTGCTCGAGCGAGTCCAGAGAAGGGCGACCAAGCTGGTGAGGGGTCTGGAGAACAAGTCTTACGAGGAGCGGCTGAGGGAGCTGGGCTTGTTCAGCCTGGAGAAGAGGAGGCTCAGGGGCGACCTTATCGCTCTCTACAGTTACCTTAAAGGAGGCTGTAGAGAGGTGGGGGTTGGTCTGTTCTCCCACGTGCCTGGTGACAGGACGAGGGGGAATGGGTGAAAGTTGCGACAGGGGAGTTTTAGGTTGGATGTTAGGAAGTACTTCTTTACCGAAAGGGTTGTTAGGCATTGGAATGGGCTGCCCAGGGAGGTGGTGGAGTCACCATCCCTGGAGGTCTTTAAAAGACGTTTAGATGTAGAGCTTAGCGATATGGTTTAGTGGAGTACTTAGTGTTAGGTCAGAGGTTGGACTCGATGATCTTGAGGTCTCTTCCAACCTAGAAATCTGTGTGATACTGTGATTCAAATATTTACGTGATCTGAAAAAGGACTGCCAAGAAAAGTAGATTTCAATAAACTAAAAATGATGAAAAAAATTTTACTGACCTGGCAATTTTTGCAATGGTTTTGTCTTAGTTCCCGATGCAAGGCTATGATCTTCTCTGGACTTCTTAATTTTATAGGAGAACTGGCATACACGTTTGGAGTGATGTGAGAACTGCGGATGCCATCCACCTCTCGTAGAGAGTTTGCAGGTTTTGACCCTGTCATCCCGTTCACTCTGACATACGTCTCGTGATCCTCTGACTGTCCACTAGCCTCCGAAATGTCTGTGGAAGAAGGCAGCAGCTGCAAGAAAAAGTACCATTTTTGGAAATTCATAGTAGATGAAGTTTCCCAACACTGTGTATTTTGAATTAGTAGAATCTGCTTAGATTAATTCGTCACAGTAAACATTCATAGAAATTAAATGTAAAGAAGTTATATTTACTGAAATAAAAAAAAAAAGTCAGTTTACCAATTATTTTAACTACGAAACATTCTTGTGTCCTTTTAAAATGGAATCCTACATTTCTCAATTTTTCTCCAGGAACTAAAAATTCCAAATTTGCATATAGATATTAAGAGAAACTATTAAAAATAAATAAACGAATAAGCTAGTTTTTTGATTGCATGATTGCATGTTTCCTCTTGAAGAATCTCAAAATTTGCATTTCTTTTGCATATTCTCTCATTCCACAACAAATTCAGGTTTGTCTACCTAAGAATGCTCAAGACAGTTAAGCATAATGGATTTTTAGAGTATATTAGTTCAACTGCAAAAACTCTTCCACAGACTCCCATATTCTGAATTAAAATTTTCCTAATTGAATTGATTTCATTGCATGACCAGATTGACTAACACCACAACAAAGCTTTCAGATTATCCCTCCTGAATATCCTTTTCACTGAACTGAAGCTACATTTAGAGAGAAATGCAGCTTGTTTAATTATGCACATTCTTATAATAGTTGGAAACAGGAAGATCTCACTGAAAATAAATGACTAACACAGGGCAGTAGCATTTCATCATCCAAATACAAATTTATTAAAGCAACAGGATTAATGCTACATTTTTTTCTTGCAGTTGCACAATGAATTTAAGATCGTTAGCAAATTTTTCAGCCTTTTGTTGTTGTTTTAATTAATTCCAAAATTAAAACATCTGCTTACACAATGAAGTGATCACCTCATTGTAATTAGTCCTCTTGCAAAAGCTTCAGAAATGAAAATACTATAAATATCCCAGATCAGAAATTGTTATTTAAGATAAAACACATTTTACTTAAAACAATGCTTTGTTTTTCCTCTGTATATCTTTAATGAGCATTAGCTACATCACTTGTGTCCACGGAAAAAAAAAACACAAAGGGTTCTGAAACGTTGTAGTGTTGTAAGATTACTCTGATGTGAGTACCCCCCAAAAAAGATGAGCATTTATTGAGAAGCTGATCCACCAAACTAAAATGCTATGACAGCTTAAAGGACTATGTATGGTGTGTGAACTGTTGTCATTGCTGAGGAAAGAAGTTTCACCATCTTGCAGTAGTGATCACCATGGAGCTTTCTGAGAAACGTGCAAGCACTTCAAGAGCAGCTCCAAGGCCAGGGAGAGAGCACACAGACATCAATTGTGCTGTACTGTCCGTAGCCTTAGAGCCTGAATCCCTGCAGGGTACAACCTAGCCTCACCTGAGAAAGGTCATCGCTCTTGTCTCCTGCTTGCAAAGAAACCCTCAAAGCTGTTGGTCTTGGAGTATGAATCTCATAATTCTTAAATACACCAACATGCTGAGAGTCAGCCCATAGGGTCAGGAGGGTGGGACATGCCTGTCTGTCTCCACCACTGTTGCAGGAAAGACCTTTCCCCAGGATAATACACCAGGATAATAATAATATCCCCAGGATATCACATCCCCAAGATGTGATAGAATGTGAATGATAAACAAAAGTGATGGACACTGACTTTGATCCCATTCCTCCTTCTGTTCTTGGCTCCCCATCATGAGAGGTGGGAGACAATACTGCTGAATTCTGGCCATTGGTCCCATTAAAATACCCAACTCAAACATGTTCGGCCAGCTGAGACACTGACTGCTCCTTGGTGGTGGCTACCACCTGGCTCATTTACTTCAGGCCGAGCAGGGAACAAGACAGTGACATCCGGGAGCTGAAGGAGCACTCATATGGAACAACTTTGGGCACATAATTTAGATGGGTGCTCCTCCCTAGGGGACTTGCTTTCTCCATGCTGATAACAGAGGGCGTCTGTGATCTGGATAGTGTTTATTTAGATAAGGTGGTATGAATACCCAATCATATCCTAGCACCACAGCCATAGATAAGTTGGAAAGCAAAAGCTGTACATTTGGATGGTTGCTTATAAACACTGAAGCCAAAGGCAGCTTCCGAAGTCCCTGGTTTCTAACCAAGGTTATGAAAACAGTGACTGTCTCCAGCACTCACAAAAAAATGCTGCCTGGCTGAAAGCAATGGAGGGGTTACAAAGGGCAGCCCTGAAATGTTCTGAGGCATGAAGAGATTGGATCTAAAATTATTTGATGAGAATTTCCTCACTGCAGGAAGCACAGTTAGAGACATCCCTAGTGATAGATGAGAATCAGCAGGAGCAGCACAAGTTCTGGAGTTCAATGACCCGTGCAAAGGCAAATCACTGTCCTCCTCGGTAGGCAGGATTGCTGGCAAAGCTACCAGGAAAAAAACAGCACCAAATCAAAGCTGGGATACTGGTAGATATTGCTAGGGAAAAAAAAAAAAAAAGTCATCAAAGGGTCTTTTCTTTTATTTCCTTCAACTATTCAACCCACCAACTTTTTTGAGTTCCAGGATTACTCAATTCTGCTGCTGCCGATACAGCAAAGCTCAGCAGAGATGTGAGTTAATGCAAACACTGGTGAGTGGTTTGGGCTATATATGAAAGCTGGTATGATTCTTCCCAAAACACACTTCTTCAGCATTTCATAAGACTTTGTGAAACACTAAAAGTCAGATTTTCTATAGCACTATAGATGCGGCCCAGCATTTTCAATAGAATCGTTAAGGTTGGAAAAGACCTTCAAGATCATCTGGTTCAACCATCATCCTACCACCAGTATCTCCCACTAAACCATGTCCCTAAGCACCACGTCCAACCTTTCCTTAAACACCCCCAGGGATGGTGACTCTACCACCTCCCTGGGCAACCTGTTCCAATGCCTGATTGCTCATTCTGAGAAGAAATGTCTCCTAATTTCCAACCCGAACGTCTCCTGTTGCAGCTTGAGGCCATTCCCTCTAGTCGTATCACTAGTTATCTGCGAGAAAAGGCCAACCCCCAGCTCCCCACACCTTCCTTTTAGGCAGTTGTAGAGAGCAGTAAGGTCTCCCCTGAGCCTCCTTTTCTGCAGACGAAACAACCCCCGTTCCCTCAGCTGTTCCTCATAGGACTCGTGTTCCAAGCCCTTCACCAGTTTTGTAGCCCTTCTCCAGACACGTTCCAAGGCCTCAATGTCCTCCTTGTAGTGAGGGGCCCAAAGCTGAACATGGTACTCGAGGTGCGGCCTCACCAGAGCTGAGTATATTTTTATTCATGAACACAAAAATTCCTGCATTTTGTCTCAATGTGCATTTCATCCATTACCTAATTATCACACTTTACCTTTTTACAGTATTAGTTCTATTTTCCTTTGATGTTTGTTTTTACGTTCCTGTAAAGTTTCCACAAATTCCCCCACCTAGGTAGAAATGACAGTATTGTGATATTCCACCAAACTTGGCAGCGTGCAAGTTTACCCTTCAAGTTCTTGAAAGGATGAATATTAAAACCAAAAAATACTACCCTTCCCCCTATTACCAAAATGAAAAGATAATGCTTTCATAGATAAGAATAAAAAGTTTTAATTCCTCTGGATAATTTTAATTGAATATTTTAACTTAATATAAATTCTGGTATTTATGAGGAAGGTTCATTTTCAAAGTTATTTTATTTCTTTTTAATCACGGCTATTAGTCTCCTCGCATTTACTGTTCTAGACAAACTCCCATCGTTTCCTATGTATTACAGCAAAACCCATTGCTAGAATATCTCTTTTATGTATGCAGTCAGAAAACAGGTCTAAATCTTTGTCAGACAAATCCAATTTTACTTTTAAATGGCACTAGACTTGAGTATGTACTAACTCCTCAGCTACTAAAAATTCTTGAGAGTCCCTCTCTCAGAACATTAATTTACATAATAGTTGAACTGCTTTATCGGTTATTTCTCTGGAAAGGACAGGCTGCCCTTAAGTGTTTTTAATCCATATTTTATACTCTTCAGTATTTTTAATAATTTTTTTCCTGAAGGTCAAAACCAACATATCTCACAATGAATTTTACTGTTCTTTTGAAAAAATGACTAAATAACAACCACCAGCTTTGTTCTTCCATCTCCTTGGAATTCCAATTGATTCAGGTCACATTCTCTGTAATGTTAGAAAAAGAAGCCTCTTCCTGTGAAAAACTTTGTCTGGAAAGGTCCCTTGGTCTTGATCAGCACTGTCCCCAAAAGACTGAAACCCCAGAGTTAAACTGTTATTCTACTCTAAGAGTGGGACTCACCTGACTAAAGTACATCTCTTGCTGACCCCTGTTACAATGGAGAGAAAGCCACTTCTTAGACTCAAGTTATCTAAAGCAGATACCTAAAATGAGCAGGGTAACTCCTTGTCAGTACCTCTTTACTAACCATGAAAGAAGAAGAGAAACTACCACAGATGTAACTGTCTGAAGTACAGATATCAGACATGAAATGTATCTCATCCTCAGTGTCAGAAAAGCTTCTGATCTTAACAGCAACACACAAATCGTTTTACGATGACAGAATGTTATTTCAGGCCTGTTTCCTTCAAATATGATTCACAGGAAAGCAGTAAGTGCTTTCTTGCAAAGAAATGTCCAGAGAGAAAAAAGAAAGAAAGAAAAAAAAAAAGCATTGTTCTACTTTGATGCAAAGACAATAAAGCTACACTGTTCTGCACATTTATTCCTTATTCTGTAAAACAAATACTTCACTCCACTGGACACATTCTCTACTTGGAGCTTTCCATACATGAGGTTTAAGATGACTCCATGAAAAGCAATAAAAAGCACTACCATTTATCCTTACATTCCTTGCACAAATTCCCTCTCAGATCTGAGAAACAGCCACAATGGTTTCATATCCACTATTGGAAGAATATAAAAAATACATCATCAAGTCAAAGGCTTCCAGTGCAAGAGAAATGGAAGTGAATGAGTACAGCAGCATTATCCATTACAGCCATCAGTCATCTGGACAGAGACTGTTGACATAAAACCAGGACTGACTGGCTCAGACATCTGCAGGAAAAAATTGAACATACTCCTGTTTCTCCATGTGCACCCTGAAAAGACAGAAAAAGCCTAAAAATACTGCACAGCTGCACAGGCTGGGATGAGCTCATGTGAAGGGTGAGTCAAGCTCTCTTGCTCCTCTTTGTGGTTCTGCAATATATCAAAAGCAGCATGGACACAGCCTCATATTCAAGCTAGTCAGAGTGGGTAAAGCCTATTTCATAAACCACAAGTAGACACCTAATTTCAGAAAAAAATGAAAGCTCCTCTTTTTGGAATGGAAGTTCCACATTTCCTATTAGTTATCCGAAGCATCTTCTCTTCCTTCCCACTGTTACCAATCTAAGTAAACCAGCTGTTGCAAAGCCCATTCCCAGTCCTTTTTGTCAGCTGTCCAGTGAGCATGCATATTTATCATAAGCTGATGAAAAGCCCTGTGTAGTTTTCATTGGAAACTGCAGAGAAACAATAACTGTTAATAATGTCCATAAATTAATCCTATAACAACAAGAAAACAAAGATGAGAACAGGTCTCTTCCAACTGAAAAAAAAAAATAATAATCAGCATTTAAAAGATTACAAAAGTGTTTCTTACATTCTATCCACAAATTGCCTCTCAGATGTGAGAAATGGGAGCTAACCAAAGGACTGAAACAGAGATTGGCCACATGTTTTGTGTCTGACGTTGGGCCCATGAACACCAGCCATGGCACCGTGCTGAGTGCCATGTACACCTGTTGGAGGCTGCCCTTGTTCCTGGGGTGCATCCACTCTTTAAACACATGTTTTTTTATTTTCCAAACACAAAATAAGACTAAATTTTAATTATTTCGGTTGTCAAAATTTATTACCAGTCCACTACAAAGTGTTCAAATGGTTTCTCAATTTGGGTCTTTTAAAAGGAGAGTATATCTCAAAGTCTAGAAATCTAGTTAACTTCTTCATGACTCCTAAAGTTTCAAGTCCATATTAGACATAGATTGTAATTCCTATGGCTTCCCAAGAGCTTATTTTTTTCAAAACCAAGTGACAGGAACGATGAACCTTTTCTTCATCATCCTGCACAAAATCATCACTTTCACTAGACTTATGTAGGTGTTCATCTGCATGAAAAAGAACTGAAATAAAACCTTCAGTGTAATCTTGTATGTTTATTATGATGAACTAAAATAAAATTAAACTGATTACACTAAATTACTAAATTAAACTAAATGACAAATGAAGGGATTTCATGGTTTACAGTTTTATAGTGAGAAAAAGTCATTCAAAATCTACTCTTTACAGGGACTTGAAAAGTATATTAAGAGAAGGAAAATTGTATTTCCTTCCTAAACAGATTACTCCAATGTATATCTGGTGTCAGCAAAAAGTATACTGCTGGACCAATATAAGGAACACTACATGATTCAAGAACATTTTAATTCTCGCTCAAAAACATTTGAATGCAACATTGAGCAGTGACAATAACCAAGAACAACAAAACTCAACATGAGTGCTGCTCTGCTGAACCAAACTGATTTGAAATATTCAGTTAGTGTAAATCAGCAAGATTGAGCCATTGGGACAACAGTGATTTACAGGGTCTGAGAATACAGTTTCCAACACTGACAGTGAAGCACAGCTCCGATGATGATTGGTTTTGCATCACACTGCCTTAGTGTTTTACTATTTTAATTGGGATGGGTATTAGGAAGAAAATACTTCTGGAAAACAGTAGGGAATACCCGATCATCTGTTGTGCCCCGAATAAGAAAAGAACTAGGTTAGTGTTTTTTTTTTAAAACGTGAGTAACTTGTGGATGCCCATAAGCCTTCCACTGAAGTTAGAGCTTTCTAGCACAGTTAGGGCAAATCTGTTCCACCTACATGTAATTCCAACACAGCGGGGAGGGGGTGAAGAGTTCTGAAAATAATTTTAAAATACATTTTTTCTGAGAACCCAGCACAGAATTTTTTACTGCCCTACACAAGACCAGGCACTGAATTGAATGCAGAGTCCCCTTCTGTTCAAAGGGCTCTGGATCAGACCTCCATGCATCACTGCATACATTCAGATGAAATTCTTCAGCAAGCTAAAAAAGGCAAGTCTGCTGCCAATGTGCAACAGACTTCTGTTTGTCACTGGATGTAGAAATGAATAAAGCCAATTGGAAATTTTTATTTTAAGAAGGAAAAAAATGCATCTGTCCACCAAGTTTTCTCTAGAAGCATTCAAATGTTAGGAATGATTTAGAAGTAAAAATCTCAGGGGAAGGAAGGGAATGAGCTTTCAAAGGAGTTTTACGTCAGTAAAAGCTGGGAATCTTAGATGTGAATTTCAGCAAGAATACGAGTTGAAATGCAAAAAGTAATTCTCAAAGATGAAAGGTCAATTCAGTTTACAATATGTTGGCAGAATTCAGTGCAAGATTTTGAAAACCAAAGGAATGTATCACATGAATATGAAACATTCTCTCTTCTTTGTGATTACAACCACTACTTATTAAACTAGCAGCAGTGCCACTTGGAAATTTTCTTACTAAAATGTTTTCCATTGGACAACTGAATTCACAGAAATCTAAATTTTTCATGAGAACATGCAGATCTGCCTTGGCAGGAAGGGTTTCTCCTATTACACATGGAATTCCTTACCACAGCCAGCTGAAGCAGCTGGACCCAGGATAGTCTGAAGTGCAGCATCATGGTGCCAGCAAGAGCCAGCCTGTTGTGTGCATGCTCCAGAAACCAGGCATGAATCCCCACCTCCCTGAGCCCAGGTGGGACCTCTGGCCACTAGAGTGCTGCGCACTATGGAGAGGGATTTCTGATCCACCCAGTGAACAGGTAAATGTCTTTTGGAGCAGTGAATCGTATCTGGTGCTCCTACATCCCAGATGAACTCATTGGCCATCAGGATTTAGATTTAGTCTAATTCTGTCTTGGTAAAGTTGTTATATTTTGTGATAATTGGACATTCAGGAAGACAGTGTGAATGCACACAGTATTTTGATATTTTGTTTATTGGGAAGCTTTACACTATGCTCATTCATCACAGCAATGTCTGAGAAAACGTCTGAAGGCAGTGAAGTATTATCTCCCTTTCTGACAGATGAGTTATTAATTCCTGACACACAGAACATTCATTCTCAGTGTGAGCTTGGGCAAGACAGGAGGGGGACCAGACTTGACATACTCAAAGGAGACATAGCCAGATACAAATTCCAGTCCCATCCCACAACCACACTGCTATTTCTTTTTCTTTTGATTCCTTCAGAAATCTGGGATGAAGCATTGTGCAGGAAGAAAATGCAGAAAATTTATTTAAAGTCAAATTGTATCATATATGCTGCATTATCCACTAGGCCCCGTATTTTGTCTAAGTATTAGGTAAGTGTTTTTGCAATGTGCACAAACATACTTGGCGATAAGCTCCAGAAGAATTAAACCCCAACCAAAACTGCAGTAAAACAGCCAACTCCACTGACTTGCCTGAAGCAATATTTATATTAGGTGCCCAGATATATTTTATAACTATACACTGAGTCTCACTGAACACTATAAAAAAATCGCTGACTTAATACAGAAGCTGAAACCAGAGGATCCTACAAGGACATACAAACACTAACCTCTTGATTACACATTGGTGCAAAAGTGGCTGCGTACTCTGCCAGGGCCATGTCGTTCACCAGGCGTTTCACCTCTTCATCAAATGTGGAGTTCTTAAATCCTCGCTGGTGAAATTCACTGTGCATCCTGGTAATGAAGCTGTTCCTTTCCTGGCATTTTCGTGTGAGGCAAGCCAACTTAGCCTATGCAGTATGAACACATACACATTGATCTCACTCCCTGCTGAGACCTCAGTATTGCATTTTGTGTTTGATGGAATTCCACACATTGTGACCCAAAGCTGTACATGGCAGCCCTATGCTTCTAGGCCATCTAAGTGCTTCTGCACCCTGCAGCAGAGGGGCACACACACATAAACTGGACAGAAGTGTTCACTTTTCCATCTGTGAAGACCCACTTTCCCAAACTGAACAGTACCCTTAGCAATAATGTCAAGCAACCCTTGCCTAAAAGCTCAAGAGCAAGCAGCTAAGCCGGAAGCATCTGCAAAGGCAGGCACACACACAGAGAATGGCTACGATACACTGAAAAATAAAACAAGCCTGTAAACACAGGGATATCCCTTTGCAGAGGCCCTGCTTCAGTCTCAAGGAACACACACTACCTTCAGAGGAGCTAGCGTCAGCTTCACATCAGACTTTCTCTTCTGAAGTTCTTTTGTCTGAAAAGTTGAAAAACATGATTTATTAACTTATTCAAAGGTAACTTTAAAATATTGCAGAAATTTGTTGATGTTTGTTTTAGACCTGACTTTCAAGGCATACACTTCACGTAGCTATGTGACCCTGCATCACAAACACCATGAAGCAGAGTAAGTTGTTTGTACATCGATAAGCCCTGGCACTGAAACATTGCCCTAGCACTGATGTTGGGCTTACGTATTACCAAGTGCTTTTGGATGCTTTTTAGATGTAGCCCCATATCACTGGGGTTATTTCATCACAGCAGAATCACATTAAAGGCTTGGTATCATTCATTATGCATTAATACTCCCATTTGGACTGTGAATCCTCCAAAATACTCTTTTGGGGAAAAGTTTTCCCTTTTCTTGTTTAAATTATCTTGTAGAATGCAAGAAACACAGGAGGATTTTCTGTATGTGCATTCCATGGCAGGTTTGGAAATGTGAACATCAACAACTTTCTACTCGACACGATTGATACATTTCCACTACGATGAGATGAGCCAGATGACCTGGTCTGTATCTTATAAGTAAAATGTTTATTATTCATGGGAAACCTGCTTTCTGATTATGCAGAAATGTAGTGTTCTGCCAGGTCAAATCTATTTCTATTATAAATCAATACAGTATTATTTGGCAATAAAGTACAGATTCCTTTGCATTCATTTTGCTTGAGAATTTGTATTTCTATAAAGCCTGCAGTAAATATATCACACGCATCCAAAAAAAAAAAAAAAAAAAAGAAGACAGAAGACTCCCTTTATAAGAACTCAGTTATGCTGAAAGAGGTCACATGGTCCTCTGCCAAAAAAACGCAGGCTTGGGAAGGAACATAGTATGCAGGACAGAAGAGACATGTCTTTACATTGCACTAGCTCTGAGGGAACAAAGAAAAAGCTGGCAGTAGGTCCCTTCACTGGTAACATTAAATTTTTGATGAGGCACAGAACAAAACGCTTTGTTGATCCTATAGGACAGTTAAGAGCTGCCCATTTACGTGGATAGCACGTCTCACCCTTTGCTCACCTACCATCTCATATGCAACATCCATCAATGCAGGCAGCAGACACTATAAAGCAAATTCATTTTACCAGCACTACTCTGTTAAGAGGCAGCCTAATCAACTCCTGAGAGAAGCCACTAGGCCTCCACAGAGGGTTGGTTAAAGTAAATCACAGCACATGACAAGGCAGTGGATTTATTGTGGAGGAAGGACGATGAAGCTGGCACTCTGCAGGAAGAATAAAATTCTCTGTCTCCTATATTTCAGAGAAAAGAGAGGGGAGAAGAATGTTCTGTTCATTGTGTAGTGTGCTATTGAGAAAATGCCATTTGCTAGCTGTTTCAGAGCACAATGGGCAATTCCAATTTGGCTCATATCGTAGCAATCATCTCTTTTAAAAAATTAGTTCCAAAGAAATGGAAAATAAAATCTAAGGAAACAAAGCCTTAATAGAAATTCATTTCCACCTATGAGCTCAGCTGTTGCAGTCACACTGAGAGCAGTTTGACTTTAAGGTGGCAGCTCTACAAATGTTAATGGGAGTACCTGCCCTGGTTTGCCACGTGAAATACAATGCACATGTGTAAAAACTGCTTGTGTAAGCATACTTGCATGTATATGGAGGCTCTCATGAAAATAACCATGCCAGTAAAATAAACAAATAAACACTACAACACACACCAAAACTGAAAACGAGTTAATGAAATTCATAGTGTGTAACCCTAAGAGCTGGGTCTTAAAAAAAAAGCTACAAAAACTATTAAAATTCTACCCCTAGCTCACTTTATCTCCTGATCTGATACAGTGCAACAAGAGAGCTGGGAATGTTAAAAATCCTGACAATTTAAGCCAGGAAGGTGGCTCTGTAAAAAAAAATCAGCACTACTTAGCATTCATTATGCTATGGGGATTATAGCAGAGACTGGTGGCAACTTTTATTATGTACTATCATCTTCTCATAATGTTGACCACCCAGACAGTTTATATCTTTTCCCTATTTCTGTGAAGTAAGGGTTACTTTTACATGTCTGTAAACCATTTAATTATCCACAGACCCATTCCCAGGAAAGATTGCTATTTTGGTTTTCTCTTTTGAGACGAGGCAAAATCTGAAGTCTAAGCTCACATCAGTCCGCCCTTTCAAGCACACAGACAACAGCTTTCCTGTACCTTTTCACATAGCCGAGTCTGAAGGAGTTCCACTTCATTTTGCAAGCCGTGAAACTGATTTTGTAACGCAGCCTGGTCCCTGAGCTGGGCTTTCAAGGTCAGCACTTGCTGCTGTAATCTCTTATTGGCTATTTTATTCTCCTCTATTTCCTGGGCATCTTTCACATTGTACACAGGCTAGAGAACAAGTACATAGATTTTCAAATTAGATGTAGAAAATAATAAAAATGTTCTCAATCAAGTTTTAAAGCAACATACCTACCTTGTAACTCATTTTAAACCTAATATGAAATGTCTGACTTCAAACCTTCATAAACACTGTAGCATATCTTGCACTAATCTTAAAACTGTTTATGAGCAAGGAGTTCTTGATCCCCTCTGAGAGTAGGTGTCGGACTGGGATTCCACAAAGTTCCTTCAAGGTAAGTACTGAATTATAATCATTTCATACTTGGGGAAACTGGGGCACAGGCAGATTAAGTGACTAACCTAAGGTCACAGAGTGAGTAAGAATAGAATTCAAAAGTCCCCCGTCTCCTGCTCTAACTTCTATATAATATGCCCCTTGGTTTTCCATGTGTTTATCTCAGAAAGCAAATTGCATGCTTGCAGTTATATTTTTGTTATTGAAGATTATTAATAAAACTAATCTAATTTTAAGTACAAATATTAAAAATACTAAAAAATATTAATTACATTGAAGTGCAATAATAGTGGTACAGAATAAGTGTACCACTGGGGAAGGAGCAATTAAATTCAGAAGCTCCTCCTTCCCCCCCCCCCTTTTTTTTTTTTGGTTGTTTCATGCTCTTACATTGAAAGGATTAGTGAGAGTTTTAGATTTACGGCCAGCATCATAATGTCAGCTCCTAGAAGTGATACTATCGGGCTAAATATTCACATGTACAGTCTAAGAATGAGAAAAAGGGAAGGAAGAGTGAAGAAAGTCTTGTGAAAAAATCTTAATGCTGTTGTG
Organism: Anser anser; assembly: GCF_964211835.1. Lineage (NCBI taxonomy): Eukaryota > Metazoa > Chordata > Aves > Anseriformes > Anatidae > Anser > Anser anser. The sequence goes on from NC_139724.1 coordinate 66,034,001, forward strand.
AATTTACATTTTATAAATACTGAGTTGATACACACAGCTGTTCAAGCTTTCCTGTAACGTTATACATGCAATTCTAAAGAGATCAAGCATTTTGTTGATTAAGCTAAATATCCTAGTCAGACCTACCATAAAACCACGTAATCTTCTGAGAAAATGTGCAAGAAGATGGTTTGATTTTCATGGGTATTAACACTGAAACAGCTGAGAGAAGAGCTAGTGTTCAGCCATAGCAGCACAGTGTAATTCTCCATGGCTTTCTGACCATCTTTTGAACTTGAACACCTTGGTGACTAGAATATATTAAAAGTACCCTTTCACAGAAAACAGCAAACTGTATTGATAGATCATGTCATTCTGGCTGCATTCTAATAATTCGTGCATGCTTTGTATCAAAATTGTTGGCTCCCTCTTGTGTTAAGAGAAAAGAACAAAAGCAAGTGTTGGACACATCAAGATTGATTAAACCAGGGTTGCACTGACAAAAGCCTAAGAATGAGTCTGAGTCTAAGATGGTATTTTCCTCATCTGCTCTCCTACACACACACACAAAACAAAAGCACTTTAAATGAGAAATGGAAGCACTCCCTGACTGAAGATGCTTAATAGAAAAGAGGTGGAAAAAATAATTTTCTTGAAGGTTAAAGACAGGCAAGGGTTGCCTCTTTCCTTTTGCACTTTGCTGGCCTGCTAGAAGATTTCTGTAGTTTCAAAGCACAAATGAGGCATACAAGATTTATTTCTGATCACTGTCAGGTGTCCCAGTTAACAGTAACCATTGAACCATTGGTCAAGCTCCAAAAGGGTGAAGGACTCAGCAACTGGGAAATAACTGAAGGATAACTAAACCCAAAACTTAGCATTTAACACACTGCATTCTACAAAATCTGACAAGATCTCTAGCATTTAAAGTTGATGCCTAAACATTAAAAAAAAAAAAAATTCCTTCTCTATGTGCTGCGCTTGTTTCAAAACTGAAAATTAGAGGAAATATGACCTTTTGGCTACAGGCCATGATAAGAGTTGGGAGATCACTGGGGAAACACGGCACCTTATTTACTGTGTACATTTCATCCAAAATGCATTTTCAAAGCTGCAAATAGTACACTGCTCTCTTGCTGCTCACCCACAGATTTCTCTGAACTCCTACTACAATGCTAGAGTTCAGAAAGCCACCTCAACATCCTAGAAAATTTACCCAAATATTCTTATGTTAAATGGTACTTTCCCTGTTAGCAACACCACTGAAACAAGAAGCCTTAGAAGTAATTTTGAGGTATATTATCTCAGCTTTCATTTGTGATGTATAATATCACAACAGTCTTTTGAAGTCTTAGCTGAGAACTAGAATCCCTGGCAACAGAGGCTGTAGAACATAAGGCACAAGGTACAGCCTTGGGTTCTAGATTGAGAGTGCTCACATCCTCACTTTTTTCAAGCATCACAGACAGATGTCTTCCATAAAAGGAAGTTCAGAAGAGGAAAAAAACAAAGATTATTGTGATTTACCATATTTTTTTAACTGATCTTTGAGGAATGAAAAGCACTTTTGGATAGTATGACAACCAACTGAAAATAGGAACAGGATCACCAGTCTTAAGTATTAACTTAAACAAAACCCCATGATACACTTCTGTTTGTTGTCCAACAATTCTTCTTGCTTGAAATAAATGTTATTAAGTTATGTTACATGACAATACTGAGATAAAAAGTCTGTGTTTCATTTTCAATTAGCAATCAGAATTCAGTTGCCTAAACATCATGCCATGTGAGGCGTAAAAGCCAAAATAAAGTACACAGGGCTTGCAGATGGCCAACTATGCTCTCAGCCAGGAAGCCTTAAGGCATTTCAGTGAGATAAACAGGGACATTTAGGCAACTGAACTGAGCCCAGAATCCTTACATGTTCCAGAATGTGTTTTTATTTTCTTCTGAAGCCATATCTATCTAACAGGTTCAAACTAAATTTGCAAATATTGCAGGTTATTACAAGATTTCTTTTCAACTGATGTATGTTTCAAATTTCATCTTTGCAGTTCTCCTGTCAAGAAGGAGAGAAATATTTTGGAGGCTATCTAAAAAGTCTTTCTGAAAGCTGCTTCCAGGAGATTATTCAATAATTAAAAATATTTCATTAAAACAGTTTATTTGGGGGGGGAGGAGGGGGAATAAAGACTTTATCAAGACACAGAACCCCCTGAAAATTCCAAAAGTTTTCATTAACTGCAAAAACACAGAATTTCTGTGTTATAGATACATTCCAATTAATTTTTTTCTCCCCCGTGTGATAGATTTCCTGGATTGTGGGGATACACAGTTGAGCTGCTTATATCAGTTAGATTTTGATTCCCCATTAATCCACACCTCCTGCTCACTTGCAAATGAAGTTGCGCCACAAAATGTCCAGCATCACAGCTTCTTTTTGCCTGTCCAAAACTAGTTCTCTGCACTGTAAGGCAAAATGATGCAGTGGCCCAATACCAGAAACATGGGAGTATTCTCAAACTGCAGAGCGGGAAAAGCAAAGAGCACTCAAAGGAAACACCTTCAACTTGGGGTGGCTTCATTAAGGTCACCTGAAAATCCACTTTGCATAACATCTCCTCACTTTAAAGTTTACATCTGCATTGGCTCTAGGTGCTCTATACTTGCTTCACATTTCTTGCCAATAACATTAACAGGTGTCTCATCATCCAAAACATCCTGTCCAAAAGAATGTGCTTTTCTTGATTCCATTTACATACGTACCATTAATTTGCAGTGCTGCTTTTGAAGCATTTTGTCCCCAGCTTCTTGTTTAAGATGGTCTAATTCGGACAGAACCTGTATCAAACGAGGTTTGATTTCTTCATATCTTGTTTCAGCAAAGCCAAGTTCCCTGTACCACTTCTGAGCCTAACAGGAAACAATAAAAAGTAAAATTACTGAGTGCAGTTAGTCTACCAGTGATACCTTTTCACAATACTGGCTTACAACCATGGACTTGAGTCTGATCTTCATGTTACAAGTTTTAAATTGTTGTTAATTGGTTTAAATAAATGGAATTATACCATAATATACCATCTTATAACAATAAATGAGTAAGAAATCTTAAATCTAGTTCTACAGAAATATATCTAACTGGAGTTATGCAGTATAGTAGATTAAAATTGAAGTTGGTTTCTAAATTTGAAGCTACCTGGATGACTCTGAATGATGCTTAAAAAAATGTGGTGAATGTACTTACAGTTTCAGAGATTATATCTTTGAAAGCCATCAGAGCAAAATGAAAGTAAGATTTTATCAGCAAGGGGTAAAAAAAAAATCCCGAAAAATGTCATAAATGAAAAATACTGTGGTGGAAGAAAGAAGCCTATAGACCTGTGAGCCTATACCTTTGTATTACTTCTAAGATGCGTTTTCCCTGCTTATACACATTGACTGTCATTTCAGAAAACAACAACAAAAAACACTCAATAGATAATCTGGCTGCCTAACAGCAAGCTCCCTTCCTCATATGAGGCATCATTTCTGCTCCCTTCTGAATCAAAGGCTTTACATTCTTTTAAATAAACTGAGGAAGTTGCAGTAATACACAAAATGATTAGAAGGACTCAAGTTAATCAGATTTTAAAAATTAAAAAAAAAAAAAGAAAAAGAAATGATCTATTTGCAGCAAACTATAAGGTCAGGAGTCAGCCATCAACTCACCACTTCATTTCATTTGCCTCATCTGAAATCAGGGAAGTCACACAGTGGTTGTCGAAGGACATCCATTTTGTACACCCACCATGTGTAATCCTACTGCTCTTTTACATATTCAGTGTAACACTTGTAATTGCCAGTGTTATTCCACAGGCAGTCTAAGCAATGCCTGTTACCATGTGAAACAGCTCCATAAATACAAGCTTGACATAAAGCAATACATTCTGCTTAGATAAGCAAGCACTGGAGATTGTTCAATAAAAGCAGGAATGTTAAAGCTAACGTGTCAGGAAAGGCACAACACAGAAAGCTTCCTCAGTTGGTATTAAAACCTCAGATTTGCTGTACACAGGCACAGAATTAGCTGACCATCCAAATAAGAATTTCCACGTAGGTGGTGTTGGACTTTGCGCTTCCTACATAGATGTCAAGACAAGAGGCAGTGTGCATGCTTTGCACTATCACTAGGTATAAAAACCACTTGACTGTATCAGTTTTTGTCATTTTGCCTATTAATCAAAAATTAGTCTGAATTCAGGTTTGCTGTAATCCTCAGTGTTTCTGCTGCTTTCTGTTCTTCATTTCTAGTGAGGGGGAGGAAGCACTCTGCCCAGAAGTGGCTACAGCAGATATTTTTGTTTGGTGTGTCTTTATTAAGCGCTCAGCTTTTCTCAAAGTCCGCTGAAGGAATGCACCTTCACTTGAAATTCCAGCCAACAATGAATAACTGCGCAATTCATCACTCACCTGAAAGATCACAGAGATAGAGTTTGGTTCTGCAGATCAGAGACTTCCGCATTTTGTAAAAGCATTAAACACTTGTAGAAAGAACAGCCATGTAAGAAAACAAAATATAAAACAAATTTGTTCCTCAGAATTACATCATAGTGGGAGCTTACCTCTTTTTTTGATTTTTCCAATTCCTTTTGCTGTATTTTTAGTTCCTCTTTTGCCTTTTCCACTTGCTCTTTCATCACACTGTAGGTTTCAAATGTGCTGCCCTGAATACACAACAGAAAGACATGACTCCTCTCACCTATACACAACGGTGTACACGTTTTTACTAAAAACATACACTTTCATTTTATCTGAATTAGTACAAATATTTGCATACAATCAAAATATTAGAGATAAATGTTCCCCTGTTGATCATTCTCAAATAAAGTAACAATTCTGCTTTTAGAAGAACATCGTAATCTCCATAGAATTACACTGCAGAGTCAGATTCATGGTTGCAGAGGAAAAATACAGATGAGAAACTGAGAATAATTAAAGATCTTGTCTTTACACATGTTGCACAAGAATAAAAACAATTTAAAATAGACCCTATCAGAATAAAAGTTAGTAAGTGAACATGTACCACTACAACAGAAATTTGTGGAAATCCCTCTACCAGAAGTTTTCACTCCTGCAAGCAAATAAATAAAAAGTTCCCTGAGCCAATGCACTCAAGTATCATTTTTGACTTTTGAAGCCTGCTATAGCACTTTAAAATTCTCTAATACAACATTCAGAAAAAATTCTCTGGTATTTTGCCGGTATTTTGCCTTCTGTTTCAAAGTTAACTGCAGCACCTCAGATCTCCATGACATGGCAGCTTACAAAACCTTCTATATTTCTAAGTTAATTAATCTTTGTCCTCCAAATGGCATTTTTTAAGAAGGTCCTGCTTGATAACATTCCTTATTGGTACTACTTACCTCTTTGTTGGCGAAATAGCTGGAGGGGTCTACTCCTCCTTCTTCAGTCTGAGTTACACTGCATGATGTTTCAACTTTCTTTGGATTAAGATCACGTTGTTGACTTCTATTTTCTTCTTTTAGGTTTACTACCTTTTCCTCTGTTCCCAAGCATTTTTCTTTTATCAGATCTTCATAGTTGAAACCCAAAGAAGACATTAATTCTTTTAATTTGTTGTTTTCTAAAATAAAGTTTGCATTTGCTTTTTGAAATTCATTAAGTTGTTCCGCAGTTTCTTCCTTGATCCTGTCTATAGCTCTTTTTAGTGCACATTTTTCCTCCCGTAAATCAGAAATAGTTTGATAACAACTGGCTTTGCACTCTTGAAGTTCTGAAACCAAGGCTTGGTACTTGTCTTGTTCACATTTTACTTCTGCCAAACTTCTCAATAAAGTTTCTTTTTCATCTTTTAAAAGAGATATTCTTTGCAAGTTTCTCTCTCTCTCTTTAATTAATTCATTATATTTTGCTACATAGTTCTCCTTGTCATGTAATAATTTAGCTATTTCTCTGAAGCATCTACTTCTTTCTTCTTTCAGGTTAGAAAGCAGCTGTAAATACCTCATTTTCCTTCCATCAAGGGATAAAACACTCTTGGGAAATTGATTTGATTCAATTGTCAATGAATCTTTTTCAGAATTCCTATTTTTATCTTCAACATATGAGAGATTCTTAGAGAAGGTTTCAGCAAAAATTGCTCCTGGGCTCATTCTGTTTTCTTCTGATATGTTGTTATAACATTCACCAGCAACTTCATTCTCATTAGGCAAATTTTGAAAAGAAGCAATGCTAACTTCTTCTAAAGCGTATTGAAAATATACATTCATCTCCTCTTCCAGTGCACAAACCTTCTGGACATATCTCTCATTCTCCTCTTGTAATAAACAGACCTTTTTTGAGTAATATTCATTCTCTTGCATCAGTACAAATATCTTCTGAGAACACATAGCCACTGCTTTTTTCAATGTATAAATTTTCACGTTATGCTCATTAACTGCTGCTAGTGGTGACAGATGACAGAAATACGCATAAAAATTGCTTTTTGGTAGGAATTGTTTGCTTAAGCACACCGCCCTCTTTTGCATAGGAGACAGTATTTTTAGTGGATAACTCTCTTCCTCTGACCAAAAACTTTTCTGAGGATATGCATATTGCGTGTTTTCAGCAGCCACATTTCGACACGAGAAATTCTTCTCTTTTGATTTATATAATTTCACAGCCTGGTCTTTATTTTCTTTCAGTCCAATATTCCCAGAAGAGTTTATTTGGTGAGTTGGTTTCTGAGGTTGCTCCCCTTTCTCCTCCATTTTCATTATATCTACTCCAGTGCATGCCCTGGTCACATCAGAGATGCACGTTTCTGAGAGGATTTCTTGTTTCTTCTTTAGTTCAAGACTATTGAAATGATTCTGTAAGTCCTTAAAATCAACAGATATATTGTGGAAAACTTCTGGGCTACCTGGTTTGTCTTTGGTGTCCATTCCTTGCTTCCCCAGTCTAATCAACTCTGTTTTATTTAAAATTTCAGAATTTTCCTCAAAATCACAGGTAACCTGTTGTGCTTGGGCTTTCTCAGTCTGTATTTCTTCTCCTTTAACTCTCCTTCTAAAGATTTTTTTGTGATACTTTATATCATTAACACCTTTATCCAGACTTTTATTTTTACGTTTACTTTTTGGTAGAATTTGTTTGTTTTGCTGATGTTTTTCCAAAGAGTATTTTTCTAGAGAGGATGTGAAATTGTCATTCACAAAGCAAGGCATGTTTCCATGAAGAACTACAGAAGCTTTTTCAGAAAAACCTTGTTCTGCAACAACACAGAGGCCATCAGAGCAAAGAGTGGTATTTGCCTCACTGCAATCCAAACTCCCCACTTCCTTCACCGTTGTGACAGCTGCTATGTGGTAGCTTCCAAGTTTTAACAAGGTAAGGCGGGGCTTGTTTCTCATCAAAGCTTCAACCACAGAAACAGGGAACATCTTTGCTGGTAGATTTATAGCTTGTTCCTTCAAAAGAGAAAAGCATTCCTCATCTTTGTTTTCCTTACATGTCTCATCATTAGTTAACCTCTCAGAGCAAGGTGGAAGGCATCTTGCTGCAGGATAGCTTGGGATACATCTAAACAAAGTGAAACTATCTTCTAGACCTCCTGGCTTTTTTGTCCCAAGGGAGACCTGGTAATAGTAAAACAGAAATGTTTCAAACTGAAAAATATAAGACAAGGCATATCATTCCATGTCATCAGAAGTCATTTTTCACTTCATTCATAAAATGCTTATTTACAGACAGATGAGAAAAACATTGCCATATAAAGAGTTTTCAAATAATCCCAATATTTGAAATAGAATAAAGGTACAAATAAGAAGGTACAAATCATTTTCTTAGTGCACACCTTTATCCATCTTGAATAGCATCTTTAGTAGATATGATTTCACTATACTTTTATATTCAACTTTGAATACACCAACTCCTCTTTTTATCTCAAAATTCACAGACTCACTGTGCTCACAAACATAACAAGAATATCAGGAACTTTTCTTCTCACCATTTTGATCTCAGCTAAACCAACTTCTTCAGCAATGTTTGTAAAGGGTCCGGAATTTTGTTCCAAAACTGGTAGAATTTCTTCCTGTAGCTTCTCTGTCTGCTTTAGCCCATCACAGCTACATCCTGGTGTTTCTGTTATAGTAAAGCACTGGGTAAGTGTGATGCCACTCACACTCACAAGATGAAAAACAACCCCATAAACATCTGACCAGATATTTTGAACAGAAAGTATTTTAGTCAGAGTATGCCCAAGACTACCTTTTCTAGAAAAAGTGCATATCAACTAAGATGCAGAGATAAGCATGACATTAAACAAGAAAACATATTTCATAAGAAAATATAAATATTAAGCTCTAAATTTAGAAATGTTTGGGAGGCTGTTCCCCACAATTCTCAAAGCATTTAAAAATGAAAAATATATCTCATTATAGTGGCTGGAGGAAAACTAATGGGTTAAACTTACGGGTTAAACCTAAGGGCTAAAATATTCAGTGCAGGTCTGCATTTGCATAAACTGAAATTTTGCCATAAAATTCCCATTAATTTCAGTTGGAAGAATTAGCCTGATACAACTTGTCAAAATTAGAGCTTTCATGTAATGTTTGGTCTAAAAAAAAAAAAAAAAAAAAGCAAATCTGACAGCTACACAGCATTCCCAAACACTATACTTTGGTCTATACATGGTAAGTGTCCCCTAAATCCTCAGCTCTATAGCCTCTGGCAGTTCCAGGATTTCTAGGGAAAGCTCATATCTAAATGCTAGCGTCATACTTGTGAATAGTTATTCCCTCACCTTCTGAAGATATAGTCTGCAGATTAGGAGGTTTTTAGAATGTCTTTTACCTTCTAAGTCATGCATACCACATGAATGAAGTCACCTTCACTTTTGCTGCACAGAAATGAAATCAAAATTGCAATTTGTTTTCATACCATACTCTTTGGCATGTAGCAGTACAACTGGACTTTGTGTAGCTCTGCTTCTGAGTGTATCTGAGACTGCTCCCCATTTCAGATTTTGAACGTCTTCCTGGACTAGATCTCCATTCTTAATGGGAAAAGGAGACAAATAAAAAGCAGACCATAAGCACACAGTGTTTCTGATATGAGAAACAGGCACACTAATTTCCTTTCCTATTACCACTTACATTCAAAAGACCCATTATTTCATTATATATATAATTGCTGCTAGTTCATAGAGTTTTCTCATTCCAACATTTCCAGTAAATGTCATGGTTGCTAGACTTCACCCTTTCATACTCTACAACTACTTAAGGAAGAAATCTGGGTAATAAGCATGTAATATGCTGGAACACAGATGGACCACTAGCAGGGCAGAGTCTAACTGATATGTCCATGAACAAAGAAAAGAAAGTCTAATCAAAGAGGAAATGAGACTAATATTTTGGTGCCCAGCGTCCTGCAGGCTACAAAGACAATTGCTCCTAGACTGGCAGAGTTCTTTACAAAAAGTAGAATAATTGTTCAGAACAAATTTTTCTTTACAGTTAATACTGTAATTATAGATTTCATATCCTGCTCATCTATCTTCACTCTCTGATTGAATTTATATACTGGGACAATTTCTGGTGCAAAGCAGATACCCTTAATGTTTGATACACTGCAGATCATTTCGCATTTACCCTGCTCATTTTTAGTGAACAGAATAATCAGGTTTGATTTCTCAACAAAAGACATAATTGAGGCCGTAGCCAGAACAGGCTACAGCACAGAAACCAAGCCAACACAGTAACTTCTGTCTTCCCACACATCAGATGCCAGCAATAAAAATCTCATTCCCTCTGGGTTGAGCTGCAGCTTTACAGTTAGATACAGATGGAAAAGGCAGTGACTTCAAAGCCTTCAACTCTATAGTGAGTCTGCAAAAGCCACTTGATTTTCCACACTATTACCAGAATAATTTTGTGTGAGAATAATTTTGATTTCAACCCAAGCCATATTCTGCATTATAATGCCCAGTTATGATACCTTGACTGGGTGGCATGATTTAAGTGGAAACCACAGTACTTCCAAGATTTCTTCCTTCTTTTTCTCAGTAATACTGAAGCTAATGTTACTTCCTTGAAACACACTCATTCTTTACCTGCAAGTTTGCCTCTATTTTGTCCCAGATATCTTTTCTTTATTAATATGTGGGTTCCATCAAAAGATGGTTATACAAGAAGGTGTAAAAGATACTATGCTTGAATGCCAGAAACATCACAGCATGAAACTCATGCTTTGAATGTCATATGAAAGCTGTAGGAAGGTGCATCACCTAGTGTTTCTTAACTTTCCTTCACCAAAACTTTGAATAACCCCCTGATATTCACATCTAGAAATTGCCTGATAAATAAAGACAGAGGTACATGGTACCAGCTGCTTTTTTGTGCATTTTTCATTCAGGCATAAGCTGTAATCAAGACACTGCAGACAAGATCCTGAAACCAATCCTGGAAATTCACATTTCTAATGAGATTTATGTGACTACACTCCTCCATTAGATTCATTTCACCTAGTTTTCCAGAATAATTGATGTGCTCGGCAATTTGAATGACAAAACACTGAGTGAGGAATCTCATACCGTGTGTATTTCACATGGGTCCGCTAAGCCTGCCTTCACAAACTACTTTTTTCCTGGCTGAGGAATAGACAAATGATCGTATTTGCTCTTTCAGTGAAAAATGATACACCAGCAGCTTTCCAGAAAAGTAACAGCATGAAAATCTTTCTTGTATTGCACACAACCCCTCATCTGTATTCCTGGTGATAAAGTATGATGAGCTTAAATAGGATTTTTCTTGTAACTCTTTTGGTTTGAATACTCCAAGACCAATGTAATGAGATTAGGAAATTCTTTTTTAATAGGTGATACTAAAACATGAGTTGAGGGGAAAAAGCCCTCTTCAGTTTTACAATACAACGCCAGAGGTCTCCCTCCTCCTTTTATCATAGATATTGAAATGTATTTCCTACTATTTCAAGCCACTATTTTCTACAGGAAAAATCCATGTGAATTCAGAGCAGGTCCAAAAAAGGAGGAAAATACAACCAGCAATGCAGAATACACAAGGTTTGATGCTGCTGATGCTATGTACAGGATTTAAGGAACACAATCTACTGTGCATCAGAACAAAGTACACCGGCCTAGCATGTATTATGGCATGTTCATTTATACCAAAGACTGGGTAACTCGGTAAACTCCTAAGACAACATAGCTATAAATGAATAATTGGAAAAGAAATGATTAGTAAACTTTGTGTAGGAGAAAAAAATAACTTTTTACCATGGTACAGCATAGAATGAAAAACACTTGGTTCTATTTCTTGAAGACTTTCTGGATTCAGGCCATTAGTCAGCTGATATATCTTGCTCTCACACCTTCTAATAACTCAACATTTACTTTCTCCCTTTCTGAATATTCTCAAACAAAATAATTCTCCACTACTTATTCTCTGGCTCTGAAAGCCCTCAACCCTCCTGATTTTAGTTGGGCAGTCTCCTCACAGTGTACTAGGTTGTTGTACCTGTGTATGACCCACTGCAAGTCTCTCTAAAAATATCTTAAGCCTGGCTCAGGTGATGTATAAAAATAAGCAACAGCAGTGAGTTCTTCTGCCAAATCAGAGCAGCTAAGTAGAGGTCATCTATGCGCTGCAGAAGGATCTTACCAATCGTTCTCTGGTACACACACACACACACACAGCCCCCCAAAAAAAAAAAAAAAAAAAAAAGTTCCTGGAACTCACTTCTTTGGGATTATAGAGCCAGAAATGGTACCAAATCACTACTTTTGTTAAGATGCGTTCATGTACCAGATTAAAATCTTCTTGATTTCTTCTAGGCTTTTATGCACAAAGGATCCTCTCTACTTTCTCCCAGTCCTGGAATTATTCAATGTGATTGTCCTCCTTCATTAAGGGGGTTTTATTCATGCCCATTACCTCTCAGTTAATTGCAGTTAAAATTGGGATAGTTCTAGGGATATCAGGTCACAATCTGAATGGGATAGCTGGGCATGAGGCTTAACTTATTTCACTTTATTTAACAAATCATCAGACTAAAAATACCCTCTAACCAAGTGCATAAAGAATAAAACCTTGTTTGAGTCCTCTCCATGAAAAGAATTATTCTTTGTCAGCAAAATGAATTGGCAGAGGCTGAATGCGATATTACAGTAAATGCAGAGCTTTCCCATGCAACGCTGGAGTGAACTGCTTGAAGCAAAGAAATCCTATTCAGTGTATTCAGAGCACATCACAATAATGTGGAGCTGCAAACCATCAAATATCTCAACTCACTCCTTGCCATGAATATGGTATCCATCTTCCCTTGTTTTCCATTGTCCAGATCTCACAGCCAAGATTTATTTTCAGTTATGTTTTTTTTCTTCAGCATCCGGGCATGAATAAGATGCAAAAAGTCACCCAACCATATGTGTACTCTTCCTCTGAATGGTGTTCACGAGTCTTAAAAGTTCTCCCAGGCTTTCTTTCAGGTGCCAACTGAGACTTTTTGCCTTGGGCACATCACTTTAAAATGTGAGGAAACAAGATTTGTGAAGTGCCCTCAATGTGCACCTAATAAAAGCAGGGATGCAATGAAACTCCAGCTACTGATTCCAGTCGGTGTGAATTAGACACTGAAGTTCTAATACATCAACAGAAATAAAGGAAAGAAATTCAGGAAGGAAAAAGCCTGTCTTGCATCTCCTTTGTACACCTAATGACAAGTGTAATCTGAGGTGATTCAAAGATAAAAGTTTGTTATACTTCACCTTACATTTACTTACCAGGTCAGCACTGCTGTCTCCATTTTCCAATCTCGTAAATTGTGAGTCCTTTTCTTCCTTCTTTTTTAACTTCACTCTACCTTGATCTTTTAAAACCCTGTTTTCATCCAAAAGGTCTTCCACTTGTTTCCGTAGTTTGATTTCAGATAATTTCAGATTATAAACATAATTGCAAGATTCTTCCAATTTTCTCCTGAGAAAGTCTTCAGTGTCCTGGTAGCACTGGAGTTCAGTCAGCAGGTCTGCCTGTTCTCTTCTGTTGTCCTCCCCTTTTTCCCTTAAGAACCTCAGATTTTGCTGAAATGACTCAACATGGCTTTTCATGTCATGCTCCATGTTTCCAATGCAAGTTTTCAATTCCGTTACTTCCATTTCAGAAAGTTTATAGCCCTGAGTATCAGTGGATGCTGATTCCAGCTTCTGTTGGAGACACTGTGCCATCCCCTCTTCTAACTCAGATGTCAAACGAGCAATATGGGCATTGAGATCTAACACTTGCTTTTCCAGCCTGGACACCTCTCCCCGCAGGTAACATTCCCTTTCTCTCTGCACTGTTGTTTGTCGCTTCTGCTTTTGCTTGTAGTGCTCAAAATATCCTGACTGGCTTTTTACTTCATCTTCTTTTGTCTTCAGCTGCTCCTGAAGCCAATGTAATTTTTCCTTTTGCTTCTTCTCTGACTTTTCTTGGTTTTCAACCTACAATTTCAGTGATTTGCATGGTTAACATCTCAATACCAAATCTCTTCTTCTCTTACCGTTTTTCTTATTTTTTTCTTAATTTTAATTCTGCCTTTTTTTTCTGAGAACTCAGAAAAGTAGCAATATTCAAAAGCCAGTAAAATCCTACATTCAGAGCAAAACTGACCTGTTGTTTTATCATTTCACAGAAATATCTCAGAAGGAAAAACAAAGCAAAAAATACAGGAAGTTTTTAAACACATTCTTTTGCATGTTATACAATACATATTAAATAAAAAGAAACCTTGGACTGAAATTCATACAACCAGCTCTGAACTATACAATAATATATCCTTGACACTGACACTCACACAGCACTGAGATGTTACAGACAGAGAAGCCATGGTTCTTTTAAAGAAAACAGAAGATGCACTTGTAAGAGACCAAGTTTTTTTTTTTGCCCTTTGCCCTTCCCCATACCTGTCATCTGCCAGCTCCTTTTATGAGCTCACGGTAAAAGGAGAAAAGAACAGATGACTGCTGAATCTTTTTGAGAAAGACTTTAGTATTTTTGTTTGCTCCAAAGTGTGCTTGAACGTATAGAGGTGAAAGAGGTCAACGAAAGGCAGAGGCAGAAAAGGCTTTCATGATTCACTCGCTGCCCTTGTTTTGAGCAGAGAAACAGCCACCAGTATCATAGTGCCATTGTGGCAACTTTTAAGCAAGACTGAAGGACAGAGACATTGCTGTATTTCTTCGAGCACTTCTTTGGTCAGTCTTCTTGATCTCTGGTATGTTCCCATCAGAAGTGTTCACGAGCAAGGACAAGACAGGAGGAACACCAGGCTGAAATGCTATACAAAGTCAAGTAGGTGTGGCTGTTATTTAGGTTTATTTAACTGTTGATGGGAACATATAATGAATCTTGAAAAGTACATTTCACTTTTAATCAAAAAAGCAAAGACTACTGCTCATATTCATGAGTTGTACCACATAGTGCTAGTGTCCTGTCAGATTATTCAACCTTGACTTAAAATACTGATAAAATGGAAGTGTATATTATGATAAACTGAATTAAAAGAGATTGTTTCACTGTAGACTGTCCCAGAAGAACATTGATTCCTTCTCCATTTTAATGGATCCATCCAATGAGCTGTGCGAACTAGGGGAAAAAAGTCTGTTGTATGTGTTATCAGACAACAGCCAAGCCTCCTGACACATAAATATTTATTCCTATGTATTTATGAATGCTCAAGAGAACTGAGGGTTTTCCACTGAAGAGCTGATAATTTCAAAATGTGGGGGAGAGGCAGCTGCAAGGGAAGGAAATCAGCAGTAGGAGGTGCCTTGCAATGAGCTTGCTCCATGCACCCTGAAGAGAAAGGCTCACGTAGGACGGGATCTGCAGAGCTGTGACCCACATGACTGCACATCACAGGGAAAAAGGCAAGACACAGATCAGCCTGGGAAGGCTGGAATGGGCTACATGGACCCAAAGCCTAGCAGGAAGATGGAAGTGGTTGCAACAGCAGACGGGGCCCAGCTTGAAAATATGTGAGCAATTCAAGAATCAGATGACAGGCTGAGCAGCTGTGTTTTGTACAGGAACCAGGTTGTGATGGTTGTGTTGTGCTGTTGAGTCACATGGAGGGGGGAGATGGGTGTGTGAAAAAAATTGGTTACTATGATGCCAGAAAGATAAGTCTGACTTTTGGAGAAGGAACAGGTTGACTGGGGAGAAAGAAGGAAGTGAGAGCATATATCCCAAAGATCAAGGGCTCAAATGAAAACAACGTCAGTGCTGTCATAAGCATTAGAGAAACACAAAGTGAGGCACAAACAAAAAATTTTCTTCTGATTGCTCAGGTTATATAAAAAGAGCAAGGCTGAGATGATATATTGCCTAAAAAAAGACAGGTCACTGGAGATGAGATTGACTTATAAATTATTACCATAAAGAGGAGCTAAACTAGGTCATTTGAAACAATATCCTCCTTACCAAGTTCATCAGCTCCTCCCAAATGACTCGCAGTTTCTCTTTAACACGCACATTTGCATTTTCAACCTTGTGCACCTTCACATTTAGCTGATCAATCATCACAAGAAGGGTTTTGTGTGACAGCTCCAGCTCTTTCATCCTGTGATATTGAGAATGAAGATCTTTGCTGAGTAAATACTGAACAGTATAGTTCCAGATGGATAAGCTGTCATCATCAATGCATCTATTTATCCTTATTTTTTCATTTCTTCTCCCAACAATAAAAATAGTAACACATTTGATTGCTACTAATAAACACTTCATTATGAGCAAGAGTCTCGGGGTTTGCACATTTCACTGGAGACTCTCAAAGCTGTTAAAGACAGTGTCTATGTTCATTCTCTCTCTGCTTGTTTAATATGAAAACCATAAGCAAACACATTTACAAGATCAAAGTTCACTGAAGCTTGGCATGTTTTACGAAGTAACAATGGTAAGTTGTTAAGGATAACCACAACTCTGGTCTCTACATGTATCCAATCACAGGATTTTGCCAGGCTCGTGTTTAGCAAACTCAAATTTTATGACAACAGAGAATGCTTTCCATCATATTAACATAACAGGATAAAGATAGAAAACACATCATTAAATAAGTACCTACTCATTTATCAAAGTGAACCTGATGAGGTTCTCCCCATCACTGGCACTAACACAGCCTAATCCAACACAGGTACCGTAGAAAACTTGGCCACATCAGCCCCAAACTCTGCCCTGACTAGAGAGAGTTACTGACTCTGCTTCTGTGTATTTTCCAACAGTTCTGCCTTCCACATCATTCCTTGCCTTGTCTATTTGTGCTACAAACCACAAGAACTTGTGGCACAGAATTGCTTTTCTTTCTACTGGATACCCAAGATACATGAAAACAGGCTTCCTATAACCCAGGCAGGTTTCTCCTGGTCATCTACTCTCCTTGAACTGTTTTCTCGTACTTTCTCTGTTTTGGTTTTAAATAAAGTTCTTCCCATCTCTCTTCTTCCCAAAAATCTTTGTTAAAATAGGCCTATTCCCATGAAAGCTTCTATTCAAAATAAATGAGTAAATAAATAGTTATTTTTATTTTGACAAAAAGCACATTATTAAAACATTTCTGGCCAAATTTCTTGATGAAACAAAGCAATTCAGAAATTATACAAGTAGTCATTTTAAATGCCATTTAAATTTTCTATCCTTTAAAGTCTCTAGCTTTGTTTAGAATAGTGCAATTGCCAGGCATCAAAAACTTGATTTTATTATTCCAGTCAACTACATAATTAATGCTTAATGACATCTTTAGCTACACTAATGATTAGCATTAACATACATGTCTCCATGCTTCTTTTTGAAACAAGGAATTTCTTCTATGCAGCACAAAACTTCAAATTTAAACATAATTACATTTTCCTATTCCAAAATTAACTCTTAAAAGAAAAGTGATATATTCTGCAAGGAGAATTTACACCTTATGAACATTTAAGGATGAAATATCCTGAGGAAGCTCTCTGGTTATGTGCTCGTAGATTCTAGATTGTACTAGAAATCTGATGTAAAAAATTTGAATATTGAATTTCTATTCTGACAGCTACACAAAACATTTATAAATTCATTTTATTAGACACCCTTAAAATGGATAGTCTTTCTTTTTGCTAGTTTTGCACGAATCATTTGACATCCACTAAATTGAGCAAAATAAAGGGTCTGTTTGTCATATAACATTAATTTCAAATGTAAAGAAAGAAATTTATTTACCTATTTCTTAGCATGGAATCTGAATCCATGTAGTCTTCTAAAACACCTTTCAGTTCTTGCTCCGATTTCTCCAGCTCTTTTATTCTGAGGTTCAAATTCTCTTGTTCAGCACTGTTTGCTTGTTTATCAGGTTTGCTTGCATCTTCTAATTGCTGGAAAATCCAGGAAGTATCAATTTTAACATTAAAATTCAGAGTATCATAACCTTCATCACTAAGCATTTTAATACAGTAACAGAATTCTTGTTCTCTCCCAGATGAAGGATCCATGATGAAAAAAATTAAATTCTCAATGTATTACAGTCTAAGCATGCAACGAGTCTAAGCCTCTCTGATGGTCAGATGAACAGTCCTCAGTTCTGAAAACATTTATTATTTATGAGAGAGTCTTATTTCATTAGCCTCAAAGTAATGCAGCATGTGAAACTCAAAGGAGTTTCAGTTTACAATATGAGATCATTATAAAAGATACAATTAGACTAATTCATGAAGGAATTAGGTATCAAACTTTTTAAAAGGGAATAATTTTCTACTAAATAGAAAAGTTGATAAAACTGAGTACTTTTATCATAAAAGATCTTATTTTGGATAAATATATGATATTTTTATTATTTTAAGACAATAGAGGAACTTTCAAACTTGGGGTTTCAAAGTCAAGATGTTTCTTTCTTTTCCTTTACCTATTTCAGCAATAGTTCCTCAGCCCATAGTTCACCTTCATTTATATACACTGCCTTCATTAAAAAATAGGCCAATAATTGACACCAGAAATGCCTTTGCTTTCTCTAAATTTGTATAGGTTTGGAATTGGACCTATAACTGGAGTTTAGCCACCAAGACTGGACCTCTTTGTCACAAAATAATGCAATTATGTTTTCGTGCTTTTGCTTGTTTGTTTGTTTTGTATTTTGTTTTGTTGTCTAAACAAATGCTGGATCTGCAGCACCAAGAAGGAAAAAAAAAAAGTAACATTATTTTGCCACTGAAGAGAAAAAAATAACATCAAATCAGTGCAAAAAGAATAAAAACAGTTCGCTTAGTGCTCCACATTTTGATGGGTGCTATTCCCACCCATGGTGAATTACATAAAATGGTATTATTTTGGCCTATTGTATCACTCTTTGGCTTTATATCAGCTATGCAAGGTCTACTATCTAGACCTGAAAAGATTCAGCCACTCCTCAATCCCTTGAGAAGCCATGATACTTAAAACCTAGTGTGGAAAAAAAAAAGTGTGGAAAGGCAAGCAGAGTACAAATCCATGTACATGGAGAACAAAACCAAAACACTTATGAAGAGCTTCTCTAGACTTACCAGCCCAAGTCCCTCCTTGGTTTCCCGAGACCTGTAAGCATATTCTTTTTTTTTTTTTTCCCTGGCCGGTATAATTTGCCAAAGGGAACAGAATCTTTGATTTTGAGCTCCTTGAGACACTAACATTTTCTCTGTATGTATTATTTGTAAAGTGAATTTGAATAGGCAGCATGCTCCCAGACAATAAGCACCCCTGTGTACTACCACAAAATAAATATATGTAGTAATAGCGGACATTATTACTCTACACATTAACAATTTACAGTGCAAGCTAAATTAATGTGATTTTCAACCATGCCCCAGCCTAGTATATGACTCATAAGCTGAAAAAGGAAAAACTCTTAGTGGTACATTTTGCAGAAAGTAGCCACCACATAAAAAAAGAGAGGAAAGACCAGGCAGGAAATAATCTAGCACTTAAAATCATTACACTGATTTCCACTCACATATTTCTACTGTATGTTCTTGCTTATAAGTGGACTTTTAGTCACTGATATAAATATCATGAAAGTTAATAGAACAGTTTCTAAAATCTTTTCATTTCCCATGATTCAGGAGGTTTCTATGCTGCTCATGCTTCATCCTGAAAAGTACTGAGTACTTCAACATAAGACCAGCAAAACTGTTACAACTGATCTCAGAAATCAGAAACTATCATTCCCTTCTTTGCTTATACAGCTGGGAGAGATTATTTAAAATCTGTGTCACAAAAAGTAATAATCTGGCACAGCATCTTCCATAGACTGAATACAATCAGTTAGTACATTATACCTTAGACTGAATATAACCAGTTATAACATAATACCTGTTCTCAGTTTTATAGTAGATAGCAACATGCAATGGATAGCAAGACTGGAATGCTGCATTCAGTTTTTCAAAACTACAATCCTGCTAGCTGAGGACAGAATAAAAACATCATGAATGTCATGGAAAATTTCACCCAAATCAGCCAGTTTCTTTGAGAAAATTGTCACGTCTGAATTACAATATAATGAAATGCATAGAAGATAATAAAAACTGCTCATACCGCTTCTGCTTTGTAACAAGACCATCTCCTGTCTTTGCTGAGCGCTTACCATTGCAGCCACATGTTGAATGACCATCCCGCGTTTATGCTTCTGGTTCAATTTCCAAAGCAGTGATGAGCAAACATATTTAGTAGAAGAAAGTGTTTCTTCACCAAGTAAATCTAATCTCACTTTCCAATTTCTGTTCCATCACCGGTACCTGGTTCCATTATCCAAAGCTCTGACTATCTCTGGTTATGGTCCTTCTCTTCAGAGTTATGACAAAACTTTTCCATTTGCAGTGAAGACCTCATTTTTCCACATTCTGTCATCACACTGCTAAAAGCTTTAACACATTCTTTAAATGCTTATTTATTTTTGAACAAAACATTGCGAGCAACACATTCTTCTGGGCATAGAGTTTCCAAACTTTTGCATGATCCTTGTGACCGGCTTGATCATTTCTAACTTAAATTGTGCTTTGTGTCAGGAAACAGGATTATTCAGATCCTCACATGAACCGCAATTTGCTGCATCTGACTGAATTAATCTTGTTGAGTGCCTCAGCTCCTTCAGCAGATGAATGACCTTGTCTGGTGATTCTTCATGAAGGCTACATCTCTGATCTTACTTCAGAGTCTAAAATATTATCTGAGACAACTGGCTTCTTTTGAGGCTGCTTCCTGCACCTCCAACAGTGAGATATGCAGTTGCTATGATATATCTGTTCCCTACCTTTCTTTGTGCTGCCTTGATTGTTCTTTGCCTCGTATTATTTTTTTTCAATCATAATTTCCACTTTATCTGATATATTATCATAACCATCATTCCACTCTACATTTGTGTTGGAGTTCAGTGCATCCATGGGAGCAGACTTGTCTATCTGTAGTTTTGCACATAGCCCTTTTAACACAGAGATGATTTTCAAGAAAATGCTTAGGAGGAGAAACTTTAAATATTGTGCTTTTAATATTGTCAGCTTGCCTCTACATTCCAGAAATAATTAAAATTACCTCTTTCTCCATATTGTCTTTCCAGCTCTGAAAAAGCTATTTGCTTTTCTCTTTTTGAAAGAAAAGGCTAACCTTTTTGAATTTTCTAAACATTCTCCACCTTATATAACTCTTTTCAACTTCCATTTTTTTCAGTCTGTACTTCACCCAAAAATTTTCTTGCAGTTCACGTAGTCAATGTCCTTGACTGTGTAAATTCAACTTCGCTGGTTGAGGTTGTGCTATTTTTGCTTCCTGATGGCAAATATCAACCTTCTTTCATGAGGATACCATCTTTTCAAAATATTTCTTTCCAAATACTTCTGTGCTTATCATATTCATTTACACATCAATTTCTTCAAGCCCGTTTTTCTTCTTGACAAGGTAACTGAGCACAGAGTATTATTCATTCTGTTTTCCTGACTTTGCAGTCCATCTCAGAATCTTCTATTCTCCCAGGGCTATTTTTACAAGTTATTGCCTTAATTTTCAAGAAATATTCAAAAAATTCACTTCTCCCATGCAGCTGTTAGCCACTTCAAAGATCTCTCTTAGTTCAATCTTCTATTTTGCCTTTTCTTTAAAACCCATCTCTTCTCCATCTGTGGATTTCCAACTTTTGAAATTAATATCAATTTTGTCACTGTGGGGCTCTAAATCTCTATTTGTTTCCAACTTACGATAGTTTTGTTTTTGTTTTTTGTCTTTTGTTTTTTATTCTGTCAGCTATTTACTATAGAGAACTCATTGTCAAACACTTAGGTTTTTATATAGATATTAAA
This sequence comes from Anser anser, assembly GCF_964211835.1. Taxonomy (NCBI): domain Eukaryota; kingdom Metazoa; phylum Chordata; class Aves; order Anseriformes; family Anatidae; genus Anser; species Anser anser. The sequence goes on from NC_139724.1 coordinate 66,055,296, forward strand.
AAGGAGATTTTGTGTTTGCTGGGTGAAAAGAAAACAACATTTGCTGAAAGCATGCAGAATGGAGACAACGATCTCAGTACTGTAAGAAAACCATTTGGTAGATAACAGTTCACATAGCAGCCAGTAATTGCACTTGTATTTTTTTCCAGTGTTTGATTGGTGCATGAGTGTAAATTCTGTTTAGACTTTTTTTCAGTGTTTATGATGTGCTGGTCCCTATTTGATTATTAAATCATTCCAGCTTGAAGCTATATGTTTAAAAAATCTCTAATTTTAAATTCAAATATTTAGCAGCTTCAAGTATTATGCAAACAGTTTTATGAAAAAAATGCACCAATTTAAAGCTGCTCAATAAATATTTTCTATATTTTTGCACGTGGACTCAGCTGTTCACTCCATAGGTTCTTTTAATAGCCTGTATAACAAAACAAAACAAAAAGAAAAAAAAAATATTCTTCTCAGCTTTAGATAGGCAAAATTAATTTAGGAATAAGTGTTGGCATTCATCCCATCACAATCTCTTCCTAAAAGTTTGATGTTAGCTTCAAAACAACAAGAACCAAAACTATCATCAGTAGAACCAAAACTACCATCCCATTTCTTCAAACACATCTTTATAATCATATGCTCTTTTTAAAATTTTTATGTTGTTTATTTTTATTTTTATATTTTTACAAAAGTAAGGCAAAATCAAAATGAAGGGTTAAAAAACTGTAAAAAATATAGCTGAATTTCACCTAATTTTCAATACCCATCTAATAATCAAAAGAAAGCTACTGCACTTGTAGCAAGTCAGTAATACTTGCATTATATTATACCCACCAGCATCTACCATTGTTTCATTTCAAAACATAAAACCTATGCAGAAAATCTAGTAATGGAAGACCTGAGCCAGTTCCCAAGAGGAACTGAATAGCAGGGCTTACCAGGAGCTGAATAAACTTGTAAAAGAGGCCATAATACAGGACTGACTTTTCAGAAGTACTTGCAGTCTGGGCAGAAGATAATACAGTTTCAGGCTTAATATAAGGTAAATATAATAGCTTTTTTTGGATTGACTGTTGTCATCATGCTTCATCATATAGTATTTGACAGCAGCTTATAAATGTGTTGATTGAATTGATCACAATCTCTTACCATAAGCAGTTTCCATGAATGTAATTCAAAACAGATTTCAATGAAGAAAAAGTATTGAAAACATTCAAAAGTAAAAATATTGCATATTTTCAGGTTTTTTTTTTTTTTATAAAAAGACTACATAAATCTTCTATAGTTTTAAATCATATCTTAATCTTCTGTCAGTTAGGTTGTGGAGCTATCATCCTCACTGAAAGGCAGCATGCCACTTACATTGCTCCAGGGAAGAGGGCTTGGACTGATTTTGTCTCTAACCTGTAGTTCCTTCCTGTTCTGTGTGAAAGGTAAGCCTTTCTAAGTCTTTAGCTATAGCTATTGCTACAGCTAAAGAAATTCACTGTCTTTTGCATTGAGCTGAAAGAGTCAGCACGCTGTGGAAGGGGTAGTGGGAATGATGGTTGTGTTTGAAGGGAGACACATGCAGATTTCTTAGTCTCATCCTTGCTATATTGCATGGGCACAAAGAAGGTCAGTCATATTCCAATTTTCTTGCATGACAGAAGGTACGATCCTATAGTAATAGCTGAACTTTTAGGTTAAAATGTACCCACTCTACAGAACTGAGAAGAACCCATTGTAGTTCCAGCAGTCAATATCTTAGAATGCAAAATCATATCTTGTTGAAAACTGAATGACCTTCTGCAGAAGCCTAGGAAGCTAACTGAAGGCATCCAATTTGGATCTTAAAGGTGACTCTTCCTCTATGTGCAAGGAAAATCAGTAAAGCCTTCCCAGAGTATCAGGGTCTTACATAGATGATTCTTAAAACATGGCAAAATCTAGGAGTTAAAAATTGAGTACAAAACAATATAAAGAATACCAACCACACGTCTTGGCTCAGTTGTGTCATCAAGGCCACAGAATGAATGCTAGTGAAAAAAACAAAAAAAGGAACAAAAACTATAAAATAAGATCAAAAGAAAATGAGGAAAAAAAGAAAAGAAAAAAGATGTAAGATATGTAATATGAAATCCGATGACATAATTTTACAGCAGTTAGTCTTACAGCAATATTAATTGAGTTGATTTGAAAGAGAGACACAGTATACCAATCTTACTCTGAAAAGAGGGTACAAAAAGAGGGTACAGGGTACAAAATTCAGTATTTGAGGGCAACATTTGTGGATTATGTAAACTTCATAAACATCAGGCTTGGCTCTGTAACTTAGTCAAGCATGTACTTATAATTACATTTGTGAAAGCTTGCCTGAATCAAGACTTACCCAGCCGAGGGCACAAGCTAAATGTAACTAAAAGGGCAGAGAATCAGTTATGAGAAAATCATGAAGTGTTTAAATGGCACTTTTTCCTCATATATTGGCCGGAAGAACAAAACTGAGATTTTACATTATTGTTATGTATAGCGTTCGGAAGCAGGACAGTTTGTTGAAGAATACATAGGGCAAAAATACTGCCACCCTTATTTTCTGATTTGACAGAATTTTACATAAAACTTAAAAATTGAATACATTCCTAGGGGCGAATAAGAAGCCATACTCATGACAAAGTAAGTATAAGTGACCCGCTGCCCGTAGCTACAACCAGCAACAGGCATTGGATATACAAACTGCTGCTCCTTCAAAAGAAAGGATTTCCCTCCACAAGCAATCATTGTGTTCAGTGTCAGCGGCAAGTAGATGCCAGTCTCTATCCACTGACATATTAAACCTTCAAAAGACCAATGAAGTAGAAGTGTATCACTCATTGATTCTCTGACAACAAAAATTTCCTTCAGGCAGTCAAATTCAGAAAGAGATTTAATCTCAAGGAAAACAGTTAAATATGATACAGATAGAAGGAAGTCCTCCACCCAACCAGGAGTAGAAGGATATCAGAAAATGATGAAGCCTTGAGAGGTCTCCTGCTAATGCAACATTAAGGTAAAGAAAACATTATTCATTTTAACTGATTACCAGTTTTCAGTTCAGTTTGTGGTTACCTCATTTAATACAGTACTGAACTTCAGATTTGATGTTTCTTGTATTAAAATAGATCTCCCGATATTAGGTTAAATACTACTAACATCAAAATAACTGGGAAAAATAAATTGCTGAGGGGAAGGAGGAGGGAACATTGGCATTGCCCAGGCATTTATTTACCTTTTCCTCAATTTCTTTGAGTTGCCTCTTTTGAAGTTCTATTTTATCTTCTAGTTCTCGAATCCGCTGAAACAAAAAAGTGAAATAGAACTTATAATATCTACTTTAAAAAAAACATATGAATCAAAATTATATGAAATAAATTAAAAATGAAGAGAACAAATGCCCATTATTAATGTAACACTTCCTGTTCAGTTATATTGGACATGCTGATGGCAGGATTGCTCCATGTTTCAACAAAACCATAGCATTTTAAACAAGATGCACCTTCAGGCCATCATGTTTACTATCAGGAATTCTAATCTCACCACTTGTAAATTGTAAATTTAACATATATAAATAGATAGCACCACAGTTCCAAGTACAACACAACTACATGCTCTGCAACTCCCAGAAGTTTTTCTACTACCTATACAGTCAGCAGATGATACTATTACATTTCATTGTAACTCTCTCTTTTCCTATAAAACATGATTATGCTTCTGGCATGTTTATGCTATACCAGAAAAACAGATATACCAGCACACTTAGATTTTCAGGTCACCACCAAGATGCCACTCAGACGTTTAAACCCACAGATTCACAGATTTCTCTAGGTTGGAAGAGACCTCAAGATCATCGAGTCCAACCTCCGACCTAACACTAAGTACTCCACTAAACCATATCCCTAAGCTCTACATCTAAACGTCTTTTAAAGACCTCCAGGGATGGTGACTCCACCACCTCCCTGGGCAGCCCGTTCCAATGCTTAATAACCCTTTCGGTAAAGAAGTACTTCCTAACATCCAACCTAAAACTCCCCTGTCGCAACTTTAGCCCATTCCCCCTCGTCCTGTCACTAGGCACGTGGGAGAATAGACCAACCCCCACCTCTCTACAGCCTCCTTTCAGGTAACTGTAGAGAGCGATGAGGTCGCCCCTGAGCCTCCTCTTCTCCAGGCTGAACAAGCCCAGCTCCCTTAGCCGCTCCTCGTAAGACTTGTTCTCCAGACCCCTCACCAGCTTGGTCGCCCTTCTCTGGACTCGCTCGAGCACGTCCATGTCCTTCCTGTAGCGAGGGGCCCAAAACTGAACACAGTACTCGAGGTGCGGCCTCACCAGAGCCGAGTACAGGGGCACAATCACTTCCCTCGACCTGCTGGCCACACTGCTTCTTATACAGGCCAGGATGCCGTTGGCCTTCTTGGCCACCTGAGCACACTGCTGGCTCATATTCAGCCGACTATCCACCAATACTCCCAGGTCCTTCTCGGCCAGGCAGCTTTCCAGCCACTCATCTCCCAGCCTGTAGCTCTGCTTGGGGTTGTTGCAGCCCAGGTGCAGGACCCGGCACTTGGCCTTGTTGAACTTCATACAGTTGACCTCAGCCCATCGCTCCAGCCTATCCAGATCCTCCTGCAGAGCCTTCCTGCCCTCGAGCAGATCGACACACGCACTTAGCTTGGTGTCATCTGCAAACTTACTGAGGGTGCACTGGACGCCCTCATCCAGATCATCGATAAAGATATTAAAGAGGACCGGCCCCAGTACCGAGCCCTGGGGGACTCCACTAGTGACCGGCCTCCAACCAGATTTGACTCCATTCACCACAACTCTCTGGGCCCGGCCATCCAGCCAGTTTCTAACCCAGCGAAGCGTACGCCAGTCCAAGCCCCGAGCAGCCAGTTTCTTGAGGAGAATGTTGTGGGGAACGGTGTCAAAAGCCTTACTGAGGTCAAGGTAGACCACGTCCACAGCCTTTCCCTCATCCACCAAGCGCGTCACTTGGTCATAGAAGGAGATCAGGTTCGTCAAGCAGGACCTGCCTTTCACAAACCCATGCTGACTGGGCCTGATCGCCTGCTTGCCCTGCAAGTGCCGCGTGATGACCCTCAAGATAATCTGCTCCATGAGCTTCCCCGGCACTGAGGTCAAACTGACAGGCCTATAGTTCCCCGGGTCTGCCCTCCGGCCCTTCTTATAGATGGGCGTCACATTGGCTAGCCGCCAGTCAACCGGGACCTCCCCCGATAGCCAGGACTGCCGATAAATGATGGAAAGCGGCTCGGCCAGCTCCTCCGCCAGTTCTCTCAGTACCCTTGGGTGGATCCCATCCGGCCCCATCAACTTGCGCACATCCAAGCTCCGTAGTAGGTCGCCAACCATTTCCTCATGGATAGCGAAGGCCACATCCTGCTCCCCATCCCCTTCCACCAGCTCAGGGCACTGGGTGTCCGGAGAACAATCGGTATTGCCGCTAAAGACTGAGGCAAAGGCGGCATTAAGCACCTCAGCCTTTTCCTCATCCTTAGTAACTAGGTTTCCCCTCGCATCCAGTAAAGGATGGAGATTCTCCCTAGTCCTCTGTTTCGCGTTGATGTATTTGTAAAAGGATTTTTTGTTGTCTTTAACGGCAGTAGCCAGATTGAGCTCCAGATGAGCTTTGGCCTTTCTAATTTTCTCCCTGCACAGCCTCGCTACATCCTTGTAGTCCTCCTCAGTGGCCCGCCCTTTTTTCCAAAGATTATAAACCCTCTTTTTTCTGCTAAGCTCCAGCCGCAACTCTCTGTTGAGCCAGGCCGGTCTTCTTCCACGCCGGCTCATCTTTGGGCACGTGGGGACGGACCGCTCCTGTGCCATCACGATTTCCTTCTTGAGGAGCGCCCAGCCTTCCTGGACTCCTCTGCCCTTCAGAACCGCCTCCCAAGGGACTCGGCCAACCAGCGTCCTGAGCAGCTCAAAGTCAGCCCTCCGGAAGTCCAAGACAGCAGTTTTACTGGTCCCCTTCCTGGCCTCGCCAAGAATAGAGAACTCTACCATTTCGTGGTCACTCTGCCCCAGACAGCTTCCGACCACCACATCTCCCACCAGTCCTTCTCTGTTTGTGAAGAGAAGGTCTAGCGGGGCACCACCCCTGGTAGGTTCACTGACCAGCTGCGTCAGGAAGCTATCTCCCACGCTCTCCAGAAACCTCCTAGACTGCTTTCTCTGTGCCGTGTTGTGTTTCCAGGATATGTCCGGGAAGTTGAAGTCCCCCACGAGGACAAGCGCCGACGATTTTGCAACTTCTGTCAGTTGCCTATAAAACTCCTCATCCGTCTCCTCATCCTGGTTCGGCGGTCTATAGCAGACCCCCACCAGGATGCTAGCCTTGCCGGCCTTCCCACGGATCCTAACCCACAGGGATTCAACCTTATCATTCCCAGCCTGGAGTTCCACAACATCAAAAGATTCTCTAATGTAGAGAGCCACGCCACCACCCCTTCTGTGCTGCCTGTCCCTCCTGAAGAGCCGATAGCCAGGCATTGCAGCACTCCAGTCGTGGGAGCGGTCCCACCACGTCTCTGTGATGGCAACCAAGTCGTAGCCTGCCTGCTGCACAATGGCTTCCAGCTCCTCCTGTTTGTTACCCATGCTGCGTGCATTAGTGTAGATGCACTTCAGCTGGGCCATCGCCTTCTTCCCCGGCCTAACCATTGTTTCCCCCGGCACAGCTCCAACAAGCCTTGTTTGAGCCCCCTCCCCCTTCTTACCTAGTTTAAAGCTCTCTTTAAAACCCATTCCATTACCATGACCATCTCCCACCAGAGTTAGAGGGAATGTCTCCAATGTATCTTTCCCTATTTGAACATCCTACTTATTTCCACCCACTTCTTTCCTTTTTATAAATTCCTTTAAAATATCTATATATTCTTCTTATTATTATATTTTGGGCTTCTAGACTAAGAGGATGTATTTTATTACACTATTAGCATATTGAACTTCTTACAGATTTTATGAACTAACTTCATAGTTTTTTTTTATAGGCAGAAACCTGGGTCCTCCCCTGGGAATCAAGGAGAGACTTTATAATCTATCAGCTTTTTTTCAGGATTAACTACCTGATGTTTGCCTGGCCTACAAAATTAAGGTTATTAGCAGTTCATGAACTTTGAAAGGGAAATTATCATCTAGTCTAACTTCTATGCACAGGCCAATAAGTTTAATGTAGGAGCTGTGCACCACTCCCAAATTATTTTATTACTCCCAAATTCTTTTGAACAACATCTCTTTCAGAAGAGCACCCAGGCACTACTTATAAATCGGTGTGATTAACTGACAACTTAATAGTCAATCATCTGCATTCAAGTCAAAAACCTCTGATGGTGGGAAATGCCCCACACCCATGGCAACCCACAACAGTCCCAACAGCAGCAGTGGATCCACTGACGGCTCAGTACTGCATTGGGAACCACAGCGCATTGGGAATCGAATCTGGAATTACCCCAAAGACGAGGTACATCCACCCCACAAGGTCACCTTGCCCAGGGCATGCTACTCTCCACCCAAATATTGCAGGCAGGTCACAAGCAACAGCTTTGATATTGTTGCTGCCGTTTTTTGAAGAAAAGACTTTGCTTCAAGGATTGTTTTGCACATCGTGCAGTTGGAAGAAGTTAATCAGCCCCTCCCCTGTATCATGCTGCATTGCTCAGAGATTTCCCCAGATAATACAAACGCACAAAGCAGATTACCCTCATGTGACACAAGTGCATGCAGCCTTGCTGACAAATGCCTGGAGCACAGCTGTATTAATTTCACATTCCCTCTATTACATCTGAACTGATTTATATTTCTTTTACTCCCTGCTTGAGGTATGTCTATCTCTCAAGCACTTATTTTCATATGCTGTATGTACCAGAAATATTACAAGAACTGTAAGAAACCACGGGATGAGAAATAGGCAGGTGTCTCTGAGAAGTCTGGTCCATCAGGTTACACTCCTATTTCCCTCCCACTAATTTACGTTCTGCTGATTCCTGCTTACAACCACATCCCACATGCAAGTGACAGACTTCTATATTCTGGGGGTCCCGCCATGCTCTGTGACAAAATCTGACCATAGTGAGGTAAGTGGAGAGAAATAATAATTTTAAACACCATTTTCACCTTCAAGATTTATTGTGTGAGCTATTGCTTCAATATGTGCTGAGAAAAATGCCTGCAGAAAAAAAAAAGAAAAAAGTCCCCAAATATCTGGTGGCTTCCTCACCTCAGGGTTTTGAGTAAGTGTTCTTTTATAAAAGAATATTTTAATTAGGATTAGATAGCTTTTTTCAGATTAGGGAATTCTGTTAATTAAGTAAAAATTGAGATGTTATTACTCCCTTATGAATTTTTAATCCTTTCAAAAGATACCAGCTACTCAGTTATTCTCTTCAGCTATTAAGAAAAGTTCTAAAAATAAGGGCTGAGATTTCTGTTTTGCAGTTCTCACCTATAACCTGTCATAACTGTTAAACTTGGTGAGACTAAAGCAGAGAGCAGTTTTATGGTGAAAAAAAAATTACACTTTGCTAAGAATCAGTTTAAATACAAAGATAACTTAGGAATCTAAAGGGAATACACATAGGCTTGCATTTCTTAGCAGTGAAAATCCATCTACATAAAATCCTCAAAATGACTAGGTCTATGTCGGTAGGGCAAACATACACAGGGTGGATATATCCCATGGCGCAGAATTTGTTCTAAAATTTAACAGTGGGCTGGAATTTTCCACCAGGTATAAGAGCTTGGGGTTGTTTACTTGCACTTGCTTACTTGTGTTCCCCTGGAGTGTGGTAGGAAGATTATCCAGGGGGATGAAGTAGGCGTAACTATTTCAGTCAATACCCTGTCAGCACTGCCAGATAACCAGCCTAGTTCAGCTATTTATATATCCTGAAAAATCTGACTGTTATCTATTTCCATTTAACTGCAGACATGACTTTAAAAATATAACAATGCAATGTATTAACAGGAAAAACAAAACAGATTTACATCTATGTACAGTAGGTAACATAAAAATCATTATTTTTCCCCTTTGTGCCTCTCTGTACTTATAGCATTATCTTGATCACATAAAGATAATAATTTGCAGAATATGACTTAAAAATATACATAAGCTACATAAAATAAATATAGCTTTAGCAAAGAGTATCTTCTAGAAGCAGCAACAGATGTTCCTTAGTCAAGAGTTATATTAGACCACTGAGAAGGAAATTATACAAAAATTTCACATCCTAATTAAGACTAAAGGCAGGACTGCTTGAGTTTCAATATAAGCACTTACATCTTTATCTTCTCTTCCTTTTATTTGCAAGTACTATTAGCAATCAAGAAGCTGTGGACTCACTCTTAGGTCTTCAGCACCTGATGAGTTGCTTTCAATGAACTCTGATTTGTTTATGTTTGCAAAAGCACAACTGTGACAACAAATCATGCAGAGATATTTTATTGTTATCAAGAAATTCTACCTACTGTCATGCTTCAGGGCACAAATTGACGATCAGTAAGTCAAGCTTTTCCTACTGTGTCATATAGAGGTATAACTATTGCACTCTAAAAGATCCATTCAGCTCTAGCCTTGAAAAAGTTTTTCAGGAACCTCACAGAGTAAATCCAGTGCATTTTCAATAGAACAGACTGCGTGAGGAAGCCACAAAACCTATGGTACCCTCCTGTCAAAACACTGAGAAGTCTTTGCTGAGAATAGACCCAAAGCCCATTGTTTTACTTTATAATTATTATTATTATCAGAAAGGGACAGAAGACATGGGTAGACAGTCCAACAGCATGACAGTGTTTACGTTTCCAGTAACACCCCCAGTATTTGGCCACGATCAGAGGGAGGATCAGGGACAAAGTGCAGCAGTGTTCTGCTGGGTTCCTACGGTTAATAGCTGCCCATTAGTCACATGAGTGCACCTTTTGGGGACTGGCAGGGTTGATGAGACACTGTGCTGTCAAGTCACGAAGCCATACAAAGGAATGACTGTAGGCAAACAAAGAGCCACAGTCAGAAACAGTGTAACGGGAACGTAACCGTGAAAGAGATGCTTGGATTCTTAATGCTGCCCACCTCGCCTGCATTCACATCCAACCTGCCAAAATAATGAATACAAATCTGCCATTCATTATATTGCAATAGCAAATAAAAGCTCACAAAACTTCAGGATGATGGATGGGCAGATCTGTGAATACTCCATGTCACTACTTCCTCCAGACAGAGGTCTCCTGAGGTTTGGAAAGAAGGCTGGCCGAGCATCCATTTTAGTAGGGAAAGCACCTACTTGACAAATCATACTTCCATGAGCAATGAAGTTTGTTGCCACTTCTGGGTAGGTGCTTGCAAGCAGCCAGAAAGCAGTAGGGCCTGCTGCAATGCCGAGCTAACAGCAGATGGCTCTGCCAGCCAGGCTATGCTGGAACAGCAAACGAAGCTCATTTAGCAGTGAGGCTCATCTTTAAAACCATTTGCATTTCCAGACAGCCATAGAAAAAGCAAACTGAAGACGGACAATATGTATGCCTTACTTATCACTTAAGTGCAATTTGAACAGACTTCTAAGATCCATTATAAATTATTTTTAGGAGTAATTATATATACTTTAGCAAAAGCAGATGGCACTCAGCCCCATGGCACTCACCCTAAAGGACAAAAGGCTAACAGTTTGGTAAGAGAGAGAGCGTCCAGAAAGCTGAGGCAGCGAAAGCATACATTTTCTTTGGAACCCTGTAGTTTAGTGATAGGCATACGACTGAAAGGTTGCTAAAGCACCCCAACAAGGCACTATTTATGATATTAATTAACTGAACAGAGCCGTAAAAGGGAACTTTAACATCAGTCAATTCCAAGTGTATGAAGAGAGTTCACTGACTGCCTTGGTCATATACTGCCCTTCCTCTCCAGTTCCATGCTTGGAGAGCTTCCAAACACAAAGGGCTGTCAAATTGCCCCAAAACAGGAAATCAAATTTTTTCTCGGCACAAGCTTCCGAATGCACAGAAGATTCCTCCCAAATCTCATAACTGTCGTTTCCTTTCACCTCATGATGGGAAGTTCATCTTTCTGGGAAACAGGATGTATGTCTTGAAGTGCAATCATTCACTTAGGCAATTATTTCACTTTTGTAAGTTTGGATGGCAAGTGTCGTTGCTGTGCAGCTTCCAGTACTGGTAGGGAATTTTTGGCAGTAAACTCATACTTTCTGAGGTAACAGAGAGATGAGATACCAAGATGGGAGTACGTAACATTACTGTACCTAGCTGGCTGCTGCAAAGCATAGCCAGTTCCATGATGCCTAATTACTTTGGTGACAACACTTCATGAAAATAAGTAGCCAGCACAGATCTGAAAAGGGCATACAAGTGGGTTTATGCAGCATTATGTCAGGGCTAACATGAGGTTCCAGAAGCAGGGTGGCTGGATAGCAACTTCAGAATGCACCAAAGGATGTCCCTGCATTTCCGATCAGTTCAGAGGTCTCTGCACCCACATCTCAGTTTTCCTAAGAGCTGGATATTTTTGCTAGAGATAATGGTTGTTTTCCAAATACACCCGAACTCAGCAAAAGGCTAGATAACACCAGATGCAAGTTCGTTATTGTCAGGAATCCCATAGGTACAAAAATAATAGTTTTAAAAACTGAAAAAAAAAAAAAAAGGCATTGGGTTCCTTGCAGACTGTTCAAATCAGAGACGAGGTCTAATAGAATGATGTTAATGCATTGTTCATGGAGAACCAGCTAGATATGCTATGTACTGACTTCAAAAGGGAATTTACGTACTAATTTCAAAAGGGAATTTTCTTCGGTTTTTAGTATGGTCTAACTCCCATGCCTATACTGCAGCTTCAAGGACATAAACATCTCTGGACCATCTGAGGAATTAAGGTTTACGTGAAATGCAGCAGCAAGATGATGGATACGTGCCTCAGAATATTCCTCTGCTTTCAGTAATAGATAAATTCCAATAGCACTGGCTTCAAAAACTCAGCTTGCATTAAGGATCAAAGAAGTACAAATAATGAAGCTAGTAGTGAAAATGATAACATTGCACTTCGGTTACTTCTTATCATTGAACGCTTTAACAAAAATGAAAAAAAAATGCTCAATTAGAAAAAGCTGATTACATTCCCACACTGTACACATGAAGTATGTATGTGCAATTGGTGTTGCAATAGCAATCCATCTACATTAAGTACCATTTCCATGAATATAGTGCCCATTCGAAAGGAGCACTTAATAAATGCAAATCCTTCCGCTGAGCTCAGTGAGCCCTGGACTGCAGTCACTGAGCCATCATTTTTTTCTTCTGGAGGTAATAAATCAGCCCAGTAATGATTTGTCATCATTTTGAGAGTTTGGCATCACAGGAACTTCAGCTTTACAAAGAAAGATCTCAGATGTAAAGAATTGCTTCTAAGATCCTAGGTTCAAATTTTTCTTACCAACTACCCAGAATGTGGGGATTTTTCTTTTACAATACCTCCAATTCCTATGAGAAATGTACTATGCCTCTCTACAATTACGCAGTCCATTCCTTGCATTTGGGTATTTTACCCTATCTCACAGTTACCTTCCTGGTAGCAAACAGATTCTGAGAATTCTGGTGTTTTCTGCTTTTGGACAGTGATGCACACTGCCTAGTATGCACTGAATGCACACTAGATGAAATGGGACTTCTTTATTTAAGCCCTTTGTCCTCTCCAATTCACTCATGGCATTAGCCAGCCATTCACAGTTCTGAACAACATTTTGGATGGTTTCAAGTCCTCAAGGAGCTTTGCCAACTGAGGAAAACGCTACAGGAAAGGAACTTCTGTGGCAAATTTCAGCTGCTGAAACAATGACACTTCATCCTTCTTTTAGTATCCAGCTGCAGGACTTATGTTCTTGTTTTCTAGATAATAGTGTAAGTTAAGGGTACATATGAACAAACACATTGTTTTACTGACAGTGACACCAAGAAAATGAATTTATTTGCCATGCTACTATAATTGTGAAAACACAAGAGCATACTATACAGGGGGCATAGAAATCACCTTAACAGTTCCTGTGACTCATTCTTATTGGATTTACACTCATCAGCAAATCCAAGAAAACAATTTGATAATTTTAGCACAAGGCAGACAAAGAAGGATTTGCTAAGCTGCTTACAGCCTCGGCTCTGAAATGTCTGAAAGGTTCAGGTTGATATACATTTACAGAATATGCACCATGAATGGACTATATCAGACATGAAAGATGTTTCAAAACATCTTTCAAAACAAGATGTTTCTTTGAATCCAGCATGTGATCAAGAATGTATCTAATTCTGCAGCAAAAGTTAGCAAGTGAAATATTTTATCAATCCAACATAGGGAAGAATCAATATTGCTTCATTATATCACTCTTTTAACCAGCACCTCAACGATATTAGGACACAGGTATGTAAGATATTTAATAATGTGAACAGCATAACTATGTTATATGTATAAATTTAAACAAAGATGAATATAAACTGCCATGCCTTTAGATATTATTTGAATCACTTAGCTGATGGATAAAATTCCTTAATGAAATATAAATATATGTATTTAGATCTAATGCATTTTAACAGCTGTTTAAAAGACCCTACTGTGCTTACAATACGATTTACATGGGTAATTGCTAGATGAATTTACTCAAGCTGTTGTATCTGCTACTGTAACAGGCCTGGACTCAGGAATCCAAATGCTCCCTTTAGTCCCATATTCCTAGAATGTGATTTTGCATAATGAACATAAGGAAATGAGCAAACACATTGTAACTTCAATAGCTTAAGCTATTTCTGTTCCATCTTGTTTTACTTTATGATTAAAAACTTACTATAAATTTCAGACATTTGAATATAATAATAATACCTCATTTTTGGATATACTATACCTCTCTGAATCTCACCAAGATATTTCTTTAGAAAGCAGGCAAAAACTTCATTCTTTTCCATGTTCTGTAATCTCAACCATGATAATCCAATTAACTGTTACTGAAGTAGGAGAGTTGTTCTTGTTAATCTTTATTATGCATTTGTAATTTCTTTATTTGCCTTCCTGAGGAGAATGAATCTTTTAGCAGCTCCACTGATGCATCTCAGCATGAACATTAATATGTATTCAATTACATTGGTCCTAGCAGTAAATCAGTGAATTTTATAAATGCATTTCAATTAAAGTAAGCATTTATTATTAGCTGATACTGAATGATTATTTGCATGTGAAGATATGGCTTAATATTTATAAGTAAGCTTGATCTTTATTTTTTTATTTTTTTCAGCACTGAGAGTCTTTGAATTTATGCTATGATAAAACTACATCCTACATCGATAGCTAGCAGCAGAAAGAACTGCTCATTTCATTAGGGAAAAAACAATAATTAAAGCCATATGAGCATTATATCTATACAGAAAGGCTATTCTAAGTCTATGGGAGCTCAGAGGACAAAACATGTTCAGTATATGAAAATTGACTGCTTGTCAGTCCAGACTCTTTATCTAGTAGATAATAAGAATAATAAAATTAATATTAAAAACTATAATATTTATTTAACATTACATTTAGAATATTTTATATTCTTGTGTTTTTGAATAGCAAATTACCATTTAAATAATTATATGTATGAACTGTGCATATGAAAATACATTTAGTCTCCACTTCTGTAACAGACTTCAGTATACTTTTTTTTTTTTTTTAATTACCTTTTCTCAACTCCCACTAAGAAACACAGGGCATTCAGGATTTCAGATGAAAGGATTTCAGCATTCAAACTTCAGATGAGAGTCTGAATCACACCTCTTTAAGGACAAAAGGAGAAGACTTTTCAGATATACCTGGTATATCTGGTATTCAGATGTATTCAGGTATTGGACCAGCCCTGCTATCATCCCTTATGCAGACAAGTAGCATTGCTAAGGCAGTTAGCAAAGCAGAGGTGATTTGATCCGAACCCTAAATATACAGAAAACATATATAAGAAAACATGGTAGGATAGATATATAAAATTACTAAAATTAACTCTCATTTATCATGTCATCTGTGGGAAATCACCAAAGTTTATTGTACTCCTGTTGTTATAGCAGCAACGATGGCTTGAAAGACTCAAATTCACTCCTGCACTATAAATCAATACCACAGGTCAACTATGATTAACCTAGTCATGATATACTTGATGACTGTAGATTACAGTTAGATACATATGGTATCTGATGCCCTCAAGAGCATTCATGAATATCAAAAATGCACCATCACCAGTAATCTATCATATACTGAACAGTCAACATTTTGCAACTGCAAGCATTAGAAAATGCAATAAAAGATCCCTGGTTGCCCTATGGATTCCTCTTTGTGTACAGCTGCATGCAAATAGCTGGGGATGAACTTTGCTAGCACCATAACACTTTAGATTTAAAATTAAAGCATCAAAACAGATATTGTCTATAAAGGGTTAGAAGTAAATTGTCTGAGATTTTCCCCAACTACTGTTGTGTAAGTATCCTCAGTAAAACTTACACCTACTTCCTGAATTCTCTGAAAAATCTGTGGGCTTTTGGCCAAGCCAAGCTCTGTTTAGCACAAAACAATGTGCCAAAGAGGACAAATGGAAGACAACACCTCCTCATGCCGATCAGCACGGTATGCTGAGCTTAACATCCTCTTCTAATTCAATAAAGTAAGCTTTCATCTCTTTGTCTCTCTCCAGAGCATTCAGAGTCTAACATTAAGCCTTAATAATTCTCCCTGGGTGACAAAAAGATGGTCTATCAACCATAACAGATTACACAAAAAAGAGAAACAGGGCTGCTGTATTTATCCAAGCTTTACCTGAAATCAGTAACATATCAAGCAACAAATTTCAGGTTCCTACTTCACATGGGCAATTAATATTTTAACAAATTAATGTTTTAAAATGAAGGTTTTCAGCAAAAAACCTATAAAACAACAAAAGCATGTTTTCTGAATGGCTCAGAATCTGATAGAAACAGTGACATCCAACCCTATGGGACTGTGAGCAAACTGCTCCCCCAGACATACCAAATGATAGCAATGTGAAAAATTCATTCTGCCTATGAGAGTGTGTGGAGAACTCAGGGAGGAATTGCATCCACCATAACTTTGCTTGATCTATTAGCAGTAAGAATGTAGCTCCTTAAGACAGAAAAAAAAAAAAAGGAAAAAAAAAGGAAAAAAAAGAGAGAGAGAGAAAAAAGAGTTCGGAGTTTCCTGATTTCAAGCTATGATTACATTTTGATATTTCAGGATGAAATAAGACCTAACTTCTGCTTCTGACTTTTCCTCAGTGCCCATGAAAACAATTGCCTGAGGCACCACATTTGCAGTGAACCCATCCCTATGACAGTGACATGCAGAGGTCAGTTTGAGTTACACCTTTTTGGCATAAAGGATTGTCCTATACCTTCTTCTAGTAAAACATGCAAAGTGGTAGTTTCTGCTTTTATTACCAATGAATAATCCAAACTAGTCATTTGAGTAAAGGCTACAGTTTAAACAAAATATAGTTAACATAATTACATCTGTATTCCGACTGTATAAAGCTGGAATTTGGATGCTTTCAGCATTTCACAGACGCATTATTTTCAGGTTTAGAAATGAAGTGATGGTTTGCTTTACTCTGTAAAACTGAGCTCCACCCAACAATATTCTAAACCAAATTAGATTAACTCCCCCCCACTCCAGTTTAGCACAGTGACTACAAAGCAACTCAGAGGGAACAGTTTTACACCTTCTGATGACATGGTGAACACACACACCTTTTCTATTTCTTTTTCTTGTAATTTTAAACAGACAAGACTGCTCTGGGAAATTAGTGGATTACATTAATAAAATCTGTCTCTCACATCCTTCCTGATTGGCAGCAACCATTTTTGGAACTGAAAGTGTATCAGTCTGCTGTCCTTCAAAGATTTTCTCGTTTCTCTTTGTACTTAATATAGAACGAAATCAGAATAAATTCTATTATACATTTTCCTCATGTTTGAAGACTGCCAACAGTGCAATGTGAATTAATCTATCCTAATTTAGAGCCTGGTTCTGGTTACTTTCCACAGTGTCTTACTCCAGAAACAGCTACACCCAAACCAACAGGAATATATTTCAAGTTAGGTCCTATATGATAGACATACGGCAGAATCTGACCTTTAGAATTTATTAATTTCAACAGAGAACAAAATCACAACCTTCTTTTCAGGAGATCTGGACATGTGACTCTCTTTCTCTCTCTCTCTCTCTCTCTTTTTTATTTTAAACTGTAAATAGAGCTTGCTTAATTAAGAAGTTGATATCACTACTTCAGAAACATATGGTATTGCTCTGTTTGAAATATTCTTTTCTAAGAGATTATTTTTATAGCTACGCCACCACATTTTTTCTTTCTCTCTAGATATTGCTTACCATGAAGCATGTTATTTATATAATATATCCTTCTTCACAGAACCTGCTAGTAATGATCCCCATAATTGCCAAAATGCACAAAAGTCATGCCACTGCATAGGCTAGAGCACAAATGTTACTTTAAATGAAGTTCTGCTAGAAATAAACCAGACGCTAGCTTATAAAAGTTTATAAAGATACTGCAGCACAATGAGATACTTTTTTGATGGCAATATACACAGGAACAGCAGTTGAACTGCATATACCCTATGGCTAGGAGCAAATAGCACAAGCTGCTCATGACAGATTTTTAATTAACATATCTTGCCTCCCACAAATAGAGAGGATGGTGGCACCTTCCCTGACTTAAAGGGAATACTGTCAATGTGCTTCAGCCAAGGATCTGTCCCCCACATTTGCATGTTGCAATCAGAGTTTAATAAAAGCTTTGTATGTCTTAGCAAGAAGATCTAATCACACAGTCTATTTAATTTGGTTCCACAGAAGCCTGGTTTCCTTAATACTCAGTGGGTAAACACTAGTAATTCTACCTATATTAATGAACAGTAATAATGTGGGGTTATACACGCTAAAGATGAACAGAGCTACCAAATTAAAACAGGGCCTAACATCTTAAAATACGTTTATTTCACTAGAACAACACCAATACCTAGTGACTAAGAACTATGGCTTTACATCTAGAAAAAGAAGCACACATAGAGCAGCATAAGCTCACATGTGGACAGCTTTCACCCATACGCATCCCTGGCCTTTTCAGACAGTCTTTTTCAGCCTGAAAAAGAACATTTACCAAGCTAAACTTCTCCATCACTAGTTGGAGAAACATAGTTTCTGCTTCAGAGAAGCAGAAATTTAAAAGTGTTTGTAACACGGACATTTCATATCCAGTCTTGAAGGTCCACCATGCTGCCATGTCATTCTCCTTAACCTCCACTTCAGGAGATTAAGAACAGTACATACTGCAAAGGCACTGCACAGTGCACAAATATGAACAGGTCTAGACTACAGTTTTGCCAGAATAAATGTAGTGGGTGCTTACTAATGACATTGTGTCAGCAAAACCTCTTATGGCCATAAATATATCAAGAAAAGAGGAAGGGTCATTTAACGTAGCATCTAAGGACATAGGACATTTAGAACATTAGGACTCTGCTAACACAGGTATGCTCTCATTTTTGTAGCATTTCAGCTTCTGTCATCTGCTAGTGCAGACGAATGCAATCCTACGAGGATTAGCCCCGTGACACTATTGTTCCATGCTATGGCATTTTGTTTGGTTGTTTTGTTGTTGTTTTTTAAGCTGTGCACATTGCACACAACCACTGGTTATCAGGGTTGACCACTATTCCAATAAGAACCCACAAATACAACCTTCAGAAAGGAAACAACCAAGAAGAATCTGAGTGACGGATTTGAAATGCAATATGCTCATTTCCCTTACACTGGGCAAATTTACTATCTTTGCCTTTGGTTTTCCTGTCTACTACAGGGGGTTAAAAATAGATGACAAAAATGATAAAAATGCATAGCTCCTTATTAGGCATGAGAATTAGTTTAACATGTCCTTCAGGGTTGTAACATTAGCATGTCTAATGAGATGGGCACAACATGAAACTCTAATGACACACTGTAAAATGCATCTGGAGACAGGTACATAAATATCCATGGCTAATGAGACTTTGCTTATGTTAATATTTTGCTTTAGAGCAGGAGCAAAGTTTTATTCCATACCCATCATATTTAACTTTATATTGTGGAATAATCTGTGAGTATATAAACCATACCCAAATGAGGATGTGCTTCAACTGGCAGTGAGCAGTCCCTGGGACCAAACACACACCTGAAATGCGCATAGCATGCCTGTTGGGTTCTTGGGAATACTTTTTCACTCTACGAATCTATTCCTACCAGTACATCCTATTTGCCAATGTCATATGAGCCTAAATCAGAAGCTCTGCCCAGGTGTCCACAGCAGGCCACAGAAAGGTCCTAGCCAATTGTGGTCCTTCAAAGAGCATCATACTACATGTCTAGTGGAAGCGAAGGACTAGGCTACATCTGGTCTGATGTAAAAACCTCAGACTGCATATTGCGTAGATGTAGAGGCTTTAGCATCAAGTTTTCATGTGGTGTTATCTGCTCCTCTGAAACCCTTGAAAACCTCTTGAAAATGTAGACATAAAACTCTACCATCTACCAGATCCAGCAGAACTGAAACAGGCCAACCTGCAGGAAAATCTGAAAAGTTGTGAGCCTCTGTAGCACATGGCTGAATGGGTCTGTGTTCCTGATGAGAGACATTTATACAGCTAATAAAATAAAATTCTTATTCCACAGATATGTAAGCTATTGTTTCAGAGGTTTTGGGTAAAGACAGACTTGTGGCTGCTTGGAGCACAAAGTGTTTTTTTTGATCTTTCAGAGCTGTAATAGGACCTAAAATGATTAATGCTGTATTCACTACTCAATGAATAGAGTCAACACAAAATACCATTCACACCCATTAAATGTCAGTGATAAATAATATTTACCTAACTGAAAAGCACTGCATTGTCATTCTGAGGAAAAAAAAAAAAGTACAAAACCACCACAAGTGTGGCTAGATTAGACTAGCAAATAAAACCCATTCTCACTAATTTTCAGCTACACTAATAACATTAAACTAATAACTTCTGGCTCCATTCTTATTGTCCAAATTTCATATGTATTTACTCTACCATCTCTTTCTGACGCTTTTAGTACCAGCTGGTACCTACCTTCTCCAGCTTTCTGTACACCACCGCTGATCTGACACCCATTAAAAAAAATAAATAAATAAATGCAAAGGTTGCTCCTATTCTCCTGATCTCAATGTTGCAACTTCCAAACCAAGGCAACATAGTGAAGGAGTCAAGAAAAAGGAGACTTTTAGTAAGTCAGAACTCAGCTCAAACACTGACACAGTGTAAGTACTTCTCATCACTGCATAATGAGAGGAGATGAACAAAATAGTCCTGGGTCAGCACGTTACATCAGTTCTGGCCTGTATTAATCTATAAAGCAAATCTGAATAAAGAGAGATCTGGACTGAAGTGAATGCAGTCCCTACCCCTACCAGCATCAGAGACAGCAACAGCATCCTGAACACATCTGCACAATACAGATTCTGGCATTTAAAATATGTGATTCCAGATTTGCATAGAAAGTAGCCAGAGCAACTGGAGGGCAGGCTCCAAGACCTAAGACATCTGGCTGCATCTTCCAGAGGTTACTATAATGAGGAACCATACAGGAAAAATTATTCCTGCTGGAATAATTAACACCCTGAGACATGCAGTTCTCTTCTTTCCCTGAATATTTGCACAGAAAAAACAGTAATTCTACCAAAGAATTCTCCAGTAATTAATTAGTGCGCTTCCAGAAGCCGGGAACTTGCCTGAATCTAAGTTGTCAATATTTGTCCCAAAGGAAGTTGTTTAGAGAGACAAGGCTATTCTAAACTAAATTAAAGGCATGAAGGCTTGTTAATAGTCCCTTAAAAGATTTCCTGATGTCCTTTTCTCTTTATTATTATTATTTTTTTTAACAAACAAACAAAAAACTTTTCACAAATGGCTATAGGAAGAAAGAGGGGGAAAAGAAACAACAGCCAAAAATTGGATTCCTGTAACTACTGCTTTTGCCTTTCCTCTTTTCATAGTGTTACAGTCTTACAACCATCCTTCCATTCAAGCTTCTCATAATTTAGGTCTTAAACCTGCAACAAGCCCTTTGTGGAGCCCCGTGGCTGTCTGTAGTTCCACACACAAGAAGCAGATTGTGCAACACGACTTATTAGCGAGACAGTGACCCATTTAGCGTGCATACCATGCCCAGGACAACAGGGTCCTCACATTGCTCATCTTCTTGACACGGGAGCAGTACAAACCTAGAGTAAGCATGACGACTCAACGAGGTGAGGGTGAGGTGGTCTGCTGTATGGGCAGTGGTGGCAACCACAGTGGTAACACTGACAGGAGGGAGGAGAGAGACCGGGGATTACCTGCTGTGCCTGCTGCAGCAGCTCCATTCGCTCGTGCAAGATCTGGCTGTCAAACTCGCGGCTCTGCCTCAGGATCTGCCGCCGCACCTTCTCCACTGCCGCCCGCAAATCCTCCCTCTGGGCCTCAGTCAGCGACTCGCTCGCCCGCCTTCCTGGATCCTGCTGCAGGGCATTATACAGCGTAGCTTCCAGCTCCTGGATTTTCTAAGGCAACCCAAATCACATACAGACAGGCTGCCATTTGAATCCAGCAAGCAAACAACCTGCCCAGAGCTAGAGGAGAAGGCTAGCAAGCAAAACCATAGGCAGGAGGGGAGGACGGACACAGACATCTGGACAGAAAGCGGCAGCCGTGAGCAGTGAGCAGCATTGCATATGCAGTGCACAGAACCACCCGGCACCTATTTACACCTGGGCTATGGTTTCTATTCTACTAAATGACCAATTTCTTCTGTTTGGGAAAGATTCAGATGATAGGTCTGCATTTAATATGTGGCAAAACCCTCAAATCCCTGATGCTGAAACTTACAAGATCAATGCAAACTAAGATTCCCTTCAACTGCAACTGAATTGTTAAATCATTCTGTAAAATAACAAGCCCACAGCATACAAAAGGAAAGCTGTGAACAACAAAAATAGTACAGTCCTCTCTCCGTTTTGTCCTTATTGTCCTGCTATCCATTGTTCGACGTCTACTTCACTTGCTTTATTACTGCCAAAAGCAATGAGGAAAAAAACACTTAAGGGTACACTAATCCCTCCTCAGTCTCCTGTCATTTGTCAGATTGCGAATTAGATTTTCATACGCTAACCAAAACTGCAGTAGTTTGCAAAGCAGAGAGCACAGGAGAACTTTACGTTCATATGGAGAACTGTATTCCCAAGAGGAAAGAAAGGAATCGGCAGTATTTCTCTTGCTACTGGGGTTAGTATGTTCCTATTACAAAACAGCATATGATGACATTTAGATCAAAAGCATCTGACAACATCTCTTTAGTCCTCGTAACACCTTTGTGAGGTAGGTAATTCTATCCATATTAGTGATGCATAAACAGCGGCAGAGAGGTTAAATGGCTTGCCCAAGGTCACGGTGCTAGAAATAGAGCCTGCTTGCTTCCATCTGTTATCTGCTCTGAGCACTAGACCTTGCTCCTTCCCTGCATGTGTTTTGCCCGTAAGAAATATTTGTGATATATAAACATTTCTTCAGGTCATCATATTTTGATTTCCTGAAGTCACACTCTTAAGGAAGTGGGGTGTACAGTTTTGCCAATTCCTCAATAATTCATGAGGCTTCATTTTATGGTGCCTAGCCTGAGAGAAGGTGAGGTTGCAGCTTTCCCTTTGAAAAGTAGGAAAAGTAAAGTTGGATAGGGCAGCACAGGAAGGGATCACATAGGAAAAATAAGCATTCCCAACTTGGGATAGGTTAGCAGCAGCAGTATTTACAAATGGTTAGGGAAAAGCAGTATCAGAGGAGTTCTGAAGTTATTTCTGGTATATTTTACCAGGATAGTTTCATGCACATATAGGCCAGCTCTTCCCATTCTAGATGTACTAACAAGGTGTTCACACATTTTAGAATTAAAAAATAATAATAAATCAAAACCATGACACTTCTAAATAATATCATCCATTTCCTAAATCCCCGTTTAAGTTATAATTGATTTCCTACTCTGGCAGAACAGTAAGTCAATTAAAAGAGAACCCTATTTGTAATGAAAAGAAAGAAAAAAACACCAACAACTGTATTTTATCAAATCTGTTCAAACAAGAAAATTTAATGACTGTTCTTTTCCTACCATGTATGCCTGGTCCAGGGCTTGTTTCCTGTAGTCGAGTTCTTCCTCTAAATAACCCTTCTGTTTACTGAACAGGTCCTGAGCAATAATAAAAACAAGGGAGTGTTTGTTCTTTATCCTAAATCATGAAGAGTCATAAATGCCATCATTTTTTATGTGAGCTTTCCACTTGAAAACAAAAGAAAAGCTTAGCTAATGACCACATTCATCATAACGATATTTGGAATATCAAATTTTCAATATGAGCACTTAAAGTACATGTATCCTACTAACAAGTTGTACCTAGAAAGCGCAGACCTCTGCACCAGTGTACAAACCTGCCTTGACCTGCCAGAGGTGCACACAAAGGCTGAGAGGTTGTGAATGTGAGGGTGCATGCATTTGGTCCAAGAGCCGTTATTTGCACCAGGCAGGCCAAGAGAGGGATGAGAGTAACAACTGTGAGGTCACTTTATTGTTTTTCTAAAATTATACAATATGCACCCCTAAGGAATTCATGGGGCAAACCATAATCCATGTTGCCTCGCCTTTTCTAGTCAGGAAATCAGAGCATGCCCTAGCTGGAACCTGCAGCAATGATCCCTGATGTGTTGGCAAAGCCATAGAAATTCAGTTCTCAACTGTTAAAGGTCAATTTGAAATGGGTAAAGTGATGCCCAGAGAGGTTAAGTAACTTTAGCTAAAGGGCTGAAGGAGTTTTAAACACACCAAGTTTTTATAGGGATTTTTTTTTTTGCTTTATAATCAAACGCACTAACTTTCACAGAAGCAATACCTTACAACAGAGAAGTTATAAGACAGGCTGGAATTTCCAAAAGCATGATGTTGCAGGAAGATTGTGGACGCTTGAATGGTTGAATGAATAGTTAAACCAGAAGGGACTGGTGACAGTGGTTTCACAAAACATGCCATTAGAGTGTTTTGATGATAATAAACAGATCATAAATTAATTAGTTGGTTTTATTAACTCTTCTCTCAAGGCACGTTGTCATTCTCAAAAATAAAAAATAAAATAGTAGTAGTCCCGAAGCAGAGATGCCTTTTGATTGGATTTAGTGTTTTTCATTGATTTTTTTCTATTCAACAAACTCTTGCATTCCTTATAGCCATATATATATAATGTAACACATAGAATAGATCCCAACTTAAATATACAGGAGTCTTGTATGTTGTTTGATGATGTTTGTAGCTTTTTTTAGCAGTATAAAAAGCTAATTTTGCTGGTCTGGTTACTTTTATTGATTTATTTTAATACCACAACCATTTCCAAATATAACAGAAGGGTGTTGCTTGTAAACTGCATTAACTATTATGACAATACAAAAAGATATTGAGGATTGCCCCTCAGTCATTTATTTGGCCAAATTTCACCTTCAGACATACATGTGCAAGCCCAACAGTTTTTTCCGTTAGTTGGTGTAGCACTGGCATAGCATTTGCCTAACCATGAACAGTACTGATGATGAATTGTTAGTCCAAACATCTTGTTTTAAAATAAATGCACTCTGATCAGCAAATTAATGTTTGAGGGGGGCTGTGAGCAAAAAATGACTACAAATACATTTGTACCTGTAGATGACCTGCCAGCCCCTTGTTAAGAACAATTCATAATTGGTGACAGCAGCAACATACAAAGCCAATATTGGAAGACTAATTAAATTGCTGTTTTCTGTATAAGGATATAATCTTCATTATTCAGGTGTTTGTAATTTTTTTCATTATTATTATTATTTTGTTCATGAAGCTCTTTTAATTACTTATCAATTAATACTGAAACTAGAACCAGAGTTTAAGCCAGGCTTTGATCCTGGGGCTGGAATTCCCTTGCAGATGGGTGTCTGCTGCTATTGTAGCCACTTTAGGGAATGCTACTTCAGCTGTCCAGAAGGGCAGGGGTCTCCAACAGGTCCTACAGGACATTATTTCCCAGCCCCTCTTGTACATAACTCTGAGAAATGTAATATATGTTAGATACTATGCTGATGCAGCTGAATCCCACCTTGATTACCCAGGTGGCATTATTTTCTTAGGCAGATTAGAGCAACAGTGGCACGGCTGTTGTAGAAGATACAGTTCCACCATGCACTGTTCAACACATAGTAAAGGACAGGCCTGGTGTACATACACTTACAAGTGGCTTACACCAGAGAAGTAGACTGACTTGCCCAAGACTATGGAGATGGTCAGAGCCACCAGCGGATCCCAGAATAGCAATGCAGTTACCCTGATCATGTCACTTCTCCAGAAGCCATTGTAAAAGACAGCCAGATAAAGGGAGAGAAGGAAACGAGCGAGATCTCAAATTCATAAGATGGGTTTCAAGGACAACTAAAACTCAACCCTTCTCAAAGTGGAATACTGGAATATTACTTCTAAACTCATCTCACAATTCAGTTTTAGGAGATACAGTCATTGTCAATGAAGAATTCCAGATTGCTGTGCTAAACAAATACAGGGCTATCCAGAGTAATACTTGAAAAACATCACAGATAATAAGTGGGAGAATAATAAACTAAGTTAGAAAGAAACTATTGTTTACCAATTCCTTTTATAAAAGAATCAAGTATTTGTTTGTATTTATATTCTATTACAACCAGTATGATAAACTACACCCAATTCAGAACACAGTCTGAGCACTTCTGTTTTTGCATGGCCCAAATACACACTTCTTCAGTGGCCCTGGGCAAATCACTTAACCTCTCTGACTCAGTTCCCCATTCTCTAAGATGGACGTAATGCTGATTACTTATCTACCTGGAAAAGGTGTGGTGAGGATTAATCTCTGTTTGTAAAGCTTTTTGGAGATGAGAAGCACAACATGCATAGTAAACCAATAAAACCAAACACTCATTTCAAAACTCTTTGTCCATCATATGGAAAAATAAGGTGAGTATAACACTGAGTTTCTTATGTAAGACAGAATTGCTTTTGAGAAAACATTCTGCCTTTAAACAGGAAGACAGTGCAAGGAAGGTTTCCTGCAAACAGGAAACAGTGCAAGAAAGGTCATCTGGATTAGGAAGAGGTCTTTACAACTTGTCCAGAAACTGAATACCAGAGACCAAAGGATTATATTTAACAATTCTTCAAGCATGATTTAAAAGACGATGCTGTTGCCAGACAAATTTATACATAGAGAAAGCACAAAGACAATTTCACACTGTTTGGTTAATATGCTTTGTAAAGTTGTGCCTTCACATGCTATTTCGTATATATTTTGCTATTTTTGCTCTATATGGCTTTGGCACTTCCCTCCCATTCCAAAGAACACAAGCATTAAACTGGGATACTTCTTACCAGTTCCACCATGAAGCAATCTCAGTTAAGCAGAGAAAGGCAGCAGGTCAACCTGTGTTGAAGTTTATACACTTTCCCTTGAAAAGAGTTTTAGCTAAATGAATTCTGGTTTTGGTGACCTTTACTTACCTTCTCATTCTCCAGGTCTAACATCTTCTGTGTCAGTGCAGCTTCTGTCCCCTCTATCTGTTTTAACCACTACATGAACATAGCAGTATGAAGAGGAAAAAATAAAGTGAAAAAACAGAGCTTGTGAAAAATTTTCACTGAACATTTTGCAAGTTTGTTGCCAACACTCCCAGGCATATGCTTCCCCCTTATTATCTATTCACTTTGAAGTTACACTTGAATAAGCAGGTTGTGAAAACAGGCAGAATGGAGGACTGTAGAAACATAATCAAAAACAATAAGTGGAGGCTATTTTCTTATTAAAGTTTCTTTCCTCCTGTAAACTTCGAGATGCAACATAGACTTGGGTGAACAATGCAAAATTAATCTTTTTTTTTTTTTTTTTCCAGCGATATACTTGTTGGCTACATTTGCAAAATCATAAGACTTCAGGGCACCAGTCCTGCACTTTTCCAGATGGTGTTTTAAACAAAAGAGAAGGTGGTAAACTTGATACTTTATTTCACAGTTTGGCGTGTCTTTACTGGGAAGATGCACACTTCTAAAACACTGGTAGTACAGAAGAAATAATAAAATGGACAGACAAATGGGCTTTGTGTGGTTGCCGTCATGAATTAAAAAAAAAAAAAAAAAAGAATTTTCATCGGAATGAAGAATAGGTATTGTATTCCAAATGGATAATCACATATTGCAAAAGTTAAGTGCATGGATAGAAAGTTCTTGCTGAATTACTAACATCACCGGGACTATATCAATATTTAGCATTTACCAGAATGGGTAGGAATGCTCAGCTCTGAATTCTTATATTTCATTTCATTTTTATTGGTCCAAAATAAGGATCACTGACTAGTTTTCAGAGAGTGCTGTATAGACTAACTCTTCTTTTTGTCGGCCAGTTCCCATTAAGATCAACCATAGCTTTGGCAATGATGAATGGATAATTATCACTTTCATCAGATGCTTTGCTTGCTAATATTAGATTACTCCTATTTAGTTTAATTCTTTGATAAACATTACAATACTTTTTTTTTCTTTTTTCTTTTTTTTTTTTTTAATTTGGGATTTTAATTTCAAGATAAGCAAAATGTGAATTCATGAATTCATGCATTTGGACCTTCCACTATTTAAGAGACTAATGGATAAAAAATTGAAGCTTGCTTTATCTACTTAGTATATTTAGCTTTGCATACAAAGTTGAAAGAAGTGAACAGGAACATCATATCCCCCAGAGATTCTGTTCTCATCATAATTGTTTTCTTCATTTTGAAGGTGACAGACTGAAGATATCGCTAAACAAAGCCCCACTGCTGATAAAGGACACTGCAAGACAGTGAGCATTCTGAGCCCTTTAAATGAATAGAAATTGGAAGTCCTCAGCATCTCTCACAGTTACTCTCAATAAAGGCAAATGAAGGATTATTTGGAAGAATTAAAGGTCTAATTTTTGGAGTTAATAGAATTGATAAAAAAAATAACCATTGAGTGTGAATAATTAGCATACATGAGTGTAACCGGCACATCTTCTGCACTACATAGTGTAGCACCCTTACTTTATCAAAACATCTCATTATGAGGTGATTATTATATGGTACTTTGTAATTAAGGAACTATAGGAATGCACATGGGATGTTGTGTGTTCCTCATGTGGCAGGACATCTGAGATAGTTACATTATACTGGAAGAGGCAGTAGTAGAGTTGTTTTAATCTAAATTCAGTCTATACATTCTGTAGAACGGATGTTAAAGCAATAATCTAGTTTTACTTATCAGATTTTGTCTTTTCTTTTTCATTTTAGCTTCTCAATGAGTGCTGTAAAACATTCAATATTATGCAAATATGTGGTATCATGTTTCTCTTGTTAAGGACAACATAAAACTATTTTCTCCTATTCTTTGTCTTGGTAAACTTTGGATATGGATAGTGTCTCCTCTTATGGAGAAACTTAGAGTTATTTGATGTCATTCATTACCCTGTACCTCAAATGTTCATCAGGAAAAAGGACAAAAGATTTTTTGTTTCTCAGAGTACCCTCTTGATTCAACTGGCTGTCAGGTTGTGCTTATGAGGTTACTGTGAGAGACTTCACTAAAATGGCAAAAAATCAATAGAGTCCACAGATAAAATGAACTATTTTCTTTTCAGTCTTAAAGTGCAGTCTATTAACCTATGTAAGATAAAATGAAAAATTTCATCTTTCTGATAGAATGTTGAGTTTCTGATCACCAGATTATATGATAAGACCACCATAAAATTCCGTTAAGGCAAACTATGACTGCACAAAACAAAGAAACAAAACCAATCTACCAAACAAATAAAACCCCCACAATTTTACATGGTTAGAAACTACACTATAACTTTCACATTCAAAAATAAATAAATAAGGCTTAATTTTTAATTTTATGGTTCTGTTTATTTAAGGATTTACTTCTATTGACAAAGCTGCCAATCCCTTATTACTAATGGAAATAACTTATAGCTAACAGTGTGTGTTCTACGTTGCACTGACACCAATTAACCAAATTCACTAATTCCACTGGCACTTTTTATGCAGGCATTTATTTACCTGAACAATATTAACCTAATCTGACTTAGCCTTGCATATTGAGGTTCTTCCACCTTATTTATTGAATTTAAAGGAAACTTAAAGGATCATCAGCTCCTCTTTTTCACGTGATAAGGCAATCAAAAGGATAGCACTTTTAGTCCTCCTCCTTCTTTTTATATTGCTTATAGCAATTGCTCAGTTAGGCTAATGATTATCAAATTACCTTATTTAGATTACCTACATTAAGATATTTGGAAAAGTAGATTATCTAAATTATGTCAATTAAAGCAATAATTACTTATTAACCAAAATGCTCAGATTTTACTTTTAAAGTTCTGTTTTTGAATTTTAAAAGTGAATCTAGGAAAGATTTACTAGCAGTCTTCAAAAGGGTGAAGCTTCTTCAGAAAAAAAGACAAGTCCTTCTTAGTTCTAAATGACATCGTTATTCATATACAGATTATATTCTCTCTGTAATTGGAGAATTAAAGAGCTAGCCATGTGGAATTGAGTGACCTGACTAATTATCTGTCTTACACAAGTTCTTTTTTGTTATCTATGCCCATTAATTTACAGATGAAAGCAGCACAGGCCACTCAGAGATTTTTCAGTCATATGTAGTGTGATTTACAGAGAACCTCACAGCACACCTGGTCCCAAAAGGGCATCGGCACTTCTCGGAATGAAACTGCTCTTCTTTAGTGACTTTTTAGTAATTTATTCCAAGGGAACATCCCCAGAAAAAAAAAAAAACTATTTTTAAATTGGGTTTATTTTGAATGTTTGATTGTACCTCAATCAACAACACAATCCCAACAAAGCCGTGTAAGGATGAATACATGCTCTAGTCCAGATGCATTTAACAGAAAAGCCATGCTTCCCTGGCAGTTACATCAGATCTTAGCAGACATGGTCAGTCTTTAGGCAGACAAAAATCTTTATGGAATTCTACCTTTTCACAGAGAGAAAGTACAGTCCCAGCTTGGATTATTGCAACCTGTTCTTCATTTCTCAAATTCTAAAATACAAAAAAAAAAAAGATGCATTTTAAATTGGATTGGAAATCTATTCTTCAACACAAGTGATAAATTTTAAATTAAATTACAGTTATAAATTCTGTACATTTCAGAATCAAAGTAAAGAAGCTACAACATTTAGTATTTTATAAATTAGACCAAAAAGGGATTGGAATGATTGGAAATATTAAAAGTACTTAGTTTACGCTCTAATTCAGTATGACATTCAGTAATAATTTTGTAATTACTCATTATTTAATGAGACCTAAGTGTTTTCTGTTGAGGATTTTGAAACTTTTTTTTTTTTTTTCAGAAAAAATCCACTGCTGTGAGGAAAAAAAGTGCTTTAAAATAACCACAAAACTAGGATTATATTTGAAAGTAAAAAATTGTTACCCCATTATCTCCAAGAATATCTAGCTTCTTCATAAGTTCTGATATATTCACATCCTGAAAAAGATGTTCAACACATTTTTATAAAGGAGGTGAGAAACAGTTTTGCATGCTATATTTTATGTACCCTTCATTCACTTTGCATGCAAAAAGACTTGAAATGCAAATAAATTAAATGTTAGTTTTGCATCATAATTATAAAAGTGTTACTGATACTTTCAGAAACAAAGCCAAATGTCACTTGATTATAGCAAGCAACCCTGAGGTCTGTGCATAAGGTCAAACTGTACTGTTCACGTTTATCATCCTGCTGATGAATACAGAAGAAAAATCAAAACTGATAAACAGGCCTAAATGACTGCTTTTTTTCTGTCGCTGCAATTAAGAAAAACCCTCCACTGATCAAAAAAAAAAAAAAAAGGAAAAAAAAGAGGAGGGGTGAATCTGCAGATGATGCCTGCATTTTAGATTAAACAATGCCAGGGACCATTCTTAGGCACCAGAACTCTATTTTATACTATAAAAGTTGTTGAAAATATTCATGGAACTGTTTAATATCTGATAACAGCAGAACTGTTGAAACTCCAGAACTACCCCGAGCGTGTCCCACCAGTTAATGTGGACCAGAGATATTCCCATTGACAGCTTGTATGCAGCCATGCTGTTTGTGAAGGTAGTGAGTCTTGACAGCATGAGCAAAGACCAGCTTATGTTAGTCTGAAATTCTTAATATACACACAAAAACGACAGCCATGATAATGCGGGTACTCTCAACTTCTCATATTCAGCAGTTCTTAGAAGAGGTCAGCAGTTCACAGTGGCTGTGTCTTGGCTCATTAGTTTCATTACTTACAGTGCATAATGCTGGTTTACATCTGTGTTGCACAACTGCATTATTTGGGAGTCAGGATGATTGATCTTTCAATTTCTTTAAAGCCAAATTAGCTATGCTTGCAAATTACATAACTACATCAGAACAGATCTGCTCATGATTCTATATCCAACAGACTCCAGAGAGTAAGGCTTAATAATGAATTGAAAGATTTCTTGAAAACCAGACACCATTGTGGGAAAAAGTCCATACAAATTAGACTATCCTGATATCCAAATATCCAAATATCCAAAATAGGAATAATGTGTTGTTTTCAAGTTGGTCTATCCTGGGAAGTGCCCTTCCTCTCTCCCCTCTCTCCCCCAACACTAGCAGTGTCTCCAAATGCTACAGTAGTTTCAAAACAGTGCACATCAGTAATTTTAGAATGGTGCAGAGCTTAAAATACACTTCTATTTGAAATGGATTAACATTGAAGCTATTGATTTTGATCAGCAGTGACAATGTTGAATAGGAACTTCTTAAGTTGATCAGTTACACTGGTGAGGAATGGAATTCAGTAAGATATGCCAGTTCTTGCCCCTATTAACCCATGTATACGCATTCTAATTAACTATTTCCATGAAGAAGCATATAGAAAGATTTAAAAATCAGATCAGATTTTCCGTCATTGTAATATCTAGTTTTCTGCCAATGGCTAACAATTTTGAAAGATACTGAAAACATAAAAAGCAAACAATTTCAGTATGCCCATATCAGGTGACTGTCCCTGCTTCCAGGCAAGTAAGCTGAAAAGAGGATTCAAAAAAAAAAAAAATTTAGGAAAAAAATGTTCTGCAACAGAAGGCAATGGATAAAAATGAGTTCCAGAACCTGTACATGCAGGTTAGAATAATAGATAAGTTAAAAAGCAGATATGGCATCCCATGGAAACTCTATTTGAAAGGCAATATGCTGATTGACTATAACTGATGACTTGCTGTGATGTTGGAAAATGACTAACCAAGCAAACCTGTAGGTGGGAATCAGGTTTAACTTTTTTTTTTTTAAGACTACTCAGTCTTCCCTATACATCTAAGAGAAGGAGAGGGACTATATGGCCTACAATTTTATTTTCCACTACTGAAAGTATTGTGCTTATTAAGGAACTGAATAGAAACCAGTCTTCTGTTAGGTAGCTTGTAAACACAATTACAAATACAGACAAAAAATACTAGTGTGTGCTATGGATTGTAACACAGAGATATTCCACTTAAGTTACTGATGGAGAAGTCAACCTGGCCTGTTACACAACATTACTATCAAGGCAAGACTGAATTCAGTCTTAGGTGAACCAGCATGCAAATCAGTTTGTATGGCTAGCCTATTCAAAGGGGTATAGAAATAGAAAGAACAACCTTTTCTTTCGAGTAACACAAGCTAACCAAGTGAGATCCCAATGTTTGTCTTGTGCTTGATATAAAATGATAGTCTCACCTGTCTGAATAGCTTTTGGATCAGGCACCTCATGCTTCAAGGCCCTGACCCAGGCAAATAACCTAGGCATATTAATTCAACACACAAAATGTCTAGGGACTTCACGAAATTGGTTGTAAAATAGTATGTGAATGTGGTATTTCTGACCTTAGATGAAAGCATTTATTGTGAAGAAAAGACAAAAGTACTGTAGCTAGCCTGACAATGACTCGTATCAAACACCACATTCTTCTCTGCAATATTTTTACAGCAGTTACCTAGACTGTACACTAATTATCTTGACTGGCTAGCCTTCATTTTCATGAATGAACTCCTGACAGACTACCACATTCCTACCAGATCATATTCTTATGAAATCCTTTTCCCAGTTATAAATATCTTTGCTTACTATATGTATTCTTCATATTTTCTTCCCTACAGTGAGACGATAAAAATGGCAAACCGTTCATTTGGATATTGGGTTCTTCATTCTGGCCATCCAACTGTTCCTAACTTCCCCCATATACCTTTATTCCTTCATGTTGACAGAACAGTTGAAGCGCACTTCCATTGTTTTCAGGGAAGGTGGTTATATGAAGATTAAATGCTGGTGACCTTCGTTCTCTCTCCTGAGGAAAGATTTCGTTTAAAAACAATATGTGTGATTATACGTAAACAATTATTTCCCACCTTTACAAAATAGACTTGTACATTAAAAAGACAGATTCCTATTCCTATTCCAAATATTTCCTCCTACCATACTCCTACCATACAAATATTTCTTTCTACCATATTTGTAGGATGTTGGGCATAGCTAAGAACAAAAATGGTTTCAAGTTCCAACAAATTCCATACACACAGTTTCTGCAAAGTTCACAGACACACTCCAGAGCCAGAAACCCTTGTATGTTGCCCAAATAATTGATTGGAGCTGCAAAAAAAAATCTTTGCAATAATTAACGTCAGTTATAACCTCATTTCACTATTGCTTTCTTTCACTGAACAAAGGATTATTTAGGAAGAATAAACTGCAGGAAAAAAAATCAACAAATATTATCACAGATTTTCTCAATAAAATTTAAGGTGTATATCTACTCCCTGTTTATTCTTCAGTTAACTTTTGTATTAAAGCATGTGAAATCCCCAGACCTGGGGGACCTCTGTACAACCCAGGATGCTGGGTTTTAGCACAAATATGCCTTTGAGCTTAAGCTAAAAAATTATAAATTTTTATTTGTCTAAAACTAATAGTGTTTCTAAAACATTCAGCCCATCTACTTGATTTTCATATGTTTCTTCAAAATATGAATGCTATTATTTCTTTGGAAGACAAAAATACAGTAAAACAATAAATAAGTCTTCTTACTTAAATGAAGTTTTAACATGGTTGTGAAAATGACTGGACTGAAGACCCTGGAAACCGAGGCCCTGGGTCTTACTCTGAACTCACTATGGCCACGGGAACATGAGTGAAGAAAACCAGATTTCTTCTCCATACAACGAGAGGTACTGACAACAAGACCTTCAATTTCAATGAAAGAGAGTTTCTGCAAATATTTTACTTCTTATGTCCATCCACGCATGCCTGATTTCCTAAACCATAAAATGTGGCACTTTAATTGATAATGGCAAGAGGGCTGAATCCATTCACTTAAGCAGATTACAAAGCATGGCAACTCTTGTTTATTAACTAGTCTAAACCTAATTTGAAATTACAATGTTGAGAGAAATATCTCTGTGCTCTGTATATTTCCCCCCCCTCAAAGGCTCTATTTTAAATAATTTTCCTGTTAACAGCCTAATTTTGAAATAGACTTAAGTGACATAGCTATTGTAGTACAAAACCAGAAGCTTAATTCTTGTCCACGTTCAGTGATCATTATAGATTTTTTTTTTGAATTAATCATTTGCTATTGCACTAAACTTACATGGATTTGCTTGCATTAGATGATAAACAAATGGTTCAGTTTTCTACCCTAATCAATTTTTTATCTGAAATAATTTAACTGTTCTGAGAAAAATACTGTTCTGATTATGAGAAGCATTTACAATTTTACTAAAGAATTCACATTGTCAATCACATTTGTGTCTACGTGCTTGCCTACTAAGGAGAAAAATCTTTTATTGCAATCACACAAAAATACTCTCATTGTTATTCTGTGAAACAAGTCCTCAAAGATTTGGCAGATAACAAAACTAGACACATTATACTGAGCTACTTTTCATGTAATTCGTGTATGTGGAAAATACTTTTATGAAGGATGTTTTGAAGCACTTTTTTTTTTTCTTTTACAAATATTTTTTTTTCAGATTGTTTTACTTCTAAAAACACTTATGTTTTAGGGAGCAGATTCTAGGGTAACTGCCAATTTAATGCTAAACTGTTCATCATTTTACTCTACAGTTGCTTAACAGAATATAAAGAATATATATTAGAAAGCATTTCTAGAATACCTACTTCCAGAATATCTACTGAAATTCCAATAATCTAAATTCTTAATTTAGAATATAATGTGCTATGACATTAAAAGGTATGGTAGATAAAATAAATGATTAAAAAATAGACTAAGAAATATCAAAGACAAAATGCAGAATGTCCATATAATAGGATGACATGACATTTTCATCTTTATCAGAAAAGTTACACATGCCAAGATTTTTGGTGAAACGTGCTGGGTGAAAATTATGGAGGAGTGACATTGACAGGTTTCTTGGAGAGTTTATTCTAGATGGTGTTAAGAAGGCTGATGATCTTTGAAACTGAACAATGTGTTATCAGGTGATACAACTGTGTGACAATGCATCACACCCAACTAGTTTACTAAATTCTATATGGGTCCCATTTATGAGAACCATTGCTTTCTACTGTGATCACAGGCTACATGTTCAAGTTGTTATTCACAAAAATTATTCATGGTTATTTCATTAATTCAAAGTATAGAATTTTTTAAAGAAGTTTGCTAGGGGCAACATACTACTTCCACTTACACATTGTGCAAGT
This sequence comes from Anser anser, assembly GCF_964211835.1. NCBI lineage: Eukaryota > Metazoa > Chordata > Aves > Anseriformes > Anatidae > Anser > Anser anser. Next base: position 66,091,226 of record NC_139724.1, read on the forward strand.
GGTGTACTTCACCACTAACTGACATTCTCAGAGGGTTTTTTTCCTTCTGTTAATTGAGTGATGAGAATTATTTCCATTCCGTGACCATTTTATCCAATCAGAAAATGGATTTCAGGTAAGAGAAATGATTTCAAAGCTGCTATCAAAATGTGTTCTTTTAAGATCATTTTACTTCATATTAATGCTGTCAATCTTAAATCAATGCAGTTAAAAGCAATTATACATTGATGTGATGGATGTGTCAGATCTTTAGATTTCACTGCATGCAAGATGTGAGAAGGTGTGTTAATTGAAGCAATGCCAGCCAAGGCTGTAGTATATATACTGAGTGATTTTACATGCAGGAAAGGAGTAGTTATGGAAATGAAACAAATAAAAAAGGCAAATACTGCAAAACAAAATATTTTATTAGATGTAAAACAAACTATATGCAATATATATTAGCTATATTACATCTTCATAAACATTAGTGAGCGCTCTCTCCAAAACACATTAAGGCAGCGGTATCAATTTCATTATCCCAAGATAAAACATTTAAAAAATAGATACCTAAGTGATTTCCCTTAAACATGCACCAGACATCAGTAATCTTTACAGGAATTTCAGCTTGGGTTCAAACATAATTTCTGCTCCATTTGAGAGTTTGCAACAGAGAGAATCTCTTACTTCAAGCTCTAGCACTCTGAATTCTAACAGCTCATTCTGGTCTTTTGCATCTTGCATCTCATTCTTCAGCTGATGCTCTTCTTGTTCCATTCTGTAAATCTAGGAGACAAATATAACATCATTAACACCCTGTAAACAATGGAAAAGGCATCATACTAAGTTATGGATCAGGGCTTTAGGCAAAACTGTTTTTTCAGTTTCTTCGGAGCTGTCTTGGAGATAAAGAAGGAACTTCCCATCAGAAAAGTATTTTTAAGAACTGACAGCAGAAAATAGTCTATGATCTCTTAGAATAATAATGCGGAAGCCAGTATGAAAAAAAGTTATATGAATACTGTATCTAAACAAGTTAAAAATATAAACTTTCTTTTAAAATCAGGTGAATAAAACTGGATTGGATTAACATTTGCACAGACTGTTCTTATTGTCTTTGCATAACCAGACATTTACATTTTACAGCATATGAAACACAATAATGGAGAGTATTTTAATGCCTAATTTTTAATTTTCCAGACTTCTGCTTTAGGGCACTAACAATGACAAAACAGAAATTCAAAACTGACTCTTTGTTATGCCACCTATAGCTTTGGTCTACTGGCTAGCTTAACTGGATGATCTTTTTATTTGTATGAAACTAAACAGAACTGTAGCACCTGGTGGAACGTGCTATAGCATTTAGAATACCTATGTAAGTGTCTGAATAAATGAAGTCCAGCTGTAGCTGCTTTTAGTCATGCACTTTTCTTTATCTTATTTCTATTGTATTAACATTGATCTGCTAATAACAATAATAATAGTTACATTCTGAGTACCAACTAGCATTCCCCCCAGCATCAGTGAAGAACAATGAGGATGCTTAGCTCTGAATACTTCAGAAAGGAAGTAATACAATAGATTTAAATCAACTAGTGTTACTTAATGTGTGGAAAAAGTATAAAAATCCAAGGCTGGAGTGAGCAGGAAATTTTAGCTGAGGTTTAAAATTTAGTGGTCCTGACAGTAGTCATCTTTGTGTAACTGGTAAAATACAAGCATTCCACATTATCATGAATATTTTAGATTATGTTTTGGCAGAAACTAGAAACATCAGAAGGCTTGGGTCCTACTGTGGCCTATACAAAATGTAATTCCACAGTAAAGAGTAGCTTCCATTCCGAAAGAATACAAAAGCATATTGATAATGGTACTTTAATCAGAATTTCTTTTTCTGGAGAGAAATAAAGTGTGCAACTTTTATGTCGATGTTCCAGTATTTGGTACATTCATTTCCTTTTACCATTCATTTTATGATAAAGTGCAGCAATTGTTAAAAAAAATCCCAGACTCTAAACACATACCTTCTCTAGCAACTCCTGATTTGTTCTGATTAGCAGCTGCTTTTCTTCTACCCATTTTGAATCCTATGAAGAAGAGGATTAAAAAGACATATATACATATAAATATAGTTAAACAATACAAATAAACATACTAATTACAAGATCCCAGACACCATTGCACATTCAAGTATAAAAATGGTCACACATCAAAGAATCATAAGTATTTCAAGGACAAACAGCAACTGAAACTACAGAGAAAATAAAAGTTCATTTTTTCCCCTGAAGCTGTTTCCTGTCTCCTAAGCATTTACTTTAAAATGTTTGCATATTGCAATTGTGGGTGAAGACAGTTACCTAACATTTTGTGATTTAAAAAACAAACAAACAAACAAAATATTTATTCAGGTATTTATTTTTCCATTGTAAAGAGTTGGGGAGTTTCTTGCAAAAGCATCCCATTTTGTGTTCTACAGCATAAATCCCAATGGAGAACGGGAAGAAAAAGGAAAATAACTTTCAGGGACATACAGTTAATTGTCCTCCTCAAAAAAGTGTGAGAATCAAGCTAATACACAGTATTTATGACAAGGAATTCAAGGTATGGAGGAAAGACAGTGATATATGATGTTCTTCAAATAAAAACTGGTTCTATTTGATCATTTGCTCCAAAGCTGCTCTTTGCTTTTCTGTTTTTCCATGGCTTCAAAAGGCTTCATCAAATATCCTTATAAAGACCCAAAATACAAAAACAAAGTTGGACATTCAGATTTAATGGATTTTAACAGTCAAATTCACTCTGTTCTCTCTGTAGGGAAACATACAACCCAGTTCATTGTGCTCTAATTAGTTTAGTAATACAATGTCCAACAACTAATATGACATTCCATCCTTAAATCAAATTATTTTCTTGCTAAAAAGGACAATTCATTTAAAATCTAAATGTCTTCACTACAGCATTAAGGCTGATACTTTTTTGTCAGCAAGGTATTTGCACATTGATGCTGCACTAGAAATTAAGGAAATCTGGCTAGCCAAGCCCCTCAACTAGCTTTGAAAAGTCAAACAAAAACTCTCCAAGACAATATTTATTCCAAATACCCTGTCTTGAAGAGTTTAAAGTTTTTTTTTTTTTCCTACTTACTGTAGACAACAGTTTCATATTCTACCATTTTTTCTCCTTTTCTCACATACAAGATTAGGCAAGCACATTTTAATTTTCATGCAGTAAATAAGTTCTTCAGTGTTATGATGTTAAGAGTAACATGCTAAGAAAAATGTACTAAAATGAGTACTGGAAAAAATTGTATTTGGAATGAATTTTTGAAATAAATGAAATGAAGGAGTCAAGTTTCAAAATATTCTTTAACAACATGATTTTAATCTTCTGCTTTGAATTTGACTTCAGGAAAACTGTGAAGGTATTTGCAGTTTCTGTTTCCTACAGCTGTAATATAAGACTAAAAATTCCTGGGATAATGCACTAGAATCTTTTATTTCACTGTTTATTTTTGGAAAACATTTTAAGGACGGATTCCCCAAATGAACATTTCACAAGTATTGCTAAATCATCAGCACTACCTTCTAGATGAGGGAAAAAAATAAAATAAAAAAATCACATAGTGCACAAAGAAGTCAGTTTATCATCACCACCTTTTATTTTGTTGAATATAAATACTAACAGGTTAGGAAAACTGAATAGGTTCTCAGGTTCTCAGGAAGACACTGCGACCACTTCTGTGAAAAGGTAATGCTAGCGTACAAACTAGCCCACTAGGGACAATATTGTATTGCTCCTTGTTATGTCACATCCCTGTTGGCCATCTCAGATTACCAAGAGATACAAGGTTGTAAATGTGGTTACGAGGTGTTATTATTAAGAGTTGTTATTATTATAAAGTAATAACTAACTGAGTTCTAATTTCCAAGTATACCTTTTTCATGTACCATTCCAGAAACAGAAGTCACAGAAGTAATTTCTTACATGTGTATCCATGGTTGCTTATCTTATTCACATACATTGTACTTATATCTTACACTGTAATAGTCCATTATTTTGTTAATGTTTTCAATTGTGCAGCAATTTGCCTACAGCACCTTTATCATTGACAAACTAAAATGTCCACAGTTGATACTCAAGAGGTTTTCAGTTCAAATTATTATTCTAAAACCTCAGTGGGCCAATATTGTTAGATTAATAACATATTCTTTATTTTAGTAATATTTTATTTACATAGAATTTACTAAGGAAATTTGTGTGGAAGTGAGCATAAACAATTTTTATCAATTTTTATCCTTAACATGAATATGGTCCCCTTTGAATTTATACAGAATTTTACAGAAAACTTTCTTACACAGAATAAATAGTATTATTTGTAAGTTGCTTTTATTTGATGCTACAGGATCATTAGTCTTTGAAATGCATCTCTATAGATAAATGTATCTTATTTTATTACCATATGGTACCTGCAATCTTAAATTACGATTTTAAAAAATAAACAAAGCACAAAATAACCTCTCTGATATTCTCTGTGTGTTCTAGTAGTTATGCAGCTGAACATCTTTTAAATACAGTCTTAAAACTCTAACCAGCCTTCCTGAATATCCTAGACTTTTTTAAATACCCACTAGTAGCATTTACAAGATACACTGAAGCATGAGGCCTAGTTTTATCCTGTGTGGCAGTATGGAAGCATCCTTTTCCTACACTATGCACCAAAAATATTCTAAAATACAAATGCAGAATACACATCTCGTTGGAATATATATCAAAGAAACAAAACAGAAGAAAAGCCTGCACTGAATGGGAACAGAATTTAGAATGCATGTATATGTGGCTATTCCAATATTACGCTTTGGTGTTAGAAAATTAACTTTTGATGGACTTTTTTTTTTTAGCGTATGTAATATTTTCCTCTAAGTAATCCACTGCTGGAGTAATAATTAAGCTGCATCAGTCACACTAACACACCAGCAAGCAATGAAGATGACAAGGGCACCACTGCATGCAAGGGAGAAAATGATGTGGCAGAGGACATTAAGAGAGCCTTTTACCTGTCCTTTCTCGATTAGAGCTTTCTCCAGGTCCTCAATTTTTGCCTGACACCTGAGAAGATCAGCTTGCAGTTGTTCACGAGTCTGGGGGGAGAAGAAAAGTGTTATGAATTGTGTGCATACACATGCACATACAAATGAACAGATATATTTAATCTTATACAGAATCAAAGGATGCTTTTCACCCATGTGTGGGTCATCCAGTCAGCTTTTAATGTTTTTTATTAAAGTAATTGTTTTTGGTTCTGTGTTACAAAATACTTAAAGCCATCAGTTAAACAACATTTTTCTTTCCTAACCTATGAAGATATTAACATCACATATTCAGTGACAAAGTCTTCCCGGAAGAGAAAGAAAATAATGTTAGGAACAGAAAGAGCAATTCATAAGAAGATGATATTTGTAAGGTAACTAGGGCAGAAAGGGCAAGACAGAATTGCAAAAAGCAGTGAATAAATTAATAACAGCCTCTGATTTTTAAAAGGGCTAAGAATGAATAAAACGTATAGACCTAAAATAATTTGTTTATCCCATAAACAGCATATACCACTCAATTTTCCTCTTTCTACGTGACTCTTAAACTATCAAATAGGTATTACCTACTGAGTTCAAAGATGACCTAGAAGCATCTGCATCATACTAGGTACTAAATAAAAAGTGTACAAAACTAAAGATATCTGGATATCCTCAGTCAACGAGACTCCTTGGAACTGCTGCAAGAATTTTCTGACCCAACTTTAGGCACTTTTTCACCCACATAGTTCAAAAATTCCCACAAGGATTTCCTTCTGCATCTTCACATCCTTGTTGTTTACCTTAAGCCTCATCCAAATGTAGCAGGAAATGTTCATCACACCAGAACACTGGGACAAAACTAACCATGAAAAAAGCTGCCTTCTGACTCCCTTAAACAATGGATTTGTATGAATGTGACAAAAAAGATGACAATGCCTTTAACAAGAAAGAGCAACCATTCTAAAGTGTACTAAAGGGACATTTTACAAATGTCTGCAAAATAAATTTTTTAAAGCTATTACAAAAATATTCATATCAGTGCTTCCCTTCCCATGAAGGCAGATGGAATATATAATGGTCTCTCATAACTGTCAAATACATCAGTACCTCTGAAATCTTAATTTAACAGTAGATGTAAAAATGCTCTTTTTTTTTTTTTTTGAAAGAAATAAAACAATTCCTTTGCTCATCTTTGAGATTAAACGAACATCAGCTGCAATCACCTGATATTGTTAACAATATAACAGCCTTTTGGAATAGTAGAAATTGCCACAGCAATGGCCAGGAGAAAAGCAATTCTTTTTATACCAACCAAAAGCATGTGTGGTGAAATACTACCACAAATATTCTTCAACCATAGAACCACACAATCATCTAGTTTGGAAGAGACCTCCAAGATCACCGAGTCCAACCTCTGACCTAACACTAACAAGTCCTCCACTAAACCATATCACTAAGCTCTACATCTAAACGTCTTTTAAAGCATGCTATAATACATCACAGAGGCTTAAAATAAACAAAATAAAAATAAAAATAAAAAATGGTAAATATTAAAGGAAAATGTTTAACAGGTGAAGGTAGCAAGACTATGGCATTAGACCACCCAGTTCTTCCTCTATATTTACATCTAACTTGAGAAATTATCCACAAAGTCCCTGCTCTGTTCCTCAGCTGAGCTTCCTAGTTAGGGTCTCAAATGTGACTAAGCTTTTGTATGATGCTGAGAACTCTAACAAATAAAGCTGTATAGCAAGAATTCCTCTGTTATAAGAACTGTATTTCACAGAAAAGAAAAAGTGAAGGTAGTTGAAAACCACTTCAAACAAACTTGGGAAAAAAAGACACATTTTAAAGTACAATCTGAATTTCCTGCATACTGGCTCTGGGGATAATAGACTAGCATTTTAAGTTGTAAGTAAATGCAGATAATGTCAAGCAGTCTACTTTCTTTGTAACTTTTATCTGAAAAGCTTTTTGTATTAAGACACAGCAGTTCTGCTCCCACAAACATACTGCTTCTATGCTTGAGAAAATTCTGTAAGTGGAGTTTAAAATGCTTGCCAGAGAAAATGATGTGGATGAAATGGTGAAGTGAGTAATATATGCTCATCTGCAATCTAGCAATATGCAATTTTGTGAGAATTTTATTAATTGTTTTAAGCAGTAGAAACATCAAGTTAGCAGCAGCTCTTACCTTGGGGATAAATTGAGTCCCTCTCCACCAGTAACTGATAAGTCTCATAAAAATCTTTGCCTTTCTGCATTATTAGCAGCATGTTGTGGTGGCACAAGACAAGGCAACATGTAGCAAGGCAGTAATATGTAGTAAGTCACAACATGTAACACGTTTCTACAGTTTTGTGGTTTGGGGTTATTTTTTGCTTTTTCTTTTTAATTCTTAAATTTGTTTTTAGAATCAGTCTTACTGAGCTTGAAAGGGAGCTCTGGAGATTTTCTAGTCCAACTGCTGTGTTCAAAGTAGGGGGCATGTATAGCAGGTTGTTTGTCTATCTGTGTTTTGAATATCTCCAGGGATGGAGATGCCTGAACCTCTCTGAGAAACATGTTCCGGTATTTGACCACCACATTCTTCCCCACATGCAGGACTTTGTAGTTCCCTTTGTTGAATTTCATGAGATTTCTGCTTACACTATTCTCCAGCCTGTCAAGGACCCTCTGACTAGCAGCACAAGCATCTCATGTATCAACTAATTCTCTCAGTTTCATATCATCTGGAAACTTGCTGAGGGTTCACTCTGTCTAATTATCCAGGTCATTAGTGAAGAAGTTAACAGTAGTGGAACCAGTAGCAACCACTGCAGTACATCACTGGTGACTCACCTGCAGCTGAATTTGTGCCACCTGTCACAAACCTTTATGTCATTTCAGCCAGTTTTCAGTCCGACTCATTGTCCACTTATCTAGTCTGTACTTCATTGGTTTGTCCACGAGAATCTTATGGGGGAGAGTGTCAAATGTGTGGCCTCAAAGAGTGGCCTCACAATGACATCAGCCAGTTCCTTCAGCAGTCAGTACTCTACAGGTTCAAGCTGTACTTGATGCAGAGTGAAGGACATGAGGTGAAGGTGAAATTTCCAGTCCTATGGCTAGTTCTTACCCCTTTAGATGTTGCATGGTTTTTGCTCATTGATCACAAGTCATTCAAGTAGAGAGTGACCTGTAGATAAGCTACATTTCTAGACATGCCCCTACCTGCAAGGAGTTGGGATAAAGCAGAAAAGATGTTGCATCTAGTAAATCCAGCTCTTTTTTTCATGACAGAGCTGTTCAGTGAATAATTGTGAGGCGTGAAAATACTTGTCACCAAATCATTATGAAGTGACTGCTCTGCTCCCCAGTTTGGAAAACCAGCATGCAAGATGTTGGCGTGATTTCTGCTGACCTCATCCCTGTACTAAATGGTTAAACATAGTGATGGCAGAAGTGTAAATGAAAAAGGAATACATACTATCCCATACCTCAAATATCTCATTAAAATCTTACTAAACAGATTGCTGTGAGGTTAAAAAAGCATTAATTTCAGAGAGAGTCAAACAATCATGCTGACCTAATAGGAATAATAGTACTTTTTAATGGAAGAATGCTCTCTTTATCTGAGATTGTAAAAACAAATTGAGACTTCATACATTCAGCAAAACACTTTAAGAGAAACTCTTACTTTGTCAGATCGGGATCAGGTTTTTAACATACCCGTGATAAAGGTACTAGAGTACACATTACAACTTTTTCTCCAAACAATTTTAAATCCATCATGCTACTATCCAAATTTCAGGTTCATCTGATTCTGTGCAATATCATTCTCAATAAAAGCATCTTACTCCTGAAATCTTTTACACATTAAGCACACTAGAATGAAGTATAATGATATTTTGTTCAGATCACACCAGATGAATCTAAATTGTTGCCTAACTGATAATATCCTCTAATCCTCAAGAACATCATACTATGCATTTTACTGACCTGCAAAGATATCTCCTACAAGACATCATTTTTTTTTCAGCTTTTTCAACTATTTCAGAGCTAAAAGAAATTCCAGTTAAAAAAAAAATAAAATTACCCTTGCTTCTCTCTCTGCATCCAGGGTTCCACCAACTTGTTCTTGAAGCAATGCGTATGCTCTTTGCAAAGCTTGATACTCTCTTGTTAGCTGGCAGAATCTTAGTTCAGCTTCTTCCTTTGGTGTGCTCTTAATGAAGAGGAAAAAGAAGTGGGTTTGTTTATGTAATGACAAATATATATGATAATCTGTTTGTATACATAAACAGAGACACAAACACACAGCAAGAAACACAATTGTCCTGAGTCTTAAAGTTCAAGAAAGCTTTAAAAAAAACATCACAAGTAGAAATGGAAGGAAAGATGACTTGAGAATAAGGTAGAAATGCAGAGGATGAGGTAGAAATGCAGAGATCAGTAGCTGTATCAATTCAATAATTTCAGGACAGTGTAAGATATAAGGTAAAGCAGTAATGCATAGAAATGGCAAGAAACTGACTGAGGAATGTCAAGGGGGATCAGTTCTATGCACAATTTTCCTCAATAACTCCAGTGCCACAAGGTGTTCAGAAGGGGTTTGTCCTACTTGTCATGCAGTCCACCGCATCCTTACTCGTTGTCTGTACTACACATAAAGCAATTTGCCAGAAAAAAACCAACCAAACAAAAAAAACCACTAACACAGAAGTTCTATTTAAAAAGCCATAAGATTTTTTTTAAAAAACAATCTTTTTTTTTTTTACTTGAAGTAATTTTAATATCTTAATTTGCTTTGAATTTTAAGCAACTGACATCAACACTTTCAATGTCTTTTCTATAATGCTAAGAGCAAGAAATGTCCTTCCCTTTAATTAATTTTTGCTCCAGGAACTCAGGCTCCAAGGAACAGAGATTAAAATATTATTAGATATTAAAGCTAGGAAAATAGGAAGTCTGTTGTGAGTGAGGAGTATGAGACACAAGTGAGTGAACAGGATAGAAAGATGAAAGAGAGTATCTAACTCATGCTTTGTCCTCAGCCTTGCGATCTCCTAAAGTAGGCCAGCTGCAGTGTATATCACAGAGCTCAGACAAAACATGACAGTGGGTATTTACTACCTATGATCATTTAAGCCTTAATGAATTGCAAAAGCCTCTCTTACTATCACAAAAACAGTAAGAAAATCCTGGTTGTAACAAAACAGTAAAATAAATTACAAGGTTGAAAGGCAAACTATTGTCTAGTAACTATTGACTTTTGGCAAAGCAACATGCCTATTCATTTTCTTTTCACAACTAAGAAATGGTTTGAGAAAAACATTTTTGTTTCTCAGCCCAATTATCTACCAAGTATGTAAGGCAGAATATTAACTTATTAATTCTATTGCAATGACTGTGGTTTTTTTTACTGGACTTGAAACAAAACAAAACAATTCCTTGCCAAATCTTTTTTAGTTCCTACGGCAGAATAGTTGAAAAATGTTTGCATTTATACTCCATGCCAATTTCTGTAGAAGTTAAAAACAAATCATCTGCTACTTACATCATCCAAATCTTCCTCTGGTGTTGCTGGTGTCCTGTCTGTTTTATCTGTGTTATATGAAGTTACAGATGATGTTTCTGAATCTATGGATTCTTCATCAAATCCAAAAAATGTCTCCACAACATGCCTCTGAAAAGTTAGTTTTCCTTAGTTACTAGCAAAAGAGTTAGAAAACCCCAGTGACCCAGTAAACAGCAGCCAAGGTCTTCTCTGACCATTGTTTTAGTATTCAGGAAGAAAAATGGTTCCTGTGTAAACTCTTGTTCTATGAATTCCATTGGATTAGTTAACTTTCCAGCACCATTTGCTTAAGTAGATTCAAGAAGTAAATTGCACATAGCACTGGGTAATTGCCAGTACAATAAGGCTTTAACACAAAGACCAAAGCTAATTATCAAAATCATACAGATCTTGAATATTTCAAGATTCACAGTGGAGGACTGCAGTATCTGTACAGAAGAAAGTAACCCAACAGGATGTAACATATATGATGTAGTACCAAAAAAAAAAAAAATACTCCAAAGAATTATGTGGAATTAACTTTGACATTCATATTGCTTAAAAAAAAAAAAAAAAGAGATCCATTTATAGTATTTATTTTGCAAAATCCTACTTAAAGGTATGCATTATTCCTTTCCATTTATTTTTCCAACACCATCATTCTGAATTTTTTCAAAAGTTTGCTCCAATAGCAAAAAAAAAAAAGTACAAAACCCAGCACTTTAATACAAATTTTAAAAACTGTGCACAATGTAATGCATGCTTGTAGACAACTAGAGAAAAATTGTAGCCAAAGAAAGTGAATAATATTAGTACTAACAAATGTGACATTTTACATAAAATGTCACAATTGCAATAATCCTTCCACCATTTCCAGCAGTTTCCTAATACATACTTAGAAAGCAGAAAATTTCTATAGAAAATGTTGCTGTCCAAAAAAATCAAAATACTGTTTTAACATTTAACTGAGAAATAAGTTTCTCAAGCATTGCTCCTTCCAAAATACCATTAACAAATGTTAACTATTATTAAGCAATAGGAGTCTAACTTTCTACACTACACAAGTGTTCTGGTAACCCCTAGAAATTCAAAGAACCAAGGAAATTAAGATAAAGGTATAAGTTGCTGGAAAAATTAAGTCAGGTTATGAAGCATTGTTGACAGAGAGGCTGGTGGAGAGAAGTGGTTCTAAGAAGACGAAGGAAAAAAAATGTCTACCTGTCTCTATTTTTGGCCCTGCTTGATGCTGAATCACAGATTCTGATGTCAGTATTTTTTGTTTGCTTTGGTTTTGTTTTGTTTGTTTTTAAACTACAAGCCACAGGTTGTACGTGAGAAGTTAATAGCCCTTTTCATTAAATAAGCCTAAAGGATAAAGAATAAATAAATTAGTTGTTATTACTTCTGAACATCATTTTACATCTCAGCAAGGCCAAACTGGCTAACTGAGTGGCATTGTGAGCTGTCATTTTCTTTCAACGTATTGAAAGGCTTTATTTTATCTATATTGCTCTATCTCATTATGAATTCTGAATATTTACTTTTCACTGAAGTCTTCTAGACTTACTTAACTTTATCCATTCTTCCTTATAGGTATGAAAAATACTATCTCCACTTTTGCATAAAGCTCCATAATGTATGGTACATTCTTTTGGCTTAGCTCTAGTCAACAGCCAAAATTCCCTATCTTGAATGAAGTGGTACCATAAAATAAAGGGGTGAGTTGGTGCCTGTGTACATAACACTGTGCACTGCATGTCCAGCCTGCAGCCCACGGTCCAGGTCACTAGGTTATCACAATCCACCAAGTCCCACCTAACTGAACAGCTCCATAGTTGTTTCACATTACAGCAAATCCCACTCAAGCTACTGAAGACAACTTTAATGCCCTGTCCTAAGACATTTAATTGCTTTACTTAAGATGCGTCCTTCACATAATAATTTAAAAAATTCATTCAGACTGCATTTTCAAATTAACTGGTTTTACTAAAAGCTTCTGAAAGGATATTATGCACTCAGAAAAAAAAAAAAAGTCACATTTTTTTCCAAATTGAATATGGTTCTACATTCATCCATGGATATGCAGATACCGATGATGCCGCACAGACCACAGAAAGCTTTTGTACAATCTTTAAAAAACAACCTTAATTTTGTAAGCTAATAGACCACTAGCATTACTATCAGGTATATTCAAAAGAAAAGAAAAGGAATGCAGTTTTAGTACTAAAACCCTATAAAGGCACATTTCTGTTCTCTCAGTCATTTTGGAAGCACTGCGTTGCCAGCACTGTGAGCCTAGCAGAACTGTCTTAAGACAAACACTTCCCTGGGATAATTTAATTCTTTCTTCCAACATTCACATTCTACACCAGTTTGTTCACCATTCTTCCCCGCTCAACAAAACAAAGGACACAGGGAATAGATTTAAGCTGTATTCTAGAAAGATAAATACTTATCCAGAAAAATAATTTGTTCCCTCACATTCAAATTACAAACATTTCAGACCCCTCTCTCATCAGAACAAAGGTTTACCAAGAAAACTGAGGTGAACAAAAACTAGACCTTGGGAGATCCAAGCCCATCCAGCTTTCCTCCCACACTGGACACTGGCTACAGCCTACAATCATCTAACAGTAGTACTACAAGTAGATACTGGGAGTTGAAAATGGGGCTAAATATACTGCACTCAAGTTATAAGGAAGGCCACAAGACTGCTTTATGACTCCAGACCAATGAAGAGATATAGTTTCATAAAAATGAAAGCAGATGATATGGACGTAAGGAAGAAGAGAGCAGGCAAACAAAAACCAAGAGACTCCCACCAAGATTGCATCCTCATTTCTCAATGTGGATACCATTTACTCAAAGATGCTGAGAGTAAACCCAAAACAAAGCTGCATGCAGACTTTTATTCCAATGCTTTTGTATCCTGCTCTTCCACCTGTATTAGCTTGTCTGTGGATTCAGTTCAGAATATTTGGACTGTGCTTTGGATGACCCTAGCCAAGGACAATCAACTCAGAGGGCTGAAGAATGGCTGACCCTGCTCATGCCTAAAACTTCAAGACTGCTCAGCCTCGTGAAAATGATAAACACACTACAACAAAGTTCAAAGAAAGTCTGAAATGAAGTATAGGCTTGAGGGCTGACACAGGGAGTAAAACTCAAGACTTGATTTTAAAAAGGCCGGTAGAAGGGACTTCAAAAGATGGAGAGAAAAACGCCAATGGCACAGATAATACACACATATATGGCATAGATAATACAGTAGCATGAAGGTCAGCAGCTTCCTAGTTAAACACATTTGTATACCGAGTCTTACTTTTTTTTTATTTGTTTGTTTGTTTTTTTGCTATATCTCAAACTACAAGCACTTTTGCAGATAACTCAGCTTAAATATGCGTCTTGCTTAAACCATGCACACACACACCTGTGCACAGTTTCAAGGAGTTTCAATAAATAAATAAATAAATAAAATAGCCAAACAACAGTTTTTTTGACTTTACATAAATGTGTAAGGGTTTGAGAAGATCCTTGAGAAGAAATGTCACCAATTTGACAAAAGATACTAGCATGTAAATATTTATGTTTGCCTATATTCATAAATAATACACTTGATTATTTGATGGAAGGGAAATATGCAAGAAAATTAGTATTTACTATGATACTAAAAAATCCCTAAGCTTAAAAGAAATTTAAAAGTCAAAACCTGTTAAATGCTATGCTATGGCTATAATATTGGAGTTACGAGTGAACCATTTATTTGTTTTTTAATGCCTCATTCCTCTACAGAGAAGCTGCATATTTATCATTTCATGGATAAGATACTTTCCACAGAAATAGAGATAAGGCATTTAACCATTGTGTATTAATCATACATGTATGAATTTCTCCATGACATAATTACAAAATAGCTGGTTTTATTGTTGATCATCTAATATTTGAAGCAATTATCTGCAAGAAGTGATTCACAGCAAAATCAGAATGAATTAACTGATAACAGCTGTAGAGAAAAAAAAAGATGACATCTGAGTCATACAAAGTTTGTTGATTAAAAGCATAAATAAATACAGTGACTTCTAGGGAGATCCACATATAGCTTAAGAGCTGGATCACAATGGCTTTTGTAAAGCATATGTGAGCATGTACAATACTCACTGGATTTTTGTAACTATACAGTTTTCATTCAAGTTTCATTCAAGCTTTTCTTAAGAGGCACAAACATTCTCGAAACATTCCCAATCAACAAATTATTCTTTTATATTGATTTGTGCATTCTATTGTTACCTCTAAATCATAACTGAGAAAATAGTCATATCAGTAACTAAAAATTTGATTTAAATTCTAATTTCCTCTGGCTACTATCATGTATTTGATAGCAAGTATTTTTCACATGAATTTGTATCAATGCTTTCAAGTAATTTTAAAGTAAAATCGTGCATTTGGCCTTTGTAACTCAAGTATTAAGGTTTCTACTGAAGTATAATGCTCAGTAAACATAACAGTTTAGACTATTATAAATCAATATATAGAACATATTACATGCATATTTCAACATACCTCCATTTTTAATGATTTGGGCTGGATATACTTACATATAAATAATCTAATTTCTCTGTTCCTAAAGGAGGAACTTTATAGTTAAATATTTCATTTTCAATAAATTAATCTAACATGATAAAAATAATCCAGGATGAATTTCCTTGTAATTCAATCAGATGAACTTATCAGTAACTTCTTACCTTCATGCTTATAAGTCATTTCTTGGCAGCCAGAAAAATACAGGCACACCAAAGCACAGAGGCAGATAAAAAACGAAAAATATAAAACAAGAAATATGAACTCCATCACACTGGCATGCAGGCCTTCCACTATCACAAATAGAGTTCATTTGTTAAAGTTTAAGTAAAGAAACAAATCTGCAGAGTTCTGCAGTTACCAAACAAACTGGGCAATCACTGTTATTCCATTCCGTGTGTTAAAAAATATATATATATAAATAAATAAAGGAAAGAAAGAAAAAAATACACTGTTTCCAGACTTTGTTATTTCACTACCAAAACTGGGAGGAGAAAACAACAGCAACAACAAAAAAGTCAAAGAAAACAAAAACAAAAACACACTCATTGCACCTGAAAAAAAAAAAAAAAGCATGCCTTGAACAGCAAAAGGAAGATTCACTCTGTGACTTGCAGTCACAGAGGTTATAAAGCCCCATCCCACTATGCTGCTCCTTTCCTCATGGGTGACCTGAGCTTGTTGCCTGTGCTCGTCCATGGACCTGTATGTCCCTTGGTAATTAAACGAGTGCTCAGTTAAACCTACACTAGCAACAGTAACCTAGTGCACTTACACTGCTCCAGCAATAACATAGATACCTAATTGCAAGAAGAAATAATTAAATCCCTGGTACTTTCAAAAGCTTTTCAGCTGAACTAATGTTATTTAGACACAATAGGGCTATAAAGGCTATTGGATTAGTTTGAAAGATCATTCCCACAAGCTGTTTTACAGACCGAGAAAGGTATGCCATGGGTACTGTTCTACCTAACAGGAATCACTGTTAGGAAAACACTCATTTTAGAAATGTCCATATACTGGACATTGTTTAGTCAGAGTACTGTGAAAATTAAGGAAGCTGGAGTGTAAGCGTACCCATTCAGGAAAAGCTGCAACAGTACATGAGTGCAATAGAACCACAGAACGGTTTGAGTTGGAAGGGACCTTAAAGACCACCCAGTTCCAGCTCTCTGCCATGGGCAAGGACACCTCCCACCTGACCAGGTTGCTCAAAGCCCCATCCAACCTGGACTTCAACACTTCTAGGGATGGGGCATCCACAGCTTCTCTGGGCAACCTGTTCCAATGCCTCACCACCCTCATAGTCTTCCACCCGTGCACCTGTTTATTAAAAGAAAAAACGAAACTTCCTACACCTTCTAGTGTAAGCTTATCTGACCACATTCACGAAACTCAGTTCCCATCAGTTATTTCCTTTTTCACTTTGTCAAAGAAAGTGGGGCACAGATCTGGAAATAGATCCAACTCCAACAGCCAAACTTGATAATTAACTAGTGTTAAAGATGATTTTACACTTAACAAAACTTAGAAAAGCAAAGCCAAAGATTTACATCAGTAATTTCTCCTTCTGAGTGGTTGGTTAGGACAGACACAGCCACAGTTTCTTTTACTGTTATATATAGGTTATCATCTGTAGGATATAAAAATCTTGTGCAGATCATAGACAGAAACACACTTGCACTGTACATGTCTCTATATAAAGCAACTCATCCTAGACTGCATTTATAGTCCATGGAGAGAAATAGGCAATTTCAGGACAAAACCCATATGGCCTATTTAGATATCTACTTCCAGAGGAGAACAATCACAACATTACCACTCTGTCCAGAGAGAGATGTCTGTATCTCAGTTTTGGTTTGATGAGTTCTACCATTTTCAACTAGATTCCAGAGATGGGCTGTAAAACCATATAAGATGAAGATGGTACAATCCCAACAGCATATCCAGATGAGCAGTCCATTCTACATAGATTGTTTAAATAAAAAGTGCTGGAAGTTTATATAGCTTTGAGGATTTTTATTTATCTTTCTGGATTTAGAACCTAACTAAAGTATTCCAAACCCTTTTGACTCCCTGTCCATGAAATGTAGGAGTCAAGAAAACATGGAGAAATTCCTGACCTGAGATAACCTTTTGAAAGTCCTGTTAAACCAACCTTTAAGTGGGAGCTAGGCAGGCACAACTAAGACAAAGCACATTTTGCAATGAACTTTGAGAAGATTTTAAATGGTATAATATACCTTTTCAATATAGCTGCCTATGTGGATTTTGCTTTGGAGTCAAGCTATAGTGCCTCTATATTAAAATAATGTAATAACAAAAAATGTAAATTTGTTTGGCTTATAACAATCATTAAAATAAAATAAAAAATAAAAATATTTTAAAATTAAGGTATGAAATTTTAAAATGTATCTATCACAATTAGAGAAAGGATGGGTCTTTGATTTGAACATTAAGGGGGGGGGGGTTAGGGTGGGGGAGAGGAAGAGAGGATGCTTTTTTTAATTTTGTTTTTAGGTTTTGGAGTGTAGTTGTTCTAATTTTTGTTAAATTCTCAACCCTAGCTGTAACTCAATATATTTTTATAGAGAATTAGAGTGAGAAATAACAATCTAAAATCTAAATCTATCTAATCTATCTAAAACAGTAAGGCAAAAAACAAGAAAATTTACTTAGACGATTTGATATTAAGATATAACAGATTAGCTGTGCAAAGTTTCAAAGCATAATTTTGAAGGAAGTTGCAGTTCTGCCTTTACACAGGGGCTGATAGTAATCATAACCCAAATTACACATAACATACAAGCAAATACACATAGCAAGTAATAGGACCCTAACAAATATATTATTGATGACTTATTTCCTTCATTAAAGAATTAGCGCATTTAAAAACTACATATCTGCACATATATGTATGTATATATAACATAAAATGCACCCAATTTTCAACTAGATCTGCCTTTTCTCTTTTCCCAGATTGACCCATTCTGTCTAGCTGTTCCTCCACTTGCATTTTCTTCAGAAGTCTCTATCACTGTCCCCTCTGTAACACACACAAGTGACTCTTTACACCCTTATTTAAAAGTCGGGTGGAGAATTTTATACCCCCACAACCCAGGTCCATAGAGCACCAGTCCAACTTAAAAACCTTCTCTTTTAATTGTTATGTTGTTTTTTGCCCCTCACTCTACCAACAATAGCGATTGACATTTCCCTACCCAACTCTTTCACTGAGAAAATTATAGGATGTTCTCAAATTGCAAGTAAGTAAAAACAAGCTTTATGATAGGAATGAAGACTTGCTACATATCACATTAGTTCCTAAAAATCCTCCCAAGAACTTTTAGCAAGGGGAAGGTCTTCCACAACAAGGTCTACCTCATTTTTCTAGCTCAGGCCTCAGTCTCACAACTCAGGGTCACGTCCTCAAGGTGCTCACTTGGGCTCACAAGTCTAGAGGAGGACAGCCAGATCACCAGGTAGAGAAATACTGGTACAGAAGAGTGATGAGCAAAGGAAGGAAGCAGCTGTCAAAAGCTCAAGCTTTTCCTCAACAGGTAGCATGGACGGAAATAAGAAGCAAAGCACTAGTAACTCCGCTGCTCATATGCACACAATTCTTGCTGTAAACTCTGCAGAATACAGCATTCTTGCCACATGAAGAATAGCAATGCAATAAAGTTTTCAGTGAAATCAAACCCATTTCTCAAACCTTCATGTTGTACAACTCTTGTTCTGTTCAATAAGGAAAAGAAGATGATATCACTAAGGAAGCATCTCACTCAAGGAAAAATAGGTAAAGAGAAGGGGTTCAGAGTGTAGGTCAGCTGAAGTTCTGTCAACCCAGGATATTTTTAATACATAAATTAATAATTATGGGTGTTTTCAGCCTATGGAAATTAGCACTATTAGTTATCAAATCATAGATTTTTTTTTTTTCATTTAGGAACTTTGCAGTTTAGCAAAAGATCTACGCAATTTATTTAAAATATGAGGAGGGCTAATAATTACAGAAGACAAAAAAAATATGGTGTCAGATTAGGTACACACTTTTTTTTTTTTTAATCCTGTTTTAAACTTGCTCACAATACATAAACTTCCAGGTATAGTACACAAAGAAAGAACAGTTAAGGTTTGCTGTAAACACATTTGGCCTCTATCAGCTTTACATTATATAAAAGAAGAAGGTATATAAAATTTATTATTGCATTTGCATTTTTCTTTTTTTTTTTTTGTATGACAAAGACATATCATTATTAGAAGCATCATTTGAAGAATTACCACCAATACAGAGAACTGAAAAGGAGAAATATTTCAGAATACAGCTATTACAGAGCACAGAGCAATAAAAAAGCACCACCTGGAGGTCATCAGGAGTATACTACGCAGTACACATCAACACAAAACAATAAAAAAATACTAAAAGCATGCATTTTAAACCATGATATACTTGATAATAACCTCTCTTCATTTCCATTTTCTCCCTCTTATCCCATTCTCCTCCCCTTACATGCTCCAGGCTGCTCATGCTCAACTTCACAAAAAAAAACAGTATTTAGCAATTACTTAAAACACATATTGCAATAAACACTGAAGGTACATTCAGAAACAAAACTTTCCTTTTCTTAGTTCTATTTTTTTCTTTGCACTCTAGAACAAAACAGTTACAAGAGAAAAATAGTTATATCTTTTTTTTTTCTATTTATATATCTACATAAATATCATTTCAATAACATCCTTAGCATGAGTTAAAGTTTTCAATGCAATTAAGCAGTAACTTTGTGCAAGTGCTTTAAAGGGGTATACTGTCTTTAAAAAGGACTGAGAATTTGCACTCTAAAATATTGGTTGTTTCAAGTCATTATATCATTAGGCCTCAAGACACCTGAATTTAAGCCACAATGGCTAAAACTGCAATTATTTTGTGTATTAAAAACAAACTTGTGTGCAGTACAAAACTCCTGAAGCAGCTCCTACATTATCCAAAAAAAAACTTACTAGGGCCTTACTAGAGAAAACAGGAGAATTACATGAAATGTTATCATTCTAAATGATAACAATTAAATAGAGTTCTAACTTCAGTATTTGAAACTACTGTTGTTCATAGCAATCAAAAAGCACAGAAAATGAAGATTTGCTCACCTTTGGAGGCTTCAGACTTTTCCTCCTCTGTTTTTTAGACCGTAATAACCGTTCCCTTTCCTAGAAGGAAAGATAACATTTTAGTAAAGATTTCTTTTGGAATCTCTATTTAGTTATGTCGAACACAAAGAAATATTACAATTTTCTTAAAGCCTGAGATAAAGCTAACACAATGTCTTTATCTTTTGAATGACACCATGTTGGTGTAACACCACGTGATACTGCAGTTTTATCTCTTTAAGCAAACAAACATTCAGCCACATGCTTTACACGCTTGATTGGAAGTTGGCAAGAAGAGGCTTCGTTAAATATTGGGCACAGATTTCTGACAGTTCTTTTGACTCTTTTACCAAGAAGCTCACTATGGAAACAGAATTAACGTTCTCAGTCCAGCGTTCCGCCATCCTGAAGAAGCTGTTTGGTAGCCAAAAATGAATCCAGCTTTAGTAATCATATCAGGCATCCTCTGACATACAGTTTGATAGTGCTACATGTGACTTACCCTTGTATGACAAAAGTCTAAAATCCAAAGGTGTTCTCTTATTAAGGGAAATTAGCCCTACATTTAACTTAGTACATCAAAACAAAGACTGCTTCAGATCAAGCATATTCAGAATAGCCCATGTCTTTTTTCTAATGTGGCCTTGGAATAAGATCACAATTAACTAAGTCATAATACAGCTATAACTGGAAAAACACTGGGTTGAGAAACATTGAAGTGCAAGAATATTGTCTTGAATTCCAAAGAAGAGGAGAAAGACAAGGTAAGAAATGCAAAGGAGGGCATAAATTAAAAAGAAAAAAAAAAAGTGGGTGATTTATCTCCTTGCCTTTTTCCCAATTCTTTCGTTAGCTCTGCATCTTTGTTTGCAACACCTCTATTTTTAAAGGAGTGATAGCAGTAGCAAGTGCATCTCTAGCAGTTATTGCTCACTGTATGGTATTTTTCTATTCAGAGTTACTTGTTATACATTCAGTTCGGAAACTGGACAAATAAGAAGCACCCAGTAGGAATCACAATAAAATAATTCATCTTTATCAGCACATTGTCCCAAGAAAGAAGTTTTGGAAAGTAAGAGATAATTCAGAAAAGCACAACACTTACTATTGCACCTTTAATACATCTGGCTTTTGAAATAAGGAAAAATAACAACTGCCGAGATAGACTGAAACAGATGTTCCATGGTGTAGGAAAACATAATATATAAAGCTAAACTTGAAACCACACAGCTGAATTTTAGACACTGCAGGAGAAGAATGTTCCCTCCTCAGGGACCTGGTTAAAGCACAGTCCCTGATTTAACCTAGGTCTCCTGCATTAAAAGCAGGTGTTCAAATAATTGGAGAAACTAGCTAGTCTTCTCACTGTCTTTCCTTTTCTTTCCTCTCACTCCACTGAAGAATGAACAAACACTTCCTAAACCCCTCACTCCTTGCTGTTACTAATTTTGTTTGCAAGAAGACTGCTCAGTTTACTTTCTGTCTCAATCACACGTCAAACTACCAGAACAATAATAATGCCAATTTAAAAGATAAAAAAATTTAAAACATTGTTAAATCACTAGCATGTTTTGCAAGCATCTGAGTTTATCTTGACAGCTTTCCTGTTAAGACCTGACCAGGAAATCCTGTCATCAGAGAACTCAAGTTGATAGGGATTCAAGAGCATCAAAGATACTCTTCAAAGGACAAGGTAAATCGATTCAGACAACACTATTGCCTAAGACTATCATTCTTTTGTCTGTGTATCACATTGGTCTCAGCTGGAGTTAAGCTGATGACTTTTATATTAATCAGGTATGTGACATGTGGGTCATTTTTAATATTTATGATATATTTGTATTCTCCTGAGGTGTGATTTGGACCAGAAATAATAGCTAAAAAGCACAATGGAAGTGCAGAGTTCCACTGCATTCATATTGCAGGTGAAGCATCAATTAGTTTGTACCGCCAATCAAAGCAGTAACATAGTTAATGATTTAACTTATTTTTGCCCCTGAAAATGTATCTGTCAATAGGAGATAAAGCAACAATGAAACCATATTTTAAAATGCGTATTAATTTTATTTTCATACTTAAAACTATTTAATACTAGTTGACTAAAGTTAGGATAGGATACATTTCCTCAAATTACTGGCTAAGATGCAGTGGGTAGAGTTCTTTCATACCTACTTCACGAAGAAATATAAATTGAGTTATATCTGCATATATTGGGAATTTAATGTAGTGACACAGACCTTGCCTGTAAAGTTGTATTTGGAAGGTAAAGCAGCAACCCTTTGTGAATCAGACCTTCCATTAGAGTCTGGCAAAGATCCTACTGCTTGCAACACTGTGACACTGGAGAATGCACACAGACATTGGCACTAATTACAGAGAGAAATCCTGGGTCAAAATCTGAAGGGAACTGTCAAGAATAGAGACAATATTCCAGACCAAGCGATAACATATCTTCTTTTTTTATACTTTGTATCTTCTATTTTTATTTTCAGTGTTCTAATCGATTGCTTAATCTTTTATTTAGACAGAGTGATCTTAAATTCGTTTCATCATCATGTAGCTTTCAGTAGTGCCAATATGAGATCCTCTAGAACATTCTGCCTGAGTTCCAGGTGCTGCTCCAGAAGGGCATGGATCTCTCAGAGATGATAAATAATTTCTTCCAGCACCAGAATGGTGTATCCTAATGTCCAAAACACATCTAGAACAACTAAAGTGAGTCCCAAACAGTGCAGAAATCTCTGAGCATCATCTTAAGTAGTCTTCACAGAGGGTAACAGCTGTGCCAAATACCAAAATACGCTGCTACCTTTAGTTAAATTAGTCATGCAAATTTCTCTCTATTTGCTATAAATACAGCTAGTGTCGGCAGCTCAGTTAAGTGAAATGAATGCCATTCTGCATGTTCCTTTTTTCAAGAGAACTTCTACATCAAGAGAGAGGTTGGGTTTACAGTAGGGTCTATATCCAACATATTTCAGTCATTAAGTTTTGGAAAGCTTCCTTTCCTCCAGGTTCCTCAGCTGTTGACAGCCAGTTTTGTAAGTAAGATGAATGGATTGATACACCTCTTTCCACAAGCAGCCCATAAATGGTAAGTGCTTTAAGATCCAGAGATTTATACACATTCCAAAGGAATTCATTCACCACTTGGGAAATAACAAGAACCCTTCAATGCTGAAGAACTACTTATATGCTACTTATATGCCACTACTACAACTGGAGTTAAAATATTGCTCTCAAATCTTCAGTTTGCCTATAGATGTGTATGCATGCATATATGTGTACCAGACGTGAGAAGTATTACCACTGTGAGATCATCAATAACATGCTGTTTTTCTTTGACTTGCAGTCTAAGAAATTCAATTTCTTGTTCCTCCCGTGTGCTACTAAGATCATTTAAAGATGTGTGCCTCTTCAGTGCTGGTTGTGCAGATAACTTCTCTTTCTACAAAATTAAAATAAAATCTGTTATTAAACACAAGAATGTTTTAAAGTGTCTTCCCATAACAGTAGGAACATCCTCACATGTGATGTAGCAATCAAGAATTCTGCATACTCATCACTGCATCCTCCACCACAACATAAGGCCTCTTTCACCAACAAAGTATTATACATTTTGTGTGCCTTAGTGTCAGTACTTCACATAAAGTAGTTTAGGGCAGCATCAAAGACCAGTCAGGGACAAAATTAGAGGCAAGCAAACTCAAGATTCTACAATGGTAGAGCCATTGGCACATGCATTTAAATTCAGTTTTGACTTTTAATCAAAAAAGCAGCATTACTAAAGCTGATTTTGTCATAAATTTTTACAGCCTCCAAACACATTTTTAACTATTTGTGATCCTTTTCCTTAATCAGTGTGAATTGATACAACACAAAGACACAAAAGATATGTCACTCTGAATTTAGAATAGGAGTATTCAAGTGCATTGGCTGAATTTGACAGACATACCATCCTACTGTTGAGACTCTGAAATGTCTGTACCAGAGCAAAAGCCTCACAAGCACTTCCACCTTGAAGCAACTGTGTTCTCATAACGTGACATTAGATATGATTACTTACCAATTCTATATTTTCCCTGGAAAGATTTTTTATTTTTTCTTCCATTCTCTGGATGCACTGCATCATATCATCATTTTTTTTGCTCATCCTCTTATTTTTTTCAACCAAAGGCTTCAGCTGACTTTCTGTCTCTCGAGAACGTTTCAGCTGTAAATGGCAAGGAACAAAGTAAGCTGTGCTTTAGTTTGTAATTGCAGGAAAGAAGAAATTTGTGGGTTTTCTCTTGCCTTTTTTCCTTCATTCAGAAAGTTTAGTTCTTTTGTTAAGTGGCATCTGATAGGCTATTGCTAAACTAAGAACTAAAGGAGTCCAAACAAATAAGAAATAGCTCTGGTCCCTATATTGCTCCTGGAAAATGCTTACGATTATCTATAAAACTGATTTCTTGATAAGCTAATCTTGTTGCATATAAACTTATTGTGAGCAATTATGTCTAGGGTAGCAATCTTTTACCAACTCAACTATCCCTTAGTAAACTCTTCCTCCTTTACTTTAAAAAAACCCATATACTTAATGTGTAATTAGAGCAATGAGAGAGTCAGCCAGAGGGCACAGATTCAATCTCAGCATTCTGCTGACATTTCCAAGCTGCTCAATTTTGCTCCTGTGGTCTTGTGATGTTAGACAATTATGTGAAGCAAATTACTGCCCTTTCTTGTATTTGTATGCATTCAGTATTCTGCTATTTTATTAATCCTTGAGTCCTTTTCTATATTTTTTTCCCAATAAAAAGATTTTTCAATTTTCTGAGTTTTAACCAGAAATGAGAAAAAGATAATCTCTCCTGAGCTAATTTCTATGAATATTTGGTTTTCTGTCTCATTCTCAGAAGAAAATGATTTTTACAGTACTTAATCACAACAGCTTACTGATATTACTAGGTTTATGTACTATTGTCTTGAAATATGACAAAACCTCTTCCATATGATTTCCAAAATGCATTTCTGAAACCTCAGCATTTGACTGAGTCATACATGCCTTCCATTAAGAGGGACACTGCAGTAAAGATGTTGCAGTACTTTAGCATTCTTCGGGGATGTTTTGAATGACTTATGTCCACAGAAAGGATTAGGAGGCTGAATAATCTTGTCTTTATATAATGCAACCTTGAAAGAAAGCATGATGTTCTTGTGAGTACAGAGTAGAGTAGTAGTAGTAGTAGTATTTTCCACTGGTAAAAGTGGAAGAAAAAGAAAATGAAAAACCACACCACTCAGCATCTAGGCAAAGTAGTGAAAACAGCTAATAGTACCCAGGTTAAAAAGCATGCTCTCCTTACCCCCAATAAAATAAAATAATTAACGAGGAATCAATTTTGTCATATGAAAAGGCAGTTTAGACTATATAGCTATTTAAAATGGAATAGATTTTTTGTTCCTTTTTTTTTTTTTAAATACATGATTACGTTCTCAATTGATCCAATTTTACTCTAGTACGATTCAATTAACTTTGCTAGTCTAGATTCAGCCAAGATTTTGGACGAGAAAATTTCAAAAATTAGTTTGGATAATCATCAATATATTGCAACTAAATTTAGTCCTTTCATCATAAAGCAAAGCCCTCAAATCTCAACAGGAAAAACTAAGCACGTCAAAGCAACTATGAAGATGTCAGTGCTCCACTCAAATTATTGCATTGAAATTCTACCCTCACCATAAATAATAGCATTGTTTTACAGTCAGATACACAGGTTGCATGAGGGCAAAATTCCACCTGATTAGAATGAGAAATCCTTTCTACTGCCATTGGAATAGAGCATTATAACAGGACATGTATAAAAATTCTTATTGTTAAAACTCACTTTCCATTGCAGTCAATGGGAGTTTTACCATTAATCTCATTAAAAGCAATTAAGAAGCAATGCAGGCTAGTAAAATTCATTCTTAAATTACTGTCATATCCATTCTTTCATGAGTTACTATCATTCTCCTAGGACAATTTCACCTACTTAAGAGATTACCCTTGAGAAAGGGGATGGCAGATTAGCCATCTCCAGTACATGAGAGCTTTTTAACTCCTAGCTAGCATAAGCATGTCACAAAACTAATGTCAATTTTGTCTATTTCAAAGATTAATATAGTAATTTGAGTGCGTGGATTATGCATGTTTTATACAACATTATTACACAATGCCACAGGCAAGCTACCAGTCTATTTGGTTACGAGGGCCCCAAAATAAATTTATAAAGCTTTATTACTCTGGAACAAAAGGGATTCCACCCATGTCTATGGTGACAAAATGAATATCCATAGAAATCTCTCTTACCTTTAGATATAATTGATTGTGGCCAAGCAGGACTAATTTGTAAATTATTTATAACAGTGACTTTCCAGCATTAATTCATTTACCATAAAGATGCCCTCCCAGTCACCATCTGTGTTGTTACTAATTAATTTACCAGTTCATTTCTTTCATCCGCTAAGAGAGTATTTCTGTCTTCCAGCTTCCTTATTACAGCATTCAGTTCAGCGATTTTCAGCTGAAATCTCCGCACATCTCGTTCATCCAAATGCTGCTCCTTTATATCAAAAACATAGAGACATATAAAATTATCTTATAAAATATACTTTACTACCCATAAATTTAATATCATGGTTTAACAAGTAGACTGTGTAAATCTAAAATCAACTCTTACATCAATATCTGGTAAACTTATTTTAATTAAAAGAAAAACTAAACAACATACTGTGGAAGTGCTACGTGATATCTTACATTAAAAGGATCTACTTGCCAAATGTATGTAAAGATTTAAGAGTTTAGAAAAAAACAAAGGTTGATATAAATAATATTTTATATATTACTGGTAACTTCTCACAAGATTTCTTACTATCAGTAGAACAAATCTAATGCATAGCGCATGGATTAAAATCACATGGCAGTTTTGAAAACTATAGTTTCTATTTTATAATTCTAAAATTATGAAATAACTAACTCTATGAAAATAATGGGATTCTAGATAAAGTTCCTTTTCAGTCACAGGAAACTAGTTAGTTCATAGATGAAGCTCACTTTTAGCTCACAAGCTAAAAGCTCTGTATCCACCTATTTTTCAACATTTTTTGAAATTGAAGAGGTCTAAGGAGTTTCTAACCATCAGCAAAACACCACAATGTAATGCAAGGCCATTTATCATGAATTAGTTCTAGTATTTTAAAAGTAGCCACAAAAACAATGTGAATACACAGGCAGTAATTGTCCCATGCTGAACATTTGAAGGGAATACAATTTTCTTACCGGGCTTCCCATCAGCTCAGTGATATCCCCCACTCCTGCAGGAAGCTCTCTCTTAGGGCTACTGTGGTATCGTTCTGCCTCCTTCACTTGGACAAGCTGTTCATCCAAAGCTTCTTTCTGAAGGAGAAGTTTCTGTGTATGGCCTGCCTGGATGCCAAGGTCTTTCTCCAGAGCCAGAATCACTCTGTCTTTGCCTTTTATTTCATCCATCTGGAAAGAAAAAAAGCAAGAAGGAAATTTCTATAACATCCCCAAGTGTTTACCGCATGCATATCCACAAACTTGCAAAAACAAAGTTCTGTTTCTCTCAGATTTATACCAGCAGCCAAACGGGGGTTGGTAAAAGGAAGATATCTCTTCTCTGAAGTCTTTTTCCCTTCCCTTAAGAGTTTCAGCCTTCACTTGATCATGAGTTTGCTGGGTGCAGTCTCAATTCAAGTAACAAACAAAAATAGATGCAATCACACTGAAACAGAATATATAGCCACTGAAATTGTCTCCACTTTATCTGACTATACACATTTCTATAAGCTGAAGAGAAATCTCCCTTCACTATGTTCCAGAGAAGAAACAAAAGGCTAGTATGAGGTAAGACAAGAAGACCCTTTAAAGCTCACCTAAGCTATATTTTGAAGTTTGAGCAATAAACATTTGCTGACTCCCCTCTTTATTAGTGAAAAATCATGCAGGGTGAATCTCTTCACAGTCATTTTAAAATTAGTAGCATACACACACACACACGTTTCAACATCAATTCCTAAGCATACCTAAGCATTTTGTGTGCCTTTGCTATAAGATTCAAAGGAGGCCTAGTCTTTGTATAGAAGGAAAAAAGCAAATGCATGCCGAGCATTAGAATAAATGGTAGGGAGAACTAGTTTTTAAACACCATCTATGGTTACTGAACTGTGTTGTTCATACATCTCGATACCAAATAAAGCATGCTGCTAGCAGGGATCTATTGCAGCTCTCATAGGATTTGTCCCTCCCAGCATCAGTGTTAAATTCACTTTGGTACTATTCCAAACGCTAGAAGTGGGAATCTGCAGCAGTTACTATAGAAACACAACTCTTAACAAGAATATTAACCATTAATGATATATTTATTAGAACCATGCTCTATCTCCTTCAGTTTACTAAATCATTTTCTTGGCCAAAAAACTCATGGAATTTTGGAAGTCAGAGTATTATATTTGTATGCAAAAATAAAAATAAAAATAAAACCATGAACTCGTTAAATCATTCAGGTATTGTTTATTACAGCTACATGCATTATTTATTATAGTCCTACACCCATAGAAGTCCTTCAGTCAAGTTCTAACCCACCCTCCCACGCCCCAGCCAAAAAAAAAAAAAAAGAGAGAGAGACAGAAATGCTAGAAAAAAATAAAACTTTGTCAAGTCTGAGAGTCTGAGTGATGCACAGGATTAACACAACCAGATTACATCATCAGATACAACTTGCTTCTTCAGGATTCCAGTCTTATTCCTTGCTACAAAACAAGTGAAATTAGTTTTCTGGATCCGAGTGGCAGGAGATGGCATGAGATGAACTCATGACAAGATCACAGAAAAAAGGTCAGATTTGAAGTGAATAAAGCAGGCTAGACTGCTCTTAAATCCCAATTATTGGTTCTGATGTAGATTTCCTTCCTGATTTGGGAAGGTCATTGGGTCTCGATTCCTCATCCAGTAAATGGGGGTAATAATTCCCAGTAAGTTAATTCAGATCTGTGAGAGTTTCAAATATGTCAAAAAGGACTACCAGAAAAGCATGCAGTTTTTATTACTGGAAGAATCTGCAACATGCAGGGTTTCAGAGAGACTTTGCAGAGAACAGCAATGACAAAAATTAAGCAGCTGCCTCATTCACTGAATGCTATCTGTCATGCACACTGATCTGTTCGGGATCTCTTCAGAGGAAAAAATGTCATGTAACTAAATACTGTGGACAAAGTTTGGCTCTCAATAACACAGGTGTTCATACTGAAATAAGTGGAACTGCATCTATGTAACTGAGATAGAAATTTGGCCATGTGAGGCACACACTTAACAAGGAAGAACTAATGTTATGTAGGCAGCCTTGATTTTAATTACCCAATTAGTCACACATTTTGTACTCTTCATACTCTCACAACTTAAATGTTAAATGGAACAATATAGATGCTTAAGTTGGAAATAAAAAGAAAGCAACAATTTTGGTATAGACTGACAGATGCTGAACCGCAGCAGAACAAACCTTCTGAAACATGTCATCAGTGAAATGGTGCCCAGGTCACCCTTCACAGACACTTCCATGGATGAAGGCACACAAGCTCACACACATTACAAAGAAAGGCCATGAAAGAGCATGGTCTAGGGTGGGGTTGGGGGAAGGCGGGGAAGAAGGCAGAATTACCCTCTACTCTTCATACTGCTTTTTCTTCTACCATAAATTCTATGTGGTGAAAATTTTTGGAAAAAAAAAAGTTTCAGTCAAATAGAAAAATCATTGAGACATTGATAATAATTGAAAACAGTAACACAATAGCCATTACTACACACTATTTTTTTTTTAATTTGGACTTATACCTTGAGTTACACAGTAGAGAATCCTTACACGAGTCAACATGCATATATACACACACATACAGAATACTGCAAGAGTACTAATTTCATTACAAGCACAAACTAGCAGGATTTACTAAGCAATTTTACTCAAGTAACTTAAAACAAACCGATAGAGATGAATAGAGAAGCCGTAATAACACCTCTGCTTTGAATTCTGTTTTAGATGCCTGGTTCACAATACAACTCTCCTTTCCTGAAGGGGACAGTTACACATATAATTTCAATGTAAATATATCAGCCCAGTCACTAACTCACTTTCCTTAAATTTACCCCAATGCCTGACCCAAAGATTTACCATCTTTCTTCTCACTTGCATACTACAGAGCAAATTTGTTCATCTTCCCCATCTGCTTTCTTAGCAGAGACTACAAATCAGGAAAAAAGAAGAAAAAAGAAAAGGGGGGGAGGCAGGGGGAGATGATTTTTCAGGGATGCAACATTCCTCAGCTCCAAGTGGGTGAGGTGCCAGGTCAAGGGGCAGGCAGGCAAAGCAAGAGAAGATACAAGACTAAACCCCAGTGATATCTCTCCTTTTCCCAGACTGAACATACACTGATAGTCAGAGACAAAACAACAACTCTTCAAAGAGGCTTAAGCGTTGTGTAGCCTTATTTTAACAGTTGTAAAAGCATTCACATAGTCACCAAGCCAGTTCAACGCCACTGGAGAACTATTCTTTTCCTGAAGAAGCCTTGCCAGGTTTGTTATACAAAACAAACAAACAAAAAAGATAGCAGGATAAAGCAAAACAGCCTTATATTATCAGACTATGTATTACGGTTTTTATTTTAACAGTAAGCAGAGTATTTTCCATTAGGAAAATGAAATCCAAAGTGAATTAATCTGGTTTCCCTGTAGGTTGCTCTTCGGACCAAACACATGTTGTGAAAGTAACATTGTCATAGCCAAGATTGTCTGGGAATCCACATGGTCTAAAGAAAAGCAATATTTTTTATTACACCATGCTATGTGGCAAGGAAAAAAAAAAAAAAGCCTTCAGGTAGAGAAGCCCTTCAGCAGATTAAGAAGCCTTTTGCTTAAAAGCTTTTTCCATCTTTCCAAAAGTTTGCTTTTCCCATAAATGTGGTATGTATACATATGTTTGCACATATATATATATAATATGTACACAAATACACTCAGGTATGCTAAGGTCATCACTGAGCTGAAGCTGACAAACCTGGATGGATCAGGTCTCACCTGATGATTCATGACATGATTCCGAACAAGCAAAAGCCTTTCCACTGCATTCCTCAGCCCCCCGTGGTCCTGGGAACATGGTACAGAACTTGCCACAGCAGGTGCCTACAGGACATTTCTGCATCTGTGGCACAATATAGCTGAGACAAGCAACTGAAAGCTTGTCCCACTGCTTTTGTGGATTGCACCCTTACTGCTATTCATTTGAGACCTCTTGGTAAGATACAAAGGGTAGAGACCATCTTTTATTCCATCATATTTAGCATGGTGAAATCCCAATCCATGCATTGGCTCACATGCAAGGTATTACACTGAATCAAATCCCAGAAACTCTTTCCAACTGCTTGTTTTGGCTGCTAATTTGTTCTCAGTTTTAAAAATTGACCTTTTTTTTCTTCCTTTTTTTTTTTTTTCTGCAGCTATACAGTACAACAGGGTCACACATATTCTTTTGCATTCTGCTCTGCATGGATTTTAGAACATTTTAGAAAAGTCACGTTTTTCTTTATGCAGTTAAGCATGGCAAAATTCGGTATAAAAAGCGATTCTGTGATCAGAAGGCAAGACGATCAGAGCAGCAAGAGGTTAGAACTCGTTTTCAATTATATGCTTTGAGAAGGGAAGTAGTAGAAATAACTTCAGAAAGAGCATTGAAAAGAAAATAAGGTCATCAACCAGCAGCTGCAGAAGGATATTACTACAGAATCACCTTGGAAGTAACTCTGGTGTTGTTGGTTAAAATTACCGCTTTCTGAAGTATCATTTCTTAATTAATGGGTTTTGTACTGTCATATGTTAGGTGCTGAACACAGCAATTACCTGCATTATATCCGTGAAGAGCTAATGTTTGTAGCCTGTGCCAAAATTTCACGGTTTCCTAAGAACAGGTATCTAAGCCTCCTAAAAGCTATGAGAAACGAGCAGAAATAAGTGTTGTAATAATATTTATCAGACATGAAAGAAAACCAAGCAGCCACTGGAAAAAGTATCTCTGTGCCAATTATCCTACACTTCAATAGCTGCAATGAAAGAAAGTCAGAGACCTTTGGGGGAACTTTAGCCTCTCACCAAGTTGAAAGAGAAATTCCCAGGGAATTAAAAGCGAGATCTATCAAGGCAGTCACATACTCAGTTTTCAAAGTGGAAAAAGCCAGCTGCTGCATGGCCAAATGTAAGACCCATCCATATCAAAGTTATCTCCTAGCCAACTGCAGGACAGAATTCTACAGTGTTTTTCTCCAGAAGAACTTGAATTGATCTTTATACTAAATGCTTGACGTTGAAAATAGGGTTATCTTGACAGGAGGACTGCTAGTTAAGTGGAAAAACAGAAAGGAGAGGCTACTCAAATAAATAGTTAGAACTAAATAGTTAGAACTAAATAGAATTAACAACTTTTACATTAATAAAAGGCCAGTAAGATCTAACAGCAATATTCTACACTGAAAGCGCACCTGGTGAGAGGAACCAAAACATTTCTAGGCTGTGCATAGCCTCCTCTACAGCAGACATGGTCACCTATTTATTTAAATGCTTGCTGCTTATCTAGGAACCTCAGGGAAAGAGGGAGAAAAGACGCCAGGCATCCAGTGGAGAAGTAAGGGTTATATGCGCAAGTAGTTGGGACTTATTCTTAAATTTCATTCTTGTAATTTTCCTAAACCAATAGTGAATATTTTCCACCATTTTTTTTTTTAAGTAAGTAAGTAAATCTAAGGAATATATTAAAAGTTCTGATAAATTATACAAGATACACTATAAAGGCAGACAATTCCAGAACTTTTCGATAGGTTTCCGGTATATTTCTCAAAAGCACCTTGCAGTACTGCAGGTCACTGCAGCCTCTTAACTGTTCATTGAAAGAACTGAAATAAAAGTACTCAAATGGTGGAAAAGTTAGAAAAACTCATTAATCCAAACTTCATGAGCTTTTTTCCACATGCCACACCATACATCATTTCTGTGGGTTTTTAATACTGTCTAAAGAGTTGCATGCTTTTTAAACAGACATAAAAGTCTGATTTGTGACCTACCTACAATAATAGAGTCCAAAGAAAATACTATGAATAAACAGAAAATGCTGAGTTTGTATTATAAAGCATTTTCATTAGATCTGTGTGATTCAGGAAAAAAACAAGGCTCTGGTGGAATACTGCCCTGTTAGTTCCTGAGAGGACAAGCATAAATCTTCAGAGGTCTGAAAGCAAGGTATTATTTGCAGTCCTAAAATGCTGAAGGTGGTAGAAGGGTCTTTGCAGGAGATTAGTTCAGCCTTGAAACGTAACTGAAACAGGCTTCTCAAACAGATGGCAAAATCCAGAGAAGCAGCATACAATTTGATAGCAGCAGCTGCGTGCAAAATACATACACATTTAAGTGGGTGATAAGAAGCATGTCACAGCAATCTCTACCCAACCATGCATGACTGCACACACTTACAAGATTCAAAGACACACTTGGAAGATTCAAAACTCAGCTTCCAGTTTCAAAAATTAACTATTTGGAAGAAACAATACTCTTGCTTACACCCACTGCACAAGTGAAGTGAAAAAAGCCATGCCCCATCACTCGAATTTCAAGTCTCAGGGCAGCAGAGGAACAAAAAGTCCCCCTGCCAATAGCCAACTACCAGAATTTTGAGAGAGAAAAAGCCTCTTTATCACTCACACTCCAGGGTGTAACCTAGAGATAGAAATACCAATGCCTTAAAATGGCAAAATCCTAGTAACAGGAATGCGAGAGAAATGTTACAAGGAAATAGTTGCAGCCATTACAAAGGATGTAATTTTGTTTTTTGGTGGAGAGTTAAACTTTTGCTCCCACTGTTTTTCATGTTTTACTGAAAAGAATTGCTGAATCTTGCAAGACAGATTTTTATTTGGACATATAAATTTTACCCCTTAAAAACTGAAGAGAATAATGCATGTTAACTTCCCCATCAACTATCCAGATGAAGAAATGGAACACCAAATTTTGGGAGCTGCTACAATAGAGGAGATGTCTGCCATTCAGAGGGACTTTGACGTGCTGGAGAAATCTCATGGAGTTCACATAAAAGAGATAGAAACTCCTGACCCTTAAATAGTTTAAGCTCTGCAAACGAAAAATATGGAAGCCAGCTGAAGTTGGCAGTTTGGCAGAAGAAAAAGGAAAAAGAAAAAGAAAAAAGAAAAAGAAAAAAAAAAAGAAAACAAGAAAAGCCTTTGGTGCTGATACCACTGCAGCTATCTAAATGGGAACATTAGGGTGAACCAGGCAGATCTTCCTCAAAGATGCATGGCAAATGAAATAGCAAAATGAAAAGCATGGCAATCAGTGGTAACAGAAAGAGGAATTCCAACTAGGTCAAAGAAGAAAGAAATTTCACTCCACAGGCAATTAAGTATTGGGGCTGCCACAGAGGATGTGGAATCTTCATCTTCAGAGATTTTCAAATTTGTCTGGATGAGGCCCTGAGCAACCTGATCCAACTTTTAAGGTAGCCCTGATTCGAACATGACCTTGGGATAACCTTGAGACAACCCTCACAATCTATTTTTTTCTATGATTTTATGATACTCCAGTTCACTTATGAAATTCTAATGCTAAGAAATACACTAATGCATTACAGGCAGACACACACAGTAAGAGCTGTGCAAGGTTAGAAAACACCAACTTACTAAGGACTAGAGTTGAAATCTGGCCTTTGGTTTTGTTCTGAACTGGAACAATTCTTGCTTTGAATTTAAATCCAAAAAAGTACTTAATCTATTAGGTTGAATTATATTCTTTCAGGTATGGCATTACATATATTTGGGAAACACTAAACTGCAGAAGAGTTCCACGATGGAAGGAGTTTATAATTCATGCAACAATTGGCTGACGGATCAGGCTCAAAGGGTTACAGTAAATGAGGTTACATTGGGCTGGTGGCCAGTACATTGATTTTGTGGATAAGAAAATTGTGTCTATTTTACATTAAAGTGACATAAGTTTTTCAATTCATTTAAATCTGAACTGTTTAGGAATATTCAGGAAGACCATGTGTGCGAAGATTTTAACTATTTATCTATTACTATTTAACTATTTATTATTAATAGAATGATATTTATCTGTAAAGTGGATGAAAGGTTTTGATGTTAAAGAAATTTCCAATAGAGGAAACCTGTTGCATGTCATTTACATGACAAGCTTACTGGAGGCTCAGGAAAAAATGAAAAAATGTACTTTTCAGCATTTATCAGGTATTTTATTAAATTAACTTATACCAGCCCAGACCTCAAAGGGAAACTACACATACTGCTTACAAGGTTGCTATTAAAACAGAAGTCTGTTGATATAGAGATATTTAGGTATGCACACACTTGCCTCCATTTGAATATATGTTTTGGAACTGCTTATACTGATGTTCAGAGAATAAAAATGTGCTAGCATGATTCTGAATGTTCTTTTTCTTTGAAAAATCTGATCCAGAAAAATAGGCTTTTTCTGCACTTTTCCTTCATGCAGATTATTTTTCAATTTGCTATTATTGATTTTATTCCTATTTGCTGTTTTTAATGTTATTTCTATATTTAAGAAATGCCTCAATCTGTGTCATAACAGTTTTTGTTCTACACTGAATACTACTCAGACTCACCTACTTGGAAAATATTGTCTGAAAAAAAAATAAGAAATAATTGTTATTGCATTCTTCTTCTTTAAGTTGTCTCTTTACTTTTAAAGCCTCTCTGTTTCACTTGTACCTCCATTTTGTTTACTAGTTATTTTTACTTCCAAATTTTATGTATTTTCGTTTGGGAAGAAGGAAAAAAAAAAAGGAAAAGAAATCATGTCCACAAGCATTCCTTGAATCAATGAAAACATTTATATAACTGTTATATGAAATCAGTTACAGGAACTGACAAATTCCAATACAATTTCATACTATATCAAGAAAAAGAGTAACATATTCTTTGTAAAGTAGCTGTTTTAATTTCCCTTATTAGGAATTAGAATCTTCCCATTCATCTTGTTTGCACTGAGGCTTATTGGGTATTTTTCGTGGCTCAGTTCAGAAGTGTGAAGACAATCTCAAATCAATGAATGATATTTCTAAAACTAACATTTGTACAATACAAGCATGGCTGTTAATGCACCCAATATAATTACATCCATATATTCATAGACAATAGATTTTTCTTTTTTCCTTTCTCAATGCTTTTTTTTTAATTATTTTTTTGACCGCAAGCCAAGAAAAAGCAAGACTTTACTCAAATTAGTCATGAGTATTAAAACCATTGGTAATAGTATTGATTTTTTTCCCAGCCGAAATATTTATTTATTTATTTATATATTTATTTATTTATTTATATTAATTTAATAATTATTTATATATGGAATAAATCTGCAAAGCCAATCTGTGATCTAAAAATGTAAAAATAAATCTGCCAAGTCTAACAAGACAATCATACACTGAATCCTGATTTACTCCATCTGATTTTCAATTATGGTATGTCCAGCCCATTTCGGCCATTAATACCAAAGATGCAGATTTCTTAATACTGTCATAAAACAGCACAAACAAAAAGCATGCTAATTGAAGCTCAGTTACAGATCTGTGCTAATACTGCCTGCCACATTCTTGCCATTTCATTTCACAAGGGTAGGATCTAAAATAATAGAGTACCCCAAATCTGCTGCAGATACAGTTGATTTAAAATTGAAGGCAAGCATCTTTTGCACTATTTAAAATGAGGGGGCAGGAGGGAGGAAAATATCCAGATAATCTGACTCAAATCCCACTTACTCTCCCAGTGGAAGATAGCAGCACCTAAAATCTCTGCAGTGTTTTTTTTTCGTTTATTTGTTTTGCTTTTTACCTTGCCCCAGATTAAAAGAGTGCCCTATACAGAAACAGCTGCCTAAATCATTATGAATTCCTGGAAGAAACACTTTTTTTTTTTTTTTCAATAAAAACTCACACAATTTAATGAAAAAATAATCTGAAAGGGGTTAAGCCACTACAAGGCAACACCAAACTTCTGATATTTTTTCTGATATTTTTCCCCACCTTAAGGTGGAGGGGGATATGAACACTTCTAGTGAAAGCCCATGAAAACAATGGCAGAATTCCACCAGAGCTGGGAGTAGATAACAGGAGTTATCTACACACGCTTCAAATATAGTCATCTTTTATAGACATAGTTGTACTGGATAATGGAGGAAGAAATGGATTAGCCCAGTAAGGCTCCAATTACTATTCTGAATGATTTGACAGAATTGTTTTGTGCCAGATGAGAAACCCTGAACGCCCTCCTTCATCACTTTCATATCACAGCAGGCTGAAAGGTTCGACTGTTGAAAGAGAAGTGCAGTTCCTTTACAGTACCACTCAAAGACACACTGTAGGTGTGTTTACTGGGGTAATTTATGATGACAAAATCTGGGGTGCATATGTGCCTCACCTCACCATTTCTTGAGCTTCAGAAGACTAAATTTAATATAAACTATTTTCTAGAAAAACACAGGCGACAATGTAGTAAGCGTATCGCCTCCTTAACACTTTTTAAAATTACTTGTGCTTTGTAGTCATGATTTTAAAACTTTAGCTGTATAATATGGAACAAAACATGAAAGAAATTATGCTCACAGCAATATCATGTTGTCAGTCTTTGAAGTGGTCATTATCAAGTGTGTTTATCAAGGAAATGCTACCCCTAAGAGTTGATCAATATCCAATTTATTTAAAGCACAAATATTAACAGCATTAAAAGCTTTAATTGCCCCAGAAAGAAAATCACCACCCATTCGTAGCTTGCCCTCACCATCTTTTTTCCTAAAGAACCAAAGAAATGAGAGGACATATCTGTATAAGCACAAACTGACAAAATATTTTTGGCTTCAGAAAAAGGATGTTTTCTTCCATTTAAAATGCAGACTTTACATATGAAAAATATTTAATATATTTTTTATAATTTTACATTTTATTTGCATAACTATTGTACTGTTAGTTTAGCCAGATTAACTATCAGATCTTGAATATGCATAGAAAGTATCATGGTACCAACAGAAATGTCCTTTGATGTTCAACTACTTTGCGTATACTGATGTGTATGACCCACGTTATAGATTCTTTACCTTTTACAAAGCTGCAGAACTTGAAATATTTGGGGCACTCGCTGTCAGGAAATTTTGTCTGTTCTTCCATTTTATACAAATAGCATAGTCTGGCCATCTGTGCTGAAGTTCTACAGCTTATGAAACATGACAAAAGCCTGCTGTCCTGCACCCTAATTTTTCTGCCCCTAAAAGGCATCATATAAACCCAGAAATTTTAAAAAGCCAAAAAGAGCAACAATAGTTAAAATTGAATGAGCAGGACAATGATTCAGAAGGAGAAAACATATTGTCTTGGTTCATTGCAATTGGTTCCCCACATAAAATTATAAAATTGCTCTGAAAATTTAGTTTTGCCATCTCACAAAGGTGTTGTTGAACTGACAAATGATGAATGCCTCACTGTTTTCATCAAAGAGATTTTTGTAAAGAAATACAGCTCAGGCAACTAGGAAAGGGAAAATCAATTTCTTTGATCTGTTGAAAAAATTCACTCTGGAAATTTTTGGTTTACTCACATTTGACTTGATGGGACATAAAACTTTGAATTGGGTTGAGACAGCCATGGAACCAAGGCTCGTCTATGCTGTACAGAAGAAAAAGTAGTGGAAGTAGCAGCCTATTGTACCAAGCAACACTGATAAAATATGTCACTGCAGAACAGGTTAGATATTTGTTTGTGGGCAGATAAAGAAATATATTAAACACTGCCATAAACTGCTATAAGCATGTACAACTTAATGAACTTACCAGCCTGCGGATATCTCTCTCACATTCACGCTTTATTCTATTAATCTCATCCTGATGGGACTGATAAGCCATGCGCAGATCAGCAGCTTTCATTTTATCTGCCTGCATAATGTTGTTCAAAGCTTCTTCAAGCTGCTTTTTACCAGATTTCAGCTCCAAGATCTCCTGTTGCAACTTCATTCGTTCGCTGTCAAACGCCTTCCGAGCCTCCTCTTTTGCTTCACTTAGCAGTGCTGTCTTCACTTTGTCAGCTGCCCCGTCCCGCAGGACATTGACGGTTGACTGCAAACGCTGAATTTCACCATCTTTGATTTTCACCATTCTTGCTACTTCCTGCTCATGCTGCCGGATCAGTAGCTCTCTGACGCTCTGAAGCTCCTTCATTTTCTCCTCATGGAGCTTAGCTTTCAGTTCAGAAACATAGGCAGTGTGTTTGTGCTGCTCCTGCTCCCTTTCTTGCTTAACCTCTTGGATTTTCTCTCTCAATTTACCCACCTGGAACATCAATATAAAATATTGATTAGCAAGTATCACCACACCTTTAAAAGTCATCAAGGGAGCTTTGTTTTAAACCTTCTTAAGAACTCATCCTGGATATTGAAAAGCAAAGACCGCATACCTGAAATTTCTCTCTTCAGTAAACAGCTAGAGAACTAGAGCTTGGAAAAGGCTATGTTTGTTCCTGTGTGTGCAAAGGAATCTGCTGTGCAGATGTGTTACTGGCAACAAGATCTCAAAGTATTAGGGGATAAAATAACACCAAGCAGCATCCAACCCTGTCCTTATTTCCCCCATCAACCATCCCAGATTACTCTTATCCACAACCCCTCTATTGTGCCCAACATGGTGACAGAAAAAGAAGCAGAGAGAGGTGTTCATATTTACTCTGCAAAGGAAATGCTAGAAAACCTTCTAGAAGGACCATACTTCAAGGATCCTCATAGTGACTTAGATCTTTACATACACTCAATTATTTTATTCCCACAACATCCTTCTGTAGCTAAGAAGCCCTACCACTGTGTTACAGATGGGATCCCCAGCCAGGCATAGATTGATTTATCTAATTTACGCACACACACTGTCTTTGGGATTTGATTCCCAAATTTCTACACCTGAATCCACTACTTGACCTAAGATACTTCCTGCTAATAAGATGAGGAGGATAGGAGGATCTTACCTTGAAGCAACAGAAAGAAAAAACTGTATTAAAAAGGTGGATTATTATTAGTAGAAACATGGGGGAGGAAGTAAGTAGAGGGAAAATAAAATGAAATTGATTTTGTATTTCTTAATTTCTTAGCCACTTTAATGGGAAAGTCCTTACTGGATAAACCAAATGAATTGTTCTGAAAAAAAACCAAGTCTACTCAAGGGGTTTCAGATTGGACACCCCAAAACTGAGGTATTTAGAGTCCCAGACATCTCAGAAAATGTAGGCCAGTGACTCTAAGGGCTGGGGAGGAGGTCTTATAGCCCATTATAGTAATACCCACTGTGATGAAACCTCATTATAAGATGATGCTCAGCAGGCTGTACATGAAACAATGCTTTTTCCAGGTGGGATTCGACATTAATATAGAAGGGGAGGGGAAAAAAAAAAAAAAGAGAGAAAGGCTTGCTTCTCTATTGTAATATACCAGAAAGGGTATAATGTATCCAATCACACATAATATCAGTAATAATATCAGCATCTTCCTACAACCCCTATAGGAGTGTCAGCCAAAATATGAGCTCTACTCATGATCTGCTACTATTAAGGGAAGTCAGAGAGAAGCAGAGATTTCAAACATTTGTGTTTTAACCTTGGGTGGCAATATAAATATATAAAACACGTAGTGCTTCATGGTAAAATGAGGTTACTGAGCAGCTGGATGTTAGTCACTGCCGCAGTATTCCTAGACTGCTTGCATCTCTGCTATGCACAGCTGGGATCTGTAGTCACACAATGCATTTCATTTATGCTAAACTAAGGTAAAGTTGCAACTTGCCTCAGATTTTAGTGCAATATGTAGGGGAGACCTCTATTAATATTCAGAGTAACATTTACTATTAAGGCATAATTAATACAATTTATTTCTTCACAGGTCTACATTCTGCAGTCATAGAATCACCGAATACCCTGAGTTGGAAGGGACCCAAGATCATGAAGTCTGACTCCTGGCTACACACAGAGCCACCCCAAAATCAGACCCTATGTCTGACAGCATTGTCCAAACGCTTCTTGAACTCCAGCAGGATTGGTGCTATGGGGAGCCTGTCCCAGTGCCCGACCACACTCTGGGTGAAGAACCTTTCCCTAACCCCCAGCCTGACCCTCCCCTGTCCCAGCTCCATGCCGTGCCCTCGGGTCCTGTCGCTGTCCCCAGAGAGCAGAGCTCAGCGCCTGCCCCTCCGCTCCCCTCGTGAGGGAGCTGCAGGCCGCCATGAGGCCTCCCCTCAGCCTGCCCTGCTCTGGGCTGAACAAACCAAGGGACCTCAGCTGCTCCTCATATGTCTTTCCCTCTAGACCATTCACCACCTTTGTAGCCCTCCTTTGGACACTCTCTAATAGTTTTAAGTCCTTCTTATGCTGTGGTGCCCCAAACTGCTCACAGTACTCATGGTGAGGCCGCACCAGTGCAGAGTAGAGTGGGACAATCCCTTCCCTTGACTGGCTAGCAATGTCGTGCCTGATGCACCCGAAGATATGGTTGGCCCTCCTGGCCTCTCTATCCTTGATGGAGTCAGCTGCTCCTCCCAATTTAGTGTCATCCACAAACTTACTCAGTATACCTTAACATCCTACATCCAAGTCATTTATGAAACCATTGAGGAGACTGGCTCTAAAATGGAGCCCTGTGGAACCCCATTAGTGAACCCCACCAGCCTGATGTAACTCTATTTACTATAACCTTTTGAGTCCAAAGAAAAGTAAAGGGTTAAAATATAAGCAGTAATACCACTTCAGGCAGCATTTAGAAGGCTTCATTATTTTTGTTTATTGGAGCAGGATAGGGAGGGAAGGTATCTGCATTTTCATGAAAGCAATCTCCTAGATCCACTGTGGACTAAACACCAGCTGGGACAGCACTATAATTATAGATGTGGAAAAGGTAACAGTTCTGAATCAGGCACCATCAGACCTGGATATTATTGCACAGGTACTGTTATCCTGTTACTAGATGATTCAGATAATATTTCTTTATGAAAAAAAAAATAAAATCAACCCCAAATGGTAAATCTGGCTACTGGAAATCATCTTCTTTAGACACCCATATTTTATTTTATTTTATAACATCCAGTTCCAATCCTATGGTCGATAACACTGATTTTCAGTGCTTGCATTAGGGTACCCAATTCCATATAAGACAAAGCTAAGCCTATTTACTATCACAAGTGGATGAATTTATAGACAAATTTGCAAACGAACCAACACTCACAGTGACTTAAATATATTAGTTATTTCCCTACTGATATGTAAAGAAAATTGCAATGAAACTGAGAAATGAAACCCACAAATAATTACGCAGGAAAGCAAATTGTATAATGGCAATTATAAACAAGGTTAGTACTTCTCCAGAACTACAGTAATTTAAAATTAGTCATACTGTACATTAAGTATGCAACTAAAAGGCAGTTTCCAATCTAACACATTATTGATTGTTACCTCCTAAAAACATTTTAATATATGAAAAATGGATTCCAAAATTTTGGAGTACTGGTTTACACAAAAGGGTATGCTTGCTCAGTGGTTTTCATCTTTCTCTGAATGCATGCCAATATCTATATGGATTGTTGCTGTCTGTGACAATACATATTTAACCACTCAAAGTAGCTGAATATCATCACGTATCATCCAGTCATTTCACTTACAAAGTTTTAGCAAGAGCAATGTAAACAAAAAGAATAACAGTCCTTCTAAAACCACTGGATTTTACATGGCATCTGAAATGCATATCACTCTTCATGACCCAGTAAAACAGATGCATCCTAATTTTCAAGGTTTTTAAAAAGTCCTTTCTTGTTATTGCTTCTTATCAGAGAAGATAGAGAGATCTATCTGTTAGATCTTCCCTGAAAGCCATGAACTCTCTGTCCTTCTCTCCTTCTGTCCCCCTCTCCCTCACAATATGCAGATCTCTACACTTCTTGCTTCCAGATCAACCAACGGAATGAAAATAGTAATATGGCATTTTCCCATATGCCTTACTCTCAGTTTCAAAATGAACTTAAACGCAATTTGTCTTTCTTTAATTTCCAGCATTCCTTTTTTTATTATTATTATTTTTTTAAATGAGAAAGCTGTTCTGTTAACAGGAACAATATCAAGCATAACCAAGAAATGAAGCCAATAAGCAAACAAATTCATGCAGGCTTTCAGGGCACCACTGAGAGTGTCTGGCTCCATCTTTACTCCCCCTATCAGCTATTTATGCAATTTTATAGTCCCTCTAAGACTTCTCCATCTCAACAGTCCCAACTTTCACAGCCTTTCCCTGTATGTCATGTGCTCCAGGCCATCCATCATTTTCATGATCCTTTACTGGATTTGCTCCAGCACGTCCATGGCCCTTCTACTGGGGATCCCAGCACTGGTCCCAGCTCTCAAGACATGGCCCCACCAGTTCTGAGTATAGAGGGAAGTATCACCTCCCTTGACCTCCTGGCAACGCTCTTCCTAAGGCAGACCAGGATGCAGGTGACCTTTGCTGCAAGGGCACATTGTTGGCTCCTGTTCAAATACATTTTTGCATCACTGCAAACACACACTGAGCAGATTCATACACACTAGTTTAACTCTACAGGGATTCTACCATCACCAGAAAAATTCCTCAAAACATTTTTACATTTAAAACAAGGGTCACATAGTCTGATACAAACTGATATTTGAAAAAGCATTCAGCAGCATTTCATTCTGTTTCTCTTAAATATTTACCTTGAATTTACCTTTTGGGTTAAAGTTAGAGATCAAATAACTGTAGGTAAAAGGACAAGAAATAAAAAAGTTGACAAATTATCCTACTGTGTGACTAAATATGGCTTCACTGAATTGCAGCAATATCTACAGCAACATCTTAAAAACTTTCTTCTCTGCAACGGAATACGGTAATCCAAATGGGTCATTTTGGAAAGTGTGTAGGGAAGAAAACATTTTTAGTATGGATCTCATTTTCAGTGACATGATGAGACAAAACAAAACAAATCAACCAATCAAACAAAAAAAACCAAAACACACAAAACCACAAAAGAACAAAACCAGTAAAATAAGAACTCTTTTTGGTACATCCGGGTACATATAAATCCAGTGGTAACCAATGCACCTCAAACCTGCTCCAGCCAAGATCATCTGAAGAATCTTAACAATATTTAATAGAAATACTTTGTTCTGGGCCTGATCTTGAATAATCCTGAGTATCTGCAAACTGCTCTGAACCAT
This sequence comes from Anser anser, assembly GCF_964211835.1. Classification (NCBI taxonomy): domain Eukaryota; kingdom Metazoa; phylum Chordata; class Aves; order Anseriformes; family Anatidae; genus Anser; species Anser anser. Next base: position 66,135,889 of record NC_139724.1, read on the forward strand.
CAGCTCTCCACAATGCAGGTAACACAAGCTTTCATTGCTCCAAATTCAGAGCCAAGGCTATCTACTCTAAAGTAAATTGGAAAAACATAGCATTAACAGGTTGTAACCAGACATGTCAAGTGAATTTGCCATATGCTTCTGAAATTCTACATTTGGTAAGTACATCGTGCACAATTCTCTTTTTTCTCCTTCTTTTCTGCTTTTCGAGGTAGCAAAGAACATCTTCCTCTACATATATACCTTCCATTCTGCAGCAGGCTAGAGAAGGAGACTATTGTTGCCTTCATAGCAATCTTCCTACACCACCACAAGGGTCAAGGTGCATAACCAAGCATCTGAACATCAATGAGCTGTTGTTACGTCACTTGAAAAGCTCTTCAGAAAAAGTTTTTGCATCCACATCAGCCACATTGAAACTGTAGATGTCACCATCCGCTGAATGAGCTTTGCCTCTCTGGTCTTTTCCAAGGGGGCTAGTTATAACCTACAAAAGGCTGCTATTGAAACTGGAGAGGGATCAGCTTTGCAGTCTCTGCATAATACCCACTCACATCAGGAATGCACTTGGAGGTGTGGTGGGAGAGTCTAGAAGATTCATTGAGGACACCTATTTGGAACAACTTTAATATGTCTATTCCAGTACGGAGTCCAAGGATAAGGAGGAGAAGTGCTAAGCAACCCCAAAAGCTGTGTCTCTGTGAGGCACTCCACACAATACCACACAGGGAATCTTAGCAGAATCATCAGCTGCAATCACCATCCCCTCCAACGCAAACTCACACTTTGGTCTTTGTATCAGAGCCTACTCAGACAACCTTGGGCACTGGGTCACTTACAACTGCTGCATCCCTGAAGCTCCTTCTTGGAAGTGACATGGCATTCCAATGAATCTCAGAGTAAGAGAAAATGACTTGGCAACAAGCTAGTTTCAGAATGAGATGATGAAAATACTCAGCGTGGGAAGTTCATAACTACCTAAATTTGTTTGTGTGTCACAGGATAAAGTATCTACCAACTGGATTGCAAGAATTCTGTGTTAAATTAAATTTAAAACAATTTTGGGGAATAAAAACAAGCTAAAAACATGTATTTTTGGGGATTTGATAATTTTTTTGTGGAATATTAAGCTTGTAATGTAGATCCCTGAAACTTAAGCAAGATAGTGAAAGACTACTAGAGAATTCACAGGCCTGATTCAGTCTCTTTATTGGAGGTGACAGATTGTCACATCAGTCCACAGCCTAGGAACTCTTTTGGCTTCTTTCCTGATTGCACCATTGCATCACACCTTCACAAAGTAACAGCTTTTATCACTTCCAGTTATATAAGATATATAAGATACATATCTAAGTTATCTGTCTGCCCAAATACCACTTTTTCTTTCCACCTGCCTCTACTGCTTCTTTCTTACTCATTGTTCTTTCTCCATAGCAAAAAACCTGTTGTTTTCACTCTTTATTCTCTCCACCTTTGTAATCATCCAGTTCTACCATATTTGTTTTCAGCAGTAACTCTTTAAAAGAAATTAATATATATATATATCCATCTTACATTTCTATTGTAATCTTTCTTGACTCAAGATTTTCCACTTCCAATAATCTTTTAACCTAAACTCTCAAGATTATGTGACAATATCATAGAAAATGTGTTTCTACTCATATCTGAGGATATTTTCCTGTTCTGTATTGGTGGAATCCTCTAGAAACTTCTGAAGGCTGCAGTGACTGTCCTCTTAATCCAAATCAAAATAGCTTACATATATAATTTGACAGATACATTAATTACATAGGCCCCAATAGAGTTTTAAATAGAATTTTCCTGTGGATCACATTGTAACATCTGACTTTTTTAAGGATGCCTTGCACCGCTTTTTCTGTCAACGTCTTCCAACATGACAGTATCATAATCATAATTATCATACTTTCTTGTTGATTCTTCCAATTTAAGTATAATCATTGTTTAATATCTGTCTATCGATGTCTTACTCTGCTGTAATATGTGTTTTACCAGGACTAGAAATTACATTATCATGTCTAGTGTATTCACTCCTTTACTAATTTTGAACTCTAATAGAAGTAACACTGTCACATTTATTCCTAATAACTTTCTGTTACTTACTATGTTTGACAGTTGCTCCAGATTTTCTCATTTTAGTGGTTTTGTTAAATATTATGAATTTGACTTTATACATCAAGAATACAGAGCTGAGTTCAAATGCCCTTCGACTTTAATTGGAAAAACCTTTACACATTGTTTTACCAATACATCATCCATTTCCCTGCCCCAAGACGATTGCCAATTATAACCCCCTACTACCTCCTTGTTGTTCATGAGGCTCTTTACAGTTCAGTAAGTTATCTGCTTATTTGTTTTTCCATACATGGAAGATGGTAGTAACATTCATTTATGTACGTTCAGTTTGTCTGGATTCTCAAATTAACAGCTGTATGAATTCTTCCATACGTACTAACCATAACTCTTTCCTATGTTACTTTTTTAATCCCCAGCACACACAGCTGTTTTGCCAGAATTATATGCCACTGCTTTTTTTTTTTTTTAATTTCACATACCAAAAATAGAGTTTTCAGAACTTACATTAAATCTCTGTTACACAGAGATTCAGTATCTGACACCAAAGCTGAAAAAAAAAAAAAAGCTAAGAAATCTGGGGAAAAGCATAAAGACTTGCAAAAACAAGCTGTGAAATTGCAAGGTAGCACAGAGACAACTGGGTTGAAATGTCTCATTTATTCTAGCTCTGTAGCCTGTGGGACATAAACTGTATTAGGAAAGGTAACGAATTCTGGTGGGGCTAATTCATTTCATTTAATTCTCCTAAACTATTTTCTCCCTCATGTATATGTGTATATTAATGATTTATCTGAGGAGAAACCTTCTAATTGATGAGAGACATCACAAATGGAAATTAGACTTAACATATTTCCGCGTGCAGAATACTGTTTTGTGATCTCAACTCTATAAAATGTACAGTGAAATGCAGACCACTGATATTTAAAGACAATATCATAATTCAGTGAAGATGGAACGGCAGTGACAGCAAACACTGTAACACTTTGTTTTCAGGAAAAAATGAAGTGTTCGAAGACTATCTTCTAATGTTTGCTAACCATCTCAGTAGGAATATATACTTGATAATATTCTTTTCTAAACGTTCATGGATCTCAGGATAGGCATTTAACCACTGAGCTGATTCACATTTTCCTGAGTCTGGCTATCAACATGATGCTTATTCACTGCATCTCCTTGTGCTTACTGCGCAGGACTTTAAGGTTCAGATAGAGTGAGTCCTGTCTCCATTCATATTGAAGTAACTACAATTTTTGTACAATCCAGCTGCTCTTATGCCAGATGACCAAAACACCAACAGCAAGAGCCACAGCAGTGCATATTCAGAGAACTGCAAACACATCACTTTTAGATCAGGCATTGTATAAACATGAAGGGGAACAGTTTTACAGGAGAAATTTCTTGGACAGGCTCAACAATAAATGAAACAAAAATGAATTGGGAAAACATTCACAAAGTCTTCGATGTCTCTTGGATAAAATTCCCCGCCCCACCAAAAAAAACACACAACAACAAAAACAAAAACAACCAACACCAGTACTTTGCACACAGAAATATATTACAACTAATTTCCATTTGTGATGTCTCTCATCAATTAGAAGGTTCCTTCTCAGATAATTCATTAATAAATGCATATACACGAGGGAGAAAATAGTTTAGGAGAATAAAATTAAATGAATTAGCCCCACAAGAGTTTGTTACCTTTCCTAATACAGTTTATATCCCACAGGCCACAGAAATGTCTTTTTCACAGCTTTAATACATTCCCTCTTACTCATTCCCCTCAATAAAGCCATTTAATTTATTTAGAATCCTCTAGGCACAGTGTTTTTACTACTCTGATACTAAGCTGTAATTCCTGTTGGTTTTGTTACTTATTTTTAAGTTGCAGTCTAAAGAAGTAAAATCTCTGTAGCTATAATTCAATCATCTCGTCAGTCAGGCCTTCACCATCTTACACAGCCAACACGTACACAGATAGCAGGCTGTTGCCCTGATGCTGAGAAAGAAGCTTTATGGCCTCAATTCCAGTCAAATGATTTACAACAAACATCACAGCAAAAATGCAGAAGAAGTTGAAGATAGCACTTCCCCCCTCCTCCCAGAAATGCATCCATGCAGCAGAGCTTACTGTGGAGCGTACCGTACATTCAGTATACAGTACGCGTATATATAAGAACCTCAATACTCGAAAATGTAAAATTCTCAAACTGTAAAAAGATGAACGAGTAACCAAACTAAAGAAACTGTTGCCAGAATGGATATAAGTAAATAAGCAGACCAGTTTTAGAAGAAGACTGGTAGTGTTTTGAAAGTGTCTTAAAGCTATCCTTCAATCTTCATTGAATCAGAGTTAAACTTGACACTATTAAAGTATCAAACTTTGAAGTATACCAGGACTAAACTCTTTGTAGTATTTGTGTAGTCTTCAGTGTGAACACTCAAGATTAATTCATTCTTCTGTCCTATGTATAAGATAACTTTATAATTTTTGTGCTCTTTCTAAGGTAATTAAAAGGAGATAAAATTCACATTCTGCATTTCTACATAAAAAGTGATACAGAACAAAATAACTAAACAAAAGAAATGACTAGCCAAATGTACCAGCTCTTTCAATTCTCTTCCCAAACAGAAGCAGATAATAAATAAATTAAAAAAGACACTGATACAATACAATATATGAGCTTATAAATTCAATTTTAGAGGGCTTCAGCCACTGGTAAATTTCCTGTAGTGATGTTTTAAGAAGCAGAAGGAGTTTGCCCCGCTCTTGTACTATAGTTTATTAACATCATATGAAAGAAGAGTAGAAGTTGTTAGATGAAGAAGCTAATACCAACATAACTGGATTTTCTGTTCACTCATCAATACTGGTGACCCGTAAGAGACAGGAAGAAAGGATGAGAAGGACAGAAGTTCATAGCCTCTGCAGTCTAAAAGGCAATCAAAGCAACAATAGGAAACAAGCAAATATAAAATAACATCAGAATTCTCAAATTTCCATTGTGTAAAGTGTATCATCCTAAGACCTTTTGCTTTAGTCTGTGCAGCAGAAAAAAAAATAAATCTAAGCTACCAGAAATTTCCATTTTCCAAATAAATTTAGTTTCTCTGATATATACTGAATCTTTTACTTTCAGCTAAGAACTAAGGCTTTATTGTTTATTTTTTCCTCTCTGAGAAATAAATTCTGAAGATTCTATTCACAGGTTTACTTGTTTGTTTTATGAAAAAATAAAATGAAATAAGAAAGATAGCACCATTCAAAGCTGAGTATCACATAAGGCTGTTAAAGAAACTTGAGCATACTGGAATATTACTTTTCAGGTGTTCCAAAGATGTTCTGAATTTTACACTGATATAAAGAAGCAAGTACAGAACAAAGCTATTTTGTATAAAGTGAACACATTTTTAGTGCGTACTTGTTCTACTGGTAAATCCTTGATACCCTTAGAAATATAATATCACCAAGCAAAAACATAAATTGATCTCCACATGGATTCATCTCCAGGACTGTATTGTGCAAACTCAAATGCACTAATTGTGATTAATTAACTTAGAAATAACCTTATTGGCTTACCATATTTTAAAATGCTACAGAGACACATAAAAGTAAATATAAAAATAAATAAAAAGTAAATATTAAGTTTTATAAACATCACAAACCATATACACGTACCTTGCTTTTTTCTTGCTGAAATTCTATCTGGATGTTGGTTAGTTTAGTTCGTAGCTCCTCATTAGCAGCTTGCAGTGTTTCAGTATCCATGTCGGACTTCTCTCCCTTGGAACGACTTTTCTTTGACATAATTATTTTTGAAGTTTCAAATAAAATTTTTGCTCCACACTGAGCTACCAGCTAGTGCCTACTGCTTTTAGCATTTAAGCGTCATGCAGTGTTCAATAAAATCTTTCACATAAATCTCAGCCATTGTGGGTGCTGTCCCTCATGTCCTGGAAGAAACAAAGTAGTAGGAACAGAATTAGACTACATCACTGAGCAGACTCAAGCATCAGACTTGACATCCTGTTTTAAAAAACACTGAACTATATACCTGGTAGTATACACTAGCATAGTGTACTAGACTTAGAAAGCAATAGATGAGAAACGAAGTTATATAATATTTCATCATCTTATCTAAAACCATATACATTCCCATCCTATGCTCACAGAAATAAAAGTTTTTGATGACTATAGCATATAAATATAAATCTTATCTTATTCGGGACCCAATTTGAACCACATACAGGATTATCAAGAGGCACTGAGACAGTCGTAAATTAACTGAACCTGTGTTTCAGCAGGAATAGTCTATTTCCTCTAGTAAGAAGTACCCACTTTTCACATTAGTTTATCAGTTACACTGCATTACTCAAAATTACCGAGGAGTCTCACAACATCGGAATATATGGAAAAAGTATTACAAAGCTAGACATTTTAAAGACAATTTAACATTTTAAAAGACTTAAATGTGCGTGCTTGTGTGTATAAACTGCATACATTCAGGGTTGATAGTTTGAAATAACCTAATAAAAACATTAAAGTGGTAGTTTATTTTTATTCCCTAGCCTGCATCTAAGCTTAAAAAGTATTAAATTATTTAAATCAGCTTTATATTCAAGGAGAACATCAGCAACAAAGAACTCTAATTTCAATACTTAGGAAATCCCATGGTTAGTTTGCTTCATGGGTAGTTATAAAAACTTAATTTTTCCCCCAACCCTACCCCAGCACTGCTCTAAGAAGAATTCAGTGCTCCACAGGAACAAACTGAGCAACAAGTGCTGTCAATGTTAACTAGTTTCCAAAACCACATCCCCTGCTCATTTTAAATATCCACATAATTTTCATCATTAAATTCCTGACAAGGCAGAGACATTCCTACCTCAACACTGAATTACATTCATGGAGTGTTATATTTCCAAGAAAATTGCTACCAGTTTGCTTTCAAACAATAAATTACTCTTTTCCACTTACAACTACCTGAGAGTTATTTTAGAGATTGTACTATAACAAAAATCATGTGCGTTCTTTAGTGCATACATTTTAAAGGGTTAAGAATTCATATGCATACCAACACTCCATTTGGTGGATTCAACTAAATACTTAAGCTTTATTCTCATTTTTAAAGACTGGTAAACAAAAACTGAGGAGTTAAATATCTTGGTAAAATGACTGGTCAAGTCAGGTGAAAAGGGAACAGAACTCAGGAGGCCACCTCTCTAGTTTGACAATATTTAATGATTTTATGATTTCCACTGAGTTCTGTTATCTGTTGAAAACAGTTGATAAAAGACCAACTATACCAATTATTTTCTAATGTAACAAGTGAAACCAGTGTTCTGCTTTGTACTATTAGATGACTTCCCTTCCAAACTTAATAATCAATTTATCATACACAATAAAACTTAATCTGTTCCTTAAATCCTTATATCGAGCATTTAGAATACATAATTAATGAAAAATGGGGAATTGAATTAAACTTTAATTTTATTTATATATCAAAATTACCTTAAATACAAATAAAAATTTGTAGTACTGTTATTTTACATGTAATTGGTAAATCAAGAATAATATAATAGTAATATTCTTATAGTAACTTGAAACAAGAACTCTTCAGTGCATAGAAGAAACTTGAGGAAGTATTGTTCTTAATAAAGGAATTTCATGTTATTAATCTTTGTAGTTTCTATTATGCTAACTAAAGACTTTTTAGTCAATATATTTCATCCAAAATCCTTAACTTTATGGAAAATTGGACTTCAAAATCAGTTTCTAGTGCTATTTCCTTGGCCAATTTGTAAAAAAAAATCTAAGATAGAATAGATGTGCAATCCAGTATCTAATAATCATTAACCATTCAGAATGGTGGAAGGAGAAATGAATGGTTCCTTATCTCAAAAGCTATCTGGGTTACTCAGATACTATCCAGGAATTATTTCTGCAGTCCTTATTAAAACAAAATTCTTAATGCAGCCAGATTATATATTCCTTAGTTCAGTAGATCATTAATTTAGTTAAGGAAACCGAAAGTGTCCCTTGCTGGTTTGGCTTCAGGAATTTTAACCTCATTAGATCCTTCCATCTGCCCCCATCTCAGTTACAGTTTGACATAAAGAATATTTAAATGATAGAACAAGAATGTGAGGTAACTTTGCTTGATGTGGATAAAACTGACATCCAGAGAACAGAAAAAGAGGTTTGAAATTACCACGTACATCTTGTTCAGTAACAGTAAGCTCCCCTGATTGTACCATGCTCCCAAGCATATCACGAAGGTGCTATACCATCCAACACGAACATATAAACTTATATTTCTGCACCTCAATGGGTGGTCTCTCCATGAAGTTTTGATGGTGTATAATTCTCAAGGACTTAGAATTTCATATTCTATCACAATTCACCATCACTCAAACCCTTTAACAAACCAGGTCCTATGACGAGATACCAGAATAATCCTCTTGTCTACCTTTGAAAATTTGGGGGTCTAAATATAATAAGTATTATTTACAGCTGTTCAAATTACATTTAGCACTAATGTTAGCCTTAAAACTAAAGTTCAGCACTACTCTTTGAAGTATCCTTGAGTACTTAAAATGGAAATCTCAAGAGATTGCTATTAATTTTTTTGTGTAACTCATAAGAGTTAAAAAGTGTACCTATTAAGTGAAATAAAAACTTTGCTCCAGGACCTGAAGAAAATCACCTACATCTCTGGTAAGCTTTGAAGGAAAACAAAAGAAAACAAAAAACAACCTGTGGTGCTGGGCACAGAAATATTTCCATTTTTACTCTCCTTTACATTCATCTTCCAGCCTATCTATTTCAAAAGCAGAAACTATGGAATCACAATGCCTCTCTTAACACTGACAAAGGCACCAAGTCCAGCTATACAAGGGTTGCAGCAGAAGAGGATGCATCTTGGCTCCCGAATGGTTGGGACCAGTGAGTGGGACCAGGATTCTGTGCTATTTGACTACTATTGCGCTTACTGTTTGCATGACTCTAAGGACAGAAAATATTAAACTTGTAAACACAGCAAGAAAAAGGAAGGAAGAAATACTCTACTCTGATAAAATTTGTATTTTACTGACTCAGAAGCTTTATATAACAACATACTTATTAACTCACAATACATCCACAACAGTCCTTCAATCACTGTATGAATACAAATAACCACTTCCAGCGCTGTTGAGTTCTACACACTTATTGCAAATCTTAAGAACTTTTGAATATATGCTATCATTTCTAGAGAAGAGGGATTGAGAGAGAGAGGGAGAGAGAGAGAGAAGACTAATGGCCTCTAAGTCAAAAGTCACCTTTTCAACAGTCTCTGGAACATACCAAATGTCTCGCTTTACTTGATAGGTAAAGGGAACTTGTAATTCAAAATAAAGAACAGCAAAAGAAATAAACTTGATTAGATTTGAATCAACTGTTCAACAGTTTGGGGGACTAGTACATGAAAGGCAATATTTCACAAGTGAAACAAGTACGTGAACCAATATTTCACATGGTTAAGAAATTATGACTTTATTTCTGTTATATTTGTCATCCCAAACTCAGCATTCTAGCCTTGATTCAATCGGGAACAATGCTATTCAGATTGAATAAGATTTCTGGAAGGTGAACTTGTTAATGAGTCATCTCAGCTGAAGCATAAAGCAAAAGCACAGATAGACAAAAAATGCTTGGAGGAGAAAATAGTTTGTGTCAGGTAAAAAGGTATCTCCCTACATACCGCATGGAATCAGTTGCTCTTTCATCTTATGTGAAAGAAAATTGCTGGGTTGTGAGTACAGTTTCATTTTAGACTAGGAGTTTTCATTCAGAGAAAGATTTCATCTTTCAAATGCAACACAAAAACCAACAGTGCTAAAATCCGTAGTAAATGAAAGAGTTTTACTGAATTTTAGGAAGAAAAAAAAATCTTGCACGTCTCCACCAAACAAACAAACAAACAAACAAACAAAAAAAGATAGACACATCCAGGCAAGCAGTTTTCTGAAGAAATGATACATAATGATAAATAAACTGAAGACTAATTATTCTTACCTGAAGCTTCCTGAAAAAACAATACCATTTCACTGTTCTTGCGTAAGAGATTAAACTGTCAGCCTTCAGCAACATAACTTATAAAAAGAGGACATCTAGGACTAAGACATAAATAGACATCTGCAAATGTGTATACAAGCACATAGTATTAAACGTCCAAGTTCATATTATCAAGGACATCAATTAACCTAATCATAAATACTTCTTAGACTACACATATTTTTACTTTGAGAACAACAACATCGTCCTCTCCTTCAGATCTGACATGCATTTTCTTTTTATCTGACATACAAGCAAGACGAATGGAGAAACAGAGGACAATAACAATTACTACATATAATAAACCTTACTGCTGAAATTTTCACGTTGATTCCACTTTAAAAACAAAACAAAACACCATATCACACCTTCTGGCTAGGGCTCTTACACAACAGATACATTCCTCAGTTCATCTATTTCTACACTGTCATTGCCCATATTTGCCATCTCTGTCTAACATGGAAACCAATAGCATAGCTCTGGTTTCTCTTCTCCCCAAGAAATATTTTAGAAAGATTCACTCAGCATTTGTCTGCACAACTATCTTCATTTTCTGTATGATTACATATTGCTTTTAACCTTCTATTTCCAATTTTAATTTCTTCCGAAAACTCAGATTTTTAAGTTGCAGAAATCTTTGCAAGAAACAGAAAGAACTGCAACCCTTGAAGCTCTCAAGGATGCCTGAATACTGAACTTTGCCATACTCACCATTTCAACAAATCTATGTTTGTAACATTTTAGCTGTGGGAAAACATTTCTGTAAAATCATTGAATATTTATATATTCATTGAATATATATATATTTATATATATATAAAAAATACATTTCCACAGACTAAAACTGCTCACTTAAATATATTATTTTTGTAAGGATACTTAGTTACCTTCCAGAAGTTCCCAGAAGGCCAAGAGTAATTCATGAAACTGTGTATAAAATACATATATAAATACATTAAAAAATAAATTTAAAAAATAATAAATAGAAGCTTCTTCATCTAGACATTTTGCCTCCATTCAGATTAAGGTGTTTTTTTGTTTTTTTTTTTTCATTTTAATTCATCCTTTCTTTTACAATATTACAAAGCCCTACTGTGGCCTAACCACAATCTTTATTATGCTTGTGAACATGAGATGAGACATAAGTACCTCATCAGTACAGCACAATTCTGAATGTTCAAGAAGTTTAAAATAAAATTTATTACCCTTGCACCTGATAAAAATAAACTCAGTGGACACAGGTACAATACGGTATCTTCAGAAGTGCTAGTTCATCTATATTAGAATTTTAAAAATGTGATAATCAGCCAATGGCTGTATGGGAAAAGGGACATTCATAGCTGTCAATGCCCAAGGCATATTTCCCACAAGGTTCAGATGACCTACATTTCCTGCTTCAGTTCTCAGTTGTATGTAATAAAACATTGAATGGATAAAAGCAAAAGCATCTCTAGAGGATGAAAAAGAATACTTTTCCAAGCCAAGCAATATAAATCAAAATTATCAGGATGATTTTTTAAGTATATTGTCCACTAGTAATATTTTAGATACCCATTTGTCAGCTACCTAAGAAATCTATTTCTGTAACAGTAGAGCTTTCAAGGATTACTTTAAATCCTATCGTACTTAGGGTATTGCTGAGTTTCCTCATAGTGGAACACTTTTAAGTGCTACTTATGACTTTTTTTCAGAGGATAATATATATATACATATATATATATATATACACACACCGTTAGAACCAAACTATATGGAAAGCAATCACCAAGAAGCACTAAACTGTTCAAATTGGTGTTTTGCAACAAGAGCTCATATTAACGTAATTGTGTCAAGCATAGTTGAAGAGAGGAATTTATTTTATAGAGATATTAGTGTAGCATGAGTTCAACTTTCATGATGCCGGGCTTAGGAGGGTCTGTAACAGATGATACCCTGTGTATGAACATGGTATTTGTAAGTCACTTAACTCTTCTGTCAAGGATTGTAAGTACCACCATTATTTTTTACCATAGCACCTCAGCTAAAGAGATGTGCTGAGATTCTTCACCTCCACAGTCTTTCAGAAAATTTCTCATTGCTCCCAGGGATCAGTAGCTGTGTTTTAACATCTCATCACAGATCGCTGCCTTGCAGGTCCTTACCGTGCAGTTAGCAGAACTGGAATTTGGCAAGCTTCAGAATGAATTTCACCAATAAATCCATTTTCATTTCAGTTAATTGGTTGCCTGTGTCATGTATGCATCTGCTAAAACACATGCAACAAAAATACGCTTCCAAGTCACTGCATGACACACACAAAAAATCAAAGCATTTCAAACTCATTTAAACCCTATACACAGACTCAAACATATGTGTACCTACTAATACAACACTGAATAATTAGTTTTGATTGGTAGTACTGCAGACCATTGGATAGCACCCAGTACATTAATGGCCTCATTCTAGTCAAAGAACATAAGCAGCCCATCCAAAAAATAAATAAAAAATAGGCAGAAACAAAAAGCAAGCTAGCTCTTATTTGCAATAAATTATCACAAGTACGTATGCAGTAAAAAGGAATGTTAGAGCTGAAGAGGACAAGGGAAGGGAAGGAATCACAAATGCATTTAGCCACTAGGATTAACTTGAACTTATGTACATAATTAAAAATAAAATAAAATAAAATAAAATAAAATAAAATAAAATAAAATAAAATAAAATAAAATAAAATAATAATAATAAAAAAAACACTGTGTTGAAGCTACTTACAGGAGGGACAATATTGTCAGTAGTCCTGGCAAGCCATTTAGAACAGGAACCACAGACTAGTTACACAATGAAAAAAGATTTAAAGGTCTCTGATTTTACAGATTGCTCTGCAGGGCAACTGAAGGACCAGTTCAGAAACATAACTTAGAATGGGCTATTTGGTGTGAGAACAGACATCTGTCATTGTCAATGCACCACAAAGCAGCAATAGAAATGCAATTTTGGGTGCAACAACGCTAACCTTGGATATGAGAACCCTGTCTGATATCCTGAAATTTATACTTTTCCTCACATCACTGCAGCTGCTCATATCAAAGCTACTAGAACATTAGAGAACAATAAACAAACAAAAATAATTAAAAAAAAAAACTTACCTAATGGGATGGAAAAAAATAAATAAATAAAAGGCCTGTATACACTGCAAATGTGTTTGCACAGCAACACAGCTTGTTCAGAGACATCTTGGTGCTCACTGAGCAGTATAGCTGCCTTACAACACAGTAGCATAGGGTTCTCTTGTAGAAAAGTGGTGGAAAATGCTGGCTCCATCACAGCCACCCTAGGAGAGGAAGAGAACCTCCACACACATATCCTCCCCAGTGCTGTTCCTCCTCTGGCTCTGCTGGCCTCAAGACCCTGTGTAGATGCACTCTGCAGCTCCCTTTCTGCACTACCCAGCACTACAACAGACCAGAAGTTACCAAGACCTTGGCCTGAATCTCTTCTCAAAATGCTATGAACTTGAACCCGGGCCTCTGAGGCAAATAAAAAATATTCATTGGTTTCAATGAATATTAGATTGGCCTCTGTTAATATTTACTCAATTTCAAGTGTAATTTGTGAATTAATCCTTATAATCACCCTGCTAAACATATTAAAAGACAAACTGTTTGAAACAGCAATCCTGTGACACACAAAACTGAAAATGGAAGCACCACAATGGGATATTCAAACGCAACTAAAAATAATAGAACCAGACCCTCCCTCCACAGTCTTCCAAAGTCAGCTCTCCTACAGAGCCTGAGCCCTTTAAGGTGTTGGGTTAGCTGCAATGTGAGGCCGGCAGCTCAAGGCAGAGCCGTTCCTCTGATCCTTGTGCCAATTCCTTTCCCTTGAGCACATGCAGGAGACCTGACGAGACAGCGCAACCTATGTCCAGCCTCCCATCCTTCTGCTTGTATGGGGGCTGTGATTCAGGGACCCCTGGTCTCACTGACGAGCAGCTCTTCCTTTGAAGCACGGTATTTAAGAACAAAGAAGTGGGGATAGGAAGAAAGATCAAATTGTAGCACTTCTCAATTAAGGCTACAGAAACAGCAAATACAGAGACAGACTGCAACATCGTCATTCACTCTCACTGACACCCTGCAACTTAATCATCCTGTCAAACCTAGGACTTTGGATTATACTGGACTACTTTTATTTATCTATTTGTCTGAATTTTGCAGGAAATTTCCTTTGTTGGTGGTGGTAGATTTTTTTTTCTTCGTTGGTATGTATTTTCATTATTATCATCATTATTATTACTATTGTAGAGGTTTGGAGTAGTTAAAACCTGAAACGGGAGAGGGAAGGGGAGAGGGAAGGGGAGAGGGAAGGGGAGGGGAGGGGAGGGGAGGGGAGGGGAGGGGAGGGGAGGGGAGGGGAGGGGAGGGGAGGGGAGGGGAGGGGAGGGGAGAGGAGAGGAGAGGAGAGGAGAGGAGAGGAGAGGAGAGGAGAGGAGAGGAGAGGAGAGGAGAGGAGAGGAGAGGAGAGGAGAGGAGAGGAGAGGAGAGGAGAGGAGAGGAGAGGAGAGGAGAGGAGAGGAGAGGAGAGGAGAGGAGAGGAGAGGAGAGGAGAGGAGAGGAGAGGAGAGGAGAGGAGAGGAGAGGAGAGGAGAGGAGAGGAGAGGAGAGGAGAGGAGAGGAGAGGAGAGAAAAATTTACAGATGTGGAGGAAATGTGCAAAACAGTCAGACTGGGGGAGAGAGGTTCAGATTCTCAGTCATATGACTTAAAAGAGAAAAATTGAACCTTAGGAGAAGGTTAGAAAAACTGGGGTAGTCTAACACTTTACAAAATGTTGAATGCTTATTTCATAAATCTAATATTTTTTGTAAATCTGGCCTCTGACAGACCTCAGTCAAGTAAGTGTAAGGAGAAGAACTCAAACTTCTTACAGTTGGCAGTTATTATCAAGGACTTCTGCCAAAGAAAGTTGCTGAAGTAGGACACCCCACATTCAACTCTAATTTCAAATCTAACTGAATTATAATAGTAATGTTTTTTATTTCATGGGAAACAGATTGGACTAAGGCTTGATGGATTTCAGTTTCACCTATGGTTCTGCCAGAGACTCCTTTTATGACCATGAACAAATCACTTGACCTCAGAAAAATTGATATTACACTTGCATACCTCATATTCTGAGGACAATATTAAAATATGAAGCAGTGAATAGGGATTATGAGAAAAGGGGATTATGAGAAACTACCAAGAGTTTGCAACAATTGTTAGTTGGCAGGAACCATCAAATTTAGCATATCACAAAGCTGCAATTCCCTCAAAGGATCTATCCAGAAATTCCTAATAGAAGTGCTCTTAAAAAATGAGTATTTGCTTGACCAAATGAGTTCAGAAACAAGGCAAAGTATTTTGGATACAGGTTCATAAGATTACTTGAGTGTCCCATATCGGACTAGACAAAAAATAATATCCAAAAATCAGTCCTCCAATGCTCTCCTTATTTCTATAGGCATCTAATATGTAATGTAAAATCTTTATATATTCAATTGTTTCTTCTCCATAAAGAATTTGCATAATCCTTCCACACAGAGCATAATCTAACCACTGCAGTACAAACTAAGGCATTTAAAGCTCTAGTGAAGCAAGACTGCATGCCATCTTATTAATGTTTTCTAGTGGGTGGCTTAGATAACTCTCATGTTGGTATTTTAGATACTGTTCTGCAGGTACATAATACCCTGTTCCCATATACTGTATTGAGAGATAACACCTTATTCTGATCAGAAGATTTCAGGGATGCTAGATCCTGTGTGATCAGACACCATGCTAGCCAATTCACTGAGTGTTCTTCCTGGCTGAGGGAAGCAGTGAACGTATTTTTTCACATGCGTGCCTACCAGTGGTGACAAAGCGAGGTGACTCACTTCTATTTATTCTTAAAACAGTGCTCTGATAGTCAGCCAGCTAACACTGACATTTCAATTATTGATAATTGAATGACTGTTCATTGGAGTGAACAGAGTTTAAGTCACTCTGGTTCTGCAGTACAGGCTGATGGAACAGCATCACCTAGGATAAAATACTAAAAATGGATATTTCAGTCAGATGTTAGCTTCTTTCCTATTTTCCCTCAGTTCCATAAGGGAGCAGCAGCTTAAAATTACAGCCAGTAAAATGCACAGCTAGATGGTAATGCACTAAGAGCCTGAAGACAAACTTCCACTTCTTACACAGATAACAGACAGAGACAAGCATGACAAAGCACAAGAAAAGCACAGCAGAGAATCTTTGTGAACTAAAGACTTCTGTTGTGTAACTGTCTTCCGACAAACTGGAAACTTCACCACCGTGAGAAGACTACCAATAAAATATCGTTCTGGCAACTGCCAGCAATTTTGATTCAAAGCATGCCAGGCTAGTTGGAATGGTTGTTGGCAGGTCGCTCAACAGAAGTACAAAGGTGCCCTCTGGCAATGCTCAGAGTAGAATGTGCTGTCCAGGAGCACTTGCAGAAAATACTTTTATTCAGATATGCGTGTCAAAATCATAGCGTTAAGGATAGCATCCCTCACAATGCTAAAAAACAAACAAAAAATAAATTGACAAATCAGTCATACATTGGCTTAAAAAGAAACATGCCAAACAAAACCCCAGAATTACTCTGTGACCAGCTACTACAAAATGAGACTGAGTGCTGCCCAGGTTAGACTGTACTAAGGTCTCAAGGTATTTTGGAATTCAGATCAATGCATGCAAATTTTAACTTTTCCATTAAGAAATCTGGGCATCCAACTTCAAGTTATGTGGGTACAGCATTGGTACCAGTGTACCTTACACTGCTGAATGCTGTCAGGCAGGCTATTTTGTCTTATTTAGGGGAATTAAAAAGTGATTTATTGTTCACTCTCAGAAAAACTTTTCCTTATATAACATTTTTCCCTATGTGTTTTTTTCCTATTCGTACCTATATAATATTTTTCTATTACTGTGAAATAAAGATTTTATTTCAG
The DNA here is from genome assembly GCF_964211835.1 of Anser anser. Classification (NCBI taxonomy): domain Eukaryota; kingdom Metazoa; phylum Chordata; class Aves; order Anseriformes; family Anatidae; genus Anser; species Anser anser. Next base: position 66,153,054 of record NC_139724.1, read on the forward strand.
TATTTTGTTTCAGAAAGCTAACCATTGTTTAACTCAAAGTGAAGGCCTAGGTATGTCACCTATGGCTTCCCAGAAGCCTGTATGGTTGAAGGAAATACGTTTATGCATCTGAAATCCTTATAAACACAACTTCTTTCTTTCCATGGTCTAAATGCTTCTGTAAATCATCTTTGACTATGGAAAAAATTTTTATTCAAGTTTCATTATCACATAAATAGGAGACTTTTTGTCCAGTTGTGTAAAATTGTATTCATTTAATTTCTGCTATCCAGTTTTGTCACTCTCCCAATCTCATCTTTGAGAAGAAGTGGCAGGAAGAAACCTGAAAAGTTAGGGCACCAACAGTGACTTTGTAGGCACAAGTAGCCTTAATGAAGGCTTCATGGAGAAATACAGAAATAGGTATTGCCACATCACTCATCATCTCCCCAAGTGGAATCTCCGAATAAGATTTTGCTTTAAGGTTTAAGTCAGCACAGCTAAGGCAGTAATAATGCAATTTTTCACCTCTTAAACAGCAAAACTGTATTAGCAAAACTGTAACAGTTTCCAAAGCAGGAAAGAAAAAAAGCAGGGGTGAATATACCCTTGGGAACACCATTCCAGAACAGAGCCTCTAATCTAATACAGCCCACTCCTTACCACTAGCCCAAAAAAGAGTCCTATCTGCGGTTTGTCTATTAGCCCCCCAGCACCCTGTGGAGTCTGTCCCAGCTCTTTTCCTCACAACCACCAGTCCTCAAAAACAGGAAAAGGGAAAGGAAGAGAAGTGCGTATCAGAACAGGAAGAGGAAAAAAAAACAAAACACGTAAGGGTGAAATGAAAAGCTGAGTTGAACACAGATCAAGATTTAGTTGTTACCTAGATATATTCCTTTTGCACAGGAACAAGAAAATGCTGAAACACTGCCTGTTAATGAACAACGTGAAAACTAGAAGCTCTGAATTCTAACCATGGTGTTTCCCTCTAGGGAATGTGAATTCAAACGGCTATGCTGCACACACATTTATATTTTTGTTATATAGTAAAAACATGGAAGCATCACATCAAAGATTTTCACTAACACTTCTCAAATGTAATGAGGGATTAAAGATAGGAAATTAGCAGATGTTTTCTTTGATATGCAGGTCTTCCCCAGTAAATAGCTACATAATGAGTCCAGTTTTAAATCTTAGATTGATCTTTGGAAGTTAACTGAAATGCCCAAATACTCTCCACCTCTCTTCTACTACACAATTTCTCTTTTTTTTTTCTTGGGTTGTAATAAATTACAGCACACCTGGAAACTGCTGTCATGCCTCTACCAGCATTATAACCCACTTTCCTTGCTACCCTTCTTTCACTGACTTCTGTTTACTTGAAAAAGTCATTCATGTATGGATCTCTAAATGTAAAGTCAAGGAAAATATTAAGTTTTACCTAAACAGGAAATTGTTACCACTGCAGTCTTGCAAGCAGTTTAGCACAAGTTCTTTTACTTGAGAAAAATGGGAAGTCAGCTTGCCACAGTTTCCTGATAAGCACAGAAATATTAAACTGCCACAGTCGAACAGATGGAATAAAGCACAACTGATCCCAAAGGTGAAACAATACCATAAGTCCCAGAAGGACAGTAAAATACTATATATTTTTTTTAAATCCCTTTCCACTTTCTTGTCTGAAACAACCACAAGGCAATAAAATATTGCCTCAATAAAGCTCCTGAATGAAGCAATAGAAACATCTCTGCTATAGATTGGAAACTTGTAATTTACATCTCAGTATATTCCCTCACCCACTTTCCCTATACATTTCTTAATTTTAAGCTAGATTTAACATAACTGAAACAGAATTTGTTTCCTTCCCCTGAACTTTTACTTTGGTTTTAATTGCAATGAGCAGTGCTTAGGCTAGCAGTGCTGTAACAAAGATGCTTATCAAGGTCGTGCAGCACTTTTTGGGGTTGCCGACTAATCTGATGGCAGCCTGTGAATTTTGACCTTCCCTGGCCATTGTTCCAACCACGACCACCTTTCTCACTTCTTTCCCACCTCTGCAGATTGCATACAGCTATGAAGTCACCCTAGCGTTCAAAGAAGGATTTTTGTCTGTTCTTCTTGCCTGTCCTTATCCATACGTAACATCCGCATACTGCTGCTTCTTCCTTCCAACCTCCAAGAAAAGACCCTTTTTAGCAGTCCTTTCAGTGAAAGAAAATGTTACCACCATCACCACGTTCTCCTCTGGTTGGAAGTTACTCATTGTCAACCCACACGCAACATGCTTGCTCATTTACTTTTTAAACTGATATTGTACTCTTTGCTACCAGTCAGGAGATCAAATTTAAGTTTTTCTCCCATCCAAATGATTTAATTAAGTCTGATTCCTCCCACCCCTCAACACTTTGTTCATCTTTAAGATGAAATACATATTTGCATCCCTGATGGTACTGACTTCAGAGCACACCTACAAACCCCATCATTCTGTCTACATACTGTTCTGCCACACTCTTTAACAGACTCATGTGGTCAGTTTCTGTTATTCCCCTTTCCTAAACTGTAAGAGGATTCTTCCTGGAGGATGAACCACTACTGTCCTCAGGGCAGGGGAAAGACAGGGAAGGGTACTGTGGTAATAAGCATCTGATAAACCTCCAGTAGCACAGAGAACTTCTGGTTTCAATAACATGATAATTCTTCTAGACAATAAATGTTTAACACACCTGTTCATCAGTTTTGGTCATAACTTCTCAACATGGCTCAACATCTAAAAATAATTCAGGTAAAGAGGATCACAGAGATTTAATCAGTGAAATAAGTTTCAGACTTCACAGCAGACAATTTCTTTTTCCAAGATCAAATCACTTGTTTAGAAGTGGATAAAATGGAATTTAAGAAAATTTCTGAAAGTGATGCCATCTATTAGCCTATCCTCATACCGTATCTGCAAATTAAAATCTTTGATGAGCAAGCAATTTTTCAACACCAATCTGAATTCTGTTGGTCAACTTTGCAATTAGGAAGTATATCTATGCTATTCAGCCTCATTTTGACCCAAAAGAGTGAATTCTCTGGAAAAGGCTTTTTTCTTCATTATGATGGTTTGTGTTTTCCAGCTAGCATCGGTAGGTTCATGTTCTGCTTTATTCATTCAGTTTCTGTACTCACACATTTTATTTTTCCCCATATTTTCTCTTCCTCATCTCTGTTCCCTGCTATAACCAAAATACAAAAGATCTACTAGTACAATTCTAAATAGGAAATGTTAATAAATGTAATTCTACCAAATAAGTTAACATCTGAAATCCCCTTTTCAAAGAAATTTAAGGTAGACTTTCTAGTCTGTCTTGAAGTTTGTTTTTTGACAGTTCACACTAAATAAAAAATGAACTCAGCTGTGAGACGGGAGTGTTTTGGTATGCAGCATTTTTCAAGCACACTGACTCTAAATTTAATATGAAAGATATGGAACACAAGGTGGAAAAGGAACAGAAAAGTCTCAATGAATTAAAAAAAAATATCCAATATCATTATCAAAATAATACAAACGCACCCTGTAGTACTGAAGAAATGCAATATTGAGATACTGAACGACAACCTGAAATTGATCGTTATTGTCCAAGGTGATTATAATATGGAAATATATAAGGTACATTTTAAAATATATTGTTGCTTAAGTTTACTTGTAATACAATATTAACGTAATATATTCAACATAAATGTGTATATTTATAGTATGTATGTATGCACACAGGATAGGTTTCCTTCAGAACGGATAAGTTTTAAGTGGTAAGATAATTTGTGTCCTACAAAACTACTCTCCTGAAAATCAACATTTATAACATTGCTATGCATAAAGCGTGCTGTTTTTCTTTTACTTATATTGCCAGAATTAGACCATATCATCAAAGTTATTCAATATTCATAATGCACTGTTCAGAGGTATTGATGTTTTCAACAAATCAATTGAACAGTAGAGCTGAAAAAGAAACACAAGACCCCACAACAAAACACTTAAAGAGCTAGAAAGAGAACCACAAGGAAGAGAGATCCTATTTATCAAGAGAAGTATGTTATTACAAAGATGGCATCATAAGGAGATGTCATAACTCTCAACTTGTTCTCATACTATTTATTGAGTGTATACCATGTAGGCTAAAGGTTTCTCATGGTTCATTCATACCTTCCTTTTTCCATTCATACCCATTTATGAATAGACAAGTAGCTTCATAACAGACTGAAGATCTGTTTTGCTTAATATCCAACACCAAGTCTTAAATATATGAAAGACCTTTCTGTGATATGGGAAAGGTCTTTTTATCACCTCTTGCAAACATTCAAAACAGAGAAGTCCTTTTACATAACTAAGCTGTCTTATCTTAACGAGACCATTACCAGCCATGTACTTATCTAACTGTAAAATGCATGTGGGAATTCTGCCAGCAGCATAAGAGCTATCAGCTGTCTAAATGTAGTACCTTTTTAGTAAAGCTGAATATTTGCAAGAGAAACTATCCAGACATAAGCATGTTATAGTAATTCTTTGTTGTGTTTGAAGAGTAATAGATCTGTAGTCACATGGTAGGGAACATAAACAATATTTGTGCAGATAATTAGCACAGATAGACTGTCCAAAGGCTGTTAAGAAAAAAAAAAAAAGGAAATATACCATATTTCCAATATATTACCAATATTATATATACCATATTACCAATATATTTGGTAATACCAAAGTTTATGGAGATTTAAATTGCATTAATTTAAAGAGAGAGAGAAGGAAAGAAGAAAAAAAATGGACTGTAAAATCTGCTAAAATTGCAATCAGTCAGCAAAACAAAGAACGAGACATTTAAAAAACACAAATGTGCCTGGCCCCACACCCACTACATTGCAGCAATCCTAAATTTTCACAGAAAAAGCCAGCCAGTCTTTAAAGCAAAGTGCCCACACATAGCTGCATGATGTAGCAGTCCCCATTCAAATCAGTACTGTTCCTGCACAAACATGTTTGTGTTTACACAGCCATTCTGAGGAGATAGTTTGGAAATATCAGAAACAGTCTAACCAAATAAATACAACATTGATATGCAAGAAATATGACTAATCAAATAAACAGGGACCAGATTTTTATTTTTATTTTTTTCTGTAGCATCAGGCAGATCTGCATAAGCAATACAGAGGCTGAAATTCCTGCGCTCACATTTTCATAAAGTAGTATATGAGGTAATGAGGTAAAGTATATGAGGCCAGGTAATATGAGGCCTCCTTATATATAATTTGCACGTGACAAAATAAGCTTCAGAAATACATTAGTTGTTGAAGGCCCTCGTATCTTGAACATTTCATTTTCATTATGCTGAATCAGCTAAATAAAATATTCAGTCTAAATCAATTTGTTAATGTATGTTCATCTGTTTAGATGTACAGGAACAGGATGGAACTCAAGGACAAAAGAATAAAAATCTTTAAATAGCACTCCTTTGAGATTTAAAATCAAAATGCATTCATCTTAGCAGAAAGTCAAGCCAAAATAATCAGCATTTTTACTCTTTTCAAAAGCATTATCATCTACTTTCTATTATTATTAAATAGATATGAAAATGGTTTTTAGATGCATCTGTCACTGAAGCTCCTCCTGCAGTTTACCATAAAGAGAAGGTCGGAAGTAAATGTTGAAGTGCCTACCCAATTACAGAAGAAAGAATTTAGGATCACATTAGTGTGTCTGTTGCCCTAAACCCACACTTAGTTATAATAATTCTTCTCTATACTAAAATGTAATTAATGAACACAAAATTATTTTAGTCATATCGTTTCACTCTTTATCTACAGTTTGATAATGACTACACTATTCTCTCTCAAGCGTTAAAATAGAAAATACTAATGAACTATTAGCTGTACTTGAGTGTCACAGAAGACAATCAAATACTACCCAGAGAGGTCCTAAGACATTTCTGTTATGTTTGTTTTATTTTGTTTCATTTTGTTTTTCTTTTGTTTGTTTGTTTAAAAAGAAAACAAAAACTTTACCCTTTCCATCTTCAGGATGTTTTCAGTAATGATTATGCACTGTACAGCTGTCATTTCTCATAGCACTCTCCTTGCTTAGGCTCATAATTTATCCTTCCATCAGAAGTGGAAGATAAGTGTTTTCACTACCCACTATATTTAATAAAATTGCAGGGTTTGTGAGCAAAAAAGAGGCAACAATTTCAATATGCAAACTGCAAAATATACACTAGGAAAGGATATTTTCTAGGTTTCTGCTACTTTATTTATTTTTTGGCAATATAGTTTTTTGATAAACCTTGATGGTACTCAGTGTCTTTCTAGAAGTATTTCATTTCTAGGATCCAATGGCATTTTGCTGCATTTTGCAGAAGTTACAGAGTAGGGGTTGTCCAGTCCTCTTACTATTTCTAAATCTAGTAACTGCATTATCACTGCAGTTCCGCTGTAGGAATACTACAACATGTAAAAGCCAGGAGTTAGGCATTGTGTTAAACTCTTACCCTTGCCATAGTTCTCCAATAGGAGGAAACTGGTATTTTCCCCCATATAAATAGATGGTCTCTCAAGGCAACCAAACCATTGACTTTTCACGCACAGCATATAAAGCTGCTTTCTGAATGCCCAGACTTGTTCACACAATAAACACACAAAAGTCAACAGAAGGTTTGGAAAGTCTGTCAAAGAAGCTTAGCATCAACAGGGTCCAAGCTAGTCAGAAGCATTTGGACAACGCCTCTCCAACCTATGGTTTGATTTTAGTGTGGTCCTGTCTGTAGCCAGGAATTGGACTCAATGATCCTTGTGGGTCCCTTCCAATTCAGGATATTCTGTAGTTCTATGATTCTAGTGAAAGACTTGCTTCTTTATTAATGGTGACAGGTATACAGGACACAGAAACTGTGGTGAGGTTAGAAAGCATATGACAAATGTATGGCACTGGGCAACATTTCTGTACTGAGGACTTAAGATTTTATGAGGGGAAAAAAACCACACAATGAAAAATATAACGAGTATGAAAACGTTGATATCAAGAAATGTATTCACTGAACACAGGAAGGCTCCATGTAAAGGGAACCACATTAAAACAGATAAAAACTTAGTACTGATTTGGTTTATTTTACTGACTGCACATCTGGTAGGGTTGAAAGTATATCTCAGCACAAAGAAAAAAAATAACCCTTGAAGTTTCGAGTGATATTTTCTGTAATAAATTGATAAACATGTAACTATTTTTTAGCTTTAATCTTCTTCTGAGCAATCAACATGGTGGCAATGCACAGTACCTTTCTCTTGTCCTCAGGTCCCGAGGCAGTTGTGTCTGATTTTACATTAAAGAAGTTAACAGTGAGCAGCACCAGTAGCGAAGTCAGGAAGTATGTTTGCACTGGGATTTTCCACACCACAAGTCCTACTCCTATTGGCACATCCTCTTTTTCATCAGCAAGGAGGGATTTCTGAGCAATATTAGTGACATCATCTGTCAAACAAAAGAAAAAAAGAGATTTAATTCAAATCAGATTTGATGAACAACTTTGATGGTAGTAATGCAATGAAAACATAATTACACAGGGTAACAAAATGCAACAGAAAAAAAAGCATGCAAAACTACAACCGTGGCATCTTCTTTCTATTAACCACACATCCACACATATGCAGAGTCTAATTCATGGTTGTTTTGGCTAGATGATCCTCAACGAAAGCAGGATGAAAGCTGTTAAGTTACTTTACCATTAGAACAGGGCAGCACAGACTGGTCACTGAGCATAGCTAACGCAAAGGTTGTATTCCTTTTCAAAACAAATTACTTGTTTGGGGATTAGAGGCTTAAGTTGTGGTGACTACCTAAAAATTGTCACGTGCCCACTTACCCTTGTCTTTGATCTTCATAAATACCCAAAATATACCAACAAAAGGAAGTTATCACATGTCCTATTGAACAAAGGACTAGACTGAATTTCAGAAACTTAAATTCTATTCTTTCTGTGTCTGTCCTGCATAGTGAAGGTAAAGATGTTAATTTCCTCTCTTAAAAAATACTGAAAATAGATGCACAAAGCCCTGATATTGTTTCACGTCACATTTATTGAAAATACTTCCACATATTTTGATCATAAGGGGAAGCAATAGAAGCATGACAGCAACTTTACTTAAAACTGTGGAGTACAGAAAAGAGAGTGAAGTCTCCTAAGCAACAAGTCTTGCAGTACACCCTTTGTGTTAGTCAGTCACAGACTTACACTTCAAAAGGGATTCAGACAAGGAAAACAAATTTCAATAATGTAATAACGTCTAATGCAAGCCACACTAGGGGCTCCAAAGCAGAGGGTGGGCAGACGTGACACAGAACCTATCAAAGTCCAGGGTCCTTCAGGCAGAGAGCTGCAAGCCAGACAAGATGCCGTGTCAGAACAGCACTGAAACATGACGGACATATCTATTACCTTGCACTTGGTTCAAGCCTTCACCAAAAGCTGTACCTCACACAGAATACACCAGGCTTGTGTCCAATGGTACCAGCCCCCAGAATGTTAACTCCTAACTGATTTCTTTTCCTTGGAAGTATTCCATTCAGTTCAAGTGGTTTGTTAAAGATTTTGTCAGTTCTCAAATGTTAGTGGGATAAAAACTAAATCCTCAGGGAATAACTTAGCAGCTTGTTTGCTCAATAAGGACAGCCATCTAGGCAGGATTTAATGGAAAAAAGGGGAAAAAATATCCGCATGCTTATTCCTTAGGGCCAAATTCTCTGCTGTGAGAGAATACATTTTAAGGGGATGAAAGTAGAACTAGGACCATATCATGGCAAGAGATCAAAGTGCTGAAACAGCTTAGTCAGCATCTTTAAGTAGCACAGGAGGCTGGAAAAGAGGAATTCAATTTGTTTCTGTAGTACCAAACCTCCTCAAGGGACAGGGAGACCAAGAACCTGGATTTTTATGACGTCAGACTTTACCTCATCTTCATTATCCTTTTGGAGCTGCCCTGTTTCTAAATATTCCAGTCATTATTCCACATAAAAGAACATCTTTCTTTCTTCTTGCTTACAGAAGCTAATTTGAACATATTTGAATAAAAGGGAAAGAAGAGTTTTTGCAATGCTAAGAGGTAAATGCAGAAATGTCTAAGAGAACAAGAATTTACTTGTCAAAAATACCAAAACACAGCAATCAGGCCAGCAAGAAAGCAGAGTAAGAAGACAGTTCTTGCTAAGTGGTCACAGAATAAATCTTTTCAAATTCAAAAGTTACCCTGATGAGTTTCCTACATTTAAAAATGTATTCAAGCTTCAACAGATCTATTCATTCCATAATACTAACATTTTAAAGAAGTTCTTGCATTCTAGAAAACTTGTTTAAACAGCAGATGTATTTGAATTCTCCAGTAAATTTGGGAATAAAAAGTATCTTAATCATATTCTTGACCAGGAGGCCTTCCTATATAATGGGGACATTGTTTACAAAGTTTTGAGAAGGATGAACATAAATCAAGGACATGCAATTTCAAGCTGATGAAATAACAGCATATATAATAAAAACAGTATAGCAATAGAAAAATATACCCTTTTTAAAATGGAAGTTTCACTGGTATAGTATATCGGTGAGATTAAAACAGAAGAAGAATTGGGAGTAAGTTTCACAAAAACTACTGCAGGCTTGAAACATATTTAATTATGCCTTTATGTCATTAGATATTATCAGAATGCTTCTTGTAATAAATTATCAGTAACCACTGGAAACCTACAACCCAATAATCCTTTAGTAGTTTTCCCACAGTTTCTTAAAAGATATGGTAATATAGAAATAATTTAAAGTAACTGGATGCTTAATTTCCCATTTCCAGTAACTGCTATGCTGAATCAACTTCTGAATGTGGGAGGAAGGATAAAGAGGAGAGGGAAGTGGTTGGTTTGGATATGTATTTCTTAATCTACTAACAAACAGAGCATTAACCGTACTCATTCAAATTCATTCAGAACTCAAAAGATATCATATATGCCAAAAACTCCTCAAAGAACCAAAGCTATTATAGAAATAATATGACAGTTAAGCTGATGTTTGATAAACGAGTAATTTCTCTCAGTGTAATGAAGTCACCAACATATTCATATCCTGTAGTTAGGGCAGAACATGCTAAATAAGGAAAGTCGATTAAATTATGTGCTTTGTTATATAATGGCTCTCTAGACAAAAGTTCAGTGTTACAATAATGAAGGTTTTATTTCTGTTTACATGGCAATGACTTGCAATTCTGTCAACACTTCCCAAATACTCAGAAAAGGGATATATCCAAGATACTTTTTTCTGAAATGACAAACTGAAATACAAAGAATCTTCAGTGAAAATTCTGTTTCTGACACTTTATGTCATCATGTCTGATAGCATCATCTCTTGAGATCAACATAAATTTAAAGGTAAGAGCATAACAGATTGATGCCCTTTGCTTTATATTCTCTAAACAGGCAAAGCACTCAGCGTTTATAGATTTTAGCCAGAGCTGTTTGTACAGGGCATCCTAATCCATTTTAACTCTTAAGGGAGTGCATTACCTGAGGAACATTAAAACCATAAGGTTAACAGATATTTTAGAGATTTCTTCTTGGAAAGTATAACACTTGAGGAAAGTTCCTCTGACAATTGGGGGGATGTTGCATATTGTCCACACATGCAGGGTCTGTGGACTACAAAAGGAAAAAAAAAAAAACAAACCTCAGAAGACCTTTTGCAGTACAAGAGAGATAGTAGCCCTCCCTCCTCTGTCCTCCAAACCTCAAACAATCATAAGTCATGGGCCAACTCATCTTCATAGCAGAAAAACAAGATAAACAACAGCCACATCCTTACCCTGTGGTAAGAGAAGAGTATTTTCCCTGAATATTTCAGATGCCCTCCTTATATTCTTGTACAGCTGATCCACATTTTGAAGGTTTTTTGGAAACAAGACTTTCTAGTTTTAGGATGACTAAGTGTAAAGCATGGTAGACAGTGACAAGAATGACCCAAATAAAAGGCAATTCCTTTGCAATGTGGGAATACAGTGCTGAGCACATTTGCGAGTTCTTTGCAGTAGTTGCTAGAAATTTTGCTTGGCAAATGCTTTGTAATAGGAATTTAATTAGAATAACTTTTTAAAAGAAAAAAAAAGGTAATCAAAAATTAGATGAGGGTAGGGTGGGGGTTCTTTCCAAATGTTCACATATTAAAAAATAATAATACAGAAATCACACTTCTTTCCAAAAACCCATGACATTTTACTATAGTACCTTGTTTTCTAACCTAAAGCTTTAAATTCATAATATTAATTTGATTTATTTGATTTATAATCTTCTTGCAGGACATATACATGTCTGGCACACAAGTTATATGCAAGAAGGCTGCATCTTCCCAGTGGTACCTCCAATCTTTGATTTCTAAGAATGTGATATTTACTTTGGTACCAGATTTTCTGTAATTCCCAAGGGAGCAAAGAATTTACATGCACATAAATCAGTGGCACAGACACAGCCCTTTGTGAATGGGACTTGACACGTCAACAGCCTGAACACGCCAGCAACAATTGTACACAATGTATATTGCTTGCTCTCTGTTTTACCCATTTAGTCTCCACATAATGCACCACATTATAATCAGGAAATGTGAAGTCTTACAATGTGGCTGCACCAAAAGCAGACAGAAAAAGACCCGTATTTAACATAATCATCAGCACAACATTTTTAGAGCATTCTACGTATCCTCAATCAACATACACACAGCCAAATGTACAACGACCATCATTTTTATAGGGAACACACTTAGATCTTAATAGGTGCTGACAGAATGACTGAGGACTTTTTCCTACTTTACTTATTTTTATATCGTTTTGATAACAACATAAATCAAAGACATTATAAGCAGTTAAGTTCTTGCCTACTTCTTCAACAAGTCTATCAAGGACACTGACAGAAACTTTCCTGATCTGTTTTAGTCTATTGTTTTTATTGCTAAATATGTCTTCATTGGACAGAATTTTTATTTGGATAGTAGGAATGACCTGCTCTAGGTGGCCCTGCTTGAGCAGGCTGGGGGTTTAGACTAGATGACCAGAGGTCCCTTCCAAACTCAACCATTCTGGGTTCTGTGACCTGAGCTGTCACAAAGCAACGAGAGGTAGAAGCAGTAACTCACTTTCCTGCCTCCTTCGTACTAGAGCTTTTTGTTTTGGCAACTCCTTAACAAGTCACTCCCAGGGTCCATTTAGACTTCTGACAGCAATGGTGCACTACCAAAAAATAGGTCAACAACAGTCGATTTTGCTGTACTGCAGATTAGTGTGACAGTTCCCATAGGCCTTAATGATGGCTTGTAAACAGCATGTCATGTAATACTGCTTTCATAGGAATTGATATCATTCCTGCCACCTTGTTGTTTTAATTGGATTTTCAATGCAAATCTTTTTTTTTTTTTCCTGAAGTGGGAAGCAATAGGCGTTCATCAGCAAGTGTTGCAGAAGAACATGAGTGTGACTTGCTTGTACAGTTGATTTAACACCATAAAACACACTTGGAAAAGAAGTTAATTACAGCATTTACTAGATTTTGCATGAAAATTAGCATAGGTTGCAAACTGCAGGACACAGTTACTTTTGTGTGCAGTAGGCAAATCTGTGTTACATAGTGCATATGTGTAATAAATGTATTTTTGTAAATATTCTTGGTAATTAAAATGACTGTGATGCAGAAGCATTTGTGTGTGGAAGAGTTATCCAAGCGAAACTCTCTCCTTACATACTAACAATAATTAAAACATTATTTGAAAATGACATTCTTTATTCGTTAAATATCAAACACATTAATGTCTGTTAAAAATAATCAAAAACAACAACAACAACAACAGTTTCAATGAGCTTTTGTTGAGCATAGCCAATGGCCAGAGACTACACAGTCCTATTCACACTAAGAATCAGTCTTTTTATACATAAAGAAAAATAATATAACATTCAACATAAAAGTTTTTTTTCCCCAACTCAGATTTCCTTCCTGGAGGCTGTGATTGGTGACACCTCTCAGCCTGTTTACACAAGTTTCTGGGCTCTTTTTGTTCCCAAGTGTTCCAAAAGAGTCAACTTAATTACTGGATGCCTCACCCCCTGAAATCCCTTCTTTCTCCTGAAATTAGTTTTCAGATAGTTCCACAGTGCTACAAGGTCTGAGGCTTCTTAGACCTTACAAGGAGAAGATTATTCTGAAAGTTATTGAAAAACACTTGAAAGACAGCAGTCATTGGTCACAGCCAACATGAGTTCACAAGGTGAAAGTCCTAACTAATTTAACTAACTTAATTTCATTTTATGACAAGGTTACCCATCTATCTGACCAATGGTAGCCAGTCGATGTAATATGCTTGGATTTCAGCAGAGCCTTCAATATTGTTTCTTACTTCTGGACAAAACGTCCAGCATACAGCTAGACAAATACATAATATGATAGGTGAACAATTGGCTGATGGGTTGGGCTCAAAGGGTTATAGCAAATAGGGTTACACCAGGCTGGCAGCCAGTCACCAGTGTGGCTCCCCAGGGCTCTATTTTAGAGACAGTTTTCTTCAATGTTTTTTTTAAGTGATATCAAATGCACACTAAGCTTGCAGATGATACTAAATCAGGAGGAGGATCTGTCAACTAATTTGAGGGTAGAAAGGCCTTGCAGGGAGATCTTGACAAATCAGAGAGCTGGGCAATCACCAACCACATGAAGTTGAACAAGAGCAAGTGCCAGATTCTACACCTGTGAAGTGGCAACCTGGCTGTATGTACAGACTGGGGGATGAGAGGATGGAAAGCAGCCCTGCAGAAAGGGATATGGGGGTTTTGGTCAATGGCACGTTTAATGTGAGCGAGCAGTGTGCCCTAGCACCCAGGAAGGCCAACCATATCTTGGGGTGCATCAGGCACAGCTCTGCCAGCTGATCGAGGGTATTGTCCCGTTCTGCTCCGCGCTGGTGCGGCCTCACTTCGAGTACTGTGAGCAGTTTGGGGCATCACAGCGTAAGAAGGACATAAAACTATTAGAGTGTCCAAAGGAAGGCTACAAAGATAGGGAAGGAGCTAGAGAGGAAGACGTATGAGGAGTGGCTGAAGTCACTTGGTTTGTTCAGCCCAGAGCAGAGCAGGCTGAGGGGAGGCCTCACGGCGGCCTGCAGCTCCCTCAGAGGGGAGCGGAGGGGCAGGCGCTGAGCTCTGCTCTCTGGGGACAGCGACAGGACCCAAGGGAATGGCATGGAGCTGGGACAGGGGAGGGTCAGGCTGGGTGTTAGGGAAAGGTTCTGCACCCAGAGGGTGGCTGGACACTGGGATTGGCTCCCCAGGGCAGTGGTCATGGCACCGAGCCTGCCGGAGTTCAAGAAAAGTTTGGACAGCGTTCTCAGACACAGGGTCTGATTTTGAGGTAGTCCTATGTGTAGCCAGGAGTCAGACTTGATGAACCTCGTGGGTCCCTTTTTACTCGGGATATTCTGTGATCCATGGAAAGTTTCTAAGTATTTCTCTCTAACGGAAGCTTGCTTCCAGATCAGTTTCAAGCTGCTGAATACCATTTTTTTGTGCCCTGGACTGACCCAGCACTTGAAGCTATTTTGTCTTTCTATTATATGACTTACTCAAAGACAGTCTGGAGCAATAAAGGTTTTCAAGACTATTTTTATTTTCTACTCCGACACAGAGTTTAGTAGTACCTTCGCAAAGTGACTGAGATTGCTGAGGCAAGATTGCCAATTAGACTGGCCCTCAGAGGGGCCTTATTCATGTACTAACTTTCTCCTCACTATTTCAGCTATTACAGACTTGTTTTTAAGTCTGAAGAGGTGTTTTTCATACCTAAGTCACTCATAAGGCAATTATGTCCGAAATCCTTCTGTGATGGAAAAGTACAGGTTGTCACTTTTAAAAACAACTATCTTTCCACTGGTGATCCTCAGGCCCTAGTATATACTAAACTTAAACCTAATGCAAAATTTATTAGGCTATTCTGGCCTTTACATTTTCCACAGATATGGCTTGTTTATTTGCTGTTTTGCCTCAGGAGTTGATTCAAGAAGGGTGGGCATGGTGCTTAGGGAAATGGTTTATAGTGGGTGATATTGGTGGTAGGGGGATGGTTGGACTGGATGATCTTGGAGATCTTTTCCAACCGTAATGATTCTGTGATTGGGTTTACGTGGCAAGGTTGTGGTAGGGGGTGAGGGAATGCAGATGTGGCCTCTGTGAGAAGAGACTAAGGGCTCCCTCTTCTCACAGCAAGCCCCCATCAGCTGCCTTGGCCTCCTCCTACTACTGTAGTACATAAATATGGAAGACATTCATTCAGCATTTATAAGGGTATCAGCGCATACATGTTGGTGGCCCTTTACAAAAAGGACTGGATTTCTAAGCCTAAGCAACCTGCAAGCTGTTTCTCATATCTCAACCCTGAAAGCCCCTATGCAAAGGCTAGAATTTACTCATTTAACTTCTTAATTTAAGTCAAAGTCAATTAAGCAAGAAACTTTCAGATCAGTAAGCTATTAGCATGAGTTTGGAAAAAGTCAAAAGTGACTTTCTACAAATAATAGCATTCCCGTTTAATTCCCTTGTGCACCAATAAGAAAACTGCACTGTGCCACAACAGTTATACTTCATGGTATGCATTTTATTTTTCAGAGGTTTTAACAAACTACTCAAAAAACCTTTCTTGCAGCTCTATGACAGTTCTTTCCTTTAAAATCCAGATACTAACAGCTACCATCAGTCTTAAAATACACTATTCAGTAAGATTCAATAAGAGAAAAATTGAAATTAATACAATTAAAATTCCAACCAAAATGAAAGCCAAAAGCTATACTGTCCTTGTCAGGCTAGAAGCTGGTATCATGTGAAGAACTGGAAAAATATACATTTCTGCTTCATTATGTTACAAGTACCTTGTAGGATATGATCACATAGTAGGCCACTTAAACTTTTCCACTAATATCAGACTAAAATTCCTGCTCTTGTATTTTGATATTTTTTTGCACAGCTAGTTCAAAAAATGAAGAACAGTAGCTATCTGAAAATGGTCAAAAATTCAGAAAGTTAGAATATACTCTGCCTCAACAGGCTAAAATTATCTGTCAAAAGGAAGCATTCAAGATGTCAAAGACTCTTTACAGAGGCAGCCCACTATAGTGTTATAATCTCCCTCTAATTTCATATATTGTGTATACCTAAATACAGACATGTATGCAAACAAAAAAAAAAAGCATGCCTAGTTAAATCAGGAATAACATTAAGTTGGAAGAAATTTGTTGATATACCTACCATGAATTTCAGCACTAGCTTTACTTATTTTTCCTGTTTAAAACATATCCCTCTTACTAACTTTGAATCAGTGTTGCAGGATCAACTAGCATATACTCTAAAATCAACGCAGCCAAAGATAAGGTCATTCAACCCTCATTTCCAGTTTTCTCCTTTGTATCCCTTGACACACATATTCACTCTCTTCCTTTTCATTGCTAATACACAGTGCCTAACATAATACTGGTAAGACATGTAACACCACAGATCAGTCTCATCAAATCTGCAGTTTCAGCCATCCAGGAATACCTACACAGGTGATGACCAGTACTTCTTTGCAGATACAGTATGCCAAGGGAAGAGGTATCCTCAAGGTCACACAGTGAGTCAGCAATGAATTGCAAAAAGGACTTGGGGCAGCCGCGTTGCACGTGCTTCAAATGCAGTTCAGCACTTAGCCCTTGGAATAAAACCTACGCTTTCCATACCTAAATGCATCAATGAGCTGTGTGTTATGACACAGATTGAGCATCCTCTTTGATGTTCAGTTTAGAGTACATTACTACTAAATGCTTCAATTCCAACAGCAAAGTTGCAGATCTCTACATTTCTCAGAGTTACACAGAAACCATTAAGTACACAGATTCTGCATGCGTAACGACTTCATAATGATCATTAAAATGACAGACGTATATAGATGTGTAAATTCTGAGCTTCTCACTGCTCTCTTCTGGATTTCTACAATGACTTAACATTTAATAATATCAGAACCTGGTTAGCGTATTTTTCTACCTACTCATAAAATGTATTTAACATGCTGTCTCTGACTAGAAAAAGTGATGTACAATAAAAGCTGACAGAAGTTTCATTCTCCCAGAAACCTCATCGAGTCCAATTAAACACTGACAAGCATAACAGTTTGAAACAGGCACTGTTTGATACAAAGACATTACTATCTTCCAATAAAGGACTTCACTCTAGTTTTACATGAACAAAGAGCTGCTTCCAGTTAGAATCATAATAATGGGGGATGGGAGAAGAAATAAATCCAAGTGATCTTTAGATACTTGCTTTTATGAACCAATTACCCTGTGGTCTGGTCACATCCTTCTTCAGCCTTTTCACCAACTGCGTGGTAAGGAAAAGTGCTGTAGAGATGCGGCAATGTGTAATCATACTAGGTATTAAATTCCAGTTCTCTGTTAATTCCTTTCCAGTTATGTACCAAACTGAATTCTTCAGATGCCACTATTAGGAGAATTTCACACCTGGCAGTAGCACACTTCACAATAGGACATACAAAAATTTTACAACTATTACTGAAAATGCATCTACTTGTCAAAAGATATGTAGGTGTCTAGAGATGCAAAGAGCTGGTTGTACTCCTTAAAACTGACAAACAATGTATGCTGATACTTACAATCCTTTTTCCTTTCTCTCCTCAGGCATTTTTATATTATATAAATAGACACACACACACACACAGATTAACATACATATTATATACCAAAACAGAATGCTGTCAAACATTTCAGAAGTGGCCACAGATTTGGAAGGATAAGTCAGTTTCTGGGATGCTTAATATCCTGCACTCTCATCCCCAGAAAGAGCGACCCAACCAAGGCACTATGGTGGTGTTCACAAAGGCCAGGAGGAATTTTAACTGGGATGTGCAATACCACAGTAAAACAGCCATGTTCCGTACTGCTGGGAAGGAAAAGGTGACAACAGGAGGAGCCAGCCTGCAGGGCACAGTGCCTACAAAGTACTCTGTGTAGTGTGTTTTTCCTGGATTTGTTACACTCCCTTCGACATTTCAAAGATCTGTTTATAGAACTGCAAAATATCTGTCTTTTGAGAACATGAGCATGGGGACCAAGCACAGACACAAGCTTAGTTCTAACATTCCCACAAAGAAGTTCCTCACAGCTCTCATCACTGTGACACATGCTGAGCTTAAAATTCTTGCAGGCCTGTCAGCAGTAACATAGCTTAGCTTATTTTACAGCTGCTGAGCTTGAAATTTTTGAACTGGCAAAGTGCAACTCAGTGCTGTTCTCTTGTTTCCACACCTGTGCAGAGTGAACCTTCCCCTCTTCTGCTGGCTCACGCACCCTTGTTTTTTAAAAGTATCCTGCTGCCCTAATAGATTTGCAAAACAAAATAAACTCAGTTCCAGGAGAAGTCTCAACTTCCTTTAATTTGTCTGCTCCATAATGAATTAATTTTGAAATGAATATTCTTCTAACATTATGTCAGAAAGTATCAACTCAAAACATTTGCAATACCAAATACATTGTACCAAGTATTTTTATTCATGATTCAGTTAAGCAGGTTTATCTCAAAATTATTCGTCATACTAACTATGACTTTGGTCTATCTTCCTGACATTGTCAAGAGTATTAATTTATTTTTCACTTTCTTTATAACACCACCTTTAATAAAGAATCATAAAATAATGACTTTAAAAAAAATAATGTGCATTGCCATATAAAACTTGAATGCTGCACAGAAAGGTTTCAAGAAATTCTTTGTTTGGTTTCAGTTTTTTTGGTTGGTTGGTTTTGGTTTTTACTTTTCCCACATTTAATAAATGGTTTTGTTCCACATTATGTTTACTGCATATTTATATAATCACCTCTCAGTAAATAAAATTTCAGGTGAAATAGACTGCTGCTCGAGTCAGTGAAGATGTATTAGAAAAAGAGACACTAACATATTCATGCTGGTGCATCAAAGGATCCATATTTATTAAGGACGAGATGGAACAAAAAGTCAAGGAAATTGCAACCATCAGCAGAAGTGCATGTGTTGCTGATAAAATATATTTCAGAAGCCATGTAAAAGGAATACAGTCCTCAGATATAGTTCAACTGGATTGTACACTCCTTTATACAGCTAACGTTTGTATACAGAGATAAATGTGTATATATATATAAAACATACACAAAGATTTTTTTTTTTGACCAGCATCCATTTTCAAATATCTCTCTAAACCAGGAGAAAATAGCACTTTTAATATCACTTCCTTCAGAAGGGTTTAAAATGGATACACATACACTTTGAACTTTCTGGCATAGTTTGACTTTCGTTAAATGGTAGGTACATTGGTACATGGCAGGCCTAATGCTGTGGACATGACCATTTATTTATGTGGTACTAAAGGCAGTTCAGTACCAACTACCACCCTCTATGCTTATCACCTGATACATCAGGCAGAGTGTTGGGTTCTTTCTGGTTCAGCACAGCCTTTTAATTAAGCTGCTCACAAGGTTGCGTGTATCTATTGCAATTTAAAATCTAGCAGACTTCACAATTGTCCATTTGTACATCCATCATCTTGAGCAAACCTGCACTAAATTTCTTCTTGTCACCATACAGCCAACACATCCGCAAGCTTTGTAAAATCCTTGTGGTTTTTTTGTTGTTTGTTTTTTACAATATTCACTCACTAACACAATTTATTTGTTGAAAGCATAACAGCTGTTATAAAGCAAAGAAAATACAGTTAAACTGTATACTGGAACACTGCTAAGTATGAAGTGTTATTGTATTTCAAATTTGATGGGTTCAAAGTTAGTTAATTTCAGACCACCGAACACTTAATGCACAACAAAAGAGAAATTGTTTTAAAGTTTCTCAGAAGTAACTTAATTAAGGATTATAGGATATATCTACAAATACATACATAATATATCTATATCTGTGACTTAGCCACCTAGTTAATATAATTTTTTAAATACCAAGCCAATCAGCAGCATTTGAGGAAAAAAATAAATAAAAGTTACCTATAAGATAATTGATGTTTCTTGGTACTTCAACAGGAAGGCAACAGAAAGGAAGACATAATCCCACAAGATCCTCTGGCTGCTGTATGACAATAGGATAAATATTCCCTTTCTTTTTGGTTTTACTGTTCCTAAAATATGACTTAGTACTCCCACAACCAAGTGATCAACATGTTTACAGAGGGAGGAGGAGACGATTTATGCACACGGAACTAGATTTTCCTATGTATACACTACTTGTTTACTCTAAACTCCATAAAACTTGGTAATTGTACGAGAAAGTTTTAATACAGTCTGCTCTAATTCCAAAGTCTGGAGGCATGGAGTAAAAAGTATTCCCCCATCAGTATGCTGCTCTTTGGAAGCGTGTTGTGACCTGAAGAGTTTCTCCAATCATTCCTGTTAAGGAGCAAAGTTATTCCAAAATTTATAAATACCATTATAACATCTCAATAAAAA
This sequence comes from Anser anser, assembly GCF_964211835.1. Taxonomy (NCBI): domain Eukaryota; kingdom Metazoa; phylum Chordata; class Aves; order Anseriformes; family Anatidae; genus Anser; species Anser anser. The sequence continues at coordinate 66,173,576 of NC_139724.1, forward strand.
AAAATGTTGAAATCAAGAAAATTGATGACTGAAGTTTCAAACAGACCTGAGATCCTGACTCAAGAGCAGCACCAGAGTCTTTTAAGAGAGAGACTTGATGAATCAGTAATATGGATACATTTATCAGCTGGAAATCTGGCAAAGACTTGATACATAATATTCCGTTCTAATACAGAATTATTGTTATTGCAATTATTATTATCTATTACAGAATTATGTAAAATACTTGATTTAAATTATATATATAAAAATCTAAAGTGAGGCCAGGGTTAAAACAGCAACATAAATAATGTAATTTTGACCAAAAAAAAAGGAAGATACATAACTTTATTCCAACTCGCATCTTGTTCAAACTACAAAGGTGGGGTAAGAAGCTAAAAAACACTTGTCCCTTGACCTGGCTCTTGCTAATTACCAGTTCTAGCGTTATTGGATTTTAGCCTAATTAAGAAATTTAATTAAAGTCCAACCTATACTACAAATGATAACTGTACTAGAGCATAGCATCTTGCTGGCTTTGCTGCATCATTAGTGCCTCTCAGTGAGTGTCAGCTGCAGGACAGGCGTGCTTTTGCACCTCAGCTCTGGAGCCAGGGGAAGCCATCCAGCAAAGTGAGCACTTCTTCAGCTACCCCAGAAATTACTACCTGTTACTCAGAACATCACACAGCCCAGTAGATTCAGGTAAATATAAACCAATAAAAAGGCTTTATAAAGGCACAAAACCATGTTTTTTATTATTTGTAACACCAGCTTCCACATTTCTTAGCTGAGTGCCAGTAGGACAAAGACCGGATTGGAATCCCCTTTAAAGTTAAAATAATGCAACTATATATAATGATATTTTATTGAAAAATATAGTGTATTGCACATACTAAAACATTTGCTATCTACTTTTTTTTTTTCCAATTTAGAAGAAGGATGAGCTTGAAATGTCAAAACCTGGAGTTATGACTAAAAAAAAAGTTTACTGTGTGAGCTCCAAGAAGGGATTCTTAAGTTACCATCCACAAGCAACAAAAAGATGTATATAATTATGTCTACATCAAAAATTTCTTCTGAAACAAAGGAGATAATTTATCATTCACAGCATTTTAACCAAACTATCTAGAAGGTCCCAAGTAGCACACACCAAGACATGTCTTCAGCAACTTAACCTCATACTGTGCATCTCTCCCAAAAAGCAGACAAATTAGTGCCCAAAACATACCACCTGTCCAGGATCTTGGAGACAGTAACAGAAGAAAATGAAATTGGGTTGTAATTGGAGACATTAATACTTTATCCAAAGTAATTAACATTATCTTTTGTTCAATTACAAGTTAACATTGCAAACAGCCAAAATATATCTGATATGGTATATCACCACATGAGGTGGTTCCTTCCTTCTTTTCAGTCTAGACTACTGCATCCTATTTTATGCAGAAATAGGCCATTAAAGGAGTCTAGAGGGAAGCAACAAGAAATAACCTAAAAAGTGTGGCTGAAAAGAAAATAAGAAGTGTGAAGCACCTTCCTATCTGTGAAAGGTTTTTGCCAAGAGAAAAGAGGAATAAACTCCTCACGAGATGAGGTGGGAGACAGGTGAGAAAGGAGTAGGATTTAGGTTAGATAACGTGAAGGAGAGGGGGGATCCAGTAAGACTGATTAAGTAGTGAGATAAGCTAGAAAGAAGAAAACTGGAAAGACCTATCAAATCTTTTTGACAAGTCAACTCCACCAGGCAGGCAGTTAAGAACAAGCTGAATAAATATGTGCTTTATATACCAGTGCCTCTCTCAAAGAGGACAACACACCAAATACTGTCGAATTACATGTTCAAAGATTTCTGCTTAGCTATTTTCTAGTGAATTTCTTGTTACAGACTTGTAGGGGGGAGTGAATAGGTAACTTGCAGATTAGTGCATTTAATACAGCTCATGAACATTTAACATTTGGGCAAAGTAAAACACAGACAGGGTGCAATGGGAAGGAAATGAACATCCAGCTGAAATGATTGCTCCAAATCTATTCCACGGCAATATACAGTTCAACACAAAAAGCATCTGCCTTATCATCTAACATCTACAATGGTGGTGAACCTATTTGCACAAGTACCAGCAGTGACTTTTCTTAGCATGCTCAAAGACAACACAGACAACTCCCTTTTTAAGCATCAGTTCACTACACATTAAATAGTTGCCTGGTATTGTACTGACTCTGCTGCAGTTATTCGAGTTTGTCAGAGGCATAACTTCTGAGAAGAAAAAACAAGAGAAACACACACACTACATGGTTAACTTAACTGGCATTGCTCCGAAAATGTTTTCTGTTGAAAACAAAACATAAATGCTGTAATTGTTCAACTAACTGCAAGCTTCTACAGTCCTCTTAAAGCAGGTTTGATCCAGCAAAACACAAAATATGAACATTCTTCATTACAGAAGAATTCAAAACACTCAAGAGTTCCTAAATCTTCAGCAGCTACAATTGACCTGATGTGTTGATATACAGCATGTTTGAAAGATCTGCCTTTATGAACCACAACTTTTATAAGAGAATAAAGGACTTGAAAAGAAATTGTTGATACTTTTCCATATCATGTGTTTTATAATAGAAATGCAAACAATTAAAAATGTCATTCTAAATCTAATTTTGTATCTTACCTGCTTTGTACATGATAGACTGACATAATAAGATTAATATCAGCTTAGCAACTTCTTGCTTCCTGTAGATCAGTATTACCTATTGGTATTAGAAGAAAATCCCAAACACCAAATAGTTATTTGCACTTTTTATAACACAGCTTGACTGTTATTTATCAGTCAGGTCACCATGTTGATTTTTTTTTTTTTAATATTATGTATTGCTGTGTTTTACTGGAATATGTTATGACCACACTATCTCTGCAGGAATAAAATGATTTTTGGTAAGGAAGCAATATCAGCCCTTACTGGTATGTTTGTGGATATTAAGATAACCTAGAAAGGGGTAAGTCAGACAAGTACTATGTTGACAGCACTTTTGTCCACGTTACTCTTTGCAGAGTCCAAAAGTAAATAAATTATAATAATAAAAAACTCTCTGCTTCTTTCTTCTATGGGGAGAATGTTAGAAATCTGTATTACCATGACAGAGATGGCAGCAGTCAAAACCATTTCCCCAAACCAGAAAAGGTTAACAGAATAAATGCATAAAAAAATAAAACACAATCAGGCATCCACAAAATTTTCCTGATTGCCTACAAGTTAGTAACACATTGGTAGCATCTGTGGTACAAACAGTCAACAGCCTACCAATTCCCTTGTTTTATCTCTCTTGCAACTTTATTTCAAAACACAAGCAACAGCAGCCTCTCAAACTGCTAACTTTAGGAAATCCAAAATCAGACCCCTAAATAATTTTCCATATTGAATGAAATTCTAGTCATACCACTTGAAACATTACAGCATCACTAGAAATGTCTCAAAGTAGTCAGATCTATCATATGTATCCAAATTTTCAGTTTCAACAAATCACAGGCATACAAAGAATGGGGTTGTCAAAACAGAAAGAACGACAGCTTAAATGACACAGCTGGGGGAAATTCATCCAAAATATTTAGATTTATAATTGTTTTGAAACAAACAGCTCACAGCATTGGGATTTTGTAACTATAATGTCACCTAAGGATGCTTTCTGACCTAAATCGGTAGACTACATTACAGTTTCCAACTGATGATACATAAATTAATTTGATGAGAGAAAGGTTCATTAATGAAGACTTAGGGTCACAGGGTCCAGGGTCATACATTAAAGTCTAAGGGCTGTGAACTTAAGGAAATTGTCTCACATCAATTTCCACAGTAACATTAATAAATGGAAAAAATAAATAAATCACTGTAGGATCTGCAATGCCTATCAAAAACAAAACAGTTTTTGACATGCGCCAAAAAGCAGAGCATAGAGTATAAGTATTCCCTTCATTCCACTTATCTTGGCCAAACAAAAATTACATCTTCACTGTGAACACACAAGCTAAAAAGATATATAACAGGAGTAAAAACAAATGATACAAAGGTAATCTTAAATGGTGTTTGGATGTGAATGGCTTGTAAATGTTTGCTGTTTGTATATAGCCTACCCAGATGCAAACAGAAGTCTTACTGCATTACTTACATTTATTTAAGTAACAGAAATTAAGGATAGAAAGAAATAACCAACATTAACTGAGTACTCACACAGGTAAGAACCCTAGAATTTTTCTGTCTTAACAGATGAGTCAGATTAATCCATTAGGATAATACATCTAAAAAAATAAATAAAAATCTAGCAACATCTGCTTAATATTTGAGTAGCAGTCTGGTCAAACTGTCAGCCCATACACAAGCATTTAATGAGCACGTGAAGAATTCTTTCTAAATATAAACCTCGGTAAACTTTACTGTAGGTGGGAGAACCAGACTTCCTTCTGCATGTATTTTTCTAAATTACTTGCAGATTCACCATCTGTATTGTTTAGACAACATGCAATACTAGACAACAGCACAGGCTGCTGAAGAGCTTAAGCATAACCATACTGGCTCAGACCAGGATCATACATACAGGCAAGCATACTGACTCTGCCAGTAACTGGGTACTAATCCAACAGCAGATGTCTTTGGATAAAAAGGAGAACAAAGCAAATGGGGGGGATGGAGGGGAAGACAAAAAGTATGGAACAGCTCCTGGGCAAAGAACAATCAAGTGAAGAACTCACCAGCTTAGAGAGGCAGTTTGAAGGTGGATGTTCACATGATTATTAACATGAAAAAGATACTCAAGAATAAACTGGACACTTTTCTGGAACAAAAATTTAGGATTCAGATTTAGGGGAGGGAGGAAAGGGAGGAAATCTTCTAGCAACAGGTAGTGAAGCTTTAATGAAAAAATGTGTGGCACTAAAAATTTAGATGGGTTGAAGGGGAGAATGAACAAATTTCTGAGAAAAAAAATCCACTAATGGTTACTAAAGACAAAGAAAATTATATTCAGCATGGAAAACCACTGAGCTACAAACAACTGGAAGCTGGAAGAGTTAAGTGGAAAGTATCATGTATTCTTGACCTGCTTTTACCCTTACCCTGTCCTCAGATTAGTTACGCTTAGGATACCAGATGCTGTGTTAAGTAAGATGCAATATGACACAGTATGATGTGTCATAAATATTACAAGAACATACAAGAATTGGTCAGCTCAAGATTACGCTTAAGACCGATACTGAAAGTTTCTTGACCCTCACTCCAAAAATATTATGGTACTTGTTACAGCCAGCATTACAAGAGTGGACTTGAGTTGTTTAGCTGCAAACATTTCAATGTTTTACTTGGAAAAGAAACAAACACCTTTCTTAATGTCTTGTTTTCCATAAAACTGGATCATTTTAATTAGATACAAGTTATTGAAGGACACACAGATCATATTATCTTTTTTTTCTTTTAGAATATCTCTGAAATATGATTTTTACTGAATTAAGTTGTCATAATTTCCTTAATAGTGAGTAATACTTGAAAAATATTACGCCATTATCTTTGTATTTCTAAGCATAGTGTTTATGCAGATTTTTTGTTGCTGTTGGATAAAATTAGAGAACAAGCGTATTTCCAGTTTCAGAAATGAAGAATGGACATCAAAGTACAGTTTGGGACGAAGGGGGGTGAAGTAATTGCCTAAAGACTGGTTACCATCTTCATCCTGTATTATGGTGTCAAGCTGTCATGTTGAAATGCATATAAAAAAACAGAAAAGAAAAAGCAATCTGACAGTAATTTATACAGCAGATTTCCTAAAGCTGTAGGAAAAACAAGTTCTTTTTGATACACCTTGGTTTTTTTCCCACTCATATCTTGAGGGCTTTTCTCAACATCACTGGAACTACTTCTTAAGGAAGGTTTAGGAAAATTCATACCTAAGGCATTCCATGATTTTTTTTTCACTCCATGACATTTATTACATTTCATGCTCTGAAAAGCTGCTCAGCTTTCTGAAAATTCTTTAAGGAATGACACTGTTAGAGTAATATACACTTGATATTCATATTATGTATGATTTTCCCATTGATATTGTGGATATTCATATTACTGTAATACATTGCTGAAAACCTACAAATCTGTTTGCTTACTTTTAAGGGGAGGAACAACTATAATATGTGGAAATGATGTATGAATGACAGATATATTTCAGAGTTTTTAGTATTTCAGCAGTGTTCCACAAAAGATGTTCATCATTCTATAGACTTGTACCACTGCCTACTCACTGGATAAATTTTGTCTGTAATATATAACGCCACACAACTGCTTTATAGCTGTATTAGCAGCATACCTATTTCAAATAATAGTGATCATATACAAAACTGCCAGGCCAATTAAATAAAATTGGAAGGATAGGGAAGTTTGTGTTTTAGATGTTAATTATGTGTAAAAACCTTTAAGGAAAAAGAGAAAGTCGTCACAAAAATGTTTATACATGTCCTTCAGGTAGCATGCTCTTAGACAAAACCTGATGGTTTCAATTATTATTAAAAAAATATAACTTTCTGAAACAGAATTTGTCATTTTGTGACCAGGTGGGTTAGTGTCCATCACAGTGATGGATGACCTGCAGTCCTTCTCTTTTGAGCCCACAAAGAAGCTGTACAAGACCTATATCAGAAGTACCCTGCATGATACTGCGATGCTATCTCAGTCTCCTGCTCCTCCCTCTTCCAGTCAGATATTTTCTTCCCTGCTCAGCTGGTCTCCCACCTATTGACTCCAACTGCTAGAAAATGCCTGCAGCATTAACGTGTATTCTTCCATTTATTAGAAGAATGGTTAATTGACATTTTATGCCTCTTTTCATCCCAACATACTGAATTGATACCATGCACATAAAATCTATATTTAGAAACCAGTCTATAGGTTCCATTATGTGCTTGTTTACAGCACATAAAAGCCAACTCTCCATTATCAAAAAATGAAACACAGAAGTAAGAAGGCGCTTTTTATTGTTGCCATCCTTCCAAGAAGATTTTCTTTTCTTCAAAGTGGGAAGTACCAGTATAGTGGCACAGATCAGCCCGTATCAACCATGCTATAGGTTCACATCAAGAAGAGTTAAAAGGGAAAAGGTCTAACAAAGCTGAATTCACCCTTTACAATGCTGAAGTTCAATTCTTTCTACCTTGCTTCCTTAGCAAAACCAGGAGGAAGTATAGCAACACTTCCTATTGAAAAAAGCTTCATTTGTCTAACACCCCAACGTGCAATGGCATGTGCATATATGCTTCACAACAGGAAGGAAGAAACTTCAGCATTAAGGCACTTTGGTTAACAAAAATTTGTTCCCTTTTTTTTTTTCTCCTTTAAAATGAAAGAAAATGATTCCTGCAGAAAATGACTGCTTCATAGCTTCAATCCCTCTATTTCTATTGAAATTCTGAGAGCTAACAGCTTGAAGTTTCCCTAGAAGAGAAATGAAGAGAGAAAAGCTCTAAGGAAAAAAAAAATATATATATATATATACATAAAATCTTCTCCTGAAAGATTCTACAAAAAAAAGAAAAAAAGAAATTGCTCATCTTTTCTATGAGAAATTCTCTAAGTGAGGAACTGAGGCAAAAGGATTTTAAAACCTGTCCAAGATTACACGTGCAGCCTGTGACAGAAATAAACCAGGATAATCCATTTAAATCTTATCATAACAACTGTTACTAATCTTGTTATGAAAGCCTTACTTTTGCTCAGGGTAAGGCACAAATTTCTGAGTTGCTTCAACTCTCCTCTCTCAGTATCCCATTAGACTTCATAGTAACCACTACCCAAGTGTGCATAGGTACATAGAATCTTTCCATGAGTTTTTGTTTGGTTGGTTTTTTTTTTTTCTTCCAGAAGTTATCAAGGTATTGCATTTCTAACAGCTTTTTCACATAATGAATAAACCTATCCCGTAACTACCCCTTTAGCCTTTAGGACCAAAGGAAAATCCTTAGGCACATATTGAAATGAATTAGTATAACTCCCCCTCAAAAGCAAACAAGAGTACTTTTAGTTGACAAAACTTCCATAGTAAAACAATCCTAAATTGAGAGCCCTTCTTAGGTGCAGTCCATTCCATTCTCTCTAATTTATTTCATTTAGTTATCAAGATTTTCTTTACAGAGCAGGATTATAGGCTACTGACTCTGAAAAATAGTACTTGGATTTTTCAGCTCCCCATCTGCTGGTAATATCATAACATCATGTTACTTTTTGTAAAACAGGCTAGCTACATCTTCAGTAGCATCACTGGTCCTCAGTAACATTTTTTTTTCTTGCAGTGCTGTGTTTGATTTTTTTATTATATTAGAAAAGTCTTAATTTGTTGTTATTCATGTACAACTGGAAACAGAACAGTAATACAGCATCTCATCTAAGTTGCCACTTAAGCTTCAGATACAATGATTTACAGGACTTCTATCTCCCACTATATGTCAAAGACTCCTGAGCACACAGTGGTACTCTAGGGCAGAAGCTCCCAAAGTGATAAAAACTCATCATCCATGGTACCCCTCCCAGGTACACTTAGCAGACGGCTGCCTCCTCAACTCCCAGCATGTGGAAATCTTGTGGGAAGGACATCCAGATGCAGCATCCAGTACAGGAGTGCATGCCTCTTCCTGGGCAATCCTATCGGCTTCAGCATACTCCCAGACATTATTTTCAGGTACTAGTGGTCTCCAGACAATTTAGTGAGACAGAAAGCATCCTCTGCATATTTATGTTGCCGGTTTCATCCGTGTCTGCAGCTGTATACTAAATTTTCATCCTCATGTCCAGCAAAATTTAAAAGGATGGCTAATCTCTCTGGTTTAGTTGCAAATCAAGCTAGTTGCAGAAAGAGAGAGTTAGGAGATAACTGTTCCTTACATGACTATAAACAGAAGATAAAATACTCGTAACATTACTAAGTAGCAAGGCAAGAATATCTTCCATTTTCAAAGGAGTTTCAGACAGAAATATCTTCCCCAAAACAAGACGAATACACAAACTACCTCATTTGCAAGCGTTCCAATGACTACGGTTACTGTGGGTTCCTGAGTAGGATGTTCAATTTAGAGTACCAGAATTGTAAGACTGATGGATAACGCAGGTCACACAAACTCCAGGGAACTACATCGATATTCGATCACTCCCAGTTCATATAATGCAAACATAAGCAATAGTCCCAGCCTTTGACACACACAAAAAAATACCCACATAAATCTGTGGATTAGAAAAGAATACATATGTGGCTATTCCAATCCCAAATTTTCAGTTCTCACTGAAATTTTAAAGTTGCAGTGTTTAGTAATATATTCTAGTTTCTCCTTTCATTAAAGGCTAGTAACAAAACCTGGAACTTCCCCCAAGTAACTTTTTTGATTTATCTCCCCTTATAAATACAAAGTATATCTTTCTGCTCTCCCCTAGCTAACTGCCAGCCCTGAAAACTAAATGTTGTCCCATTTAGAGAAAGAAGATAGGCCAAAAAATAAAAAACAACTCTCTCTTAAAAATAAAAAAAATGTGCATTTTGTGTGCACACATATAAATAAAAATATTTTCTAGATGTAGAAAGTCATCTGTAGAACAGACTTTTTCTTATAGAAATAACAAAAAGCAATATATTAGTGTTTCAAACAGGCAGATCACATCAGGAAACTCACCCCACACTTCGAGAAATTATTTATTGATTATTTACTGCCAAGGATCTTACCAACGGTGCAAGTGGCTTTTCTTCGATTCAAGATATACTTGGACTCAGATTTCCACATGAACTCCAATAGGCCTCCCTTTGGAGGGACAAAGCCAAGGCCATTTGAATTAAAAAAAAAAGAAGCTGGGGGAAAGCAACCATACTGCACACTTTCCTAACTGGGGAGAAAGACAGCCCAAAGGCAAAGAAACCACAATAACCAACTAGGTTAATTCTTTGCTTAAAAATTGCTCAAAAAGTGGCAGAACAGGTGCTGATGATTTTGGTTAATGAGATTAATTTTCAGCCTGTTTTTGTACTGGCAGGCTGCCCCTTGTCATGGTGTGATCAGTTTCAATTATCTTTATCAGTCAACTTAATAGAATCACCATAAAAAGGAAACCATAGTTGTAAGGCCTTTTCCAGCAGTGTGTTGCTTGCCTATCACAACTCCTCAGAAGCTCCACTTTACACCAAAAGCTATTTTTCAATAAATTTCTGCATTACTGATCCTGACAGCATATGACACATTCTTCTTTGCAGTCTTAACTATGTTTCATTTATTTAAAGATATGAAATTGGCAAGAAGTTGTTTTCCATCTTTTCTATAAGCCCCCTTTAAGTACTGAAAGGCCACAATGAGGTCTCCCCGGAGCCTTCCTTTCTGCAGGCTGAACATCCCCAGCTCTCTCAGCCTTTCTCCATAGGGGAGGTGCTCCAGCCCACTGATCATCTTTGTGGCCCTCCTCTGGACCCGCTCTAACAGCTCCAAATTCTTCTTGTGCTGGGGGCCCCAGGCCTGCACGCAGTATTCCAGGTGAGGTCTCAGAAGGGCTGACTAGAAGGGGACAAACCTCCCTCCCCTGCTGGCCGCCCCTCTGTTGGTGCAGCGCAGGACACAGTTGGCCTTCTGGGCTACAAGCACACACTGCTGGCTGGTGTCGAGCTTTTTGTCCACCAGAGCCCCCAGTTCCTTCTCTGCAGGGCTGCTCTCAATGAGTTCTTCTCCCAGCCTGTGCTCATGTCTGGGAGTGCCCCGACCCTGGTGCAGGACCTTGCACTTGTACTTGTTGAACCTCATTAGGTTCACATGAGCCCAATTCTCAAGCTTGTCCAGGTCCCTTCCTAACTTTGCATTTGCCAAGTTTTCTTTCAACTTCATTGTGTAACCAAACCGTTATGTCCTACGTGTAATCAAACAGTTACGTCCTGTCCTACGTGAAGTAAGGCAGGATAACTGGGAAGGCTTCTTAAGCTTCCTTTAACTGTGAATTAATCTGACAAAATCCTGAGAAGCACCCTGGGTTACCATCAGACATCTTCCGTCCAACTAAATTAAGACTATTTACAGTGGAAACAGCGGTTCTCTCAGGCAAGGAGAGTCATGCCCAAGAGTCCCGTCTGCGGTTCTGTAGCCTGGCACTTCTAGTGTGCCAGAACAAAAGGTGCCCTCCGCAGACTTCAGCATTGTTAACACCATGTCCAGCCAGCCTTTCTTACCTATGATACCACTAGCAGGAGATTATATTGATGTCTTTGTAGTACAAAGCCACAGGCTTTTATAGAACTCATTCTTGAACAACCACATACAAGTTGAGAGATGCAAAGTGGACCACTGCTACACTCTACAACCTCCCTCCCTCAAAAAAAAAAAAAAAAAAAGTCTTCATTAGTATTCCAATAACATTTAATCCATAATTACGCTTTTAAAGTGCAGGAGGAGTAAAAAGGAAGTGCTCCTGAGAAATATCCTGACTGTAAAAAAATAACGCACTTAAATGGTAATAGAGTTATAAAAGCAAAATTACAATAGACCATTTCTGTAAAGTGTTTTTTTCTTACCAAATGCATCCTTTCAAAGGAAAAAAATGCTTTCTAAGTTCGGAGGGAAGTAAAAAACAGTTCTTTACTACATAGAATCATGCTGATAATTACAAGAAGTAACTGAACTCCTACTGCAAAATTATACTTCAAAAAGACACATACACTGGATTCATAATCCTTTTTAGTTTAATTTAAAATTCTGTTACAGATAAACAAAATCTGGATGGGAGAAGAGACCAGTGAAGACACTATTTTCTCTTCAGTTTATATTGCTGCCTCTGGACAGTGTATAGATAATTGTCTTAGCTTCCTGGCCCTGGCATTAAAAACTTCACTGATGACTTGTACAGTGGCATTTCACCCTGTACGTGTGAAACCCTAATGACTCACAGAGGAAATTGAGAGCATCGGGGTTTTGCTAGGTTTTGCTGTTTTTAAACAGGACTAGACTTCATTTCATCTGCGGTATTATTTAAGAAAGAGATAGAAACCCTTCTGAGTTACTAAAAAATATCAGTGTTAGATCTGGCCATCCCATCTGCAGCTCGGCAAGCTGCGAGCAGAACACTACGGTGACACTCAGGTGATTCTCATGAAATTACCGGGGCACTTCAAGAACAGTATAGTTAGAGAAGTAAATGCATCCAGGAGAAACACTTGGAACAGATGTTTTGCTTTGAAATATCTTTAAAACCAAAAGGAGAACTTTCTGGCAGAACAGGGAATTGCATTTCATTCAATTATGGAACAGCCTCTGTTTGATCCTCAGAGACCAGTCAGCATCATCAAACCTTAACGCTAACTGAAACCCTGCTGCTTCTGAGAGCACTCTTGTGACTTCCATGAACACTGAACCACTTTTGATTATGGCTTTTTGATTTTTCGTTACTACTTTTTGCTTGAATAAGAGGCAGACTAGCACTGTGTTGTAAAGATACACTATGCTTTTCAAGAACAGCAAAATTCTTTTGTTAAATACCAGTGACTTGAAGAAAATAAATCCAATCCAACCCTAGCAGAAGCAAATAAGCCTGAAATCTCCCTTTATCTGGGACAAACTTTCCTGTTACACAACACAAGAGAGAGCAGATACTACAGGACCCGAGGGCATTATGCAAAGGCATCTACAACAGAGTCAGGACCAAGAATTAAACTGAATATTGGCTGGAGTTTTATTGCAAGAAGCAATTCAAAAACTGAAGAGTTCTCAAAAGATCTAACAAATGAAGACATTGGACAGTTAAGCAGGAAATGTAAAAATACTAAGAGGAGATAATGAAATCAACAATATACTGTTTGCCTTCTTTCATTTTGGTTACTGCTAGCTATTGTTGGGTACAAACATGAGTACACGAGGCACTAACACTGGAAATAATGTGAGGTGAAATGGCTTAACAAATCCAAAAGTGTATTTATTTCTCATTATCAGAAAGTGGAGAAAAAATTTCATCGGCTTTCTGAAGCCAACTATTGAAATCAATATAAAATTTTCATGCTATGAACTAGAAGTGCTACATCAGTTACCTAAAATGTATCATTGCCACAAGCTGTACTATCTGCTGGTACACTGCACTAATTGCCTTTCAAACCCAAATAAACTACAGAACAAAATACATCCTTATTTTTCTGTTCCTTCCTTATAAACTGTAATAGTCATCCATGTTCTAAAAATTCACAATAATAGAGTATGGTGTCCTTCAGTAATAAAAAAACAAAAAACAAACCCAAACTATATATCTCTTCATAAGGCCTGAAAGTTTACTTGTCTGGCAGAATGTTATCAAAGCATAGGATACTCTCCCTTGCACGAACTTAGTTGTAGAAAGAGAGTAAAGTTTACCATTAAGGGATAATGATTATTATATTCAGGACCTGCAGCCAAGAACTTATCCTCTGGCAAATGCTTCAAATCAAAACAACAATGCTGCAAGCAGATAAATGAATGGTATAAAAAATAACATGATTTAACCTTTCATGTCTAACTCAAGTCCTGCTATGTGATAATATGCTTTTGAATTAATTAAATAAATAACTCATTATTTTTATTCCTTCAGCAGACAATGCAGCCATGTCAAATATCATTAAAAATATGCCATTTATCATCCTGCAGAAAGTCTGCTTTGCTGTGGTACATTGACAGAAACAGAATAGATGTTGCCTTCCTGACAACATAAAGTATCTGTACAGCTTTGTATAACTACATCTGTTAAATTAGGATGGGCATCCTGATTTTGTGGGGTATTCCCAGCTACATGCATTAACTTGCAATTTCTGCCTTGCTTTCCAATGGATCTTAGAGATACTCACTTATCTGTACTAGCCTGGAAGAGAACCACATCACAGCATTGCTTCCACCTACCACTTGGCTGCTCTGCATGCTGTCTGGCTACTGGAAAATATATTCAGGAGGAGGAAAGAAAAATATTCTACTAACAGTCACTAAATGATGCAATTTTATTTTCCATAACTTAGAGAAGACAGGAAAACTGTACATAATGATACATTACCATGACAAAGGAAAAATAAACACATTTTTGAAGTTCAGATTAAGAAGTGTAACAGTGATGCCCTTATTCTACACAAACAGTTATTTAGGAGTCTTCTTATACAGTTTCTCTTTATGACAAAGGACAAAGCTGAAGTCAGCTTCATCTTTAGCATACCTGGTGACTGTAAAAGCTTTCCATCAATAGCTGCATATTTGTGCAGCTGATATTTCTTCTTAACCTGCTTGTTTTAGTATCAGCTTAGAGTACAAGCAGAATTTCTGACTGCAATTATGAAGTTGCTCCACTTGAAATGATAGAAATTTTGTAAATATTATTTTAAATCTTATTTTAGTACATAAACCTTCTCAGGAGAGGTCACCTCTGTTACATACATACATTTGAAAGTGACAATTCAATCTCATCTATCTTCCCCTTCAACTCAACTTCAGTGAGTTTATAATATTTGCAGAAAAGAAAAGCAATGAAAAAAGATTACACTGGATAAAAGTGAACTTAGCACAGGAGCTGAAAGCAGAAGCAAGTCAGAATACCAGAAAATCTATAGGCACAGAGAATATATATTTAAGGTAATTTTTTAGAGAGTAGGAAGGAATTAGATTTACTTTTTTTTTTCCCTTCATTTCAGAAAGCTAATTTAAATTAGTACTCAGATTAATTAGGGCAGCTAACTTTGCAGGTACAAAGGAGAGATGTTCTCAACTACAGAAAAAACTCTCCATAACAATGTTAGAACAAACAAACAAACAAAACAAAACAAAAACAAAAAAAAGAATTAGTTGCTTCACTGTTTGTAGCTAATAATAATAATAAAAAATAATTAAAAAAAAAAAAACATGATAGTATCCAGTTCTCTCTTAATGCTCTTAATGACAGGCAGTGTTACCTTGCTTTATTTTACCCACTGGGGATCTGAGATGCTCAACTTTAGAAGCTGCAGTCCTTTGCAAAGACGTTTACTTCTGGAATAAGCAGACAACCCAGATAAAATGCTCATGGTGGGCCCCCTGCCATATGAGTGAGCCGTCCAGCATTTGGGCTAAATCAGGCCTCATTCTAACTATGTAAGAATGTTGCATTTCTTATAACCTTCATTTGGATGGTTTTCTTTTAGCCTTATGACATTTAGCCTGAGCCAAGACAATATCAAGTCTCATTTTTTTGCTGCAGTTGAGAACCGTCACTAATTGATGTCATTTAGAAAACTGTCTTTTTAAATATCATTAACGTGAAACACTTCACTGTAAACAATGCATTGATGAATGAGTTAGGAATACTTGATAGAGAAGCTGCCATTCACTTTCTCACTATTCCTTGATGTTACTCATGTTGTTTTCTTTTAACTGTGTCTCTGCTGTTCCAGTTGCCCAGTGCATTAAGATCATCCAGAGGTGAAAGAACAGCTTAGGTCGTCAATATTCCAAGAATTCAAGTTCCTGTCACTTCAGGTACTTTCAGAGAAGGAAAAGCAAGCATTTCTAACTCTTTCCAGATGCTGCTACTGAGAAGAAAGAAAAAAGCCACGACTTCTAAATTTCAAGGTTATTCTGAATATTTGAGATGGTAGCTTGCTGAACTGCTGGGAGCTGCACCCGGTGTTAGCGGTGATGGTATTGCAACATTTTTAGTTAATGATTCGGGGCTAGATCTGCAGAGGGATTTGGCAGCTACAGCACTACAAAATGCACAGCTCTGATGCTGATCACTTGAGAGAAGCAGAATATCCAGCCTTCTGCTAAGCCCTTCCACTACCTCTGTAGTGCATGGGAAAGTTTACTTTCCCCTCTCTATACAATCCTCAGCAGAAAACAGACAAAAAGATGCATTTCTGACACTAAGATTTCCTAAGATGGCATCTCCACAGAACACAGCTCTAACGACTCTTTTGTAGTTCAATTTTTCTTGCTAGTTTCTTCAAAGATGAAGCAAGGGTCGATTTTATCTTTAGGATGCAATCGGAAGACTGTGCTGTAGCAGCCCTTCACACAAAGATAATGATTGCAGTCCTTGCCCTGAACACAAGTGATTCATTATTCTCCGCTGAGTGCCCCAAACATTTGTCTAGAGAGCTAGGTCCTTCCCTAAGGACCAATAAATCTTTAATTATTTTATATGAAGTGACCTAGTTTCAATAGGGAACTAGCATCCTATAATATTTTGTAGTAGGATTGCTACTGATTTGAACAAAAAGAATTCTGCAAACACAGAGAAAGCTCTCTGATTATATTTCTGAGAAAAAATTCCAGTAATACATTCTTTAATGCCCCCAGTTTACCAGTGTATTTTAGCACAGCACATCTACTGACTTAGTCCACTTTTGGGAAACAGGTTAGGTTAAACACAGATAAATAGTGACTGGTTCAGCCATGGAAAAACATGGAATAACTTGGAAATATGTAAAACCTGAGCTACAGATACACAGGAAACTTGCTTTTAGAAACTCACTTACAGAATGGAAGATACCAAGCAGACATTTTGAGAATTGCACCTTTAGATTCAGGTAATTCAAACAGAGGAAGGGGATACAAGAGATGACTGCTAAGGCAAGTACTCCAAGAAAATACCATCTTGAGAAAAGTTTCTATCCAGTGATATTTGGGGTAATCCCCCAATGGGCATAGAAGGAAAGCTATCATTCTCTCCCTTCAGCATGCCTCAGTTAAGACCACAATTTTTTGAACATTTCAAACTGGTGTAAACCTTAAAAAAAATATGTTATTACCTTGAGTCAGCACAGATGTTGTCATTATAAAAAAAAAAAAAAGAGAGAACCAATCCCAGATAATAGCCAGTCATTTGCTGTTCTCAATATCTTTAACCTTTATCACTTTCTCTGAGCCAATTTCTCTCATAATCTGTAAAATGCTGGAGCCAACACAGAGAGGCTGGCAGAGGAAAAGGCAGCTGGGTGTGGAAGAACTGGAACACCTCCTTCAATTGAGGTGTTGGCTTCAAAAACATTTCTGAGGTTATGGCTTAACTGTATCTCAAACCCACTTCCAGCTTTTTCATCCACTTCTGCCTACTGAACATCTAATGAGATTTTAGTGTCCTACAACCTACTTGATTTTTTTTTAACTTAAAAACACATAGTAGAATAGATGTGATCATTTTTTTCCAACTATTAATATATTAAATAAGCATACTAATCTGATTATATGAAATTATACATAGCTGTAAAAAAGGAGGAGAAATTCAACAAGTTGTACTTTACAACTTGTTGCAAACAGACAAAAAAACTGTTAATCCCATTATTTTGTTGTTGGTTTTGTTTTGTTTTGTTTTTTTTTAATTTAGAGTTTCTGCCTAAAATATAATGGTATTTGCTATTCTTTTTTTTTTTTTTTTTTAAGAAAGAATCACAGACTCACAGAATATCCCAAGCTGGAAGGAAACCACAAGGATCATCAAGTACAACTCTTGGCTCTATGCAGGAAGAAATTAAGACCATTTAACCCATTCCCTGTTCCAAAACACTACTAACAATCTGCATGCGCCTCACTTTATATTTTCAGTAAATGGGTACATTTGTTAAATAATGGATTTTTAAACCATCTAAATTGGTACAGACATTTTTAACCATTTCCACTGTTATCAGACTTCAAGCCCTGTATTAGAAATATTGCAGAGATTTCTAGAAATGGCAGAGATTAAAGAAGAGGAATAATCTACTTTACTTGGGCACTGGAAAGTATTTTGTACAGTGTTGGATTTCCCAATATCTGCAAGACCTTTACAGAATAATGGAAGAGATAACCAAAGGGATATTTGAAAAAGATGCGATATGGCATGATATGACATAAGAAAGACAGAAAATGTCAGACGTTGGGTCTAAGTAAGATAGGCCTGGGACAAGTTGTGTCTCAGAAATAGCCCTTTAAGAAATTAAACTCGGTTGATTTAATATCCTTCTGTAGAGATAAACTAAAGAAGATCCTAATCAGAACATTACTATGAGATGGTTTCTTTCTCTGTGAGCACTGAGCAAACGGGAAGCTGTCACTTGATAAGACAGGGCAGGAAGCGGAAGCTGGCAGTTGAATATATGAGACACTCAATGGAATTTATGAGCAAAGTTTTAGTACTCTGGAGGAAGAAGAAATTGTTTTAATGAATAAAACAAACCTGCCATATACCAGCGCATGTATTCAGATACTAAGTAAAGTTTCTTGTGAATCAGGCTTTTTGTAGGCCTCCCTCTTGCTAGGAACCATGAAGAAAAAGTGCCATCCCTCTGTGAAACAAGGGAATATTATAAAAATAAGGCAATAGTTGTTCCTAAAAAGTGAATATTTATCTTCTCACTGGGAAGTTTAATATGTTTTTAATCAAAGAAATTTTAATAAATAATATTGTGTAGATGACATATTATCTCCTTAAAATAGAGCCATTCAAAGGTAAAGGACTATTACCGAAGTCTCTCCATTTCACTTATTCTGCCTTAACCAGTTTCATAAGCAAGCAACATTTATAGTAAGAAAGCTGAGATCTCAAATGCAAACTACCGGGTAGCACAAACCCCTCGGTCTTCACAACTAAGCTAGTATTTCGTAGTGAAAGGACAGCTTAGTAAACAAAAAGCAAAACCAAATTATACAACAGTACCTGAACTCCCAGTATTAACACGGGGAGCTCTGCTATAGCCCCAATCAAATTAGTGACCAAGTAACCGTGTCATACAGACTATTGCTGTGTTCATTGAAGTGGATCAAACTCACTGTCATCCTTATATGTACACAAAGGAAACTCTTTTGTCTCATTGGATATGACTCCTTCCTTATGTAAAAGGTGAAATCAGTCTTTCCTTTGTGCTCTACCTATCTTTAGGCCTCTTTTTTTCGCCTTTAACAAACAACAACAACAACAAAACACATTTATTATTACAGTATGGCCTGGTCTTTCCCTTTCCGCACTATAATTGCATTTTAATTTCCATCACTTATTCCTGTAGTGACATGACTCCAATAAAATGAAGTACCAGTCTGGGGAACCACTATAGCCAGGACTTACAGAGGCCCTCTCCAAAGCGCTACCCTAAAAGTGAAGAATCGCATGCTGCTGCGAACAACCACACTGGTTCAGGTAGGTCCAACTCCATCTCGCACCGTATCCAGCCTCCGACAGCAGCCAAAGGTGCCAGCTCAGAGACAGTTTAGAACAGAGCATGCAGACATGACAGCACTTCACCTAACTTCTGGCTCAGGAGACTTCGTAAGCCTATGTGGAAATCCAAAGAAAAGTAATACAGAAAAGAAAAGGCATTACAGGATTTTTCCAAGTATTGTAGAAGAGGAAGGAATTCAGAAGGACAATGGGCAAAAACTCCACCACTGGTGCAAATCCATCATTCAGTACTTCAGCAAAATGTGTTGGGAGTTAGAGAATGATGACAGGATGCCACACAGGTAGCATACATGATGTTTTTGTCATCCATACTTCTAGATAAATCAAAGGTCTATGTGTATGCTATAACGCTGCTGTTCTTTTCTTCCTCTCTGGCCTGATATAGTCACTGTGATCTGGGAACATTCATGAAGTACCTTGTTTGCTACAAAACACAGTGCAAAATGACCTGGGTTATACCTGAACATTTTGATTTCTCCTGCTTAGAAAGAAATATGTACTTGTCAAGATCATTAAAAAAAGTCTGGACACATAGACTATACATATATGATATGCATAGTGAGCAAGCCAAGACTTATAAGAACGTGGAAATTACTGCCCGTGAACAGCAAATCTGATGCCCTTACTAAGCACCTAGGGCATGCAAAAGCACTTCATTACAGTACATCTGCACATTCTTCTGCCTGGGAAATTCCAGGCAGAAATACAGCTGCCCTGTCACTGCTGGCTTTCTAAACCACTCTTACAGCTCCTCTCCACATTTTTTAACTTAAATATCACGTTTGTGACTTTGCATTCCCATTACTAAGGCATGCATCAAACTTCTGGCAAATGTTGCACTGCAAATTACTTAAAACATAAATCAGATAAAGAGACTTCTGATAGAAGTTATTTTTACAGTAACACCTGCAAAATATCTTGTTAGCAAGAAAGAAGCTGAAATCCTTACAGACTATTGAGGGCAATTTGAGTTCACTCACACACCCCTGAAATCAAAATGTGTGTGAATATACGTGTTATTACAGTTCCTCAGGTACTTATTTCTAGAACATCTATCAAAGCATTAAACATACACCCAAATAGACTTAGGAGAGCATAGACAACTGTGTGAGTTGAAAATCAAACAATTTCAAAGCTAACCTGAACAAAGTAGAGGGAAAATGGCGATAAGTACTGTTATTATTTGGAATTTCAGAAACGCTCAGAGAACCTAGCTGAAAATTGGACTGCTCATCCCATAAACATGCTAGTTTTTATCCCTAGGTGAAGATATTAGAATACAATAAGAGTCTTGTCCAGGTGAAAAACAAACAAACGAAAAAACCCTCTATCCTTACATCACCTAAGCTGGTACAGATAAAAATCTGAAGGATAGACAGACTGAAACTAGCAAAGCCCCATCTTGTTAAAGCATATGTTGCCTGTCTCTGATACTTTTAACACATGCTAGAACATACTGGATGCATTATCACATTTATTGCCTTGACAACAAAGCCAGAATTAATAGTACAGGGTAGATCTTGTTCCAAAGAACTTAAATTCAAGAGGAAGCAAAGGAAGAATTACGTGTATTTTCTGATACAAACTGAGAAGATACTTTTCTTTTTGAAACAAAGCAACAAAAAGGCAAGATTTTTTTTTAATTTACTAGTTAACTGAGGAAATATGTGATTTTTCACAAGGCCTTCCCAACTGCTGCTCTCTGCCAGGCAAAATAACCAAAACAAGAAATTTAAGGAAAGCTATTTGAACATTTTTGTACAAACACTTTTTAAAGAATAAAACCTTTCCATCTTGCAGGTTGCTCTTATGTTTTGCCTTACAGTTGAAGTTAAGAAGAAGCTTAAAGTCTATGGAAATAGAATCTGCTGCAATAACCAAGTTTTTATTTTTCCCCTACAAGTTTCAAAAGAAATAATTTCCCCAATTCTGATCTTAGATACCATGTTTAGGAAAGCTCTACTGAAAACACCTTAAATGTGCTTGGTCTCAAGTACTAAATTCTCATTGCTTTTTAATAAAAAAAATATTCCAGTTATTATTTTTCTTCCATGATACCTCGGTTTCCTACAACCAGAAAAATCCTGAAGTACCCTAAAAACATTTATCAGCCAAAAATTTGTCACACATGACATGGGGCAACAATGCAATACTGCCCAACTTACAGTGTTAATCTAACAATTTAATTAACCACAGCATTTTAGGGGGGAACATGGCTTGTGGAAAGGTAACAAATGTTGAATAAATACATAGATAAAAACACCAAGGGTGACTTCTCAGTTTAACAATGCTCATAAAACAGCTAATGACTTGCTAATTCAACAGCCAAGCTAATAATAAGATGTTAAATAAGATTTGTAATACATCAATTACTAACTGATTTTCTAGAAAGAAGCAATCTTACTTTTGGCTTTTAATTATTTCACTTAAATTTTGGGAACCTAGCTTTTTACATTTCTAATGCATGACCTAAGAACACTTTTATTTTTGTCTTTAGAAGATTCTAATAAAAACAATGAGGTGTTACTAATAGAAATACCCCAGTGAGAATCATTTTTGTTCTATATATACAAAACAGGATTTCCAGAGCTCCTAGGCTTTAAAGAAAAAAGTAAGACTTAAGGTCCATAAATAATTTCTGCTCCATTACTAAAGTGAAGAGTGTGAAGTTAATTATCTTTATGTCCTCATTAACTTGTTAAACAGATCCTCTGTTTAGGATGAAACAACATAAAAACAGCAGCAAATTTACCGTGTACAATGAATTAAGAAAGGGACTGGGATTTGCAACTACCCACGTTTTTTTGTTTTGTTTAAACAAAATTTTACTAATATCACTTGAATTTGGTAGACATGGCATGAGTTTATCATATTTGGATAATCTTATCTGAGAAAAAAAAATGCAACCATGCATTATGACCAGACCATTACCCTCTTCACACCTGCAGGTAAGGCTTTCAATCACGACATGCCACGCTTCTCTCTAGACATGGATAGATGGCACTGACTTCATACCTGAAACTGTAGATAACCTGGCATCTGGTGTGATCACAGACAACAAGCAATGCTACACTGAAAAATGCAACTCAGTGAGTATAACATACTGCAGTTGAAAACTTTAGTACTGTCAAAAGCAGTGCTGCTTACCCAACAGCTAATAGATACTGATGCTGTTAGAACGAAACGTTGCAGTGCCAACACCAGGCTTTGTAAGACCAGAAAGTTTAACCAAGGCACTGGGAAGGACCCTTTCAATTTATCTGCCTGCTGTGTAAAATCATTGATATATACAGGTCCATGCAAACATACACACTGCCAACTGTATAAAAATTATGTCATCTCTGACCACATGGGAGGCCCTATAGAAAAACTGATAAACAAACCTGTTTAAAATGTGCTGCAATCCCTGCATCTGTTCCCTCTGTGAGTATGTGTTTTTGTTCTGGTTTGCTTCAAACATTTGAATGGAAACCTGAAGGTGACGCATAATGTCACTAGAAAATAGTGCTTATAAATAATGATACGAGTAGTTAAGTATTTATAGAATAGTAGCATAATAGAAATGCCATTCAGTATCTTACTAAGATACTGCTTCTACAAGACCATGATGGTTCATAATTTCATTGGAAAGTTCTCAAAAAATTGCCCAATGGGAAGCTATACATTCCTTTAATATATAAATATCCTATAAATTCATTTATATTACTTTCTTTTTGATTGTGATATATTGCAAACTCATATTTCATAATTGGTAGATTTTTACAGCTAGCAGTATCCGTACTTTTGCAGCAGCACCCTTTAAGATTGTATCCCTAAAACAGAAAAAGGAAGGCAATTTCTTTAGATAACTTCATTAAAGGGAAAATAGATTAATGAAATATATGCTGCCTATGTTACAAGTTTATTCGAATCTGAGTAGTTAATTACATTTTTAATTTAAAAACAAAACCAAACCAAACACCAACACAACACTCTAAATAACAGCAGAAAACTCACAATGAATTCCATGGAAGATTCGCTGGTGAATCTTATTTCTGTTTTTGTTGTTGTTTTGTTTTTAATGGTAGCACTGAAAAGGTGAATAAATCAGACGACTGCTGACAGTCAAGACTGAGTGACTATGGTAGCCACATATTAGATTAAACTACAGAACTATATTTAACCTGACAAGACAGGGTCCCATTTATGTAATCCTGCTTTAGAAGCTTCTAATGAGTTACTGCAGCCTAACCCAGATATGCCTGCCAGCTACTTCACTGTTGGTTTGGTTTTTACTTTTTTTTCTAGTCTACACAATAATGAGAGTACAATTTCATTGTAAAAATTGCTGCACAACACAAAGAAAACTCTTGTTTAATGTGTTGGTCATCAGTATAACCAGTAACTTAACAAATATACTACTGCCTAATTTAACTCAGAAAGTTTATTTTTGTTTGTATTAAATTTGCTATATACCCGTAGTCACCAAGCTAGTTAGAGACTCTTGCGGCAGGGGAATAAGTTGTCACTGGAATTAGGTAAGTAAAGAAATTGGTAAATTCCTTGGCAGCAGAGTGTTCACGGTGAGAACTGATGCCTACATTTACAAGTTAATGGAACGCGTGCAGAAATCAGTGAAAGTGAATTCTTATCACAGTGACCTCTTTAAGAAAATGTACCACCAAGAAAATTCTTCCGTCTTAGAAATGTCTCCGTGTTTCGGTGAGGGCATCCGCTGAGGGCCACGCCGCCCCGCTGCAGTCCTGCGTTCAGCCACCTGCCGCGCAGACACATATGGCTCTTGGGGATCAGCGGGGGCTGAGCGGGGTGAGCGGCGGTCACTCAGTAACATCTGCCAGCTGATCGAAAGGGGCATGAATGACATTCTAAAAGGAGGTTGGTTCACTCCTTCTTGCTAAAAGACAGCTGTGGTGACAAAAGGTGTGCTTTTTGACCCAAGTTATCTACAGGAAACATCTTACAAAATAAGCTGTACGTACTGTCTGGAATCAAACACAGCATGGAATATAAAACAATGACATAAAAAATAAGGTAAGAATAGTAAAAGTTACAAACGGAAGAAAAAATAAGATTTCAGTGTTATGATTTGTCATTACATCACTTCAGTAGCTGTTGTTCTGAGATTCAGCTGTGTTTAGGGTTGCTAGTTTTAAGATCACCTCAATAAATGATCATAATGCAAGCATGATATATGCATAAAATTACTTTGGATTTTGTTCTCTTTACCCTGTGCCTACTGATATATACAGGAGAAGCACTAAAAATTCAGTTCAATGAGCTATAGTTTCAGGTCAGCACATTTTCTGCTAGGGACCAGGATGCAATTCTCTGTTGCTATATCAGGTCAACAGATTTAAAGATTCAGGGAACAGTGGCTATACTGGGGATGAAGATACAGCATTCCAAAAGCTAAACAAGGTAAATAGACCATAAACATAGGATCTTGGCTTCAGATGGTAATTATTTCCCTACAAAGCTAAAGTCATAGTCCAGTGGAAATTTCTTCCACTAATTTAGCTCTTCACAAAGAAAACAATGAGGTGCCTCAAAGAAAAACAGTTTACATTTATTTTACTCAAGTATTTAATTAAAAAAACAAAACAAATGAAAAAAAAACACCATGGTGACAAGAAAAAATAAAGTAATGGCCTCTATTTAGCAAAAGAATACAAGAATTAAAAGTTTATGAAAAAAAAAATTTAAAAAAATTAAAAAAAAAAGTAAGAGAACACCAAGATTGATGACTGGCAATCCAAGCCCTAAACTTGTTTAACTATTACATACAAACAAATCAGAGATTTTATTCTGTGGTGGGGATGAGACAGAATGTGAATCCCATTATCTTTTCCATCATGTGGTGGATCTACCAATTAAGGCAGAATTTCTGCACCATGTGCATGCAATACAAACACATCTCATTACAGTCTGCCTGGTAGTCAAGCTATATGAAGACTTTTTTGTTGCTAAGATTTTTCTTGTCTTAAGCTACCACCCAAAACACAGAAAACTGCCCTTGCGAAAAGTCATACTCAGTCATTAGAATCAATTGCACAAGAAGGGCCAGGTTCTGAACCATCCTGCAAGAACCATTCACGTAGGGCTTTGCATGTATCATATATTGCACAGTGAGCTAAAACATAGAGGAGAAAAGTCTAAATATCACTTTTGATAAGCGTCTTCTTTGGTATATTCAAAGAGTGAATTTCAGCCTGCTTCCCAAGTGCAAAAAAGTGAATCTATGGGTCTGAGAATGAAAACACTTCAACCACTTCAATCTTTGGATAATAAATTTGTAACACTGAAAATTTAGAAGGGTCATTACACTCATTCAAAAAGAAAAAAGAATAGAGAGATAAGTGAGGCCTGATGATAACTGAAAAGCAAAATCAGAAATTAGAAAAACCAGTAGCTTGCTATTTACAAGAAAGAAAAAAAATGGTCACTTTTCTTATTGTAAGGGCAATTCAGAAAAGCACTGCACATTCTCTGTAAATGTGAAGTCATCCAACAGCACGTAGTCTTCAAATAGAAAGGTAATTTGGAATTCAAAAAGATAAATCCCATGTTTAGCAGCAACAAAACTTATGTAAAATTATTTTTTTGGCACAACACAGGTAGAATGATATTAACATTTATGATTAAACTTGCATAATAATGAAACATACTATGAATATTAATAAGGATAAATTACAAGAATACACATACACATTATCTGTTCAGACAAATATATATTCTGTCCTAAAGAGACAGACAATCTCAAATGAAAAGAAGCAATTATATAAAAAGGAATCACAGAATGAAACAGATATTAGAAAAAGGCTGAAATGCAAGTTACACTTAGGTTTAGGTGCTTCATGAAAAAAGGAGGAAGGAAACTTCAGTAACAGAGAACTCGTACTATGGAGGAGTTACTAAAGCAACTGAGTTTAAAATATGCAGATTATTGTATGGAGATAGGACTTATCTAAATATAAATTCCACCTATCAAAAACAGAATCAGTTTTTGCAGTATCAGAAAAAAATGCTAAGCTAAGAGCTCCAAATTGCATTCAGATCGACATTATGAACATGGCATTTTCCTGCTGGCCCAGTATCTCATGTAGAAGAATGAGAAAAAAAAAAAGTCTCTTTGCCATGTGGTTATGCAGAAGGATAACTAAACAATCACCAGTTTCCAGAACTGTGCTTTCTGTATATCAGGAACAGGATGATAGTTTTGTCTCCTTGACATACTTCCACAGAGACTATTCCAAACACAGAAGGAACAGATCAAACTTCTCTGACAATAAAAGATGAAATAAATTTATGTACAGAGACTATTATTCCCCATACACATACTCACGAACAGAAGCAGTCAAATTCTGATCCAGCTTGCACATTGTCTCTTTGTTAGTTGAGATTTATGCATTAATTCTGTAACGCATTACATGGCTTCACTGCAGGTATACAGATGTCAAAATCATACAAGCATAAAAGTGTGGCCACATCTTGCAGGTTAAGGCCCCCATACAACCAAATATTATTAGAAATGCTTTCAAAATTTTATTTTCCTCCAATAAAAAAAAAATATTAAGTGTTTACATTTCTTTGAATACAAATGCCACAGCACTTGCCAGTCTACTCCAGCATTACAAAGCCAAAGAAGTGCAAAATTTAATGAAATAGGTTAAGTAATGAATTTGAATTTGGTTGAAATTGTAAACTGTTAAAAAAAAAAGAAAACATGGTTTTAATCTGGCAGTCCCGTTGAGGCTAACATTTCTCACTGCACTGCAAGCTTATTTAGTCTGTTTATTAGTATAATACTACTAACAGCCTTCAGAAAAGAAATCTCAGATCTGGAGTTGGCTTTGAACCTAAGCTTGCCATAGTTACAGGTTAAAGCTGTGCTTTAGCATCTGCACAGGTACTACGCAACTCAACCAGAAGGCCAAACAGAACTGGGTGCTGACAGTCATCAGTGCCACTCTGGAGCTATATAATTCCATATTTCCTGCAACTCTTTCCCCATGTTCCTCTTGAGCTTCAAAAGCCCTTTGTTAGTTTATGTGGAATTACACATCATTTAAGTCTTCAGCCACATGGTTGGCACGATTTCTCCAACAACCTCCTCGTACAAGTCAAACAACCCTAGATACCACAATGCAGAATGATGCAAGCTGACCAGAGAATCACAGTATATGTTTGTTTAGTGTGATCTATATGCTTTGGTGCAGCTGGAATATGCCTTCAAAATCTCCAGAGCAATGAAAACTCCATAATGAACAGGATGAAGTCACTGTATAGGGATATCAAACTACAGAGTGTTTGGTCCTGTACAACTGGCCGTAATTTTTCAAACGGATTCAAAGAGGGTGGAAATGGCACCAGAAGAGAGCTTGCTGGCAAGGAGAGAAGAGGAATAAACCAGAGCTCCTGCAGTCTGCAGCATGAGTGGGTGTATTGAGGGTTACTGCAGGGCCATATTCCAAAGGGAAGCAGTTTTGCCGTCAATGAGCCATTACATCCAAGTCCAGCATACTGAAAACATTTACCTGAAAAAGGGGGGAAAACATAAATCAGGAACTACTTGACAGTTCTCCAAAGGCTTGTCCAGGAATTTCAACACATAGATTACAAACCATCCCTCTGCTCTTGACATTTTGTTTAATCAGCAGACAGTAAAATTTTATGTGCTACCCTGTACATAGATGGCAGATTCCAGCATATTATGGGTCTCTAAGCTGATAGCAGGTTAAATCCCATATGGAAAAGAGGCCTGCAGTTTGCTGTCAAGGCAAACACAATCAGGTAGCCTACTACCCTCCTCTTACTCCATTTAAGCTGAAATGTTTATCAGCACTTTAAAAGCGGCTTGTACAAAGGAATAAAATGAGATTTTATTTATTTATTTATTTATTTATTATAATTATAATGTATTATTTATTTATTATATATATTTATTATAATTATTATATTTATTATAATTATTATATATATTTATTATAATTATAATATATTATTTATTTATTTCCGGAGTGCTACAAATATGTGCTATTTGTGCAGCACATTACAGGAAGGACAGCAAGAGTCCTGATCACATTCCAGTGGTGTTGACGTGCAGCAGCCAGCAGCTTCAGCCAGCCAAATGCACATGGCATGCAGCATTTCCACCAAACATCTCGGGGCCAAGCTTTCAGAAGCCACAGCAAAAATGAACAAGAAAGTTCTTGCAGTCTGAGGGCAATCTGATACGTTATCTGAAGGAAGTTAAATC
Organism: Anser anser; assembly: GCF_964211835.1. Classification (NCBI taxonomy): domain Eukaryota; kingdom Metazoa; phylum Chordata; class Aves; order Anseriformes; family Anatidae; genus Anser; species Anser anser. The sequence goes on from NC_139724.1 coordinate 66,201,977, forward strand.
CTATTTGCCCAAAACAGATAAGGAAGATATCAGCACCCAACACACAACATCTGAGGATTTCCACACTGATGCTCATAAAGACAACTCTGTGGTTAACTGAGACCTACAAACATATCAGCATTATTCTTGAATGCTATTGTGCTGCATGCAACGCACAAGCTATAGGTATGCATGTTTCTGATGGAGATCAGTCTTAAAGCTGCTTTTGCAATTGATACAGTGGCCAGCAACACCGCCTGCAGAACTGATTGCAGCTTTGCACCAAAACCTGGCTTTCCAATACTGAACTGGAGGCTCACAGACCGGGAGTGAACTCACATGTCGATAGTTACTGGCTTCTCTATTGCCTTAGTCATCTCACTGGCATACTCCAGTACTGCAAGGGTGAGGAAAGCTACAAGAATCCTGTAACTACATTTAAGAATTCCTCTGCTTCAAATGCACAGCCATTTCTTGGCAGCCAAAATCTACTACGTGGTGTGATATAATGAGTATACATACACTGCCTGCCCTTCACCCAAAGTGTCAGCGTATCTGTCAAGACTCTACAGCAATTCTCAATACGGCAAAATCACACAGCCAGTAACTGTTCTGCCAGGTCAACATACAAAGGTTCTCTCTGTGACCTGTCAACACTTTGGAGATTCAGAAACTAAAGAATTTCTTGTACATCTCTGGTGCCTTCTACACATACAACGCACCAACTGGGAAACTTCATCCAGCCATACCAGTCTGCTGCCAAATGGAAGAGACTCAAGGAGAAGAGACTCAAGACTCAATAGAGCATGGGCAGGTGGAAGTAAAATACATTGATGGATTAAGAGATTGGCTCCAGAGATAAACAGAAGACATGAGCTTACCTACAAAACACTGATAAACACATTCTAGAGAGGTTCAAATTAGAAAGACTCAGCTCTTGAACTCACTGCAAGCTGATGACAGAACTAAGCACAACCAGTGAAGTCCTAGTGACGGAGGCATGCATCACGTGAAGCTTCGTGACATGGATGTTCACAGGCAGGTTCAATGAGTGACAACTACAGCACAACTGCTTTGAATAAATTTATTCACATTCTAATTTGCTAACTTACAGAATTAATTTTATATCAGGAAGAAGGTCTGTGCATGTCTTCAGTCACTAAAGTTTTGGACCATGACCCTGAGGTCACATTTGTCTATTAAAATCTTAAGAATATACACAAGCACCCGCTTACAGCCCTACTTTCCAGGGCAGCATTCATCAGTCAGAAATATTTGTGGCATGAGCCACAATAAAAGCTCTAAAAATCCCGTTTCTAGACTTTATTGTAGATTGAAGAAAGAGATATATATATAGATGTATTCAAACCCCCAAAACTGTAGCAGCTCTTCCAATGTGCAAAGGATAAGGCTGTTGGTCATAATCCCAACCATAGAATCATAGAATGGTTCGGGTTGGAAGGGACCTTAAAAATGTCCTAGTTCCAACCCCCTGACATGGGGAGGGACACCTCCCACCAGACCAGGTTGCCCAAAGCCCCATCCAGCCTGGCCTTGAACACTTCCAGGGATGGGGCATCCACAGCTTCTCTGGGCAGCCTGTGCCAGTGCCTCACCACCCTCTGAGTAAAGAATTTCTTTTGAATAACTAATCTAAGCCTATCCCGTTAATTTAAAACCATTACCCTTGCCCTATCAGTCCACTCCGACAAAAAGTCCCTCCCCAGCGTTCCTGTAGCCTCCTTCAGGTATTGGAAGGCCACTATAAAGCCTCCCTGGAGCTTTCTCTTCTCCAGGCTGAACAACCCCAACTCCCTCAGCCTGTCTCTGCAGGAGAGGTGCTCCAGCCCCTTGATCATCCCCGTGGCCTTCCTCTGGACTCATTCTAACAGCTCCATGTCCTTCTTGTGCTGGGGGCCCCAGAGCTGAACGCAGGGCTCCAGGTGGGGCCTCACAAGAGCAGAGCAGAGGGGGACAATCCCCTCCCTCCCCTGCTGGCCACGCTGCTTTTGATGCAGCCCAGGATGCAGTTGGCCTTCTGGGCTGTAAGTGCACATTGCTGCCTCATGTCGAGTGTAACTACTACAGTCAACCTCTCTGCCCAAAGAAGTTGTCATTTACATCCAGTTTAAATTCAAATGCATGCAATAAAGTTGATGGATGTATGGAAGATAGATCCATGTTAGAATCATAGAATCATAGAATCATAGAATCATAGAATATCCTGAGTTGGAAGGGACCCTTAAGGATCATCAAGTCCAACTCTTGATACCGCACAGGTCTACCCAAAAGTTCAGACCATGTGACTAAGTGACTGAAATCACAATCAAGGCAGTCAGTACCAAGAGGGTACTTATTTTCTTGTTTAAAAAGCCACAACCATTACAACAGAGAACACATGAAAAGAACTAAAAAAAAAAAAAAAAAGGTGTCACCTGTGGGGTGTCTCGGGCAATATAAATTGGGACAAAAAGAAGAGTAGTTTGTTTAACTCAAGAACTCTCAAAAATGTGTGTTTCCCATTTTACAGTTCCATTACTGAGGAGATCTTAGCCTTAAATTAACTATACCCTTCTAATATAAAAAAATAAAATAAAATTACAACAGAAGACAGAATGGCATGGCTTAAACTGTGCAGAACATCCATTCCTTCATCACAAAAAAGAGCACGGCAAAATAAGAACATGTAGCAGTTTGCCATCAACAAAGCTGCTTACATAGACACCCACTCTTTCCTATTTCCTTTTGTAGCATGTTCTTTTAACTCACTCATCTCCTTCTGCATCTTCCACTGACTATTCTTTGACTTACCAGCTTCTTCAGACTCTTTCTACAAGAAAACCGACCAAGGAAATAGTTATTTTGTTACAATCAGTTCAGAATAAATCATCCGTTTTAATTTTCCCTCTCCCAAAATATTCAGATGCCAATAAAAATAATTTCCTTGAGAAAGCGAGGGGTTATTTCCAGGGTATCTGAAATCTGAAATAACTGGAGCAGGATAGTTATTCTGCAGATCTAATCTTCATGCTGTGATAGATTCATTCATTTGGTCGCACCTCCCAGGAAGGAGCTGGCAATTACTGCATTCCAGTAAAGGACCGTGGATTTCTTCCAGCACCCTGACTCCATATGCCAGTTACAGCTGCTTGTGGCAGCCAAACCAGTAATGCATTTTTGCATCAGATGCAGAAGAGCTAGATATACTAGTTATGAAGGAGCAAACCTGCAGTAAATTAGTTTTTTTCCCTTTTCGCAGACAAGAATTATTTTTCTTGATAATAATGATGTTTCTGGCTCTGTTTTACTGAAATACAATAGGGTTTTAGATTTACAGATGCAGATCTGTAAGAAATACATCTATAAGAAATGCACGGCAGTTATCACCTACAGTGATATTGGGAGACCTCTCTCTTTTTTGAGATTCATTTGCTTTGTGTGACCAATCTGAAACTATCTTCTAAGTTAGAAATTGTAGGTAATTATAATCCTATGTTACTTTTGTGCTCCTCCAAGAATTAACCTCAATATATACATTGAGTAAACTAAGTACTATAATTAGAGTTTAAACAGTTTTTAAATCAAACACATCCCCAGTACATCCCCTCTTAAAGCCTAATCTGGCATTATTATGAAGTTCTTTTATAGCACTAGAATGTGGGAACCATCTATTTCATCCAGTTTGTCAGATAAACTGTCTCCAGACACATATTTATTTGTATGTTAATTCACGAAGTATTTTCTTAGTGCATGTGTACACACAGACAAACTCTCTGTGTTTACCACTGGTACTCTTAGAAAGCACTGTTTTGTTACCCAATAGCTAGACTGGTAGTAGTTAGTTAACTAGATAGAGTAAACCTAACTCAGCCATACCATGTAACCACAGCTGTGGTCACAGTTCCCCATTGTGGAGCACAAATAGCCAGCTAGTCTAGAAGCCATCTAAGAAAGGCTAAGGTGGGAATGTGGGAAAAAATCACAAGAAAAAAAATAAAAATCTTAGAGGCTTTTTCACACAGTGGACAATTAAAAAAAAAAAACAATACAGAGCATATTTGTTATTAATATAAAGCCATATTAGTACAATTAGCATACATCTGAGTGCAGGAAAGCTTGGTATTTTACTGCAAGACACAGTAATAGCCCTGACTTTTTGGTTGTTAGAATGCAGAGTCTAAAGAGAAATGGTAACACATGATGGCAGTCCATTAAAAACAAGGAAAAAAAATGAACCTGAAAACATTAATGGGACATAATGAGGTATCAGGAAAAAAAAGAAATAGCCCTAAAATTTTCACTTTTCAAGGTTACTCTTTACACAGAAAGCAATAGGGAAACTGCTTTAATAATTATTATTAGGAAAAACAAACAAAACAAAACAAAACAAAACCACAACAACTCATCTTACCATCCCATTCAAATATACACATCTTAAGTTCTGGGGCAGGAGCATTATCTTTGAGACTTCAACTCCTCTTACATATGCAGCTTGTGCAACAAATTTGGCCAACAAATTCAAAAATTAGTCATAGGGCAGTAAGAGAGAGCAGAAGCATTTAACTCTCATTTCCATATGAGGGAAATATAATTAAAGTTTTTAGTAAGAGTTTGACATTTTACTAAGTGACCCTGAATTGCTAGAACAGGCAATAAGTGTTGGGGGCACAGCAACCCATCCTCCTTCCCCATGCTACGTGGTAGTGGCCAAAGCCTTGTGCAAAAGCTAATAGGGTGATTATCTGCTAGGATTATGCAGAACAGAGAAGCTGAAGTCTGCCTTTGTGAGAATTAAGTCCATCATCCTATTGGTCAATGGAATTATTTTATTTTACCATAGTGCAGATAGATTTTCACTCTGATCTTTTTTTTAAATAAGTGAATATCAAAGGACATCAGTTTGAGAAGCTGGCATAGAATGCACTTACAGGTCATTCTCTTCGGTTTAAGAACTAAAAGTCCAGGAAAGGAAATGATGTATTCTTCTTTAAGAAGTAAGCTCCACTGAATTAACAAGAGGATAATTACAATATAGTCTGTATCTAAGTAGTTTGCTAATGAATGACTAAGACGGGTTCTGTTCTGCAGGAAATGTCAAGATGTGACTCTAACTACATCAACAGAAGGTAGGAACATCGTGAAAGTGATCTTTTACACCTCTATAGGTAGAACGGCTGTATTCACGGGGTTTCATCCCCCATTTCTAAGCAGTTTAGAGAAGCAACACATCACAAAACACTGTCCCCATCCTGACAGGGACCACAGTGACTTTGTGTCCCGATAGGGCAGAAGGAACTGAAGGAAGTACTTAAATCATCACAGAAGTGCCTGCAGACACTTAAACAGAGATGGCATCGCTGTCTCACAAAATACAACTCCCTGCCCAGAAATGTGCCCTGATTAGGTTCAGAGTAGCAGTGCATTGCCACAAGTATTTATAAAGTGGTGAACAAGCTTGTTCAGAGATTTAGTAGTCTACAAGAAGGCTTGTACCTTTGTCTGGCAGGTAAAATCCAAGTCAGTGAGAAGAAATGCAAAATATTTAACAGGATTTTCATAGCACAAGTGGAAGTATTATGGTACAGTAAATAGTTATCAGATGCTGGTTACTGGACTAGACAGTAAACAGAAAAACAAGATGAAATCTCAGCCCCATAACCAATGACAATTCAGAAAGTCTTATTAAAAAAAAAGGTCTGTTTTGGATAGATAAGATGTTCCTCATTCTGATCATTAAAGAAGAGAAATAAGACAATTTTGGAAGAAGTCAAGGAAGATTGCCCTGCATACTTTTATTCTCACCATATAATAATTATTATTATTATACTTCAGTTTCAATTACACTAACGTGCCACTTGGCTCACTTTAATCCGTGTGTTATCTATTTGGTTTAAGATAAACTTGAACACACTATACTTAAGAGGAAAAAATAAGCACCTGCATAGTGAAGTCAAAGCAAACAGATAAGCAGTCAATGCCCAGAATGAAGGCTGACAACCATGCTTACCTTAACTAAAGGTACGCCATTTACTGAAGTTATTGCCAGGGAGCCATGCATTTCTTCTGCAGCACATGCTTAACATCAGTGCTAAATCAAAAGTGAAACTGCAAAAAAACAGCAGTGGGGCACTAACGACACTTCCGTAATGAATGAAGAGGTAACAGCTATCACAAAAGTGACTAAAACTGTTCCATACGTATGTCTTGTCAAAGACAACGAAATGGAGGACATCTTCCAGCTATCCTAGAGGATGAAAGTTAAGTCAAAATGAAACTAAGAAACATGAAAAACTTACTTTCTGATACAGTTCCAATCTTCCTTACTTTCTAGTGTGCTAGAGAACAGACAAAATACTGTTAGGGTGGACTGAAAATGAGAAGAAAACAGCACAAAACCTCAAAGACTAATGACAAGAGTTACAAGAGACATCTTGATCCTCCTATGGTTGTGGCTATGTTCAGTAGGGATTTAGTGATATGGTTTAGTAAGGAACAAGAAAGCAACACATGAACAAATACACACTGAGCTGATAGCAGAAATAGCATCCCTCTTAATTTTATACTGATTACACAATGCCAGCTCACAGTCTAAATATATGTATTTTTTAAAAATCTACAAGAAACAAAGCAAGTAATATTTACATCAAAGGTCTTGTCATCATCAAAGTAATATGACGTTCATCAACCATCTTCCATTAATATCAATGCAAAGAAAAAAAAAAGGCACAACAAACTAATGGAAACTGCTTTTCGAGGAAGACATAGCCAATATAAAAAAGCCTATTCACTATTTCTAAACATATCATTTTTGCTTATCTTTCAGACTTTCACCTCTAGAAACTTGAGTCAGTTAATTAGATTTTTCACCACATTAGCAAAGGAGTAAAATAACTGAGTATATATATGTTTTTATATAATGTATAATCAGGGGATAAAAAGATACATTCAAAATGGCCAGTCGCTCTGTATTTTGCTCTTTTATATTGACATATAATTTCCCATTGTGAACAGTTAACAAGATACTTTGTGACTCCAAATTTTTGTGCCTGAAAGACATCAAAACCAAAACAGGGAATGCAACCTTTCACACTGTTCCTCATTACATCAAGCACCTTTTCCACTCCTCATCTAATTTATGACAACAGCCGTAGGTGGGAGATTCCCAGATACATTTGGCTCTTCGTTTGCATTTATGCATTTGTTTGAAAGTACATATGGTAAAGAAAGAATGAATCAAATTCAAGAAAAACTGTGGAAAGATGCCAAGTCTTTGAGCCTGGAATTGGGTTGAGGGAAAATGGGGGAGAACTCATTTATCACAGCACACTGAATTAGTTTCTCTTAAGCTGCCATTCCTATGAGATGAATGGAGCTAAGAGATGGAATATTGCAAGTAAGGAATCAACCAACTTAAAGCTTTAAAGATCACAGTTCCATTTTGCACTGTTGACAATGAATCTGTACCATTTTTATTGCAATACTGAAGGTGATCTATTACTGAAGTTAGGGAGAGTAACACTTTATATTTTAAAAAAATCTTAGCAAAAGTTAAAAAGAAATTGGTTACAAAGTTCACATATATGAGGAAGCCTTCCCAAGGTGGGAAGAAAAATAAGCACTTTTTTAGACCTTGAATTGTCCAGAATATTTTATCATAACATCTGAATAACCTATAAAACAATGACTATGAAATTGGTTTTCCTGAATAGTGCAGAATAACATTGCAATAAGTACCATAAATCAGCAACTGTTCTAAATATGCAACTTTTTATTTTTAAATTAAAAACAAAGACTTGGAATATGCTTCTGTGTATCAGTGCACAAAGCTGCAATTAAGGCTGCATATTGTCTTTTCGAAATGAAGCAGAATGGAGTTAATGAAAGTTGAGTGAAAAAAAAAGAATCAGGAGGATTACAGATGAGAACACGAGGAAGAATGTAATGGTTTTTGTTTCCTGGATGGCAGAGCAATTGTAGTCCAAAGTTAATATATGAATAGATAAATTGAGACTGATCGGTAGCCCAGCAGTAATCAGTGGTACGCGTCCATATATCCTCTTAGAAGGTGGCAGCATGCAGCCTTGCTTCTTGACAGAGGCAATCCAGCCACACCGACTGCATTGTGTGCTGTTCCTCACACATATTTACACCAGCTGGCCTTACACTGTCCAGAAATGTGGCCCATTTATTACGTCAACATACTTGCTAATTCTATATCCCCTATTTTTCTATCATATTCTAATCAAAATATTCAACAGAAAGAAAAAAAAATAAAGCTATACATGAAAATAACTATTAACATTTAAATGCTGAGAAATAATATTTAAAAGCAGAAACCGACAGCACAGCTGGGGTAAACTGCAAGAAATATGGTGCTGGATGGAAACTGGAATGCACATTAGCAGAGACACAAAAATACTAATGAAAACAAATAGGGACTTGAATGAGATGGACTTCTAAGAGAAAAAGCATAATGATAAATATTGGGTCTATCACTGTGTAGTAGAGATTAACTTTTTAACAAAGCACATCTCTTCCAATTCAAGCCTCATTTTTAGCTCTGGTTCAAACCATGGCCTCTTAAGGATATTTCCAACTCTTACGTTCCCATAACAACTGTCTAAGACACTCAAGGAACATACATTTAAGTGAAGAATGAACATCATTCAGAGCATTTCAAAGAAGAAGGGGAAAAAAATGCTTTATGTGCATGCAGGAGAACTTAAAGATGATCTCTACAAACCTCTACACCAATGAACTCCCACAGTACTAGTACCTCAGCGTCTCAGGCTGAAGCCCCAGGGGGTGGCCTCCCTCTCAAACCTGTGGGGCACCGCTGCAAACACCTGCTCCCTCCATCCATAAGCAGAACCACCTCTTCTAGCAGATCCTACATTCTTGGCCCTCCTGTTTAAAACTCCAGCGTATGAACTGACTTCACATTAACATCCTCAACACCTCCACCAATCCAAAACAAGCACCCAAACCCCAGAAAGACGCCGCTCTCCCTCAGGTGCAAGAAACAAAGTCATCCCAATGGAATGAGAAATATAAACAACAGGGAACAGAAATTGAAAGCAAATTTATAAACCCTAGAGAATACCACAGCTCCTCTATTACAGTAACTGATTTTAGCGTTATTAATAGTAAGCAAGCATATTTTCAATGCAGAACAAAAGCACCATCTCAAACAACAATTAAGCAGAATTTAAAACTCTTTATAAAACCTTCCTGCCTAAATGCACCATGAATTAGTGTCTCTTACAATCAGAAAACATTTATTTTAAGCAGGCTTTAGAAAACCTACACAAAGCGTATTCACCCCTAGCTGTATAAAACCTGAAACGGGAACAGGCATCTCACAGAGATAAAACACGTAAGACCCTAATAAGCATTACAGAATCCCATTCCTGCATAAATGCATACGCGCATCACGCTTACTGTCAGTGAAACCAACCGAGGAAGAAAAGACATTACTGTGTATACATGATAGGTCCTAAGTATATGGCAGGGATCTTAGGGAGCAAAAGGAATCTGGAAATGAAATGGGACTCATTTTCTTCCTCCTTATGAAATTTGCTAGGATTTCCTTCTAATAATTCCATGAACTCAGAATATATATATATATATAATATCAAATGTGTTTAAATTAACATCATTCCTTATAATTTGTTGTTTATTTATAGGCAGCACGGTACATTTAAGGCATTAGTCAGGCTAGTAATATATGACTTCTAATCTGTAAAAACCTAACAAAAATTGTTCCTAATTGCTTGTGAAAGCTGTGCCTGCTCCATCCCCTCTTTAAATAGAGATCCGGCAGATCTGCAGTGACCCACGGGCCTACCGGCTGCCTTAAGGGCTGAGATGAGGAACTTTCCCCCAAACCTCAGCTATTCCCCATGACAAACCAATCCTAAGGGGCAGCTGACAAACCCAAATCACCCCGTATCTCGATATTCCTATCATCCAGCCCCCCCGAGCGATCCGTTCTGTGGTGTTGCCATAGAAAATGGCAAGGAAGCCTCCAATTAGAGAAGAGGTCACACTTAAGCAGGGATATTATGTAAATAACAGCCTGCCAGCACCCGTCACGGAAAAAAATCAAATCAAATAAAGGCCTCATCTTGCGAGTCTTCCGAGGGCAGGCCTGGGATTTGCTCCTGGGATCCCCAGGGAGCAGGGCTGGGCTGACAGGAGCCGGGCTGGGCCCCAGGTAGGGCGGGCAGGAGGGCGGCGGGGCGCCGGGCATGGCTGTGCGCCCCTCCCGACCCGGGGGGGCACGGAGGTGGGTAGGGACACGGGGACGACCCCTCGGGGGGGGGTCCGGGGCGGCTCTGGGGCTCTCCCTTCCCGCAGCAGCCGCGCCCCAGCTCGCCGCCCCGGGACAGGCGGCGCCCAGCCCCGCCGAGGACCGGCCGCCCTGCCCGGTTGAGCGGCACCGAGGGGCGAGCGGAGACCGGGCACGGCCTCGCCCAGCCGCGGGCCGACACTTTTATCCCCTCGCACGGTCAAAGTCCCCGAGCACGGCAGCATCCTGCCTGCCTCCCCCGCTCATCCCTCCCGCCGCCGCTACTCACCCACGCCGCAGCCGGCAACGGCGGCAGCGCCCCGCCGGCTCCCCGAGCCCCCTTGTCCCCTCTTCGCCCCCTCAGGGACCCTCCTGGACCCGCAGCGCTGCGGGCGGAGCCGCCGGAGCGAGCGGCGGCTGCACCTCGGATGCCGGCTCCGGTCCCCACCCCGGGCTCCCTCCCCGGCTGTCACCGGCGGCCCGCCCTCGGGAGGCGGCGGCCCCGAGCCGAGCTCGCCAGTGGCGCCGGGCCCTGCCGCTCCCCGCAGCCCCGCCTCGGGCGGGCGGGGAGCCCCGCCGCCGCCACACCGGGGAGCGGTGGTGGTCGTGGTGGTGGTCGTGGTGGTGGTGGCGGTGAGGGGTGGCGGTGGTGGCGGCTGAGGGGCGCGGTGATGGCGCTGAGGGGAGCGGGGCGGCGGCTGGGGGGTGCGGTGGTGGCGCTGAGGGGAGCGGGGCGGCTCTCGGTGGATAAGGAGGGGACAGCGGACACGAGGCGGCCGCTCCGCGGGTCCTGGTGGTTTTTAGTCCCAGCTCTTTGGGCAGCGTTTGCCGGGTCCCCCCAGCAACCTACCCCCACTGCCCGAAGCGCGATGTGCCCCCCGAAACATGCCCAGCCTGAGGGGAGCGGTGCGGCCGAAGCTGTGCCAGTCCGGCTGGGCCCCCTTTTGGGACCCTTCTTCTTGGCTCGCCACCCGAGTACAGGTGGGCCCCAACCCTCCAAGAGTACAGTGCTGAAAAGGATTTATCGAATTAATTTTTTTATGTTAGGCGCTATCGTTGCACAGAAGAATTAGAGCTGTCAGATTAACTCAACCGCTAGCGCGTGCTATCCACGCCAGACGGCTGTAAATCCTAATGCTGTTTAAAACCTCATTATTTTCTTAGAATGGAAGAGAATATGTGCTTGAGGCTCGCAGGCCCAGGCTTCGTTTCCAACCAGGCTGCCTCTTCGGCGCTGTCGTACCTTGGCTTCGAACACACCCGAGCTGAAGCGCTGCTTGTGAGTACGTGTGTGATGGGCCAGGTTCGGTGGCTGGCCAAGTCCATGCAGCAGAAATGTGCTTCGGTTAGTAAAATACCAAGATCTCAGCAGGTGGGGACTGTCCCCACAATTAGTTCAATGTTACATTGATGGCTAATGTAGCGTTTGTATACAGACCCAGCCTCAAGGAGAAAATAAGCTGTGTTACCAGTGTATTGGTTTTTTTTCTTCACTTTGTTGCAGCTGGGGTTCAAGATCCATACTTAGTTTCACAACACGAGATGGGTATGGGAAAATAGCTAGATGTATTTGAAAGAGGAACCACAAACACAAAGAAATTGCATCCATCTTGAAACATACTCAGAGAGGTAGGCTGAGGCAATTCATCGGAAGGAGAGCTCTGGGGTGACTAGGCTACAACATGGCAATAGAAATTTGATGATGGGATACTTCAGTCCAGCAGGCAAAAGCATAATGCTATTGATGGCCAAACTGAATGGCCAAAATCTAAATCTGAAACAGAATGTACATTTTTAATGAGAAAGGCAATTAACAGTCAGGACTACATATTAAAGCCAAAAAGGAACATTCATTGCAGGGCAGTATTAAGCAACATTTAAACAAATCTCTTTCCAAAGGGAGGTATTTCTAACAGGAGCTGGAGGAATTCTTGTAGTCAGAATAACCCTGGAAATTTCTCTTCTATATTGAAAACGCTGCTTTTAATTTTAAAATTAATGACTTGAATATCCTGGCTGGCATTAATTACTTCATATAGTTTATTTGTTCCATTTTCCAAGACACTATCAAGTATAAATGTTTGATATATACACTCTAAAAAAGTCAATACATTTATTAGTTGCTGCGTTCCAAGTCTGGATTAATGAAACAATAATAAGCAGCCCCTTATGCTTTAGCTACACTGTAACTCTTTTTTTATAGAAATAGGATTTCTGGCCCTTAGTTCTGGCCCTGATCAGGAAATTGAAGCTCGTCAATAATATATGTGTAGCCTTTTATCTGTGTTGTGTCTTGTGCAGGGATGCAGGATTGTCTTCTGAAAAAAGGAAAGATGTTCGTTCTGTATAGGATTTGCTTATAATGGGCTGATGCATAGGGTTGTACCATGCAAGCTAATTTTCTTATGTGTGAAATCATTTTTGCTTGACAGTACTTACAAATAAAAGAGGTGAAATTTATGACCTAGCTTACACTTTGTTTCTCAATATTTGTCACTAATAGAAGTGTTTGAGCTTTTTAAATGTACATAAATTGGGCTTCATTTGAAAGTAAGGGTATGTGATCATCTTGCCTGCACAAGTCAAAAAGATTAGCTTCTTGTCACACATAGATATAATGTTCTGTCCCTTTCAGTTGGAAAGCACTTTCACTTTACAAACTCTAGAGAATTCTTTTAAGAGCATGTGGTTTGGTATATCCACTAATGTCTAGAAATCAGTATTGGATTCATGCTGAGGGACCCATTGCACTGTTTGTGCGGCACAGATGTACTGCAGAGATTCCGCCCCTAAAGCACTAATGTTCCTAGTAAGCATGCAGTATCCAAGATGACTGGCATATAAAGTAAAGATTTAAAATCTGACCTTTTTGTTTGTTTGTTTGTTTGTTTTTGTTTTCTGGTGTTGTATCAGTGGAGCTATGTTAGCCTCAGTTGGGAGCTTGACTTACTTCAAGAAAAAAACTGGGTCCTACAAGACGTGCCCAAATCCACCCAGGAATTCTATGGGTTGGCCAGAAATTAATCCAGATATATCCTGGTAACTGTAGTGCCCCTGACAGCGTGGGAGGCTTCTGAAAAATACACATGGAGTACACAGTTGTGAACTGCAGAAGTCTAAAAGGAAAACAGACATTTTGCCCAGTCAGTGTCTGACATATCATTACTGTTTGTTTGTGTATTGTGTTACCAGCTTTCTAAGTCTGCCCTTAGTCATTAGTAAAGCAGATTGAAATACCAAATACAAAAAGTGCTATGTGAGAAAAGTACAAGAAAATACTAGGTTCTGTGTAGAATCCCTCAAAATGAATGCAAATTCCTCATTTAGGTTAGTGGGAATAGAATGGGGGCTTAAAAGTAACACTTTAAAAAATCATTAAAAAACTCTTGCTGACTTTATAGCTATGGAGTTTAGAATTAGAGGCATTTTGACTTTCTTGTACTTACACCAAAGTAACTATATTAAGTAGAAAGCAAAATGAAATTTCAAGGACAGGCCATAATTGAAAAGTTAATCCATTTTTAATATTGATACACTCATCTTAAAGAGCTTTAAGCTTGTGGCTTAGCAGAAGGATATCAGAATCCATGCTCTAAATTTGCCCTACCTTTTTAATAGTAAGAAGAATGCCTTGCAAACAGTGGTGGCCCTCCTACTCAGTCAAAACTGAAAGTATGAGAAGTTTTTAAAACTTTGGCTCTGAATAATAGTAATGCTTTGAGTTCTTACATTCTCTCATAAAAAGCATTCCAGACCACTTCCGATACTGATTTACATACAGGGGAACAAATTATCTGCTGCTGTAAATGTAGAATGATTGCATTGATTTATTAGATTCTTTTACTGTTCTAGAAATCAGAAATACACATTGAAGGACAGAATTTTGTTTTATGCAGTATGTTTTTTGTCCATTGAAATGCAGCCATCTGCAGGCAAATATTTAATAGTGCATAGCACCACTTCAGCAATTATGTATAATATATGGCCATATTTAAAACTTCTCACTGCTCAGCTCTGATTATTATTAATGTTACTATTGTTTATGAGAGGAAAGGAAAAATAAATTACTCTTAGGGGGATCCTTAAGCAGACTGACTGTCATTATGCACCCTAAAGGATTTTTGTGTGATGTGTTGTATGGGAATGATTTTTCTATGAAAGATGGATTTAAGACATCCTTTTCAGAGAGCCTGGGAGATTCAGAGTAGCTGAAACAGAATAATTTTTATTCCTGTAAGTTATTACAAGCACTGCAAAACTTGCCTTAGATTTTCATTTAAAATAATAATGGTTTCCTATTCATCAAAAAAAAAAAAAGTAAAATACTGCTGAACCAAAAGGGAGACTGATGCTGGTGTCTGCAGATCATATCGCCAAATCTTAGTGGGGTGGAGACACCGTTCAGTCTGGCCAAAGGCAAAAACTGCCTGCAGCTGCCTACAGCCTCCTGTGAATGGAACAAATTATTTCCACAACACATATTTTGTCAGAATCAAATCTTTTACAAATGGTAGAAACCCTGATATGACAAGGTGCAGTGTTTCTTCTTAGCGATGTTCTTCACTCTCTCTCACCCTATTAATTGGTTCTGTCATAGGTGGATATTGGTAGCAAACTCCAGAAATAGCATGTGCTTCTGTTAGGGAATATTTCCATGCACTCTTATCAATAGCAGGCAAAGGAATCAGACTGCAATTAAGAGCTGAAATATGTTATTTTCCAAATTTAATTTTGACAATCATAATTTACATTTCTACGTTGCACTGAGTAGATTGTACACTATTCCTTTCTTTTGTGTGTGGACATATGTCTGACTGGATATGCATGCACTTTTAATATTTTTTTGCACCTGTTTTTGAGAAGCTTCTTTTTCTATAATAGGGGGAGAAGAGTCTTCTGGGAATATACACCCTAAAATTAAGATTTATTATAGGCTTCATGTACAGCTGACTTGGTTAAAGGCTGCCTTGCTGTGTAGTCACATATCAAATTGATAATGACAATATAAATAGATGAAGTTAATGACTGTACTGTGGAATAGGGGAATAAAGCATTTGGCCCATGTTGAATCAAAGGGGAAAACTGAAGATTTACAATACATTAAGCCACATTTGGTAAAAGATAGGGCTACTGAAATAAGCACGAGAGGTTTGGGTGGCAATTGATTTCTAGTGCTACCTGTATAGCTCTCTTCAACACATATGTTGAGATGATTAGCTCTAATAAAGAGAGACTGGGGATTAGAGTAACAGCCACAATACTTAGGAAGAATTCTCTGTGGACGTGTCTGTGAGTCACTCATGCTTGCTGTAGTACATAGTGCACTGCGAGCTGTTGAGAGCTTTTCTGGAAAAAGGCTGCTAAGCATGGACATTAAAAACATTACATTTTGGTGGCTTTTTTCTCTTCATGATTCACATTCTTTCTTTTGAAGGATGAGTAGCTTAATGGTCACCTCAACTTTCTAAAGACATCATTGTAATATTGTATATATTGATAATACTGTGTATGTTTGGCAACCCTGAGTTGCAACATTCCTTTAACACAAACTTTAGGTACAAAGGAAAAAAGTGAAGAAAGTCTGTCTTATTAATAATATAATTCATATTAGAATTTCATCATATTGAAGATTTTAGTGCTTTTAAAGCAGTTTATGTGGTTAGAAAAGTAGATGTACTTTTCTTGTATCTGTGTATTCAGAATTGTAGGCTGTCAGGACATAATACAAGGTTATGTGTCGTTTCAAAGGACAGCAGCCACTTGGAAATCTTTGTTAAGAAATACCACAGCTTCTGTTACTCTTTCTTATAGAATAGAAAAATGTTGCTGTCATAAAGTTCATTTTCATGAGGAAAGAAACGGTGTTAGAGAAATGAATAGATCAGCTGACAAATTCATTCCTTTTTCTCTATTAAAAGAGGAGACGATCCATAAATTTGTTTATCTTTGCAAGCTAGGATGCAATTGAGGATAGGAAATCTGCAAGGTCTGCTGTTTCTCACTTGAAAGAAGCTCTCTATAAAGACAGAGTAGGACTTTGAATCTTGAATGTGGTCTTTTCTTTAGAGGTAGAAATTGGATAGGATCAGCTGCTATCCAAAGGAGAAGATACTGGAATCAGTGAGTTATATGCTGTGGAAGATGAACTAGACACTTCATTACTCATCCCAGTGATGCACTAGCATGATATTTGTCAATGAAGACACTGCAATTGGTTTTGTATTATCATCATATTCTAGAAGCTCAGAGACAAAATAACTGAAGTTTTTCCTAACAGTCTGTAAATTGCTTAGTACTGCAGAATTCGTATGCTCACGTACTTAATAAAAGCATACTTAATCTCTGTTAAGTGACAGGGTAATGTGCAACAGAGGAAAATAAAACAAAAATACTTACCAATTTTAAAAATTAATTGTATCAGTGTCAGATATAATTAAACTTACCATAAGAACAAATATTTTTAATTAATTGCCCTTATAATTCAGCTTTCCTTTTACCACTTTAAAGACAATTTCACCATTTAATAAAACAGAATACAATAAGAAGACATTTTTGACAGGGTTAATGACATTAGCTCTGTCCTTACTACATTTGTCCTTTGGAAAGGCTAGAAAATCAATTAATCTCTTAAAGTACAGTGCCCAGAGTTCAGTCACAACTTGAGTAGTTAAGATTGCATAAACATAAACTTCTGTCCAAATAACACAGGATGTTTTTCAATTTTCTTATGTCCTCAGGCATGTTTTAGTGAGCTTTATCTATAGCACTTTATAGCACTTTTTTTCACTCCTCTTTTCTTTAGATGGCTTCGGAACAAATGTCTTCCAGAACTCAGATATTTGACAACTATCCCAGTGCTTCATTGTTGTGTGTACTTCAACATGTTCCATTAGCGGCACAGCCATAATCGAGAAAAGTAAGACTGATCAAAAGGTATGTATTTGGTATGACAAAATACGAACAGATACATTGTATGCAACTGAATAATGCATGCTGGCATAGATTGTGACTGTCATTTTATAGTGGAGGGGAGAATCACATTGCAAATAAAGAATAGGGCACAATGTGGATGCATGTCAAACAAAATCTAATTAAACTGTGTAATTGCAGTCCTAGTTAAAGAGCAACAGTATGAAAATGTTGCAGTGAGGATTTCCCATAAGATGATATTATACACTTAACAGTTTGAAAAAGGTCCAGTCAACTGTTGTCTAGCCATGGTAATACAGCAGGAACCTGATAATAGAAAGGGTATAGAAATTAGGTTATAAGAAGATACAGAGAACATGTAATTGAGGAAAGGGTGGTCAATGACAGGTGACCGAACTGCTGAGACCTCTCAGCTACCACTCTTTGTAAGCTGGTTAATTCACAGCCTGATGGGATAATGGCTATGCAGCTTCCTGAAAGGCAGCTTGGTTAATCTCTGTATGGGCAGCTGAGGGCTGGCACTAACCATGTTACTTCCTCACATGGGCTTTCCCTCTGTGGCTCTTCTTCGGTTGTGTTTCATGATTTACATCAAAAAGAGAGGGCTGCTGAGATGACAAATCTATGCTGCAGGTATTGTATACAAATTTATTCGCTTTCTGTACAGTCTTGCCAATTTCCCAAAGGCCATCTAAGGAGACTGCAGGGAAGAAAACAAACAAACAAAAAACAAACAGACCACTGTTTGTCAATAACCCAGACTTTAGTGTACAAAATTGTTTTAATCTGATAATGCCAGGTAAATCTGGCAAAGGACTCAGAAGGTGCTCAAAATTTCCTTAGCTTTTTTTTTTTTTTTTTGAGACATCTGTGCAACTGCATTTGGAATTCAGACTGCCTATTTCCTACAGAAGCCCTTCCTGCTCAAATGGAATGAATCAAGCACAATGTATATAAAATGCTTTGTGGTGTAGATGTGAGACAGCGTAATAAAGTATTACCCTGCTTCAGAAAGGAAACGGTAGCTAACCTACAGGGAAAATAAAATTAAACCTCCAAAGGAATTGTCAGCTCCTTGCATCCCTATCAGAGGGTATGATGTAACTTGCCCTCTTGGAGTATGCTATAATATGAGTCATTCAAGTGGTTTGGGCCTTTAGTTGAAAAAATCTTGGCATATTCTAAAGACTTTGAGAATGGCCCAGAGGAAAGAGGAAGTGAATTAAAAATTTAAAGCCTAGAAAATTTTGTGAACTTCTAATTGCATTTTAATGAAATCATCTTTTTAGTCTTGACAGCTAACTTTAAAAAATAAATAAAAAATCCATGCACCATTCTCTGCCCCTTTTTAATCCACCAAAGAAGTTCAGGGTGGGATTAAGATAACTAAAGGGAATCTAAGTTAAGAATTAAATCCATTCTTTCTTTTTTCTTGTGTCCTGAGAGTTTTTTTAAGATTTGTTTCCATGCTGCTACTGGAAGCTTTATCTTAAAACCAGAAAATGTCACCCTGAACATACGTAAACAGCAGATTTCTTACTCTTTGAAGTAGTAAGGAAATACTCTATTAATGCAATAATTCATATATGTATGTCAACAAAATAATAATAAAAAAAAAGACAAATGGATTACAGGTTATTAAATAGCTAACTGTGAATATATTGTCAACCTATGTGTTAGCTGCGCTGCATTTTGAGTAAGCAAAGCATTATGTTCATCAGATACCCATCTTTGGCTTTTACTAAGAAATAAGATGCTATCTGATCGGTGCTCTCAGCTGTGTCAAGCAAAAAACAAACAAATAAACAAACAAAAAACAACAGTAGGATTAAAAGAGACAGCAAGTAATAAGGGAGTATTCTAACTATACCTTTTTTAAGTGGTATTTAAATGGTATATTGCAAGAGAGAAATGGAATTAAATGCATGCCAAAATACTGACACTTATCAAACCTTCTTTAAAAGAAGTGCAATTCAAAAAAATAATACTTTCTGTGGTAAAATGAGAAACAATTTACATTTGAAGAATAAAGGAATGTTGATAAAAATCTCAGAGCTGGATCTGAGAACTATCTTTTTCTCCAAGGCATTCTTCGTATGGCTGGGATGTCCCTTATAAAGGTTTTTATCACCTTCTTGTAAAAACAACAACAAACTCTGATGATGGTTTCACAGATGGTCTGTATCAGTGTTCTTGTAAAGTTTTAATTAACATCTAATCTAAACCTCCTTTGCTGCAAGTTCTTTCTAACAGTTCTATCTACTTTGAGTTCTAAAAGCATTCTCTTTGCAGAAGATTTTGCATATTTTGAAATATCTTCTTTTATAGAGCTGGAAGACTGTTTTTCTACCTTTTCTCTGAATTCCTCCTAGATTTTTGACCACTCACTGTTCGTCTGTAGACTTTGTCCATGTGATTCATATCTTTTTTATCATAGTATGGACTTGGCTTTTGAAGCGTGGCAGCTGTGGCCTTACAGTCCTGAGTAGTGGTAGGATTACCTTGTTTGCCTTACATGCCAAGATGGCCTTTATCTGAAATAGAATGACATTCTTGATTTATCAGTTTTTAATCTAGTGTAATCCCCAATATACCGCTACCTTGCTGGTTATTCTTCATCCTGTGTTTCTTACTCAATCCATCCTGTTATTGACCTATCCTAGATCACTGATTAGCTGGGGAAAATGTAATATTCTCTACTTGTTCCTATTACTTTTCATCTGGGAGGCGAGGATGTTTTGTTTGTTTGTTTGTTTGTTTTTGTTTTGCAGTCTATTAAAATCATTTTAATGGTAACATCAGTGAAGAACCATAGCAGATTTTCTTGTGAGAAGTCATTTTGTTTAATCTTTCCTGGATGAATTTCAACAAAAGAGAATTGGATCCTGCATTAGGATAGGAGTAGTAGAGGATTGGTTTTGAATCTCTTCCAGTCCTGTGTTTTTGTAATCATATAGTGGTATTTTTTTTAATAGTTCCCTTTGCAGTTAACAAACTCAGCAGGAGACTGAGGACAGTCCTCAGTAACGAACTGTGTGAACTGTTATAGTTTGTTTTAAGCCATGTTGATAAATTCTAATTCCATTGAGGAAGATACATTATCTCTTTCAATGAAAAATGCACCTGAATTTTGGATTTAATACCAGAATATAACAGTATCTTCTGATTATTGTATTGGGAAAACAAACAAACAAACAGGGAACTGCAGATTCTGTTTTGTTGAAAATGTGCTAGCATTCCTTTTCTTTTATGAAAGTCAGAATGTTACTATTCATTTGTTCAACAGGAGGAGTATTTCTAGGAAATAAATCTCAGAATAAAGCATATATACCCGTGACTGATGCAAGTGCATTAAAACTGAATGTTAGCAGTGGAGAGGAATAGATGGCACATGTTAAAAGCCTGATAGCTGATATTACCTTGATGGGTTTTTGTAAGTATTTGCTTAAATATGCATGGACCTAAGATAAAGGATATTAAGAATAAAAAGTGCTCCAATATTAGGAGAGAGCACAATTATACTTGCCTTTGCAACCTGCTTCTGTCCTCTTATGTATATTTGCTGTGGATTTTGCCTTTATTTGCATCCTAATTTATTTTTATCTGTACTTTTAATCTTATTCAGCTTTTTGTGAAAGAATCACTGTTCTGTATAGCTGTTTGGTTTTTGTTGGGGGGAAGGGAGGAGGAAGGTACAAAAAAGTCACTTCTATAATGAATTTAAAGTTTGTGTTCTTACTATAAATGACTTAAATGGGAACAGAAGTAGCAGTAATTGCGTGACCAAAAATATTAGGTTAGTTTTTAGATGGGTTCTTGTTGGTGTTTAATGTCTTGGAAATTTTGTAATGTTTCATAATACCTGGAGTGTTTGTGTGTCCACAAACTTGGATGGCCTTTCCTCCAGCTATAATTCTTTGTCTAACAAACAATATTACCTCTCTCTAAATCTTTGCCTTATTTAATGATTGGTAAGATACTTCATAAAGGCAATTAACTAGTTCTTGCAGATAGAGAAGCAGGTATCGAAAATGACAAATGTGAGACCTGGGGCAAGGCAGCAGTTCAGTGGGACAATTAGGACTAGAACTCACATTTTTCCAATTCTAATATGAGGTACAGTTAATATGGTTCACTGAGCTCATTGCTCCATCATGGTTATGGGGAGTATGGTTTTCCTGCATCCTGTTCTTTATTGTGGTAGAACAATGTGAAAAATTAATCTCTGTTTATATTTCTCAGCTTTAATTCTGCACCATACATTCAAGTAACTGTCAGGGTTTCTTTTGTCCTTGAGGAAGCATTATATTCGTGATTTTTATGTCTTACAATGACTCACCTTCTGTTCTTAGCTGATACTGACCCTGGTTAAAGTATGTTTGTTTTCATTTTAGAAGTGTTACATGCAGCTCTTGACAGGTAGAAGACAGCCATGGTAGTCTCATTAGGAAGAAAGAGACACTACTACAGAACAAAGCTTCTCAGACTGAAAATCTCTGGTTAGATCAAGTAACTTCTTTAAATGTTGACATGGGAACTCCAGAGAGAAAAAGGAGATGAATGGTGTACCTCTAGAAACAAAGTCCTTTATAACAGAGCTATGAGAGCTAGAAGTTAAACATGGCTTGTCTTACATTCTCTGACAGTGTTCAAGGTTGGAAGGTAAGAGGACTAAGGGCTTCTGTGTATGCATGTCTGCGATGTGTCCCTGCAATTGCAGTGACAGTTACTGAACATATATGCACCTGCATGAAATGCGTTTGCAGAGTCCCATTGCATTAAAAAATCCATCATATCTGTGGAATTAGGATTTGCCCAAAAGTCTTAAAAGCATTTCTTGGGTAGTTGTTTCTGTTCCACGTAGTCATTTCTCTGTAAACCTTGGTGGCAGTTTTCCCCTTTCAGCAAACAGTGGGTTTGAATTACTTGTTATTTAGTGCATACGAGCTTCTAGCATTGCTAAATGCTTTTGGCCTTCACTACTGTTTGCTGTTTTTTTTTTTTTGGTTTGGTTTGGTTTAGTTTTCCCTATATAAACAGAGGAATGAAACAATTACTTGTTTTGTTGAACGCATAACTGGCGATGGTTTTTTGTTGTCTTTTTTTGTTTATGTTTTTTTTTGTTTGTAGTTCTACTAATCACAAAGGAAGAGCCCCTTATGGAAAAGCAGCACGTTACAGAACTCTGATAACATTTAAGTGTTGTTTTTGTTTGTTTGTTTGTTTGTTTGTTTTCTTTATCCAGGCTAAAAAACCCTAACTTTGCAATGCATTTCATGTATTTATCCTGTAGATCACATCTGTCGTGTGCGTGAAGTAGCTGGCATTTAGAGCCCATTGCTTTCAGTAATTCACCAGATAAATTCAGTAACTGAAAACAAGGGAGATGTGAGACTGGGGCTCTTTTTAAATGTTTTGAAGAGGTTTACCAAAATGTACCTGCTTTTCAGTGACATACCATTAAGCTTAACTAGCTGGTCTCTTTCTAGCTTTGTGTAAGTAGTTAATGTTTTTCTGTTGTTGTTTTTGTTTGTTAGTTTTTGTTCACACAGTCACATATCAGAACTGTGTATGCTACACTTTGTTTCCTGTTAAAAGAGGGTTGGTGGTGTTATTTGCTTTAAATTATAAAATTTACAATACTTTCACTGTAAACACATTCTCTTCCCTTATTAAAAAGGTCAGATAGTACAAGTGAGCCCCTAAGTCTTTCTCTAGATGTGTGTTCCTCTTCCAAGACAATACGAAAATCTCTCACGACCCTAGAGAAATTTCCATAAGTGATTTAGGTATACATCTGTGATGTGTAATGATACACCTCAGGGAAATTTATTTATATATATTCACATGCAGTCATCAATGCTGCATTTTTAATGGTTTAAAAAAAGCAGTACTCCAAGAGACCAATTATGATCATTATAGTGAATTGCTCTGCTACCAATAAATATAGTTGTTTCATGTGTTTAGCATTACGGTTTTTTATATTTATATTGTAGTTTATTATACTGTATGAATATAAAGTAATTGAGAGTTTCAGTCATTTGTAGTCAAAAAGGCATGCCCTGAAAGCCTTTCTTTTTCGTTGTTTTTTTTTTTTTTTTTGCATATTTGCACTGTAGTTGCTGATTTTAGTGAAGAATCTCATTATGCATTAATAACATAAGGATGTGCAGAGATGACTTTAAGTCTTTAAAACAAGTTTGATGTTTTTAGGACAGCTGCCTGATTCAGCACTGAAATTTGGGAGTCCGTTCTGGCATCATTTTTTTTTCTTTCCCTTGCAGTTATCAAGATGTAAATTATAGGGTATGTTTGCTTCCAGAATCTGTAAAGAAAGCCACATTTTCAAATCTGTATTTTACATGTTTTTTTTTTTTTTTTTTTTTTTTTAAATGCGGTTGCATTTTACATGTTCAGTTTGAAATAATCAAACTGCCCATTTCTCCAACCAGTTGAGGTCCCTCCGGATGGCAGCACAACAATGTGGTGTATCAGCCACTCCTCCCAGTTTTGTACTGTCTGCACACTTACCAAGTGTGCAGCCTGTCCCATCATCCAGGTCATTTGTGATGGGGTTAAACAGTCCTGGAGGCAGTATCAGCCTCTGGGGTGCAACTCCAGTGACTGGCCACCATCTGGACTTCATGCTGCTGATCACAACCCTCTGAGCCTGGTAGTTCAGGCAGTTTTTAGTCCATCTCACTGTCCAATTACCTAGTCTGTACTTTGTCAGCTTTCCTGTGAGGGTGTTGTTGGTGGACAGTGTCATAAGGCCGTCCACTAAGCTGGTCACCTCATCATAGAAGGCTATCAGGTTGGTTAAGCATGATTGCCCCCTCATGGGGAAAGGAAATGAAAGATGAATTCTAACACAATTAAAATAATTATTGAAGCAGAGTCTGGAAATAATGAGCTCTCATTATAAAATCTCAAACAAACAGCTAGTCCTCTTTTGTAACACTTGAGTTTTTAAGCTTTGCTTATTATTACCACAATTTGTTTTAATGCTGACATTTTTATAAATATGTCTAGGTACACTGACTTGATTCATTTAAAACATACAGATTTATTTCTGTTTGGTGTTAAAAGAGGCTATGGTGTTGTAATACTGATTCATCTCCATCGCTGCTGGATACATACAAAACCTTCAGTGTTGGTCTTTATCTCTTCAAAGCCAGAAAATTGTAACTTACAAGTAGAAATGTAACAACAAAATGATTAAAGCAGGGATTTTTAAAAATGACATGCCTAAAGAGAATTAAAATGGTAATGGATGCCTTCTCTAGACTCCAGGCTGCCTAAGTGAATATAAGTGTATTTGCAGGGTTTCTTTACAACTTTGGAGTGTGAACTTTCAAACCTGCTGTGTAACTATTCAGATGCTGAATCTGTCTGGGAATGGTATGATTAGAAGGCTTTGGGGCATGCATAGTGAAAACTATGCGAAAGGCAAATTATTCCTTATAAAACAGAATAAATGTAATCATGAGTCTTCTTACCTGTAGAGAAAAATTCATAAGTCTGAAGATGCACTGAATGGTGCTTTAATTGTATATGCTAGAAATAGATTGACTGAACATAGCCTTCCTATTTGGGAGGGAAAGAAAACAAGCAATTAGAGGATGGATAATAATGGTGAGGGCTATGAATTAAAGAGTATCTGCAGTCCAGACCTAGGGAATCTGGTGAACTCAATAGGCTTTTTCTGCACCTTCAGTGGCAATTTGAAGCCTTGAAATCCTGCGCCAGAAGAGTAACATTCATACAAGTATCTCTAGCCTAGAGAATTTAAAAACATAAAGAAAAAAAAAAAACTTATTTTTGTGTTTTGCCTTTGAGGCACGTTTAAATGAGCTTTCTGAGGACTGAAAGAGACATTCGCTGGAAAATGTTATTCAGGGAAACATATTTTTCAAGAAGAACTAAATTCATTCATTTGTTAGGATTTAGAGTAGAATTTGTGGCATGGCAGCAGGTGTAAAGAACACCTTGTGGCTGCAGAATTATTCTGCCGATGCTTTGCTTCACAGATTTCTTCCACAGTCCTTGCAGAAAACTGGTACACAAAATGGGACTGTTGTATAACATTCTTCAGTTATGTAAACCTCAGTTCTAGCATAGGTGGTCTTGGCTAAATGTAATGGCATACTGATAATATTTAATGGCATACTGATGCTGATGCCCATATAGTTATCTTTCAGATAGGTGCAGCAAAAGTGTTAAGTACACTTTCGGTTCTTAAAAGGCAAGGAGTTGGAACTTGGTGAATTAAAGAGAAGCTTGGAAATGGAATATGAAGGGCAAGAAAGTTTAGAAAAGGCAACTGGATTTTTAAAGGCAAGATCTGTACAATATATACATGTTAGGTATTTATTCCTTATAAAATACATATATGAAGAATATTTTTTTTGTTTATTTTTTGTTTGTTTGTTTGTTTTTTACAGTAGAGCAATATAAATAGCATATGGATGAATAGCCAAGAGTAGCTTGCATAATATGATAATAATATTTGCTTCTTCCCTTCTCTCTCTACCCTGCTAATCGATTTGTTTTTTCCCTGCTGCATGCAAGGTTCACATTTGGGTTTTATTGGTGGATGTTTTGGGCACTAGTGACAGTAAATGATGGCACTTCCTTTCAACATCTTGCCATGCATTTTCACAGGTTTGTTTGCTTTTTTTTTTTCCCAGAATATAAAAAAGAAATCATTTATCTTGTGCCAAATTCTTAAATTAGGGTAAATCAATGTGGCATTTGAAATTATCTACAGTGCTTCGTTTTGTTAGTGAAGGATGTTTCCTTGTTTCCTTATGTCTGTCACTCAGCAATAAATTCTCTGGAGTTTGCAGAGCCTAAAACTTAAAAGACAGTTTTGAAAGCAGTTGAATAACCACTCCATTTGTTCTTCCTGACCTTGCATGACAAGACCGCTTGCTCACTTTTGATGAGCATTAGATTTTAAAATTCACTTATTCCAACTCAGAGTTGACGTGAACAGATTAACCACTAAATCAGCAGTAGTTACTTGCTTGAAAGAAGTCTTTTTTTTTTTTTTTTAATCTGTTTGTTCATCCTTCATCTGCTTTGATTCTGTGAATTCTACCCATACAGAGCAAGGGGGTGATTGCAGTAGCTTGGTACTTCCACAACAGAACTATAAAACTTCCTATAAAAGGGAGTAGATTTCAGCTGCCTTCAGGAATGGAAGCAAACATCATCCTACCTTCCTGGCCTGATGCTGCCAACCACAGGGCTGTAGGGCAGCTGAGCTACATGGAGCTACCTCTGATTTCGGTAGGAGTAGCCCATCCTTCACTGAGCTCCACCTCCACAAGACAGGACCAACAAAGTATTTCCTCTGCTCCCATACAACAAAAGTAGAACTACAATGATTTATTTAACTTGCAGATCAGTCTTTGCTGTTCTTAACGGTGTATACTTGCTATTGCTAGTCTTACTGCCTCGGTTTTCATGTTGATCTTGATTCAGTGTTTATTGATCTAAGTAATTTCAAAAGCTGAAAAAATGAAGTTGATTTTCATCTGCCTTCCACTAACATTATCCAGAATTCATTGTTCCTCTGAAGAAGTTACCCACTTATTGGCACAACACTTTGAACAGAAACAAACAAACAAAGATTCCTAGTGTATTTGCTGGACTGTTTGCTTTCAAGTTTGAACTACTGAGAAAGAATCAAATTAGGGCTCAACAATGAAAGCATTATTAATATTCTTGTATTGTCATCTATCTCCTCAAGTGAAACAGCTTTTATGCAGTTTTAGAAATCGACATTTTGAGTTGGGAACAGATTTTATGTCTCTCAAGTTACTTTTAAAATCTTTTTTAAAAGTCTAAAAATTCAAACATTATTCTTGTGCACTCCCTGTTTCATTTGCAAATACTGAATGACGGTAAGTCATTTTTCTGTGATAGACCTTCTCTGGTATTGTTACTAAAATGATAGCTGTATATCATATTTAAGATTACAAAAGCTTTTAAGACCTTTTAAGACTTCTGAGAGCCTTTCTGTGAATTAATGCTAGCCTGTTCAGAACAAGCAGAAAAGAATCTTGAGGTCATTAAAAAGACTTCCCCTATCCAACATAAGCTTATGTCTGTTAAAATGTATCAGATATCTTCTCTCAGGCTCATTGTTTTTTCCAAATGTAATTGTTCAGGACTGCGAGTGATCTCAGTCACGTGTCTGTCAAGGTAATTTCTTTTCCCTGATTTCATAATTGGACCAAGATGCAGTCTATAGTGAATCAGCCATGATTCACCACACCAAGTCTACTTTTTTTTTTCTTCTTCTGGAACAATTAAATTGGCCATCAGTTATCAAATGTTCTCCTTACCATAGAGCATTGTTAATTAGAATTAAAAAAAAAATAATGCAAGAAGCTGTATTTATTCTGAAACAATAAAACAGACATCTTTCTTATCAGTTGTCTGTCCATCTTTCTTTCTAAAACAGTCTGCCTTGCTCCCTGCAAATTAATCCTGAAGGCTTCTCTTTCTCAATTTCTCATCCCACCAGATATTGTTTGATCTGTAACAACATACATCGATCAATTACCATTTTTGAAAAAATTAAGTATTTTATAAAAAATTCTTAGCACTTTTGTATGGTTGTAGCCTTTTAATCAGCTAAAAATGGTTATGGCTGTTTCTAATATTACTCAGTGCTTTCCAACTCCCAACTGTTAAAACAGTTATTTCAGCCTGCAGGCTGGAATACGTCTGCCCTTTATTTCTTCATCATATTAGTTTACAAGACTCCTGGTCTGAAAGTATTGCTGAATCCTTGTTTTCTTCATACAACCCTAACTTAAATCAGGTCAACACATTAATACTGGGAAGACTTAACACCTTGACAAGGCCAAGACATGTAGCATCCATATACATCAGTATCCATAGCCGTATGTCATACTAACTTCCTTTATGTACATTAAAATGAACACAGCAGAGGTGCACTGCCATCCTGAATACGCCGTCTCTCAGGTCACAGAATTTTTGCAGATGTATGTCACTATTTATCTTCCTCACAAAGTCTTGCAATATTTTGTTGCTTATTTTTAAGCAGAACACATAGAAAACTAGCAGATAGATGAAAAAAGAAATTTGCCATTTTAAGTCCTGTCTAAGCCTTATTTAAGTTTTATTTAACAGAGACATTCAGGCTAATTCTAGGAATAATTCAGGAATATAGTTGCATGGAGAGTTCATGAAACTCAGAGTCTAAATGCATGGATCAAAACATGAAGTAAGATTCATCTTTGAAATACCAATCTACATGGGAAAAAGGCAGTCCAAGTCATACATCCGTACTAGCCATCTGGGCAAAGAGTAATTAGAATGACTTCAAGCATATAGCAGAATAAATATGACCTTACAATACCGTGAGAAAAAAAAGTATTTATTGTGTATGCTGTGCCAAACCACAGAATTTACAAGTATCTGACTCAGCAATAATGGTTAGAGCATTTACTGCATACTGGAGAGCCCAAAATACTCATAAACCAAATACTGATGGCTGAAGTACTGAGTATAAAGAAGAAAAAAAATATACAGAATTGTAATAACATGTCTTAAAAAAAAATACATGTGGTTAATCAACTCTCTTTTATCCAGATATAGTTCATCTGCATTGCAGATTAATTGTGCCAAAAATACAAAGCAAATTTGCATCAGAAAGCATATAAAATTTCAGACACAAATTGCATCAGTGTACTACTACTGATACTGGAGTCTTCTTGGATCCGGAAGTGACAGAGAGACATACTTCCACCACTGAGTTTGAGTGTGTTGGAAGTAGGAAGGGTGAGGTGAAGGGTGACATTATACATAAAGCAGAAAGTATCATTAGGAAATAATTGAAAGAGAGACTTTTGCAGAGAATTAGGATGAGTGGGGCAAGAAATATGCACCAGAAGTTACTGAATTAAAGTATGAGGAACATCAGTGCATCTCCATGTAATTTTTGCTACTGACACTCCACCACTTGTGAAACTCAGCTAAGGCTGCCTACTGCTTTTTGGGCACCATTCCTGGGGACAGTAGTAGGAAAAATCCCTTATTTACATTAGAAAAGGCAGCTGAATAGTGTGAAAGAAGAATAAAACGTCAAGTATGGGTATACTATTTGAATATGTCCTCTGTGACTTCTAAATGCAAAATATTAACTTAAAATTTCTACATAATGGATGTACATATGAGTACGGGAAAGCACGGTCTATAGAGTGCAGTTGCACTGCCCTTGTTTATTTATTTTTTTTAACACTGTGAAAAGAAATTTAGAGTTCTTCATCTTTTCCTTCTGTTGCAGTACATCACATATAATTATGTCGCTTTGGTGGAGAACAATTTTGTAACAAAAATTTTGTCCTGTTGTATCTTTAACAGGGAATGGGAGCCGCTGTTTATGACCTGTGCTCCCTAATGGCTCTGGCATCCTGAGCGTTAAATTGACCCTGTTCCAAAATTTGGCTGAACATGTATTTTCTACTTTTATTCTTAATTGTTTTGCATTGTAATGGTATTTACAGAAAAGGGAAAAAATATTCATTAAGTAAGCAAAATAAAAACATTAATGCAGCAACCCACATTGGACAGAATTAGGTCTATGATAATAAATGTCCGACGTCATCAGGTTGGGGACATTTTTGATTTATTATCACTAAGCTCCACTTCAGTGAATTACATCATTATTAGGCCCTCCTAGTGAAGTCCATTTATACATAGTTGAGAATATACCTTAGATATCCTGCAAAGTATTTAGCTCTGTTGCTGTATAGGATGGTTTGAATTTGTAGTGAGCTTCTTCGGCTTGAATTTTCCTGTACTCGAATGATTCCTTCCATTGAAGCAGAATGTGCCTTGCTATTACTAGACCTTTCAAGAATATATATGGCAGTAAAGTTTTTATTTCTGCACACAACATTCCCTACTCAAACATGTTTTACACTCATTTTTTCAAAATGAACTGAAAAAGAAAGCAAAACCTAACTCACGTTCTCTTTCAAGAATAAGTTTTGCAGGCTTTTTGTCTTAGCTATTCATGTTCAAAGGGCTTTCGTCCAAAAAGCTATTAGAAACACACTAAAAGTGGTATTAAATGACACATTAAATATATTTTTCCAAGTTTATGAGTATTTCATGATATACTTGGTCATATAAAACTAGCAATTATTTTTCATAAGCTGTTGCATCAAAAACAGTAACTTGCAACCACCTTACATTTTCTCTAAACTGAACCAAATGCAATATCCTATTTCAACCAATGCTATAAATTACTTTTTCTTGCAGCAGCTTTTTCTTTATTCCAAGTGTAAGCATTTTGGAGAAAAGAAAAATGAAAATGGGCAATTTATGCAATCAGACAAGTTACAATAGGTTAAAAATCAGAACACACAAGAAAGGATTCTGACCAGATCTATTTTTTTAAGTTACTATGAAATGGTTCAGAAATACTTATGAAATTTTATGCATGTACACCTTTATGTGAGGGAGCAGGAAAAATTTACGTTACTTACATAGGATTCGTGGAAAATGTGAACTGATGGTTATAGTGCTGGAACATAGAGTTCTGCTGAGTGAAAATGTACAAAAGAACTGCATGCAAAGTATGCAAGATGACCTAAGTTCTTAAAAATACAGTAGGTTGCATTGTAATAGCAGAAATAGGCATTTGTTCTAAACAGTTTCCTCTGTACGAGAAAGTTTGTAATATTTGTCTCCATCTCCTTCCGTAGAACTTTCTACTTGCCTGGATAGATGCTGTCCTGTTCATTCCTTGTGAAGCCCTCTTTGGGCACTTACATCTTCTCACACATTATTATAGGGAACTCCATAAAATAACTGAGCACATGGCATGCCTCTGCATGATAACATACCGAAGAGTTGAGACAACTATTGTGAAACTAGTTTTAGATACCACAGCTGTCATGTTTTTCCTCAGAAATACTCTCTTTTTCTTCCTGATATATATATTTTTTTTCCTCTCACTGGCCAAGAACTTTTTGCATGCTGTCAGACCAGTGCCTTTAACTGAGCTGCAACACATCTGGAAACCCTGAATTTGTGGAACACGTACTGCTGGTCTAAGCAGGTGCACAGATCTGCAGGTGAAGTACATTTGTATAAAGATTGCTGACTACTTGCAGAGCATCTGAAAAGTGAGTGCACAGCAAGTAATATGTTCTCCTCTAGAAATATACGATAGGAATATAGCAGGTGTACAGCACTTACACAAATGGAACTAGATTAAAAATCTAAAATGTACAATTATATTGTAGATACAGGTGTGGATTTGATCAGTCTAAATTTGAGCTAAAATTGTGAGATCGCTGAGAGGTTTAAAGTTGTACTAGTAAATTAGCATTTCATGCTGTCTGCTGCCTGGGGTTTCATTGAAAGGCAAGTATAAACAATTTTAGTTTGTCAGGAACCAAGTTGCTACTGCTTGTATTTATATTGAAATAGATTGTAAAAATCTAATAATGGATATTGCCCAGCACAAGGCACTCTGTTGTCACTTACAAATGACTTTTCCTAAGTGCCTGTAGAATCACAGGATCACAGAATGGTTTGGGTTGGAAGGGACCTTAAAGCCCATCCAGGTCCAACCCCCTGCCACGGGCACGGACACCAACCAGACCGGGTTGCTCAAAGCCACATCCAGCCTGGCCTTGAACAGTGCCAGGGATGGGGCATCCACAGCTTGTCTTTATTATAAATCACATTTTTCCCTCTAATTACTACAGAAAATACATTTCTGCCAGCCAAGATTCAGCAAATGCTTTAAAGAATGAAGTGTTATTGCCACCTGGTGGGAGCCGTGTGTGTATCAACTTAATTAACAGAGGATTGTGAAGATGTTGAACAACTCAAACCGACTAACACCGCCCGGAGGGAATCCACTAACTACATTTTGCACCATGATAATAATTTGCTGATTGCATTTGCTATGACAAAACAGAAAAAATTGTACAAAATTAGTGAGCTGCAACCTGTCCTTCCACTCCTTTTGAAGCCAGGTGAAGTCACTGTTAAAGTTACCAAATCCCACTATTTTAATGTTAATCAATAGGATTGGAATACTGAAATGTATAAATCAAATCTGAACAAGCACGGTGAGGTCTGTAGCAGAAAAGTTGTATCTAAAAGGTTTGGGGGAGATAAGAACTGAATGGACAAAGAACACGTGTTTTAATCTGCATTTCAAATTGACCGAAGCCTTTCTCTTGATTTTATATAATTGACAAGGAATAATGTGAAAATTTGCAGATATTATCAATCTGAACTTCTCTATTTAATATTTAATTAATTTGCTTATATCATTAATTAACTCACATCACAGTTCACTTTATTTTCACGTTTCTGACAATGTCTTTTTAGGCAGAAAGTAGTGAGATTTGGAAAGAGAACTATTCACATAGATATGATTTGAAAATTTAATGACTAATATGACTCTGTGGGGGCTTCCTGACTAAAACCCTGAAAGCCACAATATGACAGAATTTGATCTGACAGGTATAGGACTAACAGCATATATTCCTGTCAGAAATGTAACTTGCAATATGACAGTTTTGCACAATTTTGAAAACTTAATTAAATGCTACACAATTTCTGTTACAGAATCCTTTACATTAAACTTACCTGCAATTGAGACATAGCAACGCAGTTTTTCAGATAGCAATGTATACATCGTGTTTTCTGGATGGAGAACAAAATGTTTGCTGCTGGGTAGCAGATGGAATCCTGGAAAGGACAGAAGGTAGTTTATAGAAACATTTTTGTGGTATCCTTTGTCAATTACTAACACTTTGCATTTCAAGCCATGTGAACTGGCTTGACAAAGAAATGGTAATTTCTATTTGTCCAAAGTGAGCCAGAGATGATTTCCTCCTGAATTGTGGGAAGATGCTTACAGCATGAATTCTTAATATCCAGGGACTGAATTGACTATTTCCCTAGCTAAATTCC
This sequence comes from Anser anser, assembly GCF_964211835.1. Lineage (NCBI taxonomy): Eukaryota > Metazoa > Chordata > Aves > Anseriformes > Anatidae > Anser > Anser anser. The sequence continues at coordinate 66,235,161 of NC_139724.1, forward strand.
CTACAACTGTTAAATTCCAGATTTAACACTGCCAAGCATCAGAACTTTTCCACGATAACTTACTTCCTAAAATGATCTGCTCTATTTCTCCTTTTCTCCTGCAGTTTTATAGAAACCAGACAGAAAAATCTTTGGTTTAGAGCAAATTATTCTACAAATAAAAAGGGGGAAATGGTTACTTGGATACTTAGGTGTACTGGGGTAAAAAAATAAAAATATGTATGATATTGAGGTTAACTCAGTAAATTGGGGTCAGGAGTTGGAAAATCTGTAAATTTTAGAGCAATCCTTGTAAAAATTCTTGCATCACTACTTTCTGATTTGTATCTCAGATACAAAGTCTAATACAAGGCTGTTTTTCTAAAATTAAGAGTAATCTCATGCATTTGGGAATGCTGGAAATTACCTGAATCATATATAGTTGGGCTTGTTGGTGGTTTTTTTGTTGTTTGTTTGTTTTTGTCTGTGTTTGTTTTCTTTTGTTTTGTTTTTGATCCATAAAGAAAAATCTAAACAAAACTACACAGCAATCAAGAAAGATTTTTAAATTCTTTATTTATTTATTATGGCTGAAGAAGTGTTTTTGTTTTTATGGTTTTCTGTTCATGCTTTGTGTGCTTGTTTAATCCATAAAACAGGCTGTTACACAGTCAAACAGATGGCATGCATATGTGTCTCCTCAAACAGGTAACGGTATCAATGCTTATAATGTTCTACATGCACTGCACTGCATCTGAACTGTGCTTGTGCCTGAAATCAATTCATAGCAGCATCCAAATTGTTTCATTCATTTACACTAGAGGTCACTGTAAGCAAAAGATTATGCTCAACTGGTGAAGGAAAGAACATTAATATATCAATTTACTGAACAAAATTTGTGGCATACTTTGTAATTTGAAAGCTTGATGCAAACTCATCAATGTTAAATATGTTGTTTGAGACATGTAGTACCCACGGTCCTTCTTGGTACAACCTCATTTATTTACAAGCTATTTACAAACTAGAGCGAGAAGTTACCTCTACCAACAAATTCTATGTTTGAAGACATCAAATTGTAATGTTAGAACAAATTTCATCTCCGGTAACACCAACTTGATTTGAGATATAGTGCCAGACTCTGTTAGCACTTGCTGTTTTTTCCAGGTATAAAGATTTGAACTAATATTCCTCTACTCTAGGAGAACTGCTCTGTTTTCCCTAGACTGCAGCAGAACAAATACAACTTTGATCCAGGTACAGCTTCAGACTTTAGAGCCAAGTCTCATTTAGGTTTAGACTAGCAATGAACCGGTAGCTCTCTCATAGCAAAAAGAACGAGCAAGAACATTAAAGAAGTGAAAGAGGAGCACATCCTCCTTCACCTGCTCGGCTGGGAATGCATCCAACTGTGGCATTACATCAGAGAAGCTGCTATGTCAGACGTTCACAGCCTTAATTATCACCTGTGTGGTTACTGTGCCTGTACAGTACAGCACAACTGGCTATGGCATCTGTGCACATTTTTATAACCTTTTCCTTTTCCACCGTGTATGTCCATGATTAGAAAACAACTGAGATATAAATACAAAACTGATCATCTGATGCCACGTAAGTGACCTATAGCATTGATATTCGTGAAAAGGAGAATGCTGACCCTCTGCTCCCAGCTGAGAGAGCTTAAGGGAGAATTAGTGTTGCTGATTACTACTTGCCTGCTGCCACAGAGAGTACTTGGCATAAGGACAGTGGAATAAAGAGAAGTTAAGAGAGCAGTGGAAAGATGCTCGCATTACCCTATGTAATGCACATGAAAACAGGTGCTTATGCAAAAGCCCATTCACCCCTGAGGTAAGAGTGGTATTTAACATGCAGATCTGACAAGATTCATCGTCAGTCTTCACAGATTTGCTTCCTCATTTGCTATTTTTACCTGCTTTTTGAGCCCACCTTTCGATATTTTTCTTTCCATTTCCTCCCACCCTTGCTTTTTATTAATTCTCCCTCCCAAATGTCCACCCCAAAGGGCACCAACACCCTAGTTACTGACATCACATTGTTCGTTTTCTAGATTCTACGTCTGTCGTCTCAGTGTGCTTAAAGCATTGAGCTCAGATTTCTGGCAGAAAACGCCTGCTGCTTTAGATTTACACCCCCCAAAAAAAGCCTGTTTTCAGGCTGGTCCTTAGTCTAACGAAACAATAGTGCCCCAGCTGCTCATGAGGTATGCTGGAGCTTTTATTGCACTAATTTTATGCTGATGTAATTCCTCCATCTATTAAATTATGCTGTTAAAATGGGTGTAACAGAGTAAACAACAAAACCTATTATTTTGAAATAGCAGCTGTTCATTTAATTGGAAAGGTGGGGCAAAAAAAAAAAAAGGATATTTAAGACAGTTTTTGGTACAGTTTATTTAGCATCAATTAAATATTTTTATTTCCATAATGTACTTCCTTTCATAATATATAACTACTGAAGATGCACATGGCATTTTTCTCTGGATTTTACAACTCTCCTTACTCTTTACAACAACAGCACTGCTGACAATGTTTTTTGTTAGGATTTACATATTCTGGAAACATCCAGCCTAATTACATCAAATCTGTTTCTGACTGTACCATAGAATAAAGAAATGGACTCCTATTCAGAGCTATTATGACAAACAGAGTTGAAGGCTATTCATTGGAATGATTCATGCAGGTCTATTTTCTTGGATTATCACTGCTTTCTCTCATCATTTTAGGAACTATTTGATTAAAGATTTTTCTCTGGACTGTTGAGAAACTGCTTGTATGCCAACAATGCTACAAATGTGATTTCACTTCAGCAGTATGAAAGGTAAATCAGTTTGAATTGACTGATTTAATAACAAAATGTTGTATGTAACATTGCTTACCATGATCTCTTCTCTTTACCGTTACAAATTAAGTTTTCCAAGAGACAGACTTTTTTTTTAAACGTTTCAATAGTACACTCATACCTAAATGCTGGAATACAAATTTCGCAACAGAATGTAAAAATGTCAAGTTTGTATCACATTCCAGAGTCACTGCAGTTTAACACAGGCTACATATGAGCTGCTTAGATCACTAGATGTCCCTGTTCATGTGTGTTTCTAGAACTCCTTGATGTTTGTATGGAAAAGCCGTTAATTTCAGCCTATAGCTCAGTACCACACCTAAGACATTCAGGCAGTCACTCAGATCTTATCCTATCTTGAATAAACAATGTTTACAGAAATCAGCTAAAGCCAATACCACTTTGTAAATTTACAAAATATTTGTAAAAGGATTATTGGTTCTCTAATACAAAAAGCAACTGGTTGAACTTCAAGCTTTTTTGTTTTTGTTAGGATTTTCTTTTATTCATAGCACATAACTGAAATTGAAAAGGTGTTGCGATGAGTTTTTACAGTACTTCCATGGTTTGTCTCTTTAGCTGAAACAAATGGCAACTGTAATTACGCCAAATGCAAATTAACATTTGTGATACAGTGAGAGCCAAAGTGAAGTTAGTACTGGTTGCTGCCACCGTGTTTCAGCTTGGTTTACTCTCCATCAAGTTATGTGTATTTATATACCCGCGTACATAAAGTATGTGACAATCCAGTCACTGTAGAGGTTTAGGTGTCATTTTCTAAACTCAGGAGCTGATTAAGTTCAGCAATTGCACTAATATACATATCCACTGTACGATCACTCATAAACAACCACAGAATGTACTTTATATATAGAGCTTCACTGTTAAACCAGTTAGTATTCAGTGGAGACAGTTTTAACCTTGAACTGAGCTCCTCGGGAATGGCTTATGCCATGTGTGACTGTGCCTTGTGTTGGAAAGGAGCGGACATAAGCAGCAGAGGGAGGCTTTATTTTACACTTCCTTGTTAGTTACTTTTCCAGCTACCGCCCTCATTTCCACCTGTTCCCGAAGCAAGTTACATCCGTTAAGCACACCCACTAAATATCAAATCAATTGTATAAAATAATATCTTAAAGCAAATGTGAATAGCAGGGGGAGCAGATTGCAGCAGTAAAAGTTGTCGTATCAGAGCTAAGTCGTACTGTCAGAACAAAGAAACAACTGAACTGATAACACAATACAGGCGTTTTAGGTTCCTGATTATATTAGATTCAGACTGCAAAAGCATCTTCTTAAAAGTGACTGCTTTCTTTTTCAAAGTTTTATTTTAAGTAACTGGAAGCCAAACTTCACGCTCATTGATGTTTATTTGGGGTAAAAGGTATGATTTTGTTACAGGTTCCAAGGTATGGACATAGTGAAGAAAGAAGGTGCTGGGGACTACATTTTTGTTTGGGGACTAAAAAATAAAAAAAAATGCAGCGACATCAACTAGTATTTGCTGTTTTAAAAATGAGACATATCACAGCACCCCATGATCTGCTGCAAACTTGGAACTTATGAAAACTCACTTAATGACTAAATTACTCGTATAAATTACTCCAAAGTTGAAATTTCATCTCCTATTTCGAGTTTGTGAGGCTTTTTTTTTTTTTAAAGGTGTTCACAGTACTGTGTAGAGACTGATTTATTTTAGGTATCTCAAAAATTAAAAGTAAAGTAGTATTTGTAAAAAGAAATGAGTTTACTACCAGTACAATGCCAACACTTTCAGATACATTCCCATTTCACTACCAGCCCAGCAGCTTTCAGTGTACGTGACAGAAATACAAGCACATTTAGTAGCAACTTTTAAGTTCATTTCTTAATTTCATAGTTACTTTTTTTTCTTTCCTTCTCTTTGCTCCTTTAGTTCTCTACAAGTACAGCCCGGGGGAAGCAGGTTCAGCCTGCCCCAACTGGCAGCACCAACCCCCGGCCGCCTCCTTGTTCACTAACCCTGAGGTATTTCAGCAAGAACCGGCCCAAATCCTCACTTCTGTCCCCCAAAAGCACAACTAAAGGGCCTATCTCGAGAAAAAGGCTTCATCCGCACCTCAGACGCCTCAAGGGGGAGCCGTGAGGCGCGGCCCAACGACGCTCGGTCCCCGCCGCCCTCAGCGCCCCGCGCTGCCATTTTGGAGGTGCGGGAGCCCTCCCCGGCCGCCTCCCTCATGGCTACCAGCCCTCAGCAGGCAGCCCCCTCCTCAGCACGGGCAACCCCCGCTGCCAGCGCCCCCTTCCCGGCCTCTCCTCCTCCTGGAACAGCGGGCGGGGAACGGCGGCGGCGCTGCCCCCTCGCAAGGCGCCGCGGGAAGGGGGCCGCGGCATGGGGCGGGACGGGGCCGCCCCTTAGGGCCGCCGCCACCGCCCCACTCGGCGCCCAGCAGCAGGCGGAGAAACTTTCCGCCGGCAGTCCCTGCTGCTACCTTCCCCCCGCAGGGCTCGGGGGAGGACAGCCTGAGCTTCCCTGCCTTACTCCCTTCCGCTCCCCGCAGGGTTTCTCGGCCTTCTGGGGAGACCCCGGCAGCGAGGGAAACTTGGGGAGTCCTTTATAGGACGGGGAGAGCACGGAGCGGCGTGTGAGAGGGGAGTGCTTTCGGTAGCTCGCTCAGGCCGAGGTAAGTCCCATCCTGCTCACAGCACTCCCACGGACCGAGGCCTCTGGTGCCCGGTTCCCCGTCCTGGATCGGGGCCGCCCCACAGGCGCTGGGGGTCCGCAGTGGGGCACATCCCCGGGCTGGTCCTACACTGCTCTGCTTCCCTGGGCCAAGGTCACGCTCACAAGAAGATGCTGAGTAACTTTTGTACTTGTATAGTGGTTAAAAATACTCTTGATGGCTTACTGGAAAGTATTTTAATCTCTGTGTTTTCCTAGGGCTTGTCCGAAGGTTGGGTGAACTGAGCTGTGTTGGTTTATTTATAACTTGATAGAGACCTAAGACAGAAATGCATTTCTTTTTTTCAGTAAAACGTTTTCTGGTGTAAGTAACTTAATTTTGGCAAGCATGTTGTCTAAGTTGCAAAGAATGCTGTGTGCTGATAATACAGCTGGTACTTCTCACATCCTGCCGTGATTTTAGTGCTCTCTAATTAGAGGTGGAGATGTTGCCTGAATTAGGGACTGCATCTTCAGTTTTGGCTTATTGCTTCCACTTCTGTGAAAACATCTTTAGGCCAACGTTCTGAATGTACAGAATTTTAAGAATACAGCTTGTAGGCAGACACCTTTTACAGTGTTTGCTGTGAATTGCCACACTCCGGGGAAGTTGCTTTTGAGCAGCTGGAGTTACTCCGCGTTGCACCGTGGTAGTGTACATGTACCTCTCCGCTTCCTGCCTTGTAAAAGCTAAGCTTTCAGTAAGCACTTATGTGAAAGTTTACTAATGTAAGTAATCAAACTGCAGAACAGAGATCCCCTCCTCGTTCAGGAGAGGCTTTAAAGTGGGAGTTCGGGCCTTCTCTTGTAAGGAATTGTAAGGCCTCTCCCTCCCTGCCCTACTGTTTTCAGTGTAAAAGCGCTTCAATAAAATAAGATAGTAACTAAGTATTAAATCAAGTGACTTTATTTTGTATCTTGTCTGTTTCAACAAAGTGTGTCTTTAGTGACATACCTCCTCACATTTCCAGTGTCATAGCTCCACATCTCCTCTTCCTTTGCCTTATCCTTCTCTTCTTACCCTGCTACTGAATTGAGGTGGTGGCTGTGAACCAGGCTCTTGATATGAAGTGATTTTTCTATCGCTTTAGAATGGTTGATATTGTTCTATTAAAAGTTAAGGGCTAGTCTTTTTTTGTTGCATGTGGAAGTGCAAGATTAGGTTCAGATAAATTATTTATATGCAGTTTTTATGGGATCGATTAATGATTTTTATTTTGTCAAGACTTGAAAACCAATTCTCATTGAGTTAAGGAAAAAAGGCAGTAGATGTTCTTGCTTAATTATACATATATGAAGATTCTTATTCAATAATAACTGTTAATGCTTAGAATTATTCAAGGATGTTTTTGTATGTCTTGTGGTTGCTATTGACATCCTTGCCCTTTTCAAGGCTTTTTGTTCAAATAATTACATGAATATATTCCCATTTTAAGTTTTATTCAGTTTTCGTGTATTAATCATGTTACCTGATAATTAATTACAATTCTCTTCTTTTGCAGCTAAAATGAATTCAGATCCTGATCCCCAGTCAAGTCCTCCTCAGCCACAGCAACATCTTGGAAGGTCCCAGCTGAACGCTGCTGCTGTGGACCACAGTGAGAACAATCGGAGGTCAGGACCACCCTCAGGAGATGCTGCAACTTTTCCTTCGGGTTCTGACTACTCCCATAGCAGGGAGAAAGCTGAAAAAAATGGTAAGCATGAAAGCAATTTTTCTGCAAAATTGGGTTATGGTAAACATAAAAAGAATAAAGTACGTACACACATTCAGCTCTTGCTTTAAAGAGACACCATCAAGTAAAAAAATAAATGGCTCTAATTTCTTAACCTATTGTTTTGGAAGAGAAGTTTTTTGCTGCTTATTTTGTACATATTTTTGTGTATTTTTGTGTTTTTTTCCATCCACTTTTTCTTACATACACAGAGAAACAGGAAAGAAGTTTCTGTGAAAAATTGGCAGGAAGAATTAAATGTAATTTAGCAGAATATTAAGGTTTCAATTTAATTTCTTTAACTAGTTTGACTGCTTGTTAACTGTAGCTTTAATATGAGTTTTAATCTGGATGAATAGATACTACGGTAATGTAGACTGAGGGAATAATAAACTGATATATAAAATGGGAGTGACAAAAATAAAGTTAAGATTAGCAGTCAAGAAGATTAAGAATGAAGATACATTTTGAAAGGCAGAAGAATACTTTTTCTTCATCATTGTGAACCCATTCAGTTTCATGAACTTTGAAAACTGATCGTGGGATGAGAGAAAAGTTTCTTGCAAAAAGTAGAAAGAAAAGTATCTGGCTTCGGTGTTCAGCTGCTGAGTTCCACTTTAAATTCGGTTTGTAATCTAACACTTCTGCAAGAAGTTTGCTATTCCAGGTATAACACAGTTACTGCTGTTTAATTTTCTTTAAAATTGGACTTTCAATTCTGAAATTGTGTGCATGCCTTAAAACTCATATATACATATTACCTTCAGTAAAGCAAGTCGTAAAACTATCCAAGAATTTAAAATTATTAAATGTGTGAATATTTCCATGTCACGCATCAGATGTAGGTAAGCGATGCATGTGGTTCAGGCCAATATCGTGGCTGTGTTAGTGCTTCTTACATCTAATTCAGAATTGACTGCTGGAACTTTCTTGGTTCTTTGGTACCAAAGGGCTCATTCCCGACAGAAGAAAATAAATAAAAAAAAGTTGATACGTGAATTTCTAACATGCTTCAAGGTATCACTACAGACTTTGTCATCTCACCCACCAGTAAAACAATTCAGAGATGCTGGAGAATTGACAATTCTGACATTAATTACATGATTCTTAATTTAGGATTAGTGCTAACAGCTATGTTTTCTTCCTTTCTTCATTCTTCGGTTTCTTAGTATGCTTCAACAAGAAGAGAATAGCAACAATATTAGGAATGTGGTATGGAGTTATCTTGCACTTTTTTATAGTATCACTTAAAATGGGAAGGCAGAGGTTTCTCCTGCTGGTGCCCACATTCATGCGAGATTCTGAAAATTAATACATACTATTTTAAACAGAGATTGTCAGGTATTTTTTAGCTAATCTGGAGATTTTCTATTCTGTATCAATATCAGGCTTTTAAAGTCATATCAAGCTTTGTCTCAATCCTGTCTCTTTACAGGCCTGTGTATTTACTGATGATCTCTGTGCTGGTTTTTGTATTAAAGGTGCTTCCCTTTGTGCCCCTATAAAAGAGTACTGTCAAGAATTGATATATTTCTTCATTTCAGTTGTGACTCATTTCTGATTATTTAAATCAATTCCAATAAATATCTTTTCAGTACTGGTAACACTGTCATTGCCCTTTACATCCCCTTAATATACTCAAGTATTTAATGCTGTAGAATGAGCTACTATTGCAATTCTATCTTGCCAGAGTCTCTTAACAGCCAAGATTTGAGTGGATTTGGGTAACAAATGTGTTCAGTGAGAGCAAGTTTTTTCATCCAGTATTTTCTTCTACAGTTATTTTAGACTTGAAAGATTTGTAATAATACTAATAGTTTCTAGAACTGAAAAACTCTCTTAAAAAGAGGTAGCAGAGAATTTTTCTCCTACCCACAGCAGCAGTGGACATCAAAACTTAAAAACAGGGATTTAAGTAGCACTTCAGAAAGAGAAGCACAAATCCACAAAAGTTCACACATCCATATATCTGCTTATTGAAACATAAATATGAAAATCTCAAATTGAAAATTGGCACTTTGGCAGTCTTCAGAATATTCAGACAGAGTAGATATTCGTTTGAATCACTAGAGCCTTTACCAATAATGTTCCAGTTGCTGATAGATCTAGGAAGAGCAAAGGATTTAGTCTCATAGCCATGACGTGTAGCTCTGTTGTGTTCTGGTTTTATGAAAGGACATAGAACAGATGCTTTGAGAAGAGCTGTTGCCACTTCTTCCTTGGAAAAGTGAGCCAGTTGCTTTGAACAGTCACTATGTGTCACTAGTTCCTCCGATGACTGCAACTGATGCAAAAGAGGACAGATACGACCAACACATTGATGTACAGAAAGCTATCACAATAAGAATTATTAAAGGTTTAGAACACTTCCTCTTTGTGACTTAAGTATCTCACAATACAAATTTAAGCTTGTAGCATTTTATACGAGTAATGTAGTCTTTTATTACAGTGCTGTGATTTCAGTTGGAGGAGGAGTGGTGTTCTGTGTCTGCCATATGATGATCTTGAAAGACAGTTTCACCTCAAACCTACCTGCCACGTGCCCATGTGCCCCTGCAGCCAAGGAGGCAGATCCCATCCTGGGCCTTAGGAAGAGCGCTGCCAGCAGGTCAAGGGAGGCGATCCTTCCTCTCTGCTCAGCACTGCTGAGGCCACTCACAGGGTACTGGGCTCAGTTCTGGGCTTCACAGTATGAGAGAGATGTGGAGCTGCTGGAGAGAGCCCAGCGAAGGGCCACAAAAGTGATTAAAGGACTGGAGCATCTCTTCTGTGAAGAAAGGCAGAGAGGTGGGACTCTTCAGCCTAGAGGAGAGGGGGCTCGGTGGAGGACTGATACAGTCTGTTTTCAGTGGTGCCCAGGGGCAGGACAAAAGGCAACGGGCACAAGCTGAGACATGGTAGGTTCTATCTGAACACCAGGAAGCACTTCATTACTGTGTGGGTGACTGAGCACTGGCACAGGTTGCCCAGAGAGGTTGTAGAGTCTCCTCCTTGGAGATTTTTGAAAGCTGCTTGGATGTGGTCCTGGGCAACCTGCTGTAGGTGGTCCTGCTTGAGCAGGGGTTGGACCAGATGTCCTCCTGGGAGCCCTTCCAGCCTCATCCATTCTGTTACTCTTGGAATATTCTTGCCAAAATATCTGTATTTCTGATACATGCTTTTCCTTACGTTTTCTGCTTATGCATACAGTGTTCAAAGCTATAGCATTGATATGAACATGAAGTAATTTGTTTCCAGGAAACACCTATCTTCTGCTCCTGCAGCTTTATTGGTATCTTGCGGCATAATCTAGCAATGGAGCCAATGCCCCTGGCTCTGACTCAGTAAAGCACTTAAGCACAATACACATCCTCAACTGCATAGGTACTTCATTTGGATCAAAAGCCTATACTGAAGGCTTTTTCTTGGCAGTTTTTCAGTTCATCTTAGGCTAATACATCATTAGTTAGTGTTTGTTATTCCTTATATAATCAATTTCACAATAAGGGGTAACAGCACTAGTAGAATGTATTGTGTAAATCAAACCTGGATTTCATGGGAAAAAATACATTCAATTGATGAGCATAAAGTGATTTGTAGATCTTTTGTTTTGTTTTTAATGAGGGTTCTTCTACCCAAAGCTGTTGTTTTCTCTGCAAAACTTCTGCCTACATAAGTTACTGCTTTTGTGTATGGAATGAGTTAGGAATGAATGCGTATCAGTATGTTGACTCTTGTGTTGTTGTTTTGTTTTTTTTTAAAGAAAAACTAAGTTGTTACTCTTTCATGAATGTTCCTGGGCAGGAAGTTTACTGGTAAGCAAAGCATATGCACTACTAATTAAGGTTTCCAAAATTTTAAAACCATTGAGTCATCAGTATTCATGTAAGCAAATTACAGGAGAGTTGCCAGTTGCTTAAATAAGTTCTGTCATTGTTTTGGTAGTCTTCATCAGTAGGAACATGGTATATAGCAAAGAAGACCAATGGCTGCTTGCTCATGAAACTTGGTGAAGTTTGTTGAAACAGACTAAGACTCAAATCTTCTAAAACACTTCTGTGCCTCCCAGGTGCACATGCCCTCAATTTCTATCCATGTGCTATGTACCTTGTAAGAACACTGGGTCCTCCAAAATAGGCTTAAAAGCATAATTCTTTCTAGTGGAATTGTTTCCCATGTGTGTACCTGGATCATGGCTTTAAAAAAAAAAAAGAGCACCATCAACATGTTCTCTTAGTCAGCTGAGTATCTAGATCCTGCTCCTATTAATGTTTTTGGAAGAGGGAAAGAGGCTTATGAATCTATATTCTAGGTAAGCATGATAATGATAGGATGCTTGCCTGGGATGTCTGCGTCCAAGTCATTAGTTTGAGTCAGCCATAATGGTAACTTGAGCTGGACTGACTCTCATCCCAGCTTATCTGGAGGTGCTTCTCTTTATTGTAGGGCCTAAACTGCTTCCAAGTATGCAAAGTGTCTTTCTTAAAAATTGTTAGAGAACTGTCTGCAACAGAAGAGACGGTAAGAGGACATTCTAGGATAACAGAAATCTGGTACGCAGTGTGAGGGTGACAATTTCTTATATGCGCATGAAAGGGATTTTGTGTAGGTTTCTTCTTTTTACGTTGTTCACGTACGTTTGCTAGCCAGTACAGCTGGAGGAAAGGAATCAGGTAGGATCTCAAAGGTGAGTTTGGGAAGTTTTGAGAGGACTGCAGAACAAAGTTGCAGTGCTTCGAGAAACGTCTCTTGGGTTAGAGGAATATTTTTCTTTTGTCCATGTTTTTGTTATTAAGGCAATATACACAAATTTCTTGCTCCAGAATTGAGAACATCGGGGGGAGGTATTTTTTATGGAGAGCTTTGAGGACAGAAAAAAGTCTTATGTTTGTGGATGAGTGGATTTCTGCATGTACTTTGGAAGGTTAGAAGGTTTTTTGTATCTCTTAGAGGATTATTTTATAAATTGTATGACTTAAAATTTATAAATAGTACACAAAAAAACACCTTGCAAACAATTTACAACGCTGTAACAGCGTGCCACAGTGCATCCCCAATACATTGCTAAATGAAAGCTAACAATAGGAAACATTGCTAACTTACAAATATTTTCCAAATGTTAACCTATTCCACGTAAGGTTACAAAGAACCTTTGCTTCAAAGCTCTGTTTTAGCACTTTGTCTTCATTTTCTGTCAGTTTGCTTATACAGGCTAACTCTGGAGACATAGTGAAATGTTTGTGCAAAGCTTGAAGAAAACTCAGAAAAAATCTTCGATTGTTAGAAAGGGAGGATTATGCCTTGAAGTATTAATTACTTAACAATTTATCTGTCATTTTATTGATGTCCCTTCAAGCTTTACCTGTAATTACTAGGGCTTCTGGAAAGCTCATTTGCCAAGCATTACTGTGGGGGAGAAAGGATTCTATACAAACCAAAGTTAATGACTGTATTTTCAGATAAAATTTTGGGAGGTAGTCATACTTAGTGAAGAACAGTGGAAATCAGCATTTTTCAGGTCTGCTGCTATTGGTGTCAGTAAGGTTCTGTTGTTTTTACCATCTGTGGGACTAGGATTGGATGCCCGTTTATGAGGAAGACTATTCCTTCCTGGCTTTTTTCACTATTTATAAACATTTTCTTTGGCAGATAAACAAAGGCTTACAGGTCCCTTAACAGAAGTAAGTCTTGCATCTTTGAACCTCATGCTGGCTGGGTATCTGGGGGTGGCTTAAGTATAAAAAAAAGTTTCTCCACACGTAGATGAAGTTTGTTTCTTCCTCATTCAGTCCTACCACTGGGCTGTGCCAGCATAATAAATTTTTTGGCCACTCAGTGAGCCAGATTAAGGAAAGCGCCCTGTCTGGATCATCTTCCTCCATAATTTTTACATGTGGATCAATTCCTTAATCTGTTTTAGTATATGATGACAAAATGTTTGTTCTAGCATAGTCCCAAGGTGTTAGAAGGATAGAAATGAGCAGTAGAAGGGAAAGAGCTACATCCACATGAATACATTGTGTAATGAATGTATAGTCAATTGTTTGGTGCTGAGGATCCAGGGTTCATATTGTATCTATCTTGTAGGATTTATTTATACCAAACTTCAGCTGGTCTAAATTACATCTAGTAGTTGGAAATACATTTTTTCCATTTAGTTTCCTCCAGAAGGCATCCAGTATGTGTGTTCCAGCGTGCTAACAAAATGCATTAAATGGGACCAGCTGGGAAGTTAAAAGCACATTCCTCATCTGAACCAAGGCTCTAACAGAACGCGCCTGAACCCAGCAGCAGCAAGAACCTCTGGAGACCGGCTAACCTCTGCAAATATTTTGCAGAGGTTTTGGAGGAAAACATTTGGAAGTACCTAATCCGTACACTGATGTTTAAATAAAACTGCAGCAAATTAATGCATAGGAGAGATTTGAAACTGTGTTGTTAGAGGGGCCCTTTCCAGCAGCAGAAGGCTTACTTCCGTACAAAAGTTAGGAGATGAGACTGGAAAAAGTAAACTGGGAAATGAAACCAACCCTTTGCAAAGTTCTCTATTTGAAGTGCTTAGTGAGCAAGCTAACAAGGCACTATGGACCTGCAAAACAACCTTTTTTTTTTAAGGGTCGTCTATTTTGACGGTAAGGTAACAAACCGATAGTGTCTAAGTTGAAGAACATCCATTGCAGAATTACTGAAATTCTGAGTGTTGTGCAGGTTGTTATGATAACTTCAGGTCTTCACCTACAAAAATATGTGGGCTTGGTAAGGTTTATGATTGCAACTCTTTCTCATGTTGCTTTTCTGCAGGTTGATTTTCTTAGTTTTGTTTTGGTGGGGAGGGTTAGCAGTGTTTAATTTCAACTGAGAAATGACAAAAAGCTTATTTACTTTTAACTCTCCAGTTTTGGAACATGTTTGATCAAATCTTTTATTGATAAATTGGGATAAATCTGACGTGCCTGCATAGAAAAAGTAGCAGGGCTATATTATTAGTCGTGTGTAAAATTATTTTAAATTACTTTAAATGAACATTGTACAATAATAGCTACACTAGAAAGAAATACCTTTTAAGAATAGTTTTCCCTCCACTTTTAAAATTTATACTCTCTATAATATCATCACTCTTAGTCTTCCGCCTACATGCTTTTTTCACTGCTCTCCTGACAATTTGCCTTCATTTTGTGGGGGTGCAGAAGTTGTTCCCTTTTCAATTTAATGCTATTTGATGACTTGCAATTGTGGTGTGACTAAGACTGTTATCGTATCTACAAAGCCACTGCTGCTCCCATAGGAAGCAAAGCTGAGTCCTAGACTTTAGCACTTCTCTAAACAAATGTTATTTCCTTCTCTCTCATCCCTGTTATCACCTTTCAGAATAGAATGCCTCACAGTATATGCTTTTACAAATATATTAGACTGTTCTTGGGGCAAACGGGACTGTCTTAAGATTACTGTGTAAGTAGAAGCACACTTTAAAAAACAAAAAGTGCATTATACTCTTAATTGTACCCAGCCCTTATTTTACAGTTAGAGAAGAATACAGAAGGCTTCTGAATGGATGAAAGGATTGAACATTCGTGGATGAGCAAGTAATGGTCTGAAGTAGTAAAACCATTTATTAAAACAGCGATGTTTGTTTTACAAAATGTTTCTCCCTCTCCAGTCAGTTCCTCTGTTTGTATCATATTCTATATGAACAGATCGTATTTCTGACATGATGCTTAATGTCTGCTCTGAAGTGGAACTTCAGTCAGTCTTTCTGGAAACTTTAGTGCTACACAGGTACTGCACACAATAGCACTGAACTCCCGGAGCTTGTGCAAAGCTAGTAGGAGGATTTCTCTAGAGATTCAGACTGGCTCCTCTGAACACTGAAAGCTCTATAGTACAATCCAGTGACACACAAAAGCTATTAGAACATTACATTTTGTTACAAAATGTACAGACCAACTTTTTCTAAAAGCCCATTTATAACAGACGTTCTGCCTGCGACGAACAGTTTAAATCTCTCATTCCTGAAAGGTGTTTGATTTTTTTTCCCTTTCATTTTGATTATATGTTTACATAGCTGCTTCTAGCAATAAAATGATTCTTTCTTTTTGTCATTAATATGTATATGCCTTTGTTTCTAAGTGTGGTTGAGTTTTTAGAGAGCTTGTTTCATAGTGAAAATAAAATCTGTATTAAAGAACTGTGGACTGTTGCTTGAAAACTGGTTTTGTTGGATCTAGTTAAATTTCACAAATTTGTGTTTTTTAAAAGGAACTCACTTCCTGCAAAAAAAGAGCTACTGAATTGACTCCGAAAGAAATACCTTCTAGTGAGATTTAGCACAAAATGTATTCTGCTGTATCTGTTTAGGTCAATATGCCGGTGTGGGCGTGCCCTGAAGCTTTCTTTTTCCTAGTTTTTTCGCGACAACATTTATTGCTTGAACAGACTATGCCTGCATTATTTACTGTGCATGTGCATGCATTCTTGTTGCTTATTTCCTGTCTAATATTATAAAATCTTCCATTTTCAGCATTGTTAAACTTATTTACGCCAGCAAATAGGCTACTGCAGAGATCTGCAAGAAAATGTTATACGATAGTTAGTATATTTCACTTGTGAACTCCTTAAAGCAAACTTGTTCAAGTCTTCTAACAAACTAACTGCTTCACTTGGGTGACAGGCTGTTATTTCTGATGCTTTGGTCATGTGTTGTTTCTTTTTTACTAGTCCAAAAAGACCAGATGATTACAATACAGTCCTAGCATAGTTTTGAACTCCCCAGCAAGGCCTCCACTCTCTTTGATGTAACGGCTTCTTTTTCTGCCTGTAACTATAGCAAAGGTAAATACTGGAGGAGTAGAGAACAAGGCTGACGAAAGCCAAGGAGTAGGAGACGCTTTTCTTGGAACGGTGGCTTAAGAATCTCGCGCTGTTGGTCAGAGCTGGAAGATGTCAATGCTTCAAGGCAGTCTGCAAATACAGGGGGTTGTTTTTAGCTGCTGGATGCTTTTTAAGAAGCCAGACAATGATTCATTGATACTAGCTTTATTTTACAGAAGGCATTGAAATCCAGGGGACGGAGAGTGCGTTTTGGGGTCCTTTAATACAAATTGAGGACAGAAAATGAATTATAAAAACTACTGGCACCCAGGAAGCTGATTCTGTTTTTGTGGATGCTTTTGGTTACCATAAACGTGGTACGCATCCCTGCTGTGTACCAGCCTAACTTCCTTTGGGAGAGGATTTATAGCACGGTTTTGAGCTGTTCCTGGCTGCTACTTTTTCAAGCTAACCCAAATTTGGGTTAGATAGCTATGGTGTAATATAAACTGTAGCTTTCCTGTTGAAACTCTGTGCCACGAGTGCGTTTGTTATTATGAACTAAAGTACTTAATGATAGCAGAACAGTTTGGTTTTATCTGCAAGTAGTACTTCGGTGTCTTTATCTTGACATTAAGTATGAGATAAGCTTTACATGTTGCACTTCAGAGGCATGTTTTTGTGTCAAAAGATTTAAGAAAAAAAAAGATTCAAGCTTATCATATAACGAAAGTCACGGAAGAGGCTTTTTCAAACAATAGCTAACCCTATATCTGTCTTCTGTCATGTCTGCACATACGGATTTATTTGTTCAGTGTCGTGTTGAGCATGATAGGAAGAGTAGAGTTTAGCAGTGAACATAGGTTATTCATACTAGTATCCTATTAAACTAAAAGTACAGTAATTTTCATTGTAATTCAGACACTTTCGTTTCAGATCCTTTTACAGTAAGGCCTCCTTGCTAAAGGATCTCAAAGCAGTAAAATGATGGATGCCTGGAGCTTCAGAGAAGTTCAGGACTGTACAGCGCAGTACTGATCAGTTGAGACATCAGTATGTTTAACGGTATATGGAGAGTTTGTTCAAGTGTGGGAGAAGATCTGATGTCAAAGATGACATTTTTTTTCCCTCCTCTCTTCCCCCAGTGACTTAGCTGCCGGAAAGACCTGTGGGTGAAAGCTTGTTCCATGCTACTCTTCATCAAACATGTAAATTACCCTTCCCTGTTTCATGCTATTAACTGACAAATGCTTGACATCCTGTGACTCCTTATAAGTAAGAAGCCCACTTACATAAGTAGACAGCTTACTGGATAAAGCTATTGAAGTACGAAGTTGTGTTTTTCTTCCTCTGGGTATCATTCAGCTTTTTCTTCTCTCCTGCGTGAGCTAGTGCGGGAGTTAGTCTGTGAACTCTGCGTGAATGCCTGCAGAAGGTGCTATCCGTGCTCAGTATTGCTGCTGCTGGAGAGTCTGAACGGTGACAAGCACTTTCCAGTTACACAGTTTTTCTTACCTTTTTCATGTGAATCCTTTACATTATTGTTTACAGCACGCCTGCTAGACCTAGGGAGATTTTTCTACAGGCAGTGCTAGTGCTCTCCTCATCAATTTTACTCGTACGTTACTGCCATGCTAAAGGTGTGCAGGAGCTGCTGGTTACTTCTCAGCATGTTTAGCACTTTACAGCCTAGAGATTTCCTGGCTGACAGGTGAGGTCTTTATATTTGAGAGTGCTCTGTGGGTGTTTCTTCTGCCGTTGTTTTCTCCGGTAGCTTTTTAAGCTCATGCAGATAAAGCAGTTTGTTACAGCTCCAAGGTTTCAGTCTGAGTGATGGTAGTGAGTTCAGAGCTTATCACTGTGCATACAATGATAGGATAGCTTTTTCTTATTTTGCATGTACTGTTTCATCTTTTATCACTTAATCAATCATTAAATCCTTCTGCAGTTTATCATAGGTCATGTTTTTTGTTGTTTTATTTCCCCTGTGTAACGCAAAATCATCAGCAGAATTTGGCATCTCTGTATATGCCTATTTTTTTCATGTCACACATAAATATGTTAAATAATACAGGTCTTTATTGTATATTAGTCTAAACCAATAATCATTTCCCTGGGAGTATGTGAGCTGTGTATTTCTACTCTTCATTTCTTTGTTTCTTAGTCTATTATTTATCCGTGTAACAGCCTTCTTTGTAATTTCTTTAGAAAACTTCTGTGAGAAGCCTTACACACCACCCTTAGAGCGATAAATACAAGCTGGATCTGCCTGTCCTCCAACACTCCTACAAGGGTGGCACATCAAGGCTTTTTTATTCTCATTTTACCTGGTATATCTTTTTTTTTTTCCCACACTTCACAGGCTTACATTTTTTCTTGCTTTTATGTATTTACATTGTATGGATATCAGACTTAATGGTCTCTGTTATCGTGGATCTCTGGTATTGTTTGCCACTTTCATTTCTCATCTTTAAGTGAGAAGTTACATGCTGCAATATGTAGTTCAATAGATTTTAGTCCATTTGAACACTTGGATAAACAGAGAAGAGAAACTATAGGTGTTTTTTTGTTTGTTTTTTTTTTTAAATATAGTTTTCATCTACAATTGAAAGTAACAGTAGTTTCTTTAAAAAAAAAAAAAAAGGCATTTGAGCTTCCTGCACAGGAGCCTCTCAATGCTATCCTCTGTTGGGAGAGGAGGGGAGTATATGTGTTAGTAAATCTTTCACCGTGCCCTTTTCTTTTTTAAAATATTCAGTTGCCCGTGAATTGTGTATAGTCTGCCTGACAGGCTGCTGCAACCTGTGTGCTGGAGAAAGGAATAGAAAGAAGTAACAGATTCTGCATTGAGTTGTTCTGCAAACCTTCTCCTCTTGGTCTATCATGGTACAGGTTTTAAATTTAAATGTCTTAGATTCATTGATTTTTTTTTTTATTTTTCTTTGTTTTGGCATGAGCTCAGCTTTATAATGATTTATGCCTATTTCTAAATAACTTTCTGTGTCTTCTCCTTTCTTTTTCTTTTTTTTCCTCCAATCCTGTTTTGCTTTTGAATATGACCGTAGCAGACTCTTGGTTTCTGACATGCCTAGTAGAGTACTAAATCTAAAGTGCTGTTAGAGTAGCTCACTAACATCTAGGTTCTGTGCACTGCTCAATTATAGGAAAAAAAATCTTTTCTATCAGTTGGTTTATTTATTAAGTGTAGCTAAAATCTTACATTTATATCGCTCTAATGTAATACTCACTTTCTCTCCGGGAGGAATTGAGGTTGTTATTGCTGTTTTCTGGCCTTTTTGCTGCTCCAGTTTTTCTCAGTATGTCTTAATCATGTTTATTCAAAAAAAGCAAAAAGGAAACTGCGTGTACAATCTTAAATTTAAAAACAAAAATCTAGCATTTGCAAGATCAACTGTGAGATTGACTACTTATCATTTTTTGGCCCGCCTTGCTGGGATACCTTGATAGCAGTTTTCATCTGTGACAACTGTCATGTCTTCTCATGAAATAGTTTTGGAAAAAAAAAGTTTCTGTACTTTTCTGGCTGTATATTCAGTGAGCTTGGAAGTATGTTACCACTGGCTAGGTCTGAATGTAGCATATGTATTGTGCATATGCTTAACTTACTATTTTCAGTTGCTTCAGGAATACTCGCTGTAATAATAAAATGGGAAGGCCAATCCAGAAGCCTTGTTTCATATCTTGTCATCTGAGATCCTTTATTCTCCCAAACACATGGTTTTTCCTCCTCCTCCTGCACGTCCCTGTCACTTTCTTTTCTCAGCCCAAATGAATGCTTGTAGTCGTGATCATGCAAAGTGTGTGTGCCGTACAGGTTTCCTTCATACACTGCCTGGGGGTGTTGCCTAATGCGTTCATCTTTTGTTCCCTAGCATTTCTATGCAGCTCTCATATTCACTTGTAAAACCTGTAATTTCTTTTAAATTTATATAATTCAAATTAATACTTTGTCTTCATTATTGCTTCCTGTCTGAGAAGCTGCTTTCAGTTTTCCTCTTATCCTGTGCTCATTAGGTTTCTGCTGCTCAAAAGACATGGAAGTGCCTGCCTTGTGTTTGTGTACAAATTGATTTATTGGGTGCAGTAACACAACACTCTTGTAGCTGGCCCCAATAACAGCGTGAACGAAGATCATAAGCTCAAAAGGTTTGTGATTGAGATTGTAATCCCTTAACATACCAGTTTTGGTGTTGGCGTTCCTTGTTCATGGTCTTCATTCTCCTCTTTTATCTGGAGAATTCAGGTGATATAGCTGTGACCTAAACGGGGAGAAGAAAGAGCTGTGTGCACCTGGCCAGCGGGTGATGAAAGCAGGCAAGGTGCTAAAACCTTGCCTAACCTAACCTCCTCCTTCTGGCAAAGTCCATTCTGCTGGGAGCTGTGATATGCTTGTGTTGGTAGGAAATTACATCAATAAACACTTGTATTATTCAGTCTGCGTCCTGTTGACTCTTTCTGGATGAAGTAACTTGAAAGAATATTTTTGAAGGAAGGCAGTGTTACCTAGCAGTTAGAAAAGCACAGAGAAAACGGAGGTTGTTTTATGTGCTGGGTGAGCATGTATGATCTACTCTGTGTGTGTATATATAACTAAAAATCTTTCCTTATATGTAAAGATTATTATTTATGTATGTGCCTTACGTATTTTAAAGCTTATGAATGGTGATGCATGGTGTATATTAAATGCTATTTTTTTTGAAACAGTATTTGTCTAAAGCGTGTGCAAGACATCTTGCTAAATATGTCATCGGACACTGAGTCAGCCTGTCTACAGCGATGCACACGTGGTGTGTTTCAGCTGGAGATGTGACGGGTAGTAGAAGAAACAGGAATCTATTGCAGCCATCACTGATTTGTGCTAGAATACCGGGAAATAAATTTTATGACAACAACCTTTGTCTTCTGCAAAATCTTTTGCATTGAAAAGATTTCTTATCTAAACTGTAGGGGTTCATACAAAACGTTCCATGGATGTTGAAGCATTTGTTGGGTTTTAGGCCTTGATGTAGCCCAAAGATGAGGCTAATATGTATTATTTAACCTATGATGGCATCTTCCTTTTCTGATTTATTATTAAACACTAATATCTTTGAATATCACGCACACAAATCCCCTGCTATATATAAACTGGCTTTTTGTCAATTTAATTAAGTGTCAGAGATGAGGGACAATAACTGCATCCTAACATAGTATTAGACTTAGTAGTATTAACGTAGGATTAGACTTCTTGAAAAAACAGGATGTTTTCCTTTAGTACAACATTCCTTCTTTCTGATCAAAACCTAACAAAGATTAAAAATGCCAGCCCATGCAAAAATGAACAATAAATTTCCATTTAAGCCTTCAGCAGCAATGCTGAACTCCAAATTGGAATCTCTTTAGAGTAACACAAAGTAATGTATAAAATTTCAGGAAGGAAATTGTCTTCAGTTTTCATCAGCTTACTTGCAATACTTGCAGTCTATGTACATAGACAGCTGTGTTCAGACTTGTGTAGTGTGGGTTGTAAAACATACTTTTAACTAGTAAACAAGTGGCTCTAAGAAATGGTTTTGATGGCACCTTCTAAGTGCTACCAGTTAATAGTGCATCAGTTAATGATATGCAGCTTTGGCTTATTCTTCTAAATGCTGTTGTACAGCTTCAACCTTTTAAATGAAAGGCCTGAATAAAAAAAAATGGATATTTCTGTAACTTTTCAGAGGTTTAAATGCCTTCTGTAGTATAAGGACATAAATGCAGTGGACTGGAAAGTACGCATGTGCTTCATCCTTTGCAGATTGCAGATCTTTCTAATTCTACTTTTTTGAGTGGAACTGAGAAAATTAAGGGATACTATATAATTTCATATATTAAGTTTGACTTAAATAGAACTTTTTTAAATTAGTCTTTTAATAATGTCATTGTTCTGATGAACAATTTGTGATTTTGAGTGGCCTGTCTCTGAAAAGGTAGAACTAGCTTGTTTTATGAATCAAGAGCTGAACCATGGGGTAGCCTGGTGATGGTCACCATAGGGTCTTGGTGGCAGAGTAGGAACTAAAGGTAAATATGAAGTACTATCCTCCCTTCTGCTTCATGATCCTGTCTTAATTTGTTTCTTATATGAATGCTATGTACTGTTTTAAATTTGTGTGCTTTCACCTGCCTGCTTTCATTTGAATGACTGCAGTGCTTGTGAACCTTGAATAACTGATAGACTTCATTGGCTTATATAAATGCACCTGACACACAACAGCTAGTGAAGTCTATTTTAATTGTCATAAAAGATGCATGAAGTATTGTAAGATGAATGCTCCTCTCTTCTGGAAACTTTTATATTCAAGACAGAGTAAGATTTGACATTAAAAAGACATCATTTTTTAGCAAAGCTGGAAAATAAAAGCTTCTACTGACAGCACTTCCATTGCAGTACTACTGTGTGGGAGGAATAAACATTAGGAGGTTAAAGCACTAAAAACATGCTTAAGCACACGGGTGCTAAGTTAGAGATCATCACTTAGCCTTTTTATGGCGGGCAAGTCTTTCATAGTGCCTGTCCTCCTAGCATTGAACTGAACTGGAAGAAAGTGTCTGTCCATCGTGGTTCCTGAACACATTTTGACTGTGTACCTTTTACCTTTGGAGACTGACCTAAATACTTTGAGAAAGTAAATGGATAGGGCAGGCATGCAACCTGAGTCATTCACACCCGATCCTTTTGCTGATCTCGTAGGCCTTCCTCAGACAAAGCACAGCAAAATATTGATAGTTGTGGAAATGCTTTGGTACAAAGCTATTCTAACCTTGACCTCCAGAACTCATCACAGTCTGCTCTTCTGCCCTCACCATGTAACTACAGAACCAACCCACAGCGATAATTTAAATTAGCTATCTTCATTTATATTTACAGGTTCCACATGACAGTGCATAGACTAAGTGATAACGGGGCAGGAGGGATTGGGCTATAGGTAGAAAACAGCAGCAGGAAGCGTTTCTTTCCGCTGGAAGTCTGCTCCTTTAAAGCAAACACTTCAACAGGCTTGCCTGCGGTGTCAGCATGTTTTACTTTCTCTTCCCAGTGAAGGTGGCAGTCCGGACTGTAAGGTAATTATATCACCGTACTGAAGAAACAAAGGAGCAAAATGGGAATGCATTAGGGATTTATATTGTAATAAATGGACTTATCTAACAAACGTCATTCTGAGCAAAAGGTGGAAGGGATCAGAGCAATGCTGTGCTCCTGCGCATGCCAAATGGAGCAGGAGAGAAAGGAAGCTGCTTGGCCTGTGTAAACGGCCAGAGAACAACTGATATTGTTGGGGTTTATATGGGCTTGGCAAACTGCTCTCTCTGACTCGTAAATTCCACTTAGTTAGCAAACACTTCTGACCAGTGCCTCCTTTATTGGTTCATCCAGAGTGTCACAAACATAAATGGTGTTTTCTTTTCAACACGTAGAAAACACTGAACGGAAAAAAAAATAAAAATCTGTAGCCAAGATTGTTGCTGCTGAAATTCTGATTTGAAAGGCTTACAAATAAGTCAAAGCACAGGAAGCAGCAGGGCAGTGCTGTGTTACCCAACTTTTTTCATTTGGGTGGGGTAGATGAATGAATATTATATTCATTTCAAACAATACACTCTTTTCTGTAACTTCTGCTTTATTGTTAGCAGAGGACCCCTGCAGGATGGGTGCTGGTGTGTGTGGTGCCATCCGGAAGACAGGTTTCTGACTTGTGTAGGGTTCAGTGCTCTTGGTTATACATCAGGGCAAGGAGATTAAGTAGTTAATCTTCCTGGGATGTTGTTTGCCTATCTTACAATAATATTTTTACAGCTTTCTGAAAAGAGGGAGTAGTAAATGAAAATTATTTTTCATTATATGCCTTGTTTAGCCAGACAACATGTTATAATCTGGCATTAGTGTTTTTCTAAGTGGAGGTTGGCAGACAAAACTGTGGCATGGTGACGGAGAGAACTTACTTCATGGTTTGTTCTTGTTAAAATAAACCCGTTTTAATGAAAGAGTTGGCTTGTAGCCTGTTCTCGTTTGGAAATAGTCCCAGTCCCAGTGATATTAAAGAACGTAAGTAGCCCTGTTCCTTGGGAGATCATCTGGAAATGAGTTTATTTCTTCCTTCCTCCCACCTTTTGAAAAATCAGTGATACTAAATGGCACCTCGGCTAGCTGGGCTGCTTACCAAGCTTCTCGCATTATTGCTGCCCATAGTAGGCAGAGACTGAAATCTGTAGCTTTGAGCAGGTGCCAGAATGCGTCTCTCAAGTTTTTTCCTACATTTGGAAACTGTGCTTCTTAAGCATGCTTTCTCATGCTGTCTGCCCTAAATACGTAGCTGCCAAGCGTCATGATGTGGTTGTTGACCTTACGGGTTAATGGGGTAAGGCTCGAGCTTTGGAGCTTGATGTTGAGTTTGGATCTGACTTTCTAGTTAAGTTTTATCTTGGCTAGTAAACAGGATAGCAGAGCACTGATTAAGAACATCTCTCTCACACTCTCAGTTGAGTAAACTGTAAATTATATTGTTTTTCTCCTTATCATTTTTCAAAACTAACTTCAGATTATAAATTCTCGTGGGTGGGGTGGGGAGAGGGAGTAGCTGTCACAGGCTTTGTTAGCTTTTGCATTAAACTTGCTCTTCCTTCGTAAAATTGTTCCCAGCATGACATTATTTACAAACCCTGGATATCAGATAAAGCTATGAAAATTTTTCGTGATGACTGACCTGTAGAGCAATGTGATGCTTTTGAAGAAGAAAAAATAAAATGTTCATCTGTATGTATTCAGTCAGATAGGAAAGGAGAAAAAAATAGACGTGAGTGTTGAGCTGGACTCAGTATAATGAATTTTATAAGCATTTAATCATTTTGTTGTTATTTCTATGTACTCTGGGGACTGAGAAGCTGAGCTTTCAAATATACTGGATAAGTTTTACAGGACTCTTTGATTTTTTTCAAAATGCCTGAGGAGGCTCCACTACTAAATAAGCCATCAGTCAGGTGAAGGACTCAAGGGCTATCAGGAATAAGAATAACAACAGTACAAAAGTTTATCCATACTGCAGGTTCCATGTGTGCTTATATTTACTGTAATGAAATTCCTTCTATTGAGAGATTAATCCTGTGGAAGTAAATGAGAAACTGTAAACTGTGTACCATCCTGTGGCAGGTAAAAAATAACAAGTAACAGTGCCTACACTGAGGTGGAGAGAAAATATTAGTTAATTTCCACTGCTGTTCTGCTGTTCTTGTAAAAAGCCTTGTGTTGGATTTTGTAGATATGATCCTGTAATTCTTTGACCAAATATAGTAACGATTTAGAAAACTTCAAATTTTGCTAACAAACTTTCTTTCTCAAATTCATTTAGAGGCCATGAAGGAAGAACCTGAAGTGCTCTTTGAGGAGCTGCTCGAGAGGGCTAAAGCAGGAGAACCAAAAGCACAAACAGAGGTAATTTTATATGCTCTTTGTCCAGTGCTGTTTGCTCTCAATTCCAAAAATAGCATTACCAGCTTTTAGTAGAACTCTTCTCTCTTCCAAAGACACTTAGTTGAACAGTATCTGTTTTGATCATAAACTGTTCAAAGAAAGGTGAGAAAGGTGATGGCAGGTGGTTTCTCAGCCTTGAGCGTTGCTGCCTACTTGGGTTTCAGGTCCCAGTCTTGCATAAGCCTTTAGGATGAATATCAAAATGGGGTGGGGGGTAGGGGAAGGATTAGGCTCAGAGCGTGGAGAAGCCACAGTGCTTGACTTTTATTTTTATATTGCTATGTACCAGAATTATTTGTGGAGGTAGTGATTATTAAATGCTGTTTGGAATTTTGGTGTTGGATTTAATTTTGTCATTGGAGCAAAATTGTTTATCAAAATGAAAGCTGTGTCAACACTGTTGGTTCAGTACTTCACTATGTACAAAGACTCTTAGGCTGGACTCTGTGGAAGAAACCGTCACTGAGCTGCTTCAGCAGGAACATCAGAGGTTGGTTTTTGCTCTGTCACCATTTCTACATTGAATTAACATGTTTTAGAAAAGAAGCCCTTCATGTTTTATTGAAGCTATCTATATTTAGTTGTGTAATGATAGATCCAATTAAATGGTAATGGTAATTCTATCCCTGTATATGTTGGTATTTGGGTTTCCCATAGGTTTCAGAGAAGTTTTTTCCTCTCCTTTGCATTATGCTGGTATATTGGTCTAGTTGATCTAGTACAAATAGCCTAAAACTTCAGAGAAGTTTTTGAATTCCTGCTTAATTTGGCTGGTGACTGACTTAAGCATTCTTTTCCAGCTTTGGCTTTGACAAGGAGTGCTCATGGTCTCCTACAAGCTCATTGGTGGTTTGTTGTTTTTTAACCCAGGGATCACTTTTCAAGAAAAAAAAATAATAATAAATATTGCAATGCCAGGCTCTCTCCCCACTTCATCTCAACTTGTTTGAGGGCAGGCTGTCCTTGGAGCTGTAACGTGAGACAGTAAGGAATTCCTCACCTCTGAAACAGCCAGCAGCTTTGCGGAGGATGAAGCTTTAACCTTGAGGGGATTGCTGCTGCAAAGTCCACATCTTGGCTCTATTCCTCCACACAAAAGAGCAAGTCATAATATATTCTTTCAGGATATAAGTTCCATCTGAGTAAGAAATTCCTTGTGTAATCTAAGCCTATGATGCGTGTGCATGTATCTATATAAATAGTAAGTTTTTACCCTTCTCCTTCACTCCTTTCCTTTAGCTCTTTAACTGCGTACACTTTCTATTTCCACACAATAACAGTGTTTTTTTCTTTTTTCAAAAAAAGATCCAACGTACAATTTTGCTATATTATGCACTCAGGGTAATTGACTGTCTGAAAAGGAACCCTAAATACAGTTGTTTCCCTTCTAGGGAACCAAATTTCTTCTGGCACATGGAGAGGGAATTACCTTTTATTTTCAGAAAGCAAAAATAAAATAAATATATATATATATATATATTTTTATTTCATACATGCTTCTTTTTCTATCATGGAACACATCCCTTTAGAATCCAGTCAGACAAATGTATTTTAACTTGTTACCATTGTAGGATTAAGAGTAAGAAGCTGAGATGGCATCATTGTGCTTGTTGCTGATAATTACCAAATCAAATGTAAGGAATCACTCAGCTCATTGGCGTGTAGTTATTTTTGAATAAACTCATAGTAATAACCTTGCAATGACTATGGAAATAAATGCACTCTGAGTGGATGTCAGCCTACATTACCGTAGCTTTATATAATTCTTTATTGAGAAATAACTGTGCAGCGTTTACAAAAAATGAGACACCCACAGATGGATTCTGTAATGGAGCAGAGACAGCTCCGTGTCTAACGAGAGGCTCTCTGCAAGGGGACTGCATGAGAGAACTGCTTCAGTTAGCGAAGCCCAAAGGTGAGAGGCAGGCAACAACCTTTGCAGAAGTACAGTATGAAGATCTGTGTTTAGCCATTACCAGCTGTGACTTCATTTCCCAGTTTTACTTCATGGGAAAGAGAAAATCCATGATTTATCACCTAAGCAGTCTGAGGCTAATACTTTTCCCTGTCGGTTCTTCATCATTTGATTGCCACATGCCAGAGCTGTGTGGCCATCCTCGGGTGGTTCCACGTAGAAGCTTTGCTATGGAAGTGAAAAGCAGCTGCTGCATGGGGCTTGTTTAGAAGTCAACCTTTCAGCAGTATTTCACGGAAAGGCTAGATGTTTATTATGGGACGTGGAGGTGTGGTTTTGCTACTAAAACATTCAAAAATGCACAAAAGCTTGTAATTTTGTAATCAAAATGAAGGGCAAATATTTTCTGCTTGATCAGATTTTGGGAGGGGTATCTGTGGTTTGTTTTTTTTTTGAGGGGGGTTAAATAATTACATCTTGATGCTGAACTTCAAATCAACAACAAAACTATAGGAAAAAAAATCTATCATAAAACCACAGTATTATGCTTTTTCCTTTCCCTTTTTCCTTTCTGCTTCTTTATGTTGCAATACAAGTTTTTATGACCGAGAGATCTTCATAACTTGAAGGGGTTGCATCAAGTGCTGCTACTCTTGAAGCTTTGCTCAAAATTTCAATGGCTATAAATATAAACACACTCAAGAAACAACTTCTTGTCAGAGGATATTATTTACCATGCAGCTTATTTCAGGAAGCAATTGCTTGAACAAATAGCTGCAGTTGGGTGATAATTTATCAGGCAATTGCGCTATCAAGATTGAAATCTTAAAAATCCTGTCTCAAATACTCTTCTTGGTGTGCCACTATACGTGTGCAGTGCTTGTTGAACTCTGGCATGTATTCATAAAAAGTGTTCTGTCTTTTGTATATCTTAGTATTGGATAGCTTTGCTGCATATACTGTGGGTTTAATCATTCTGGGGTCTACCCAAAAACTGTCTAAGTAGAAGCTGTTTGAGCACCCACTTTGGTGTTGGAACCCAGTTGCAAGGCTGAAGGCTTAATCTTTAATGGTTAAGAAAACAATAATTTGGTGAGATCAATGTGTTCTATCTGTATGTAATAACTCTATATTATTAATCTTTCAAAGGTATTTCTGTAGTCACCTTTATTGGTAATATCAAAAACAAAGTTTCAGAGAAACTGTCAAACAGTTATTTTGTTTTGTTTTGTTTTTGCAGCAGATACTACTGTGGGTTTATGGAGCAGTACTCTATTTCCAGTTACATTCTTGGTGTAATTAATACAATACCTTAGAGAGAGGAGTGCAGTGAACTAAGCGAAAACATTCCCAGATTCTCTGGACATACAAATAAAATGTCCAGTAGTTTTGTCTAATTTCTGCCACTTAACACTTTGGGGTATGATAATCAGGAGTGTTTTGTGCTACTGCATGAGTGTGTTTACGTTACCATATATTGCAATTTTATAGCAGGAATGAAGGTGGTGTCTTACTTTTAAAACTGATATAGGCAATTGTTCCATAATTTCTGTAATCCGAAATGGTAGGGATTTTACAGGCTATATCACTTAAATTGCTTAATGCTTAAGCAATATTAGTTTTATTCCATTCGCTAATTAATCACGAGTTTGCTTTGACCTTCAGTGGCTAAACTGCTATAAGTCCGGCATTTCCTTCCTGAGCCTTCCTTCCATCTCAAGGCCCTCTGCCAATTTACTTCGTTTGAATTTCTGAATGTTACTGGCACCAGTAATTACACTTAATTATTGTATTTTTTAAGTAATGTTAACAACATTGTCTGACCATTTTTATAGAAAGAAAACAATCCAAGAAAAGACCGCTGTTAATACCGTGTGTAATACCAGAAGCTCTACCTGATCCTTCTAGGTTCCCAAAGACCAGCGGCAACTAATTCATTGACCTAGTCAAATGTACTGCGATTCCTTCTTACTTCCACTTCTGGAAAGCGATTTTTCTCTGCAGAATATCAACTTACAGCTATGTTCTTCAGTGCTGGGAGCAAATGTTTTGACCTTTTGTTCAAGAGAATTTATTCTAGCAGAGGGAGGAGGGAGACAGAGGCTAGAGTGTATTTCAGGTTAACCGAAGGAATTCTGTTTGCCGCTTGTTCTAGGTGGGAAAACACTTCTTGAGATTAGCGGAAGAGGAGGATGAAGAACTTAACAATTGTAGTGCGGTTGACTGGTTCATCCTTGCTGCTAAGCAGGGTCGAAGAGAGGCCGTCAAATTGTTACGTAGATGCCTAGCAGACAGAAGAGGTATGGGATCTCTAAGACTTTTTGCTTGCGCTTTCTCCTTTGTCTGAAATAATGCTCACTACGTTTCAATACTGAAAAGAGGGGTTAAAATATGGTGGGAATGTTCATGGAAAAATTATGTGAGTAGTTCCTGACAGCACATTCAAGTAGGTAATTTTAAATGCTTTTATGAGCTGAGATTTTTGTATTAATTGTTTGCTTGAATTCCTTCATGGGATTCATGCTCAGACTTTCTCTCCCCACCTTTCATTGAATCTTCTTTTACTTGACTGTGAAGATCATATGTAACCATACGCCACCTACACGTCTGCTGTTGTTTCATTCTTTTGCCCCTTTCCAACCTCTCTCCTAATTGGACTTTTTCACTGTCTTCTCCCACTTCAAGATTCACACCTTCCTTCATGCTGCTTCCCACGCTTGGAATGGGGCTCCTCTTGTCTGCCAACTATCTGAACTCGTATTTAAAAAATAAATAAATGATAATCTTTCTGCTTTTAATGTCAACCATAGATATCTGCACCATCTTTTGACTTATCTGTTGTGCTTCAAAAATTGAAAAAGACAAAAGGATAATGCATGTCATGCACAGTTTTTGAAGTATGGTTTATACTTAATGTAATTTGATTTTGGTAAGCAATGGGCACAGAAGTGCATTGAGTAACTTACTTTTAAGGGGTCAAGAAGTGAATGAAACTTCAAAAGTTTCAGACTAAACTGAGAAAAATAAATTGTGGGCAAATCTGTCATTTCAGCATGGGTGTGGGATAATAGTATCTAATATATTTTTCTTTTCTTGAGGCATCACTTCTGAGAATGAGCAAGAAGTGAAAAAATTATCATCAGAGACTGACTTGGAGAGAGCTGTGAGAAAAGCTGCCTTAGTCATGTATTGGAAATTAAATCCAAAAAAGAAGAAGCAATTAGCAGTTTCTGAACTACTGGAAAATGTTGGGCAAGTTGACAACGAAGGTTTGTTTCTGAACCAATTGATGGTATTGATGAAATATAAGCTTTCAGGCTAGAAACCTAGAGAGTTTTACTTCTGTCTCATGCCTGATTTATAAATGTATGATTTAGTTGAGAGAATGTAACTGTCCTAATGACTAACTATTTTAATAAACGTGTTCTCTGGACCGGTGAAGTTATTTCCTAAAGGCCTGCCAACTCTTGTTGTAGGTTGTGATTTGATTAAGCCCTTATACAAGTGACAAAATATTAAAGATACCTTCATTCTCAGCACTGTTGTTGGAAGATAGATGTTTTATGATGTTGCTGTGTTTAACTTTTTTCTTTAACAATCAACCTTATATTTTGCCAGATACTTCAATTTGCAAATTCAGTATTTAAGACATCTGTCTCATTCGGCCATTCTGACAATATGTTACCTGCCAATGATCTTCCCTTTTTTCAGTATAGTAATATGGATATAAAAAGCTATATAGCCACTTTCTGCATGTGTATATATACATTTGTCTTGTGCTAAGTTTGACGAAATACTATTCTCCAGATATTGCAGCTTTAACAACCTTCTGGTTTTTGTTTGATCACTTTAATTGGCTGCTTTGACTTTCCATGAACTTCTGTTATTGAACCAGGTGGTGAGAAGCAACCCGGCCCAGTCCCAAAGTCAGTGCAGAAGCAGAGGAGGATGCTGGAGCGATTAGTGAGCAGTGAATGTGAGTGCATTATGCTTCTTTCAATCTTTGACTGTAGTTTAGTGTCTGTTTAGTTTTGCTAAGCAATTCTGTGCTGCCAGAGTAAGGCTGTATAGCAAGTTTGGGTTGCTGTAAACTGATGGTGTCTATTCAGTATGTGTGCAAGGTAAATGTAACTGATCTGCATGTGAAGTTGTAGATGTTACCATTCTCATCAACTTGTCAGTGATTAGTATGCTAAAAGGTGTTTGCATGTAACTTGTCATCTTTATGTTCTTCCTATTCGAGCACTTAAAAGGCTATTCAATGCTAAATAAATAAATTGCACTCTCAGTATTTTTTTACTTATGAATTGCAGTAAGCTTTCTGATTACAATAAAGGAATGAATTATGCAGTCTTTAAATGTGGACAGA
Organism: Anser anser; assembly: GCF_964211835.1. Taxonomy (NCBI): domain Eukaryota; kingdom Metazoa; phylum Chordata; class Aves; order Anseriformes; family Anatidae; genus Anser; species Anser anser. The sequence goes on from NC_139724.1 coordinate 66,266,997, forward strand.
TCCCTCATTCTGTTTGCCTTGCTTCTGTTTGCCTTTCCCTCATAAATAATGCTTGTGTTTTTGTATATGTTAAAGAATTTATATGAGAAAGATGTACCAAGATACTCCTTTCATAACTTAAATAGAGAGGAGCAGCTCAGTTCACATAGTGGGGAGATCTAAACCACTCAATGCACATGGTTCAGCCTCATGTAGTCAAATATGAATTTTGTAGGGTTGGGAGGGCTGGACTTTGAATCAAGTTCTCTCTAGCCCCACGTACCTAAGAAATGCAGCCATGCTCCTGGGCCTTGAGGAGGAAAGTCAAATCATTAGTGGTCCTACTGCATATTTTCTGCATATTTGCACTTGTTGGATGGGGAAGGAACCCCTGGATATAAAACTCACTCTCCCCAATGAGTGAGAATGCAACTGAGAGTTCTGTTGTTTGTCATAGTAGCACAGAAAACAGAATGAACAGATTTAACAGAATGAACAGATTTTAACAAACTTACAAGTCTGATCCCAGTCATGAATAGCCTAAAAGATAGGGGTAACAGGTTCTTAACATTGGGATTTTTTATAGGTGGTGTAGTAGAAAAGGTCAGAAGAAGAATCCCATCAGAAGCTGATAAAAAAGAGCTTTACATAGATTCACTTGCAGTACGAGAGTAGATGTGCAATATGGAAAAAAAAAAAAAGAAAATCAAAACCTAATTAAAAGAACAGGAAAGACTCTGTCTCCACTTTGCCCAAAGCATTAAAATGCTTAGCAGAAAATTGAGGACTGGCAAAAGAGGAGTGGCAAATAAAATTAAGGATGTGTTCAATATGAATGTTTTGTGGTTTTCAGTCCTAAAGGAGATGAGTTAAGTTTTCTGAGGATTTCATGAAGAAACCAGATGATTGTGGTTACGCATCTTCCTCTAGGGCATTATCACTGGTGTCAAAGGAGATTGGACTTTGTGGAGCATTGCTCTGGCTTACTCTGAATTTCTGTGCTAATAGTATGCTTGTGCTGCTAATACTTAGATGCGTTGATTACTTTTATAACAGAAAAAAAAGAAAATTGGAAAACAGGTTAAAATTAAAGAAGGCTTTAAGTTAAGAATATGTTTTACAAACAGTGCAGCATATGTACTTTTCAAATTATGTTATCTAGCAAGGTTTAATGAATCGCTTGTCATGAAAATCTCATTTCCTTGAAATGCATTAGTTTATACAAAATCTAGATCAATTCTTGAAAAACTCTGTTAAATGTCCCACATCATATAACTAATATATCTGTAGCTTAGAATACATGCAACTAAGGTGTCATACGTGGATTGGTGAGCCAAACCTGGGTTTTGTGCATTTAAACCTCTTGAAAGATTAAATTTACATTTCACCAGCTCAGTTTGGCCTTTACCTTCAAGGATCGTGTTCATTACACAGGTGACTTCAGAATCAAGTTATGCAGCTGGCACTCCAAAGAACAGAGTATTTCAGATTTGTTAATTTTAATAGAAGTAAAAGTGGAGGAGGGACACGTGCCTGTGTATATAAATCAGGGAGTCATGACAGGGAGAAATAGTATTTTGAAGACCAAACTTCTAGTCCTATCAAAATTTCCATGAGAGTAGGGCAGATGTTCCTGTAACTAATTTGCCACTTTTGGAAAGCTCTAAATAGGATAAGGATAAAATTGCTGTGTTTCACTGTCTGGTCATCGTATTGTAAAGCAGATGTATGTGAGTTCATTGGAGTTGCATCGCATAGGTGTTCACTGGATGAGACTGGTGCTCTTTCCATTCCTTAGCTGAAATGATACCTGCTGATAGAGCATGAGTGCAAAGCAAGTCACTTGTTCTGGATTCTTCAGTAATTCAAAGTTTCAGAAAAGGAACTAGCCCCCCCCCCCCCCCCCCCCCGCCTTTTTTAAGGCTTAAATGGCAGATAAAATAACAGGAGAGTAAATGAACCTACACGTCAGCGTAGGCAGAAATTGATGTGCATATTTTTCTTTTCCTATGGCGGATGGGGGAGGCAGGGAAATTTGTCATAACCAAATTGAAGAAAAAAAAATCTATGAATAATAAAGTAGAATCTACAACATACGCTTTTTATATCAATTTGAGAGACACTTGGGTGACAAAATACTAATAACATTTAAAAACGAAAAGTTTTCATCAAACACTTAAAGTAGGAGTTAAGCTGTTACCTTCTCCTCTAGAGAGCTTTTATCTTTTCATGGATGAGCAAGACAGCTGTTACTATCCTGCATTTACTTCTCTGATCCGCAGAGTTTCTGCATTTCTCTTGCCAGCAGGAAATTTTTCCTTCAGTTTTAATACATTGCCAATGCTTGGAAGATAATTTTTAAGCCAGTAGCTTGTTTCCAGATACCTGATCTGGGGTATGCTTAATGAAGGCATAAATAGAATATTAAAGCTGATGTTTGTCAATGGACAGTCGTTGCATGCTTGAGAATATACATGCCATTACACTTTGCAGGCCATCTATACCCAGTAAATTAATAACTCTTTCCTTCTCAGGATACCCCATGAACCTGTAGGAGTGCCTTTAAGGAACTTTTGTGAGGTTCTAGTCATGTCTGCTTGCTGATTCCACACCAGAAAGACCATCTTACTTCTATATATCTTGTCCAAAGACAACAATAAATGTAGATAGCCTGTTTGGTATTGGGCCTGACCTGGAGCCCACCAAGGACAAGTGAGGAGCCTCCCTGATCTCTGTGTGCCAGTGATGCAGCCCTACAGCTGGTGAATGAAAAAGAATAGCTAGCAGAAAACTAAACTGCTTCTTGGGAGGCATACCATGTGGTATTTTTCAGGGCATACAGGTTCATACAATGGCAAAATAAAAAATTTAAAAATAAAAGCAAAAGAAAACGTCCAAGTTGTGGGACTGAAGGAAAAGATAAATCGTACGTTGCCATTTTTCCACTGAACTCCTTTAACACACCTCTTCCTGTAGCAGGTATCTTTACACAAATGCCTTTTGTTCTGTATCTACAGGTTTTTATAAAATATTTGTATCTTTTTAATATTAAATGGCTTCCATAAATACTGTATTTTTGTAAAAGTTGAAGAAAAACAGACTCAAACCCACTAATCCTCTGGTGTTAAACTTAGTGAATCAATTCAGTTTTCTGTCTCTTTAAAATCTTAAACTAGTATTAAGCAATCCAGCTTTGGTATCTTTTTATCAGCTGACTAGCTAAACTGACTGTGTAGGAGGTGTGTTACAGATCTTTGTCATTCAAAAGTCTTTCATATCTACAGCAGTGTCATTTGCTTTAGCGTATGGAAAAAGTTGCTGTTAATTATCCTACTTTACAAACGACATCAAGCTTGTCTACCATAGAAACTGGCTAATCCATGCTAATTCAAGGCACTGGCTATGAAACGAGTTGGAAGCAGTGTATAAATCATCTTGCAGCATCCCTAGAGATCTCTGAAGTAATCTCTTGCTTCCCTTCTACTCACAGGAGTGGGTAAGGATTTCCAGAGCTGCTGGCCGCCAGTGTTTGTGTCCTCGTGCTCCTGATACTGCACAACAGTGTCACTGCTCCCTGACCTTCCCCTTGTAGTGAGAGCTCAGGGAACAGCAATGTAATGATGTTGCAAAACTTGATAATTTTAAATTGATGTGTTTGTTACAGATTACTATCTCAGTTTCCTTCTGAACTTCCAGAGAAAGCATCTTACTTGATTTTAGCTTACTCTATTCTGAAACTCGAGACGTTTGTCTGAGGGCCTCTAGCAAAAGCCTTCATTGTGTTGTGTGTTGCCACTGAATTGCAACCGTATTATCAAGTTGGTGACAAAATGTTAGTGGAAAAGATGCATCATACCAGTAAATAAATCATGCTTCTTATTCAGATACTTTACAAATAGGCAGTGATAGAATTTTGTCTCTGTGTACAACAGAGCAAAGTGTATTTTGTGGCTGGGTATTTTAAATCACAGTTAATATAGTTTGAGGGAGGACTTTTGTATAGACAAAGCATATTAAATTAATACACTAAATTAACTTATAGTCCTGTAGTTATAAATAATTGAACATTTCCCATGATCACATCTGTCTGTAAGGTATGAAATTGGAAAAATGTCTATTAAACACCTAATCAGAAGTCAGTTTTCAGTTAATAGTGTACAGATAAATCGTTACTAAATCAGTACTGTTTCTGTGCAATTATTTCTTTTTGGTGTAGATGTTAGTTAAAGATTTCTCGCAAAATTACCAGAGCTATGATAACTTGTGATTAAAACTGTGTAACCTAATCCAGCAGTCTATTTTCCTTGGAATACTTGCAGATAAGCTACAGTCACTCACTTTGTTTTCCTACTTATGAGTAAAATAAAATTACCTACTGGTCTGACAAGATTTAGAGTAGTCATATTGCTGGCAAAAGCAGCTGGTTGTTTTTAGCACAGATCTCGGAGCAAGTTGCTAGGGAAGCCTGTGTTATCAGTAGTTCAGTTCTTGAAGCTCAGAGTAGAACTTTAATAACAGGGAAGAAAATATCAGGCCCCCCAGGGACGTAGTCACGGCACCGAGCCTGTTGGAGTTTAAGAAGCATTTGGACTGTGCTCTTAGTCATATGGTCTGAATTTTTGGGTAGACCTGTGTGGTGCCGGGGGTTGGACTCGATCCTTGTGGGTCCCTTCCAACTCGGGATATTCTATGATTCTAAAATTAATATTCCAACACACATAATCAGGACAATGTTGTAGGGATACTGCTTATCTAAAAGTCTGTATTTTGTCTCTTAGCTAAAAAATTTATTGCTTTGGATGACTTTGTGGAGATTACCAAGAAATATGCAAAGGGAATCATCCCGTCTAACCTGATTATGCAGGAAGAGGAAGATGGTGAACTGGCAGGGAAGACTCCTGAAGAGTTACCCCTGCGACTGAAGGTAAAAAGACAATAATGAACAGGTTATTTTGAAGAACTCTTAACTTGCATATTTCAGACAGAGGTGACTTGCACTCGACTCTCAAAGCTGATGTTTAGTCTCAGTAAAACAGTATGAGAATTATTGTTACAATTTGGTTTTGAACTTTACTTCGTATGTGTTTATAGCTTCATATATATGAGGAATATATTTAAGAGAGAGGAGTAATGGTTTTCCTTGCAAGGGGACAATCTAACTTCATTAGATCTCAATGAGGATTCAAATGGCCCTATCATAACAGCCACATTTTTATTACAGTTATTTTTATATACTTCAAATCTTCCTTACATAAACAGGAACAAGAAGGTGGGAAAAATTATCCATAACCTTGAAGTATAAAAAGGTTGTATTATGAAGGAATTCAAGAATGATGAAACTTGCTGTCAGTGGCTTTCTATACTGATAATTCTCTAGGTGTAGTGAAAGGAGAAGGGAAAATTAAGGAGCACGCATTCAGTACCAGTGTAAATTTCAAGTGAGGAAGCGGGTTTTTGACTACTAACTTGAGTTTGTTGTCATTGTTGTCATTTCATTGTCCGTTATCATATGGTAGGGTTTTTTGACTTTTTATGGTTTTGTTTGTTTTTTAAAAAGGGATGGGGGGGTGTCTTTTTTTCCAATATTTTGAATAACTATTATTCTGAAAGAGATGCATTTATAAAGAACAACACAGATACTTTTGCTAGTAAACAGGCTTATGCCAAAGTCATTGTGTTTGTTACCCCGCTTCATCACAATGCATAGATCTTCACTGAAGCATTCTTGGACTTTCCACTGCTGTAAATAATATAAAAGCATAAGTTCTGGGACAACATTAAAAATTGACTTTTTACGGGGGAGGGTTTGCTTGCAGTATCTAACGTGCAGATGGTAATATTTGAATAACTGCTTGGGAAAAAAAAAAAAAGATCCTGTAACTTTTTGTTGTTCAGAGGTTAAGTGTGTGGTTGCCAGAGGATTTGATCCAGCATTTCTTCTGTTGTCATATGACTGAATTGGGAAATGCCACAAGATAGATTTTTAAGACCATGTACAGTTACTCTTATGAGGTTAAAAGAACAGCCGTAATTACTACATATGAATACACACATGCATGTAAATATAAAGGTATTTCTGCTGTTTACAAAACAGACTTTGACAGCTGCATCCATAGGTACTTGGGAAGGATTTTTTCTTAAACCACAGCTGTAAAGACTTTCTGTAAGTCCTTTTCATTAGAACCTATAACATAATCCCTGCAGAACAGTGGTAGAGTTAAATGCTTTAAAGCTACAGTACTCACGCCTCAAGTAATGATTTAAGATTAACTACATGGCTGCAGTTCTGTATTATCTTCGGTAAGATGTTAACGGAGCAGAGTATTTGACAAGGAAGCCATTTAATTATGTGTCAAAGGTAATGAAATTCATCTTTCCTGAAATCAAAATAGCCTCTGTGCTTCACCTGACTGAATTAATCAAAACAGATCTAATAATATCAGACAAAGTAATCTCAGTTTATTGGCAACATTCTTTTCAAATAAATATCTTTTCATGTCAACTAAGGTTAGACAATTTACTGCTACTGCTTCAGCTATGATCATCTGTGATGTACAGATACAAAACTGCTCATAAATAAAATGCTTCTCTCTCCCTCTCTTTCCAGGTTGTAAAATACCCACTTCATGCCATTATGGAAATTAAAGAATATCTGATAGATATGGCATCAAAGGCAGGAATGCACTGGTTGTCTACCATTATTCCAACACACCATATCAATGCTCTCATCTTCTTCTTCATCATCAGTAATCTGACAATTGATTTTTTTGCCTTCATTATTCCATTAGTCATATTCTATTTGTCCTTCATTTCTATGGTTATTTGCACACTGAAAGTTTTTCAGGACAGTAAGGCCTGGGAAAACTTCCGCACTTTGACTGACTTACTCCTTCGTTTTGAACCAAACCTAGATGTTGAGCAAGCTGAAGTGAACTTTGGATGGAATCACTTAGAGCCATACATTTATTTTTTACTCTCTGTATTCTTTGTAATTTTTTCCTTCCCTATAGCAAGCAAAGACTGTATACCATGCTCAGAGTTAGCTACCATCTCCGTTTTCTTCACAGTGACAAGTTACATGAGTTTAAGCACATGTGCAGAACCTTACACACGAAGAGCATTAATGACCGAGATAGCAACTGGTTGCTTATCCCTATTGCAGGTATTACCTGGGAATTTTGGCTTCTTGAAATTCTTAGGTAAAACTTTCTTCACTGTTCCTGTAGGCCATTTCTTTGTGATAAATGTAAGTATCCCATGCCTTTTGTTCTTGTATTTGTTCTATCTTTTCTTTAGAATGGCACAACTACGGAATTTTAAAGGCACCTACTGTTACCTGGTCCCATATCTAGTCTGCTTTATGTGGTGTGAACTCTCTGTGGTCATTCTGCAGGAGTCCTCTGGCATTGGGCTCATTCGTGCATCAATTGGTTATTTTCTGTTTCTCTTTGCACTCCCAGTGCTAGGCGTAGGCATTGCACTGATGTGTCTTGTTCATTTCATTAAGTGGTTTGTGTCTCTGGAGCTCGTGAAAATCGTAGTGACTCTAGTTTTGTGTGCTGTTCCTCTGCTCTTCCGATGGTGGACGAAAGTCAACTTCTCTGTAGTTGAAATGGTTAAATCCCTTACTCGAAGCTCGATTGTGAAACTCATTTTGGTGTGGATTACAGCTGTAGTGTTGTTTTGTTGGTTCTATGTGTATCGATCAGAGGGAATGAAAGTTTACAACTCCACATTGACATGGAATCAGTATGCTTTCCTCTGTGGACCCCGATCGTGGAAGGAGACTAACATGGCACGTACTCAGATTTTATGTAGTCACCTGGAAGGACACAGAGTGACGTGGACTGGGCGGTTCAAGTATGTGCGTGTTACAGAAATTGACAATAGTGCAGAGTCTGCAATAAATATGCTTCCACTTTTTATCGGTGATTGGATGAGATGCTTGTATGGTGAAACGTACCCTCTCTGTGACCCCAAAAATGTCACTTTGGAGGAGGAAGAATTGTGTCGTCTCAAGTATTTGACAAAGCATAACTGCCACATGAAAATGTTTGATCGGTACAAATTTGAAATAACTGTGGGTATGCCTTTCAGCAGCAAAAACGGAACCAAGTCAGTAGAGGAAGATGACATAACCAAAGATATTGTGCTGAAGGCAAGCAATGAGTTTAAGAAAGTGTTGTTGAATTTGAGGCAGGGAAGTATAATTGAATTCAGCACAATTCTGGAAGGTCGTCTTGGCAGTAAATGGCCTGTCTTTGAACTGAAAGCAATCACTTGCTTGAATTGCATGTCTAAACTCCTACCTGCAGGGAGGCATGTGAAAATAGAGCATGACTGGAGGAGCACAGTGCATAAAGCCATTAAATTTGCTTTTGATTTTTTCTTCTTCCCATTCCTGTCAGCTGCATAATGAGGTCATATTGGTTCGATGGTATCTTCAATGTATGGTGCATTTATACTACCAAAGGTTTGGCTTAAAAAGGAAAAAAACAAAAAAAAACCACCCTGCTGTAGCAATGCTCAAAATGTACGTTAATGTAGAGCATTGGTTGAGGTTTGTAAGTGTATACACTGTATCCTGACTTTAAAACCCCATATGACCGAAGTGATGTTATACTAGTTTAATATTGTAAATGAATGCAGGGGATTGCTGCTGACTAATTGCATGGAGACTATTTTGTCCAAAATGAACATGCTGTTTGCCTGTGGTACGACACTAGATACATTTACTTGCTCGATGTTATAAGCACTTTACTGTTTAAATATTCACAACATGCCCATATGTATTTTCACAGGCATGAGTTAGAATAGGTAGCTGACAACAGCTTATGTTGCATATATTGCTTGTATTTATTTGGTGTATTCCAGAAAAAGGTGATCATATAATCAGTACCTGGTGGTGTTATGTACAGAGCTCATTGTTTCACTATTTGTCCAGAAGATAATGATTTTAAGTGTTTTTTTGAAAAGCACACCATTTCACACCTCAGCAAGGCTGTAAAAAATAAAAAAGGAAAAAAAATCTCTCAAGCTTTTATTTTGCATTAAATATTCTGTACAAAACACAGTATTTGTTCTAATTGGTTATGATCACTACATGTATGACACTAAGGTATAATCCATGCTGGCATGTGAATGTCAAACACCAGATAATAAGATTGTGATGGTACAGACAAGCCAAAGCAACTGAAAACAGTATGTAAAAGTCTACAGTGGAAACTGAAAAGAACGTCTGTTTAATGATTTGTATTGTGCAAATAAATACAAAAGATAAACTTGAATTAAATGAGTAGAACATTTGTTCATTATGCTTTGACACTTTCAGCAGTTGTTCACGTTGCACTGATAATTGTGTTTTCCAGTGAAAGCTGTTTGTTTAGGATGAAAATTTTCTTGCATGAGATACCTGAAGTTGTACTTCACATTATTTCAAGCTAGCAGTCAAATGTGTATACATTAGGCCAAGTTTTTATAGCTATGAAATCTTAAATATACTGTGTGCCTCTGCTTTCGTTGTGACTTACTACTTTCTGAACCACTGGATGTGTGTGTAGCACAAGCATCATGTTATTTCCTCGACTACTTTCACTGATCCTGCATTCATATTGTTTTTGCCTTGGCATGCCAGTCATCAACTTGAGGTGTATGGGGGAAGCATTGTCAGTGAAAATTGATAGAGAAGGGGAAACCTGGAAAAAAATTAAGCATTTGGCTGTGCTCCAACTATCAAGCACCATCTTGAACATCACACTTTAGGCTGCAGCTGGGAAGAAGAACCCAAAAGCACCTATAGCCACGCTGCCAGATTCCCAGGCAATTAGCTGAGCCTGATGTTTCAGACCTGGTCATGTCTGAGCCGATCAGAAAATCTGAAGTGGAATTATGTCTTCAGGATACTTTTAATTTTGAAAACTATCAGCCATTTCTTCTTCCTACCTGGGGAAAATAAATAGTGTAAGCTTTACCTGCAGGTAAATGCAAATTTTGATATAGATTGGCTTATTTCCAGCCAAAAGGAGACCAGCTAAGCCAAACTTTGCCTTTTCTCCTCCTTTTTTTTTCTAGAAAATCTGTAGGCTCCTTTTGAAGATCTAAATGCTCTTCCTGGTTCTGAAATTTAGGTTCTAAAGATGCATTTTTCCTTAGATACACATAATTTTGAAACTTCTATTCACATGTTTGTCAGGAGGAAAAAAAAAAAACAGTCTTGGTATTCAGAACTAGCATTAATTTTTTAAAAAAAGCTTTTACTCCTTGCATAAAGATGTCAATTTACTAACTTTGGTGCATTGTGAAGAAGTTATTACATGTCACAAAAAGGGAAAATTTGACTGAAGTCAGATGGAAAGGGTTGCAAGACAAAAGCATTAATCCAGGTACCTCTGTTCCCATATATAACATATTGTTATGAGGCTTAACTCCAACAACTTTGAAAATTGTAGTTTATGACTTTCTCAGGAAATTATTAGGTGATACTGGCTTATAGTTGTAAGGGAAAAATAGCTCACCTGCTCAGTACTGGCAGGTTAGATGATGAGCTAGATTTCTGAAACTGCTATCTGCACACAACTCCTCTAATCTTTGCATGTCTGTCTTTATGCTTCAGCCCAGGGCAAACAGCCGAGTTGGACTTTGAATCCTTGTGAGAACAGGGAGCTGAGAAGTGCCCCCCTAGTGCTCTCAGTGCCTGTGTCAGCTTCCACACTGTAGAGAGGAAAGAAAACAATCCTGACCAACTCAGTGTAGGAACCATAACAGCAGAGAGCCTCTGACACAAGACTACAATATGGTAGGAAGGAAATGAGTGTTTTGTTGTCATTACTTACACAGTCACTTTGCCCTCCAAAACACCACTGCCTCATTCAGTGCTGCTTAGAGGGAAATTTGGGGGGTTGTCATGAAGCAAACTGCTGGCTGGAGGCTGTTACCCTCTTCGGGGGTCAATAGGGAAACCTTGTGATGCTCTTAAAAACTAGTTAGGCGAAGACCTCCAAGTCTGAGAGGAATTAATAGGGAAAGCACAGAGGGGCACAGCCCTGTTTGATGGAGACAGTTCAATTTTTTAATGGAAAAAGAGGGTACATTAACAGTAACATCATGGATAGATACTCCATTTTCTTGTCTGTATAGTGTTCAGCGTACTGAAACCTTTCGCAAATATTTCTAAATTATAGCTGATGAAATCACTAATTCTTACGAAGTGTGATTGCAATCCCAAGCAAAGTGTTTTTGCAAAGGGTGTTTCCAACTACCTCAAATCTTGCAGGCAAGCAGAGCACAAAATAACTTTGTTCTACTGCTGTGTGCCACATCTTTATATTCCAAAACAGTTCATCTTCCTGAACTGCAAAGGAGAGAGACAGAACGTGGCAGCTGCTGTTAATTATTCAATTCTACATTTATTATTTTCTTATTTAATTTTGAAGACATAATGAATTATAAACAGTTCCAAAGATAGGTGCCCTTTTTCTAGGCTGATAATTCAATCTTTTGAATTAGTATTAATTAACTGAGGAGGAGGAAGAAGATATTACATGGCTATTGACACATCTAAATTAGGTTCAGCTGTTCTGTAAGCTCAGCTTTAGCATTTAGAATATACAAAATTAAAGTAAATATTCATTATTTGAATTCCATCCTCTAACATGTAAAAGTACTGCTTGTTCTCAAACTGGTACATTCTTCTATAAGCACAGAAGAACAATTCGGCACATATAGAAATCCTGAATAACTTAAGAGCCCACTCTGTAATGACTAACAGCCTCTTGCTTTAGGCAGGAATGCAAGGAGTTTATACTTTGCATTTTGCCCAGTGCTTCTGGAAAAAGAAATGAGTAGATATGTAGGAATTACATGTTTTGTTTTTTTATTTCCCAGAACAAACTAGTCTTCTCAAGTGTCATAAAATTGCTGTTATTAATTACAGATTTGCTTGCAATTTTTCGTAATACATGGTAATAAGGATGTTACCTTAGGGGTAGCACTGTGGTTCCTTACAAAGTTGAGCATGAGCCTTTGACATAAAGTGATATGCCACCTTCCGGAGCACTCCAATGTCCATCTGTCTCTTGGCTTCTCTATTTCCACTGAAAAAGGCAAAATGAATTTCACAATTATGAATATATTCTTAACACTAGCCAGATACATTGCAGCCTTTCAGTGCAAGGGTTATGGTCAGTAGCAAATGAAGGGGACTGTCCTTCACTGGGGGCTGTGCTCCCATCTCAGCTTTACACCTGCAATTGTTTGAACAGCAGAGAGTTATGACAGAAGAACAGCCACTTAATGATTAAGTTAAGCAAATACTAATCCATGCAGCAAAAGTTAGTTGGAACTCACCAAAATATGAAGAGATAATATAGCTGCTCTAACAGCTAACACATACGTGCAAATGTCATTTAAATGCAAATAGGGATGGCTAGAAACCAAACAAACAGCTTTTGGTTATATGCCTTAAAATGGTTCCTTTGCTTTCCTTCCGTTACTCAAAAGCTGTAATTAGCTTTTGTTCTGGGAAAAAAAATAAAAATAAAAGGTCATTAGCATCCTGCAACTTCCTCTTGTAAGTTATAATCCAAAGTGCAAAAGATGAGATTCACCCTCCGATTAAGGAAGGACATTCTGCACTGGGAAAACTTGCATTTTCATCATCTCCAATCAAATGAAACTTTTCTTTAGGTTGTGAAGCCAGACATGAACATGGACAAACTACTTTCACCCTTCCTTTACAAAATATTTTACATTGGTATAGAAGCAAGCATACAGAATAGAATCTTCCCACTGCCAGCTACAGCAAACAGCTTCTGTAAGACTGCAGCTTCACAATTCGCTCCTCAGCATTCGTCTGACAATTTTTCATGTAACTTTGTGCAATAAGTGATGCGATCTATGGCACATTCTTAGTTGAGGACTGAGTTTCTTAGAGTCTTTCCTCTGAGGGGCTGAAACTGATGGTGAGGCCACCAGTTTCTTTGCAATTCTATGGAAAAGAACGTGTGTAATCACACTTCCCAAAACATAGCAGAAAACAAATAGCAGGAGGTTACTGATAGTCAGCATTTTAGTCAAGAAGCAGGTGCACGTCCAGTACGTGAGTAAGGTGGGGCATGTCTGTAGTCAGTACATACATAGTTGTTGCACCAGAGCCATCTGACACTTTAGTATGCCCACATCTTATAAAACATGCCCTTAGGGTTTTCCTATCAAAGCATTATATCCTCAGGACTAGATGTTGGCAGTCCATCCCCAACCTCTTTTCTCTGGTAAGCTTTCTTAGCCTTAACTCCCCTCTTGTTGTTTCCCAGATGGCCTGTGGGTTGGAACATGAATTCCTCCTTAACTGTCTCGCTTTGCAACAAGGAAAACAAAGCAGTGAAGTTCTGATGTTTTCCAGTGCCTTCTCACTACTCCTCCAGAACAACAAGCAAGTTTTCCCACAATTGACTGCAAACAGAAGGTCACTAGATTCAAACACACACAAAATTAAGATGTTCTCCCAAGGCAGTGAGATACTAACAATTCAAGCACAACCTTGCAGCCCAGACATTCATAGCCTGATCTAGGTTGGTGGGTGTAGTCCCAGAGACTGATGGCACTACCTGTTTGAAGATGGCTCACTAGGCTTCATGTGAGCCTCAGCAGAAGCAATCCCCCTGCAGTGGATCTGTCCAGATTGTCTGCCCCCAACAGAATTACAGCCTGCTGCATCCTCCTCCCTTCCACAGATTCACCACTACAGAGAGAAAAAAGAGACAGCTTTATAAGGTTTGTGTGGGGAGATAGATTTAACAAGTGAGGCTGAGTACAATTAGTTACCTCTCACACCTGCCACCACTACTACAATCAGACCAGGACAAAATCAGCCTACTCCAGGGCTGTGCTGTCTCTGTTACCCTGGGTCAGCACTGGCAGAAGCTGCCTGCTGAGAGGTGACGTGTCTTTTATTGATGGCACCGTGCAGATGGGATTGCTGCTGTGAAGGTTGAGTCTCTTTTCTGCCACAAAACGTTTCCCTTGCACTCTCCATAGCTCAGTGTGAAGCACAGGAATGCCACTCTACTGCTGATGGCACAACCGCTGCATTTCCAGTTAAGTTCCTTTGGTATTGCCGATGCATCTGACTTTATTCCTGCTCTTATGACAGCTGGAATTTCTCTTAACCCTTTTCCTGAATCTTTCAATTAGATGCCAGTGTGCATTTTAAGAAAACAAGTGAAGTTTTAAGCGAAAAAGGGCAAGTGCTCTTTATGGACTAGAACCCAACAGACACTAAGTTTGATTTTTAAATCCCTTCATTTTGTAGTTTTCATTTCATTAGTTCTAAGGCTGGATTAGTCAGGGTTAGCGACATCTGCATCAGCTTTATGGAGACGTCAGTGAGTGATGAACAAAGGTAATTAACAATTCACATTTCCATTCTCAATTACTGGCAGATATTTAGTTCTCATGTACGATTTGACGTAGGATGCCAAAAACATCATGGTACAAGTCATTACCCAAGTGTTGATGAGTTATACTTTTGCAATGTGTGTTCTTTAAAAAGTCAGAAAATATGGTCTTGGGGAGTCTAGTTAATGTGCTCATTGAGGGGTGCTGCCTGTGAATTATATATGTTTCATTAATGTCCAGAAAGAGCAGATTTGTGTCAGGAGCCTCTGTGCACTTGTTTTCCTTTTCTGTTCAATAATTCTTGCAAGAAAGTGGTACTTTTCTGTTTTTTTAAAGGGTACCTGCCCTTTTTCTAGCAAGCACATGAGCCGTGTGGTTTTAATTTTGTGCCATCAGATGGCACTCCAGGTTCACTTTGCATTTTCTCTCCCTCTCCTGCTGTCTCCAGAGGGCACCGGCAGTGAACAAAAGAATCAGGTTCTGGTTTTACTCCATTTCAGGGAGGAAATGCAACTAGAAAATATTTTGTGAAAAAATAGATAACTATTTGCAGACCCAGTTTAAAGCCCTCTCCCCCACAAACAGTAACTAGCACAGTCATGACTGCAGTGTTTCTACAACCCGAGACCATAATAATGGAAAAAATAACCTTGTGATAACATACTGTGTAACGATAAACTAAGAGAATATGAAACAGTGCGTGGCAATCTTCTGAAATGCACTTTCTGGCTACTTTGTTCTTTAGCAGCTTTTTGAGGAGGTTCCTTTTTCTAACATCTTTTGTCACAGATCTTGCAGTGTTAATCTGCATTGTCTGCTTCTGCTGTCATTTGCATGGTGACAACGGGCAGCCCTGATGTCCATTCTGGTGGAAACTGTCTCCTCCACTGCTTTCATGGGTTAGATGCAAAACAAACAAACAAAACGGGGCTTATCACAGCTTAAATCTTCTTATAATCTTTTTATTAACCTCCTATTACCTGTCTGATAAGAAAGAGAGAAAATCTGCCACAGAGTTTAATTATAACTTATGTAGAAGACATGTTGTTTTAAGGGAAATTCTGGCTGCAACTCTTGCTTTGGAAGTTCATGCACTAGAAATCTGTGCATGGATTCAGGGAAAGCAGAAAGGTTGGGTCAAGATCACGCACCAGGTAAAAGCTGATAAAAGAAACCCTGAAAGACAGAATTTACATACTTTGTAAATGAAAGATGATAACAGGTGGGGGCTGTTGTTGTTTTGTTTTGTGTTTCAGCAGGTTGTTACAGAGTTTTTGTTCCAGTTTTGAAGACGGCAGGATTTTTCTGCGCTAATAGCAGGTTTGGCATCGGAAAGGGCCTTGCAAATGTTGCAGTTAACCATGGGAGATGGCAGGAGCTGTATCATGCTAAATTAGAAAGGGCTTGAACCAAGCCCACAGACCCCCTAACACCTCAGAAATCGGTGTGCATTGAAACCCTAGCTTAGCTCTGAGTGACCTGTCTTTATCTCAAATAATTTCTTCACTTTGAAGAGTGAGGCATTTCAACAAAGCATCTCTTCTCTAGTTCCCCCTCCTGTCCCTCCCTCCCTATTCAGCGCTGGTGACAGCCGAGATGTTTCCACGACAACAATGCATTCTGTTGCCTCAGGTGACAAACTAGAACTTCAGCAAGTAATCACTGAGAATAGCTTCAAACAATTAATTAGGTAATGGAAATGTTATTTCAATAGGGCTTAGGTGCTTTGGCAGTCTGCTTGAACAGATTGAATTCTGATCAGGAATCTGTCCGCAAGCAAAGCTGAAAGCGCCACCCAAAGGTCAGGGTGGACGTCAGTGTCTGAGTACCCTAACAGGCCTCTAGTTTTAAAAAGAACATCAAAAAAAACAATCAAAAATCCAGGTGTGTTCCTTGAGGATGCCATACAAAGGAAATTTAGTTCATTTTGGTGCTAAATTTTGTTGAAAGCACATCCTGGCACGAAGTACATTTAAGGAATTTATTAACCTTTCACAGTCACCAAATCCAGTTAGAGGCCAGAGCCCTGTTCGTGCAGCGTGCCCCCGCACCAGCATGAGAGACGGATGATGATTCCAGCAAATGGTTTAGCAATAAATGGATTTTTCAGTCTTCTCTGTACAGAAGATGCTTTCCTAGAGTTATAAATGGATGATTCATAAATCTCTCCTAATGCTGCTTCTAGTAACAGTTCAATTGATCTTTAATCGTTATTTAAAAAGTGGGTCTCCATGGGAATGTTTCAATCCTGTTTCCTGAAGTTTCTCTAGCCCAGGGTAGCTCTTCTGTCTTGCAGCTTGGAGATAAAATAGTCTTTAAGCACAAATAAATCCACTGAGTACATGTGTGTGCCAGTTCTCATACAGCCCTGGTACTCTTTGGTAATGGTAGTTGTCCTGGCAGAATTTCTTTTTTGCTTTATTTTTGCTTTCATTATTACATTCAGTTTCTCCAGAATAGTGCATCCGTGAGGGAAGAGCAAGAAGGACAATGGCTGCCGCCTTTCCCAGCCCCGTGGAAGCCCGTGGGTTTTGTACACACCGGCTTTGCAATGCCAGGTGTGCTTCCAAGACTGGTCAGGGATTACAACCTGCCTTTCTGTGCAGAGAAATTGTAATCTGTAGGTGAGGAACTCTGCACCACTCTTACTGTTTTTCTCAAGCAGCTGCTTTTTGGGGGGCTAGGCATTTTGTTTCCAAAAAATAAAGGTGCCCTAGTACCTCTCTTCGGAGTACGCTGGGTTCATCTCGCTGTTGCAGTGTGTCCCTGCACAACAAGGACCACACAGTTCAAAATAAGGAATATGGAATGGAATGGGCACTAAAAGCCAGCGATAATTATTTTACAGGAAGCTTTTGAGGCAGAAAGTGGTGATTCATCCAAATGAAGTTTTGCAGAGCCCCTACTGCTTTTCTTATAACTTTGTCAGTTCAGGAATGAAATTCAGGCGTGTTGCAGGCGTAGCCAGAAAAATCTGCCAGCAGTGGCGTTTGGGGTGTTCACATAAAGCATGGGGAGGCCAGGCTCTGTTTGTAGCCTGACCCACATGGTATGGAAGAAGAGAACTGAGGGGAAGATGCCTGTTTCTGAAGAGTGATAAATAGGGTGTTGCCCTGAAAGGGAAAATAACAGCTGTCATTCCCAAGTTTAAGCTGTACAAACCACAGAAGAGAGTCTGCATCACATCACCTCATGTGATCTCATTATTTCATATTGGGGAAAATGTCTTAACTGGAAGGTTTGTGAGGCATTGGAACAGGCTGCCCAGGGAAGTGGCTGGGTCACCATCCCTGGAGGCGTTCACAGGACGTGTAGATGTGGTGCTCAGGGACATGGCTTAGTGGTAGATGTGGCAGTGCTGGCTTAGTGGTTGGACTTGATGATCTTGGAGGTCTTTTCCAGCCTCCGTGATCCTCTGTAGGCTGATCACAGCCACGTGCCTATTTCAGTGAGTTTTCGTGGTGGGAGTTCTCTGTTCCCTCCTGAAAGCTGTTCAAAACCTTGCTTTGGCTCCTCTGAGACCAATGCACAAAACCTCAGGGTTTCTCTGCAAAAAGCAGCCCTTTCTCCATTCTTCCTTCTGCAGGAGAGCCAATGACTTGGCCGTGGGCCATCTCTCCTCCTGACTTGCCTGTGCGGGGAAGGAAAAAGGCTCGGGTCACGTTGGCACATGGGTGTACGTGCGGCAGCCGCGTCCCTCCTGACGAAGGCTGGAGCGGCCTCGTGCGTTGTGCGTGCCCCTGCCTCTGCGCGGTGCACTCTTTAACTGAAAACTTAAACGGCTCACCTGCTTTCCTAAGGCATCGCTGGTTGCTAAGATACAACCTCTGCGATCCTGTAAATCTTCCACTTGAAGCTGCTCTGTGTTGGCAAACGGGCCTTTCCTCTGCGGCTGCTCGGCAGACGGGGAGACCGCGGTGGTTGGTCCTGGGGTGGGACTCGGTGCGGCTTCCATGAGGCCCAAGGCTCAACTGGGAGCATGCAAAGCCATGGGAGGAGGGGGTGGAAAGGAAGGCAGCGCAGGGAGAACGAGCAGGGAGGCAGCAAAATGGGGTCGGATACCTCAGGGACAGGCAGCATCTTTCTGTACCCCGCTCTTCAATAGCCTCAGGCTGCAGTTACAGCAGGAGCTGCCTCCTCTGCCCTCCTGTAATGACAGACAGATCCGGGGACAGCCTGGGTTCGGGACTGGTCACACTGGGCAGGCTTTGCTTAGGGATAAGCTGTGCCAGCAGAGATTTCTTGCGGCTCTGCCAAGTGATGAGGAGACATCAGATTGAAAGGTAGCCCTGGATTCCTGGAAGCTCACGAGCAAGCTTGCAGTAACAGCCCCAGATAGCCAAACATTTCAAAAAGAAGCCTAGCTGAGCCCTACTTGTTTGCAAAATGTGTGGAGGAAGGTGGGGTAAAACAGTACAGCTTAGCTTGCGTTCTGCTGTTAAGTAAGCCTTTAGCTGTTTAAGGTTGCAGAGAGTATTTTAATGCTGTTGACGGTGCAATTGCTGCAGCACCATCTCTCCGGGTTTGCAGAGGCCTGGATCAATAGCTGTGAGAAATGGAGACTGCAGCCCTTCGTCTCCGGGAGGTGTGAGCAGAGATGTCAGAGGGCGATAACTGAAACAGCGACGTTCTCCTCCCCGCCTCTTCCCCGAGCCAACCCGAGGTGTGCGTACGCTTACGGTGAGCGCTCTCCTGCCTCGCACAGCCCGCAGTGCCAGCATTGCTTGTATCCGAGGGAAACCTCTGCTTCCTTCCACATCTTCCCGCTAACTGAGAAGGAGCTCGGCCCAGTGTAACCCGCAGGGATGTTTGGCTGGGTTCAAGCCTCGCCAAGGAAAAATTAAAAAGATGTAGCCTGCCAAGGCTGCTGGAATATTGGCGTAAGTTCTTGACAGGGGGATCCCACTCTGGAGTCAGCGTTTATAGGTAGAGCAGGGAAGGATACCACCCCCTCTACCCCCAGTCTGACACCCTAATTCCAGTCTGAATTACTTACTTATCATTTACAATTAACATTTCCCAGGATTTGTTCCTCCAATTGGAAAAACGATGAGAAAGCCACTGACCCTCAGAAGGAGGCTACAGTATTTTGTTATTCTGGGGTTCTCCCTGCTAAGGACTCTTGCTGGGGCACTCTCAGTTTGTTACCTGCTGAAGAATTTGGTCCTGTAGTTGAAGTTAGAGCTGCTGAGCTATCTTGGGTCAGCATGCCCATGCTACTAGTATGACTAGTGCTACCCTGCATCCTTTAGCAGTCACTACAGTAGGTTTTATTCTTTTTAGCAGCCATGTTATACAAAGTATATATATAGTCACCGTGATCATTAAAATAATTGTCTGATGGAATTGTTGGTTTAAGTATCTTGTCCTACTCATTGACTGTCTCCGCTTAGCAAATGGCAAGACAAGTAATTATCTGTACCCTGACGGGCTGATCTGTATTCAGGGGAGCTTTTAGAGCTGAGGGAGCTCAGGAGTTTGCTCTGTCAGGTGCTTCACATGAAATGCTTCGCGTCTCAGGCTTGACTTAGGCTCTAGAAGTGCCTAAAGAGTTGTGCTCACTTTCATGTGAGTAGAAGTTTGATCCTAGTCCAACTTCAGAGAGAAGGAAAAAAAAAAATCGCTGCTAATAAAAGCTTTCACTCTGAAAGCAAACCTTTCCAGCATGCGTGTCAAGCTGTCATGTACCGAACATCCAGACTGTTTCATGGCTTCACAAAACCAAAGAAACATACCCTGTCCCAAGCGTCTTATAAAATCAGGGCCAATTTTTTGAATCTCTACCCACTCTAGTAATCCTGTTGCCTTTTGAGGTTCTGCCACACGGGCAAGATAAGTGAATTCATGCTCTAATTTTAGACTTAATGCAATTTGCTGAGAAGACAGCAAATGGAAAAGGATTACTACTGGGAGTGGGAGCAAATTGATGGTAATATTGTTACTGAAAACTGGACGTAGAAGGTGAACAATCCTTATACTTCCCCTCTCACCAGGTATTGAAAACCACAGCCTTGGCAGGAACCAAAGGACGTAAGGCTGCCTGAGAGCAAGACAACTTGCTGGCTGCACATGGGGGAAGCAGGTGGCTCTGCCAGCATTTCCCCACACCCCCACTCCACGCAGCGCGAGATTGCCGTATGCGGCTACTAAATCTGCTGGTGACAATTTTGAGAGCAGGAGAGCTAGCCATCTGGCTCCTGCTTGTCCTGGGCATTTAGGGATGAAAAAGGAAACTGGAAAGGTAAATAGTGAATTGCTTTATGTGTTGATTTTCAGCTGAGATTTCTCTCTGCAGTGCCTAGACATATTTGCCCATCTAAGTGAGTGGGATTGACTGTGTCTTCCAAGAAAGAGGAGAAGGGGGTGGAATTAGCGTGTGAGCTCTGGGAGAGCTGTGCAAAGCAATACTCTGCCTAATCTAACAGCTGAGGCGATGTATTCTGGTCCGCATCCAGAAAAAGGACTTAACCTTTCAGGGTGTAACTCACGCATGCCGATGCCCAGGAGGCATCTCCAACCCCGCGGCTCCGTGAAGAACACGCAGGCAGGGTGAGAGATTCAAAAGAAAGGCCCAAGGTCTGGGGCAAGCATCACAGTTGCCAGGGGAGGCTCGGGCATCGATCTGGGCTGGAAGTGAGTCCTTTCTTAGCATTAAGTGTGTGCCAAACCAGCTTGCTGAGGTTCGGCCCCTCTCCCAGGTAGAGGGCAAAAAGAGAGAGGTGGTGACAAGGAGGATGCTCCTCGGCTGCTCCTCAGGTTCTTCACCTGGGCCAGTGTCGATCTTACCCTGATCCCTAACTTACCTTACCTGCTTACCCCTAACTCTTCCTTCTTTGTAAAAGGAGCTAAACAACCCTCTCATGTCTAGCTTAAAAATACGCTGTGCCTTGAAGCCATCTCCTTATGCCTTTTTTGTCGTAGTTTTATTGAAAAAGCTGGTATTAACATATTTATATTTTTATTCAACAACAGTTAGCTAATTTGTGCAACACAAAGAATGCAGCCATGAACAACAGCTTTCAAAACAATCAGATTTACCGACTTTACCATCACTTACTCTACACCACTGAAAGCTCAAACTAAAAAGAGAAAGAAAGTTGGAAACGTTCACAATGACGATGTTAACTTTCCATACATTCAAGAAGACCAGGAAACCGAGCTGTAGTAGCAAAGTCAAAGACGTGAAGGGAATACTGGTCTTTGAAAGATTTCTATTTATTTCCTCTGTAATCACTTCATGGTATTTTGGTTGGGTAGTTCATTAGTTTTATAAAGCTCCAAAGATATATTTACTTATTTAATTTTAACAAGATCTTTTTGGTACCCAGAGCTGTAACAGAGTAAGGTACTTCAAATTAAGAAAAAGAAAGAAAAAAGGTTGTATTAAGATCTGCTTTATAATGTTATCTATAGACTCTTACTTCAGAATGTTAAAAGCTAAATATATGTTTTACAGTACTTCTAGCTGTAAATGCCAATATGAGCTCATAGCATTTTTTTTTTAATCTTTATTTTTTGAGCTGCAAAGATTAATGAGGAGGCCAAAAGTCAAAGAAATCGTATGACACCCTTGAAGCAGTAGTTTGGCATTAGCAATTTTTCTATACAATTTACCACATTCTTAAACCTTTTTACAAGGAAAAAAAAAAAAAAGCAGTTTTGTTAAATTTCATTAGAATAAATATGTACATATACTGTCCATGCCTGCTAGAGCATACAGTATTTTATAAACAAACATTCCTCATTCCCTTTAAAACTAACCTACACATTTCATACCGTATGTGTTTAGTATGGCTGGAAACTGATGCACATGCGTTTGTGCTTCTACACACAAAATTTACAGCGTTGATGTAGAAAACTTCAAACATACAGATTTCACGCGCTGCGTTAAGATGTCCTATAAAAGAGCTGTAGACTTGGTTTTTCTACTTCTTGTAAGCAGATTTTCACCCACCCTTTCTCCCAAACCCAAATACAAAAGCATGCAGATCTCTTTATCAGTACATTCTTCACTCACCAAGGAAATCAGTGCATAATGGCTTAAAGATTTTTATTTTTATTTTTTTTCTGAGGAGTTTTAATATGGGCAGATAAACAGGTCATCTCAGTTGTGCTCTTGTATTCGTGATTTGAGAAGAAATCCTTTGGGATATCAATTTTTCTGCCAGAGCTATTAGGGAGGCAGACAATTTTCTCCTGGATGAAGAGGACTTCCTGCCCACTACGCTTTTCCCATAAACTTCCCGAATGAGGTACATCAATTCCTTGTACTTTCACTTGCCATTTCCATCACTATTCATTTGGAAATAGTGATAGATCTCTCTTAGAGCTAGATTTCACAGAAATGTATTTACGTGGAAGAAGGTTTGGTTTGGAGGGTTTGTGTTTTCCTGTTTCTCCAGAAATACCTTTGTCATCTAGCAGTGGACTTAAAAACTTTAAAATTCACTGAGCAATGCTACATCTCACAGTACCTTTTTATTATAGTGACAGAGATCGTGGCATTGTCTGTGTTCCCCAAATGCCAGGATGAAAACAATTGTGCTGCAAAAAGCAAACAAGGGATTTTCTGAGGTGTCTAGAAGTGATGCAACTTTGCTTGGCATTTTTAGCCAAGACTTCCAGAACTCCAACCCCCCAAACAATGGTGTGGGTTTATGTATTAACTCTGCCAGGCCGTGTTTGAACAGCCAGTCCCCGTGGAGTAGTAATACCAAGGTCTTAAATAGTCCTCCACCTGGTGAGGATGCTAATTATTGTTTTAAACAGAGCAAAGAGATTGATGGAGAATGAACTTCTTAAAATACGCTGGCTAGCTCTATCAATCTGTCACTTATTCACTTGGGAAGTTAAAGCACACAGTTAGTAATGTGACTAAATATTGAAGAGATGTTGTAGAGAAGGGAACGAGGCAGGTGAGACAGGACAGCCTTTCGCCAGCGGGACTTTTGGAGGCCCTTCCACCGTGCCATGTGGCCTAAAGGGATGCAGCTATTCCTTCATTCACTCACAAACAGACTTGGCTTGGTTGAAAGACAGAAAAATGTTACTTGAAAAAAAGTAAAATAAAATAAAGCAAAAAGCTCTAACAATGTGGTAAATGCCGTGGACTGCAAAAGCAGGCAGTGCACCAGAACAGCGTGGTCCTGTGAACCACTGAGACCCTCGAAAGGACTGTCAGGAGTTGAGGAGTCTCAGCCCTCCTCAGGAACGCTCCCCAAATAAATAAATACCCCTGTTTGGTAAAGGAACCGATACAGACCACAGTACTGGATTTGCAGTCGTGCCTTTTACTTATACAGTTGCAGTGATGGGAAATAGTTGGCTTGCCACCGATAATGATACAGGCGGAGGGATGAAAGGATGCAACCTACAAATCCCACCACAGAAGCCACAATTTGTGTGAGGATCACATCCTTCTACAATTCTCAAGAGGCTGGTTTGTAAGTAGAGAGGGATATTGATAAATCTAGTGCATTTCTGAGTTCACTTTATCCTGAAATATGTACAGATTGTTTGTCGCTGCTATAGCAATGATGTTCTCGGTTGGGTGCCACGCCGTGTGCAAGATCTTCTTCGTAAAGTCCAAACTGTCAACGCTGATGTCATCTTTCCTCCGTTTGCCACCGACGCAGACTCTCCGGGGCTTAAGGATAGCTCGTGGTTTGCTGCTCTCTCGGGATGCCTCCAAGGTAACATCCCGCTTGGTGTTTCGGTCAAACATTCGGAAAAAGTTGTTATATGCACCTGTCATGATGACGCTGGAGAGAGGGGGGGAAAAGACATGATTAAACAGGAGGTTGGGGGAAGTCTACTGACGTGAATGGACAGAGACAGCTGAGTGTTGACCTTAGAATAAGGTGGCTTCTGGTTTCAGAAACAGTACAAAACATGGGATTTTCCCCAGAGTGAACGGTTTTCTCCCCTCCAACGTATTCAGTGAAATTTCCAGTTACCCCAAAACTAGCTTCTGTAAGCATTCACACAAAAAATCATGTCAGGGCCCTGACATCATGAGACTGACTTCACAGGACAATAAAAGCGACACGTTCACCTAAGTTCTTTTTAATTACCCTCCAGCTTTTTACAAGCTTTTAAGGGTCATAGTTCCAGGCTTTTTTCTTTCACTGAAACACTCTTTAAGAAAAAAAAGAGCTTTGCAGAAGTAAATTTATTTTCAGAATAAACCCTTTTCCTTTCTGAAGCCATAGACCCATTAGAAAGTGTAGGCGCTATTAAAATTTTTATCTACAATACTTCTTAAAAATAAATATATTGATAAATAGGATTCTTTCATCTTCCATGTAAAGGTTGACTGAAGCATCAAGCCAGGATATATTTCTGGATCTGGGAGAAGGGGACAAAAAGCATACCTCGCCCTGTATAAAAATTACCCCATTAATCAGCTTGTAGCTTGAAATAATGAATTTTCAGTTGCTTCATTTCCCCATTCCCCAGGGGGGGATATTTTGTCACTGACTTTAATGAATTCAGGATTTCATCCATGGCCCTCAGGTTATTGGATTAGCATAATCATGGATCTTAGAGCCTTGTTTGAGAGCTCATCCCCTGAAAACTTTTTCTCTATCTGAGTCTAGGGCCACACTCCTCTCACCTTTCCCATGGGAGCCCAAATACAGTGAATTTAGTGAATTTTTGCGCTTCCATTCCAGAAGAGGAACCCACCCTGAACTGTCAGGTCTCCATGGGAGAAGCTGTGCTTTTAGTTCTAAGAAAGACTTGGGCAACCAGTAAATATTTGCCTTTCTGGTACAGCCCAACAGAGCATATTTAACGTGCCTCGCGTTTAATAAACTCATCTCCATGGCAGATGACAGCCGCGTTGCTGGAGCATTTGGCTGTGGTTTCCCCCCTGGGAGGAGCCACGCAGAGCTGCGGGCTGGCCCCAAGGCAGCTGCATATGAACGGTGGGAGAAGTCAGAGCCAGAAACCGTGCTCTCTGCTGGACGTGCTAGCTGGTGAGAGCTGGCGCCCCTGGGTTCAGGAGCTGTCTTACACCACATGCATAGACCCAGCCAGTGTTGCCGTGATCTCCTTTGGGGCCATCAGTAGCTGCTGTAATACCGATGAGCGATACACCCCAACCCCACCAACAGAGCTGCGGCGCTCACTGCGGTTGCACTACAGCTACCAAATGGCAGCAGCTCTGCTCCTTCAGGGCCTCTGCAGGGTGACCGGCTCAGGGGAGCTGGATGTGCAGAGTCACCAGCAGGACTGGCAGCTCTGCCCTGCCCTGGTGTTAGCTGGTAGCACGCAGCCTTCCCTTTGCTCGAGGGCTGCTTCTCCTGTTTGCTGCTGAGCCCAGGGCGGCCAGGGGAGGCACTGCCCATAGGTGGTTACGGCCAGCCCTGGCTGACTGCAGCTAGGCTGTCTGCAGAGGGTTTTTTTCCCTCACCTTCCCCACTTGCAGAGGCCTGGCACAGTTCTGCTCATTAAGCCCACGCAAACAACCTCGCATGCTTTAAAAAAAAAAAAAATAAAAAAAGTCAGTGTGACAGCTTGATAAAACGTACCCCAGAAGCTGCAGAAAGCCTATTGATCAAGATTAGTGCCCAGTTCAGAAATTGAATCAACAGCAGTAAATCTAATGTTTCACTCCTTCCGAATCACCGTGTCTTGTCATTAGGGCTCCTGCTGCAAGGGTTGGTCACAACACCCAGCAGCAGAGGTGAATCTGTACCTCAGCGCTCACACCCGCAATTAGCGATGCTGACAGGACTGTGGTGGGGTTAGCTGGTTGGTTGGTTTGTTCTTTTTTTTTTTTTTTTCTCCCCTCAGGCAAAATTTTGAAACAGGCTCCCAGAGCAGGGCACCACGTGCCATGGGCTGCAGAGCTGTGCTGGCTGGGACTCGGCTCCCCCGGGAATAAGGAGCCTGCACCAGATGAAGGCAGGCGCCATCGGGGAGCAGTTTTCATGCAGGCAATGTACCAATCCACCAACTGCATGGCGAAGTGCTTGTCAAAAATATCTTTTTTTAGGTTTTGCTTGCAGTAAAGCTGCTTTTACAGTCCATTTGCTTTTTAATTTCTTCAACTCACATATTTTTAAAAGTCTGTTTCCTTCAGTTGGATTTATTGCGGGGCTTTTTTTAACATATGTAGATGACTACTTTTCATGCTGGCCCTGTTTTTCTGTAGTTTAATGGCTCAGTAAAAAATAGCATTATGTAAATGAGAAAGTGCCCGTTCGTGTTTGAGATCGCAAACCCAGATGGATTATAACCTTACCTGCCGCTTAAAATAACAATAAATGAGAGCGAGAACTAGATGTAACCCTGCAATTTATTCCCATTCAGGAAAATATAATATACAATAATGGAATGTATGTGATAAGGAGGATTATAAATATATATATGTCCAAGAATTAAAATGGTAGCTGAGTCTAGGAAGTGCCTACCCTGTATTTCCAGACTGCGTGCTGGGCACAGCAGTGCTACAAGGAGTGCCTGCACCCCACGCTGGTTCAAGAAAGAAGCCTCCCAGCCCAAAGCTCCCCACACGAACTCACGGGTATGTAAGGCAGCAGCCCCAAAAAGCTCTGCCTCAGCTCCTTGAATTTTGCTCTGAAGCATGGCCAGTCCCACCTCACCTGGGCAGGGGCGTTTGGGGCTCAAAGCACGCAGCGGTGGCCCCTGAGGAGCAGCAGACTGATGGCTCAGGCAGAAGCAAAGCTGCACCCTGTGCAAACCACCACAGCCAGAGGCAGGAGGATTATTAAAAAAAAAAAGGGGGGGTGGGGGTGGGACACATACATACACACACACTAGCAGCACCCCAGGCCAACCCCTGTGCTGCCCTGGGAACCAAGCCGCCCTCGGTGCAGCACACTGTGAGCACGCTCTGCCTGCTCCTTCAGAGCTGCTCCAAGCAAGCACGGAGAGTTTCTGACAATCCTGCGCGCATGCTTTGAGCGACAACACAAGCTGCGAGTAATTCTTCCTGCCTGTGCTGACACTGTGGCATTTTTCCTTACCAAGGAGGCAGTCTGAGGCAGCTCACTGCCACGCTTAAGTCCCACAGCCCTGGGTCACTTGGGCACTGAGCCTTACCCCTCATTTTTTCCTTTACAAGCAGAACAAATATATTCTTACAGGGGGTAAAGGAAAAATCCAGTGCAACCCTACTTTCATTATATTGACTTTTCTGTTCACTCCCTCCCTAGTTGCCATTCTGTTCTCTCTTTCTATTCCTCCCCTTCTAATCACGAAATTGCAGTCTTTACCACAGTTTGCAGTTAGGTTTTCCCTTGCCATGTCCTCTTATTCCCCTCTCTTCCATTTCCCTTTATCCTGCTTCTCTCCTCCCTGCCAGTGATGTGTCCTCCCCAGCTCTGCTGCCCTCAGCTCCCTGCTCCCTCCCGTCTCTTCTGCTTCCCTTTGTCTTTTCCCTTTGTCTGTTCCTTTTTCCTTCCTCTTTGCTCTTCATGTTATTCCAGGGGGTTCCACTGCTCGCCCATCCCTTGCCATCTCCCTCTGTCTCCACCTTACCCTCACAGACAGCTTGCTCAGCTCTCAGGGGCTTCGGGCTGCCACCCGTGCCTTCTCCTTTGGGCTGCAGGCCGAGCAAAGCAGCAGATGGGCAGATTTACTCTCTCAGCAGGTACAAACGAGTGGTTCCTGTGCCCTTGAATCTGGCAGAAGTTTGGTAGCAGTGGCCCCAGACGTGTCAGGGTGCTAGGAGCTCAGCAGAGCCTGTCTGGCCATACAAAGCCTACCAGATCCCCAGGGGATGCGGGGGGGAGATGCGCTACCGCTCATCTATTCCACGTGAATACTTGCTATGGGCTGTAAAAGAGACTTTCGCGTGCAATGTGTGCATAATCTGCTTTTGAGCTGGGCACTCAGAGCACAGGGCCTGAGGACCTTAGCACAAAATCCCAGGAACTGGAGCCCATTGCAGCAGGAGGGGCTGTTTCAAATCAGCACAGCACTAACTGCTGCCGCTTAAACCAGTGCCCACTGGGCGCAGGTTTCTTCACCCATACCCTGCTGATCCGGTAGCCAGTGATATTTCAGGTAAACTCTATTATTTAAAAAAAAATAAATCAATCAATCAATTTACCATCTGTACAATTGTCTGGAGCAAAGGACTTGAGACTAAGAGTTCTTCCTACTTGCACTGCAAGAAGAATACACAGCACTAAACAGGCAGACGTTTACCTACGGAGAACTATTTTATTTTGCGTGACACCAGTAGTTGTTCCTCTAGGGTTTCATTTAGGGCCAGAGTTTTAGGGTCTACAGCAGCACCCCAGCAACTACTGATATCTTCAGCATCTTTAAGCACCTTAATACCATAAAGTATCTGGCTTTCATCAATATTTTGGTTTTGGTAATGACTCTGTTAAACAAAAAGCTTCGGTATGTAGCTTTCCTCTCTAAAACATTCTGCTTCTGTTGGAAGGTCAACACATTTCCTATTCCACCAACCTCAAGGGTATCTGAATAGGCCTTCAATATTTGTACTAAACAGCAGTGAGATCTTCTTCCACAATACTCTGTAAGCACTGACATGTCATCAGACACGTCAGTCACTGAGGACTGGGGTACCTCTGTCTCCAGACCCTGCGGTAAGTCTCAGCACAGAAAGGGGACATTTCTTTGACCTGAAACCACGTCCCCAGTTACACTTTGAGCCCTATGTGTACAAGAGCTCAATACCACACCTGCCAGTGCAGAATAGCACGTCTGCAGCTTTCTGGGACTACCATGCAAAGCCCAACAGACCTTTTTGTGGCAATCACCTGACCTTATGAGAAGAAAGGATTTGTCCCAGGAAAAGTCTTCAAAATATTTTTCATGGGAATAAATAATGCTGAGATTTATTACGACAAAGGGAAGGGAGGGAGCACTGCTGCAAACAAGTTTTCTCTCACCACTAGACTGCTGTATGCGTTATGGGGTAGGTCTGTAGGCTCCCTGGGCAGTTTTACTCTATCCTGCGCTGAGTGAAGCAACTGACCTCACATCCTAAAGGAGCTTCTTTAAACTCCCTGGGGATATGCGATGGAAAAGCTTGAGGTTCAGGGCTGCAACACTCTGGGACAGTTGGCTGGGATAACACTGGGTATAAGAACAGGGAATTCCCAAGTCCTTCCAAGCTAATATTTGACATGCCGAGCCTTGATAGTGAAATGATATCTTCTAGCTCCCCAGCACGGAGCGTGCTGCCAGATGGGAATAAATGGTTAACATTTGGTGCACTGGGACCTGCCAATCCCGCCTGATTGGAGTGAAGGCTGACGGGTTTGCACCGGGATGACTGACAGTTCAGTAGGAAAGGGCTGACTGAACAGCTGTACATGACTCCATTCATCTGCTTACAGCATATCACTGATCACAATGGTATTCAGAAGCCTCCCTGGAAGGGTTCCTATACACCCATTCATTTGAAATCTTAAAAAAAAAAAATAGTAATTAAGGTATTCATTTACTACCATGTAGAATATACTACACTTTTTTTCTTTTACTGGTTTCTTCTGTAACACACGAAAAGTTCCGTAAGTACTAAGTTTAGAGGTAAAACTGAAATACAGAAGGGGTATGGTTGGCAATGAGAAGGGTCTTGTGGGTCCTTATTGAAAGTCTTGACTTTGGAAGTGAATGGAAGAACAAAATGCGATTGTTGTACAAAGCAGAGCTCACACATTCTCCATAGTCACATAAAGATGTATACATAACAAAGATGACATGATTTTAGTGTACTATACTCCACCACAGATAATATGTGCTCATCTGCCTGCATTACTGTAAGACCCTTGCTTGACTCCCTCCCTGACCGCAGTTCCTGCCCAAGCACCTAGTGATTAATGTGCCCTTCAGCAAATGAGATAGGGTCTGTCTGATCGTATTAGTTCCTGTTCATTGGAGTAACTGAGCATCAATCACGTTCTAATCAGAGCCCACGTACATTGATTTTTTTGTAAACGGCCTCACCATCGGGTTCTATCATAGCCTAGATTAACTCCTTAATAATGACAACATTAGTAAGAAGTATTTTCTGCTAAATAATAAACACGCTTTCATTTTTAACCGAACAGTCCTGTCACTTTAATTTGTCATTGTAACTTTAAAGTCTACAAAAGATAAAAATACCAAGTTTAGAAATGCAATTATTAATGTTATGTATATGAATTAGTGTTATAAATGTTATAGTACAGCATCTCTTGCGAGTACTGTTGTTAACAGGTATTGCTTACCTTTAACAGTAGGTCTTTTTAAAAAAAACATACCAAAAAGACCAAATGAAGTGACCTTAATATTAAAACGAACTGTTCTTTAAGGGTTACTGATACCCAAATATAATTTAAATTATGATCTGCCAAAATCAAAATAATCTTGCAGTGTGTAGCAAAACAATAAAATACGTGTCAAGCACAGAAGCAAGAAGCTGAGAAAAGTGAACATGAATTTCCTCACCTCAAGAGATGAACATCAGTGCCGATATATTTGACTATTAAAAAGAAAACTAAATTAAAGTGAGCCCTTATCTTTTGTCAAATGTTGCCAGCTACTCCACTCAACAGTTTCTTCCAATCAAGAGCGGTGTGTTGTGCTTAGTGACAGATCTGGTAATTGTGCAAGACTAACAACCCCCCGATGCTTGGGCAGTACAACAAATTAAGCTCTCACGGTGTAAGGCTCCCACTTAATAATTACTCACTACGTCAATCTTTCTGATCTGTCAAGTAGGAACTAAAATATTACACTCACTTTAAATCCTGATACTGAATAAAACTTCTGTTATTACCAACTATCTGGATAGCGGTCTCACTTATCAGTGTGGATGGCAGTACTTAATTCGACTACAAGAGAAAGACCCTGAGCCTGTGAACATGTAGCTGCCCATCCTGCATGACACATTGGGAATTCCCTCTAAGGAAAAACAAAACGGTCTGAGAGGACCTGAAATCCTCTGAGTGTTTGTTGAAGTTTCAAAATATCTGAACGATTTGATTCTGTGGTTCTTTAGTGCCAGGTTTAGGCGGGGATCACCCCCACCTGTATTTCCAAGAAAGGCTTTTATTTTGGTATTTCCAGTAGGAGCAAACTACCAAGTACGTCCCACGTAGGCCCAAGCAGCAATGACCTCCTGTGCTATTACCATTAGCGTTTAGCTCAGCCAGATCCTCTTCCTCCCTACAAATACCTCCTTGGTGTATGTAGTAGAAGCAAGTATAATCTTGGCTCCTCTTTTGCCAGGCTGATCCAAAACCAAACTCTCCCCCTCCTCTCTTCAGAGCAGCTGCCCAATTGCCTGATTAGCTCATCTGCCTTGAAGATGAGGCACAAAAAATGTGTAACTGTAGTCCAAAGGTCTTTCAATAAGACCCCAACACAACATCAGCACTGCTCCCCTCTCTGTTGGATATCCCAGTCTTGCCCACCCAAGGATCACGTTTGCCTTTGTCTCAGCTGCCCCACGCTCTGTCTCACAGTCCCTGCCCAGCCTGGGGGGGCAGGCCTGCTTCAATGCAATGAGACGGACTGTTTTTCCCAAATGCGAGGCTAAGTGGCCTGAAGGCATAGTTCCAGGCTCTCTGTGAGTGCCAAAGTGATCAGCAGCACTTGCCGCTTGGCTTCCAGCTCTGCTGAGACGAGAGTCACAGTGTGCCATTCAAAATTGGCTTGTGCACTCTCTTTCACATGCATCCTGTAGTCAGCTAATCCCTTCCACAGCCACCTAGTGCATGAATGTCCCTGTGAGTTGTTTCCAACTGATAAGATGAAGGTTTGCGTTTTCTGTCAACTAAAATCCTCACCTTGCATCATATGCTTGGATTTCATCCATTTTTATTGTCTTGGTCCTGTAGACTGCTCAGTTCTTCCTGTACAATATTCCTACTCCCCAAAGTACCACTGCTATTTGCTAGGATTAGGGCACTGGCAAATTTAATCCTCTCTCTCACTTGTTGTGCTAGCATCTCTCCTGAAAACATCCAACAAGATACTGTGTCTTGGATATCTTGGGTAAACATAAGGAAAGGGGCTGCTCTGACTAGGGGTAGGCATCAGAAGAATCAGTGGGAAGGCGGCAGAAGTTTGCAGAGCATCGGTGGGTCCCTGTGACTGCCTGTCCCCTCATTTCTAAATGTCCCCTCATTTCAAATGTCCCCTCATTTCTAGTAAATGAACGGGGTATCTGAAGTAGCTTCTGCGTAAATGCAGGATCACACAAACCTCCTTAGTGCATTGGTGGGGCAGTGTAAATTAGCAGCATTCATTTTATTCTTGCAGCCTACTTACAGTTTTGGTGAAGAAAGGACTGGATTTGAGTTTTTTTCCCCTAAGGCATGAGCCAAGATTAACAAGAAGGATGGAGACCCAGCTGCACCAATATCCACACACCTTTTATCAGCCTGAACACTGATATGTAGGGATGTAAATTTATGTGGAAAATAACCATATATCATAATGTATTTTGCGATTGTTCCCCATCATATGGGAGCTCTTTTGCTAAATGAAGACAATGATGTACGTAAGGGTGGATTACCTGTCCGATCCATTCCATGCACATTCAAACTTGTCAAAGATGCAGTCATTTTCGTAGAGGGAACACAACTTGCTCCTAAGGTAATCATGGACCTGTTTTGTAGAAAACAACTGCTGTTATTCATGAAACAAAGCAAAACATAACTCCCAAACCAATCCCTCGATCTCTGCTTTGTCTCCCACGTTCACTTTCCAAATATGCTGCACAGATTGGTAACTTTGCTGCAGATACCGTGTTTAAACTCTAAAGAAGCTATCTGCGTCATCCCCCAACCTAATTAACCAGGTGCTACAGAATTATTGTTGCAGGAAGGCACGAAGCATACCTCGCTCAGCAGGCTGCAGACCACCCCTCCTCAACACACTTGTTTCTTGCTTGGGTGATTTTCTCAATGCTAGCCTAATTCCCAAAGACGTTTCACCAGCTGATACCCTAGATGTGCTAATTAATGTGCAAGAAATCTAATTTAAATTGTAACAAAAATGTCATATTCCAAGATAAGTGGATTATCACTTCTTGCAGCAGAAAGAACCTGGCTCTATTAAAAGGACCTGTAGTGTATGGTAGCACATACATTTGGGTACGGTATTTCGGAAGCATAATACAGTACAAGGTTGCAGATACACAGGCTGCAAATTAGAACACTAATTTAGCTCAAGGATACTTCATATTTGGCTGAGACTTAAAAAAAAAAAAATTGTAAATTTTCACATACCTACTTGAAAAGTGAGATTAATCAGTAGAAGACCTCTCCTCTGGGCTATATATATATACCTCTGCTGAGCAAGGGTTATCAGAAACAGACAAATCTCATGCAAACTGTTCCATCCCTTTGCTGGATTTGATTAGTTTTCCTTCTGGATGATTGCTTTAATTTCACAGGGAAATAATTAGCTAGAAAATCCCTGCACAGGAGAATTTACTAACGCACTTTCATTCCTTATGTTTTCTTCTAGCTGTTGTGGAAACCGTAACACCAGGCTGTGTGGATGACCTCTAGGAGCACACACCCCAGTAGGACAGCCAAGGGCATTACTGAGCTCTGGCCACAGAGGTACTGGCTGTTGTGTCCTGGCAGACTGCTCCTGCTCAGCACCACCTGAATTAGGGTCTCCTGACTGTGGTCCTTTCAGCACATGCTCAGCATCCTCCTCTGGCCTGAGGGCTTAAACATTTCTGCTAGCAACTTCTATCAAGACCAGAGTAGAGACAATGACCCTTCGCTAATATTTTATTTAAACTAAACCACCTTCAGAAGCCAAATTGTAAAGTTTACCAAGAATATTTGTAACATAAGGCTATGGAGGACTATACATTTTAGTTATGGATCAATTTTCAGCAATAGATGAGTGAACACTAAGCTGTATATCAACAGATAATGTCTTAATATGCAAATGGTAGATGCAAATAAAACATTTCACAACTACATGCATTTACTCCCATAGGTCAGAACACTTTCAGAAGGTCAGAACATGGAGAACTGATGCAGTTTCTTGCACCCCCTGTAATTAAATCTTTCCATTTTCTCTTTACTTAAAGTTTTTTTTTTTTTTTGTCTGTGTGTGTTACCCACGTAATTTGTTACAGAACTGGAGTTTTTTTCCATTATTATGTTTGTAAGCTCCCAAGACTTGGAAGAAGTAGCAAGGCTGGGTAAGGCAGGCCAAGGAAGTAGATTGCCTTTGCCTCACTGACTGCCATTTCCAGGTCTTCCTCTTCACCATTTCCAGCAGCCATCTTTCACAACCACCATCATGCACACACCCTGTGCAAGGAGTGTCCGACTCCACAGCTTAGAGCTGTGCCTTTCTACTAGCTCTACCAAAAAGCATTTTGCAGTTTCTCTCTCAGTTGTCTGATTTCTTCAAGGTCTCAGCTCCTTTTTCTTGACTGCCCCTGCCAACTTGCACTGCTGCCAGGGACAAGCAGCTTGCTCTCCACATTCACCCTTTGATTACCACATTTGACCACATTCAGTCCCTCAGAGACTATGGAGAACTAACTGGAGGAAACACACAATTTTCACTTTGTTTTCACATTCATCTGCCACTACAGATTGAGGGTAAATTCAGATTTGCTTTGTCTGTACATATTGTTCTTACCACGTATGAATAATACCTGAATCCCAATCAAGTTCACTCCTAACCGATCACCCCAGGCATCCTCCTTTTCTTCATTGCACTGTTTCAGGTCAGACCTTCCTGGAATTATCTAGTCATTTTGTGCTTCGGAATTACACAGCGATACGACTACGTGGGGAGCTGTTTCACTGGGGCTGCACATTCACTATCAGGAATTGTGCTGATAAGTGACACATTAGTCCAAATCCCTACACAATAAACCTTGCCAAAAGTGGATCAAGCTATTATCAGCTATGAATATGTTCATAGTTCAAGGTTGCTGAGAGCAGTTGGACTGTGTGAATCCTATGCAGTCCTGTGCCTATGGCCTCTGAGCTCTGGGTTCTCCTTCAGTCAGCTACAGCACTTGTCAAGGCACCGCACAGGTATTTGAGAATGAAAGGCAATCCATTGGTTAAAGTAAAGCAGCCAGAACACAGTTACATTTTCAGGGTTTTCTTGCTATTTTTCAAAAGCTTCTGACTATATTAAGCAGTACTGAAAATTTTACGTCGTATTCTTTTTCCGTATCTCAGCATGGAGAAACATAACTTTTTAATTGGCCCCACTGTTGGGTGTCAAACTGATTTAAAGGTAGCCACCTTGTTACATGGCTACCTACATGATGAAATAAAAGCAGATGTCAAAGTCAAGGCAAACAGATTGGCTTGACCAGCTATTCCTCTCCAGGGAGAAGGCTGCCTAATCCATTAGCATAAGTATAAAATAATGTATTACCTAAGTTCCTAAAAATCTGAGATAGAATTCTGTTACATAAAACACAGTCTCACCCTTACCCTCCCACTCCGTTTTTACAGCACACCAACATTTCTAACACATTTAGCATTACAAGTATGGCCATTTTCAGAGCAAAACCAATTCTGTAGTTTTAAAGGTACACAGGCTCAGACTTCTCA
This sequence comes from Anser anser, assembly GCF_964211835.1. Classification (NCBI taxonomy): domain Eukaryota; kingdom Metazoa; phylum Chordata; class Aves; order Anseriformes; family Anatidae; genus Anser; species Anser anser. The sequence goes on from NC_139724.1 coordinate 66,302,921, forward strand.
GTGCTAACAGGAGGTACAGTGAGGAGTGTCCACTGAAATGCAATGGGTGTACTGGGAAACATTGCCCACTTCGTCTACTAAACACTAGCTAATAAACACCTCCAATGTTACTGATGTCAAATTTTGGTTGTTTTGACATTTTCTACCACCAAAGTCTCCTTCCATGTTATTTGAAAAATAACTTTAATAATAGTTACTGTGAACTACTGTACCCCACCTACCATTTTATAGACACAAGGAGACAGAAAACAGGGATTGCTTTATCAGTACTGCAGCACTGTCCCTACGTAAGCAGTATGAGCTAGATGAATGACATTTTTCCTGCTTTGCATACTCTTCTGTAGGCACCCTAACATTTTTTTCTCATTGCATTTTCACAGCAAGCATTTTCTGTGTCACAGACATATTTTCCCTCTTCAAGGCAGAGTCAAAAATGTAAGCTCAGACCTCTATTGCCAACTAGAACAGATGTCAGAGTACAAGCTCAGCGCTGGCTGGAGCCACTGGCATTTTGTCTGGATAATATCACAATGAATTCAGGCAACCAGATGTGTCTGTCTGGCATTCACAAATCGCTGTGTCAGTGGTGATGTTAGGATTTAACAACGATCCCTTCTAGAACTAGACACAAGGGAGGAATGCGTAGATGAAGGTTTAAAAAGAAGTTCTGAAATGACAAAGGTGTAAACTCTCAGCAGTCCCAGAGGGACCAGGAAGCTAAGCAATTCGCAAAATCCTTTCCTGAGTTTCTTTTAAATGTTAATAGTGGAATACATCATCTGAAAATGGATGCCAAAGTGATGAGACGATTTCCCTTGCTGAAAGCATTTTTTTTTTCAAAAGCCCATTCCACTGTTACTCTGACTCCCTAGGAGTTACACATCTTTACTAATGCTGAAGTTGCCCTTTTGCAACTACAAGGACGCCACTACAAGGATTTTAATCATCTTGATTAGCAGCTCTTAACTATGCGCTCCTCAGACCAAGCAGTGAGAAGTTTGGGAAAACCTTCAGTGAGAAGTTTTTCTATTGTTACATTTCAGTAAGCAGGAGACACCTACCTGGTATGTTTCTACAGGCTTTGTTTCCATGTTCAGATCCCAAACCTTGACAGTGAGGTAATCTCTTGTTAGCATATATCTACCGCTGTGACTGAATTTGACATCTGACACTGAAGAGATAATTTCTGAAAAAAACGATCTGTTACTGGGGTCTTCTGGTTCTTCATAAACTGTTTAAAGAAAAAGAAGCAAGAGAGAAATTAGAATTCTGTAGAAGGAATGCTTTGTTACACAATCTGTGCTGTGTATTTCTTGTGAAACAAGGTAATCCAGTGTACCGATGCACATGATATAGAATTAATTATATGCCCAGCACCTTAATCCTTTTTCCTTTATCTTTATAATGCTTCCTTTATCTTTATATAAAAATACAAGTAGTAATCTTTGAATTTTACAATAATTAACCTTATCACTGTGCTCCCACAGCATCACTCTGGGAAATCCCATAAATATACCAGTTAGTTGACTACAGCTACGGAACAGCAAGGCAGTTCATCCACGGTCACCTTCCCAGGGGTCCCCACATCCCATTTCCCGACACATAAAGAAAATTCAGGGGCTCCGGTACATGAAAGGTGTCCATGTGGTCTCACAACAGCCTTGGCATCCCCAGGAAGGGTGGTTACTCAAAGCCTGCCCTGCCTGCCAGAACCAGCTGGCCTGTCTGCAGGCACCTCACAGCTCTTGTCTGAAGGCACCGGAGACTAAACATGAGAATTTTGAGAAGCAATTGCAAGCTGCAATTACCTCCTTCCAATGAAGGGAGCAGGGAACAGACAGTGATTTACCACGTGCATACATGAGCTGTTTGGTTGATGTGCAAAAGCTGACAGTCCTGGGAAGCACTAAATTCACTGCACGCTCTGGTTAACTGCTCTGTGCGCTGCACGATCCGACAAGGCAGGGGATCATGAAATATTGCTTGGAGTATTCCATACGGGGATACTTAGCTCTTGTAGCTAGAAGCAGTCACAGCACCAAGCCTACATGGGTTTGAGAAGCGTTTGGACAACACTCTCAGAAATATGGTCTGATTTTTGTGTGGTCCTGTGCTGAGCCAGGAGTTGGACTCAGTGATCCCTGTGGGTCCCTTCCAACTCAGATATTCTGTGATTCTCTGAGATCAGTAATCCCTATTCAACTGCGTATAATAATAATAATGATACTTTGATGACACAAAATGAATCGCAGGAACTTGAAACAACTGGTTTTAGTAGACCCGACTTCATCAGCTACAAGCCCACTTCTAACCAGCTCTCTTCATCCTTCCCCCAAAAGCCTGCACTAATTCCAGCCCTGGAAGAGTCGGAAGGTGAGGAGCCCACAGGAAGGGGGTGCTGCTGGTGTCAGGTCCCCCAGCTGGTTGAGGTGAGAATTAATTCCTTAACTCCCGCCAGGAGCCTATAGGACTTCTGTTGTCTTTTTGCAGATCTCAGTGGCCCAGAGACACAATTGACCTCATATGGTGAAGTTTAGTAGAAAGTCAGACTTTGGGGATCTTCCAGTTATCAGTAAAATCAATGCAGTTCTGGCACCTACATCTAGAATATTCTTTGAAAATTGGCAATTTGGTGAGTGTCACTTCCAAGTTTCAAAAGCAGGTGAAGGAAAGCCATTAGATGACACATGAAAACGTGCTGAAAGTGGAACAACTTTCAGCTGTCAGTCAAAACAGACTTTTTTTGTGTAGTCCATTGGAATATTTGTTCTCGGTTCATTTATCTATGGCTATGATTCAGGCTGTTGAAAGCAACAAGGTTCCAGTTTCCGTCAAGTGAAATAATGTTCGGCAGAAAGCTAAGGGTGAGTATGTGGGCGAAGCATGTGGGGTAATGCAAAAAATTATGGGCAATTTTCTTTGGGGGTGGGCAGTGGAATGCAGCCCGGCATGCACATGAGAATAAGGTCTATATTTGAACACGTACAACACATCTAGATGGCAATGTACTTCAAAACGGGAGGGGGGGGGAACTTTTCAGACAGACTGTAAACGAACAACTTTAAATAGCTTTTTAAAAATTTGCCTAGACATTCTGCAAAGCAGATATTTTGCAATTATCCTGTCAGATTTTCAATAGAAATCTGACGAGCACAAAGCAATTATCATTTCTCATACCTCTTCCCTTTAATCTGTCCAAACTATGCACTTGGCTGGCAGGAATTTCATCCTCCTAATTATGATGTGAAGTTGCTATTAAAGCCAGGAAAGGGAAAAAAAAAAAAAAAACTAACTGAACTACACCTTCATTTACAGCTTAGATATATTTTTTCAGCTCTATGTGTCTCATCCAACTCCCAGTGATTAGAGAGGAGTAATATTTGTACCTGGATGCTCTGTATTTTGTTAATTAATGAGATTAAACAATTTCATCCCTTATCTGCACTGTGTATTGCTTTTCTAGCCTTACCACAGTAAGTATTAGAAAGACTTAGATTAATTAAACTGCAAAACCTACTGCAGGCATGAAAGCCCTGTATCACTACGGAAAGAAAGGTAGCAATTTTAGAGGTGGAAATTCATTGCAGATAGCTCCTACAGTCAGCACAACCGAACCAGGAAAATTGTTAAAGGAAATTAGGGAGTGGCTCCCAGTGACACGGAGAAAGCGCAGCAACTAGCAGCGTGTGGCTGAACACCCAGATCAAGGCACTGGCCTCAGGAAATGAAGGTGAGATAGAGCATCCACAGCTCTTTGCTATTTCTGGTTTAGCAGCAACATACAGGTGCACACAGACTGCAAAAAGGCATAGTGGAAGTTCAGTCTGGCTAATGAAAGCTAAGCGAAGACAGAACAGCAGCAAAGACCACGTAACGAAGCCTCTAGTTCAGGCAGGCAATACAAATTCTGCCCTGGCTTCTTCAAGCTGACAGGAGGCAACGTGGTGCTAGCCCACTGTCCGCAAGGTCAGATTTGCCAGACTGCACTGGAAACACACGTTCTGCTCACTACAGTTTATATTTACCTTGGGGAGGCTGCTCTTACACCAGGGAACCAACAGCACCCAAGGCACAAGACTTCAAATTGAACGTACTTTTCTCTATCTAAGCACATCTTGTTAGACTAGAATCTGGAATCTGAACTTTACTGAGATTCGATTACAAATTCTATTACACTCCTCCATTAATTTCTTATTAACTTCTTAATAAGTAACTTTTGTCATAAAAAGGGTATTTAATTTTCATGAATATTGTTATTGAAAGCATTCTCAGTGCTCATTACATGAAAGATGAAGCTACCTGTCCAGCTGCCAACTGATGAACTCACAGAGTAGTGTGCTCAGCTTTCACATGCCACTGCTCAGACTTAAATATGACCTCGATGGCAGGGGCTGGGGAACAGAGAAATACCAGGGGATGACGGGGGGAAACTGAGTGTCTCTAAGTACAGCCAATGCTGAAGAGGAGCCTCCAAGGCAGACACCATTCCTGCTCCTCGCTCCACAGGCAGAGACATGAGGAAGCTGGGAAGTCAGCTTAGGGAAATAGAAATGCTCTGTCCCTCTCTGCATGCCTTTCTGCTCATAAGTCAAAAACCAGCGTAGCTTTTCACAGAAGTAATTCCAGATTTTGGGTAGAAGGATGGGTCGGGTGAAGAATACTTGCCAGAGCACTCTTTTCCCAGATCCTGAAGAAAGTCTGCAGCACAAAAATATGCCCCTTCTTTCTCAAAAGGAACTGCCATCTGCTTAATGAGCTCTCAACTCAGTTAAAAATATCTTAACATGCTTTGAATTTCTCTGACCTAATATACAGAGACTCTCTTTAGTATCGGTGGATAGAAAAGGCACTGCCCAGGTGTGCATTTATTGTGCAGAAATACATGCACGTCTACAAAAAAAGCCAAGAACAGTTAGGGTGGGTAGGAAGGTCCATCTCTCTCAGCTTCCCTTCCAGACAGAGGCTAAAAGCAGATGGCTTGGGCAGGACCTACTGACATTCTTGGAGCTCTCATCAAGCCGGGGAGTAGCACTCTGGGTGTGATAGGTGCTGCCACTGAAACTTCCCATTTGTTTTAACATGGGCCTGATTACACAGACCTGGAAGGTATACGGTTTGGAGAAGACACATCCAATAATGAACAAATAACCCTAATCTTCTAGTTAAATTCTAAACAAGAACTAATGGCTAACAAAAACTAAGGGCTGCACATGCAAATGTAACCTTTCTTAAAAATATTGTTTCTTATTTTTCTTTTAATTGCCAAAACCACTGATAACATGCAGACTGGAATTTCTCACTCCACTCAACACACACCATACAAACCACAAGGTCCACGAGGGGTGAATGCATGCTTTGAAATCCCACTTCAGTGGCCTGGAGAGAGACCAGGTATCGCCGATACTGCCTTCCTCTTCAGCTTCACTAGCTACATTTTGCTGCAGTACAATATTCCAATTTCTCAAATACATAACTGTGGCAGATGAAGGAGGGATATCAAACTGCTAGCAACACAGGAAAGTGATAAATCAAACAGCATCACCGTGCACACTCTGTTGAAGAGCAGTGGGTAGATTGTAGCTAAATGATATTTTAGGAGCCAACCAGCCATCACCCCAGCAATAGCCAAAATGTAACTTCAGCCTCAGAAAACATAAAAGCTCATGCTCTCATAACAGGTTTTTCTCTGTGATTTTTTGGTCCCTCTTCCAAAGGCGCACACTTTTGATGGAGTCATTGGGATCTGCAGACTGCAGTACCACTGAAAATTACTAATTTGTTTGCTGGCCTGAGCTTTAATCATTGCAGGGTATAAATTCTGGCATATGTGAACTTTAAAAAATAATAATGCTAAAAATGGCTCATGTGGTGGGTGCAGTGTCATGATCCAAAATAGCACACACAATGCTGTATTCCTCAACAAGGAAAATGCATACTCCTTTACTTTATATCAGAGGACCTTGGCTAATGCCTTGACTTAATTTTCAACACTCTTCTCACTTCCCCTTTTCCTCTTACCTTCTTTCTTTTGCCTGGATGAAATAAAACCATGAGCTCCTCACAATGCTGCTGCAAGGCAGATGGTGCCCAAATTCAAATGTGAATAATGTTTTTCAAAGCACAAAGAAGAAAGATCTATTTAAAGGGAAAGCAATAACAGTATCTGAGATAATATGGGGCAGGGGTTAGAAAAGCTATCTATCTAATATAATGAAAGTTTATCTGGAGCTACTTTTTATTTTCTACAGGAATTTATAAGTGTATAATGGATTGATGGGATAAAAGAAATGTCAACTGTATTCAGTTAAACAAATCTTCCATCGCTTTTAAAGGGGAGAAACATAGAGTACAAGGTTTGGCAAAAAAAATTGTTATCAAGGCCTGAGCACTTGATGATAACTGAAAGGGTTTACTGTGAAATATCAGTAAACAAAACAAAGAGAGAAAGAGAGCTTGCAAGGGAGAAGACCGTGATAATGCTGCACACTCCTTAAGGCACAAAGATATGAACCTTGAAAATTTCTGTTACTGCCAGCCAAAAGCAGAACTATAGATAAAAACAACTTTTTTCTATTACAAAGCCAAATAGATTTAAAAAGAAAACTAAAGATGAATCATGCTTACATATATTTCAGAACATGTGATTATCTGAAAGGAAAGAAAAAACTTGAAGATGGAAGCTTAGCAGCTCCAGAGCTGATAAGAAATTCCATCACTCATAGGATAAAATTATAAGTGGCCTTAAAAAGCCATTCCCTATAACAGAAAAACAGCTACTTTCCTTCTATTTAAGAACAAGCATAAACTTTCAAAAGTTTTTTTGTTTTTTTTTTCCTAGAGGATACTGTTAGTATTAAAAAACAACTGGATGAAAAAGTGAGACTGGACAACTGACTCCTCACTGCTGACTGCTTCTCCTGTTAAAAAAGCCCATTGCAGTGACTGTATTTTCACGTACAGTCGGTGCCCACCCCTATAAGAGCCATTTCTTAGATTTAAGGACCCAGAAATCCTGCACCGTGAAATAACAACTCTCCCTCTCCCTCCAAAGACAGCTCATGGATGTACAAAAACCTCCAGCTCCTGTTCAAGGGCCACATCTACAAATCAGTGAAAATCAGTTTGAGGAACAGCAGAAAAAAGGCAGTAGGACTTACGAGGGGGCAGTGGACTGTAGAGGCCAGAGCCAGGGAAGATGCTGGAACAACAAGAGCGGGAGAACAATTTTCTTTGTCCAAGCATGCAAACAGCCTGCAGTTGGGCTGAATTAAGGACTTGTTACAGGTAGCACCTACACACACAGTAGGTGTATTTCAAATGGACACACGTACTGGTGGTGGATCAGGTATTCTCTCAGTGGGCTTGAAGTTTCATAAGCACAGAAAAGAGCTGCAGTCCCAGCCCGAACAATTTATCACCTAAATTAAGGCTTTCCTGCATTCAGATCCCATATTAAAATGGCTGCAATACCTAATTTAAATGTACTGAAAATGGTACTTGGAAATGAAGGAATTCTGCCCCTCTGGACAGATCGGCCACAGCAGCTTGCAAGAGGGACAAGAAGAAATATACTGTCTTGAGAGCTGATAAACACTTTTAAACATTCTTACTTTCTGGACTACATGTTATACTTATGAAATGTCTCCCATAAAATATGATTCTAAGCTGAAAACCTTACTAAAAACTTAACTATAATACATTTAGATGGCAAATCAGCACTGGTCCACAGGACAGCTGTGATTTGCCCCACAGTTTCATAATTTAATTTCATAAAGCTTAGTATAAAAAACCTAAGCTAAATTTCATGAAATTTATATAAAACTACTAACATGTTCATTCAACTCCACAACACACTTTCTGCTATTTTCTACTTCTTACTATTTTCCGACAGAGAAAGCTTTTTTTTTTTTTCTTTTTTTGGTGCCATTTAGATTCAAGATGTGATCATATCCTGAGGTATGTGTAGCTCTGGTCTTATCTCTAAAGCGGTAGGGGACTGAAGAAGACACAATAAAAGGCAATAACAATGACCAAAAGCATCAAATAACTCCATGCAGGGAATGCTAAATAGACTGGGACTCCTCAGCCTAGGAAAGAGTGCTCTGAGAGGTCTGTAATTGTGGCACAGGGAGGATGAATAGGGAAGGACAGCTCCCGTTGTACACTGTCTCTTCCAGTCAACAACTAAGGGGTCACCACGGGAAACTAGGAAGGGGCAAGTACAGAACAGGCAGGAGCAGACCACACTATGCCTAATTAAGTTAGAGAAGGTTTACTGATAGATATTGGGAATGGTAAAAATTATACACAGGTTCAAAAGTAAACGCACAATTTCAAGGAAAAAAAATCCATTTGAGCTCTGCTAAATGCAAATAAGTTCACTCTTGCTAGAGACCCTGAACCCCAGGTTTCCAACTGCAAACTGCAAAGGGCTTATACATTTGCTCTAGTATATGCTTATACAATGCTTGTACATTTGCTCTAGTCTTACATTTTTTGTTACATTTCAGAGCCAGAATACACTGCTGGAAGGACCTCTGGTCTACCCAGGTATAGTCTTTCTACACGATTTGAAATCTACTTTTGGATTTTGTACTGAAAAGTTCCTGAGTTTATTATGAGTGAATAAAGATCAGGTGCAAGGCTCCCTTTGAAATTCATGGTCTCTTTATGCCTTTTTAGTTTCGCTGTTTACGATAATAGTTTGATTTACCATTATTATTTACTTTATCTTTCACTACCTCTGAGTCTTTTATTGTCTGGCATTAAGCCAATCCACTTGTATATTCACCTCCTTCAGAAATTCTCTTTCAAGATCAGGGTATATTGCTAGTGTGAAAATCTTGCCTTTCTGTTTTACAAGGATTAATACAGATATAGGCGTATGGGATTTTTTTTCTCCACCTTCATAAGCAACTTATAATACATTTATCTGATTAGACATGAAGTATAAATAACTAACCGCAATTACTTAACATTTCGCATTATTATAGCCTTATCACTGTATTTGCTCATCCCTTTTTAAACTGAAAAAGTAATTTCTTTTTTATTACTTCAATTTTCTATGTCTTTTCATGAAATTTGGAGAGCACCTGTTCTCTTACATGTCATTTTCCTTCTCTGAGTAAGGGTAAGTTTTGGAAGCTATTCCTACACTTCAAGGCCAAAATTCCACCTACCGCAAAGCATTCCTTTATCCAATGACCCCTTATTAAAACTGGGCTTCTCATCAATACCTCTAGAGAGTCTGACTTTTAAAAGCAGAGCCCGAAATCAATATTTAAGAATCTGTTTTACCATCTGTGGTGAGTTGCTGCAGCTTGTCACAAACCACAAGGGACAGTGCATTAGTGCTGAAGGGCAAAGCCAGATCAATAGCTAAGGATCAGTGGGTGGCAGCTTCACTATGGAGCTGCTTCTGTTAATGTAACTTTGCCAGTGAGTTTGTTAATAAAGAGAAATGGTGCTAAAGAGAGCACGGAAGTGAAAAAATGTGAGGCTAATCTGGAGGATCAAGCTTCTTTAAACCTCGGTCTCACAAAGACTTATGTGCATGTTTAATGCCACGTGTTGTGAGCAATGCCATGGAAGGTAATGGGACATGAAACTACTCCTGTACAGACAAATTCATGCATAAGTCTTTCCAATCTTGATACATAAGGTTAGCAATAAATGTTTTCTTTCCCCAGTGAAACAGGATCTTGAAAGAATAATGTTGGTTTCAAGAGACATTGAAAAGCAGTATTTGTTGCTATTAAAAAAAAAAAAAATTAAGCAAACAAGACAGGAATTTTAATAGTCTGAATAATTAAAGCAATCTTACAGCAATTATTTGCTTTATCTGTGTGTGGTTGGGGGAGAGGGGTTAATGAAACACCTCTTCAATCATAAATCATTTACCATTGCTTCAGGCTTTTCTCTTTCTTCTTACTATTTGATAGCTAGAAGTACATAAATCAGTCTTTTTCTTACTCTGATTTAATTTTAACATATCTTGCACAACAATATTATGTCTGCTACATAGACATAATCGTATTTCTGTAGAAGCATTTTCTAATTTTCATTAGCCATGTTATGAATGTCTTTATTATACATCCACATAAACTGAGCAGAGTAGAAATTCTGGAGCTCATGCTAAAGTCAATTTTCCACCAAATTTCAATGATATTCCTGTACAAAGAAGGATCCCAACCAGGATCTAGTTTAGTATGTGTGAAATTGGAATAATAGATCTTTATGACAGTCATAAGTACAAAGTTATCAGGATACAGGCACATTTTTTCATTGTGGGTATAAAACCAGCAATGAATATATGCCTTCATAGTGCATCCTTAAAAAATAAATCTAGAATTAGGATAAGGAGAATAAACTCTTATTAAAGCATGCAGTCAAATCATTAGGGAAGCTCAGATAAGTTCCACTCCTGTCACATGAAACATTGCAGATTTTGCCTGAAGTGGACATTACTTTGACAGTGGCTTCTCAATGCACAAAGGGAGAATGCTGGCTGTCTCTCTCTCAGATAACTTGACATGAAACCAGATGCAGAAATAAAAAGCGAATTTCCAATGTAAGGCTCACATAAAAGAAAAACAAGTTGTCTCTCTTCCAGTCATACAATAAGCATCATTCATTTGGAAAGGTCAATATTAATTAGCAAATCCAGCAGGGATACTCTGTCACAGGCTTTTTTTGTGCATCTGGTTGTTCTCTGTTGCAAATGAAAGATAATCCATATTCACTCAGAGGTCTGAAAGCTGTCTTGTCTCTGTAATTGCAATCTCCCTTAAAAGGTTAGTAAATATCATTCATGTAACTTTTAAAATTCAACACGTTCAAGCATATTTTCTTTGATTTCTGTTTTGGTTGCTTCCACAGTTCTGAATTCTTAAGTTTAAAATCAAAAATAAACTCAAAAAATAAAAATAAAAAAATAAAAGATAGCCAAATTCAGTTAAAGGGCAGACCGACAGAATAGTGGTATTTATCCTAGTGGAAGGGCTGACATTTCTTTCATGCCTGAATTTCATTTAAAAATGTGGTAAAGGGCTCTCATGGAAAGGAGAGGGTCCCACCACATATCTGGGTCCCAAACCAAACCCCAGATTCACCCTGCATTGCTCTGAAGACCAGTCTATATGTTTTAGATATTGATTATCCATGCTATGGAACTGGGGAAGGCACAAGCTCAAATGCTTTGCACCTTTCAGGAAGAGTCTAGAGACTGTTAGGATTGTCTGTCATCTCTAAGTGCTTCTCTGCTCAAAATAATGTGAAGGACAGTCCCAAAGTTTGTATTTTAAAGACCACCATGGCACACAAAAGAATAAACATGAAAATGCAGCTCCTTCTTCCTTGAAAGATTTTGATGTAAATTTTGCACATGGGTAATGGCTAATTAGAAATAGTGGTTTTTTTTCTTTTTAGTCTGCAAAGATATATTAAGAAATGAACACTAAAAAAAAAAAGCTTAAAGCAACATATGACATTTAAGTAGATTACAACTTCTGCAGTATGCAATAACTGTAAGATATTAAGGCTATTAGACAGAATATCAATAAGAGTTATACTTGAGTGACTTAAATTTGCATGTTGCATAAATATAAAATTTCCATTTTCCACTTAATTCTGAGTTTAGTAATTCTGATAAACTTCTGAAAAAGCTTTTCATTCCTTTTTGACTTCACATGCTTAAGCTCAGTTTTCTTTCACTGGCTGCTTTATTAGATGATTTGCTGAAACAGCAGTATTTACCTATCTAGTCTACAAGCTGTTTGGACGAATGATATTATCTCCATGCACGATCAAAACCAAATTAGAAATCTTTTGTTAGTCAGTTGTGCTTTAAATTGCTTCAGTCAGGACAGTCTTACTGCACCAAAACTTACTGCAAGTCCTTAGCTTGTCTTCCGTGTTAGCTGAATTCCTTGAATTAGGGACAGAGTGGGTAGTTCCTCTGTTTCTTGGATGCTTCTAGCTAACTGCTCTAACAGTGATACTTTTTTAGCTGTTAGCTTCCCTTGTTTTGCTACTCTCAGAGAGTCCCAGTATACTTTCTTTCTGCATTGCACTGCCACACATTGCCTGAATTATACCTCAAAGGCAACCTTATTGTTCCATGTTATGTAGATTAAAATTTTAATATTAATTTAAATATTACTATTTTCCTATAATATTTAAATAATTCCCTATTTCTTGCTCCTGGAGTCTGACTTCCACAACTATTTTAAATCTTTACCTATAACCCTGTGGATTGCAAGAACACTTTCTTCCTTATTCCCATCCCTCTAATATTCCAAATAAGCAGGGACATGCATCTTTTTACTCTTCCTCTCCAGAATATTTTGATGGAATTATCTCCCACTACTTGTGAAGTCTGATAATTACATGGAGCAGTATTATGTATGTATCTCTCCTACAGTTACAGATTGGTCTTTCCTGGATATCCATTTGTAATGGCCACGTATATTTTACTTCTGATTGCTCACCCAGAATTGCATGATCTATTAAAGAGGTGTTATAAGAAGCAGTTCCAGGTAGTCTATTAGAAAAACAACACATTCTATCACACCTTATCGGTATCTCAATGACCATTTAGAACTCAGCTACTGACCTGATACTCTTTCAGTGCCTTATGGATGGATTTGGTGGTTTGAGACAGTTTTTCTAAGGGACAGAGGTCCCCCATTAAAACTCATCACACAAATTGGCAGCTTGTTAATAAATCTCAGCATAGGCACCAAGGATAAGCAGATACGGAGGAAGTCTCTTGTCTCTTCCATGTCAGAGCCATGAAAGATTAATATGGGAAACCTTGTAATGTTGCTGTCACTAATGCAGAACAGAGAGATTTCACCACTGAATTTAGCAAACCAGAAATCTTCAAGAACACTATAATTTATTAACATCCTGTGTCAGTGACTTGCACTACAGATATTAAGCATGTGATTTATTTATACAGTATAACACAGTAATTATTCATGGCACACTCTAGACTTGTAGAAATGGAAGGGCCCTTCCTCCAAAAGCTGCAACAGTTTTTATCCAGACCACAGAGATCTGGATAACAAAGGGCCTGCAAAAAGAGTAACACCAGAAGTTCACAATATATGCTCAGCATCCAGGTACTTTTAATAAGTTTTACGTTGAACCTTTTTTTCCATAAAATACAAGTATCTATTGTAGTCTCAGAGCAGCATCTGAAGTACAGATCACCATGATATGAGACAGAGTGAAGAAAGCAGGGTTCCATTGCAGAATGTGAGGGTTTATAGTGACTCTAGTTGTACCAATTTTATTTGAAAAGTCACGTCAGTCATGAGGAAAGGTGTGAAGACAAGCTGAGCTAGGAGAGTAGGGTACTGATCATGCATGTGCATCATGCAGAAAGCAATGGTAAAGAGGATCCAGATGCACTGAGAAGGGACTAGAGAGATGATCATGCAAATATTTGATTTCCCAAATTGCTCATTTCTATATACATATCCTTTTAGGTTACTACAGACTTTACATAATTAGTTTTGCATGCCACTGAGAGCTATACTGAAACCACTCCAATCAGCAGTACATGAGCCTACTCCTTGTAACGCTTTGGAAGCTCTACCATTAGCTTCTCAATTTTGTACTGTACATGCTCTATGCACTCGGCTTCTCAATGAGCTTGACTTGAGTTCAGTGCAGCAATGCTACATTAAATGGCTATTTTCTAACTCATAGATCTGGAAAATAGGGTTTAATCAATGACCATTAGACCTCACGCTCCCTTCTGGGTTAAAATGCCTTCCTTCATCCACGGTTACTGTATTGTTGTTTTAATAGGTTATGATTGGCATTTGGCACTGAGGTACGGGGGCAAGTAGGCCCTATTAGCAGGAAGAAATGAATGTACTAAGGAAGAAAACAATTAAGTGGGAAAGGATAACTCACAACAATGCACCAGATCACATTGTGCTTGCATTTCACTTCATGGTATTGAATTCCCCCTGCAAGTATAAGGGGATAGAGCTAACAAACATAAAACACTTGTCTGCTTAGGAAATTGTCCTGAAAGCTTATTTTCTGTAATTGGAGATCTCATCCTAAGAGGTTCTGAGCGTATGCAATTCTCCTTGCAGCCAAAAGGTCTAATCATAAACTCTTTAATACATCTGCTTCAGTTAAAAAAATAGCTTTTGTGCAACTTGTATGTCACACTTAAATCTTTAAACATTTTCCTTCCCCTCTCCTACTAGTAAGACCCACCTGCCTCAAAAGGTTCAGGCAGGAACTGATTGGTACAAAAAAACCTCTAAAGTGCTTGAATGACTCCTGAATTTCCTTCCCAGTGATTGAACATTTCCAAAGACACCAAAGACCCACTTCTGTGAGACGGAAGTGTCCTAGAAGCCCCAGACCTAAAGGTGGCTAAAGCAGAGCCACCACAGCTCATTAGGTTCTTAGCTCCTCATAGGAAACAGCCACATGACACACTGTCGTTGTCTGCTGTTTTTCACTCTTAGGAGAGCAGGAATAAACATTGTTTGCAGAAGGCAAAATGCCTGGGCTTGCCATAGTACTAGTGCGATAATCTATACTCTGTCAAAGAGCTACAAAGAGCTGATAGCAAGATGTTACAAACACACATTTTCCTTCATCCCTTACTTTGAGAACAAAGACAGCCTCACATTGTACTTCCTTGTTCTTACACAGGCTTCAAATACAAACTGTCATGAACTGGTGGCTCTGTCTCATTCATACAGGATATATAAAATCACATTAGGGCAGATGACATCTTCTATGACAACACAATACTGTGGGTGTTTTTTTGTTTGTTTGTTTTGAGTTGCTCAATATTACTTATTGCATTAATTATTTTCTCTGTATCTATACAAACACATTATTGATAAAGTATCACAGAAGTCTTGAGGATGGAAAAGACCTCTGGAGGTCATCTGGTCCAACATTTTTGAATCCAGAAAACAGAGAGTTTGAATGACAGAATTTTCTTGGTGCAGAATTTAGAACAGTAGCTGTGTATTCAAACCAGTAGGCTCACCTACTTAAATACGCCCCTCTCCCAAATAATTCATTTCTTAGGAATCATCTGTCTTTTGCTAAACAGTTGTGGATTCTTCAATAATGCCTTCAATAAGAATCAAAAGGGTGACCAGTCACAGACACAACACTAATCAACCTCATAGATAATACTTGTATGGATGAGAACATTTTTCTCCATTTTTTTGCTGTTTTCTTTTCAACTGTGCCTGCAATTAAGAAGCTGACACATTGGGGTATTCAGACATCTCCAAGCTGTTCACAAACAAGGAGACTTCAATGACACCTGGAGGTAAATATAAGGAAGGACTTACGCTTGGAATGTTTGTCACAGAGTGCTGATGCCCGCATGTCACAGAGTCTCAGGGAGCCTTTGCTGCTGCTGTAGACAAAGAGATTGCAGTGATGGGGATGAAACTCCGAGGCTGTAATCACTTCCGTTAGGTCCTCCATGTTGGCTGGCTTTATATCTACAATGTCTGAATGGAAGTTTCATTAAGGAAAATGGAGTTGTCTGCAGGCTAACTATGACTCTTATCGCCTTGTTGAAGGAAGCATGGCTATCTAAAAAGCGACCATAAATGTAATACTCTTAGATGAAGATATACTCATCTGTTTGCCCCATCTAGATGAAACTTGCAGAACCCCTATTCAACTACAGTTTTAGAGCAGATGTCATTATTGGGTCAACATTTGCCTATACCGTGTACACAAGGACTTCCAAGAAATAGTATTTCAGTATTTCAGATTTGGAATTCTCACTTTCATTAAACTAATAGAGAGTAGGTAGCTAAATCTCCTGTATTTGCTATTGACCTTACTGCTCTAGCCCAGATAATACTTATTGATAGGAAACAACGTATAGCTCTGAGCTGCTCACTCTAGTAAAGATGCACTGCATTTTACAATCATGCAACTTAAGCTAAATATATGTGTGACTTAAGTTAAAAGTTTCAAACAAACATACATTTTTGAAAAGGCAGATGTGGACAAAAACAAGCACTTACGCAAATACTTTTGGGTGATTATCTACTAGTATAATATACTTTCTTAAAAAATAAAAATTTAACTGCAACATAAGATTGTGCACAGTATTGATTTTGCTACTCAGCTTTGAACACTTGCAAAAGAAGTATCTGAAATGGCTTTCTTCTTTTTTTCATGTAAAAGATGCTCACTACTGACATCAATATGAATTTTTGTGACTGAAAAGTGTACATATGAATCATTTAAATGGATATAATCTGGAACAAGAATACATTGAAGATGTAGTTTTCCAAGCACAGACCTGTCAGGTGGACCACCAGATATTTTCCACCTGAAGTACAACTCGCATAAGACCTCTCCAACGCATACATATCCACACATACATGTTACCTGCTTTGGTGAGCTTAAAACCCAGGGAGGACCTAGCAAGCATGTATTTGGAGGAGAAGGCCAGCCTGTGGAAGACTGCTGATAAAAAAAAGAATGAAAGAGTCCCATGAGGCAGCTGTAAGAAAGCAGCAGGTGTAGAGGCAATAAAATGAAAGAAGGATGTATATGTAAAGCAGTATATTTAAATAAGATTGTACGTTTTCATATGGCCCTCAGCAATCCACTGTAGATAAGCCATCCAAATGTTAACAAATCCTTCGAACACGAAGAGTAACATTACCCTATTTTACTGATGAGGCACAGAGAGGCAAAAAATTATTTGCATAAGACCACATGGGAAATGCATGGCAGAACAAACCCAGATCTACTGAGTCCCACTTCAGTGCCCTAAACACAAATCATCTCAGTGCCTGGATTCCCCAAACATAAAATTTGAATCAGCTGACATTCAAAATTTAAACATCTCAGAGGATAAGATAAATGAGAAAAGCTGTTTTACTGATGGCGAGAGAAACCACATATCATGATACTAAGCTGGTTTCTGCTCCCACTGTTCCCACTACCCAATGGAAGACCTTTAATTGATTTCTGTGGGAACAGGGTACAGTCTATCACCAACGTTATGCTCTATACTTTGATCTTTCTCAAACATGCAGATTTAGAGACATTACAGTGAAATTAAACATAACAATACAAAATATTCATAGATAATTACCTTGATTTTGCATAGACAAATACATCACACTGATTTTGTTTGCTTCTTTGTTTGTTTGTTTGTTTTTACACCAAGTGCTTTGAAAAGGAAAATATCAGCAAAACTATGAATACCTTGTGACATTTAATAACAGCTGGGAATTAATTAATGTTTCACTTCAACTGCATTCCCACTTACTTGCACTATCACTTTTGCGTCCATCTCCAAGAATCTATCATGATTAATATTAGTGCAATGAATATTAAAATGTAGCTACATTGATTTAGCTTCTCTTATAAAGCATCACTAAATATTCTTGAAAATTAACAGGAAAAAATAACCTTTATTCAGTTATTGGTATTTGTTGAATCTGTCTCAAGAAATATATTTAAGTAAAAGCAATTGCTTTCAGTGATTGAATTGCTTTCAGGAGTTCAGAGAAATTATAGTAACTCGATACAAGAATTTCACCTCTCAGCAGAGAGATGAATAATTGCTGAGTGATGAGAAAGATATAAAATATAAATAGAGTATGTGAAACAGTCATGGTAAGTATCATTTTTCTGGATGCTGAAGACAATATTGATGAATTTCCCTTCATTGTATGAAATGAATAACCCTATGCTGAATAATGAAATTAAGTATTCCATTCTCCTGCCAGAAAAGCATAAAATACTTGAAACAGACTGCATTTCCAGATGTGAGCTAAATCTCCACTGAGAAAGAACCTCATTGCCTAGTGAGGATCATACAGCAAATGCACCACAGAAAACTCATTGTTTCATTAGATTTAGAAAAAAAATAAAACAGTAACACTTATATCAAAGAAAATAATCAAAGGAATAGAGAGTTGGGGAAGAGACTTACTCCAGATACATTTGTAATAATAGATGGAAAAACAGACTTTGCTTTGACAGCTACAGAGCCCAATGTATCAAATGAAGAACTTGTCACACAAAAGAACATTTTCCTCTTCTCATGATTTTTTGCCATCTATTTGAAAACAATCAAGTACAGCTTGACATGTGATGTGTGGGAACTGTATTTAAACTAGCATGACATGGTAAGGGCAAGCATCTCCCATGAGACACTTTGCATTTCTATTTTTCCATCTTCCCTTTGTGTCTTTTTCCCCCCTTTTTAAGCACAATGTCATATGGCAGAAAAGTATTTTAAAAATTGGACCAGAGAGCGTGCTTCAGAAACAGGCCATTTGCTGAAATCAAAGAGCTCAATGAAGAGGGAATTTGGCAAAAACTGATCAAATGAAAATTCCATTGCTAAAGGGAAAAATATTCCCTTTAGCAGGCACAGAGCTGTCAAGCCACTTCCTATGCTAATGGTTTCCTAGCAATTGTATCTTGTGGAGGGATGTCTTGTCTTGGTCACAGTCCTTCTCCCCAGTTGGCTCACATCTGAAGTACCACAGTCACTTCTGAGTCCTGTTGTACCACATCATGTGGTCCATTTCCAGGCTGCGGAAAAAACTAGGATCAAAGCTTTCTAAGAGACCAAAACACTTAACAGTCTACTGGTGGCAGTACACAGGGATATAATTCTGTTGTCCTAAATAAAATAAAATAAAATAAAATAAAATGGCGTTCCTGTGCCCGAACAGGGTAGGAATTTCCCTAAGAAAATGAGAAAGGTCTTCACGCTTCTTTCACTCCCGCACATACATGACAAGGAGGCATTTCCATCCCTGGTACGTACTCGCACTGAGGGAAGGCTGAACTGGTGCCTTGGCAGCTACTGAGGGTGCATTGGCAGACTTTTAAGTCATTAACATTAAAACAAGGAAAAGAAACTATCTCGTTGCTCAAAAAAAATAAAAGAGGTCTCAGTTCCTCCTAACCAAGCTGTTTGCTATCTTACACACCACGACTCCCCACCATTTCCTGGCTCAGTGAAATGGGATAAAGCTAGGAAGAGGCCAGCAGATGCTCTTCACAGCAAAATGGAAATGGAAGGTCACACAACAGTGAGAAACGATGTTCTTACAGTTGGGTTAGTAGAGCTACAAGACCAGGAATTAATTATATTAAAGGCAACAAATCTCAGGTAACATAATCTTGAGCTTTGGCTAAGGCTGACTAGGTCGCCTCTACCAACACCACTCGACAGCGGAGGCAGACCACAGCAGAACTAGCAGGCAGGACAGGACCTGACTGAGAGGGGGAATGAGGCTATAGGGAAAGATCTGAGGGAGGAGAGGAAGGGAAGCAAAACACTGCAAGAGGAAGTAGGAAAGAGCATAAGGAAAGTCATGATTAGCAATCTGAGAGAGCACACAGTGTGAGGGATGCAAACTGAATGCAGACTTCAGTTATATTTTTTGTTTAGTTCTAGTCCAGTGTTTTGTCTGCTGTTGTGCAGCTGATATTAAAATGAGAATAATAAGAGGAAGATGATTTGTTCCACTGCCTTTGGGCCACTGGTCTACCAAAAATATTCCCTTCTGTGAGACGTCCGTCCATAAATTTTCTTTTAGGGCAGGTCACAAAGAAGGCCCTCACCTTGATCCAAAATGTACATTGTTCAGCCTTCTCCATTTGATCAGCTAGAATATAAATGAACACACCTGCTTTATGTTCATGCCAAAACGTGTATAACAAGACTGTGGAAAATACATAAGGTTCCTGCTGAGCAAAAAAGGTTCCAGAATGAGTTTCCTTGTATGATAATGTGTACATAGCAGTTTCCTCAAAAGAGATTAAATTCCCTTTGAAGTGAACAGTATGCATAAACAAACAGCTGCTTTATCGTCTAGAAACCATGAAGGAATACTATTAGAAACTGAATTTTGTAGAAGCCAAACTTGCAATTCAGAAGTTATAGCACATAAAGGACTGAATCTTACATCATTATTTTGGAATCATTTTTGCAAGGCCTGCGGGTTCATTACAGGAAGGAAATCATTGGTATACTTGGATTCAGGCTACAGAAAACAATTTAACTGAACCCCCTTTATTCAACTGCAATGCAGGGCAGAGGCTTTATTTAGAAAGCCAGACAGAATTTTCCATAATAACTTTATAAGAAAAAAAATGTCCTCATCTTTCTTATTTCAATATATGCTGTTTTGACACTTCATTTTTACCCCTGAGTGGGACTTGGTATTTTGAAATTTGCACACTTTTCCAAAAAATAAAATTCACCATAACACATCTTCCCAAACCTGGCTGTTCCCTGTGTTTTTCACAGGAGGTTTTTCCAGCTCCTAATTTTGTCTGCATCTCACACCTACATTCTAGCCTAGACCTAGAAAGATTCACTGACTAGGAGTCGAAATCAATAGCAATTCATGGAAGCTGCCAGGGCTTCACTTTAGGGTAATTGATTGCTGTGGTCCTGCTGAGGCTCTACACTGTTTTAATATAAGCATTTCTCCGAGTGATTTCCTCTGTTAGTCATTTAGTGCACACCATTTTCTTTATAAGGAGGGAACTGTGATGCTTACAAATCAAGCTCTACCAGTTTTACACTTCCTACATGGTGGTTATATCATTCCTACACCATGCGTCAACTGAGAGAGTTAGTTCCAAATGCCCACAGTTTTCTTGCAGGTTGTATATTTCTGAGCAGCAGGCACAGAATCAGGCCTCAGTATGCTTGATAACACCATGATGTGATTACATCAACTTACTATGAAAGAAAGAAGCAAGCCCTAACTTTTACATAGTTACCTCCTTGCTCCTTTCTTTTTATTTCTTAAAGACATTGTTTATGTTTTCACTGTTGAAGGACAATTCCACTATAGGCATGTCACGACTGTATGGACACCACTGGATAGAGTGCAGCTTTTGAATCTCTAACTCTCAGACCTGTTGTCCAAGAGTCAAGGGTCTCTGGAATGGATTATCAATAGGTTAATGAATTTGGCCTTTTCATCCAATTCCAGTCTCTTACCTTAGGCAGAGAGATGACCTGGTATTTATACTCTAAGTACTCCTAATAGCCACAATGTCAATGCTTTTTATCATGCAGCATTCTTCCACTGCTTTACTAAAAGCATGTGCTATATGGGCTTTATTAAAAGCCCAGAGAGTTGCAATTACATTGTCTGTACCATTTGACTCTTCTGAACCACAAGAAAAGAAACTGCTGCATAAGAGTGCTCCTTCAAGATGTCTTGTACCTAATATCTGCTAATGCAAGGTATTGATCCATACTTGAAAATGACTTAGCAGTAAAATGTCAGCCCAATTCCATTTTTACTTCCATGGTCTTTACAACGATTCTTCAAGATATTGTACTGGAGTTGGGAAATCTGGCAACAGTCCCACACTGGTGGGAATTTGCTGATGTGGATTGGCAAGAAAATGCTTCCATCAAAGGCATTTAGATGGTGCCATTATGATAGTACAAAGGGTTCTGGCTGCTTTTTTTCTGCATTTTTTCCTCATCAGGATTATGAGATAGAGAAATAGTAAAACTGCTACAGGCCTTTTAGCCCTATGTGGAAAGCCAACTCATGATCAATTATGTTAGGTGCTGGGCAAACACAAAGCAAAAGGATTGCTCGTAATATAAAGAGCAAGTACAAAGTGCGTACAGAAACTAAGTAATGTTAACAAAGTTCTTTGAACTTATGAGGTTTCTTATAACTCAAATATTACAGCCTAAATTAGATGAAAAAGAGATGTTAGTGGCAGAAGAAAAGCCACAGTAATAGCCAAGAGGCTGCAGCAGCAATGAAGTTTTCAGCTACTCAGCTAGGACTAGTCATGAAGGAGAATTAGGCAGACAGTTAAACAAGTAATACAATTAGGTAAACAAGTGATATAAAAACTAAGGTAATGTTGAGATCTAGCTTACCCAGAGACAGGCTGATATATTCAGCACATCCTCTGCCTTACTGATAATAATAAGCATTTATATGACATAGATAATATGAGGGTCGTGTGCTGCAGTGGTGCTCCTTGGGCAATGGCATCACACGTACTGAGGGCAACACTGTTGGTGCAAAAGGTGGCCCATGTTTCCTCACAAGCTAATAGCTACAGCTGCAGCCAGATTTGTGTCCAATTTAGTTCTCTACTCATGTTTTCTAACACCATAAAACTTAAAAACCCATGAAGAGCAGAGAGGTGAATATTCAGACCCTTTAAACATGTTTAGAAAGCAAGATTTCATTGGTTTCACCGGCAGCTAACAGGAACCAGAGCCCCTCAAGACTGAGGGACTAACAAGATTCATCCAAGCCTAAACAGGGAACCAGCGATGGACCTTAAATACATTATCCCAAACCTCTGAACCAAAGGTGCCTTTCCTGGGCTTAGTCTCATATTTAATTCAGAATTGGAGATATTCAGTAAGAAATTAAAAGTAGTGAAAGGAAACATTTTCCATTTGTTAAGTTCAAAGCAGAGGAGAGTCAGTATCAGGGTCAATGCTCTCTAGATAAGAGACTGAGGCATGACGTGACAAAGTTTTTTGAGAGGTTTTTCTGTTAGCATCACATTTGTCTTTTGGAACTGCAAAGCCACAAATGACATGCAAACTTTCTCATACATAGACCTGTTCATACACATTGCAACCATTGTTTTACTTAAAGAATAATGAATTTAGAAGTAGCCACTGGAAATTTTTAATGTAATTTAAAATTGAATTTTCAGCTTGCTTTTTACAGCAGAACACATGCATTTTCTTCTGTAGACACAGTCATGTCTGTTTTAGCTGCAACCACATGCACTTTCAAATTTTCAAGAGTAAAGAAATTATTTTTTGTATATACAGGCAGCTGAGAGCAAAATCAAGTGGATGAGTCAACAGAAGAAGAATGGTCTTTTTAAAGGCACATCTGCAGTTTTCAGCGTACAGTACTCAATCACTGAAAGGTCCCAAAGTGATTTAGTTGATATATTTGCATGTTAATTAATTATGATTTGTCTGAAACTTGTGGAATGCTTAACGTTACATTTGAAACATAGCAGATACCGGTCATGAGATATTTAGGTATCAACGAGATATTTAGAAAAGAACTGAGAGGGACCTACTTTACTTGGTTTGCTGAATGCAGTCTCCCAAAGAGTACAGAGAAATACCACATATATAACTCACTGAACTGCATCTTTGAAGTTGCCAGGGATTGCCTCCCACAGAACTTATGGGAAACCAGAAATAAAATGTCTTCTTTTTTTTTTTCCTTTCTCTCTCTCTCTTTCTCTCTCTTTTTTTTTTTTTTTTCAAGAATAGCCTATGCACTAACAGACAATACCATCAAGAAATGTATTTCTTGATACTTATTAGAATCTCATGCAGCGTAGGAAGACCTGCCTATTAAGAGGCAGGTGCAGAATTTCCAGCTGGAGGGTATAGACTCTTCAGAGAATTTTGGTGGGGATACTTCCTTTCCTACATGTAATTTATTCTTCCACATACCTTGTGGAAATCCTCAGTGCAGCAGTATTTTTACCATATTATAGTAAAATAATTCCATATTTTAAATGAATTTATATTTGAACTCAAAGGACTTATTTTTTGCAGAATCTAGCTACCTAAAAATGTCTTTTAGAGCATAATGCTCTCCCCCTCCCTGCATGTTTGTTATAGAAGTAGCCAAATAAAACTATCTTTAAAATATCTAGATGTTTCTGAAAAAGTTACTTTAAAAATAGTAATAAAAGCTTCAATTTAGCATTTATACAGGCACTTCTGCATTCAAGCATCTTTGCGCTGCCAAGAAATCCTTGAAAATCAGCAATGTGAAAATGAAAATGAGGAACAGATTCGGTTCTCATGAGAATCTCCAGAGTGAGAGTTTTCAAAATCATCTCTATTAAATTATATGACACCTATTAAAACCTTTTGGCAGGAGTATTAGCTAGTTGCTTAATCTATGTGAAAGGATTTACAAAAATGCCCATCAGCTTTGTCTCTAGGCACTGCAGAGAAATATGGATTCTGGAAGTTTGAAACATCCAGGTTACTCTCTGAGGCAAAGGAGTTCGATATTCACAGCGGTCTGTTTGCTTGATCTCTTTTCAGAATATTGATTCCAGACAAGCCACATAACTCTATTCAGTATGAAAACAGTCACAACAGACATATCCTTAACTCTGGTCCTGTCACTTTGTTTAAATTAACATGACTTTTATTTACAAGAGCATTTTCTTTCCAGAGGCCCTAAAAGTGAACTCCCTAAATGGAAAGTATTGTAATTTCATATGTAATGGCACTACTTCAGTGCAATCCTTCCCAGTGTGTATTATGATAGCAGATGAAAAATTGAAATGTCTACATTAATAAGAAGTACCCTGGCTACCTCAATAG
This sequence comes from Anser anser, assembly GCF_964211835.1. Lineage (NCBI taxonomy): Eukaryota > Metazoa > Chordata > Aves > Anseriformes > Anatidae > Anser > Anser anser. Next base: position 66,327,300 of record NC_139724.1, read on the forward strand.
CAAAAAAAACCTTCCAGTGTCTCGGGTTTTAAAGACTCAGACAGAGCACTGAGGTACAGACTACGTGGCTTTCAATACCTGAGATGACTGCGTGGGCATTTTTATTATATCTCCATTCTTCTATGGAATGCTTTTCAAGTTAAAAGATTTTAGCTGATGAACACAGCAAGTTACATTTTCTTTTTTATATTAATACTCCACAAAAGACTGTGCTTTGCAAGGTTAATTTCAAGTCCAAACTCACAAGGGAATGAGAATAATTAGACCCATTTAAGAGAATTCTCCCCTCTGGCAGAGCTGATTGAATTATTTATACATTATCTTTTCATATAATTGTACCTGGAACTGTGTAAATGTTTTTTTTCTCTCTAACTTTCAATAAATTCATAATACGTGTGTTTCAGGTTGGACACACTGCCTGCACCTATGACAATACAGAATGGTTCATTTTGAAAATGCTTCAATGAGACATTAATCCAAAGGGAAACAGAAGCATGCAATTTAAAATCTTCCATATTGACACCATACTGATTAAAACTCATCAACTGAAGAAATAAAATTAGTAGGACAATAAATCTTGGACTGAATCTTGTTACCCACTTCCACAGGAATAACTTCATTGACTGCAGTCATGTTACGGTAAATGTGAATGCTACTTAGCTGAGTATCATTTCTGTGATGAGAGCCTTTAGCTGCAATTTAATACTCTTACTGTGGTTTCTAAGTCGTCTCTGCTGAAGGATCTCAGATTCCAGATAAAACCTGAAAAATCTCATGGCATAAACTGCTAGGGTGAAAAAAATCTGTCTGATGATGTTAACATCAATTTCAGCTCTTCTAAGTGCTGTTTCTCTCTCCAACAGTAACAAACTTGAAAAAATTTGAGATCACGGGATTTTAAATGGCATTTCTGGTACAAAATGGTTATTTGTTTGCTACAAGCAGAACAGTCCCAAGTAGACTGGAAAACAATTAACTCTGTGGAGATCTATGAAAAGACATCTTTGTACCTATTGTAAAATTCTAAGTGTCTTTTATAGTTGTGTCACCTCGTTCACTCTACAAAGATACGAACACAGTGAAATCCTAGTGCTGTTCTTCAGTGTACTATTAAAGGGTTCTGACATGGCTTTTATGGGCTCAGGATTTCACGCTATGCTTTATCATCTGCTGCAACTCCAGACAATTTTCTTTTTTTTTTTTTTTTTTTTTGCAATTCACTGTATGGTTCTAAAAACCAAGAGTATTTTAATGCCTCTGGCTATATTTTTCCTTACCTCTGCAGCAACTACGTAATGGGTATGCATCTCTATTTGGGGACAACTGCATTAGAGAAGATGGAGGCCTAGATAAAGGAGAAATCCATTAAAAGAATAACTGAATCACATACTTATTCATTCAAATTGTGTGTGGACAGGAGTGATAAGTAAGAAAATTAGGTATTCTGATTAAAAAATTAATATTTTTATTAAACAATAAATCTGCAGTGCAGTAATTATCCCAAGGCTATAGCTATGCTCAAATCACTTTAAATTAACTTCTCTAAAAACAATTCCAGAAAAAGGAAAAGACTCATCTTTGCCAAGAATGCAAAGGCCTCAGCTATAATTAGTTTTTCACAGCCAGGCTCAACTCTTTCGATTTATGTATTTTTGGAGGACAGCTAGATAGGGAATATTTTCATAGTTCAATCCCATGCCCTGAAGACACTGATATCTGATCCTCCAGCCATGTACTGTTTGCTTTCACTACAATGAACATTTCAGCAGTCTGGCAGAATGGTCTCAGACAGTGATTCGATGCTAAAATACTGTTTAACTAGCTCTGATCTCTCACCTTTAGCTATCAGATGTGATTTTTCATCCAATTCTGTTTGACTGGCTGATAGTCAAATTCTTGAGATATGAGTCAACTTAAGATGATGAGAATAGTTAAAATGCAGTGGTTTCCCACAAGGATCATAAGGTATCCTTGGGCAAGAAACAAAATCAAACAAAAGTTTCAAAGACTACTTTTGCAAATTTATTCATCATTTTCATAGCTCCCAGAATCTGGTATCAGAGTCCCCTAAAAGATGAGGAGACTTCACTGTATTTCTTGAAAACAAATCACCCTTAAGGTTCTTAGAGTCACTATTCACACAGCCTTACTGGTTAGAATTAATATCTATTAGTTGAATCACATCAGTTAGTTACAGATAAAGTCCACAATTTGCACAAGATAAACACAGGACCGTTTTGGCTCTGAAAAGCTTAAAAACTGTAATCAATTATGATATTCTACAGTACATGATGATCATGTCAAAAATAATGCTGCATCCTTGTGTCGGGCATAGTTTTACCTCAACCAACTCAATGCCTGCATTATTCTGAATAACAGTATTGTAGAAGCTATATCTATGTCAGTGGCTATAAGACAAAATCCTTTCAGTAACTCTAGAAATGCAGTTTCCTCCTGGCACTTTACACTAGTGACACAGCATTTTTCTTACAGATGAATTTGGTGAGAGTTTATGAAAGGCCCTGTTACTATCAGGATTCTATATGGTCCAGAGAAGATAGCAATTTACAGTTATACATACTTAATTTTTCATTAATTTTAGTCTTTTCATTAATTTTAGTCTTCAACTGACACTAAAAACACTCGTATGATTTACATAAAATAATCCCTACTGTATTATTCCTAACAGGCAGCAAAAACACACATCAAGGATTTCCCCAGCTACCACGTTTCAAAAAATCCTCATTTTAGTAGTCATATGAGATATTTTGTTGAAAGCTTAAATTTCTTCATTTTGTGCCATATTTGACTACAGTGGTTATGAAGAACAGGTGCCAGATGCATTGTTTAATTACATACCCATGGAGTCAGTGTGGTCCCCAGTCTAGCAGTCAGAGAATTCTTTCCTCTTTTTCTATTCTTCTTAATTATTATTTATCTATTATTACATATCTAATTAGTGTGGACCCCTACAGAATATAAAACAGTTTAAAGAAAAACAGGCTTTATTTGGTCATTGATATCTAGTAATATTGCTCAACAGCTCCATTAAAATGATGATAGGGTTTTATTCTAAGTTATTTCTCCAATTTAATCTGTATTAAGTCTTTTTATGGTGCATACATAATTTTGATATTGGAACTCTATCTAGCTTTGCTTGTACACATCAGTAATTTTTGGTATGTAGTTCATATTTCAGCTTAAACAAAATGATTATTGGGCTTCATCAAAATCATCACATTTTGCAACATTAAATTAGGCCTCAAACATATAAAGTAAATGCTGATTGACCCATGAAAAAAAAGGAAGAGAGGACAAAGCACATTTCACTACAGCTTTTTTTTTTCTCCAAAACACTGATTAAAGTTACTTTAACTCTTACCTTGTCTAACAGAGATTGTCCCCTTCCTAGCTCTTGTATCTCCTGGGATGATGCATAAACTTTTGATAGTTGTAAATTCAGGCTATTCCAACCCACCTGACTACAAATCTGTGTCTTGATCTCCAATGGGGTTTATTTTGGGTAACATTATTCATGAACTTCTCAGCACAATGCAGAAGTCCCTCTCCCAACAACTACAGAAAACAAAAATACTTTTACTTTCATGCAGCCAAGGGTATATTTCTGAATAAGCTCACCAAGAGGAAAAGAGAAGAAGAATATCAGAATGTGGGTGGGTCAGACCTTTAGACAAGAAATAACATACATACACTTCACTTTGACAGTGGCAAAGCATCCTTCTTTCCTCCTCAATAGCTACTGCAATCACATCAAAGAGTATAGCCATGCTTGCTTTTCCAGGTCCATAATACTCGTTGAAAAAGCCCTAAAATATTGTTGAAGAGCCCAACTTCCGGCAATCATTTATAAACTTGATATATTTGTTAAGCTTTGAATGATCAATATGGAAAAGGCATGGAAACTCTGCTCAGACAGGAAAGACACCTCATGGCTCACTACAAAACAGAAGTTTATCCTCTCTTTTCCAGGCATCTGAAAAAGGCAATCTGAATTGCATATAATTAAATGAGAAGACTCTTTCCAGAAATTATGGGTTATTTTTCACAATTTCAAGAATTCTCTTAAGAACCCTTAAGCACTATCGCATGTATACAGGACAGCACTTTCGTAAGGTCCTATCAGCAGCACTTTACATGGTTCATGCTCGAGCTGGTTCCTATTTCTGAGCCTTGAGATTCAGTCAGTGACAGTATGTGACCTATAATTTTTCACCATCTGTGGTTCTTTGCTAACATAGAAAGATTCAGCATTAGGGATAAGAACTACAGTACCTGCTCCCGATCTGTTAATGACATGCTAGCAAAACTAAATACTAGATCACCTCTGCGTACACAATCCTCAAATTAGTGGGTGATTTTGTATCTAAAGTTGTATAAGTAATTTCAAAATCACTTATCACAGAATGGATTGGGTTGGAAGAGACCTTAAAGACCATCCAGTTCCAACCCCCCTGCCATGCGCAGTGAAACCTCCCACCAGCCCAGGTTCCTCAAAGCCCCATCCAGCCTGGCCTCTTCCAGGGCCAGGGATCTGGCCAGGGTCAGGGAACACTTCCAGGGATCGACAGCTTCTCTGGGCAACCTGTTCCAGTGCCTCAGTACCTTCACAGTAAAGAATTTCCTCCTTATATCTAACCTAAATCTACCCTCTTTTAGTTTAAAACCATTACCCCTTGTCCTATCACTACAATCCTTGACAGAGTCCCTCCCTACTGTCAGCTCTTATTTTTACAAGGCCAGTATTACCCCACTGAAAAAAAAAAAAAAGAAAAAAAAAAGAGAGAGAGAGAGAGAGAGATTAAAGAATACATTACATCAATCCAGAATCTAAGCAGCTTGTTGAAAATAGCTTTTTTTCCCCTTAGTTATTCACATAGCAGTGTTTTAATTAGGAGAGCAAAGCAACCATTCCTCAACAGCTACATTCTAAACAAACTTGCCAAACTGTACAGATAGTTTGTCCATACAGCAATCCCTTCTGCAATCCCCTACTTCTGACTTACAGATGTGATTTTAGCTTTGCAGACATCTTCATTTTGCCTTTAAAGAAGAGAGACAGAGAAAATGCATGTGGGAGAAGGGGGGACCCTGGGAAGTAAAAAATACAAGAACACCACCAGTTTGAGGAAAAGCTACTCAAATTTTGCTGGTAGCCACTCTTGCTAGAATATGGCCTCCTGGTACAGTATGTACCTTTTAATCACATGATGCAGGTGGCAGAAACTTTCTTGACAGAATAGGAAGTGCTAAAATATATTATACATTTCTCTCAAAAGAAGAGAAATAATGTCTGCAAACTCTCCAAACAGAAAGTGTACGCTTGAGGAAAACCGAGCTGGGGTGGGGGAAGAAGCAGGTTCTCATGCAGTGAAGGCAATTTTTTGAGAGCATGGAAAATACATTGTGAATACAGCTTGTGCACAGTCATCGCGTCTGAGGATTTTTATAGAAGCAACTTTATCTCACTCAAGGGCATAAGCCTGCCGTCTTCCAGCTCCATGAACACCAAGAGAATACTGCATATTTGTTTTCAGCTTAGCAGTCAAATACATAGCACCGAGGCAGGTAACAGGAATTTTGTAAGACTAGATATCTTCCCCAGCCTGTTGGCAGCCCCCAGAGCATGATGTTAAAAGCCCCATGTTATTCAGGTGCACAAGGGGCTGCCACAAACTTGGTCTCCATCTATGTACTGTGATGTTTTGGTTTTACTACTTCTTTGCTTTTATTGTTGTTGTTTGCTTTGTAAGTAAATTAACTTCCCCAAGATACAGTGCCTAACGATCTGACTATCCACGATATGCTTCAAATGCTGGAATATATTAGACTATAAGAAGGCGCTATGGTGATTTGCTAATTAGCTTAACCCTTTTGGGACACAGAAGAAGGAATTTTTTATTAAAACGGGATAACACTGGACTATATTGATCTGACTGAGAAATGAGTATTTTAGTCAAGATGAGTCTCAAGATGAGTACATGCTGGAAACGGTGATGTTGTTTCCATAGCAATGCCATGACAGCCTCCAGAGTGAAATAGTGTGCTACCAGGAAATGAAGGGAGTTCAAGTGCTATGAGCTACACAGTTCTATGAGTGATCCAAATACATTCTCATAAAGAATGTTTAGTGCAGCTAGATAGTCCAAAGATTGCTGCTGATGCGAAGTAAGCCTTATCAGTATGCTTCCAGCTGTCCTGTTTTCTCATTCACTACACCCAAGATGACTTATCTAAAGGTTTAAGCTATGGGCAACACTGCTACACCATTTCAGACAACATTAACAAATACAGCAACCTTTCCCTCACTTCTTTTCCACTGAAGAGTATCATCTATAATTAAGGACAGTGAGACCTGCTCTCCATAACACAACCAAACACATAAAACCTTTCAGTGAAGAAAAGCCTCATATGCGTAATTATTTACCAGCTGACCTTCCCCCTTCTTTTCCTCTCACCTCCTCTTCTCCATTGCCTCCTCCTGCCCAAACGATACAGAGCAAATCTGCTTGCAAGTGGGAAGTAACGTACAGAAGTCTTGCATATTCCTCATGAAAATTTACACAGCCACAGCACAAAATTCACTTGTCTGCTTTTCACCCCAGATAGTGTTTATGCTAATAAAAAAGCAAACCAGAAAACAACTAATTGCATCTGATTTGCCTAAGGCTTTATCTAAAGCACATATTCTGGTCAAATTTTGCAAAGCTGAATTACAATATTTTCCAAGGGGGCCAGCAAGAGAATTAACTTACGATCTGCATTGCTTTGTCTTTTTGTTTTCAAAGAAATAAATAATTCCTAGTGATTTGTAAAACTGCTAGAATAATGGTTATAACCCAACTGTTCTCAAAAAAATCTACAAGACAAACTATTTTACTTGAAAAAACAAACAAAAAAAACAACAACTAGAATATCACTGCTAATCTGACTGTGTTTCTCCAGCCTTTCCCGTGTAATTTGTAAAAATGTTCAAACACGAGCTGAATGTCCAGAAACTCCACCACTGTATTTGTTGTGTCATTGTCACAACCAGCCTCTTGGGTAAACAGATTGCAGTTCATTATATGGAGCAGCGCTGTCTCTGAGGGAAAGTAGAAAGACAAATACATATCACTGCCAGATCCCTTATTAACAAATGCCACTTTGGACCAAAATATTTTCTACTTAGTGTTTTACATGTAAACATGTACTTCAAGGAATCAAGCCTGGAGTGGAAAAATCAAGATGTTTCATTTCCATTTTACGTCTAATAAAAAGGTGTGAGGCAAGCATTTTTAAAACTGCCTGAGCGTTCTCCTGCCTGTCCTCCTAGCTGTGTAGCAGAAGGCACCAAGCCCAGCAACATTCATTTATAATTTAAACTGTTTGCTTGGCAGAATTTTTTCATCTTAATATGTCTAGTCCTAATTGCAACTTGCATGCCTGATGCTTTTACCAGAAGCTAATCTACTTCCAGGAGAGTTTTATGTAACTGGGTTTTCTGTAGGACAGAAATGAATTTTCATTATTGGACAGATTTCAAAACCTAGTAGAAAGCATGCCCCTGCAATTTTACAAGGCATTATATGGAATAATAATAATAACAATGATTAAAAAAAAAAAAGTGGAAAATCTGATACATGTTTACTTTACTCATTCCCTTCTTCCAGTTATCTTCATTGTCCAGTAATTCCTTGTTATGAGCAATACTCTGAACCTATTATTTTGGCATGCCTACCTCAACTTTTCTGTTTGTCAAAGATTTAAGTAAAAGTAATCTGCCTGATGATCTGGGTCAGACAACAGAGTACAGGTACAATCTCTACTGTCTGAAGCAGAAGTGAATACAGTCTATATAAATTTATAAGAATAATCAGAAATTAGATAAAGATAATTTTTAAAGATAAATATAAATTATAAATAAAGATAATTTATAGCTTTCATAAGCAATTTCTTTAAACTTTCTGCCTCAGCTTCCTCATCCACAATACAGCAGACAAATCCATCCATCTACCAACCTTTTATTCTTTTGTGAAGATAAACTGATCATTATATATAAATTATTTGAAAATAAAAGGCTCTGCATAAATGCTAAGAATTGTTTACCACCAACACATTCACAAAACTTCTGTTCTGATTGTATCAATACCCCCATAGCGAGTCTTTTATTTTCAAGGATTTACACACACTTGGGGTTTAAAAATTCATTTTGGGCTGATATTTCAGTCAGTAAGCTCTTAACCATGGGAAATGCCTTAATAAAAACTCATGTTGTCCTCATGAACTATAATAAATATACATATTTTTTAAGTTGTCAGCAATATTTCTCTTGACAATCCATATTTTATAAAACAGCTTTTAACACAACAAAAGCAAAGACATATAAGTATTCTGGAGATTAGATAGATTAGATAGTATTCTGGAGTGTTATCATACACAGACACACAGAGACTGCTGTGCTTGTTCTGCTTTAGAAGAAAGGAAGAAAACACACAGTAGGCACCTACAGAAGTGTCCAGGACAGACACAAGACTGGAGGTTGAAGCTACAGTGAGAAGGACGCTGTCAGAAACTATGCTGCTACTCCATACAGGTGTGCTGGCAAAAAAAAACTGTCCCACTCTGTTCTCTTCTATGAAATGACAGAAGTACAGTTGCTTGGATATCAATGGCAGATACTGCTGTGCTTTGAAAGACCACATATAAATTGGTCCAAAAACCAATCTTATTAAAGAAGGCACCATTGAGGCCACTTAATCTAGACAGCTGAAAGACAGAAAAGGACTATCTCCTCAATTTGCTTCCAATTTCACATTATCTACAATCCTGACGGGTAAAGGCACCTGTCATTTGACACTGCAAGGGCACAAAAAACATTTGGTTTTTGTTTTTAAGAACATCAATAGTTGTTTGATTTAATGATTTATTTTTTTTTCCTGTGACTTAAACAGAGCATGGGCCAAGCTCCATTGATGAACAAGCTTATGAAGGAAGAAACATGGAAGACTGCTACGGACAGGAAGAACACCCCTTCATGTTGGTGTTTTCTTTCAGGAATTTGTCCCCAGCAGAACAACAATTTCCCTTTAACATCTAATAGTCCCTCATATGCCTCCATGGAGAAATATTCTTCTAATTCCTTTCTAAATACAAAACGAACAAACAAACAAAACAGCAGAAATCACAAAAAGGAAGACAATATTCTGAGCTGGCCTCATAACCTATTTCTTGTCTTGCTAGTCCCTTTATGTTCTGCAAAATGCAGAGAATCACTTTTCTTGGCTCCCTTCATTCTGCTCCTCCTGCAAGTCATCCCACTGCAGTGCAGGGGCAGCCTCGCAGATGATTGGAACGATCCCACAACACAGCTTTCAGGACGATGCCAGTGCTTGATGCCACAACAACTGCACTAACCCCAAACACAACTCACATGAAGCAGCTGAGCCTAACCCCCAAACTGTGCACACCTCAGACATAACGGTTTTGCGAAGAAGGATGATGGAGAACAGGGGAAAACAACACAGTAAGGACAGACTTTTCAGCAAAAAAAAGGTGGAGTAGCTCAGCATAAAGTGTCTTCAGGAAATAATGGTATAAATTATGCTAGTCAGGTGGTTAGTTATCATTTGGTCAGCATCACTTTCCTGTTTACTTGTCGTTAACCAACTCCAAGACTGCTATTTTTCACACAGAATTCCCTGAATTTTGCAACCTCTTAGTTTTATGATATCTGAGCATTTTCTGTTACAAACACTGCAGGGTTTCTGATAGGTGTAAGGTATTTTTTTTAATCTGCAGAAAATATTTTAAAATGGCTCTCTTAAGCCCTGCTAATGCTATCAACACTGAGAAAAGAACCACAGTAAAGGATACTGAAGCTTCTATCCGTGATTGCTAAATGCCAGAGGTTAATCCTGAGATCATCTGCTGACATGTATGTCTCACAGTCACTGTTGACAGATATTGAGTTGACATGATAGGTGTGACCATTAGCAAAGATTCTCCGGGGAGTGACTTCTACCATCAAATCCATAGGTTTCAGTACAGGCACCTGCCAAAAAACAAACCAGAAAAGAGTATGATTTTAATTTTTATTTTTTTTGCTAGCATGATGAGAGTCTGATGGAGAGCAAGCATTCAAAGATAGTGAAATTATAAAATTTCTCAGTGGTGTATGCAAATTGAATTTCTCTATGGATGAACAGCTGGGCTAGGCCATCCTTGCCAAGGGGGAAAGAACAGACACAAGAGCCATGGAGAGCCAGGCAGAGTGACAGAAAGCTTGGACCGTTGGAAGAGAGGCACTGGCAGCTGCCACAGTGCAGGCCAGTCTCACAGCAGGAGCTAGTGTCCCACATATGCAGGAGGTTGTGGTTCTAGCAAGCAAACAATGAATTCCTAGTATTTGATTTTCCTAAAGAGTTTGTTGTTTAAGTCACTTACAGTATTTCTTTTGATGTCTCTATCGCATAAAAAAAGACAAGGGACAAAAAGGTTATAATCTCTGCAAAACGTAATCAATGAAATCTTACAAAACAAAGCCAACTGACCATTGCACCCTTGTTATTTCCCTGTGTGTCACTTCAGTGTCATGTTTCAATATCTAGACAATGCCAATCTATTCCACGTTGGTAAAGCATTAAACACAGACAGGCTTTGAAGCTCAATTGGGACTATTTAATGTGGTTGACTGCATCAGAAACAATCTATCATACATCAGTCCACAAGATCATTTAAAGAGGAACACAGAGAAGTTAAAGCTTTGAGTTTAACTTGCTACTAAAGGAACAAAACAATGGTTCTCTGAATTCTCAGGTTATAAGCAATCCTAAACATTTTTGTTTGCTTAATCATACCGAATAGGTATTTCATCCTACTTGTATTCCGTAGATCTTCAGACTTTGGAGGTTTTTCTTCACAATAGAAAATATTGGTTTGGTTTGGAAGTGGGAGTTGACTGTTTTTAACATGGATGAAATAGCAGCATTTATACAACATAGCCTTCTAGTTATAACCTTTAGCCACTTCCTTTGGAAAAACGCCTGAAGTGAATTCAGCCATTAAAGTCTGAGAACAAAAATCTATTACAACATCATACATGCTTATATGAGCTCCATGACTGCATTCATCAGCAATGCAGAGCCCTGCATTCACTGGAGCACAAACTACTGCAAATCCCACTCTTCAGAAAGGAGATAATTCTTTTATACTACAGTAATAAAGATGAGACTGAACTTCGCTGTACTGTCTAATTCAGTTACTCTGAATGAGGTGAGTACACTCTTTAATATTAAGCAGACTGCTTCCAGCACACGAGGTTCCAGAATCCCATGTGAAAGTATGTTAAGTCATGTTGAGATAATTTTATAAGGAAGAATAAAACTGATGATATACTGTGGAAACATTTCTGTGCTGGTCACTAATCATAAAGCACTTGTGTCTTGAAAAACATGCTATAGATTCAAGTCAGCTAAAACTTCAGTGAGAATAATCATATATATTCTTAGCACTACTTACATATTTAAATCTCTTACTGAGTAAGACATAACTACCTTCTTCGTACAGGAACAACTGGATTTTGGACAAAGACAACAGCTTACCTGTAGTGATGTTACCGTAGAAAGATCTTTAAGTTTTCCTTCTTCATCTTTTAAGTTGTACCCCTCTGGTCTCTTATCTCTTTCAGTAATTTTCCATAACTTGATTGTTTTATCTTTAAAAGAAAAGACAGCTTTCTGTCAACATAGGAATTCTGAACGTGGTTACTTCCCGTTTCACAAACTATTCCTTAAAGAAGTTTCTGCACCTTGGCTCAGCCAAATCCCACACTGAAACAGTCTGTGTCCCTAAAGGTTGCACATCCAACCAATGTTGCCAACTGAAAAAAATACTTATAAAGAAAACCCCATACCCTCAAGTGAGTCAGAGGGTGCTGTTGGTTGACAGACCCTGCAGAGCACATGCATATCCAACTCAGCAGTTTGCAGGTGGAACGGACCAAAACCACTCATAGCTCACAGCTGAATGCCAATCCTGACAATTTGACTATGCAAGGAAACAATCCAGATACTAAAGCCAGTTTGCTAAGTTGCTTCTTAACTATATAAGAAGAGAGACCAATGATACCTGCCTGGCCTGTTGTGGGAGTGGGCAGTGATGTATTGGTACAACATCACGAGTTCCAGCAAAGAAAACATTGTGTGAAATAGAAAAAAATTTGCCCTCCTAACAAGGGAAAGCAGCAGAAATAACTGCTAAGAAAACAGAGAGAAATGTGTTGCAAGGGTAAGAGAGAAAAGGGGGTAAAAAAATGTATTAATCTCACAGAGAATGGAACGAAACCTAAGTTCGCCCTTTTTGATGATGGATATGATCATGACGCATGATGACAGAATAAGGATGCCTCCTTAAGCAAGAGGTTATGAAGCCAATAAATAGATGTTTAAAACATTTCACATGGAGTTTCTTCTCAGTTTAAAGCTGCAGATTTCCCTGATACTGTCTACTCCCAAGTCCAACCTGCCAACCCTAGGCAGAAAAATAAATGCCAACTCTTCTCCTGAAAAAATAAAAATAAAATTAAGGAAGAAAGAAAGAAAGAAAGAAGAAAAAGACCTTCTAACAGTTGTTTTACACATCTGTTCATGGAGCAGTCAAAGACTTTCCAAAGCTTCTGCACTTCAGGTGCCACCACAGCCTTTGCTAACCTCCATTCCTGCATCATTTTCATTTTGTTCCCTTTCCTTCCTTCACCCCCATTTCATCAAAATTCTTTCCCCAGTGTGGGTGATCCAAATACTTCTTTCAAATGCTAGTGCAAATTATTTTAAAGGCAGTATATATGAATACACGAAGCATTTCTCATTTCTATAGCAACTTCAACTTTGACCATTTTTTATTTTAAAAATCAATCAATCGCTCCACTTCTCTGAGTGTTTTTATCATTAGGCATCTCCTAAAGATATTGATATGCTAATTTTCAAGCAACAAAAATAGTACAGTTGATCAATCTACAGAACAAGAGGTTATTTCAATTTGCAGTTGAAGAGCTCCATATAAACGTTCAATACATTTCATTTGTATCAGTCACATTGATTACTAAAAATATATATAGGCTACATCACATACTTGGGATTTTTATTACGCTACATATTTCTATTTAGTGTTTTTCTGCTTATCTAGCCTAATATTTATAGATGCAGCAATTATAAAATAAATAAGAAAAATGAAAAGTGTATTTTCCATTGTTGGACTTGTATTGATAAACCCATCCCTTTCCCAAGGGAAAACTGGCTATTAGTGGTTATGGATATCATGTGTTGGTTTTCTTCTTCTTCATCTGCCTTCTGGACTTTAAAAACTCCCTAGAAATTTTAAGCATGCTTATGTTTCACAAAATATAGAAATATCTTTGTGAGGTTCAGTATTCCTTCAGTCTCAAGGGTGCTGTGAAGTTTAAATTAATTAATGTCTGGTAAGAAGTCTGAAATCCTCAGATGAAAGGATCTGTATGGGTCACATGCTGATCTACCCAGCGAACCAGTACTTTCTGGTACAAAAGATACCAATGAATCTTAATAATTTATTATTACACTACAAAATTAGTTCAGTTTACAACGCAAAGCAGGCATTTGCTAAATGTGAGCACTGCAAATCCACAGTGGGATTTGAAAGCCTTGGTGGCTTCCTTCTGCCTCCATTAATTAAGACGCTGCAGTCAAAGCTTAGCTGATAACTTGTTGGTAACACGTGAACTAGAAAGGAACCAAGATCACCTCTGATAGAGAGGTGACGTGCAGGAACAGACAAAAGATCTCCTTAGAAGGATGGAAACATATTTGTGCAGGTGCAGACCTGTCTTGCTCTGTAAAAGTTTTATAGGATGCTGCTTCACGGTTCTCATTTTTCTGACCAAAACTGTGCTTAAGATCCTAAACTAGAAGAGCACTACAACTTCAAAAGTCACATTAAAATACCAGGCCTAGAAATGGGTAAATATAAGCCAGTATTCAAGGTGTTTCTACAACTGGCCCCATGCGAGCATGTATAGCACGTAATGTCTTCATTCTCTACAAGTTAGGGAAAATTCTATTATCCCCTCCTAATAGGCATGGAATTGATATACACTGTAAATAAATTCTCACAGAAAGTCTATGAGACAGCAAGGAGTTCAACACGGGCCTTCAGTATCCTAAAGTTAAAACTGTTTTCACCAGTATGCGTGTGATGAATCTTCAGACTTCAGCCTTACTGTGCCTGAACACTAGGAATCTTCCTTGACACAGAAAAACATTTTGCAATCCAAAGCCAACTTCCACAGGCTATGCCCATGGCACTGCTTCTGTTCTCCTTACCATAAAGAGGTCAGCCAGGATGCTCCAGAGTTAGGAAGAAGGGAAAATAGAGGGCAAAACATTTTGCTGGATATTGGGCTGTCAGCTGGATTAACCCCTTGCAACAGTGATTATTCCTTCCATTCTCCCCTCCCACCTTAATATTAATCAGAAATTTGATATAAAAGTCTACTAGACCAACTGTAAATGTAGCATATCTGAGGACTAGGGTGTATTGCTCAGCATTTCCAAAAACAAACTTTAAAATGAAAATGTAGAGCTTTACTTTTAATAATCTGCTTTTGTATCATGAACTCGGAAGAAGCAGTTCTTAAAGTTATCTGAAGTAGAGGGATATTCCAAATGAGGGAAAAGTGCAGAAGTAAACTCTCAAACTCCATAATTAGCTGCATTAAATTATCACAAATCAGCTAGCTATAACAGACACATTGTCTTTCAAATATTGCAACAGTGACCCCCAAAAAGTAAAAGGCAACTTTAAGAAAACATAAAATGACGCACTGCCTACTGTGAATTAATGTAAATACTATTTATTGCTATAAATTTTAACTAGAAGTAATCATTATGCTCTAAACCATTAATTCCCAAAGGTGAGATGACACTATTTTTCTATCAACAATTTCCAGTTATGCTCAGACATTTAAATAATAATAATAATTTCTGATTACAATGTGATTTAAAGATTTAAAGATAAGATTTAAAATTGGATATTTTTGTCTCATGCATCACCAGCAGTAATAACAGCTGTGGGTGTCCAAATCTTTCCTAAATGATACCTGTGCACATTAGGATCCATTCAGGTTCTTCCCACTGTCACATCTGCATATCCCCTCTTAGCAGTGATACTGCATTTCTTAATCAATAGGCCTTAAGCATGTGAAAAGATGAGTCAGTATCAATATCTTATTATTATTCCTACTGTCTTCCAAAGACTGTAACTCTTTAGAACTTAAATAAACCATTCTGATGATAATGAATGAAAAAGAAATTCATTTCTCTCGCCTGCATTCATTTACACATCTACAAAGAATAAAAGTTATGACAAATACAGCAGACAAAATTCTAAATCCCCAGTGAAACACAGCTGCTGAGTAAGGGGATGCCTTTGTTACAGAATTAATTTCAGGATAGCACTGCACACAAAGAGCAGAAATGGATAGCACTCTAAATGTCTATAGATAGTCAAAAGGAAAAAAACTGTGACTATGAATAAAATGAATAAATAAGAGATATCAGAGTCAGCATGACAGTCTCAGTAAACTCTGAAACAGGAAATTACTAAAACAGTAGATTAAAATGAACATAGAATTTAAATATATACAGTCAGCTCTAAAATATACAAGAACAAAAGGCCAGCATGTCCTACATACTCTCTTCTATCTTACCATTTGTTGATAAAAGTGAGTGAGCTGCATTTTGCTGTGGTAACCACTTGATCTTGTTTATTTTTTCTTCTATCTCCAAGCTCTTCAAATAATCAAATTCTGGTTCATGGCTCTGGAAAGTGCTGTAAACATTGTACTCCCCCTGATTGTAAGGCTCATTTTTACTCTATGGAGAATAAGAACAACAAAAACACGTGTTTTATGATGGCAATATATTATCTCCAGCTCTTGGGGAAGATGTATAAGCAGTCTTATAAATATAAAAGTATTGAAAGTATAATTTAATTTCTCATTTAAAACAAGATTGACAGATTTGTTTCTACAGGAATGAAATTTCCCGTAAGTACTGAAGCAACACTTAATAAAAGACAGAATTTTTGAAGAAATGTCAATTATTCAGTAAAGCTTTGTACCAAAGATAGTGCAGATGGCTGAATTTAAAACCAAAGCAGAAAAGGTAACACAGGACAAACATTGTTTTAAATGGAACAGTTCCATCAAACAGGCAAAAGTGATTAAAAGTGATTTAAGTAAAAGAAAAATCACCATCTTTCTTCTTAGCTTAGAATTTTGGAGCTCTGAAGCATTTTTATTTGGGGCAGGAAAAAGAGCAAACTTCTGAAGAAAAGACCCTTACCCTCTTTCACTTCCTTACCAAAGAGATGATATTCTGCTTAACTCAGTCTTGAAATTATAAACAGATTTTTCAGGTAGATTGAATTGAAGTATTAAAAATTAAAACTATTTTTAGCAAGCTGTTAACTCACATACCTCAGGTTCCCTTTGGAATATAACAACCCGACCCCCCTTGTCACCAGTAGCCAGCAGTTCTCCAGTGTGGTTGAACTCAACTGTAGAAATAATATCAGCTGGAAAGGAAAAAAGAAAGAAAAAGGCAAATTTCAGAGTGCTGCTACAACGCCAAGCCATTAGAAATATCACGCACTCCACAAAAATGCAACAAATGAAGGATTTGAAGGAATACGGATGAATTCACCAGCAAGGCACTAATGCAAACAGGCTGCATGCCGCTAGAACCTGAGGTTGCTACACAACGAAACAAGTGCAAACATAACGAGGCAAACTTGTGTTTCCAGCACATCTGCAGTTTGGAGTGGAGGAGATCTTTGGAGAGGTTACGATTGAGGAAGAGCAAACTCAGACTGCTACAAAGCTTTTTTCACTACTGGAGATAGCAGACAGCACTGGCCTCCTGCTATTTTCACCAACTTCAAGGCTCGTTCCCGTTGCTTGTGTTATTTATTCTTTACCCTTTCTGAGGGTTTTAATAAAACCCTGAGCACTGGTTTCCTCTACCGTGTGTCTGAGCCAAGAGCGCAAAAGCAAAGCATACATGGCTTGTCCTGCCACAGAGGAACTGCTCACTATGCCATGCTGCCAAGAGCCCATTCAAATCCGAGTTTTCAGTAAATCATTTCAGCACCATAAAAACGTGTCATCAGAAGATAAAAAGATCGCAGTCTCTTCTTTTTCTAATTTTCAACAATTCTCCTTCCCTAAGTAATTGCATCAGCTTATACAAGAAACCTCATCAAAACCTGAGGCCAATCTTGAGCACAAAATACTAAACATCAGCATGAGAAGGGAGAAAAGAGACGACAGGAGCAAAAGAACTGGTTCTTCTGCTCGTATGACAGCAAATGCTAGAATCATAATCCGCAGTTAATCCTACACTATTAGCATAATTTAAATTAAAATGCCTAGTGCAATAGTAAATTAAGAAGCCATCGTATATACAATCACAGACAAACGCAGGGTATTACTCAGAGACTGCATGTATGAATCCTCTATAATGATCGGTATTCACTCATCAGAAACACGGGCCACGTTTTGAGAAGCGTCAGTAGTTAGCAGCTTCCCTTTAGGCATTAAAAGCTGTGGTTTTCAAACGTGTTCGTCATCCATCAGTTTATACCGAGAACAATGGGGCTGCAAGTGGGCTAAGCGCTTCTGAAAACCTAGCCCCAAATGAGTTCACTAAAATTCAAAAGATTTGAAAAAACAAGTGGATGTACCACTTATTTGATACATTTTATGAATTGAAAACATCTGCTCCTATTATTCTCTTAATAAACCAGTAGTTGAGTGTTAGAAAGCTTCTGTTGCCAGTAGCTCTCGTCAGCGACACAGCTTCCCAAAAGCCAGATTTCTACTGGAAGGTTTTTCAACAATTCACCATCTAAAGATGGAAAACCTTACACTAAAAACAACAAAGACGTATCTCTTTCGATCTTTTTAAGAATTCTGTATCATTACATTCTCTTTGAGCAAGAAAAAAGTTCATCTTTTTTATTCTTTTTTACCCACACACTGCGTATGTACAGAAGAGAGGGGGAATCATAAAGTGTGTATGTGATTTTCATTTTTTGCTGAATAAAATGCATGGATGTGTACTCTTTGAGAGAAACAGAACTTGGTGACTTATGAAATTTGGGGCCAACACAAAGCTTCCCAAAGCTATTGGCCTTTGATCTTTATGTGAACTTCCACAGGCTGTATTTTACATGTAACTACCCCAAAAGCCCTAGTCCTATTAGTGTACAGGAAGAGTAGAGAGGCTATGACTGGTGACGCTCTGGGGCTTGGGAGGGATTGGGCTGGATCTAAAAAATCGCATTTTTTTACATACAAAAATTAAATATTTTTTTCTGGCACATAAAGTTCATTCATAGTTCTTCCAGTGGAAGAATATTTCTTGGTTATTTTGTTCTTATCATGCTAAATTCATACCAATGGTAGGTGTGGGTTCCTGCTTATAAAAGAATACCTGCATGATTTTACTAATTTAAACCTGTATCCGACCCCAGCCATACAGGCAGACCTACGGACATTTCATACTGATGGTGCTTTTGGAATGGAGACTCTTGTCATCAGTGTGCATGGAGGCAGGAGGGCAAATCAGAGGGGATGAACGTAATAAATATGTGTATTATATCTTGTGCATACAAGATTTTCACAACAGGTCACAAAAGAAGCAGAAAAAAAGAATTGTGTGCAAAAGGAATGAATGGTATTTAAAGTTGGATGTGTGCATACACTTGCTATTGGTTTGGAATATCTCCACAATGGCATGGCATGGTCTGTAAGCGGTCACAAAAAACTACAGAGGGCATCAGCCAATGTCAGTGAAATTATTAGGAGTACTTGCAAAGATGACGATAGCAACTGAACCAGGGTTATAACAAAATATCTCAGCATTTTGTTACTATGTTATGTTTATTAAAGTATTGTGTGCGGTTAAATGATTATTGTTTAAATAAAAGCAGCTATAGCTTAGGTATCTGTATGCAGTGGATTGTGATGTAGTTTTGAGAAAAAATTCTTTCCCCCTCAAGGTGTTTCTTCCAGAGGCATCCCTCCGTTCTATTAGAGAAGTGAATTCTGAACTGGAAGCTACCTATGGTTTTTAAATTGTTCTGAAAAAAAAAAAAAAAAAAGAAAAAAAAAAGTGCAGAACCAATATTCTGACTTTACATGCTATGCAGCTTGTTGGCAAAAAAATTAGCCCTGAATTGGAAAATCACTTTTATTGATCCTGTAAATAACAGCTGAAAACAAGAGCCAAAATATCTTCTCCAACCTATCAGTTCAGCAGGCAAGCATTAGTCATGCTGTTTTCATAAAGATTAGCTGGGCTGGCTCTTTCTAAGACAGAGGAGGTAGGAACAGAATCAATCTACAAAGCTATTCGTCCCCCTCAGCAGAACATTCCCCTACATATTTGTCAATGCTATAGCAACATAAGCCACTATGGTCACATCCTGCATATTCTTACATTGGAGAATGGCCCCCTGAGAGTACAGAGCAGTTAACTACCAGATTTCACCCTCTCAGGGATATATAAACGCTCCACAATGCAAGAGCTTGTGAATTTGCATGTACAGTAAGCTCTTGACAAGGGATGGCAAAGATGAAAGGCTCTGTTCAGCCTCGTTCTGCACTACACCTTCCATATCTCTGCTGGCACTGCCACGCTAACAATTAGGATTATCAGAGAGAGAGATAATTTACCTATTAAGAACAGTTATGGGTAACCTCAATAGTCAATGGGCAAATGTTTCCAACCAGATTGCAAATCTCCACTTTTATCCTATATTAATCTTCTCGTTCTGTTTGTAAATTCCCCATTTTATCTATGCAGAAATGTATGTAAATTTGTATTCAAAAGTGACGATGCTCAACATTTTCACACAATTAAAAACCAGAGGATAGATATTCATCATGCAGATGCTAACTGCAAAAAGCAAACCAAAACCCTTCAAAAGATGAGAGAACACTCCAGGGAGGTATACACCTGATCATCTGTTCCACATCCTGCCACAGCAAATTTTTCCAGCAGGTATTACATATTTCATTCCCCAGATCACTTTTACGTATTCACAGAAACACAGCATATTGGGAGATTATTCTACAGCCTGCATCAACAGGAAGTTTTTTCTGATCTAGTCTAAAGCATTTCATTCCCTGACTCCTAGTCGTCTCTGTCTTTTTGTACCTCATTAACTAATTTCTCTGCAGCTTCACAATTTACAGTCTTTAAGGGTATTTAATGGTGATGTTGTACTGAACAGCTGCTGCTTAGCTATATATATTCAGCTTTTTTAATAGATCTAAGTATATCAGCGTAAGTCTATGTACATCAAGACACTTCTAGCTGTTTGTACTGCTCTCCCCTCAGCTTTACTACTACTGTTCCTGCACAATTGCAGGCAAATAAACTCTCCAGCAGGCCCTGCTCAGACTCACTGTGGGGTGGGATGAAACAAAGATAGGAACATGCAGCCCAAATTATTTTGGCATTTACTTGCTTTTTACCATCACTTACTTTTGTGTGTTCACTTTCTAGTCTCTCACAGGTTTATTTTAAAAGTTATTAATAGCGTATTCCTCGAGATTTAAGTAAAAGGTAACACAGACTGGTCCTAATACCTTTACAAATAATTAGAAAACCCTTATCTGTATAATGAATTTTTGTATCACTTAGGGGGACTCTAGCATAATGTATTACACGAGCCAAAGCCTCAACTTATTTGTCTTTATACAGTCTTTTGGTCAGAAACCTCAAGCAACTCTAATAAAAGCTCAACTGTACTTTTCCGTATGCTATGTTTAATTAATAATTTCTGCCTTTCTGGGGCCCTTCATTTGAAGGTACTGGTATGCTTTATATACACTAATTTTGCTTCAGAAGATCGGGTAGGTAATGAAATTTTCAGAACTATTTCATCCAACACAGAAATGCAGATTTTTGGACAGTGATAGTAAGTTTTGAGGGCAAACAACAGCATGCAGTGGTATAGGGAAAAGATGATCAAAGAATATAATACACAGTTCAATTGCAGTATAATCAAGATAGATAACTGAAGGATTTGGAATAGGCCAGAACAGTAGAATTAACATCAGTATTTTTCTCACATAAGGCTCTGAAATCCTACTGACTGGAATAGGTCTGAACTTCTCCTGTGTACCACATCCACCAGAACCAGCTTCACAACATAGGGCCTGAGCTGACTAAAGCAGCATCTCTGTCAGGTTTTTGTTGTGTGTGCGCTCTCAGTGGCTAGAAGGCAATCTTGTAGCCTACGTTATTTCAACCAAGTTCTGACCTGGCCTAACCTTGGCTTGTGAAATCCAATAAGATCACAGCACAATCTGGCATGGCTGCAAGCAATGTTCAGTGATACTGAAACAAAAGTCCCTGAGGAGCATAATCTGGAAGAAACAACAAAGAAGCTTGCAACAAAAAGAGATATAAAACAAGAGGACAAATAGTAGATAAAAGATGAGAACTATTACAGTATATCATAAGAAAGGAGGCCATTAGAGTGAGCTGTGTTGTCAGAGTTTAGTTTAGACTTGGTCAAAAAAAAAAAAAGAAAAGGCAAATAAAAAAATTGGATGCAAAGAAAGAGCCCTTTAAATTTTTTTTTTAAGCTGAAGTTTCAAAGGTTTCCTCCAGAATACTAGAATATGTTGTTGTACGCAAACCTCAAAGGTATGAGGGCCAGATGGATCCTTCATTTCTGAAGTAGCTGGCAGAAGGCTTTTTGACAATAGTGAAGTTTCCTACTTGACACAGTAGGCTCTGTAACATGCATTCCTTCTGGTTCACAGCACTGTCATACAATCATGACATCAGAAACCACCCCACAAAACGCAAGCAAGCACAATGAAAAATCTCACACGTCACACTGTCCTGCTTGGCAGTGCTAAAGCTGAAACACCAGAAAGCCAACTCGCTCTACTGGAAGACATTTTGTTGACGAACCACCTTACCACCTCTCCAGGTCACCAGAGCAGCATAGGACAAGCTAGTACACAGCTGCGTGGCCATTTGAGGACAGATGTGAGAAAAAGAGCAAGCAAATGTGCACAAAACACAGAGAGAAATAGGATTTGCAGAGCATGAAAAAGGTAGCAAAAGAGCATATGTGAGAGAGCACGTGCAAGAGCTTGAGCGTGAAAGAGCACAAGTAAATGTCACAACAGAAGGTAAGAAAGTAGTCTGAAATGAAGGATCTGTCACCGCTTTGCCCCAACATTATTTGTCACCTGGCTAAATCACTCCCTTTACAATTTTTCTTGCTCATTATGGCTTTAAACCTGGTTGATGATTGTTCTATTAAATGGTGCTTGTTCCATAATAGGTGTATGGGCAATGCAAGCACAACAGGCAGCTGATTTTGGCCCAGGCAACTTCTGAACATAGGTGGTAATAGTGTAAGTGCTTCAGGGATCAGCGAAACAAGGTGATCAATCAGCAGAACAAAGTCCAGAGAAGTGTGCTCGCTGCACTTTGTGTCATTGTTTTCCTAACTGATGCTTTGCCTGGCTTCATTTCCAGCAAGGACAAATATATCAAGGGCAGTATCCATTTAATCCTGTCAAGCAATAAAAAGTAACTTTATTGTCAAATATCACCTTGCTTCTTGAGTATAGTAATTTCCTTCTGATGTGAAATCCAAAACAACAGGCTTCAATGCTGAATAGTTCCTGAAGGGCTGCTTTAAACATGAACATTTCACTTGGGCACAGTAATACAAAGTAGTAAAAAAAATAAGGGTAGTAAAGATCTCCTAACCTCAAATCCTCACCAGCACTGAGTAAATCCTTTACTTTTTTTTTTTTTTTTCATCCTTAATCATCTAACTTTTGAATTTTAGAAATGCTATGCATACACACCTCAGTGAGCTGCATCTGCCTTGGCTGATCATGATACCACACCAGGATGGTGCAGTTTCACAGGTCTATACATCTCTATAGCTTCAAGGACCAAAGAAAGTGCATTCCCTTCCAGAACATTTGAATGCAGCTTCAGTGCTCACTCAAAGAACAAACTTATTTAAGAAACTCCAGAAATCAAATCCAAAATTTGACTGGCGAATGAGAGGCTGGAAAGCAGCACTGGGGAAAGGGATCTGGGGATTTTGGTCAACTGCAAGCTGAATATGAGTCAATAGCGTGCCCTGGCAGCCAGGAGGGCCAACCATATCTTGGGGTGCGTCAGGCACAGCTCTGCCAGCCGGTTGAGAGAAGGGATTGTGCTGATCTGCTCTGCGCTGCTGTGGCCTCACCTGGAGTAGTGTGTGCTGTTTGGGACACCACAGCATAAGAAGGACATAAAACTATTAGAGAGTGTCCAAAGGAGGGCTACAAAGATGGTGAGGGGCCTAGAAGGGAAGACGTATGAGGAGTAGCTGAGGTCCCTGGGTTTGTTCAGCCCAGAGCAGAGCAGGCCGAGGGGAGGCCTCATGGCGGCCTGCAGCTCCCTCACGAGGGGAGCGGAGGGGCAGGCGCTGAGCTCTGCTCTCTGGGGACAGCGACAGGACCCGAGGGCACGGCATGGAGCTGGGACAGGGGAGGGTCAGGCTGGGGGTTAGGGAAAGGTTCTGCACCCAGAGGGTGGTCGGGCACTGGGACAGGCTCCCCAGGGCAGTGGCGTGGCACCGAGCCTGCTGGAGCTCAAGAAGCATCTGGAAGCATTCTCAGACATAGGGTCTGATTTTGAGGTAGTCTTTTGGGGACCCAGGAGTTGGACTCGATGATCCTTGTGGGTCCTTTCCAACTCAGAATATTCTATGATTCTATGAGCACCTACCACCACTGTGATTTACTATTTGTAGCCTTGAGCTTTGATACAGCTTTTTCCTCCAATATTTTTATAGGTATTTATTTTTAGAGCTTAGAAAATGTTTTCAACAGTTTTTTAATCACATGCTAATTTCTAGTGGTATTTCTCAAATTAGAAAATCAGGAAATGACATGCAACTATTGGAGCACAGTCAATGTGAAAAAGTATTTTTTGCCTACAGCACAAATATGTAAAGCAGATTATCTGGGTTCTGTGCTCTGTGCTAAAAAAGACTTCACACTGAATACAAGTCACAGATTCAGATTTTCATAAAGTGACCCATGTTTTTATTCCTAATTTAAAATCTCAAAGCCCTTATTTCAGAGGTTCCGGCACCCATCTCCCTCCTGCAGAGTACAAAACCTTTGGGATTAGAGAGTTGACCTTATGCCCACTGGAGTAAATGGGAAGTTTCCCACTACTTCAGTGATAAATAAGGTCAAGGAACATTTGTTAGATGCAGTGTAGCTGAAAATTAGGACACAGTTCTTAAAATTCTGGCTAGAGTTTACATACACTTCAGTTTCTTCCTGTTCAAGGTGACCTGCTTAGATCAGCAAGACTGCAATGCTTCAGTCATTAGTTCTGCAGAACCCCTAATTAATGTTACTATTTTTCTTAACGAAGTCAGTAAGTGCACTGTTTGTACCTTTATAATCTGAAATACTCAATGGACTGATAAAAAGCTTACCGTAATTCCTTTTAATACCTATTTAGGTATTCTCCCTAATAGTGGCGCTGCATCACCCGAAGCACGGTGCTGGAAGAACACCAGCCTTCCATGTGCATGCACCGGCAACGCTGGGCCTGACTCTGCCTCTGGCAGGCACTTCTGCCATTGGGGATATCCAAAGCAGCTAAGCCTGGGAACCACTGATCCCTCCATCCTATTCAAATTGAACAAATTGGAAAAACCCACTAGAAAGCCTTTCATCACTGGTAATTGTAAGCCACTCAGTAACACTGCTTATAGCTGCTATTCTTACAAGCAACACTTCAATAAACCACTGAAGATCAATCTACATTTTAGCTCAAAGATATCCACAAAAAGCTTCCGAACTGCATATCCCCAAAAAGCTTCTCCACAGTTTATACAGTGTAACATATGATAGCAATTTATTCTTCTGAGATTTCTGTAAAAAAATAAAATAAATAAAGAAGTACATCTGGTTGTTCCTTTCTTTCTGTGTTTGCTGTCAAATGAGGCAGGCCTAACTGTGACAGCTAAGGATTCAGCAACAGGCTCAAAACCCTCTGCTTCACCAACATTAGCACAATTAGGAAATGTGCCAGTCTGCTCTTCTTACCAACTAACAGTGAAGGGCAAAAAAGAAAAGAAAATTGCCACGGGCATCACATTATGTATTTACAATTTCCAGAGTGGGGTTTAAACTGGTCCTCACAGAGCAAAGCCTGCTTGAGCTGGGAGCTCCTGCTCGGCTCCATGTTATTTCACAGCAAGGAGCTGCACAGCCTGGCTGCCAGCAAAAGACAGATTAGAAATGGTGCTGCCAAGTGCTAAAAATGCTAGGCAACCGGGTTTTATTGAGAGCACAGAAGGACCTTGAACCTAACCCCTTATTTTCAAGCAAACAAATGCCAAAAATTGAAATTGTACAAATTACTAATATATATTAATTTTAGGTTCATTGTCTGAAGTGAATACTTGTGCACAATAAATACAGTGGTCTACAAGGAACAAACATTAAGTTTTGTTAAAAGATTATTATTAAAGACAGACAAAAACAAAAACATATTTAGAATTTTAAAGGAAAATGATTAATGTAAAATATATCCAAGGGTAATGAAAAGTCGTCCAAAATTTAAAATGTGATACTGAATAACCTGATTCAATATGAATGTTATTTCCCACATAATATGTATGAACTTCAATAGAATATTCCTGCCAGCTGGTTCTCAACTCTTTTTTTTTTTTTTTTTTTTTTTTTTTAAGGGAGCAATTAAATTCCAGAAGCAAAGCTCTCAGTAATTCTGTCACAGCAGTTCTCGTGTTCAAAGTGCTTTACTGGCGTTAAAACTCCCAGCAACCCAGGGAAGTCAGTAAGGAAATGTTAGCATTCCCATTTTACACAAAGGAAAAAAAATGAAACGGATCCTTGAGAGTTTTTATTGAAGATCAGAGAAGCAGTTTTGATTATACACATACTAAGGCACAGATAATCCAGGCTATGCCTCAGCAAAACATTTCTGTTTAGCAAAGCACTTAATCACTTGTCGAGATACTTAAATGCTCCTGAATTCAGTTCTAATGATTATGCATGTTGTTAAATGAATATGCTGATGGAGACCTAACAAAGCATCGCAATAACACACACCATGGAAGAAAAAGTCCTACTGAGCAAGCTTTTGAGTGAAGCTGGGGGTATATAATCTTAAAAATCATGAAGGGCTGGAGCTAGGAGCTGGCCTAGAGCCAGAGTCCTTAAGCGCAGAGTGATGACAAGGAAAGCAGGGGACACAACGGGATCTGCACAAGTAAATGAAGGAGAGCTCCGGTACATTCTTGGGCTTTGTGTTATAATTAATACTGTTAAATCGTTAAGAGTGGGCCTTGACAGGTTTTTGGCTTGTGATAATCTGCTCTCCCCCAAATGACACTTCAGCATGCTCCAGGTGTTACCACAAGCCGTGGATGTTTCCCAGCAAGCAGCACGCATGCAGCCCCGACATTTTGGAGACTGGAAGTTTACCAGTATAGACAAGGGCCACTTCATGCCAGTTGTGTGCAGTGCTCAGGAACACTCACTGTACTCGCAATTAGTGAACGTTACTCCTAGCAACTGGTGCTGCACATAGACGGACAACGTTTACACTCCATTGTGTCAAATTATATTAGGGTTTTCTGCTAAAAGTGGCTGAGGCTGGGGGCCTCAGAGCAGAAGGGGCTCTGGAGACTGCAGAACTAGCAGAATTTTCTCAGTCTTAATGCAGGAGGGTAGATGGCAGTGTTTAAATTTACTGATCAGACACACCAATTACAGCATCCAATAAACTATGTCCAAA
Organism: Anser anser; assembly: GCF_964211835.1. NCBI lineage: Eukaryota > Metazoa > Chordata > Aves > Anseriformes > Anatidae > Anser > Anser anser. The sequence continues at coordinate 66,354,215 of NC_139724.1, forward strand.
CACTTTGGGCAACATACAGCTCTATCTTAAACATCGCTGGGCATCTCCTCTGTGATTCCCAGCAGTGGACCAGCAAGCTAAGGTCACAACAGGGCTCGTTGGCTGTCAGGGGAGCTTGATGCCAAGCTGTGTAGATACTCATCTAACATTAGCATCTGTTTGCTTGGCAGGCTCCAAAGGCAATTCAGCTGACAACTCCGAATTTGCCTCTGGGTCTGTCACAAGATCATATAACTGTGGGACTTCTGGGAGTGCCTAATGCTTCTTTGATGAAGATCATGCACATCATAATGCATTAGATCCTTTCTAAGCATCCTTTGAAATCAGCATTTGTGACCTCTCAGGATTATCCAGGTACTGTGGTTGGCTTAAGCATGTAAACTAATGCCAAGATTGAAGATCATGCATTTAGGTCCTATGGATTATATCAAGATCTCTTCAACAAGTTTATGTAATGATCCCAAGAACAGAAAAATCCCATTTCTTTTATATATGTCAGTAGGGGTTACTGCTACTGATAGAACACCTAGGCCGCTCCTAGGCTTGTGTAAAAATGAACAGGACAACTGTTCTGTATCCATTTCACTACCAACCATACTGCTTTAAGGTTTGATATGAAAGTGGAAAGGACTAATGTTAACAATTCAGTAGTGTCTTACACAACATTACATTAGTCTAAAAGCTCATCTCACAATACTCAGTTCATGAAAGACTAAAGCCCCTAGGCTTAGGTTATATACCCATATCCAACTAAATAAATGTGATGAAGGATGGGGTTACTCAAGAACTCAAAATGAGTAAGTGCTAAATCACCCTGGTATATCACGAACTAGATGCACCCCTGGCCCCAAAAGACTGATTTCTAGAGAGGTGCAGTGTGCAAAAACCAACGATAAATTTGCAATCAAGTTTAAGTGCATCACATTTCTATAATTACTCATTTAAAAAAATCACAAAGAACAGAAGACATTAAAAATCAATGTACCTTTCCTCAGTCTGTATCTTATACAGAAACTTCAAACACTGTTAACAGCCTCAGGAAACAAACATCCCCGTTTTGCGATGCTCCCAAAGGATACCAATTACATAACAGGACTAGATCAGCATATATTACAAACTCTACAGACTGTGCCTAAAACAGCAACTGTATTGTTTGCTGGTCAGACAATTTAAGATTTTTTCCTACTCTGAGGAATGCAGCAGCATTCTAGTAATCTAGTAATTTCATAAAACAGCCCTGAAAGCTGTTTCCCGTCCAATAACACAATACTGCAAGTAAATACTCAAACCACTCCTGCTTCATTTGCGGCTGGGGAACGCAGACTTCCAAGTTTCAATCTTATCACATTTGAAGACTAAGCGTAATCATTTCTTCTGCACCAAAAAGTTAAATGCAAAATGCAGCATCTGCTAGCATAACGCTGGAGCTCAACATTTAAGAACAAAGTAGGCTGGAACAACAAACACCAGCAGGTCAGATTTGTCTCACATACGCTGACAGAGCTAGAGCAGTTTTCTTAGAAGCCTCCCCAGCTCAGGGGCTTCAAAGCGTACAGCAATGGCTCACAAATCTGCAGGCACCTTCCCCAAGGCCACCTAACCTGGAGCCATATCGTTGGAGAACTGCTAATTTGCAGCTCACACAGATAACATTTAGACATCTAAGGCTTTGACAGATGTGCAGGGCTGCCCCCCGCCCCCATATCCTTGAAGATGCTCCTTGCAATCATCACTGGTTGTTAAAACACAGTCCGCAGTAATTATTGCTGTGCTCTCCAAGCCTTTTGCTGCAATACAGCAGTGCTGCGGCACGAGGCCAACTGAAGGCTCGACTCTATTTTAATCCCACTATAATTATAAATGATGGATATGCAGTCGAGATGCTTTTGAATTTTTCTTTGCACGAGGGGGTATTTATGCATTGCAAAAGAGCACTGCAGAGAAATATCTGAGCTAGGACCGACTGAACTGGCATCAGAGCCGATGGAACAATGGTGGCTCTATGCTGGGCCAGCGACAGCGCTGCTGTCAGGGCGCACCGCCGCGCTCAGAGCCAAGTACAAAACACACCTGTTCACCGTCCTCCATTAAGCAATGTTGACATATCTATTAAATGCAGAATGAAGAGAGAAGGTGTTGACAGGTTTCTCTGAGGCAAAGCAGAGAAACACTCTGATTAGTTGTTCAAAGGACCGTGGTAAGTAAAAAGTTTTTGCCTGAGTTGGAACCGGAGAGCACACGCTGGAAAATTTGCCATAGGGTGGCTGGGCTGAGTGAGCCACCATGTCCCCCAGGCTGGCAGGGGGTTGCCATTACCATCAGGCCTTGCACTGCAGTGAAAAGGACAGATGCAGACCCAGACACCATTTCTTAATCTTGGAAGAAGCTGGCTCACTACAACAATATTTTTATTTCATGTTTTTATCCATAAGTGATTCAATACTTATTAGCAAATATATATATGTATATATATCTTTTACTTTGCAAAGCAACGTGTCACTGCACTTTGGTAGGAACATCACTTCAGATGAAATACACACTGTTCCTATTTTAGTGGCCACCTATGCACTTGCACAATTAGCAGCTAATTCAAATGAGAAAGAGCTTTGCTTCTACACGTTTTTCACTACCTGACGGGTCCAGCATGAAGCAGTACCATACTTATGAGTGTGTAAGTACCAAATGGTCTTTGCACTGAAACCAGTGGGAAGTTCTGTACTTATTTCCAGTACAGGTCTTCTCCAGATCATAGCTGTTGTGGGTTTTTTTCCAAGCACCAAGGACGAAAAGAGCATAAGACATGAAAAAAAGGAGTTATATTGCTATTATTGTGTTTCACAGATAGAGAATAAAGACGAGTAAAAACAAAATAATTTCCTTAGAATTCTGTTATCTGGAGATAATAAAATCAGTCTAGTAAATCTTGAACTGGTGCCTTAGAATATGTCAGCTTAACATATGTGTCCTTCAATTAAAGTCAACAAGAAATCATACGACCAATGTATAATGACAAGTTTTGGATGAATATTCAGACAAGGCATTCACCATATGTGAGGGAGGAATACAAATTTAATCCTATATATATATATATATATATACATGAGGAATCTTCCTCAGGTTCATATCAGAAAGGGGGCTCTTATATTATGTTGTTTATGCTTAGAATGGGTGCCTGAAGAAAATAGCCATGGTCTGGAAATTCTTTACCAGTGCCTCTCTTCTCAAGTCCAGATCTATGCTCCCAGGTTACTTAAGGCAAAAAGAGCTTGCAGCAAGACGTGAGGAAATACAAGGATGTTACTTTGGGCTAAATGAATCTACCAGAGAGAGGAACAATTCTGGAGGGAGAATCCAGCCCTCAATAAGGACCTTAGGATGACATATCTCCAAGAGCTCTCACACAGGGAAGCAGAAATAGACAGTGAAGCTTCTTTCCCCAATGATTTAAACACATTTCAGAGCTCCTTTCAATATAAGAAATTCTTTTATCTGTTCACTTTCATCTCACTGTTGATTCTTCCAAATACACCCTGTTTCCACTGGGAAACTGCCTGCCGCAAACATCCAGCCATCAAGGAGTCACTAAGAAAGTCCCTTTTTTGGGACACAGGCAAACGAGAATCATTATCATAAAGGCCTAATTATGAGGAAAGAAATGTATTGGTGCACTAAAGTTTCTCGTGATGAAGAGAGATGAAGAGTCCTTCAAAAGGTGTCAGAGTAGTACCTGGCCAGTTGGAGCACTGAAAACTTCTGAAATTAAGCATTAAAACTGCATGGCCTTATAAAACCTTATTATTATTGTTGTTATTGCTGTTATTATTGTTATTATTGTTGATAAAGGAAAACAAGATATTATAAACTATGAACCACACTGAAAAATGTCATATTTGTCTTAAATATTTTTGAGCACCATGATATACTAGCCAGCTGGTCAAGTAATAGATGAATAGAGGCCAGTAAAACTACACAAAGCTAAGAGAAACTGCCTTGCACTAATTAGAAACAACGTGCAGTCTGATGACACTTTATAGTCTTCAATTATCATACTCGGCAGGAAGGAGCTTTCAAACATCTGTATGATGATTATTCTCCACTGGGATGTCATTTACAGTGCAAAGTATTAAAAACAGAGCCAAAAAATCAATTATAATCTTGGTAAATGAGCATATTCTCGATCTAGGGGATTTGAACTTCTGTATGAAAATTGGCTTAAAAAAGAGAGACAGAAACTGATTCAACATCATCAACAACAACAAAAAAAATGGCAGAAAACCCCCCTCACATTTGATTTGCACAAAATTAAACCTAAGGATCATTAAAATAATAATTTGTATATAAAGTGTGAGAACAAAGGAATATTAGAAGTCATGCCTAATGAAGCAGTGACTATCACAAGCAAGGTTCAAGCAGAGTTTTTCTTTATTGAAGCTTTTAGGTTAATATCCAGAAACACTTTCCATTAACCAGTATTACTTGGATGAGGAAAGATAATGCACACACTAGGCAGGAATGCAAAATCAGATCTTTTATTGTTTCTAAATTGTTCTAAACAAATATTTTCATATTTACATAGCAAAACACAAATATGCAAAAGTAATAGGGAAAGTAAAAACCATGCAATAGCCAATAAGAATGGCATTTCAATTGGTCAGTATTTAACACATTGGTGCAGAAGATTAAGTATTTTACAATCAAGGGAAACCAGTACAATGTGGAAAAAGATAAATTACCAGAGAAAATATAAATACCAAAAAAAAACAAAACAAACAAATAAAAAACTCCAACCACTTTTAGATGAAATAAAAAAGGTTGTTTGAATGGACTGAAGGTTTTCTTTTCTTATCTACTGATTTTCTGACACAGCTGTGTTATCTCAGAGGATATGCTTTCAAGGTTTGAGAGAGCAACGCTGAGTTTTAAGAGCAAATGGGAACAGTAATGGTCAACCACAGAAAACTGCTAGAAGACATGCCAGGCATTTCATCAGAATCCTTAATCTTGGTGAAACATCTAACAGTGTTAACCTGACTTTGCAGACAGCCAATATGACCAAGCACCATGAGAGTTTTGCACAGACGTTGAGACAACTTTTCCTCTTGGGGGCAAAACTTATTTGCCTTTGTAAGGACAGATTAATGAACTAGTGAAATGCTGCTGTACTTTAAGAATATTTTAAAGTGTAAACTAATGCAGACTGCAGAAACTTGCTTGCTGAGTAATGCAAAAGGCATACTTTTCCTGTGGTCTAGAGCTTGTATACCGGTAATTAAGGAGGTACTAACCTAAGGTGTTGGTTTTGACCTTTAAAGCTCCAGGCAATCTGAAAATCCAGCCAAGAGGCCACATTTTCTGTACACTTTCCCTCTCTTTCTTCTCCCATTTTGCTTTTCTAGTGATGATTAGAGAGAAGCTGTCAGTCCATTTGGTCAGACAGGACCTGGACCTATTAAAATCCCATTCAAACTTCACAGCTCATTTCTCCCGTTGGGAACCTGGGGAGAAAACTAAGGATAACCAGGAAGAGGTATTTTATGAAGTTACCACTCCATTTTGTAGTAGGCTACTATGCAGATGACCAATTTTAGAATGACAGCATGATTTTTATGGTTAAGTAGTGGAAGGCCATCCAGACCATAGGATGAGATCTCAGCCAGCTGTGTCTAATCAAAGGTGGAGGATGCTTTCACAATCCCTGGTCCCTTCATTGCCATGGAACATCACAGCTGTCACTGCACAGTGAATTTAATATCATGTACTCCACAGCATTAAAATAAGTCTGAATTTCACATGAAAATTCAAGATAACTAGGGTAATGCAGGATGTCTGCAGCTGAATTTCCACAGCACAGCAGTCTCAGATGCTATTCTGAGCAGTAGCAACTACTTAAATAAGTAGAATCAGCAAGTGGCCACATTCCCTATTGTTGGAAATAACAAAGCTGGAACACCTCTAACAGGCTACCTAGGGATTACCTCAGCTAAATACAGCTTTGTTATCAAGAAAGAAAAGGATTTTTTTCAGCCTGACAGCACCATAAAAACTTTTGTTCATGCTGAATGGCACATGAGCAGAGATTGGCGTTTATAATTTTCTGCTGGTTACAGACTCATTGTTGGTCCCATTGAACTAAATGAGGCAAAACTGCCATTGATTTCAGTCAGATTGTCAGCAGACCTTAAAGACGCTAACCATCAGCACTTATTAATATGGAATTATCAGCATAAAACATATTGACTGCTTGATCTAAATACTTTATCTTCATTCATCACAACACTTCCTCCAAACGAACAAAGACAGAAAACTAAACCCCGACCAAAGGTCACGCTGAACTTACAAATTGCAGTGACTGCTGATACCCATTACTGTCAGCAGCAGCATAATCTGTATTGCACCCGATCAAACCAGTAGACATAATACAAAGCAAAAAATACACAGCAACCCCCCTCTGCTGCCTCAGCCAGAAATGTCCTCCACCCTTCCACATAAAACATGAAAAACCCATAAAAATGAATTCCCACTACTGGCTGCTTATTTGCAGAATGCCTTTAAAATAAAAGCCAGCATCAACTTGTGACTATAAATGCCACAACTCTAGTAAAAAGCTCTTAAACTTCATTAGTATTCTTTTTTAACTTAAGAGAAATAATTAATGTACTATAAAGGAGAAAAAGAGTGGTAAAAATCCTAAATTTAATTATATGAATGGTATTCTATATACATTTAATTGCATAGCAGTAACACAACCACTTTCATTACTCTTTATAGCTTCAGATGCCCATTAGCACAATCCCCAAGGTTCCTTATGAATAATTAGATTAGGAAAGGGGGACTCTGATGAAACGCAATAGGATGCGGTGCTTATGAAACAGCACATCTTGAATCCAGATGCTGACATGACAACATCATGAAGAGCTAATTTGCACATCCAAATTAATACCGTCATGATGATAATATAAAAGAAAGATATGCATATAAAACGAGCTACAGAAAATAATGTCAAAAGGAATTGAGGTACTTATATTACAAAAATACATCTTTTTGACATTTTAACCCAGTTGGAAAGGTGTAAATAGACTAAGTGTCATACTCATGAATATAGCTCTACTTAAGCAGACTTACCAGGATTTAATTCACTATTTGGCAACACATGGGCAGGCTGTTTATTAAATAGTTCTACCCATCAAACATGTGCAGCACTCACATAAACAGGTAAATAAATTTCATTACACTTTATTACACATCTGTTTCCATTCGATGCACTGAGTGTTTTTGTATTATTTGGTGCTTCTCAGACATGTAACATCAACAAAATCAGCTGTGATATATTTTTTGAAGAGTATCTACATGGGCATGAAAGACACAAACAAATAAGGTTGTAAAGATATCTTAAAGAGAGTCAGATATGCCTGCAGCTCTCATAACTTGTCTGTCTGCATATTTACATGTCTGAATAGTTAAGAAATCTCCCCCTCAAATCCATTCAACAGAAACTAATGGTATCTTCATAGAAAGGGAAATCATTTTCTTCCACTTCTGTGGTTTGTGTTCATATGAAGTTTAAAACACAAATAGGGATTTGCAAGGCAGAATCTACCATTTGCTACTCACAAAATGTCAAAGGTGTCTGTTTGCTCTCCATATTTTCCAGCATGTAACATACATTTATCCTGTTTGCCCTATGCATTTGAGAATACATCCTGCCAATGTGCACTTCTTAAGAATTTGAATTCCTGTCAAGCTGATGGGATCCCTTTGGAATAATGAAACATTATACATAAACTCTGAAGAAATTTTAATACTGCTGAAAAGGATATGGCAAAAACAGAAGGATAAAAGTGAACAGACGGGACACCAGCAAGAGCCATAGCACTGGAGGCATAACATTAAAGATGATAAAACAACAATTTGTGCAAATGAAATCATTTGCAATTATCTTATGATACAAGTATGGAGAACCTCAATTAATTGGAAAAAAAACGCATCATATTTAAAGCTAATAATAACAATGTTCTACACAGGAGGTACTTAACATGAGAGGAATCAGTACATCACTGAGACAAGGAGTTCAATAGAATTCAAGTGAGATGCATGCATTTATGCACTTACCCACTGATAGCACTAATTATGGCCAGAGCTCTACTAACAGAAAGATCTATATATCTAGATAGATAGATAGATGTAATATATAGATGGATAGATAGATGTAAATATATATTAAAAAAATCCTCAAAACAATCATCTCTTGCCGAGGCGACCGGCTCCGGGGCAGACGCGTGCTGCAGCGGAGCGCGGGGTCGGGACAGGCAGGGCTATTTTTCGGGCATCGAGCCTACGTGAGGGAGCCGCCAGGCACCGGCAGCCCTCGTGAGGGAGGCTGACGAGGCGTAGGCGGGGCCAGCAGCGTCAGCGTCAGCTCCTCCCCCCGGCCGTTCAAAGGCAGCCCTTAGGGAGCGCGAGCGACCAGGAGCGCGGCCAACAGGGCCGGCAAACAGGGAGTGACGCGGTGGGAGTGACGCGGCAGTTAGCGAGGCAGTTGGCGCGGGCAGGGCGGAGCGCTCACACCCGCCCATAGGGACAACTCCTCTAACGACACTCTCCCGTCAGCTGGGCTGCGATGGTCTCCACCAGGCACGGTGCTTTCTCTAGGAAGTCAGTGCACACCCAGACCGACTGCCCGTCCAAACATGCGGCAGTTCAGGTCTCCGGATGCGGGGAGTGTCTGAGCCTCTTGCTGCCATCGGCGGGGGGCAGAGAGACTGCTTGCGTGAGGTGCGAGCAGGTGGACGACCTGGTCCGCATGGTGGCAGAGCTCAAGGAGGAGGTGCAGAGGCTGAGGGATATCAGGGAGTGCGAGCGGGAGATAGACTGGTGGAGCGACTCCCTGCAGGACCGGAGGGAGAGGGACCAGGGTGAGACGCCCCAAAGGGGGGTGGACCCCCTGCCCTGTTGCCATCGGGCAGAGGGAGGGGACCTGCGAGTTGAGGAGGAATGGAGGCAGGTCCCTGCTCGACCTCGCAGGAGATGCCCTCCCCTTCCGGCGCCGCCTTCCCAGGTGCCCTTGAACAATAGGTTTGAGGCCCTGGAGCTGGAGAGACCGGTGGGTGAGGATGAGGTAGGAAGCCTACCCGGGAGGATGCCTGAGGTGAGGAAGTTGACTCCACGCCTCAGGACTGCCTCCACCAAGAAAGAAAGAAGGGTGATTGTTGTGGGCGACTCCCTCCTCAGGGGAACGGAGGGCCCTATTTGTCGGCCTGACCCCACACATAGGGAAGTCTGCTGCCTCCCTGGGGCCAGGGTCAGAGACGTTACCAGGAAGCTTCCAAACCTGGTTCGCCCCTCTGACTATTACCCGCTTTTGATAGTCCAGGCTGGCAGCGATGATGTTGAAAAGAGAAGCCTCAGGGCCATCAAACAGGACTATAGGGGGCTGGGACGATTGGTGGAGGGAGCGGGAGTGCAGGTGGTGTTCTCGTCCATCCCTACGGGGGAAGGGAGAGGCACGGAGAGGACATGGAAAGCTCATGTGGTTAATAGGTGGCTCAGAGGCTGGTGCCAGCATAGAAATTTTGGGTTTTTTCACCATGGGGAGCTTTACTCGGCACCCGGCCTGATGGCCCCAGATGGGTCTCTATCTCCAAGGGGAAAACGGATCCTAGGCCAGGAGCTGGCGGGGCTCATAGAGAGAGCTTTAAACTAGGTAAGAAGGGGGACGGGGCTCAAACAAGGCTTGTCGGAGCTGTGCCGGGGGAAACAATGGCTAGGCCGGGGAAGAAGGCGATGGCCCAGCTGAAGTGCATCTACACTAATGCACGCAGCATGGGTAACAAACAGGAGGAGCTGGAAGCCATTGTGCAGCAGGCAGGCTACGACTTGGTTGCCATCACGGAGACGTGGTGGGACCGCTCCCACGACTGGAGTGCTGCAATGCCTGGCTATCGGCTCTTCAGGAGGGACAGGCAGCACAGAAGGGGAGGTGGCGTGGCTCTCTACATTAGAGAATCTTTCGATGTTGTAGAACTCCAGGCTGGGAATGATAAGGTTGAATCCCTGTGGGTTAGGATCCGCGGGAAGGCCGGCAAGGCTAGCATCCTGGTGGGGGTCTGTTATAGACCGCCGAACCAGGATGAGGAGACGGATGAGGAGTTTTATAGGCAACTGACAGAAGTTGCAAAATCGTCGGCACTTGTCCTCGTGGGGGACTTCAACTTCCCGGACATATCCTGGAAACACAACACGGCACAGAGAAAGCAGTCTAGGAGGTTTCTGGAGAGCGTGGGAGATAGCTTCCTGACGCAGCTGGTCAGTGAACCTACCAGGGGTGGTGCCCCGCTAGACCTTCTCTTCACAAACAGAGAAGGACTGGTGGGAGATGTGGTGGTCGGAAGCTGTCTGGGGCAGAGTGACCACGAAATGGTAGAGTTCTCTATTCTTGGCGAGGCCAGGAAGGGGACCAGTAAAACTGCTGTCTTGGACTTCCGGAGGGCTGACTTTGAGCTGCTCAGGACGCTGGTTGGCCGAGTCCCTTGGGAGGCGGTTCTGAAGGGCAGAGGAGTCCAGGAAGGCTGGGCGCTCCTCAAGAAGGAAATCGTGATGGCACAGGAGCGGTCCGTCCCCACGTGCCCAAAGATGAGCCGGCGTGGAAGAAGACCGGCCTGGCTCAACAGAGAGTTGCGGCTGGAGCTTAGCAGAAAAAAGAGGGTTTATAATCTTTGGAAAAAAGGGCGGGCCACTGAGGAGGACTACAAGGATGTAGCGAGGCTGTGCAGGGAGAAAATTAGAAAGGCCAAAGCTCATCTGGAGCTCAACCTGGCTACTGCCGTTAAAGACAACAAAAAATCCTTTTACAAATACATCAACGCGAAACGGAGGACTAGGGAGAATCTCCATCCTTTACTGGATGCGAGGGGAAACCTAGTTACTAAGGATGAGGAAAAGGCTGAGGTGCTTAATGCCGCCTTTGCCTCAGTCTTTAGCGGCAATACCGGTTGTTCTCCGGACACCCAGTGCCCTGAGCTGGTGGAAGGGGATGGGGAGCTGGATGTGGCCTTCGCTATCCATGAGGAAATGGTTGGCGACCTGCTACGGAGCTTGGATGTGCGCAAGTCGATGGGGCCGGATGGGATCCACCCGAGGGTACTGAGAGAACTGGCGGAGGAGCTGGCCGAGCCGCTTTCCATCATTTATCGGCAGTCCTGGCTATCGGGGGAGGTCCCGGTTGACTGGCGGCTAGCCAATGTGACGCCTATCTATAAGAAGGGCCGCAGGGCAGACCCGGGGAACTATAGGCCTGTCAGTTTGACCTCAGTGCCGGGGAAGCTCATGGAGCAGATTATCTTGAGGGTCATCACGCGGCACTTGCAGGGCAAGCAGGCGATCAGGCCCAGTCAGCATGGGTTTATGAAAGGCAGGTCCTGCTTGACGAACCTGATCTCCTTCTATGACCAAGTGACGCGCTTGGTGGATGAGGGAAAGGCTGTGGACGTGGTCTACCTTGACCTCAGTAAGGCTTTTGACACCGTTCCCCACAACATTCTCCTCAAGAAACTGGCTGCTCGGGGCTTGGACTGGCGTACGCTTCGCTGGGTTAGAAACTGGCTGGATGGCCGGGCCCAGAGAGTTGTGGTGAATGGAGTCAAATCTGGCTGGAGGCCGGTCACTAGTGGAGTCCCCCAGGGCTCGGTACTGGGGCCGGTCCTCTTTAATATCTTTATTGATGATCTGGATGAGGGCGTCCAGTGCACCCTCAGTAAGTTTGCAGATGACACCAAGCTAAGTGCGTGTGTCGATCTGCTCGAGGGCAGGAAGGCTCTGCAGGAGGATCTGCATAGGCTGGAGCGATGGGCTGAGGTCAACTGCATGAAGTTCAACAAGGCCAAGTGCTGGGTCCTGCACCTGGGCTGCAACAACCCCAAGCAGAGCTACAGGCTGGGAGATGAGTGGCTGGAAAGCTGCCTGGCCGAGAAGGACCTGGGAGTATTGGTTGATAGTCGGCTGAATATGAGCCAGCAGTGTGCCCAGGTGGCCAAGAAGGCCAACGGCATCCTGGCCTGTATAAGAAGCAGTGTGGCCAGCAGGTCGAGGGAAGTGATTGTGCCCCTGTACTCGGCTCTGGTGAGGCCGCACCTCGAGTACTGTGTTCAGTTTTGGGCCCCTCGCTACAGGAAGGACATGGACGTGCTCGAGCGAGTCCAGAGAAGGGCGACCAAGCTGGTGAGGGGTCTGGAAAACAAGTCTTACGAGGAGCGGCTGAGGGAGCTGGGCTTGTTCAGCCTGGAGAAGAGGAGGCTCAGGGGCGACCTCATCGCTCTCTACAGTTACCTGAAAGGAGGCTGTAGAGAGGTGGGGGTTGGTCTATTCTCCCACGTGCCTGGTGACAGGACGAGGGGGAATGGGCTAAAGTTGCGACAGGGGAGTTTTAGGTTGGATGTTAGGAAGTACTTCTTTACCGAAAGGGTTATTAAGCATTGGAACGGGCTGCCCAGGGAGGTGGTGGAGTCACCATCCCTGGAGGTCTTTAAAAGACGTTTAGATGTAGAGCTTGGGGATATGGTTTAGTGGAGTACTTAGTGTTAGGTCGGAGGTTGGACTCGATGATCTTGAGGTCTCTTCCAACCTAGAAAAATCTGTGAATCTGTGAATCTGTGAATCTGTGAATCTCAACATTGTGGAAAATACAAGAAACGTTTTTCTGCACAACTGAAATATTCTTCGAAGTAGATGGGATGCTAACAGTGGCAGGACAGCAAACTTTTTGACTTGGTATTGGGAAGTTAAGATGAAGCATGTATTATTTTTGTCCATAATATTACACCTACTCCATGAGCAACAAAAATTACAGGGTGCTTCATTATTTGTTCTAACAAAACATTTCCTTTTAAAAGAAGTTCGAAGTGCCAGGCATCTTCCCTACCACATCCCACCAGTCTTTGCTTACTGAGATTGATCCAACACTGTTTAAATCGCTAGGAGTTCCTTCCAGGGACTTCAAGGGAAACAATATCAGGACAAAAGTCTGAGTAGAATATGTTAGCAAAGCCAAAAATCAAATAACCAGCAAGACACACAGGCGACATGCAGTGAGGAAACATATGTGAGGCATAAGTGGAAGCTTTCACAGGTATATGAAAGCATTTTCATGAGCTTTTGCCACTGTTACCCTCATGCTTCCTGTACATATCTGCCTGTTTTTTGTCACCTCTTGCTGTGCTCTGTCTAAGTTATAAGGTTCTGGTGGCATGTTCATTTTAATCACCTATAAGGCATCACACGCTCTTGTGGCACTGATGTGAATAAATAACAGGAGGCCTTTTATATTGAAAAGGCACAACTAACTGCTCTTAGTGCTGTACTGATCCACATTGAAGACAGCCACAATTTGATGTAGCCCATTACTTCAAAAGCCCAAATTTTTGAAATATTTTTGAAATATATATATTTTTTGAAATATATGTATATTTTAAAAGCTCCTATGCGTCACCATACAGCTAATAGTCTCCCAAACACTAACACACAACTGTACAAAACACCATGACTAATCCCTGAGCTGTCATCCTGGAGTTTTTTCTCCTCCCAGTCTGCCTGCCCTGCGGTCTCTCTCAGTAGCAGCACCGATTCCCATTGCTGGACTTACATTTTACAAAGGGATGACATCGGTGTTCCCTCATTCCCTCATCTGCTTTCCTGTAATTCTCTATTTAAAGGTATTTGTAGAACAACAGCAGGACAACAGGAGGTTGGTTTTATTGCTACCTCCATTACATCCCTGCTGTATTCAGATCTTGAATCAGTCTAGCAACTTCATAGAGAATTTATGCTGATTTTTTTTTTAATATAAAGAAATAATTTACAGATAAGATCTGCAATAAAGCTCATCATTCATTCCTCCTCACTAGTCTTTTTATTAGTTTCATTAATATTGCTTTTCTGTCTACAGACCTGAGACCTCGAGTGCTTTCTCATCTTTAATTTCTCTCACCTAAATAGGCCCATGGGACTTATCTCAAGGGCAATATCAAATATGTGCACATGACTTTCCAAATTTTTATGCACACATCTAGTCTCTGATTTTCAGTGATCACAACTGGATCCTTAACTGTCCTTCTCCGGGAATCAACTAAATACATATCAAGAGAGATGCAAATTTGCCCGGATTGGTGACAACACTTCAGACTGTTTAAGTGCATTCACAGTTCTGGTAGCAGAAGTTGTTATTAAAAGAAACCCTTGGGAATCTACATGGTTAAATTTTTACTGAAGCCCTCATATCTCTGCAGCCACCTAGGTTTTATAGTTGCCTGAACATCATACTCATCAAAGAGAGACACGTCTTAAAGACTACAACATTAGGTTATCAAAGCATCCTGCCCTGAAAAATATAATAATAAATTAATTAATTAAAAACAAACAAACAACAACAAGGGGAAAAAAAAGAAAAGGAAAATGAAGTACTAGCACTGGGGAAAGATGATTATTGTATCCACATCTATTTAAAGCAAAGATGTGTACAAGCCATTTCATAAGTCTTCAGCTAGGTCTAGAATTTGAGGCGGGGAAATTGTGTCAGCTGATGAATTACAAGCTTAATTACATCTGGGATAAGACATTTTAGAACCCAAAGGAAAAATGATTTGCTGAATGTCAGTATGCTCAGATGCCCACCAGTGAGCAGTCCCTCCTCTATTCCAGGGTTTCAGTGAAGACAACATACATGTCAACCACAGCAGAAGAAACACAAACTAATGAAACTGTGTGTAAGCTGTAATTACACTGTCTCAGTGAATGGCACTTGGGGTATTGTGAACAGATTGTACATGTTAATTCACACAGGGCTTAATGAAGCATTCCCTGTTCTACAAACTTCACCACTTGATTTAATTAACCTTCATACCTATACATGCACCACCTACCAATCATAAATGTTGGAAAACCCTCAAATAAAATGCAATGCTTTGGAGCTACATGAGCAGGGTAACAGAGGCTCAGTTTATGTGCACTCTGACAGCTCAAAAGCAAATTATAAGGTTCTTAGGTGAAAAAAAATCATGTGACAAATCTGGCTTTAAGTCAGCTCTCCCAGATGCAAGACTTAGTCCCTTAAAATGAAATTGCAACAAAGCAGAATCAGTTCATTCACAGCAATAAAACTTTCCCAGATTTTACTAGCAGAGCATCAAACATTAACATAATCTGGGAGACACTACCTAGACATTAAAAGATGACGGGCTGCAGTACAAAACAGAGAGCTAAGTCACATCTGAAGATGTACACATAGTTTTGCACAAGACAAATAAATAAATACATAAAATTACCGCATTTTCACCAACTCTTAAAAAAGTAAAGGACACTCATCATTCTTCCTTAAACATAAAGACCATTGCCTCAGAGACCAGGGCAGAGACTCCTTTTACATGCCCGGGATGGAACAGGCTGCCTACAACCCGCAGGCCTCACGCTGGCCTGAATCTTCATGTTTGCCAATGGCACAGCTTTCTAGGCTTGCTGCTTCAATCAATGCTAGAGCCTGGATTACCTTAAGTCTCTGCTTTAGTCATTTGTGGCAAGATACTGGGACGCTGCAAATAAATGGTGCTTTCCTGCTTACTTCTAAGAATGAAGCATGCACCAAACACAACCACATGTGCATAGTTTCATCTTATATGAGTGTAAATTCCTGCTCAGACCCTCCAGAACTTGAGGGCCAATATTTAGAAGTTAAAAGGCAAAAACTGAGGGAACGAAGAGTCAGAACTGCACCTCAGAAAGACGTTTCAGTGGCATAGGAGCAGGCAGGGATCCTCTTGGCAGGCTGAGCTCTGCTGAATTTGGTTCACAGCGGTATAACAGCTGTGCAAACGATAAAGCAGAACTCACACACTTCCTTTGCCTCCTTTCCGCCATGACTAAAATTTACATAACATACTTAACATCCTAGCATTTTACTTCATTAAAAAAAATCAAGCTGGAATTACTTAATGCACAAATTAGAAAAACACTCAGCACTGGCTCAGAGAACACATGCGGCACTGGAGAAACATTAGCAAAATCTTCACAACAGCAAAGAGTAAGGGAAAGCTGTGGAGATAATTTATGTGAATCTCCAAAGTCACTTTAATGGTATCTCTCATAAAAAATTAATCTGCAAAAGTTAGCAAGCATGACACAGAGAAGGAGAACCAGTGGACTGGAGAGAAGTTGGCTGAGGGATAAAAGGGAAAGTTTGCCAGCCACACAAGATGAGGACTCTGTTTGCATTTTAAGATTGAATTGGCCAAATTTATCAGTCCAATCCTAAAGGCTTACATTACAAGCAAAGAGAAACAGAAAGACCTTCCTACACACTTATAGAACAGCATAGATTCTTGCTTTAAAAAGAACAAAATCAAAACCACATACAGTAAAATAGAAAAAAAAAATCCATAAAGAGCAACCACATTTCTGGTTACATTCTGTCACTCCGGAAGAGAGATTTCGAGGAGGGGGCAGAAACCTGTGTAATAGAGGCCATAAAACAGGATTTTGAATTAACTGAGAATTCAGACAACCATGACAATTTAAACAGAAGGTACCAAATCTGTCTTTTTACTTCAGTGGTGCTATGCTATTCAGTTCGCAAGAGAATCTCGACCAATGTCAATGTCATTTTGGCATAAAGGATAATAATAATTGTATTTATAATATATCCCTCCAAGGCAGCATGCAAGATCACTCAAGCAAGTTAAAACACACCATGAAAACATTTAAAACACTATAAACCTGTATTTACTATTTCTCACTGCAGTAGAAAATTCGCAGTCACTGTAAAGCAGTGCAGCATTTTGTTTTACGAGATTTTATTGATGCAACCAAATGAACAAGTTTGTTGCTCATTAATACAAAGAGAGGAGTAGCTAAGCCCACGTGCTTACCTCCCTGAACTGATGCTAACTGCTCAAGGGCCAGCCTTCACCTTTGCTATTCTCTCCCTGCCTTCCAGCTCTTGGGCCCTGGCTGCCTGGTGGTAATTTGAACCTCAGGAGAATGGATACAGAGAGAAATATTATGGTGCCAGAAGGTGGTATCTCCTCCAGGAAGACTAGAGCAGAACAGATGACAGTGCCAATGGTGTGGACCATTTTGGGGAGGGTTTGGCAGGGAACATGCTACGCGTCCGCTGTGGTGGTACCACAGATCGCATTGGCCAGGGTGGCACAGACGGCGAGCAGAAAGGCTGGAGGTCCCAGTCCAGCTTTGCCTCTCACCTGGTAGAAAGTGAAATTGCAACTGGTGCCTTCAAACTCCCCTGAGCTAAGTCTGACACCAAATTCTCTCAGTTCCCCGAGTCATCTCAGCATGGGCAGTGCACAGTAATGGGGCCCCCTTCCTCCTGACATTTCATCCTCTTTTTCTGCAGTATTGCTGAGCAAAGTGGACACTAACCAACAGCTCCACACAGTCCAGCACAATCTGAATTAATTAACAAGACTGAGCACAGCTAACAGTTCAGGATGCTCAATGGACTTGGTAAGAATTTGGGCCTATCCCTACCAGAATTAGGTGAGAATGGGATGAGTTGTTTAGTTGTTTTTTTTTTTTTTTTAAGCCAAGTCACTTCTGACTAACATACTCAAGTGCTCAGGAAAGCCTTCCATTTCAAAACACCAGCACTGATTTACTTTAGAAATCTCTACAGGTCATGTGGAACTGGGGAACAGGCATCCCTGTTTTCTGAGCTTTAGGCAACTACTAAAGAGCCTTTAACTGTGTTAAAGAAGCTCAGTTTGAACCAGCTGAAGAGAACAGAAACGTGATGCCTTAGTCAGGGTCATGCAGTCCTGAAATGCCCAGGGCAGAAGCTCATCTTCTGGGGACGTGTCCGTGTGCTCTCCCATCCTCCCTGCACAACCGCCTCACAAATGGACCTCACCACACTTCACGCTGTGCGGGGGCTGCTGCTGCCCCCTTACAGACTCCTCACCCATTGCTCACAACTCTTGAGGGGCGGTAGGAGCAATAGTTGGCTGCCGAGACATCGCTCAGCTGACTGCTTCTCTACACCTCCTCTAGAGAGGAGTCACAGCAGGGTGGCAGGCTTGGCCCAAGTATCCTTCCCCACTGATGTCAATACACTGCACATCAGGACTATGCTTCTGAAAGGCCTAAAAACCAAGGAAATGGTCTAAATGTGGTGATAAGCATTCTTGTTCAAACTGCTATATTCATCACTAAAAAAGTAGCTGTAGCTTTTATAAACATTACCATGAGGAATATCTTCTGGGTTCCTTACGGGGATCGCTTCCTCAAGAGTCTGAAGTTCCTGTCTTGTCTGGACTGGTGGAAGAGTAATACATTGGGTATAATCCCCGATTTATAAGAATATTGAACTGAACAGGCAGAGAATTAAGCTCACTGCAATTTTAACACCCTCAATTTCTAGTAATCGCAAATAAAGGAAATCTCCCTGAACTAGCCCAGACAGCACATTGAGTTCATTACTGTAAAGCAGGGTAAGTATTAACAGTGAGGACAGTGTCCTCTCATCTTCCTTACGAAACAAAAGCATAAACAATATGCTATTGTTCATGGACCACAGAAAACACCCTGGTCTTCTGGGTTTGTAATCAGACCTCTTCTCCAAGACCAAAGCTGAAAAGTAACTTACGGCCCCAATTCACATGTATTTGTTATTATGACAAAACAAAGCCAGTGGGGCTGACTCCCTGCTTCACAGCTCCAACTAAAAAGCCTTTTCCACCCTTACCAATGTTATTATGGAACTGAATAAATTATTAAACCTAAATCACCTCCCCATGTTGCACAACAGTCAAAGGTGAACCAACAACAGGTGTTTTGTTTTTCCTGGGACTCTGAAAAATCAGAGGGCACTGAACCAAGCTGCTTGTGTACCACACAAATAGACCTCAGTGTGAAACAGCAAAATCTATATCATATTCATGGCTTCAGAGTTCAACGGATTGGAGACATTTTTATTCTGGTCTGCAATTTAACAATACAGTGCAGAGCAGAATAAAGCAATAGACTTGGAAAAGCTATTTATAGTGCATATGCCCCAAGGAGATATAGCTAATAACTAATTCATTTCACATCACGCATCTGAATGCAATATGAAAACTTCCCAGTTTCTTATCTGCACAGGAGAAAAGACTCCACTGTGTCTTTCTTTAAAATAATTAAGGATTCTTTACCAAAACATTTTAATCAAACGAAGTCTCTACAGCAGTCTTTTCTTTCCCTGCCTTCTATCTGATTCCTTAAGAGATCCATGCCTATTAAAGTTTTGACAAAAGCATTTCACAACATAGCAGTTTGCCAACCTATTAAAATTGACACTCATTTTCCTAGATAACTCATTTGTTTATCACATAGTTTTCTACAAGCTGGATTAAAATCCAATATATTATTGGTTGTATCAACAGGAAACAAATGGAACAATCTGCTAAAAAAAACAGTGAGCAATGCAACTGTTATATCTGCATCTGTGGAGGTTTGGGTTTGGTTTAGTTTTTTGTTGTAGGGAAACAGATCAGCTAAGCATTATTCAGAGGATGAGACCGCTGAATATTTATTGTATTAGAAATGATTAAGAACTAAACAAAAGTTAAGAAAGAAAGATAAGGATCTGTAGTATTTAAGAGACATCCATAACCACAGCGAGCTTCCCTTTTGTTGCAACTGAGGCAGGAACAAAGAAGCAGACAGACACAATACTCAGTGCAATGATAGCATTCTAATGATAGCTTTCTAATTTCTCCACACTCACAATTTATGTTTTCTTTTTCTGTTCTTCCACATGCTGATTCCAGGTGTTACAACAGCTTGACTTCAGTGAGACTGTCCTGAGAACAGTGTGGTTTCAGCAAGTACTAGTGCCAAGGCTGTGTCGCAAATAAGCCTGTAGGGGATGCGCAAGGAGACCCACCTGGTGTCCTACTGGAGCAACCTTTGTCACAGGACTGCACCCAACAATCCGAGAAAAATAAGGGCCCTTGTGGGCAACAACAACAAATAAAACTACTGTAGATGATATATAAAGACTTTGCAAACAAGGACCCACTATTAAACTCAGAACTTCCCAGAACTTCTCTTACTTTGCAATTAAAAGGCTAGTTTGAGTTAACAGGTTTTATGCTGAAATTGTCATTAATTTTGGTAAGAAACAATGCAATTAGCTCCATTAGTTTGTAATTCAGTACCCCTAGGGTCCCCAGCTTATACTCTGGCAACATCCTAATTTACTTTTACCACAGCAGAAGCAGCACAGAAAAAATATTTAGAACACACATAAAGCATAACTAGATATAGTGAGCTTATCCAGTTGTTTATTTACATTGAGGGTTCCATTAACATGGTAGGAAACACCAGGGACGAACACATACATACACATCCTAATGACTTAAACAAAACTGCCTTTCCAGTGAGCGACCTGTGCCAAAAGCAGTTA
Source organism: Anser anser (assembly GCF_964211835.1). Taxonomy (NCBI): domain Eukaryota; kingdom Metazoa; phylum Chordata; class Aves; order Anseriformes; family Anatidae; genus Anser; species Anser anser. The sequence goes on from NC_139724.1 coordinate 66,374,655, forward strand.
CCTTATAGATGGAGTGCTCGTTTTCAAATTTCTCAGTCATAAAGTTTAATGGGTAAAATCTGGATAAACTTGTTCTAAATCCCTAATTAAATTTAACAGAAAGAATGCAGATCTCCTTCAATAACCCTAAGGGCTTTCAGGTTTTTGTTTTGTTTTGTTTTGTTTTCCCCCCTTTAGTAGAATAATCAGGCAGCATTAGGAAGTACTAATCAGATGGCAGCTGAACAGCTGGTTCCAGAATTGGACCTTTTCTAGGCTGTAAAAGGATATAGTACTTTTTATTTGCGTGTGCTGGTTTTCTTTGGGAAATGGAGAGGAGTCACTTTGAGGTTTGTTCATTTTTATACTGGGGGAGGGCTCCTGGGGTCTTTAGTTCTGTTTTCACTTTTGCTGTTTGCTCCTTTCATTATCTTTACTGACCCTGTGCTTTAGTCTGAATCATATTAATCAGAAAAGAATTATTTGCAGCAATTGAACAGCAATATATAAACTACTAAGATCATTAAAGAAGCTGTCTAAATTACACTGACAAACAGGTAAGTAACAAAAAGCTGCTAAGTGTAGTTATTAATGGGTTTTAAAATAATTGCTAAATAAAACAGTTGCAGCTGCATAATTTTTCAGATTTTGCTTCAGCTACAATATGTCCAGACACCATGCTACACATTAACATGCAAAGGGCTCCACACAACTTCTGCAGAAAGAAATCAATTTAGCTGTTTAGACTCCTAAATATATTCAGATAAGGCTATTAAGATAAGGTTAACACCAGCTATTCAAAGTGACTGCTACTTGTTAATTTTTGCTCACACAGTATTTAAAACTTTGAAGACACGATGTGCTACCCAGTTATTCCATTGACTCTTTAATCATGACTTCTGCCCATCAACTTGGTGGCAGATGATAATTTTTTATAAGCTAATATTTAAACTAATCTTCATTAATTGCTGCCCTACTGTAAACTAGTTAAAGGCTTCATTACACAAATAGGCAAAGAGATAAAAACCCAAAATAGAACAGAAGAAAATGCTATAATGAAATAACTAATAATATTGGATGAAAGCTTTTCTCTGTTGCCTTTGAAGGTCAGAATTATTTATTTTTGCAGGGAAGTTCCTGGCATTTCACTTCTAAAATTTTTTAAAAATAAAAGAAAAATCCATAGGTGTGCAAGTTTGTTAGTTATTACCCTTGCACGTTTTAATGGTGAAAAACACAGCACTGCACGTAAACTGCATCTAGAGGCATGTAATAGCACATCAGGTTTATGAAGCCTTTAATTACTCAGTATCAGACCGGTCGCATTAGCACCACCTCCGTAATACAGAACAGTGCAGGAAGAGAAGGCGAAGAAGTGATCTCCTCATGAAGTGTATTTATAACCACGGCACCACAAGGGAACACAGTTACCGATCATCCTGTCTCCCTATGATGTACCAATACAGGATCCTGATGTGCCAGTACATCAACTTGTCAGGAGCAGCTAGAGCACTGCTAAACAGCAGCACAGCCAGCAGCCGCTCGATGATGTTGCAGTGCTGAGCACACAGAGAAGTTCGGATCAGTATGCTGCTGCTGAAGAAGCATCACTTGAGCTGCTGACCACGTTTGCTGTGTTTTTAGATGGGAATGCAGTGGGATAAAACGAACGGCTATAAAAGCAACCACCACACAATACCATATTATATGCGGTTCGCAGATAGAACAAGAATAACAACAGCCCTCTTGCCTGTCTATTGTTGTGAAGAACTGGAGCCTCGTTTTGAAACCCTCCTCCATGCCAAATTCATGCTCTAGCTGTGAATTTCAACAGGATGTAAAGCTCTGCCTATTCCTGGTTTTCTGCCATATCCCCCACCACGTTTCCCACCCTGCGTCACTTCATCAATGCAACAAATCCATTAGGCCCTTGTGTTACAGAGACCTCTGGCTATATGGACTGCTCTTTAATGGATCAGACTTTCCCTCCATATTAAATGCTCGATGGTATTAGTTAGTAACTCTTTTATCTCCACAGAATCCCTTTACTAGTTGAAAATGTAAAACAACTTTTCTATTATTTTCTGTATCACTCTGCCCCTAAACTTTTCTTTGTTATTTGTCTCCTAATGCTGCAAGGTCTCTCTCAGTGTGTGTTTATTACATTAGCACAGCCCGTTTTCTCCAAGAACAGCTTTTAGATTTTTTCCACTGAACACTTCAAATCTGCATCCTCTGCTACTTTCTTCTAATGATGTTCATCACCAGCCCTTTGTGCTGGTGAATTGGAGCTAAGGTGGTCTGTATATTGTTATGCTCCAACTCAAGCTAATATCTAGCTGGAACATCTTGCGTGTAATTACAAATGTTTAGTTATATATGAAGATTTCTAAAATAAAGGAAAAACATCTGGGTCAAGCACTCAAAGACAATGATAAAAGAAACTAATTTACCACAGGAATTTCAAGATTCCTTTCTATACGTTTAATTCCTTCACTGAATGACTACTGAGGTAAAATAAAGTTCACTTGTGATTGTACAGTTAACTACAAAAGCAGCTAACAACAAAAAATAAATAATAATAATAAAATAAAATAAGTCCAACTTTTCCTAACATTTATGCACTTCTCTTCAGTGAATGTTTTCATTCCACATTTTTAATGTACACAGGTCTCAGGTATTTCTAAATTATGTAATTAGTAAGTATTAAATCCCTTTTATTTACTAGCAGGATTTAAAGGTTGTATCTTCAGACTACGGCCACCATTACAGTGCTATCTATGTTAACAGAAATCTATCATCCCACAAGAACCTGACCCGTCCTCTCTTCCCACAGCAGGCATTAAACAGCAATGCCTTGTGCCAAAGCCTATGGGTAGCTATAGCTTCCTTTGACAGCTCCCCGATATTCCCAATGTGGTGCTCACAGTTCCTCCTGTGGTAGGAGAAACCTCTCTCAAGGCCTCTCCTGTCCAGAAATTGTTTTATTGGCAGTCAGAATTTTCCTGAGAATTGCAAATAGAGTAGCGCAATACTTTTTCTAACCTAAAACAACCATTAAATAATACCAGAATTTCCGTGTACAAAGAAAATGAATTTACTTTACCCAAGTGCTTTGACCTGCCAACTGCTGAACAGATAGATATACAATAGATATAAACACTTATCATGAAACACTGGGGGTGGAGAAGGATGGCAAGTATTTGACGCAGACCACTTCAGGCTAGCTAAATGTCATCGGAGATAGTACCATTACTCAGCAAATGGCAATGTGCTTATCTTCCCGCTTCGCTAATAACAGAGAAAAATTACCTTTTTGTGCACCAAAGGTGTGATCTGATGCTATTGATTGAAAAGGCAGACATATATTTAATTATTCATTATATTGTACTAACTAAACAGGAGAATGATGGGAACTCTTCATTAACCTCTCAGCAAGTACGTATATTTTAAAATAATTGTATTCAAAAGGATAACAATCTGTAGACCAGCTCTGCCAGCCTGAACCTCCATGGCATTCATTCTTTAAATCCAGTATCTTTTGCCAGACAACAGAAAACAGATTTCGTGTAACAGCCTGAAAGCCACACGCAACTTGCAAATTCTTTGTGCATGACCTACAGACTTCTTTATTGTGGTCATGCTCCACAGGACCAGCCGATCATTTACTTCATGCTGATCATGGTTGCTATAGGATATCCCTCAGAAAACCTGGACGTTCACAAGAGGCCAAAAGTGCCAGCCAATCTAGCTTAGGACCGTCTGTTCCGGATTCGGCAGCTCTCCCAAATACTTTGTGCTCTCTGAAGAAGCCACTGGAAGATTTTGTATCTGGGCACATCCAAAACAAAGATAAAGCTCAACATCTGAAGGTGGAGACATGGAACAGCTGCAGCTCAACATGCAGCGTGAAGGAACTGAGAAGACACAACCAGGAAACATTCTCCCATCTTTGGCCAAAAGGAATGACAGCTCTGAAGTCTTCCAGTTCAATATCCAATCACATCACAATTTTAATAGCCTCTGTGCAACTGGATTAATATTCAACCAATGTCATACTCAGATAAAGCAATAAAAAAAAAGGTTCAGTAGTCATAATTTTAAGATCTCATGCACTGTCCAAGCAGAGCTAAATATTTTATTGGATACCAGAGGAAAAAAGTTCTTTAACATGTGAACCAGCACAATCACACCAAAAAAAACCATTGTGAAACTGGTGATATTTTGTGTTAATAAATCACCTTCCCTAGAGTTTAGAAGAGACACAGGTAGGAGACAGAAGATACCCCCATCTAAAACAAACACAAAGAGAAGCTCTAGCCTCAGAAAGCAAGCCAGTTGGCACTGAGATTGCTTGCTTGTTTCCAAAGCTAGCTGAGGTGCCAAAGCAGATATAAACAAACCTAGTTATTAACTGTCATTTAACATTATACTTTATTGATTTTTTTTCTTTTGATAACAGAGCTGTTATCTTACAGTCAAAATCTATGCTTTGTTAGAACACAGTCTGTTTTCATTTTATGATTGCTGAGTACACAAAGTAATTGCAGAATATACGTCCAAAAGGTGGAGTTTGGTTTTAGGTTTTCACTTTTTTCTTTTCCACAGGTAGTAAGACAAAATAAAATTGTGCTGCCAACAGTTCCACTGCCTACCTGCCACCAAAGGCAAGTCTGTAAATCATAGCAGTGGGTAAGCTTCCCACCAAGCCTGTAAGCAGCTGGCAACATCAAATGCCAGAGCCAGACCAGAAATCTCTTTCAATTAATTGTTTTAAGAGCACTTTTAGCAGGAGGCAGATGATGAAAAGACAGTCCATAACAATGGGGACAAACCATACTGTCACAACTATCCAAAAAGCAACAGAATCAAGAGTAAAATGAGATCAAAAATGGTGAGTATACATGACTGTACCTTGGTCTATCATTTGGAAGATATAATCTATCAGTGCAAGCAGTGCAGCTTGTCTACTATATTTAGGGCTAAAACCAGATGAATTCAGTCAAGGATATCTGAGGATTCTAGATGCCACCACAGTCGCCTTGCGCACAAGCTTCCTTATAGCTTTCCCTAAAAAACAAAGAAATTCGAGACAAAAAAAAAATGGTGAAAATTTTCCTCGTCTAAGGTTCATTTTTCAAGCAGGAACAAAACTGTTGACCCTGTAAGCAAGCAAGCACCTTGTTCTCTCAATCACTTTCAATAACAGAAAAATACTTCCTCAATGGACTTTCCCAGACTTGTAAATCACAAGCTTCAGCCCAGATCTCTCTAGTTCCTATCCTCACTTCCATCTGTTTAATTAGCTGACACTCAAGAGAGTTTCCTCTCTCGAGTTTCCTAATTTCTTGAATTACCAGGCAGGTACCAATAGTTCAGTCCTGACCTAAGTCATTGAAATAATTAAGTACCTTGAAAATTCCTTAGTCTGAAACCCTTTGTACAGCTATTGAAGGGATTCCACTCAGATTAATCAATTTACCCACCATCAAGAACAGTTCTACAGAATGCCTGTTGAAGCAGGGTTTTAAGAAGCATTAACTGCTTCATTCAATAAAATTTTAAACAGACCCCAGAGCCTCAGACTACAGGATTTAGAGAACAGGTGCCCTTTTCTCTTTTACTGGAAGGCAGGATCTTCCTAATGAAAAATGAAAAAGTGGTAAGAAAGAAAAAAAAATATCACATAAGCATACAAATAAAATGCTCTATTTCAGAAAAACAAACTGCATTCCTGTCAACAGGACATAAGGAGATGAAGTTAAGGAACCCATTTTATATTAATATTGATATTCAAACCAGAGCAGCCCAAGCTATCAACCCCTCATCCCAGGTCTGCATAGCATCAAAGAGAATAACTTGGTGGATCCTTGTGGATATATATTTTCCATTTTAATTTGTATCTTTCAATTTTCTTCAAAAGCCTTTCTTTTCTAGAAGATATATTGGAAGACAAATAAATGCACGTACTGAATAGGAAAAAAAAATCGATTATACATGCCAGGATGATTTCAATGCTTATTTACACATGCTTACATTTAGATTTGTAGATCTTTGAAATTCAGAAAGATGAAGTGCCGTATCAAGCAGTCCTTTTTATGAAGGCATTTGTCATTATGTGAATCTAGTCCAGACAGCAGCAATCCATTCAACTTAAGTCACTCAGGTGTGTGTTTGCACACATCCTACTCACTGCAGAGTTTTTCTTCTACTTTCCTTTTTACTATTAAAAGCACCACTCTTAATAAACAGTGAGTGTGAATCAAGCCCACAGTATTCTTTTGGTAGAAATGGGGCAAGTCCTCTGGGTATGCAAACCATCATAACTCTATTATAATTTCCAAAAGCAGCAGAGCTATGATAAGTTACAGCAGCAGGGGAGTGGTATATATGATTACTTGCAGAGATTCATTATAAACAGTGAAGAACTATCAGTATGTGTATGCAACATGTGAAAGGTAAATAAAGGGACATGCAGCAAGCCGAGTCTTTGAACACCGTATCAGTGCACAGAGAATTCTTTATGTAACTGAAGTGAAATTTGCTTCCCACCTCTTATACTGCACTTTCCTTAAAATGACAGGGCCCTGTTAAATGAAATCAAATCCCTTATGACTTGCCTTGCAAGCTGAGTGACAAGTAGATAAGGGCATTTAGTAGTCAAGGGCAATTTCTAAGTGAAAGCATATAGGAATATATGTGTAGTAAAGATGTTAATTAAAAAAAAAAAAAACTAAAATAACATCTCACATATAATTTCTTGCTGAAGTATTAAAATTCAATGGCCATTGCAGAAAATACTTTCAAGACCTTGAATATTCTTCTCCACTTTCTGGCTTAAGAATTTTATATGCTCTTCTTTTTTTAAATGACTGTGGCTTCAGTGACTGCAGTGCTTGAGCAACAAATAAATTCATTTATCTCTAGATCACCTACGCCACCACTGGGAGACCTCATCCAAGCATTTATTTGCAGCAGAAAACTACAAGAGAACTTTGGTAAATTCTCCTGTCATTACACTGGGAGTCATTTGTTGAGGTTTTCTACTTCTACATTTCAAACCGTCATCCCTTAATAAACTCCAACACACTACATCCCAGTCACCAGGCAAAAACCTGGACCAAAGACATAACTTGCCACTTAAAGAATACTGGCAGTGTACTTATGAGTGTTTCAATTTCATAATAACCTTTGGGGTGTTTTCCACTGAATTTTTAATGTTTGCAACAATTCCAAATTAGCATTATTTTTCCTAAGATTCCTGTAAACATTGTGAATGCCACCCACCAAACGATCGCATCCAAGAAGAAACTCTTTGTTCTCCCTCCTCCAAATTTATTTCTAGATGAAGGTAAGAATCAGTATAAAATATCCCACTTTATTATAGTGAAAAACTATCTTCTATACTCTACTGACCATCCATAATGACTGCTGGTCATTGATATATGGTCAATGATAATTATGAGGTGGTTCTCTTCACACCAGGTGAGAGCAGAGATACCAGTATTCACTGTCAGCACTTTAGCCCACAGTGGAACATTATTACCTCCATATAGAAGAAGAAGGGATCAGGGAAACGAACCAAAAGCTCTCATCAAAGGCTTAAAATAGGAGTATCTGAAAGCCACTGGGAAAGGATATTGTGCAAAAGACAAAAGGTCTTCCTGGAGTAAATCTTCACCTTTTTTTTTTTTGTCTATTTATTTCCAAATTCAAATATGTGTTTTCACATACCTGCTGTTATCGGGTGTACTGTCTGGGTTTTTGATGGGCTTTGGCATATAACATTGTATTCCTCAAGTGTGATTTCTAGCAATTTCTAAATTGAAATGAAGAAGTTTTATTTGTGTATAACCATGACTTCAAAGAGAAAAAGGTTGTATAAAAGCAGCAGTATTTTTCATTTGTCCTACTGATACAATTGCAGACAGATTGGGGATGAAAACAAACCTGCCTGCAAGCACAGAAGAGCTGCTTAAAAATCTGTAGAAGACTTTGTCCACAGAAGTCCATCCGTCCTTTTTGGATAGTTCATCTCACACAATATGTTACCTCTAACCAACTTGTCGTTCTTATGACCTTAGATCACTGCAGTGACACAGCACCATTATGACCTTCAAAGTCATTCCACATTACATAGCAGCCTTCCAGGATTTTCTGATTAGCCAAGACACAACACTAAAATTGAGAAGACAAGCAGCAAGTCTTCTCAAGCACTACAAAACAAGCAAGTAATCTTTCACCAGCAAGTAATAATGTCAGAAACATACTGCCTTTTAGTAACATGATGAAAAACGTGAGGCCTACGTGTTGTAGTTCAATTGCAAACGGCCACAGAATAATAATTAAAAATATTGGCTGTAAATTACTGAAGTCTTTAAGGTGACAACATACAGAAACTAGTCCATTGATGAAGTTTTTGTCACCATCCTGAAAATTTTGGCAGGGACCACTGTTACTAGCATTTAGTTATGTCTTAGAAAACACACCAAAAACACTGCCTGTGATACATATTTTCTCAAAACTCACATTCTGCTGTTCTCCCTACCTCTGCAGATTTTCAAGCCAACAATAGCTGCTCTTTTGATTACAGCTCTAGTCTGTGTGACCGATTCCCTATTCTGGGCTGAATCATCACAAAAGCAAGCGGATTGGCTAAGTCAAATGCTGAATACCATAGCAACTGACTTGCAGCCTTGCTAACGTGCAGCAAGGATTTTTGACTTGAACAAGAGCTACAAGTGAAAACAGCAGGCTAAAAGCAGACCTGGTGTAACATCAGCAATGCAACAGAACTAGAAAAGTCACTCAACCCCTCCCTAATCTTTTCTCCTTAATACCTTTCAACTGCAAAGGGCAGCAACAAATCTTCAGATTCCCATTAAAATACAATACAGCGAGCAAGGAAAAATGTGTGCTAAGGTATTGATTCAGCATATATATCTAGCCAATGCAGACTCTTTGCCAAAACAAATGGGATTAAGTATTGGAAAATCAAGTCAGGGAAATGGAACAATAATAGAGGTTGATCTCGGTTTTAATTAATAATCATATCACAATAATAAAAAGGATTGAAAGCTTCTAAAGAAACACCTCAAAATATACTTAACCCTACTTTGTCTAAGTTAGTGACTACCTTCAGGAACATGTTAAAGTATCCAAGATGCTAACAATAGGACAACCACTTAATGGCAACATCCTCTAAGAACTGCATCAGGTCTACAAGGAAAATACAGGAAGCAGCACATTGCTCTAGAGTAACAGCAAGAGTCCTTCTGCTTCAGGACATTCTTCCAGGCAGCTGAAGCTATGAAGTCTTTGCTTGGAAGTAGATGTGTCCGTATATTCTAGGTGAGCTATAGCAGGCCTTCAGTGCATTGCGCAGTGAAGAATTACAGCCTTCTCTCTTCTCCACCATGTTTGGGGCGGCTTGTATGCTGGAGACTCTATTCCTTCTTTGTGTTTGGGCTTTATAGTCCAGGAGTAAACTCAGCTCCATCCTTTGTGCATCCACTGAAGTGGCATTGAAAACCTGCTATGAAGTAACCTATCAAGAGAACCAAATACAAGACCCAAAGCACAGCTACCTAAACTGCTTTTAATATGAGGGCTAGTTTTTAAATCTGAGTTAGGACTATAAATCTACAGTATCAAATGAACTTACTTGATCTCTCTATAGACATCATTACTCCTGAGCTCTTGCTGACATTAAGGAGTACTATAATCCACCCACATCTATGAAAATCGAGACACTTGTTTGCAGTTAAAATAAGAGGAAGGACCTTACTTCAGGTTCCTGAATTTGAAAACACTGGTCTGATTTTCTTTCAATTAAATAAAATTTTTAGTTAGTTAGCTGGTTGACTTTGACAGTGAAAACCCACAGAATTCTTAAGGTCTTTTGACCCTCAAAGTCAGGCAGTCTCTCAGGGAGTTTATGGTCACAGGAAACACTTCCATCAGAGACTAGACACTGTGGATTAACAAAGCATAGTTGGTTTTTGGAGATAATTTCATTGTACTCATAAATTGCTTGACATGTTCTATTTGTGTTGCTACAACTGGCATATTTCTCTTTTGTCTCAAGTCTCTGATATATCATAATTCAGACATCAAATCAGCCTAATTGCAAAGACACACTTGTATTCAATATGTACGTAACTCCAGGTATATCTGTATTTAGAGTATTTAGGGTGTATACACAATTGTTGTATGCCACTGAAACATAAGTACCTATCTTCCACAAATGGCGGTTAGTGCTCTATTTTAAAGTCAATTTTTTATTTAGTTCACATTCTGTAAAACAGTGCAGAGTCCCCCAGTTAGGCTCCATAAATAGCATGTCCTTGTCGTTCTCACATCTCAAGTAGAAACAGAATTCTGTTTGATTTTAGAAACACAGGAATTTCCAACATTTCCCTTACCTGTCAGGTAGATGTGCTCGAAGGGCTGATCAAAACATAGACCTAGCTCTTGCCTATACCTCATGCTTTCAGAATGGGACTGTTGAGTTTGTTTTGATATATCTTGGTTTTGTTCATAAGGGAAGAAGAAAGGAATTTTTTTTAATTGAGTTTTATCCAGCAATTCACACAGAGAGAATGCCATCTGTTTTCTGAAACATGTGAAACAGCACTCTGTGGTTAGTACCACATGTGCAAGCACTCTGTCTAAAATAGCACCATATATATGTTGAAGATATTGACATGCTGCTGTAAATACAGACCTTTCACATACAAGATCAGATTTTTTTTCTCATACCAGTAATTCTATTAAACACAAATAAATGACAGTTTATTATTGTGATTTCCCAAGATTAGTAAATTTCCTCTGAAGAGTTTATAATCTTAAGTCAGAATCCAAAGAGAGGAAAGACAGGAGAATGAGCCAGAAGTACGTTTGCCTATTCTGTGTACTTACACATGCACTCACTCTTGCCTACACAAATTAGAAAATGTAGATCAAGGACAATAAATTATTTTAACAGCAAAGGTCAGACTCAAGGAAGGCTGGAATTGTCTTTGACCTCAGCTCTGAAAGAATTTTTCCATGCACAAAGTGGCATGAAAGAAATGACAAAGATGCAGTACTGCAGCAGAGATTCAGTGACTGAAGGACATAATGGTCAGGCCAGAAAACGAGTGCTTCAGAGAGGACATGAAATGAAAAAGTACCCTAATGACTAATGGTCAGACAACGGCTCCAGCTGCAGTGTTTCAGAAACTCTGGGACAAGACAAGATGAATGCTCAGAAAGCAAAAGGGAATGCTGCTGCTCTATTCCACCTAGCAAAAGGGCATTACTTGAGCATAAATACTTTTATTGTTCTTGTAATAACATTTATTACAATAGAATAATTATTTAATAGATGGTATTATCAGAAAATTTAAAAGCAATTCGAAGTACCAAAGGTGGTTTTTTGTTTGTTTCTTTTTTTGAAGTACTTTTTTAAAGGTACATATCTACATGTTATCCCACCTGAGGAATATCTGGAAGCAACTCGTTAATGAGAGGGGAACTCTGTGCTAAGGCAGTGGTAGCTGGTCCTTTTAGTATATCGTATGCTGATACAACTAGGGCCCAAGTAAAGTACTACAAAAGTATTAAACACAAAAAGGAGCATTTCAACAAGCACAGTACACTCAACCAGAATCACCTGCCTGGTTACAGAGACCACCACAGGAAACACCCAAGCCATCAAACAGTTGTACAGCTCACCAAATCTTGCACTACTACAACATTCTAGTAACTTTCTTTTTTGTTGTTTTTCTTTCTTTTTCCTTCTTTTTCCCCCAAGTAGAACCTCCTTCCTTCCCTTTAGACATTTAGACTTCTGAGTTCAAAAGTGAGTTGACCTAGGCAGTTCAAGGTGCTCTGCAAACTAGGTAAACCGTTTCCCATTTGGTCTCAGAATAAACTTTGTTAAATGAGGAATTTAAAAACAGATGGGAAAAGACAGTAGCATGAGCTATGTCATCAATCTGAGAACTCTGCCAAAGTTCTCCAGTGTTATACACAAACAACAACATCCCTGTACAAGTATGTAGTAAAACCTCTAAGAAGCTGTTCACCCTACTATGAAAATGATAAACCACAGCAGTGAGGTTGGCTAAATTGCCCAAGGACACCTGTAGAATTAGTGGCTATGTAAGAAACAGAACGAGAACTCTTACTTATTTTAGGTCAAAGAAACATCTACACATGTGCCTAGAGTATAAAAGACAGTCAGTACCATTTCATGCAGTTTTCTACAGTCCGGTTTAAAAAAAAAAAAGCAGATTGCATGTGCAACAGAATTACTCAGCAAGTGAGAGACAGAAAAAGAAGGAACAAAGAAAGAGGAAAAGGCTACATGCCTTTACTTTTATTGTAAATCTTTAGGATTTGCATCATTTTTAGAAAATCTCAGATTCCAAATAACAACACTTCGTACATGCAGCTTCCAAGCGTGCCACTTCCTCTAGGAGACGGGTGTTTTCAAATCACTTTTATTCGTTGCTTATAAAGTGACGCAATACAATCAATGAGCTGTAGACATCTTTATTACAATTGCTTTTTGTGGCTTCCATAGTCCATTGTCATAAGGGCTCACCTGCAACCAGCCATCTGGGATGAAAACAGAAATAAGTGACAGGCATCCTTACCTCCAAGTCCATCTCCAGAATCAACCTCGTAGATGCTATCCCCTTCCATGTTGTCTGTAGGACCCAGAAGAAAAACAAGATCTCCCACTGGTGATTTGCTCAGGCTCCAGAAGGAAGATGAATCCACTCACTCTGCAGCCAGCAAGTGATATCTTTCAAACAAAAACATAAAAACAAAGCCATTGATCCACTTCTGCTACAAAAAGGAGTGGTCATTTCATTTCTCCCTCAAGTCACCAACATTTCAAAACTGTACATCAGTTAGTTCCACTTCCAATATCCCAGGTCTTTTATATATCAACACAGTCTCTTCAGTGGGCATCTGAGCTCCCTTTAACTTCAAAATTCAACTGTCATTCATACTATAAATAAAGAATTTGCATCAGGCCACGTTCCAAAACTATATTGAGGGGAAAGCCACAGCACAGACCCATGCTCTTGCTCATATGGCTTGACATGACCAGAAGTGGGCAAAATGGAGCAATATACTACCCATCCAGAGGATTAACTCTTCTCTGGCACACCACGGACACAGCAAGACCAAATAATACTCAGGTTGCAAACAGCAGCACAGCCTGAAGGTACACAGATCATAGGGGTCAGCTTTCTTAAGACTGCTCTTAGGGTCACTTTAAAATTAGGCTGAGAAAGCATCTCAGTTTAGCAATGGATTTGATTTGCAGATGAAAGTAAAGAAGAGTGTAAAGTTGAAGTGTGGACAAAAGAACAAAACCACCCACTGGCATATTTAAGAAAGACAGAAAGGGATCAAAGTCTCTTTTCCCTAAACTAAGCTTGAGTAACTAGTGGTTTTATATTACCCTGCTCCAACATGGCAAGTTTTTACCACCTCCTCCTTTTGAATAAAAGAGAAATCACTCTCAATGAATTTAAAAAAAAAAAAAAGTAATAATGAGTCAAGAAACATCCACACATAGTGCCTTTGAGTGGAAGAGACAAAAGGCAATCAAAACAGCATGGAGTTACTGGAGTAGTTGTGAAGCAAGCAGAGAACTGTCACGCATCAGATGCTCGTGATCCAGACAGCAAAACCAGGATAAGCTCCAGCACTCATCCCAATGTATAAGATTTGCAATCTGATTATTTTTAAAACAGAGGAAAGCAGAAACAGAAAGCCATCCAAAAAGAGCACAGAGGCCTCTCTCTGCCACACATGAACTCAAAGAGACCAAGAACATAAAACAGGATGAGTGAATGATGATTAATTACATGAATGATGTTATTTATAAAACACAGTTCAGGTACCATTGGTAACCTAAAGCTAGTTATGGAGCAATGCATTGGCTGTCGCCTTGCCAGTTTCAAATGAGTAAATCATTAATTTTTATTTGCAAGTCTGTGGCCTTCTCTTTTGCTTTTCCATGTCATTAGGACTACATTCAAATTGTCCCGTGCCACTGCACTTCATTTAGAGAGTGGAAAGGGAAGAAAAAGTTCAGCATTAACATGAACTGCCCTGTGTGTTTTGTTCATCTCCCTTCTTCAACTTCCTATCAACATGAAAGCAGTAAACATTATGAGCAAATTTGTATTCAGATATCGAGTAAAAGAAAATCAATTTTTCAAGCACTATGTCATTTTGTTGATAAAAAGAAGGGCATACCTAGAAGCTTCACACCAGATGACCTCTACTTCTTCAACTTCTTCAAGCATCTCTCAGCATCTGCATGCTTTTGTCGATTTTCCGCTGGTTGAGCCAGTGTAGGTGTATGCCATGTAACTGAGTATGCATAGCACTGCAAAACACTGAGCAGACTTTCCATGGAGTGAAAACTGTAGTGTAGTCATCTTATAGTGCTGGTGCCTCCCCTTCAACTCACTTCAGTGATTCAAGGTGTTATTCTGAATGAAGTCATGTTTTTCAGGTGTGCTACTGCAATTTGCTAGACTGAAGACTGAGAAAGGATCCATGATAATGCTGATTTTTAGTGATGAAGTATCCATTGCAAAAATTTTAGTTTGGAAAAAAAAATCCACACATTTTTAAAAATATGAAAATACTTACCAAATAAATAACTGGAACACAGTGGTTATAGTGTTAAGCTCTGGCTGAATATTCACTCCTGAAATATGTATGTTCCAAATGCTGATCTAGGACACTCACAAGAACATTAAAGATTGTAGTTCTTGTTTATAAAAGCAAAAGCATTAAGCGATGAGTACTGGATTCCCATGATCACAAAAGCACTACTGTAGACGTCATAGGATTTAGAACTGTTTTTACAGGACAAATGGGTCAGATGAGGAAATAAACATAATTTCAGAAAGTCATTGCCAACCCTGGCTTTTATGATGAATACTACAGTCCTGCACAGTAATACAGAAATCACTTCTGTGTAAAGTAACTGCTGATCAAAGGACACTGGGCAATGTCTAAAACCTAAACATTATCTTTTTATCCAGGTTTTAGACCTATTTACATGGAGAAAAAAAAATCCTGTGCCCAGCATAAATACCTATTTCTACATCTGCTGAGGCACAGGTGTTACACAGCTCAATGTCTTTATCCGTCTATAAACAAAAATGTATGTCCTTGTGAAAAACTCATGAGCTGTCTCATTTTGCATTATAGTAATGTACTAACAGAAACCTACATGCCTCTATTGAAACCTGTAAGTGTAGAGAGTAGTAAATTTCATGATAACTAATGTATAAGTGTTGATTATTAAATTTAGATATCAGTATTGTGAAATACTAGTATTTCAGTGCAAGATTACTGAGGCATTAAGTTGAACCAATCTTTGTCACCTAGTTATAAAACTAGTATTATAATTATTATGGAAAACTGATTAAAAAAAAAGAGACAGAGAGACAGACAGAAACAGAAGAAAGCCTGTTTTTAAATCATTTATTATATGTATTCCTTCTAAAACAAATTGACTGCTGCTTCTTTATTACACGCTTGCTCTCTCTTCCCAATTGGCATCCACACAATTGTTGCTTTTAATAGCATTTCACTCACAGTTGAACTTTTTTTGGGGTGCGGTGGATATGAAAAACCCTATTGTTCTGCTCCGTGGCTACGAGAACATTTTAATTAAAAATTGAAAGCAAAATGATGTGGTAGCACAGAACCATAGAGCCACCCAAATGTAATCACACCAACAGGAGTAAACACAGCGATGGGATGGTTAGTACAGAACTGCTTCTTGCGTGGCTGTGCTGGCTATGAGTTTATCCCTTCTATTAAGGATAGAAGAACCTGAAATGTTTAAGGTTAGCCTCATCACAAAGTAAAAATGCCACAGCGGAGAAGCAGTTAAGCATGAGGTATGACCAAAGCTGTTTCAAAACAGATAGAGGGCACGAATGTGCTCGATACTTTTTAAAATTATAGAGCGTCTGAAACCTACAGTACCAGGACTCCTTTAGTCATAAAGTTTAGTTTTTTTGGCAGCGTTTGCTTCTTGCTCATACAAATCCTTTCCTTTGCTAACGCCATAGAGTAGGCCCTATCTTCCACCATCACACCAACTGTAAAGCCATACAGGAACAACCCATCATTCGGTGCTGGTTTCTGGCCTTTGAGGAAAAGGTTATCATGAGAGAAACCAAACAAACCAAAAAAGCTATGAACGTATTTGCTTAAATTGTGTAATCTGAAGTCTTTGTCAGTTACCGGGACGCTGTTGCTGGTGTTGAGAGCAGAACACACAGAAGGAGGCTCAGGAAGAGCCTCACTGGGACGGGTTGCTCATACTTCTGCCTGCGTGCAGGTTGCAGAACCACCCGTGAGGGGACAAGGCACCAGGTGGCAGGAATACAAAGTCGAGAATGCCAAACTCGATACTGTTTGCATGATGGTGTTTTTTCCTGAGAGGGGTTAAAGAAGCCTCACTGCTATTTTAACACGTGCCATGTTATATTCCCACAGAGATGTGCAGAGCAGCAAGGAGAACCACGTCTGGGCTCCCACTGGAAGTCGCAGTCTTCAGAGCAGGGCCTGGCACCAGGCGCTGCAGGCCGGGGCCTGCCGAAACGGCGCGCGCTGCTCCACAGTCCCACAGACTGGAGGAACCCACGGCGACACACACGGGGGTAATTTCTGCTCTTTTTGACCTGCCTGAGTCCGATAAAGCCCTATCTAATGTAAACGTCTACGGCCCCTTGATCTTTCTGAAATGATCTGGTTTGCCCTCCAGCTGCAGATATTGGATTTGGGGCAATTAAACCCCACTGAAGTAACAGAGACATACACTGGAGGATACGCGCATTTTGATAATATTTGAAAAAGCACAAATTGTGCCACAAAAATCAAAGTATGCTAAGAATATTTATATTTACATGCTTTAAACCTTCAGGGAAATTTACAAACTTAGTTCTCTAATTAAAGTCAGAAAGATCCTACAGTTTAGTAGATTTTGCATCACATGCTGAGATAACAAACATGCCAGAATTAAAATAAAGTGGGAAGACCAAAGTCACCACAATAGCACACTTCTCCGCTATCTCAAAGACCAATACAGTCCCAACACATACCGAGGGCAGACTTTTTCAAATCACATTGCTAATAACAGATTCCTAAATAAGCCCCAACTTCCAGGCTGCAGCTAGACAGACCTTCCCCAGGTGTGTACTGCCAAATCCCACCTATAAATCCCAGAGAGTCTTTTCGGGTAGTCTGCACAGGAGAGCATTCATCCTCCCTCATTCATCTCCATTCTCTTGTCTCTCTGGAGCCTATTGCAGAGGACACAAGTGATGAGACTGCTTACTCCTCCCTGCTCACCACATCAGCCTTTTTCTGTTCTGTTTGTCGCAAACACCCTTTTTCAGTATTATGCATTAGGTATCACCAGAGAACGGTTCCACGTCGGGAACATGGAGGACATGAGAATGCGGTGACTGCAGAGAGTGACTTTGAAAACTTTTAGGAATACAACTGATGTCAAGGAAAATCCTAAAGTAGTAGTAGTAATAAAAGGCCAGATTTCTAGCACTATTATGTTCTTACACCAACCTCATCATAGCACAAGAGTAAAACTGATCAGTAGGTTTTTCCATCTAGTTCTTGGAGAAAAAAGGAGAGGAAAAGAAGGAAAAAAATGAAAATCTGAAGATCTGAACTACTGCATCAATACAGCGGCCAGTCCAGAATCTACTTCTGAAAAGGTTCTGTTCCTTCACGACTTACTTTCAGGTAGATCTACAGTGATTTATGAGATACATCTGTACTAGTCCTGCGCCTCTGCAGGTGGCCAGCCACACACGAGGAGTCCTGCTTAACTAGTTATTTATGCTTTCTCTTCATTTCCCTCATTTGTCATAGGAATTTATTCAAAGTTAACGAATCAGTCCGAGATTCTTCATACATATTTAAGAGCTTTTCAAAAAAAGAAATCAACATTCTGAAAATGGCTGGAAATCTTTTATTCAGTCAGGCATAACCACACTTTAGTTAGTCCTGCAGCAATACCCTAACGAGAAGCCTTCCTGACTACCAGCCTTGATAATCATAATTCCATCTAACAAGGCTTTCAGTGAGACTGTTTTATTATTCAGGGAAAGTCTGAGTTGAATTGATGCTGAGTTGAATCTCATGCATTTTTGGAGATAGCTCCATATGGAAATCTCAAGAAAGTCAAAGTGAAAGTATCCATTCTTTATGGATACATACATTTTTAAATGCTGGTAAAAATGTTCAGTTTGCAATACCTCCAGATAAGCTCCCAAGTAAAGATTTTGCAAAATAAGATCAAGTGCTAACAAAATGGCTTGCTGGAAACAGCTGTGAAAGGAGAGCTGTCTATTCTAATCCAGCAAAAAACAGTTCTGGGAGGGGACAAGAGTCAGTATGAACAGATGAATTTCACAAGTTCATTCCTCCAAAACAGCCCTCTAAATTGGAAAAAGTAGTGAATTTTAAGCCTGAGGTACTTCATTTCTGCATGTTTCTTTTTTCTTAATAAAGTTTATATTTTCAAACAACCCTACACCTGTTTTACCTGCAAAACTGTTTTATTAGTTTCATCAGACACTTTCCTTCCTGGTGTTTTTCTCTACATACATATTGTGACCTCTGTGAGAGTTATTTCATGCACTGACATTTAAAGTTTCCCAGAGTTAGCAATTCAGCCTCTATGGTAGTATAACGAGAGTACCATGAAACATTCAACATGCTGTTCTCTTCCTCGTGGACCAGTGTGATGGAGTAACTGAGAAAGCTTACTGCTTTAAAAAACATGCAAGAAAGAAGTGCAAACAAACATCCTCTAAAAGATATGCAAAGACTCAAGAACATCAGTTCCTGAAGTCTGCACAACACCAACAGGAACAAAGAACAGAGGAAAACTTCAGCATCAGCTGATTTTAGAGATGCCCTTTCTTTCTTTCGCTGCTTCAAGCTGCATCTCTGCAACAGAATGCTGTATAATGTACAGTACGAACTGTGCACTACAAACCAGCAATCGCCATCAAGCAAATGTAACACTCCGCGTCTTAGAGAAATAACTTCACAATTTGGTTCCTCTGCTAATGGCAGAAACAGTAACTCTGACACTTAGAGGCAAAACTGATGTTCGTAAAACCACCTGATGAAGCCGATTACGGCCTGAACACATACACTACATACTGTGACTTCTGTTAACTCAGCTGTACTAACTCAGACATGAAGGGGAAGAGGCTGAAGATTACATCAGATATATTTTCTTTCACGATGGGTCTAAGAAGCCAATTTTTGTACCTTAAAATTTATGTTATAGTTACTAGGAAACTGCATTGCATCAAAGATGCATAGAGGAGTTATACATCATTGTCAATTACACAAATTGATCATGGCACACAGTGTCACTCTACTGTCATTACCAACACAAAGCATACCTTAAAAAAAGAGAAAGACAAACAAACAAAAAAAATCAACCAACAACATACAAACACCACCACCTTGATTTGGGGGAATTTTCAGTTTAGAGTCTAAATGCTCCTTCAGTACACAAGACACTGTGTTTTAAATTTGAGTAAAAGATAATAAAATAATAGGATATAGGATTTCTCTATTTCTAACAGGACTGTCTACTTCTACATGACAGAAACTATATTCTGTCTTCTTCTTCTTCCATCCACTTTCTTATTATAATTAGCAATAACTCCAGGAGCATGTAACAAAACTAAAGAACTAATCAACACATTGATCAGAACATGATTTCCCAAAAACTGTACAGAAGATCTGTTAACAAAGTGAGACAATGAAATAACAAATAAACAAAACAAAAAGAACAAGTTAAAAAAAATAAAAGCTTCAGATCAGTAATAACATGGTTTCACTTAGAAGCCTGCAGCATAAAAACAATTTGCTTTCCTTAGGTTTTAGCTGAAGGTCTAAATTAAAGCATGCAGTACATACTTATAGTATTTTCTCATTTGCTTTAGTATAATTTTCAAGACAATGTAGAAAAGCTGAATTTATGCCCAGCTGTAGTTTTTATAACCAACCAGGAGAAATTTAGTTTGTATGCTAGAGCAACTGTGGAAATCAATTCTTAATCTATGACCTTGCTTACCGCAGCTTGAAGCCTTGCAATAAATAAATGCCTTGAGCCACAAATAAGAAACATTTGGTGAATCAAAGAGACAAATAACACAAATCTATATGTGTATATACAGCATTAGAAAGGTCATATAAAATACAATATTGGCTCTTTTCTTGCTGTAACATAATAATGTCTGAAAGGCAGGACACAGTAATTGGCTGCATTAATACCCAGGTGGTGAACAGTCATGAGTACCTATTTTCTTTTCAAATGACAATGTTCATCTCTTTAGAGGACTTCTTGTAGCCTGATGCTTTTCTCTTTCTCTCTCTCTCTCTTTTTTTTTTTTTTTTAAATGGACAATGCAGCGGTACTTAGAAACACAGAATCTCTGAAAAATACCTATTTTCTTTGTCCTAGCATATGTAAAGGCTTTCCCTAATGCACATTTAAGCTTCGTTGTGAAATTGCTCAGTGCTTCACTACTAACAAAAGGAAAAAAAAAACCTCCAGAGCGCACATCTGCCTGCCCCTAGTCACAACCACCCTTCTCCTTTCTAAGCTGAACCTCTCAAATTCACACACTAGATGTTATTACTTGTTTCTCCACAAGCATTACTAAAACAAATTTGACTTCAATAGCATTACTCACAGGAGTAAAATCTAAAAGAAAAAAAAAGCACCTATAGTAACCTTTCATTATTAATATTTTACAATTACAGTTTACAAGAACATCCCTCGCTTTCTGTAAAGAGACCTGTACATCTTCAAAAACACACCTTCCGCTCTTTATGCACTTGTTTGACTGTAGACTTTATTCAGGCAGTTGCTTTTAAAATTTATTAGTACAAAAAAAGCACTAGTTCAGCTAATTTCCCTCTTTTAATTGTCTCCTTCCTGCTACACTGGAATTCAAATGTGCCTGTGACTGACACTCCCTTTTAGATTAGCATGGCATTATTAGCTGGCACAGCAGGTGGCCGAAGTAACTGATGGACTGATGGGAAGATTTCCCTTATTTTAACTCTAAGGAAAGCATGTAATCTAATAAAAAATTAAGGGATGTGACATTCAGAATTATCCTTGGAGTTTTGTGTAGAAAATTTAAGTTTATATATATATATATGTATATATGTATATATCCCTTCATTGAATATAATGAAAATTTTAGAGAAAAAAAAAAAAAGAAAAAAAAAGAGACCAGTACTGACAAAACTAGAATGTCATCAGAGCAAAGGCTAGCCTTACACTGCAATTCCTTGGCTCATCCTACTTAGTCTACCTGTTAACATAGGCTTCCCCAGCTAACATCCAAAAAAAACTCAGGAGACTTCTGAACTGCTCTTCTCCACAGAAGCACAACCTTTTGTCT
Source organism: Anser anser (assembly GCF_964211835.1). NCBI lineage: Eukaryota > Metazoa > Chordata > Aves > Anseriformes > Anatidae > Anser > Anser anser. Next base: position 66,396,140 of record NC_139724.1, read on the forward strand.
GCATTGTAGGATTTATTCCAGACTAAGGGTCACTTTTGGGGAAATGATGCAAAGTACGTATCAGTCCAAAGCAGTATCTGGAAATAGGGGAGCAACTGTCCGAGCCTGGATGCAGGAATGCTTTCATACTGAAAAGTCAGGCCTGCTCCAGCCTACCCAACAACAGACTAACTTAACTGACAGCTGAAGCAGAGCAGGAGGAAGTCAGATTTCACATCTGCTTTCCCATAGCCCAAGAGCAGGAATTTTAGCTTGGTGACGGCCTCTGTTTTATGCCAATGTGGAGAAAAGAACTTGCATCCCAAACTAAATCCCTCGGGCAATAGCAGTGCTTTACAGGTACAAAGCAGATGCAGTTCCCCAGTTTCCAAGGGCTGGGAATGGCATTAACCAGACCCCTCCACAGCTGCTCCGGGGAACGGGCAGGTATTAACAGGGGGTCTCAAATGTGGGGAAAGCAGCACAGCAGCTTACTGGGAGGCAATCACATGCATCGTCCTGACCAGCGCTCACAAACTTTCAGTACTAAGCATCACTTAATACCTACGCCCTACGCAAGCCCACCTGTCGTGGCATATAACACATGGCATTTTACATTAGCTTTCATGGTACAATCTTAAAATTAACTTTTTTTCCCCACATTCAAGCTGTAAACAACCTCTTAGGTAATGACACAAACCATCTGCTGGCAGTTTGTCCCAACTGCAGAAGGAGAGCTGCTCAGGGTATTATCCTAGCTTAGAAGAAACTACTGCCCCACCAACAAAACAACAAATTCGTATTACAATGTGTAGCTGATTATAACCAACGACCTTACAAAATAATTTAAGATTCAGTACTTGTGAAATAAAGTAATGTATTCACTGATGGCTTTGTATCAGCATAAATGACTAATTACTTTAATCAGGAAGCTCAAAAGATAAAGAATTTGATTTATGATAAATACAGGGACTTGCTCTCATAAAAATGACTTGCTCTGCAGTTCAGGACACACTTTGATTTATGGCACTACTTGTAATTCCCTTATTTTTTATTTTTACATATAATAATTTATTTTTACATATAATAATAATTTACATATAATATTCCTAATATAAGTTTATTCAGTTCCACAGCAGTACTTGTACATTATCTATATCCTAATATTTCACTAATAGCAAACATACAAAACTATTTTGAAAAACATGCAGGGAGTAAAGGATTAATTTGGCCAAGATTACAGAAAGAATGAGCATTCTTGCCTTCCTCATACATGACTGTTCATTATTTAATGACATCTGAAATCTGTTGCTGAGACCATCTGAACACAACCCAAATCCAGTTTAGCTGGGAAAAACTGTGAGAGTCATAAACATTTCTGAAGATAGATTATAAACCAATTATGGTCGAGGAACCCATCACAGAGAGAGAATGAGAATGAATCTGCCTAGAGTCTGGTAGCGGACAAGCACGGATCTTCATCTCTTTGCTGTCAGTGACTTCAGAAAGCACTTTGTTCCTTCCTGACCCCTGCGTTACCACTTTTTATCTCACTGCCTTACACTAAGATGAAATTGTTTGGGAGTCTCTCACCCACCTGAAGTCCTCCAAGTTTGTCCTAACAAGATGATTGCCTCTTTCTGCATATTTATGTTGAGGATTTTTGAGGAAATCTCATGGATCTTTTTATGTATTTTGCTGCATGGGTGAAGGGGGGAATGAGCATGCAAGAGATTAGAAAAAAATGTACGTTTTCCGTAGTTTGCTGTTAGCCAGCAAAGTTCTCTAGCTTATGTTAAGTTATTGGAGTCATCACTGGAGCCCCAGGGTCTCTAGGAAGACTGTCACACAGCTGTGTGAATAGGGAGACAATTGCTCAGTCAGATATTACAGTGTTAGGATTATCTGTTTCATCAGCATTTGCCAGAAAACGGTGATTAAGGGCAACGTGAGAATATTTTCAACGTGAAGAATGTTTTCACAGACTGGAAGATCTGCTTGATCTAACTTCAGCTCTGAGCTTAGCTAAAGCAAACCATAGTCCCCAGGGCGCTGCGACAAACGGATTAGCATCACGTAAAGACCCTCGGCAACGAGGTTCTTGTGACAGCTGCTTGTGCTGACCAGCACGGGCACCGCGACCTCACGTTCCCCCTCTTTTTAATAATATTTCCACGCAATGCCTCTTGTCCCCTGCTTAACAGAAACATTCCTCCAGGCACAAACCACCTCCTTCTGGTGTGTTTACAGAACCAGCTGCGCCGAGTGACTCTTAGGGCTGCCGCACTATAAACAGCAAGATGTACATCTGATTGTGATTTATGGCAGAGATGAACCATGTATTCCGTCAAATATCTGCACAATTCAAGTCAATGGACAGTTTTGTTCAAGAAGCCGGTATTTTTCCTGTTGTACCATCGTGGTTGATGTCTTAGTATAAATCCTCTTTCACATTAAAAAATAATAAAAAAAAAAAAGTTTCGCAGCCACCAGTTCTGACTCCTTGCAGTTACCACCACAACTACATAACATGGCAGAAAGGGGAGTACTTTCACCACCAGTTTTGTCAAATATTTTCTTGCTATCAAGCAATTCTTCGGAGTCGGGGGATGCACAGAGGAAGTCCTGGAATTCGGATTACTGCAGCTTGGAAGATATCCAGCAAAAGATTGCAAAAAGATATCTGCTTCAGGCCTTAAGGGGCATGCAATGGACTGACCCACACTGGCCCCACCATCTTCTATATCCACTCACTGATGACACCAAAACCCACTTCTGCATAGCCGCAAAAAAAATGCCATGCTACTATAGTAATTAGAAAAGAGATCAGAAAATATGGGATATTGACCAACATAACACAGGCTTCTAAGATATTTAATCAGCCTTAGATAGCTCTGGCAGCTCTCTGATAGCCTGTGAAAAAATTGGGAAGTCTTTAAAGGTCTTTGAAATCCAGCGCTATGCTACAACTCACAGATGTCTGAGGCTGCATACATAATTTTTAAGGACTGCTGATTAAGATGGTTTATTTTCTTTGTTGGATTTTTAACTCACATGACTGGTTTCATACTTAAATCCCTGTCAAATAAAGGTGCCCTCATTACGTGAAGTGGACCATCTGGAGTTCTGAGATTTTTTTAATCCACAGTATTAGAGGTCAGACACAGGCAAGTGTTCAGGGGAGGATTTGGAGCAAACTACAGAAGAATGAAAAAAATCAGTTCAAACAGAATCTGACATAAAAAGTGGAATTCTCATCAACAAAATGAAATTCCAACATTTTACACAATTCTTTAATTATTTAAAAATTGGTGGTGGTTACATACAGAACTATCAGAGCAGTAATAGTAGTGCTACAGAGCAGTACTCACAAGCATCACAAACCTTATTCCAACCCACAAAACTCTTAACTAATTATGTTTCAGGAGGAATATTTGTTTTGAACAGAAATTTTATGTTATATCTTCATTTTTAAAAGGTACATCTACAGTTTCAGAGCAGCGTTAAGACTGAAAGCTCCCTCTCCCAGGCATTTATTTTGTAACGATCATTTACTTTCATAGTTTGCTACGTTCCACAACTCCCATGGGGAGCTAAATCCCCTCCTTTGCAGCTACTGTGATTACTGAGAGAAAAATAAGAGATACCCCTGAAAATAATAGGCTGACTAGTGGGCTGGTTCTGCTGAGCTCAGCACCAAGGAAAGGCTGCCCAGTATCTCCACTGGAGCAGCTGCACCTAGAGGCTATTCTGACTTGCACTTGCTGGCAGAAGTCCCTACAGGACCATCTGCCAGCAAGAGCAGCAGGGAAAAAATTGCACTGAGGTACTACCAAGTCCTTTCCAACTCTGAAAAATTGTAGAAGCTACCACAAGCAAGACTTAAGACTTTACTATTCTGACTTTACCTGCTGTGGAGTCTTCAAGATAAGAGCACTTCACCAGAAGAGACCAAGAGAGTCTTCATAAAAAGAGGACAAGGAGAAAACTGAACAGATAAATGAATTTATCTTTTGTATGCTGACTAGTATGGTGAGTGCCACAGAATGATGGTCAATGTTACCATGTACTGCAGGTTACCTATAATGAAAAGCTTTGTCTAAGAAAGGCTTATTGGGAAAAAAAAAAAAGTCAGATATATACAGAAGAGGTGTGCACACTAAGCTCTTATCTTCAAAATTGCTACTAAAGATCTATTTACTTATTTCTACAGAAACCCCATAACTATCCTAAAGCATTCAGAATAAGAGATGCATGGCCGAGCAGCCTGTTTCAATACCAGAACACACTGCTGCCCTGAAATGCACGCTCTGTTTCAAAGAGACAGATCAAGGAGAAAACATATAAAATTAAATGCAAGACCTTATTCTAATTAGATAAAAGAAAAAAGACATGTATATCTACTTGCAATATATTTTACATATATACGTATAAAATATTGCAAAATTAGAGCTTCATTGGCTTAACCTGCCCTGTTACGTTTACCCATTCCCATCCTGACAATTTTGTCTTTTGTGAAGTGCCCCATTGAAGGCATCAGCTTGTAGAGAAGAGCAACAGCTGTTTTTTCTGGGTCAGACCAGACACAGTACGTACCATAAGGGTTGTCTGCATGTTGTGCTTTCTCAAGAATACTCATAGGGCTCCTTCCTCCTTTGCTATTCCTACCAAAAGCATGTGTGTATGCGCTCCTGGTGTGACTGGGCTTTTCTGCCTTTATGGGACCTGTTTGAGGAGTAAGGCGATGATCCTAAGTGATTACACCCTCCCATTTTACTGCTACAGCCTCATCTTCCTTCCCCATCCCACCATTCCTCTCTGCCTCCATCCCACTCTCCATTACACATTTTTAAGTGGCACCTAACGTTTAGACCACACTCAGTCTTGGACATAGCCCAAAAGCCTTCACTGACATTACTAACACTGACTTCAGTGAGATGTTTGCTCTCATACCACAGCTCTCTGTACCTTCAAGCACAGCGCTGGACCCTGTGAAAATGAGCAACAGTGGTGTTTGTTTTTCCCCATTTCCAAATGCTCAGTTCAGATTTTAAGTTTATTTGTTTCATGGAAAGAAAAAAGAAAAAAAAAAGAAAAAGAAAAAAAGACCTACTTTATTGCCCAGATGAAGTACAGCATTGTGGAGATCTTGTTTTGCTGCATTGTCTGCAACAAAAGACATCTAATCTAAACTGACAACTAACACCACAACTAATCTAAACTGTGAAGCCTCAGTCAGGGGAGAAATTTATCAGATAGCTGGCACAGTTTACAAAATTTTCCAGCATGGGAGAAGGTGGTTTTTTTGTTGTTGTTGTTGTTTTGTTTTACTGTGATTTCTTTTTGGTAATGCTAACCATTCCTTCACTCCCATTACCAAGCAGTTCTCCATCTACCTGCCAGAAACAGCAAGCTTCAAAATTTGCACATAGCTTCAAAATTAACCTGAATAAACTCAGTTCATTGATACTACAAAACCGATCCTGTAAACAGGGAAGACTTCCTCTGTATCTAACATTAAAACAATAACATTTTACTCATTAATTTTCTGTTCTTGTGAAAAGATGTCAATGATGGGAATGGGTCTCTACACACAGCCTCATCTACAAGCAGACCATAAACACACAGACCATATATAACTCAGCTAACAGCACAAGCAAGGCAGTATAAATACTAAGGAAGAAAAATACCACCATGAGGGAAACACTGGAAAATAATGATCCCCACCGGTGTGCAACCAGCAGCACTGTGGATTGAAAAATGTTATTATTTCCAGGCACGGCATAACTCGATTTGTCTTCCAGCTTCTTTTACCTTGTGTAGAGTCACCAAGTTCACAGTGTACTTGGCACAATCACTACACCACCAGCTGTATAACTAAGACAGGAGAAGTACACAGGACACAACATATTCTCTGTACCTTCTGCAGCCACTGGGCAGGACGGCGACAGCACACAATCTCGAATCAAATGCTCCAAAGCAGACCTTCAAATTATTCCCAAGACATTCCTTTTATGAAAAGTTACTGCCTGCAACTCCTTACCGAGCTAGCACTGAGACTCCATGAAATTACAAGGCCGGTGTAGATGCTGCTGACAGAAATATGGCGGAGTTTTCCAAACAGCAATTGGTATCCAGAATCAATGGTTTTGTTCACAATTTCTCTCAACTGCTCCTATCCTAGAAAACAAACAGTACCTTGTCCTCCCAGCCCTGGTCACAAATTGCTAGAAAACAGTGTATCATTCTCTCCCACTTAATTAGAAAAATAATCCTTTTTTTTCCCCCTTTGGCAAACCACAGAGCGATACAAATGTCACTATGTCATTCAGCACTGCACAGAAATATCCACAGATTGGCACTGGTAGACAATGCTACAGTGAACTCCAGAAATTCCAGCCATCTTTGCCCTAAAATTCCAGCTCACATCTCAAATTTGGTCATCTTTCTTCACAATTTACTTGGATTTCTTTTTTCATTACAGATAAATTTTAATCAATCCTTCAATTTTTATTAAAGTTCCTATTAATATTAACCTGTCCTTTAAAAAAAAAAGTTTGAAGTTTTCCTTTTCTTGAAGCACATTCTTATGTATTGCAAAAAAAAAAGAGCACATTTCCTAATTTGCCTCATCTTCCTAGGAGAGCCTAAAGCATTTGACCAAGCAAAAGAATGTCCACAAAGGTCCATAGCATCCTGGCACAGTATCTATTAAAGTTAGGGAAACATTCTCTTTCAACTCCAAATGTAGAGTGGATTATGCTAAATCAGAAAGTGCAAACAGTATTCAAAAGCAAACAAACTTGCTCTTTGCCCTGGAAAATCTCACAGTTCCAGGGTCTTAAAATTTATTCTGTTAACTTTGAATTTGCTACACCTGCATACTAGAGCAGAAAGAAATTTTAAAAAACTCACCCTTGATACTCTTGAGTTGCTACTTCTCACTAGTCTTCCAAGGAATACAAGGTTTTTAAAAAAGCAACAACTTGACGTTGGATTTTGCAGCTGATCTGATATTGTCTTGTATGAAAATCCAATTCTGATTTGTAAGTTAGGTTTTTATGGAGTGCAGAGGATGAAACAGGTATCTGTATGTTTATAGTAAGATGACACTGGAAGAAGATTCACATTCTGTATCACCTTTTTATTTTTACCTGCATATTTCATACTGTGTTTGCAATATTTTGTCTCTGCTTCAGTGTCTGAGTTCAAATACTCTGCTACAAGACAAAGGTGACATTCTCAAAAGCAATTTCGATAGGTCTTAATTTCCCAGGTGCTCAAAAGAAAATAATTAAATGGGTTAAATAGTTATTGTGGGTTTTGATGGATTGTTACCTCCTTTGCTCCCCTTGCGCAGGGATGTTACAAATACGTATTTCCATATTATCTGCATTACAGAGTATTCAAAAGTCTCAGGCAGGATGGGGGTGTGCAGACACAAGAATGCATTTCCTGCCCTTGAGAATTCAGTGTCGGTTGATCCTACAATGAGTTGCATGCGTGCAAACACTTGAACCCTTACAAATGCCATAGTAACGCTGCAGACTACTATGAACTAAATAAATATATAAATCAACATTCTTCAAATACACTCTTATATGGGTGCTATCTGACAAATTGGGTCACCAACGAACTTGACTGGACTAAAACTGCCAACCTAGAAATAAATGGAGGGTGCAAACTTAACCCTCCCTGAAACCTGGGAAGACATGTGACAAATTCATTCCTGTGACCACAGTAATACTAAATGATGTCATGCTTAGAGCCCATGATAACTACATGGTATATCAATGAAACCAGTTGCACAGCCTGATACCTGAGTAACAAGCTTTCAATTCCAATAGCTTTGGTTCTTTAGTCTCCCTTTTTCTTACGGACTCCAGTGACATAAAGTTGAGATTATAAGGAATTTCCTTCTGCTGTGTCTCAATCATTTATATTTAGAAGTTCAATGCTGACAAGTGAAACATTGCTAAGTACACCAAATAAACACTTGCTTTTGAACAATCTAACATTACACAGCTCTTTCTAGAAGACCACACGTTGACTGATGTCTCCACACCAGCTTCAAACCTGTTACGGAAATGCTTTCCTACAGCCACCTCCCGCAGATCAGGCACATGCAAAGCCCATTCCAGATCATCGACATATAATACAGATCTCTATTATCTTCATAGACAGAAACATAACAAAGTTTTAGCAAGAGGTTTTCCCACCTGTGGCCACTCACAGTCCACACATTATTCAATGCGAACCTAAAGAATTACTTATTCCTTCTTTGCAACCTCTTCCTCTGACACTTGACCCAAAATTCTAGGCATGTCCCTCCAACTTTCTTGCTATCTAACGGTCTGGGAGAAAAATGAGTTTGTGAAGTGAACCTGAAGTCTTCAAGCCAACTCACTGTGGTTCAGTCAAGACATTGAGATATGTTCTCCAAGGACTGGTTTAACGTTGCTCTGCTCCCAGTCCTTGGACATAGTAAGGCTGTAAAATCATTAGGATATAACTGGAGGTAAAGAAAGGATGATAAAATTGAAGCTCTTGAAATAGTACTCTGTAGCTATGAACATAATGCTGATGCCTTTTCTCATGTGACCAGTCCTACTGGAGTCAACAGAATTGCTTATACAGGTGAGGACTCCAGGATCAAGGCTATGAGGATTATCTTATTTATTTATGCTCTGGCTAATACCATGTTTTACAAGCACACTCCTTTACGTCACCATTATTCAGGGTAAATGCATACAAATATCAGGCTCTGTATTAATTAGAATTTGAAGGTAACACATGAAGAAACAGAAAGACAAATGCAGTATGAATAAAACGCAATGTGAGAAAATCTCCTTTTCCACACCTTTGTGTTTGTACCAATGATTTAACTGTATTTTTGTACTTGAATTTAAAATACAGTCTACTATAAAAAGGGTTTAATGGTAATAAGTTGTATAGCTATCTTCAAAGGTCTGTGTGGCCTAGTGGTAGGTTTGGACTTGGTCTACAGAGGAGAGTGGGAGGCCAGCCTGCCTCTCTAGGGCTTTGGCAGTGACAGTGCAAAGACTGCAATCTGCACTGCATTTGAAAGAGCTGAATAATAAATTCCACAGTGATTTATTAGCACCATAAAAACACTAAATAAGCTGACTTATTAGCAAATATGCCTAATATTATACTACCTAATGCTACTGATTGTCATGACAAGGATCCTGAAACTCTTCTTTCACTTAAACTGAATTTATGGATCAGTCATAAATTACTTTGCAACAGGACGCTACTACTGATTTTGATTATGAACCAAATCCTGTATCACTTGCCATCATGACAAAAAAAAAAGTCAGAAATTGCTTTAGCTGTACATGGAATGAATAATACTCTGAAACCTACCTAGGTAGGAAAATTAACTTCTTATGAATTAACTTCTTAACTTCTATCTTGTGGAAACAGTATTAATACTAAATTTGAATTGTAGTATGCTCTCCTGTTATCCTACCTGTTTACGAACAGTCGTACAAGCAGAGTTAAACAGACCTTCAGGCTTCAGCTACAAAAGATAATGAAGTTGTTACAAATCCTTCACAAAACATCTGAAGCTGCAAAAGTGATTCACCATAACCGAACAGCCTTGCTAAGCTTTTGTTTCCATTTTCTGTATTACATTTGTATATTTAAGAGATTTAAATTTGACTGAAAACAGAATAATACAGTGTCTGAAGTATGCAGCACCTAAATAAATCCAGGAACATACATGAAAATTCATTCGTCATGCATATAAGCACCCATTATTTTTATTCTGAAAACTCCTATCAGTCTTATTATTTCTTGCGTTATCTATCACATATCTTCTGTCTGGATTACAACTACACTGCAACCGCAACACATACCTAATACTTTCATATAGCGTAGGACGTTGCATGTCTAACTTTAGATAGACAGATTTCATTAGTTGCAAAATAATCTAAAAAGTGTTAGTTTACCAGCTTAATGGGTGCTAATATCTAAATTACACAGTAATTATGAAAAGAGAAAATGTTAAGATATGGCTTTACAACAGAAACCTAATAGTTCATTTAGATACTGGAAACCAACATTCACTTTCTTATCAATTTTTGGTGCATTTCAAAGCATGCCTCCTGGTCTAGTGCTCTAGAGCCCCTCTTGCATACATGGGGTTACATATATCAGTAACCGCTCTTCTGCATCACATTTACAACCAGACTGCATTCAGTTATTCGCATGCTACTTCATAGACGTGTACATAAAGCATTGACAAAATCTCTGAAAACAAAACAGTGCAAAAAGAAAAAAATATAAGGGTGCCATCCAACCACAAAGAAATATCAAAATGTGACAGCAGTCAAGCAGAATAATGCAACCTCAATGAATCCAGCCCACGTTGTTTTACCATACATGAAGTGATTATCTGTTAAAGACTGGTGGATCATTCAAGACACGGGGGCAGTCTCCGTCCAACAGCCTGTCCTGCAAGAACCACTGCCTGGCAGCAATAACTGCGTGGACAGAGACTCATCCACCCACTCACCTCCAGAAGTGACCTCTTCAGAACTGGGTTGAGGAACATTGGCAGGACAGTGTGGGGAAGCTTGCATTGCTGCTGCCCTTGCTATACCTCTCCTGTGGAGAAATAGAGGACTTAATTTCCAGGGCTGTCAGCCAGCACCTTCCACATTACAAGTGAAGAAAAAGAGAAACTAATACATTTTGGGGTGTAGTGAAGAACCCCTATTTCCTACTGAAGCATTTGGGTTACTTTCACATCTTCTGTGGAGCTCCATTTGTCTGCTTGGACTGCAAGCTGGATTCTTTGGTTCATGAGTTGATGTTGCTCTTGCCAGTTACCTATACAGCAAGCTGGGATGTGACCATTAAGAATCAACTTTACTAGATACAAAGCCTAAATAAAATAAAATAAATAAGGAAATCATGTTTAAATTAATCTCACAACCCAGACTTGAACAAGTATGTGCCATTGGTAACTCTCTCCCCTCTCCCTCCCTTTCAAAATGGCAAGTTTCTTAGTCTGCTCTTCACGTTTCCTTTACAGAGACCATTACCATAAGAGAGAAGCAGTTCTTTTCCTTTTCATGTTCCATTCATTCCAGAGATGCATTTTATTTAATTCCACATTAATCCAAATAGGGTTAACACAAGAATCAGCCCTAAATAATACAGCTTTTACAGAAAGAAAAAAAAAAAAAAAAGAGAAAACCTTTCACTATCTTCATGGTTTCCAGCTTGGACAGCACTTTTCAGCCACCAGACACACACAAATGATTTGTATCTAACAAACTGCAATCCATTAGAGAGAAGAGACAAAAAAAAAAAACCTATCCAAAGTATATGAATAAATCATTCTTTTGAGTGTGGTGATGAATTCGTTTTACAATTTCAAAAACAATTCTCTGAAGCCTTACTAAAACAAGTATGTTTGCTTCCAAAAGTGATCTCTGCGTATCTTTCAGCAGTACCATGATGTTTTTTGTTGGAGAAAATGCTATCAAGCTTAGACACAGAGGCGTGGAAGCTTAAGACCAACCATTTTTTTTCTGGTAGGAATGTGCAATACATAATGATGTTCACAGGCAGGCACAATTTCCCATAATTAATTAGAAACATATCAGCCTTCATTGCATTTGCTTAACTTCGGTCAACAGCAATGTTGATCTTGTAAGTGAATTGAAAGACAAGACAAAGCCCATAAATGTGCACTTTATATATGCTTCAGAGCTGCTGAAAAGCATGGGAAGCAAGCCAAGAAAATGATTATAAAAATATGACAGAGAAGCTTTGCTAGAAAAAAAAAATGTATCAACGTTTATTGTGTCAATTACTTAAATTCAATCTTTCCACTAGGCGTATGCTAAAGGGTGAACGTAGAGATAAATAGGATTTTTTCTTTTTTATTTGCGCAAAACAAATTTATATATTGCTCACTTCCTGAACAAAGACACCAAACAGAATGTTTTCTTCATTTTCATGTCTTTATTTGGTAAAACTCTATATTGTTTTTTCTTCATGAAGCTCCCAATTTCCAACATAACAAGCAACAAAAGAGCTCATCTCTGACTATCTACTGCCTTTGACTATGACTGCCCATGGACTATGATTATAAGCAGAATCTGGTCAGGATGAGGTATCTCCAAGAAAAATAATAACAATTGTTAGTGCCATATTTTATATACCCAATGTTTAAGTGTTAAGGTTAGACGTAGTCAGTTGGCTCAAAACCACAGGACAATGATTGTGTCCTGAGCACTACAGGTGGGTGTTCCATTCACCTTCCAGGTTGGTACTTCATGGGCAGTGTTGGCCGAGGCTGTTATTAAAACTTAGGTATACCAAAATACGCATCACTGAACTATATTCTTGATATTTCCGAAGTTCTAACACAGGTGATAAAATGTTGTAACTAGATACGATTACTATGATCACAAAGAATTGCCCACAATGGTAAACATTTAGGCAAGCACAGCTCTGCCTATACTAGTTAAAACATCAGAAATGGGGAAAAGGTACTTTGAGTAAAATTATAGTTTTGTTCCCTGGACAAATGAGACAGCAATTCTTCTAACAGGAATTTTTGTAAACTTGTTCCTTTTCTTCATGTGAAAAATACTAAGGGAATCCAAAAGAAAGAACATCACTGGGGAACACTGATGACCTTAGATGTCACGCATGACCTAAGCCTCTCTCAGAGTCACGAAAAAGCTGCCCAAAAAAGACCATGATACATGGATAATCTACATATTCCAGTAACAATGTATGGATATCACCAATGATTTTCTCTCCAGACAGAGAAAAGAACTCAAACACTCTGAAATGTTTGGGGGTAGTTTCTAATAATCCATCCTTCCCCAAAGCCTTTACTGCCTTTATCCTACCTCAAATGCAGTATTATTTCATAATTTGAAGGTAACCTACATTTGCTTCAAAAATGATCCTTAAGCAATCAAGAACAAGCACCTCGTATGTTAAATGCTTCAAAGAGCCATTCCTTTGCTTAAATCCTCTGGATTTTCTCCCCACAACTTAACTATTGTTCTTAGACCTGCCCTGCAGTCAATGTTGATCTATGTATCTCAAGCACTTCAAGAGGCTCTTTAATCATATGGGATAATTCTTAAATGTATGACAATTTTAAGTGTCTGGGGAAGTAGTTCATGGAATGAAAAGAAAGCAATTTCTCCATTGGAGACTGATGCATATTGCAGGGATTAGTCCAATTAAAACTGAAAGCTCTTTCATGACAGAAATCACGTGTTATTTTTAGGATGAACTCACATCCTGCTATCCTACCCAAGCTGGAATTTTCCCTCTGCTTCTGGTTGGAATATTGGGTAGAATCTATTGTGTGCATAAGGACTGTAATATAGCTCCTGGACCTGGTGCTCACATCTACCAGAGATTTTCCTGTGGGACCTATGGAAATCACAGTTTTTTCTATCTTTTTTTTTCTTCATTTGAGAACTGAAGAAAACCTACCTTTCAATCTTCATTACTGGAAAAAAAGAAATGATGCGAGGTCCTTTGTGCAGATCTTTAGATGAACATATTTATGCATCTATGGCTGCTACAGTGGATTCCTCACCTCCATTCCTTACCTAGTGACAACATTCAGAAGGTGCTTGAACATTTCCTCTTTCGTTCCCTGCACAATGTGAAAGGACAGGACTGCTGCAAATTGTAGTCCCACTTAAGTCTCACAAGCCAACAAGGCAGCTGAAGGAAAATGAGCCTGACAGTTTGTACCTACAGCTGAATCAGATTAGTAGTCATCACTGGTAGGGAGCCCATCCTTATGTTCCAGCATCCAAAACTGAGGTTGCTGGTACCTGAGCTTTAATGGACAATCTCTGCAGAAAAAGAAGTAATGACAGTTTCAATATCATATATGCTATGACTTTGCTAAGAACCTATGAAGTTGTGTTGTTTTTTTTTTTAATAAAATCTAAAAAGAATATTGATTTACTTGAAGTGCACTGCACACCAAATGCAATTCCCCCTGTTGCTATTTGAGGTATTAAATAAAAATGTCATCTTTCTGACTAAGAAAAAAATCAACGAGTCTTCCATCAAACAAACATGTCTATGGCTCTTTGGCATATTTCAAATAATGTTGTCAGCTGGAGGTAGCCAAAACCTTATAGTGATTCATGAAAAAACATACAGAGAATTCGCTTTGGTGCCATCCAAACTTAGTGTATATTCTCTGTGCACTTCAGTCTGCAAGACATTGCCAATCTATGAACATATGTTGTGATATAACTAGCAATACAAACTCCCTGCTTCACCTCTCAGTTACAAACCAAGGGAAAACAAGAAATGGCTCTACAGCTGCAAAAAAAAAAAAAAAACAGCACCCGTGAGGAATCTAGATGGACCCTGAGAAATTTGATGAGGTTCAGCAAGGGAAGTGCAAAATTCTACACTGGGGTCAGAAGAGCTCCGAACGTCAGGATAGGCTGGAGAGCGACCAGCAGTGCAGAAACCCAGCTGGAAAGGCCCTGGGGTCACCCTGCATGCTAGGTGGAATATGGCAATGGCAGGCTCACATCAGCAAGCCACAAGCTGGAATGTAGCCAGCAGAAGAGTGGTCGCAGGTCACTCCCTACTCATGTTTTCAAGACATTAAACTCCCTGGTGTTCTGTGGAAAAATAGGTAATTTTTACAAGATTCCTTTGCTAAGCCTCTGCTCCTTGCTTGTCTGAGATTTTAAAGGGAAACTAACAAGTTCTGAGTAACCACAGCACAGTGAGAATCTATAGAAAGACGCCTAAGCAAACAAATGGCTGTTCCAAAGGGCTGGATGACCGTGCCCCACTCTGCGTCACTAACAACCCCCAAAATGCACAAAGACATGACGTTTGCACCAAAAAATGTGCTTCAGAGACCCAGAGCTAGAACAGGTGACTTATTTCTTCCCTACAGCTTGCTGGATTTGACCAAAAGACCTGATGCACTGCCACAAGTGACTGAACCAGGTTATGCTAAAGGTAACCACCGCTTGTTAAATTGATTAATTGAAGTGACTAATCCTACATCTGGCACGTGATTTTTTTTATTTTTATTTTTCCCCAACAATGCATCTGTTATAATTGTTCAGCCATCACCTATTCCTTAACAGTCTGTTCATTTTTGAGATTATTGCCTCAACCAACAAAAGCTCTCTGGAATGCTCCCACCAGGGATCATCACCTACAGGGATGCTCCAGGTTGAGGATTTGCCCACTTGTTCTGCACACACAAAAAGTGTCATTTTGCTACTACCATAACAGTTTTTTTTGGAAACCGTAAAAGCATAACCTAGGGGGACAATAGGAATCTAATAAATCTGCACAAACCCAAAAGTACCAGAATAAGCTGCAGATCAAGGGGAAGAACTACTATTTTAGTAAGACATGTACGTTTCTTAAACTTCTGATACAGATAACCCTGAAAAACATGTGTAACGAAGACATTTATTTAAGGGCTGAAGCTATGTTACTGACATTCATGAAATACCCTGTAATTTTTTTCAGAGATTTAATTATACCTTTTGTGCTCCTCACCTATTAAGAGATCTTCTGGTTAGCATTAATTTGAATTTTATTGCCACATAAATTAGTACAACTTAGACACATTTATCAGCCTTTTAAATAACAAACTGATGATGTGTCCAGGCAGTATATACTTGAAAAGAAGAAAAAGACATACAATTAAAATCTGAACTACAATTACTTTGCATTTCAGAAAATTAAAAAGTAGCCTGAAGCAACATTATCTCAAAGAGAAAATCTGGACA
The DNA here is from genome assembly GCF_964211835.1 of Anser anser. Classification (NCBI taxonomy): domain Eukaryota; kingdom Metazoa; phylum Chordata; class Aves; order Anseriformes; family Anatidae; genus Anser; species Anser anser. Next base: position 66,411,922 of record NC_139724.1, read on the forward strand.
GTAGCTTTGCTTCAAGCAAATCTATGAGAATATATAACTGAAAACAATAAGCAGAAGGGATAGATCATACACAAGGAAGAGGAAAAAAAGTCAAAGAAAAGGAAATGGGTTCAGGTTATTAAAAATTTGTGTACACTAAGCTCCAAAGAAACTTGCAGAGACAGTATTAAGGTCACAGTATGGAACAGGATAATTTTAATAGTACATTAAATTAATATATATATAATGCTTTTTCACAAGCAATTACTTTAACTGTTCTCACACTGAGTCAGATAAAATCTCTAAAAAAAATACTGTTGCATCATCAAGTATTATACACTATACATCCACTACACATAAAATGTAGTACTGAAAGCAAAAGTACATGAGTGTTCAAAGTAATTAAAAAAAATAGAGGTAGAGATTAAAGCAAGGACTCTCAAAAGACAAAACTATGTGCTTCTATATACAGACATTTTTATGGACTTACAATATGTACATACAGTACAGCTATGCACCGTGATCTAGTGTCGCCAGAGCCAACGGCAGGTTCTAAATAGACTCATTGGATACCAAGTCACAAGTACATAAAGGCTGTTAACAACCTGCCAGGATTGTTGTTGCTTGAAGGAAACACAGATCTGTTTCCTAACAAAAATGAATATAGTGTTTCCATTAAAAAACAAACAAAAAAACAAAAACTATCAGAGTAGAAAAAAATACAATTTAATTAAAAATAAAATTCTTCAAGCAATTTTCATTACTTCCAGTCACTTCCAATTCTATGCCTTCTTTTGATAATGAGTGGTAAACTTAAAAAAGGACCCACAACTAGCCTTTCCCTCATGATATCAGGGTAAAATCCTGACCCCGCTACTCAGACAAGCATGTTGTAACTACCCTACTTAGCTGGGACTTCACCCGGGGAGCCCACCAGACCTTCCAAAGTCAAAAATATCTTTTCAGCAGAATGGTGAAGGGGGAGGGGCTCTTAAAATTTCAGAGAGCCTCCCTTGCACCTGTGGTTCACGTACAAACTAATGAACTCCTCCAAGGCCAAGATGACTTTGAGTCATTTCTGTGCCATTTAATGACAAAAAAGAATGGAAGAATGGCACAGGGGTGCGATCCAGGGTCTTGCTCTCACATGATTCAATGGATGTAAATACAGAGAGCAGAAAGAATAGCCAACAGAGTGTCAAATGAGCTACCGTTCTGATTTTCTTTTTTTTTTTTCTTTTTAATTAAGAGTTCTGTAGCTTGAAGCCTAGCAAGTACTGCAGATAGAAGCCAAGCATCACTACAATCAAAAAAGTCACAAATGGAAAGAGAACTGTAGTCAAGGAAGGAATGCCTGTATTTCTGTCTGCTTATTTTTTTCCCCAGCATTGCCAGGATCTACATATTCCCGACTTCTCCTAGAGTCTGAGCAGGGAGTATTATTTCCAGGAAGAGACATGTTGAGAATTTAAAGCTTTGGGGCCCTGCTGTAACAGACATGGAACAGTTACCTTCTGGCAGGAATTAAAGCTGATACAGAAATTTCACAAAAGGAATTAAAAGATGGTCTGGATACTGGCCAAAAATAGATCAAAGGAACTTTAGCAGCATGAAGACACATACCAGAAACACATGAAAGGCTACTTCAAGGCAGACCATTAAGTTTAAGAAAGTATCTGTTGTTTGGGCAGAAGTCTGCACGAACCAGGGGAAAAATTAAGTTATTCTTCTGAAATATTTAGTCCCAAAATGTCCATACTGTCTTGTGTAATTTCCACAGTCTTGACCACATGTGAGACATCTAGTCAAAGAGACGCATTTTAGATTCTGCCCTAATTTTGAACTCCAAGAATCGATCAGCATGCTGTTCTTCCTCCTCTTCAAGTGTCATATGTTACTGGAGCTGAGATTGAGGTTCAGGAAAACTCCAGCTACCTGTGAGTTAAAACATTAAATACAGAGAAACTAGACCTCATTTATTACATCACATTTATTGTGGTAAATATATGATACAGGCATGAGTAGTTGTGATGGCAAACTGAAACTTTCCAAAATCAGAGGTAGGAAGATATTCACCTCAACTAGAAACAAGTGACAGAAGAAAGAAAATTGGAAAGATGACATGGTGAACAGAGAGAGCTGGACAGCTTTAAAACAGCTGAAGACTCTGGTAGGCTTGGTTACTTCTAAAAGGCCAGCCATGGTAGCGCTGAGCTCATCAATGGGTATTTGTAACATTATTAAAGACTCGGTCCTAGAACAAGTATTAAGGGTAAACAAAATGTGATTGTCATGTTTCCAATGCTGTCAAGGGGCCAGGAGCAGCAGCTCTGGGTGCACCCCGAGGCTGGCGTATTTGGCACCTCAGTGACGCTGCAGGAGGGGAGCCCAGCCAGGGCCTGCATGCCCGTCCAGGTATTCACCGCACGGCCAAAGCATTTCTCTTTTAGTCTTTACTCTGCATTTGGTTTGTCTGCGATGCAGAATGCCTCTCCTCTCTGAACCAAGCTCATAAAACTTTCAAAATCATTTTTTTCCCCTCACCTTTCATACAAAGGCCACAGACAGCAGGGGAGGCCAGAGCAGGTCTTCAGTGAGAGTCCTCGCGTAACCGCAGAGCTGGGCCCTGAACAAGCAGTCATTTTACTAAAACAAAACATCAAAAGCGGATAGTTTTTTTAAGTGGCTAGCTTCAAAAGAAGAAATGGACCATCCGTGGATATGATCTGTGTAGCCCCAGAGCTGAAATGAGGTGCTCTGGGAATTCTGAATTGGATAAAAGCTTCAGGGAACTGTTGGATTATTGCTTTTAAAAGCTATTAGGATGAATAGGCGCTTTGCCTGCTCTCTGTTTCTGCCCTATGTGCTACAATAGCACTGTCAATAAACTCTGAGCATCCTCCCATCAGTAAAAACTGCTTTTGAAAAATAAAATGGAAACACTTAGAGAAAATCTTCCTGTACTCCAGCAGAAGGTTTCTCAGTGACTACAGAACAAAGAAAAAAAAAAAAAAAAAGAAAGACTATACAAATTCATAAGAACCACCACTTATAGGCTAAAAAACAAGACTTCCCCAAATGCCTGGTCCAAGAAGGACAAGGCAGCTGGTGGAGCTACTATTTTTATTGGAAACAACAGTACTCAGGAGTGCTGGAAATGTGCTCCACAGTGCCACCCATGACAGCAGGTCCTTGCCAAAATGTTTAGGGATCTCATTTTGTCACATGGAGTCAAATCTTACCTACCTACCTTTTATACATTTCATATGCACGTGTTACCAGTGTTTATCTGGCACATCTTCTCTTGCAGCTCCTATGGGGATTCACTTACACAATAACAACTCCAATTTTGGAGTCACAATTTCTAGAGTGCATCGCAAAACTGCAAAAGGCAAAGAAAATGAATACTTCCATTGCCCAGTTTTGAAAACATACCACAGTAACTTCCTTTACTCATCCTTCAAATTCAGTTATTTGGATGTGATTATTGTGGTAGAGCATATGTTCCAGACACCCTTTGCTACCAAGTTGGTAATTCAAATACTGACCCCATTAACATAAGATGTAGATCTTTCAGAGAATGTAAAACTACAAAATTAGTATTTTCTCTTAAGTTATTTTAAATCTGTCAAGCTGCAGAATGAAAGAGTTTAGAAATGGCCAAAAGATGAATACTCTAGAAAAAAATCAGATTTAAAAGACAGTTAAATTTTTCAGAGTTAGCTCTCAAACTAAGAGCATTTTTAACACAGAAATTTACACTTTAAACCTTGGAAAATTCAGTTAACTTTTTCTATTTAGTCTTAATACTTCAAAAGTGTTTGAAGTTATTGGATGCATTACTGTCTTGAACAATGAAGATCCACAAATGTATATACTCATGCACAAACAAATTTACGAATAGAGATTTCTGGAGCAGAGATGACTTAGCAAGAGGAACACAAAGAGCTTGGAAATATTTGCAACATTTCAGGAAAGGAATCTTGGCCAAACTGTTGTTTTTTGTTTTTTTTTTTAAGAAAACTACGTAAATTCAATTGTTAACAATAATATGCCAACCATACAGATTGAATTTGGTCATTAAAATGTGAAACAAAGGAAGAGCTTCCTGTGCTAACCTCAATATAACTCCATCTATCAAGTCCCATCTGTAATAACCAGGCTGATGTTTGCTCTGTGGGGTCTGAATCGCTAATTCCTCCAATTTACACCAACTCCTTGGCTTTCAGGAACAAAAATCGTTTTCTGTCTAAATATACTTACACTTAACAATCAGAAATGAATCCCTGTGCAAACAAGCTCCATGTTGGCAATCATCTTTGTTAGTATTTATTAATAGAGCAGAAGCATTACAGCTTCCCACTATCAGATTTAACATGACTATTACCATTACCCAGGTACATCCAGGAAAACCATCATTTTTCCAATATACTTGTAGCTCATATTTCCCCCTTTCCTTCTACTGTTCACAAATATTACAAAAGCCTCATAAAAAGGTGGTTTTGATGAATTATTACAGTAAGCATCACCAGTTTACACCTTTTCAGTCCTTACAACACTGTCTGAAACACCGATGCTTCGGATGCACATTTAACAGTGAACACAGAGCAATGATAGGATGATGCCAGACAGCAACCTTGACCCTGCACAAGTCAGCACTGGTCACAGCAACCTTTGCTCCCAGAAGGCAGGCATGGTGTTTCTTTCTCTCTAGCAAGGGAGAAATTTAAAAACTGGCCAAGTTTGCTGGCACAACCAGAGAGGTTGTGGAACCTCCCTCTCTAGACACCTTCAAAAGCCACCTGGATGTGGTCCTGGGTAACCTGCTGCAGGTGGCCCTGCTTGAGCAGGAGTTGGACAGGATCACCTCCAGATCATCTCAGCCATTCTGTGGTTTTCTGAAGTTGCTGGACTCAGGTTGGTGGGCTAACCAATGCCTCTTTCACTCCTGTCTCCTGACACTCCCCCGGCCACAGGGGAGGCTGTATCAGCAGTTTCCAAGGCAGAGTAAGAAAGGTGAGCAGCATGTACTACAGCTTTCCCTGGAGAACAAAAAATTTGCCTCCAAAAACTGCATCCACGAGCAGTTTCAAACCAAGCCACAAAGGTAAAACACCTTGAAATTTATCTGAAAGTGTGAAAAGGTAAAAGAAACATGCTCATTATTTCAACCTAACCAAAAATCTGGGGAAGATAATGCAACAACTAACCAATTGTTTATACTCTGGATAAATCATATTCTGCTTTCATTTCTGCAAGACACTTCAAAATTTAAGAAAAACCTTCACCTGCGTGTAGTGTAAATCCTTGCAGCTAGTCAATTTTAAAAAGTGTAATACAATTGGTCAATTTGCAATATCATTGCTGCTTAGAGGTGCAACTTACTATTATCTATTTTTCACCTAACAACTTTATAACATTCACATGTCACAAAATGCCTCTACTGCACATGACCCATTTTCTGAAATGCAAGGGGAAGCACAGACATGCACAACAATTAAGTGCATACCTAATCCTGAAAAGTAAAATCTGTGTTCAAGTAATCCACTTTTTCAGCAAATCTGTAGCTCATCATTACCACAGGGGAAGAGCAGAAATGCAAGGACACTGCTTCTTATACCCACTGTATAAAGAAAGCTTCGTTCCAAACAAAGCAAGTCTCACTTCCCAGTTCAGCAAACACTGATGTACATAGACCGAAATAGCCTGTAAATCACAAGGGACGTGAAAGACATGCAGTGCCCTACATATAAGCTTTTACTGTCCCATCTCCCAATGCTGAATCTTGTAAGCAATCATACTAATGCTTCTGGTTTCCCATGTCAAGCATAGCAGCTGGCAGGAATGAAGACACACCAGACAGCATGTACTAGCAGTCATCCACAGGACTTCTGAATATAACACCTACATGAATGCACACCACATGTACAAAATCATGCTTCATAATGCTGGGTATTCTTGGGTATTGGCTACCCAGAACTGTGGAGCAGATTTATACCTTATGAGGGTCCTACCACAATCACACTTTCCTGAAGACCGGTTAAATAGGATAAATAAACAACCAAATAAATCATATTTAGCCACGTCTTTCCCAAACAACAATGCAACAATCTAGAAAAAAAAAAGTGTGTGTAATCGACATCTGAAGGTCAAGCACTACACACTATCCTGATCTCTAGCAGTCACATATTTGTCAGTTAATTATCAGAAATTACAAATGCCTAATGCTAAACTACAGGCCAAATTCCAAGTTTGTTTACTTGAAAAGAAAGGCCATCTGGCAGAGTAATGAAGTTGTATTTCGTCAGGTGCTTGGGGACAGGGTGCTGATTTTAGCCTGCAATACATGCCTCTGCGCAGTGGAAAGCACCACCATCCAAATGATTACCTCTATTCTTAGCATCAGATGCCCCAGGAATTTCTTTAAGATCCATAATAATTCACAGCTACCTATTTCAAAAACACTACATACGTGAGAATTCTGCTTTGAGATGCACTGCTGATTAAAGAGGATATACTTGACCTAGATGTTCCATTCCTAAGATGAATGCAGGATCCACAGCTAACTTCCTCTAGTACTGGTTATTATATCTGCATGCAGAAATGGAAGATATCTAATGGAGCAGTGCCAAAGTTAACATGTAGCGTGACAAGAGTCTTGTGTGTTACTTTGGCAGCCTGTTATGCTCTGCACTGGTCACTCTGCTGGGCCTCTTTGCTGAATTTTATTTCCTAATTATTTTTATTATTGCGATATAATAAAAAGAAAAATTCAACTAGAGAAATAAACATATTACATCAGAAATTATTTATGAAATAAGGACATAAGTAGCCTGATTTACAGCTCTAACTATGAGAGCCCTGGAAAGGCTTTATTAAAGACCTTGTGCCAACTTCTACCATACATGGAAACCTTCCAAGGTTAATAGAACATGAGGTTTTACTGATTGGATAAAAGTTTAGAATTAAATTATTAAAATTTGCAGACCGGCTCACTGTTTGAGAACTATTTTTACTCTGTTTGAAATAAACCTTTAACATCTTAGATTATGGATAAAGAATATGGATCTACTAAGAAGAAATAGGAGATGAACAATTTCTTTTCTTTTTTTTCGTTAAAGAAATAAAACTGAACTCTGATGATCTTCATTTTTGACTAGAAACTGGCCCGACAGACAGAAGATAGTATGGCTGTCTTTACTGCAACCAATACAACGGCAGGCAGCATTAACCTCAGCCTTGTATAAATGGTCTTACTTTGCACAATCATCAACTACTTGCAATGCCTGGGACACATAAACAACAAAACCACTACATGCTGGAAGAATTAAGGTGACAATTGATTATGTTCTGTTCAGACTTGACCTGAACTAGAACTACAGGATAATAAAACAATTCTCGGTCCTTTTCTTACTTCCGTACTGTGCTCTTAATTAAAACACACACAAATGCGACTGTATTACACATAGATGTTTCCATCATTATTTTACAAATAAATAAGTACGCAATGCAAAGCACTGCTATACTTAATGATACAGATTGCAAATCCCATCATATTAAAAATTCACAAAAGCTACTGAACTATGTGACATGTTGTGCTGAAGGATTTATTAGAAATAGAGTCTCTTGATGTATATTTTTATTACCTGCATTTGCACAAGCCAAATACAGTCTGTTCTCATTTGCATTTAAGAAACAAAATTAAGAGGTCCAATAGTTCATCAACAGGAAAAATCCTGAGAAAATGAACTCTCTTACCACGTATAATGCTGCTTTGCGAGGGTTTCTTGTATTCCTATTGGTAACAAATTGAGGAACTTTTGCCAGGAATCAATAATACAGGCCACATTCATTGCTAAAGGCTTGTTCAGCCTGGGGACTACAGAAATGGTTGATCAAGAAAGTGCCTTAGTATGGCTAGAAGTACATTTAAAATCATTTCTTGTTTAAAAACAAAAATTCCCATACTAACTTCCCCTAATTCTCTGAGATAATTACCTACTCTACCATCCGTTCCCCAGTCAAAACAACTACACTAGCCAGTTTTTTTAGCCAAGATCAACCTTGTCTTCTCTTAACATATACTCCTCTATTCAAAGTCTTGGTAAGGTATCCACCTTATAAACTGTGCAAATATTAGAGAAATAAACTGTAATAATAAAGAAGTCTCAAAGATCCAAGTATCAACACAACATAAGCAGTAATGATTGATTACCTTTTTATGGCTGTAATAAAAGATACTCAGTTCTTTTACTATTATAAAATATTCAGTGTTAGTGTATCGTGTTTCACATTTTAAACTGATGTAAGAACCACATCTATTATTCTCTAAACTCACTGTTTAAATATATGGTACAATGTTGAAATGTCTGCGGTCTGCGTAGAAAACAAAATATATAGCAAGGTAGTTTTCTTTCCGTAACGATGCATATGCTAAATAAACTGTTCCTGCAGTGAATGATGACACTTACTCTACCTGCACTGTGTTGTTTAGTTTTACATTATTCAATGCTTTTGAATTGTCAGATTCAATTAGGAAGAAATCCGGCACAGATAGAGGAGAGGTCTTGCATAAATCCACGTGTAATGCTGCATTTCATCTTTTTCATACAGAGTACTGTTGACCTCCTGAACTTCAGTTTCCAAGGTTTCTGTGTAGTTAAATATATTATATATAGTAGCTATATGGTTAAATATACTATAAACATTTCTATTTCTAATATGATTCTAATCTATATTTCTTTATATAACATAAGTGCTTATGAATAAACTGCATGTAGCCGAAATTGTTGAAAACAACCACCTTTTGTGCCATCAGACACCTGTTGGCACCTGAATCTGAGCAGCTGATGAACACCCTTGGCTGGTGCCCGCAGCCTCTTCTGCGCCTCTCTGTTCACTGCTGTGGAGGCGGCTCAGCACCTAGCTTGCTCAGCACATCGCCACTAGCCCAGATGCTTTTCTTTTGTTAATACAGCTCCTTCACTTCCCCAGGACCTCTAACTTTACACAGCAATTACATATTGTTTTTATTTATTTATTGAGTGGGAGACCATCTATTGGCTATGTATGCATGCAGAGAGCTAAAGTGGCCATCGATCCCTGAGGGAAACCCACCAAAACCAGCACGTTAGAGATTTATGGCTTTGCAAGGGGAAAGATCTGCCACCCCCCTTAGTCACATCTGGTAACGTTTTACAAGGTACACGCGACACCAGTGAATAATTGTCATTTGGAGGCCTGACATTAAACACAGCTCCAGAGCAAATTAACTCCATGCCTTGTAAGCGTGTCCTGCAGCACAGAGGCGTGAAGTGCTCTCCTAGGATGCTCTAGCAGCCCCCTTCCTCCCAGAAACAGATTAAGAAACTCCAAACTCCCAGTCTAGAGTCCAAACCATCCTAATCCTACCCCTGCAGATCTGGCAGATTGAGCAGCTAAATGCAGGTTGAGGGTGGCTTGCCTGAACAAACTGCTACCCCCATTTTGCTCATACTGGATGCAGCCTTAATGTCCCTGACTTTGGAAAGCACCGAGTTGGGTTTCCTACATGCTGAGGCACACATCCAGCTGCAGGCTGGAGCAGGTGAGCAAATGGTTCAGGCTTCAGCATGGGACGGTGCACCAGCTCTGCCTCCTTTGCTTGTCCCAGGTAAACCGCACGAATAAAGATTACAAAGTCAGCATGCCACGTGGATGGAATAAACTTTATTAATCCAAATCTTCAAGGCTACCCAAAATGTTCACGTGAGTTGTGTTCCAAATAAAAGAAGAACTGAATCCTGCACAAAAAGACGTAAATTATGTTCCGTTTACCAAAGGGCAAAGTTATGCTTTAACAAGTTTACCCCAGTTCGTATCTGACTTGAGGAAAAAAATAAATAATGCAACTGACTGGAATAAGAATGAGCGATTATTTCTAGGGCTGTTGTAAAACTTTCTAAATGAGTTTTATAAAAAGATTATAAAACATATCAATATTTACAAAATAAATCTTGAATTGCCGGAGGTTAAGGCAGGAGGAGTTACCCCTTGCAGTTTTCTCCATAAGCCTGTTCCCAGCCATTCTCAGAAATAAGTGAACCGACTAGACCGATGGGAGCCTGAGCCAGTAGAGCACTACCTGTTCTCTACATTCATTCAATATTCCCAAGTAGTCAGCTCTTATTCAAATTACATTTGAGATGTTTATGAAAGGCACGTTCATAAATAAATGTCTTCTTAGCATACGAGAATGGATAATTTCCCTTAACTTTGATTAATGAAGAGCAGAGATACTAACTTCTCTGGTTAAGTGGAAAAAAGACCCCTAAATCTGTTTTCATTATCCACAGAGGATTTTTCCTTTAAAATCATTACCAAAAAACTCTCTATAATAAACGTTTTACATGGTTATGTTTCAATATGTTTTACACTGCACTAGTAATTCTCATTATTTTTCAAATATCACATTTGAGGGGGGTTAATACACCATTAACATGATTAACTTTATAATAGAAGTTAAGCCATATGGAACCAATCTGCACCATTTGACCACATAAATGACTAGATACTGAAGGTCAGCTTCTGCCCCACTGCACCTGTGCATCTTCACCAGCTTTGCTGGAATTTGGAGGCATAGACCAAGGCAGAAACCTGGCTCTCTCCAGAAACAGAGAGGACAAGCAACTTTTTAATTTTTCTCAAAATAGGGACGATCCATGAAAAGGCAGGGGTGAATTGGTACGTTAGACATGTCTGCATACAACCTGCAGAGTGCCTTTGCCACCAGAGAAGCATTTCTCCAGATAAATTTGGGTTCATGGACATTAACCACGCTCATTAACACCGTTTCGTAAGGATGGTGAATTTTGTTCCTTATTTATCTGCCAATCATTATACCTGGAAAATACAGAGTAGCTGAATCAGCAGTATAACTAATTGCTCAAGGGAGCAGCACCGCCATTTCCCAAACTTCCTCCCTCTGCCCGGAGTACAGTGAGCGTACCACACAACTCACGGTTCTGAATCAGATCCTGGGTGGCTGGTCCCAAGGTCCCGAGCCAGCAAAGTATGTCAGTAATCCTGTCGATTTTACTGTTAATCTTAAGCGAAGGTAATAATGCCAAGGCAACCCTCAGACTGAAGGGTACTCACTGTCCCCAAAAGCACTCAATCACTTTCCCTCCTTTACACCAGCCCCCAACTCACTGTCCACTATTTTCTCGCCATCTTCCCTAGCAGACTGCCTGCAAGCAAAGCTTGCATGTCTCCCATCCAGCCCATCTCCCTTGCCATGTTTCACTGTACCTCCCTGCTCTTCACTGTTGCTTGGAAGGATTTTACTAACGCCACACCTCCTGGGCAGCTGGGGTGCAAGAGGCAACAAAGCTAAAGCAGAGCTCGGCAATGAATCACGAGCTCAACAGACCTCGGAGGCCATCGAGCTCATCCTTTGCCCCCCGGGAGGATCAGCTAGCTCGATGTCACTTCTTACACACACCCACGTAACCTGCTTGCAAAGACTGCCAGTGACAGAAACTCCACAAGCTCCCTAGGCGATATATCCCAGTGTTACACTATCTTTACATCGACAAGTTCAATCTCTTCTCACAGGTCACATTTTGTAGGCCTCGGGTCTGTCCTCCCTCTCTCTTTATGTCTCACCAGTTCTTTTCTTGTTTTCACCACGCAAACAACTCCAATTAAAGCAGTTCCCTCAAAAACCACTCTTGAGAGCGATCATTGAAAAAGCTACTGCATAGTGCTGCTGAAATCAAACTGCCTTTTTTCCATCGTGCAGCTGTAGCATACTTTTAAGACTTACAATGACAAAATGATTCAGGTCCTGCTTAGTTAAAGTCCATAAATTTTTTTGCTGTTATGAACATGTAACAGGAGAAACAGGTCCAGGTACTCACTGCTGTCAATGGCTGTAATGCCTATTGCCAGAAACAGTGCAACGGTCACACACCATCAATCAAATCGAGAAACTTTTGAGACTGAGAAAACAATTCAAGTTCCAATAGTCAAGGTAAGTTGGTACGTAACCCCAGGTTTGGTACATAACCCCAATGTTACAAAATAATGCCTTGCATACCAAAGAGATTAAATTCCCCTCTGTTCCAGCAAGCAGTCCAGTAGGAACATGCTAGGGCCACGAGCGAGAGCATCACAAATCAGACTCGGCTCACAGCTGTCCTACACCCTGTGCATTCATATTGCACCTATGGCTTTTTCTTTTTCTGTTTTTTTTTTTTTTTTTTTTTTTTTTTTTTTTTTTAGATCAATGAAGTAAAAAGAAGAGAAGAAATGAAGCAATACTCTAGTTAACCCACATCTTCTTGATTGTTGTTGGCTTTACTCTCCTCAGGGAACAGCCAGGAAAGAAGTGCATATAAAGGTCAGAAACACCTCCTTCTGCTAGTAAATTTAGTCTGCTGCATGGAGCAGCAGGGATAGAAGACAACCCTTACCAAGATCTTAAACTCTGAAAGCAAAAGAGAACATTGTAATTATTCACAGACAGCAAGAAATCAGTAACTTTTCTACTGCATTTGGTAAAATGTAAAGTATTTATTTGTTTTCAACAGTGGATTACAAAAGCTAGAAAAAAAAAAGACAGACTTGGGTTTGGTCCAAATAAAATTATTTTCTGATATAAGAAAATAATGCATTACTGCCTGCCGTGTGGCATTGTTGTGTTTCTAGATGTACATTGCTGTCATACACAAAGTACTAACATATTATAGGAAAAATGCAAGGGCTGTGAAAGGACTTCAGGCCTTTGCAGATGAGAAGTGTTAATGGCTGTTTCATGGAGACAAATCTTTAAATTAATATAAAAAAAAAGGAACAAAGCACATTTTAAGCACCAGTTTAACTTCCATATTCATTAAGCATTTTAAACAAAGTGTATCAATGAGAAATTCAAATTTGTGATAGTCCTCTGAGCTGAATACCTGAAGTCATCCCTGGAAAAATTGCAGAAATAAATCCATTCCCTCATGACTTTCCTGCTGTTTTAAAAGGTGTGACAATCTCAGGTATAATAAACGTGAAGAATTTTATTACAGCTGGCCAGCTGAGCACTCCCAAGAAACATGGCACTAGTCAGAGCTGAAGAACTGACACTATTTTAATAACCTTTGCTATTGACAGTTTCCTACACATCGTCTACCTCAAAATCAACATATTTTGCAATAACTCCTGATCCCTGAGAAAATACAGGATGACATTGACATTCAAGGTATATTTTGACCCATTTCAGACAAGCCACTCCACGTGCAAGCATGGAAGAACATCCAGCCCTTCTGATCCAAACATCAAGTGAGGATAGAAAGTGAGAAAATCTCACACTTCAGTCAGGAGCGTGCCCAAAAATACTGAAAATCGCCATCTAATCTTTAAAACGCCCCAAGCATACAAAGGAGAAGACTGATTTGCAAAATCCACAAGGGATTCTTTTTCTCAGTTACAAAACTGACAGACTTGAAAGTCCAAATTCTCACATAGCCTCACATGCACATTAAATATACATCTGAATCTCAACATGTAGCAAGTACACTGCAGTAATTACACAGTGCATTTTGCAGAAGCAAAGGTGTAAATTTATAAATGTAATAAATAGAAGACAAAGTTTCTTCAAATGTTCTCACAGATGACAACATCTCAAAACACAAAGCATCATTCAGACAAAAAGCATCAACCAAAAACTGAAAACAAAAAAAATGCACAGAACCAGAGTGCAAAGGATGTCCTGGAGGCAAGATTATCAAACAATTATACCAGACAGGGGTAACACAGTTACAGTACACAGCTTTCTCTATTTTTCTTCTGAAAAATCTGCTTTGTGTTCCGGCTCTGGCGAAACCACCCTGCTCTTCTCCACGTTCTAAAAAAATGCAAATCACCAATAACCGAGGGCACCAGCTGATCGCGTTTTGGGCTGCAGCATGGGAGTATCGAGTGGCTGAGCGCTGATCAAATGACGACACAATCTGGAGACTGAGCCTCAAGTAGTGCTGGGTGACCCCGATGTTAAGTATGCTCATATTATATAAGCCTACATTGAAGCACTGATTCTGCTGCTGGAAAGTGGTGTTAAAACTCAGCACACGCAAATCCATTTGCCAAGTCAAGCACCTACAAACACATTTCTCCTGTGCAATCGATCCATCTCAAAATGGCCTGCTCTTAAACCAACTTTTTGGCATGGAAAACAGGATCTGTACCCGACCCAACCATTTCGCTTGTCTCAAGGTAAAAGCTCTCAGCATTTAATGTGTGTCACCTGCCGGAAAAATCTTTTTTTTATGTAATAAACCAGCAGCCATTGAACGACTTAAAATGAGGGTACATTTTCTTTTCTCTCATCCCTTGCACATGCACAGAGGATGGAAAGAAGGCAGCAGCATTTCAAAAGATTATGCATACACATCCCTTCTAAATTTATACAGTTCTCAAGGGAACAATCAACTCAGCAATGTCTGTGATGCTCAGGCTACAATTACCAAAATGAGATGCATAACCTTTATTACACCAACGAACAGTTAACTTTTCAGATTATTTCTTTTACTGCAGTGCTCTCAAATCTTTCATCTTATTCAAGTAATCAGCTGCTTCCAGTCTGTCACACTGCAGCTCCTGTGCATTCAATGCCAGGTGCTGCACACCTCACTAGCACAAACTCAGCACAATGCAAGACCTTCCTTAGCCCATATAGTTTCATATATCACCATAGCACGACAGAATGCCTTTGGGATTGAGCAGATTCAAACAGATCCTGTTGTTACATCACAGAAAAACGCCTTGAAAGTCTGCTTAGAAAAAAGAAAGAAAAAAAAAAGCAGGAGCAGCCTACATCTCCAAACATGACAGTGCATTCCCGGCAGAGAATATGCAATGCAAGAAGAGAATAATGACAGTATTTCTGTTACCTTCAGTCACATAGTTGTGGTCTCGAAGAAAGCTGTGGTTAATTTTTCGTGTGTCCGTGTCCTCGCCCATTTACAGCAGGATTACTCAGCATGCCTATCCGCAGTGGACTGATAGCATCAGCAGAGGTCGTCACAAGAGCACCATCCATGCTGCCACTGCCTAGCAGAGGCGGAGAACACACTGGGCTACTGAGCACAGCATAATGAGAGCCAGTGATGCAGCACAGATTTGGGGGGTGAATAACGATCAAAAAAAATAAATAAAAAACAAGAAATAAAAAAAAAGAAGTAACGGGAGGAAGACGGAGGGAGAAACGGCTCCAATGAATTAAGAATGCAGAAAGCCAGTAGGGAGCTTGCGTGAAGGGAATACAGGCACTTCTCCCGCAGTTAAAGAATAACCCAATTGTTTAGTCAGGTACTCCTTAAACAAGTGCCCACGCAGAGTCTCCTCCAAGCGCCTGCTGCTGGGGCTCCTGCCGGATGCTCTGAAGTGGCAATCAGCGTACTGCAGCAAAAGCCGCCTGGAGAAGGTCTGTGCCTGCTGCTGCTGCTGCTGCTGTCATATGCCTGTGCTGCATCAGAGCAGGCCCCTCCCCGTCGGCCTCTCGCTGCCCAACCGCGCAGGATCTGCATGTAGGAAAGTGAAAAATGAGACTGCAGGTAATTATTTTAGCTCTTCTGCTGCTAAGACGGGCACCGAAGAATTTAAGGGAGGGGATGCGGGGGGAAAAAAAAAAAACTTGGAGCTGCTTAAACGGGTTTGCATCGACACGTATTGCACGCTGACGGGAGGCCCCGATCCTGTGCTAGTCGATACTGTCGTATGCAGCAAAAGCAACAGTCGGTCACTGTCAGCCTGGGCAAACGTTACGGAAATTGCCAAATACCTGTCCACGAAAATGAAATGCTCAGAGACCATGCAGCCGTTAGGAAAAAGTAAGGTAAAGTAACTGTGCTGTATCTTCTCATTTTTGCCCATTTTGTAGAAAAAAGACAAAATACAAAGTATGGGAAAAAAAAATGAGGGCCAGAAAACAAGCTCAGTGGCTTCACTGCACTGGAAAGGAAAGCTGGACAAAGGGAATGTCTGCAGGTTTTGCCATTTTCTTAGAGATGCTCTTTTCATTCCTTGTATTAGCCAATCTTCTGGGAAAAGCCATGCTGAGATCTGTAAACTCAGGAATACGAAAAGAAACAGAAGAGAAAGACTATGTGCTTGTATTATAAAATAAAGCTTGTTCTTCAGTGTTTGTTTAAATTAAGTGCAGTTGCTATCGCATATATCAAAACAAAATTATTTGAACTGTACACACAAGCAGGTTCCTTGGACTTTCAGTTCCTGTTCAGGGAAGTCGGAACTGTTGGCTGCAGAGGGCACGTCATCTGAGAAGGTATAAGCGCCACTGAAGGACAGAAATTTGAATAGACGACAAATGGCTGCGTACCAAAGGCACTATTACAGCAAGAAAAGGGAGTACATAGTCACAAAGCCAATTCAAAGGAGAGAAGGATGGTCCTGCGGTTTAGGCCCTGGACTTGAACACAAAACATACAGCTCAGTTGTCGGCATTACTACAGCTTTTTTGTGTAATCATGCATGGATGCTGCAGATTTGGGGGATTGGTCTTGTTTCTTTTTAAGGAAGCTAGCACATATGGTTCTTGAAAGTAAACTCAAGTGCCTTGCTATTACTACAAAAATGGTATGAGACTGGAAAAAAGTAGAGAACTATGTAAAGTACCAGCTGTAATAACTGTCCAGGGATCAACATCTAATTTCAGAATGAAGAAATGTTGGGGGAGAAAGAAAAATAGCAACACAATGACCTTCTTTCCTTTCTCATTGATGATGGAAAATAAAACAGAAACATCCTCAACTTCGAAAGTAAAGATTATCAAATCTTCACCTCTGAAAAGGTGGGAAAGTAAAAGATATTTGGTCCTTGCACCTGTGTAGACCACATTTATTTATACGCAGCACCTCAAGGTGCCAACACCAGAACCCCAGAACCCCTATGTCTGCACTGGCAGTACCAGCCAGTGCTGTGCTGGAACCTGGAGCTCTCCAGAGCCTGCCCTATCCTGTCCTGTCCACTCCTGTCCATGCACAAAATCCTTTCAACCTCAGGATGTCCTGTCTGCTTACACACTGGTACCATCAAGTTTTCAAGGTTGTGCACAAAACCTATTCTCTTTTTCAGGTCATAGGGAAAGCGTGTCAGCAGCAATGCCAAACGAGCCAGGGTCTGCTACCTTATGATCACGAACATTTTCTTTATGGACATGCATGGCCTGGTACGTAGCTGAAGCCTCAGGTTAGGGAAGTGTCCCAAAACAAGGATCCAGTCCTTCCAGCAGCTTTGGGTGAACTATTCTGGAGTCTAATATTCTGAATTTTGTACCTGGTTATCGGAAGCAAGTACAGTATAAATAGTGGCTGACAATGCTACCTACAGTTCAGAAAGTAACCGTGAGAGCCTGTAAATGTAATAAATGGGGAAATATTCCTAGAACTTGACAGAAATAAGAGAGGAAGCCTTGAAAATAGTGGTATTTGTTTTGTATATAATGACCCTAATCTATCTGATAGAGCTGGTTTATTCTGTCCCTCCCTCACGCATTATTTTATTGTTTTGGATTTTTTCTTGCAAAGACAAAAGGTTTTGTGAGCAATGCACAGTGCACATGAAATCCCAACTCCCTGAAGACAGTGGCAAAGAGTACAAGGAGCAAGTTTACACCCAAATACACAACACCATGGTTAAACCAGTTTGAATCAAGAAGACACTTCCCTTCAGCATCTGTGCAGAAGATATTCAAACTCTCTGATTGTAGAAAAATAACCTAGATGCTTCTGTTAGTAACCTAAGCTTGCTACATACTCGGTGAAGCTTTGGGGGGGACAATTCAGGGCACTGAAGTCAGAGAATCTCTCTTTCTCCATTGTGTATAATGGATGCTTAAGACTCCCACTCAGACACCAAGTTAGACAGTATCAGAGTGTGGATTCCTCTGTGGAGACGGGAGATGGCACTGAAATGTTCTTTTAGGAGCTTCCTCTGATTGCTCTGACAGCTGTAACTGGAAGAAATGTCACCTTGCAGGGCATTTGATCCCAAAAGTTAACCAACACAGTTGACTAAAAATGCATCGCATAATTTTTATCTACAAACAGAGAAAATGAACATGTTCTCTTCTCTCCATGAGAAAGAATTATATAGAAAAATTATTAGTGAAAATAAATCAGTAATAAATTACTTGAATGAGGTACAAAGTCTCAAAAAAACACATTGGTGGTTTGTGGGGAAAAAAAAAAAGCAAATCATTTTTGTAAATGCATCTAAATTTCTGTGACCAAAGCTTTTGCAATTTCTACAGCTCCTGAGAGCCTCTCAACAGAAGCTCAGCAATCACTGTCCCTTGTGTGTCCTCAGTCTGTTGAAATTTATGATTTTTATCGTCTCCCATTTTAAGCCTGCCCCCCTGCCCTTAACTGTTAAGTGCAGTGCTTTCATTTTTTCCAGGAGCCGAGTGGACTTCTTTTTGTGAAGCTGATATAAAAACTCTCATACAGAGATAATTTTCTCCTCTCACCATTTGAATTAGAGATGTTTATAGACCACCTCCTTGGGCATCACGTCAAGTTTACCTTGTTACTCCCACTTCTATGTTAAAAATCTCATAAGGAGGAATGGAATGAGGAGAAAGCCTTTAACAAAACCAACAGACAGCATTCCCTGTGTGCATGCAAATGCTTTCCCCAAGATTATGAGCCAAATCCTTACTGTGTGGCAAATATTAGTTGTCCACTGACTTAAGTAGGTCAGTTCACATGAGAAAGATTAGCAGAATTCTGCTCTAAATTTGCAGTGCAATGCAAATCTGTGAGACTACATTTGTGGATAACCTGCCATGCCATTTAAAAGTGCTACTTATGATCAATCCCAGTAACAACGCACATAATCTGATCTGGTCAAAATATACAAGAGGATGAGGGGAAAAGAACCTTTGATCAAAAATATGTTTGTTATTTGTTATTTCATAGTAGTTCAGTCCTCCTCATATTAACAGCCCACTAATTGAGCTGAATACTGTACAAACAAAAATAAAAGAGCACCTTATCCTAAAGAATTTACAGGCAAACTACAAAATGGAAGAGCTAAGTACAGATCAGTCAGAGACACACAAGTAAACACTGAGTCAGTAATGAGGATGGAGGCCTGGTTTTGAGCTTTCTTTAAAAGAAGGTCATTAAAGGCTTTGTGGAGAGCAGCAATAAACAAAACCTGGCTTCAAGAGGCTGGAAAATAACTGCATAACAAGAACAGAGAGAGCTTAGAGGTAAAAGGAGGAAGACAGGCTGGCAGGTCAAGAGCTTTTTTTATTTTATTCCCTCCCCAAAGATGGAAAAGACTAAGTGTATTAAGAAGTATACTAAAGAGTGCAAGATGTTCTGAGAAATTGTCAGTAAAGAGCGAGAGATAAGGAGAAAAGTGAAAGACAAGAGCAGGCTCAAGACAGATACCAATACAGACTGAAGGTGCCAGTAAGAAAACAGAACAGTTAAAAGGAGGATAACAAACAAAAACTGGGTCTGTGCCAAGAGGAGAAAAACCTGTGGACTGGAAGAGAAATGAGGAAGAAAACTGTCAATCTAACTTTGTCAAGAGTTTTGGGGAAAAAGACTGGAGAAAGGTGAAGATGGAGAAACAAGAAAGGAAGGATCCACAAATTGAAGCAGGAGGCAGCCAGTACCTTAAGAAAGAAATCAAAAATAGCAAAAATGTAAATAGGATTGAGAAGTAAGGTTGGATAACAGTGTAGTTTAGCTGAATGATGAAGGAATTGAAGCAGAAGAGAACAAACCTGGGCTGAACAACCGTTGACTATGTTTGTTCATTATAGCTCCATAAGGAAGCTCTGCAGCATGAGAGTGGGAAGAATTAGGTATTTGAAGACACCTGGTCCTATGTGATCCTGTCTATAAATACCTGGTGAATGTATGGGCTTCCTGTTGTGCTCCCGCAGAACGTTTTTGTTCTTCTGTTAAACACATTCACACAAAGAGCTTCCATTTAACTTTGTTAGAAACTGGTATCAGAGCAAAATCTTTAATAATTTATACTCAGTATCTGAAATAGAGCAGAGCAGTCAGTACTTCTTTTCCATTTTACTACCTCCCTACGCATCACAGTCTGAATTAGAACAATTAAACTTGAACAGCAACAGAAAGAAAAAATATTCAATACTTCAATACTTTCTTTGTCTAACAAAACTTTTCACATACAGATCATTCTGTAGTTCATTTCCTAAAACACGATGACTTTAAATCAAATGGAACTGAATTTTGAATTGGCACTGAACTTCAAACTAATGGTTTTTGAAGAATAAGAGATTCAAAGAACTGTGAGGTTAAAAATCCTTCGAAGTCTGCTTTTGTTATAAATCTGTAACTATTTTCTTAAAGTTTGTGTAGTCACCTGAGTCTTTTTAGTGCTTTGACAGAATTTGCTTCTAACCATATCCTAACATCTGCAAATTGTATGTATCAGTACCAAATTTCTCTTCTCGTCTTGGAATGGAATAGGATAGCATATACAGTCAACTACAGAAAAATACAATAAAATACTTAGCCAACCCTTTAAGTTTATATTTCATTGCAATTGAATTTGTTCACCAACAGAGGATATTTATGAGCCAGATGCTCTCTTCCCTGTACGCATATCTAGTTTATGTCCCGAGATATAAAAAGCTCAGCTACTGACCTCTCCAATTAGGCCATTGGCATATTAGCTTGTCTTTTTATTTATTTATTTAATGCCCAGGAAAATAAGATTATATAGTACAGTCATACTCCTGTTCAGAAATAGTGGAGCTCATTGTCTGCCACTCATCTGAAGGGGAAAACAAGGAATTATCCTGTGATAGAAAGCTCCTCCCCTGGTCTTCCTCCAGCCTTGCTGAGCACGGCAAGGAGGGACTCGGAGCTCTCAGCCAGGGAAAAGCATTTTGCAGGATAGCAAATACACTCCCTCTGGGTTTGAGTAGTTTTACTTCTCACTGTTTGAGAATGCTACCTTTAAAATAGTGTTTTTCTCTGCTGTCTAATCCTCCTTTCGTACTTCCAGCCAGAACGGACATTCACTCCAGACCATACTCCCCTACATGAGACAAGACCTACGCTGCAAGTAGCGGTGGGAATACCCAGGCTCACTTTGAGGAAGTTAGATCTTAGAAACCCTCTAGCCCTGACAGCACAGACCTCTGCATGAGCTGTACGCCTTGGAGGGAAGTTACCCCAAGGTGATTAAAGTAGCAATGGTACAAACATCTTTCCACCTTCCCTCATTTGGAAGACATTGAAGTACATCTCATTACACGATGCCCATTCGGCAAAGGAAATAATCTAATCGCTTTGTTATATATAGCAATGAGTGTACCATAAATGATCCTGATAAGAGTTTGCATTAAAAATAAAAGTCTGTATGCCCACATATTTCTGAATAGCCCTCTTTATATTTCTTGTCTCACAAAGACAAATATAAGATACAGAACTATTATACGATTTCATTCTTAATTCTTTGACAGCTTAAACAAAAACAAATAGTTACTGCCAAAAGTTAACATATAAAAAGTAATAAAAGAAAAATTGTGTCAATCATAACCCTCAAGTAAAAAGTAAATCATCGTCTTACGCTAGCAGCTCTGTAGTAACCGCTCAGAATCTTTAAATTTATAGCCTTTCATTTACATTTCAGTATACATTCTTTGGTTACTGTATGTTGAATTGAATATTTAATATTGAGAATGGTGAAGTAGCCCAACAATTTTGGAAAACCTAATAGCTACTATCACAACTGGAAACTACCCTATTATTCACAAAGGGGCAGTTCCTTTAACACACTACCTTTTGCCATGTTAAACCTAAAAATAACACCACCCCAGAAAAAATCACTTATTTTTAGCCAATATACTCTAGACACAGAATAAAACTGATGCCTCCCAGCACCTGGCAATTTTAGAAAGCAAGCAATTAAAAATTACCACCAAGCAATTTAAATAACAGAGCCAGACTTCCCTGAACATCCTTCACCCTGCCCGTTCCTGTGAAGGTGGCGTGAGGATCCGCGGCAGGGACAGCACTGTTTGAAGGTTTGCAGACAGGAAGAACCGAATCTACAACACACATACGTGGCTTTCCATGCAGCTGCCAGCAGTTCTGCTCTTCTCTTTTGCAGGGGGCGGTGGTGATGGCAGAGCTAACCAGCACATGCCTAATGTAATGATCTTTTCCACAGCCGAGAGAATGCAGCCGGGCTATTTGGACGTGGTGGTTCCTGCAAGGAGTCCCCTTGAGGCTGAGCCAGGACGGATGCCCTTCACTGTGACATCCCTGTGCCCCCAGGATGCGCTCCCTGTGATGCCAGCTCCCCTCTAGGAGCTATGTCTCAGGTCGGTGGGGAAGGGGCAGGTTCTCCCGTCCTGTCCCAGCAGCCACACACACCGCAGCCCTCTCCAAGCTCCGCGATGTCACATTAATCCAGTCTGGCAAAACTGCACTCGGCACTACGTGCAGGGGTTTCCCTCAGACAAAGGAAGAAATTGGAAAACTAAACAGTTTCTTGTCTACTGGCTTAAGGCTGCTCAGAGAAAGCAAGCAGTGGAAGAGCAGGAGCTACCAGGCAAAAATCATAGTATCTGGCAAGGGGGAAGAGTGCCCAGAGGCCCAAATCTGGTGAGCTCACAGCCTTGTACAGCACCAAAGTACTATATTAGAGACAACAACCACCTTTGCACCAGTCTTCTGTGGTTTAAAATCACATCTAAGCCAAATCTTGCAGTTTCTCAGCTGAGGAGTGCCAGGAACAGGTTAACAAGGGCACGGAGAAATTACCATCAACACTAATGGAGTGAGCTGTGCGTGCTCTAGGGGCAAGTTTTTATTTGGCAGATTTCAGAACACCATAACAGACTCCAGAAGGGTCTAGGTTTCACCAGAGAGATGGAAAGCAAAGATGCAAAATTACAGGGGAAGGAAAAGCAGAAAGAACTGGTGAGATGCCAAACAGAGAAGCTGGAAATTCTCCCAAAACTTACTAATTTGGAGATGAAGCCTATTAAGTGACTGCAGCAGGAATGGGAAGACTGGTCCAAGGGAAAGAGCACTGGACTGGGAATCAGTGACCAAGACTTTCAACAGCGGTTACTGCGCTCCCAACAGTTTCTCAAATGGAAAAACACAGATATACAATACATACATACACACATATACATATACACACACATATATATCTTCCAAAAGAGAAGCACTTTATACTTTTTGAAAACGGAGTTTAGTTTTATAAATACTTTATACCAACGTTCATTAACTTCTGTACTTAGAGCATCACTTGCGCGCTGCCTCATACCTAGTACGTGAGGCAGCGTGCACCTTGCTGCACCGCCTGGTGTGTACTGGACACTTCCTTTCTAAAGTGATGCCTGTGACAGCATCCTCTCTCCAAATTACCCTACAACAGCAATTCACTGCCATGTTCTACTGTTGTGAAGGGGAGAAAAATCGCTGAGATGTATGCCTCTGCATACTGCTATCCTACATATTCATGATATATGCATTTTATTCAAATTAACATTATTATTCCATGCTTTTATCCACACAAAAAGCAGGAAATCTGCCCACACCACTTACAACTGATTAACCTGCAAAGCAGGAATAGGTCCTAAGAAGGACAGGTCCTGCTGGAAAGGGCTGGAAATCACGAAGGGAAGAAGTTTCAGCAACTGCTCATGATCACAAGGACAGATGACAGGCAGCACGGCACAGCGTTGGAGGTTGCTGATGGGCGCTGTCACGGCGGTGGAGCCTCAGGAGCTGAAGTGCACAGGCCTCCGCAGCACTTCACCCAGCACACAGCCAGAAGGGCTCCCGGGGGAGACCTTCCAGTCCACAACCAGCCAGGGCAGCAATTACAAAACCAACTTCATGCTCTAAGATCTACATACTGAATATCTTCAGGACTGTCAGGCTCTGGACTAGGGCGTGAAGCTGTCTGAGACAGGGAAGCTTGAAAAGAGGCTAACAGAGAACCTGCAAATATGCACATGGTGTGAATAAACATGAAATTGCCACTCAGAGGCTGAAGAGATGGCCCTGAAAAACACAGAACAGAAAGTGGCGTGTAAAAGGAGTTTACAGCAGAAGAAGCAGTACTGACAGAACTAAGACACTGCGTGCATATTTGTGCGAGAAAGAAAGTGGGAGGAGAGGGAGCAAGTGTGGTGAGAGCAGGATGCAAACCCGCACTGCTGGTCACGTTCGTGCTTCCTGACTGGCAATGGATTCCCAAAACATTGGGAAAGGAAAGCAGTTTCTAAAAGAGCTTCCAAAAGCAGCACTGAAGGGATTCAGAGTTCAGAGGAGGGCTATGAAGATAATAAGAGGACTGGAGCACCTGTTGTACGAGGACAGGCTGAGAGAACTGGGCCTGTTTAGCTTGGAAAAGAGAAGACTGAGGGGAGACCTCATCGATGTGTATAAGTACCTGAGGGGAGGGTGTTGAGTGGATGGAGCCAGTCTCTTTTCGGTTGTGCCCAGCGACAGGATGAGAGGCAAAGGGCACAAACTGAAGCACAGGAGGTTCCGGCTCAATATGAGGAGGCACTTCTTTGCTGTTAGAGTGACAGAGCACTGGGACAGGCTGCCCAGAGAGGCTGTGGGGTCTCCTTCTCTGGAGATACTCAAACCCCGCCTGGACACCATCCTGCGCAATGTGCTCTAGGTGATCCTGCTCAGCGGGGGGGGGTTGGACTAGATGATCTTCAGTGGTCCATTCCAACCTCAGCCATGCTGTGATTAAGCTGGTAAGATACAGAAATCCTGGACAGATGGAGCTTGAACAATTTCAACAGCAAAAATTAAGAGGAGACATATTAAAACAGACATAACGAGACAAACTTTTTACACAAGACCAGGAGAGGAAACAGAGGAAATTCTTTTAAATATTATGACCTGTCATAAAATACCAGAAGTTGCCTGAGAATTTGTAAAAATATCAAAACTATTTTTGAGACTTTAGCAAATAATTAAGAATCAAATCAAATCAACACACTGTGTTGGCTTTCACATTAAAAAGCAAACCACAGCCATTCTTCTTAACATTTTGCTAATTCAAAATTGGAAATATTTCTGGAAATAATAATTCGGGAACACTTCCAGCACATGACAAGTCTAACAAAACAAAACAAAATCAGCATAGAGGATCATTTATTACTGTCTTTGCATTCTACACACAATCACACTAAGATGACAACTTTGAAGGGAACTTAGCCCAAAAGACTATGCTCTTCACAGGGCTGGAGAGAAATGACATGACGTGTGACATGACATTCCCCCTGCCTCCTCCTTTTCACCAGTGGCTTTAATTAATTCAGAGATCTAAAGTGCAAAGAGCTTTTCCTCCAGAATTTCCTCACACCACAATGAGTAGTTACCTATTTCTCTGCTCTACAACAACTGAGAATCTGGCCATTTTGGGGTGCATGCACAACCCAGCTATGCTGGGCCTGTAAGAAGGAACTGCTGCAGAACAAAAAGGCTGTTCTACAAAGCAATACAGCACTATATTTTTTCTGATATCAATTTTTTTCAGATAAAATTTACTGTAGACACAGCCTGAAGAGAGATGCAATCTCTCAAATTTAAAAAACAACAACAAATTGCATCAATATAAGCAATAATTTTGTTATTAGACTCTCCTCCAGATCATCCAAATATTTAAGCTACAGTGGCATCTGAAGCACCTGCTGCAAGAGCTGCAGTCTCTGAAATAATACTCACCTGGTAAAACAACAGCTAAAAATAAATTTAAGCTATTAAATGCACAACAAAAACAAACAAAATACAACTATCAGATATCAAAAAACCAAATACATTAGCAACAATAATAATAAAATATTTGTAGATAAACATAGAAATAAAGCTAGCACTGAATGGAAATAGAAGTTCATGAGGCACGCTTAAGACCAAATTTTGAGGGCATTTCACATAATGAAACCCTAAACTACATTGCCGTAAGCAACAAATGCACCTATATGTCATGTTCCACTTCTGGCCACCCTTATACCAACAGCAGGAATCAAATTCAGAAAAAGAACAAATCATAGAGGTGATTTGGCATTGGAAATGGATAATTACAAGGTAAACAATGGCTGCAAGACAGCTCCTTATAGGAGTAAGTTGGAAGGAATGTAAGCCCAACCATCCAAAGGAATTATTTGTATTGCACACAGTGAGTGCAAATTAAATAAAGGAAACTACCCATTGCTTATTTTGAACAATACTTACAAGGGTAGGTATAGCTGGAAAGCTATTAATTGATTTTTCAACCTAATAAAAGGACCAAGCACCTGCAAATTAAGTGTTGCAATGAAAACAGAAGAGATGCCTGGCCCCAGGAGGATCTGAAAATGCCAGGCAAAGTGCTTCGCCTACCCAGCACAGAAACTGCCAGCTGAGGAGGGGGCTCACTGGAATCAGCCGGCTGAAAACACTGAACACAAAGATGTTCCCTCCCAGAGCTTCAAGGTCTCAGATAAGGTCACAAAGGACACAAGCTTGTTGATGTAACATCTTGGTGCCACCAAATATTCCCTGAAAAACTGAGAGACAGTCTCACCTTATCATACAATAGCATGGTGACAACTCGTATGGGAAATCCAATATCATTTCATTTCATTAGAGAGGATTATATTCTAGGTATATTCTGCAACTTCACCTCCTGCTGAAGTTGCATCAAGTGGCAACAACAACAACAAAAAATTGTATTTGCAGAACTGGAAAAAAAACCAACTAAAAAGAACAAAAATCTGTGTTTTAGTGATTGAGATACTCACCTTGGGCAAGGGAAATTTTGGGCTCTACCCTGCTTTATAAGAGAAGGAAGGAACAAGAGCCCTCACCCAGCACCAGTCTAAAAGCCTTTGGGAGGTCTGCTAAGCAGACACAAGCACTACCATGTCACAGAATCATTAAGGCTGGAAAAGACCTTCAAGATCATCTGGTCCAACCATACCCATATGTAACCAGCCACTCCAACAAAAGGAGGGGAGTGGTGGCTCCTTAACCATACAATTTCTGCTGAACTCCAAAAAAACTGTATTTAAGGTTACTTACAGCCAGGTAGGGACTAACCCAGTCACCGTGCAAGCATAACTTCTAGATCTTAAAATATCCTTAGACTGTAACAGAATGAACTAATTTCAACTAATGAATTGCTGAGACAGCACAATGAAAAGAACAGAACATGGGCAAAGTAATGCAATAACGGTGTGGTTATGACAATTATAAATCAAAGGAAAGAGAATGAAGTCTCCATGTTTCAAGGAACAGCTCCCCAGGGAGGGTCGAGGAAGACCATCTGCGAGACGGGGACACCATGCCCAAGGGCACAGTGACCGGTGATCTGGTCACATCGTGACCTACCTCTGTGCCTGCCTGCCGCCCTTCCTTGCTCTGATTATCCCACTGCTGCAGACCACCAAGTCTTAGCTGTGCTGCTGGTTGTCCATAAATACTGCCAACCGGTACGAGCTGTTAAAAACCATATCTACCTTCTCATATAACCAATCTCTGTTCTTGCCAGGTAACACCATTGCACAGCCACTCCACAGAAGCTAACCTATACTAACCTGATGTTAAAAACAAAACAAAAAGAAAATACTGTTGCATTTTCTGTTGGGCTAAATGTATGCATGCAAGAAATGCTCTAAGCCTGGGCTGAGCTTCCAGGAAAACTCACCGCTTAGTTTCAGAAACTGCGTGGTGCTTTGGTACGGTCTCACCAGCTAGCAGCTTGGGCCTTGCTATTCTAGGCTTCTGCCCACCAAAAATGCTAAGCGTTTAGCAATTTTTCAGATCTCAATGGGAGCGATCCAGTAAATTCAGCCATTTCAACAAGTAGGCAGGCAACGAACTTGATGCCATATATTTGTATTTATCACATTTGTATTTAAGCACATACCTAAGCCCTATTTGGGATCCAACTAGAAATCTCATCCTCGCACCAGTTAAGCACTTGTAAAAAACTTTAACCAGATGAAATTAGATTATAGAAGAGCCTTTAGAATAAGATGTGACACACAGCTCTGGTAGTATGTATATTGCACAGTTCTATTTAAAGAAGCTTAATCTAAAAATTTTCTTGGTAACATACTTAGTAGTTTAACTTCTATGACTCCTTTAGGCAGTAATTAAGAGTGGCTTCTTAATTATTCAACTTATCTATAATAAACCAGGAAGATTTATCTTTGATTCGTGCCAATGTGACCAATGGAAATAAGCATTTCACATTCAACAGAAAACACATGAATAAACCAGTAATTTAATACAGTATTATTTCAGAAGAAGCACGGTAAACTATCTATCTATACATATTGGTAAGTAAAATAGAAATCACAAAAGCCATTTAACCTGAAAGTTTAACTGAAGATTTTTAGGAACGCTGTAGCCAAGAGGACCCCTTTCTACAGGCACGCCATTCACCAGCTACCTGTGCACGGTGATGGAGAGGCTGAGACACAGAGGTTCAATCCCTGCTTACTACTTCTGAAACAACACTTCAGAACTGCCATCTTGCTCCTTTCCATCAGCTGAACTGAAGTGGGGTTTCACCTTAGAGTTTGTGGGACGAAAGACCCCAAACGGGACGAAGCAATGGCTGCAGCCCCGCAACTCAGGGATCTGAGAGCATCCCAGCAGCGCCTTGCCCAGCCACACTCCCTCAGGTGCAGGAACCCCACTCAGCCCCCACATTGTGCTCAGACAGACAGTTTTAAATGCTGAGATTTCAACGTTTCCCTCTGTGTTGTCTTTTCTTCATAGCACAACACCAAGATCACTCACTTGCTAAAGGCCCAATACTCTGAGAGTCCCAGAACTACCACGGGCAGGCACTGGGTGCTCTCTGAGCTCAACTCCTTCACCCTTTGGCAGCATGACCCTGACCACCAAACGCTCACCGTAACAGGGATTTACTAACATTTCACTTTAATGCAAGTGATTTTCTATACCAAGCCTCCTAAATGTTGCGTTTTTGAAAGTCTACTTTTTTTTTTTTGGACAGAAAGAGCCTTTTAGCATGAAACAAGGTTCTCTACAACCATTGTGTATTCTGAGCAAAAATCCCTTTTTATCTCACCATTTTGAAATTCAGCATTTTGGTGGCATGCAAATCAGAGTGAAACACACAAGTAGTAATGTAATATTTCTGTATTTTGCCACATTATGCTAATTTTCCAAAAAGGAAATAATCCAGAATCAACTGGGAAGGCATGTTTCATCAGGATTAAAATATCAATTGTGCTTCAGAGTATGGGAAGTTTTATAAAATGGCAACTCACCTTTGAGGAGACAGTAATCAGAAAGAGAAAGAGGCAACTAAAGAAACCCATACCAGCTGTAAGCAATCAAAGCTGTGAGTTTGTCCATTCACAGCTTCCAACATCAGGAACGACAAAGTGAGTACAACCAGAAAGCACAGGCTGAGAGCACAGCAACTGATTAAAGAGGCAAAATCAACCCAGCCCTTGGCAATAACTGCTATTACGACTGTAAATATATCAGAAAGAAGCAATATAGGCAAAGAACTGTTAATGGGAAGTTTGGTATCTGACAATATGAAAGTCTTCAATAGTGTTCTTTAACAGCATGGCAGCTTTTCTGCAGCATAGCCAGACTTCTAGGCAACTGCTGAGAAAAATGCAATCAGAACTAGGATCTACCTTACATTTCATGGATACCTCATTAAGATTTTATATTTACACTTGAAAGTCTTATTTTTGAGATCTGACCATACCAGCCATTGCTCCTGCTTAAAATACTGTAAGTCTATGAGGTCTTTAAGGCTTTACGATGATATCACTCAAATACTGTGATCCGAATTCATGAAATGGTGACGACATTCAGTCATAACCATAACCAAATGAAGGGAAGAATTCATAATACCAAATAAGAAAAGAGTTCTGAGAAGCAGTGTTTGTCCTTGAAATAAAACAGAGAGCACACGTGGAAAAAAATAAATAAAAAATCAGTATTTTCAAGTCATGGGATGATCCATGATTTCTTCGGCTCTTAGAAACTTGCCTTACCCTCCAGCATCACCAGTCCTCAAAGCCAACACTTTGCAGCTGTGGGAGAAGGTGCATGACCCAGCCCCCAGTTACTCACTGTAATAGCTGGAATTTGATAACTCTCAGACCACCTTCTTACAGGCAAAGTTCAAGAAGAAAAGAGCAGGTAAACATATGACGGCAGTATTTGAAATAGTAACAAAAGGATGAAAAGGGAACAAAAGAAACGCAATTCTACATTTCATTTAACAATCAGATTCCCTCAGAGTCACTTCACCACCCCATGTAATTTGTGAAGATGGCAAATTTGTCCCAACCTCTGCTCGACAACTGGGCTGTCCTAAAGCTTGTCCATACAAGTAAGCATCAGCTGCACCCTGTAAGAAAGCTCTGGCCAGCATAGGTGGCAGGGCTTGTTCAGGGCTTTGGGACCAGCTGGCCACTCCCTGGCTTTGAGGACAGCTGGGGGTGGCACACAAGCTACCAGAGGATGCACAATCACTCTCCTCACTTCTCTTCCCTGGCTTTGGGGGCTCTCCCCTCCTCCCCACCTTTTCTTACCTGCCATTTCTGTTGCTCCTGAATTAGCACATTCCTTCCACTTCAAGATCAGTTGGCTTGTTTCTCTCTCTCCCTCACACACACACACACATTAACGTGAAAACTCCTGAAAACCTTTGAAGTCACATATCATGAGATATAGTTGTTCTAACAGAGATTCTGCTAAATTAGGTTGCTGCCACCACAGCAGAGCGTGTGCCATTCACGAGAGTCTCACTCGCTCCCACTTCTTTCTATGGTAAAGAGCTGTTACTGTTGTATTTACTGCACAGAACCTGTTTGGAAAAAAAATAATCCAGTTAGAGATGGATTCACAACAAGCTAGACTTTGACCCTTAGTTTTGACTTTGCCTGTCTTTTGTTTGTTTGTGAAGCCCTGTAATTGTTTACATTCAATATAAATTGAATCTGCAGCATGCAAAACCTGGACTCTGCAGACTCCGTAGGTAACCTAGGGTTAGAGGTTAAAAAACATTGACATCATGACAAATTGCTGTAATTTGAAGAATAATCTGAAATCCTGCTGGGACACAATTGAGTCTGTGAGCCTAGTTGTTAATGATAATAAAAGCTGACATAGTAAAAATGATAAAATTAAAGAGAACACCCAGTAATATAAGTGCCTCCAGCGTATGACATTGACGATCCAGTTAAGAGGGCTGGTAAAAATCTCGTTGGCAAGTATCTTAATGCTCCACTTCCAGTTTCAGAGAGCTCCACTTGTTTGGGAAAACACAACGACTGTGGGCTTTTGTCTTTTCTTGCTTACACCCTCTCTGTTTGTCATCACTTTAAAAACATGCAGTTTACATAACGACTTCAGTAGTGCAAGGTCATAATTCTACTTTCCTGATTAGTTTATATCTATGTAGCAATAGATAAAAACTGTATTTTTAATGTATTACACCCATGATACTTTTCTCCGTGTCTTTGACATATCATAAACCAGCTGGCAACATAAAATATAAATTGGCTAGCAATAAGAACAGATGAATCATTAATTACTCTGTACCAAAATGAGAAAGATCAGTTTTACAGTATTAAATGGCACGTGTAGCTGGTAATTAAAAATTATATTTAAATAAAAAGATCTCGATAAGCATTATTTAGAACACTATTACATATTTTTACTTTAAAATATTAATATTTCTCAGGCAGAATTTTAAAGTCTGGGCTACTGAAATTTGCTCTGGCTTTGCTTCTTTATTTTTTACTCTCAACCAATACCTACATATTATGGATTCCTGTATATCTTTATAAACATTGTAAGATTTTTATTAAAATTTCACACTGAATCGTATTTTTCACAGGGCTCACACTTCAGCTTATTATTCTCAGCTTTGCAGGATCGGGGGGTAATGTCTTCTCACAAAGACAACTTAGAAGACAAGTAAACCATATGCTGCTAATGGTAAAAACAAAACAAAAATAATGCTCCCCAAACTAAAGCAAAGAGAACTCTGACATCTCTTCTTCTGATGGTATGGTCAAATGGGGTAGAAGGTAGTCACATCAAGAATTGCCTGTACAATTGGAAAATGAATACGAGAGAATAGGTAGATCAGCTAAACCCAAGAAACCGCTTGGATTTGCTTCAGAAGTGCAGGAAGACTCAGATCCATCCTTTGGACCGGATGCTGTGATGAAGTCTACAACAGTAACACCACTGACACTGGCTTGCTTCCAAACCTTTTCCAGTTTAATCCCTAAAATAAGCACTCAAAATTGAAGATTGCAAGGTTAAAAAATGCTATGTCTTTATTCATAATTAGCAGCCAACTGCTACTGCTACCCTATCTTATCGTATAGAAAATGAATGCAATTGATCTCTGCCTTTGAATGGCAAATCACATTTGCAATTATTTCCAGGGTGGGTTTTTTTCTTTTCTTTTCTATTTTTTTTTTCATGAATGAAAGCTGTGCCTGGGGATCAAGAGCTGTACTCTCAGCCTGTTATCTTCATCCAGAGGATTCTGAAGGCACTGACTGGTACACAAAAATCCAGTATCCTTTGACACACTTCTACGTTGCACAACATATAGGTGTCATTTTTGATTACTACTTAATCAAAGAAGTTCTTATATTTCTACTCATTCTCTTAAATATTTAGCTTATTCTCATCTTCTAGGTAGCTTGTTCTCATCAGCTAATTTCTCCTAAGATCTTGTCTTCTATCTGCTCTTTCCACATCCAGCAGCTTCTTACTGACACCTGCCAAAGTAAGCATCCAGGCTGAGCCGACCCATTTTCTTCTTGTGAAAGTAGGATTTTTTTATTTGTTTTTTGATGAAGTAGGAGCCAGAAAGGAAATGGCTTCCAACTGCCCATCTCCTGAACAAAAAGGGGAAATGCTGTCCAAACCAAAATATTTGCAAATCACGTTTTCCTTCAGGGCACGCAATCCAACCATATCACAGCAGCTATGGAAAAGCAGCAGGAAGCCCTTCACTGGTGTGAGGCACGTTGAAGAAACAGTTCAAAGGCAACGTCATGAAAGCCACGAGTCCCCAGGATAAGCTGAACGCTCATTTCTTCACCCAAAGTGCTGTCATTGATCACGGGGCTGCCCAATTGGTGTCTTTGAAGTGCTGCAGGCTTTTCACAGAGATACTAAATTTCCTCCACTCAAACTGTTTAAGAGTTCCAGGTTCAAATTTTAAAGTAATATTTCAAGAGGACTATTTCCAATCTAGAAATTGGAAAAAATGACAGAAAAATGTATGCAGTCATGTGTTGTGAATTGGCACATGATTAATTACAATGAATACTGCTCCCACTCTGAACGCCATGGGGTATGGGAAGCAGACCTAGTCACTTGGTTTGTCAAGAAAAGGTGAATCACGTTACTCAATTTTAATTTTCACTAACAATAAAGTATTCTAAATACAAACTTATTTTAAAACCATACCACAACAGAGCAATCCTAATTATACAACGTTGATATGTGCTTTGTTCTACTTTGTACATCAGATTTTTGCAGCCCTCTGTAACCAGGCTTTAACTGGTTTTCTGTCACTAAAAAGCAGCGCTATACAAACAAACAAACGAAGGCTCCACACTGATCCCAGTCCTTATTTCCCTTGGACCATCACAGACTTCACAAAGGAGTCCCTCGTAAAGCAGGCTGATTTTGTAGGAACTTTTGCACAGATCAGATTATGCAAGGCTGGGGCCCTGCTTGCTTTGTTCTTGTACGAATGAGCATCTGCTTTGGCACACTTGGCACTAAGCCCGCATTTCTAAAATTCAAGTGTTTTTCTGGGCACATCCCCAGCCCCTTGAAGAGGAACAAAGATGGAAAAACTGTAGAAGAGTGACATAGTTTCTTACTTCAACGGTATCGCTGCTTTTTGAAAAATATCATCAGTTCTTAGATAAGATGTAAAATTTATAAATTTACTCCTCCAAAACCCAACAAAAACCACAACCAACTCTGAAAAACAAAGTATGCTCAATTCAACTGCACTACAGGTTAAAGGAGAATATCCAGCACATAAATTAATATATATATATATAAAAGAAAAACTTTACAAAGATATTTTAAGAACCAAATTATAACGTTAGATGAAAGATAGAAAATAAATTCTAGCAAGTTCTACTGTATTTCCACAGAAACTAGTTACAAGTCCAAAAAATGGAGCTAAGAAAAGATGACGTAAACACACAACACGAGGTCTCATGAGTGTTTTTGCAGACTTGGCATTAAGACATTAGGGCATCTAAGGAAGCAGCTAATCTTTACTACACCAACAGATTCTCTCTAACGTAGCCTTTCTGACTTTCAAATCTTGTTCCACGTATTAGGGATCAGAGAAACATACATTTTGAAGAAAATACGTAATTACATTAATGTAAGTATATAATAATATAAAATATTAAGAAAATATTTTAAATATAATATTTTATATTTATATAAATTTTATAATATTTTTAAAATATTGAGAAAATATAAAGAAAAAATAACTTTAATTTTAATGATTTTTGAAAAGCTGAACAAGAAACAGCTGAATACATCTGATATTTTCTAAAGAAGATTCAGAAAAAATGAGCCATAGAAGCATTACTCTTGCTTAATAAGAGTACTTAGGTATTCCAGCGTTCATTGCAAATCCATAAAACACACAATAAATTTAGATTTTCTAACCATCACAATGACACATATGTACCTGGATTTACAGTTCCCATTGGGAACTTAAAGAATGAAAAAAAAAAAAAAAGCCAAAGCAAAACATGACATGGCTTTTTCATGACAGGCCAGCACATCTATGAAATATTAAACAGCTCAACAGAACAACTCAAAAGTTATTTTCCATTCTTAATGCAAACACCGCAGTTTTAGAAAGTGGCTGCCTCCAGGTTTCAAAGTGCACCTGACAACTTACAGCCTAGGGGTCAGGCTTGGCTTTTATTAATCCAAGGAACGCCTCTTACTCCAAAAAGCCGCACTTTTGGAAGGTTTAGGAGAAATCATTTGAACACCACCATCAATATTTAACACCATATGAAACTTCATCTTCATATTAAAACTGGGCATATAAAAGTGCACGTGGGAAGTAAATGGGCATTATTTCATACTGTAGAAAAATCTGAGATCTTCACTACATGCACACATTTGGAACTTGGCTTTTATAGCTTCTAAATTAAACAGTGGCTTGTAAAATGATTGGAAAATGCAGAAGTTTTGAGGACAAATCGGGAAGGAACAGCTCTCAACTGTCATGACTAAAAATAGATTTCAACAACTTGTGAACAGAAAACGTGGCTGTAGGTGGATTTATCGATTTCATATCATATTAGCGAGGCTTTTATCTCTCATTTTTAAAAATATGCTGAACTTCAAATAAACTTTAGTCAGGATTTCAGGACATGACCCATTTTTAGGATGCACCTGACTTTATACTGAAGATGTGTATTATCTAACACAACACAAATAGGTCAGTGCTCCTGTTCTAGTTCTTTTTGTTGTAACTAAAATCAGCACAGACTAAAATTAATACACAGAGCAGATAAAGAAAATAGAAGTTATTACCATAGCAATACTCAAGAGAGACAATCAGGTCACACAAACTGGAAAAAAAAGCACAAGTGTCACTTAGAGATATGATCAGTTCAGTGACTGCAAAAACAACTGTGCATTGAGCAAATAAGCACTATGTAATGAAGGGAAAAGGTGTCTAGCAAACATGTTTGAAAATACAAACTCAGTAACACATGCTACCACAGTACTACTAAAGCATAAGGCAATGTACCAGAAAGCCTCTAATTGACCTTCCCTGTGATCTGATCATTTTAAGCAAAAAATTAATAACTTATTCATAAAACTTCAGTAACAGAAAGGTAAGGAGCTGCCAGTATCAATTTAAGTCTATAAGCCAAAGCTGTTCATGTTTAAGCCCACAAATGTAAGTCAAATGCCATTTTCTTCTAGAATTACAATATGCTTAGTAAGGCATGAAGAACTGAAGTGTTTTTCATCGTATATATGATGTAGCACAAGTTAAAGAGCAAAGTTTAGCCATGATTCTCAATTTTCTTGTAATCATAGCTGATGGTAAAAGAAAAAGACCAAAAAAAAATTGTGAAACTGAATATCTGTTGCAGCTACAAGCCCTAATGAATGTCCCTGTTAGTGGCAGCGTGTGGACAGGTAGCATGTGGATGGTGACACCGAGACGCCCTTTCTGTTCTTGATGGAAACAGCTTATGGGATTCCTGAGGCAGCTTCTGCTGGCCCCTTCCCCTCTCCCACTTCCTTCATTGCTTTCTCACTTCTGTTATAATGGCCAATTTACCAAGTTATAAATTAAAACAAACACAAAAAATCTCTAGTTTCATTTAAAAATAAAAATAAAACACACAAAAAGAAGAGGACTACACCACTACCTGTATATAACTAAACTGTGCCAGGTCTTTAATATGCTTCTTGTCCAGTATGCTATATTCTCATTCCCCAGTCACCTTCTATTTGTATCTTTCAGAAAATCAGCCCTAAGGCATACAACATCTGTATGCTCTGCAGTAACATCCATGCATCATCATTCTCTTACATAATACTGCTGTGGTATGACAAAGTTTCTAGCTCTGTGAAGCACAATGTCAACAAGAAGCACATGAGGAATTTACTCTTCATGTGCAGCAGTTTCTTTTTTAAACAGCTCTTATTCCCTTCAGCAAAATGAGACTGAATATGGTTGAGCATGAAGATCAAAAGTCCAACACTTGCAACAGCAGGTATTATTGGGATCTGTGAATAAGAACAAATACATAAATAAATAAATCAGCTGTATGTGGTCAAAGAGCCCTGTAGCTAAGCATCCATCAGGAACCAGAACCTCAACACGCCCTGTGAAGAGCAGGGGCAGAGCACAGAGCCCTCTCCTGGACTCCAGCCACATGTAGGTCAGGAACGACCTCAGAGTACAGCTTTTGGATTTCAGTCTGTCTCTCCTGGATCTTCCTTCCATGAATGGATGTAATTGTTTTTAAGCATGTGACAGCCATTAATGTCCTGCCTTGTGGCAGGAAAGCCCACCAAGTCCTCTGTCAGGACATTTTGAATAGTGTATAGGGGCACTTACACATGAGCAACTTTGGCCCAACTCATAATTATATACGTTTTAATTAGAAAATAGAAAACTGAGGGTGTGTCCATTTTTGGAACAGAAATACTTTTCAGTTAGAGCATCTCGGGGTTTAATATAGGGCTTTTTAAATGCAAGATCATTTAGTGCCTTTAAGTCTGAATATTACCATATCGCAACTTTGGGTAAGAAATGGCAACATTTGGCACTTTACCAATCCTAACAAGAGCAGCTTGCCTCACACAGAAACAAGATGTGACCACCCATACATGGACCTCACATCTGTGGAGCAGACACAGCCAGCCTTGTCCCCTGCTCTAGTGAGAGCCGTTTGTGTCCGCGTGGCCGTGGCCTTTCTGATCGGCTGGGTTCATGCTCGCGCTGCGAAGCACTTGTCTCCTCGGGGCTACATGAGGTGCCCCTGTGACACAGTGTTTAGTCTTTTCAGGTCAAAGCACTTGAAAAGCTGTGGAAGTTGTGCTGCACCACGCCAGAGCGTGCTGCAAAAGGCACAGGTGCAGCAGTAGGTCAGGCTGGGGCATGCGAAGATGCCAGGGACAGTGCTGAAGCACTGCCAAGGAGAAGGGAAGCGAACTTGCCACGGTCCATGGGTTTGCTCTATCCTGCTCACTGTGCCCAAGTTTCCTCCTGAAGAGAAGAGCTAAATTGCCACAGCAAGGGAGCAAAGCGCGGAGTCAAGCCAAACCGGCACTGTGGAGGCACGGTGGCTTTGTCCGCAGCGCTAACCACAGAGCAAGAGTGTGGGGCTGGGTGCTGCCACGCCGCTTCGCTGCTGCTAAGCTGTTAGCACTGCTCCTGCCATGGTTTTTGTCTTGGACAGCTAGTGTGCTCCTGCAAAATGTCCAGAAATGTGTGGGTGCCCATGCCAGGGATGGTTCCCAGTGGGCAGTCTGGATGTGCCATCCAGCTTTCCTCGGGAGGGTAAGAGAGTTTGTGTACTCTTCTTTCTACGTCCCTTGGCTGTAGAACCAAAGCAGAAATCCTGGTCCTTTTTATTTACTAGTTCTGTCCTTTACAGCTCCAGCTGAATCCCTTGCTCAGCATGAGCCAGGAGCTCAAGGCAAGATCACACCCCTTCCTATACTTGCCTTCCTTTCATGGAAGCAAGGTCCAAGCATGCCCATTCACTGACAACAGTTTAATTAAGAGTAAAGAATCATAAGAGCACTGTTATCTATACCAAAGTAACAAATGAATTATGTGGACCAAATTGGCTCTAACTGAAAAGATTTAAGGGGATCACAGTGGAGATGCACTCACCCAGCTCACTTTTCCCAGTTCAGATATTTCTGTTCATTTCTCCCATCCGTGTCATTCCATATTTCTTCACATGACAACAATTTGTATTGCAGTGCAGTGTTCCAGTGTTCACTTTTACGCTTGTAATTTTCTTGTTGCACCATCAGATGGTGACTCAAGCTGATTATCAAACAACATGCTCGTTAAACCTTGTCATTAATCCCTACAATGAAATTCTTGAATTACTATCAGACAATGTGAGACCCACTGTTGAGAATCGTGACCATTAGATCTCATAAAGCAAATGGGATGACAAGCATGCCTTCAGAGCCACTTTGGAGCTGGCTCGGTAGCTTCACAGAGCTCTTTGCAGAAATCTGTTGCAATTTACAAAAGGATTCTCCACAAAGGCCTTGGGTTGCCATTCTCATGTCTTCTGATTTTCAGGGTACGTTGGGGCAAGGCATTTTCCAGAATTATTTTCCCCACTGTAGCCCATAGGCTGAGGGAGTAGAAATGCAACTGATAGCTGCGATGATCTGCAAAAACCTATTCAATATATAAAGATCTTGGTCAAAACGGCAGTGAACAAGCCAGAAGGATACGTGCTATGGTTCTTTAACAAGATGAAAATCCCCTCTGCTAGTACAGAAGTGGAATAAAATCAATAGCTATACAGGAAGTCCCCAGAGCTGTCTTGCTTTGCAGCTTATGTGAGACGAGAGACTACTACCTTTGCCTTAAGTACTTTTTTTATGACAACTACAAAACTTACAGCATTGTACTGCAGTTGTTTTACACATACAGATACATTTGGAAATGTTTTAATTTCATCCATTTAACAAATGCAGAGCTCATTAATACTTTCCTGAAAACTTTCCTTTTTCTGTACCAGGTACTGTGGAGACACACGACTATCTATCCACTGTAATTTTTTAAATCATGACACGACCTCATGAACAGGAAGAGCTGTGGGGAGTTGCAAGAGGAAGAAGAAGGGCAGACTCATTAATAAAAATAAAGAGATGGAGACATAAAGGATCTGAATTACAAACCATAAAAATTATCATAAAAGCTCATACAGAAAAACAAAGATTAATATGCATTTGACCAAAAGCAAATGCTGCATCTTGGTTCCACAAGTACACAAATGTCACAGCTGGAATGAAACGAATCACTTCAGCTTCCTGGAGTCAAATTAAAAGGTTAAGTACATGTACTCAAAAAGGACAAAAAAAAGGGGGGGGGGGGGGGGGGTAGGCTCATATTTTAAAATGTGGAAAACTCTCTATTTCCGCTAATGCTCCCTGTCTGTGTCCTCTGCAAAGAGCAAGAACATGCCAAATATGCATGCCTGCTGTCTCAGTTTGTCTGCAGGGGCTGGTAAAAACTACACAGTAAGAAATTGTTTTGGTCCTCTTCAGCCTTGACTCACCATTAGGCATTGATGTTTCAGTGCCCAGACTGCATAATCAACATTAATTTCCAATCAGGATTCTCAGCTCTTCAGGTTCAGGCTTGTCTTTGGCAATCTCACTATTCACCTCCTCTCCCACCAGCACTACTCATTATGGCTGATAGCATAATTTGCTATGCTAATGTCTACTGTAAAAGCAGCAAACGTGGCTTTTTTCCAAAAGACGAGAAGGAAGATTATAAAGTCATAATTCCTGATCTTCTCATAAAATAGCTGTCCAGGCACTCTGTCCTCCATCTGCTCTGTGGTTATCAATCTGTGATGCACCACCTCATAGCAAGGGCTCAAGCTGTGAGGGAGGCGCCATGTCAGATGAAAACAGAAACACAGAATTCTCCTACCTGTGCAGTTTTATAAGGCTGGAACAGAGTCGTTCATGGTTTTGTAAACCTCTTCAAACAGGTACAATTATATTTAAGTAAGGGCACAAATTCGTAAGCAATTTCAGTTACCTAAAATAGTCAGAATATTTAAGTCGGAGCTGTATTCCTTGCAAGCTTAATCTAAATTATGGTAGGCTACTTAATTTTTCTGATTAAATCCCCACTCAACACTATAGGTGAAACCAGATCCTACCTTATTAACTGTCACTGTTTTACATTGCTCCCAGCTTCCAAACATGGTGAATACCAACGTTTTTGTTTTAAAAAGACTTTTTTTGTGACTCAGTACATCTCATGTTGCCTTGGTTAAATGGCAATGGCAATGCTTCTGTTTCAGCTGGCACAGTAAATACATAGCTGCTGTTTGTTCCATTAAACAGGCTGAAGCCTCGCAGTCTGGGCTTTTGTTTTGTAATCACTCAGACAGGAGAATGAGAGGACAGATTTCATTATAAATATTAGGAAAATACTTTAATTCACGCTTTCAAAGCTAAATAGGCCATAAAAAATAAAGACCCCAGTTATTCCCCATTCCCTCTCCAGAACCTTCTAATTAATTTTCCATAATAAAAGGATGGTTAAAGATAGGGTAATTGGCAAAAAACTTTACTGCTGAAAGACAGAGTGGTCTATTATGCCCCCAGAAAACACACCTTGCATGACCTCTTTTCAAGCAAGAAAGATGTATGAACAACTCCTGATTCCATTGTAATTGATGCTCTCTATGCAGTACTGCCCTGCTCATCTTACTTTTGTGTTTGTAAGCTTCTGTACATAGCAAGCTTTCTCATACGCAATACCAGTCAGCATTTCTCTGAGCTCTAAAAGTCAGTGTTCACAGCCAGCCACTGCAGCTCATTCACCGAGACATTCACAGCAACGCTAATTTCTTTTTTCACCCCAGAGATTCAAAACTAAATTCTCAGATAAAGTCTAAATAATAGTTTTAAAAATATATATTTAAAAAAAAATCAGAAAATCTTGAACAAATGGATTCCAGAAACTAACTAGACTTGACATTTCCAATGTCTGTTACCTGTATACACATGTGGAAGGCATCCACTTCCAGGTTACCCAAAAAAAGCTGCGAGACACTGGGAATCGTGGCTATTTCATATCCATTTAGTTGTGTTTCTACTTAGCGCAGTTATTCTTTTGATTCTATGAAGATCAATGGAAGAAAGATTCAGACTGATGGGTTTCAGTGATTCCATGATTCATAAGCAAGCCCCAGGGTGACTTGGCCTGACCTTCTGAACATACTGTGCAATTTTTAGCAAAGTAAACTAGATTGGGCAGGGCAGCAGGCTAACACATCCGTTCAGCTTCCAGTGCCTTTGCATTACTCTGGGTAGCTCTACCTCTCACATTCGTTCTTGCTAACACGCTGATTTTTCATCAGTCACTTACCTGAAGAGACACACCATCCATCATCCACTTACCAGTTGCAAAATAATATTATTTTTGTTTGGCCATTAAAACTGTTATAGATTAGCTATGGTTTTGTATTGGGTTTACGCGACAAGGGTTTGATAGCGGGGGGCTGCAGGGGTGGCCTCTGTGAGCAGAGCCCAGCAGCTGCCCCATGTCAGAGCAGAGCCAGCTCCAGCTGCTCCAAAGGGACCTGCTGCTGGCCAGAGCCAAGCCAGTGAGCAACGCTGGTTGGGCCTAAGGAAGAGCAGATTGAAGAAAGTGAAAAAAAAAAAAAAAAATGCTGTGCAACAGCAGCTGGGAGAGCGAGGAGTGAGGGAATGTGAGAGAAGCAGCCCTGCAGGCCCCCAGGTCAGTGCAGCAGGAGGGCAGGAGGTGCTCCAGGCACGCAGCAGAAGTTCTCCTGCAGCCTGTGGGGAGGCCCCTGGTGG
This sequence comes from Anser anser, assembly GCF_964211835.1. Taxonomy (NCBI): domain Eukaryota; kingdom Metazoa; phylum Chordata; class Aves; order Anseriformes; family Anatidae; genus Anser; species Anser anser. The sequence continues at coordinate 66,454,071 of NC_139724.1, forward strand.
AGCAGGCTGTCCCCCTGCAGCCCATGGGTCCCACACGGAGCAGATCTCCACGCTGCAGCCCGTGGAGGAGCCCCCGGTGGAGCAGGTGGATGCGGCCTGGAGGAGGCTGCGGCCCATGGAGAGCCCCCGCAGGAGCAGGCCCCGGGCCGGAGCTGCAGCCCGTGGAGAGGAGCCCACGCAGGAGCAGGGGGTCTGGGGGGAGCTGCCGACCATGGGGGACCCATGCTGGAGCAGCTTGCTCCTGGGGGATGGACCCCATGGTACGGACCTATGTGGGAGCAGTTCTTGAAGAGCTGCTGCCTGTGGGAAGCCCACACAGGAGGACGGCATCCCGTGGGAGGGACCCCACGTGGAGCAGGGGCAGAGGGAGACCGTGAAGGAGCGGCAGAGATGGAGCATCAGGGACTGACCGCAGCCCCCATTCCACTGTGCCACTCGGGGGGAGGAGGTGGAAGAAGGTGTGGGGGGGGGAAGGTATCTTTAGTTTGCTTTTAGTTCTCACCACTCCAGTTTGTTACTAATTAGCAATAAATTACATTAATCTTCCCTATGCCTAATTTGCTTTACCAATGACAGGAATTGGTGAGCTTATCCCTGACCTTATCTCAACCCATGAGCTTTTTTTCCATCGTATTTTTCTCTGTTTGTTCTGTGAAGGTAGGGGAAAGAGAGAAGAGCTGTGAGATGCTTAGTTGCACATTGGTGTTAAACCACAACATTTTGACCCATTTCTATCATCTCCATGTCAGCATATTCACATAGTTCTATGCGAGCTACTCAAGAGGGACTCCCTTTTTTATTATTATTTTTATGTCTCTATGATTACATTTAGCTCATTTTTTCCAAACTAAGACTTTTCATTATCAACATTAATTTCAAGATTTTTTTCTTCCTTTTTTTTTTTTTCAACTTGGCTGATTCTATCATATTTAATCATTCCGCTTCTTCCAGCTAAAATCTCCATCTGCTAAAATTTATTCTCACATTTAACTGTTTTAATTCCAGAAATTATGAAAATTACTTTGTTTTATTTTCAGATAAACAATTTGTTTTAAAAAAAGTTACTGAAAAATGTGATTGTGCTGTCTTCATTTTCAAGGTCATGAAGTTATGTGGCAGTCCTGTAACTACCTTGAGTTATTTTATCGCCTTGCAAGTAGTCTCAAAAAGCTCTTCATACAGAGAATAATAAGATTATGCAAGCCGTCTTCAACAGAATTGAAGAATTCATGATATTGTCCCACCTGTGATAGAAAATGGCTTCAAGAAGGTAGGGATAAATCTGGTTATGTCTTCTTATTGGTACAGGCTTTCCAGTTTTCTTAAAAGTGCAGGCTGAGTCTGCATGCTGCCTCACGATCAGATGAAGCTCACCAAAATCTGTGTTGCTATAACATATTTAAAGAAGCTGCCAGGATGAACTTCCAATTTATAGAGAGCAAAACATCATTAGATCTGAATGCAAAAACCATGCTTGAATTCTAAAGTCAGCACTCTCCTACTACACAAAGGTAGTTCTGAGCAGTTACAAGAGGCCTCTAGGGCACTGCTGAGCATGACAGTGAAAAAAAGTGAAAGCTGAAGCAGCTGAAGTCTGTACTGTGCAATGGTGGCTTTTAGCATTTGTACTTTGCTAGTGCCTAGAGATTCCTGTGATAGACCAGAGCCCTTTGCACTAGGCACCACACAGAAAAAAAAAAAAACCACTGTAAATCTTCCAGGAATTACATCTCAAACTCATTAGAGCAATATTTCAGTGCAGTCACTATTGCCACTTAAAGCTTAAACTGTAAATAGGGCTTTCCACTCTGACAAATAAATATGCAGATTCTGCATGCTACAACCTGTCAGCAGACCCGACAGAAAACTAGTAATTTCACAGAAGACATAGCCAGAAGATAACTGGAAAAGAGATAGTAAGAGCTTGGGATCAGTTCCACAGGACAAATTCAAAAAAGGAAATCAGAAAGATGTATACAGATAACAAATTGGTCTCCATTATGCAGAAGATCAGATTAAGGTATATTCCACCCACATTACAATGCTCTGCAGAGACAAACAAACTGGCTTAGATGCCACAAGCAGTACAGAGCAGTGTTCAGCCTGCTCTAAGCAGCACAACTGTGGAAATGAAAAACAAACCCGAAAGAGTGCAGCAGGCTAAAATGACTCTTCAGTTATGGGATTAAAGCTTGGATCTCCCTGCAGATCACAGTTCTGCACCATGGAGCCAGATCCATGATGTCCCCAAACTGCCTTACATGTTTTGAATTCTTACCAGACAAAGGGCCCAAGTAGGAGCAAATACATCTGCAGACCGTCACCAGACTGCAGAGTTGGTGTCGCCAGCAAGGATTTGGCTTCCTCAACCACAGCACCTTGTCTGCAGCAAAGAACAAGAACCACTGCTGGCGAGAGACAGAACCCACCTGACCAGGAAGAACATCTCTGTAAGCAGGCTCGCTACCCAGATGAGGTGGCTTTAAACAATTTTTTCCAGGGAATGGGGACCAAGGCCCTGAGGCGTGAGCAGAAGAGTTTTACTGTTGTAAGGGGTCTGTTGCAGGCTTCCTGATGAAGTGGAGGGTTTCTGACCACTTGCACATCTGCTGAGACTATACCACAGCACTACACTGGCAGGCCAAATTCGTGCTCTGCATTGGTGACAATTTCCTCATACAAATGCTGCAGGGGCTCGCTAGCAGTAACACTGCATAAGTTGATGCTCACAAAGAGGAGAGAACTGGCAAAGGAACCTTGTCCAACAGCTTGGGTCGCATGGACCTCAAGAGGAATGAGTTGAGGATGTAGAGGAGCACTGGAAAGGTGGGCAGCAAACCAGGAGGAATTTTAGAAGAGCTGATTTAAGACTATTCAAGGGAACCGTAGGATAAAATCCCTGGAGAGCTCCCTGATTTTTAAAGAAACTTCACTAAGAGTTCAGGAAGGAATGAAACCCTTGTGCCGGAAGACACGGAGTTTTGGCACAAGGCCCTGTTGGCTTAGGAAGAAGCTTTTTGATTAACTAAAAAAGGGAGATGAAAACATGGACAGGCAAAAAAAAAAGAAAGAGTACAAAAGCGCTGCTCAGGAGCCTGGGGACAAAATCAGGGAGGCTGGAGCTCACCTGATGACAGAGCTAGGGAGAGACACTTCAGGTAGCACATGGGGAAGCCATGGGCCTTCCAGCTGCAAAATGGAGTTCAGAGAATGCGTGGGTGACAAAAGGGAGAGAACCTCCTGACAGACGATGAGAGAAAGACTCAATGTCATTTTGGTCTTGATCTTTACAAGAAAAGGGTCTGTAGATACTGAAGATACTGTAGATACTGACTCCATACTCAAAGCTAGACACATCCTTTAAAGAAATATTCTTGGGGGATTTGATGTATAATTTACTCGCTCCAATTGCAGTTGTGCATCAGTATGAGCAAGCCATTTTGAAATAAAGTTCTGAGTCTGTTATTCTCTGCAAATTACAATCAGAGATACAGACTGTCTCATCAATCAAGGCAAGTCTGAAGAACTATGTTGACAGAAGACTTTAACTGCTCATAAGCAATGATAATTTTATCCTGTTGCATTGCTTAGCTCCTTGTAACACTGCTGTAAAGGACAAGCAAGCTAGAGCTCCAGCCAGAAGGAATGGGGGAAGCAGGAGGAAAGCGCTGCTCCTGTAATGTTAAGAAGTCTTTTACTACCCTCTCCATCAGGGCATGTGAAATGCGTCCCTTCAGTGCCTTTCTAGAGCCTCCATCCTGCCAGGCGATGTTTGCTCTCCTATGCTTTTCCCCTGGGTATGCAATGGTGCAGGAGAAGGTGGTTTTGATTTTAGCACTTACGCAGTTGTCTGTAGCTGGAAAACATAAAATGCGTTCTTTATGCAAGGAGAAACAAGCAAAGCTGCTTTTACTGTGTTTAGAGGGAATGCTTTTGCCTTTTTTTTTTTTCCACTGAGAACTCACAAAATATACTCATGCTACAGAAAGAGCAAAACATGAGATGATTGCCTAAAACTATCTTTTTAACTTCTTACACTTGCCAAGATCTAATTATATTATTGAAATCATTGATTTTAAGATAATTTTAAAATATCACATGTAAGAACTTACCTACAAAATACTTACTCGTCTCTGTTCTCACCTAAGCTGAACCCTAGAGGAAGCCCCATCCCGTCCCCCAGAGCAGACCAGCAACAGTTGTTTCACACCATCTTGAACAGAATGGCAAGCACCACAGCTGATAACACTGTTCCTTTAGCTTGACAGTTACTTTCTAAAATTAACCTTTCCTATTTAGTTACTTAATCTTCCTACAGCCCAATTATGAAGGCATTTCTTATTGAGCACAGTATTAACTTATAAATATTAATGAAATCATAAGCCTTGTCTATTGAGCATGATATTGACCTGGTATTCTCTTGATTATCATTTAAATCTATATAAAGAAAATTAAATTTATCAATTAAACAGACAAAATCCCGCAGGAAAAAAAAAAAAAACAACACTATACCTATTTTATAAATTAGAGAACATAATTAAGAAAAATGAGTAATATTGAGTTATAATCTTTTTTAAAAAAATCTTTCAAGGCGAGACATATGTACAATAGCTTAGTATCAAATTCTGTGGAGAAAGAATCGTTCTGGAGACAAAACCTATTTTTCGCTTGGATTTAGACTTCGATTTGGTATTATCCACTTAGAAACTACTTAGTATTTTTCTAAATGACTAAGATGGATCAAATTTTTGACATTGTAATAGTTACTGATGCATTTTTAGTTTCTTAAAGGAATATTTATGTTTTAAAAGTCACACTGGATTGAATCAATAAAAGCAAATATCATTATTTCTGTGAGGCAATCAAACATGGACAGTAGTAAAAACATCTGCTTCCAAATATTCATACTAACTCAATACTCAAAAGAAAGATGAGATTTCTTCTTCTATCAACAGTATATAAACTCCAAGGCAGCTGTCAATAACACCCCCCACAGAAACCTACGTAAAAATCTGGTTATAAACAGACCTTTTCCCCTCAAAGGCAGGGGAAAAAAAAAATGAACCAACCCTCTAGCCTCTGTGATACACGAGCCGAGTTTTAATGCAAAAGTTTGTGCTAGTGAACCTCTGTGAACCTCAGCTTTCATCAGGCAGGCAGATCCTGAAGGTACCAGGAGTTCCCCTGGATTTACACACCATAAACTGCCAACGTGTATTGTGAAATAAGGAAAATCATATCCTAAAAATCACACCAAAATAACATACTAACACAAGCTTCTGACATCTTAGTACTAAGGGGTATAATTCTTAAAGGTTTTTTACTAAAAACAAAACAAAACACTTTTGTGCCAAAAATACTGAGACTGTTGGCTTATTTTGAAGCACCTGAAAGACCTCTCTCATCAGACTTCAATTCCCATTGAAATCACAAAAGGACAAAAATTACAAAGATAGCTTTTAGGAACTCAACCAAGACTGCAGCAAAAGAGAGTTTGGATCAGAGCACAGATGTAGATGAGAGACAAGAGGAGGTCAGAGGAGTCTCTTCCTCTCAGAGCAGCTCACCACTATGGTGGAGCAGCTTTAGAGACCTGGGTAACAGCTCCAAGCTTTGATTCACTTGACAGCAGTGAGAGCCGATGCAGAAACCCTCAATGCTGTACCTCAGTTTAGAGTCCCCTGGTGGAAGAACTCTTCATAACCCCAAAGATCCGATCGGAGACACAATTCAGATCCAGGGAGAAACCACTGTGGCACGTTTTCATCAAGCTTCATCTCTCTCATCCGTTGAATTATCCTTCACTTGCCCTGATGCTTAACAACCGTAAGGCTTTTAGTGCAGTGAAACAGAAGGGGCGGCCAAACAAAGTGGCCAGCCAGGAGGCAGACAAGGGCTCCACGGTCACTGAAGGGAACAAAACCAGCCATCACTCCAATGACTTGGAAGCACAGCTACACAAAGCTCTGCAAAACAATAGCATTTTGTCAGAGCTAATTAGAAAATATCCAGCACATCCAGCTGTGTGCGTCCTGTCCTTAATACACACCCATGAAGGGACGGATCACTCAGATCACTGCCTCGTGGACAGCGCAGCATCAGCTTCCCCCTGCCCAAGGGAAACGGGAGGAGCACTTACCTTACAGTGCTATGCCACAAGAGTCCCACACAGAAATTCATCAGCAGCAAAGTTCTTGGGGCCATCAACTCCCAGGCCTAGCATAAAAATATCTTCTAAAGGTATCCCGAGTGCAATACCAACCCTCTGAAATCAATTACAGTGCCTCCCTCCGCCAACAGCGCGAGTCAAGTTCTTACCTAATTGGGTTTAAAGTGTACCTCGTTAGGGTATCACTCATCAACAAATTGTTTGTGCTACTTCTTTGATTGCTAGAAGCCACTGGAAAAGTTACGGCTTTCTCCCTCCTTCCTAGCTCTAAATCCTCATTCTTTCAAAAGCAATCATGATAATATTTCATTTTGATTACATTAAGAGTTCCTACACACTGAAGAATTACTGATTATATTTAAACGATGTATACAGTTGAACAGAGGAGTACCGAATAACCTAATTAAAAAGCATATTTGAATTTACTTCAGTAGCATGTTAGCAAGTAAATCAAATTTTATTTATAGCTTCCAGCCTTTGAGAATTAACAGAATTGTAACCCCAATGCCATCAGCTGCCAAACTAGAATAGAAACCTCTCTAGTTTCTCTGGCCTCTGCCAGGCCACAATACTGCATCTTTCGGATACTGAATAGTCCCTTTCCTTTGACTTGAGTAAAAATAAATTAATGAGTTTGCCATGATTGTTTCTAAGCCTCTTCTTTTTTGTTCAAGCACACGAGCACTGTATCCCTACCACAAGGAGTTCCCAATAGGTCCTCTAAAAGCTTTAAGTGTACTATTAAAAAATGCAGAATCTGTCAAGCAGACACAGCCAGAAAGTGAGGTTGTGTGTCATTTACAACAAGTTTCACTTACGAAAAATTATTAAACAAAATTAATAACAATATTTTATACATGAATCATCTGAATAAACCAGTAATTAGTTACCATATGTGGCACATATAGATTATCTCATTTTCGTTCATAAATAGCTCTTAGGGAAATCAATTTGCGAGGTCACCATCTAAGTCCTGAAACAATAAAACACAGGTAAAGTTCCAAAATTTTTGCTCCTTATGTGAAAGAAATGACCAACACAACCATCTCCTAATGTGAAACAAGCACACTACCTCTCTAAAATTATCCATCACTTTTACCGGAGGATAACTTAGACTTTCCTGAGTCTCCATGAAGTGAGTGCTGTACCACAGACACATTCGGCTTTGGACAATGATCTTGAGAATTCAGTGGTACCGTGGCCCTGGACTGGATATCTGCACGTGAGCCTGAGTTTAACATTTTTTATAATAGTTATTCTGAGGGAGTATCTCACAGCTTCAGCTCGACAATTGAGCTAGGCACTGCAGAAACATATCTGAAGACATAAACCTTCTCCAAGGGGATGATGGTACAAGTTAATTTTAAACTTCCCTAAAAGCTATTGTCAGGTATAAAATTAGAGGTTCAGAAAAAAGCAAAGACGCTTGATGTATTGTATCAATACACTTACCACAAGTCTAAATCCTGCTCTGTATTTAAATAGCATTTGAATACTTAGCTAAATGGAAAGCACTCAAATTATGAGCTACAGCTGTAAAAATAACAGCTGTTCTACTTATTCTTCCTTGAGGATCTGGCTAGATTAACACACATGTAACACTTATGATTTATTCATTGGTTTCTGAGTAGAAACATAAAGTAGCTAGACTGAACTATAAAAAACAGGTTAGTATAATTTCTCCTTTTAACATACTTAAGAAATAGCAATGTGATCCCTCTCAGCTTGCACAGGGCTTTTTTTCTCCTTTTAGAAAAGCTAATTTTTATACATGATTCAGTTTTCATCACACCAGTGATAGATTAGGACAGGAGAATACAGTCTGCAGCATTTTAAGAACGTCTTGATTCTCAGCTCCTAAATTCAAGTACTGTAAAATCTAAATACAAACTGAAAAAGTTATACCATCATCTGAACAGAAAGCTTTGGGCTTCTCTAAGCACACATTCTTTTAAGCTGTTAATTTAAAAATTAATACTGAAATCATTCAGGAGCCTGTTGATGCACTGAAGTGGTTACTACGAGGTTCTACAAGTGCAGTTCTTCCTTAATGCCCTCTTGGCCCATATGGACAAGCCTGAAAGCATCACATGCCTTTAATATCAACTAGATTAGCAAGACTTTGATAACTGCTGACAGACATTGCAGTTATGTGACATTTCTCAGTTTTTTACACTCGTGCTTACAATTGGAAGCAGAGGTGCGAGGCTTCTTTTTCAGTCTTATGTCTGCTAGAGATGTTTTCCATGAAAAAAGAACCCTTCCTTCTAAGCTGCTCTAAGGCAGGTGCAAACGGCTTCAGTGCACAGCAATTAAATCTCTCTTTCATTTGATTTCTGAAGTTCATTTGGCAAGAAAAAAAGTAAAATCAGCATTTCTCGAAGAGCTCTGATCCATTCTCTTGTCAGGTTGTAGGCAAGAGTTTTATGATCTCCCTGGCAAAGGCATGATGATTTTGGCTGATACTCAGAGATATCTGGCAAAGGCACCAAGGTTATTTTTTTTCTTGGAAGAGAATGATTTGCATCTCCTCATTCTATTGTTTGAGTTCATACAGGATCTCCAAATAAATATGTACTATCTACAAACTAGATTATTTACAGATTGGCCTCAAACAGATTCTAAAATCACATGCAATTTTCCCAGAGTCTTCTGCATGAAGCTATATAGTCCATATGTTCCCAATTTCAAAACAATCCCTATGGAAGTAAACATTTTTTATTAGGTTTTACTAGAACAACATTTCAAATAAATCTCAAGGTCACACCACAGTTGAGTTAAACATGTACCTTTCTAAACACATCAGAGGTTTTTTGTTTTTGTTTTTGTTTTGTTTTGTTTTTTAATTGGAAAAAGGCAACTAGGTAATCATAATGCAAGTTAGGCTGTGTCTACAAAGAGGTGATGCACAAGGTGTAGAACAGACTGCGGGATATGGGGGACTGCTCATCACCAGTTACACTATCAGCTGGCATTACAACAGAAGAAATTTTTAAGAATGGATTTTAGAATACCGGAAGGAAGCACAGAATTGCATTATGGATGAAAACTGTCCATTCAGAGTGAGCAACAGTTGTTGAATCAGCCCCAATTAAGCATGAGAATGTACAATTATAGTGAACAGGTGTACATGGAATAAAATAAATAAAATAAAATAAAGCATCTTAATACACTAAAAATGATGTGTATACACCTAGGTCTTTAAAGTAAACGAGCCAAATCCTTCCAGTTTTCCCTTAAACAAATTCCCAATAAAGCCAAGGACAGCTTACTTGTTCAGGCCCTTTGCTCCACGACTTGCAGCTTCCAGGACTGCTGCTCCCCACATGGGCTGCCCATAAAACCAAGATCTCTCGTACTGAAAGCAGCGTGAATATTGCATATGCATACAAGTTGTCTTTATGGAAGCAATTATTCCCTTGCTCAGTCACAAATTACTCCTTTAACACTCCATCACTGTGTCAGGGAACAGGCCTCCCTTTCCTCAGCCTCAATCCGAAAATTTGCTAGCAGGATATCAAAGCGACAGGTGACAGCTTTCCCCAGCAGAAGCTTTAATAATGCAATTGCACCGAGCACAACGTTTCCTACACTTTAATTTTATAAGCAACTCCCCTAGATAGTATAACAATGCTTTCCTAACTTTTATAGATGAAATTACACTAAAGCAAAACTGCAAAATCTCTATCTAGTCTGTTCATCCTCTACATATGATCTACAACTGAAAAGCATTTTAGAATAGAGCAGAACAGACCAGTTCAGCTGGCAGGGACCCACAAAGATCACCCAGTCCAACTGCCTGACCATTTCAGGGCTAACCAAAAGTATGTAAGACTATACTATATAACAGGACTGAAAGAAAGAGAATCAAAAAAAGAGTTTTACAGATTAACGTAAGATTTCAATAACAGGTAGAATTATAAGAGCTGCTATAAAGACTGTTCCTGAGTGGAGCTTGTTTGTTTTTTATATGAAAACAAATGTACAGCTCCCCAAAGGGCTGCTTTTTGTTGCGAACACCCTCACCTGGCTGATCTCTGATGCTGGACATTTTGGTACCAAGGATCAAGTGCTGTGGTACCCCAGTGACTGTGCCAAATAAGGAGGCATAAATGGCTCTGAGTTAGATGTGGCTAGAATTTTCCGTAAAGAATAAGGAATTTGCATTCTTACAAGGGTGTTACCTACATTCGTTACATATGGCTTTATTGAGCTGCCTGTAAAAAAAATCGTGTCTTCAAGAAATGTTTAAATATTTTATAGTCAGTTAAAATGTGCAATAGTTGTGGCCTTAGGCCTGCAGCTTCCATTTTCTGTACATATCACAAATATAAGTCTGCAGTAGCCTGCACCGTCAAAACTGTGCTTTCACAGGACTAACAATAATGAAAAGAAAACACGCTGACTGTTAAGTAGAAGTATCACTGTGATGGACTCATGAAAAGATAACATCCTCTACATGCCACCAGGGGAAAATGAAGGGGCTAGCTGAAATAACAGACACGGTTCTAATAGCAAATAAAAAATGAAAAAGACTGAAGAACAGGGAAGAATAAGGAATATTCTAAACATTTATTTATGTAATTCAGAAAAAACAAACAGCAAAAAAACCAAAACAAACAAAAAAAATGACTCAAGGAATACAAACATCTAACAATAGATAAGAACAAAGAAAACTGCAGTATCAAAAGATCTTTGTAGATCAAGCTTAGTTTGTTACAATTCTCTCTGAGTCTCTTACTCAAGACAGTGTTAAAAATAAGAGTTTATTAACCTATCTGTACCTACAGCACTAGAATGATAACCAGCTTAAATCCTGCACATCTGCTGCTTTATTTTCCCAGACTCTGAAGGACACCGAGCTTAAACTTTGCCATACCCTCACCTCTCACCAGTCAGATTCTCCTTCTATAGGTGATGGACTGTTACTTTGTCAAAAGCCAGGGCACTGCACCTGATCTAGGGAAACTGGAGAGAGAACATCTCCCAGCAGCTGCCCCAGCACAGCCTGGCAAAGGGCTGCAGAGGTAAAAGCAAGCGTGTCCCAAACTGCAGGCTGGGTTTCAGCACGTGGCTGTCATCCCAGCTCCTTCTATCAGCGCCCCTAATAATTAAATACACAACATGCCTGTCACGTTGTAAGTCATCTGAGCTGTAGCAATCACAATTCCTGTTTGAAAAACGTAAATCATGGTAACGCAACCTAAGGCCCCCCTGTACAGTCAGCAGCACAAACAGTCGCTCCGCCGCGCTCCGATGGTGACCTCCGAGACTTCAGGCAGAGCCGACTGCCCACTGACAAGTCTGGAAATATGGCATGACAAGCTCGACCATAAAAATAAAACAAACAGCCCTCCTGCTTTTATTACGTGTCATCTACTACCTGTATAAAAAATATCTGAAGCAATTCTCCTCTGGGAGGATCTGAAGAGCTGTGATTTAACAGATATTTCCCTGCTTTCAGAAAAGCAACTGTCTAGGCTCTGTGTCCCTGAATCCCACCCCAAAGAGGGGAACAAAGACAGCAGCTACCACTTCATGGTTTCAAGCAATACTTTATAACTGTTCCCTATAGAAAAACAGCTATCACCCCATCAGCAAGAATTGATATGAAAAGCCAGGTTTCTGCTCCTAATGAAGTCCATGAAAGTTTTACTATAGCATTCAGTAGGTTCTAAATTGACTCCCATTGGGATAAAAGTCATTTTTGAAGGATCTTTTCCTTAAAAAAAAAAAAAAAGAAAAAGAGAGAAGAAAAAAAGTGAAATAAGTATGCATTTCTGAAATATTAATTATCAGCCACCGTCAAGTACAACAGAACCTTGCTACTTCTTAATAATGACAGAGATACTCATGGAGTAATACAGAATTTTGCAAATTAGCAATTGAGTGAAAAAAAAAAAAACACAATAAGAAAGGAACACTAATTTAATAAATTTAGTTTAAACTCTTTATGCTACTTCATAATGTATCAGTCGATGTGCTATGTTGTATCTCAGCAATAGTAAATCTTCAGAACCATCACCTACATTCCCATATTATCTATTATCTACTCTCCATTGAGGAACAGAGGGAGAGCTGTGAAGTACAGCAAGCCATCCTCCTGAACCCAATAACAAGATTTTTATTTCTTACCTAAATCCAAAGACTCATATTTACTTTAGTTCTATCTTGCATTCAACTAGAAAGGAGCCCAAAACCTCAAGGCTGGAATGGAAGCTTAATTTTCACAAATGGAGACCGAGTTCAGATTTCCTATATTTTAAACTTTATTAGTCTACTCCAAAACATGATATATGAATTTGCATTTTTTAATATTATCACCACAGGTTCAATGCCACATCAAAATTATGACATAACATTATTACAGCTGAAATAGATCTCTGAAAATTCTCCCTCCCTCATTTACTTTTGCCTTTTATAGCAATTTGTAAGTATTTTGTCAAGACCTCCAGCACTTTTCATTTCACTTCTGCACATAATTGTTCCTCTGTATTTGTACAGAACTTCCAAGTTGCTTAAGCCAATTGGAGGAAAAAAAAAAAAGTGAAGATGAAAAACAAATTTTTTAATTAGCAAGACACTATACGGGAAGATATTGTACCTATAACTATTTCAACATATTTCTTTAATATATCCCTTTTCAGGCTAAATATTTTGGAAAGCCAAGCCATTCATCAAAAATACGCTGAATTTTGATGTGTTTAATTATGTACAGTGCCTCTCTTTCTTCCTTATACACACAACTCTTAAGAAGTCATTTACCATTTCAAATGCAAACAGCCAGAAATTAAGAAATGCCAAAATATGCATACCTCTGATTGGTACATGCTCTGTACCATCTGAAAATGTTTACCTTAATTTATTCAACGCTTGAGATGGATATAGCTCACTTAATGCCATACCTGCCGCTGTCTTCTCCACATTATTCAGCATGTGGCCCAATCCCTTATGGCTATTACATTGTTTGTATCTTTCTGTAAGGATAGATTTCCACTGACTTTAGTATTTACTCGGCAATTCAGCATCTCAATCTAGTCAAAACCTGTGATTAGATACAACACATATAAAAGTGTACTGACTCCTACCTTACATAGAAACCTCACTACAAGGGCAGTGATAAATTCCAGGTCTCAAAATGGTGATCGACATCTTTACTGACAACACGTCTTCCAAGTTGTGCAATAGAGCAGACCAGGCTCCCACAGAAGAGCCTGCTTCATTTCACTGCTCTGATTCATCTGCTCAACAGGGTGAAAACTAAAACTGCACTCATCAGATAGTTATTATACTACAATGCATACACACAGGGCATTTATATTAGGCTGCACCAGAAATTGCATGCTTGATATGGCAATTCTGAAGTTTTGCTTTAAAAGTATGCAAAGTTATAAAATTTTTAAGTTCTTAAAAAAGGAAACACAATTCCAATTAATTATTATTAGCCTCAATGGTTAAGAGGTGGTCAAACTTGGAAATGGTAAATATTACCCCGCAAAAGGAAGTGTCTGCTTCAAAGCAGAGGGCTGCCAACTCCTCTATAAAACTCGTATCAGTTAACAATTATAATTCAAACATCTTCCTGGTAATTTTGACTGGATGACAGCATAAATGATTACAGATAGATGTAAAATACTCTATATTCTCAAAATTTAAACTGAAAAATTGCAAAAACTTTTCTTATTTTTTTCCCAGCTAATTGTAATTGACAAAAATATGTATTTTCAAATGAAGAGAAATGACAAAAATCCCTAACAGATGGGACATGGCATACTCCGTACGAGCAACAACCAGAAAGCCCTCCCTGCCATTTACTAATGGCTACTAACAAGTGAAAGTCAAATCGTATCTCACACCTAACAGCCCATGACGCAAGCAGATGGTTTTAGTCCCACTGCGGAAGATTTTCTTCTCCGCTGAGAACACCGAGGTGACACGGCCATCCACTCTCATCAGAGTCCTCCGTTCCATTAGGAAATCCGCATCTCTGGGGCCGCACGTGCACACTGGAAGATACATGCTTGAGGAAAAACACGTGCATTAGGAGAGTTGCACCGACGGGATCTATCTAAAGAAAATGAGGTCCTGAGATCCCTGGCAGTATCAATAGAGCATTTCCCTTCCCTGGGCTCAAAAGCAGAGCGACATTGCATAAAATAACGATTCATCACTGCACCAAATTGTCCAGCAACACTGTTATTATCCACTGGTAATGAAACTAATGTAAACTTGGTGTTTCCTAGCCCCTCTCCCTACTTACATGTCACCATTTCCTAGCAATAGCTCAGTGTCAGGTGAATGCTTTGCTGTTTGCTGATACCCCTAATTGTCCCAGGACATTTCTTAGCTTCCACTGAAGTTTGCTCTTATCTATTTCAGTCCGGATATTAACTCCACAGTTACTATGGGTAAGAGGATAACCAGAAGAAAATAAAGCCATCCTTGTAACTATTCACACTTTACAAACGCCAAAAACCATTACACTGGAGCAAGAAATGTCAGGATGTTGGTGCAAGCTTATGACCCCAACTCTTGACCACAGGGTAGCCAGAATGTGCCTAATCTTTCTGCATGCACCTGTCAACAAATTTTTGAGCCATTGGCAATGTTTTGCTTTTAATTTTCAGATGGAGTTCAAACTTCAGTACATGAGCTCTCACAAGCAAACCTGCATCTCCTATCAACGAATAATTTTATTTTAAACAAGCCCGTGTACAAAAATACCCCTGCTGTTCATAACCAGCTTTTGAGCAGAAAAATAAAGGCTTTGGGAAGGCTGCAAAGTGCAGAGCAAATTCCCCTACCCCTGCCTTTGAGGTAGACTGCAACGGTCCCTGTAGGACCCTGCCTAGCAGAGATAAGAGACGCTGTCAAAACAGGTTTCCTGGAGCAGATTGCCTAACTATCCGGGAAGGGCAGATCCAAGGATTTCCCAAGGAGAGCATTTTCACATCCAATCAGCCTTTCAGCTCTGCCCAGACCGTCCGTAAAAGGGCTCAACTTGGAGGCTAATATGTGACAGAGGGCTGAGAAAAATCAGTTCAGTAGAAACTCGATGGAGTCCAAATTATTTTGAACTTTACTGAAGAGAAAATCTTATCATTAACCTTCTCTATCCTGTGTCACTTCCTATGTGTTTTTTTTCTAATGATTGGTGGGATACAGTTACATTGTGATGGATTTTATAAATAAATTAAGAGCTATTAGCATATGCCTCAGTCAAAGGAGATGTGGTTGATTAATAATAATAATAATAATAATAGTTCAACCCAACCTACAGACAACGAGAATGGGGTTTAATACATCTTCAGACATCACAGTCTGTCTCTATTGGCCTGATCCAAATGGTTCAAGTAAAATTATCATGGTTATAGTTCAGCCAACCAACTTCTGGAAATACTGGATGTATTTTTTATAAAATACTTTCTGTGTTAAGTATCTACCACACTTGAAATATTTACATACTTCTAATTTCAAAACAAGGACACATCCACCTGTTCACTAACTGCTAATAATGAAATTTCTGACGTGACCAAATCAAGAAACTGGCAGACCCAGCTGACAAACAAACAAAATCCGAATAAACATTGAAAAGAAATACATTCCATATGCTTTGGGATATTTTATAATGGAGCTTTACACCACGGGTGTGGTTGAATATCAGGATGCCGGACTACATGTGGACAAATATCTGGCTTCTTTTATCCTTGGTAGGTAAATGAATATACCTCATTAGGTGCTGTTCAGGAATAGGGCTAAATGAAGAGGAAAAAATAGAATCAGATAAGGAAGCAGGCCAGATTATATTTCACATTCAATATTACTTACTTTGAAATAAAGGAAAACTCTACAAAAAGGATAGATAGGAATATAATCAATGCATTGTTATGCCTTGCAAGACAGCAAAAAGGTACACTAATGCAACTGGCCTCTTTTCCTCAGTTTTTCATTACTGCACCATTTCCACAAAATACAAATAATTGTAGATACAAACCATGAATCCAAAAAACCTCTGGAAATTAAAATTTAGGGCTCTCCTAGCAACTGTATCTCACACACTTGCACACATGCAGTACTCTGTATGGTGTTTGGTGTGGGCTTTTGTGCTTTCACAGCAATGAGGTTGAATTATGGTTGCTGTGGGAACTATATCTTTGAATTTCTTGACTTGCGCTACCATCTCAACTAAATGTTACATTAACATAGGTGAGCATGTGCTGTTTTTTTTTTCCAGAAAAGGGAACCTATATGGATGGTTACATATTTAACTGTTCTTACCAAAGAAACAACACACGGCTGTGTCTGTCAAAGTACAGAGCTCTAATTGTGCTCACACTGCATACACAAGAAGTAAAACAGAGCCACATAAAACCTGTGAGTCAACTGTGGCAGAAAATAGCAGAAAAGTGATAATGTCACTAAAAGCTTGTTTTTGCAATCTTCCTAAATTTGTTCGACTTTTTAATTTCAGAGTTTGGGTACAGGCTTTCTCCCAGGGCTCTAGCAGAAGATATATATACATTTGTCATCTTCCTCGCAAGTGAGCACGAGTGTGACAGGGCTGTCACAGCCAGTATTGCCAACCCCAGTCAGCACAGGCATTGCTCTGGGTACGCTGAACATACAGCAAAAGGCGGTGATTTCTGCCATAAGAGTATTGAGGACTGACATTTGATGTGCAATATAGGTCACAAGCTGCTACAGTGGCACATGTCAGCACAGGAGAGAGGCACAGCCTCTCACTGCCACTGGAGATGTTCTTTAGTGGAGGTGAGCTGTCCCGCGGCAGAACCAAGAAACTCAAACTTCAATGTCACTTTCTTTGGTCCAAAATATTCTTTTTGCTGTTTCACCACTAGTACATTTTGTCTTTTGACACCACCAGGAAAAAGGGAGTCACACTTCTTCTTATTTTGGAATTGTCACCCAACAATTATGCCTCTAAAATCATCAGGTTAGACATTGCAGATACAAAGTAAATATTACAGCATTTTAAAATTGGAGTAAATTCTATTGCACAGTTGCTGCTTCCAAAAAAGTCAACGTCGGTATTACTCTTTAAGTAAGATTTTTATTTACCTTGGAGGAGCTTGGGGAGGGGGGGGGGGGAAATCAAGAAGCAAAACAACGTCACAAAGCTGCTGAGACACAGTGGCACATTTCTGAAGAGCATAAAGCAATGCTCAGCTGCTCTGCCAAGGCACTCAACGAGCCAGCAAGGTCTCATGAGCTTCCACTTACAAGAGGAAACACGAATGTCCCACCAGGGCAAGCTGGCGCAAAACGTCAAAGAAATCCAGGGAAAACAGCCAAAGTGAAACACAACTGGGCTCTCCTGGTGTGGAACAGAGGTGACAGCACACTTGAAAGTAACACCTTAGGAAACTTAAGAAAGTATCTGTTCAGATGGAAAATTTCAAGTTAAAAATAAATAAAATTTTAAAAAGTCACATTTTTTTCATATTGTAAGAGCATGAAAAATAAGAATTTAGCTTAAAATGTGAGTTCACAATTATCTTAAATTGCCTATGTCTCCTTTGCATAGCATTATGAAGGACTCCAAGTGAGGGCTTCTTTCAAATAAAATCTGAAGCATAGGGTATTTCCAGAGTAAATATTCAATTTCCAAGCAGTTTATAATGTTAACGCAAGACACTGTCAGAGAATCTTCAAAAATAAGAGTGATCTGATCAATAAAAACAGAGCCTTAATGTTAAAACTTTCAAAGATCTAGAAGATTACTCAATATGACAGACCTAACAAGAAACTATTAAGTGTTGCAAGAATAATACTTCTAGTGTTAGACTTGCAGCTTTAAAGATGCAGCTATTTAAGTCTAGTCATAACACAAGAAATTAGTCTGGCTACAAAGAGAAAGAAGATTACTATACTTTGTGTCTGCCAATGAAATTGTGGATAATTTTAGTTTCAGGGTTCCAAGACGACTATTAAACACAGTAATTAAGGTAGTTGTGTGAAATGGAAAGGCACGTCACTAACAATACAACTGTGCTAAGTAGTTTTACAAGTCACTTTCGAATGACACGTGCCCCCTCTGTAAGTACAGAAGGCAAGGCACTGGCCCCTCTTAGCATCAAGACTTAATTGTCTCTGAACCGAACGCATTGTCTTTAACTGCAATACCAAAATTGTTCCAACTGAAATAATGGAACTGCCTCTTGCATTATACTTCTGAATGTTTTCTGAAAGTTGCTTAATGCAATAGATGGAGAAAGATTTATGAGGTTAACATTTTACATATTCCTGCAACCATCCCAACTGTCAATGCTATTCACATGTGACATGAGCCTCTATAAAACGGGCTTGTAAATAAACGTAGCCGAAACACCTGGGAGTATGTGTGTTCTGGAAAGAAACTGTATTTTATGAAAGACTTAAAAACATACAAATAGGTCATCAGTTTTAAGAACATAAAAACAGGTCAATTTTTTCCATATTGCTAAATCTTTTTTATTTGAACCATTACAAACATACATAACGTGTAAAATATTATGTGTGTCAAATGAATAGTATTTATTCTAAAAATTCCTGGAGGAAAAAGAAGTCAAACACATATACATTGATCTAATTTAACTTTCTTTGATTTTTATATAAATCTCACATGAAGATAAGAAAGTGTGCATGTACGCGCATTTGTGGGGCAATAAAAAAACAACACAAAATTCTCAGAAGTATTTTACAATATAACTAAAAATAAGTCACAGAGTTCTTCATTTTGGTACATTTAAGTTTTGGAATACTGTACACAACTTCTTAATGTAACGTCTAAATACTCTAGCAGAACAGCTTGCATGTGTAACCTGAAGAGCACATGACGATACCACACAGAGGTATGGAAGGAATCCAGTGGTACCCTCCATGAAAGCAGCCATATTTCAAGATTTCTTTTTATTAAAAGGAAATCTGAAGCCAGCCAACAGCAGGACACTACCACATCCAGGAGTAGTCAATGTCGCTAACAAGAGAAACGCTTCATTCTCACCCTTCGGTGGCACTGCAAGGACATTTACCAGCTTGTATTTCTCTCCAGATAAAGAAGGCTCTATTGGCACCTCAAAACCCCCATGAAATTTATCAAGGTGATTGCCCACAAGAAGCACAGTGCTGCATTTACTCTTCTCGATGAAGAACAAAGACGAGTTTCATAATGCTGAGAGCATCTCCCATAGCTCTTAAGGACAAAACAGAGGGAACACAGAAATCAGGTGGAAGGAGACTCACCCGTTTCCCAGAACTCTAAGAATGAAATGAAGAAATGAAGTGCCACCACTGCATCAGTTCTTAACAGAAAATGCCCAACAATGAACCTGGAGGTACAAGAACTTTGACAAGTTATGTCATCATTATCGCACGTAGCAATCTAGAGCTCCACCACCAACTACCAAGACTGAGGGACAGCATGCATTAGTTTTGCTATTTTATTTACACATCACCATTTTCAAATCCTGTCTGCATCTGCTTACTGGGACAAACCAAAGAAACACCTCTCAAACAGAAAACAAAGCCCAAACCCAAGTACAATGTCCCATGAGCTGCCTACATCTCAAGTGCAGAAAGACGAAGGTCAGCCACCACGAAGTTCTCCCTTGGGTGCTACAGAAAACACATGTAAACACTGTAAACATCCACGGCACACTAGGCAGATAATCGATGTTTAGAAAGGACTCAGCACGTTAAGTAGATGAGACCTGCAGTCATTATATCAACTAAAGGTTTTACGGCTTTATGCTAATGCAGTATTTAAAGACAAACACTGAACTGATACTTGAAAACTGAAAGAAATCATAAGACTAAGCCTATAAGAAAATCCTTAGAAATAAGCAAGCGATGAACTGAGTGACAAAATAAGGCGTCACATGAAATCTCTGGATTCAGTCTTTCAAAAATAATAATAATAATCCATGAGGGTTTAAGACTTTATGTTCAAAACGGCTGGAACTTTATGAAGTAGCTCCCTCTTCTGGTTTACCAAACAATGGCAATCCAACGTAAATGTCAAGATGCAGAATTCAGCCTGGAAACAATACCTTTCGCCGTTTTTTGGCTTCGGTCCTGTATCATCAAGTGATCACACAGAGGATTAGGAAAATGTGAGCTGCTGCCCCTTATTTTGAATAAGGATTTCATAGCTGAGGACAGAAAAGCTTAAACATGCTGGGACAGAAAGGTCCAACCTCAACACACAGTACAACATAAAGCTGGTTGAACCCCCTGAATAGCTTGGTATCCTTGCAGACATTTTTTAATCAGACGGCACAAACACACAGAAGAAAAGAAATTCATTTCTCATTTTAAGCTCTCAGCATGTTACTAGATAAAATGCATTTCACTGCATTTTACAAAAAGAACATACAAATAACAATGTTAAGAACAGTTCACTTTCCTACCTATATGGCCTGCAATATGACTTCTGGATTCATATTTGTAGAACTTCATTTGCAACTTCTGGGTTACAATTCTTGAAATGGAACAATTTATATGTTTTTTTTTAATTTCTTTCAGCTTTGACATCTTCATACAGATCAACACAAATTGCCCAGTGGTTTCTGACTTGAACTGTTAGAGGAAGCTTGACTTCCACTGTTAGAGGAAGCTCGGTGAAGAGCTGGTTATTTTTCAGCATCCCAGATGTAGCTACAGGCAATCCTATACCCTTCAAATTGTTCATCACTATTGAAGCTGAATGTTTGACCAAATACAAAAACTAGTGTAAATGGCAAAGATGTGGCACCACTGAAATCAGTTTCCTTCATCAATGTTATTATTTATAACAAAATCATGGTATAAATTAAATTATTGTGTATTTCATGAGAAAGAGAGAGCATAAAGGATGTCCCTGTTAAATTCTGGGCTGGATAATTTGAAAGCTTCATGTTTGACTTGCTAATACCTGCATAATCAGGCACACAACAGCGTGATTTCATCTTTCATGATATGTATACCAAGTGCATCTTAGAGGATGCAGCCAACTGAAACACCCAAGGAAATTCTGATCGTTCAACCACAGATAAAACCGAAATTGCCAGGAGTTATTTGGATGGAGTTGAAAGGATCATATAAAATGGTAGGCCTTGGAGACCTGGAAATAGTGAGGGACAGAGGGAAAAGAGCTAAGATTTGCTGTGCGGGCACCTGCTGCAAATGGCAGACTTCCAGTGACACAGAGGGGAGACCCCTCTGCCAGACTCTGCAACAGTCAATGGGCTGAGACCCCCCACAACCCTCTTGGCAGAGAGAGGAGTTAAAGGGACAAAGAGAAAGTGAAACAAAAGCTGAGGAAATCAACAGAAAATAGAAAATGTGACCGAGTATGTAAGTGGAGATATTAAAATGGGGCAGACTGGAAGGAAAGTTTGTTACTAAGAGTTGTTAACTCTTAATAGAAAACATGCTCTAGCACCCGTATCAAGTTCCAATAGAAACAGTGTGAAAACAGAGATTTTATAAATCAGTTCAATTCAATCTTCTTCCTGTATTTCATTAATTTATTCCATAAAAATTAAACCAATTCTTATTCAAAATACAAAATTAGGTAACAGCAAGTGAGAAGTGTAAATAAGCCATTCAACTTTTCCTTTTTATAACAAGTGTATACACAAGTATATTTGAGTGTTTTATTGTCATTCAGTAAGTATTTTGTGTAGTAATCTACAGAACGTTTGAATGAAAGACTATTACAAAACCCATGTCACATATAAACAAAGACTCCGAAAACAATGAATGAAAATACCACAAAATGGACTACTGCTGTAGATAAGTATCATTATCAGCAAAGCTATCATATGAATAAACAGAGCCTCAATGTACCTCAAGTGCTTTGTCCGTAATGAGGAACTTTGCATATTGAAGCTAAGCATCTGATTCTCCGGCAACAGATCAAATACCCACATTTTCTTGTAAAAAATCATCTGCTGGGTCTGGTCTTACACAGCCACTTATAACATCATAACAAGAGCAAAGTATGATGGTAGCACTTTTCAGAAAGTGTGCAAGCTAACAGGATCCTAAACATAATCTGGGGTGAGAGGATGGTCTCACTGGTCCCTCCCAGAACTGTGGGGCACAGAAGAGGCATGGTTCAGATATGTACAACGCCAATTTGGACAGCTGGGTTCCCAGAACTGCAAAACATGTCCATCCAACTAAGGCCTCACAGAAATACATCCTCTCTCGGTGACCATACCTCAAAAGAAATGTTGACTAACTGTTAAGAGCTGCTACCATGCCTATTTATAAGAAACAAAGGAAAATTGGTTGTTTGGTTCAGCCAAAAGAGGACTGAAAGGCCAAAGCATCTACAGATGGAGACTTCCTATTTAATTGCACCTGACTAATGAAGACATGACTTGCAAGGACATTACTTCAATTGCAAGCCTGAGCAATTACATTGTCTTCCATGGAATTCATGGAATACTGGAAAAGACAATATTGAACCAAACCCAGACTTATTGGCTATGATTGAAAACTACAGAAAGCAATAAAATATTGCATGTAAACCCAACAATGATTAAATTCAAATTCATCACTTCCCAAGGCTTTGAGCTCCTTCAAAGAGTACATTATTCAAATGTATCTTTACAATAAAAATAGTGTTTTATCCATGTTATCTACTCAATGCATCTCTCCAAATTACTCAGGAAAAATAGAACAGTAGAATGGTCTAAGGCAAGTAACAGGAAAGTTCATATCACATGATTCACAAGGCACTAATGTTGTGGCTTTGAGTCACTTGAGAGCACAAACTTACAAAACAGGTTAAAAGAAAATTCAAACTGCAAATCAATTTCAACTTACCAGTCTCTGTCAAGTTATCTTTAAGACTGAAAACTAAAAATGTGAATTTTGACTCAATCTTTTCATTAGCCATATAGTCATTAGTAAATATAATGCCATCTACGACTTGTATAAAAACTGACAGTTTGGAGTTCACCTCTCAGAATATCTAAAACACTCTTTAACTTACACAAAGTTCTCAAGAAGTTAGTATGAATTGTAATTCAAAGCGAAGGGTCTGGAATAAGCACTCCTGCCATCAGTCCACTTGACAGTATGGGCAAACAGCACGAGATCTGGCTTTTCAGAAGTTCAAAGTACCAACTGCTCGATAGTATAGGTTTAGCTCCTACCAAATAAATCACATCCTTAATTCAATATTTCATTTTGCTAGCCTGTAGGTGGATACCCTCATACTGTTTCTCATGTAGCTTTTGTGAGGCTGCACTTAATGTGAGCAAAGTGCTTTGAGATCTTTAGCATGAATAAAATATATTTTGCATTTAGATGTTAATTATAGAAGTAGCAATATTTGAAATAGGGTTTTGTTTCAAAGCAGCAAGACTAAATCAAACATGAATATCTTGGCTTTGATTGTTATGTTTTACTTACTATGCTCTATTTTCCTTGCATTTGAAATATGCAATTTTGCATTTCTGTTATGTAAATGAATGTTTTTCATCTAACGTCTATTTTTGGAAAAAGAATCATTTTCTTTCCTAGTCCAAGACAGAAGTGTTGCTGAGCACAATTCTGGAGTCTAACTGACAGAGTCCTGTAATGCTATTGCACGCATTCAGTAACAAAAGCAGCAAGACATGCCCAGAGGACTCACTTAACTTGGAATATTAGTATATAAGTGGTTATATATTCAGATATGTATCTTGATAAACACTGAATTATATTTAATATAGATTTATATATATTTACTATAGAATATAGAGCAATCTGCACTGAAAGTCCTAAGAACAATCAATTATAAGCTAAAGGTTCTTTTTGCCTCTGTGTAATTTAAGCTATTTTAGAGGCAAATTTCAAGATAATAAAAGGTTTGGACTTTATCCAAAACTGTCATGCAAGAGGTCAAGTCACCTATCATAGTACTTCCTTTTATATGTTAAATGTGTTGTTTTTCACTTCTAAAAAGTGTGCCAATTATATTGCTGTATGTGTCCCTAGATATCAGTGGCACTTAGTAGATAACGTATTCTGGAAAATGGAAAAGAAGTAAAAAATGCATGCCATATATAAGCCTATTAACATAAATGGTGTTTACTACCTGCAGAGGATTTTGATTCTATGGTTTGTGTGACCAAATTATGGTGTTTCAGCCTGTCCCTTGTTCTCTGAAATTCACATATTCCTTGGCTGAGTAAGGAAGAGAAAGCATTTAAGATTTGCATTTAAGTCATGGAGTAAACTTGGGCATCCATAAATTGCCAGTGTTAAAGAAAACTGAAGTCAGGGTTAGCAAACCAATTTAAAAAATTGTGGTTGATTCTGTCATGTGGCAAAAAACAGCCCAATAAATCAAAGGAATACAACACCTGTTTAGAAGAAAATATTATACTCTCAAAGCAGTGCTGGAACACTGATATTTACCCAGACGAGTAAGGTTAAGAAGCATATCCCACTCACTCAAATCTTTAAATAAAATTAAATGCCAACCTAAAGCTTGTTTTCAACATTCTATGATGCCTGAGAAATGCTGTCACTCACTCATTACACTCCCTCACACGGATGTAATTTCCACCCCCACCTATCGTCATCACATCTGGTTTGGTATGCAGTTTCAGACAAAAAAAATAATCTAGGCACCAAATCACAACATATTTTGAGAAATATTCTAGTATACGTGTGTGTAATTATAGACAGCATTAAGTATATCTTCAAATATAAACCATCATTGAATCTTTTTGGGAAAAAAAAATAGCGTAAAGCCTTGTTAGAACTGTAGTTTATTAGTAGTACACTGGGGCTTAAATCACTTCTCTAAATACCAAAACACAAGATAACCCAAAACTTTGCATCCCACAGAATCACAGATAGCACGGCTGAAGATGACCTCAAACCATTAGTCTATCTACCAGCCCAACAGCAAGATCTGCAACTTTATCACCTCAACCAATGTTTGTGAAACAGACTTTAAATAACTCAAGTGAGTGAGATTTCGCTGTCTACCCACCCCACCTATTCCAGTGTTTCATCACTGGAAAGCTTTTCCTAACCTGACCCCAAACTATTACAGCATTTCACTTTCCTCCCTGCTGGGAAGTTTTTAAGTCTAGCTTGAACTTGTAATGCATTTACGCCCTTTCAAACAGTGAGGCACTCCCCTCAGAAGCGCATGGTAACAACAGACAAAAAAACTTTGAGACAAGGTCCTAGCTCCACTTAACTCACTGGAAACAAAACCAGTGGAGACGCTGAAATATGCCCTCTGACATTTGCAACACTGCATATAGGACATACTAGAAAATACAGGTTGACACTTAAGTTTGAAGCACACTGTGCATATTCAAAACCATACATGGTTCAGAGCCAGAGGGGAGGGTTTTTTGCCCTGGCACCCAAAGGCTGCTCCTTCTGTTTCCACAGAATATTCAAAAAGAAAACTTTCCAGGTTACCTCTTCAAAGTCAAGAAAACAAAAAGAAGGCAAGAAAACTTTCCACGTGTACTACACAGCCTCACTCGCACCAATAGCCACCAACGTCAAGGCCAAGAAGACTGTTGCCACCTAGGCCATGAGCGACAAACCCCAACATCTCCCAGAAGAAGACAACCAGCATGGACGCTTACACGAGGCTGGGGCACGCAAACCTCCAGCGGCCCCACTGCGATCGCCTCCTGCTCTGGCAGCACCTCCGCCACCCAAAGCCATCCCCGCGGGCTGCCATGTTGTGCCACGGCCAGCCTCGAGCCTGCCAGCCACCCATGGGTGGCGGGACATGGTGGTGGCCATGGGGTCGAGCCACAGCACCCCACACTCACCTTCGGAGACCTCAAACTCGGCCGCTCCATTGAGCTGGTAGAGGCACCAGTCAACCGTGCTGTTGTCGCCTGGGGGGCCGCCAACTGGAAGAGAAGGAGGAGGATCAAAGGCATGGTCAGTCTGGGGTACCCAGCGCCCACGGGGAGAGGGAAGAGGGGATGGGGCCATGGGGAGAGGGCTGAGGAAGGGACAACAGGCAGTGGGGTGGAGGAGAGAGGGCTGAGGACGGGTCAAGAGGCAGTGGGGTGGAGGAGAGAGGACGAGCCGCAGCAGTGGGGAGGAGGGCAAGGAGAGGTGGAGAGGGCAGCGAACGGAACAGAGGGATGGGGGGGGGGCTACAGCGAGCCGGGAGGAGGGAGAGCGTTAACGAAATACCCTGCTTTTGGGACATGTGTGCCGCCCTGCGGAAGGTGCCCAGTGCTCTGAACTGTTATTTTGCTTTGCTCCCAGCGCCGGT
The DNA here is from genome assembly GCF_964211835.1 of Anser anser. Classification (NCBI taxonomy): domain Eukaryota; kingdom Metazoa; phylum Chordata; class Aves; order Anseriformes; family Anatidae; genus Anser; species Anser anser. Next base: position 66,480,485 of record NC_139724.1, read on the forward strand.
AGCTAGCTCGGGGCGCCTCCTCCTCCTCCCAGCGGAGCGGGCGGCGCAGGCAGCCGGCGCTGCCTCGGGGCGCTGAGGGAGCCGGGGGAGGGAGGACGGGCAGGAGGGAAGGCTCCGCCCGGAGCTCCGGGGGAAGGCGGCGCAGCCTCGCCAGGACCCGCCGCGGCCCCAACAGGTGCCAGCGGGCCCGGCAGGCCTGCGGGGAGCCCCCCTCAGCACGGCCGGCTGCCAGGCTGCCGCCCGCCCGCCTTCCTTCACCCCTCCTCCGTGCTCCCGTTTCAACTTCGGTCCCCGAGTTCCCCTTCAGGGCATCCCGCCGTGCCACACTTCTTCACTTCTTACCTGCCTTGGGCTGTGTAGCCTGTTAGGGATGAAGGCTGCACATGCCAGCTAACTTCTCAGGTTTTACGTACGCTAAAATCATTGCGAGGCTGGAGAGCGTTTCTCATCTTCCAGACTGTGGATCCGCAAGCTGTCTTCACAGCACGCATGAAAGGTAACTAAGAAAGCAAACCTTTTATCAAGTAAACCAAAGTGCTCTGTGGAGTGACACTTGCCTCCACTGGAAAATTATTAGGGGAGCAGAAAAATTTAAAGTGCTGAAACAGTCAGTTATAGCAAGCATACTTTATAAACGTCTTTATTCTTACAGACATCCACCCCAAAAACACCACAGGAGGGAAATCTAAAGGTATGTTAATTGTTCTGTACACCAGGTGGCTTTCTTGGCATTTTATTTAACACAAAGATTGTGACTTTCTAGCTTACAGCTGGCAGCATTGTGCCTACATCTGTCTTTTTGAGGCGACAGTGTCAGAGGCCCACATATACCATAGCTCATGTCAAAGAAAGCAAACACACTTTGTATTGGCAAATGAGAAAAGCTTAAGAAATAGTACAGGAAAACTATAATCAAGCCATGGTAAGAGATTAGGAGCACAAGAGAACAAAATATCAATGTAGGCAGCTGTCGTGACCCAATTACACTGGATCCTCCATTATCTTTGGTACAAATTCTAAGTGATATGCCAACATTCATTCCTTTTTGTAGCATGTGAAGACCCTCCTGATACCTTTAGACTTGTATGCACTTTCATAAGCTGTAGGTAGTTTGATTTGATTTTTACTAATGTAAGTATTTTATTCAAACAGGTATGTTCTTCTCTACTCTGTACAAGACAGTGTAATACTGTGGCCTGTGTGAAAGAGTAAGGAGGACAATTACATGTTCTGATGGAAATAGGTTTAGAACGGGAGTAACAGTCTGCAAACATTCTCAGCTACTTTAGCAGCAGAGCAAAATGCCAACGCTTAAGCTTTCCTGGGAAATTCACCTAAATTACAAGACCATAATGCCTTCTGAGGTAAAAGAACATCACTTCATTTAGACTGTATATATATTTATCTCTAAGCCATATGTTTGCTGGATGTGTGCTAGCTTTCTTGGAACTGAAAAGGTTTAAGCTGATGATCTGGGGAAAAACAGAGTATCATAGAGCTGTATTAAAGCTTCATCCAGCTGCTTACAGATACTAACTCTCTCTTTAAAGTACCTACAGACCTTGATTGCTCTCTGCAAAGTATTATCTTAAATAAAATTAACCTTAACATTCCAGTACAAGCCACCTCTTTTTGGAGAAAATTATAGTCTCACATATTAATAACCAAACAAGGGCACCGCTGTAGGAGAATCCATTCATATCAGCCATATTTTACAAAATGTAGTGATTTTATGCTCTTCAGCTCAGTATTACAGAGTTACATACTCTTTTTCATTCTGGACTTCAAAAATTTACATACTTCATATGTTAAAAAAAAAAGTTTGGCATGTAAGGCAGTACATTATATATTTCTTTTTTTTTTTTCCTAAAATGGAAGGATAGATACAGATCTTACTTAGAGTGTGATCTGTTTCTACAGGTAACTTAAATATTGAGATGGGTTAATTTGCACCCAAGGGCTAGGAAGTTCAGCATGAATTTACCTTTATCAGTGCAAGTCTGTAGAGGGATACTGTAAAACTATTTGTGATGGTTTCATCACAAATAGTGATGTGACTGCTTGAACTAAATCTAGTTAGACTACCAATTCTAAATCAACAGACAAACTTGAAGGTGAGAGCAGATACCACTTTCATCTGACTTCCTTTACTTTTGAATTGTTGGAAATGAGAGTTTGGTATGATACTTTTTATCATTTCAAGATTGTAACATTGTTAGAAGCAGGTACTTCACTCAAACTACAATTTAAGCAGGGTAGCCAAATTATACTAATGTGTATTTTAAAGAATGAATCAGCGAAAGAACTATTTGGGTTTTTAATATCATAGCATTGGACAGAAACAGGTACAACTGCAGACCAAATTTCTAGGGAGACTGGGCTACCTTACCTATATAACATTTTTTAAATTATGGACTTTTTCCCTTTTCACAAGGGCTATCAGCAGACCTAGGAGCATGGCTGTTTGTTTTCAGCACAGCAGACAACACTCACTAACGGTAAGAAAGCAAGTGAGAAATCCAATTTAAATGGGATCAGAAGGTCAACCCTATAAAATAAAATTTAATCTTGCTACAACTTCAAAATGCAAAGACAATAATCCGTATTGCAGTACCAGGCCCAGAAACAAAGAATTCCATTCAAAATAGAATTTCCACAAAGAGAAATCACCAGGATTTCTAGTCAGCGAGGATGCAGAACACCTCTCTGAGCAATACGGTTTTATAGAAAGAAAAAGTTAAAATAAAAATAAAAATAAATCAGCTCCGGGGGCAGCGCTAACAGCTACCTCCCGGGGGCCGCGGTTTTCACGGGGTCCTGCACCCTGCTGCAGGAACCTCACGTACCAGCAGCACCTCGGGGCTGCCAGCCACCCCCTGGGGCCAATTCCCCTCCCCATATCCTCCGATTTAACCAAAAAGTGCTTTAAAGGGAAAAAAAAAAAGCAGCGCCTTCGGGCGAGCAGGCCCGCCGCTGCCGTTCCCTCAAGATGGTGGCGGCCCGGCCGGGAGGCGGCGCCGGAGCGGGGGGCGGCCGGGGGCGGGACGCGGCGGGGAAAGCCCCGGCTTCGGCCCCGGCCCTGGCCGGCTGTGGAGCCGCCATGGGGCCCCTGCTGCTGCTCTTCAGCCTCGTCCTGCCGGCTGCTGGCCGCGGGCAGCTGCGGGCCTTCGTGGTCGCCCACAGCCACATGGACGTCGGCTGGGTTTACACGGTGCAGGTGGGGCCCGCTGAGGAGGGAGGGAGGCAGGCCGGGGAGGGGGGGGGCGGCGGGGCTGAGCCTTCCTACTGCTCCTCGGCTCGGTGCCGGGTTAAAAAAAAAAAAAAAAAGGCGTAAATCGCTGAGGGGACAACCCCCCGGTCTGTCCCGCAGTGCGGCTGGTCGCCCGGTTTTGTGGGATCACCCTGGCGGGGGAAGGCCGGGTTGGCATAGGGGCTCGGCGCGTCGCTTGGGGTTTCCTGCTGCTGGCGTTCAGTGGGATGCTCGCCGTGTGTTTTGGTGTTGTTTTTAAAAAGGACAACCTTCTAGCTCTCAAAGGGTGCTTTAGCTGCTTGGCAGGCTTTCTTGGGCTTTCAGGGTGCCCTGTTACTGAGCCAAAAACTGAAGGAAATTCTCAGTCCCCAGAGACACCCTACTGGCCAAGGCAGAGTCGGTGCCTAGGGCCACGGAAGTGTGGCAGTAAAATTTTTGCTCAGTGAGTGAGTTGCAGAGCAAAAATAAATCAGGTGAGGCATTAATAATACCCTTTTGTATTTGTCAGTCTAAATCCTGCATCCTTTTTTATTTCATTACAATGAATTTCTTTAGATGATGCAGAAGATGCTGTGGATACTTTACTTGCTAGAGTGATATGACATCGCATGCTTAAAAATAACTATAATAAAAAAAATAATGTCTTACCAAGAAAATTTTTACTGTTGCTTGCAGGTCGCCTAGGTTGTGAGAACAATAATTTTCAATTCCAACCCAGACCACTGGGCTTTATAAACTTTGCAGGTGTTCTGGTATAGCTTAAGTTTGTGTCATGATGCAGATTGGCTTGTTTTAATCTCCAAAATACATCAAGAAAATATTTTCAATAGGTTACCACATGGAATATTTTACTAGTGTATCACATTTGAGGAGTCCTTCATCAACTCTTAAAATATAGCGTACTCCACTGACCTATTCAGAATTAAAATTGAGCACGATGTTGTAATCCTTGTAAATATACTTGGATTTTAGGTTATATTGTTTGCAGCCATTTGTGAGACAAATGAAAGCTTAGCAGACATTTGAGCGTGTCACTATTGAGTAATAGTAAAATTTGAAGGCTATTCCCTTAGTTAAAATTTCACATTGTGTAACAATGAGTGTCTAATCATAATCTTGATTATAAAAAGTCCTGCAGAAATGATTGAAAAGTCATTGAACAAGCAATTATTTAGATAAGCTCTGAAGTATTTTAAGCCATTCCTCCTACACTCAAAAATTTTTGCTTTTCTAGTGACAGTTAGCAAAGATAGCTGGATTTCAGGTGTGGAAAGCAAGGGGATAGGAAAAGTTAGTTTCTGATTTGTATCACATCATCCTGTTCCTATTTCAGTGTGTGCTTTTCTTTCTTACGGGAAAATTACCCAAATTAAAATTATGGATTCATATTTTATATATTATGCCCAGTAGTTGTAGTTGGATGAGGGATCTGTTAATCACTTTCAGGTGCATGTTTGTGTTGTGGTGCTTATTTTCTAGGCATGTATCATTACCTTTAAGTAGAAAAACGATATTGTTGATGTTAAAGTAACTATGCTATTATAGATACACATGGAAACTGTTGCAAGAAAATACAGGCACTCCAGGAAATTCTAGTATCTCTGCTGTTGCTTTTAGGTGTTGTATATCACTTTGATGTTAAGTAAGGGGTGAATCACTGCATATGGCCAAGCAGAAGTTTTTCTGGCAAGGAAAAGTGTATCCAAAATATCATTTGCACAACTTTAAACTAATATGGTGTTGTTTCTTTGATACCATATGATACGATATAACTGCATGATAGATCACAGAATCACAGAATTGTAGGGGTTGAAAGGGACCTCAAGAGATCATCGTGTCCAGCCCCCTTATTTGATTATTTGATGAATATAGCTCCCATATTTGCATTCCAATAAAATCCATAGGCCTTCTGGAATCAACGTTGCTTTAGGAACAGGAGACACATGGAGTCGATGCTCTGATTCTCGCACTGGATGATTCTACGTCAACAGTCAGATTTGTTCTGAGTCCTTTGCCTCTGTTCTACATCATCAAGCAGGATGGAGTTATTTTTCCTGACTAAAACTTCTAGGGTCATAGTAGAATAATTTACAGTTTACGTATAACTATGTTATACCAGCAACACACACCCACAGCACAGTCATACTCACACAGCAAAAACAATTCTGATAATTCAGGACACCAGCAGAAGAGCAGAAATGGAAGGGTAAAGTAGGCGTGTGGATTTCTTTCCAGCTACATTGGTGGAAAGACTTACCATGCGTGGTACTGATGATGGAAGGTAAGCAGTGAGGGACAGGGTGAGCTGTTCCCAGTAGGTCAAAAAGGAAGCTTTTATTGATGTCTGCTGGTCTTGGGGGAAGCTACAGCATGATCTGGTCAGGTCCTCAGTCAGAGAATAGTTTTTGGAACCAAAGGCACACAGGGTGTTTATAACCAGGGAGAACTCGGCCTTTCTGACAGTACAAAAGAAGTTTGCAACAAACTTGACGTTTTCATCTCTTTCATCTCAAGCCCCGTGAGTGTTCAAAACAGCCCCCTTAATATAGGCCAAGCACCTCTTTCCAAAATGCAGTTTCTTTTCTACGTTATTTTGCAGGAGAGTATGCATGCTTACGCAGCAAATGTCTACACCTCTGTTGTAGAAGAGCTAACGAAAGGAAAGCAACGCAAATTTATTGCTGTGGAGCAGGAATTCTTTCGACTCTGGTGGGATGCGGTAGCCACAGATAAACACAAGCAGCAGGTAAGTTGTACTAGAGCCAAGTGTACTGCTAACAAGGAATCCATGCTTTTTTCAGAGGGCAAGGATGGGGCAAAGTATTTCAGCATTTGCTTTTTACCCACATCTTGTGCAATCTGTCTGGAATCTAGCGCTTCTTATGAAAGGACCTTACCTCTAAAGGCAGTTACAAGAGGTTAAAACCCCAGCTGTAGATCAGAGTGGTAGGAGGTAGCAACCTTTGCACTAAGACTCTTTACACTTTGCAATTCTTGTTTCATCAGTAACTTTTTTTATTTGGGGGCATGCTAGTATAAGATCTGGGTGATTCTGAAAGAGGCTGCACCAATATTTGTCAAACATCTGAAGCTTACGAACTGATAAAGCAGCTCACAGGAAGGAACTCCTTTCTTTCCAGTTAAGTGTTGCTCAAAAAAACCTGCTGTTTCTAAACAAGGTTAGTGCTGCAAAAAGAAAAATGTAGGATTCAACAGCAATAGCTGTTTCTTGGGTTTGCTTATTTATGAACTGTGATCCCTTTCAGTCTTAAGAGTTTTAACTCAAGAATTATTTTTTTTTCCTTGTAAAGACATTGCGAAATTTTGTTTGTTATTTCTTGTTTCATGACAGAGGAAAGAATCATGCTAAAATCAAAGACTGGGCTGGTAGCCCATTGCAATGTGTGACGTTTAAACTTCGGATCCTAACACTAGTGGGTACGCATGTGCAGCTCCCCGTAGGTACTTTTGCTGAACTCCAGGCAACAACAACATATTACGTGTAGTATGTTAGATTTTATTTGGTTTAAAGACATCTGGTTTGATTTTTGGCTGGTCTTGTGCAGAGCCAGGAGTTGGACTCAACGATCCTTCTGAGTGCCTTTCAACTCAAGATAGTCTGTGGTTCTATGAAAGTGTAGATATGTAAAGTGTCATATGAAAAAGTCACCCCGTCTGGTTTTTGTTTAAACCTAGTCCTTCAATAAATTCTGAGTTTTCTGTAATGTTTTGTATTTGAATAATAGCTTGCAACCTGTGTGCAGCTGACCTTTGTAAATAGGTTTTGCTGTGGTGGCAGTTCTTTGCCCGTACCTGCCCCATGCAAGACAGATCCCTTGTCTATTCTTAATTAGAAAATTGCATTGTAAATCCAGGGTGGGGAAATTAAAGAAAATAGCATAGGAACTGCTTTGTGCAGGACAGGAATATACTCTTTCTAATGGAAGTTGTTCTTATTTGAAGGATGTTGTGTGGCAGTAAGCCAAGCTATAAGGAAAAGGCCTATAATTCCCTGTAGTTCCTATTCTGTGGTATCCAAAAGAATAAACGTTTATCATGTTTGACCTCAGCAGCACAAAACTAGTAGTTAGGATTCAGCCCTTAATTTTCTTGTCTAGATTCTTGTGCCTTTTCTGCATTTTAGTCAGTTCTCTATTGCTTTTATAATAGCTTCTCAAAAAAATAAAATGATTAAAAACAAATTTCTGTGAAACCTGTTTGTCAGACATTGAATCTCAAGAAGCTACGATGCTTGTTGATAAGCGACGTGTTTTTCACATTAGCAAGTTGCAAATATTGGGCCTTGAAATTAGGTCACTGTGGTTATTGTCCCGCTTTTGCCACTTGAACTCTAGCACTAACTGTTTTCTGTGGTACAGCCCACAGGTTCTAATGTAGTATTTTACTTGAAATACAGGATTTAATTCTAGTTTCTTTTGGAAAATCTGCTTTGGATTAGTAATGTCAGCATTAAAATTAGTAAAAACCACAGCCTGAGCACTGAAGCTGGTTTTACAATTCAGACAAGAGCACATGTAGGAGTGAAAGGGGCTGCAGCAGTACGCAGCCAGATGTGAACCTCTTAGTTCTCCGTGCATGTTGTTCCCGCATGATGTCTGGGTGCTTTAACTAGTGGGGAGAAAAGATATGTAGCCACTTGTAGCTGGGATGTACGAACGGGTTGATGTAAAGGTAGTACCGGTTGTCCCAGGGTCCGTGGATATGTTCTACTGCTGTAACAGCCTGCTGCTTGTAGAACTGTTGTGTCTCTTTCCTAGGTTCCCATTGCCTTTTTCCAGCTCAGGTCAGTGTGAGGGCATGTCATTACAGATTTTTCAGTTTTCTGGGGTTGGATATAATTTAAATTACTTGAATTATTATTATTTTCAGTATTTCCAACCTCCCTGTAATTCCATGAAACTTAAATAAAGTTTCCATGGCCTAAAGTCTGGTTCAAAGGTATCTTTTTTGGACATCCATCCAAATGGGGAATAATAGCTACAGATGCTTTCCATGTAGGTCAGGACCAGTTCTGTGCTGACACCAGATATCAGTTATCTGGTCTCCCAGCATGCTAATCAGTCACCACAGTTGGCTGGAACTAATTTATGAATGCTGAGCCCTGAAGCATTTTCACAACATTGTGAATGAGAGAAATGATTATAATCAAAACTGACAATCTGGCATCGTATCTGGGCAGACACAGGGGAATTCAGTGAAGGTTCCTGGGGAAATGAGCATAATAAGTCTGGAACTAGCATCCTGCATGACAGATTTAAAAATAAAAAATAATAATTAAAAAAAACAACGGTGAAGAATAAAATATGTATTTAGACTTTCCGTTGAAAGTTTGAGGTATGTATCTTTGAAGTTTTAGGTAGCAAAGTAACTATGACAAAAGCAGAAGCCTCTCTAAGACTTTCAGAAAGAGGCACAGATTATTACCCCCTCCCTACACACCCACACCCAGCAAGTTTGCCAAAAGCTGCGCTTAGTGGCATACTTGCTGTTTCTAGTGGTTGAGGTTAAATAAAATCTTGTGCAGGTCATAATATATTGACAGGTTTTAAACTAGGAAAAAGAACAGTAAAGAAGGTCAGCAGCATGTTTAATCATGTGGGCCAACCCACTACATGTGAAATATCTATTTCTTAATAAAGCTTAGGGAGAGAAGCTTTCTCAAGAAAAAAAAATCTGGAAACTTTCCCCTTATTTTATTATTTTCTAGGAAGAGTTGCCATCCTTCAGTGGTTTTTTTTGTTTTGTTTTTTTCCAGTTTTTTTTTTGGTTGGGCTTTTTGGTTTTTTTTTGGTGTTTTTTCTTGTTTGTTTGTTTTAAACTAGTGTTTGTAGTTCAGAGTTATTTGAAATAACCTTGATTGTACTCTTACATCCAACCTCTGAAGGCAAGGTCGATGCTTACAGTATTGAAGAGATGTGAGCATAGCCACAGCACCCTGCCTTCCTCCTGGATCCCACCCCGTTTGATCTCCGATCTGTTCCTGAGCTCGGGGACTAGAGGAAGCCCCAGGAGCCTGGCCATCGCTGCTTGCATGGAGTTGCACATGGCTCACTCATCCAGCTTCCTAGTGCTGTGTCAAAGCCAGGATGTGGCAAGAGGAAGACTTTGAGAGAAGCAAGAGTATCTTTTTTTAATCCTCCAGCTCTAGCTGCCTTGACGCAGGATTCTAGGCTGCTGCAAGTGTGTGGGGACAAGAGTCATGCTTAGATAGTATTAATCATGATGAGGAGTACCTCATCACGATCAAAATCTCTGCTGAGGAGTACCAGGTCAGTGTCTATATGGCAGTACATCTTCCATGCCTGCTACCTGGTTTCAGTGTAAGCTGGGGAAATCGGTGCACTGTGCAGCATATTCGCTTGCTTCCCCTCCCATCGCCCTGCCCTTCTCTTTTCGATAACACTCAGTACAGACAGCCTGTTATCCCACTTTTGTCCTGGATGCCTTCTTGACAAGTGTTGTGTCTGGGTAATACGCTGCGAACTGAAATGAGTTTGCAGCCTTTTTGGATAAGAGTGAAATGACATTTATGTCCTGTGTCTTAACTTCACTATCATAGGTCCATCAGTTGCTTCAGGAGGGACAACTGGAATTTGTCATTGGAGGGCAAGTGATGCACGATGAAGCTGTGACACTAATTGATGATCAGATTTTACAGTTGACAGGTATGTGTATTTGCATTTAGCTTTTGTTTTTTGTTGTTATGACCTTGGGGGTGGTTGCTTTTTCATTTCTCCAGCCCAATTTTGCTATTATTTTTTTTCTATTCTTTAGGAACTGATTAAAGTATTTCTTACTTCTTATTTGCTGATGGGTCATCTGTATAAAAAACATCTTTGCATTTAAAAGAAAAAAAGAACGACTGACTTGTAGTTTAATCTTTGTCAATTATAAACTTTTTTGAAACAGAGGCCTTTTTAATTTGTGTCTGTTGGAGGGCTTAAGTTCCTGCAAAGATAGTTATGGTGAAACTGAGGGTTTGAAAAACTCTGGAAGAAAATACCTGATAACGATTCAGAGTGTGAGGGGGTTGTATTGCTTAGGCAAAGTCTTCTGCAAGACATGGGCCACAGAAAGTCACCAAGGTCATCTTAGCTTAGCTGAGAGTCTTGCTTGATAAAGAAACCTCAATTATAATCATTAACTACAACCTCTGTTAGAAATCGGCGCTTATTTCCAAGAGATATGCTGTCTCCCATTTTAATTTTCTAGCATCTGCTTCCAGCCATTTTTATGTTATGCCTCTCCATCAGGTAGCATAAAGGGTCTTTTAGTATTTTGGCTTGTCTCCGTTTGGTTAAAGAAAAAAAAAATAAAAAAGGACACTTCATGTCACCGTCACGCTGTAGATGTCTACAATATGTTATGAGGGAGTGGTGTGGTTTTGGAGGGTAAGAGGATATATTAGCACCAGCTGGCTGTCGTGGCTGATACAAACCCTGCCTGTTTCAGGGCTATACGCTGGGCAGCTTTTTACAGGAGAGTAATGCAGTTCAGACAGCAGCGTTTCCACTTGCTGAACCTGACTGCGCAGTAACACTGGCCATGTTCCCTGCCTGTCAGTGTTTATCGGGAGCACAAGGAGAGCAGCTGATTTGCTTCTCAGTGAGTCACCACATCGCACTCTGGCCAAAAGGAGGAGGGAGAATGAACATCTTCTTTCAGCTGACTTCTGTATTTATAGGTGGTTCTGAAGGCTTTGTACGTCCAAGCCAGGATTTTTCCAAAGAAAATACTTATATTGACTGTTGAGTCCTTTTCTTGAATGCTAATATAGCTTCTTATTTCATTGAAGTTAGTTGCACAAATCAGTATTTCTAATCTAATATTTAATTCTGTGTATAAACTAAATTTTGTTTAAAAGAAGATTCAAATTTACTAGTTAATTTAGCAGGAACAGAAATATTAATGTATTTTAATATCCCCATCAATTTTTCCTGAAAGCACTCAGCTCAGTTTCCACTGTTAGGAGTACCTGCAAGCAAAAGATGTATCCTTGCGTTGTGTGTTGAGTACAGCTTGAAAAGAGAAAGCCAATGCAGACATTTGGGATCTACAACTTATATCTTCTCCTAGCTGTGTTTTGGAAGGGTCTAGCAAACTGTGCCAAAAGTGTGCTTCAGTGAGAAGAATTAAAATAAACTCATTCTTTGAGAATGTTTTCACTAAAAACGACATCAACCGTGGGAAAAATGAAGTGAAAAGAGGGTGCCTTGCAACCTCAGTTACTTAAATGTGGTCTTTGGAATGGAAGTAATACAAAATGAGCAGAAGTGGTTGCATGTTCAAGTAGTTATGTGCACAATTCCAGAACTATAAAATTAACATCTGCTTTTCTCTCTTTTTTTTTTTTTTGACAATAAGAATCATAGTGCAATATACTAAAGTCATTCCTAAAAGCAACTGCTTATCTGGTTGGTATACTTTTATTTAAATGGTTTGCCTGAGTTGATCCTGTTGGCTGGTCTTTCTGTTTTTTGTGGATTTGTTTATTAATTGAAACTCAATTTAATACTATATTAATAACATTAGTTGTAAATCACATCTAACAAGATTGCTGTTAACCTTTGACTTTTTCTGGTTTTTATGATCTTCAGTCACATTCATGTTAGTTTTGTTCACTTGTTCCTTTGCCATTCACGTGAGACTGAAATTTCCTGGGACGTGTCTGATTTTTAGCAAACACAAACTCAGACTTGAACCCATCAGCCTTAACGTAATCTTTCTCTAAGTAGTTTCCCAGGCCTGTCTCTAATCATAATTCCTGTTTGTTGTTCATCTTTTATGATGTTAATAAGTTATACTTGGCACAGTAAAATAAATATTGCCAGTGTGAAAGTTTCTGTTGTGAAACATTAAATTCCTGAAACTTTAAATGCTTTGGAAAACATCAGCGAAGAGCTATCCTTTAAGTGCTTATCTGTAATACTACATGCATATTGCACTGATAAAATAAACTTGTAGCAGTGTTCCTAATGTAAACAAATTTTGCTTTGCAGAGGGCCATGGGTTTTTATACGAAACTTTTGGGATCAGGCCTCAGTTTTCTTGGCACGTTGATCCTTTTGGAGCTTCAGCTACAACACCAACTCTTTTCGCTCTGGCTGGTTTTAATGCTCATCTTATCTCTCGAATTGACTATGACCTGAAGGCTGACATGCAGAAAAACAAGGTAAAAAATACCCGAAGACTGAAAACTGTGTCAGCGTGTCCTTGTAATAATGTAAGCTATTCAGTTAAGAAAGGCATCCCAGAGTTGTGCAAGAAAATGTAGGTATTTCTTCTCTAAAAGTAATACGCCAATTGCACGTTGGTAATGGTAAAATATATTGTGTCTGTGTAATGCTGTCAGTAATATCTCTGAGTTCTGGTCAAGAACAAAATATAGTCTAGCCTGAGAAAGATACAAAATGTGGGCAGGTAGGCAAAGAAAAAGTGGGCCTGGAACCAGGACTGTTAGAATTGGAGGCTTTTAGGATGGGTTTCAGTCTAGCCTGAGAAAATCTTAGATATGTCATTTTTCTGAACACAGCTTTAAAGTACAGTGTGTGTGTTTGGGGCTGGTGGCTGTCATGCTTGGAGCATTTATTTGTGGCTGTAAAAGCGATGATACCAGGTCTGTCAGCGGTGTAGCTAAACGCTATTTTGCTGCATTCAATTTCTGTTTCAATTTCTGCCTTCTCTTGATCGAAGTGTCCCAGATGCAGTAAAGATTTGTCTCTTCTTTACACAGTGTTGGGTCCTGCCTTGTCAACAATTTTATGCCCTAAATTATGTGCAATAAAGGGCTTTCACTGGTACAAGCTGGGCATTAGGCAAAGATTTTATGAATGTTGCATGAAAGTCAAGCATCCCTGAAGAAAACAAGATTTCTGTTGAATTTGATGAAGCCAGGACCTACCACCTTAAGCTTGCAGTGTATTGTGATTCTTCCTTTCTGCTTTTATGAGCTTCTGAGAATCTTTTCCCGTCTAAATGTTTTCAGGCAGCTGACAGTCTGGGGGCTTCCAAAATGGTACTTTTGTGCTTGTCATTGGGGTAATGGTTTCTTATTTTGCTTGTTTTCCAGAGGCTCCAGTTCATATGGCAGGGCTCTCCTTCTTTATCTGAAAGTCAGCAGATCTTCACCCATGTCATGGATCAGTACAGCTACTGTACCCCATCGCAAATACCTTTTTCAAACAGGTCTGAAGATTTCTGAAATAGGCAGAAATACTGATTGCTTCTGAGAGTTTATATGGTCAGAGCTTAAGCGTTTTCTTTGACTGTTTTCTTTCAACAGTATTCTTCTGCTTTGCTTCACAGACGTGTGGTAGGTCAAGGAGGTGTCTAGACTCTGTAGATCTGAATCAGGGTTATTAAGCACCACCCTGCTACCTACCATAATATGTGAAGTTTGCTTATTACCTAACAATTGAATCCTCAAAAGTGACACTTTCTACTGACAGGCATTAGAAATGCTTCAAAATATTCTCAGACTTTAATCTTTTCTACCACCAGGAGGCTTAGAGCATGGGTATAACTTTCATCTACATATATATTGTGTCAGTTCCTATCAAAAAATAAATATAGAATAAAAATGTGAAACAAATCAGTTACTATAAACAGAAAATATCCAAAGCAGGACTGGGATTTTTGTTTTTCTGACTGAAAAGTTAAGATTTAAAAACTCCAGGAAGCTCAGCAGGGACTTGGCTATTGCTAATTGATTGTCTATGGGAGATTTTCAGCACTATATTGGGCTGAGATTGTGTGCATTATCAGTGTATAAAGTGAAGAGGCTCAAATTTTCCATTTACTGTGGAAAAACTCTGAGAGCTGTGAATTGAAAACTTTATTTCTTTCTCTGTCTTACCCAGTAATCCACACCATGTAAACAAAGTCTACTTGGGGTGATGTCCTCATTGGTACAGAGCTTGCTGGTTTGTTCTGTGATTTCTTTGTTCTATGCCAGTAAGCAGCAGGGACTTGGGAAGATGCATGGTGCAAAAATAAGACAGCCTTTCCCCTACCACACGCCCAAATGAACACTAAAATCTGAGCATTGGCAGTGAATAGAAACTGAATTTCTTGCTCTTATTTCCTACGTGTCTGCATTTTATCCCAGCGCCTCTCAATGTGTTTCTCCCAGTTAGATGAATAAATCCTGTTTATAGCCTATTGCTTTCTTTTTCTACTTAGATCAGGGTTTTATTGGAATGGATTTGCAGTATTCCCAGATCCACCAAAAGACGGTGTTTATCCAAACATGAGTCTCCCTGTTACAGATACCAACATCCATCCCTATGCACAGGCCATGGTGGCAAACATTAAGGAGAGAGCGGCCTGGTTCCGAACAAGTGATGTTTTGTGGCCATGGGTAAGTGCATCGTCATCAGTGTTTGCTTGAGAAGCGCCAAGTACACCTGCAGAACGGACAGGAGGTAGTTGCTTCTTCGCTACACTGCCCAAATGCAAGTTTAAACCACATGACTGTAAAGTATTTTTCTAATAAGTGGGGCCTACGTGTCTGACTAGTGAATATTTTTAAAAACTGGAGCTTTCTTGTACAGTCTGCCAATTGTCTAGCAAGTCTTCCACCCTACTTAATATAGAAAGAGATGTAACAGAATTGTAAAGATATCCTCTTGACAAGCTACGTACTACGATACTGCATCCTCTTTCCTTACCTTGTATTGTCAATTTCAATGATCTCTTTACATTACTGCTTGGCACAACATAATTCTGTGTTAACAAAAATGTTAGTATTACTGGAAAATGTACTGAGTATTAGGTAGACAAGGTATTTTTGAACTGATATGTTAATCTTTTTTTTTTTCATACAATCTTTGTATTTTAGTTAGAAACAGAAGCATATCCCAGCTGGGTCATCCAAACATTCTTTTCAGCAATCTGCTATGTTAATTACATCCTCCATGTACAAATCACACTGGTATGCTTTTAGCTAGCTTTAAGTCCTTAGAAAAGAAAAACTTTGCCCAAACTGAATGTACAGTCTGTTTTTGAAATTTGATAGATGCTGTAGGTCTCATAATTACAAATAAAATACGTGTTCTCAAGGCAGCTATTTTACCAGAATATCTGTTGTCACAAAGAGCAAACATGTTCTGATGAATGCAGTTTTCTGAGTCATTGTTGTTTCTCTCCTATGTCTGTGCCACTGTTACTTATATTGTGCTGGATTTTTGTTGTTTTCTGGTTTCGTTGTTGTAGGTTGGGGGCCTGGGTTGTGGGAGGGGGAGAGGAGTGGGCTATAACACTCTGGAGTGGTGGTGCAGGGACAGTTATGCTAGAATGGGAAGGAGGGAGTCTGGAATGGTGCGTTTAAATTCCAGTTGTCTTGGTCCAAACCTGCAGTTTTGCAATAACGTAAGAAAATTTCAGTCTCTGATTTGCTGACTTGCATTGCTTTGTGATTATTACCCTGTTTAAAGTTTGTTAAAGTTTGCTACCCATTCAGAGCAATTTGTGAGAGAGTGGAAAGAAATATATACCTGGATACCTCTGTAGCTAAGCTTAATTTTTTTCATACTTACAGCTTGAAGTACTTGGATTTTTTTTTTTCTCCAGTTAAGAATTAGGAAATAGGCACCTTCCCGTTTCAGGTCAGACCTCACATCTTGACTATTGGCAGTTTTGTGATGAGCTATATGGACAAACAAGTGTGTGTTTGAGATCTGAAGAGCCTGTTTGTGCAGGAGGTGCCACTGGGCTGTGGTGCAGTGTAAACTTTCAAACCTGCCTCTCTAGAGACTGTAGAAAGATGTAGGCGGGAGGGAAGGAGTTGTCTTAAGGACTGGAACTGATCCTTGAGATCTCATTTGGCCTGTGTGTTTAAACTAGTTGTACAGTAATGCATAACATTCCTATGTAAAGTTTTGTTCGCATAATGAGTGGATGCAATGATTGAATGCAGCAGGTTCTCCTGGATATCCTTGTTCTGCAGGGCTGTTCCATTAAGCTCAGTTCCTTAATGAGTTAAGTCACCAGGTTAAAGTTACTGAGCTTGTTAGGTAAAAGGTTGGGGTGAAAGATGGGATTGCAGAGAAAGTAGAGACTCCTTAGACACCTTCTTTCAAACAACTTCTAATTTTTGAAGACAAATCACTGAGAGCATCTTTATTTTGAAAATGAGATCAGGATATTTTGTAGCACAAAACGAGTTGACCTCTTGTGCAACATTTCTGTCTGAAGCACGGAGACATGAAAATGAGGATGCATTAAGCTGGTGTCAGTTAAGCTTCTGTTAAGCCCTTTTTTTTGTGGAGAGGAGGGTTTCTTAACGTGTTACTGTGCTTCAGACAGATGCCTATACTGTAACACTGATATTCAAGAACATACATGCCGTGGCTGAGTAACTCGTTTTCCTGTTCGGGTGCCGTAGCTGAACAAAGACATTCTTATCATTTTTTTTGAATGTTTGTAGATGCAGATAGTATGTATCGAGATGCCTTCTACAGAAGGCAGAGGTTGTGCAAGCATACTCACAAATGAGGCTTTGCTACACTGTGTATTACTTCACTTAAAAATCAGGATGAACATCAGAGGTACTATAGTCTACTGTGGAGGCAGGGGATCAGCAACACAGTGTGACATTTGTACTGGGGGGTTCACTTTCCACAGTTTTTTTTTACATCATCTCCACAACACTTCCTAAAGCTTATTTTCTGCTTTTAAGAAAGCTTACAGAACTTCCTTGTTTTCTGCTAAGTGTTAGAAATGCAGTGTAAAAAGAAACAAAGGCCTCTCTTCTAGGCATATATGCATGCATTCTCCAATTGCTGCCACGGAATTTTACGTTCTTGCACAATATGGTGCATCAACACACTTCTCCTTATCTGGAGGGAGCTGGTCAGCTGGTTATCAGCTGATCTGTACAAGTGACCCTACCCCTGCGTGACGTTTTTTAACAAAAAACTGCTATATGGGCAGTAAAGATAGAAGAAATACCAGTTCAACATATACTAGTGTTAAAAAAATCCTTCTAAATTGCATGACCCAAAGTTATTTTACTGTTCTGTTTTCTGAATTTCAGGGCTGTGACAAACAGTTCTTTAACGCATCTGTTCAGTACTCCAACATGGACCTATTGTTGGATTACATTAACAAGCACTCTGATGAGTTTGGAGTGACCGTCCAGTACGCCACTGTCAGTGATTACTTCCAAGCAGTTCATAGCAAAAATCTCACGTGGGAAATCCGGGATTCTCAGGACTTTCTTCCATATTCAACAGGTAATTGAGTTAAAAACTCTGTAATACCTGTCCCAAATGTATATATTTAATAAAGGGAAATTGAAAGAACAAGAGAGAAAAGAGCAAAAATACATTCTTATATTTATTTACACTACCGGATCCCATAAAAATATGACAAAGTGATCCAAAGCTAGTGGTACAAGAAAGGCGATAGGGCAGTGGTTGGAATATTTCTTTGGGACAGCTAGAAGCAATGGCTGGAAAAAGAGGTCCTGAGAGTATAGAAATAGGAAAACTTGGCAAGAAATCTAACTTGAGATTTTTGTTTTGCTGCCTTTGAGTAATAATAGATTGCAAAGGACAGCTAAGCATAAGGCATATCCATGAGTGTGTCATGTCATCTAATTTTTTGTTAATGACCCAAAGAAATGGATATATGCTGTATGAATTGGTTTCTGTTACAGTGAAAACAGTGAGCAATGAGATAAGCCTGTAGGCCTAAGCCACCTGGCTGAAATTCAGCAACATGTATCAGGGGATGGATGAAGGAAAAATACTGCAAACTGTATAGCACACTGTGAAACAGTTATCAGGCAGCAGTAGCAGCAGAAGTGCTTCACAGAGGTGTGTCAGCGTAAGGTGTAAGCCTTTCATAAAATCAGAGGGGTCTTGTTTGACATCTTGAAAGCAGAAATCTTAGAACACTATTCTGCTTGAATTATAATTTTTGAGTAATTTGATTCATGTTTAGACATGAAACTTGGAAATAATTGTTTTCTCTTCCTCCCACGCATCAGCATGCACAAATACCTGTAGTCTCCTAGGCGTTCTGCAGTATTAAATGTGTGTTAGACCTCTCTGCCTCTTTCCCCTAGGTGATCTGTAATAGGACACACAGGTGCTACAGGACCCAGGGAACTGAAAGGAAACTAATAAACCAAAAGATACCATGAAACAGTTGGCTGCACGGCCAAACAGAGCAATGTCCTGTTATTACTGTTTAAAAAACCTGGTTTGTGCACAAATTAGAGCAGAGATGAGAGCAGTGACACGGCGTAATCTGTGAATGTCTGAAGGAGAAGTGAGTCGATTGAGGAAGGGAGGAGCAAGTGAATCTGAAAGCTGAGGTTCCTGGTTCCTTTTGTGTTAGTGCAGTGGAACAGGGGTGGATCAAAGTGAAACAGTTGGTGCGGAGGATTTGATGTCCACACTCCATGCATTTCCAGGAAAACTAGATGGAATCTGGTCACGTGGACTAAGTGCCCATTAATGCTTGTCACATACCTTCAGGTTTATTTCAGGTTTATTGTAACATGAAAGGAATCCAGTTTGTGAGCTCAAAAACTTGATATATCAAGTAAAACATAATAGGTAAGGGTGACCAGTGAATTCATCCAAAAGCATGTTACTGGTCAAAGCAAACACTATGGCAGCTGTACCCACCCAAGTCTCCTTAGCTCTAGGAGAAAGTCTTTTTCATTAAAGAAAACTGATTTAAGTTCTGCAAGAAAATGTGTGAAGCATCAAAAAGGAAAAATAAACCTTGTATTTGTGAAGTTCCATAGTACAATGCAGTTTATTCATTGAAGTTGCTTGTTGCTTGCTTGTTACTTACTGCACTATATCAGCTCTTCAGATAGAGCTGGGAGTATATGAAGGCAGGCATGCCATAACCAACATCCCTTTAATCGCTTTCCCCAGTAAACTTACCCTTGAATCTTTTTTGTTTTAGGCCTCACATATCAAAGTATACAGAGAGAAGACAACAGCAACTTCTCAGTTTTGAAACTCATTAGTTTGTTTCATTGCAGGGATAAAATTCTCGTTAAAATACCTTTTTATATAACCACAGCTACCACTGCTTCATCACATTCTTGACACTGGATGTATATCTTGGACTATTATGACCTAAATTTAGCTTATATATCCAATATTCTGTAGCATGTCTGTTAACTTTTAAATGAACAAAAATAACCATTGCTTCCTGTGAATCACTGCATGGACTGATCCCTGACTCACTCACCTCCCCCCAGGGATCATGTCATGTCTAACAATTTGCCGATAAATGCTTTGCCAGCTCTAACTGCTAATATCCTTTCGCATCTGGGCTCTTACGGGTATCTTTTGGCGTAACTTACAAGCAGTAGTCACTTGTCGCTAGCCTGCATAACAGCAGCACCCATCATGTTCCAGGTGGGTGCCCACACATAGATGCAATCTCTTCCCCACATGGATGCAATCTCTTCCCCAAACGTCTTACTGTGCCTTGCAATTGCAGGATAGATTTGAGTGCACTTTCTCCCACATACTGTTTTGCTTCTTGATGATTAATCCTCTCTCATTCTTTCTATGCCATTTTATTATGAGTCACTTGTTGGGCTCAGTGTCACTTCTGAAATATTCCTTGGAAGCTCAAGTTTTAAGTCCCAGAGAAGTATTTCCTTCTACTCTACGTTTGTTGTACCATGCTGCTGTGCATATGCAACACTTGCTTGTAACCTTGAAAACTCTTTCAATTCCTGGCATTTTTTCAGGCCCAAAAGAATGACCTACAGTTTTTGACCAAAAGATCCTGTTTTCTAATTGTTGCTTTTAATTATAGGGTGATAGCAGATTGTTAGCTGTACATATTCACTTTAGAAAGCACTGTCTGCAACTTATATCTAGAAAAACAATAGAGCAGTCGTTTATCCATTAAAAAAAAAAAGTGACTAAGATTTGGAGGGTTTAAAAACGTATAACTTGTTTTTCTAGTTTACTCTGTGGGATACTGGAACACGTTAGCAGAAATGAACCGCTGAAATACTTTCTACTGACCACTTGAGGGCATATTTTGGTGTAGTTTGAAGCACTGCAGTAGTATGGGGTCATACTGTCACATCACTGTTTCTACTCCGTTTTGAGGATGTTAAATTTAAGATCAGTCCTTTCACGTGACTTAAAGTTGGGAGTATGGAGGACTCATTAACTTTATTAACAAATAACATAACGTGCGTCAGTGAAGCTTAAAAGGTGTTTTGTGCAGACGAAGAAATTTCTGCAGATACAGGTTAATGTAGCAGGTTAACAGCTTTGTATCAACAGTCATGTTGCTAGGCCTGTAGGAAAGGCTGTACCCTTCCAAAGGGGGTGTTTAAGGCTCTGTTTCTTTGTAGGCCTTATGACTATTCCCTTTGGTGGCTGATGTGTATAATCCACAGCAGGTTTCATGAAAGAAGCTGTATGGTACTAGCCTAACAAGCAATAACTGAAATACTTTTTTGGCATGTATTGGGTCTCTTCAACTCTTAATAGAGCCATTTCAAGCATGGACTGGGTTTTATACTTCTCGAAGCACGTTAAAAGGAGTTGCAAGGAGAGCAAGTTCACTGCTTTATGCTGGAGAGTCCTTTTTCACACAGTATGTCCGGCAACACCCAGAAAGTTCTATTTGCAAATGTGGAGCCCTAAAGCAACTTCAGAGTCTGAGATGGGCAGTTTCAGAGGTAAAGTTTGATTATTTTTTATTATTTTTTAATAAAAATATTTCTTGTCTAAAGGCAAAGCTTTTCTTTTGCATTCCAGTTGGAGTGTCTCCATGTCACTTTTATATTTTTAGCCATAATTTTCCTTTGTAGCAATTTGTTTGTGATTTAGCAAACAACTATCATGAAATGAGACTTCAGCCCCTTAGCCACAAATTCAAGATACAGTTGCTGGCAAATGTTTTCTTCTACTGGGGGAAGGGTACATGGTTCCAAACTTAAAGCATATGAAAGTCCTTTTCTCAGTTCTATTATTTAGAAAAGGGTTACAATAAAAACCTGAACTCACTCAAAGTTGCTAATAATCTCTACTTGTGCAAGTTAGAAGAGAAAAGACAGATTTGTTCCTTCAAAGTTAAGCAGCTAAGTGATCAGCCTCATGCCATTAAGCATTTACAGACCATAGTCCTTTTGCTGGTAATAAATATTTTGTCAGCTAACTTACTGACCAGATATTAGTAGCAAATGAAAACCTGTCTTTCTATGGTATTTATGCAGTACAGTAGTGGGTTTTTTGTTTGTTTGTTTTTTAATTTGCTTTTTTTCCTCTAAATACATAACTTAGAAGTTTATAAATATTAAAAACCAAGTATGTGTAGATGGAAATCTGTGTGTGTCTTGTCTTTGGCCATTTAATTCTGATAGCAATATATTGCAAATAGCAATTTGGAATAGGCAAAAAGTGAATGTGTAAATATGGCTGTGATACCATTTTTTTAAATGAAATGACTTACTGGATTGTGCTTTTTTTTTTCTTTAATAAAAATGTAAAGAAGGTTGGGGGGGAGGCAAACCAGTTGCATTGTAACCTTTGAAACTACTCTTAAATGTAAGGTCCAGCACCATGACGGTATAACAGGCACAGAATCTCCCAAGGTGAAGAACATGTACATGGATAATTTAATGTACGGAATGTTCAATGTAAAGAAGCTAATGGCTTCCCTAATCTTTGACATGAACAATGCTAAAAAGAATGGAGACGTCTATTCTTCTGTTTACAGTAAAGACTCAGGAAAACCAGGTACTTTTAACATAGCTTTTCCAATTTCCAGGGTACCTTATGAAGGTTAATGTGCTCTCCTTGGAGAAAGTCAACATGCTGTTTACCACTGAACCACTGCTGGAAAATCCTTCTCACCTTCTGAGACCTGCTAGGCCTGAGGAAACTCGCATGAATTTTTGAGCTCTCAGATCTCAAGCACCTGAAAACAGGACCTTTTAGCTGTGTGGCACTGGGTCAGAGCTCTGCCTGTATCAAACCTGGCTCCTAGATTCAGACCTCAGCCATATAACAAAGGGGAGAAAGAGGTGGTGATTGGTGTAATTATTAAACAAAGCCTATTATGCAGCATAATCCTATGCAGTAAAAATCAATCACAGTTAAAGGTTCTTGCTATGGCATACTGCCAGCAAGTGTAACAATGTAGAAGAATTTTCAGGAGTCTTCTAAAGACTGCATTGCTTTTTTTCTTGACTTTGGAATTTTTTTAAATTGTCAAATGTAAACAGTGCCATAGGCTGCACAGCAGACTGATTCGTTTTTTTTTTTACAGGGTTGTTTTTAGATTAGGCTTCTCATTTGATCTTCTGTATAACTCATAAAGTTAATACTGCATAACATTGAGTTGTGGTAAGCCGCTTGTTTTCACTAAATGCTTTTACATTCAACTCAGGTGTCATTGGCTGAATACGGGGTATTTTTTATTGGGTAAATAATAGGGGGACAAAAAACAGAAGGTTTTTTATGAAGTACTGTAAAATGTGCTACTTCTTTCAATCATAAAGTTTTACTGCAGGGTTTTACACTAAAATGTTGTAAGGTGGTTGTACCTAGACAGATCTCTTAACTATACATTTTTAAAATGTGATGTTGAAAAGTAGTTGTAGTGACTAATAGCTCTTCTTGTTCCTTTGTGTACCCAAAGGTACTACAGATGTTGACCAGTATGTTATTGTCTATAATCCACTGGCATGGAACATCACCACCTCTGTCACTGTCTCTGTCAGCCACTCATCGATGAGTGTATATGATGAACTGGGACATTTTGTACCGGCACAGGTACTTCACAATTTTCTTTCTTTCTGTTACTTTTCTCTCACTTGCCAGTTCTCACTGACTTGATGCTACATGGTAATACATAATATTACAGTGAAAACAAGGATTACTTCAAGTTGGGGTTTCCTAGGTGTCCTTTAAATGTTTTCCTTTTTTTTTTCTTGTCTGCACTCTCAAATAGAGGTGTTTTTTTTTTTTTTCCTTTAATGTGCAAAAGGGCTTCCTGCTATTCTTGTCAGTTTGGTTTCTCCTTTGCATGTCTGCTGTCTACCACGCTGCACTTCTTTGCTTTTTGTTTTTTAAAAAAAAAAAAAGGTTTCCAATAAAGCCCTGGCCCTGCCCTCCAATTGACAAGTCTGTTTGTACAACTGATGGCTGGCCTTGGGCAGGAGGAAAGATTTCAGAAGTGTAAGTCTCAGAAGCCCAAAAGGAACAGGGGACAACTAGCTGCCAAGGCGACCCACCTCATTCTATATCATAGTCAAGCTCCAAGGCAAGGCCAGCTGTTCCCCAGGAGGGAAGAAGAAGGCCTCATGTGAAAGCTAGCATTAGCTGTTCTCAGGAGCATCCGCTTTGGAGAGCGCATCACCATCAATGGCTTGATAAACCTGTAGGAATGCCTCCAGCACATAAAGCCCTGAAGAGGCTGCACACACTTCCAGATGCTCCACTCTGTCCCCAGGATGCCTGATAGCCCAGCAACTTCTGCTGGCCAGACAGAGTTGTGAATATTAATGCCGTGGCTTATTACTACCCAGATGTGTCAAGGCACACTGTGGTCAGGTAGTGATGCACAACAGCTGTCTGGTGTTTCTGCATAAGTACACGGTGATGGTATATTGCCTTCATCTGGAAGCTATCAGTCTCTTCGGTTAGTGCATGGTCACGCTTACCTTTCAGCCACTTAACCTCCCAGAATTCCTGTCATCTTAATTATTTTAGCCTTGTAACATACAAGTGGGAGACAGAAATGTATTTTAAAGCATTTATTTCAGGATTTAGGATGCCCTGAAGTCAAGCTGTCACTTTTTATTTAAAAGTTCTCTATTCCGTAGTTGGTCTATGTTCTTTTTTTGCTAAAAGTTACTTATATGTGCACATGGGTGGTCACTTAAGGCTGAATGAAATCTATTTACCAGTAAAGAGAAGGTGGTTTGGGATCTTTTTCTTCTAGTATGTGCTGCTGAAATGTTCATTTATATCACAAATTCCTTCCCCTTGGGAGAGAAATCTTTAGCTTAGAACCTTGATACAAGTATAGGTTGAGGGGAAACGAGGCTTGGCAAATACTCTGCCTCTTCTGTACCACACATATGAGTTGTGTAGGGAAGGCAGAGAATAGGAGGTGGGCCCTCTTGGTACTAAGGATATGAGGTCTGTGGTATGAGTAGGTGGCCATATGCCAATCCCCAGTGTGAAGGTAAAGACAACTTTAATTTCTGGGTAGTGGCAACTAACCCAGTTGTCTATGTAATCTGTACGGTATTTATGGAGTCCACTTTCTTTCACCAAATAGATAGTAACAAATTATCTAATATTAATGGGAAGGATATGTGTAATTAAAAAAAAAGTAATTTTATTAAATTGTTTAAGGTATTTTGATGTTCAATAGCACTGGTGTTCTCTTTACACAGAAGTATGGCACATGCTTCCACCTCCCTCTCTTTATGTCTTGCTTAAGGTGAGGGTGTGCCTGGTTGCTTTGTCCTCTTGCCAACAATTTTCTCACATTCACACATGTCACTTCCTTTATGTTTCAGTCTGTTATGTCACAAGTAAATCTAATCAGTTATTTCTGCTTACATATACATATTGCAATGTGATCTTAAATCAAGATCGGTGACCCCACGTTCCCATTAAAATAAGATCCGACTCTGGACTTCACTTAGCAACCCTCTTCCCTTCAGTACTATGGCAAAGCTTAATCTGAGGTCACTAAACTCCTAATTAAAAGCAATATGGATCTACATTATAATTAAGAAGTGTAAGAGTGACATGTTTAGAAATGTATTTTTCTAGCTGTAGTTAATTTTCATAATTTAGGGCTTACAACATGTGAGGTCGGTTGCCTTGCTAATTAATTTTCCGTAATGGAGCATTGTTGTGTGTGTTAACTTACAGGTTCAAAGTTCAGCAGAGTCCCATTCTACCTATGACCTGTATATTCTAGTTGAAATAAGTGGTTTGAGCTACAAAAAATATATTGTTAAGCCCTCGAATGGTAAGCAATCTGTATTTATTGGAAAATCAGTTAAATACCAGCGGAAAGACACAACACGTGGGGACCAACAAAGCCCAGATCTGCTTCCTGTGGTTAACGACTGCTACCAGATCATGTTTGACCGAAGCAATAATCTAATGTACAGCATTACAGACAGGTGAGATTGCCTGCTTTTTTAATAACATTTCAGATTCTGTAAAACCTTTTTGTAAAAAATAAGTCAAAGTACTCTATTGTGTGCCTAAAATCTGAGACTTAACTAACAAAGTGTTTGTTATAATTATTTTTTTCTCTGCAGTTCACATTTCCTGTAGAAAGGAGGATGCTATCATGGACGTGATTCCATACTGATTCTGTGATGTTGTTGCCCTGTTTAACCATGCAGTCAGCATAAGATAGCGTGGCAGATCACAGTGTTAACTAGTAAATCAGAAGAATTGTGCTCTTAAACTAAACAGAGGCATGACTGTGTGTATTAAAAATAAGTAACACGTACACTCTGCTTACCCAATGAGCAGATGAGTGACGGAGCAAGAGCTTATACTCATTAGTGTTTTACAAGCCCTGTATCGCTGTTTCTATGATAGGAAGCTACACAAATTTTTGAAAGGAAGTATTTTGGCAAATTCTACTTAATTAGGCAAATAATATGGAAGAGCAATCAAGATGAAGGTGAGATATACAGTTTGCAGCTTGTCTTTCTTGGCTAATGTGAATTGGCCTGATTTCTTGAGCTTCAGTGGAGCTGTGCTGCTTTTTGCCTGCTCGGGATTAAGATTCTCTGCTATGTACTGCTGGAAGATCTGACCTCTTTTACATTGACCTAGTGACTGCAAGACCTCTTTCACCTTTGTTAGTAATTCTGCCTCCTAGAGTGAGAAATCGTTGTCTAGTATAGTTAGAAATCAGCCTTAAAAACTATAGATGGGCATGAGCCAAGAGCCCTGAAGTACTTTCTATAACTGTCTCCAGATCTCTTGAGGAATCCTTAATGAATATAACAAAGATGAACAAAAATCTGAATTCAAATTCCATTTTTCTTTACCCTGTTCTGGCAGGCAGCAAAAGCTGGAATTCAGCATGTAGGAAAAGTGGGATATTCATTTTCATTATACAGCTTCAGGCAAGCCAAGAATGTTTGGGTTTCAGCAAGTTTGGTTTGGAGTAGTAGAAAAGAGTGGAGTATTAGAGCTGGAAATGCCCCCAGGAGTAATAGGAAAACTTGGATGTGTTTTGATCCTCAATTATTACAGTTCATAGGTTGCTGTATTAACACTAGCTAGAACTGTTGGCAGTTTACGTTTGTATGCCAGACCAAGTGATTTTTTTGTTTTGCTAGCAAGGCTCCAGTAGAGGTGCAAAGCTGATGGCTGAGGGCAGTAGCATCTTAAATTATCTTCACGTGACTTTGCAGAGAGTGAAATGAGGTCCTAAATAGTTTAACTGTAGGCTTTGGGGGAGAAGAAGGAGACAAAGTAGGTACTGAGTGTGTGACTTTTGTTACCCTGTTGCCAGTATATTCTTGTTACCATTGCTAAATATGGAAATCATTGTTAAATATGGTTCTGTATAGCTACAAAATCAGACAAAATAATCTGATTATTCATTATTATGTCATGGTGTACCTTATTGTTGTACAACCGGTTGTTTTTGATCCTGTAGCAACTCTCATTTGTACTTCAAAGTATGAGGTAATGTAAGCGTTGTTTCTGTTTTAACATGTTGCTATTTTACAGAAGTATAAAATGCATGAAGCTCATTTTATTTACACACTGACAGCTGTCTTCGCAGGGAGCACTTTAGTTCTCTGCTGTTCTCATTTCCTAAGTTTTATCAAATCTGTTACTTTGAGGAAACAGATTTTTCTTACGTTCCAAACCTCATTCCAGCTTTGCATCTGTTATGTACGAAATGTGCTTATAGGTAATACAACTTCTTTCCTCCGTGCATTTGCAGGGAGACTAACCAGACTGTCCAGTTGACCCAGGAGTTCCTTGAGTACCACGTGAATGGAGACGTGATGAAAGGACCCATTTCAGATAACTACTTATTTGCCCCAAATTCTTCTGCTGTTCCAGTATCAAAAGCAGTGGAAATGGAAATAGTTTTTGGAAACTTAGTGACAGAGATACGGCAATATTTCTACAGGTGCAACGCTGTTACATCTTCACTTTGCTTGAATGTTTAATCATCTGTAGCTGTATGTGAGAGTAGCTCTGTGTAATTCCTCCTGAACAGTGGAGTCTGTGTTCTGTGAAAGTTTCAGACAACAGAACTATGCTTAGCAGATACATGCTAACGCTGAGAAAGTGCTTCCTTTAGATAAGTCATATTACTGGGGAGATGGAGGGGAAGATTGCTCAGTTACGTGTGCGGTTTGTTTCATAATGTAGTTTCTGCTGGAATCCTGTTTCCATTCAATTCAGTGAAATTTGCAGCTCACGTCTTCTATACGAGTGGAATTTGGACATAACGGTTCATTTTCCTACATGTAGAAATCTTTCTTACAAGTAAATTTAAGATAAAGAAGGGAATCCTACACAAGGACACTCAGGCTCCTTAATGAGCTAGTGACTTTTCTGTGTTAAAATCATATCCATCTATAACCTCCTCACCTTCTTTTAAATCTGGTTATTTGATTAAAGCCTTTTGCTTTAAGTTACATTGTACAAGGATTGTAGTTGAGAAACACTGTTTGAAAACAGTGGATTTTTTCCATCAAAATGAATATTGTGGGATTGAAAAAATACATAGGTAGAACTATGTGTATTCTTGCAGTATGTGTGTTGCTTAGGGAGTCATAATTGTTTCTAAACTTGATTGTTAATATTCAGGAAATACAGAACCTTTCTAGTCTAACGAACAGTCCTTTTTACACTTGCAACATTAAAGAAAATTGTCAAGTATCATTTATTTCAGCTGAATATCTGTACATTTGAAAATTAAACTGAAAATAATTTCAGTAATTACATAGGTTGAATACAGGCAACAAAGTTGTTCTGTGTGTGTGATAACATCATGAAAGATTTGTAAGTCTTGACATAACTGATCTAGCGCTCCACTTGATAAACTGTGCATATCCTTCTCCTTCTTACAGTAACCTTACTGCCCAGTATTATATATATGCCATGTATACAAGGCTGTATTTAGTACCAGAAGGCTATGATGGGAAGCTGCTTTGCCATAGGATAGAGCAAGAATACAGTGTTGGGCCTTTGGAAGTAAATCGTGAGGCAATTCTAAGAACCAGCACAAATTTGAACACTGGACAGCTACTCTACACTGACGACAATGGATATCAGATTCAGAAAAGACCATTCAAGACATACGTGAATAACACAGTAGCTCGGGTGAGTGACAAGGCATAATCCAAACTCAATCGTGTTTCATCTTCATTCTCCATTACTTTTACCTAGGTTAATATCAACACTGCATGATTTACTATGTGTTTTCAGAACTATTATCCTATGGTCCAGACTGCCTACATTGAAGACAATGCTACAAGGCTGACGCTGCTTGCAGAAAGAGCTCATGGTGTCTCAAGTCAAGGGAATGGACACATGGAGGTAACAAATAGGCATGCGTGTTGGTTGGTGTTTTTTTTGTCTCCCAAGGAGACGTTTCATGGCTGGTAACTGTTGTGATACTTCCCTTATCAATACAGGTGATGCTTCACAGGAGACTGTGGAACAACCTTCAGTGGGACCTGAATTACAATCTCACTTTGAATGACTCTTCAGTGGTTCATCCTGTGTTTTGGCTTATTTTAGGAACCAAGTCTGTCACCAGTGTTTTGTATCGGACAAGCCAGCAGGCTTTAGAACACAGGCCAATTGTAATGTTTGGACAATTATCAGGTAACTCCTTCCATCCTCTGTGCTATCTTTAGCATCTGAATGACTTACTTGTTTTGCTTTGATTTGTGCTGTTAAGTTTGTAAATGCAGACTTCAAGCCTCCTGTGTGATGAAGTTAGTATACAGTGAGTTAGAAGGCAGATTTAGAGACTGTTAATTACTTTGCATTAATTTCAAATATGGATGTTGTCCAAGTCTGTGAAACATTTCTTGTTATGTAATTATCTCTTACTCTTGGAGGAGAATAAATTTTAAAGCATCTAATGAGAACAAAATGTCCGCACGGGGTATTAGTGCAAAGTAGCTAGTATATCACATGTCAGCTTCCTGGATGCTGATTCCTTAATGACCTTTTTTGAGTCATTCTTTTAAAAATATTTGTTTGACTTGTTAACTAAAACTGAGGTCTGGTAGTGGAATAGCAACTTCAGGCTGCAGTGAAATCTGCTTTGCTGGAAGCTTCCCCAGCAGTTAAAATCATTCTGCTTTCTGCTTTGTATCTCAGAAGGCCTCGGAGGAGAAAGTCTAGCATCTGCTTTGGATCTGCCTTGGCAGAAAAAGCAAAAATCTCTTTACCCTTGCACAGTACTGTAGCCAGCCGCGCGTGTGTGATGGATGTTTGATGTCCATTCTTGTTCCTTTTTGCATGGAGGAGATAAACCAGAGCTACCCGGACAACTTCAGCAGAAATCAGTCCACAGTTCTCCTATAACTGTCCCACCCAATCTTCATGTCCAGACCCTGAGCATTCCAGGGTGGAGATACAGCTCTAATCATGCAGAGCAGGTCCGCAGCATTCGCATGGGTAGGTCCAAAATAGTAGCTGGATGTTATATTTCAAAAAGCTGGCTTTCTATTTTTCCCTCTTCTGTGAATAATACATTTATTTATTCAGTGTTAAAATCCTTTATCAAGACAGTTAATTGTACCTTATGATCGCTTTACTCAATTATTAAAATACATCTCCTGTATGAGTTAGTGTCATGTCCTGTTAACAGTGGGAACTGGGTGCTTGCTGTTAGTACTCTAGCTAGTGTTCCAAAATGTGAATCAAGTTCGAGCCCTGAGAGCGTAAAGCTCAAAAAACTGTTTGAAAACTGGTTTTGATCTTCAAGTAAGAAAATACTTGCCTTTTGTTTTCTCTTAAAGGTAAACAGAAACAAGGTGATGCAGACTTCAGTCGTGTCCTGCTAAGAATTAGGCACCTGTATGAAGTTGGAGAGGATCCTGTGCTGTCTCAACCTGTAACAGTGAATTTGAAGGTATCTAGTCCTTCTAGGTAGAACAATGCTGAAGGTGGTTTTGTTCCAGAGAGAACAGGTTCTACCATGAAATGTCCTGTGTTCTACAGACACCACGAAAAGTGGATATGATACTGTATGAAAGGTGGATATGGTATAGTTACTACTGTAACTGTAGCCTCAGAGGAAAGCAGGACTTATTTTTAATCAGCTTTGCACCACAGAAGCTCTTACTTCATATAAAGTTGCCATAGGCACAGTATGAAGATCTGCATAAATATCTGTAGGACTGGTTCCATTGAGCTCTTGGTTGTATAACACTTCCTTAGCAGAGGGTGAGTCTATTTTGCTGTTTCTTTAGTTATGGCAAGTTGTACTTACAGTTAAAGAAATGTGGACAGAATTAAAGAAAGCAAACATTTTTTTCCTCTATATTTTATTTCTGCGTGTTAATGAAACTTTCATCACTTCTGTAATACTGTGTATTTTTAGTTTCTTGTTTGTCCGGTCTTTCATATAGAAGTAGATTGTTTTATAATACATGGCAGGTGTATATTTTAAAACATGAAATATTGATTTTGATGACAATAACAGGTGAAAAAAGGTGTAGGGTTCTTCTCCATTTTGTTTTTAAAAGTTCAGTAAGAGTTTCAGTTCTTGAAAGGAGAGGTTAGTAGGCTCAGAACTCTGCTACAACGCAGAGGAGGCTCTCAGCATCCGAGCTTCTTAGTTGCAGCCTGGTGAGTCTGTAGTTGCCTTTGTGTTGTGGGACCTAGCAGACTTTTGAAGTCGCTACGGCTCTGCTTGGCAGATCACTGCTATAGATGAAGTTCTGCTCTGGACTAACTGTGTACTAGACCGGTGGGTGTTAAACTAGTCTCAGCAAGTTGTTTCTTTACTCACAGTCTTTGCTGAAGGGATTAGGATCAGTGAAGTCAGTGGAAGAGCGATCACTCACTGGCACCTGGGACATAAACACTTTGAAGCGGTGGAAGTGGAAGACTGCACAAAATCCAAGCAAAGGTAGGTGAAACAAGGTGGTTGGTGTCTGAAGCTTGATGAGTTGTCTGATTGAAAGTATTTCTGCATTTGCAAGACTAAAAATCTGTTCGTCTGTATGACAAACCTGGTAGCCAGCATAGCCTGCAAGCAGTAGCATTTAGCAAAGATTCCCTGCAAGCCCTGATGGCTTGTTTTGCCTGGAAGTGTCAACTCCAGAAACATTTCAAACTTTTATCTGTGTCCAGATACAAGTGGCTACTCGGCAAAGTCACACTTGTTGCACATTGACTTTCTTAGATGCTGATGAGTTGTGTTAATCTAAATTTAAGCCTATGCTCCAGAAAAACAGACAGCAGGAATTAAAAACCCACCACCGCAATCAGCTTGAAGGACTGTGTGTGGATAGGATTCAAGTTACGGCTGACACTCAGGTTGAGTTCTGTGGGTGACTTTGTTTCATTTCTCATTCCAGTTAGTTACTTGGACATTCTCCTTACTGTCACTTACCACCATATATGTGCCTTGTAAAAAGTTTGCAGACATTTTGGCCTGGGCTAGCTGGGATTTCAGAGCTTTACTTGACTTGCAGCTAGGAACTTGCTTGCTGTTTAATCATAATGAAGAAAAATGCATGACTGGGGAGTTGCTTGCATTTTCTGGTATGAGTCAATACGCAAAAAGTAAATGTATATTTTAATATTATGAATAAGTGCATCTTAGGTCCCATGCTACTTATAGCTTTAAGGAGAACCTGCTCAGACACTAGCTTTTACATAATAGATGAGTTAAAACTTTTAAGATAGAATAATATGTACATTTGAGTAAAGCTGCTGCTTGAATAAATTACCACCTTTTCTGTGTCTTACAGGATTCTCCAACAGTAGAAACATATCAGAAAACTACATAGTGACTGTTCACCCAAAGGAAATAAGAACTTTCTTTGTGTACTTTCAAGATCAATAAACTTTGATGTTATATTTCAGGACTGAATATGTAATAGCTTCCAGCTTCTGTTTAAAGACATGAGTGATGGTCTTGGAAAACATTCTACTGCTGTTAATGAAAGGAATAGCCATTTTGGAATAAACTCTTAATTTAATTAAACTGTTGGCCTGTGTTGTGGGTATTTTTGTTGGTTAATTACTTACAATGTGTGTTTTCTGAAATTTGTTCAATTTGAAAATACAAAAATGACCTTAGTGTTTCAGTGCAAGCATTCTTGAACACTTTCATATTTGCTGTGGGCAGTTTAAAAGTGGTTGCTTCTATCATGTTTCATTGTGGAGTACTGTCAAAATTGTATTAGTTCACTAGTCTGGAGTTTTCTTTCTTATTGTGGTAATTTCAAGAGTCTTTTCTCAGGGTTTTTATTGTTAGAGGAGATGACTTCCAAGTCACAGAGCAGACATTTGCCGAATGTCAGTCTGTTCTATATGCCTGTCATATTTTTGAGCTACTTTGTCTTTCAGGCAAAAACTACAAAGCTTCTACTTCCTTGTAAACTGAAGGTGAATGGCGTGTTGGTATTCCTCTGCACTAAGGTCATTAAAATTGACTAGGTTTGCTTCATGCTCTCCCATCAGTCTTGCGTTCTGGGTAAATTGGAGCTGGTCTGGGGACAGAAGATGTATTGCCACATGGCTCCTAACTAATTCATCACGTACCCTGGAGCAAGAACACTGTTTTTACGGCACTGTGAACTTTCATACTTGTCAGGATCAAAGAACATGCACAGTAGTAACAGGAAATGTTACATTAGCTTCAAGTTCTAGTTAGTTATGAAGGGCTGTGTTTAGAGAGAAACTGGCAGGACCTGTAAATTCTGAGCAGGTCTGACCGAGCAGCAGCTAAAGGAAACACAGACAGTGGCTGGCTTTCCTAATAGTTGCTATGGTTTGGGGTTCAAAAGAAAAGTTGCATTTTTCTTCCTAGCTCTAAACAATGTGAAGCTGTAGAGTCTGATTCTGTTCATATGGCATTGGACATCTCCACATATTTTATTAGTTCACCGTGAAAATACACATGGCTGAGATGAGAATCAAGTTGGTCATTTTAATTCATCACTACCACTACAGGAGGCTTGGTACATACAATGCTGAACAAAACTATTTCTGACCAGCAGACATGAAACTCGAAGAGAAAATATAGAGGATATAAAGGGAAAAAATAGGTGCCTTTTAGTCAATTAATAATTCCAGATCTAAAATCATGTAAAAATGACGTTTTGCTCTGGTAATTGTTCTGATGTAATCCAGCTGTTCAGCAGTAATTTCCTCCATGTGGAGACACTGTTCAAGAACAAAGGAGACTGTAAAGTACAGCTGTTGTGAAATAGCTCTGCTGGAAGAGCTGCACTGGTGGTCAGCTTTTCCACAGAGACAGCCTGTTTATACTAACTGATGGCATCTCATTAAAATCACCACAAGAACTGCCACTTTTCAGTTACTGGGTGAAGAAAGGCCTTGTCATATTTCCTATTGGTTATTTTTCACACCTGGCTATAAATATTTAGTGATACACCAATCTAACCTGCCCTGCTGCAGGAAAAGGCATTTTTCTGCAACATTAAGCCCCTAGGGCAGATTACACAGTAACTAGGATGCAGTAAAGCATGATGGCAGCTATTTTCATTTTGTTTTGTGTATGTATCTGGAAAATGAAATACGTTTGGCTGAGTCACTTCTCTTGGTAATCTTTTCTCAATCCCTACGTTCAGTTACCATGTATTACAGTGGGTATACTGCGTAGGTCACACAGTGGTATGATTTCACTTCATGTTTTTGTGGCTGGAATGGTGTTGACTAATGCACGTGCTGGTAACAGCAAGCCATGCTGGTAGATTATAAAAATTGAGCTGTATCATCCATGGGCAAGGCAAATCCTGCCCAAGAAGTACCTGCTCTGCAAGACGTATAGGATGCTACAACTGCTCGCTCTGGGCACTGCTTTCCCAGGTTGTTATATTTCTAGGAGGCTCTGTTAGAACAAATCCTGCAAAAAATTCTAAACAGGAATACCGCAAAAACTTTAAACAGGAATACCTCATCACCAGCTAATTTATCGGATTTGTTTGTTTGTTTCTTAACTTCAATTTGTACCGACTTTCTGATTTAATGGGGGGGAGGAGGCAGGCATGGGACAACATGGAATATTTTATCTGGAGTTATTTAAGTGCAATTGGCCATCAGGGAATAATTTGCCAGAGTAGAATCTTATATTCCACCAGAGACATCCAAGAAGGTGGTCTGTTAAAAGCATGGCATTCCTCTAGAAGATGGTACTGCATATTTGATAAGTTCTTTTTCCTAAGAAATCTCAGCCCAAGCAAATGGAAGCCTGCAGGCATTCAAATCTCTGTAGAGGGACCATCAACCAAATGATCCAACTAATCATCCTTGTTCTTTCCTCACATGCATCAAGACAGCGAGGGGAGATATTGCAGTGCTACGTCAAAACTTAATAGAAATCAAGGCATTCAGTGCTCACCTACCGCTTCAAACCATAGATCAGGAAGGATGCACAAAGGAAAAGAGGGTGAATATAATATTACAAGCAGAGGAAAAAGCGCATGCGTGCAGCACATTTGTGCTGTGGTAAGTAATCTTTGTTTTAATTCTGGTTGAGTTAGGGAAGTAGCAGTCGCAGCATGGAAGAGTTCGGAGGGCATAGCAAGGCACTTGGGTGTTGAGAAAGGAGAACACATGAAGAACAAAACTCATACAAGAAGTCTGAAGTGTAGAATCTTCTGAAAACACGTTGTCTTGGTCACAGCTCCTGGCTGCGGAGCCTGCAAGATGCTTCTGTTCTGGATCTTGTGGGAGACCGGCTTATTCGGCCTGGGAAGCCAGATTGTATCTGTTCCATCATTTGGTGCAGTTTTGAGGGGTAGGAGCCTGAATGTGCTTCTGAGGTGCTGGAGTTCTACTTTGGGAGTAAAGGGCGGCTCTCAGTAAACCCTGTTGTAGCCCCTCTCCCAGTGCACGAGGCTGCCTTTTCATGTCTCCAGGCCTAGGCATTGCTCAGTATCCGATATGGCTCTGGCAGCAGAAACACAATTGTCAGATACAAGTAGAAGAAAACCACTTCCAAACGTCAAAGATATCAGGTTTTGCCTGTTTGCCAGCACATGGTCAGGTTTTTTACATTGCACTTGTGTTCCCATTGCCCTGTTCTATCTCAAATAATTGCAGTTGCATCCACTAAAGTACACACCGGTTATGCAGGCTCACAAGAGAAATGCCTCTTTGTTAGTTTTTTATTTCCTAGGAGAAGTCCATTTACAGACCTTACTTTACATTAAGCCAGATGCAAACTTAAAGCTAAATGAAATGGTTCCTCTTTCAAGATAGCATTTACCTTGCTTGAGAAGGTACTCTTGATGAACGTATTGATACCACTACCCTGACCAATTTTTTTGCTATGTAAGAATTACTGTCTTTTAAGGGAAATTATTGCAGATCACTTCTCTAATCACTAGGTCAGGCAAAAGAATGACTTTCACTCTTAAATTTATTTGAAAATTAATTGTAGTGTGCACAATTGGCCTATTTGTTTTGTTGGTCTGTGTGTGCTGTGGAGCCGTTTTTCTACTCAGCTGTAATTTATTAGTCTTTGTTGGAAAACAGACTGGGTGGGTTTTATTTCTATGCTAATAAATGCTTTAAGAAAAGTCCTGGAGATGATATCAAATTAAGTTTGATTTTTTTGTTGTTGTTGTTTGGGTCATAGCTGGACAAAATTAATATTGTGGATGTATCATATAAAGCTCTGCTGACTGAAATGAGAAGTTATGAGGTCTGTTTTGCTGAAGTTGGGTACTGAATAAAAAGCCCAAGTGCTTTGCGTGGTGTACTTGAGTTAGAGGAGGGGAGGAATCACGAGTTAGGAACAACAAAAGACACTTTACCATTTTCAGAACTTTCTTTTGGCACATCTGCAACTTTCAAAAGCATTATGATTTGAAGAAGAGGCTGAAAGGGCAAATGTGAATTTGAATATTTTTTTTAAACATTTCTAATGAAGTGTGTTTAACTTAGTACCTCATAGCTTTGTTTCAAGTATCAAAATTTCAGTTTAAGTTTTCGTAACAAATGAATGTGAATGGGCTTTGCTCCATCTTCTTTTTCTACTGCAGCAGGATTACAGACTCATTTGACCACCTTGAGTTTCACACATAATCTCCTCGAAGCTGCTGCAGTTTAATAAAGTTTCCCAGCGATACCTGAAAGTGCTGCTGGCATCAATACTCGTTGCAAGATTTCTAACAAATCTGATGTGTAAGGAAGGGAGAGGGGGCTTAGATCCTCCTTAGATTTAGATGGTTTAAGCGTCTTTTCAGTATGCTTCAACTGGTGTTCTCTGAACACAGTGGGTTAAAATTTTTGGGAGACGCATTTGCACAAAGCATGCAGAAGAGACTGGCTGTAACTGTCCCTGCCTCCCTGAGAATGCAGTGCCTCTGTGCGGAGCAATCATTCCCAGCACACCAGGAAGTTACACATTTACAGAGTCCAAATGTGTGGGTGCATTTTCAAAGGTTTAGCAAGTTTCAGATGAAGAACGCAAGCTGAAAATAATCTTTCTATAGTAGATATCTTCCTGACCCACACAATCATTTTGTGTGATGCACTTCCCTGGCAGCCCAGCTGGCTTAAGAAATTTTCTCACCATATTTTTCTACCCCCTCAGTAGTACCACAATGAGAGTTTGTGCAGTTGTGTTGTAAACGGGTACAATGAACTAACCTGGGCTAAATATAAACTTGTTTCCCAACCCCTTTTTCTGTGTGCTAGTTCGTTTCATCTCTGACAGTAGATGCTTTAGATTAGAACCAGAGCATCTTTCAGAGTAAATATAAACTGCTATCAGTGCTGTTGGGAAAGTTTCACCTGGTCTCTAGACAAAGTATTCTGCCTGCTAGAGCTGCCGAGCTCTATACCTCAACACTAATTGCACAAATGTACATATTTATATACAATAAAACTAACTTCTCCTGTGGGTTTACACGTGTACTTGACTTAGTCTATGCTAAAGATAATGTGAATGTCAATACTAATACAGGTAATGGAATTAAATAATATCTTTAAGTGCAATTTATTTAATATATCCTTTAAATCACTTCAATTTAAAGATATTTATTTTGTCCTCACTAGTGTAGCCAGCTGGACAGCATCAGATGGGGATAGCCTACAGCAAAGTCCTAAAATTCACTGTCTTTGTGTCATGTTTATCTTTGCTGTTATCTTGAGGGTGGTTTTGTGTTTAACCTGGCAATGTAAATGACACTGGAAACTACTTCAGTAAGGCAGATGCCGAGAAGCAGGCAGACTGATGCATCATGTTTTGTTGCTGACAAATGAGAACAGTGCTTCAGGCTTTAAATGTGGCTGTGTCTTCATTACAAATTGCAGTTCTGCTGTTCTGGACACGTGCCTGGTGCTGCTAAAGCCAGATGTTAGCACTAGAACTTTTTGTGGATAAGACAGGTTTGTGTCAAGTCCTTAGTTTAACCAATTCATGTTCTATTTTATCTGTTTTTAAAAC
Source organism: Anser anser (assembly GCF_964211835.1). Lineage (NCBI taxonomy): Eukaryota > Metazoa > Chordata > Aves > Anseriformes > Anatidae > Anser > Anser anser. Next base: position 66,518,394 of record NC_139724.1, read on the forward strand.
TTCTGTTACTGCAATTTTGATGTAATACAACTGAACATGTTTGTGGAACAATTTTGTGTGGCCTGCTATTTTTGCATTTGAAACATCTCCTGTCAAGGGAATAAGACTGGGTATGTTTAGTCTTCCCCATTTCTAGCCAGACAGTATAAGCGATTCTGAATTGGAGCCAAAAATCAGTGCTGGAAAACATTAAGCACCACACAGTTGTCTGTATTTAAAGATTTTATTTTATTTTTAATAATTGGAGGGAGATGAGTTTCATCAACATGGTCGTTAACTTAATGACATAACTGTAGCTTATTTTATATAACCCATGCTCACAATCTTCCCCAGCCAGACCTTAGGTAATATACACGACACTGACAATGCATTAAGGCAGCTGCAGTGCGGTGCTAATAGTAGGGCACGTGGCATGCACAGAGTAGAGTCCTGCATCGTCTCCTGCTGGTGGTGCGTGGTGTTGGGCCTGTTGCAAGCGTGGTATCTGAAGTCAGCCTTTCTCCAGTGCTCCCCACAATGGGGCTATGCTGCTGTAAAGGCAACAGGAGGAAAAAATAGGCAAGATTTCAGCAAGATGACAATGAAACGTGTAATAAAGAAAGACAGGAGTAATATTTGGTATCAATGTAACGTATGTATAATCATTGTCTCTTTGGCTTTGGATAAAATTACTCCGTTTGGATGGAAGAGGCTACTGACAAGCATGGAAACAGAGTACCTAAAGAAGCCTAAGCTTCATAAAATGAAGGATTGCAGAAGTGCCATGCTAAACTTTGGAATGGAATTGCTCAAGGATTGAAAATCAGCTCTTCATGTCATACAAAAAAAGAGGCTCACCTGCCGGTGAGGAAAGGTAACTAGCTATGGCATGAAGGGGTCTTACAGAAGAAATGTTCTGATTTCAGACGGGAAAACTGGGCTGTGAAGCAGAGGCACCTATGACTGCATTCTCAAGAAAGAGTGTAGGGAAAAACTGGGTTGTGTGTAGGTCTCTGTCGTCACCACAGGAGGGAAGAGGAAGCTGGGTTACGAATCTGACACGCTTTCATTTGTTGTTTTGCTGATCTTCGAGAAAGGCAACCTGATGCAAGTACTAAAAGTCCTGCGTGATGATCATAATTTCACTGAAACTTCTTTTGACAATGTGTTTTGGCTCCTTAGGTAAGTGCTGTTTATTGCTTTCCTTTCTTTATAGTTAATCACTTGTAATACTTGAGCTGGATTTAGAAAAAGGAGAAGAAAAATGTTCTCAGAGTATATCAACCTCAGATAGACTTATGTGTCTGTATGAGGCAAGGAGAATGTAATGTATATTATCATAATGTAGAGATCAAAGTGTGTGGGTAATCAAAAAGCATTTTTACCAAGAGATTGTTGTGGAAAAAATGTAGAGGAACAAATCTTAAACACCCAAAATGATGCTAGGTTAATGCAAGCGCTGTTTTTGTTAGACCTTTGCACTTGAATAGTTATTGTGGCAAACACCAATTGTAGAATTTTAAAATGTTGAGGCTTTCTTCTAGATCATGCAGGTACCAAAATATGAAGCAGGTCAGGTTTCATTTTTCTTCAATACAGATTGCATTGGATAATACTGAATGCTTGTAGTATAACCTTAAAAAAAATAAGAGGGAAAGAAAGGGAGAAAATAAGAGGCGAAGCAACAGCAAAAAGACGTTTTTAGTGGTGAGGTTTTTAGAAAGACAATAAAGCAACAAGACCAATATAACAAAGCCTGTAAGACTACTGTGTTTTAAATGACAAAACAAGTGAGCAGAAGAACTGAAATTAATGATCAGTTCTTTGAACAGCTTCTAAGTTGTTGTTTATACACTACAATTCTTTCCCTTATTTTTCTGCTGTTTATTACCCCTATACTGTCCATGCTGTTCTTTGCTTTTAATTTAGGCAGACTGTTTTAGTCTACATCTTACGTGAAGTAGTGCTGTTATGCACACATTGACAACAATAAATATACTGCCTTCTTATTTGGAAGGAGCCTACATGGCGAGTGAAAAAAGGTTGGCTTTTAGCATGAAGTACTCATAGCTCATGATAGAAATTCAAACTGCTTTTGTAAGCCTCTGCTCCTGTTTTTTTTTTTTCCCATCTATATCCAACAAGAGTTTTTTTAAGAGATCTCTGTGAGAGGGGGGTCAGGGTTCTTCATAGTGCAGCTGGGGGCATTGGGGTGGTTGAAATGGAGCTGTTGTTGAGCACTGCACAGTGGAAAAAAATAGAGGTGCTGAAATTCATTAGGTATGATGAATATTTGCCTTCTTCTAAGAGCAAAGGAAAAACATAATTTGTGTAATTCTGATTAGACTTCCCATTTTAGGACCAGATAAGGGCTAAATCATTGCATTCCTTATATATTGTTGTAAAGTGAATCTGAGTTACAGGATAAAAACTGGAAGAAAATCGTGCAGGTTATGCTCACTGTGAGTAGCTCCTTACTTCAACAGTACACATGCTAGAAGAAAAACAATTCTTCACGCAGCATAAGTATCATAGAATCATAGAAATTAATGGTCTCAGCAGTCTGAGAATAGATTTTTATAGGACTGGCATATTTGTGATGAGCATCAATGTCATTAGAATTGGGGGGGGGGGGGGGGAAGGTTATCTGATAACCACAGAGTAATCTCACATCAGAAGAACATTTTGAACATCGTTGCACATTACTTCATGTAGATAATCTTGAATCTTGGCGGCAAGTAATGAAGAGATTCAAAGCAAGAAAGGTTTGCTTTCCTCTGATACTGTCCGAGTCACACTTAGCTAAAAGTTTTGCCACAGACCTGATGAAATTACTGTGGTCTGAGTGGAATACTAAACCACTTCTGCAGCAGCAACTTAAAATGAAAGACGTTTAAACAAAAGTACAGAACAAAAAACAAAAATGCTGTAATTCTTGTCACTAATTAGAAGCAGGGCAGGACAAGAACTCCTACACAGTGACAAAAAAATTGTAGTGGGTTTTTCTTTCACTTTGAGGAATATTTCATTATTGATGAATCATTCTGAATGATTCCTTCTGGTCATTCTTTATCTGGCAGACAAAAGTAGAGTGTTTAATGAGTTTCAAACTCAACTCTTACAAAAGCTTTTTATTTAAAAGAAAAAAAAATTATATCAGCAAATACAAAGAAAAACTTTGTGTTTCATGCAAACAATGATGGAGGGATTTAATGCACAGATAAAAGTTTCCTTCAGCTGTAATGTAATTGCCAGTATTCAAGACAGAAGTGTGTAGTAACTAATCTTTAAAAATTAATGTTATAATTATTTTATAGTATTAGCATTATTTTAAATACTATGATTGTAGATATTATAGGTGTTGTCATCTTCTTGCTTCTTTCATTTTACATGTATGTGTATTTCTCCCAGTAGCTACGGGTCCCAATAATTTAACAGTCATCCAAACACCAACAAAAATACATCTATCAATTGGAGACTCCGCTGAAATTGCCTGTATTTGGGAAAAATCAATTGCAAGGTATAGAATAAGCTGGTATCTTGTTACTAAGGAGAATATCACTAAAACAATATCATCAAGCCTTTTCTATTTACCCAACGTCACCCATGGCAACAAGGATGTGCTAGTGATAAAAGCTGTCAATGTAAATGACACTGGATTTTACTACTGTGAGATAATTATTGAAATACCTTTCTGTAAAAAACTCTGCGGAAGTGGAACAACACTGATCGTTGAAGAGAAAGGTAAGCTAGCAAGAGCATGTGCATGCCTCTTAGATTGTCATCATAGTCTTCAGTCTGAACTGCTACACATTTCCTCCTTCTCCCACATACTTCTTTCAACACTGAACATCTCAAAATGAGTGTTATGAACAGAGGGAGGGAGGACTTGACTGACTCCTTATGACAATCAACTTACGGTCTCTGCCTTAACATCCCCAGTGTAAGGCATTTGTTTTATTCTCTAAGGGTTTTTCTAAGAAGAATTAGTACTGTTAGGATCCACAAAGCCTGTGTATCAGCAGTGTACTTCATAAAAGACCCAAACACAATCCCTTCTTTAGAGGGATCCCGTAAGGTGAGACGATGAAGATGGGAGACGATGAATTTATCTGTTGTGTGGTGGGGAGCTGCTGAATTAATCAAGTGGTCACTCTGTTCAGTAATATGCATTTTATCTTTTTTATTTTTTTAACATGTTCTTAATAATAAAAAATGGGGAGGAGTCAAATCAATGTGGGAGATGTATAATGTCTATGAGAATTTTTGTCCATTAAGTTATGACAAATTCTTTTCTTGCGGTTATCGTCTTTAAAGATTAGTATGTGACATTAATAGAGGGAAACAATTTAAGGTCCCAGTTCTGAATTAAGCATTGAAAACCATTAATACAATGAGTATTCATTCACAATTAAACTCATAGGCAGTGAGGATGAGATATGCTTTACCTAACATCAGAGAGTGTGTCATACCTAGAAATCAATTTACCTCACTTCTGTTACACAGCTCTCTCAAAATACTATACATCACTTCCTGAAAATGCTGATCTTTCTTTTTCTACCTCTCAATTATAGAGAAAGACTAGGTGACTAGTTCTGACCAGACCTTTAACGTTGTCACATATCTGATATTAACTGCTTGAGTCATGGGAGTTAAACTTTCTGCTCATCCAGCACAGCCCAGTTTTGGACACTACTTTACACTTCTGACCAACTGGTAGTCCAAATGGAGGCAGAAAAATGATCAAAAATTTAGAAAATACCAATGAATGGAAAAAAAAAAAAAAAAGAAAAAAAAAAAGAAAAAAAAAAGAGTGAATGAAAGTGTTTTCCTTAAAGGAATTAAATGATATGATCTATCACTTGGTCAAGTATTAGTAGCTTTAGAGCACAGCAGAAAAGATTCAGATTCACTTGGTGAGGAGAACAACTTTTTTTACTGTAGGAATAGTGAGCTATAGGTGGGATTGATGTTAATGATCATCATGTAGGCATCCTTCAGGAATGAAGAAGTATGGATGACCTTGCACATGGGTAGGGAGGATAGACTAATTAACTTCCGAAGTTCTTTCAGTTCTTTTGTTTTATTTTGTTGTGATGTTGTTCTTCAATTGTGTTTTTGAGTTGTGTATAACTTTACCTTAAAAATGTAACTGCAGAAGCTCAGTCATCAGAGAAGAAAGTTTTGGCGGTTTGGTCCATCATTCCTCTCTTAGTGGCAGTGGGAAGCTTGTATTGCTGCTACAAAAAGAAACGGAACTCAAAATTTTCTGGTGAGTGGCAATATTTCCATTAACACACGGTTTCTAAGCCGAATGCTTATTTTGAGGTGGCTGAACAGGGGCACTTGAGGCATCACTGAGAGGAATTTCAAAGTATGACTTTTGCTCACCTACTCTTGTACTCCAACGGGTGCCTCAAGCTGAGCAACTTGAGAGGAGGGATCAGAAGGCCCTGCTCACTGAATGTTCACTGTTCAAGTGAGCATTCTTGCAGCCTCTTGCCTCTGTTATTTCTCTTTCCAGAAAGAGTGATTAGTTAGAATGCAACCTCCAGAATAACCAGATCTCCATCACATAAGGCGTGCTGAGAAACCTGGAGGTAGCTGATTGCATCTGCAAGCTGAATGCTGCTCTAGCACCTGTCATTGACTAGTCATACACGAGCTCTTCACTCTTCATTTCAGTGCTCTATACATCTCTTTACATTTACTCCGGTAAACTTACCAGTGTGAATCTGGAAATGGACAATAAGCAAGAAGTGACCATAACTTTCCTTTTGCTAAGGTTCTGCCCCACTTCCTGTGCCAGAAGGAGGGCGACAGGACGAGCAGACCCTTGAGGCAGCAGAACTTTATGGGAGAAATGAATCCACCAGTGAAGAAGCTGAATGGGTAAGTGGTTTATAAAAAGACTTTCTCTTGGTTTAAAATATATTATTATAAGTGCCAGCGCTCTGAAATAAGGAAAAAGGTATTACATACTAGGAAAGTATTGCGTTATGTTTTTATGTTTATATTTAATGACTCTCTTGAGTCTGGAAATGAAGGCAGCAAAAAGTGGACAACATCAACAACATAAAGACAGTGCGGAAGAAATGTAGAAGTCAAAAATGGCAATAATGTCACTTGTGTGTGTCTCTCTCAGGAGATTCATCCCATATTTCTTGAGTCGAGATGCTCAGGGAATGTTTCCCCAGTGGTTCTGCCAGCTGCAAGGGAATCTGTCCCTTGAGGAAATTCTTGGAGCAGCTGATGATTTTTTCCACTGCTAAATTTTGCAGGTTCCAGCTTAAATCTAAAGTTTGCTGTAGCTTTAATGCAAACTCCCAGTCCCATGGAAGCACACAAAACCCACTCTTTCTGAGGGCCTCTGACTGTGCAAAAATGAGTGGAAGCATGGTCTGGATGAGTTAGCCATGCTTCCTCTTTAATATTCAGCCAGCTAGTCTCTCTCGGTGATCTGAACATCTGTTATTAAAGCAAAAGCAGTAAACCTCCATAATGAAGTGATGGCTTTTTGTCTTCATGCTTTTACAACATCCACCTTTTCACTATTTTACAGTCAGTTTTTTGTTTGTTTTTTTTTTTGACACGTGTCTGTGAGCACAGACCTGTGTGCACATTTCAGAGAGATCACTATTTTTCAGGTTTTGCTAAAGAAATTTCTTGAAGATCCATAATTCTACGTATGCTTAGGAAATGAAAATAGGATGATTTTTGCACGGTCCAGGATCCAAAGTTGTATCCGAATTCTACAGCAGAATTTACCTTTACAGACTTTACCTTTAAATGTTAGTAATGAGGCACTCTTTCCATTTGAAATTATAACTCCATGGTTCTGTGATGTGTCTTGAGTACAAGTTTCTTTCAAATAGATTTTACTGGTAAAAGTTTTGACTGAAGTTTTCCTTGCTTTTTAAGGCTGTATCTACACTTTATGAATCACTTGATTCTTTTTACAATGAATCAAAATAAAAGATGACAAATCCACCATCACTACTGTATCCAGTGCAACAGATGAGCAAATCCCACAACGAGGGCAGCTGCAAAGTGTAGAACAAGAGTGAGGCGAGGATCTGCCATCTACTTTGACATTCAAAACTAAAGGACCATGTAATAAATATAATATGGTTCAAGATTTTATGAAACTGAAAACATTATAATAATATGCTGCTGAAAAACGGATTACATGAGTTTCCTGTGAGAAACATGCAAGAAAGACAATATACAAGAAAAAAAAAAAAGGTTGGTTTGAAAGAATTTCTGAATGTTTTGTCACTAACTTTATTGTAAAGAGTCTGAATTTTGAGCGTATGAAAGTTTAGAAGACTGTCTTCAACTCTTCCCCCCTGTATCCAGAGTGCAGGAATAATAAAGGATGCATTATACTTTGAAAAATCTTCTGGACTGAACAACTTTCTCCAAAGAAAGCTTTTCTTTAGGCAGCCCATGTATACATAGCAGAAGGTAATGAAAAACTTCACATCATGGTCATCACTTGACCAAACAGACAATACTACAAACAGGATGAAGTCCAGTCTCTGAGAAGATCATCTGTGCTGACCACATCATAGCAAAAGTGGTGTGCCAGGAGGCTTTATGTTGCTGTGGAAGTGTACAGCTTCTATTCATTCACAGTGCTGTGAGAAGTCTTCCAGAGAAGGTAGTTTCCTATGTACAAAGAAATACTTGGTTTAAATGAAGTAATATATAATATAGTTATGTATAATTATTGCCTGCTCAAGGGGATTTGTCTGGAACAGATGTGAATGTTAACACTTTTTCCCCTTTTGCCAGCTCTAAAACTTTATAAAATCACTGAAAGACTAAATCAAAACTGAAAATGTAAGTAAAACCTGGCTTCCGAGGTCTGATCAGGGGGTGAGAGCAGAGTGACTGGCAGTTGTCCAAGGACTGCCAACTACAAAGAACAGATATCGGAAATGTGAATCTGAAATCTTTAGGGCTGCGCAGCTCATGCTCTGTCTCTTCCTGTGTTGTAGTGACTACAGTTTGCAAAGCTAGCTCTCAAAGTACTGTAGCTCAGTTCTGGCTCCCTGCCTGGTGTGTGTCCTGGTCCCTGGGATGTTCTGTAACCTGCCCTGAGGCATTCTGCAGAGTGTGCTGCTGTCTGAAATACTCTGTAATCGCTTTGTGAACATATCCCATATGAGAGAAACAGTTTCTTATACTGCATCTTATACTACAATTTATGTATAAATTAAATAAAGCAAGAGGATTGTCTTTTCCTCCTTCTGAACTTCAGTCATTTTAAAATCTTATTATTTTTTGTCCTGAAACTCACTACAGATGTTTCCTGTACTGCATGGTGAAACACTACCCTGTGACATTTTCTTCTGAGGTTCACAAACGTGACTCTGCTGGATTTCTGCAAGCCCTGTAACTTTGTCCCCTACACAAGAAAGTCAAAATCGGTAAAAGGGTTGATGACCTTCATACCAGGTCAAGGAAGCTCCCAATTATATGACTGGTTATTTCTATATTTAAGCACTGTGAGGAAATGTACAATATTTGGGAAATTTTTAAAGGAAAACTACCAAATGTGGCTTGGTGGCAATCTCTTAGTGCGTAAATCATATTTTCATTAAAACACCAGAAACAAAATGTTGATTAAATGTGGTTCCTACCAGCAGAGTGTCACCTTTCTAACAGCTGCTCCTGTTTTGTATGTTAACATGGTAATTTCCAACATCTGGCATTTGAAGATTATGCCCAATTTATCATGACCTGTGAGCCAGCGGGCTGTTTTCAGAGCTCCAGCTGGTGGCCCAACTCAGTCGAAAGGACTTTGACACCTGTACATCATGTGTATCACCTTTCTCTGCTTCTGCACCACTTGTAAGTGACAAACCCTGCCCCAGGCAGACTTGTCAGGCAGACTTTACCTTCTTCATGGTTATTTTGCTAGATTTAAAAGAAAAAGAGTTCTTGAAGAGAATCCTGGGCATTTATTTTTAGCCAGTTTTGGTGGTCGTCATCTCTTGGACAGACTGCTGTGAAGTGATGTATCCACCAGTTTGAGATTTAAAGTCTTGCTTTAAACACAGGCCAAAACACACTAATTTAAGAGCAAGACTGGCACAACATATTCTAAAGCCTCATATGTCTTCTGCTGTGCTTTCAGTGTCTCAACAAAGTACTGGGCTTACTCCTAGGCCTACAGCTGAAGCTCACTCTGTTTCTGTCACGCTCAGGGCACTGGTTTAGAGCACTGGACTTCTCAGTCTCTTCTATTCAACTTGAGACTGCTGCCCTCAGCCCTTGCTCTTCCTGCTCCATTGCACACAGATCCAAGCTTGATTAATCTACCTGGCTCTTGAGCAGCTGGTACTGGTTGTCTCAGTCAAACCACGCTTACTTTCCAAAGCAGTCCTTCATAGCATCTGTAGAAGAAGAGTCTGGAGCAGTATTTCTGCCTGCCTAATGTCAGGCACCCTTGGTAGCGGGCAGGATGAGGCGGAGCCCCAACCAACATTCTGGCGAAATCATCGTGTTTGTGTGTGTGATGATATGACTAATGTTTTTGTGTCTGATAATGGTGCATTCAGAACGGCAGTGACATTAACTTGGTTGACTAAAATTCATTTGAAACCTGGTTTTATCTAAAGTGATGTCTCTGTACTGCTGACATCAAGCACTATGGCAAAGCTGCCACTGTTCACAAAAATACAACACCTACAGCCCAGGCTTAAATTGACTTAAGGAAGCCTGTGTGCATTAGTTAAGAACACTCTCAGTTTAAAAACACTCCTCCGTTAGGCAGCTGTACCGCTGGATCCAGGCTGCGTCTATAGAGAAAAGCCGATCTACGCAAACAGGAAGGGTCTTCTTTGAATGGTAATTCTTGCCTAGTTCCTAGCGTTGCTTAGGAAATAAAAGTTGAAATCAATACTTTGTCTGAGATAAAATGTTTTGTTTGCTTTTCAATTAAAGACTGTGATCCTCAACTACATCACCAATTTAAGGAAAAGTACTGCTCTTACAAGAAGCACCTGAGGAGGAACTGGTGTGCGTCATGGGGTCCATATGGTCTGTGTTTCCACTGATCTAAGGGCTTCTTATCTAATTTTTATTCTAGGCCTTCAAACCTAAACGCAATAGTGTGTGCTGCGTTATTTCAGTCAGACTCCAAACCAATGTCTATTGCCACATCCTCTGTAAACAACAGCACAAACAAACTGGAGTAAACCTATGATATGGTCAGAATTTATTTTTGCCATTATGCTTGTTTTGGGTGGTTACAGTGAGGACAGCCGTAAGCATTTTTTTATTTTTTTATGTCGTCTTGTATCGCTCTTTTGGGAACAGGAAACATAGAAAGTACTACTGAAAATTAGATATGAAGATCAAAAGAACATCAACCAATTTCTCTGAACATGAGATAGGGCAGATGATAATATATTAACACTTCTCATTTTCTGTGTAGTATAACAGAACGGTTCTGATAAACCAGCACTTTCTAATAACAAGGCTTTGGTTGTGTTGGTCTGGTGCTGTGGGCTGGTAGGCTTTGGCCGATGGGAAGTGACACCAGTTCAATTCCTCATCCTTGTTCCTCCGGCCAGAGCAGAGCCAGGTGGCAGGACCCAGCAAAGCCCTCCAGTCATGTTAAATGGAGAGCATCAGTCCTAGCTGGGGGACCTGGTACCCGAGTGGGAGCTGAGACCACGGCCCGCATGGGTCGCAGTGTTGTTCTGAGGGTGGAGGGGGGGGGTGGAGACCATCAGAGAGACCAGGCAGAAACATCGTACGTGGCTAGAGCTGCTCTTACTGAAGTTACTTGAGAACTTTGTCTCGGTAAAGTATCAGATCTACGAGGGTAGAGGATTATAGAAAGGATAAGGCAGAGACAGCAAGTGCAGCGCCTGTGTTCAGTGTTGTTACTGCAGTGCAGACAGAAGATAGAGAAGTTACGCAAGGTAAGGGTTCAAGATACTAACAAAAAATTGGGTCTACCGCCTACATCCGCTCTGAAATGCTCCATGCTCTGTTATCTGCTCGTGTGCTTGTCTTGTCCTAAATGTCAGGCTCCATGAGCCGGGGTGAGCTATCTGCGCGCTGCCTGCCGCAGCGGGATTACAGTCCATGGTTAGGGCTTCTGAAACTGTGTGAAAATAAACCATGAAAGCAAGCAATAGGTATTGTGCTCTGTTACTTTATAGCCTTTAATTCTGGAAAGAGAAAAAAAGATAAACATCTCTAATGAACACAGCAGAAAAGGTTAGGTGGTAAGGTGACAGACACTACAAAAATACCCCTGGCCTGACTGGGTTTGCTCAGGCAGAGTAGCTGTCCTTTCTCACATAAGCAGCTGTAAGATATTAAATGCAGTTGGTCCTTTTAAGTTTTCATTTTACATGCGACCTGACCTTAACCTAAACAGTCTAGAGCTAAACTACATCGGGCCTGCTATTGAGCAAGAAAGGAAATGGAAAAAGCAGCTCCCATGTCACTGAAGCTCTGCGCGGGGGGAAAGTGAGCTGAGAGCCTCTGGGCAGAAAGGCTGGCGGCTGCTTTGTCGGCTCGCCCTCACGCTGCAGCGTGGCAGCGGAGCTCTGAGGGCGGTGGGCACTGGGCCTGGGCCAAGCACGGGCACCACAGGTGGGCCAAGGATGTCTCCAGGGGGCCATAACCTCCCTTCTGGCCTCGGTTGGTGTTACTCTGCGCCAGCATAGCCGAGAGCAGTGTGTTTGTCGCTCATTGTTTCTCCTCTGAGGCCACGTAATATTTTAACAGAGAACCGGCGTGCTGCGTTTTGGTGGCCTGTTTCACCTTTGCTGTGGTGCTGTGCTGGAAGTTCACCTCACGGCCTGTGTTAAAATGACTCCCATTGAGCGTTCCCAACCCAGGGATGTTTCGCTATCGAGCTTTAGTTAACCAGCAGAGGGTAGGCCTGACAGGGTGCCAAGGGGAACAGGGCTTAGGGCAGGGTCTGGAAGGCAGCGGGGACCGGTCTCCTCCCATGAGGTCCATCACAGCCGGGCAGCTCCCAGTCCCATGGGCAGGAGAAAGAAGGAGGGCAGAGCAACGTGCCGGCAGGGCATGAATCCAGGGAGGTGACAGCAGAGGGCGTGGAGGTCGCGGTACCCAAGACAAGGGATGGATGGGAATGGAGCAGGACACGGGCTACAACAGCAGCTGGAAACTAGTGTTCATTTTGGTGTCTGCTTCGATGACCCAGGCTGAGCGGTGCACACCTGGCATAGCTCTGTGCACGCTGAAGTGAGCCCTTGAAACCAAATGTGCTTTGAGCTGCAAGTAACTGCCAGCCCATAGCACAGGCCTCCTCTCCTTCCGAGGCATCTTCAAGCTTGCGACGTCTTAAACAGAGATGTCAGGTGTGTCTTACTGGAAGGTGGCTCATACAAATTAAGAATACGCAGGAACATACAACTCTTAATGCTCCTGTATTTATCCATTTTAGAAATGAATGCAAAACAAGACCTAGGATTTTATAAGCATTAAGGTAGGGCAAATCACAGTTGGACTGCCTGTGTGAGAGTGGCTGAGGAATCGTGGTGCGTAGAAATCATGACTGAAGTGCTTGAGTGAACAACATCAGTTACCTCAGGGTGTGACCTCTCCTTCTGTCATTACAATAAGAAAACAAAAGTAGTCATGGAAGCCTTAATATGATCCTTAAACCTGAACATAGAAATCCTGTAAAGAGCATCCAGGAAATTATTCAATCATGGACTGAAAACTAGACAGAAGTATTTACACTGTAAATATTAATTTACTGACTGTAGTATATTCATTGATTTTACAGTCTAGTATGGCTAAATCTAGTACACTAGTAAATGTGTTTAAGTTGAGTCAATATACAATGGTAAAATATATTTCCTGTGCTTCAGCTTTGCCTGACGGCAGTACTTCATCTCTCAACTCAGAAATTCACAGCCCATTAATTGACCTCGGTCTTCACGATTTTACCTGTCTTTAAACTTCATTTAAATAGTATGTGACTTTAATAATTGGATTTGTGAAATAAATGTTAAGGGTATTTTGAGAAGTAAATGATAATAAGATGATGAAGACTACTGCCTATTTGAAGAACCCTCAAAATAACTAACAGAGCTGATTCATCATGTCACCGAGCATCACATGTGCTGGTAAGACCTTCTTCCTGTTTACACATCACTGTTGCCTGTTTAGTTTAATCTCTTTGTGTTTTGCAGAACAACGTAGTAGCTGCATCATTTAGACATACGTAAATTTGCCGTGCATTGTGGAAACAAAATGACCTTTAAAAATCATTACCCAGACTTACAGCAAGTTTTCAGAGTCAGTGCAAAGGAAAACTCCACTCTTCAGTAAATAAAGTGTGTTGGTAGGCTAAATTCAACAGAATATCCAGGACACTGGAAAAGATTTTTTTTATATATATAATTTTGTCTTAGTGTGGAATATGCAATGGTTGGTTTGGAGTAAAATGTTACCCTCACATCAAGAGAAAAATAAAGTGCTTTTTAGTACTGCTGCTGAGATGGAACTTATGAAAAACAGTGAATTCGTCATTTCAAATTGTGCTTTCTTCCCCCTGCGCTTCTTACATTCTAATACATAACACATTTGTGAAAATTGTCAAAAAGTTGTTCTCCTGTAACTTCCTGAACCTTTTGGAATAAATGTTAAGGGATGATAAGCTCTAATAGAAGTTTAACTTTTCAACTGTCCCAGCGGTGACTGTGACACAAATGGCTCTTCAGAGCTGATAAATGTATTTATTCAGACTTTTCCGAAACAGACGCTGCTGAGAAAAGCATAAGATAAAATTTATTCTCAAAGAGAAAATCATCACAAAGTCACACAGATCTCATGTAAGTCTGACTGTCTGGCCAAGTACCATGAAATTTAAATATCTGGATGGTTTTTGGAAATGACTTGACCCTGCCCATTAGTATCATATAAATAATTTAAATTTTTGGCCCAAGTCAAGCAAGACCTAATTCTGGATAAACCCTCAGTAACACCTCACCCAAGCTGTTGTCTATGCTGTTCCTTGAAGAAAGAAACCTGAGAGAAGTGACCAACGGCAATTATTTGCATGAAAATAATAATATAAAATTTAACCAAACCCACAGGAAATGGCTTATCTCGCAGGGAAGCTGGACAGGCGTCAAAATACTTCTTGCTCTCCTACAAATACCTCCTATTTGTGCTCTTCTTTGTTCTTGTGGTTTGTTTCTATTTTGCAAACAGTTGTAATAGTCTGTTTTGTGCCTTGTGCTCCAAGCTGCTATTTTTAATGAAAAACAAATTAGAAGAAAATATTTAAACAATACAAAAAATGTGAATTGAAAAGTCTGAGCAGCACTGATGCGTGTGCATGCACATGAATACAAATATGCCATGTTAAAAAGAAAAAAGATAAAAAGAAGATGTTACTACTATGGTGACCTTTCCATTTGTAGAAATTCAAGTCCTGTGGTTTATTTTGTGTTTTTGCACTTTTGGAGGCACTTCCGCAAAAACTGCGTCACCTTTGTTCGCACAGAAAAGTGGGTCAAGAATGAGGATAACTTTTCTGCCGGGTTATGTGAAAAAGGTGTGGCCATAAAGACATACCCTATTGGCTGAAGCTGATGATCTCCCCCTCTCTGTCATTTTGGGGTACTTTTTTTTTTGTTTTTTGTGTTACTAACAGGGATGAAAATGATCCAAAGTCATAAGAATGAGTGAAGTAGACACCTGATTTTGTTGGGGTTTCTTCCAGAGGGAGGAACTGATTTCTCTCCAATGGCCATGTTTAACATAGATGTTATGGATGTGTGTCAAGCAACAAGTTCCTGGCCCTCAGAGCACCAGTGATTGACACTGCGTGTGCATACAAACACCAGACGATGCTCATTGCTGGTGAGGCCTCATTGTTTGCTTTCTTCTTCTTCCTTCTTCTGAGGAAAACCACAGGTTTCAACAGGCACTTTAATGTAAAAACCTTCAAACTTTACCGAAAACCATTACCCATTTAATGCAAATCAATTGCAACTGTGTCATAAGGTTGAAGCCATGGGAACAAACAGCTCTTGCGAACTGTTTGAATAAAGCACGCAGCTTGAGACATTGCAGTGGTTTTCCAGAAGATACCAAATCAGTTACTGGGGAACATAAGAAGGAAAATCATGCTGTTGTTTCTTTCAAGGAGGTACTAGATTTATGTATGTTTGTGATGTGTCGGCTTTCTCTGAGGCATCATAAATGTCACAGAATACATTTTGTCTGATGAACAAGTGGCCACAGCTGTCTGTCAGAAGAGTTAATTTTTAAAATTCTTCTCAATTAAAAACAAATTTTGGCTAATTTCTTTGTAGCATGACACAACTGGAAACTTACCTTCACATATGCAGAGGTACACCCAAAGACATCCAAATTCAGCCTTAATTTTGGGAAGCCGTAATCAGGGTCTTCTACAGAGAACGTTTCACCATGGGATGCATCAGGCTATTCATGCACAGTGCCCTAGTTTTGAGAGGTTCCCCCAAATCATTTTCTCACACTGCATCCACTTACTTCTAGGATAGACATAACACACCTTCAGTGAGCTCCTGCATGTTTAGTGTAGCTGCCTGGCATTCAGTAGGGTGACCCTGCTTCTTGGGCAGAAGTTTTAACCTGTTCCCTGTTGAGTGTAGCTATACCTGGTCACCTTCTGCCACCTGAGCTTCCACTTCCATGTAACGTCCTCTGCTGTGTGTAGGCAGCAGCTGGAGACTGAGCAACGTGGGTCCAGTGCGTTTTGTGCCAGCCACTCCGGCACGATAATGCTGGAGCCATGAAGAGCTGTCAGTACTGAGGCATGCAGTACCCCGAGCGGCATTCGGTATGGGTATTTGCTGACTGATAACTGTCCCTCTGGTGAGCAACCACTGGACGGGACAGGGGCATAAAGCACCTCCAATAAGGCCAGTCTCCGTCCTTCAAAAGAGACCCGAGGCTGTTCCTGCTGAGGAGAAAGCCAGACCCCAGCAGCGGTATGTCCCAGCTGGAAACCGCGATGGGAATGGCCACGGCTGTCTTTGACAAGTATGCAAAGACGGAAGACAACACACAAACCCTCACCAAAGCAGAACTGAAAACCCTCCTTGAAAAAGAGCTCCCAAACTTCCTCTCAGTAAGAGAAGAGCATGGCATAATTTCTGTATAATGGCAAGGGCCACAGGCTGCATAGCTGTTACACATTACAGGGGAAGTTGCATCCAGAAACATGCAGTTGTTTGTAGAAACATTTTAAAATACACCACCTGACTAAAAATGGAGTAAATGTAAAACTGATTCTGATAATCAGAGCTATTCTCCATTTACCGAATTCATCACTCAATTTGTCAGGACCACGGCTTTGAAATAGGTTGGCTTTTGTCTTCAGAATTAATCTACTTTTTATTCCCGGATTTATAATCTTATGCGATGTCACAGCTGCTGCAAAGGTGATTATCTTGTCAGCAAGTGAAGATCTTGACTGGAGATGCAGAATCTTACACTTACTTTCCCTAGGTATTCATATTTACATACTCAGTATGCGCTTAAAAAGGACGCATAAACACAAAGAACAACAGATGAACTCAGAGCAAACTGTTTAACATCTGCCTTTAATAGTAAAAGGCCTGAAAAAGTATTTTACATCGCAGGTTTGCATGTAAGCATCATGTACATTTAAATAGTTTATATGTATATATATAATTTCTCTAGATAGGTATTCAGAATTCTTAGTACATTATAGCAAAAGCTTTCGTTGCCTAGGAGACAAAATGCTTTTCCTTTTCAATTGTTTTTTATTTGCTTCCCTTCACTAAAAAATCTAGAAAATGTTTTTTAAAGTCTTGATCTTTGCACTCACGACTAACATTTATTTGTCCGTCCACTTATTCTTCTTAAATGCAAAAATCTAGAGCCAAATGTTCCAAATGTAGCTACCACTTTTTTTATCCTGTATAATTCAATTTTTTAACAACTACTTCAGGGCACTGCGGACAGTACTTGATATGAGTTAGTCTCTTTACAAGCAAGCTGCATGAAATTATGGTATGAAATCCATGCCTGCTGGATTTATGACTCACAAATTAAATACAGATGCGATATTCAGAATAAAAATCTGGATGGCTCTGCGTGAATAGAAGAAAATGTCTCTGACATTATTTTAGATCAGTGGTTGTGACCCAAAAGATTCATAGTAAGTGTCCTGTTCCTGGTCTTGGACTTGCATGCTAGTCATAGTGTCTCCACATGAAGACAATCAAAAACAAAACACAACAAGCAACAACAACAAAACATAATTATAAAGGGGTATATATTATAAAAACTTGACTTTTGACGTTTGGCCTATGAAGAGCTGGGGAGCCCCTGCCCCAATGACAGCTGAATGGGATGATGCTCAGGGCCGGCCCTGGGTACCTTTGCTGGCAGGGCACCACCTGCTCCGGTTGCACGCAGCTGCTCTTCCAGCCCTAACTACTTCCTGAAATTGCTGGAAACAGATCAGCATTTTCCAGGAGGGTAATTAGCTAAATGTGCTATCATCTTTTAGTCTCCATCTCCATTTCCCATCTTTACTTATTCTAGAGAAAAAAAAAAAAAAAAAAAAAGAAAAAAAAAAAAAGAAAAAAAAGAAAAAGAGAAAAAGAAAAAGAAAAAGAAAAAGAAAAAGAAAAAGAAAAAGAAAAAGAAAAAGAAAAAGAAAAAGAAAAAGAAAAAGAAAAAGAAAAAGAAAAAGAAAAAGAAAAGAAAAAAAGGCACAGAAAAGAAAGGAAAAGAAATAAAAAGGGAAAGGGAAAGAAATAAAAAGGGAAAGGCAAAGAAAAATGAAAATAAAAAGGAAAAGAAAAAAAAATATTAGTATTAGAAAAAAATACTTTTTAAAAAAAGAAATTTGAAACAACAATGCCCTGTTTTGCAAACTAATAACTGCAGGAAAGCAATGGAGAATATAAATCTGATTTCAGGAAAATAAAAAAAACGTTACTGTTTTACCTGCATTTTACTGACTTTTTTTTTTCAAGAATGTTCTGAGAAAGGGGGTCCTTTAAATATACCTGGTTTATATTAATATTTCTGGTTTTAGGATTAGTTACAACTAGCAGAGCTCACAACTGCCTGGAAAGCTCTTGAGTCAATCAGAAGCAGAAGTAAATCCATGTCACAGGACTGAAGGGTTGGACTAGGTTATAAAGAGTTTGAAAAAAAATAAAAATTCCCACATCAGAAGTAAAATTCAGAAGTAAAAACAAGTTCATGTGCTTCACTGAATAGTTTTAAATATGCGCTTATAAATTTAAAATTGATGATTGAAAAGGAATAGAATTTTCCAGACACATTCATCAATCAATCTGGGCAACTGCTTCAACTTTTCGGGATCTAAAGGTGCACATTTTTTAAGTGAAACATGAAATTACAGAATGCAATATTTAATTCGACCGTGATCAAGCAGTGCCCCCAGGTTTCAGTTCAGGTAGTCAATCCTGTAAATTCCTTGAACATTTCCGAAAGTTTTTATATTTTCTTTCGATTATAATAGCAGATTTGGGTTTGTTTAGCTTCAAGAAAAGTCCAGCGGTAATGTCCTATGTTACGTGGGTCTCTACTGCCATCACCTGTTTGTTTTTCAAACTGCGTTTTTCCTAAAATTGGAGTCGATCAGTGCCGGGACTCAAGCCAAAAAAGACCTCCTGTGAGATTTCCTAGAAAAACCTTTTTTTATTTTGTCAAAATGTATACACATATATATATATATCTTTTTACTTGGCCATTGTCTTCCTTAATATCATCCTCACGATGGACTGGACTGGTGAGGCAGGCAGAAAGATACCAAGTTGGAAGGAATAAAGTTTGTTTTCTAATGTTTTTGCCTGTGATGCCTGCTGCCCGGGCCCAGGGAGCACCCTGGCACTGCTCGGGCTGCCCGCAGCCTTGCTGGAATGGCAGTGCTTGAAGCTTACGTCTGACATTTGCCCCCAGGAAAGCATCGTTTTGGCTTTTTCTAGGCTGTAAAGACCTTCAAGGGAGCAGGTGGGGAATGTGCATTGAACTCAGCTGTGCAGTGTCCTTAGGGCTTTGCACGGTGCAGCTTTAACCATGATGAAGGCTGTGTTAAAGGTAGAAAATGTGCTCCTCCGTGCTGGTGCGTGGCCACAGCTCCCGGGTGCAATAAAGCCAGGAGCGTGCCTTTAGCTGGAGGCGATGTGCTTGCTGAGACCTTTAGCACCCTTGGCATGGGGATGCCACCAGCACACACACAAACTTGTCCCCAGTGCCAGCCAAAGCCCCTGACCTCTGCGTGCTCCCTGTGATGCTTCTGGGCTTTGTGTAGCCTCCCACTGCAGCCTGCTGCTTTTCTTTTGCAGACAGGGAAGGACAAGGTTGCTATCAATAAAGTCTTCAGGAATCTGGATGAAAATGGTGATTTCCAAGTGGACTTCAAAGAATTTGTCATCTTTGTGGCAGCTCTGACTTGCTGCTGTCATAAATATTTTGAGCAGAAAGCAGCCAAATAGTTGTCGAAATGCTCAGAAGACACTGTCTTTGCCTGTGCTCCATATGCTAATGCTATGGATCCTGTCAACCCTTCCATGTACTGCGCTGCAGTTTACAAGCATGCTGGGCTGTAAAAATAAATCCTCCTGTGCTTACATCCCTGTCTTGAATGCTAAAATCCACTCCTTTGTGGAAGAGCCTGGGCTTAATGGGTCCCACTAACAAGTGTGGAGCAGTTTTTCTCTTTCTCTGCTTTTTGAAATGCTGTTCTTAACCAAAAGGCTCAATATCCATCCCAGGCAGGGCGGTAAACTGCCTCTCCGAGCTCATATGGATTTATTTCCTATTACAAATAAGGCCCTTGTACCAGTATAGTGATATTGCCGTGCAGTTGCAAGGTAGATAGGGGTGCACAATGCAACCATAGAACCATGGAGGGTTGGAAAAGACCTTAAAGATCATCCAGTTCCAACCCCTGCCATGGGCAGGGACACCACCCACCCGACCAGGCTGCCCAAAGCCCCACCCAGCCATGAAATAACGCTGAGTAAGGCTGAAGCTAAGCCACAGGTTTTACCCATTCATAATGCTGTGTAGGTGGGCATATGCTGAAGTGTATTCATCCTTTAGGGAAGCCGCTGAGAGAAGTTTGGGCCTATTGGATTACTTCGGGCTGTTTTAGGTGGTCCTTTTGCCTAGCCACCTTTCGTTCCTCAGTTGGCTCTACCAACTAAATGGTGCAAGCACCACCTAAAACTTCATTCCTAACACCTCGGGCACAGGGTCCCAATGCACATTGCTGGCTGTGACAGCCGGCTGCTTCAGGAAAGGGGCTGCCCTTCTCTTCCCCATCACTGGGTGGGATCAAGCAATCTCCATCCAGAGGCCGGGATTCCCCTGATTCCCCTCAGTCCCTACCAGCCGCTGGCAGGACCCCAAGCCCCACATTCCCCTTGCTCCCCTCGCCACATGTGCCCAGTGTTCACGCCAGCACCACACCAGGCACCGCAGCCACCTGCAGTGGGTGCAGGTGTTGTCTTTACGTGCGTGTGTGCCTGTCCCCTGCCCCAGGGACCGCAAGGATGTGTCCCCGCTCCAGTGCCGCTACGGACGGAGCTCACACAACACAACATTTAGAGCAAGGGCCTGACGTCTGTCCCCACGTCATTTTGGTCATGCTGGATGACACTCGGGGGGGTGCTGAGGTCCCAGAGACAAGTACATCTCATGCATCACTCCTGCAGGAGTACCACTACTTGCTTTGTTGGCAGCAGCGATCTTTTCTCTGCACTACCCAAGCAAGACAACTATGAAACTGAACTATATATGAAAAGGCACAAAATTCTTGCCAAGCCAGGGGTCAAAAATCAGCCTTTTCTCCATATTATTGCGTTTGTTTGAGGCATCTTCACAGCTCTAATGCAGTACGGCCCCACCTGCTGACGGCTGTGCAGCTCAGCCCTTGCCAGGCTGGCAGAGCCCAGGATCCCCTCGCTCACTGCTTTGTCAGGGCTCACCTGAGAAAAGCACTTTCCTCATTGTTAAAGGCAGTTGATTATCATTTATGAATTATATGAATATTACATATTCAGAGGTATTTACAGAGGAAAATTTCATGTAGAGCATGGCTGAGTAGCTAGCTATATAAACCATCCTCAGGTGAGGAAATTCAGTTGTCACCGACTGATTGGTGTTCGTTAATTTATTTTTCAAAATGTATTTTTCCTTTTATCATTTAGCATTAGTATCTGAAAGGTTTCCTCTGCATTGCTTCACAACATCCATCCCCACAGAAATTATATTTTTTTACCACTGTGTGGCACTACACGCGGCCTTTTCAGGACCGGCTGGGTCCAAAACTACATCACGGCTGAGGCAGAATTTGAAGAAGTGGTGGTAAGACCCAAAAAATCCCACAAGGGCGCTTTGCGCCGTGGCGCTCCCCTCTCTGAATCCTCGCTGTACATCCCACGGAGAGCGGGACAGTTCGCCCGCAGTGGGCATTTCAGCGAGCCCTGCGGAGGCCCTGCCTCTCCTGGGCGCTGCTGCACCCTGCAGCCACCCAAGGAGTGCTGCCCCTTGCTTGCCAGGCTCGGGTCCCTGGGGAAATCACCGCAGCACAGTTCCAAACACCACCGCAATCTCCTTTCAAACGCATCTGTTAAAGAGCACACAGGTGAAAAGCTGTCCTGTCAGCCAAGAGATTCACCTGATTACTCCATTTTGTCTCTAATTTTAAAGAACGCACTGTTCAGTGGTGAGAGCCGTATCCCATTATGAGCAATACTGTAATTTACCCCAAATTGCACTCTTATTTCCTAAACTCCCTGCCTCTGGTGTCTGCTAGCCTCACAACTGCACTCACTCTCTAATTCCGTTTTGCTCCTTTTCCCATTTTTCTGAGGTTTTACCTGTGTTTGTAGGACATTTGAAGGCTGGCTTTACTCCGCTTGGCCACAGCACAAAGCTAAATTCTTTTTGACCCATCACCCCCCCCCCCCAGACTGTGAAACACCCTAAATCCTAGCACTGTGCTGAGCTAAAGCACGCTGCCTTTTGTGGGGGAGGACCTGAGCTTTCTCTCACCACCAACTCAGGCATGCTAGGAAATGAGTGGGATATCATTTTTCTTGTTGCTCCTGCAGCCCCCAGTCCTGTAAACCCTTAGGTTTGTGTTTAACTCCCATCAGGTCCCACGGTCCCACCGTGGGGATACCTGGAGAGCTACAGGAGCAGCCCTGGGAGTGCAGAGCCCTGCTTGCTCCAGGGCTGCAGGCTGGTTGGAGAACCAGAGGGAGCCTCCCGTGTTCACTGCTGCAGAGAGGGGGACGAAAAGGGTTTGGGGGGTTTGTGTTGTGTTTTTTTGCATTTGTTTTTTTTTTCTTTCCCCCTGTAGATCTTTCAAAAGCTCTAACTCTGTGATGAATATTCATTTCAATGTAGTACTGAAAATTCAACTGATGACACCTCAAAGAGAAAATGATCCAGGAATAAAAGAAATTAACATATAGCTCCCACCTTAGCATAGAACAAAAGTGACTTTTCAGAATATATTATTCAACCTAAAAGCATTTCGGTAGAGTCACTTTAATATCTTTCAATCCACTGATTTTCTTCCCCAGTACTATTAATTTCCTCCACATCTACCCAGAATGTGCCATGCATTTCCTTCCCTGGATTAACTTTTATAATTCAGAATTTGAGTTGCAGAGATGTTAGACCTGTTTTTCTACCTACAGATTAATCTTAGCTCTTAGGCCCAAGTATTATGTAGGACGAGATCATTTAAGAAACAGTGTAAGGCAGCTTTAAGGAAACGAAAATGACAAGGTAAATAGCAGCTCAGCAAATATGAGCTAACAGATGCTGGCAGCACGTTTGACTTAGTTATGTTAACAGAAAATAAAAGATATGGGAAGAAAAAGTATTACAAATAAAGATTTGGGAAATAATTTGTGGTGAGTTTCAAATTAGACAAGGCTTATAAAGGCAGGGCTCAGAAAGTCAGCTAAGCAGCAAACCAGCCAATAGGTATTTTTATTTCCTTCCACAGAACAATATACGTTTACATTAACAGTAGATACCTTCAAGAGATTAAGATACTCCAGTATAAATATTTGCTATTTTGAGATTTTTTGGGGTTCTGCTAAGCCTTGTCAGTTTTAAAAATGGAAGTGTATATACAGGAGATACACAATCGGCATAATGCTACCTAAACCTGAAGACACTTACCTCGTGGTTTTGCCTGAGAAGATCCCTCATTATTTTACCTTCAAAATGATCATGGAGAAAAATAAGGATTCATGGCAAAAAAATACATCACCCAGGCAAGCATTTTGTTTGTCTTCCCAGTAAGCCCAGTTTGGGGCTTGAAACTGGACACTTCTCTCCCCCTGCGTATCTGAGCATGCCACGCCGGCAATATGTACCTTCAACACCTGACCTACATTGCCAAGATCAAGCCCTTTACAAAATACACTTTAGCTCCCTGTTTCCATATAAAAAGTGAGTAGAGAAGGAGGAGGAGGTGGCGGAGGAGGAGGAGGAGATGTTACCTGTCTTTTATGCAATAGTCTCATGGTAAAACACCCTTGTAAGAGCTGGGAAATTGCATTCAAGTCTTTCCTCAGGTGAAACCCACACGTGTCAGCTGAGTGCACTACATTGCAGGATCAGGGCTAGCATCGGGGTACCTGCCACCTGCTCCCCCTCTTGCACAAGAGACAGGTAAGGCCTGAACAAGGGCAGATGAGAAGCAGCACGTCTCTGTAGCCTGGCAGATCGAGTATTTTGCCAGCAGTGCAGGGGGGTCTGCATAGTCTGTAGGGTCAGATTTTATATTTTAGTCAGTAACTGCTTAAAACAGACAACTGGCACAATTAAAAGTCTTTGCCAGGTGAGTTCCTAAGCCACTGAAGGGCTGAGCTACACTCCAGCTCCGTCCCTCTCTCTAGAGCCATGCAGCAGGCTGGAAGGATCTCAGCAGAGTAGGAGGCATCTCCTCCTTCTCATCCTCATCATCGTCATCATCGTCATCATCGTCATCGTCCTCCTCCTCCTTCTCCTCCAGCTCAGAGTAGATGGTCACCCCTGTAAGGTGGTGTAACATGGTGGGTGATGCTTGACTCAGCAAAGTCCTGCCAGCACATCCCCATCCCCGGGTGTGTGCAGTGCTCCAGGAAGCTCTTAAATACCAACAAGCTGACTCCTGCTCAGATACCTGGAAGGAAGGATCCAGATCTCTCTTTTGCTGAAGAAGTTTCATGTTCGCAGTGTCCTCTGAGACCTTACCCACCATCTTGTGCTCCCTGCATGGTCCCCGATGGATGTACTCGTGCTTGGGGGTCCCTTTCTGAGACACTTCTCCTCTGTGCTGGGAGCAGAGCCTTGGTGCTTAGCCCAGGTTTCTGCAGCCTGCTCTCTGAGCCACCCACCTGGAAATTAGTCATTACAGCACCTAACTGACTGTGCTTTTATATGGCTTTTTCAGGCCATTTTCTTCCCTAGACTCATTCCTTTTTTTTTTTCCCAAGTCAACATTTTTATTTTCACTCCTGTACGTGAAAACCTTTGAAAACCTTGAGAAAGAAAACAAGTTTTTATGGGCGCAGCTCTTCTGCTCTCCAGCAGGTGATAAATAGGTGCATACATCGTATAATGCTGCAGGACTAGGCAAAAGAATAGACTATAAATAGGCTTAATTTTGCCTAGTAAACAGTACATCCAAATAAATGCATAGAATTTTTTTCCTCATGATTTTATAGCTTCCCACTTTGACACAATTGCCAATAACAATTTCTTTTGTTTTATGACAGGCAGAAGTAGGTCTCTGAAGCATTAGGTAGCTATTGACTGTTGCATACAGAAGGAACAAAAGGTTCCTGAAAAGGAACGGGTAAGAGAGCTGAGCAGAGATGTGCTGGGAGCACCAGAATCCTCCTCCCCAGGATGTAAGCACCAGCACGGAGCCTGCAGCAGCCTGCAGCTCACTGCACGGTTTTAGCCTTGCTACCTACAGGGGTTTAAGTCTGACGAAGACTGGAAATCCTAGGATTGTGGGTTTGCTTTGGAAACATTTTAATGTTCAAAAAATTGTTGTCTCTTAACGCCTCTAAATCATCACTCCAGTGATTATAGTTCCCTTCTCTCTCCTCATTTCCAGACCCTGCTCTGTAATTCAAGTCTGCTCTGCTTTGACTGAGTAGTTTCAGCTCTAGGTGTTCTGGAAGCCACCAATGCATCACAAAAGTTATTTTTATGTTTCTGAATTAACATCCTCACCTGTACTGACCTCAGCTGGTTCAGTCACCCCATACACTCCATGGGACCTTGTATCTGTCAGTGCAAGTTAACAGGTTTAAAAGGCTAAGCAGTAAATAGAAGGGGTAAAAGGCCAGAGACCCTGTGCCCTCGGCTGCTCTTCCTGGAGGGACTAAGGCCGGGCTGAAATGCATATTTGGTCTCCCATGACGGAAACAGCTTCTTCTTCCCCATCACTTACTTCCCAAATGAAACAGCTAGAGAAAGAGAAAGCCCAGGCCTGCAGCTGGAGGGGAGCTGGAGAGGATCTGATGTAAATCCTAAATCCCAAGTAAACCAGGAGTGATGTCAGATTTGTCCTCTGAGGGATCTGTAGTCGGGGGAAAGATGTATGCCTTGCCTGGGGTTGGGGCTGGGAGCAAGGGAAGGCGCAGAGCTGCTCTGGTCCCTCTCCTGCCGAATGCTTGGTTAAACGTGGAGCTGGGTCCCCACCAAGTGCCACCTCCTGCTCCCAAGTCAAAGGCATCGGGGCTGAAAGCTGTGCACTGGTACCATTCTCAGCTGTAATGTCAACAGCAGGAGGATTTTAGCCTGGTTTTGGCAGGGATGAGCGCAATCCCAGCATAGGAGGGACTGCTGCTTGGTGGCTTATGTTGTAAATAGCAAACTGGAGCGTTTCTCCCCTGCTAAGCCCCCCAAAATCAAGCAAAAGAGCTGTCCTCCTCCTGATCTAGGAGGCTGCAATTTAGACTTGCAGTTTAGCCAGTACAATTTGTCAGCTCCATCTTTCAGTCCTCAGAGAAGGAGCATGTTAGTAGCTGAATATAAGCAACATTTGCTTCCAATTTGCTCAAGCTATGCCCAATTACTTTATTAATGGACCGGTTTGCATCATGGTTCAGATAAAGCTGTGCTTTAGGCTTGCTTTTGCAAGCCCTCCCAGTTTTACAGCAATAAAGATGAAGCAATGTTAACTTTCATTCTGTGGGATATCATCTACAGAAGTATAAGCAAGAGATCTCTCTGCAGGCAGCCTCTTTTCTGCGGAGCTCAACGTTAATGAAAGCAGGATAAACCATTTCATTTTCCTGGTACGTTTGATTAGGGAAGGATAGCTCTTCAAGAGTCAGTTCAGTAGCTTTAACAATCTATTTAAGTTATCCATTTAATAATAAATTTAATAATCCATTTAATAATTATTTGGGGATAATGAGTGTGGTGCTGCCCTCCACCAAGCCAGTCCATGGTCCTTTTGGGTCTCCTCCTGCAACCCACTTTTGGGCTGAAATTCTCCTCCACAGGAATTTCAGGTCCCCAAAAAGCTGCTTTGAACTGGCCCCAAGCTGGGACAGAGACCCAGCTGTGCTGCATGCTCTCCCACCGCCAGACTTCTCTGTAACTCAAGGAGGTCATCTTTAAACCAAAGGTTTTAGGGGTGGCTACCAGTGGCTGGGCTGTGTAACCTGTGCTGTGACCTCTGCCACTTTTTAAAATCTACCTGTTCTTTGAAAGGAGGATAATCTCTAAAAAAACATGATTTAAACTATGCTTAGGGTATTTACCGTTCAGTGGTGCCTGTCACTGTATTTCTTTTATTATTTTTTTAAAGACTTGGGCTTCCTATAACATTGAAAAAATAAATCAGAAATTGTCTAGATATTTTACAATAAATATATACCTCCTCTTGAAACTTTTCTTTTAATCTTTGTCAAAGTATGCTGTACTGAAGCACACCTAGAAGAGAATATAAGAAGGAAAGGAGAAAGTACAGATCTGGTAAGTGTCCCGCTTTGTAACCACATGGCCTCTTCTGTCAGCACCCAATGTCAGCTGTACCTGGGGATCAGAGGTGGCGGTCCTCCTCCTCACAGCCTGCAGGAAAGCTGGTGTACCGTCATCAAACAAGGCACAGGCCTTGACAGAAAGATGTGGGGATTAAGATCCTTGCTTGGAAAAAGCTCTGAAAGCAATTTGGAAAAAGTGCTGGGTCCCCAGTCCCAACTGATAGCAAAGAGCAGTAGGTTTTGCAACTTGTCAACACCGTGGGATGATGGAAGAGATTCATGATAACAAACAAAAGAGCTATAGAGACTTTGTTATAGGATATCATTTGTTCTCAATTTACATATTGCCTTTGTTTCAAAGTACAAATGAAGGATAACAGCAGTGAAATGGGAAGCAAAAACTGACAATGAAAGCAAACAAGCCATCAGCTCAGGATCTCAAGTGAGAACAATGCATTGGGATTACAAAGGAAAAGAAAAGATCAAGACAGTGGGAGAAGAATAAAAGAAAGAAAATAGGTTCCAATGGCTATATTTAAAGTTGACATAGCGAATGCTAAGGCAGCACTTTTTTGCTGCATCGTCTTGAGGAAATAGGCAGAGGCCACGAATAGACCCTTCCTCATGTCCTTCCTTGAAGGTGACGGTGCCTCTGAAGTAACATATTGTTACGCATGCTGCAGGTTTGAAAGCACATGCAGACTATGTCTACATTGCACTGATGCCTCTGACCTTCTCAGAAGCACTGCAGGACTCTCAGCAAAGCCAGTTTAGCTTTGCTTTTGCCTCTCAGACACCTGAATCACCCACACCCCATCCCCAAAGAGATGACAAGGCCTTAGCCTTGTCATCATCCACCAGGGACTCTGTCTCCACTCAAGAGGGATCTGAGACAGACTCTTGAACTGAGACAGTAGGTATAATTTCTGTCTAGGATCAAATTCTTTTATTGTTGTCCAGATACAAAAAGTGTATTCATTTGCACAGGCCATAGGCAAAGAAGTGTTACGCAGAGCCAGCAGCTGAAGGACAGAAGGTGGTGGCCTTGGTGTCCTGCAGTCAACTCTACCCTGACGCGCAGGGCAGGAGAGGGCTTTGTCTTCCCGGTCCTCCCTGGAAAATCATGAAAGCCAATGCTTCAGGACATGTGGAGTAGGACAGGGCCCCAGAATAAGTGAGAAACTCTGCCCAAGACAGGCAGTTTTAGCAGACATTGACTACGGCCTTCTAAAAGCCCAGGAATTACAATTAACAGCTGTGCCAACAGGTTTGGGCTCCACTTAACAAAACCCTTCCAACAAAGTCCTGAGCCTTCATTTTCTTTCCAGACCAGCTTCTGCTGCAAGATCAAGGACTATTTTCTCCACCAGGCCGGCCACTGACCTACATAAAGCAGCAAAGCTAAATGAAATAAAGGGCAAAGCTGAACTTCCTTTTAAAAATAATCTAAGTTTAGAAACAATTTAGATGCCGGTGGAGCCATGTGACTGCAGGAGCTGCAGAACCTAAAGCTGGTGGCTACCTGGCTCTTGGCAAACCACAAGCTGCTGCTGATTTTGCACCTAAAAATCTCTGTTCAGGGTGTTATTAATTCTGATTGGCAGAGTCATAGACGGAGGCACAAGGAATACATATTTCTTAATATGTATCAGTCTCTAAACATAGTATTTTGTATTAATTTAAAGAAGTCTGCTCTAATTTACACATAATGCCTAGCCGCAAGGAGGTTTAGATTCCCAACTTAAGGCTCCAGGCACTATGGCATGATAAGTAAAGAATGTTAATAGTATCGTTATGCGTCTCTAGTTGCTTATATGTCCTTTAACAGTTCTCATGGCTGGGATTTTGAGAACTACTCAGTGCTGGTCTAACTCTGACCTTATTGCTCCCAGTGCCTGAGGTATTCATTCAAAATAGATCCCGATATGAATATATCATTCGGGACACAGAAGTAATTATTTTTTTCTAATCTTATGGAGTTATGTTTTATTTCCTTGTTAAATCACATTGACTCAATCTTATGCCAGCCCTGAAATAATTTGCCCTGGTAGATCCCATATTCATCTTGCTGTTATTGAAAGTGGTTTATGTTTGATCCAAGCACATAGTCAATCTTCTAATTTCTTAATTTGTATCAGGAGATTTTAAAAGTTCAACTTATGTCATATCTAAGCAAAAACCCATTACATGTGAGAAATTACTGGCCGTCCATTTTGTGATCGAACGCATACAGCAAGATTAGTGATCATCTGTAGCTCAGCTGTTATTTTTACTGGGTTATCAAAGCCCTGGGGAGGATTTTGTAAAGCTATTTAGCCTGAAGGAAGGGATTAAAGAGGTTTCTCCCCATGAAACATCTGTTGCAAAAGTACTTTCTAATATTCAGAGCAGAATGTTGAAATTAATCAGAAAGGGGAAGAGTTTCTTTACTGTTCAGCAGCCACCCCATGGGTCAACCCCCTGGTTTTTCCCTCCACAAAACAGAAACTGTCCCCACCACTGTGTAACAGAGGACTTCTTTCAATGTCGTGTCCCTCAAAACTTTGATGGGATACTTCAAATTTTTCCTTACATTCCCTTCCCTTTTGTCAACTAATGAGAAACCAGGACTTGAAGTGGCTGTTATGGTCAGAAAGGCCAACCATCCGTGATTTCCTTCCCTTCTTTCCCTAATTCCAAGACTCTACATGTGCACATGCTTTTGTGGTATATGCACGTGAACAAGCACTGTTTTCAGTCAGGTACCTGAAGGAATAGTGCATAATCATGCCTACTTTGAGCAATAGAAGCTGGTTATTTTCCCAGAGAGCCCATCATCTACAATCCTCTTATTCGTGTGATTTAAAAAAAAAAAAAAAAAAAAAACAGCTCGCTGGAAAAAAAAAAAGGGGGGGGGGGTAGAAAAGAATGGCACATTAAACAAACTTGGGTAGTAGCAATCCCAAAACTGACATGGCCGAAGATTTTTCCTGTACCTTTTCCCTCCTCTCTCAATGCTCTCTCAAGCCCACTTATCCCAACCCCGGCATAAAGCTAGGGGCAAAGATAACCTCTTTTCCATAGGTCTTTGTTGCACTATGCTTTTACTGCTTACAGTATTGCTTTCTGTAATATTTTAGGGAAGAGGAGATACCCAGTAATAAGTGAGCACATTCACTACAGAGCAATATATACTGCGCAAGCTTAAGTGCTAAAAGAAGTTGGATGAAAACAAACTCTCAGTTTATTCCCCTGGTTCACGCACAGGAGATTTGCAGAGAAATTGAGGAAAGCAGACTTGATGTTCCTTATTCTCTGTGCTTTTTTTCTTTTTTCCTGAGTCAGATTTTTTTTTAAAGCAAAAGGAAAAGCAATTTAATTCTTTTCCTCTATATAAGGGGAGAAAGAATTACAGGCACGTGTTTATGCGTGCTAGGCTCAGTGAACTGAAGCTTCAGAAGGGTGAGAGAAGAGCTTCCTGGTAGCATCCGTAAGTTTCATCAATTATACTGCATTGCTGTCTTCAGTTCTGCCATGGACAGGTGACTGAATGTCTTTTTAAAACACATTGTTGTTGCTGCTGATGATATTCTATCAAACACAAAAAGAGGGAGAGCATGACCGGGGGCTGCTGAAGGCTTAGCAGAACACAGTTGTCCTTGTCGTGCCATGCTCAGAGGAAGGGACTCCTCTCTGCAGGAGAGCAAAGATACTAAGAGGAGAAACTCCTAAAGCTGGATACATGGGAAGCTCCTAGGGGGAGCCCAGCATTTGCACCCCATGGTCATCCAGGAATAGAAGTTTTGTCTTGCAAAGCCAGGTTATAGCAACAGAAAGTAGAACAGAAAATTTTGTAAAGACTCTTTCAGGCTGACATACAGAAGAGTTAGAGATGCAATTTCTAGTGCTGAGTATGAGGATAAGGATCATAAATAAGAAGGCAGACAATAAAACAACAGCAAATGCCTGCGCCTACTGGAATAAATTGCATCTCAAAGATTAACTGGTATGGTTATACAGCTCAAGCTTTTCTACTTCGGTATGGGCTTTAAAAAGTCTTTAGGCACTTCACCTGGTTGAGGTTGCACCAGAAGCCCTGGCAATACAGCCTGAAACCTGAGAATGGGTATGGTGGCTGAACAGCCAGGATGGCCTTCTGAGGCAGCGAGGAAGGGACCACTGGGTTTATCCCATCACCAGCAGCATGGGCTATGCTGTGGTAATTCAAGAGTCATTTTCAGAGCATCTGATTGAGAATAACAAAATGGTGAAAAGCATGAGCTCTTGTCCACCAGAAATAAAAATATATCCAGAGTCGCATCACGGGGGTCATAAAACAACCTGTAAATAACTGCTGAAAATCTGTGCTATATTAAAACTGGTGATATGTGATTAAAAAACTGCTGTCATTGCCCTCAGCCACTGCCCACACCCAGGTGACACGCTGTCCCCTCCTCAGGGATGGCTGAGAAGCAGCAGTTGACTTGGCAACTGCTGCGGTAATAAAATATTTTTCCTCTGAAAGTATTAAAAACATACTGACAAAATGCACCCAAAATGCACCCTGCATTTTTCTCATGTAATAAATCTGCTTTTATATTTAAAGACCATACTTATTCCCCTGGCAGGGATACACTGTGCCAGCCCAGTCCCTGGAGGGCCTGTAAAGGGGCGACATAGGAGTGCAAAAGAGGAGCTTTGTGCAGGTTGCTGTGACGGGGGCACAGGAGATGTTCAAGAAACGTCTGTGGGCTTTGCCAGAGACACTGCAAGGAGCAAACCATGATACAGCTCGCAGTCTCAGCTGGCTAATGCACGACGGAGGTCTGCCAAACTCCTCCCTACCCTGCTGAAAGGAATGCCACTCGGTCATGGCAAAAATGTCCTGCATTCCCCTTAGTGCAAGGGATCCCAGTCCAGCTTGCTCCTGAGCACGGCCCAAGGCAGGTCAGAGCATTTACTCACATTGTAAGACCCCTACAGAATCTGTACAGGCCATTGTGATCTATTTTGACAAGAGCTGCTCAGGTCGTGTCTCCTGCTGAGGGGTGGATGTGCGAGAAGGAAGCTCAGACAGCCTCCAGGTAGGATACAGCCTGCCTTCAGGGCTGCTGCCTGGCTGTAGAGGGCACGGAGCTGTACCCTTGAAGGGGTAACCAGAAATAACTGCGGCCTTACGTGACATCTGCGGCCATCCCAAACAGATGACAAATATCGTGCCTTGAATATAATCTTGGCTATTCTGTTTGATAAGGGTATATATAAATAAGTGGTGCCCAGTGGTTATAGCACACTCCCAAGCACGGCAGAACCAGGACTTGTGGTGTGAGTGGTAGCTGCTGCTTTTTCCTACATTTTTTGCAGAATAACTCTGGGGAGGCACGCAGAGAAGCAAAGCCTCTGAAATGCATTTAATTAGATAAGCTGAATCTGCAATGTAGCGTTTGGAAACCATCCAGGTTCAGGATGGGTAATTCAGTAATCTGGCTGGGTGATAGCAGATTCTGCTGATTTATGTGTGAGTCGGCTGCTGCTCTTCTGGGTTTCCTTCCCCTCTCCAGCCCAGCAGTTCATTCGGCCACTGCTGTGGTTTTTCACATCACAACCTCTCTGCCCTGCAACCCACATGGACTCACTTTTTGAGGACCGGTTTTGCAGGGGTGGAGGCAGGGGTGGACAGACGAGAGGGACCATTGCACTCAGGGGGTGCTGGGGCCCTGGGGGAATGTGGCTTCTCCGGGTCCTCGCTCCTGCAGGATTGCTGCTGTATCCTTTTCTTAACCAACAAGCTCCCACTGCAAGGGGAAGAAAGAAGGCTCTCTGTGTCTCCTGCTGCAGGCCTCACTGATTTTTATCTCCCTGGAAGCAGCCTGTAGAAACAGAGGAATCAAAGGGACAAGACTACGACTTGCACGAGGGGTGAGGATCTTCTTGAAGTAACTCCAGGACCAATTACAGTTGCTGAGCTGTCATGAATTAGTAGCACCGTGTGGGTGTTGAAGGACACCCAGATGAAGAAACACGGATTATCCTTCGTATTGGCAAAGTAATATCTGGGACAAGCTTGCACAACATTATAATCGAGAACTCAAGGTGTCCATGGCCAGGTAGCTGCACCCAGACCAGTGACTACTCGCTGCTTGAGGTTAGCTCACCAGAGCTGCAGTCACGACCTTTTAATTTTGTCTGAAAAGTGCTGTAACCATCACATTGCCTGCATGCTCATACCTGGGGGGCAAATCCAAGACCCGAGCTGCTCTGTCAGAGCTGGGTCAGCAGGGCAGGCAGAGCTCGCAGTGGGCAGCATGGGCTCCCCCTCTACTCTGCCCTGGTCAGGCCGCACCTGGAGTACTGTGCCCAGGTCTGGGCTCCCCAGTGCAAAAAAGACAGGGATGTCCTGGAAAGAGTCCAGCGGAGGGCCACAAAGATGATACGGGGCCTGGAGCATCTTCCCTGTGAGGAAAGGCTGAGAGACCTGGGTCTGTTCAACCTTAAGAAGAGAAGACTGAGAGGGGATCTTATTAATGTTTATAAATACCTGAAGTGTGGGAGACAGAGGGATTTGGCCAACCTCTCTTCAGTGGTTTGTGGGGACAGGACAAGGGGCCATGGCTCACGGGAAGTTCTGTACCAACATGAGAAAGAACTTCTTCATGGTGAGGGTGACGGAGCACTGGGACAGGCTGCCCAGGGAGGTTGTGGAGTCTCCTTCTCTGGAGATATTCAAGGCCCATCTGGACGCCTACCTGGGCAGCCTGCTATATGGAACCTGCTTTGGCAGGGGGGCTGGACCTGATGACTTCTTGAGGTCCCTTCCAACCCCTACAATTCTGTGATTCTGTGATTATTTTGTGTTTAAAAAGAGGCAGGCACTGACTAAAGCATTTCCTGCAGCCCTCCCTTCCCTTGTGTAAGCTCTCTGGTTGTCGGCTGTGTATTTGCTGTCCTAGTGTCTGTCTTCTGTCTTTCCACAAGGGGTGCTCACTTTCCTCTGTCCTACCACCGAAGTTTGGCAAGCCTGTGAAAACAGACAGTGTTTGAGATTTCTAACAATTCATTTTGGTTGAAAAGTTTGGTTTTCCTTTTGGGGAAAACGGTTGTGGTGCAACTCCATCACAGGAGGACATGTAGAAAAACTAATGTCTGATGTCAGTTCAATTCATCATACTTTCCAAAATATTTATTTAATATGCCAGAGCTCAACAAAAGTGCAGGTAAGTCACACACATGCAATATATATTACCCAATCAACTTTAATATCATTTGAGCTTTATGAGATTCCTTTGCTGGTACCTGGGCCCATCAGCTCAAAAAGTTCTGCATAAATCTGGTCTCCCTGAGTCAGAACTAAGCCCATTTTTTGTGACAGAGTGGGGAAGGGAGGCTGCACTTCACTATTTTTAACACAAGAACAAGAAGCAGCAGACTTTTCTGTTCTCAAGATTCTCCAGTGGGTATTTTTCACAAGTAATATATTTTCTTATTTCACCATAAATATGTTGCTCTCTTGCTGGTTGAAACATGAAGCCAAGAAATCTATATTAATCTCATCATTTTAAGCTGAAAAAAAAAAAGCACCTGTACTCTAAGAAGCTAACAAGAACAGATAGCTGACCAGCATCAAGTTTTCCACCATGGTTTGACACTTTTCCACCATGGTTTGACACTTACTGCTATCCAGACATTTCTTTGAATACAAAGGCCAGAGCAAAAATGTTGCCTTTTATACTGTACACATGCACATCAGCTCAAGCAAATTTAGCCATGGACACATCCTGACTCCGTTTCTCCTAACAAACATCTCACTGCCCCTCTCACCAACACATACCAGCACCTTTCCTGCGGAACAGTGACTACCACTGCTGCTTCTGCAAGTGATGTATGCATGCGTGCACCCCGAAGCAAAGAACTGAGGAAGCTGCAAGCCAAACCAAATGGCACAAACCCTGGGTTTTGCAGGAATATGGTGAGACTGGAACAAAATAATTCACAGTTAACAAACCAATTTTCCATGGGAGCAAAAGGCCTTGCCACAGCCACACTAGAAACTTTTATTCTTTCTAAGAAATTCATTGCCACCTGAGTCATGCAATTACTAGAGCTATTGTCCCACAAGCTGCGGAGACAATCAAGTCTGGTTCATATAGATTTGGTTATATAGTCTGGTTCATATAGATTTTGGTAGTCTGGTTTCATATAGATTTGTGCCCTGCATCCTTATATGTGTATTCCCCTTTTCCCCTCTACCAGACCTCCTCACCCCCATGTCTTCTCCGAGCTCCCTCTCGTCACCTAGGCTTTCTCCAAGATGCACACACCTTTGTCCCACATGTGGTAACTCCCAGCTTGAGCAACAGGTGGTATAGCCGTGTCTGGTTCTGAAATATATGTATTTAAATATATGTCTGGTTTGTGTACTCGTACTGGGTTGGCTGCCCACAGCACACATAACAATTTGCTAGCAGCAGATCAGATACTGCTGAGCACACAGTCAAAACTTTCTCCTAGTGGATGCCCTTCTCCCACAAGCCTTACAGGAATTTGTTGTGAGACTTTCACCTTCCTGGCTAATTTCAATCAAATCTGATAAACGCGTCCAGAAAATTACTGGTGTGAGTGACAAGAGAGGTGAACAAGCAGACAGAAGGATCCTTACAAAACCAGAACAAAAATAAATGTATCCAGGGACTGCTCAGCTTAAAAAACATATACCCACTCATACACAAATTTCCAAAAGGAAATTTTCAAAAGAGTGCAGGGACACCAGGTGCCAGGCTTGGCTCTGGACACTTCACTGCTTTGAGATCCCCTTGAAAATGCCTGGTTGTACAGGAGGGCAGTGAGAGAAAACTGCATGCAATGTGCTACAGATGTTTTTTACAGCTCACTTAGAGAGTGTGAATTATAAAGAAAACAGTTATTCTTTTTACATGTTGTAAAAGGGGAGCATTAGAGACAAATGAAATATTAAGAATCAAGTAGTATTGTTATATTGAACAATCTTTTACAGTGCCTAAATCTGTCCTGCACTCTCTTTTGCACCAAGACCAGTCTAGCAGCGTAAGGCCCAAAATGCATTTCCCATGAAGTCCAGAGGAAAATCCTTACATCACACCCAATGTAAATGTGAACACTGGGGTAATCTGCTGTCCTAGATATTTTCAGGCACAATGTCTCATTTACACAAAGTTACCTGTCAGTGTCTTGAGGCTGAACCGCCAGCAGTGGCATATCCACTGGAGCTGATTAGTTTAATATGTTTTTTTTTTTTAATATGATAATGCAAATTCTATCCTGATATCATGAATAAAAGGCTATTAATAAGTTCAAAACTCCCTATTTAGAAGTACAAAGTTATCTTACTCCCCAAACTAATATGCGCTAATAGTATTTGGATGGTTCCTAAGTGCGTCTACAACAAGATAGAACGATGTAGAAAAGTTTCCAGCACTGTTCATTGATGTATTAGGATGTGATTTAGAAGAAATAAATTGCTGTAAAAAGCATGTAGTGGAGAGACAGAGCTGCAAGGAAAGGTGTCAGACAGCCCCCAGCTGGGTGACACTTTCTTTGGGTACCCACCAGTATCGCCTTGAGATTACAGCCTTTCCTCCCAGATTAAAGATGGACTGATGGGCTGTCAGATTAGCCCTACCCCTGAGCAGATTTGCCTTTCCCTTTTATCTCCCAGCTTTCACTGCCTGCTGCCTTTCTCCACCTGTTTACGTGAACTATCAAAGCATACTTTTGGGATGAGCAGAGAACCCCATCCCAGTGCAGCATGGACAGATTTGCGGAAGAATCTAATCTTGGTTTTGGTCAGCCTTTTGATGAACCAAGAAGACAAAGCCCATTAGTGTGTGCAGCGAGTCCAGCAGCTCTCCTGGATGTCTCCTGCGGCCAGAGCTGGAGCCGAGCCCAACCTCAGCGGAGTTTATCAGCTCGGGATCTGCTAGCGACAGGTCCTGGCCCCAACTTCTGCTGCGCGAGGCATTGCAGAATCTCAGTGTCACCCGAAGGCACCAGGGACCTGCAGCACAGTTCCCTTCTGCTGCACGCCGCCGCGACCGGAGCCTCCAAACAAATTACTATGTCTACATATCACCGCAATCAGAAATAGTAGCTTCAGTCCGGAATCGGTATGAGCATGGTGCTGCACCCAGATTAATGACCGCACGCACTCTTGGCAGGGTCAGTGAGCCGGGACAGGCTGCTAGGTCAATTCAGTTCCAGAGCCGGCTTGTTTTCTAGTTCCAGAGCGACCTCGTTTGCCTCTCATTGGGGTCTCTTCACGTGTTGTCACACCACATCTTGAGACCTCACAGCATCTGTGCCACTTCTGAAATGCGACGTAGCCATTTCGTTCCCGTAAGCCCTGTCGGGCCCAGCAGAGCTGTACATAAATCTGTTTTAGGTGTCTGAGCACTACTGGACTTCTCAGGTGGATTGGGAACTCTGCCTACGCAGCACTTTAATGCCAACCTGAGACTGGCTGATTACTATTTATTTCATGCAAAACCCAGCCTGACATATCGCTACATCCATCACAATAGTAAACCAACTTGCAATATAGAATACAGGAGTTAAATGAAAATACTACTGATCACCCTTTCTGCTGCTTTGCAGGAAGAGGGGACGGGTAGGATGGATACCTAAAAGTCTGGAAATCCACTGGAAAATATAAATTCAGTGGCAAGCCTTGAGAACTGCTTGCATTTATTTAAAGGAAAAAAAAAAAAGCCAGGAGAAAACATACTTTACCATTACCCACTGTACCTGCAACAATCTGAATTACTGTACCATAGCCATACTTTAGTATTACCCAGTCATCAAGGTTGAAATACCCTGTCATTGCTATAATTCTCCAAGAAGCAATTGTACTACTAAAGGTATTACGAAAAAAAAAAAAGAGACAATTTTCTGATTAGTATGAATGATGCAGCAGGACAAAGTTTATATCATTTTATTCAGTATCTTTGAGGAACAGACAGAACCAAATTTCTGAAAAATAGCCTATTTCATCCCTCAGAAAATTGAGCCTGTAATTATATTCTAGATCTTGATACAGACAGTATTTATATCATTGCTATGCACTTGTTCTTTATAGGTATGTTAACGTGCCATTTTTTAAGTTTACCTAATTTTTATGTATAGATGATTCATTTTTTAGCAGCAGTAAAGGAACCTTGAAAACTTTAATCTTTTTTCCACACATTTTTTTGCAAAAATCCAGGCACAGCTTCCCATAGACGAGCTCATAACGGAGCATTTGCAGCCTCTGTATTTACAGAAGGCCACCTGACATGACACAAAGCAGCCAGCGAAAGCTGAATTCTTCCTCAGCGGAGCAAAGGGGTGAAGAAATACTGAAAACGTGATCCCATGAGGGATAACTTGGCCAGACTGCACATGCAGCAGCTCCCGGCAGTGTGAGCAGGGTTTGGTAGGGCTCACGGGGGAGGCAAGCAGGTGGGGAGCTGCGATTAGCCGGGGCCTCAGCGGGGACGGACGGGGTTATCGGCGGCGGGATGCCTGCCAGGTCACGTGCAGATATTTCTGTGAAGCGGGCGATCGGCAGGAGTTTAGCAATAATAAAACGGGATAAAGCGTGTTTGCGTAAACACGGAAAGGAGGCAGGCTCACACCGCAAAAACAGCTGCAAAAACTGTTGGCGTTTTGGGGTCGGCCGCTTTCAGGTTTAACTGTAAAGATATTTAGTTCTTTGTAGGGTATTTAAACTGGAAACAGTGTTTGCAAATAGAAATTAAAAGTGGAAAAAAGAAAAGGTATTTTCAAGGGCATACAGTGTTTGGGAATTTGCTTTTGCAAAACATGGTAAAAACAGGGAATTAGGGCGGGGGGGAAGGAAGTGATCTTTTTTTATCTATCTGCCTTGTTTTCCCACAGAGTGATCGGTGAGGCCAAGAGGCTTGTTTCAAGTTGTACAAATCTCCGGTTTAAGGAAGTACACGAATATCGCAGTGGAAGTTTCAGAATTAGAAGCTGGTCTCTTTCAGACCCAGATGCTGTACGGAGAAGCCAGAAGAGAAATCTTGAGCCGGGCTGGCAGCTCCAAGATTTTCTCCGTAGCTGCAGAGCCCTGCTCACCTTAAACTCGTCGTGGGGTGGTTATTTTCCTCTGCGGCTGTAACGCTGCTGCACGGTGATAACTCAGGATGAAAGTGCGTGGGGCTCCTCTGGGTGCTTTCATCTCCGCTCCCATGCTGGGCTGATCTTTCAGACCGAGCCACACCAGCTGCACTGCTGGGGCTCCGGGTAGCTATATGGCATGTATTTTATTATTATTTTTTTTTAGAAACAAGAGTTTTCTCTCTGTCTGCATTACAATATCTCTCTATTTCACGCTATGTTGATTCACGCCTTCTTTTTTTGCTTATAAAAAGGTTTCCCTTTTTAATGCCTTAATTCCTGTTCGAGTTGTAGGGATTTGCCAAAAGATAAAAAAAAAAAAGTGCGTAGGCACCTAAATGTTCAACATAGCTCCGTGTCTATTATGAGATGCCTTCGGCCTCCCTCATGTACTCTTGCAGGGATCAGGAAGCTCGTGCTCGCAGATCCCTCGCAGGACTAGGACCACACATCATGAGCTAAGAGCAGCTCTCCATGCTCAGCCGTCTTTGGCTTTGGCATGTTGCATATGACAAGGCCAGCTGTACTTGTAGGGCTCTGGATGTCTAATCGACTAGAAAGAGCAAGCAGCTATCTCTGGTGTCCTCCCCCGTCCCCCAGCAGAGCACATTTTTCTAGGGTCACTGATACCCTCGCAGCCGGCAGCTGATTTATGACCGGTGCCTTTCAGAGCCACCGCGCTGCACATCATTAGTGGGGTAGCAATAGCAGCACGGGCTGAGAACATTTGCAGGGGATCTTTCTGCAAATGCCATCGGACAAAAAGTTGAGTTACTAATTTCCACCTGTTCAAGTACACTAAGCAATTAGCAGCACTGCTTTGGGAATTAACTTCTGCATACCCTGCCGGAGGGGTTGGTGTCCTCGCTTTGCAAGAGGTGCTCACGGCCGAGCTGCAGCGCAGGCTGAACCTGCAGACCCCTGCCATTTGCTGCAGAACGGTCTGCATGTGGCAGCAGGGTGCCTCCTATTAACTGAACTGTTTGCAGATGAGTGTTTTTAAGCTCTGGACGTGATTCGTTTGATGCAAGGCAATATACCAAGGTGAAAAGCCACCGTGCAGGTCCATCCCTGTGACCGCAGCGCCGTGCTCCGCAGCAGCACGCAGCGGCTGCGTGGGCTTTTTGTGCCCAGGATTAGCGGGGATTGGGAATGATGCAGAAGCAGCGTGCTGAGTCTCGGGGGGGAAATTGCTTTGCAGGGCAATTTCTCTGGGAAGATTCAAAACTGGTGATGATTTCCAAGTACAAACAAACATGTTAATATCCTATATTCAGAATTTGTTTAATCTCCTGCTTATTTTTTTGCAGCAAGTGGTGCAACTCAGAGTTTGTAGTGCTGATGAGCTGACTGCTGCATTTCATGTCACAAAGGTTTGCCTGCAAGTGACACAACTATCAGAAAACTTGAGAGAAGTGAATGCAAATAAGTTTGTTAAACTTTGACAGCAAATGAGAAAAAAAAAAGAGAACTTGTTTTCAGTCAGAGACATCTGTGTCATGCCCTGCTTCCCATATCAGGAAAGGCAATGAAGCGTTTCTGCTTATGCCAAACTTATTCTTGTAGCTGTGGACACAATTAGTTTCAAATACACATTATCTTTAAAAATCTTTACCTCCTAACTTCATATTGAACTTTGATGGAGAAAAAAAAAAAAAAAAAAAGGGTCCATGCTCAGTTAGATGGATTCCCACCTCTATGTTCATGCTTTTTTTTTTTCCCTAATGTTTGTTGGGGCCTTTTTAAGGATACTGTACTAAGATACTGTACTAAGGAAAGTGAAACTTTTTTTTTTTTAATTTTCTGCAAATGCTTCCCCATGTAAAAGCAGCATGCTTCTTTTCCTAATCATCTTTGACCCTCTGTCCCTTCGGTCCACTTCTTAGCCATAGCGTTCATGCATCATAAAAGCCACAGCTCTCTTTTCCATAGGTTTCTAATAATTACCTCTTGTTTCTACAGCCTTGCTCCTATTCCCTTTAAGAGAATTGCCAGCCCTCTACAAACTGCATAATGAATAATAATGAACTATTTTATTGCACACTTAGCTGTAAGCACACTTGTTAATTATCCAAGTTGCATTGTGAATGAAGATTTACACTTAACCTTGCTTCAGAGATGTAGGTGCATTAAGAATATTTGTAATATCTGTGGCAGACAGAAATGTCTCCAAGTTTCTGTAACAAAGGAGAAAATCACGTCTTGATTTGCTCTTCAGCAGTCTCAATAATACATCTGTGGAATAAAAGTATTTTTTTTTCTTAGCTGAAAGACAGAGCTACATAGTTCACTGTGGCAAGCTAATATATTTATGGTCCAAAGGGCTCTCCTCACCCCCAGACTTGAGGCTTACAGAGGAATCCAAGGTATGTAATGATGATGTGAACATGATACACTTTACTGTAACCTGTGCTGCAGGCAGCTGTTAATGCCAGTCTAACTTCTGCAGTATGCAGCCAAAGGAAAGCTGTCTGCAGCATATGTATAGCTTCAGTCTGCAGCATACTTACTGTGAAGTCAATGGCATGCTGAAGTGGATGCCGCAGAAGCAGAGAGCCATTTGTTAAAATTCAAGTCTCAGATGTTAATATATATTTGGGATAATTTCTCTGCCTGTGAAAGAAATTCATTTCCTCCCTGCTAAATTACTACTGCAGTAGCATCTACAGTGTCGTACAAGGTCTCAGAGACTCATTGTGCTAAACGCTGGGGAAACACAGGGAAAGATCGGCAGGCTCCAAAGAAATAAAAGTCAAAGGTGGCAAAAAGGTCAAAATACATAAAGGAGAAGACAAGAAGTACAGTGGGAAGGGAAAGAGAGAGAAACACTGACCTTAACACAACTGCTGAGTGGGTCAATAACAGAAGGATTTGCATTCAGTCTGTTGGCTCCTCGTCTAATCTCCTATTGTACGCTGCTGCCTCTGACAATCTTGGCCAGGAGAGAGATGCCTTGCTACTTCAGCACTGCCCCAATATAATCTCTTTCTAAGTCGCTCTTGCTATAGAGACCCTTAAATTTTCAGCCCCAGTTTATGCAAGGTCTGTGCTGCTTTGTGAACAGGGTGGTCATTATATTTTTCACCAAGTGTAAATACTTTCAGTGGCATGTAGGTCAATAATATCTCACTCCCTGCTTAGTTTATGAACATCCAACACTTACACAAATCATCTAGATCCAAAAATGCGCACAGTAAATTTCTCTGCAGCATCTCAGTTAGTGGTTCTGGTCCTGAAGAACCAGGGAAGGCAATGAGTCCTGTTGCTCTTACTTGGATTCTTGCTCTCATTGATCTACAAAAACAGACACAATTAATTTTTAAGTTCAGACCTTTAACATGGTGAGTAGTGTGAAAGGATTGTTTGGTTTTACTTAAATGAAACACTCATCTAAATACCACCTCATAGGATGTTTGCTTTTGTGCAGCAATATGTTGTTGACTCATCTGTGCCTTTCTTCTTCTATAATCTTCAAATACTTTTTTACTGAAGTGCTGCTAGTAAGCAGTTCCCATTTTTAAATTATTAATGTTACTTTATTAACATTAAATGATGTTTATTGGTAGTATATCTCAGCAGTGAAAACACCAAGTGAAGTACTAACCTCATCATATATACATACAGTTTCTCCCTGTACTCTTATTTATGTGCATACATTAATGAGAGCAATGGCAACATGTATTGATTGTACTGTGGATTTTGATTTTCATTATTACATTTTGTAAATAAAGACACAATTAGGTTCATGTAATTTCCAGCTGCTGTAGGATAACTCTACCTTCTCTGCAACATTTTCTAGAAAATTTCGAGAAAGCTGTGACTCTGTTTTTAATCACACTGCCGAAATGTAAAATTGTGTTCATAACCCAGGTGCTGCACACCAAGTACATCTTCAGCGTGGAGGTCTCAACACATTTTTGGAATGTATGGGCATCACCCATGCTTACAGAGAGGTGGAGCTCAGGTATGGTCCCAGCTATCACATGTGTCTGAATTTCTCACCTACACAGCCAGCCATCAGGTGCCTGACTGAATTCGCAGGTGCACACTGAGGCTTAGTGGATGACAGAAGGTAAGAAGGAGATGCAAGATTTGCAGCAGATCAATTTGGACAGCATAGACCATTTGTCTTCCTGGAGCTCCTTGGAAAGGGCTCGAGATACCTTCAAGGGCATTTCCTCTTACAAGGAGGAAGCTGAGCACCTTTGTGGCTAAATTTTGTAGTGATCTATAACAGTTTAAGCATTAGGGGGAAACATTAAGAGCCAAAGTCCTGTCATTGATTTTTGGCAGATGGGAGCACTCAACAAACCACACAGATTTTGTAGTAACAGACAAAACTGATTCTTTGGATTTAGCGCTGCACAGAAGTATTAAAAGGGTATAGAGAAAGGAAAAAATAACAGCAAGACAACAGGGCAAAACCAGAACAGGCCACATGTTAAGAAAAGAGGAGGAAAAAAAAAATATCAAAAAAAAAATTAGTGGCCTTTTTTCTTTCCACAAAAGCCTGATTTTCTACTTGATTTTTTTCCATTTTACCTTAGCCTTTGACGTCAGTGAATGGTATCTGTTCATTCTAGCAATCAATCCAACCTCCAGTTTCCAGATCCCACTATTCGACAAGATTTTGGAACAATGTCATTTGATTATTTGCACTTTTATATCTGATTATTTGCACATTCCTATTGACGTATTTGCCTGTGCGATATTCTGACTACTATATCCATCGCGAAACACCGTGATACACCTTGTAGTAAGTGCAACAGTGGGTTTTGCTTGCCTGAGCTTTTTAAAAATTGAAATGCAGTGCACTTCCAAAAGAGGAGCTAACCTGCATGTAGAGAATCATGAGACTAGTTTAGCATCCTGCAAACATGTTT
The DNA here is from genome assembly GCF_964211835.1 of Anser anser. Lineage (NCBI taxonomy): Eukaryota > Metazoa > Chordata > Aves > Anseriformes > Anatidae > Anser > Anser anser. The sequence goes on from NC_139724.1 coordinate 66,562,414, forward strand.
GGAGAGACAAAATTAAACATTTAAGCATGCTGATTAAGGCATTGATTCTGCAAATACTTACTACCAGACATAATCCCTTTGAAATCAGGGGGACTATTCATGGTCATAAAAGCTGTGCCTGTGAGTAAACATTTGCCTGGCTGAGCCCTTGAAAGCAATTGCAGACAATGCTTTTCTTCTAGATGGACAGTGCTTACTTGCCAGCAGTCCATAGCTCTGAAATTATGTATATTGTAATTGTGGCTGTGTGGTGAGGTGAGGAGCGCCTCATCACCCTGCGAGAGGCCTACAGGAAATGCCTAGACGTGCTGTTGTAATTAGACACATATCATTACTATTTATTAAAACACAACTAGTTACACTGGTTGTGCATATTCTGTAGGCAGACCTTTTGAAAAAGGGAGCAATCTAGCCTTGGCTGTGCAATATAGGCCTCGTTTACGATAGAAAGTTGTGCTGACCTGACTATATTTCTACAGTTAAAGCTGTACTTCTCCAATTTAGGTGGCACTGTGTCATTACATGTTCTCCTATGAAGAAAGGCTGAGAGAGCTGGGGATGTTCAGCCTGAGGAAGAGAAGGCTCTGGGGTGACCTTATTGCAGCTTTTCAGTACTTAAAGGGGACTTATAAAAAAGATGGAGAGCAACTTTTTGCTCAGGCAGACAGTGGCAGGACAAAGGGGAATGGTTTTAAACTAAGAGGGGAGATTTAGATTAGAATTTAGGAGAAAATTTTTCACTCAGAGGGTGGTGAGGCACTGTAACACGTTGCCCAGAGAAACTGTGGGTGCCCCATCCCTGGAGGTGTTCAAGGCCAGGCTGGATGGGGCCCTGGGCAGCCTGGTCTGGTGGGAGGTGTCCCTGCCCATGGCAGGGGGTTGGAACTGGGTGGTCTTTAATGTCCCTTCCAACCCGAGCTGTTCTATAGTTCTATGATTCCATGACCGTAGCTCATATTTTCCTTAGCAGAAGGAAAAACAGTGACAGTGTAAAACACCTTCATACCAGTATAACCACACATCAATTTAAACAGTACAATTAAATGGGTTGTAAAAGCTTACTCAGCTCAGATAGTTAAATTGCTACATGACTTATGAAGAGATCAGATTCCCCGTTCCACAAATAAATGATAATAAGTGAATCTTACCCCTCTCACACACAGGAAAGAGGAGGAGAAAAGAGAAGCGAACATGTCCCTTGTTTAAGATAGAGCCTTTCATGTCTGAGCATCTTGTGACTTAACCAGCATTTGCAGCTCAGTGAAATGCAATGTATTCGTCTGGCTGCTGCCTGTGAAAGTGCTTGAATCAGTCTCAACTGATTCTTTGAACAGGCACAAAGAGGGAATCACAAAGACTGCAGGGAGAGAAGCTGCTCATTTAAAGGAAACAGGGAAAGGTCACAGAGGGATAAATGTTCCTGCCAGCACTAATTTTACTACAATGCTCCACTTTCTCATCTTGAAAATTGAAGGGATTTTTTCCTTGTTCTTCCAGTCTGAGAAAGCAAGGGGATATACACATATACAAAGGAGAAACACACTGCATGACGGTGAAAGGTGATGCACACTGTCTACAGAAGGTTTTTGTCTGCTCATGGTGACCAGTGAGCACCCGGGTGCCGGCAGACAAGGCCGCAGGACTAGGCCGAGGAGGCATGGGCGCTGCCTCCGGCCTGCTCCGAGGCCTCCAGGAAACCACCTTATCTCTCTGCGCCTCTTTCTTCCTCCATAAAATGAGAGAAGGCCAATTTGTAGAGCACACTGGGGAGTAACATGACAAAGTGTTACATATTAGCTGGGGAATTGCTATTAGCTCCAATACCTTTTCCTTTGCTTGTGCAATAGCCACCATTAAAGGAAGAAGCTGCAGCTCTGATTGTTAGGTAATTTGCTAATTTTGGCTCCAAATCAGAATCTGGATTTCAGATGAAGTTCAAAGCTCCAAATTCTTGAATGCAATTTTTCAGTTTGAGGTATTAATTTCTGTAAAAAGTCCCTGTAAAAGAAAACACAAATTTTCATACAGATTACCTCAATCAAACACACTTTTTTTTTTCCAATTTACTCTCTCAAATACCCAAATGGACACAATTGATCTGCTTGGCAGAATTACCTCTTTTTGAAGTTTCCCCTCCTCATGTGTTTATAGAGTGATGGCTGCGAGTAACTCCATTACCAGTTGCGACCAGTAATTCCATTAGGCTGAATCATCGAGTAACCTTGTTTCTGACACTGTAACCAGGTGTGTCCTGTGAAGCAGTGAACTGAATGCATCATGCACTGCCTGGCAGCTGGGAAGGACATACAGCACGCTTGGAAACAAGAAAACAGTACACAGACGTGGGATCTAATAAACTGAGCCAAGATTTGGAGCCCATTGTTCCTTGCTGTCCCTTAGTAGTAAATTTACTACAGTTAAACTGAAAAAAAAAAAAAAAGAGTTTTTATTTGGATAATTATCTGGCATGTGGCACATCTTTATGTAAATCTCAGATACAGAAAAAAAAATCATATGTGAAGATATTTTCAGGATTGGAATTGTGAGGTGTTCCCATAAGTAAGTTCCAGGCAGCCTGTTCTGCCACTGCAAGATCACATTTGGGCTCAGTCACACTGCTTTGGTTCTGTAAGGGGTCAAATGTAAGCAGCACTAAACTGGAACAAAGGAAACAAAAGCTAGTCCTATTTTTTTGCATGGTATGTGTGGGTGACTAGCTACACTTGCTTACTTGGAATTGCCTCTATTTCGCTTTTACAATTGCCTCTGTTTTATATATACTGGCTAAAGTTGCACATATTAGTAATACTTTCTTAATATTTGAAATGTTTATAATCTATTTTTATTGGAATAGCACAGAGAAGAATCTAAAGGATGCATGTGTTTTTGTTTTTGGTTTTCAAGTTATTTAAAGTATTTCATAATGGACTGATCCTTTCCTTTTTCATATTTCCCATACTCTTGGTATATGTAAGAAATTCTCTTAAATGGCACCGAATCTTTGAATTGTATTAATGCATTATTTTCTATAAAGTAGAAACTCCCTTAGGTATGGAAAATGTTCATTCTGCAAGTCCAGGTAAATCCTTCCAATATTTAAGGTATAGTCTTGAATACTGATAACCATGCTCCATTGGCTTTATCAGTATCAGTTCTACTAAGCTGTTTGCCAGGATGCATGTCATTAAATACATGAATAGCTTTTGTTTTATTAATTGGCTTTTGGATATCATCCCAGTGTCTACTGGCCATTCCAAATCATGTTTGCTGTAGAGAATAGGTTTGAATTAATTCTCCAAATTCAATGACTTCTAAGTTCAGATGCAGGCTCTGATGTACTCCTTTCTCTCTTTTACAGATTTCCTACCTGTATCCCTTAATCTTGTCCTGTGCTATTACTGAAAACCTTATGCAAATTATGAACTCCTTTTAAAGAGCTCTAATTTTGTCCAGATTTATATGAAAATGACATTTTCAACATGTGTGTATGGATGACAAGAGCAGACCAAAATCTTAACTGTCTGTGTTCCTCCTTCTCAATTAGCTATAAATTGTTTATTTTTACCGGCCCGTGTTCAAGAAACCGCTTTAACCTGTGATTAAATCCCAGAGAAATCAAGGATATCTCAGCACATGTTTAAGTCTCAGTATACACTTCAGTTTTTAAAAGAGCAGCTTAACAGCATGTACTCCTGAAGGAATATTTATCATTGTAAACCAGTATTTCACTATGACTGGGACACAATCTTCAGACATTTTAAACCGGTATTTCAATATTACTGGGGCACAGTCTTCAGACAATCCACCAAAAGAGATCTAAGAGATGATGAGATGCTGAAAAATGTATTAAATGACACAGAGACAACTTAAATATTCAACTTCTGTGAGGTCTGACATATTAAATTTAGTAGCTCCACCCTTTTCATACCCTGCAGGTGACTCTCTGCATTATCTTAGTGCTCCACAACCCACACTCCCTTATCATTCACCTTCAAGAATTCAGTCAATCTCTTGAAACACACATGGAAATGATGTACATGTATACTGAGAAATGCCCAGACATACCATTCAACGCTCCTATCTGAAATACCAGCATAATTTCTAGACATGTATGTATACTAACATATTAATGTACATTTATGTATATATGCTTTTATTTTTATGGACCTTGCAACAAACTTTGCAACCAGTATTTTCTTCTTCCCAGGGGAGTAAGGGATTTTTTTATATTAACCGTAGATTCGTCTCAGTATAGTTTCACCTCTAACATTTTGCTGTATTGAAAATGTGCTGTATCACTGTTATTCTGTGCTTTCTAGAAGTCCACAACCTAAATGGCAGAATTCTGGAGGTGGGAAACATATATATGCTATAGGCTCAGAAAGAGCTTGTATGGTCCTTCCCCCAAGAGCCCTTCCCGGCATTGAGACTTACAGTGTATGTTCTCTACTGCAAAACTAAATGCAGACCACATTTTTCACTTATCTTCAGAGCAAGTTTTTCAGTGAAAGTTTTTCAATACAATATAAGCATTCTGTTATGACTTCTTGTGGACTCCCTTACATTGTAGCATACACATTGGGGTTTTTTTTCCATTATATGTTGGAAAAAGGACTGAAAGCAAAACAACCCTTACGCAGGAAGAAAACAGCATTTACAGCTGTATGTGGTAAAACTTTCCCAACTAGATAACTTAAATTATGAAGCTTACTTCTTTTGTTGGCATTATGTTCATCTCTTCCTGAGACATTTAGCCACTGCAAACAGTAACTGATACTGTCTGCAAATATGATACACTACCGTGGGTGTTGTGCAAGCCAAATACAGCCCACAGGACAATTCCTCTCGTACCATCATTACCATCTTGTACAAGCTTGGAGTGGAGATGAAAGGAAATGACTAATTCAGAAGGTGCATGAATCTCAGCAGAAGTTGCTGCTTCCACATGAAGGAGTGGTTTGCCATCACTTGGCAAGCAGAGACTGGTGTACGTATTTGTCCTCCAGCATTAAAAAAGTGGAGAATGCAGGTGCATGAACCTTCGATGAACCCTCCCAGCTCCTTCTGAGGACGGGTTGCTGCTGCAATAGTATTAGCACAAGAGCTTGTCTGTAGAGACAAGCTGAGCTCACTCCGTTGTCGTGAGTTCAGGAACATGTTGGTACAGCCCTCTCTGTTCAGCCCTGAGGAGACTGAGAGCCTGGCGAGACCGGCAGAGACACAGAGCCTCTACTCAATGGAGCAGTCCCACACTGCCCACTGTGCCTATGATGAAGTACACTTGACAGGTGATGAATCACGGTAACCTCCCTAGCTGCCGTAATGTTTCCATTGCAGTTGTATCTACATCCCTATTTATTGTGATGTTTTATCTTGCAGGTTTTAAATATGATGTATTAAAACACAGTGCAGTGTAATCCAAATGCAATGAGGCAAGTAACTGTAACAGCCAAAATTAGGATACAAAGAACAATGTATTTCAAATTAAGTGGGAACAAGATTACTTGTTAGCTGAAAATAATGAGCACCTTCAGTGCCTTATGTGCATGCAAATGATAGGTGTGCCAAAGGAATATAATATCAGCTGACATTACAAAACCTACCACCACAGAAAATAAGAGAAGTGCATTGGAGAACATAATCATTACAGAATTAAAAAGAAATTCCTCCAAAATCAACATGACAAGCAAAGAAGTATGCTGATTTAACCTGCCACTGCACAAACTGAAGGCCTAGCTACCCTCTATGAGACATGTCAAGTGGACACCTGAAATGGGATGGTGAGCCAGAAAAAAGCGTGCAGATAGAATGTTCTCTGCATTTATGGGTAAAAATATAAATAAATAAAATAAATGTAACAAATCATGGAAGTTTGTTATCATTTCATGTAACTAGAGCAAGCAGAATATTTGCAATCACGCACTCAACATCTGAGAACAATCACAGAAAAACCTAAGCACTGGTCTTGACTTTGGATGAGACCGCTAACACGGGTGAAATCAGGCAGTTGTTAAATTTCAGCTTAGCTATTGCTAATTTAATTAGCTATATGTATATTAGGTTTTCTTTGTAAAACCAGTGGGACAGTTCTTTCTGTCAGTAGCTCATATAAGTTTTCAAAACTCCCTTGCCACAAGTAATGACAAGCAGTGACTGTCTAGAAAAGTCAGTTAATGAGTATGCTGAAAAGAAATCAGAGCTGAATGTCTTATATCACTGCACGGTAAGCTATTAGACAATGCTAAATCTAAGAAACAAGGAACATGAAGACTACTATTATATGGTTAACCTCATTCACAGAAGAAATAGTGCACATAGGCACAGCAAATCTATCAAATATCTTAAAGAGGTGAATCCGAACTATGGGAATTTACCCCCTCACTCAAAAAGCTGAGTGACTGTGTTCAGGGAAGCTGCCTTCCACACTTTTCCAAATGTGCATGTCTTTAAAAAGAAAGGGCAAATAACACATTTCAGTTATAACAGCCTATCTCTGCTCAGTGGTCTTCCTACTAGCTCTTTCCTACTAGCTCTGGTCTGCATGGTGCCTAAATCCAAGAGAGCTAGTCAGATCTCCTATTATCCGAGGAAGAGCTTAAATCTTACTAAAATTTCCACATTGGACTGCAAAATCTTCTACAGAGACTCTCAGATACTTAGACGTATCCCAAAATGAACTCTTAAAGTTGTAATTGAGAAAGAAGTGTCTAAACTCATCCCCAGAGAGCCCATTCCCACAAACAGCACTGAGTTTAGCTCAAAATCCATTTAGTGCTCCCAGTTGACATTAGCAGTCTTATCCTGCCTGTGGAGAGAGCTCTTCCAGAAGACTGCTCTCACCAGCAGCTGAGAGAATAGCTTAGGATGAGGTCCACATCTGCCCTCCTGGTAACTCGCAGTAATTCATGAGCTAGGGATAATATTTACATTTTCCATTATGGACTTGAATAAACTGGAAATAGAACTTGCATCCCAAACTTCTCATTTCAAAGGAGTATTTTCAGCAGCAGGAGATAGGGAGTTTGGGTCTGTTTTGATATTCTTTGACATTCTACTTACTCCTAAAAACTTCTTGGTGGCCAAAGACGCTTCTGGCAAGGCCAAATCTGCTAACTCTTCAGATGATTTCAATACCATTTTCCATTGATGAGCTCCAAGTTGATCTCCACTTCAGTATAGGGGACTCCTGAATCAGCTGGTGGTCCAATGCACTTGTGGCAGAGATGCCAGTGCCTCGTACAGGTGCACTGAATTCCTTTTTACAAGGGCTTACAGTTTTTCATTGACTGTGAAAGAAATCTTGCCATAGTATTTTTGGCACTGCGGTGTTTCATGTCCAGATACAGAAATAACTTTTATGCACAACAGTGATGCATGGGCTTTTCAGCTTTTTTCTTAAGGAAGGATTTCATTTCCTCCCTGAAAAAAACGTTGCAGTGAAGTACCGTTCACTGTGCAGAAGCACATGCCTCTGTGAAAGTATGCTCCCAGAAAGAAAAATCTCAAAAACCAAAATATTGCAACAAGCCAAGAAGCGATACTCTTGACTGTCAATTCATATTCACCCCTCTGAATATCGACACTGACATTTAGGGAGAAAATACTTGTAAGAAGCAGTTCTCTTATTTAATGATACTGCATTCATTATACCCCTTCGATAAATAAAATCTAAGTGATCCCTCTCACAGGAGTATATTCCTATCTGTGATCTGTAGTTCTGTCCCAAATCTGGCATCTAATATTCTCCTCTGGTACCCCTCCACTGCATTAGCTTGGACTACAGTGCCTCCTCCTTGTGCTACCTGATCAGGGTATGTTCCTGGTTTAGCTCTATCCGGACCTACAGTCAGCCTCAAAGAAAAAAAAAATAAAAATAAAATGTTCCTGTATTAGGTGAAAAGACTGACGCCTTCCCTATGCCTGGGGAGGCTGGCTGGTTCTAGACATTTAACCATTCCTTTATTTCACAACCTCTTCAACTGCCAAAATGTGTATTGTTGTTGTTTTCACATCAAGACAGAATTTTCAATCAGCCAGTTAAAGCTATGCCTGCTTTTTGTCCCTCGGGAGTGGGTATTAAAATAGTATCAAACTCAAAAGACACACCAATTTCAACATCAAATCCAGAAAGCAGCAGTTTTCGTCTCAACAGAGAGACCTTTCTTGGGAGAAAACACTTTTATAATGTAAATACCAGATCCAAAATAGCCTTGGAAAGTCAGATAGTTTTGCTCCTTTTAACAAGTGCCATCAAGTAAATCTTCAAATGAGCCTCTAAATATAATTCAGTTAGAATTACAAAGCAAATTATCACAAAAGATATTTTAGAGGGGTATCAGTGTGGTTGAAAAGTATCAAAACATTAGTTACTTCTTGACAGAAAAACATCCTTTCCTTCGCTCCTGCTGCTCAATTCTTTCTGTTTCAGCCTGACAGCCCTGCAGTCAATCACACAAGCTGGAAAACTCCCCTTGGTGTAGTTACAGTATTGGAAAATCAGGTATTAGATCTCAGCAGGTATTTTGAAATGTTTTTTCCAAGATTAAAATAGTAAATGATTTTTGGTTGGGATTCACTACCCCTTTTTAAAATACTGCTTTTGTCAAAATTGACTTTTTTTTCCCTATTCTATACGAACTCTTTGTAACGGCTGCTGGCATCAATCAGCCACTCTTAATGCTTCTCCAACATATGTGAAATTAGTTATTTTAATGGCAGCACTTTTCAGATTATCAGTCACATCTATGACCATTCTCCCTCCTGCTTCTGCACAGATAAAACAGTTAGCTCAAAGAAAGAAATACACAGAAAAAGCATAAGTTTATTACAGCCTATAAATCATGCATACAGATTCACTTATCTGCCACGGATTTCAAAACATGGATTTCATTTTTTAAAAGTATCTGAAAACAAGCAGTATTTTTGTTTTGCAGTTTTTCTACCATAGGATCAGATAAAAAAGCTTTTTTTTTTTTTTGATCAGCTAAAACATAATGTCAAAGTACCACAACAATAAGCCTTTAACAGACAAAGGATCTTTGCTTTTACCAGGGTATGTGACAGAATACCATGTTAAGAAAATACGTGTTTTGGATAAAACGAATATCATCTTCGGTGCTTTAAGAACTTGATATATTTTCATGTGTTTATTTCACTTTTAATTTCATGTAAATCATTAATAGAGACTGAATAACTCTCTTAGTATAGTTGTCTTTTTAAAGTCTTCATTCGAAAATGTATGGCCAGATCGGCAGCTAGTATAATGCAACCAACTCTATTCTCAGCATTTTCACTGACTGAAAATATGGCCAATATATGAAAAAAATGCTTGGCGGAATTACTGGGGAACAATAATTATATTTCTGACGAGTAAGGCAAGGATTGGATGCTGATGCTGCAGGCTACTCAAGGATGGTTAATTGTATTCATGAACTATTTGTAAGACAGCAAGCTGCCAAAACCTCAGACATTTCCAACATGGTAATTCTGGAATGCTGTAGTAAATAGGAAAAAACAGATGTCATAATGTGTTTCATCTAGTTTAAAACTTAACATGTAATTAACTTAATGGCTTGACAATAGCTGATGTAGCAACAAATATAATGCAATTGAATTAGTACCTCATTACGACTTCATGTTTTTCTACATACGCATTACAAAAAAAAAAGATCAGATTTTGAGACATTGGTATATTTTATAGTGACTGTCCTTGAAATGCAATCACATGTAATACTTGCTTTGTATTTCACCACTTGTGGAAATTGTTTCACTTTTATAACACTGTACTTTCTGTACCATTTTCATTACATCCCTAGTGAAAGCTGATCCTTGGTTTAATTGTTTCAAATGCTTATATCTAGGCACTTGGACTTTTACACTCATTATGTGGTATAAAGGTTTCATTTTCTTTATCTTTTGTACTGCTTGGCTGTTTGTCCAAAGTGTAGGCGATTATCACAGTGCTTTCACAACTGTTCTTACAGTAGACTTCAGGTGGTCTGTTTTAGGTGCAAAGCAGCATGTTGTGACAGAGGCCTGTGCATGTATTATTTTGGACTTCCCAAAGGCTTCTCAAGGTATTATTAGGGTTTCCCACCTGCTAGTGCTGCAGGATGAAAAACGGCAAGTGTACACCAAGGCAGGATGTTTAAAAAAAAAAAAAAAGTAAGAAAGAAGGAAAGAAATACCAACACCAAACCCAGACTTTCTTTTTTATTACAGAACCCAACCTAATTGCCTACCCTGCAATTTCTGAGGCAGTTTCCTATGGGCAGTTTTTGTTCAGAAAAAGTAAAAGTACATTTTGAGGTTAGAGCAATGTAGTCAAATTAAATAGGAAAAAAAATAACAACTTTGAACTATGAAGTTGATTTTTCAAGTGACTCACCTGAAACCTGTTACAGCAAAGTCTAGAAGGAAAAAGGTCTAACTGGCCTAATACAGATCCTACTGAAATTTAGCACTACTTTCCATTCATGTAGATGAGGTCCTTAATGCTAGTAAGAAAGTGAGCTTGGTTCCAATGGCCCTCTGCTGCTGCGGGTATCTACAGCTTGCTTATCCACCATGCAGTGAAAGAGGGGTCAGTAAAAAGGAATCTGAAACCTGATCTAGTGCTGAGGAATGCCTTTTGAATGTGTCATTTGTACCTAGTAATTACTTCTGGGAGGTGTGAACGTTTTGCATGAGTCTTCACTCAAAACCTGAAACTGACCGTGAAGAGTAGTAAAAAAGTTATGCAAGCCTTCATGCAATTAAGCAAAGTAATTTCAAAAAGATAATTATATACTTCTTAAGCTGTACATTATGATATCCAATAAAACGCGTCACGTATCTGTTGGACATTCCTTGTTTCACTTTACATTAAGGTCCATCCATTTTCTGGATTTTAAAGTTATCTACAAATTTCTGTATATATTTGGATTTAGATCTTGCAAACTTGGGTGATCTTTTTTGTTCTTAGACTACATTTATTCCCTTACGGACGTTGCTCTGTCTCCATTTCTAAAATGCTGAATGCGCAGACTGTTTCTATCAAGCATTTTATACGAACAGTTTATGAAGTGTGAACAATAGGGGACTGATTGGTTATCATGAATTTCAAAGTTAACAGATACAGAACCCCTGCTCAGGGAAAATCGGCTTTTTATTGCACCTAGCAGGAAATTTTAGAGAATATTATAAACTGACCAATTTCAAGGAAGTAAGATGTGTGTCTGATGGTAAAATGCTTACAAGCCACGATTATTGTAATGCTGAATTGCTGTGCAACTCCTCCTTTAGTATACTCCTGAACAGGAAAAAATACTACATGGTGAACCTTATATACATTTAAAAAAAAAATAAAAATTCATTGGAGACCCTTTCCAGCAGGGGTCAGAATGAAAAAGGGAAACAGTGGCACTTGCTGAGGCTGACGGCTAAAGGCAAAAATCTGTCAGTCATTCAGCCGGTTCAGCATTCTTTTCAGCACAAATCATTTCGTCTTGATTTTCCAAACACATGTTGTTACCTACAGTACACACCCAAGTAGTTAGTATAGATTGTCACAGAGGGGCAACACAAAACATTCCCTTAGAGAACTTCCACCTTTGATAGCAGTTCTGAAAGGAAAGGCCACTGACTGGAGTTAGCATGTTCTATCCTTACAGCTTTTCAGAGAAAAAGTTCATTAGCTGCTTCACATGCCAAGGGACCAGCTGTCCTTGGAGCAGGTCTGATTGACCAGGAGGACAAGTGGGAAATAAGCTCACAGCACTGCCAGGATGGCATATGGTCATGTACCAGCTGTTTCTGAAATGCTTGCCAAAGGGAGACCAGAATCTGGTTGGCTGTTAGGAAAATAAAAACCCACAAAAAACAACAACAAGAAAACAAACAAACAAACAAACAAATCCACTATCAGTATTCCTTAGATCTGACCACGAAGCCAGGACTTGATTTGAAATGTCACACAGCAACTACGTGAATATTCAGAATAACCTGCCATTTGTTTGCATGCTCTGGCTTCTTCCATTAGGAGGACCCTGATATTCGGAGCATCTGGCCCTTCCACGGAGCTTTTGGCAGAAGAAAACTATAGAAAGGGTTAAATAAGGGAAGTGGATTTGTACTAGTGATATACATTACTAATACACTGACAATACGTGCAGGAGACCACGTGGAGATTGATTTAAACCGGAGCCAATTTTTACTACAGACAAATCCCAGGTGTCCCACATTTTACTATGTTATTTCTACCTTCAAAAGGGGAATTCAGATTCTGAGCTCACAAACAAAAGATTTGATTTTGATTGGCGCGAGTCGTATTACATTGTTGGTGAAATGCTTTTGATAAACCAGTGGAGTGACTCAGCAGAAAACACCCAGCAGGATTTTTCCCCCAAGCTTTTCCGTTTTCAGTTTCAGCTTTTCTTAACAAGAAAATAACTTAAACAGTCACTAAATAGCTCAGAGAACGACTCTGCCCTTCCAGCACGGGGTTTAAAGTACTACTTTCTCTTTTGAGCTTTCCCATAATACTCGCTCGAGGTTCGGAGGGAACTGCACTGATCGGCTCCACGTTCATATGCCATCAATTACTGCCTCGGCAGCATTTAAGAGAACGTCAGTAGCTCATGTAGCCACATAATCCTGCCTATTTAACTTTAAAAAACTTAGGCTTACTTGGCTAGCCTAAGCCAAATTTACAACTAAATTAGGTGCTTGGTAAGGGACGTTTAAAAAAAGATGAAGCCTAGCTAAAAAAAAAAAAGGGGAAAACTAGAGTAATGCTGCTCTTGTGTCGCGAACAGAGGCTGGGAGGCAGCAGCTACTACCTTGGCCTGCATTCATGGTTTATGAGACATGGTTTTATGTACAGGCTTAACTCGTCGAAAGGCCTGCATCCGGGGCGCGGGCATCAATCTTTCAAAGGTGAGCTTGGTTCCAGTGGCTGAGGGAAGATTTTGTTCGCACAAGAGGCGCAGTGTTGGCCAATTTCGATGACATACCTCGCTGCGGATCTCTGAGAACCACACGTTCAGCTGTGAATAAAAGGAAAGCAAGCCTCCGGATTATGCACGGACAGAGGCCTTACTTTGACATCTTACGTAATATTGACTTTCCTCTGACCTGGACGTGCTCATACACCCGAGAAACGCACAGACCTAATGCGCACCCAAAAAGGGCGTTATTATTTTCCCAATTAACCCGCGTAACTAGCACTTGGGTGCGCCTTTTGTCATATTTTCGGTCCTGCGGTGGCCCATTTCTAACAACGTACTATACTAAAAACCCCCTCACTCCCCGGCGGCGCCTACAGCTCCGATCCGGGCGGCATTTTATGGCAGGGAACCGAAGTTTCACGGCTCCCTAACGAAACCCAGCCTCCAGCGGCACCCTCCCTCCCCGGGCGGGCTTCCCTTCAGCACCACCCTCACCCGCCAACCCCTCCCAGCGAGCCCTGTCACGACAAACTATCGCAATCCCCCGATTCCCTCCCCACCCCTCAGCGTCCCCACACAGCGCTCCCGCCACCCCCTTCCCCTCCGTCCCACCCCTACAGCCGCCCGTCGGCGGCGGGATCCGCGCCGCCCCGCGGGCGGAAGGATACAGGGAGGAGCCCGCGGCGCGGTCCGCCGGGGCGCTGCGGCTTGTTGCCTAGTGACGGAGCGGCCGCCCCCCCTCCCCCCCCCCCTCCCCGCCCGTACCGCCTCACGGGGCAGGGCCCGGCCCCGGCCCGCCCGCCTCGCTCGGGGACGGCAGCAGCGGGACGGAGCCCGCCGCCGCCTCCTCCTCCTCCTCCACCTCCTCCTTCTTCTTCTTCTCCGCCTGCCACAGGCCCCGGGGCCCCGCTCTGCGCCGCCACGGCAGGTAACGACCCGCTGAGGAGAGCAGGAGGGGAGCGCCGGGGCCCGGCCCCGGTGTGGGGTTGGGGGGGGAGGAGGAGGAGGAGCTGTGGGGCCGGGGAGGGGAACGGGGGGGAAAAGGAGGGGGAAAGGGGAGCAAAAAGGGGGGCTGGGGGCTGGAGGCCGGCGGCGAGGCGGGGCCGGGGGCGCCCCGGTGCGAGCGGAGCCCTGGGGGCAGCCGGCGGCAGGTGAGCGTGGGCCGGGAGCGGGAGGAGGAGGAGGACGAGGAGGGTGAGGGATGAGGAGAGGCAGAGGAAGGCGGCTCCGGAGCCCGCTCGGAGGACAGGGGGGTGGCAGGGTTTGGGGGGGGAGCCCCGCGGCCGTGCCCTGCCCGGGGGCCGCTCCCCGGTTGCCTCCCCGCCGGGTCAGCGCCCCCCGCGCCTCCCCTCCCGGTCCTTTTTTCCTCCCCCCAGCATTGTCCTTTAGGGGCCTACGGAAGGCAAAAGGCGGCCAGAAAGGCTCGGGCTGCCTCCGGAGGAGGAGGAGGAGGAGGAGGAGCCGTGCTGACGGGCGACTGATGGCAGCCGCATCCTATGGCCGCGCCGAGCTGCGCAGCCGGGGCGGGCCCGGCGGGGCCGCAGCCGCTGAGCGGCAGCGGGCGGGGCGGGGGGGGCCAAGGTTTGGCGAAGGTTACAGCTCCTCGCAGGGCTGCCACGGCCCGGAGACCCCCGGCCGCACCCCCCCGGCCGCCTCCTGCTCCCAGGGATGGCCATTATACGGGTGGTGGACGCCCGGCCGTCCTCGGAAAGTTTGGGAGAAGTGGGAGCCCGCCGCCGCTCTGCCTTTGTGTTAATTGCTCGCTGCAGTACCCGGTGCTCAGCTGAAGGGTGACAGTGGTACGGGTTGCTTGTCCTTTTAGGAGAAGACATTGCTGTGCTTCCAGTGTTTTCTGTCCGGGTGTAATTTCGGGTGTAGCTTGGAGGTCCAGGACCTGAGGACAGCATGTTACAGGCAGTTGATTTCCCCCCCTGTAAACCTTTTAAACGTTTTGCTTTCTGCCCTTCCGTCGCACACCGTCTATTACTTCTCAGTCCCTGTGATGAAGTGGAAATTGCAAATCAAATTTGGTGTCTTGGCTGTCAAAAGTGAGCTCGCGATGATTCAGTAGATAATTGTGTAAAACAAACTACTCCACTGCAGTGCTTAAAACCCAAGTATTGCAGGCTGCTCGCAATCCGTGGCGGTCTGAAACAGCCTTCTTGAAAAATTTATTGTTTAGGACAAAAATATTCCCTATAAAAGTAAATGACGTGTAACTTGATTGTTACTTGACATGTAACTCTACAGATTTTATTTTGTACTAATCCTCCATCTGCTGTTTCTTGTCAGTATGGATATGCTAAAATGGTAGCGTACAACCCCTCCCTTCCAATCAATACAGCACACTGTGTGCGTATCAGAACCCTCAGTCCCCAACACCAAGATGTAAGAGGGCACGTAGGTAACAGATAAGATGAGTAGCGCGTTGTCTGTCTGTAATGCTCATCATGTTCAAAGGCTAAGGATTTTAGGGGACATCCCAGTTTGTACGCTCCATTGAAAGCATCAGCAGTTTACATCCCCGCCATGTTCTGCCTAGCAGGTATTCCCACACGCTCCTGGAACTTTACCTCGAATCACTTGTTTTGTGCTCCGTTGGCGGCAGTGATCATTTCGGACCACAGATTCTGTATGTTTGCGTTAGGTACCTGACCCCACAGCCCTTCTGCTTATCAGCAGGTGAATCAGAAGGAGGGGAAGGGGCAAACAGATTTATATGTGACCCAAGAGGAAAAATAGGAGACCGTGAACATCTGTTACCTTAATTTGCTGATTTCACAGTCTGCACTCCCCATTGCTTTTCTTCTTGTTGCTATTCATTATTCTTCCAAGTAAGAGAAATTCCATAGGGGTAAAATGATGTCAGCATTTTCCTTTGCTAGCTTGCTGGGCGTTCTGGCAGGAACAGGGACAGAGGAAGATCTAGATACTGCTCATAACTTAGCGTCAACTCCATTGTTTGTCCTTCTTGAGCATCTTGTTCCTAGGTGAATAGGAGCAACGAAGGAAGCCAATAGGTTGGTTTTATAATTAGCACGGGTGAATTTTCTGTGGAATTTTCCTAGTTGTTAGGTTTAGTGCTGTAGAGTCAGAATAGACTTTTTCTATCTGTTTAGCTAATTCCCAGCAAAATCATCTGTTGGTTTAGACTCTGCTTAAAGAAGTATGCAAAATGCATAGTGGTGGATGTTGAAAGTGGTATGTGCTAAATATTTCCTTAAAATCCATCTAAATGTTAATATATTCAAAGAATATATGTATAGATATATTTAAATCCAGGGGTTTCTGTGGATTGTGAGAGAGAAGGACCCTTATTTCCTGCTACCCTTTTTTCTTCCTTAAGACGTGCATTGATAGCATAAGTTTCATACGTGTCCGATGGAATGATTATGTGGAGCCCCTAAAATTGTCTAATGGTAATGACAGCTAATGGCTAATAACTGCAGGTAATAACTTCCTACCGTAAGATGATGAGTAATAACGTCTGGTAAAGCAGAATGTGATGAGGGCAGCAAGACTTGGGATTCCTGTAGGCTAAGAGAAGTAGCAGGGACTATTCTAGTTATCTGTGCTGCTCGTGGAGCCTGGAATGCAGGTGATCTTCTGGAAGCTCTTTAACGTGCCCTGTTTCTTGGGGTACTTTCTTCTGTACTGGGGGACAGAGGTTGGAATCCTTCGCTTCAGTCCAAGACCAATGACAGGCTGCGTAGGTCATTTGGAAACATAATTATTGAAATGAGTTGTCTTCTGTTTGCTTTGTTCTGTTTTTTTTTTTTTTTTTCCCCAAGAAATTTTCTCAGTAAAGTTAATTTCATGATGCAAAATAAAAATGTTCAAATGAATATTTGAATGCTCGGTTGCATTTGAGTAGATAGATAAAACGAAAATTGGCTGTTATGAGGGAAAAGCATGTTTTCTTTTTAATTTGGAAACCATTTACCAGATTTTTCTAGGCAGAAATATCAGCTAACTGCAGGACTTCTCGAATGCTTTAGTAGAAAGAGATCTATACCAGCCAGTTACAACATTTTTACTGTAAGGGATCTTGTACTTTCCCAGCAGCTGTTTGGGTGCATTTATGATGGTTGTTGAGGGATCCAATGTGCATTTTATTGGCCATGACAGTTTTTTTGTTGTTCTTTTTTGAACATTCAGTAAAAAGATTCTCCTTTCACAAGCTTCTTACTAAAAGTTCTTTCTCTAGCAATATTGGAAGCTACTGAGAATTTTGAATTTTTAATGTGCTATTTCCTTTCTAATTTCACATGCAAGTATCTGGATTTATCCCCATAAAACTGTTCCTTGGTTATCTAGATTCTTTTTATAACCTAGTATCTGTACGTCCACTTGGGCACCTGTCCTTCCAAGAGTTTGATTTCCAAGGAAGCAGTGTGGACACTCAATTATAGATTTAATTTCATTTTTAACTTTTTTTTTTGTTGAGTGTAAATTAATTTAAATTCATTTTACTGTTATGATATTATATACAGTAGATTTAATTATATCCTGCTGAGTTTATGCATAGTCTGTATGCAGGCTTCCTGTAAAAATTTTCGTTTTTAATGTAATTTGGGAATGTTTAAATTTCTCATTTTAGTGATTTAGTGTCTTGAGGAGGAAGTTTCAAACATACAGTGAACGTGAGCTTTACTCACAGGTCTAACTTTCTAGGTCTTATTCGAGAAAGGATTGCAGGTGAAAACTTACTCTCTGTGCCAAAAGAAAAAAACATTTAGAAATTAAATTGTAATAGGGATAAGATCTGAAGATCTTATAATAAGATCTTTTTGTACTTTCTGTAACTTAAAAAAAAAATCTTCCCCATGTCATTATTAAATTGATGTAAAAGTACCAAGGGAACAAGGCGTGCTCAATGGAGCACTGGGCTGGGCTGGACGAGACCGGCATTTTCCTATCAGCTGTGTCACGGAGTGAATCGAAGCACATTGTTTCATCTTAACGTGCCTGTGTTTGAGATGCTGGATGGAAAGGAGGAGCTGTTAAGCCATTCATATGTTACTAAATTGGGTGTGGGTTGGGTTTTCGCTGCTGTTTTGGAGACTCAGTTCGATGAGCAAGTCGGGTTGTAGAAAAGTTGTGTAGTCGTGCTGCAGGAGGGGCCGTGCGTCCCGTTAAAGAAAGTGCAGAGATAAGAGAGTAAGAGATTAGGGGCTAGCTGAAGGCCAGAGAAAATAAAGCCGTTTTCATAAGATTGTGTAGTTTTACCATCAGAACAGCGGGGCTGAGTTGCAAGATACTCTCTGCAAGGTTATCTCAGGTAATGTTAGCTTAGTCAAGATTTGGATTGAGATAATCTTTAACAGTAAAGTGGCAAAACACCCTCAAACATACACAGAGTGATTAAAGACATTTTTTTCTTAAAAAGCATATATGACACATCCTAAATGACCAAAATAAAATGTTTGTTTAGCCTAAAGGAAAAAGGCTGCTCGAAGCATCGCTAATGAAGAAATCAGGAATGCATATTGCTGCCACTGAATGAGTAATTAATTCTCACTAAATCCTTGTGACACCGTAATCTGTTATTACAAACTTGAAACAAATTTGAAGACTCTGTGGCTGAGTGGGAGTGCAACCTTAAAACAGGACAGGGAATTTGGGGTGCTGGAGTGTCCTGAAAGAAACAGAGCTGGCGTCCAGTGGTTTGTCTGAGTGGTGACCTTCCTTAGGAAATTGAAGGAATAGCTTCTGCTTTTTCATGGTGTTTTAATTCAGCTGGCTGAAGGTTTTGAGCTAATGATTGTTACTAGTTAGCTAAAGGTTGCTGTTGGGTGACGTTCATTCTGGTTCTGTCTTCTGGGGTAGAAGTTCGCTCTGCTGCTTGTATGGCCGCTGTGCGCGGCAGGGGCACGGAACGACCCAGGGGGCTTCTTGCCTTAAGTCTCCTATTGAAGTCTTTGGAACTGCTTTGCTGGAGGTCACGTTGAGTTGTGTGGGGTGACACGAGTTGTAAAATGATTCTGTAGCTCCAGCTGTTAGTTTAATTTTCACATTTATGTAGATGATTTTTTTCGCCAGCTACTCAGAACAGGATATCTTATCGGCTTGAGAAAAACCTCAGAGTTCCAGTTTTTAGTAACTTTGAACTTGAGTTGTGAAAGAAATACCTTGGTTAACAGCACAGTAACTTCCTTGAAGAGAAGTAATATAATGCTGAGCCGGTGTTTTTGTAAGAGTTTTTCTGCGGTGATGGTTAAATATTCTGTGTTTCAGTAAAAATACATTTTCCAGCTCTCCTTTGAAGTAGCAAACACTAAGTTTTGTTTTAAAAGCAATATTAACGTGTCCTACCTGCTTAGTTTGTAAACTTTTTTTTTGAATAATCAGTAGTATTTTTAAGGAATGTATTTAGTCATATAAGTGAGATAGAACATGGCAACAAATGGCAGCACCATTTTTAAGGAAGAAGAGGAAGAAAATTTTTTTCCCAAGGGTGTGACAATATAAACTGAACAAAATGCATATTAAAATGCAATTGAATGCCAAAATATATATTAATTCTTTCCTTAATTGTTACTCTGTTCAAAATTGCCAAGTCTCCTGCTTCTGTACTCCATTTGATAAATATATGGAATTTTATTTACTAATACTTGGGATTAAAAATTAGAGGTGATAAGGGTGCAGGGGAAAAGCCAGTGCAACAATTTCCTTTGTAGCTCTGCCATATTTTCTTCACTGCAAAGTCAATATCTTCTCTGCTGGTTAATTCATAGAGCTTGGAAATTCAACTTTTAAGAGCTCTTCATTAGCATCGAGCTTCTCGTGCCTGAGATATTCTACATTTTTGCACAATTATTAATGAAAACCTTCTCTATATGTAGCTCCCAACTGAATTTATGATACCATTTTTTTAATGGAAAGAGATACTGAAAATACTGTATAGTCAGGCAAGTATATTTGTTTTTTAAACCCTTCGTGGGGCTGTTTTTAAGCTTTTCAAAAAGACAGTAATGAACGCTTTGAATCACAGACCAAGTACAGAAAACCTCAACCAAATATAGAAGACTTCAATAGTAAGCATTCAGAGAAGAACCACGTACAAGTTAATGAAATAAAGTAAAACGTATAGCGTGGTCATTACTGGGTACGGCTGGATTATTGACTCTGAAGGTATAAATAGCTGGAGAAATACCTCTGCCTTTAAATGGACAGTAGCTATTGCATGTCTGGAATTCATAATTCATTCTCCTTTTCCCTCCCCAGCTGAAAGATGCAAAGTATGCCTAAGACTAAATTTCATTTTAACTGAATTAAATGCTATACGGTTGTGTGAAAAGAGTGGCCACTGGGCAGTGAAGAGCACCCGATGCTTTATCGGGGTGGCCCCGCTGCCGCTGGGGGGTGGTGCCCCATGGGTGTCTGTGCCTGTGGCAGGGCACACGGGTGGCTGTGTCCATCCTTGGAGAGGCTCTGAAGCTGGAGGCAGGTCTGCTGCGATGGACACCTGCAGGACTTTGGCCTCCAGGCCATTACCGCCTTCCTGGGGACGGGAGTTCAGGCTCCGGCTGAGAGCTGCTTGCTTGAGCTGCTCCAGAGGTTGGGCAAGGCATCGAGAAGGCAGGAGGCAGAGGGGTCAAAACAGTAGAGAGCGTGTGTCTGATCTTTCCGTGATGTGGCTGCATCCTTCTCAGTGGAAAGCCCCCCCTACGTTCTAGGTGGCAGAAAAATCAGTAGGTCTATTGAGATGCGAGTGGTAGGAAGCTTACAGGTTTTACGTGCCGAAAGTCCTGAAGATAAATGTCTCGGTGGGTTTAAAACGTGCCTCCTTTGTGATGTTAGTTATATATTTGGATTTGTTTTTTATTAACTCAGTTTCTCTTCTTAAACCTGAGAGAATTATCAAAGAGTGATGATGGTAATCAGTAATGTGCAGTCTGCTGCTTTTGTACATGCACATAGGAAAAGATAGAGCTTTTGATAAATGTGTCCTTGTAAAAAATTCTCATGGGTTTGAACAAAAAAGACTGTCTCCTCCTTGAAGTTACAGCTAGACAGGGACTTCTCTCCGGCCCTGTAGCAGTCCATCCAAGCGTTCCCTGGGTGTAACAGACGTGAGGTGTGCTGCTGAGACCTGCAGTTTGAAATTGAAACACTTAAATCATACTGATACCTTCACTGGTAAAAAGAAACAAAGCAGAACTGTCCGAAAGCTGGTGTTGGCGTGGCACTTTGGAGGTGCGTGTGTGCCTTCCTCTGAACCAGCACCCCGTGTTCCTCTTGCATTCTCCACACCTTGGTGATCCGCAATATTGCAGGCTAGCTGCAGTGTGCTGTTAACCTCTCTGTTACCAAAACCTGCAGCAGCCAGTACTGTGACATCTCCAGGCTGCCGCTGCAGTGGGATTCTGCTTTTTTTAAAGCTGAGTCTGCTGAATTGCATGAAGGCGGCAGTGCCACTTCCTCTCTTACACCTGATGGAGAAATTTTGTGGCAACAAAAGTTGACCGCTTACTTGTGCTTTCTGAAGACCCACCCACCAAAAATGATTTTTCTTCGGTGTGCGACAAACCGCTCCCACTCATCCGTGCAGCCACGCAGTGGGTAGGTTTTGTACAAGGCCAGACTGCTGAGAGTCTCCTACCATTCCTTCCAGGTAAATGCTGGGACATCCTCCTGTGGTAGCAGTGTGCAGCTGAGGTGTGGTTTACGTTACCCTTTGTGTCGGCAGGTTTCCCCATGAAGGTGCTGCTGCTGGTGGTGTTCTTCTCTTGAAAGTGCGTTACTGCTAGGATAAAAGCCCTCGCTTCTAGATGTTTTTTTTTGTTGTTGTTTTTTACAAACTGGTACTTGTGCCAGCAGTAACAGTAATTGCTTCAAATTTTGTCAGTTACCTGTAGTTTCTTAAGTTCACTTTTAATGTAGAAAATATTAAAATTCCTTGTCTGTAGATTCCAAATTATATTTTTAAGCTTATTAAAAAAAAATCTTATTTCTAAGTTAGGTGATATGTGTACATGTTGCTTTTTTCAGATAGGATTTTAAGAAGACTGTAGTCTTGTTTAAACAAGTAAAATTTAGTTCAAGCACCAGTTCTAAATTTAGTTCAAAAGCTTTAACTTTAGTTCAAAATTCAGTTTTGGACAGCAACAAACTAAACTGGGAAAAAAGGCTTTCTCATGGCAGCATATCTATATTTTTTGTGAAGAGAACCATTAGGATTGTATTGATAGATGGCTAACCTCGTTTGGACAAATTCTTACTGAAATGATGTAAATGTTGCCAATGTTAATGATGGCTAGCCAGTGAGGCAGTATTTCACTCCTGTAGCTTCATACATCTATAAACATCTTTTGGTTTATTAAAGCTGACAAATATATGAAGGTGTTTTTAACAGTAGAAAGTCCTGTTTATAATGAATACTGAAATTTTTGGAGATGTGGTTTTGGCAGAAGCGGGGGGAGCAGTTTACAAATATGCTGCCCTTAAACTTGTCTGGTATGGCCACACAACAGATGTGTGGCACCAGAAATTGCTTTATTTATCAGCTGCGTGAGTTTTATCAGAACTGCTCCGGACTCCCTGAAGTTAATGGAAAAGGATGTACTGGTTACATGCTGTAAAATGAGGTTGCTGCTTTTGGATTTTTTTTTTTAATATATCTTTGATATTGAGCCTTGATCTCCTGAAAGTTTCCTGGGCAATGCTCTGAGACAACAGCACTCCTGTCTTGAAGACAAAATTTGCTCACTAACGCATTAAGACACTGTTGAAAGAAGTTCTGCAAAACTTGCCGACTGATAGGGCTTATGAGTTACATCCATACGTCCTGTTAGTGGAGAGCCACTTCCTATGTATTCACCATGTAAAGGCACTTCTTAGAAGTGTGCTGTACTAAGAGGAACCCTTTCAAAAGAGTCTGCTTGTGAAGCCACTTCCAGATCTTGTAATTCTGTAAAGCAATGAGGTTCTGATATGCGACGGACGTCGTGTGCCGTGACTGTTCACAGCATCCATAGGTTTTGCTGCTCAGTCATGCTTTTTCCTCTATCTCGCCTTTTTTAAACTAACAAATTGTATATCTCCCAGTTTATATCACACTTTTTGAGGAAGTGGATAACATCCAGCTTACCAAGAATATTGGCATCTCGGCTGTGCAGCTGGACCTTGTGCAGGCGCTTCAGCAGCGTACTCGGCAGGCCTCCGTGACTGTGTCCCCCAGCTCAGTTAGTGCTCTGCTCTCCGGCAGGATTGATGTTCTGACATCTTGTCACAAAGTTCATGTATGTTAATGTGCAGCTCTGCGAGTGGATCAGCTAATTGAACTCCTCCAGCTACTTTTCTTTGGAGTGGTGTTCTTGGTGAACATGAATGTTTTATGAGAACAACTGTACTGGTGCAGACAAAGGCTTTGTCAAATCCGGTACTCGTCTGCAGCAGCATCTGTAAGTGAGCTGTAACAGAAGAAAAAAAAAAGGGGAATATGTGGGATACCACTCCCGAATAGTGCCTCTGCCCCTTGCTGTTCTCAGTCTAAGGGATTTCCCGAGCCTGATGTGGTTTGTGTAGTTGGAAACTTTCAAGGGACCTCTCCTCAATGCTGTTTGGAGCCGATCTAAATATGCATGTTTTGTGTCCTCAAATCTTCTGACAAGGAATTCCTCATAGCTCTTGTGTGAAGTTTTATACATAGCTCTTGCAGTCATTCTGGGGAGGGCACATCTGTTCTGATACCGCAGGACCAAGGCTCTGTGGGCTGCTGTGGGTTAGCTGACACCGCACAGCTGCCTGCTCACTTTCCCCCAGCAGGATGGGGAAGAGGATCAGAAGGGTAAAAGGGAGAGAACTTGTGGGCTGAGATAAGACAATTCAATGGGTAAAGCAAAAGAAAGAATGAACTCGCTGCTTCCCCCGAAGGCAGATGTTTTGCCATTGCCAGGAAAGCAGGCCTCCCTCGTGGGTAACGGGTACGTGAGAGCACAGATGCCCTAACTCCCAATGTCTGTGTGTCATCCCCCTGTCACCACGTTTTCCCCGAGCTTTTACAGCTGAGCGTGATGCTTCACAGCATGGGACATCCCTTTGGCCACTGGGGTTGGCTGTCCTGGGTCTGCCCCCTCCCAGCCCAGCCTCCTCGCTGGCCGGGCAGCCTGAGAGCCGGAGAAGGCCTTGACACGGTGTGAGCACCGCTCTCAATAGCTGCAGCATCCCGCTGTTACCGAGGCTGGGTTGGTCGCAAAGCCAAAACATAGCAGGATACGAGCTGCCGTGAAGAAAATTAATTCTAGCCCAGCCCAAGCCAGTGCAATTTCCACCCCATGCTGCATACCGTTCATGTATGTGTATGTTAAGCATGGGTCAGGATCATTTGAAGGTCTATCCATTGCAGCAGTGTACAGCGTGTGGGCAAAATGTGAATGTGGTGACATAGATGGCTTTGGTTTTGTAATGTGGTTTGGTCTTTTGACTGCTGCTGGCTCCTAGTTTATGGTTTCATGAAAGTTCCAACATACTAGTTAGGAGCTTGTTTCTGCGGCGAGCAGTGAGCTCAGAGCTCACTGTTTTGTATAAGGAGCTTAGTAGTAGTAGCACGAGGGTTTTGTTCCTGCCTTGTCTTCCTTCAAGTTTATCTGCACTGAATTTTGTTTGATTTTTATTGCAGAGTTGCTCAGTTTCATAAGGTCCTTCTGCAGTTTTTCAGTTGCTCTGTGCTCACAGTCTCTGCTAGCTTGCTGTAACTTGCTAAATTCTTCACTGTGTCACTTAGCCCATCTTTCAGGTCATTTATAAATTTATTAAGCAACACAAGTCCCAGAGCAAAATCCTACAGAACCGTGCTCATGCCTTCCTTTATGTCATCTTGGTTATATCTGCGTTCTTTCTCTTTGCTAAGAAGCTAAGGAAATGAGGCTTATATGGTAACTCATGAATTCTTTCAGTAATTCCATTAAGCATTTACACAGGATTATCAGCTTCAGATTTTCATTTGGATAAGCGTTATG
Source organism: Anser anser (assembly GCF_964211835.1). Taxonomy (NCBI): domain Eukaryota; kingdom Metazoa; phylum Chordata; class Aves; order Anseriformes; family Anatidae; genus Anser; species Anser anser. The sequence continues at coordinate 66,587,303 of NC_139724.1, forward strand.
AAAATAGGCAAGCAGATTTTTCAAGGAAAAAAAATCCTGCAGTGACAGCCACAAACTGGTTTCTGTCCTGTGTGTGCTTCTCTGACATGACCGAGGTACTCTAGAACCTATATCCATTGTCAAAACATAACTATACTACTCTTGCACTTCTCAGTAATACTTCTTTTAAAAAAAAAAAAGGAATTCAATGTATATCTAAAAGTTAATTCACAGAGCTGTGTGTATGTTTCTGACTACTTTAGCACTTCTTGCTTTGATTCCATTTGGGCATTTTAATTGGTGTTTGTTGTGACACAAAGCTTCTGAAGCTTCGTGGCAGAAATTGTCTGAAATGGGATGGAGGGAGAGGTTAGTTTATAGCACAAGCATTACCAATTTTTTCGGTTTACGGTAGTGTTTCAGAGCCTTAGTCATGAATCGAGTCCCTGCTCTGCTATTTGTTGTACAATAACATCAACCATCGCCAACACATAAAAAGGCTGTCCTTGCTCTGAAGACAACACAGCCAAATTTCTTAGATTGTCAAAGCATGTGATTAAAAAATAACAACTTCTTCTGGATTCACATGTCTTTTAAACGCCATGTGAAATTTATTAAGGACACAGATTCCATTGTTCACTGGATTTTTAAATAGGCTTTGTTTCTGGGCTTTGACAGTGCTTTCCCCTGTGTGTGACTGTTTGGTTTGCATATTAAGGATTTGTTGAGATTTTTTACTAAAAGAAACAAAACAAATGATGGTAAAATTGATGATTCCTCCATAATACATCAGAAAAAATGTGGACTTCTGTTACCATCATATGATGTGACAGTACTTTTGATTATCAGTCTTCTAGAGGGGACTGAAAGTTACTAAAGTGAATTCATAACTTTTAATGTTATTGACTGCACATGGTAAAATTTTCACTTTTGATTTATACTAGTTAGGATTTGCAGATTTATCTACATGTCAGGGAGAGGAAGGATTGTTTGTTGGCTTTTAATAAAACTGTTCTGCGAAAAAAATACTACTTGTAAAATTTATTTTAAAGTTTAAAAGTGTGGACTTTCATATTCACATTTAAAAAACTAAGAATTCTGTAATTGCTTTATGCATTGAAAAATTGTCATACATTGTTAGAGATGGTAGCAAAAAAAATATCTAATACATGACAGCTTTTAATTGTAAACTACATAATGTACTAGCATATTTCACAGAATATTAAAGGAAATTTTTCGTAAAACAGCACTTAACTACTGTGTGACAATGCTTGGTCTAGCTGTTAACATGAATGCATCTCCGGAGGCCCAGGTGTGATGGTTATCCCTCCTGGGAATGAAAGGAAAGAAGGTGGTGGTGTCTGTAGCTTTACCTAAGAGGCTGACTTCTGTGTAGTAGGTGCACAGCGGTGTGTAAGAAAGATTTGTTGCCTGAAGGTCTTTATTTGCAGGTTACGCAAAGAAATAGGTCCTATTGTAGATCCTGTTTTTTTTTTTTTCCAGTTGGGTATAGACCCTGGGATTGTGAATTTAAGTCTGCAAACGGTTTGCCTCCTTTTTAAGCTATATTTTTATGATCTACAAGAAGCAGTCTTGTCCTTTAGTTTACTGAAAGGACAGTAATAAGGCATATTTTTTTCCAATTCCAATGTTTTCTGCTCCTTTAAGTCTTGATATTAGGTATGTCTTTAGGAAAGCTTGTTAAAGCATGAAGTCTATTTACTTTTTTCATTTAAAGGTGTTTGTTCAGAACCTTGCCATATAAATGCGTAATTTTCAGGGGCCTCTTGGTGCTGATAAAATACAGATGAGGCAACCTTAGATTAATTCAGTGGGTTTTGTGGTTTGGCTTTGTTCACTGTTTACCAAGATTAGAAACAATTGGGGGGGGGGAAAGAACCTGCTTTCCCGCTTAAGTTCTGTAAAATAACTTCTTTTTGTACAAAAGGGAATGATGGAGAAAAAAGTTGGTGAAGATGTGGAAATGTCTCAGCTGGCATGGTTTTGTTGTGAGTTTGCTCTTTCTGTTGGTATGCTAACACTTTCTGGGTGGGCCTGTGTCAGTTTAAATGAAGAGTGACTTAATTACATCTTTATTTTACTGTACTCTTTAGTAATCTTAGTATAATTTTACTGTATAAAACTTCGTATCTGTAGACACAACTGTCACGAAGGTGTTTGCGTGGCTCAAGATGCTCTGAATTATTTCTGTGAATTTGTCACAGCAATAGCTACATCCCATTTTGCTTACAAGGAAGACTAAGATTATTTTGTCTTCATAAAAGAATATTTGCCATAAAAGACAGCATCATAGGAACTGGTGTGGAGTGTTCAGCTTCAATTTCCATACCATTGGTCCTCCTCCTGTTCTTTTTTTTTACTACAGAACACTTAGAGCTGTTGCCTTTGCTGTAAGTACATGTAAGCAAACTAAAACCAAGTGATTGTCTACAGCTGTCTGTTTTGGGTCCAAAGAACGTTTAGTGGTTATCACACTGAGTCAAGTTTTGAGGAAGAGAATCTGTTCTAAAGTAGTCGGAGTGGTGAAGTCAGTGTTTATTTACACAATATTGCAGTCTCTTTCCTGCACAGGACACTTCATAGGTTGGCTGTCGATGACCTTGTGAAGGTCACTGGTTAGTGTTATAAAAACTGAAGGTTACTTAAAAGGAAGATGTACTAGTTAGTGGAGTAAGGAGAAATTCTTCTGAAAGAATTTCATCCTGTATTTTTGACTTTGGCATTTGTAAGTAATCAGTATAGTTTTCACAAACTATTGGTATGTATATGCAGATTTTTATTTAGTAATTGTCATTACGAGGCATGTCCCTCCATCATATTTTACAGCTGGAAATGGAGAATTCTTTCCAACTTGGTAGTTAAAGTAACAAGCTCTGCACTAATTCCTAAAGCTTCATTGTGGTGTCTGTGTTCAGGTTAGCCGTGACCATTGTGAGGATGGAGGCTGTATTAACAAGACTGTGAAAAAGATCAAAAAGGGATGCGAACTTATTTCTCAGATAATGTTATCTGTAAAGTTGAGCTTCACATCTGTTAGCAGACATGTTTGCTATTTGAGTGACTTGTGTTAATTTGATTTGAAAAACCTCTGTCTAGTGCTGGGCTGGGAAAATATTTCCCAGTTTGCATGGAATTTTGTTCTGAAACATAATGGGAATAGATGCTTAGCACTTTCTGTAAAGCAGAGTACTCGAGAGAGTTGTAAAATGAGAACTCTCAAATTTCAGATTTTTTCCAATTTCCAGTTATTATATTATGTATATTTTTTGAAACATAATAAAATAATGTTAAAAAGAGGAATCGAAATGTGGTATTCAAAAAAACTTGTCCACAATACTTGAGCATCATAGAAATTTTGTCGTCTTGTTTCTTAACTCCAGCGATGATCTCTGTCTCTCTTGCTGCCTCTCCCCACCCATCTAAGAAAGCCAGGCGTACTGTAACTGGTCAGCCAAAGCAGTGTTTTGTCACCCTACATCTAAAGAACTGAAGTTCTCAAATGCCTCATATAAATACATGTCAAGATAGGAAAGAGAGGCTGTGTTTTCACCTTATTCAGGGAAAAGCTGAAGCATAAACTGAGTCCTTACAAGATGCTAAACATGTAGCCGTGTGTCTCTGGGTTGAAACGACTCATTTTCCAGAAGCCCTTTGCTATGCTGTGTCTTGTCAGATAGTCAAAGCATTCAGTGGAAAATGTCACCACCTTAAGCAAGCCCTCCCCACGCTCTCCCCTGGACTTGTTTCGATGGTATCTTTGCAAACCACAGACTGCTTCAGTTGTGTCTTCTGTCCCCCCTCCGTTCTCTGCACACTCTGTAAAAGAAAAGATGAGGGGTAGATGAGAGAGCTGCAGGATTAGAAGCAATACGTTTCTTCGTTATGCCCCCCCCCCTTTTTTTTTCCCTGTTTGTTTCCCTCTTGTCATAATTGCGTTCCCCAGTGGAACTTTCTATCAGCTCTGCCCAAACAGCGTTGATTTCCTGAACGTTCAGCTAGTGCTGCTCCCTGCCCCAAAAAAGACAACTCAGGAGGGCAGTTTTCCCAGATCTTTAAAACGTGGTGTTTGGGGGGTGCATTGAATGAGTGAGTGTTCATCACATGAAGCAATCCCCATCTCTTCTTGTGCCAGTGGGAGAAGGAAAGAAAAAAAAAAAAGAAGTTTGAGTGGAATTTTGCTCTTCAGCATTCAGGAGAATATGGACTGCTTGAGAGTTTGGGCTTGTGGCTCTTGATTTGGAATATGTTGGTCGCTGTGTTAGAGTTTCTGCATAATTACATGGCAAAACAGCAAACTGGCCCTTTGCAAGATGTGTGGATGTACCGTTATTTATGCTTGCCTGTGAGAGTCTGACCAATACAGACATGCTACTGACACAGCCTGAATGCTGTTGTGTTACCTTCTTACTCAAACAGAGATTGCCGTCGGAGTGATAAGGTGGCTTTAACTGTAGGGCAGGCTTTTGTCAGCTCTGTAGCAACCGATCATAATGCTTTTTTTTTTTCTCTCCCTGATGCTGTCGCAGTTGATTCAGTAAAGCTCTGGAATATGCAGCTGTACCGGGGCAGTGACGCAAAGAAAAACACATAACTCCTAAAAACTGTGATCTTTTGTTGTGTAGACATAGGTGTCAGCTGCGAGGGCACCCTTCAGTTTTGTTTGCCCACCAAAGATATGCTGTGCATGCTGTGTGCTTCAGTTACATTAGGCGATGGCCGTTCTGAGCAAGTTGCTCCCGGTGTCTTGCAGGGGGGGTAGAAACAAAGCAGTAGGTACTGCTTAGATGCTTCAGGCTTCTTGTTCCCTTTCCTTTCCTTCAGGGTTTGTTTCCTGAAGGACCCCCCTTCCTTGGGGTTAGGGGGGAGAACGCCTGCATGTGTGGGGCTTGCGTGTTCTGCCCCTTGCTTGGCCAGGCTTGGTTCGGGGTTGCAGGTGTTCTCATTCTTAGGCTGTTTTTTCCATTTTAGAATATGAGTTAGAGTGTAAGCTTGCTAAGGTAAGACTGGGGAATTCATTTATGTAGAGAAGGTTAAATGTTAATTCTTACATGAACAAATTATTCTGCTCAATTTTTTTGAAGTTATTTCAGAAATTTATATTTATGTGGACAGATCTTGGATGATGAAATGCTTTGTTGGCCTGAGGCAAGGCAAATACTGAAACTAAAAATGTAGAAAAACCCTAAACCCAATGATAGCAGCTATTTAGTGATAGAGTGTGGGAAGCAGTTCTGTTGGTCTGATGAAACCCCTGGCCAGATGAATTTCATAAATTCAGTGTTTTATAAACATTATAACCTTTTTTGTTTCATAAATGAAAATCACAGCAAAACAACAGGATTATATTGTTTTCTAGTGATGCAAAATATACAGTCTTGATATGAACTAAAGTAAACTTCTTTGTTCAAAGCGTCTCTTTTCAGCTGATAGTGAAAGTAGTAAAATCTCAACTTGCTCGTAGAGCTAGGCCAAACATATATTTCAATCAGTGCATTAATTGTGAAGTGTTTGATAAAGGAGCCTGTCTTTCTGCATTAGAAAGTGTCATTCCTGAAGTCACCTTTAACTTGGAATAATGCCTGTTACTCTTGGAAAGGACTCTGAACAGCTGTACTGTATAGGTGGAGTCAGCAGTATCTAAATGACTAGTTTTGACTTTATTTTTCACTGTTTAATATTATTCATGTATGGATATATAATATCACAACTTCTCATTTTTTCCTCCTTATAGGTCCTGCTGGGGACTTGCATCTGGCCTCAATGTGAAATTAAGGTAGAAAAACACATCTACATATGTGTTTGCTATTAGGATTTAGTTTATTCACTGGTCATGCCTGAAGAGTGATGTTCGTCTCTAGACGGCTAACTGCCAGGAAATATAAATGATTGTCCTAGAAGTCAAGCCTCTCTCCTATTTACTGGAGTGAAAATCACCTCCAGATACCGACGGAATATCAACTACAGAAAATGCTTCACGTTATAAGGATGCCAACCACCTAGATTCATGCGCCCTATCTGTACAGTTGTTGTGGATGGTTTGCCATCTGAAAGCTCCTCAAGCTCTTATCCAGGCCCTGTATCTGTTTCTGAAATGTCTCTGCTACATGCTTTGGGTCCAGTGCAGACCTGGCTGGGACAAGAGCTAGAGAAGTGTGGCATTGATGCCATGATTTATACTCGGTATGTCCTCAGTCTTCTGCTGCATGATAGCTATGACTACGACCTGCAGGAACAGGTATTTACATATTTTAGATGTTGTCCAGTGAAAGTGAGTTTTTGTATCAGTTATGTTTTGTGTATTGTACTTGGGCATGGCTCACGTGGTGGGGGGTGGTTGTCTTTCAGTGTGTGGGTGGAAGGGGGGTACAAACACACGGGGATCAAATTCAGTGGGTGAGCTGAGGTTGCTGTAGTGAGTTTGCTTTATCAGCAATTACACTGAACAAAATTATAGCATTACTGCAATCAATACTAGAGTTATTAACTCTGGAATGTCATGTATCATAAACATAGACCTTCAGTACTTGTGCCTATAAGGCTTGTTTAATATTGGAACATGAGTAAACTTGTGTAATTTCTGTAAGCTGTGTGTCGGGTTAGGCTGCTTCACAGTAGCCTGTAGACTTCCCATCACTTCTTATGGATTTCATCTCATGCTATTTTCAGTAAAGATTAAAAAGGAATACATATTTTAGTATCCAAGGATCTAAAATATTTTATTGCAAATAGTGTTTATCTTCTAAAAGAATGTTAATGCTGAGTCCTGACAAAAGGCATGCAAAAGAGTTGTGGAACAGCGAGTTGCGATACATGGCCCTAATTCAAAACGGGTTGGGGAGCAAAAGTGAAGCCATACAACAAACAACTCAATTACTGTTCCCATGTGCCTTTATTGCTAAAGATTTTGTGTGTCCCAAGAATATTCTCTTTGCTCCTAATTTCAACTCCTTTTTTATTATTTTTAGGTGTGTGTGTTTGTTTTTTTATTTCTCTGCATTATGAAGCTATATCAAAATACTGTTAATAGAGGATTTTTTTGGGGGGATGGAGAACTTGAAGTTCTGGCACTTTCAAGGAGTAAGGGTGCTGCCTGGACTGCATCTTTATAAGGTGGTTGCAATTATTGTGAAAAGGGGAAGGAAGGAAAGCATATACCACTTATTTGGTGGCTTCATTCTTTTTTCTTGCTATTGTTTTGGTGATGCTTTGAATACTGCAACCTAAGTCCTGCAGATTTTTTTTTCTAGTCTACCTTTTTTAAAATCAAGCAAGAGCAGGGCAGGGTATTGTGGAACAGATGTGAAAATAGCTGAAACAGGAGGAAAAAAGTCAGAAACTAGCAGTATCTGAACTCTTAGCAACTGTTACTGCGCATGAAAGCCCTCATGTATCTGTTGTGCAAAACAGAAAACTTCATGTGCAAAAGTAATTTATGTGCAAATATGAGAACTTCATATGAGAACAGTGGAAGCCCCCAGGAACAACCTCATGATTTATAATAATAGTAATGAAAATAACAAAGCAAAAAGCAAAAATGCTGTAAGCACTAGTTAGAAGATACCTAAATAGAGAACTTATTTAGGTCTTAGTCAGACGTGAATGGCTGCATTTTGGAAAGTGGACAGTTCTACAATCCATTAAAAAGGAGGGCTTAGGGGGAGGACAAAAAAAACAATCAAGTGAAACCCACCCGAATTTTAGAAACTTTAAAAATAACCCTGTGGCCAGACTTTACAGTCTATTTTGGAGCATAGTCATAACTGTAAATCACTACCGTGATAAACTAATTTTGGCACTTCAGTGATTTTAAATTTATTTTTATCACGCCTTGCAAGAAGCAGAATAACTGTATTACGAAAAACCTCATTCATTTTATTTCTCATCTCGATATCTTAGCTGGGTGCTTTGTGGAGTGATAGCAGAGCTTTAAGGAATGTTCCTGTTCTCTTTCCAAGCTGATTATCTGAACTTAACGAGCCAAAGAGAGAAGAGTAGCACATGCTGGCAGAGTAGTCCAAATGCGTGTTGCTGCACTGGTGCTGTAAGAGAACTACAGAATGTCTTCTGAATGGTGTCTAGATACTAAGCCTGAAAGTTTCTTTTCTACCTCCTCCAATTTGATCCCTGCTTATAACACACTGTTACCATATTTGTTCACGTTATTTCAATAACCGTTCTCTAAGTTTTGAGGTCTAGTATCAATTTTATCAATTTGGTTTTGTGATAGCACTGTAAAAATGATTGGATGCATATGTTATCAAACACACTGCTACCTAATTCCTTTCTTGAATAGCTTAGTCTTTGAAAACTGAAAATATATAGGAAGAATTGAAGAAATTTAAAACACACGCTCCTCTGTATTTTTTTTATGACCTTGCATTTTAAAAAGAATTTTGGTTTAGTTAAGTCATTCAGAAACAAGAGTCTATATTCTGAAAAGCAAGTTTGCATTGAAGCAGTTTCAGTTCAATTTTGATGATAGGTGCAATATTAAGACAGACAGAGGAAGAACAAATACCAGCACTGTTTACAGGTAGACATCAGGGAAGAGTGCAGCAATTTAGTATCTAAAGGAGAGAGAAATATTTTAGGAGTAAAATATCTAGAGATGCTGAAATCCTCTAATTCTGATTAATTCCAGGGGAACAATTGGTTCTTGGCATCTCAGGAATTTTTCCTCCATGCAGTTCTTTCGATTCTTGAGAAATATGACAATTTCCAGGGGAAGAAATATCCTCAATAGTGGATTTATTTAAATGATTTTTCTTTTCTTTCTGCGGGGCATGATTAGCCATCACTTCTTTCCAAAAATACAGCAGTGATGTCCGTTTTGAACAGGTTAAAGGGAATCTCTGGTCTCTAAGCGCTGCATGGAATAACAGATGACACTGGAATCCAGTCTGATGCTTGGGGTAGGAGAGTGCCGCAGGGGACAAACTATTTAGGAAATATTAATCTTAAGGATACTGTATAATCATCTTCATTAGAGATGTTGTAAACTGTAGTTTAGATAGTCATTAAGATCTTTCCTCCTCAGGATGTTGATGACATCATTAGCACTGTTTTAATTGCTTTAGGAAGCCTCCTTCCTTGCTTTTTTATGGTGTTTTGGTGTCATCAACTGCAGCAGGGAAAATTGATGCATGAAGTCCTGGACTGAGTTTACATCAGGTAAGTACAGAAAGATTTAAAATTAAAAAATGAAGCAAAAAGCATCCCCGGCCTTACTGAGTGAGCCCAGCTATTTAAGATGTCAATGTTATTGTGTTAGCATTTGCTTCTGTTTACAGTGACAAAATAAGTATTTCAAGAGAATATGGGAGTCTTAATTGACTAGCTCTTCAGGGTTTAGTGTTGAGAATAAGCAAGATGTTCCCTTCTGTTCTGTTAGCAATACATGATACGTGGTTCCCATTCTTGATTATGCTGCTAACTTCTATGCCTCTTATCACTTGATCGTTTTTCCTCCAATATTATCCAGTTCTGTATGCTGAGGTGGTTCCATATCTGGATAGAAAATACAATGTGGTTAAGGGTTTGAGGTGTGTATTTTTTTGTTTGGTTGGTTGCTTTTCTTATTTTTTTGTTTTATTTTCACTGTTAATACCATGGCTTGCCCAGTTAGAGGGGTTTCTGTTGGGTATAGTTATATTTTAGCAGGTTTAATATTGCTGAATGCTAGATAAGTAAGCCGTGAGTTCTTAGAGACTTAATATTGCCTTTTTTCAAGGCTTGTGTGTAGAAGACAGGTGTTTTCTGTACAGAAATGATAGATGAAAGTGAAACCGTAATTCACTGCTACCAAGTTTTGCTGGAATGTTTGCATTTTTTGTTCTGACTCACTGGCTTGAATCTAAAAATATTGGGAAAATGGATAAGCAGCTATGTTTTGCCCAGCTGTGTTTCCAAGTCCTAGAGAGCCTTTAAGGAAGGGATCTCGTTTATGTTGAATTGCGCAGTGCCCCCAGATCTGTTATACATTGCATGCTGCAGTTTTGTGTGTGTTAGGCATACCTGTCAAGTATTTCTATAACATACGCACTGTAAATGTTGTAAAGAAAAATAAATACTGAAGTTAACTTGATTATCATTGACATTTATAACATAATTGTCATTCAAGCCAGTTGTATCTGTGAATACTTGCTATCTTTGGAAATGTAAAAACTTAAGATTTGAAAGATCTTAAGCAGTCCTTAATTCTTAGTGCTTTTGGTCTGTAAAGGAAAAACTTATAAAAATTGGTATGGATTTAAGCAATAGACTATGATGGAAACTTAAATGCAGAATGTTTCTTTTAAGACTATAAGCTTTATCATTGCATTTTATTTTTGTTTGTTTGTTTAGAAATAAATGATAAATAAAAGTTAAAACCCCATGGAATTACTGAGGAATCTTTAAGTTTGGGGGACCCGAGAAATGCTGTAGGGGGATAGCTGAAAATTCTGAGACACCCATTTGACCGCAAATTAGATTGACTTTTAACCAGAATGCCTTGATCTTAGTGGTTCCTGATGTTCAACCAACTAGGTGCTTTTAAGATTTCTGACTGTAGTTTAAATGCTAATTAAAAGTATATTTATAGATACATGTGCTCTCAAACCAGTGTTTGATACAGAAATATTGCACTAAGATAGCATACTCTGCAGCACTAAGCATTGCCTTAAAATATATTGTGTGAAACTGTTTCACTGGTCTTCATTTGCTCTGTATTAAAGTCAGTGTTCTGTGATATGTCTCTTGTATCCTAGCTGTAAGCACAGCTCTTTCTGAATATAACTGGTTCATCATTTTTTTTGCCTGCGGACAGTTCTTCCTTTTGAAGGAAACAAAACAAACAAACCAACACCCCAACACACAAGCAAACTAACCCCCAACAGCTAGACACTGTGAGATAAAGGCTTTGTTTGTAAGCCTCTGGTCATGCAGCAGGAAGGTCTAAATGCATTTGTTATGCATACTTTCCATATCAAGTGCTGTCTGTTGGTTTTTACCTCCTTCTTTTCACTTTTTTTTGAAGTTGACCTTTTTTCTGACCCTCAAAAGTAAAAATCCTAGAGAAGTTTTTTTAGAAAGGTAATGCTTTCCAAAATCTTGGGATTAAGTAGCTGTTGTACTGCAAACCGTGCTCTTCTGTGACTACCGTGAAATTATCTCTTGATTTTGAAGTTTGGGGAGGATGGCAGGAGGCCTTTCTTGAAGACAGACTCGTTTGAAATAGTTTCATTCAGGTGATTTTTTACATAAGGGGATAGAAACAGTCTTCAGAATAACAGCTACACTTCTGCTGACTCTGATCCTAGCTTTTAGTCTTACTTTTTCATCGTTAGCATATACTCAGAGCCCCAAAATGCAATTTCCTCCTTTATATAAAGGGAAGAACAGGGTGGTGGAAAAGAGGCCTCAACCCACACATGATAATTTTTAGCTCCGTGCCCTGTGGCTGTACCTCCACAGATGCTTTTGGCCTAGCTTTGTGAAATGGGCTGGGGATGCTGCCACCAGCCGTCCTGCACTTGGTGACATGTGCTGGTGACACGAGACACTTCTTGCTGGCAGCGCTGGGCCACCAGCCCGGGTTATAGGATCCAGCCCAACGCAGGGCATTGCTCTGCCAGCCATCCCACGGGAACCCAGCAGAGGGACCCGATGACTGGATTCACGTCGGAGTAATGGGTATTTAGTGGTTACGGATTTATTTCAGGGAGATAGAGGTCGTGTTTTGCTGTGGCTCTTCTTTTTTGAAGTGAAAAACGCACCTGCAACATAAAGGTGTGAGGGGAAAGGAGGGTTTGGTCCCATGTACTAAACAAAACCTGTATTAAACGTGAACTGGCTAGTGTGTCTTTCCAGCAGAACACGACAATGAAGGTTGCAATTGCTGTTTTGTCATCCCTCAGAAACAACTGGGTCATTGAGAAATGATTTGTTAACACATTAACATATGCAGAGTACAGTTCCGTTACCGTAGGGTAATGCGTGTGACTGTTACATGCAAGTGTTACTGAGTTCACCAGCAATGTATAAATTTAAAGCCCTTAGGGTAATCCCATGTATATGTGTTTGCAAGTCTGGGAATAAAGCTTTTTCTCATACATAAACTTGGAAACTGAGTTTGACCAGCACAGCTCAGTTTCTTACTGGTGCAGCACCTCTAAGGGACTCATCCCCCCCTCCCATTACTTGGCATTTGTCCTGTTAATTCAAAGATGATTTCTCTATTCCGTATTTCTGTCTTGGTGACTGCACGACAAGGGCTAGAGTTGGCGCGCCACGGACGGTGCATTTGTATTCTTATTCTCTTTTAAGGATAGGAAGTGTGATGGCAGGGTTGGAGCTCAGCAGCAGGCTCCTCAGTAGTCTGCTTCAGCTGATACCTTAGTGCAAAAGGCTGTGGGAGCTATCGGAAAGCATTTGTTCTCAACAAGTGTGGTAGCCAGAAATTTTTTTTCCTCTTTCATACAAACTTGTCTCTGTACTGGTGTGTGCGATCATGTTTGAACGCCAACGCCTTCGCAAGCATGTCTGTTCCATGATGCGAAACATCATTTCAGGACATCAGAGTTACCTGGGCTCTTTGGTGCCTCTCAGGTGTGCTAGCCTGCTGAAGTAGGCACATCTATGTAATCTAGTTAGTGTTATCATCAGCTTCTCTGCTGAGTAATCAAAGCAATCTTTGAAACACGTACTACATTACCTTTTTGTGACTTTCTAAATAGCATCTAATGCTTAGTTATCCTGTATCTCTCACTCACAGTCACCCAAGAATAATAGAATCACTTGTGTGTTCTTACCACTGCTGATCTATTCTTACAAAGGCTTACAGAACGCAGAGCAGAGATACAAAATCAACTGCCAGGCTGGTTATTCATCCTGAGGGTCAGGATTTATTAGCAGCCATCTCTGTGCTGATATAATTGTCCTGGTTCTGATTGTGGCGCTGGCTGAGGTACCTCGTTAGTGTTCTTCATACTGCAGACCAATGTATGACAGTACGCTCACTACGTCTCCAAGCACAGGTGTGCACTACCTAAATTCTGTGAAATCAGATGATTACAGTAGTCTGTGGTGTTTGCCCCACAACTTAATTCCTGAGTTCAAGAGAGCAACGATGACGTGCTGTGAAATAACTTCCCAAGTCGTAACATGTCCCTGTCAGACATCTGGACCATGTAGCGGCAGTTTCTGTTGAATTTGTCTTTTTCTGCCACGTGGGTAAGGCATGTAAGTAACATGATTTCTTTGTAGCCCTGGCTATAGCCTTACTACGTTTTCTTTTCTATGTTTACTTCAATTGGAAAACTCTTCAGGCAGCCTGCTCTACAAACATAGGATTTCAACAGATGCAGCATTTGCATGTTCTCTAGCTCTTGGGAGTGGGTGTGATCAAATTGCTTTTGGTTGGTTTCAGCCTAGAGTGAACAACACGTAGACTGCTCTTTCAAGTTCGTAGGATTATAAGCAAGAGTTTGTAATTGACACACACTCAATTTACGGTATTTTATACCTGGTTTGATTGGCTTTGATATGTCCAGTTCTTCCCTGCCTGCAAATTGTGGACTCATCGGTTCTGAATGCCTTGAGGACCTTGAAGTCGTAGCAGCGCATGCTGTGGTCTCACGTACTGTCAGCTCTTCTATTACAATTCAGCCGCGTAGGATTGTCGTGCTCCACTTGGAGCAGCTGGGAACGAGGTGGCTGCAGTGGCTTTGCAGGTACTTTGCTATACCCAGAGCTTATAATGTGGTTCTCTGCTTCTTCACAAAAAGTCCAAGGTGAATTCTTCCCCTGGTAAGAACTGCATTTGGAATAATTATCTAGTAACAAAGAATGGTTTTCAGCCTCCTCCTTTCTGTGGCCAGCATGGCTTCTGACACGGAGAAAGCTTGTGCTGCTCTTGTTGAATGTCTTTTGACTAAGCTGAGCTGGTGCCACTGTTTTCATGCACGTCTTCTGAATTCTAGCATATGTATTAACTCATTATCTTTGTCTCAGTCTGAGGCAAGTCTCAGTCGGGAATGTCAGAGCCAGTCCTCATCCATTAGACCTTTAACTTTCATTGTAATGAGATGCAGTTCTCTTAAGCTTTTCACAAAAGCCATGATGAATAGATAGATATCTCTGTGTCTCTAAGCAAATTCTGAACGTTTTTGTCCTCACTCTCAGTTCAGGGGAAGTATTTTATTTTTTTTCCAGGAAAGATCACTTAAGCTGTTTATGCAGTCTGCTTCTTGAATAACTTTAAAGATGCAGTTTTCCCCTTACTCTCCATTATGAGATCCTCCTACAGGTAGTAAGGACCTAATCGATTTTTTTATATAATTTATGGTTATTTTCTTCCACTCCTTTGCCTATCCCAACCTCTCAGAGTTGACTTAGAGTTCTTTGATGAAATTTTTGGAAAAGCTTTCATGCAGTGCACAGTAGTTCATACCCAAATATCCGAACGTTGTATTTAATTATTAACTGTGAAATTAATTTAACTTTGCTGCCAGAAGAAGCCAGAATGCTGTACCCCCTAGATTTTCATTAGGTCAGATTACGTAGCCTAGGCTTTTTGTGTTTATTCTTCCCTTACAAGTCTTGATAGCTGACATTGCCTTAAAATAAATTGTTGATACACTTTAGCAGAGAAGTTTTATGGACCACATGTTAATACTCAAATTATTTTGGGTGTGTTTGCAGAAAAGGAACATGAGTGCCTTTGGAGAACACTGCTGCCTTGGGTTTAGGCTATTCCATCTCAGAGGCAGAGTAAAGATTTGCAAATTTGGGGTTTGAAATGTCGTATACAATTCATGACCTCGATGTTGCAGTTGTTTTGGGTGATCTGTCTTTTCCTGCTTTTGAGTTTCTCTCTAAGGAAGTAAGGCTCATGCATTCATCGTTCTCCATGTGAGCATACATTCTAATTTTTTCCCTTTGGCCTGTCCAGTAATTTGATTATGTATTTTGTTTGCCTTTGGACATTTCAAAAGTCTTGTAAGAAAGGTTTCTCCTGCAGCTTGGTAGAGGCTAATGCCCCGCTTTGGAACAAGCAGACAAATCTTAGTCATTCTATATGGCACTTGACAGGAACTGGCCCTCCATTCGTTCAGCAGGCATACAACTCCAAACTATTTACGGCAAAAATATCTGTCAGCTGTCCTACTGAATCTTTGGCAAATGTTTGTCCCTCATTAAAAACTGTGTGGTTATTTTTTTTTCCTTTAGTTATCTCTTAATTTGTTTACTGAGAGTTAAAAGAGGAGAAGATTGTTCATATGTGTTTTACGTAGCCTTGCATGACTCTGCATACCTTAAACGTCATGGGCAATTTTTTTCACGTTAAAAATTAGATTATCCGACTTTGATATTCTTCGAGTTGGAATCTTAAAGGGAGAGACTCTATATTTATTTCATATTTGAGAAATTATAGAATCATAGAATGATTTAGGTTGGAAGAGACCTCTAAGATCATCACATCCAACCGTTATCCCATTGCTGCCAGCTCTACCACTGAACCATGTCCCTGTGCACCATACCGACACGGCTTTTGAAGCTGTGAACCACGCTATGCCCATTAGCCAGAGAGCCACAAGGAATTGAATCCCTCTTATTTTTTGTATGAACTTGTTACCTGAGCTTGCCTGTCGAAGCAATGCTATTTGACTGGCCAGCAGTGACATTTAGGAGAGCAAAAAAATGCTGAACCTGTAATATGCTCAAATCGCAAGTGGTTTGTACTGAAATTAAAATGCTGAAAAAAGAGGAGTGTTTCAGAATTCCCCGTGTCAGCATTTTTTTAACTCGGTATGTTCTTCAGTCCTCCAAAGAGTCTTCTCCAAAGAGAATTGAATTTCTTGCCCTAAAATCTCTTATTCATAATTCGAAATAGGAATGTTGACCAAGTAGGTAATTGTAGCTATTCAATTCATTATCTAAAAACTAGAGAAAATTTGTGATTGATCATCATTTTATGGTGTCTAATTTAATCTGTAGTATACGCAGAGAGAATCTTAGGCACCTGGGTTCTCTGAACTTCCTTGAAGAAGAAAATTCTGATATCTTAAACACATTTTTCTGCTGATTTGATTTCCCCATTATGGGAGTATGTTGATCAGCTTACTTTCTTGTGTGTTCCGCTGATAAGGCAAAATTGAAGCTTGTTTGCTTACCTGAGTATAAACTCAAGGTCCTGGTGTTTCTGCATCCCTGATCTTGACTCCAGCTTTTATGGGTAGTTTCTGCAGGATTCTTGAGATAAATTTTAACACTGATTTTTCCTGTTATGTAGACCATGACTTTCAAAACAATTTTCATTCAGACTAATCACAAGGTGTCACCTTTGTTCTCTTACTGATACTAGCATTTCTCTACTGTCTTTAAAACAAATGAGACTAAGTAGAATCACTACCTAAGTTGCTTTTTTTTTTTTTTTTTTGCTTCCCCAAATTCGTGGTAAGTGTGGAGAGAAGTGGGGGAACTGCTGCAGTTGCGTAGTTGAGCAGGAGAATCAATTTAGAAAGCTATTCCTAAAATTTGCATCTGCATATTAATTTAGTATTGAATTAAGCACCAGACTTCTCGAGGCAGCATTAGCAGAGTACAGGTACTTTACCAGCACTCCTTTAGCCATGTTTATAGTTCTTAAATTATTCTCATAATAAGATTTTGCATATATTATGTCTTTGCAAATTAAAAATCTCTACTATGAACTCACCTAGTTATGTGGTAGTTAAAGTAGGACTCTAAGGAATGGATAATTAAATAGCAGTTTTGATATTTTTCCAATATCCAGATGGCTTTCTGTTTCTGTTGATATATATTTAATATTGGGTAGTTAAGCTGCCCAATGTTGGGCAGTTTGTTTTAAATGTTAGGATTTTATAAGCCAGACTTCTGTTTGCTTGTGTGTTCTTGTTGTTGTTTTGGTTTTGTTTTTTCTTCTGTGTGCACGCTTTTTAAACCCATAAGATCGGAGTGGGGTTGCTTTTATGAAAAGTTCAGCGACCACTGAACAGAATTGTGAAAATGCAAAGTTACTGTAAAGTTCTTGCATTAAAACGAGCCTTATAATGTGACCTCTAGTTCTGTTAGGAAGCAAAGGTAACTGAAGGCATCTAGCTGCTGAAGAGAACAGAAGTCCGTAGTGATTCTTTCCACGTGAAGTAACTCGTTTATTCTGCTTCGTGCATACAGAATGTTTTGTTGAGCTGCTTTCTTTACTGTTTGTCATGGACTTAACATTTTCCAGTCTAAAGAGTAAACCTACTAATGGGCTTCTCACCATCAGAAAAAAAAAAGGCAAAAGATCAATTTAAAATATTTGAAACTCTTGGATTGCCTTTTTATCAATTTGGTCAGCATACAGGCACTTAGTTTGTGTGGCACCTCAAGTTCTAAAATGTCACTGTAAGAGTACGTGATGTTTCCTAGTTCTTTTTCCTTTTCCTCTTTCTTCCTTTTAAATTGTTTCAGACAGGTTCCAAGGCATTATAACACAAGAATGACATGTAAGGAATTTATTTCCTTCACTGTTTGGTAGTGTTTTATGGGTATTTGAATTATGTGCAGTAAGTGTAAGGTACTTGATAAATACTGGCTGCATCTGCTGATAAATGTTGTAATTTACCTGAGGATTTGAAACTCTAATTTATGGTGTTTGCTAATTTTGTGAAATGAGAGGCTTAAAAAAAGGAAAGAAAAAAGTGACAGGAAAAAATCAAAACCTCACGTTTTCAGTAGGTTTT
Source organism: Anser anser (assembly GCF_964211835.1). Taxonomy (NCBI): domain Eukaryota; kingdom Metazoa; phylum Chordata; class Aves; order Anseriformes; family Anatidae; genus Anser; species Anser anser. The sequence goes on from NC_139724.1 coordinate 66,605,032, forward strand.
ATTCCTATAAAAATGAAATGCTGATATGAAGCACTGGCAGCCAGATGTGACTCAAAACCCTGTATTCAGAAACAAGTTTTCTGTGGATTGCCTAGGGAGGCAGAAAGGAGAGAAGATTCTCCCAGAGCGCTGTCCCTGGTCACTGTACCCCACAAGATGAGTCGCATTGGTCCCAGAGTGCCCGAACAAAGTGCTTGCTCCAAAAGGAAGGATGAGATGGTGAAAATCCAGCTCTGAGCTGGATGCTTCGGAGAAAATTCCACTCAGCCCCACTTTCCCCATTAGAAAGGGATATTTTTATTGCTAAGAGTAAATATTTAAAATTGCAGAATAGCAAAAGTAATAGAGATTTGTCAGGTGTCATTCAAACTTGCACGTGTGGAGAACTGAATCAAATGCTTTATAGCAATAGGTTCTTGGTGCTCTGCTGACAGACCGCTAGCATGTGTGGTGAGTAACACAGCCCTTCACAGAATCACAGAATTGTAGGGGTTGGAAGGGACCTCAAGAAGTCATCAGGTCCAGCCCCCCTGCCAAAGCAGGTTCCCTAGAGCAAGCTGCCCAGGTAGGCGTCCAGACGGGCCTTGAATATCTCCAGAGAAGGAGACTCCACAACCTCCCTGGGCAGCCTGTCCCAGTGCTCCGTCGCCCTCACCGTGAAGAAGTTCTTTCGCATGTTGGTGCAGAACTTCCTGTGATCCATCTTGTGGCCATTGCCCCTTGTCCTGTCCCCACAAACCACTGAAAAGAGGCTTGCCAAATCCCTCTGTCCCCCACACCTCAGGTATCTATAAACATTGATAAGATCCCCTCCCAGTCGTCTTTTGTCCAGGCTGAACAGACCCAGGTGTCTCAGCCTCTCCTCATAGGGGAGATGCTCCAGGCCTCGTATCAGGCCATTGCTGAGGCCAGCTGGGCTGCGCTTGTACAAAGCAGTATAGATAAAGCAAAGTATGCTAGTACATAGCATTTTGGTAACATTTTCCTAGTGTAAGATGTTGCCTTAATCAACTTTCCACTGAAAAGCAGAATAAATGAAGTCACCTAGTGCACATTAGCTTGTGTGCCTGGATTTTCTTTAAGAACCTTTTGCAAGTGGATATATGATTTTTTTTTGGCAGTTGTGCCCACATGTGGATGAGCAGGACAGGCTTTGGAAGGTGGTAGGGGTAGGTGGGTCTCACCAGTGTGCATGCTTCCATGTGAATGTTGAGTTAGTTAACCACCTCGTTGTGGATGAAGAAACATACCAATACCATTCTGGAAAGCATTTATTTATTTATTTTTAAAGTGGAGTGTAGAGGCACATAGTCTATTGAACCTATTTTGTGATAGTTTAAGTGAGGGTAGGCTTTCAACTGGGTTTCATTAGGAGCAGATGAGAGGTATGTTGAAAAGCATTGGGTTTGTGTGAATCCCTCTGAAGAAGATGATTTAGACCAGCATGCATTGAAAGGCGTAAAGATGATTTTCCTGGTAGTCAAAGTATTTCTTTGATCAGATGAACACGGGAAATCATATGTATAGATGTGAACGGACAGCGAGGAATAAGCAAGTCTGATAACATATTTCAGGAACGAGATGAGTATTTACCCGGATGTGGAAGAATGGGTAGGGGAGACAGGCAACTGCAGAAGGATTGGAAGTGCACTGTGATTGCTGCTGGTATGATTTGGCTTTTGAAAAGTGATGCAAAACAGATGCTACGTATCTTCAGATGATTACATATAATACACTAGCATTCTTCTTTGATTTTATTTTTCCTAATGGAAGTTCTCCCTACCCACGAGTGCCTGACTTTCTTTAAAATTAGTTTAGGTGTAATGGAAGATAGACACTATTATCTCTGGTCATAAAGACTGAGTTGAAGACTTTCAGATCTAACAGTGCAATCTCTTCTTTTGGCTTATTTCACTTTCTCTTAAGTTTGATCCTAACTATGAACATCTTGCTTTTCATCCTTATTTCAGAGATCGGTGCAACTCTAGCATATTTTGTGTAAATTACAGTGATACATTCAACCATAAGTTGGCCCTAAAATGATCATTATGGTTTTCTTAGAATCATAGAAAGACTTGGGTTGGAAGGGACCTTAAAGATCATCCTATTCCATCCCCCTTGCCTTAGGCAGGGACACCTCCCACCAGTCCAGGCTGCCCAAAGCCCCATCCAACCTGGTCTTGAACACCTCCAGGGATGGGGCATCCACAGCTTCTCTGGGCAACCTATTCCAATGCCTCACCACCCCCATAGTAAAGAATTTCTTCCTAATATCTAATCTAAATCTCCCCTCTTTTAGTTTAAAACCATTTCCCCGTGCCCAGGTCCCTTTGGATGTCAGCCCTTCCTTCTGGTCTATCGACTGCACCCCTCAGCTTGGAGTCACTTGCAGACTTGCTGAGGGTGCACTCGATCCCATTGGCTATGTCATTCATAAAGATATTAAACAGCACCAGTCCCAAGACAGATCCCTGTGGGACACCACTCATCACTGGCCTCCACCTGGACATAGAGCCATTGACCGTAGCTCTCTGGCTGCCTTGCAATTGGAAAACAGCGGCATTACAGTGTGAGTAGCCTCCATGTCCAGAGAAAAAGTACATGTACTTTTCCGAATAGTAAGTGTCTTATAAATAGTAAAGTCTTCTGTAGGCATTGGTTTTAATGAAACTACATTTTAATTTGTCAAACAGCAGTTTTTAGTGGATAGGGTGAGTTTGTTTGTCTTTCGAACAGTATGTTGTTTGTAGTCTTGTAGTCTATTTACATATCTTAAATAACGTAATTTTCTTTATTTTGATTTTTAGGAGAATGACATCTTCCTGGGCTGGGAAAAGGGAGCTTACAAAAAATGGGGAAAGAGTAAGAAAAAGTGCTCCGATCTAACACTAGAGGAAATGAAAAAACAGGCTGCTGTCCAGTGTCTTCGCTCTGCTTCTGATGAAGTAAGTTGGGATTATTTAACGGATTCTTAAGACTTTATGCCGTTCTTTGAGTTAGATATATTTAACTTGTGATGGTTAATCTTCTAGTCTGTGGCCTCTTAAATACAATATCCCCAAGAGTTCTCTTGAGTGTTCTTGTTCTTCTTTAGGAAATTATGAAACCTTTGTGTGGCAGCAGGATTTCACAAAAGATTCTGTACCATGTAGTGTCATGCCTTCCTTTCTGCAAGCCCTCACCTATTATTGTTGAGGACAGTTGCAATGCACCAGTTTGTGCTGAAATTACCACAAAGCTTTGCATAAGGGTAGTTGTTAAAATTCTGGATTTACTTTGCGTTGAACTCTGTCTGAGCAGCGAGGAGTAGAGTATTTGGGCAGAAAGTCATCTTGCTTTGTGCTTGGTGTATGTGCAATCCAGAATTGCTAAATAAGATGCAGTGTAAGTACCAAACATTAATTTTCTACATTGCATCATTAAGTGGAAGTGGAGTTGGAGCATGCTGACTGGAGAAGGTAAGGAGAGGTGAAGGCAGCAATGGAAAAAGTGGTGAAAGGGAGACTGTAGAAGGAATTGTTTTTTAAAAAAATAAACCTGTGGCATAGATCAATGAAAGCTCTTCAGAGAGACTTTCCAGACAACAGAAATCAGAAAGTCTATCTTTTAGTTACAAAACTACAAATACTTTTATCTGTCACTACTGTGAGGTGAAACTCTCCCCCTGTCTATGCAGCTTGGTTGCGTTATTGCTCCATACAACTTCCTGGTCACAGTTTGTGATTGCACAAGCATTTGTGTGGTTGTGTGGGATGATTGGGAAAGAGAAGCAGTATCCTGAGATTAACCTGGTTGGGGTGGAGGAAATGTTAACCTAGAGAAGTTTCCCGGTCAGATTTGTACAGAGACTTGCCCCAGCAAGAAAGGGGAAGGTATGCAACCAAGAATAGTGGAGGATGTCGTATTGATTTATGTGGTTATTTCCTGCACCACCATCTTCAACAGCATTCCCGTCATATATTGACTTATTTTTTTATGAAGCTACTTGGGCATTTGTTCAGTTACTAAAGTGTTAACTGACTAATTGGGGAGTTTTCTGAACTCCCTTTTTTCCCTTTACTTACAATCTGAGGAAAGTGATGCAAAATGTTATTTTCTTGGTAATTTACTGTGCTCTTGTAGTTGCAGAATATTGAGGTCAGCACTCTGACTACTGTAAAACTAAAAGTAAATATGAAGCAAATACGGAGAAATAATTGCAAGAGGTAATGCCTTTCTGATGGTATGACCGTCTTTGTGTACGTGTTGTATAAACAACAAAAAACAGTAGTCCCATACATAGACTCTAGGAATATTGATTGATTTTTAGCTTTAGGAATGATTCTATGCATCATCACGTAAGTGAAAATGAAGGAGCATCACTCAGAGCTAAATTTATGTTTAGAAAAACAGTTGAAAAGAAAAAAGGAAGGAGATCAATTTATTACTAATCCTTGCTCTGCTTCCACTTGAACGTTTTTATAATCTAAAACAGAGTAAGAAGGGAAGAAGCCCTTCAACTAGGGTTTTAAAAGAATGAAAAGATACATGATCTGAAACTCTGAACAAGTAACTTCCTCTGACTCCTGCCACATTGTCAGATTTTATCGTTCAATGTGAAACTATAATCTATAACCTGTAGACTCCTGTTTTTATATCAGGGCTATTTTGACATCTGCTACGTGCCCAGATAGTTAAGCTTGCACATTTGGTGTCTTTAACAAAACTGTAGGTTGTTATTTTTTTCTCCCATTTTCAAACACAGAGTGGAACCTTTAAACCTTTGTCAAGGTTTGAACATTGTTGCTTAATGCTGTTTTGTAGGTAATTTAATGTGTATTGTAGAAGAGACGAGCATTTTCTAAACCCTAGAGTTGAGGGAGGGAGCTGATCCTGTTTTGATATGAGTGATACCTTAAAATAACTTTTAGGGTATCTTTTCTTCCTGCTTTTGAAACACATTTCCTATGTTGGCTGGTGTCTGTATGTATTTTTGGGTGCTGATTCAACAGGAGTACTTGGTGGTTCTTGTACTCTGAAACAGTATTGTAATGCCATTCAGGCTGCTGTATGCAATGTTCATGACTTAATTGCAAGATAAAAATACTCCAAATGGTGTGTGACAAGTGTTCTTATAAACTGCTAAAATATAAATAAACAATTCTTTCCAATGCCACTTGAAATTTTAACTGTTTCCTGAATCATCTGAAAATGTTTACCTTTTTGTCAAAGCAAAAGAAAAAAGTATCTAATAGGAAGAAGTTGCATGTGTTTGTTACATCTTCATCAATATGCTAAGTAGAAGCTTCTAAAAATCCGTCCTGGACTAGGCTAGGCTTAGTCCTCTCAATCAGGTAGGATGCCAGTTAATGTAAATCACCCTCCTTATACATGCTAGTTTTCCTGTTTCTTTTAATTCCAGTTATGAGTCTTCCTGTGATCTGAAAGAGTACTGAAAAATACTTTCTTTTTTTTCCTCTGTGGCCCTTTTTTCCAAAGTAAGTGGATACAGAAATACCAGTATCCTCACCCAGACATCTAACTCATCCAGCCTAACCTCTTCTTTCAACCTTAGCACTGGAGCAAAGCAAGCAAGGTTGAGGTAGTTCCATGGTTCGGAACAATCTAAAGAAGTCTAAGTGCACTTAAACTGAAGTGTATTTAATTAATATTGTATTTAAGTGAAAATGCCTAGATTTGATCTGTGTGTGCGTGTGTCTGTAGAGAGAGTATGCAGACACATGTACATGCACACAAAGTTTTGTTTTAAAAAAGAAGACAAATGAAAACATTAGGTTTCTGCAGCCTGATCTTTTTTAGGGGTGCAAAAGCGTGCAGAGAATGAAAGCGTATTGAGGGGTACCAATAACTTATTCTGACTCTCATAGGCAATGCAAGAGATCCAGATACCATAATTTTGATCTTCATACTATATTATTTAAACTAATAATGCGTTGAGAAATTGCCGATAATCTGCCTCCTCCCATTCAATAGTAATCAAAGGCCTGAAAGTTGAGTGATTGCTTCAAGAAGATCTTGTCTGATGTGTGATAGGGAGAGGAAATCATAAAATAGGTGAAAATTGCCTTGATAGGAGTAAACACTGTTTTTGTCAGTCTGTTGTGTGAAGGCTGAAATAAATATTTTGAAAATTTGTTTTTTGTGGATTTTAATTCTTAGGGAGCGTTTTGTTTGGTAGCTTAGTTGTGTTCCTGTTAGAATTCAGTACTGTGTCTCATTAAAAAGAAACAAAACGCAGTAACAACTAATGTTGTAAAACATTAGTCTGAGACAGAAATCCAAGATTCTGGTTATAAATTTTTTATTAAATTTATAGTGCAGAAAACAAGCATTTGACGTCACAAAGCCTAAGTTTATTTCTGAAACATTTCCGAAGTTATGCAGTATAACAAGTGAGGGAGGCTGACCAGTTAGCATCACTTATGTCTCACAGTGGCTGAGTATGATGTGCACTAAGTATTTTTGTGAGAGAAGACCTGGTTTTGACAAGTACTCTCTGGGACGCATAAGAATGTGAACAGTTTACATACGTATATTTTGAGGACAGTATTTTTTGTGTGACAAGCATTTTGATGTCTCAAGGTGTCGGTTTTTCAAGTGCTGCAGACACTCTTGATGCGGTTAGAAGCAGAAAAGACGCAAATGCATTGCAACTTACCATAAAATGAAGACAGAAGGACGATGAGAAGAACCTTCAAGACAAGTCACTTCAGTGCAGTACTTGCAAACCAGTTGCTATTTTTACTGCCAGTTCTAAAGTTAATTTTTTTCCAAAACACTTGAATGGAATATAAAGAGCAGTTCAAAGAGATGTGCTGAAGAATTTGTTCAAATTCTAAAATGCTCATTAATTATTGACTTTTCATAGAGATCTTATTTTCTTATCCTTCTGAAATGTAGAAGTAATTTAAAAATGTTGCTTTGCAATTAACTGGCAGAGTAAGGATATCCATTCTAATGGCATGCTGGGCTGAAAAAACAACTGCTTAGGACTGAGGAATATCTATGTAAAATTCCTTATTTTTGTCAAAGGACTTTTATCCTGAAAATACTGCCTCAAAATTTGAGTAAAAATAGTAGTTGCTGTCATTATTGAATGACTTTTCGTCGTTGTTCTGTCTGGTACATCTGAAACGGAGAAGGTCAGTTTGTTCGTGTATAGTTTCTGGGATAGGTTTACTTTTTAAACCTCTTAGAAGAAAGTCAGTAAATTGCTTTGGATCTGAATAATGCAACGTGTCAGTAAGAGGACAGAACGCAGTATCTCTGATACCCTGAAGTTTAGCAAGGTGGGTACTGTCTGAGCAAGACTGGAATTCTAGGTTATTTTTTGGAAACTGATACATGTGAGGCTTTTCAGTAGGTGCATTTCCTACTAATAATGTTGAAAAGTACTTACGTTACATGTCCCTTGGTCACAAATCCAGGCCTGGTCACCTTTTAACTGACTCTGCTCAGTACAGTGAGCAGATGTGTTACTCAAGTTCCTATATCATACAGTTCATTCACTGAACATGTGCAGTGTGACATGTGAAAGTCCACCCCAAGATGGTGCTAGAGCTTTAATTAAAGTAATCGGAGTACCTTTATTCTGCTGAACTGTGTGAGGACATTTTAAGGTGTGAGCATGCTGCAGTTTGGAGCATTGGCTTTGCTTGCTTTGAACTATGAGGGAGGATCACCCTTCTGATGGCTGTTACCATATGGGAGCGCTTAGGGGACCATGTCCTCCACTAGACAAGTCATACCTGGATTGTTGTTTCATGATGTCTCCCCTAGTTTGAATTTCTTAACCTCTCAATTTTCTTCGGTTTTACATGCCAACATGCAAAATGTTTGTCCTTCCTGATGAATTCTAAATGGTTAAGTAGTAAACATTTCTGTGCATCTGAGAAGGACGATTGCTGGATTTTTTTTTTTTTCCAGGAAATTCATAAATACTTCAAACATCAGAGAATATAATCATCCTTCTGGAAAGGCGTATACTATCTGTCTTTAGAACACATAGCATTATTTAGGAAAGGATTTTTAAATTAGTCAAGATGCTAAGAAGGATTTTAAATGAGATGTATGTTTTAAAAAGTAAAACTGAGCTAGAACTGGTATCACTTCTTTTTTTTTTCTGTGAGATATCACCATAGGGTTTTATTATTTCCAACCAGTCAGTGTTTCTATACACTAATCTCATTTGTATTGGTTTAAGGGAATTTGTATTGGCTCTGTATTGACCAAATCTGTTGGCTTACAAAATTTATACTAATCTGTGTTGTACTGAATTTGACAGACTGTTAAGCTGTATTTTATAACTTCAGGTACCATATAGAAAACCGAAGTGAATTTGTCTTGACAAGATAATCATCACAGAATAAAATAATGGCAATAAATCAATTCCTTTCTCCTTATGACTTTTGCAGTCCAGTAACATTCATGGTAACATGTATCTGCTTTGTTAGGTTACTGAAGCTGCTACCCTGAGTATAATAGTAATTTTCAATGAAGTTGACAAAGTTTTAATTATTCCAATGTTTATACCAGTTTTCTTGATACAGAATAAGTATATATCGAACTGGAAAAGTTCTTCGCAGGCGCTAAGTCTATATGGAAGTTATATTTAAAAGTTACTTCATCTCACGTGTGCTCCCAACAATAATGGGAGCACAGAGGGGCAAGGGGATTCTTTCGTCAGCAGCTTCTCTGAGAAGCCTGGGAAAGAAAGAAGTTTGTATATGCACATGTCTTGAGGAGAGAAGAAGGCACGCTGTTTCAGATACACAGCCATGGCCGTGAGAAAGCTAGAGAGGTCAGTTACGGAATGTCAACTTGGGTTTCATCACAAACTTTACTAGATTATGATTTTCATTAATGCAGAAGAACCATTTTCCCAAAAAACATAATTGGAGCCCATTATGAATTCTTATTTTAAGTAGAATTCTTATGAATTCTTATTTTAAGTAGCGGATATGGCAGAGTACCTAACAGGGAATTTCCAGGTGTCCCTTCTGCAGTTTGCCCTATGCAAAAAATCTCTTTTGCATGACTGTTGAAACACACTTTTAAAAGTTTCTCCCATTACATTGGGATACATACAGATAAGAATAGTTTAGCATCTTAAAGCTGAAGTACTGTGATTAAGCAGTAAGCACTGCTTACAAGGATACTAAGTCTATTCTGGCTTCGAAGTCAGCATTATTTGTTTACAGGTGATTAATGATAAGAACATTTTTTTTCAGAGACAAATCATCCTTTCTCTAAGAAAGAACTTAAATTTCAACGTAGCCCACTTTAGGATTAAGAATCTATAGTGGCTAGAATGTAGCCACTGTAGAGTTAAGTTATTTAACTCTTGTTTAACAGTTCAGCTGGTTTGGTAACCCACATTTAGGGATAGTGTGTTCATTTTAAGCCACTTCGAGCTGGTGGTTTGCCTCTCATCTAGAATTACTAAATAATACTTACTGTGATCTCTCTTAGGACATGGTTTGTAAAGTGGAGAATAATATCTCTGAAACCTGAGCCTGATTCTAGCTACATGATTTACCTTTCCTAATGCTGTTTTAGTAAAGATGACAGGAGTAAGAGAGTTGCAAGAAAGTATTTTTATCTCCTTGTTGGAGTGTTGTTGCTTACATATTGCTTGAAGTTGGATTTCTTTATATTGTCTGTCTTCTAAAGGGAATCAAACATTCCAAGATCACACATCTGTTGAAGATTACTCAGATTATGTATTCATAGCCCCAAAAGAGAAGGTAATAAAAACATTTTTTTTTCAGGTTGTTCCAACATCTTCGGTGTAAATCATTATGTATTCAAGTAAAAAGATAAAGATTTGCATCCTTTCTACTGAAAGTACCAAGAGTGTTGTTCAAATACGTTCTCTAATGTAATCTATCATATTTTATTGGAGGAAAATATCAAAATGCAAACTGGAGCCTTCTTTTATTCCTCAGAACTCTACGGGGATTGAACCCTCCAGGACAGATGTTATTTTGGTGGATTTATTTATTTATATATTTAGCAGTGATCTTGAGGGTGGGGATTTCTTTAGTCCTTTCTATCTCTTGAGTACCTCTTTTGGGAGTACTTTATTGGCAGAGATTCTTGGATTTACTTGGAAATTGGATACCTTTTTTAGCAAGTCCAAGTATAACAGTTATCATTTTCTATGCAAGTTCAAATAATAATTCTCCTGCTGAGCCTTAAAACCAGGTTCAGGTAACAGTGACAAGGCTGGCCAGCGATCAGCTTGCTTTTGCAAAAAAGCACTAAATTGGCCAGATCATTTAATCTTGCTATTTATGAACATAGAGATAATGTTTTTGCTTGTTTTGGTTTTAGACTTTGCGAAACTACTCAGCACGCTATATAGTGCTCAGCTTATTTTGGGTGCCCATATTTACAGGACTGTCCTGCTTCCCCACACAGGTATGTTGTTCTGAAGATCGATTAAAGCTGATGCAGGACATTAAGCACAAAAGGAACGCATCTGAATTTACCTGGGATTTTTTTCTTGAGTAATAGACTTGCAGACACAGCTTACAGTGGAGATAAACGAAGTGTTCCTCATGTAGATGAATAGTAGATCCAAGAATTTTGAGTTTAACTGGAAATTCCTCCGTGCAGTTAGCAAGGGAAACAGTAAGTTATTTGTCATGTATGTTTAATAAAATTTGTAACCTCAAGAAAATTTATGTACTATGGCAGTAACTGGAGGAAACTGTGGAGGAAATTTCAGGAGTTTGGGAGGCAGTGAAGATGCTTGTTTTTAGTTAGCCCTCTCTTCTTGTGTGCTCCTGTCCCCTTGACCATTGATTGGCAAGTTAGTCTGCTCTCATCCTGGAAGCAGTCTGAGGTGCTCTTAGTGCAGCTACTTTTTATTGAACATCAATTTAAGAAAGGCAAGCTTGTGACTCTCTTTTTCAGACTTCTACAAAAAATAAAAATCTGAGACGTATATACCTATAACCAGGTATACCATACCGTACCAAAATTTTAGAAAATGAAACCATAGACTTCCAGCTAGCTCTCTTCATCCTACAAAATATAGAAATAGATGTGTGGTTGCAGTGAATCACATCTTGTGTCTTATTCAGTTCACGTGGCTTAACAGCTGATTCATATGGAATAGCTACCTAATCCTTCGCTTGGTGACAGGCTGCACGCCAAGAAAACAAACCCGATGCACTACAATCAAAGTACATCTCGGTCTGGAGAGTCTGACCTGTTAAAAGAACGATTTGAAACTATGGATATATTGATTAACCTTAATTTCTAGATTGTTTGAACTCGTTCTGTGAAAGAAGTGTCAGAATTCTGCTCCAGATGATCCTGCATGAGCAGGGGTTTGGACCAGATGAACTCCATAGGTACTTTCAAACCTGCACAGTTCAGTGAGTCTCTGAAATGTGATGAAAACGTGAAAGTGAAACGAGGACTTGTTTCAAAAGTATAAGCTAGAAAGCACTTTAAAAAAAAAAAAAGAAAAAAAAAAACTTTTTTTTTTTTTTGGTTGTTATACTGAAGTGTAATGCTTCTCTTTCCAAAAAGCTTAAAGAGGAACAAGGAACTTTCCTCATACCTTACAGGCCTCAAGTAACAAGTCATTTTTAGTAAATAATCCAGGGTACACAGTTCAAAGCTTCTGGAGGAAGGTATTAACTTAGGTTAAGCTAGAAGGGGGGCGGGGGGGGGAAGCCACAACCTTTGCCTCATGAGTTGTGTAACCTGATGGAATTTTTCCGTTTCTGCAGATAAGTTATGGTACATCAGATTTGGAAAGCTCATTCTAAATGAACTTTTTTTTCCCTTGACATGTTTTCTCCTTTTTTTGTCCAGAGTTTTTGGCTATTCTTTATGTACAAATCTGCAGAATTACGTGTGTATTTGCCTGGCATTTTTTGGATGGAAGTGTGAAAGCCGTAACTAGATGACATTACTTGGACTGCAGAACCAGTAGAAAAGCAAAATTCTGTTGATCTGTGCTGTCCTCAGTTCTGTAGAATAACTACGTGAAATAATAGTGGTGCTAGAACATTTGTGATCAAATTCAGGGGAAAATAAAGGCATTAAATCCTTAGGACAGTGACTGTGTGGTGCTTGTTTGCAGCCTTCAGAAGTAATCTGCTAGCGGAGATAAAGGTCAGCAAGAATTAAAGTGGTAGGGCCTAATGTTCAACAGCTTCATCCTAAAAACTCTCAGAGCATTAGAAGCCAGAGTCCACTGCTACATAGGCAACAGTTTTTAGTGGACTCTAATTTCGTGTACATGATTATATTTTGTTTCTATTGTTCACAATTAATTACATTGATTATTTTGAATTTATAAAAGAATTTCTGAAGTAATTAAATTTACAGATTTAGTATCTTCTGGGAACTTTTTCTGCAGTTTTACAGGGGCGCAAACATACGTTCAAAAGCAACTTAGTTGCTGAAAGCGTGTCGTCTATGACTGCTCAGTTTGAAAAGCAGAGCATGTTAAAAATCTTTAAGTTTTGTCATTACCTATGCATGTGTCTATACACATGTTCGTATGCAATATTATATTGCAGTATTACATGCAGTATGTATAAATACTTTTATATTTACCTATAAACAGTGAGCTTTGCTTTTTTTTAATTGCTCTTATTCCTCATTATGCAGAGCTACATTAATTTGCCTCTGAACGTTGGTCTGTAAGCAAGACTATTAGAGAGCGTCCAATAACTGTAGCAGTGAGATTGACTGTTCTTTTCATGCTGGGTGAGTTCAGAAGCTTAATTTATCTATTAGCACAGTCGTTCCTGTGCCAGTAATATAACACCTCTCCTTTATGTAAGCCTTCCCTTGCCTCAGCTAGCTGATGAAAAGCCAAAAAGCACAGCTTTTGGTAGAACTGGATGTAAGTTAAAGCAGAGGAAAGAAATAGGATGTTTGAAAAAGTAGAATAGAATAAAAATGTGTGGAGGAGGATTTGAGCAAAATGTAAGTATGAATTTAAAAAAAAAACGACGCTGCCTTCTGTAGTTGGAATGAGAGCAAAGGGTTAGTGGAAATTTGGGTCAGTAGTTTAAATAATCTCACAGGTGATCATGAGATTTAAGCTTTTCATGTTGGAATTACAAAAGCAATCCTAATTAAGTGCTAAGACTTCCACATTGGAAAGTACTTTTAAGATACTCTAGTATTTTTCCTGTTTGGGGACTGTCTTTAAATTTAAACCTAAGCAAAGCACTTCAGGCAGATCACCTAATTTTGTGAAGGCAGTGCCTGAAATATCCTGCTTTCTGGCACTGGGATTGCTGCAACTACAACGCATTAACTTAAACAACGAAAAACTACGTTTAATAAATCACATATTCAGCCAAGAACATGGTCATATATAGAATAGTTGCTGTGGCATTTGCTTCATTGTCTGCAGTCTGTTTTTACATACTGCAGCAAGAGGTTGAGTAAGTGGTCTCTAGAGACTTGGCATTCTGCACAGTGCTGCCTTTTTTTTTTTTCCCTTTTAACCTAGCACTAGCTACATAGGAGTGCTATGCAGGACAGCATGCAGCGTGTCAGCTGACTCAAGTATTAGTTTCATGGTACGGGAGGAAATGAAGTGTTTGATACGAAAAGTTTTCCCTTCTTCAGTGTAATGGTGAGCATATCGTTGCTGTTTTGGGTTGATTTTTTTGATTTGACATGATGGTGTAGACTCCCTTCCTTAACTTATTTATATTGCTTAGGTTTTGAGCATTTGCTACAAGAGTCTGCTCAGTTAGAGGGTTCAGAGAGCTAGGCAAAAACAAGGCCAGCTCCTCCTCTGTTGCCCTTTTGCGGGGAGGAAGGGGGAGTCAGAAGTGATAAAGGTATAAACTGACAATTATTACAGCTACATAGGTTTGTCCATTTTACTATGCTGCTTAGCTCTTTCTAAATAATATGATTTCTGCTAGTAAATTTACTGATATAGAAGATATCTTCTAATGCTTAATATTGCTAAGTCATCCTCAGTTAAGTACGTGGCATAAAGTTTTATATTTAAGACTTCAGTGCAGCAATGCTGATGCAAACAGAAAATTGCTTTCTCACTTGACTGCAAATAATTAAAATTTAGAGGTTAGCATTAAGTCAGTGATTCAGTATATGATTTTTCAAGTGTGTTTCTGATGGATTTAAACAAGCTGGTTTCAAGCTGGTTGTATAATTTAATATTCCCTTTTCCATAAAATTTACTTGTGCTTTAACATCATATATTCACATTTCTTAGCAATTTCTAGCCAGTGGGCAGGAGAAAGAAGGAACTCCTCCTAGACCTTGGAAAAACAAAATCTGCCACGACAGTGACACAGCAAATCTTAAACTTCTTTTTATGCATTTCTTTACCTTGACGTGTTGTTTATGTTACTTCTGGAGAGTGTGCAAATTCCCTGACTATGTGCACACAAGAGCATGCTAAATTCAGGTGAGGTAGTTCTGTAGCAGGGTTTGTAGCAGTCTCAGTCTCCAGGTGGGATGGGGACAAGATGCTGGAGCTGTTATTTGGGAAAACTGTGTGTAGGGTACAAGAAGCTGCCCAAGTCTCCGTAGTTAGCACTCCCAGCTGTTGAGGTAATGGGAAGGGGGCTTCCCACGTCCTCCTCACGTGTTTCAGGTTGCCTTTTTGCTGTGATTCCAGCCTTCTGTTTGCAGTTGGAAAAGTGCAGTGTTATCTCCAAATGTGGCCCCTGCATATCGAAATAATAGCACAGTACTCACCTCACCTGGTTTTCCTTCCAAAAGGAATTAACATTCCAGGCTGTAGGTTGGTATTCAGTATTTCACTGACTGGCATGCAAGTTTAATTCTACTAGAATAGCGTGGTGTTTTCTCCAGTGGGACAGTTGGCAGCACACTGTCCTGCTTTATGCGAGTGTTTCTTTCAGTGTTTTGCTGCTCTCGTACTGCTGCTTTATCTAGAACTGCTCACAAGTGTAGGCAGATAGTAAAAGCAGAAAAATGCATGTGCAAATAGCATTGAAATTGGATTTAAAAGGAAACTTGAGTGTAAAGGTTTGTGTGGGAATAGAGGAGGAAAATAGAGGCTGATAAGGGAAGATGAATGAGCTATTTTTCCCTCTGTTCTCCGAAGCAAACAACACAATGTTTTAAAATAAGTAAAAATAAAAAATTGTGCATTGCAAACTGACAGAGCAATGGGATATGTTTTGTATGAAGATACTTCGGGAACTTTCCCTCTCTGTCCTTGCTAAATACCTTTTCATAGTGTTCTACTTTTCACCTTCACTCATGATTTTCTGTGTCCTTTTTAACAGTGCCTTTCTCGCAGGTATAAATTGTGCAGCAAAAAGGGTCAGGCTTAGCTGTTTGAAATGTCTCAGTGATGAGCTGATTCTGGGACTTTTATCCGGAGACACTCAGCTAAACCAAGTGATACAGGGCAGTAAATATGATGATGTAGTTTGCAAAACCTTGGATATACGGTAATTTGTGACTTGCAGTTTGAATGTATTCACTAGTAGTGTGAATGTATTCACTTGTTTTGTGGAATCGTTTTTACGTCTGATTAATGTATTTACAGGAATGGATTTATACTTAGGAATAACTTTTCTTGCTTTTTAATGCGTAGTTACCGTGCAAAAACACATGGCTGCCAAGATATGTTTACTCTATCGATGTCTTTGTATAAAATGAATATTCTTTTATTTTTGGTAAGCTATATTTTCTGTTTTTTCCCTTTTTTTGTGGCTTTGTTTTTTGTTATTGTGCAGAGCTCTGGGATTGAAACTTTAGTGGAGGAGCTTTGCTCCAGACTGAAAGACCTTCAGAGTAAACAAGGTAAGGAATAAATCTTGAAACTTTTGAGGCTGTATATTATATTTACTAACTGTATACCCTTCTGAGATTTGGGAGAAGAGGGGATGGGCTGTTATTTCAGTAGCTATTCCTTTAGGCCATGCAATTTAAAAAGACGCTGAATAATTTAATTCAAATAGTTTAAACAATTGTGTACTGGTATGCTTTATTTACCTAACAAATAGCCATTCACAAAGGGAATTCTTGTGAAAAGAAGTAACTGTTCAAAAGAAGTAACTGTCCAGCTAGGCATGCTTTTTTAGTAAATATTTCATATTCAGCATTGTCTCTTCCCACCAAAAGAAATTAAAATAAAGTGGGCTTGATTCTTTTCCTTTTGTATATATTGATATTTGCAAAGAATAGCTATTCTCGTGAAAATCATCCAAGTAGCTGTCACAGAGGTGTACTTAAAATCCCTGGTCTTTAGAGGAGTGGTAATGAGGATATTATGTTCCCAAGTGTATGGCAGGGAGCATAATATAAAATTATGTGTCCAATGGAAGTTCATTGCACTTAAATGTTTGTTCAGGCACAAAGCAGCAGCCTTTGGCACCTTACAGTAAAAATAATACGGGTCCAGTGTAGTATAGATAGCAATGAAGAATAAGTATTTGCCTGCTTAAAGCATAATTTTAGCTGTTTCAATTCCCTTTTTATGTTTTTAAACAGTAATCACTAGTCTCTCGCTATTTCATAGTGCTGTGATACTTGCTTGTTGAGCCAAGGTGATGCAGACCATTTATTTAGAAAAAAAAAAGTTGAATTTGTCTGCATCTTTCAGCATTTTTTTTATTTTTTATATTTTAATAGAAATAAAAATCAGTAGAGTCACCTCTCACATAGGAAATATGCTTTTATATCCACACAAAACACAGCAATTACTGCCAGGGTACTTTCTTTTGGTGAAATATTTGAGAAATTAGGTGTAACTATAAAAATGCTTAGTTAAAGAAATTGTGGTTTTGTGTTATATGTAGCAATGTAAGGAGGGGATAAGGATTTGAATATGAAATAACTAAAAAAAAAACTCCATAGGAAGTCTCCTAGTGGGGGCATTGTTAACCACGAGAAGGCCTGCTGCTAGCCTGTCATGTTTGAAATTTGTGGGGTTTAGCGAGACAACTGTGGAAAGCTTGAATCTTTGTTGATTTCTTGAGACTTCTGTATGCATAATACTCAGACCATGCTTTGTTCTGTTATTTATAGTGTTTTATGAAAAAAAGCTGCACATCCTTGTGCTTTTTGTTAAAGACTGTTATAAAATGCATTGGATTTTTGAATTTTTCTGTTAAGCATTTGGAATTTTTTTCCAAAACAGAGGAGAAGATTCACAAAAAATTAGAAGGCTCTTTGTCTCCTGAGACTGATTTATCTCCCACAGCAAAGGATCAAGTAGAAATGTATGTTGTTGTTATTATCTTAGACCATTCTCTCTTCTATCCTTTTACACCCATATTTTAAAACAGTGAAGTTAACTTAGTGGTAAATCTGGAGCTTTTTGGATATTAAGCAATACTTTTTTTTTTCCTGCCATCCTCTTTTGTTCATCTTAAATATTTAAGCATAAGCATTTAGTGTCATAGGCTAGTTTAATTTCTGGCAAGTCCTTACTACTTCATTTTGCTGCCTTCTTTTGGCTATATGCAGAACTCAAACCATATTGTATTTTGGTTTCCTTGAGACCAAGTCAGCTAGGCAAATTAAAAGCCCTTAAAATGGTATTAATTGACACATTTCAGGGAGAGAATCAGTTTTCTGTCTTCAGAACTCTGTCTTCTGTTGCCGAAATGGGAAACTGCAACTCTTTATAACCCTTAAATTCTTTATAACCAAAGTGGTCTCCTGGTTACCAAGTACCTGAGCCTGGTGTTCTTGTACCCAGGAGCTTTATCGTTGTCTTCTCTTGGAGATATGACTGTCTGTATCTTTTACTAATAAGCATTGCTAGCAGCAGTCTAGTCCAAGCGTTGCTGTATGGATGCTACTTCTTCAGGGAGCTGATTGTGCTGACGCTTAACTTGACTGACTTCTTGTTTTTAAAAACAATATTGAAATACATGAGAATTGGTATAAATCTCTTTACTGCCAAACACATGCTGCTTTCATGTGGCAGAAAAACATTTTTTAATCTTGTCCCTGTTGGACAAAGCTGTGATGCATCTTAAACTACTGTATAACTATACTTTCTTGCAATAACTAAGACTTTTTTTAGAATTTGGAGCTTATTGTCTGTCTGTGCAAAACCATGTTGATGATTGATTTCTGCAGTAACTTATTTTTTTTTTAATAACTGGAAGAACAAGCTATGTAGAAGCTAACAGTTCTTGTTTTACAAAGGAGAACTAACTGGCCACTGAAATTCAGAACTGAATTGACTGAGAATCAAAACTTCCTCATTTATACTTTAAACCGAACACACGTAAGACTGGTATAGCAAATTGCTATGTTATCTAATAAATTTGGAGTCAGGCCTTCACTGTTCTAAGCATTCACAATTTCTGTCTATGATGAAATTTAATACTTCCTAGAACTGGAATTGTTTTACTTTGCTGTGTATTTTTAATCATTTATAAGTACTTCTAAAGTTATCTTAATCTCCCCTTTGTTGTCATTCAAATAAACAGTGCTAAGAGTGGAATGTGTGTAAGTAGAACAAACTAGATTTTTTCGACAATCGTATTGGTAGTGATTTGATGTATTTTTACTTTCTAATTTTAATGCCTGTCTGAAGTTCAAAGATACGAATGTCACCTTTTTGTATTGCTTTCAGGTACTACGAAGCGTTTCCTCCTCTTTCTGAAAAGCCAGTTTGCCTGCAGGAAATTATGACTGTATGGAATAAATCCAAAGTATGCTCTTACTCTAGCTCCTCATCTTCATCCACTGCTCCACCAACTAGCACGGATACATCTTCTCCAAAGGACTGCAATAGTGAAAGCGAAGTAACGAAAGATAGAAGTAATAAAGTACCTGCCACTGTACATGAAAGAACCCAGCAGAAGAAAAGTAAAAATGAGAAAGAAAACAAGTTTAGTAACAATGCTGTTGAAGATAAGCCTGTTTTGTACAAAAAGCAAGTCCGACATAAGTCTGAGGGAAAGATGCGTCCTCGCTCCTGGTCTTCTGGATCCAGTGAGGCTGGCTCAAGTTCTAGTGGTAATCAAGGTGAATACAAGGCATCCATGAAATGTATAAAAGTAAGACATAAAACAAGAGAGGTTCGAAACAAAAAGGGGCGTAACGGGCAAAGCAGGCTTGCAGTGAAATCTGGTGAAAAGGCTGATAGAAAAGTCCACAGCGGAAGCAGTAGCAGCAGTAGCAGCGGGTCCATCAAACAGCTGTGCAAAAGAGGTAAAAGGCCATTAAAAGAAATTGGAAGAAAAGAAGCTGGCGGTAACGATGGAAAAGATTTGTATTTAGACAGCAGAAATGAAAAGGAATATAAAGAAGAACCCTTGTGGTATACTGAGCCGATCACAGAGTACTTTGTTCCTCTTAGCAGAAAAAGCAAGCTGGAGACTACGTACCGCAACCGAGAAGATATATGTGGCGTAACATCAGAGGCTGTAGAAGAGTTGTCTGAATCAGTGCATGGTCTTTGTATTAGCAACAATAATATTCATAAAACATACCTCGCAGCAGGTACTTTCATCGATGGTCACTTTGTAGAAATGCCTGCAATTCTAAATGAGGATATTGACCTCGCTGGGACCTCAGTTTGTTCTCAACCGGAGGACGACAAATATTTAGATGATGTTCATCTATCAGAACTAACACACTTCTATGAAGTGGATATTGATCAATCCATGTTGGATCCTGGTGCCTCAGATACGATGCAAGGGGAGAGTCGGATTTTAAATATGATTCGACAAAAGAGTAAAGAAAAAACTGATTTTGAGGCAGAATGTTGCATAGTGTTAGATGGAATGGAGTTGCAAGGGGAAAGTGCAATATGGACAGATTCGACCAGCTCTGTTGGTGCTGAAGGGTGGTTCTTGCAAGACCTTAGTAATTTAGCTCAATTTTGGGAGTGCTGTTCATCTTCTAGTTCTGGTGATGCGGATGGGGAAAGTTTCGGAGGAGATTCTCCTATCAGATTCTCCCCCATCTTAGACAGCACAATGCTTAATTCACACATGCTTGCTGGCAATCAAGAGCTCTTTTCAGATATTAATGAAGGGTCTGGTATAAACTCTTGTTTTTCAGTGTTTGAAGTGCAATGCAGTAACTCTGTTTTACCATTTTCTTTTGAAACACTCAACTTGGGAAATGAAAATGCAGATTCTAGTAGCACTGGTAATATTCTTGGGAAAACACAGTCTAGATTGCTAATATGGACCAAAAATAGTGCCTTTGATGAAAATGAACACTGTTCCAATCTTTCAACAAGAACTTGTAGTCCATGGTCACACTCAGAAGAAACACGTTCAGATAATGAGACTTTAAATATTCCGTATGAAGAATCCACGCAATTTAATGCAGAAGATATTAATTATGTAGTTCCTAGAGTGTCTTCAAGTTATGTAGATGAAGAAATTCTAGACTTTTTGCCAGAAGAAACCTGCCAGCAACAAGCTAGAACTTTAGGAGAAATGCCCACTTTGATTTTCAAAAAAAAATCTAAGCTAGAATCTGTCTGTGGTATTCAGCTAGAACAAAAAGCAGAAAGTAAAGACTATGAAACTACACAAGGGTGTAGTGAAAGCAGTCCACATGGAGATGGCTACAGCTCAGGGGTTATTAAAGATATTTGGACAAATATGACAGACAGAAATTCTGCAGCAATGGTAGAAATAGAAGGAATAGAAGATGAATTGTTTTCAACTGATGTAAATAACTATTGCTGCTGTTTGGATACAGAAGCAAAAGTTGAAACCCTCCAGGAGCCCAATAAAGCAGTGCAGAGATCAGAGTATCACCTTTGGGAAGGTCAAAAAGAGAATTTAGAGAAGAGAGCCTTTGTCTCAAATGATTTATCAAAAGTAGATGGTGGTGACTATACAACACCATCGAAACCTTGGGATGTTAACCAAGATAAAGAAAACTCTTTTATACTTGGCGGTGTGTACGGGGAGCTGAAAACATTTAACAGTGATGGAGAATGGGCGGTGGTGCCACCTAGTCACTCAAAAGGGAGCTTATTACAATGTGCAGCTTCTGATGTGGTGACGATAGCTGGTACAGATGTTTTTATGACTCCAGGTAACAGTTTTGCCCCTGGTCATAGGCAATTATGGAGGCCATTTGTATCGTTTGAACAGAATGAGCAATCGAAGAGTGGAGATAATGGATTAAATAAGGGTTTCTCTTTTATCTTCCATGAAGACTTACTGGGAGCTTGTGGTAACTTTCAAGTTGAAGAACCAGGGCTTGAGTACTCATTCTCTTCCTTTGACCTGAACAATCCATTTTCTCAAGTTCTTCATGTAGAGTGTTCGTTTGAGCCAGAAGGAATTGCATCTTTCAGCCCTAGTTTTAAACCTAAGTCAATTCTGTGCTCTGATTCAGACAGTGAGGTTTTACACCCCAGGATATGTGGTGTTGATCGAACGCAGTACAGGGCTATACGGATTTCTCCGAGGACTCACTTTCGCCCAATTTCTGCATCTGAACTTTCTCCAGGTGGTGGAAGTGAGTCAGAATTTGAGTCAGAAAAAGATGAGGGAAGTATTGCTGTCCCTTCTCAAGTAGATGTGTTTGAGGATCCGCAAGCAGATCTCAAACCTCTGGAAGAAGATGCAGAAAAGGAAGGGCATTATTATGGAAAATCAGAGCTTGAATCTGGAAAATTCCTTCCCAGATTAAAAAAGTCTGGAATGGAGAAGAGTGCACAAACATCATTGGATTCCCAAGAAGAATCGGCTGGGATGTTGCCAGTAGGAAACCAAGATCCATGTTTAGAATGCAGTATGAAAGAATCCCTAGATGGGAGGGCGGTGGAGAGCTCTAAAGTAAACTGCAGAATAGTGGAGCCACGTGAGGAGACTAGCAGGTTTTGCAGTTGTAAAGCAGGGTGCCATTTCCCCACATACGAGGATAATCCTGTTTCTTCAGGAGAGCTTGAAGAGGTATGTGGATGTGTAAAATTATGGAATTTGCAGCTAACAGCTGATAACCAGCAGTTCATCATGTGACAGTTCAATTTAAATGATTGTAATTGTATAGCTCTCTAGAAAAATGTAGTTCTATAGAAACACAGGAGGTTCTGCCTGAACATCAGGAAACACTTTTTTGCTGTGAGGGTGACCAAGCAATGGCACGGGTTGCCCAGAGAGGTTGTGGAGCCTCCCTCCTTGGAGGTACTCAGAAGCCGTCTGGACATGGTCCTGGTCAACCTCCTCTTGGTGGCCCTGCTTCAGCAGGGGGGTTGGACACGATGGCCTCCAGAGGTCCCTTTGAACCTTGATCATTCTGTGGTTCTGTGAAAAAAATAACCATCTTCAGGAGTTACAGTGTCATCTTGCATACCTTTAGAAATATATGCATGTGTACACTCATGTGACTTTAAGATCTGTTTACCTTAGGTTTATAATTTTTCCTGATTTACATATGTTAAAATGTGCATAAATTTTGAATAGTGAGGTATTACTGATTTTGATTCAAGTCTATTTTAAAATACTGAAGAGGAAAATATGAAGTCAGTCTTTTCAATATGAATTTCAACATGAATTGTAATTACTTCCATGTAGAAGACTATGGAGTTGCATTACTGCATGTAAACTTAGGCAAAGAAGGATTTCTAGAAAGGTTTAATTAATCTGAAAAATAAAGTGTTCTCCTGTTGGTGTTAGACACAAAAAGAAACAAAACATGGATGCAAAAACGTACATTGCTACTGCAGCACTGTAAGGAGGCCTCAGTCCAACTAAGACTTAAGCTCAGAATTTTGTTTCAGGTCTTTGTAGTCATAGGTTAACTAACGATCAAGAGCAAAAACTCTTCCAGACGTAAATAGCCAAGTCTTTCTTGCTGTTCATTCCCTTTGCTCTTGAGGGGAAAATAATAATAATAATAAAAAAAAAAAATTGACCTGCAAAATCATTTCACTGAGTGGCCAGCTCAGAGAAATTGTCTGGTTAGTTAGTTGGATCTTACGTTCTCTTTTCCTCTTCAGTCTCTTCTTACGCGTACTTGGCAGTTGTAGCACCTCCATTGGGAAGGCATTCTTTTATGCTTCTAACTGGAGAGTTGTGCCTTGCTTGTGTTGTGCTGACTGTATGCTCCTCAATTACAAGTTCGAAATGCTAATTCATATATGGGAAAGCTAACCATTTTCTCACTAAAACTAAAGCTAACCTTTTTGTTGAATGAAAACAGTTCCTTATTTTGCTTCTTCCCCATTTGTTTCTTCTTTCACTCACCTTTAAATTAATTACTATTACTGCTTCTCTTGCCAGTGTCAGTAAGCTGTTGTCTGCTGCTTGTACAAGAAAATCAAATAATTGTGGTTCCTGCTTCCCTGGAGTCTGGGGGTTTTCCGTGTTTGTGCCAGGCCTTGCAATAAAAGTCACCAAAAAACATGAGTAAACTTAGGCTGTATGTCAGAAGAGATTCTGGAACTTACCTTTTACTGGGCAAACAGAATCTAGCTTTATCATACAGTAGGACGTAATAAATGAATAAATGGTATAATGCACTTATCTGTGATAGTGAGAGACTGAAGTTCCTTCCAGCCTCTCCACAGATCTCCTTTCTGGTTGCTTGGTGCTCCACAAGGATGCTTATTCTCATCTTTTCTTCAACTGCTTACCCATACAAGAAAGTAGTACATTTCTGGTATAGGATAAGAAGTTTACAATGGTTTACAGAGTTTATAGTAGCTATAAGGCTTGAAAAAAACTTAGTTACTGATTGCTGGTCAGAAATTTCCAGTATTCTGTTTTCCTTTGCTTCCCTACAACAAGAAGCAAGCCAACTGCTTCCCGTGTTCAGGTCACGTAATTTTATAGTAATTTTCATAGCTTCAAAATTAAAAGCTACTGCTAAGTACAAAGGGCCAACAACTATCTTGGCAGTCTGTACTCCAATTTGGTTTGAAATTAAGCTCTTCCTAGGGGGCTTGAGGAGCTTCATTACAACTTAAACTCAGAAGGACTGGGTTAACCAGCCCTCCTATATCTAGTGTGTCTCAAGAGGATGTGTATGCGCTCTGAGCTTTTCTAAGAGCCATTAGTGTGCATCTGAAGTTAATTGGCTTTTTGGTTTGAGAACGGTTATCTATGTTTATTTTTGGAGTTATATCTATTTGTAAAAGAGAAGCTTTATAAGCATTAAAACAATACATTCTAATGTGTTGGTTACGAAGTAAACTTTAGTCAGTAAAGATGATGACTATGTTGTGCCCAGGAATGGGTGTCATACAATTAGATCTTCTACATGTGAACTTTCTGTAAGAAAAGTATTTTCAAGGGTGTTAAATTCAGTATAAAATATGTGGAATTAGAACAGTTTAGGAGAGGCATTCCTCTTTGACACCCCATATGTATATCCACAGGAAAAAGAGTTTTAACTTGAGCAGAGGCTTGAAGAGAACTGACTGATTAGTAGAGATCAATATTTGTAAATTCATTTTAAATGAGGCTTTCATGCTTTGTTCTATGGACTTCTGATAACACTTAAATGTATTGCTTTAACTCGCTGTTAACCAACAAAGTTTGAGTTGTGTTCTGAGATACGGGTTTCTCCAACGTTTTGCATAAGTAATGGACTTGAAAATACTAATGTAGACCACAGGGTAATAGTGGATGAGTATGTTTTGTGTCACATTAACTTGAATTATATACATGCTGTGTAAATATACATCTTAGAATACCTTCTATTTATAAGAATGTACGAGAGTCATGTAGAGTTTCTTCCTCGTACCTTCTTTAGTAGCATACCTTCGTTAGTAGAGCACTTCTTCAGGATTATAGCGTGTTTTGCAACAGGAATTTGGTGATAGAGAAGTTATTCAAAATTGAATTATATTTATATACTTAGCCTTAAGATTTAACTTAAAAGAAAATAAAAATGGGGGCGGAGGGTTGGGGGACACTGAGGTACAATCCTTTTTCTTCCAAGTAAATGCACTTACCACTTAGCTCTGGAGTAGTGGGTAAGTATGCACTGTGGTCCAGTTAATAGTCTATAACTAATAACACTGAAACTCTTACCAATAAATGTTATATGGACTCTGGTCTAGTAGTTGTGCCTAAGAATGCGTATACTGCTGAGTCCTTGACATAGATAAAGGAACTTGTGGGTTCTGTTGGGATCATTACCAAATTTCTGAGGTCTGAACATGCCAACAGTGCCTGTGGGGCTAGGAAATTTGACTGGCAAAGGCACTTAAGTGTTTATGGTTCTTGCGACTAAATTGGCGTGTTAGATTTGGTGAGGTGCTGTGTTTGACTGGAGTAATGTGATGCCAGTATCTAACTTCTGTAGGAAGGGCGGGTGGAAGAGGAAGGGAGGAGGGGTGCCTTACATACGTTGGTTCTGAGAATAGTGTATGGGGTAACCTGCTGTAAACCACTACGGAGGTTCACAGGAGAATCAGGTGGAAAAGCACAGTCATCAATATACAAAGCAAAGTACTCCTTTGTAAAAGGGATAGTAATCGTGGGGCTATCTGAGAAAGGACTGGTCCCGATAGTTCTGGTATGTGCAGATCATGGCAGATGATGAAAACAGCTACAGAGACTCTAGGCTCTAAGTTTCTGATTAATAAGACATAATTTGTTGAGATTTTGAAAGATGAAAGTGTCTGGTAGGAGAGGGACCCTAAAAAGATGGAGTTCACAGTGTTGGTTTAAAAGTCATGATGAAAAAATAAGGTATGAAGTAAGCCAAAAAGGTAAAGATTTGGTCTTCCTCTAAGTCCTAGAAGTAAATCAGGCACAGAAAAATTTCTGAAGAAGGATTTTTGTGAGACACACAGTGCACGAGCTTGGAAAACTATGAAGTGGTAATGACAAAAAGGTCCTGTAATGCTTTTTTTGCTCATTGTTTGAATTATTGATGAAAAGACAATTGACCAAGCAAAAGAGAAATACAGATTATAAATTACACTGGTTTTGCTAGTTGTGGGAATATTCAGCTAAATATCCCAATGAGCAGCAACTAATTTGAAAACAACCTAGAAGAATACTTGTTTGAGAACACACAGAAGATAGAAAATGCAGAAAAGGCAAGCACATTTCCATCTTTTGTAAGAAGGAAAATGGAACACGGGTATTGTCAATGACTCTTAAGTTACCTGAATAAATGTTTTAACCAGTAAATGGCATGGATGCACCATTAAGTGTAGAAGTTATTAAGTATTGGCTTGACAAAAAGAGATTGTGCACTCAAAGTAACCGTCACTGGCTTACTGTTATTCTGAAAGTATTTCTAGTGGACAAGGGAGGTCATTAATTTTGTGGTCTGGGGAGTAAAAAACATGTTTATGAAGATCCCTGATGATATCAAACTTGGAAAGCCTACAGTTATACTGGAAGACAGGATTAGAATCAAAAGGCTGTTGAAATGGAGAAATGATCTGAAAAATAAAATGCAATCCAGCATGGACACATGAAAACTTCTGAAGAAAAAAATAATCCTTTTCACAAACACAGCGTGAGGAGTGACAGGCAAGGAAATGATGCGAAACAGAAAAGCACCTTCAAGTGTATCATAAGCTGAGCGTAAATCAGCAATGACACAGTTTGCAGAAGACAGCAGCAACATTGTGATCTATAAATAGGAATGCCCTTCTGTAAGAGGGGAAGTAATTGCTCCTCTGTAGCTGGAACTAGCAAGCCCTCTGCTGGAGTCCCGTGCTCGGTTTTGATTACCTTCTTTCAAGCAAGATATCCGGAAGAGAGCAACACAAAGATCGCTGCTGCTGAAAACAGGGTGAAGGAACCAAGGTGGTTGTATCTCAAAGAAGAGAAACTTGAAAGCGTACCCAGTAGTCTTGCAGAAGCCATTCTCACAGTCACAGAAGAAAAGGCGAAAGCTGTGCTTGTCCTGTAAGCTCTGGCAGACAGAGGAGGTGGATGTGATGGCCTTAAAGCACGGCAAGGGAGATTGCAAGACAGGAATTGTAACAAGAAAATGAGCTCCCTGTAAGGCTTAGTTGTTTTTAGGGAAGCAGTATGAATTCTCTCTTGAAGAGACTTAGAGTGTAGGCAAATACCTGTTAGGCGTAGTGCATTGTAGTTGTTTCTGGCTTTGTGCAAGAGTAGAGACTAGATGACCTCCTGGCTTCCCTTACAGATGTGTTTTCAGTGAAATTCCAAAACGAGGTGACTGCCAGATAGGCTTTAAGGATATAAAGTTTAGATCCTTTGACTAGCTTCTAGAGCCAGATGTGTATTCCCTGAGTATCTGCTGCGCTAAAATTTGGATCTGATCATTTAGAATAGGACTCAGTGTGTTCATCGCTGCTGTGACTTCTAAATTATGTGTTTGTGTTCTCCCTAATTGTAAGGGATTGCAGAGCAGCTTCAAGGAGACTTCCACTTAAGGATTTTTTTCTGTACAGTTACTTACAGACTTCAGTTCTTCTGTTGTTGGTTATGAAACTGACAGTCATAACACCTCAAATAATGCTCAGATACTAATGGCGCTTTAGTGTTTGTTGTGTTCAGATTCTGCAACACTCTTGTCACTGCCTTGATCCTTGTCAGCATGCATTCTGAAACAGCAGAAATGTTTAATGCTGGTGTTGTCAAACCAGTATCTAAAGAAAGTGGTATCGGTCTTGAGGTGTTTAGATGAGAGTTGGAAAGAAAGGAATTTTAAATTTGGGTAGCAAAGTTTCTCCAAAAAACTGGAGAAAGAATAGTGGAAAAGCTTAAGCATTTTTTGTGTGTGTGTATTGATTTTGTTGTCCTGATTATTGAAGCAATTTAAATAATCTCAATTGTCCAATTTTGGCTCTGTGTAAACGAGGGAAATCTAGGGTCTGCTATTTCAGAGTTCAGTCTAGTAATCAAGTGTCAATTCGGTGTACAAATTGAAAACATTTTGTGTATAGTGAGCTGTATTATGTTGATTAAAGCTACTGAAAAGAGAATTTTCTTTAATGCACTGTTTTCATGTTTGGTATCTGTGCTTTTAAAATAATGCAAGCATTGCAACTGGTGACATAGCTTAGATTCTTCTAAAAAAAAAAATAAATAAAATGCCATAGATATCTTGCAGAACTCCACAGAAATAGTCAGCTAACTTGTTTCAGAGTCTACCCCTTTAACATGCTGTATATGTTCATATAACTGAGTATACATATTTACATATATGAAAAAGTCTTAAACACAGGACACTTCATGAGCTTGGATTTCACAGTTGTTCAAATCTTCATTGCGTAGAAGTCTTAAAAAAAGTGGTGAAAAATAGAATAAGCTTAGGGTTGTGCTTTTGCATTGATAAATACAAACATTTGTTTACTTTGTGAAGTAGATGAATACAACTGCAGGGAGGGATGCAAAAATAGAGCTCAAAGGCACACAGTGTTTATGTTTAGATTTGTAACAGCGGGTTGAATTATATTTATGTTTACTTTTACATATGTATTTATGGAAAAGTAAAAATCTAGCTAAGGAAATCTTAGCTACCTGTCCTTTCCCTCTTCTTTTACAATGGTTTCTCAAAAAGAACTTGAGTTCCTTAGCAGCAATGTTTCTGTACTTGAGCAAAACATTTTTACGTGGAGCCAAACACTGAGATTTGGGGTTAGAATTGCTGTTTTACTAACTGCAACTACAGCCTTTAACCAGAAATATGGAAACAGAATTAAATGTACACGGTGCTTGGAAAGGACAAAGTTTTATCAGACAAAAATCAAGTGTGTTGTGTCTCACCTTGGTCTCAGTCTTACTGTTTGATTTGAACAGCTATATGTGCTGTTTCCTCCATTCATGAAGAGATGGAGGAAGCAATTTCATGTAGAGAGTTGGCACTGTAGGAGAGAAATACCTGTTGAGGTAAAGGAGTGAGAATTTTGACAGTTGTTTAAGGCTGCAAGAAACAAAGATAGAAGGGACTGAAAAATCGATCTTGTATAGAGGGGAAGAAAAAACAGCTAGCAGTGTGATGGACAAAAGATCTAGCAAAGCTTCTCTTTTTAAAAGCCCTGAAGCTTAAACTGCCATTGAAGAGTACGAGAAGGCAGTTTGCCTTTGTTTCAAGGGCTTGAGCCAGATGGTCCTTTAAACTGCAAACCGCGGCTCTGAGATCAGGTTTTGATATACAAAAAAAAAAAAAAAGCCTGGAAGAGTGGAACAGCAAAAAGATTGGCACAAAGGCAGGTGTGGGTGGGCAGAGGGATTACTTGATGCTTTGCATAAATTTCGCTTGAAGACTAAAGTTCTGTCCATGCAACTTTTCTAGCTAGCAGCTGACTAATCTGCCACGTGAACTTGCCAGGGAGCTTTGTCCCTAACTATAGGGAAGAACTTGTGATGGATGCAAGGAAATAAGCAAAAATTATTGCCTCTTCTCATATAAAATTGTTAGTTCAATTTTTTTTTCTGTTTCTTAACTAACATTTCCCCTACATTTCCCCTCCTACAGGCTATTGATAAGATTTAAGTTGTTAAGCAAATCCTATGCCAGTTCTTCGGGGAGAAGAAAATGTGTTTCATACTCATAAATGCAAAGAAATTTGAGAAGTTGCAAAATAAAACTTTTTTTTATCTGTTGTTTATTCCTGGCAGAAAAATAACAAATTCCTAATGAACTACTTGTATGAGCAATCAAGCTCTTACCTGAGGAGAAATATTTTAGGAAATAGAAAAAGGGGGCGGGGGAGAGATGTATTTGGGGATTTGTGGTTGTCTTTTAAATTTGCAACATGAACTTCCCTTTTAAAGTATTTGTGTACATGAGGAGAGGGAAGGGGGGGAATCCCCAACGCACATCCCCTGGGGTTTTTCCTACACCTCTTTCCTTACCATTTCCATCCGTACGTCTGTCGTTCGTGTAACCCCACCTTGTACTGCAGGTGTGATAGAACCAGGTCTGTGGGTGGACCGTCGTAGGATTGGGTCATCTTCCTTGAATTCTAGTTTCATACTTTTAGACCTCGGCTTTCTCAGCTTTGGTAGTCACTGTAGTGACACTGTAGGTAGTCATACACCTAAATGCCCCTGTCAGAGGTATCCTAAAAAGGTGGCTGTAGTGTCCTGTAGGGAGAAGAGTTTCATTCCATCAGTGTCAGCATGCCAACAGCGCCACTCGAATGTGCTGCTTATCAGGCTGCCTGGTGGTCACCGCCGAAAAATTCGGCGTCAGATACCTCAGTTGCTTCCTGTAGTGGATATGGAACAAATGATGCAAGTAAAACAAGTAGCATAATAAAATGCTTCTCCTGGGATTCGTTCTGGTAGGCCCAGCTCGGCTGACAGAAGTGGTAACCGCGCCAGAGTGGCTTGCCCTTCTCGCCAGGGGGATGTAAGGTGGTGTGCTGCTGCGTGCTCGCAGGGCAGCTTCCTCGCCTGAGGAATTAGTTACTGCTCTCCGTGGCGGTCCTGCAAAGAAAGCAGCAGTACGCTAAAGCTGTGCAGAACAGTAATCTTCCTCAGCTGCCTTATTTCAAGCACATATGTGAGTGGGAGAGGTGAGGAAAAACCGCATCTGCTATAGGAAACGCCATTGATGGGGCAGGAAACAATCTTTCACTTCTCTGCCCGTTTTCCCCTTTATTCGCTTGTATCCTTAGCACAACACTCAATTGCTATTCCACCACAATGCTAGTGATCAAATATCCTGCTTAAAACGGTCATCATCCACTACAATTAATAAAATCTCTCTTTCGTGTTAGCTGCTTTAGCCTGGCTAGGTTAGGGTTGTTTCACTGTAATCAGATCTTTGAAACAGCACGTAGCTGAAAAAAACAAAACTGATACTTGCCTTTATTGCTTTAGAAAGTGAATGTTAGATGTTTGCTATGAATAATAATTTTTTGTATACGAGAGGTTTCATTTGAAATTTTAGATGAAAGACCTTAGTGGATAGCCCTGCTGTTGTACGAAGTTCTTAGGAACGTTTGAGACAAACACGAAATGATGTTGGAAGGAACAAAAGTGAGCTAGTAGCCAATGAAAGGTGTATAAATACTGGTTAAAGTTTTGAGGGTATTTTTCTTGTCTTTCAAACTCTTGCATAAATGATAGCAAACATTAAAATGATTTTGTTCCGCTGTTGGCTTAACTCTGTATGGGGAAGGGGACAGAAACAAATACAGGCAATGAAAGAAAAGGATTGAAGTTTGAGTTTCCACATGGAACTGTGCAATTCTGACCTCATTACTGCAAATGAGTAGAAAGTTGTGGCCAAAATTAAACAGGATTCAGAGGCAAGAGAAGCTTGCGTAACTATAACATAGAGTAGTTTTGGGAATTCCGAAGTCCTCAAGTGATTTTACATGTCCTTAACCAGAGGCTCTAAGCAAAGCCTCAGTTAGCCCATGTCTGGCTGTAACACAGAGGTAAGCCACCCAGCAGTCTTCTCTCAGAGCTGCAGCAAGACCAGGAGTGAAGCAGTCGTTGCAGTTGGTTTGGCCTTGTCTTTGAGCTGTGGGTAAGAAAAGTAAAATAACTATGAACAGTTTTAGAGAGGAAAGACTGCAACTTGCAGTTTGTAATACTAGTAAAATTTGAGAATAACAGCTGTTTAGATGGGGTAGCTGGAAAACTTAAAACATTTCATAAAACACTAGAGGTGTATGTGTGAGAAGGAGGCATACGTTGAAAATGCAGTTTTAACAGAGAACGCCAAATTGGTATTTCGTATTTACTAGATAAGGGTGCTTCAGATCACAGAAATGTTCGTGATGACAGATGAGCAATTGTAGTAAACATCTCGGCAACTGTAGGGAAAAATGGTGTTCTTCAGTGATCGTACGGAGTAGACAGCAGCTCCTGCCCCCTGTCCCATCCCAAACAAAAAGGATTTGGTACTGGCTTTCTTTTTGTCTATGGTTTAATTTCCTCAGAAATTTTTTCTCTGGAGCTGGGGTTTGAGCTTTTGGATGGTGGTTCCAAAAGGAGAGTGTTGCGATAGGAAACCAGCATGGGGAATTTCGATATTCCTTATAGAAGAATTTCATTGGGGAAAAAAAAGTTACATCTGGCAGGCACTTCTGAGTACAGCACTCTTGAGTTGCTTGTTAGGTTTGAGAGGGACTTCTGTCTGTTAAAAATGTGTAAGTTCAGGTTCGGTAGGTTTGTAGTTCTGTGGTAGCTTAAAGGGGAGCAAAAGGAGGCTCCTTGGTTTTCCATACCGAAATGTTCTTGGGTTTACAGAGGAGGAGGCTGGACAGAGAGAGACTGTGTTGAAACTCCTTTGTCAACACTTTATAGGGGCTAGTAGCAGTGTAGTTTGTATGAATTGTTCCACCTAGCATCTATAGGGGATGCTACAAGCTGGCATAATCTATTGAAGGTCATTGGGGTTACCGCAGATGCAGTCATAAAACCAGGAGCATGACTTCAGTATTTTAGCTACGTCCATTAATTTCACAAGGAAAAGGATCTGGTAAACTTAAATTAGCATTAAAATACAGCGTGGGAAGACTACTTAGGAATAAAAATGTAGATTAAAATAGATAAAAATGTGAGATTAAAATGTAAATAATTGTAAATAAAAATGTGAGGAGATTGAGACAACGTTTTAACAAAAATACAGATTATCAACTAGTTTTTCCTCATGTTGACATATTAATTCTCTAGATGAAATTTTTCTTATTGCTTATGGTAATGGTACTGCTAATTCATCCTTCCAGAATTTAAGCATTAAATTTTGCTGCTTTCTGTTTACTTCCTTCTCTGTGTTGTTTTACACTGAACTATTTATCACGTTGGCTAATGCTGTTTCATTATGTCACTGTAATTTTCACCTCTTGGGTACCTGTGTGTTCTCACTAAGACCATAAAGTGTAGAGCTGGAAATCACGTTCTTGTTCTGGGTTTGTACGGCTCTGTATCGGTACAGTACGAGCCCTTGAGTGGGATTCATACTAGCAGTAATAGTTCAGGTAATGGCTGTAGCCTGGCAGTCCTTTCCCATTAGTGTTAGAAATTGAACAGTGTGACCTATACTACCTAGCAAATTGGTTGTAACACCCGAGTTCCCTCCTTTACGTGTAAGTATATTATTTATGGCATAACGAAGCATGATTATTGTCTAAACCGTTTCCTATATTGAATACTGATCTGCAGAGAATGAGTGGCAGCCAGGAAAAGCAATGCTGGTGGGAAAAGGCGCTCTATTCTCCCCTTTTTCCTGCATCACAGTGTGAAGGTAAGAAGCTGTGCATGTTCAAACTAACTTGCTCTTGCACCCATGCTAGAATTTGTTAGTGATCTTCGTTATGGATTTGAATTGTTGCAGATGAATTAGAAATGTAATTTGTATTAAATAAATAAGTTTTCATAGTAATCTGAGAGCTGGGATCTCTAGATGAGAGAGATTTGTCATCTCTGGCACGCTTCTAAATAGCTCTTGAACAAAAGTGCTTTTAAAATGGTCTTACCATTTTTGCAAATTCACTCAATTTCAGAGCTTGGCTTTGCACGGGACGTTAACCTCTGACTCTGAAAATACTTCATTGCATTTTTGAGTATCTTTCAACCCGTGTCATGCTTTTTAGGCGGCTAATTTTACTAGAATGTGAAAATATGATAACTATGTTTTCTGGGTTCGCATAAACACCACGCCAGCTATTCAGTGAATGTGTGGAATTTCTCTCAAGCCGGGAAGCGGGGGGATCTGCCTCTTGGCCGCTCCTTTCCAGTGACAGTCTGGGAGTCTTTCTGTCCCGTCTTGGTAGGCAGGCTGCTCGTAAGCAAAAGCAGGTGTGCTTCCAGCACTCTCTGTTGCCTCCCAAGAATTTGTAGCATCTGACAGCTGGCCCAAGGCCAGTTTTTTCTGTGGACACAGGCAAGAATCCAGAGCTTTTTTTTTTCTTCTGGATTTTGCTGCATAACAATTTATCTTTTCGGGGGAGAAGGCAAGAAGATAAACAAAAGCGTTCTGCATGCTGAATTGATGGATATCTGGTGGCTTCTGTTTGGCAGAGGCTCAGTGCAAGAAGCTTTTGATCAGAGACCTGGTTCTGTAATGATAAGGAAGCAGATTAGCAAGTAGCTACTACTGAATTATTTTTAAAGTGCAGCCAACTTCGTGAGTGCCCTCACTTTGGTGTTCAGGACAGCGGAGGTTACTTTCAAAACCATCTTTGCTTACTGAACTCCCAGCCATAGAGATGTTTGCTCTGTGAAAGGGATCATGCCTACAGGACTTTGATTTGCCTCCTGGGCCTCCCATACTAGAAAAATATTTGGTAACTTGAAGGAGTAAAGTTATTTGGTGTCCTCTGAAAGTTTGTTTTCCATGTCGGTAATTGCAGAGATATCACTGGTGTAATAGCAAATGCAGTGATTCGCAACCCTGAGTATGTATTTTATGCGGAGTAATCCTTTAATTTCTGCAAGTGACTTGTGTAATCTTTTTGCTGACATCTACTGGTGATTTTGCAAACTTATCTAGTGTTTCACCACCTTATTTCAGCAGGGGAAGACAACATATATAGTGTAAAATACTGTGTCCAGAACTTATTTAATACAGTCACAGAATTTCTGTGAAGTTGAGTAATTCCAGGATTTCATCTTTTAGACAAAGTTGACCAGAGTTAATGTTGTTCTTCCGTAAATCTTTAGTTTTCTGTATGGATAGTTTTATATATGGACATTGCATGTGATCCATATATATTGATACAATATATGTCATTATGTATGGAAGTTTACTCTGGTAAATACAAACTACAGCCATTTACATCAAGTGTTCATTTGGTTTTGAGTTTCGATCGGTATCAGGCTGCACTGCATTTTCCGTGGGTATAGAAATATGATCTAAAACACCATGCATTATCAGAACTGAAAAATGTATGGAACCATTTATGATGAAGTAATTCTTCCTTTGTACATTATTATTGTAAAATGTTTTCTTTAAATAGCTTGTTTTGTGTTTATTTGGTTATCCAGGTAAGGTTTGATGAAGTCTCAGTAAGATATTCTGCTTAGCTTCTTAAGGAAGTCCAACTAGAATCCCCCACAAGCACAGAGTTTAAGTGACTTAGAGTGTAAATTTCAAGCATACTTCTCTAGGTGCATTTATTTTGGCTAAATGTAAATAACAGTGTTCCTCAAATCTGTTTTTTCTTCCTCTTTTCCTCACGCACTGTAAGAATGTTATACAAATGCCAAGGGAGAGAATGGTGTAGGAGAATTTGCAGATGTAAAGGAAATATCCAATGATGATGAACATCTTTTAGATTTTAATATGGTAAGTTTGTCATTGCTTTGGGGGAGGTATTTTTCTATTTTATAAGGGTGTGCCACTGTGTCTTTCTGTGCAGAGTTCTCGGTCTCATCTCAAGTGAAATTCCTACAAAAACCTTCAAAAGCTTTTCTACCCTTACTTTGTTTTTTAATCTCCTCTGTGTCTTGAGCTTTCTTCTGAAAACTCTACAGAGTGCTGAGCGTTGTACTTGTAATAATTCAGCATATTCAGTTTCCTTTGGGAACACTTGGCTTTTGTGAGTTGTGTGTTAAACGTATGAGTCTTTTTCCTCGACTTCAAATTTCACCAACCATAGGGCTGGCTGATGTGCACTATGAAGCCAGAAAGGACCAGTAATTAAAGGTCTAAACACAATGTATGCTGAATTCTGTCCTCCTTACAAGCAAAAATTGATGTATTTAAGTCATTTTTGCTGTAGGGAAAATCTTCTTCATGTATACGTGCGCTTACTGATGTACTTTCCAACTCCAACTAATGTGCTTTCAAACTTGATAGTGATGATAGCAGTTAAGTTTAATACTGTGACATGCTTGCTGTAACTTCACTGATTCAGATGAAAATATACAGGCTTTGCTTGAAATACAATTGGATTTGTGCTGTTTTCTTGATATTTGATACTTACTACCAAAATTTGGAGACAGCATTTACAGCAATTTTGTGTTTAAAAAAAAAAGTGGCAATGACACATTGAGTTCACTTTCAATTTTCTTGCTGTTTTGTGCAAATCCTAAAGTTAAAGGGCCCTGAAATACTAAGGCCCTACAATTAAAAAATAAAATAAAAATCTAACCTTTTTTTTCCTGCTGTTCTGTAATCCTTCATACGTAATGGACAAGAGGAGATACGTAATGCAAAGAGGATAATTTGCCCTTAATTGTGCCGTTTCTCTTGACCATGTAGAAAACGATACAATTTACCAGCCTAGAAAAAAGCAGGCATGTTTTTATTGTTCCCCATCAACACTGTCAGTTTAAATCCTTAGGTTTCTTCTGTTTATGAAGCAAGATGTGCAGATGATATAGATGCTGAGGCAAAACCAAATGGCTTCAGGAAGAAGATCTACTCCAGTGATAGCTCCAGCTCTGAAGACACAGCTTCAGAAGGTGGAAGTGAATGGGCTGATCCGTGTGAGGAGGAGCTTTTTTCTCGAACTCAACTCTGAAAACTGCAGAGTAGAACAGATGATTTAAAAGTAACATGAGATGGAAAACTATCCTTCCTGAGGGTCTGTAGCTCTAAAACAACAACTTGAGTTTCCTCTTCAGTTAATGGATTCAGATGTGTATTTATCTTTCTCTTCTTGCTTATTTTATAGATGGGGACACAGCTGTCCTGTTGAAGATTTTTTTTCACCCCCAAACTGTTAAATTCTTGGCTATTTGAACTAGACTAGATTGTGTTGTCAAATCAAGAATGGATGTGCATGTGCTTGTCTTAGTAGTACCACTGCTTCTTTGCATCTTAATTGCAGTTATTTTCATTCGTAACTGTAGACCTACCACTATTACTATCTTCTTAGCATCGCAGTGTCTACAACTACTTCTGCTATTCAGAGACTTTAGCTTTTGGCACATTAGGCTTTGTTCTTTAAGAACTGGGAGATAAATACTTAACACTGTAATCTATCAGTGCCTTTCTGAATGCAGGAGAAAAGCATGAATGACTTGTCCAGTCTTCATTCGGTAAATCTCATAACTTTGAAGTAGGAACAACAGGGTTGTGCTTTAGAGACTTACAGAAACTGTGTTTTCTATCCTATGATTCCCCCTCTCCCCCCCTCCTGCAAACCAACACTGAGGATACCATGGTTTGTATTTTTGCTAACTGGAGAAGCCAAGGATTTTTTGTAGGTATGGAGGCAATGTGGATTTTTTTTTCTTTTTTCTTTTTTTGTCCTTTTTAGCAACTTGCCGATGTAGGGCAGGACTTTAAAAAGAAGTAACACCAAAAATAATAAACCACTGGGGTGATGTGTGGATTGTTGTGAATTCTGTAACAAGTAATGAGAATGTTGTCTTGTTGCAAATGATGGCATTTGTGTAACCTGCAAAAGCATCCTTTACTGAATTTGAGCCTGAATGACTGAAACTATCTAAAATGCTCAGAGTGTTCGATGTTTTAAATGCAAAGGGTCAGTGCTTCACTTGAAAGAAATCCTGTGGCTGCTGCAGTTAGCTGCTGTTGTGGCTGTAATTTAGTAAATCTCGTAGTTCATTTTGTGTTTCTGAGAGAATGTGTGGGGCAAGCTATGTGTGTGGTGGGTGGGGGTCGGGAAAGTGATGACTTCAAACATACATGTGTGATTGCAGTAGTGATTGTTGCTTTATGTGACTTGCTTTTAAATTTTATTTTGTTAACTTAGAAAGTCAATACATTGTCAAGTTGCATCTGTACAAGACTATCAACTCCTTGTGCTTTTAACACATTATGCAAAACGTATAAGCCAGGAGGAGCAATATTTGCAAAACTAAACGTTCTAAGTTTTTACCAACTCATAGTTTAAAAAACAACAAACAACTAATTATACAGTAGCAGCATGTCTATAACATCAGGAAGTGCAGAAAGTCCAATACTGACTTGAAAAGCTTAACCATTAATTTTGACAGGCAATAAACCTCATGAGAACTAGAGCTGTTTGAAATGTGAGCTGAACTGGCTTTGAAATATGTTCTGTGTGAGAAGGGTTTTTTTGAATAACTGGGTTTGGTTGCCTTTATTCAAACGATAGTTTAAGAATTGAAATACATGGTTAGAAAATCATGCCATTCTTTGTGCGACATTTTTGTTGAGATTCTTACCAAAAATTGGCTTGGTTTGTCCTTACCCAGGGACTTTCTTTTGGTCCTCCTATTAAACTATGCTTTAGGGTTTGTATTCATACAACGAGTCTTTTGACACTTTACAGTTTCTTTTCTTAATTTATTTGCAGACTTTGGATAGATTTTTATATATTTTACTTTCTTCTGGAGCTTCCTTGAGAGGTTGTTTAGCACCTGCACTGAGAACTAGTTAACTGTAACATGAAAGTAACAAAGAACTTTACATGTAAATTCTTCAAATCACTACATTGAAGAACGGAAAAGAACTTCATTCAAGAACAAGAAATGACCAAATGGACATATTTCAAACACAAACTTCAGCTCAGTTAATTTTGGCTAGAGCTGCTTTTTTGGTAGGAAAGGGCTCAAAAAGAACAAAGGTGTTGCTTATAGTTACATTGGGGCATGTAATAATTTCAGCACCTTTGGGGAAAATAAAATCGTATTTTGAGCTTGGGCAATAACAAATTGTCTTTACTTGTTTTCATAGTTTAATGGCTAAAGCTCTAAAGCTTTCAGTGAGAGTTGAAGTGTGGTTTTTAGTTTTTCTGTATGGATAGAAACACAAACAAAACAACAACAAAAGCATTAAAGATTGGCATACGCTGAACCGCACTGTGGTATGAAGCGCATTGCATATCCATAGCACTGAAGTATCAGTTTTCCATTCCTGGGCTGAAATTTGTTTCTACTTTTTGCTTCAAGTGGTTGTATTGTTCTGATTTCACGTACACCAGAGTAACTGATTTTGTTTTCTTGTGGAGTTACTTAACACCAAATAAAAAATATAAAAGGACAATTGGATGCTGTGTGTGTGTCTTCATTTTCTTTGGCTGCTGTATATAACTTAGATACAGCATGCCAGTTAGGAATTAAACTTTCTGAATAGATAGCTTGAGGTATCTAATCTGGGAGTCCTTCTCATTTTAGTATTTTTTCCTGTTTTGTATTGGAAAAAGCATTAAAAAAAAAAACTGCATATGTATTTTTAAACAAAAGAAGAAAACACAAGATGGCCAAAGCAAATCTAACAAGTTTAGCCCCCCAGTTTTAATTATTTCTGTAGAAAATGTCATGATCTCAATCCAAAAATTAATTTGTAATGACAACTTCATGTTTGGAGAACACGTTGCAAGACATGTTTATATAGTATGAAGTATGAGACGTGGACTAGCAGACTTCCTGCTTTGAACTTGTGCTCAGCCATCAAATGGTCCATATCTGACTTCTGCTTTTAGAAATCTGTTTGTGGCATGCAACTCTGTAGCTGGACATTTCTTTTTTTGGGGGGGGGGGGGGGGGGGGGGCTAGGCTGATACTCAGCTTGGTGGAAACAAGCATTATGTCTTTGTAAGACATATTGTGTCTTTGTAAGTTTACAGCTGTAGTGACGTGAGCTTCTGCGTAGAATGTTCTGACTCCCCAGAATTAGAAGTGAAGTGAGAGCAATACATGCATACATATTGGAGAAAATAAGGCGAAATAGTTGCTCTGTAAGGAGCTTGGGTGAATACTTTCATTCACAGATATGTACCAAGCTTTGCCTTTTTTAAACTTCACAGAATTTTCATACTCATCTTGGTAACAAATTATTTTGAATTCTTTTAAATAGTACAGCAAAAGGAGTTTCATTGTGTTCATAGATGCTTGATAAAAGTTAAATATGATCAGCAAGGCCTTTCACTTTTTGTATCTAAATTAGCATCAACTCCACCTATCTTAAGGCATTAGTTTCCAGTATAAACCCTGCTTCTATCATGCGAAAAACACTGAATATTCTAGGCAGCAGTCGCTGCTGTCTGTGGCAGGGCAGGCTTTAAATGCACAAGCCGTGCCTGCAGGGGAGTGCAGGTGCTGTCCACAGTGAAGATGCATGGAAAGGTCCTGCGCTTCCCGGAGAGCAGGTCTTGCCAGGATTCCTCGTCAGTAACTCATCGTTTTCCTGCTAGCAGCTGCATATTTAAATATCGCCAATGAATTCATCATCTACCCTTCACGTTTAGCATCTCAATTTTCTTTTATGCCCCATGAAACGAGCAGCAACAAAACTGTTAGGTTTTGGGCAAATGAAACTTACCTGATAGCTGTAGCTTCATACAGTAAGATCCCTTTTCCAGTGTTCAAGTTGCTCTCAATATGTATGTCAATAGGCAGGCGCTTACCAACTTTTGAGCTACCTATAGGCTCGGTATGATCATAATGGGACTTAAAGGAAAGACAAAGCTGGCAGAGTTGGCTGCAGGTCAGCAGGCTGTGGAGATAAAGTGAGTGGCAAAACTTTGGTTCCCCTGCCCTACTTCATCCTTCCCTCCCTATAGCATCACCTACAAAGAACGCACCGTGGACATGGACTGAGAGGAGAGACTTCTGTGCACGCTGCCTTTTCCTACCTGACAGCTTTCTTGCAGGAAAAGTGTTTCTGGAAGACCTGTACCTCTTGCTGTAATTTGTTTGCTGCTGTAGAACCCAGTCAATCCTAGACCATGAGGAGGTGTGAAAGCTGTAGTAAGTCTCTTTGTCACCACGCAGCAGGGTCGCTTTTATTTACATTAGCAATGTCTATGTAATATTGCTACAATTTATATTAACATAAAGGTTTTAGGAATCATCATCATTATTAAAGAAGAAGGCTTCACTGCCCATCATTTCTGCGTAGACATTTTTCCCACTACAAGGAAGCAGAGACACAGTGACATGTAGCTGCTTCCCTTACTGCATAGAATTGAGTATTCTCAAATACTTATTTTCTTCTTTCTTCTATACTCAATCTAAACAATTAAGCATGTTAAAAAGTATAGATGATCATGTTTTCATTTCATCTCAGTGCTTTTTTTTATCATAGACAAGGAAACACTCTAGCAAATAGCACTACAGTACGGTCGGGGTACTGAGAGCAAATACATAAGCACTGGAATAGACTGCCTAAAAAATTGACATTACCTCCCCCATTAGAGATTTTTAGGAACAGATTAGACAAATGTGTCAGAAATTATGCAGGTATGTATGCATACATCTTGCCTTGGGGGAAAAAGGAGGAACAAACTGAACTCTCGAGCTCTGTGAATCCTCTTTCCACACAGGAACAGCTTATATCCAGAAGGGCTTTTAAATTGATTCATAGTTTAAAGAAGGAAAAAAAAAACACATTAGATTGCCTATGTGACCTTAAATCTTGTGCAATTTTCCCTTTATTCATCCCAGTTGCTTGCATTTGAAAAAATTACAGTGTTTGAGTGGTTAAAACCCATCTTCCAAGGAATAATTTGCCTCATAATCCTTACTATGGTAGGCTACCCTGATCCCTTCCACATGCAGGACAGAAATTGGTACTGAATGTTTCCTTTATTGGTATTGCATGTTTCTTTTTCACTCCTAATGCTCATGAGTAGGATTTTACTTTCTCTCTTATATTTTTTTACGTTCTATAACTTCTAATTTTTGTACTGATGTTTGGCTTTTAATTGTCTTCGCTTTAAGATGGGATTTTAGCCCTTACTCTGTTGATTCTGGAACCTTTATCTATTTGACAACAAAGTCATCTTCTCATTCATGCTGTTAAAATATTTTTCTTCCCTTTTCCCTACAATCCTATTCAAGACAGAAATATCAAGTCTTTTGAAGCACTACAGTTCCATAGAGAATATTAATTGGATCTGTTATCTGCCCAAGCTGAGTATTACTTTATTGCATTCAACATTACTAGCTCTAGACAACAACTGATTTTAGATCGGTACTCGCTTTTTTCCTAGCAAGTTCCAACAGAAAGCTACCGTACGCTGGGTGCAATGCCTTTTGTGTTACGGAATTGATCTATTTGCTTTTGGAAACACAATTTAAATTGTGTTGAGATACTAATACAAGAAGCAGTATTTTTAGTATGTATAGTCTTACTCTTCACACCTTTACTCATTTTGTCTTTCCTAAACAGCTTGTAGACAATGATAGAAACATTCTGGTCACATACATACGGTTTCAGTAATATCAATTCAAAAGTGCTGCCAAGTCTCACAATACCTTCTCCTAGTTTTCTTTTTCTTGTTGTCTCATAGATGGAAGCTTTAAACCATAAAAGTCTGTTTTTACCCAGTGGTAACAAAAGGACGAACAGTAATGGCAGTTATAGACCTGGTTTCACTTTCCTCATCCTTTTGCATTTATCAGAATTAAATTCCTATAAAAGGAGCCATCCTTTGGGGAGAATAACGTGGCAGTTTCTCTAGCTGTTCCCAACTCATCCCAAACCTATCGAACTGTTTTGGTGGACAGACTTGCCTTGGACAGTCCATGCAGGTGATGGCTGTGCTGGAAATTGACTGCTACCAAGCACAGATGTACAAAAAACAGGCAAGTATTAGTTTGGTGAGAGCGAAATTAATTTGTGATGACTTTGAAGGAGAACAGCATAATTATTCTCCATTTGTCAAAAGCATCACCATTTGCTTGTCAGGTAATAATTTTTGATCAAATCATCTTGCTCGTAGTTGCAAGTCAGTAGCAGAAACATGAATTCACTGTTCCCTTTTCCTGTGCCCTGGAACAGGCAT
The DNA here is from genome assembly GCF_964211835.1 of Anser anser. NCBI lineage: Eukaryota > Metazoa > Chordata > Aves > Anseriformes > Anatidae > Anser > Anser anser. The sequence continues at coordinate 66,647,540 of NC_139724.1, forward strand.
TAGTTACTTACCCATATGTACAAGCAATTCTGTAAAGCAAGGAGGAAAAAGATCAATGTCTCATTTCTGTTCTGACACTCACCTTCAACAGTGACCTTCTCTGTCTCTGCACGATGGACTGTATGTATCAGAGATTATCCATCACTTGTTATACTCAGCATGCTTGCTCTCTGGCTTGCATGAGCTAAAACAAACAAACAAACAAACAAAAACCTACCTTAAATGACAGTGATGGGAAATCCAGGCAGGGGTTGCTGATCAGCTGGCATACAGTGTTGTGTGAATGCTGGATCTCCACAACGTGCAAACCTTTGGTTAACTGGGGAAGAAATATTACAGTGGAATTTCTACTAGTTTATGACAGAGAGTTGCTGACCTCCAGATCGATAGGGAACTGCACAGCTGATTCACACAAAGCTCAGTTTGGCTGTCTGAAACCCGCTTGCATCATACTTGGCTTGCAATGAATGAAACTACAATCTAGATGGTTCCCCCCAGTTCTTTAAAAGTTTTCTCCATTGCAAAATTGTTGAAGCTTCAAAACAGAACTGAAAGAGTAAGCAGAGAATGATTTCCCACCATCTATAGGCTAAAGAAGCATGAGGGGAGCTTGCATTTCCGTTCCTTAACTCTTTCTTAACTCTACTCTAAAAGAACAAAGTAAGGACTGTTACTTTGCATACTTTTTCCATAGGCATGTATATTTTGGAGAAATTGTTGTGACAGAGCAGAGTACACAAAACCCTTCCTGCTTTCTTGCAAAGTAATCATAAAACTGGTGCATCTAACTCTGCTGGTATGGATATGAGTTTGTATGGTGGGGCTTTTGAAATACGTTTTCTAGAAATTAAATTCTCTACCACTAAGCTATTATTAGACCACTTAGATGTTTTTTTGCCTGCTAGGTGAACATCAGTTACCAATCCCAGGCTGCTCTATCCAGTGCTTCATTTCTACCTAGCAGCTGCAGGCAAAACACTCTTGCACTTTAAAATATCAGGATTTGGTCCTGGAATTTTTACAAACCTAAATATTTATTTTACAGCTTTACCTGACTCTAAGTCAATGCCAGAACACTGATGCTAACCACTCTGAGTGGTGAGTGTAAATGTTTCTCAGGGATTTTTTATTTTTGCCCTTCTCATTGTGCCAGGCTACTCAAATTATGGTGAAGGCTGAACATATTTTTACTTAGGTTTATTTTTCATTTCACGTTTCACTGTTTTAAGAAGTATTTAGTAGGTTCCAAATAATTCAGGAAGGATACAGCTCACCTAGTACCAAAAAACCTCAAGCTACTGCAAACATTTCTCCTGTATACTCTGTGGTCATGACACTTCATGCAAATTTCTGTTTTTCAAACTCCTTAAGCAGTCAAGCAGGTTTAGACATAAATAACACTAACAAGCACATGACATGTTAGCAAAAAATGCAGCATCAAAGCTGACTTTTTATCATGCTTTTGGGGGTTTACTTACAGTCCAACTACTAAAATGAACAAGCCATTTCTCAGCTTGCTGTTCTGGATGAAGTCCTTTAAATGTTGCACAGCAGAAAAACAAAGGTTTCTAAAGCACTCCTTTGATCTTAGTTATGCATTTATGCTTCCTGTACCTGGTAGTACCTGTTCAGCTTCCTTTTAGTAATTAGGACATTCCACACTTCCATGAAGGCTAATGAAGCTGTATTTAGTCACATAATTTCAGCCCTTCATCAATACAGAATAATAATACACAATACCTGCAGAGAAAAAATACATTATCTCTGATGGAGGCAGCTTTAACAGAACTAATGCTAACTGTTGCTGGAAAAAGTAAAATTTACTAGTAGCTCACAACAACCAAAATGCTACTACTCGTTTCAACAAAGTATACGCTCATTCACACGTAGTAAAGAGTATATATTTTACACTGACTAGGCTGTGATTTTCTGCAAGCATTTTAAGGCTGACCCTGGTATTTTTATGCTGCCTAGCAGAGTGGGGTTCTGGTTGTTCTTACACGTATCTTCAGTGCAAAGAACAATATGAGTTTTGTTGTGAGTAGGTGTCAAGAAGTATACCAGCTGAACAGGAGGAGTCATCAGTGGATTGGAAATGGAAAAATCCACTAAAATAAATCAGTTTAGAATGGGCATTTCAAGGCAAGATTTCAAGGCATTATGACTGTTAGGGCACAATTCTACTCTTAAATAAGTACTGACTCAAAAAGTCTTTAAGTGCCTAACTCCCTTGGTTGATGTGAAACTTTTAGCTTACTCTACACTCTGCTACTGCTGAAAGATCTCTTATGGCAGATTTTTTTTTAAGTTTCTTCATCCTAAATAAAATTGCAAAGATAGGAGTGTGATTAGTTCCTTTGGAGACACTTCACAGATACAGAATTCATGACTGCATACTTTCATTCTGTTATTTACCCTAGGACCTAACAACTTTGACCAAAGATAGATGATACCATGGTGACGGTACAATCTTCTAGCTGCTACAAAAGAGGGATTGATTTCCATTCTCCAAAACAAAAGGAAAATATTAATACCGAAAAAGGAATTGGTGTATCTTCCAAAATAGTATCTCTTGCATAAACTATATACATATAACATTATACTATAACACTATATTATAGTGTTTCAAAGCAGTTTTTCTTTTATTTACTCTGTTTTAAAGGTAATACAAAAGGTTTCTTACAGAGGTAGGAGTGATTTTCTAAGATAAGGAAAAATGTGACATTTTAACTGTTTCATATTCTTTCTGATATTCATCTTACAAATCCAGCAGAACAAAAGCTGAAATTTATCTCTCTCTGAACCAGAGATACACCTGCAGAGGTATAATTTTTGGTTGTTGATGATAAGTGCCTTCTTCTCGTCTTGATAATGTGCTAATTCTCATCTTGATACCACGGAATTGCTGTCAGTGGGGTCACAGTGGCAAGTACTCCAGTGTACGTTCACCTCAGACTGACAATTTATTCAGGTGTAACTTCCCCACATCAAAGCTTAAATAATCATGGTTTTGCTCTTCTTGTTATTTAACTAATTACATTAATACAAGTTCAGATATTCCTGTATTTGCTGCATTCACGCTTCCAGCTTTACAGTAGACTTAACACGTGTGAGTGAGATCATGAGAAGTTCGTATTTACATACGCTCTTAAGGTGGATGACAGCTTTGCTACCTTAATATATCTTAACATAATCTATAGACACGATCACTGAGTTTGGATGCTACCTAGAACTGTTTCTTTCTGGGAAAAAAAAAAAGAAAGGATGAGTTTCAAACACAAGAAGGAAACGTGAGCTCTACTCTTGTGAGGTACCGAGTGCTTCTAACCCCTTTGATTTCAGTGTGTGGGTGCACAGACAGTTGCGTTGATGATGCAAAAATCCGAGCACTTTGAGATGGGGTAAAAGAAGGTAAATAAATCTGACAGAATGGAAACATAAATACAACATGCTGGAATACCAGCGATCACGACCACCCTAGAGCCTCGACTCCTGGCATTATGGGCCAGTTCCACAGGAACATAGATACACCCCCGGACCGACACTTCCCACAGTAACAAACTAGTGTAAAACACCAATTTTTGTTTTCCTCTTAAATCCAGCCTGGAAAACGCTGTTACTCTCCTCTCCCCGGGGGCCATCCCACCACAACCTCACAACCCCCTGCCTGGGGGGAGCCTCCGGTCCAGGGGAACCCTCTCCAGGGGAACCCTCTCCAGGGGAACCCCTCCTCGCTGACCTCTCAGGTGACGCCCCAGCACCCCACAAGCCGGCACCACCGGGCTGTGCCTGAGGCGAGCCCCCACGACGGCTCCCCGAGGCCGCCCCCCATAGCCGGAGGCGCCTCAAAATGGCGGCCAGCGGCCGCCTCCCCCGGGTGCCAGCCCGCCTCCCACCGCGCAGGCGTTCCCTCGGCCGGCGGGCGGCGCTGGGGCTGAGGAGGAGGAGGAGGAGGAAGAAGAGGTGGAGAAGGAGGAGGAGGAGGAGGCGGCAGCCGAGGCACGGAGAGCGGGGAGTCCCGTCAGGAGCTCGGCACCTGTCCCGCCGGCGCAGCCAGGTGCCGTGCCCGCCGCGGGGGCGGGCGCCATGGGAGGCTCCGCGCTGCCCGCGGAGGGGACCCGGCGGGCGAGGGCTGCGCCGCTTCCCCTCCGCTGAAGCCGCCGCTCCTCCGCGGGGGCCGGAGAGGGGCGATGGAGCAGCCGCCGGCCGCCTCCTAGTGCCGCAGCGGGGAAGGGGCGGGCATGGCCCAGCAGGAGCAGAGCGACGGAGGGCAGCGCCGCACCGGTGAGGCGTCCAAGTTTCTGCGCGGCTCTTCCCCCGAGCCCCGCCGGGCCGCGGCTCTGCCCGGGGCTGGGGGTGAGGCAGGGCACGGAGCGGGGACGGCTGCGGGGGTGAGGGGGCGGGGGGGTCCCCGAACGGGGGGTCCCCGAGCCGGTGCAGGCGCCGCCGTGAGGTGACCGGGCCGGGGTCTCCGGGGCGGCTTCTCGGGCCCTTAAAAAGTTGGAGGAGCTGCTCGGCCCCGTGGCGTGGCCTGGAGGCCTTTGGGGAAAGGCGTAGGTTGGTTGGCTGGTGGTTTTTTTTTTTTTACTTTTTTTTTTTTTTTTCATCATCATTATTTCATCAAGGCCACCGGCTAGGAGCCGTTCGCAGCGCCGAGTCAGACCTAAGGCTCGTGGAAAGGGAGCAACTTTCATCTCTCGCCGTCTGTAACCCAAGCCTCTTAGGCGATTCCCGGAGACGAAATACTGAGGGACCTCGCAGCAGAGCTTGAAGTTCTTGCGGCGCTGCTGCCAACTTAACGCTGGCCTCGCATTTTTGAGTAATATTGGGGGTGTAAAAAAAAAAGAAAAAAAAAAAAGCTCTGTAATCTGCTTCTGGAACGGAGGCTTTGGTAAAACACTGTGACTCATTTGTGCTGCCTGCCTGCTGCAGCAGGAAAGTGGGAAAGCCCTCAGTGTTTCGCTTCTGGGCGCTGTAGGTGCTCCGCTCAGCAGCCAGGTTTGCACAGCTCGCCCTTCGTGAGGGGAGTCAGCCGGGAGATAAATAAACGGCAGCTTAGTGAAAAACCCCGAGTCGTTTCTCTTCTTTTTGCCGTTACAGTTTTGGCAGCGATCGCGCGTGTAGCCGTAATCGCTGTCTCTCCTGGCTTTGTGGAGAGCCGAGCTGTTTTGTAGCCTCGGGAGTTCTTCGCTGCTGAGCACAAACAGGCTGAACCAAGGGGAGCTTCGATAAACAGAGCTGGGGCTGATGCTCCTCGGCGCTGAGGTCACCTGCGCTCGGTAGCACTAACGTACAGCATGTTTCTGTTGAATGCACCAAGAAACACTGCAAGAAAAGGTTTAAACCTTTCACTTTAAAAAAAAAAAAAAACATTTAAGAAGAAAAAAGCAGTTGCGAGTTTCAGTAATTGAGGAAGTTCCTCACCCTAAAAATTAAAAAAAAAAAAAAAAGCTGGCGGAGATATATGTTGAGGAGACAAGGTGATAAAAATGATGTTAACCCTTTGATAGCTGATCACTATATGCAAACCATTCTTCTCCTTCCTGCGAGGCAAGAAGATACAAAGGCAGTATCTTGGGCTGTTGTCATACCATACTTTCTAAACAAGTTCTTTGTCTAAGTCCCATTACAAGTTCCTGCAAGTTTAAAACAATGTGACTTGAGTTGGCTTCTTTCTGAGCTTTGTTTTATTCTAACAGTTTGATGGTGTTAACGTTTTTATTAAGAATTTGCAATAAAAGGGGTAAAAACCCTATTTTATGGTACATGTTTTAGGAGTTAAAATCAATTGTGACATCTTCCCTTAGCGTGGCTGAGTGACGTGGAAAGTCAAAACCTGTTGTAGAGCTCTGGTGTTGTCAGAACATGCCTTCTTACGTGCCGTGATCAGAATCTCAGTAGTGTAGGGCCGTATGGACAGCCATACGGGGTCGGACCAAAACCCCACCTACCAGACAGAAAAAGTTATCTGCGAGAGAGCCAGTAAGCAGGGCTAATGGTTACTGATGTTTTCCTGAGGCCCTGACACTTGCAGCTCAAGGATTTCCAGAGCTTCTTTGCGTGTAGGAATCTGTAGTGATTTTTTTTTTCTTCTGTGAACTTGCATGTAAACTTCTAGGATCAGACTGTGTGCTATGGCAAGGAGTTGTGCAGCTCACATACCCATTGCATGAATCCTGATCTTAATTTTGGGCCTGGCTACAACTCTGAGTTTATTTGGTGCCCGTAGCTCTTACGCTGGAAAAGTTAATATGTAAATGACCCCTACCTACCTTGTCCTTGCTACTTGTGACCTCTCTTGTGTTCTTTTGTCTCCTTTTCTCTCGTTATCTGCCATTTGGTAGATTAACACTAATGAGATCATGGCTCCCATAAGATACAGGATGTTAAGGAAGACTTTACATATATCAATTTTATGTAGATATATTACCATCTGAATAAGTCATGGGGATTGTGGCTGTTGTGCAGATGAAATTGCTTATTGTTTTTCAGTAGTTTATTATACTAATAATACTTCGTTACCATGTTTATCATGGTAATAATGTTACAACAATGTGACAGTACTAGATGATTCATGGAAAGAAGTTAGTACTGGAGCACACAACACGTTGAATGTTTGGCATCAACTGTCAGTTTTCACACTTGCCAGCGAAGCAGCTAAAATAAGGAATATAAATACTACTACATCCTTAAAAGCGATCCTGCAACAGCCTAATGCAAAACGAATCAGGGAGTTCTCATGTATGTTTCTGACAGCTGATCGCATCTCCAGTTTTCACTCAAAGCCCTTGATGAGTACTTCAAAGCTTCTCATGGTTTCGCTGAACAGTGTAAAATCTTTGTAGCTTGTTATTGCATAATTTGCTCCAGCGAGCTATGGCTGTTATGTACTTCTGCATTTGCTGTTTGCCTGTTTAAAGAATCTCTTCCTGTTAAATTTCCTCCTTAAAAAATTATCAAGCCAAGTCAAAACAGCTTCAGCACCCTGCATGGAAATTTATTTTCACACCACTGTGAACTCTCGTTTCCAGAGTTGTTCTGCCTCTTGAGCTGCTGTACGTCCCAGCTCTTGCCAAGGCTGCTTGAATGCTTACGGTTTGTAAGCTTAGTCAGGAAGAGCTGTGCAAATAAACTAAGGACTGGCGCCTGCTTATGAAAGTTACTGGGCAGAAGTGAAGGCAGTCGGTGAAGGAATTCATTAGGGGAACGTGTTTGTGCCATTTACCCAAACATCGTCAGTGTTGTTCCTGGCTCACTGAGTTTCTCAACTTTACTTTCTGGGTGCGTTAATAAGTGTGAGTTGGGGTAAAGCAAACATCTGCACCCGTGCTTGTCAAATTCTGTCTGTGTGTGGAGAAGTGCCGGGGCTGGATGAGCTCTTGATTTAAAGAGCCATGCGGTGTCTGTGAAGGGATGGGTGAGCACAGGGAAGAGAAAACAGCCAAATGAACTTGAGAAAAATAAGTGAACCCAAGCAAGAAGGTGTAAGAGCAGAAGATTCAAGTGTATGCAGCAGTAATTGTATCTAATGCTGCAATTTATGTCATATTTGTACGCTTTGAATATCACAGTTGGCTTCAAGAGCGAGAACAGTTTTCCTCTATTCAGGAATTGTTATACAAGGTTTTTGTTTGCCGACCCTTGCAACTTTAATTTACTGACCGGAGAGGTTGATAATGTGTGCAGTTTGTGTGCTAGCTAGCTGAAGACGTGACTTCCTAAAATTGCAGAGGATGTAAACTTTTCAAACCATGGAAATGTGAAAAAAGAAAAGTCGCTATAGCAACTCTATAAGAAAAGTGTACATCTTCGCAAGCTTTTTAGTCAAAACAGTAAGTTTGAAACCTTGCTTATCCAAAGGCTTAGACATTTGCTGCAGCAATTGATTTTCATGGGTAGTACATAGTTGGCTGTTAGAAAGTTCTGGAAATGTCCAAAAGGTGGGATAACCAGAGGGGCTTTTACTTGGCTTTTTCTTAAACTTGGGAGTGAATGGAGTGACGGACCGTGTAGTTTCTGGAGGTCAGTTAAGGAGTGGGTATAACCTATGAATTAGGTTTGGATTCACAAACTTTTCAAGTGACTAAAAGCTTAGGGGAATATCTTCACAATTTATAGAAGTGGAATATGTTTGAGAAGTGTTTCTGCTCACTGCCTGCCTGCAGCACAACTCCAGAGTGCATCGATGGGCTCAGATCTAAGGCCATACGATGCCTCGGACCCTGGTGTTTGGCAGGGCTGAAGGGCTTAGAGCCAAAGGTTTGGACCTGCTCGGAGGAAGCAGTTTTCCTGAACGAGTTATTTGTTGAATGGGGGGAACCTCCTAGAGGACAACTGGCACCTTTAATTAAGTGCTGCGCTTCGGAGAGAACAGAGACCTGCAGCAGGAGGCCCGGCTTCAGGAGCCGGAGAAAAATCTGCTTAGAAAGAGCCGTTTGCCAGATGGGAGGAGTATTCTGCACTGCTTCACGCTTAGCACAGAAAGTGTTTCGGAGGGAAGAAACTGAAGCAGTATGTGCACATTTCTTCTGCCAGCTGATGTAATTACCTTGCAGACTTCGGCAGAGCTGGACGTAATTTAAGTGTTTGTACAGAACCACGGATGTAATGCCATGGTAACAGTCACGTCGGGTGTTAAAGGGTCAGTAGTGGTGCAAATAGGAAGTAGAGGTGTCCCTGCGTGCAGTAAATGTAATAGATGTGCAAGTGTCAGTTTCACTGTACGTGCACTGATGGAGTGCATCATGTGCGTTGTCAAAATGTTGTCTGTATGAATAACTTCATAGCTGTTCAGGTTCTGTATCTCTTGCTTAGTGCAGAGCTCGCATAGCATGCATTCTATTTGAGTGACAAATTTATTGTCAGTTTTATGGTTTCCAGAAGAAAGCGAAGAAATTCTATTTAAACGCATGCTTTGTAATTTTGGTTTAAGTTGTAATGTGTGTGGAAACAATGTTTATAGGTCCTATACATCAGTAAATATGCATTTATGACTATATAAAAAACCAATCTCCAATTTCTATATTAATATTGACGTGGGACATTCAAGTACTGCAATTTTTGTAGCGTGTAATTTCGCTCTCAGGAGATGGATGTGGAGCGATCACTGGCACACAAACTGTTGAAGAAAAGCTTTTCATGCTTGACATTTTCTAGAAGCCTAAATTAAGTTGCCATTGTCCTGCTTGTTGAAGCAGGGGGAAGGGACATTAATTATCTGCAGAAGATGAATAACTTTTAATTACAGAGCCTAATCTATGACAGGACTGAGTGTAATTAAAAAAAAAAATATCTCCCTGCAAACTCATAATCTTGTCTTTTCTTCCTTTTTAACCAGTTACCACTTGGCCCAAGACAACGGACGTAAACTTATCCAACTCCTTAAATGGTTTGAGCTTGATGGGAATTCTGGACACGAGAGTTGGCGGCGGTATCCAGGGTCTTCAAAACTTGAATTCAAGGGCCCCAAGATCTCTCTCGTTGCCTGAGTACGGACCTGGTCAGCCCTCCAGTGCTTTAGAAGATTGTCATAGCCTTAAATCCGTGGATTCTGGTATTCCAACTCTAGAAATAGGAAATCCAGAGCCTGTTCACTGCAGTGTGTTAAATGGGAAGAGAAAGCAGTCAGAACCTGAGATTGTGCCTGACAGAGCTTTCCAGAGCGCGTGCACGCTGCTGTCTTATGTGCCTCCACCTTCTCTGACGTCTGAACACGATCACGCTGTGCGAAAATCGTCTACTTTTCCAAGAACTGGGTATGACACCGTCAAACTTTATAGCCCAACTTCAAAAACTCTGAATCGAAGCGATGATATCTCTGTCTGTAGTGTTTCCAGTCTTAGCACAGAGCTGTCAACGACTTTATCTGTTAGCAACGAAGACATTTTGGACTTCGTGGTCACAAGCAGTTCAAGTGCGATTGTGACTCTTGAGACTGACGAAGCGCACTTCTCGGATGTTACCCTGAATTCCACTAAAGAGACCAACGATCAGAGTCAGCAGGAGTGCTGCCAAGAGACAGACGTGGACAGCAAGCGAAAAATACTGGGACCTTTCACGAACTTCTTTGCCAGGTAATGTTTCTGTAAAACACGTTGGTCTTAACAGTGAGAGTAAACGAGACCATAGGAGAAATGTTTTGTATATTTTACTCTGAAAGAGAAAATAGCTTGCTATTTTAGTGTAAAATGGCATTATGAACATAATCGGTCTGGTCTGAATAAGTGGGCTGATATTGCCTACTAGGGGTTTGAATCCTGCTCTGTATTATCTTTAGGTTATATGGAGGCATTTTAAATCTTTGTAAAAGATTCTTTCTGTCTTACAGAAAAAGGGTTTTCTTCCAGGCTTCTCCAGTGATGCCTTCAGTGTTTTGGCCAAGATCCTTAACCTCATGTTCCATAAATAAATATAGGTAGGGTACATACCTGTATGGAAGAGCTTTGACATCTGAGGATTCATAGGTGGTCTAGTCGTGATGGAGCGTTTTACTGATGAATGCATGAACTTTAAACCACGAATGCTTGTCAGACATCCTGACTGCTATGATTCTTCCCAACCTCAATGGCAGTTTTGTTAATACCCTGTTTCCTTCGGTTTGGTGTGGCGTGGGAACACCTGATGGGGAATTTTGGCACTCAGTTGTTGAAATAAGATCATTTACTGCTCAAAGCAGGTACATGACATCTTCTAAACGTGGATTTAGTATGAATGATGAAGTGTGTTAAATGAAGATACTCCTTAGGTAAGTCAAAATGGTGATTCAGGAAAAGGACCGTTCTGCTTTTTTTTGCTGTTTAAGGCCTTGTAATTGCCTCTTATTTTTAGGACATAATGTCTGAAGTATATTTCAGAGGAATGATTCCAGAAGTAAACTGAAGACATTAAGCAGTGTTGGCTGTACCTAACCTGTTTTGAATACATTTTCTTCAGTTAATCTCTTTTTACTCAAACTTGTTTTTTGCGTGAGACGAAGAGGCGATAAAATACTTACAGAATTGGCAAACGTCATTCTTTGAAAGGCTGCCTTAATTGCAAAGCTCAAGAGAAGCAGTTCCTTCAGATTCACTAAAACTGGCTGAAGCTGTCATTGATTTTCATGCTTAGGTTCAAGTTACAGTAGAAATGCCTGCAGCGAACTCCACTTACCAGTCCTGTTTGAGGTGTTAAAGCTTTTGCAGACCTCTGTCTGTGTGTTGCCATGGGACCAGACTCAATTCTGAAGCAAGAGGTTTCTTGGCACTTCAGAGTGTGAACTTTTGCTACCCGTTCTGGTAGCACAGCTGCTAACTCTAACAAATGCTGTCCTTCAGCCTGGAGGGAGCGCCGCGGAACGGCAACATGTAGGCCCTGCCTGAAGGAGGACGTGTAACCGCTTCCTAACCTTTTCCATCCAAGAAAATAAAACCATCTGTCCCAATGCTGTTCTGCTGTGCTCTCCAGTGGTGCTACAGAAGCAGTGGGACTCACTAGACTGAGCTTTTTAACCTGAATGTTTTCAGGTGCATTGAATTTCAGAGAACAAAGGACATCCTTATTACCTTATAAATGGGGAGCAGGTCATCTTGGCCACCAGGTGATGTCAGCAGGAGAATATGAGGCTTAAGTTCAAACTGGGTTATCAGCTTTGAAGTTCCAGCTGCTCTCTTTGTAACCTGACCTTTAATATCCTTCCCTTTAACACCTGCTTTCTGCCCTGTTTCCAAAACAGGGCTGCTCGCTGTCTGTACTTGTACTCCACATACCTGGATGCTATGCATCCGTTCTCTTAGGTCATGCAAACCGGTGGCGTTTCACAGGTGTTGAACAACCAGGGGACTCCTGAGTGTCCTCTTGCCCCACAGGGAATGCTAAATACAGCTTATGTTGTCTACATCGTTAAGGACTAAAGCATGCTGTTGCTAGTTTTTCTGGTATTTGCAACCTGCCGCCTGCGTGGCTGTCCTTGTACCCTCTAATGATCTTTGCAGTTCCTGTGGCTGCTGTTACGCTCCTCGCCTTCCTGAGCTGAACAGACGCTTGGGTAGATGAACTCGGCGGGCTTCCCTCCAAGCTGAGTGTCCTGGCTTTGTGTGTGGTGTTGGGAGAGGAGGCGGCATTTGGAGTGGTATCTGGAACGAGCACTTTGCTGAGAAATGAGCCGCTTGGAGTAGTTTGTAAAAATAAAAAAATAAAATAAAAAAAAAATGCTGAGGTGACCGGTGTAAACCAAGTCCCTGAGAGGAGCATGGTTTCAGCACCTGGCTTTGTGCTGAAAGGACAAAGTGAGCATTAAACATCTAAACCTTCCCTTTCAGAAACCAAGGATGAACTTATGGCAGGAGAAAGCGAAACTGTTCTGGCCTTGCTCAGTGCACACTCACATGCAGGGTGGACGAACAGGCACTGGGGGCTTGGATGCAGCCTTTCCACCTTCCAGCAGCCTGACCGTGGAGCACAAGGGAGGCATTCTTAGCCTTCTTCGGCAGGTTTGGGTCTCTGGAGGTTCTCCTGCACGATGGGATGCGGATTTGAACTGCTGTGGGCTGCGATGAGTCAGCTGAGGTTTTGCTCAAGTTGTTGACATTCGGTAAAAGGAGAAACCTCACTTCTTGAAACAGCAGCTGTGCTTGTGTTGAACCCTGTCTGTCAGCTGAGCGTGTATTGGGTTCTCCAAACTTGTCGAGACAGAAGTTGCACTGGATATGTCAGTTAAGAGTTGTTGCTGCCAGTAGACATAGTAGTGACAAAAAAAAATTAGATTCCTCCAGTGCTTGGTCACATGTATTGAAGGAGCTTACATGTCACTGAAGGTTAAATCTTCCGCAGGATCAAGAAAATGCGTAGGGGAGCATCTTCTTTAGGATGTAACGTTCTCTCTTAGCACTCTGTAGATCTGTTTTTCCCTGTGTATGTGTGTTTGCACATGCAGTGCATATGAGGTGGTGTGCTCCCCATCAGCTGTGTAGTATTGGTCCTGTTAGGAAGCATCGGTGCTTGCTTGAGGCAGTGGTTGGAAATTAAGCTACAGTGGAGATGGAGGCCAGGAGAGCCCAACTGGTTGCCCATTGATCCTGGCACCGCTGACGGCACTGGAAAAGGAGCGTGCCTGCCCTACCTGCTTAAGCACTGCGATGGAGAAAGTTTCCTGTACTTCTCCTGAGCCTCAGTGCTGTCTCTTCACCATTTTGGACTTTGACAGGTCTGGCGATTTCCTCGGGTTGTTACATGCCTCTTTGGGTGGGGCAGGAAGATGCAATGAAAGAGAGGCAGCGTTCCTGCTTGTCCACACACAGTCCTCCTGAAAGAGCCTACGGCATCCCAGGTACCAGCTGGGTGCGCCTGTAGCGGTTGTCATTAGGCTCCAGGTTAGTACGTGAGGAAGCATTACGGCTGCTTTCCAAAGCAATAATCCTGACTACTGGCAAAGAAACCTGACATCTTGGTTGTTTTCAAGTCGTGTGTACTTGGATCAGCCCTGTAAGGCCAGGGGTCTTTTGCATAAAACATGAGTTTGAATTCGTTTCCTTAATTTGAATGTATGTAGGAACTTGGTTTGAGAAACGGTGTTAAGAAATAATTGGCTGGGGGACTGAGGAGTCAGTGCCTTGCCTGTGCCTTTGCCCTGGTGACCCACGGGAGCGCAGGTTAATGAATTCCACCTTTGGACTTGGCTGCGGTACAGCACTGCTGAAACAGGCTTTTAAAAGGCTCGCTTTTAAAGCAGCTTTGAGTCAGGACCATTGTGATTTTACTGCACAAGTTCTGCTTTTCATTCCTCATTTTGGAGAGTGAGGATGAGGCTCTTTATAGCTACACGCGGAGTTTTTGTAGGACTCTGGTTAACTGATAAGCCATGCAGCTCCTTTTTAACGGAATGCAGGAATCCTAACTCTTGGCTTAGTCCGCTGCTGTGAATATTCTCTGTTATTCCTGGAACCTGGATCCTCTTTCTTTTCAGGCCGTTCCTAGAAGTTTTTGATCCAAACGTTCTAAGAAGCAGGATCTCAGGAAACTTTTTGCAGAGAACAGGGACTATACAAAAAGAGCTTTCAGGAATATTATGTTTTACTATTTTCAAAGAATTTCTGTATTTCTGAGAGAATTTCTGAAGCAGTATTGGCATTATATCTCATACACAGGAGCACAAACTTGTGGCCTTACTTGTAGTCTGCGAAGAAAAAGGGCTTAAGTTTCAAAACAGTAAGTACGGGTTTCAGCATTAAGTCTAAAATCTTGTGAATTTTATACATCTCATATGCACACATGTTTTAAGGTGACTAGTCACGTAATTGGGAGCTCTAAACCTTAGGAACTGGGTCCATTAATACCATAGATAAGTCCCCTGTGTTAAGGAGTAGGACCCTTTCATAATGCCATTTCTTGTTTTTTTAATGAGAGCACCGCATGTGGTGCATCTCGAATTTCAATGTTAAAAGGAAGGTAGAGTAACAAGGACCATTGTAGATAGTGTTGGTTGCCCACTTTCATCTTTCCAAAAAAAAAAAAGAATTCACTGACCACAGGAGGTAAGAGAAAAAGTATGAAAATAATTATGGTTGAGTAATCTGAACTTTTAAACGTTACATGTGGTGTTGTCTCCTCTTCTGGACGTGTTTTGTGTTCAATGAAGACTCTTAGACTGGAGGTTGTTCAGGAGGAGACCATCTGAGAAGCAGCACTGAAGCGCGTAGGAGGAGGAACAGAAGGAGCTGGCGGGGAAGGATGTGTGTACGCAGCTTTTAAATACAAATGCACAGAAAATTGCTGAGCTGCAGGTAGAGCTGCCCAGAAGTTGCGAGGAGGAACTGCAGAAACCTGGCTCAGGATGGGGAAAGCCTGCGCGGGCAGGCGGCACCGTGCTGCAGGCTGGGGCTTGCAGGTGCTGAGATCTGCCTGGCCTCGGCGGCTTGCCGTTCTGCTGGAGGCAGCAGAGGACTTTGGTGGCAGTTCTGTCCCTCTCCGCTGCTTTCTCTGGGTGCCTTCTGAGCTAACTGGTGTCAGTGATGGGGATCTGAAAAGGCTGCGAGGAGATTGTCGGGAGAGAAGGCAGCAAAGTGTCAGGTACTGCAGCCTTCGCTGTTGGTGTTGGGTGCCCCTTACTTGGAAGCTGCTTTGTCTGCATGACACAAAATACTAGGGGTCCACCCCTAACCTGTGTTTACTGTTGTATCTCTAGAACAAACAAGTTACAGAATTGTCCTGAAATAAACGCTCTTAAAGTGAATCTTTTGTAGGTGCAAAGTTGGAGTTCTACAGTGATAACTTTTCCTTTTGATAAGGAAGGCTGAAATCTGTTGAAAATTGTGTGGTACAGTTTTCAGAACTCCAGTCCTCTAATGCACTGTGTGCAGTTAGGAACTTTGTCGTGTGGCCTGTTTTCCACGAGGCGTTGAACTTAAACTGTCCACATTAATTTTAATCCTTTTTTTTCCTCTTTATGCATGCAGTAACACAACTGCCATTTAGACTTACTGTTCTATTACTCCTCCTTTAAATTTTGCATTAAACCTGACCTGAGGGGCTGTTCTTCAGAATAAATGCAAGTTGCTTTTGGAGATAACATCTTATTTATTTGAACTCCTGTTTGTGAGAAAGTGTTTTCAGATATTCAGCAGAAAAACTAAGAGGCTTGCTGATGCCCTTTGTTCATTATGGAAGTTAAATGAAAATCTGCACAGCGGTGCTTTGGTGGATTGTTGTTCTTACTTCCCAGTAATGGCACAATAAGCGAGGACTTAGTGCGATCCAATTATTATTTAAGATAAAGTCAAATGGGAATATTTTCTTTTTCAGTGGCTGGTGGGAAGAATTACAAAAATCTCACACCAGCTAGCAGTTTGTAGCGTATGAGTTTCATGTCACTTGTAGCATTCAGCTCTAATGTTTTTTTACTCCTTGTCCTTATCCTCTGTGTAAGGCCGCCTTTCTGAACTCCTCCAGTTGTGCAGTTCTACATGTTTGTTTTTGAATAGAAAGAGTGAGAATTAGGTTCATTTCGGTAGACGTATACAAGACTCGAGGAACAAATTCAGATGGATGGAAGAAGTCTGCTTTCGTTTTGATTCTTTGTCTATGGGAATGGTTTGTGAATCAGTGAGTTGGATGGACTTTGTATCTTCAAGCTGCTCTGCATGAACTTTCCTCGTGTTTCCCTGTGTTAAAGGAGCTGTAAGGACTGGAAGTGACCGAGCTTCGGGGAAGGAGACTCTCAGCACAGTCACTGCCTTGTGACACTCCCAGCTATCTAATCAAAATAACATTTAATGTTCAGCTGACTTTTTGTTTCCTCACTTCCTTATCGGTAATGTCAACTGTTGTAAGTTACCACAAATTTAGAAATCATTAAAGAAAAAACAAACAACATTACTCTGAACTTAAAGAGTACTTAATTTGGGGACAACATTGCAAGGGAATGTTGTGTGTATGCTTAGATTCTGAAAAATGCGGTAAATGAGGTGAAATTAGATGGAATAGGTGTCTACTGAGAACTTTCCTTTCAAAATAGTTAAGGGGGGATAACTGAATAACTAGTTTTTGAATACTGTTTCCCTTCCATTACCAGTGCTACGTATTCTGTGGGAAATTTGGAGTCGGCATTTGCTTTTAAATATCTCAAGGCTAAACAAGAAATGGTCTTTTAACAAAATTCTATGGATGGATGGAGGGTTTTTTTTGACAGAAATAGTATATGGAGACTGTGGGCTTTCTGGAGCAGGGATAGGTGGTGTTAATGCCTTGCTCTGGGTAGTCTGAGTTCTGTTAAATACTGAGTTTGCTGACATGGCAAACCAAGAAAAAAAATGTGAATTTTTACTTGTGAACTGTTGGTCTCAGTTCAGGCATTATTACAGTGATGCTTTAAGGAGGTATCCATACTAAGCATCTCTACGTAGTTATTAAGGAAAGTACCTCAAAAGTTTTCAAGCTATGCTGTAAGAACAATATCTAAAAAATACAGTAGATAAATCATAATTCACACCTTGTCCCGACAGCTGACAGGATAAATGCAAGACCTGGGTACCAATCAAGAGGTAAGACAGTGTATTTACGTAGTGCTCAGACTTCCAATTCCTGAGCTGTAGCACTTCCAAAACAGAGTCACAGAGCAGTTTAGGTCCAAAGGGACTTCTGGAGCCCCCTGGTGTAACCTCCTGCTCGGCGCAGGGCTGACTTCTGCAGCAGCTCGTGCTGCTCAGAGCCTTGTCCTGCAGCTGTGAGTAGGTTTGACCCTAGAGTTACCACAGCCTGTTGGAGTATGTGGGCCAGGATTTAGCTACTACCACTGTGCTTTTTCTTTTCTTTTGTCCAGATGGAGTTTACCTTGCAGCGACTTGCTATGTTGCCCGTGTGCATCTCAGAGAATGATCGTCCAGGCTGAACAAACCACCTCTCAGCATCCCTCTTTGTGTCTTGTAGGCTTCAGCACTCAGCAATCAAGGGGGTCATCCGCTGGACTTTCTCCAGATACTGATCTGTGTTTTAGTTCAGGGCCCCCAAACTGGATGCGGATATTCTCATGGATAACAAGCAGAGCTGTTAATCATTTTTCCTCTTCATCTGCTAACAGAACCCAGTCTGCATTCAGTCTTCGCTGCTGAGAGGTCTTACTGCTGACTCAGGTTCACCTTCTTGCTTAGGGTGGTATTTAGTGTATTCATTCAGGTTTTGATTTGTGTGGTAATAGTACTTTAGATCAATGATGCAATCTGCTTTCAGTCTCTGGGAATAGAAGTTTGGGTTATTCTGGTAACATTGGAATACCTGGGAATTTTGCCAACTAGAAAAGAACCATTATGTGTAGTTGATTGAATTGAATAGTTTGAACTTGGACCCGAATGTTGCTTCTGTATGGGAGTCCCAACTTGCAGAAGCTCCTGTTTCTGAGAAGTCCCCAGAATTTGCCTGGTAAATTAGCACTGCACGTCATCCATGTGAAAAATAGTCCTTGGTTTGCTACAGCCGGTCTTTACTGCTAAGCGTTCAGGATTAGCCTCACTTACCTTTTCTCGTCTTCGACGCTTGAGTACACGCAGCTCTGCTTTGTGTTCTTCTGAACTGAGGGGTACCCTCTAAGAGAAAAAAGTAAACATAGGACATTGTAGTCCTCTTGATAGTTTAAACCCTCCTTTTCTTTTCTGGAGATCTAATAAGAGATTTCCAAATTACCCCATTGCAAGCTTTCGGCTCTCATGTGGTGCAAACTTGAATTGTGTTACTGTCGCCCTCAATTTTTTTTTCAGACCTGCAGGTATCTGTTGCCGTATGAAAGGTCAGGTGCCGTTATTCTGGGTTCCTACTGAACAGACCAAGCACACTGGAGGGTTGGTGGTTGGAAAACTTCATTTATAAAATTTGATAGGGATTTCTTAAACATTTGTCAGGGAGGCCAACTTCTAGACTGCCTGGCTCTACTTCTGTTGGATTGTTTTGGTATCTGTGAGGTACATTTCTTCAAACACGGCTTTTGCGTGTGATTTTGGAATCTTACTCAAAGCCTGACTTCTAATTTGTCAGAGATTCTTTACTGTAGCCAAAATACTTGGATATTTTGGGATGATGCTTTGTTTTTTGAAAAGTTCAGGTTTGCAAAACCTATTGTGACGGAATGGCAGTCTGTGGTTGGGAAGGTTGAATGTGAGAGCCAACAGCGATTGCCTTGAGTGAAGTATTCCCAGAAACCAGTGTTACCTGGTCATGGGTACCAGCTGCTGACCTACGTGCTCCTAAGAATGTAGATTTAGGGTCCCTTAGGGCCTTTTGAGTAGTTTTTTTTATAAGATCTTTTTCTTCTGTCCTTCAGTTCCCTAGCCATCATGAGCTATGTGTATGAGTCTTGTTCCTCTGCTGATCAGGTAACCAAAATTGTTGTGATTACAGTGTGTTGCTGATTTTTCAGAGTAGTTTTTTATTTTTTATTCCTCTGGAAGTTATTGAAGTGGCTAGAATGCAAGCTGCTAGAGGTGAGAATCTTTTTTTCCCCAATTAATTGAGGGTGAATTATGTAGGATATAATTAGCGCAGAATACAAAAGGTTACTGAAAGATGAGAAAAAAAACAAATATTAAACCTATTGCCTAAATTCAGTAACGGTGTAAGAGTGTTTCCCAAACACTGTTAATTGAGTTTGTGCCATGCCTGGAAAGATGGCTGGGCATTTTTCCTCAGTCTGCAACAAACATTTAATAAAATTTCTCTTAATATATATTTTTGCTTCATAGGTGCTGTGCATTGCTTAAAATGCCCTGTTTCAATGTAGGTTTCTGGATGCCTTGTGGAATAACATCTTTGGAGACATCTCTTTTTACACTGTGCTTATGTGCTCAACATGTGGGTTTACCTAGCTCTCATGACCGGTATCTCCTTACTGTCCAGCTCTTTAGAGAGCCCGTTATGCACTCCGGTTTGACTGCCTTTGCGTAGACCAAGGGGCTCAAGACCTCAGTGCTCGTTGCACATTTAGTTTGGACTTATCAGGAAATTTCAGGATCTTCCTCCAAAATAAACTGAAGGAACGCTGGTTTGCCTCTGTTTCTTTCCTGCCTTTTAAGAACACGTGCAAGTCCGATACTCATTTGAAATTGTCTTTGAAGATTACTTTGTCCGACGAAGTCTGAACCTTCTGAACTTTCTTCACTGCTCTTATCTTTCATCTGCTTTCCTCGAGAGGCTGGTAAGTTCTTCCAGTTGTTCATTCACATGACTACTCTAATTGTCTTGTCTTCTGAAAATAACCTTCTTAATTGGAAGACTAATTGACGTCTGAACGTGAGCATGCTTTGTGAGAGCAGGAAATGTTGTATGCTTTTTTAACACTCATAACAAAAAGTTACTTGCTATTACAAATCATTTTGGGTAAAAGCTGGTAACAAGTAGCATCGGTGTGTGTGTGGGTTGGGTCAGTGTCTGCCTCTAGGTGATTCTCAGGCTTGTTTCTTTACAGCATCTGTCTTTAAGAGTAAGCAACCCATTAAAACACGAGTATACTTGCAAGTATAATCGCTATGCTAGGTCAGTGTTGAAGAAATCTGCCACAGAGCAGCACGTGCCATCTTCCTTTTCCTTTTGCTCCTAACAATTGTTCCGTGCTGAATGCCAGCGTGGTCTTTAGAAGTTCATCTCAGGAGCCACGTGAAAATGTCACCAGCGAAACAGTTAAAAATCATTAATGTCAGATTTCCTGGAGACCCCTAAGCTCCTCTGCCCTTTTATTTCAGGCAACCGGTGTGTCTTGGAGTTCTGGGGAAAACACCTGTGTGTGCGCCTGGCAGGTGGCAGTGGATGTCCATGTGCCCACCTCGCTGGCTGCCCTTTGATGCCCAGCAGGAGCCCAGCCTGGGCAGGATTCCTTGGCAGGAGCCAGGGAATCATTAAGGTTGGAAAAGACCTCCAAGATGGTCTGGTCCAACCATCCCCCTCCCACCAGTATCACCCACTACACCGTGTCCCTAAGCACCATGTCCAACAGTTCCTTGACTCTGGCAGCACTGAACCTCAGAGGTATTTCAGGGGCCCAGTGCAGTTTGCCTGGCTAGAGAGGACTTCATGGAGTAGGTTTGCAGCGGAGTCTGAGATCTGGGCCAGATTGGCAGCACAAACCATGACAGCACTGTCTGTGCTCCTCTTAGTGGATAGGTTTGTATACTAAACTTGGGGAGAGGGGAGGAGGGGTGAATTTTTGGGAGGAGACTTGGTTACTAACCTTGAGTGGGATAAGCCACAGCTGAAACGGAGAAAATGGAATTCCTGAAAGCTTGTGGGACAGGGCTACAAACTCTTCCTGCAGCAGTAGCTGCTGGCACTTGTGTGTGCAGACCTCCTGTCTTTTTAGAAAGAATTGGACAGAAATAGATAAACTGCTTTGGTAGTGATATTTAGAAACAAACTTTAAAAAGCCTTAATAGGCGCTGTGTGAATAAGTTCATCTGGGCCATTTGTTGGTGCCCCATCCCTGGAGGTGCTCAAGGCCAGGCGGGATGGGACTTTGGGCAGCCTGGTCTGGTGGGGTGTCCCTGCCATGGCAGGGGGCTGGAACTGGGTGGGCTTTAAGGTCCCTTCCAACCCAAACCACTGTGTGGTTGATGCGGTTCTAGCGTTTCTAATTTTTTTGATTGAGGCTTCAGTGTGACCATGACAGCAAAGGGGGCAACAAAAATGCTGGCACTATGTGAACGTGTAGTGTGTGTGTATGGCAGCCATTAAGTAACTTTATCTCAGCAGTGCTTATAGAACCCCTGTGAAATGGTTCTCAGGTTTTACTCGAAAGTAAGGTTTTCCAGACACGGCTGAATGTAGCTGTTAGTATTTACCTTCCACCCTTCCCCACGAAAGAAGCAGCTGGGCAGGTCAGTCAGTATACAGCAGTGGTGCAGGATGGTCGTGGGGAAGAATTCTCTGTCTGTCTCTCTTGTATCGCAGGATGCTCCTTGTACGTATGTAAACATTTACTCAGAAGTTAGAATTAAAATCTCTCCTGTCATCTCACCACAGCTCAATTAAAACAAGGTTAAACACTGATTTGGTGCCAAATAGTGTTTTTAAGGGAATGGTGCAAAAGTAATTTTGTATTTGAAATGTGACCTGTCCTTGGCTTTCCTAAAATAAGCAGCTGCAGACACTTAGTGTAAAATAGTTCACACGTTGAATGGGAATGCAAATGAAACCCATGGCTCCACGGTAACAATGCAGCAGACGTGATGCATCATGTCAGATATTCCTGTTAATATCCCAGCTGTAAATCAGGATGGGGTGCTCTAGTGGTTGTGAAGAAGACAGTGAGACTGAGATAATCATGAGATCTTCTTTCCAGGCATGTCAACCCTTTTTACATTTAAGATCTCTAATTAATTTGCGTCTTAGAACAATTTTAATTAATTTTTGAGATCTTTTACACTAGGATTTGTGATTTTTTTTTTTCCTTGGAGTGAAAATGGGGTTTCTAATTTTCCTAATAAAGAATTTTTGGGACTTTGTCAAGCTGCATTTTCCATTAGCTAGAATCTCATTAAACATACTGCATTTGGAGCTGAAGTTTTTGGTGAGTTATATTTGTGCAGGAGTGAGGCTGCTCAGGACTCTTAAATCTTAGGAGATAAGCACAGGAGGAAAAGAAATCCTTTTTGAGTTACAGTAGCAGACAAATGAAAGTTTTTGCTGTGAATTATATGTGCTGATATGTATGGCAAAAATCATCCCTTCCTTGCACTCAGGTGGTGGTTTTATCACGATCCTGTGGTGATGTTCTGATTTATTGCAAAGTTCTGCATATGTTGGACTACAGAACGTTTTATAGTATTTCTTTTTTCTCTAAGTTTTCTAAAATGAGCTGCAAAAGGGGCAGCATCCCTTCTGCTCCTCCCACCCCAGTTTGACTGCCATGTGGTTTACCTTTGCCTTGTTCCCATCTGGGACAGATCAGGATTTACCAGTGCTGGCTCTCCTCAGTCAAAAGAAGAGCAGGTTGTAGGTTACAGTTCTACTTCTGATTGTGCCAGTTTGCTGCTCCTGATAACGCTCTGTCTTTTGGAAGTTTGGGTGCTGCTTGGAGCTTGTGAAGAGTGCATGAAGAGCCTGGACACCAGCAAAACATCAGGACTTAGGTGTAGACAGAGAGCAGGGAAGAGACAAAAAGGCAGAGTAAAGAGTAAGTTGCTCTGTTCAGAGTGGGGAATGTGTGTTGACCATGCACGGTCCTTTCATTTCAATTTTTTTTAAATTAAAAAGAACTGGAAATCGCTGATGGTGTAAAGAGAGGAAGAGATGCCTGGTGCCCTGGAAATCGTGCAGACAGAGGGAACAGTGAGCTGAGCAAGTATCATGCCATCTGCTAGATGAGCAGTAGAAGAGATTACTTAGTAAGATGCTCCCTCTAAAGGGAAGAGAGATTGTATTAATGAATTGGTTCAAAGCAAGGATGTGAGATCAACTCTGTCTTAGAGCAGCACTTCCAGCTGAGGGTTATTATACTTTATCATCCCAATTCATCTTTATTTTTGCTCTGAAGATAATGATGTATTGTAGCTTGCTGTCCTTCTTAAAATCCTTCAAAGGAGATGGGGAGGATTGTTGCTTGCGTAGACGTTTGCTAGAAACCTCTAGTGTGAGTAGATAGGGAAAGAAAATTGCGTGCTAGTCTTCTACTTGTCTTATTTTTCCAGTTCTAATGAACTGTGCTGAAAGCCTTTTTCTTGCCAAAGGGCATTTAAATGTGCACAGAGCTGTCGCACAGGTGTGGCTCTCACCTCTGTCCGATGCTGGAAGTTCGAGTTTTCTCTGCAGATGGTTTGTAGTCTTGAATTTAGTTTGTTTGCTTTGTAGGTAGTAACAACCTGAAAGAAAACCTGTTAGCAAGAACAACCAACCTGTCTTGTGTTGTCTATCATTTCTTGCCTGGAGTGGTTTTGGTGATGTTTTTTGTCATGCTTTCCTTCAAAATCTTTTTAATTTCAGATATTTTTTAGATCTTGCTTGAAATTTCTTCATTTTAAGTTAACAAAGAAACAAAAAACATGCGCAACCTCACTTCTGTCTCTCCTTACGCTTTTTCTGTGGCAGCTGTCTCAAATGATCCTGTAAGTTCATCACCTCAGGCTGTCATGTATATGAACTTGGGGTGGGGTGAAGAGAGAGCTTTCTTTGAAGCTGTTGTTATGCCAGTCTCTTTTTCCCAGCGCTAGCAGTTGCAGCAGTAGCAGTGTAGCTGAATTTGCTGATTAACGCTCTAATTAGCTTATAAATCTTTAAGTAGCGTTAGAACTTGAAGGATGAACTACTGGAGAGCTTCATAACTGCATTGTAGTTTTAGTTGTAGAGACAAAGCAAATCTTTGGTGTCGATCCAGTAATCTACCCCCAGAATTATGATTTCATGCTTTGGGGGGAAAAAAAAAGGTGGGGGGGATGTCATTAGGTTTGTGTTTCCCTGTCTGTTTCCCCTACATCTTTATCTGATTTTTTTATTTTATGTCACAGGGTGGGGGAAGCTAAATTGGGTTTGTAGAAGTGTACAAACTCCTTAAACTCCTTACTCCTTAGCTTTGACATCAGCTCTTACTGCTTTGTGTGATTTCTGTACCTAAACACCTTGGTCGTATCTTTTAATATGATAATCTGTTCCTGGTTTGGGTTTCAAGGTAACCGTACCCTTGTGATATTGAAGCATGTGATCATTTGTGTAAATACAGGCATATTGAAGGATGGCAGCGCACCCTATCAACTTTATAAAATACATTTCGGTGCACTCTTGATGCTTGTGCCTTGATTGCTTTCCTCCTACTAAACATTTCTCCCGTATTCCTAGCTGTATTATCTCTGGTGGTGTATTTATGATACTGTTCGTGTTAGCTGATCCAAGGTGGCCGAGAAAAATAACTTCTTTTTGTCTGTATCTTTCCTATTGCGGACTTGAGTTCAGCCCATTTAGAACATGATGTTCGATACAGTTTTATTTCCCAAACTGCCATGCTTTATGAATAAGAAACAATCTGTACTTGCAGGGGTCAGCCTGTTGGGCATTAAGGTGGTAATTGGAAGCGAGGAAAAACAGTAGTGCTAGACTGGAAGCATCTGTGCTAGGAAGGTGCTATAGCTGCGTGCGGATGGAAGTAGTGAAAAAGCTTTTGTCTCATCGGAGTAGTTTTATTTTCTGTTTAAATGGAGGAATGAAAACCTACACAGCTTGTTGGGGGGGGGGGAACCTCCCACGCCTTCTGGTACTAAACTTAACTAACCTGGACATTGCTGAGTATTTGCTGGACTAGACGGTGGGACAAAAGGGAATCCTGGTTTTAATAACCCCGTGGGTGTGGAGTGCCTGCTGTGCTCCTGGGGGAGCCAGGAGGGCTGCTCCCTACCAGCTGCCCTGTTTTGGAAGAACATCTCTGCGGTGAGGAGATGCCAATTTGGCACATAGCTTTGATTTAAGAACTAACAGCCTCAATAAAAACGAGTTAACTTTCAGTGGCTTCTAGTTTTGTTTCATCTAAAACTTAGCCAATTTCCCTTTGCTCCTTTGTGTCAGCAGTTCGTACCGTCTGGCTTTCAGACGGTACGTACGGTGCATAAGCTGGCCGAGACGTTTCAGAGAGACTTCAGAATTAATGTGTTTTGATAGCTGCTTTTAATTTTATTCAGGAAAAACAATCTGAACAATCTTTTATAAGAGCAGATCAAACACAGTAAAAGGCTGCTAAGTCTGCAACCTTTTTGTGATTTTTGGGTAGTAATCTGTTGTAACAGGTGGGTAGAGAATGTTTACACAGCAAGAGATCTAGCTTCTTAGTCTTACTTTAAAACACTGAGGTTGAGCGATGTAGAGGGAGGCTAAAAAAGAAGAGTACTTTCAGAAAATGACAAATAAACTTACTTATCTACTAAAAATTCTTATTTAACCAAGTTGTTTGTCATATGGTGGCAATGCTGTATAACATATCTCTTGGGGATAAGAATCAGTCCCTGCCACCACAAACACAAGAGAAGCTTGTGTGGTTGGGATAAATGAGGTTGGCAAATCATATGTCCTTCTGTTTATTGTAATTAATCGACCCTTTTTCTTAATCAAACCTTTTTTTTTTTGTAGGAATTTGTTTACCAGAAAGCAAAGTGCAAGACTTGAGAAACAAAATGATGTGGGATGGAAGTTGTTTGGAAAAGTACCCATCAGAGAAACCTCGCAGAAAGATCCCAAAAAAATGCAAAAGGTATTTGTTTAACCCTACATTAGGATTAACAGTGAATGTAGAATCCAGTTAGGTTTATGATGTGTGTATATGACTGTGAAGCCTGTTTGTTTGAGGAGTTGCACCTGATTTATAATAATCTGACAATATAAAAGATGGATTTTGTTAGATTTTTTTTTAAACTTACATTATAACACAGAGTGCCATTCAAAAGAATGTGTTCTACTTAGTTTTAAAACTGAGTACCCCATGTAAATCATGCCATTTTGGTATAAAACATTTCATGTGAAGATTCAAAGTATGTGAATGAATATTTGTTTATAATCAAACTTGGTGGGTATTTTAAATATCTTTTGGTTTTCCTTACCTTGTTCAAGTTTTCACTGGTTTGTAGCCTTTGTGCCATACACCTGTCTATATATAACATGCTGTTTGAAGGGAAATTGTGTTTTGTTGGGCCTTGGTTTATTTGTGCTTCAAATCTAATTAAAATTCATGAACTCAGGGTAACGTCAATGTGGTCAAGTGCCAGAAAAATCCTGTTTCAATGCTGGTTTCACCCATTGTTTTCTGAAATGCTTGCTATTTACAGTTGAAACTTTCTACATATGGGCTTTTCTGAAAACCCAGTTACTGACTTGAAATGTTGCAAAAATATAATACAGTTCAGGAGAAATGAGTGGAATAAAACTTTTTTTTTCTTTCCTAGCACAGTATAGTTCAGAAGGGAGCATGTATTGAAATTGTTTATTGAAGTGATTCCCTGGAGAGAGAAGTCTTTAAAAGCATCAGAAACCCCAAGGAATTTATTTTTTTCACTATCTTAATTGCTGCTTAACTAGTTGTAGCATTGATTTGTATGTGTACGTGATGCTTGTGTTTGCCCGTAGTAAGTTTTTAAATCAATCTTTTGTCTAATTTTAGACAGACATGGAGGGGAGTCAAGAGATTTAAAAAAATCTTTCCAGGTCATCCTTAGTGTGTCACAAGGGAATGGAAAATAGTGAAAGCCCTTTTCTCCTTCTTTGCATATTACTTCTAAGCTACAGTAACGTTTTTGAAAATGTAACAACACATAAGAGGATTGGTTTGACTGCAGATAATGCAAGCACATAGAGAATCAAACAACCTGCCTTCCCCATGGGGGAAGATCTGCTGAAATCCAGCTATGTGGCCAGTAGTTCATCAGCTGCTCCTTCTGTAAGAAGAAAATATCCTCCTTTTAGCTTTCTTGCTTCACCTGGGATTTGTGGAGTACATGTAGGTTGATGTTGTATGTGCTTGGGTGGTTTTTTTTGTATTTCATTGGTATTGGAAGCTTCCTGTTCTCCCTTGTTCAGACCACTGTGGCAATGAGGAGGTTTACACGGAGAGAGACCATGTAGCTAGAACTTCAAAACCAGCTGCTGTGTATGAAAAGAGAGTGCTTATTTGAAGGACTGTGCTGCTTAAATTAGGGTGAAGTGCTCTGGAAATCTGGAAGTCTCATGTGACTGTTGTTAGCTGTATTTAGGCTGTTAGTTTAAGTGAAGCTATAGCACCTTTTTGAAGGTTTCCCTATGATCAACCATTCTGACCTTGTCTACAGACGGTCCTGATACAATTAGCAGTTCCAGAGCGTTCACCAGAGGTTTTCGATGACACCTACAAGAGCTGTACTGCGCCAATAACTGCAGTACTCTGACACTGAAGTGTCCTCAAGTTGGGAGGGTGCCATGTGCCTTTCTCTCCAGCCTGCCCCTGTCCTTCCTGTTCCAGTTCTCACCTCTGTTGGACATTAACAGGGTACTTGAAATACTTGTTTATTGAGTAAAAGCCTTCTGTTCTGTGGCTGCTCAGACTTGACTTACTGATTCATTTAAGGGAAAAAAAGTACATATTCATCCCATGGAGCCTAGGAGTCTTCCTGCATGTTGTTTGTTCAGTGATGTTACTGTCTGTGGTGAAATACTCATAGTCCCACAGATTTGGGACTCGATCTGTCTGGCTACGGAGGCTGTTGAATAGAGTTCCTATTAGCAAAATCTTGGTCTGAGGTAATTCTGAAAGGCAACATAAAGGAAAGGTGATATGTTCTTCATTCTGTTTTTTACTTCATTGTGATTATCCCATCTCAAAACACAGAAACAAAGCCTCAAGTCGTATGTAACCTTAAACTATTGAAAGTCCTTCGGATTGTTTAAGATGCCACAAAATTGCCTGACTGTACTATTAACTATAGTTACCAATTTACAGTTATCAGTCCTCAAATGTAACATATCTAGGGAAATCAATCTGATCACCCTTGCTTGGTATGAAGCTCTTTGTGCACAGGAACTGAGGTGACCGAGTCATCGAGCAGCAGTTTCTCAAGTCAGCTTCTTTTGCTTCTGGACAGGCATCAAAGAAATCCTTTGTGCCAGGTCAGCTGGTAAGAGCCCTGTGACTTCGCTGGTATGGTCGTGGTTCCATCCTTTCATACCTTTACTGTATGGATGAAACATGGTTTTTTTTTTTTTTTTCTCCCAGAATGAGATGAACGAAGCTAACTGCAAACATAGTCTTCTGAAAAAAAGGATGGTCCACTTATGTGTATATTTTTTGAGCTTATACATGAAGGGAGCAAGCTTTAAAAACACTCTTACTGTAAATTTTTTCTGATATTTTCCCTATAATAATCTCACCTGGGATTGAAAGAAATTTGCAGGAAAGGAGTTGCAAGATCTGTGTATAAATTATGAAAAAAAAAAGTAATTTAACTGTGAAGCACTTAAACATTGTTAATAGAACCACCAGGTCTTATTGCCTTCTATTTATAAAATAAATAGATGGTGAAAACTCCAGACCCTCAAACTCTAGTTGCAGTTCACAAGTTAGACGTTGTTATCCTGCAACTGAAGGAGGCTGTACACGTATGGCTGAGCTACGAACAATGTGTAAGAAGTAACATCTTTTTCCTGTGACCCAGGCAGGTTTTGAGGCAGACAAAACTTTTCTCCAGTCCTATAAAAACTCCTCTAACAGCACTCGCTTGTTCGACTAGTGCATGTAAGGCACAGGATCACACTCCGTTTTGACAACAGGGGAATGAAAATCAGTCCAGTGATGTTGGTGTTTGCCCTAGTTTTGAAGGCAGACGGTAGACACGGATATTACTGTCTGGGGAAGGAACCATTCTGGTCGTAGGCTAAGGCTGGATTCCTTTGCATTCTCGCTGAGCGTTGTACATTTTTTACCCAGGTAAATGTTTTAAAGCTTAAAAACTGTCAGAACAAGTAATAGCATCAGAGAAGCTGTAAGTGCATTTACGGTGGAGGTTTGCATGATTAATTTTTTGTATCAATTAGCTTCAGGAATCCTGCCTGAGCAGAACTGGTTAAGCCAGTTGCATTTATAATAGATGCGTCAAAATGCACGGGAAGTCAGATGACAGTACTTCACTGAGAGCAAAGTCAAATTATCTTCCCAGCTAAACAGACCGTAAGGCTGAACTTGGCTTTGTGGCCATTGCTTCTTTCAGGAGCACTTTTTGGGGTTGGTGAATACAGCAGATGTAAGCACCATGTGTTTGCAGCCTTTTTTTTTTATTTCTCAAGACTGTTCACTCACAAACTCTTTTAAAAATATAAGATAAGATTGCATCTTCTCCATTGTCTCCTCTCGTGATCAGTCTTCAGGTAATTTGTAGCAGCTGGCCACTCAATCTTGCCTATTAAGACTAATGCACACAGAGGAGTCAGCCACATTCTAGCTGTATCCTAAGACGCATTGCAGTTGTCTTGCCCAAGGAGCAGCCTGAATTAAATTATTTATCTCTATAGTGTCTCATCCTTTTTCTCAAAATCCATTTTTGAATCAGTGTGTAACTTTTTTCCACTTCCAAATGTGCTGGACACATCGATGAAAACAGTTCAATTTAATTTTAACCATATAAATTCCCCTAAGAGCTCGATGGAATTTCGTCATTTTCTTTGAGTGCCAATACCATTAAAATTCAGCACATATAACACATGAGGCCTTTCAGTTAACAATCTTTACTCATAAATGCAGCTCTAAATATTTTTTGAACTCATTTGATGCCCAGAAACATTTTGTATTTGGATTTATAATGGTAGTTCCTTAACATTAAAAAGTAGCTATAGATTTTAACCTAGGAATTGTCATCTTTCCAAACTTAGAATAGTTTCTGTTCTAAAAGCTATAGTATTTCTTTTCATGGGGAGGGGAGACATTTTTTTTCTCCCATATGTGTAAGGATTCAAATAAATGAATACTGGGGAGTGATTCTTGCTGTGACACCACCAATGATGAAAACAGTGTGCCTGCCTTAGACGTAGCGGAAAACTACAGTGGTTTATGTATATAAATGTGTGGATAACAAGTTTGTCTGTGCAAGGCTTGAGGAGGAGATTGCAGCCGTGCCGTAGGTACAGCGACAGCATAAGAGCTTTATAGCCAGGCCTTTCAGCACACTTCATTTGTTTTGCCCTTCCTGCTCCAACAAAGTCATTTGAGTCAGATTGTTCAGCCATGATGATCACATCGTTCCTATCGTACAACCTGGTGTCAGCGCATTCCCACCGCCTCCTACTAAAGTGTTTTTATTTTTTTCGTTTTGGTCATTCCTGTGTTGTTTTTTTCTTTCTGTGGAAAAAAAAGTCTGGTTCTTGGTTCTTCTTTGGTACTAGTAATGACATTTCCCAAGTGGAATGTCTTCAACTGGAGATGCAACAGACTTTCCTCTAAGAGTGATGTACTAAAAGAGAATAAATCCACGTGATTTACCAACTGTGTTTTCCTGTAATTAGATTGTGACTATAAGTAGGATCAATATTCCTGTCAATTAAAATCTGTTGTACTGAAGAGGCTCACTATGCAGTATAAGATAAAGTGAAAATGAGCTGGTGAAATAGCTAAATACAGCTCTTGGTGTGTAGGTGATTTTATATTTTTATATATGTATATATAGTTATATATATATATACACTATATATCACTATATATATACACTATATATATAATATATATATATATAATATATATATTTATATATAAATTGATGGGGTGAATAGTTAAACTTGTAACAGTACTGGAGGAAAAACTTCCGTGAACTGATTTGGGTCAGGTATCATTTAAGTCGATCTTGTTTTGCTTTTTTTTTTTTTTTTAAGGTATGGTCCTAACTGATGTTAACTTTTCTCAGTCAGTTTTTTGGCTTTGACCTATTAGGCGGAAAAGAGCTGCAGAGCAATGGCACCTAGCAGGAATTACTGGAAGGAATTACTGCAATCCGTGCTTTAGCCAGACAGAGGCAGTCAGAGCTCCTGTTGACAGTAGCATGCTTTATCCAGACAAAACAAAAGAAAGAAACAAAACAAACCCACCAGAGAAGAGTGCAGAGGGCACTGGCTCGTGATGTGTGGAGGTTCTCGTGCAGCTCTCGTGCAGGAGCGTTCCAGATGCGTGCAGTGCCATGTGCTAGCTGCCATCACGTGCCCAGCTTCCTCTTGCCCTCTGCTGATGGGTGACAGTTGTCTAAAAATACCAAACTTTTCTGAATGTTTATCTTAACATCTTTTCCCTGTACACAGATGGTTTGTTCAGGGCCTTTAGAACAGGAAGTGGTTGGCTCAAGCTGGCTGCTGATTCCTGCAGGAGCTAGATTACGGCTTTGGATAGAGCATGGTCTTCTGCTCATACTGAGTTTGTCTGGGGAGGGATCACTGGAGAAATCATTGGGACTGATGGCTGTAGCTGTTAGTGGTGCAGGGCTTGCATTTAGACTCGCTTCACACTTTAAAGCACTCTTTTCTACAAACTGCCTAGTGCATTTTTTCCTGTTCCACGGTAGAAGTCCAAGAGTGTGAGTGACTCACTTCCTGTGTGCTCCTCTGGGCTCGTTCCTACTTGTCATCCGTCAGAAAGGCAGGATTTAGATCTGTCATGGTGTGACTGAGTTCCTTGTTTTTTTAAAACAAGGAAACAAATACAATTGTATTGGAAGAAGGCATAGCTCTCCTTGTTAGTCTGAAACTAACCTGTGCTCGCTCTTGTTGCAGTCTCAAGAAATAAAGGTGTAACTCTGATTTTCCTGCTAAAGGATTATACCACAAAACTTGCAAGCTGCCTTAACGCAGTGCTATTTTATGTCTTTCTTTCTGATTAAAATCAGAATGTTTTGAAATAATTTTAATCATATGTAAAGGGAATCTAATTTTTGTGGAATTAAATAAAAATAAGTAAAGGGAGCCCTTAGCTGTATTCCTGTACAAAGAGTGTGTTGCTCTTGTCCTGACTTGAAAATTACCTGCCTCAAACAAATCTAATATTAAACAGAGTAATAGCTTCCATCCATAGTAAATGAAAGGGTAATTTAATCCTACAGAAGAATGATTGTTCCTGAGTATTTTAATAATAAAAGAACGTAACATGACCTACCCTAGTATCATAATCTAGCAAACAGTCTAGCTGCCAAAGCGCTTCTTTTGATGCTCCTGGAACCTCCTCCCTTACGTTGTGGAAATGTAAAAGGACAGAATATTTGTTAAGAGCATGAGGCTAATAGAAAATAATAGGCCTTGAGTATCAGTTGAACAGTTATGACAAGATCCAAAGTGTTTTTTGAAAGAAAAGTTTTTTTTTTTTTCCTTTGCAGTTTTAAAAGATTTATTTTAGTTTTATCAGTATCTAGAGTTCCTTAGAAACTGTATTGGTCAAAAGCCCTGGAAGCTTGAGGGATCCTAAATAAGTGTAACGTGGTCTTTGAGGATATGTATTGGAATAAAGATACTGAAGAGACAGAAGTATAAGCTTTGTTGGTTATTGCAGTGGAAATGCCTGCTGCTAATCTCTACCAAAAGGTCTATTTTAATGCTAGTGTTGAGTTTTAAGGGAAATACAGTAAGTTTTAAATTGTCCTGCGAGATCATAAAGTTTGTCTTATTTGAAACAGTTATTTTGCAGCCCAAATTGATGCTTAGCAGTAGATGGGGTAAATTCACATGGCACAAGATTATTTTTAAATGCGAGAAGCATTTCGTGGAAAAATGCTTTCCTGTTGAAGATGAAGTACGTAGCTCTTCGTAGCTTTCAGAAAGCGTGCTACACAGGTGGAAGTTCATTCTCATTTGTTATTAAATGAGAATCCAACATGTAGCTGGCATTTGTGAGTCTGATAGCGCTTAAACACCTAGCTCTTCGTGTAACCAGTAAGGTTTTTTTCAGCATAGTAACCTTGGAACGAAAGTAGAATTATGTAAAGGAAGAGCCTGGAAATACTGGCATGTTTTTGAACATTGCATCACCGATGCATTTGGCAAGACATGACTGTGAAGCAAAGTTGGAGATAAATCCCTAAAAGCAGGTGTGTTAGCCTCTAAATATTGTGGGAAAACTGTCTGTCCTAACAGGAGACTGGAACTTGCATTGCTACAATGTAAAATTAATTGGGGAAGCTTTGGTGGACTTCAATATGTCCCAAGAAACCTAATCCAAAGGTTTTCTTTGTTTCTGTTCCCGTTTATACATTTCAAGCTTCATCTAAAATTAAAGAATGGGGGTGGGGAGAGATGAAGGTTTTGAAAAGTTTAAGTCTTTCCATGCTCACCAGCAAAAACACATACAGCTGATGTTCTTTGGCTGTGCAAAGTGAATGGAGATACTGTATGGGTGTTAGTGGAAACCTGGAAGGTACTGATGTCAGGATTTAAAAACAAACAAAAACAAAGATACTTTTTCCTTAAGTGTCTTTCTGAAGAAAGATTGGGAAAATATTTCCTCAAATTTTATGTTCTTATTCTCCCCCTCTCTCTCAGAGGACACTTGATCTATTTTTTTCTATGTGATTCTGTTACATGTATTTTGTACCTCTTAGTAACTTCCACATCAGAATTTCGTTTTGCTGTGTAGTGAAGCTCTCTTTAGCATGACAAGGTTCAGTGGAAATAGTCATGAATACTGAAGCCTCCAAATAGCCATCGATTTAAGCTAGGTTATGAAGATATGTTGCCTTCCTTCATGTACTTTATTTATATTAGGGTGTTCCCTTAAAAATCTCTTCTCCTCAAAACTGAACCTTAAGTTAAAAAAAAAAAATCAGGAAAACTTACATATTGATATTTTCTGTAGCATTAAATAAAGAAGGTGCAGGAGTCTTCCAATCCAAATGGATGATGAAAGATATTGTGAAGCATTCCATCAATGTGAGAAAAGAAGCTTTTATTAAGCATGTAAGAAATTGGTACCAGGAACTGCTTCAAGGGTAGTTTCAGGGATTAGATAGCAAGGATGTACAAAAACCACTTGAAGTGGCTTTAGTGCTTTGCTTTTCTGCCCTTTTTTAAGGGCAGGCAAGTATAAAACTCAGAAAGGTCAGAGATACGTAGAAATGGACAAATCCTGATGAGGAGGCGGTATAGAAATTAGTGAGGGGATTTGAAAAGAGGGGCAGGGAGTATGATTAAAAGTATAAAGTGAAGTGCCACTTTCACACTAATCTGGTGTATATACTGAAGTCATACACCGAAATAGGACCTGCACATACTCACCTACATAGACAGCTGGTTGTGAGGATAAATAGTAACTGCATGCTGATGTGGGTATCCGAACAGTGTAACCACGTGAGTTGCTGTGCATTACAAAGTAGATGGCATTCTTGGGTCACTTTTATGCTGCCTTGAAGACTGAGGCCATATTTGAGGCCATATTAGAGAACTTGCAGAATAAAATGTCATACTCCTGTGACTCCTTTCCTATATCCTAGAGTTAACCTGGTGTTTTGGCCATTTCAGAGTTGTCAGCATAAAAATGACACAGCTTGAAGAATACCTTTTTTTTTCCTGTTATTTGCCCAGATAGTTCCTAAATAGTCACACTGAAGAGTGTGTAATTTGAAACGAGATAGGAAAGATAAGTTTTCTTCTGCAACACCAGCACATCAGCGCTAATGTGAAATGTCAGAGGAAAAAGTTGCTGAGAGATGACTGGCAAGGGCATGGTGCTGGGGCTATACAGAAAATTGAGCTGGAGAGATTAGTGAGCAGACATAGTTTATGTGAAATTATAGTTTTACATAAGTTCCATATTCAGTGTAATCCCAATCCCTAGAAGTGAAATTTAAGGGATATACTAAAAAGAGGTGCTGGTAGTGTTTTATTTTGGCAGCTGTTCATCAAAAAAAAAAAAAACAAAAAAAAACACTTAGCTTGTGTTCTCTTGCTCAAGCGTTTATCAGATGCTTGCTCTGCTGGAAGACCTTCTAGTAGATGTTTCCACTTGTTTGATACTGTAGTGTATCAGATGGTATCAGTATGCAGGGAAACTGTGCACGTTCGTGTATGCAAATTAAGTTACATCCTTTTCAACGTTCTAAGTACTAGGGGTTTTTTGGTTACTGTGACTCATATTGGAGTCACTTGTAAGAGTATGCCTCACAATCTGATTACAGATACCGCATTTGACAATAAGGAGCTGTTGTTAAACCACACGGTTTGTAGGTATGCTTTGTCTCTTCTAGATAGTCCTTTGCTTATAGGTAACATTGTTCTAGATTCCTTCCCCTTTTTTTATTACAAGGCATGTGACTCTGTATGATCAAAAAAGTACTTATTCACATTTAGCACAAATTAAATGTGAACCCTGAGGGTGAAAACCATCTGATACATATAACGTGTTGCATGATTAGATGTTACAGACTCCAAAACAGTGAACTGTTATTCTTTCTTGGAAGACCTAAATTGGCCTGTATAGGCTTAAGTTTTAAGCGTTCTTTAACCCAATGCGTCTGTTGCTCAAAATATGATACTATAAAAATACATACACACAAAAATTGTTGAAGTGGTCCAGTGGATGGAGCTCGGGACTGCAGTGTAGGGCATGTAGCTTCTAGTTCTCTCTACTGTTAACCTGTTGGAAGATGTGTGCACTACTTTATTCATTTAACTTCAGTGTGATTTTGTGGGACTAAAGCTGCAAGCCCAAATTCCCTATCATCTGTAGTAAGCAGAGAGAAGCTTTTCAGGGGATAAGGGGGTAATTTCAGAGCACTTGAAATGATGCCTAAAAATAGGTAGTGTGAGCTTCTCCTCGTGTGAACTGGCTGTAGTTTCTTACCCTTACTTTGCTTAAGCATTCCTTATTTGTTATGTATAGAAGAAGAAAATACTGTGGTACTAAAGATGAGAAGGATGTCCTGGTAGAAAATCAACCTTCATGGACATAATGCTATTTCAGTCAAGTTCCATCATCATACTGCTATCTTCTGCTCCGGTATTATTTCTATAAATTAAGAGGATTAAAAATGTGTACAGATAGGTAAAGCAAGTAGACCTGATGGCTCTTGAATCATTAATCAATTGTACAACTTGTCAGATCACTTTGGCAAAGTCTGCAGTTTGGGTGTGCAACTTGGATATCTTGGTTTTTCAGACCCATAACTAATAAACTGATTGCATTTCAAACCAGTTCTCTACTCTTTTGGAGTTATATAAAAAGCTCTCATGTGTATATATATATCCTTTTAACATTAAACTTTCAAATAATTCCTTCATCTCAACAATCTGTATTCCTTCTCTTAAATTTTGAAGGATGTTCTCAATCTGATCTTTGCCCGAGGTGTTAGTGTCCTTAAGATCCCTTTGATTCCTGGAGTTGTATTACATACATAAGAGCCTCCATAAAATGACCATTTTATGGTTTAGTATCATGTCAGGAATCAAAACTTAGTTTCCGGCCCCAAGATTGTCACAGTTTTCATGACATGCTGGTTTCAGCTGATCTTCTGAAAGAGGTCCTGTTGCTCACTCCTTTTCCTGGACAACATTTGTGTGTGCCAGTATGCAGTTACGTTTGCCCCACAGCGACCCAGACCCAGAATTTACTAGAGTAGCCAAACTAATCCAACAAAAGATTGTTTTAGCAATGTAATTTCCCCAATTCAGTTTAGTGTGCCATCGCACAGCTACCTATAGTGGCACAAAGAGACAGTGTCAGAGGCCAAAAGGGCAGGGGAGGGCAGTTATGTGCTTGCTAGGTGTGGACCAGCTTGGATCGATCTGGTAAACCACGCTGTAAGTAAAAGGCAAGAGACTGCAGATGGGCGTGCAGTAGAAAGCTGTGAAGCAACAGATGGGGAATGCTGAAGTGGTATTTTGGTAGCAATCAGACTCAAAAGCCAGGAAAAAAAACAATTTTCTGTTTGCTTGTGCAATCCTGGTCTGCTTCCTATCATGTAAACTGAAAGAGGCAGGAATTCCAGTGGAAAATGCATCATGTAATTAAAGCTTGTGCATAAGTTGTTTGAGTAGCCTCAGGTACTCTTTTAATGGTGGCAGCCTAAAAATAGAGACTGGTCCCGAACATCAGTGTCATCTGTGGTAACTGATAGAGTTATAGCATACTTTGTTTTCCACCATACAGAAGTGCCTTCCAATCTCACCAGGCTTTACTTTCTCCCTCTCTCTCTCTCTCTCTCTATATATATATATATATATTTTTTTTTTTGGAAAGCAGAGCTGTTGGAGCTCCTCTTCTTGTGGACCGACAGATGGCTATTTCCTTGGTCTAAAAGATCTGCGGTATTGATCCATTTTCAGCATGTGAGAAGACAAGGATTTACCACAGGAATAGTGTTGGTAGTACGTTACGGTACTTCTCATCATCTGAAGTTGTTTCTCTTTTAATAGTTTTAACTTTACATAAATGCCTTCTGATAGGGGTGACAATTTAGTGCTTCAGCTCGCTTGGGACAAAAAGCATTAGCGCTTGGGGCCACAGTGCTTTCCAGGAGCTGCCCAGCCCTTGTGGTACTTGGTGCTCTGACACCCTTGTGGTACTGACACAAATGCCGGTGGCAGGAACGAAGCCGAGGTTCCTCAGACGGGGCGTTGTTGGGGCAGTACTGGGGTATTATTACTGCTGCCTGCACGAATTAGAGGACGAGGCTTTTACGAGCTGAGGTGCCCGTCAGCTCCGCGTCCCCGCGGTGCAGGCCTCGCCGGGCGAGGCGGAGCGAAGCGCTGGGGCTCGGGGCGGAGCGGGGCGGCCCACGGGGCCGTGCGGGCCCGGGCGGCGCCGCGGCGGGGAGCCAGGCCCGCGGAGCGCCCCGGGCATGGGGCTGCGGCGGCGCTGCCGGTGAAGGAGGGCGGCTTTCATGGTGAGCGGGGCCGGGGGGCTGCGATCGGTAAATACGCGGCTGCCAGCGCCGGGGAACCGGCTGCCACCCCCACACACCCCGCGCTGGTGGAGGCGGCGAGCCCCGGCGCCGGGCTGCGCCCCTCCGGCCTCTGCGCCCCGCTCGCCCCGTGCCCTGCAGCCCAAAGGCGGCCACGGAGCCGGGGGGACCGCGGCCGAGCAGGCCGAGCGCGGCGGGGCCCGGCCCGGCGGGGGTTGCCCGGCTTCTGCCTCCCGGGGACCCGCGGCGGGCACCGACATGGCGGGGCCGGCGTCCCGGCGCCGGGGCCGGTCGGTGCCGAGGAGGCTTGGCGAGACGCGGGGGTTTCGCTGGGGTTTTGCTCGTAGCGGGGCTTCTGCCCGCTGGGAGAGCCCCCAGAGCCCGGCTGCGGGGGGAGCAGGCCTGGGAGAAAGCGGGAGGCAAGCCCCGGTGAGCCCGGAGGTAAGGATGTGCTCCGCATCGGAGGTGAGCGCTTCTTCCTGAACGGAGCCTGAAGTTGATTTAGGTAAGCAAGCCCTAGTTGTAGTCCAGGATTTAAATATATGCTGTGTTGTTCGTCACTGTAGGGGATTCGAGTCTGCTTTAAAAACAAAAAGCTTAAAATGAGCTATTGTGTGCCTATTGCAGTATGCCGATACGTGCAAATACTTCTGCTTGCTCCATCAGCAGATACTTGTGAGTTTGTGGAGGCTTCAGTCCCTTTCATTGCTGTATCACACAATGCTACGTTCAAATTTGCATTCTCTTCTTACCGAAATAAAGATCATTTTGAAGTGCTTTTGTTCCCTATGACTCTTTTTTTTTTTCCCCTTCCTAATTCATACGCAGCCTTGTCACCAATCTGTCACCAAAGGACATTTTTATTATGTTTGGCTACTACTGAAAATACTACAAAGGACTCATACTGCTAATCTGATAAAACGTGCCACTCCCATTTTGTGTGCCGGTCTGGCTGCTTTGCTGTAGGGTGATGCTGAGTAAAGCGCATCAGTGAATACTTGCTGAAACGCGGGATTGGCTTCTGTGACTTTAAGAGGTTTGGATAACTGCACTAATACCTCATTGTTGTAACTGGCCGCCCATGCTCTGAAATATTCTAAAATAAAACATTCTTTAGTCAAGAAATTCGTGAAGGGATGATATTCATAGTGCTGGGCTGGAAAAGTTTGTGCTTAGGCGAATGAGATTTCCAAATAAATTCTACTGAATGAGATAAAATCCCTGTTGCAGCCCAGGGTGTACAGTTTTTTTTGCACCTTCCAAAAGCAGTTTTGCTCTGTAGTTGGCTTTCAGGGAAGGAAGACCCCAAAAATAATTTTTGTAAGCAAAAATCAAGCAGCTTTTGTGGAACTTCTGTAATAAGCGTTGGGTGCTTGTGCTTTAATGTCAAGCTCAGCAATGCTCTAAGGTGATCTATATGTGATGATTTCTGCGTAGTTGCAGTTTCTTGTGGATGTCAGCTGGTTTTTCTGTCACTGGTAGTATCTCAAAGGAGTAAAACCATTAGATTTAGGAACAAGGTTCACCTCATCTGGGGAAGCAGTAATGTAGGTTAATATTTGACTAGGTTAATTTGTGAAAAATAGCTACATCCTAATAGAAACTAGGAGAAAAAATAGGCATTTACTTCGTTTCTATAAGTGCAGTGGATGTGCTCTGTGGTTCGTGGGGCAGCAGAGGCACGTAATGAGGGCACACTCATGAGCTGGTCACCATCAGCTGCCTTCAAGGAGCTCTTAATGTAGGAGCCGCGTCTTAGCGTGCTGAACATGCTGTCTGTCGCAGTACCTTTTCTACTATATCTCTTTGCGTATTTTCTCAATAGATTTTTTTTTTAATAGCTTCATCAGTACGAGCTCTCTCCCTTTGATGGCCAAAGCTAAGCACTATTCGGTAGTTTAAATACATTTTTCTTGGTTCTTTTCCTTGTTTTCAAGCTGATGTCATGCATTAACTGGTATTAATGAGGCAGGCATTCCAAATTCATGACAATGTTTCCCGTCACAGCAATGCAGGCATCACAGGATTGATTGCCGGGACAGTACCCTGTTAGCAAACAAGGGAAAAGAGAGTTCCTGTGTCCCAGGAGCTTCACACAACTGCTCCTTTGAATCCCCCAGAACTAGCTTGAACTAGAATCGAATGGGACAGCATTAACATGGAATAACTTGAGTGGCTCTGCATTTATGTGTGTGTTTTTTGTGTGTCCTTTAAGGAGGAGAAGACCTTTATGTTAGTGGTAGGCATCCTGTTTTGGTTCGAGTGATCCAGGCTGTTACGGTTTTGTTAGTGGGTTGGATCTTCTGCTCAAGGAATTTTTTTAATTTTTATTTTTTATATAATTGGCGGGTTAGGTTGACAAAGAAATCAGTACAAAGAATCAGTACTGTTTGAGGAACTGTTTGTGCTAACAGGAAAAAGGGGAGGAAGAGACTGTGTTTGGGACACTGTGCTTAGCGCTCAGTCGCAATGCTGAGTTTTCAGAGTATTGTGCATGTGGTTTTTTATGTAATGAATATGGTATAAACAAGCTATACAGCAAAGCAGGTGCTTTTTGGAAGTGGTAGAACTAATGATAA
Organism: Anser anser; assembly: GCF_964211835.1. Classification (NCBI taxonomy): domain Eukaryota; kingdom Metazoa; phylum Chordata; class Aves; order Anseriformes; family Anatidae; genus Anser; species Anser anser. Next base: position 66,687,921 of record NC_139724.1, read on the forward strand.
AGTTTAACGTATCTATAATATGCATGTTGTTTTTCTGTAGGACTCTTTGACCATGTTTGTTCCTGTACTTAGCGTTTGCTGTAGTATTTCACACTTTGGGGTAGAAGGGAGCTGTGTAAAGGTTGTTTCACCCCAATAGGTCATGGTTTTTGTGTGTTTTCTTCCAAAACAGTGTTTGCAGGAAAAAATTGTGTAGTATGTGTTACTCTAGTCCTCAAACGTAGATCACAGTGACGTTAATTCAGGGCGGAGGGACCTCTGGGGGGTCTGAGGGGCCTCTCAGACCAGAGTCTGCTTAGATGGGGACCCCGGGGCCCTCACCCACCTGAGTTTTGAATGCCTTCTGGGTTGGAGGTTCTACCTCACTTCTGGGAACTTGTAGCAGTTTCTGTCTGTTGTCTTCATGTTGTAAATACAAACAGCTCAGAGACCTTGTAGCCTCTTTACCACCCTGCTGTTTCTGCCTGGAAATCCCTGTGAAGAAGCCTTCTCTGAAGGCTGCACCAGGCCAGTTCCCTCAGCTTCAGTTCAGGTGTCCTTTGCTCCAGACCTGGCATCGGGGTGCCTCTTTGCTAGACTTGCTCTGGTGTGCCAGTGTCTGTATTATAAACACAAGTTAGTGTTATGCTCTGTTACGATTTAGGGTTGTCATACTTCAGGGCATTATAAGAAGGGGAGAGGGCTCTTTTTAACCATAATTTTAACCCTTTTTTGCTGTCACTGAACTTTTGCATCTGAAAATAGCATGGGTAGGAGAAATCTTAAAGTGAGACTTTAAAACTCTGGAAGTTTTTGGCTTCAATTTCAAAACCATGTAAATAAAAATGTTTTAGATAGGTCTTATTTTATACCTCAGATGGTTCGTGCTATTTCAAAAGCTCATACTTAGCAGCATTTTATTAGTGCAGGCTTCCATCCAGAGAAATGTAAGATGCTTGTACGAACAGAAGTAATGAAAGAAAACATGGAAACTCATTCCTGAACTTAAATTTTACCATTGTTTTCAGTTCTGAGTTGATGCTAGCTGAAGAGCTTAAACGGGACTGCAGTTGGGCAGAAATCTGAAAGCAATATCTTGATGACTTTTATAGACCCTGTTTAAATTCTCCTGCGCATCATCTTGGTGTTCTCCACTCTTGTAACTTGTCTTCTCTTTTGCTTCTGTAGGAATATGAAGAAAAAACTGGTCGAGCTCACAGACCACTCTCTCCTAAGCAGAATGTGAGGAAGAATCTTGATTTTGAACCACTCTCCACTACAGCACTTATTTTAGAGGACAGACCAGCGTAAGTTTTGAGAAGTACCTCAGTGAGGGTCCCTTTAAAATGAGGCTAGCAAAGCTTTTCTTACAGTATTCGTTCACTCTAATTTAAACAGGTGATTTTAATTTTAAAGAATATATTTTTTTCAGGCTAGTGAGTATGCAAGTGGAGTAATTATGAGGAAAATTATTCAAACAAAAGTAGTGTTATAGTAAAAGATATGGCATTTAGTGGAAGATGGTAATTAGGAGAGCAGAGCTTTAGTTTTGAGTAATTCTAGCTTCTGAACATGAGTAAGGGATTTTTATTTTCCCTGAGAGAACATAAAGATAAAAATGAAGCTGGTATATGCTAAAGAAATTTAGAAGCAAGGATATGGTGTCCTGTTTGCACAGAGAAAGACCAAACCCGCATAAATAATGAAAGAATATAATGATTGTTCTGCAGTGGGATCAGCATCATGTTATAAGGGTTGTCAAGTACTTGAAAAGTTGCTTGCCTCTGTTACTGCAAAGAGATTCTTGCCTTTGCAGACCAGTCCCCAGAAGATTTATTTACCATGATTTACTCCCAAATTTCACAAGTTCAGTCATATTTAGACAATTCATGAATAATACACATTTTTACAGACATGGTGTCTGCATTTTTAATATTGCTGTGCGTTGGTACAAAGAACTGGCATAGCACAGGTCTATGCTTTCATCAACAAATGCGTATGAAGAATGCTCATATCAAACTAGTTTAGTTGTAGGGTCATTTAAGACACTTTTGTTAGCTGGTAAGCTGCATGCCAAGACTTCTTGGAACATCTAGAACAACCTAAGAGTGATTATTTGTTATAGCAGGTTTTCTTTGTATAAGTGGAAACAATATGTACTAGCTTACTTGTTTTATTTAAAACCTGTCTGTTAAAATCATTCTTTGTGTGAGATGCTTTGAGACATACAGTGTTCAGCTAGATTCAATTAATGCTACGTGACAGACAGGACAGCATTCAGATTCTGCTTTTTTTTTTTCCTAATGTTGTTAGGCTGAGGAACTTCTAGCAAAAAAAAAGTTTTGAAAGATTCTAGACAGTTGAATCATTGTTCTTTTGTCTAGTGGGGGAAACTGTTCTCAGCAACAGTGCTGTCCTCTAATGAATCTGTCTAAAAAAAAATCTCTTTAAATTGTTTACTTAGTTTACATTTTTCTTTTTTAACTGTTAGGATTTAAGTAATTTCTTGTTGATCTTCTGCAACAAAAAAATGTAAGATTTCCAAAAGAAATGCAGTGAGATATTTTGCAAAGGGGCTGCTTTTGGTTTCCTACTCACCTGTAGGGTTCAGGGAAAACTTCCAGGGAAAAATCAGTTAATATTATATGGTCTCTCTGGCTTTAACTGGAAAAAGTTGAATCTTAACAGAATCTTAACAGATACATCATCTCGCATATGTGATGATGTCATTAAGAAATGGAGAATATACAGAATGACTCCAGCTCCACTTATTGCTGTATAAATGAGGGCAAGGAGCTAAACCTTCCGAAATAGGAAATGGGGTCTCTGAGATCAGAGAGGAAAAGGAAGCTGGTGTGGTGAGTCATTACTGCATGAGTAAAGAAAATTATGGATGTAGTTCTTAAGTGAGGTACACAGTGAGTGAATAAAATTTCCTACTTTTATCTGTAGAGATCAGTTTAAAAATAAAACCACTAGCTTGATATGACTGTTTTCCCTTTATTTATGAAGATTAGTCTGTGGGTTCAGTTGGTTTAATAATAGAAATGCTGAAATTACCAAACAAAAGGAAATTGCTCAGCATATTTTGTGTATAAAAGGAGTCAGTTATAGCTGGTCAGTGTTCTTTCCTTTTCTTCTGCTGACTCTGGCAAAAAACATCTTTCCAAGAATCTGTTGGACTACTTTTTGATCAAATATTTTGACATGAGGTGGCATTGTGCCTTTCTTTTAGAAGTGTCTAGAATTGTCTTTAGACAGGCATGCCAACTTTAAATACTGTGTTTTTTTTTTTAATTTAAGGAACCTCCCAGCAAAACCAGCAGAAGAAGCTCAGAAACACAGACAGCAGTACGAAGAAATGGTGGTTCAAGCAAAAAAAAGAGGTGATGGAATTTCTTGTCTTCAGAAGAGAGCAGTAAAGTTGAGGGGTATTTCTAAACCTGAAATACACTTGTGTCATTCAGTTTTTCTGTAATGTGAGAGATTTGCACCTCCCTGCAAAAGAGAATCAATCCAGGGAAGAGGGAAGGACAAAAGTAGTTTCATTAAAAAGCCCCACCTTCATCTGAAAAACATTCCAAGAATCTACCAGGAAAGAAATTTAAGAGTTTCTAACTCTGAAATAATTGAGTAGCATCCGTCTGTAGGTTTAAAAAACTACTAATATATTGAATTAGAATGTCAGTCAAATTAAGAATAGTTTTTTTAGAGAACTAAAACTTTTTGATAGTTTTGTGTCAGGAACAATTTGTTGAGGCTGTAGTACGTAATTACATACATTTTGCAGATAGGAATGTCATTATTTTATTTGGTAATCCATCTCCCACTTCAAATTTACAGCTTTCCTAAGGTTCTTCTTATCTGTCATTGTTTACAGAAGTGTCTAAGTAACACTGTACTGTGCACATCAGGTGGAGCTGACAGTAGTGGTTTCCTGCAGGTATTTTTGACCATCTGGCTTTTCTAATAAAACCAAGCATTGCAGTAATGGGAAATTTGAACTCATGAAAGTTGTGTGCCCAGGGAGAGCTTCTGGAAATATTTTTTTTTGCAGCCGAACAAACCCCTGAGCCATATGAAACAGTGGGAAGATGATAGGAACTTAAAACTTCCTTGCTTTCTGCAGTTGACGTTTTAATAAAAATAGGCCATTTGAACATCATACGCCTACCAGGGAAATGCATCCTCCTCTGTTATGCGACTCCCATGTCAGTATATCCATTTAATGGTTAGTAGCCCAAAGAAGATTATCTGTTCTTTTGTTGCATATATGATAGATGGTTTGGAAAAAGTAATGCTCAGGTTAGGCATTGGGCCAAGTCTGTGTGCTGTCTGGATGGGATTACGTCATTCTGCCCATGTAAATACCTAATAAAACATTTTCCCTACAGCCGCTCCACAGATGAACAACTTGGCAGAGTAATGTGTTGTGTAGAGGTCAGAAAATCAAAGTGTGTAAGCACTGTTTTCATACAGAGACAAATGCAAGCCCCCATTTAGACAGACTTACAAAGAGCTGCTATCAAAGCTGAAAATATTAGGAGACAGTATGGTCCAGGCTTGGCTTCTGTTGGGTTTTAAGTGGACCCATCAGGTTGTATGTGTTTTTTCCAAAGTTCATGGTACATGGTGTTCTTCCGTTAGTTCTCCTTGCCACGTCAGTACTTTCCCATATTGTTGATCGTGTGTGCACATGCACGCACATTCTGTATTTCCACTGTGATGCTATAAAGAGTGTCTGCCTGCATTCGTTAAATTGCTTGCCTAACAAATTTGCTTGTGGGAAAAAAACAGTAACTGATGATTCAGGAAGAAATACTGAATGGTAATAGAAAAATGTAAAACATGTTTAAACTCAACATGACAAACGTAGGGTTTTATTCTGAAGGATTCCAGTATGTAGATTTGTGATGTAGGACACCGAGATTAACCATACACTAAAGTTTTAGAATTAGAACAGTCTGCTGTAAATTTGTGTGTATATAAGGTGATTGTACATGGCAATGTAGTCCTGTGTAGCTAACTCTGAAGTATTTGTTTCCTGGCTTTATTAAATTGAAAAGGAAATTGTTTTCCTGCAGAGCTTAAAGAAGCCCAGAAGAGAAAGAAACAACTGGAGGAACGCTGTAAGCTGGAGGACAGCATAGGCAATGCTGTTTTAACTTGGAACAATGAAATCTTGCCCAACTGGGAAACTATGTAAGACAGTATGTTATACTGAGTTTTAATTAAAGCTGTCAAGTCTGTCCTGAAAAGAAGTTACAAAGTTAACAAGTGTAATTTTAAATAGAGTTGGAAGCTTTTGTTTGAAAGTCACCTTTGGACAGCTACAAAGAAAATGAGCAACATGAGCTTCCTTATTTTGATAAGGTGGCTAAAAGCGATGCAGTTCTAATTGCCATTACTCGTCTTTAATGGAGGTTGAGAGTATTCAGAAACCGACACACTGAGAAGTGGTCTGTGGTAGAAAATGTAAGAACAGAAAGTGTAATGCTTGAACACCATGCGTTTATCAGAAACGAGCTTTCCTTGACTACTTGAGCCTGATGTTTCAGTATCAGATGTGGATTGAAGTATGTGTACGGTATTATTAAGCCTCTAATTAGTGGCATACCTACAGAGATAATCAAGTGATGGAAAAGAAGAGTAGGGAAAAAGTTATTAAAAAAAGTTAATTACTAAAAGATTTTCTACTAAGACACAGCACATGCAACTGGAGAGCTATCTTCCTTCACTCTCCAGGTTTTTCATGGATTTTGCTATTTTGCTAGTTATCTCAAAAAAAAAAAAAAAAGACAAAAGCAACAACAACCCCCCCCATCCCATGTGAGAAAAACCGACCCAGCAACTGAAAACTCCACGTCTTTTATAACTGCAGTTTGCTTAATCGTGGGATTCAGTTGTCCTGAGAATGTGTTAAAAGTATTGATGGAATTCGTTGGAAAATTCAGTTGAACTGAAGCAGTAGATTACCTATAAGGAAACTGTAGATTAAATGCCTATTTGCTATTTGAAGACGCTTGTTGTTTTTATTGTAAAACTAAGTACACCTTTTCCTGTTACCAGTTTAGAAATCCAGAAGTTACCCAGTGTATTCCATACTTTACATTTAATTCAGAGTCTGCTTTTAGGTAAATGGGTTACTGTGTTCTTTGTCACTCCCAGCAACTTTAATTGGCGCTTCAGTGATACCCTTTTCCTCCTTTGAGCTTCTCAGATCGGAAAATGTCAGCCCTAGCTATGTCAAAGCCTGTGTTCTGTTAAAGTGCCTCTCGTGCTCCCTCCTACTGTGGCATCTTGATATGTTTTGCTGGCAGGTTAGAGCCGCAAAGCAGAGTGGAAAACTGCACGTCTCATTTGCACGAGGGGGTGATGACTGAGGGAAGAGGATAGACCTCTGTACCTTGTTTCTGTATTTACTTTTACATGGAGGATTAAGTTTCTCCAGACTTAAGGGTATGCAGCGGCAGGGGTATGGATCTCTTTTTCGCTCATTTCTGTCCCTTACTATTCTGGCTTGATCGTGTTGGTGGCAGATTGCAGTTACTGTGACTGTAGTGCTCCTGTCAAAATAAGTCATTGACTTCGGAAGGAATGAAGCTTTCCTTTACAGTTCAAAGCAAAATAGTACTAAAGAATCGATATACAAAGACCTTGTTTGACTTTTTGGGCCGTTGATACTCATTTTGGTCTGTATCCCTTCAGCCATGCTAGGAGGAGACACTGATGATTCATCTGACAATGAAATATTTCTTAGAAGAATACATTTTGTTTTAAACAGGTGTTGTTCCCGTAAAGTTCGAGAGTTGTGGTGGCAGGGCATTCCACCGAGTGTGAGAGGCAAAGTCTGGAGCTTGGCAATTGGCAACGAGTTAAACATCACCCATGGTGAGACTGTTGTTTTGTCCACGTTGTGCTGTCAAGAGAAGTAATAATAGTCTTGTATTTACTATGATGTATCAGAACGTGATTTCTGAGTACGAGGTATTATTTAATTAGGTTTTATTGGTGGTGCTTTAACATGGTTTGTTCAAAAATACCGTATCTTTTAATCTTGTAGCTGTCATAGGACTGCTGCTGTGAATTGCTTATGATTATTACCATCTCTGTGTCTTGCTTTGATGTTAGGTGGAGATGGTTGGAATTAATGACTCAAGATTTTTTTTTTCCTAATTGAGAATTGCTGTTCATTTTGTAATGGCTATGACTATGCATTCTTTTGAATTAGATCAAGACATTAGGCTTGTGTTGAGATTAAAAAAACCTCTGGGAAAATCTGTGCTTTTGTTTATGTGTATGTTTGTGAAAACAAATAGTGTGCTGCTTTGGACTGCAGAAAAACAGGTCTGAAAGAGCAATTAATTCCATTTGCTTCCAATTAATTATAATATGGAAATGCTGTGGACTGCCTGTACTCTTGCTGTATTGTGCTGCTTTTCTGTGTTTGTTTTAGTTACCGTAGCTTTAGTTCTTGCACTGAATTTGCTAGGCTTATCCTAGTTATCCATTCTGACTGTATCTTTGAATGTCAGAGCTTTGTAAGTGCTTGAACACAGAACGTAATTTGTGCCTAGATTGCCTTTACTTTTCTCTGGATCTTAAATTATAGGTCAGTAGAACAAGTCTTTCAGAACCATAATCTACTTAAAAATTCAATTAGTATGTTAGAGGTACTGCTGGTGGTAATGACTGGAGCAACATTGCTCATATGGTACATGGTTAGAACCTGACAGTGGGCATGCGTGTATGCAAATAATAGCTTTGGTTTTCTGTTTTTCTTTTTCCAGAACTGTATGATATTTGCCTGGCTCGTGCCAAAGAGAAATGGCGATCACTTAGCACAGGAGGGGCTGAAGTAGAATGTGAAGGTATTTTTTTCGTGAATAATTTATGCTGTGTTACAAAATACAAGATTTGGTAAAATTGTTCCTTAAATAACAGATTTTAAACAAACAAAAAAAATCATCTATAAAGATGAGTCTGGTAAAAAAGAAAGCTTATTGTGGAAGCAAAAAATAGCTGTATTCTTCTTAGTACACCACACTTGTTCATTTTTCTTTAAAAACTATCTCTAGGTAAAGTTCTGGTATTACTGATACTAATTTGTAGGAAAACTAGGAAGGTTTGGGGGCTTATAAATTGTATTGCAACACTAAAATATTTTGCTGCATCTGCAATTTTGGAATTGAAACTCAAATCGCAGTGGAAAGTTACAGTTTGGTCCCTTAGTGCAGCTTGGAGTCTGTCTCTTGGGCATGTTTCAGAGAGCAGCAATTTATTTTTGCACATGAAGTGGTTTGAGATTTACTAATTGATTAAAAGAGTTGTATTTTTTGAGTGAGTGTTAAACTGTATATGTAGATGCTTGAAATTTGCCTTTGGTGAGTAATTACACTCTGAGCAGAAAAAGGAGAACTGGTATTTATCAACAGAAAAAAATGTTTTTAATTGGAAACCCCCTGCTTTGTTCTTTTGAGATTTGGTTTCCTGCATCTTAAGTACAACAACATCTAGTACATTTCCAGCTTTATCTTGCACTTTATTTTCTGGGATGTATATCCTCCTGTGATCGTTATATGCTAATACTATTTGCAAGTAACAACTCTTGGTTTTTTTGATTCCTCATTGTGTAGCAGTAGGTAGGTCCTTAACATAATTAACCAGGACAGACAAAGTAGAAATGAAACTTTTGGATCTCTAATGCTTTAGAAATTTACTTTGTGTGAGATCCATGTCAGTTACGGAGTGTATTGTGATGACCGTGATCTTTAACAACACATACAAAGAGTAAATCAACATGATTTTGGAAAGAGAGCTGATAGTAATAAAGATAGGTGACATCCATCCTGTACTTCGGTAGATCTTGTCCCTCCCACCAGGACCTATCCACAGAGACAGCTACTTCAGAAACCATTGGGAAGCCTTGTTGAAGGCAAAGGGTCACAGGTCAACAGGCTTGCATATGTCTTTTGGCTTGTCAGAGGTTACCAGTGACATCCCTGGCCTGCCTTGCCTTCTGTCTGTCACTTACGCTTTTCCCTCATTGCTTTATAGCATGGTGTGTGGGAAGAATAGCGTGCAGTGACCCATGTAATAAATGCAGTAATTTTGGCTTTTGTAGATGCTGGATTTTCTACAGCTGACAGAGAAGCAAGTTTGGAGTTAATAAAACTGGATATCTCAAGAACGTTTCCTAATCTCTGTATATTCCAGCAGGTAAGTAATGTTAACTTTTATTATGAATACTCAGATAAATTAAGTTTACAAAATCTTGTTTGTCCCTGGGTTGAAACAGCCCACGATGATCAAATCCGAAGGAGCAGACGTTGTGAGAGAACAAGTTCCTAGAGCTTTTGGAAGTTTAGAAGAGACTAACTCTAAGGTACTCATTGGGAGGAAGGAAAAAAAACGATCTGCTGCTTTATCATCATGTCTTGATTCATCTAATCCAGTTCACGCTGGGTTCTGTCTAGGTGTCTAGGTTAGTGTTTCCAAGTCAGTGAACCAACACTGTTGGGTTGCAAATAAATGGTGAGTGAGAGAGAGCACAGCTCAAGCGAGCAAAATTTGGACATCTTTTTTTGTTGTTGTTCCATGAAAGGCTGATGTAACTTGTGTGTTTTTGGTGTGCTTTAATAACTCATTTTAAGCAAATATTTTGTCGTTCTATACACAAATTTCAGCATGCTTATTAAAAAATGGAGGTTTTGATGAATCAGCATTCTTGGGTTGAAAACTTCTCCCTTTGGAAATTCTCAGTCAGTTATACTACTTGGTGCTTGACATGGCAGCTGTTTATAGTCTACAACATAAAATTGTTTTTGTCCATAGATGTCATGCTTGATACGATCTGTGGGTGTGTTACAGCATATTGTTGTTTTAACTGTTCTCTTCATGATTGCGTTCTGCCTCTAGTCTAATAGACAATTAAGTAGTTCTCATTAGTGTTCTGCTTTCTTGGCACAATTGTCGAAATGCTCCTAAGCTGTACTGAATCTCTTAGGCTTACATTCCTCTTGTACGAGAATACAATGCGTAACTGATGTATTGAATGACCTGTGTGCATCTGTAACGTGATACAGACAGCTCTTTCCTGCTTGTAAAGCTAAAGATTTTTTTGAAGGAGTTGGGGGTGTTCAGAGCTGTAGAGGGAAACAACACGTCTTTACCGAAAGTAATAGATACTGTCTATAGCATTGAAGGGTTTTGAACGTGCATGTTTACATACTTAGACATATTGTCTTGTTTTTGTTTAATTTTAGGGTGGTCCTTACCATGACACGTTGCACAGTATTTTAGGAGCCTATACTTGTTACAGACCTGATGTAGGCTATGTAAGTGAATCGTTCTTTCATCTGGGGTGGGGAGGAAGAACGAGGAGGAGGGAAGAGTGTGTTAATCAGCCCCTTGTAGACCAGCATTAAATTATTTTGTGAATAATTATGGGGTTTCTGTGTGCTTATATGCCAATACATGCTTGGGAGGTGTGTGTCATATATAATGGTTCTGCTGCTAAATTTAAACTTTTTAATAGGTTAAGTCATTGGAAAACTCAAAAGTACATATCTTTAGTGCTTGAAAATTGGTGTTGAAAGAGAAGATGTAGTTAAATTGGTCCTTTGAAGTACATACTGTTCTTAATGGCAGTGTTACTGAGGCTGTTCCTTTGAATTGTGTTTCTTACTCCTCTTGATACGCGTTTCTGTGCCTTAGTGTTGTGAGCTTCTGGAACTGCCTGTAAAGCAGCATCCATCACAGCCACATGAGCTTCCTCAAAGTATTCAAAGTAGTGATTATGAAGGGACCGAGTGGATTTCAGATACTTTATTTAGTCTGGGGGAGAAAAAAGCAAAACAAAACAACAACAGAAAAATACAGAGCAGGGATGTGTATAAGAGCTTGTTTATTTGGGAGCTATTGTTTTATAGAAGGCGAATGTAGAAAAATACCATTCCTGTTCTGTGAGCAGCACTGGCTATTTGGCAAAATCTGAACGTGACTGCCTGGAAACTAGAAAAAGAACAGATGAGGTGGTGCGCTTCATTTGGCATGGAACCTGTTGTTGTGTTAGGAAGGAGCTCGTTCCTCAGGTTTGCAGGAAGGACTGTCACACCTTGGTCCATGTGACCCGGTGATGGCAGCACTACACCCTTTGGGTGGGTGAGTTTTGCCTAGATTCTGTGCCAATTCCATAATAAGCTTGTGGAAAAATGTAACAATATCATGAGTTTATGGTAAATGAAACATGCGCTTAACTTAAAATGCTGCTGGTTGTCAAATGAACTATTGCAGCTCTCCGTAACTGCCAGGCTGCTGATTGAAAAAGAAACATGGTTAGTCTCTAGTGTCCTAGTACAGCTTTTCACAGATCAAGGTGGATATGCCCCATTCCTATGAGAAGAGGGACCAGAAAAAAATCCTCATTCTGCTCTTCAGAAAGAGCTTTATTCTGCATAGTTGAGAGTGATGTCGTCGTGGCCTTTTTTAGGAATTTTACTTGGAATCTCTGAAAGGAGGCGAGATGGGGATCATTAGCTTCCGTGCTCTCAGCATTCAGTACCAAGTGGTTATGCAGGTTAAAAAAAACCTCCCTTTCTGAAAGTTTTGCAAAATTAAATAGCTCAGTGAGTGTGTTAAACCGTAGTGATTGCAATGACAAAATGGGGCAGTGTTCTCGAAAGAATACAGTTCTTGTTGAATGGTGATGCTTTTTCTTTTTTCAGGTACAGGGCATGTCATTCATAGCAGCAGTATTGATCTTGAACTTGGATACTGCAGATGCCTTCATTGCTTTTTCTAACCTTTTAAATAAACCCTGTCAGATGGCATTTTTCCGTGTGGACCATGGCCTTGTAAGTATGCAATAAAATGGTACTCTACATATTGTGGATATGTTTAAGTACAGTTTTTAAAAAAACATGACATCAGTAACCTGGAAAATAAGTCTGAATTTATTTTAAGGCAACATGCTTGATAAAAATTTTTAAAAAATAGCAGAGGCACACATGTGCACCCCCTCAAAACAAACAAACAAACCAAACTGGAACTAAAAACACCCCACCAAGCTTTTGAAGAGGCAGGTGAATGAAGTTGTTCAGCTGCTGAGTATTTTATGATGCTCAGAGAACAGTTATGAGAATATTATTGTAGGTGTTCTTGAATTTGAGCACTGTAGTTGAAAGCTGAAAACAGCTTAGTAGTTTTAGAAGTGGTTTGAAGGTGCTTTTTATACCAAACTAACACATTGCTTAAATAGGCTCCCAAAAGAGCTGGATTTCCCATCTCTTTACTCTGTAGCAGTTATGTTTTCGAGATGGCATGGGGGAAATCAGATGAGCAGACAACCCTCTCCTCCCCAGTTTTCAATGAAAGTTGGGTGCCTCATTCACACTCTGTTGTCTGAAATTCTTTGTTAGCATGTATGCTGGGCTACTTGTGTACCACAGCAAAGTAAGACTCATCTCCTGAAATACATTTTTAATTTATTTTTAAAGTATTTTTCAAAAACTGGATGGCATTCTGTATTTCCTTTTCATTTATTTACCCATTAATGCTATAAAAATAGGACCAGCTTTCTCAAGGGTTTAAATGGGAGAAATAAAGCAGGGGAATGGATGACATCAACAGTGATCACCTGCATTGGTTAAACAGCGGGACGCTAGGGATCCTATTGGAATTTTCTGCTGGAAAAATATGTGTAATTCCTTGTTACAGCTTCTGAGTCTCATCAGTTGTAAATGCCTGTGGGACAGCTCAGACAGCATTGCTACAAGCAGTATCAGTCATCTCCATTACTACTGGTTGAAAAAGGAGGATGTGCTCATGCATGCAGTATGTAAATATAGATCTTTTGAAGATGGTTTCAGAATTAAATTTGCTAGAATAAGATGTTTATTAGCTGAAATGGTGTTTCTAGTTTCCCCTTGGATAGTGCCCTTTAGTTTTGTTAGCTTAGACAAGTAGAGGCTACGTGATAGAGGAATGCTTACAGAACAGGAGAGGTGGTGCTACGTGAAGGAGTATTAACATATTGTGAAATTGCAAAGCCATGATTCACACCGCAAGGAAAACTTTGTACCTAGTGGTGAGACAAAGTGAGATGTTTTTGTCTTCCTGTGGTTAATATTCTGATCTGTTGTGTATCCTGAACTTTTTTTGGTCAGTTTTACAGCTTAATGCTCAAATGCTAATTTGTCGTATATTGGTTTTACTTTTTCTAATTTATTTAAGAGGTACTTCTGGAAATCATAGTAATTTATTCTGAATTCACTTCATTTATTTTCTTGGTTAAATTTTTATTAAACAGGATTTTTTTAATTACTACTAAGTAAACGTCTTCCTGTATGTTGATTCGATCAAGATAAATACCTGAACTGCTACTGCATTTCTAATTGAGCTGCCTTCATTTCTATCAACAGATGTGATTGTGGCAGTTATGTGTAAAAATCCCTGCTTTAAAGTACTTCTGAAATGCTCTAGTAGGACTTCTTTTCATTGTGGTGTTGGCTCGTAAACAGAACATTTTGGAAGTAGGACTGTCTTACATTACCTACTTCCTTCTTTATGCTTATGAATCTCACACGATGCTTGGACTTTGTGTATTTAAAAATACATATTGGGAAGTTCTCAGTTGTAGAGTTCTCTGAAGTGGGTTTCTAGGTTTCTATTTTCCTGTTTACCGAGAAGCTTTTTCTGACTAACGGGTGGTTTAGAGATTTTACCTAACTTTGTACAGCTATTTCTGTAGCCTGCCCATCTCAGATTGGCTTGAAAGTCAATTTTTTATGTGCTGCTATTAACGAAGGTAGTCTAGAATTTGTCACTACGTTCAGATGAAACAGGAAAACATTTCTATAAGGTTATCAAAAAACAGGTAAGCATCTGTCATCCTTTTAAAGGATTTCACACAAAAGGCTTGTCTTTTACTGCCACGGTGTATTGGGGAAAAGCATGCTGGTACAACTTGTACTTCAGAGATACCACAACCATTCTTTATTGCGTTCTTCATTTACAAGAGATTGTAATTAAAAATACTGAGTCATTCAAGAACTTTGTTAAACTTTTCTTCCTGTAGGAGTAAGAGGATTAGGGTGGAAAAGTTAAAAATGACTTTTGTTTTTAACTTAGTTGGATAGGAATATTTTCTTTTTGCATGCCCTCTGTTTCTATTTTGTCCTAAATATTCAAATTTTTAAAATAACATTCAAGTTTTCATGTTAAAAGCAATACAGTTAAGGGGATAAGGTATCAGATGGGGGTTGGAATCTGTTTCTCTTGCATAAGTGTTTTGTCCTGATCTTCAGCTTTTCTGTTCTATTTACGATAAAAATAATTATCTCATTTTTAAAATGTGTTATACAATAGAAGCTTTGGTATTAGACTGTGATTTCTGATTGGAGCCAAATGGACTCATCACTCTTGCTATGGACTATTAAATTATTTTAGTTTTGTATTTCATTTTGTAATCCATTGGGTCTTGGATGTTGTTCAGTGTAACATTAGGTTACTGCCACAAACATAAACACCATTCTGTTATCATAATTATTTTGAGTAATCAGCAAATAACTTCTTTCCTGATGATGTTTTTCTTTCCAAAGGAAGCTGGCCAAGACTCACAACAATAATGATATTGTTTAATGTGAGAACAAAATATAGAATGGATCTTAAACTGTGTGTTTGCAGATGCTGTCTGTTACGCAAATGTTTAGCTCTGTATTGCATCATGTAATTCATATGATTGTATTCTTGAAGAACATGAATCCAACAACAGACAATATATTGAAGTCTATTGATAATAGAGCTAACTATTTTTTCTCCCTATTGTTTTCACAGATGTTGACTTATTTTGCTGCATTTGAGGTATTCTTTGAAGAAAATCTGCCAAAGCTATTTGCTCACTTCAAAAAAAATAACTTAACTCCAGATATTTATCTTATTGACTGGTAAGACATTGACAGTATAATTACTAATATGCACACTAGTTTATAGCTCCGTGTCTGTATTCTTGACGTAAGCTGGAGTGGTTTTGGGCTGTTTTAGTATTCTTTTGTTAAGATAAAAGCTTTATCTTGTGTTCAGTAATTGAATTCGTCAATCCAAATCGTTCCCACAGACGTACAGAATCATAGAATCACAGGATGGTTTGGGTTGGAAGGGACCTTAAAGCCCACCCAATTTCATTCCCCTGCCATGGGCAGGGACACCTCCCAAAGCTGTAAGTTGCAAAGAAAACAAGCACTTAGGCTTTTGGAAGGATGAACTATGACTCTTGGGCAGCATTCTACTCGTATGTTCGGTGGCCTCAGATCCTATTTAGAGGGTCCCCAGCACAGATTGGTTTTAATTACTACGGCTATTTCGCTTAGTAGACAAGGAGTTACAATCTTTTTTATCTGGTGAAATTCTCCTTCTTTTTAGCTCTATTGCAGTTACAGCCTTAGAGATGAAAAAGACATAGGTCTTATTTGCAGACCTGTCAAATTCTATCATGATATCAGGTACTCCAAATTGAGTATTTGCATTTGTGCCTATCAGGCTTGGGTTTGGAGGCAGCTAAAATGTCTCTTCTCAGCAAGCAATACTTTATTGTCAATTTCAGGAAGATATGAAATCTTTTTTTGTGCAAACTGGCTTTCCTTTAAATTGTTGACAGCTTCTTCTGTTGTCAAGTGTTTGACTAAATACTTTCAGTAAAAGACAAAATTCCCAGTAGCAGCAATTTTTTATGAGATTGACAAGTTGTTATTTCAGAAAACATTTTTGACTGTTAATCCATTTCTATCTGAACCAAGCTCTCAATGTCCTTGTGATCTTTCAGAGCTTGTTGTTAGCACTGAACACGTTGCTGATCCACTGAACAGAAATCCCTTTAGAGTTGTTCTGTCCAGTCTCACAGCTAGAAGTTTCACTAGGTGAGCTTTCTCAGTATCATGGAGTGCCTGAGATCACCTGGTCCAAACCGAGTGCTTAAAGTGGAGTCAGCTATAGGAGGTTACTGAGGACCTTGGCTAGTAGGGTTTTGAATATATTCAAGGATGGAGACTCCACAACCTTTCCAGGCAACCTGTTCCAGTGTTAACCACTGTCACAGAGAAGTTTTTATTTTCTCATGTTTAAATAGAGTTTCCTGTGTTTCAATTTGTGCCTGTTGGCTCTTGTCCTTTAACAGGATGTGACTGTGAAGAGGCTGTCTCAATCTTCTTTACTCCCTCTTGTTGAGTATTTTCACACCTTGCAAGCCATCTCCCTTCATGGCTCAACAGACCCAGCTCTCTCATCCTCTCCCTGTGTATCAGATGCTCCAAGCCTTTAATGACATTTGTGGCAAGCTGGACTTGTGCCAGCGTGTCTGTGTCTCTTGTGCTGGGAAGCCCCGAGCTGACCTCACTGGTGCTGAGAAGATTGGAGAGGTCACCTGCCTTGGCCTGCTGGCAGTGCTGTTCCTGCTGCAGCCCAGGAGGTTGGCGTTCTGTGTTCCCAAGGCTCGTGTTTAACTTCTTGTCCACCAGGACCTCCAGGTCCTTTTCTGCAAAGCTGCTTTGCAGCCTGTTGGTTTCACATGCATACCGGTGCTTTTTTTTTTTTTTTCCTTTTTTCCTGCCCAGCCGCAGGATTTGGCGTTACCCTTTGTTGAACTTCACGAGACTCATGTCAGCTCATTTCTCCAGTGTGTTCCTCTAGAGCAGTGGATTAACCGCTACTCCCAGTTTTGTACCACCTGCAAACTTGCTGAGGGTAGAGTCTGATCCATCATCTATGTCTGTAATTAAATTACTTAAAAATATTGGCTGAGTATCAAACCCTGGAGTATTCTAGCAGTGTACTGGCTTGAAACTTTACTTGCTGCCACTGATTAATAACTTTCTGAGCTTGGCAGTTCAGCCAATTTTGAGTCCATCTCACTCTTCATTTGTCTAGTCCATACTTCATCAGTTCATCAGCAAGGATTTTATGGGAGACTGTGGTGAAAATCTTGCTAAAATCAAGATGGGCAGTATCTACTCCGCATCCACCAAGACACTCATCATAGAAGGCTATCAGGTTTTTCAGGCATTATTTTGCCTTCAGAAATCCATACTGACTTGTCCCAATAATCTTTTTGTCCTTGTTAAGTTCTTCTAGTCCTCAGGAACCTCTCCAAGTCACCATGATCTTTAAAATACCATTGAGAGCAGCCTCACAATGACACCAGACAGTTTCCTCAGCACCCAGGGGTTTCTCACCAGGACCCATGCACCACCTGTATGTGCCCAGTTTGTTTAAATGTTCCTAACCTGATCCCTCTCTGCCCACGGTAGGGTTTTCTTGTCCAGACTTTCGCACTGGTCTGAAGGACCTGGGATTCCTGAAGGCAAGTCGTCTCAGTAGACTGAGCTGAAGAAGGCAGTGAGTAGCACAGCCTTCTGCGTGTACCACTTCAACGGGTTCCCTGTCCCATTCAGCAGCAGGCCTGTGTTTTCCCTAATCTTTTTTCTGCTCATGCACCTGTGCAGAGCCCTTCTAGTTGTCCTTAACCGCCACAGCCAGGTTTAACTCCAGCTCGGCTTTGGTCTTCCGTGTGTGCTCAGACGGTGTCTCTATTCCTTCAGGGACATCTTCCCCTCCTTATTCCTTTTGTATACTTTCGTCGGGAGCTTCTTTTTCATCCACACGGGCTTCCTGCTGCCTTTGAGTTCCTTTCATTTGCACATGCCTCTTGCACAGAGAATAGTGTTGCATGGGTTTTGTTTGACTTTGCTGTTACACTGGGATTACATTTTAATGCAGCGTGAGTAGGGGAATGAGGGGGAGTGTGATGGATAGGTTCATTTCTCCCAACATCTATAAATGCTATCAGAAAGTTTTATGACTGAAGGCTGAGAATATAAGCTGAACTGGATTTCTTTACTGCACAGCAGGAAAATGCCAGAAAAATGCTGGAATAGGATAGAAGGAAAGGAAGAGGGCAGGGGCTGGTATGTCCAGTGACAAGAGGAAAGATGTTGAAATGATATTAAACCTCAGGAATGAGGACTACTTACAGTAGTCCTGTCCAGTCCTATACTAAACTTCTTCACATTTGTCTTGAGCTAGTCAGCGTGTCCAACCGTGTCTTTGGTTTTGTTAGGCAGTGGGGTTGGTGTTCGACTGTGCGAGATTTTGGTGAGATTTTTAAATGTCTGTATATGTGCATGTAAGTATTTATACATATAGTTGTGTCTGAACATATATATATATATATCCTTCCTACTTCAAAAATCCTATGATCCCGTAGGAAGCAAATCTAGATCTTTTTAATAGCCACTGGGAATTAACGAGAATTGGAGTTTATATCTGCTGTCCTTCCATTATAATTAGTACGGAACTAGTCAGAAAGTAATATAGGAAAGATGCAAGGGAAAAGGGGGTGGGTCAGTGTCCTTGCAAGTGAGTAACTATTAAAGCAAAGGACTTTTTAAAATTGTGTTTCTAATGTTGCTTGTGTCTTCTGAGTGACTGCCAGTTTGACAGGGAATTTGCTGTAATAGGGATACTACTCTGTGAAAAACAAAACTGTTTGTGGAAAGAAAGAAGTTTCAATTACGTTTCATTCGAGGAAGAATATGGTGAAGTGTTTCTTGTGCAGCTCCACGCCCAGTGAATTCTTTCAGACAGACAGACCTCCTGGGTGTGGGTAAAAATCTCAGTGAAACAGCCTTGCTCCGACAACATCACTTTTATTTAAATGCATGTTTGCTCTGAGCTCCAGAGGGACGCCTGCTGCTATTCCGGTGGCTGGCATGGTTACTGTGCAGGCATGTCTGCAGGAAATCTCAGCTGGTGCCAGCTCTGGGGGGACTCCAGTAGCCAGTGCCGCACAGACCAGTTGCTGGGAAACCTCCTGCAATTACAGTGGGATCGACTGGTCTCCTTTGTGCTCCTCCGCGTATCCGGTGCCGCAGGGAACGGCGGTGAAATTGGTATGCCTAAATCATTTGCTGGAGGGACGTGCCAAGAAAAAAGCAGTGCTACGCAGGTGATGTAATGCTGCTTTGGGCATTCTTGGGGCTGGTGGAGGATTTAGGGAGTGCAGCTCCCCTGCCAGTTCACTGCCTTCTATGACAGCAGGACGTCAAGGACTTAAGAATTTAATTAAAAGGTACAGCAGAATGATTATCAGCGGATACCTGCCACAAGTAAGGCATCTCTTTTAAAAAGGACCCACGTGATTCAGGCTCAAATTCCAACTGCTATTTCTCCTGGTAAAAATTCAAAAGCTAGACATGCTTTTACTTTTTTTGCAGAATATAAAGGGAATCGAGTGTGCAAGGGCTGTAAAGAACAACGTGCAGTCAGGTTCACAGAGAACAGAGAGGAAATAGTGTCTGAATAGGCCGGTTTGGGCCACTCAGCACTGTCAGCTGATAGACCACAGGCTCTTCTGAGCAGAGCAGAATGTGGCTTTACAAAGGACACACGCGGTCTATTTATGGCCTGCTGCTAATATACAAATACCTCTTCGTTCCCACTCAGAAAAATGATTTGGGCAATAATTATAGCCCAGAGCTTTGTTTGTACCGATGGCTAAACCAGTGTTCTTTAATATTGCACTGACCGTGATTGTGCTCTGTGAACACGAACTTTCTGTTGACACCCTTTACTTGCTATGATAAAGTTCCAAGCCATTTTGTTTGTGTGGATGTTTGTAGTGGGCACTTCCAGTGAAATATTTATAGGCTTGCTGTCTGTCATGACAGGAAAAATGTAATCCGTGTCATGCCAGTAACATCCCACCCCCAAAAAGTGAAGCTCAAGATTATGCTTTAAGTACGTGCTGCCTTTTCAAAGAAAAAAGTGGATCAGAAACCTCGAAAATTCTGTCCAGAGGTTTCTCGTGACATCCGAATTTCTTGATTTGGAGTTGTTGTTACCAGACTCCAAAAAATTAGTCTTCAGCATAATTTACAGTGTGCTGATCCTCATGTCACTGCAGGTTAGAGTGAAGTCAAGTGAAGCTCTGCATTGCCGTGTAGCACACCTAGGCAAGAGAACAGGGTTTTTTGGGTGCTTCTGACTTGATGAAATTGCCCAGAAACTAGCAAGGTATTTGTATTGAGGCATTTTCGAATGCAATCAAATTTATTAAGATGTTGCTCTGTTGCAGTCATCTCAATGATTTTAAAATTGTACTAAATAAACTTAATCTTACTCCAGTAACTCTAAAGGTGCTGATGAGAATGGTTCTCATTATATAATGATAGATGTCTGTAATGCCACTATGCAATGAATGCACAAACTCTTAGAAAGATGCAGTGTCTCAAAGCAGATGTAGATGAAACAGATAAAAATGTAACTAAAAAGTAGTGTACCAGAATAAAGCAGAGAGGATCCGAGAGTAAGATCAAAAGCTGAATTAATTTAGCAGTTTCCACAACTGAACTCAGAAGTTGCAGATTTTTTTTTTGTGTGCTGTTAAAAATGGCCACAAGAATGTGCAGTACGAGAATATATCGGATCTGGTTTGCACTGGCGTTGTTGTGCCTGAGTTGTCGATCCAAAATCTGGCACACCTGCCTTCAGCACTGTTGCTAACAATATCTTATGAAGACTTTTTAATTAAAAAAAAGGGGGGGGGGGAGAGTGATTAAAATAGAGCCTATGATGATCATGGTAACAGTGCTTTCTTGATAAGATGATGGTCATGTGCTTTCCCTATGAGCAGCAAACTAGCCAGGATTTCATGCGTCTACCTCAAAGTACGCATTCATCGTAAGCAGGGCCGGGAGCAGCAGGAGCATCTGTCCGGTACTTATTTTTTTCCTCTTCCAGACAGATAGCAGCCAGAACCCTGCATTTACAGTTCTTTGACGCTGGTCATCTCTGTGCTTGTTAGCTGCCTTGTCTGCATCTTGGACTTCGGGGAGTTGAAAGAGAGCAGCAGGCAGAAAATCATCCTGCAGTCCGTGCAGGCAGATCATGTGCAAGCGGTGTGCTAGCGCTGCTGAGAGCTGCTGCAGCTGCTTTATTGCTGTAATAAATTTCAGCTGGCTTTCAGAGCAGTAGCTCAGATGTCTAATAAAAATGTCTTTCTGGAGGAAATGTTTTAAGGGAGCAAATACTGGATCCATTCTTAGCAGAAATGATTCCTGCTGTTGTGTCGTTGGTTATTCTAGGGGGCCCAATCTCCATCCGTAGGGCTTGATGCATTTAATTCCATGATAGTGTTAATGAAAGTTAATTGCTTTATGAATTTCTTTCAAATTGCACTTCCATGCAAATTATGAAGAGATCAGTGTCAAATACCTTATTTGACGTGACAGCTTTTTTATGTGAGTAAATCTTTTCCTACAAAAAGCAGTGTTCTCATAAATCGATGTGACTATTTCTTCTGACAGTTAATTTTCTGCATAGTTGCAGATTTAATACACGTGGGTTATTCAGGTTAGGTGTGAATCATGACAGAATAATAGCGTTTGTGAATAAAAACGGAGCAAAAAATAGAGGCATTGTTGCTTATGTTGAGGCAGGGCTAGCTGAGTGCCTGCTGCTTGGTGACCAGGAAAGTGTTCAGCTGAATTGCTTCCTATTGCACTGGTCTTTTTAAATGGAAAACCTATTGCTGTTTCCTGTGCGCCTGTGTGTATAGACAACAAGCTGTAATTCTGCTGTGCAAGTATTCTGCAGTGAGACATTCTTATATGGGATGTGACTGTACAAAGATGCTGAAAGTATAGAATAAGTCTGTAACTAGGCACATGCTCAGCCAATAACCCAAGGAGGCTGATCCCATGCTATTCTTCTACATTCAAATGTGTTTGTATGTATATATATATATATATACATGTTCATATATATATATGAACAGTAGGTGGTTTTTTTTTTTTTTCAATCCAGCCTCTACCACTTTCTTAATTCAGCTTTTTTGGAGAACAGAATTTTAACGATTTCCACTTGATATAAAAAAATATTGCTATTAGATGTGAAAACAGAATGAAATGAAATAGTGCAGGATGCTTAACCTGCAATTTACTTGTCACCTGAATTTGTGCAAATGGCTTAATCTCTTATTGCTGCTTATAAAATACAAAATTTTCCTATTTTCCTAAAGTGTGACGACTCGGAGAAGCGTTATACTTGATGGGACATCATTCAAATAATCTGACGTAGTAAAAAGCAAATATTGCAGAAAACCTTTGATGATTAGAATTTGCTGGGAAAATAAATTGATTTATATTCTATACCTACATATGTGTGTGTGTATTATATCTCCATTCCATTGTATTTTTTTATGTAAACCAGAATTTCTTAAATGAAAAAGGAGAAGGGGTGTGTGTGTGTGAAATCCTAAGCACAAGAGAAGTACTGTTAGATTCAGCATACGTGAAAATAAATTTTGTGTTAAAGGATATGGAAAGGTTGTATTTATAGCTGAGGTTTTGCTGACCTCTGCTGGAGAAAGAATTACTTGCAGTTTTATAGAGTGCAGCAAAATGTTCTGCAGTGCATATGTGGAGAAAAATTAGGCCTGGAACCCCAGGTGATGGTGATATGCTGTAACTGTTGTACTAATGTAGTACAATTTTATATTGTTTAATGTATTGCTATGCAGCAGCTAATAGGAGTACTTCTGAAATACAAAGGGGATATTCATATTTGAGAAGCCTCAAACTTGCTAATGAGCAGTCTGTGTACTTCTGTGAGCATCCAAGACGTCTTTCTTGTCCAGTAACTGTGAAAATTGTACTCTGTTTTTCAGGATATTCACGTTGTACAGCAAATCTTTGCCACTTGACTTGGCTTGTCGTGTCTGGGATGTGTTCTGCCGTGACGGAGAAGAGTTCTTATTTCGTACAGCCCTGGGAATATTAAAACTTTTTGAAGATATTTTGACCAAAATGGACTTCATTCATATAGCTCAGTTTTTAACAAAGCTACCAGAGGACTTACCTTCAGAAGAGTTCTTTACATCTATTGCTGCCATTCAGATGCAAAGTAGAAACAAAAAGTGGGCTCAGGTAAAGAGCATGTTGATCTTTGATTATCAGATGAATGTACGGTATTCATGCAGAATGTTTTACACCTAGTATTTGATTTTGTGGGTGGGTAGGACTACGTGGCTTGCTGTGTGTTCAGTATGCATTCAGGTGAGTGGATTGCCTGAGCTTTTTTCTCTGGAAAGGGAGACTTCAGTCGACGCTCAGAATGGAAATGTTAGAGTTAATGAAGTAAAGTATCATACAGCTTTTTTATTTTATTTATTACAAAGACTGCTACCAGCATTACAGCATGATACATAAACGCAGAAGTTCGCTCTTTGGGATAAGATGAGAATCGGTCAGGACAGTATCATTATATGTTAACCCTGAGGAGTTTGCCTAATTTGGGGCTGTACAGAAGTGACCACATCTCTGATTCCTTTAATGACATTTAGCAGTGAAGTCTTCACTTCAAAAAATTGCTGTCTCATCGCTGCAATTCCCAATTAAATTTCAGTTTACAGAAAACAGGTGGAAGCATGTTGTTTGAATGTGGAAATTGCTGTGTGCATTCATGCTGGAGAGTTAGGTCAAATGCACTCCATAGCAGTTGGAAGGGAAACTTTTTTTTTTTTTTTAATTATTTCAAAGCAGTAATGCAGCCTGTTTCATGAGTTCTGCCCAGTCTATACAAATTATTTTTTTTGGGGGGGAGAACTGAAAGGTGACATTAAACTTGGTGGTTATGGCAATTCAGCTGTGAATGGGAGCTTATGGCTTTTTCCTGGAGTAATGGTAGATGGGAGGTAGCACCAGCGTGCTGTTTGAGATGAGAATTCCTAACCTTTCGCGGCAGGAGCTGGTTGTAGTGTTCTGAGCCTTTCCTTGCGGGTAGGGAGGAGCATGGCCTGTGCTGCCCAGCTGAGAACAGAGCACTGCTAGCATTTCCTCTCTGACACAGGCTTCCTCACAGCTTATCTTGCATTTACCTTCTGGGCTTCATCAGAAGTTACTAGTACAGATCCACCTTTGTTTCTGTCCTCAAGAGCATTGTTCAGCCAGCAGTGTCTCCACAAGTAGCCTTCCAGTCTTGTTCCTTGTTCAGATAGTTCATTTTCTTTGAACATGTCCTGTGTTGGTGACCATCACATACCAAATAAATTCTCAGCCTACTGCTGCTTCAAGTGTTTGCAGAGATGGGGAGATAAGAGTCTTATTCTGCCAAATACCCCCAGGTAACCAGCTTTCAGCTGTTCTCTGCCAGTGCTTTTCAGCCTGTGATAACTGTAAAGATTTGGTAGTGATAATCACAAAAGGACAAGGACTTTAAAAATAATTTAGCACTAGCAGTCTTCCTCAGTCTCCTCATCAACTTCATTTGGACTACGCTGGAATTTACCAGATTGTTCTTGCTTGCTGTGGCAAACTGAAGAAAAAATGCTGCTGAACAGTGGAGCAAATAGATCTCAAGGAGAGCCAGCTCACTGTAGGGTTGGTATTGGCTGACATCTTACCTCCCTTGTTGTCTTCTGCACCAGCTGGCTTTCTTCACCAGCTAATTCCATTACTGAGTAAGTTTCTGTCAGGAAGGCCTCTTCACTCTCTAGCCATCCTTTTCCAAGCCAGAAGTGAGTAGGAGCTATGAGTTTGGTTGTATCCTATACATACTGGAACTTTGCTGAGGTACCACTATTGGAACTGGTAGTTCCAGTAGTGATCAGCACCAAGACAACAAGGGTATGGGATTTTTTGCTTTTACAGAGATGCTGACTGAGGTGGCCTTTTACCTTTTTTCAGCCTTTAAAGTTCACCAAGATGAGTTTGGACTCAGAAGCCTGAACTTTGCTTTTCTAGGACAGGCTTTTGGTAGTGTGTGACTTGGCTGCAGAGTGGGAGCAGTAGTAGTCAGCAGTGCTGGGGCCTGTGGCAACACCCACCCACCCACCCAGGATGTTTGAGAAGTTAGGCTGCGATTGCTGTGCTCCCTGGTTAGATAATTATTTTTGACTACAAGTATTTTGGTAGAAGTTAGATACTTTGCTGTAGTACCCATTTGTGGTTTCTTTTTTTGCTTGTATGTTTAGTTCTGTAGGGAAATACCTTTTCAAATTAACAAAATGAATGTCGACTGTGATGGATGCTCTGCTTTGGAGTTAAACTTCTAGGTGGACTGACTGACCAGGGGCACTAGTTTGCAGAGGATGCCAAATGCTCTTGAGCTTAAAAAAGTGGCGTTGTCCCATCTCAGCATCATCTCGTTTGGTTACAGTAACTGTCCTGCATAAGCAAGCAGCATAGCTTGAGGTGCTGCTCCTTTGTTAGGAGTGTATTTGATTTTGTAGAGCTAAGAAGTCAAATTCAGACTCAGGTCTCAGCAGTAGATATACTTGGTCCTCAGAAAAGCACTGAACCACGCACCTTGCTGTACTCTGGTAATTCTGGTGTTGGTATCCTGCGTGTCACGTTCTGGGATGATGCTGTCTAGAGATTATGTTTGTAGGACCTCATTTGAAATGCTACAGGCTGCTTATTAATCCTGCTTCCCTCGTCAGACAGGCTGGTGGTGTTTTCCATCACACTCCATTTCCCCTTGGTCATTCTAACAGCGTGATCAGGAAAGTAAAGACTGAAGGAGACCAGCTGAATGATGACCGGGGCACTTCTGGTAACAAGGAGTGTGGTTGTCAGCAGGAAGCCTGCAAGTTCTGGTTTTCTTCTGGAGTTACCAACAAGGATCTCCAGGTTCTTGTGCCAATATAGCCTTAGTCTGAACTGTGAGTGGCAGTTATACTCGTGGCTTTGGCATCAGGTGTGGAGAAACAGATTAGGCTGTTGGCTTAGCGTTTCTGGAATTTGTATGCTTCGATTTTAGCTCCATCAAGTTTTCCAAATAACTAAGGAATCTGAGCTCTCTGTTAGCTAGGTCTACGTAAAAAGCTTTTCTGGATCAGTATTTTGGTTT
The DNA here is from genome assembly GCF_964211835.1 of Anser anser. NCBI lineage: Eukaryota > Metazoa > Chordata > Aves > Anseriformes > Anatidae > Anser > Anser anser. Next base: position 66,713,799 of record NC_139724.1, read on the forward strand.
AATTCTCAGGCTCCTTAAAAAGTTTTTTTTTCTGCAAAGAGCATTGTTACTATGGCACTTGAAAGTCTCAGTAAGCTCATTTGATTGAGTAGCTGTTGATTTATTCAGAATATCTTTGAGCAGGACCTTGCTGAAATCTCTCCAATTCTAGAAGCTGTCAAACAACCAGCCAGCAGCAGCTCTGTTCGTGCCTCTATTGAACACCTGTTGCAACAGCTTGGATGCCTTTGCACTGAAATACTGGCAGTATTGTGTAATGGCTCTGAGTGATTTAGAGCTACTTGCTGTTAATTCTGATGATGCAGAAGTTTGTTTGAAATTGGTCGGAGTTGGTTACCTGTAGCTGCAGTTCTTTGAGAGGAAACGTCCCAAAGTACATTGGGTTCCTGGGCAGATCCTGGGGCTGCCGCTGGGCTGCAGTGGAGAGTGACCAGAGGGCAGGGAGCGCATACTGCGAGGAGGAACTGGTGGCAGTGTGCTGTCTGCAGGTCATGAGGGCTAACAAAACAAAACCGTGCATCAGTCAATAAAAGTTTTCAATCTGAACGCAAATGGTGATTTTTTTTTGCTTCAGAAAATCACATGAACAGATCTGGAGACAGCCAAGTGCTCTAGGCGAGCACCAATCAATGCTATGGTGATTCTGAACAGGCTGCCCAGTTGCTGTGGTTTCAGACAGTTCATTTATCCGGAGAATTAGAAGTTCCCCTCAGGCAGCTCCTTTTCATAGTGCTACAGTTGTGTAGTCTGGGTAAAAATCCCACATCCAGGCTTCAAGAGTGTGTGTGTGTGTGTGTGTGTGTGTTGGGGAGAGATTGAGTTTAGACCTTTGTTAAATCCATTCCTACTTAACCATGCCACAAGGACTTAGGGGAGTGGTCTTCTTCAGTGGAGAGGTTCTCAATTTTGAGAGCCTAACTATATTTAATAGCTAAAATAGTATTGCTCAGAGGTAATGACATCAGAAAATCTTTGGACAGAGATTTATTTAGTCGCTTTGTAGATCTAACACTTTTTTTCTCTCTCGTTCGTTGCATTGTCTAGATACTGGCTGCTCTGCAGAAGGATAACCGGGAAATGGAAAAAGGAAGCCCTTCACTCAAACGTTAACTCTGGCTGCCTCCAGGAACTCACAGGAAAAGATCGAAAGTGGCAAAAGTATTGGGTAGTGTTTTGACACGTGTGAGCCTGCAAATCAAAGTGTTATTTCAGTTCTTTTTCAGTAGTAGGATAGCCTTAAAGGGGAGAGAGGAAGAGAGGAGGAAAAAAAGGAGATGGGAGGTTAAAACCTTTGTAAGTGAAACCTAGGCTTAGCCTTAAACTTTTAGCGGAGTGAGCGTTTGCGGTGGACAGCGATACACATCAGATGTCTGATGAGGGCAGTAAAACTAGACAACATTAAGGTTTCTTTCTTTTTTTCATTGATGTTTTAAAATACCGGGCATTCAGTAATGTCGGTTGCTTTGAAAGCTATTCCCTAGTTTTGTTGTTAGGCAGGATATGTTTCCCATACCCCTAACAGGAGCTGGATCTGGGTTTTAAATAACTGGTGCTGGAATTTATACTTAAATGACGGAAGGACCATTTCTTTAGAAATGCTTCTGGTTTTATAGGCTGTAGGTCCCATTTACCAAAGAGATCATGTAGACATAGAACTACATTCCATTCTTTAAGGAAAAACGTTAAGTTAACTTGGAAAAGAAGTCATGCTAGCAGTGTAAAACCAATTATTCTTCGAGATGCCTTGGAAATCCATGTTCCAATCTGGATGCACATGGAAAACGTTCCATTTTTCTGGCTAGGTTCCAAACTCACCAGGTGTGGGTCTAGTATCGAGCTGGCATTATTTCCCAATCGTACTGTCTTGCCTCTGTTTAAACACAGGGTCACATACCAGTAAATGTATGCTTCCACGTCTCCCTCCTCTGGGGCAGTGCTGTTTCAGGGTGTTCCTGCCTACCAGCTACTTATTCCTGTGCCATCTGTCCAACTGATGAAACTGTCGGCTGAGCAGATGAGAGATGGTTGAAAGGAATTTTTATAGGTTCTTCATACCCAGGTCTGCTCACTGGCAAAACCAAGGAGGAAGGGCACAGGGGAGGAGTTCCATAAGCCAGCACTGCTGCTGAATAGAAAAGCTTATGGGGTATCTCTGGAAGTTGCTGCTGCCGTAGTAGAAAAGCGTATATGGAGCTGAACTTGATGTAGTGATGAGTAGCAGTTTATTGGGGAACGTGCCGGACAGATACTGTCGGGACAGGTACAGGCTGTCATTTCCTAGCGTTGAAGCCAGCCTCTGATAGAGGAGAGCGAGTTACAGAGAGCCGACAGCAGATGCTCAGTGGTTACACCGCTTAGATTCCCTCTGCATTCAGACGAATGTTGAACTGTAAATTGTGAGTGCCTCTGATTTACAAGAATGTTTATTGTATAGTGTAAAATCTGTTTTATAAATAATTACGACCATTGAAAAGGGAAACTAACCGAAGCAATATTTGTGTTAACTGTCAACAGGAATGACTAGCCCCTCTAGCTACATGGCCATAGGCTTCCCAGGGCTTCTCAGTCTGTTTTATGCCGATCATTTCGGCATTGTCTGAATAAAAAAATGAGAATAATAGTTGCACACTGCTCAAACCAACCTAGACTGTAAGGGATGTAATCAAAAGACTCTCCTTTAGTACAAACATTCTTTCTGTGGGTGATACTTTGACTGTAATATTAAAAAAGAGCGAAAGCAAGGTTTCTTGGTTAACTGTTTGAAGACTCCCAATCACTTTGGAATACATGTGATACAAGTGCAGCTTGCCAGTCTGTTACCTCATTGGCCTTTTTTCCTGTCCACTTCGTGTACCTGGTGTAATAGACGTGTGTATTTTTTGTTGGCCATCTGAATTTCTCCAAAAGGCTTCTTCTAGGCCATCACTTGCTGAAAACAGACATCAGGATGTTGACATGAAAACCCGTTAATGCTCCCAGGGTTTGTGTAGCTCTGATCCTTTAATGACCGGTACTGCTTTGACGTGCAATAGAAAGCTGGAAGGTCAGTAAGTGGTTTTTAATGCTACTTTTACTATTACTACAACAAATACACCTTTTCACAAAGGGTATGAGAGGCCTAACATCCCAAACATTTGCACTATGCTTTTAAATGATTTATTAAACGGAGACAACTTTTTCCTCAGTATACGTTTTTTAGGTGGTACTGTAACTGGCTTTGTGATTTAAGTCCTCATTGTAACTAGGTGTGTATTTCCGTTTAAACCAAGTCTAGAAGGATGGCTCACTTGTCTGATTAGAGTATATTCTGGAGCCAGTAGGTCTCTTTTAGCCATCTGCAGCCTGTTCTCGTTTTTTTCTTCTCAGTAACATGTTGAATGTAAGAGTGGAAATGGGCATAGTTGTGGGAAAAGGCCTGCTGCAACACCTGTGCACTGTTTGTTACTTGCAAACGTAATTATTTTGTTCAGTGATTTGATCTTTCTGTTTTTAGAAGATGTATATATTTTCTAAATGATTTCTTTGTGTATATAAGGTATGTTCTTTAATGAAGAAAAGCAATGCAATAAGGAGCTTTGCACAGTTTGTTTTCAAACAAAATGCATTTGAAGAAAAAAATCACCTGCCTGAAGATGCAATTGTTTCAACTTCTCAGTAACTTGATTTGAAAATAATGCTTGAATTTTGATAAAAACAGAGTTGAGTTGTAATGGCTTAGAATTACTTGCCACTGAGCTTTTTAAGTTTCTTGCAGCATACCAAATCTCTTAATTATTAAGGAGGGTTTCTGTAATAAATTCAGGGATTGCATAAAAGATTTTGACAACTTAATTTTATTGTTTGGATGCTTGAGGGCATCTGTAACACGATGCATGAGATTTTCTCCCATTGAACGAGTGTCCCCATCAAAGCAAACTGTTTCATTTTCTTCATGGGTTTAAGGAAAAATAAAAATGCTGCAACACATCAGAAGGCTGCAACTGTCACTGGACGTGCAGCAGATGAGAGAGAACAGGAAACTTCAACCAGGTTAGGAATTCTGTACAACCTGCACTTTATTGTAAAGCCGTTTCGCAACTTCAGTCCGCAATCAATCATTGACGTATTTCGTTCAGTAAAGACTTTTATTTGAAGAGGTACCTTATAACAGCTTCTTTTTGAATGTTTCAAAAACTATAGTGACGTGTAGAGAACTGTTGATACATCCCCTGTACATCACGTTTAAATTGTTTTTATGTAGTTACATGTTTTGTTTAGATATGTGTATCAAACTGGAACTTTTTTCAACTGTAAATATATGGTTTTATTAAATAAAGTCATGTAAAGTTATCTTAATCACCTGTTGGCAGTGTAATTCAGAAATTAAAACTTTCTTTGTTTTAAAAGAAGAAAACATGGTTTATTTTGTTTCATAATCGCAGGGCATCTTTGTGCTCAACTTCAGGCGGTATTGCTTTAATTCTTATGTAAACCTAACTTCAGATATTCGAGTGGGGAAGCTTCCCATCCCTTAGTTGTCTGGAAAGGAGTTAAAACACCAGGTAAAAATAGAATTTAGACACAAGCTGCGGAGAAACTACCTGCGCAACAAGACTGCAGGGGAACATAGTCAAAGACTTGGCTGCCACTGAGTTTCTTCTGGGAAACACCTCTCACTGCCTCGTACCGAAGTACCTTGCTGTTTGATTTGCTGGATTAGAACATCAAAATCGCCTTATGCTTGATACTGGTAGACATTTATATTAGATATATTAACAGGAGTTGCATAAAATTGTTTAAAACTAGATTTTCTTACTTGTTTTCCCAGTGTTCATTCCAATCTGCCTGAAGACAGGTAATACTGAGATTAGCAGATAAAAATAGATTTATCTTGACTACTTCCTCAACAGATTGTCTTCCTATGTTTTCAGGAGGAAAATGGAGAAATCTTTGATCCTTACACCTTCGGGGTGCTTTGGAAGGCCAGCATAGCAGTGGGTTACCCCAGCAGCTCAGGACTAAGAAAAAAAAACCCTGGAGGCAGTGTGAGGATTAATGTCTTAATAGTATGTTTCAGTAGAAATCCCACCTCAGGGACATGGAATATGCTGTTGACTTCATTTGCACCTTAAATTCCTGTCTTTTCCAGATCTCAAATGTGCAGCAATGAAAAGCACCCGAGATGTACTTTCCCTGCTCCTCACTCCCTTTACCTGTGTACGTTTGTTGCTTAATGATCTTTAAGAAGTTAAGAGAAGGTTTCCATCCCTTAAGCCAAAAGCAGCAAGAAGTCTTAAGAATTTCCCTGGCAGGAATTTGTAAGTAATAAGAGTTACTTCTCTTAGAGACATGACTGCTGATCATCCACTAGTATTTATGGAAAGTTTCATAGAACATTAAGCGGCTACTCAACTTGGGCAATAACCACTCCTTTCAGCAGGAGAAGAGCCCCATTACCAAACAGGAGGTTATGATGAAGGGCCATGATTTATAATGCCTTTTTTTCTTGATAAGTGGCTGGCAGTTACACTTGAGTCCTTTCACTATCCAGCAAGAGATAGATATACTGGCGTTTTGTGGAAAGTTACTAGTTGTGTATAATCTGTCTTCATAAACAGAGGTTGCGAGCTACTGAAGTTAGAGAGTACTTGAGTTCTTTCTACAACAAGAGCATCGCTGTTTCAGTCTGTTCATGGAATGGTTCTGCAAAACTGTCAGGACCGTAGAAGAATATAACCAGATTGCTCGGCATGACTGCACAAAGTAAGAAACCACCGATCTCTTTGAAGACTGCCATTTCACTATGACAAAAAAGAACAAAAAAAAAGTAAGCTTTCAATAGTGTAATAACCAATTACGTTCTGGCCTTTAAATAACTATCAAGTTCAGAAAACCTAGTTCATTTAAAAGAGAAAGGAATAAGGCGTTGCTAGGAATGTCTTTACGTGCTTATCTACTTTTACCCCCTTGCAAGTGTATTCAGTGCCCTGTGTGCTGTGTGTAAACACGTATGCAATTTTGGGACTGGGACCAACAGCTCAAGCACAGCTCAGCAATGCTGGTCCCACAGTGTGTAATTCCAGCCTGTGGTGGGAGACCAAAAGACTCCTCTCCTAGTCATTCCCACTGGGATGTAGCTGCTTTGCTGCAAAATTCACAGCCTTTGAAGACTTGCATCTGGGCCTTCCATACCTAATTCTGACTAAAAAGATCTAGTCTGTCTAAGCAAAGTAGAAACGGATGGAAATTAGCAATTAACTCGGTTCAAGAATCACGCAATAATTGGGCTGCCCATCAGCTGGTTGGTTGCAGCTCTTTCAGGAACGAGAACGTACTCCTTCCCAGCTCTGACATTTTACTGGCCCGAGCTGTTTCTGTATTCTCGACACCATCCCATGTCTTAGTGAAAAACGATGCTACCCTCGCAGCAGCAAGAGCTGCAGGATGTAGATAAGTCTCGTAGTTGCTGTTTTCATGAGTCATGCGGGAATTTCAGGAATACGCTATTTTGAAAGCGGAAGCTGTCTCCTGGAACTAAAGCTGTGTGAGCTGTATGGTCATATATGTGTGAAAATTTCTCTCCCTCCTTTCAATTCAGTCTTCTGGAATTCTGACACTAGAGTTGAACAGTGCAGAGGGGGCTAAAATGGTGGTGGGTTTGTGCTGCTCCTTAATCTTGTCCCACACCATGACATGTCACACACAAGGCTGAGTATCCCCTAGGCTGTAAAAGCTGAAAGACCAAATAAACAGACAAAAAAAACCAAAACACCAGAACTCTAGTTCTGAATAAGATTGATGTATATTTTTAAAGTAGTAAACCTTTCTTCTTGTACACCACCAAGACAAACTTTGAAGCCAATTATGTTTACAGAATGGGCGAGGGATTTGGTGCTTCTGCAGTGCATTGGCTGTATGCGAGTCCTGCTAGGCTTCCACAGTATGCTTCTCTGTTCAGTTCTTGGCCACATCTATGAAAAGTAACCCTTAAGATTAATTATTTTTAATCCAGGACCTGCCTAGAAGGCGGGTAGGTTTATTGTATGGATGAAGTTGATACTGAATTATAAGACCCAAAACGGGTGGTAGAAGCAAGATTTGAATCAAAGTACGGTGAGTGCTCTGCTTAAACAATATCGCCATGGTCTTACAGGACCGAGCACAGAGGGGATTTTCTAGAAGTGTAGGCTTTTGACTGGTTTTCTTTTTTAAAAATAAGTAAATAGGTATATGGTTTCATTCAAAAATGAGTACTATGATCATTTAATGCCAAGTATTGATGTCGTTTAGAAAAGTCTTTTTCAGGAGTATGTGTGTAGTATGTTCCCTAGGATTTACCAAAAAGAAGCATGTTAAAAATGAGAATTACAGAGAACTCCTTGGCATATATCTTTTCCGTGCTTTCTTTGCCTAAAAAGGTAAAAATTAATTGGCTTCCCTGACTTTTTTCTGAACTTCCCTACGTGTAAGGGTCAGGCCAGCGTGGTGACATTTCAGTGTCTCCAGCTGCTGACGTAACAACTCCAGAGTGTCCACCTTCTCCTCAAAGTCTTGAAGCAGTACCTCATTTCCAACCAGCCCACGTTTCTGCTGCAATTTCAGGGTGCTTGCCCGCAGCCTGTCCCTGGCCTGTTTCTTTCTGGTGAGGAAGTCTCTCTTCTGTGACAAGAGGATGTCAATGTCCATCAGCTCGGCTTCTCTGACTTGGTTCTCAGCTTCCACAAACTGTAGTTTCTCCCTGTAATGGCTGAGAACGTGCGCTGCAGTCGATACCTTCTTTTTGAGCTTCAGAATTTCACCACAGAGGTCATCAAACTTTTGGCTGAGCTTCTGATTCTCTTTCTTCATGTACTCAAAGTCTACAAAACTCTGGCCTTTCGACAGCTCTCCTTGGGCTTTCAAGACCGCTTCAAGGCTTTGGATTTCAAGCTTCATCTTGATGTTTTCCACGCGGACCTGGAGGGGCAGAAATAAAAGAGTGGTTCGACTTGGTTAATCCCTGCCTTGTGGGGGAAGAAGCGCTTGGGGTTAAAGTCAGTAGTGACAAGAGGAAAGCTTCAAGGCAAGGTTTTATGAGTCTGCTGTGCTTTAACGCTGGGGGATAGACCTTCACGCCTGTTGCCCCTGGAAGGGGATACTTCCCTAGGCGTACGAAGAGGACGACCCCGTCCTTTTCGGAAACTTTAGCAGCCCAGAGGTACCCAGAGGTACCCGCTCGCCTCACCTCCCTCACCGCTCTCTCCTTGGCCTGCTCCTTGGCCAGCACGCCGTCCACCGCCTTCACGGCCGCCGCCCGGCCGCCCAGCCTCCCGCCGAGGGCTCGGAGGGCCAGGGCCCTCTTGCCGCGCCGGAAGGCCGCCCACTGCTCCTCGGCCCGGGCCTCGCTCTCCCGGCACCTCCCGCTGCGGGCCCTCACCCGCTGCCCGCAGGCGGCCTCCGCCCGCTCCCGCAGCTCCCGCAGCTCCCGCAGCTCCCGCAGCCGCTCGCCGTAGGCCGCCGCCTGCCGCCCGCCTCCTGCCGCCGCCGCCCGCTCGCCCCGCCGCAGCCGCAGCCGCTCGCCCAGCCGCAGCTGCAGGGCGGCGCCCGCCGGCCGCAGCCGCTCCCGCTCGCTCGCCAGCCCGCGGTGCTCCGCCAGCAGCGCCGCCCGCTCCCGCTGCTCCGCCGCCGGGCCGCCGCCTTCCTCCGCCTCCTCCTCCTCCTCCAAGGGCCGCGGCGGGGCCCCGCTGGCTTCGGGGGCCGGCGGCTCTGCGGGTGCGGGGGGACCCGAGGGCTCCGCCGGCAGCTCGGGCTCCCCGGGGGCGGCCTCCGGCACCTCGGGCTGCTCGGGGGCGGGCTCCGGGACTGGCCCCGGCGGCTCCTCCGCTTCTGGCCCCTCGGGTCCCGGCTCCTTCAGCCCCGGCCCCGGCGGCTCCTCGGGTCCCGGTTCCTCCGGCCCCGGCGGCTCCTCCGCTTCTGGCCCCCCGGGTCCCCGCTCTTCGGGTCCCGGCCCCTCCGGTCCTGCCCCGCCGAGCCCCGGCGGCTCCTCGGCTCCCGGCCCCTCCAGCCCCTCCGGCCCCGCCGCCATGCCGCCGCTGCCCCGGCCGCCGCCCGGCTTCCCCCGTCGCCCCGGCAACGCCGCCCGGCCCCTCCCTTCTCCGCCCGCCCCCGAAGCCCCGCCCCCCTCCCCTACCAACCGCTCAGCGCCGGGGTCGCTCGGGGCCCCCTCTCCAATTGGCCGCGGCGCGGGCGGACGGCTTCCCCCCGGCCAATCGCCGCCCCCGCCTCTCCTCAGCGCGCCGGGCGCGCCGCGCCCCTGCCGGCGGGGGAGCCCCTCCGCGATTGGCTGCGGCGGGGAGGAGGGGGCGGGGCGAGGCGCGCGCGCGGCTGGGCGGGGGGAAGAGGAGGAGGGGGGGGAGGAGCAGGGGGGGTAAGATGGCGGAGCTGGGCAAGAAGTACTGCGTGTACTGCCTGGCCGAGGTGAGCTCCCTGCGCTTCCGCTGCACCGAGTGCGCCGACATCGAGCTGTGCCCCGAGTGCTTCGCGGCCGGCGCCGAGATCGGCCCGCACCGCCGATGGCACGGCTACCAGCTGGTGGACGGCGGCCGCTTCACGCTGTGGGGCGCCGAGGCGGAGGGCGGCTGGAGCAGCCGCGAGGAGCAGCTGCTGCTGGACGCCATCGAGCAGTTCGGCTTCGGCAACTGGGTAAGGGCCGGCCCGGCCCGGCCTCTCAGCGCCCGGCCCCGCCGGGGTCCCGGGTCGGCGCCCTCGGCACCGCGGGGCTGCCCCCAGCCGGGCTGCGGGGCTGGGGCACCGGTCCTGGGGGGGCGGCTGGGGGCGTCCGGTCCGGGGAAGGGGAGGCGCGGGGGGGCCTCACTGCTCTCTGCGGCTGCACGGGAGGGAGGTGAGGGGGGCTGCGGGTCGGCCCTGCTCACAGGTACCCAGCGGTAGGACCAGAGGGAACGGCCTCAAGTTGCACCAGGGGAGGCTCAGGTTGGAAATGAGGAGACATTTCTGCTCAGAAGGAGCAGTCAGGCACTGGGACGGGTTGCCCAGGGAGGTGGTGGAGTCACCGTCCCTGGGGGTGTTCAAGGAGAGGTTGGATGTGGTGCTTGGGGACGTGGCTTAGTGGTGACATTGGTGGTAGGGGGGTGGTTGGACCAGATGATCTTGGAGGTGTGTTCCAACCTTCATGATTCCATAATTCTATGATTCTGTGGCTCTTTTTCAAACTCTCAAGGCTTGTGATAACTAGTTCATTTAATTACAAATTAATTAGAGAAGAGACATAAATGCTATGTTTCTTATTTCTATATTGCTTTAAAAGTACTTTGGTTACACTACAAATGAACAACCCCCAACGAGGCAGTGATCTCAGTACTCGCTGGGAACCTGCAGGACTTCACGGTGACAGCAAGCCGACTTTTGGAGACAGCAGTGGATGCTCAGCAGTCACCACGTGGATCCAGCGTCCGGGCAGTGTTCCTCTAACTAGAGGCAGACCTGAGGCAGCTTCCCAGGCTGATGTTCTTTGGGGCTTCACACATTCCTGATACTTGTGTCGTAGCTTACGTGCCCTTGTGCACTTGTAAATGCTTACCTGGACCTAAAATACTCACCTGGACCTAAACGCGTGGCAGCAGGTCTGGTTTCAGGATTGCCACAACAGTCAGGGTATCGTGAGTTGGTTTTTGAGGGACGGGGAAGAAGGAGTGCGTGTTATACCTGGGGTGTAACAGGAGTCATGTCACTGCTCCTCCTTGTTTTCCCTTCAGGAGGACATGGCTGCTCACGTGGGAGCCTCCCGGACGCCGCAGGAGGTGATGGAACACTACGTGAGCATGTACATCCATGGCAACCTCGGGAAGGCCTGCATCCCCGACACGATCCCCAACCGAGTGACGGATCATACGTGTCCGAGCGGCGGCCCGCTTTCTCCGAGCTTGACCACGCCGCTCCCGCCGCTGGATATATCGGTAGCCGAGCAGCAGCAGCTGGGCTACATGCCGCTCCGGGACGACTACGAGATCGAATACGATCAAGATGCTGAGACTCTGATCAGCGGCCTGTCGGTGAACTATGACGATGACGACGTGGAAATAGAGCTAAAAAGAGCCCACGTAGACATGTACGTAAGAAAACTCAAGGAGAGGCAGCGGCGGAAGAACATTGCACGAGACTATAACTTGGTGCCCGCCTTTCTGGGGAAGGATAAAAAGGACAAGGAGAAAACTCCCAAACGAAAGATCACAAAAGAAGAGAAGGAGTTGAGGCTGAAACTGAGGCCCCTGTACCAGTTCATGTCCTGTAAGGAGTTTGAGGACTTCTTTGAGAACATGCACAAGGAGAGAATACTTCGAGCAAAGATTCGGGAACTGCAGCGGTATCGCCGCAATGGAATCACCAAAATGGAGGAGTCGGCGGAGTACGAGGCAGCCAGACACAAACGGGAAAAGAGGAAGGAGAACAAAAACATAGCCAGTTCCAAGAGGGGGAAGGAAGATGGTAAAGAAGGTGAATTTGCTGCCATTGAAAACCTGCCTGGCTTTGAACTCTTATCGGACAGGGAAAAAGTGCTCTGCAGCTCTCTAAACTTGAGTCCTGCGCGTTACGTGACTGTGAAAACTATAATCATTAAAGACCATCTTCAAAAAAGACAAGGAATCCCTTCAAAGAGTCGCCTTCCCAGTTACTTAGATAAGGTACTGAAGAAAAGGATTTTAAACTTTCTAACAGAAAGCGGTTGGATATCCCGAGATGCTTCCTGAAACTCTTCTGATCTGAGAAATCATAACAGAGGCCCCTTGCAGCCTCAAGGACTCCGTTATTTTTTCCTGCCCTCCCCAAAGATACAGAAACTTTCTCGTTCAAAACAGGCAAAAAAAGCAAAAACAAAACAAAAACCCACAATATCATGGTCCGTCGTTCAAACAGACTTTTGCTTTGGATCATGACAAATGCTTACTTGTGATACTTCTCTGTTAGATTTCGTTACTCCTTAGAGCACTTTGCTTTGGGTGCATTGTTAGAACAGATCTCTTCCATGTGAACGTACTCAAGTCCGACGGTCCCAGGGTAGATGCTTTACTCCTTACTGTTGGACAAACGAGTGTCAGTGTAATCCTTGCTTTTTTTTTTTATTTTTGAAGGTGGGAGATGGTTTCCAGCAAATTGTCTTCTCCCCGTCGTTGTTTTTGGCATAATGCTGGCAGCAGAGCGGAGCTTGCAGAAGTCCTGGGCTCTCAGGCAGAGTGGGCAGGGATTTCTGTGACCGTTGCTAAGCTTTCAGAGCGTTCTCCTTAGTAGCTACAGCCGGGGTGGGGGGACGGGGGGCGAGAGGTTCTGCAGAGAGTAGGGCAGGGATGAGCTGTGATGGGGGGCGGGGAGGAAGGAGGGTGGTGGGTGAGGTGCCTTCAGGTGCTTGCTCTGTGGGAAGGGTTCTGGGAGAGCTGCCTTTGCACCCAGCTGCTCTGGATGTAGATTGGGCTTGAATTGTCGCTGAAACGCCCCACGGGAGGTTTCAGTGTTAAGGAGCAAAGCTGCAGGAGCGCGAGGCAGCTGTGGTGGTGCTGTGCTCTGGGGTCAGCGCCGCTGCGAAGTGGCGGGTTCTGGGCAGAAAGGCGGTGCAGGAGAGCACGCAGGTAGGTGGCTCGCAGCTCTTGGGAGCCTCAGGCAGCAAAAATTGCTGTTAGCTCTTGCTGGAGGAGCCTCCTCCGTTGGTGCCTGGGGTTTCTGAGCACAGATGGTCTGAGGACGTGTAGCAGCCTCCTGGACTTGGTCAGGAGCTACGTTCTCAAGCTCATAGTGACCCCCAAGATTGGTTTTTAAAAACAAAAACAAGAAGTAAATGAGATCAAAATGCACAGCTGCTGTGCTCCTGAAGCACAGAAGCGTAACTCAAGCCATTCCAGGCTTCTCAGTGCACGTACTGTGAAATGCACGGGGCCGGACGTGCTTAAGTTAAAACTGTTGATGTGCGGCCGGCAGAGCGGTGACTTCAGCGCGCTGCAGCGGTGACGGCGCGCTCGGCAGGGCGCTGTGAGCTGTCAGAGGGCCGCAGAGCGAGCCGGGTGCCCGCAGCAGGCGTGAACTTGCGGCGTAGCACAGCATGTGGCGGCACCGCCTGAGCCGCACCAGTATTCTAGCAGTACGTGCCGATTAAGGGAGCGGCGTTGAAGGACGACTAGGAAAGGATTCTTATCCTCACTTCGTTCTTAAGGTCCTGTGCTGGCAGTTACCCAAATGAATAATTAAAAAAAACAAGTTGATGCTGTCCAGAGCAGGAAGCGGTGACGGAGAGGCCAGCTGGGCGGCTCTTCTGGAGCGCGGCTGTGCCAAAACATGGAACTTGACAGGGTTCAGAACAAATGCACGGAAATGTAATCTTGTGTGGATACTGTGGGCTGCAGTCAGTGAGGTTACCGCGAAACCTTAGAACCAGTATTAATTCTGCACCGTGCCAGAGGCACCCTGACCAGAACGGGCCTTCAGTTAGCAGAGCCAGCATTGTCAAAGCAGTGTTAGCAGGCAGTTCGGACTGAAGAGGGTGCAGATACAAAGCCAGCATTTCTAAGGAGACAAACGAAACCAAACTCTAGTGCCTTTTTCTTTTGAGCTTGTGACAGTCTGTCCCTTGGAAAAGGGAAGGGCTACGTCCTCCCTGCCGTAAGGCGTTGTGTGGCTCGCCTGTGAGCGGCGTGCCGTCGGGTCCCTGAGGCAGACCCGTAGCTGCCTGTGTGCGCCAAGCAGCTTCACCAACACCAACCCCTTCCACCCGACACGCACGTACACGGGGCACACAAGCCAAGTTCAGAAGGTATAAACCAAGATTTCCTCTGGCCTACTCCCCTGGAAAGGAAGCTCAGCCTTTCTTTCTGGGATTGTGGCTATGCAATGTGGTTCTTCCCGTACCCCGTTTCCTAGCTGCCGTAACACTGGTGGTGGTCGGGAGCCTCAGCTCTGTGTGTAGCTGGGAGCTTAAAATAATTGTGGGTCTTCTGATTTTTTTTTCCTCAAATATAATTTTTATATTTCCATAGTGCTTCGGCACACCTAAGTCTAACTGAAGCAATAGCCTAATGCCCGTCTGAACAATAACTTAAAAAACAAAAAACCTAGGCACCAATGAGTCATTTAAATGCTGTAGAAATTAATTCTGTGCTTACACTTTGCTTAATTCCTCAGCCCCTCCAAAATGTTTCTTTGGTGCTAGACGTAACTTATTGAACATCAAAATGAATGTAAAATAAAATATTTTTAATGTATGAAATATGGATATCAATATTTATTTTATACTTGCAAGCAAATTCAAGGTGGTAAATGTTTGCTTTAGCAAATGCTGCTCCCTTGGAAAGGGCTTCCCTAGAAGCAATGTCTCAGTGTCAGCTGTGCTTTTAATTTTAAAAGTGACTTGCACTAGAGGATGCTGCTGTTCCATATTTTCACGTGGAACCGATTTAGCCTAAGCATTCCTTTGTTATGAGCTGCTGTTTTGTTTTCTTCAGTTGAGATGCAGTTATCTTAATCCAGCAATTTACTCGAGTTCTGCTGCTTCTCTTGTGTGGTGAAGGGGCTGAGAACAACCATGGCAAACGCTCTTCAGCTTGTATCTTGTGTTTATCAGGCAGCGTTTCCTGTAGCGTACAAATACTCCAGGCTTCATGTTGCTAATGAAAAGGTGTTTGATATGCTTACCTCCTGACTATTTCTTGACTAAAAATATTCCTAATGATAGTATCTGTCCTAACAGCATTGATGTAAGCCTATGAAAAAGTGACAGTCCATCAGCTGTTCAAAATGCTGATCTTCTGCTACTGGTCGAGGCAGCAATAATCCATTTTGATGCTGTTCACTTAATTCCATCAGTCCGGTGATGCTTTACAGTACTGCTTGCTCACTGTGTAACGAAGGAGCAGTAACCTCTGTTCTCTGTGTGCGACCCAGCCCAGAGGGCTTGCAGGGCAGTGCTCTGGATGCAGACCTCCTGCCCGGTCCCAGCAAGCAGTAAGAACACCACAAGTGGTTTGCACAAGTCTTTGACCATAAACGGCCTCGTTAATCACACAACTTAAGCACTCTGCCATTATTCTCTTGTGTGGTGGCTGCATCAAATTTCTTTGCGACTGTAACTGACTTCCTTCGCCTTTTGGTTTCCTATTCTTTCTTGCAAAATGTTTTTTGCATGTGCCCCGGTTGCTCTTAAGCGATGATGAATTAAAATACTGTGAAGGAAGGCACCTGGTGAGCACTTTAAGTTCATCAGCTGCTTCCTTAAAGGGAATGTTGCACTCATTTGAGTGGTGTACTGGTGTCGCTGTGCCAGGCACACAAATGCCTGTGCTGAAGTCATGTAAAACCTAACTGATGTTGTGCGCACTCAGCGTTTTACTAGGTTTTTGCATTGTATATTGGTAAATAAACTTGTATTAAAAGTTCCTTTCCATATTGATTTCATGGCAACGTAGCTTGTATTAGAGTGATGAAAATCGCTAAAATCGTGCCAGTAGTAAATAGAGATGGTTTTTAGCTAAGTGGTGGTGGGCGGAGGAATGATCTTGACCAATCAGTTAAGCCAGAGGCAGCGGCACTGGCAGCTTTGTCAACTGCTCTCTCTTACGCTTAAGCTTCAGAACCACCTTTGGTTTCTTGTTTGGTTTCTTCAGTGCCTCTGACCTGTACGCTCTGCCGTACAGTGGTGGTTTGAGCTCTTCCTAAAGGCTCTCTGTACTGACAGCCTCTCTGAAGGCGCAGGCTGAGGGAAAGAAACAAATCAACTCAGCTGCTACTAAAGATACGAGTTTGAGTCTTGTGCTGAGCGTTTAACGGCAAGTTGTGTTTAACCGTACCTTAAATGAAGTAATGTAGTCAAAAAAGACACTGTGAGGAGCTGGAGCTCACTGACAAAATCTTGATCTGCTGTGGAAGAACCTGGCCCTCTGCCTTAGCTGTCCTGCTGGAAAAATCTTCTACGCTAATAAAGTTAAATTTAGTTTAGCTAAGTTTTTTTTTTTGTTTGCTTTAAAAAAGGTACATAAGTTGACACTGGTCCCTTAAGGGCATATCACGGCTGAACAAAGGTTCCAACCCAAAGTGCAACAACAACAAAAAAAAAAAAACACTTCATCCTACTTGATACAGCCACAGCATGAGCTAACTAAGATGGGAGGAAGTTACAACCAAATTCACCTCAGCTGTATGGAATCCCTTTTTTTCTGTAGTTTTACGCTCAATCTTTGCCTTTTCATCTCCGTAACTGATTAGCTTAAGAAATTAACAGTCAAGTTGCCTTCACACAGTCACCAAAAATTACTCTCCCTCCTCTATCCAGCCAAAGCATTGATTTTGTTAGAGTTGAGAAAGACTTAAATGAATCTCAAAGCATGATTAACCCCCAAACAGCTGTATGCACTTTGGCTGTTCCTAGTTACCTGTCTGGTTCTCATGGGGCAAACCAACATTGGTAAAAATCTTAAATAATCACTGCTCACTATGAGTAGTTCTAATGTTTAGTAAACTGTTAGCAATGCTGCATCTGAATTTTCAAAGATAAAAAAAATACTTGAGCCTTAAGGTAAGAAGCTGCTTAACCCAAGACAACCAGAAGGGAGGGTGAAAAATTCGGAAGTACTTCCTGTTAGTTCACCAGGTCCTAAATAAGATGCATACCTTCGATGTTTCTGTCTTGTGTGTTAAACACGTGGGCTTTGAGGATGTAAGAGGACAGACACTTTGTGAGCTGTGTAATTTGCCAAGTCCCATCCACTCCTATCCAGGTGACCAGGCCAGTGCAGAACAAAGCACTCTGTTAATCGCTGTACCGTATTTTAGCCTGATTCTGCGCAACTGGGAGCAGCAGGTAGAGCTAAACATGACAAGAGCTGCATGCGGGCAAAGCTCTGTTGCAGCCTAAGACCCAGGATGAATAAATGAAAGAAACGGAGATGAAACAGTTCACATTTTTGTTTGAGCCACTTACATGCAATTATTTATGTAATTCTAAAATATAGTAGGTACTGAACTCCCAGCTACTCACTTCTTTAGGTATTCTGACTTTCAGCAGGGTTTTACCTACAGTTTGCATAACAAACTGATTGTAGAGCTTGGAAGTTACAAGACTATCAAAATTGTTTAAACCAATTTATACAATATTAAATTAAAAATCCAGAGATAGGATAAGTTCTATTGGTTCGTCAATGCCATACAAGTATTAGATGGTTTTCGTGAGTCGACTTTACTGGAGAACTAATAGGGCTGAACAGTTACAAAGCACGTCTGCTCTCCACTGCCTTTTATTTACAGGTCAGAAGTCACAAAGGTTTCAGTTTCAGATGTTGAGAGTATTTCTGAATAGGCATACTATATAAAAAAAAAGAACATACACATCAGCATGCAAAGCTGATGGATACTTGCAGAGAACTGGCCATCTGTACTACCTCACCCGCTTCTGCAACGTTAGGTTCTAAAAAACAAAAGGAACTGTTTGAACCACTGTGTGGACTTTCAATCTACGCTGCGATAAACGTGAGATTGCAAAGTTCTTGTGAGCGTTTACTTCCTTTCAATGTAATGTACCGTCAGTAGCCATGGTTGTAGTTAAGTATTACTCAAAGAAGAGAGCTTAAAGAACACCAATGTTGAAGGCCACTAAGCAACAGAAACTCATTGTTTGCTTCATTTTGACTGGGAGACCTCAACGGATTCACTGAAACCTCCTGTGGGACAGGGGAATAAGGAAAGCATGATGTAAGAGAAAAACCATCCAGCTGTTTAATAATTGTATGGCATTTTAGATTCTCTGATTAAGCAGCTAAGCGTCTTTCACAACACCCACCAAGGCAGGCCGCAGCGTACGCCCGTGCAGCTTATAGCCAATCTTGGATACTAATGCGATAGTGCCCGGCTCCTTCCCCTCCATGGGAGCGTGGAACAACGCTTCGTGTTCGTAGGGATCGAACTTGGCTCCGACAGGATTCAGTCTGAGCAGGCCGTGTTTTTTGAACACTTTCTGAATCTGTACTTCTGTCATGACAAGACCCTCATACAAGCTCTTCAGGTGAGGATTTTCATCCTTAATTTCTTCCTTTGGAACGCTTTCTGTTGCTTTCTCCAAAATGTCTGCAACTTCTAGTAAGTCCTTACAGAAGCTCTGAATCCCTAAAAAGAAACAGAAGGGGCAGGAACAGGATTAGTCTGGTGAGGGAAGCAAGCATTAAAAACCAACAACAAGAACAAGTAAACACAAACCAAACACCACAGCATTAACCTGTAATCTTTTAGGTTTCCGAGAAGGTGTAACACAGTAAACATCTGGGATTAAAAAATCCTTCCTGGTTTTGCTTGATGACACAGAACTATTACAGATACCATAAAACCCCACCTCTAGCTATACATAAGAAAGTGTCTCAACTAATACTCAGAAGAGCTGAAGCTGGTGAGCTGATGTTAACAGTTAACTGTTAATTAATATTAACAGATGTTACCAAAACCTTCAGATGGCTTACTGTCATTTCCTCATGTTAAGGAACGTATCTTTTGCCTCCTCCATTGGGGGATTCACCTGAAGTCCAAAGCATTGTGTTGCCCCACTCCTCCCCTTTAATCTGATGCGCTAAAGATATTTGCAGAAGAAAAAGCTTGTAGTCAGACTGGTGAGGGCTCTGAAGAGATGAACAGGCTTCTTCCTTGAATGAAGGAGCTCGTCTCTCTCCCTCCCACTACAAACCACTTTTACAGTGAGTCAGAAGCTGAGCTTCACAAGCAGTGAGTAATTCCTAAACTAACAGCAGCCCGTGTCCTGAAGCTGATCTCTGGCTCACTCTAGAAGAATCCAGACTAATCTCACTTCAGGTAAACTGTCTCAAGTAACCATGAAAGATCAAAACAACTTCGTTGAATAACATTTCTACGTAGAGGTAAGGCAATGACAAAGTACGCTGCATTTCGGTAGCCTTCATCATTTCTTCTTTTCATCACACTCAGCCTTTTTAATTCTTACTTCTTCCCCCCCCTTACCAAGAAGGAATAGCAGTATTACCAGAGGACAAGTCTTTGGTTTAAACAAAATGAACTACAGAAGCACCTTGAGAGATCTACAGGGATCAACTAGTTCTCAGGAAAAAGTCACTTTAACAACCGCACAACTCTTTGGAGACTTGAGCTCGTTAGAGAGCTGTAACGAAAAGCATCCAATTAGTTCCAAAAATATTAACACATGAATCAAAACTTTAAATTTAGCCTAAAACTATGGTGAGGGCTTAAGTGTCTAAAGCACGTATTAACAAGTTGTCCAGTGATCTGGATCAAACCTAACAGCCAGACTCCTCAAGAAGTTTCTCGTTGTTTTTTTGTTTGTTTGAATTATCTCTCTAGATATCTGTGACTGCACCTCTGTGGATTTACGCAAGTCTCAAACAGAGTTTCTCTTCCCTAACAGAAAGAGCAATCCTGTACGAATGAGGAAACTTATAATCATGCAGATTATCTTTAATTTACTTTTCATGAGAAGTTGCATTTGAATATTTATTTCTATGATAGCATCTCTGGACTCAGATATGACTCAAGGCCCTTCTGCAATACACAGCACATTAGTGAAACGGTGCTTACTGAAAAAGAATTTCAGGGTGAAGCATTCAAACATCCATAAAAATTGTACAATACCATGCAACTGAGTGATTTTTTTTTTTAAACATGCATATTAACTGAAGATCTTGTATGCAGAAATTAGAACTTTTGCATTCAGAATAAGACTATACAGTTGTGTGTAGTGTGGCAAAAGAGGATAACTAATTTTTCAAGTTGGAGTGACAGCCAAACACTTAAATGATATAGCACTCCTCTGCTACAGAGTTTTTGCACAACTCTGTACAACAGAAATTGTTTTGGAATGTCAAAAAGCTCTACCAGATGTCAGTGACTCTTGAAGAAAGGTGCACTTCTAGCACGCCTCAAAACCAGTGAGTGTACATTCCTAGCAGTGTACTACCTCTGTTTGACAGCTGTGGCCTTCAACAGAACAGGGATGTTGTTCAAATGTAAAAGGTAAAACAAACACAACGATAATGACAAAACAACAAAAAAGATAAAGCTAGTATTCCATGCTCTTGGTTGTTTTTTTGCACTATTTTGAGACCAAGCACGTGAAAAAGGCAAACTTCAGGCTGCAAACCTTACTAAAGGAAAATCTAAAATGCAATGCACGTAGGAATCACGTCAAATGTAACGAACATTTCAAATTGTTGGCTACAGCTTGCTCAGTCTCGCCATTGTCTAGAGTAAGATGATTACAATTCTGATACAAAGCAAGGAACCATTTAAACCTCTTTCCCTCAAGTACATCTTTTTTAAACCCAGTATCCAGAATAACTGGGAAGTACAACTTGTCAAAACTGCCAGACAGTCAGCTCAATTTTTCAGGCTTTGCACTTTATCTTGTTATTCCTGTGTCTTATAGTCAAAAAGAGCCTCCACTGACCATATAACTTCGCCTCTTCTACTAGTTTCTGGCTTCTTTGCCTCACATTTTCTGCATCTGCCAAGGCACGCTTGTACTTGTCCTGAAGAAGAAAAACAAGTTACAGAAGAGATTTCACTCCAAGCGGTCGAGTAGTTGATGATAATTCAAAACTGAAAATTCAGTAAAAACATTTTTTTTTTTAAAAAACAGTTACATTGCCCAAATCCTGTCTAAAGAGCAATCTGAAGACAACATGGCAATTATCACAGCATCCTTCTTACAAAGGAAGATGTTTGCTTTGTGTCAGTGCAGACAGAAGTGAGGGAGAGAAAGTAAGACAGACTTCCAGACTCAGTATTTGTTAACAGCTTAGCTGGAAAAATTTTTAACGCTATGAAGTGTTAATACATGAAACTTTCTGAATTGAAGACTTCTGTTTTTTCTGGTAGGTGTTCACAGAAAGCCTTCATAAGCCATAAGGTATTCTGACACCGTGGCAAACAAGATTCAACCCAACCATTACTTTCAAACCATCTCTTCCCTCTACATACATACCACAGAGTGTCCTCCAAGTTTTTCAAACCTTACAAACTACAAAGCCTACCTCTGTTAAGCTCGAACTCTGTTAAGCTTAGGTGTGTTCCTAGCAAGATGTCCATGCAGTAAATGTACTAACAACTAAATTCTATAAGCTGTGGCATTTGAGGTTGAGTGCTCTACGATCTAAGCCAAAACTCTGCGTTGGGCTTTCACACTCAGGAAGCTAAACTTCCACGTGCAAGTGAAGAATTACAAAACAGATTAAAAATAGTCAATAAGTTGACTGAAGAGACCTCTTAGGTAGCCAATAGCAAATGCTGTCAATAGAAGCATTAAAGGACATCTCTGTTTTGTCCTTCAGTGTTTTGGTAAAGGCAGCAGAAAGGAATCTCAGTCCACTTACAACGTATAGGCACTGCTTCCACAGAAGGTTCTGGGCTACCTCCCTAAGTCCCACATGCTCTAGAAAGACGCTTTACATAAAGCACTCATCCAGAAAAACAATGCCTTTATTTAATCCACAACTGCCACCTCTCAGGGCATTCTTCACTCTCTGCTAAGTCATGCACGAGACGGAATGCAAGATGCTTTAGGCCAGATAGGGAACACGACATGCTAGTCTTGTGTTTAAAGACATCTCCAAAAGAGATGGGTTGAAACTCTCACTTTGAAAGCACGTAATAAGTACAGTATTATACAAAAGCTAAGAATCATTAACTCTAACCTTTGGAAGAGTCAGCAGCTGTTTTCAGAAGTCTACAAAAATACACACCTCAAAAGCATTCTAACCCTTAAATGAACTTCCAAAAGTTATTTCTCCACTGAGCAAAAATCTCAGTGTAATGAAATCAGTGAAACCAAGTGACAAATTTCCAGGCTGAAGGAGATCCAATTACATTCAGAAATCAGAATGAAACTGCCCAGAGTCATTCTGGACCAGGAAGGGCTGCATCTCAGGTCTCACAATGTATCTAACCTTACGTTTAAAGAACTCACTGAGTTACAGCTTCATTACACCAGCTACGCCGCAGTCACGTTACTGTGTGCAGACTGTGCACTGAGAAGCTGTCATCAAGACAGTTAGGCGTGCAGTTTGGGAGGTATGCACACCGACCACCACAGGACACTCACAGTGACTTCCTTCAGCTGCTCCTCCAGCTTGGCCTTCTCCTCAGTTAACATCTTCTCAGCGGGGCTGGCTTCAGCCTTCTGCTCATTGTGGCTCTGGCTCTGGTCCTCGTCCACGTTCTGGCCGGGGTTTTTCTGTTGCGTCGCCACACAGAGCAGTCGCGGAGATGTCCTAAGGCAAAGAAAGATGAAAATAACGTTAAACGGGTGCCTGCTTTGTAAGAGATTAGCACTTTCTGGACATAGTGAGCGCTTCACCTCATAAATGGAACATTTCGCCTCACAAATCAACACTTACAGGACCCTCACGTTAAAGCACGAACTAACACGACGATTCTCGGTCTGCGGTGTTAGTTTTCGGCCCGTTCCGCTGCCGAACCGAGCCCAGCTCACCGTTTAGCCGCAGCAGGCCGCCCCCGGGGCACGGTTTTCCCTCCCCACCGCATCCTACACGCGACACCGAGCCCAGGCCTGCCCCGGAGCGCTGGCTCACGGCTCGCTGACGCTTCCCAGCCCCGTTTAACCCGGCCCGGGGCCAGGGGAGCCCGGCGTGGCCCTGCCGTCCTAGCGCGGACACGATCGCGGCCCGGGCCCGGCCCCGGCGGCGCTCCCTCACCTCAGCGCCCAGCCCAGCAGCGGGGAGCGCGAGCGCAGCGCGCCCCGGGCCGCCACCGCCGCCATGGCTCCTGCCTGCCCGGCCGCCGCCAATCAGCGAGCAGACGGGCCGTGAGGGACGCGGCCGGCGGCCAATCCGCGAGGAGGATGAGGGCGTCGGGCCATAAGGAGGGGAGGGAGGGAGGGCAGGGGGCGGGACTTGTAGCTCTTCCGGGCAGTCTGTGGTGGGAGGGGGGTGCGGCGGCGGCGGCCATTTTGTGTGGGAGGGAGGCGGAGGCGGAGGGGAACGGGAAGGGGGCGGCTCTGCGGCGGGCGGGCAGGGCTCTCCTCACCCCGCTGCGGGGCTGTAAGTGACGGGAGAGACTGCTGGCCTGGTGCTGGCTGAGGTCAGGATGGGGTCTCCTGTCAGAGCTGGTCTGCATAAAAACGAGGAGATTGGGTAGCCGCAGGTGGTCCAGTCTGTACACTTGAATCTGCAGCTGTGGCTGACAGTGGGGAGCTGAAGCTTGGTTTTTGTAACTGCTGAGTGGCCTCGTTACTAGTAATACCTCCTTGGGACGCTAGGCTGTGGGAGAGGCCCTTTTTCCTTGTTGGAACTGTCTGTGGTTTGTTTTCAAACTTCCACTTGGAGCTTGTCATCATATGTGTGTGTACATGTCCACTGTGGCTGGTTTGTAACACGCTGTTTGGACAACAATCACAATCTAAAATCTTGAATTTTTTGTTGGAAAGGATAACGCTGCTAACACTTTCAAACACAGCAGCCTGCTTGTGCAACTCATTTCTACTGGTGTCCTGTGTAACTGGAGGCCACAGAAATCCAGCTTGGTGACACCTGAATGACCTCTTAACCTCATCACTCCTGCCAGTCGTTTTGTGATCATCATTTTCAAGAGAACAAAAGCCACACACACGTATTGCATGGTCCCAAAGTGAGAGCTAGATTACTCACAGGTGCCTGAACACCAGCTGTTCACCTGATTTCTGCAGGCATTTCTGCACTTTCCAAAATAAGTCTGAAGGATAAAGAAGATGCAGATACCATAATGCAAGTTTAGCAAATGATACATTCAAGTGTATGATTAAAGTGTTACTAAAAAGAAGCTGCAGAAGAAATTTCTAGTTTGCCACATGAGAATCCTGCAAAAGCTAGGACCTTGCTAAGTTAAATCAAACTTTGACAGACTGCACTAAATTTTTGTCACGGCTTTCATTTGGGACAGTTTGCTCACTTATGATGTGCCACTTCACGGCCTCTGCAGAAAGGAGGATAAATGATTTAACGGGGCAAGTGGCCTTTTATCATGACAATTGTTATATTCCAAAGAGACTTGTCGCTTACAGTTACCTTGAGGTGCATTTCTGCTCCTGAGGGACAATTTGGAAGAGCCAGAAGCACACCATTAACAGTCCTGGGTGACAACAGGCAACATCTCCAAGAGCAGAATTAAGCAAATAGTTTTGCAGTCTGGTAGTCATTGTTTTGAGATGTGATAATGATACAGTCCAACAGCTTGCCTTTACATGAAAGCAGAGGAAGAGCATGTATGCCATGGGCTAGTGTGGCTTTAGAATCATAGAATCATCATAGAATCATTAAGGTTGGAAAAGACCTCCAAGATCATCTGGTCCAACCATTAGTGCTGGTCCAACCTTAAGTGCTGTTGGTGTCTGCCTCCTGCTGTCTGTCAAGACACAAATCCCAAGCTTCATCCTCATAATTAAGATGTAGTTGAGGAAATCTGTTAAAGATGCTGATGATGCTGTGGAGTGCATCTGAGAGAGCAAGTTGAAAAATGGGAATAACCATAAAGGAGGTTACCCACAGAAAGACGTGAAGAAATGAGACAGAAAAGGTAAGTGGGTCTTTAGGTCTGAAGTTTCTAAAATGTTTCCTGGAAGAATTACTGGTTCCTTACAAAGGCTAGACAACCAGTCTGCCTGTCTTATCTTCATTGTCCGTTGGATTTTCCTGAAACCCTTAGCACGTAGCTTCCTGTGTCAGCCTTTCTTTGTTCTCTGCTGCCTACCATCTCTGGAAGTTGTGCTTGATCAATGATTGATCAGCAAATGGCAGAATTGATAAGAGAAGGTTGGAAAGAGCCCATTGCCAGTATGTCTTAAGAGTTGAGTAAAATATATTGGGTTCAAGAGTTTTGAAATGAGTTAATTCGTATATTAGGACCCATTTACCCCAAATGATAGTTCATAGGCCTTTTGCAAGCAAATTTTCAAGATAATCTACAGTGAAAGTGAATTTTGGGTCAAGACTGAGGAGCATGAGCAGCACAAAACAAGAGCATGCATGATCACCCAGAGCTTGTCTGCATCATGACTGATGGTGGCTGTACGTGCTGTCCCACTTTGGAAGACTCTTTGACCAAAAAAAAAAAAAAAGAAAAAGAAAAAGAAAAAAAAAGACTTTCCCCTGCTTTGTTTTTATTTACACCGTTGTAGTCTGTTTTGTTTTAATTGTAGTGCCACCTAGTGGGTTGTGTTGGGGTTTTTCTTTTTTTCTTTTTTTTTTTAATACTCAACTAATTAGTATTCAGCATCTGTTGCTTTGACATGGTTGGCAGTCACAGATGTTCAATAACAAGCATAGTTTTGTTCCTGAGTAGTCCTCTCTATATCACACGGTCTTTTGCTCTTTACATAAATACTGGGTTTGAGTATTATTTGATGACAAATAATGCTTATCCTCAATTCTAAAACATTAACATAAAGCAGTTGTTGCTTTTCAACTTGGTGTGGTTAGAAGTGACTCTAACCTCTGATTTGTGTGAACCAGGGATAGAACCAGGTAGTCTGGACATAATTCCCGGTTCCTCTAGTGATTCACTTTGGAGTCTTGTGCAGTTATTTAACCTAATTTCCACATGACTACAAATCAAGGGTAATAAACTTTCAGTACCTTGCAAGAAAGTTGTTCAGACTGCACAAGGGAATTTCTGTGATATTTTGAAAATTCAAAATGTCAAAGGAATGCTAAGTCTCTTTTTTGTAATCAACTTTACCCGTGTAGAAAAGAGACTTGTAATCTTTTGAGATGAAAAATGCCATCAATGCGAGATTTGTGCTCAAAAAATTAAATGAAAAACTAAGGCATTTCTATTTCTATAAAAAAGAGTACTAGTCCTGTCTCCTAATGCTAAGATATTATCTACTGGTATGCAACCCGTAAACAGAATGTCCTTACACTTGTATTGCAAATATGAATTGTATTATTAATGTTTTGAGGCTAACGCAAAAGGGTATCATATCTTCCTCAATCAGATATATGTCAGCCTAATCAGAACCAAATATCGAACGATGGTGGGAGCAAGTGGAATGAAGAAATATCTTTGTAAATATTCTAGCAGTGACCTTTCAAGCCGGTTATCAGGAAATAACGAAATCAAATTTAAAAATGTTAATTTAGCTGTTAGACTGTTACTGAACTATTCAGTGGTGAAAACAAACTTGTTATTCATACCTGTGCCATTTAGAAAAGATCTTGGAAAAGAACACTTACCTGTAGTATCCTATAGCCTGTTCCAGGAAGATACCTACTGTAAAGTTAAGGGGCAGATTCTTGTGTGCAGAATAATAATAAAAAATAGATAATCTCCGTGAGGATCAGCTGTGCCCTGGAAACATTTCAGACAGGACAATGGAGATTAAATCATGACTCGAATCCAGAAACTCTAAGTCCCATGTAGATACAGGTGGGGTGGGGAGGGTGTAGCCTTCCTTCCTTTTAATGAGAACACTACGAAAATAATTAATCTGTGTTCAAAATTCATAATTTTTAGTGCAGACATTTAAAGAAATCTCTCCCAAGAGAGAACGTGCAATACCTACTTTCTGCCGAGTTTCTCCGTAGGCTGAAAATACAGAATCGTACATCTCATTCTGGTTGTAGAGTACTCTCCGAGTTCACATAGCTTTTTGCTAACTAATTTGAAAGGTACATTTTGTAACCGTCTTGTTGCCTGGAGAAGGTTGTCGCTGTGTTGGAAATCTAATAGCTATAGCCACAGGGCTCTGAAGAGAGCTAATTAGAGCAATTTAGAATAACAAAAATTCTGTTCCTAGGAGGACGCAGAAGAGATCCTACCCCAAAGCAGCGTGCAACAATTTCAGAGAAAATTTATTGTAATATTCCTGCATAAGTCATCTGGTATCCCAAGGATTTGCAAATGGCTATCTGTTATGGGTTGTTCTTTTAGCCCTCGTTATCAGGGACACTCGTATATGTCTTGTAACATTCCTGGCGATATGGAAATGGAAAAACTCTGTCAATCAAGCTTTGTCTGTCTGTCTTCTTAAGTAAACAACTAGTTACCAGCCAGAACCAAGCTGTTCACATGTACAGAAACAATCTTTTATCATCCTGATGTGACTTTATGCCTTGAGACAAAATTATTGAGCTTTGGGTAAAGGGTTTTCAAATCAATTGTGATTCTCATAGACTCTTAGTGTGGTGCCATTGATTTTCTTAATATTTTTCTTAAAAATAAATTGTTCTCTTTCAACTTACCAGAACAAGTTGACAGAAGAGGAGGTCAGCTGCGTTAGCCTGTTCTCTCCCCTCTCCTGTTACATTCGGGTTTTGCCAAGAAGACAGAAGTTGGGTCTGTTTCTGCACAGAGGCAGAAATGCTCTTATTGGAATGGTATTTGGACATGCAGATCTACATTTTTCTTTCTTAATTTTTCTTTAAGATTTGATGAATTAGCTGCTGTGGGCTCATTCCTGCTGCCCTCGTGTGCAAGTGATTTGTATTAGTCAAAGGGAATGCTGTATGGTGAAGGACTGCCAAGCCAGGTGCTAGGCAAATAGGCTGCCAGTAGTGCTGTAACAGCCCGAGGCCTGGCTATTTATTGCTCAAGTGTGACTTGTGCAAATGTTTCTCTCTTGCTTTTTACATTTATTTTTTTTTTTCTGATGACTGACAAGAGGTTAAACCGCATGCTTGGTTGGGCCAGTGCACGGAGCTCTGTTTAGGCATGGTGTTTCAGCGCTCTAATTCACAGCTCAGTGACACGGGCAGGCTGCTCCTCCTGCATCAGGACGGCTGACAAAGGAGGAATGCTCCGGCTGCTGCTGCTCTGCAAGTCTATTCAGGAGCTATGAAGACATGAAGCACAAAGCAAAAATTAAAAAGGTTATCTTCT
This sequence comes from Anser anser, assembly GCF_964211835.1. NCBI lineage: Eukaryota > Metazoa > Chordata > Aves > Anseriformes > Anatidae > Anser > Anser anser. Next base: position 66,741,648 of record NC_139724.1, read on the forward strand.
GCTTTTATCCAGCTCCTTTTAGAAGCTTTTAATTGTGTTTCTGTGCTTAGTTAATGAGTGGATGAATGCTCTGGTGAGACAATGGGTGTTCTGCATTCAGCCCTAATCTAGCTAGGTGGGTCTTGCCAGAAAAGGGACAAGAAGTTCAGCTAAAAATACCTGGAGTTGTGAGGGAATAAAACGCTTCCACATACCTGATTTCCACATAAATAAAATCTACCAGCTGCCCTTTTGGTGCTTTTTGTAGAGGCCACAATTTCCAAAGCTGTCTCCAAATGAGGACTTCACGTGTTATTTCCTTTCCACAAGCATCGGTGAACACACAACTTCAACCCTGTTGTAAGAGCTCATATCAACATTAAAGTTAGACTGGCAAAATTTAAGGGGTGGTGGTGGTAGATTTTCCTTGAAATCTCTTGGGTTCCGTCATGTCTATCTGTGATACAACTCTCTGTATTTGTTATCTGTAGTATATTGGCATTTATTTGAGTGTAAAACCTGTGCCAGGCAGGTACAGACAGGAGTGAGTGAAAGCCCTTGTTTGACATCCGCAGGACTTGCAGCTTGTTCAGAAAGCAGGAGTGTGGCTGCTTTAAGCTTTGCCAGAGTCGTCCCCCAAAGTATTTCCACTGCTGTTCTAAAGGTCACCTCAGATTTATGAATCACCTCAGGTTAATGTGTTATTAATCAATCAGAAACCAGAAAATTAATGGTTCAGCACCATGAATGCTGTTGTGATAGATGTTTATAAAAGAAAATACCAGGAAGAGAATCTGTACGTCTCTGTGTTAAGCAGGAATTCTGCTGCTGCAGTTTCAGCCACGTAGTCTTTCCTTCAACACCCGTGACCAGCTCCCGCTGCCTCTCTCTGCACTGACCTGTCTGGAGAAGCTGCTTCTTGTTCCCTGTAAAACCCATTGCTGGTCCTTTGATTTTGGCTTTTCTGTCCTTTCTCCTTCTTCCTCTCTTACCTCCTGCTCTGCACTTCCTATTGCCGTGTCTGCTTTCTTTGGCATGGAAAAGCCTCTTCACCACACGGCTTCCCTCTCTGCTCACGCGCTCATTCTTGGGTTGTGCTCAGGCTATCCTTGTTGTAGATCTTATGGTTATTTGTGGTCAAGAACAGCACCTTTTTGATATTGTATCTTGCTTCAACTGCACCGTGTTCATTTCTAGAGCTATATGTGTTCATGATTTTAGTGGTGATTGATAATTATGCTTGTGCTGTGGTGAAGCATTAAGGTGGAGAACCACTGTAGCTTCTTTATTTCATCTTTATTACTGAACAAAGCAGGCTCATCCATTTCAAAGAGCTGAAAGCTTTTTTTTTTTTCTTTGCTGACTAGTGCTGTCCTGTAGTTTTCTGCTTTCTTAATTTGTATTTTAAGTCTATTTTTAAAATGATATTTCTATCGTGTCTTTTAAAATATGTGTTTATTACTGTTCTATGTCTTCCCAAGTGCCTTGGCTGGCAAAGTCTTAACGAATAAAATTACTGTCGGGTTACAGCTATAAAAATCCACTCCTTCCTTGGAATGAGGCATGCAAGTTTGAAAGAGCTGAGGCAAATGAGAAATACAGTTAGCCTGGAGTTATTTTAAGTAAAATGAGACAAATACATAGGAAAAATATTTGTCAGAATCTGTTGCAGTTACGAACTGTTAATGTGTTAATCTTCCTAATTCTGTGTAATGCACAGAAACCAAAGGGTCTGTCTCTCCTGTTCTTACCGTGATGCGTGTTCCGTAGGACAGATCCACTGAGGCCAGCTTTGCGGGAGTCACACGCTGACGGTAGCCTGGAAGTAGCAAAGAATTCTGTATTTGCTGCAAAACCCTCCTTGTGTCACAGCACAGAAAGTCACGCCGGCTAGCCCTGAGCTGGTTGTACTTCTGGAAGGCAACTGGTGTCTGAGGCAGCTTGTGTCAGACAGCTGCGAACTGCTCTGCAGACACATCAGTGACTGTCTGCACATAGATTCGACAGCTTTTCTGTTATTTTGAACAGAAGGAGATGTTTCGGACTGTTGCTTCTTGTCTTTCAATAACAATTGTTAATACCAGTTGAATTAAAAGATGTACTAACAAGAATTTGAGCCTTCAGAGATAACTGAGTAGTTATCTCTGTAAAGTAGGTGCTGTAATCTTCTGACAAAGACTGCGACAGACTCCGAGGCCCTGTTCTCATACCTCTCTACATTGCAAATGATTGTTTCAGAGCCAGCATTTCAGTAAACTTCAGCTATACCACATAGATCGTGCAAGCAATTGGCCAGCACACCTACAGGCAAGGTCAGGCAAGAGCACAGCACAGGAAATAGCTGGGCATTAATGGCAATATCCTTATTGCTGCTCCTGCTTTGTAAGGAACACATTCCCAGTTGGGAGCAAACAAATTTACCCAGCTCTTTGCTTCTCAGATTTTGCCTCCCTTTATTAAGGGCTCTGCAGATCACCAAGTAAGTGGAAAGTGCTGAGAGAAGGTAGATGATGGCTTAAGGCAGTGTCACCCTTCAGGCAGAGTCTCTAAATGGCAGAGACAGCACACATTTATCTTGCTCTGTTTGCACAACGTGATGGGTTGACCCTAGCCAGCAACTAAGCGCCAACCAGCTGCTTGCTTACTTTCCCCTGCAGCAGGATGGGGAGAGAATTAGAAGGGCAAAACCAAGAAAAAACTCCTGGGTTGAGATAAAGACAATTTAGGAAGTGAAGGAAGGAATAAAACCACAAGTGATGGAAAAGCAATCACCACCTCCCAGCAGAATGATGCCCAGTCGATCTTCGAGAAGAGACTCCCTTGGAAAGACGCCCCCAAATCTTACTGCTGAGCATGGCACTGCATGGCATGTCAGACTGGGTTAGCTGTCCCAGCCCTGTCCTCTCCCTGGCTCCTGCCTGCCCCCAGCCTAGCTGCTGGGGGGGGCAGGATGAAAACTGGGGGAGGCTTTGTGGCTGGGCAGGCACTGTTCAGTGACAGCTAAAACACTGGCGTGCTAACAGCACTGCTTTAGTTATAAATGTAAAACACCGCACCATGCAGGCTGCTGTGAAAAAATATCTCTTGCAGACACAGTACACCCAAGAAAAGATAGGGCTGGCCCTAGAGGGGTAAATGCTACACAAGCTGTAAATTCACTCTGACTCTATTTGCATCTTCTCCTGTTTTCTTTAGTTAGTATTTATGCATGTACCAAGTTGACACAGAGAAATACCAGTATTTTAAACTCCAAATAAATTTCATGAAAGCTATGAGCAAAAAGAAAAATTAAAATGCAATGGCTGAAATTCTGCATCTAATCTCTGTGTGTGCACATAAATATTTTGGTCTTCGCATATGTTCTTCTCTTGCAGCTCCAGAAAATTTGTGGCAGTCTGATCACTGTCAGACTGCGTACAACAGGAGTTGTATATTCATCGTGTTATGATATATTTTCCTTCTATGTTTTGGTGAAATTCTAGTTTAGAGAAGTCTGTACCCTAGATAAATATAAATCTGTAGTTTAGAGAAACTTGTTCCTGTAGAATCAATTGTGTTTTCTTCTAGAAAATTCAGTGCTGTATGGTGAGATCTCAGTCCGTTAGGGGCTTTCTGGAACATCGTTTGCAGCATTCCTCCACTTGCCATGTAAGTGCCCTTTATTTGAACTCCTGCATTTACGTGAAATACAGCTCACTGCTTTCTGGAAGAAAAGATCGCTTGGAGCAGAGGAGCCAAGCTGACATGCAATGTATTAGTCTGGAAACAGTGACATGTTATTAAAACCAAGCAGAGTTTTGACTTCCAAAGTGTCAAGGCATAACCTGAGTGTCAGGCTTCGTTTTGTTCTACCATCACTGCCACTGTGGAGCTTTTGTATCCGTTGGTAGGGCTGGCAGCAGAACTCTGTTTTTTTCCACCGTGCAAGTTACAAAGCGAGCGATTCAGGTGCTAAGTGTGTGTAGCCCCTCTGTAGACACCCCACGTATCCCACCTGGCCTCTGGCAGCTGCTCCGGAGGGACACAAGTCTTGGTAAGTCTTGTGTTGTTTACACCAGACCTATGCTAATGTCTCATTTAAAATGTTTTGAGATACCTGTCTCTAGGCACTTGAATCGCTTTTCATATGTCAGTTGTAGCAAATGTATCTAGAAAAATCTAGAAAGCTCAGGGTTCTCCTTAAGAGCCTCCTTCTGCAGCTTCTTTGAATAACTAGTTAAATGAACAGGGAGGAGGACTGAATACTAGGGATGAGTGAAAAAGATTTTTGACCTTAGGACGAACTTCATACACGTTTGCAAAAGTTGAGTTTGCTATTTCCATTTCAGCTCTTCTTTCTTCAGCAACATTTGTGACATGCCGCAGTACTCATTGCTTATCCTTGATGTCTCTTGTTCTCTCTAACACTGTTGGTGCCAGGGATCACAGAACCACAGGCCGGTTGCTGTCGGGCAGGACTTCTGGAGGTTGTCTTTTCCAGCGCGCCTTCTGAGGCAGGTTGGGAGCAGGCTGCCCAGGACCGTGTCCAGGGGGCTTTTGAAGATCTCCAAGGAGGGAGACTCCACAGCCTCTTTTGGCAGCCTGTGCCAGGGCTCTGTCACCCTCACAATGAAAAAGTGTTTTCTGCTGTTCAGAGGTGAAGTGTGCATACAGTACGTGCACAGATAGCCACAACGGTCGGGCTGACCTAGTGTCAGGGTACCCGCACATCTCTTTGACGGGCATATCGATGTGTATCTCAGACTGAACCGAACACTTAAAATATATTTCCTTGTTTAGAAATCACACAGCGCTAGTAATGGCATTACAAAAATCCCCATGTCCTAGTTTTTATCTCTTTTCAGTCACGTCGAAGTTGGTGTATTTGTTCCTACTGATTAAAGAAGGATAAGGTTGATTTCTGTGATTTAATCATGAATGTTTACCCAGTGCTTGGACCATATTGAAAATAAAACCCTTCGTGTTTATAAAGAAATGCTGCTGCCTCATATGGCACACAGAAGTGACGGCCAGCATACAGCAGTTAGAAAGATCTTAAATTATTTTTCTGAAGTTCTGAAGTAAAAGGAACACACCAGTGAAAATATTTAAGTAATATGTTCTTCTTATACATTGCTTGTGTTCTGTAAATGCCTTTGAAAATCAGTAAAATCAAATTTTATCTCACTCATTGTGTTTGCAAGGACAGCAAGCCTTTTCCTCAAATTTATTCATGTTTGGAAAAAAGTCATTGCAGGTAAAAATCCTCTATTGAAAACAGCAATTTGTGATGTTTTAATATCTTTTCTTTCCTTTAGCTAAGGAAGAGTAGGAGGTATAGGAGTAATTGTTTTTTACTGCTATGAAAGTATTATATTTTTTGACGCTGACTGGCATCAAATAAAAAACAAACAAATGTAAGCCATACTGAGAATGCATCCTCTGACGTTTTACTGCTACTCAGAGAAGAGAGGGTGTACAGTTCTCATCTTCATTAAGCAGCGCTAAATTTATCCTTGCTGTTAGTTTTCTGAAATCAGCAGTGTTCCCCTGCTAGGCACGGGAGTGACCTGCTCTCGTTGTGTTGCTGCTTAGGACAGATGACGCTCGGGTGGGTTTCTTCCCCTCTGTTGAATACACCCATACGGGCAAATTGTGCTTACCTCTGCGGCTGCTTGTATGATTGTAGGCAGCACAGATAGAAGGGCACAGTAACTTAAATCTGTGGCTTTCAGGTGGATTAGATAAGCTTGCGTTGCCTCGGAGAAAGGATGCCGTTTCATATCCTGTAGCTTAGTCTGCAATTCTCCCCCACGTACCCGATGAGGCAGAAGCCCTCCGTAGAAACAGATGAGGGTTGGTGCCCACGAGCCGTTCGGGTTTGATATTTCCTACAGAGTATCCGGAAATCACAGTGGGGGAGGTGGGGGAGAGGCTTTGATTTTTTAGATAATTATAATATCAGAATCCGTTGTGGTTATTAAAAAAAAAAAGAGTAATATAAAAGAAAATAGGATGATGGGAGTTTTTTCTAAAGCTTCTGTTTTAATGAAACAAGCGTGTCAGAAAGAAATAGTGGAGAACAAGATTTACACAGAAGTTGGTCTAAACTGAGATTTAACATTAGTCTTTATTTTGAAATTATCAAATGTCTCCCTGTTAGGCTGTACAGACCCCAGCTGAGCAATTTCTCTGTAAACAGAAGATTCATATTTCACTCCCAGCATTTAATGTTCCAGTCTCCCTTGTATTGACATGAAAATTTGAATTTTTAGTAGAGCTGCTTCATTTTTTTTCTCCTTCCTTGAAAATATCATGTGTCTAGAAATGTTTATGGTTCCTTTTTTCTGCCTGCTGATTTTTATTTATTTTTAATGAATTCTTTTACTCTCATCATTAGCATGCGAATAATACAGATTGCTGTAGTAAGTATGAATTTTTTATGAATATTGTAAATATTAATTTAAAAAATGAGAAGCTGATAACTGAAATGTTAATGCTGCTTTGGAAATCTTCCTGCTCCCGAGGTGACACAAATTATATATGGGGTTAAGAATGTGGAAAGCAACGTATCTTGGGAAAGATGTGCTGTAGTGATAATAAAGCAGCCTAAGAACATGGAAATGTAGGATGTTTAGATTGTGAAACAAAGACAATGAGAGGCCTAAGCTGTCATCTTCAAGGCTGGGAGGGGCACAGGGCTGGTCCCCACAAGTTTAATTTATTACTTTACTCCTAATGTGCCATGCTAAGCAAATGAGTGTAGGCAGATTTTTAAAATTCCCAGTTACTCAGCTTTCACTGAGCTTTTTGAGAGTTCCCTGCCAGGAAGTCCTTGAAAATTCACCTTTCCAGCCTTAGCATCTCTCTCCAACCCGTGTCCTTTAGCCTCTGTTGGGTTATTTGTGAAATAAGACTGGTGCCTCTTTCTGGGAGGTGAAGAGTCGTAGAATCTTTTAGGTTGGAAAAGACCTTCGCGGAAGTATTTTTGGGGACATTTGAAGCTAAAAGAGGTTTTAGTTTTGCCCAATGGAAAAATGGTCTCTGCATTACTTGCAAGTCCTGATGAACTTCTATTCATCCATGAAGTCCCTGGCTATGGCAGAGCGTTAATTGTCACTATGGACTCACTTTTGAAGCAGAAAGTTATGAGGCTGTCTGTAGTTTTGCCCCAGGACTTTGACTCTTATTTGGTGCTGTCACTGAAGAATGATTTTAGAAGCAGCTACGCGATGAGAGGTACTATCTTTCAGCTGATATGTTAAATTGAGGTCGCTTCTGCCAATAGCCCTCTTAAAAATCCCCTCTGTGTCTTGTCAAACATTCCATTTCCCAGTGAAATTAATTCTGAAAATCAAGGACTGTGTATGAGATATTACCGAGCCCATAATGGTGGCTCTGTTTGCCCTGTATTCATTGCACTACTGGTATTTCACGTACAATTTTTGTCAGCACTTACATTATAAAACTCAATTTTAGTCCGTTCTATATCACAAAGCAGCATATGTCACGCTAACTCCGCTGAGCAGAGTGAGATTACTACGTGAAATCTCATATCAGCTGGTGATATATATACACACCAGATTACTCAGAGAATAACTTGTCACCACTGTAGACACTTCATGGTTGCAGGAAAAACCACTCCATGCTGAAGGTCGCGTGGACATGTACACTGATTTAACAGCTCTATTCAGCCTCTGCTAGAGCAGGGCTGCTAGAAGGATGGCAGGGGACTACGAAAGCTTCATACGTTCAAGGAAAGCTTTCTGAGCCCTTTGGTTTAAAGAACTGGAGTTCCCTATATTAAAAGGAAGTAAAACTTCGTAACTGCGCTGTTTTGGGAAAATAAAAGCACTCTCAACTCCTTTCGACCTCAAACTCTATTAAGACTCCTCATGTGTCACAAATGGATGGCAGCGCTAGTTTTGACACTTTCAGGTTGTTGATCCCTTGGTTTAAATCCTGTTAGGGATATCATTTTTTCCCTTTTTTTTTTGAGCACAGATGCACGATTCATGTAGTTCAATGTCTCTGGGTCTTTCAGCTGAGATTTTAGAAAGCATAGTCTGCTCAGATTCTTCGTCTCGACTGCAATATTATAACATATTCACAAAACAGGAGTTGGAAGGCTGGGTTGGGTGCATATCACTCCTCCGTACTCCTGTTGCTTTTCTCCTTGTTGCATTTCAGTAGTGATTCGGAAGGCAAGGAGTCTTCCTTTCTGCAGCTCTCATGAAAATCTACTTAGATTTTGTTGATTTGCAATCTACCGAAATATCACCTTTACTGTTAGTGTCCTGTGCATTAGAGGTGGCTCCTGGAAGCCCATGTCTTTATGTTGGTACCTTTCCACCGGAGATCGTTAATGTTGCAGACTCACCTTTATGCCTTCTGACTCACTGAGTATCTAGAATTAAAGCTTGCTTTGGTTATGTGATGCTGATTGATTTCTTGTCTTAAAATGTTTCACAAAACCAGTGAGGTTCTTTTATTTCTATGGGATGTATTTGCTAAGAAGTCACAGCGTTCCACTCTTCTTTTGTCAGTATGCAAAATTCATGTCCTAAGTGGGTTGGCTTTTAGCAGAGCCACATTCCCTGTTTCACAAGGTTCTGATGTGGCCGTGTTAATTGATCCCTGTAATGCTTCCCGTGATATCTTACAGCAGAAGAACGTTGGATGCAACCCAGTTGTGTTGTGCTGTTTGTAGTTCACAAATCAATAAGTGCGCAAAAAAACCTAAACTCTAACAGCATTAATTATAGATAAAGGCAAAGATCAAATCTGACTCTGTCAAATTTCTCTCCCTATCCTATTTCTAAAGATTTTTCGTAAAAAACAAACCAAACCACAACAGCATGCAGTTTATGAAGTCTAGTGTTAATGTTTATTTTTGGATATAAATGAGACTCCAGAGCTCCATTTTGAAAATAGAATGGAAAAAAATTCAGTGAGCTGAGTTCCTTACCCACTTAATAAAATTGGTGGTCTTTTCTAGCAGAGATAAACAGACAAACAAAATCCAGAAACGTTGCTGTGCACGATGTTAGTATCGACTCGAGCAATTACTTCTTGATTGTAAAATGCCTGTAGAGTCTATTAGCACTTTTACGGTAACCAAGCCGGAGCCTCTATTTGTATTCTACCACTTTCATTTAAATTCTAGCAATTATATAAAATAAATAGATGGACACCTTTTGATAGTTTTGCAGGCTGTGAATGTTGAATTAAAATGTGGAGCTTCCTAATTAAGTCACATGCTGTCATGAAGAGTTCACTTGAAAGCAATTCAGGCATTGCAGGGAAGGGTTTGACTTAGTAAGCTTATTATTTCTTTCACTGTTAACGTGAGTTCTAACGTGAAATTGCTTTAATAGCTTTGTTGCTGTTTTAAATGTTTTACAGGCTTTTCTTCTCCACACAAATTTTAATCACCAAGTTTAATTTAGGAATCTTTGCTTAATGAAAAGCTCGGCTTTGCACAGATGCTCTTGAACCTTTGTCCCGGCAAAGAGACTGCCAGCTTTGCGCTGAAGGAAAGGAGAAACATCTACTTGTTTCCTCTCCCAACAAAGGTTTGGAGGCGAGGGATGGTGACAGCCAGTGTAAATTAATAATACCTATGCTAGCACACTTTCTTGCAACATGAAAGTGAATCATGGCCTGATCTTATCCTTGAGTCTAATTTTGGAATAGAAGACCAACTTCTAGCATTACGAATGAGCTCATTTTTTCTGTATCTTTGAGATCGGGACTGTGGTGCAGGTTGCATGTGAATGCAGAAGACTTCTGTTATGAGCTACTAACAGCGAACACTTCTTTTGCCTTGTTTTAAATTGCTGGATTGCAGAGCTATGGGCTAGGGGCTTTGGGATCTTTCCACGGTAGGTAAAGGGATTTGTGCTATCCATGTGATAGCTATCATGTGAATCCTAATGGTTGTATGGTGTATACACAGTCAGATTTTCTATAGTTAGACATCCTCTTATTTGTTCTTAAGGTAGCATTTACCAGTGATTAGCACAATGCTTTCTGAGGTGTTAGTTTCTGCAGAAAACTGCCCTGCCTGCTTTGTCAGTTTGGGTTTGCTGCTGACCCCGTGCCTTTGAATCAGGCCGTGTAGACACTGGGGAGATGTGGACACACATGCTGCCTAGAAGGTGGCCAAAGAAACAAATCCATAGCTGGAGGCTAGCACGCCAGCTGCAGAGTGTCAGGTTGGTCATGGTGCAGTGCAGTGCAAAATCAGCCAGCGTAGCGCCAGCCACCACCGGCATGCTTCAAGGCTTTGACCTTGCCTTGGAGCAAACGAGGCGGCCTCCCACATTCTGGCTTGTTGGCTTTGGATGCAGGAAGAGCATCTTCCTTCCTCCTAACTTCCAGCCAGGAGATGGCAACCAGCAGCTTTTAGGGCAGTAACACCTTAAACTGCTCCAGACGGCTGCTGAAAATCAAGTTGTGTTTGATGGTCTCTGTTAGTTTTGTACCACAACAATGTTGGTATAAAGTCTTATAAATCAAAGAAACAGATGCAAACTGCACAGGTCTAAGCCAGATTAGATGTAAAGCAAGAATGTCATAATCACGTCTAATACTTCAAAATATCATTCATTAAGCCCATGCAAGGCACAGAGAGATCTGGAGGGGAAGAAACTGTACTACATTACAAAAATTACCAAGTTCCACTTTCTAAATCAACTGAGGTATTAGGAAGAATAAATGTCATGGAAAGTCAATAAGACTTGGCTCCTGGGTAACCCATGTTATTTTAAATGTCATGCTCTGTACTAAATATTGACTGATTTTATACATGTTACTGAATCTTCCTGGGAAATTATCTAGATTAAGCTAATGCCTGTGAAAGGAGCAGTCACTCCCAGGCCATCCATTTCTGATTTTATTTTATATTTTTCTTCTTTAAATATTGATACCTTAGAAAGGAGTCTGAGAGAGGAAGTGGCTGCTAAACCGGAGGTGACCAGAATGCCTAGTAAAGATCTATGGCAAAGAAAGTAAGGGTGTCAAACGCTGGATGAGCTCTGAGAAGGGAATGTTACCTACACAGACAGACACTCCTGCAGCTCTTAAGCATAGTTCAGCTCCTATGTACTTAAAATTTTTCCAGGAAATATTCCACTGAAGTTGTATTAATGCTAAAATGAACACCTTGTTTAATTTATTGAGTTGAATGCTGTAGTGTTTTCCAGTTTTTCTCTCTCCAGGCTCTGCTTGAGTGTTCTCAGAGTAATACAGATGGGTTTGGTTGTCAAATATTAAGTTGATATCTTTAAATTTCATAATGTTTTCTAGAGAAAAGTTGTTTTTATTGTTCTATCAGAACCAGCAACATCAGATTGTAATACTAATTTTATACGCACCGGTCTTGACTCTTCTTTCATGTTGGCTGTGCACTCAGTCTAACATACTGAAAGCAGTAGGAAACACTATTAGCTAACAGGAGCTGGACTTCTCAAAGGAAAAGAAAATTGTAATGGCATTCAGTTTCCTTTCAGTTTCCTTTCTACAACTTTAAGTATCTTTCCTGATTTTCTTTGTGAACATCAGATTTTACAGAGAAGTATCTTCCAGTCTACAATGGGAGTTGAAATATTGAGCAGAAATATTTTCTCATTTCAGTTCTAACCAGATACCTGCTTGATTATAGTGTTCTCCTGTGTGACACCCTAGGAAAGATCTGGCAGTTAATAACTCTGTTTCCAAAGCTGTGTACTTTGGCTGTTAATAGCATTCCAGGTGGAAAATTGGCACAGCAGGTGTCAGCTCAGGATACTCTTTCTCCCCCTGCTACCAAATAAAGCAAAGGAAACACTGTAAGGACTTTGTGGTTTCATGTTCCACTGGGCTGCTTTTCATTCTCATTACTCGAATTTTCCTTCCCATCCAGCCTCCCACAAGTTTCTTAAATGAATGAGGGTCTACAAAAATGCAAGGAGGAGGACTCCATGAATTGCAGGCTGGGCAGCATCACCTCAGTCCCTGAAGAGCTTATGGAGCAAGTCATGCTGGAAGCGATTTCCCAGGCACACAAAGAGCAAGAAGATAACTGAGAACGGCACAAACGGAGCAGGACAAGTGATTCCTGACCAATTCATTACCTCCTAGAATTAAATGACTTCTCTGTGGATGAAGAAATAGCAGTGGGTGTTGTTTATGGTGACAAGGCTTCTGACATGGTCTCCAATGCCCTTTGTCCAAAGCTAACCTGGGGAGACGTGTATGGGATAGTGGACAGAAAACTGGACTGTCGACTCAAAGAATGATGATGAATGGTTTGATGAATGGTTTGGAGTAAAGCTGGCAGGCAGCTACAGTCGATCAGCACTGGGGCTGATTCTGTTGAACATCATCAGGATGAAGGGGCACCATGTCCCCTCAGCAAGTTCATGGATGAAACCGAATTGTGGGGTGGGGAGCAGTTGCTACTCAGATTGGAGCAGAGCTTCCCTTCAGAAGAACCTCAACGAGTGGAAGGAGTGGGCTGGTGGAGGCCTCATGATATTCACAAGGCAAATGCACTGTTCTGCCAACTCAAATTAGTACAGGCTGGGGGCCAACTGGCTAGAAAACACAAGCAAAAGTTGAGAGCGCCGTGCTTGTTTACCTTGGACTAGTGAAGGCTAAGGGAGGATCCACCTGCAATCTTCCACTACCTCAGGGAAAGATATAGAGAGGGATGGAACCTGAAAACAGGACAAGGTGCAATGGGTACAATGTGAGGTAATTTTATTTCACAGTGAAGGTGCTCAAAACTGGGATGGGTTGCCCAGAGAGGCTGTGAAGTCTCTGTCCTTGCAGGTGCTGTAACTTGGTTAGTCCCTGAGCAACCTGATTTCACTTTGGGACATGCCCTGTTTTGAGGAGGAGCTTGAGCTTGGTGATCACTTCCAAACTAAATTATTCTGTAGTTAACCCATTCCATGATATACCTTAACCTGTGAACATAACATCCTTCTGAGATGTAGGGAGGAGATGGGAAAGAAGCTTGAGATTTGGAAATCATTCTGTGGGCTTTTGTGGGAGATTCTTGGTTCTTCAGCTCTCCTGATCTGCATGGGTGCATCAGTCCTTTAGAGATATCTCAGAGCTCTGTTAATGCCTCAGTAGAGGCATACAGGACACAAGACTGACACTCTGAGCTGCATTCCGGACTCGACCATGCTGTTGATCTCCTAATTCACAAGTCCCTCTTGTTTCACCCTCCCATTCCTTCCCTATTTAGACTGCAGACTTTTAGGATCACGAAGTATCTTCTTACTAGTTGTTTTGCATACAGCACGCCCTGGCCTCACATGGGGTATGGCTGTAAGTGCTGGGTTTTTTTTGTAAAATGCCGTCTGAGATGAACAGTGCTGTTAAAACGTGAAGTAAACAGCTGGAATTTCACTCAGACTCCATTAGTCATGTAAGACCGAGAGAAAATTAAAGTCCTCAATGCTGTACTGCTCCCAGTAAGAGGCTTAAATGAACTTGTACTGGGTATTGAAATGTTAGCAGCAGTGGCTGGAAACTGGCATTGAATTAGAGTAATCTGGGAGGAGAGAGGTTGAAGAGCCTTGTTGCAGTTAATGGAATAAGATGAAGCAGAAGATCTGTATTTGCTCATAAAATTCCACTCGCCCCAAAATAAAAACAAAGTTTTGAGGCTTTTTGTGGGGCTGAAATGCCTATGCAGCATGGTGGAAGGCTTTGTGTTGAGTCGGTAGTGTTAATTCCTGCGGGGTACTGTGAACCCCTGACTTCCAATTAATGTTGATGTAAAGTGCTTACAGGATTTATGAGCTGGAATTAAGAAAAATAACCAGTGTGGACTGCTGCCACAGGCTCTGGAGATTCTCTTCTAGCCAACTTTGCTGCCACTAGAATTGCTTCTGGCAAAGTCCTGCAGCTTGCTTTCTTTCCTTTTCCGAAATGGAAGGAAATGCCAGATCAATCACGCTGTAGGCATGTGTTTCTGGCAGCTCCTTACAGAGGCAACTGGAGGAGCTTGGGGAGTTCAGAGACCCAGCAAGTTGTTCTCACTGCACTGCCACTGCTGAGGCAATGGGTGACCAACCCTAAAGCCTGGTGCACGGCCGGGGCACATTAGCTCGCTTTCAGAAGAGACTCCCCAGGTGCTCCACAGGTGATGGAGTAGCTCTGTGTCATTCCCTTCTCCTGGGCTGCGTGGCTGGGGGTATGACTGGGATGTGATACGGGTGCCTCAGCCCCCTGAGGGGGTTTGCTCCCACACGCAACGGCCACCGGCCTAATTTCTGGGGGTCAGGCAAGGGAACTCTGAACTGTGCTCACTGATTCCCTTACCTTTTGCAAACTGCACTAAGCCTAGATCTGATGGGGATGCAGCTTTTCAAAATATGTTTATTTGTCCTAGCAATTTTTGGTCAGAATTCCCCAAGGATTCTCACCTACTGAGGGTATAAAGCTGTGACTGAAATTATTCTGGGAATGGTATTTATCAAATAGATACTAGTCTTAAGTTTGTATTAACTTGTCCTTTGCTCAGCTTTGCTCCGATAGAGCTACTGTGAACATATTGCAGGTGACTCAGATGGCTCTGAATTTCATTTTGCTACCGCTTGTCTGATTATTCCTTACGGGAGGTGTTTGTAAAGTGCTTCAAAATCCACGTATGAACGGTGTCATAAAAGTGAAAATCTGCTCTTTGGCAATGCCAGGAAAAGCAGGCATTGCTGTGAATGTGGCCCGTGGAGTTATCCTCGGCAGCTCCCTTATCATTACTTGGCTTTATGAAAAAATAAATAAAACAATGGGGTATGACTGGGCTCATTAAAAACCTATTTTGTTATTAAGCATCCTATAAAGAACAGACTGTAATATCAATTACTGGCTTCAGCAGTTTTGGGAGATAGGAGTGCCAAAGTACATGAAAGCCAATATGCACCAATGGTATAATCATTGATTTTCATAGGACAATGGGAGTCAAGGATGGAAATTGATATTGCAGTGATGTCCTGGGTAATTGACCATTTAAGTGATTCGGTAGTAGTCCTGTAGGTGAGGGGAGAGGTGCCCCTCTTTGTGCCTCTTCCATACTAATGAGTTTAGTCCTTTGTCTTTTATGCTTGTTTCTTTTGTAGTAGAGCTCTAAGTACCTGATCTTGACTTGAGAGTACTTGGCATCTTGCAGGATCAGGAATTGTGCCTGATGAAGCTTGCTGCATTTAATTGAATTGAATCTCTCTATTCACTGTTACTGGCTCCATATATCCCAAGGGGAACACGGTGAAAGGAAAAGGGGAGAGCACCAGTAAACTATAATAGCAGGAAGAAGGAACTCATTTTAAACTGCTTTGAAACATGCCTTCGGTAAGCAACGCTGTCCTCCCAAGTGGCCAGGAGCTTAACTGTTGGAAAGCACTGCAGTAAACTTAGGTTTTCTTTCGGTGGCATAACAGAGTGTATTGATAACACTTAATTACAAGCACTGACTACAATGGGTTTTCTAATCAGGGAAAATTGTCAATTGGATAGGACCAAAAACCAGGAATCATTATGATCGGAATTTATAGTGAGGGTCATACAGAGGGTTAATAAAAGACTTAATAGATATTTGAGTAAAAGGCAAATCAGCAATTACAGTCCAATAGGTTGCTTCTAATCATTGCCTTTAACTGTCCATTAAACCTTCTAATGATACCATCAGCTCTAACGCGTAAATCTTACAACTACACCATCTTTCTAACATGTTGTAGTCATTTAACCTTTATAAAATATTTATAAGTGGAACCTTATTGTAACTGGAGCCCATATTTTGTGTCTGTGGTTTCCTCTCTGCATGCTGCTTATCGTGCGGATCAATAGTGTCTCACTGCTTCCTTGCACACCCCCATCTGCCTGTATGTAAGAAAGGAGAGTTTTCTTAAGATCAGCACCCCCGTGCTACTGTGGAGCTCTGCAGATGCATTTAATTACACACAAACATATTTTGAACGGCTTCCAAAAGATTTGTTCAGGAAATGCCAGAATGAACGTCCCAAAAGAGGCAGGTGCAACGCGGATACTAAGGGCTCCCATCTCGCAGCACGTGAAACGGGGAGGTCAGGCTCCGTGTGATGCCGTAATTAAAGCCGTGTTCCTCCTCTTCCTCTCGTGCCGTGACACCGTGCCGTGTGGCAGGACCCACATGATGGTGCAGGTGGGAGGAAGGCCCAGCGATGTGTCATTTGGTGGGTTCGCTGATAGCCCTTTTTGAAGCAGGAGGGTGTTTCTGAAGCAGAGCTCCCAGCTGGCATCACTTACTGCACATTTATTTGCATCACAGAGCAGCTGCAATTTGGATGAATGAGATTGCTTTCAGAGGAAACCAAACCAGATGATCTGCTGCAGGTATCCACCAAATGTGCCCCACTCCCTAATGCTGGGGACTACTGAAAGTGTGAATTGCCCTCAGCACCACGAAGTTCCCAAGCTTGAAGCAGACACACACCAAGAAAAGATTCATGAACTTTTGGGAGCTTGTGCAGCGCTCTGAATGTGCTTCTAGGGCCATACAAAGGCCCACATGGAATGTATGTCTTGATGCTTGCTGTTTTTGACCACTCCTCAGCTCTTTCAGATTTGCTCCTTTTTTATTTTCTGGGACAACTCCTACCTCAGTATTCTTTTCTTTCTTTATCAGCACTGTTTTGTGGTACAGTCCCTGTTTGCTGAACCTAGTTCTGAGCAGAACCCTGCTTTCTTCCACTGTCTCTCTCTTTCCCCCCCTCTTATTATTTCACACACACCTCGCTGCTCTCCTTCCAGATGGACTGTCTGCTGCTTCTGCCTCCCAGAGGATCCAACGAGGTATGTGCTGCAGCCCCAGGAACATAGCTGTGTTCATTATCTTGTACTGTGAGAAAGCTGAAAACTTCTCTGGGGGCAGAATAACCAGTGGCTGTACCAAGAGCTTGCTAACAACAGGATAGCTTCGAGGTGCAAGGGGCTGGCAGGCAGTGTTGTACAAAGCACAGCAGGATGAAGCTTCTCTTGGTAACAGCAACTGCACTTTTGGGGAGGCGCGGTGAATGCATAATCTGTTAAGCAGATGTGAACTGCTGTTCAGGTGGGAGCACACCTCTCAGGCTGCCATCCACTTGGATGCTTGCACCCTGGGTCCGGGAATCTTCCTGCAGCTGGGTCTGGAAGTGAGCTCATTAATGCCACCCCAGGGAAAGCTGAATCCCATGGATGACTCCAGAGAAAAGCTATCAAGGGACATTTGTGTTAGTGTTTCCATTCTGGGTAATGCATGTCCGCATGGCAACACTAAGGAGCCCACCTCCACCCCACAAAAGCAACAAGGACAAGTGCAAGCTGGGGTTGTTTTGGAAATAAAGCCAAGGGTTTAGCTTGTTCTGCTGTTATATTTGAAAACTACAAAGTTTTCTGTCTCCATTAATGTTCTACCCGTAATTTCAACTTCAATCTGGTCAAAGCAAACCATGAGAACAATACTGATCATAATGTTAGTGCACAAACTGTGCGTGTATTTTACATGACTATCCAAAATTAAGACTTTTTTTTATGTGTCTTTCTTCCTCTCTCTTGGCCTGTGTGATAATGAACAAATAATTCAGGCGATATTAAACTTAATTGTAAGTAGAATAAAAAGCAGGTGATTCAAAATTATTTTAAAACTGCAATTAAACATTTTCTTTTGAAAATACTTATTTTTAAAAAATCCTTAAAATATGAGTGTATGCTAAGCCCTTGGCTCAGTTAAAAAAAATACTTTTAGCTCTTTTAAACATTGAAAGTTTATTAATTTGGTGTCAATATCTTCAAGAGTCAAACCACTGAAGTCACTGTGTGTTTGAAATCATAGGTTACTGAGGCTCTAATCTAGGATTAGTGTTTTTCTGCAAGCGCACAAAAAATCCCTTATTTTGGCCTTTTCAAACAGTTCAGTTCAGTAATTATTTGACTGTAAGCTGAGAAACTGACCTCTACTGAAAAAGCAGAAAATCTTGCTTTTCTCTCCCAGATCTTGCTAGGAGGATCAGACTAATTAAAAACTTGGAGACAGCAGCTAAAAGAGACAATCAGATTGGTTTGCTGCTTTTAGATGAGTCCAGTCTTCTTTAACAAATAGATGTTTTTGAACAGAGAATTTGAGTTGACAGAAATTTCAGGTATACAGCAGGTTGAAAATTTTTCTTTAACTTGTAAAATAACTTCAAATGTTACGTTATGCATTTGGGCAGACTTAGGATTTTTGATCTAATCCCATCTGGGAGAGATTACCTGTGTGCAGATATCTGGTAAACAAGAGAAGTGCTATTCACAGGAGTCTGACTCCAAGAACCTGAAGACTCAGAATCATTGTATACTGCCCAAATAAAGTCTTAAATTAGTGTATTTGGTTAACAAACAGAAAATAAGAATGCACACCACCAATGAAAATATACTAATTAATGCAATTACAAAATAAGAGTAACGATTATTTAAAGTTTTCTACTTGATAATTCAAATAATCACGAAAATCTGTGACTACCAGCATAGCTCCAGGACCTGAAAATGGATTATCAGGAATTCAAAGCTGGTGGCTTAGCTTTCTTTACCCTTCAGACAATCTCAGTATTCAAGGTAGAAATTTCTGTGGCAAGATGGGCAATAGAAGAAAGGTTCTGTAGAAGGAGACTGGTGATTGTGTTTTCAGTAATTCCTCAGTGGCAAGACGCTTATTCAGCAGTTGCAGCTGAGTTGAAATGTTCTTACATATACTGAAATGCTGACTTACTCTACGGGAGCCTGCATTTATTTCAACATCTTGTGCAGTGATATGGTGTTTAGGTAGTCTAAGACTATGAATGGTCTTGTGCAGTTTCATTTTTTTCATTCTTATGCCTGGAAATGCTTTCCTCTGTACTTGTAGCTATGAGTAAATAGAAATAGAATGACCGCCGTAAGGAAATTGAACCACCAAAAGCAGTTTACCTTTGGATATGGACTTCATGCAGAAACAGCAGCAACAAAAACTCTCAGAAGGCTATTAATTGGGACAGGGAAGGCTGAGCTCTATTTTTAATTGTAACACTTTTAAATTCTGTGTTGTTTCTTCAGGTTGTTTCTCAATGGATTTAAATAGTTTGTGATGAATAAAATATTGATTGGTGGTTTCAGATGACAGATGCTTCTAAATCTGAACAAACATAACTAATATGAAATTCAAATTCTGATCAAACAAAAAATTAATATGAATTTCATATTTTGTTGCTTTTAATAAGCACAGATGTCTTGCCAGTGGCTCAGACTCTGTCAAGCATCACTGCATCATTTTTTTTTTCTGGGCTCAGATTTAAAGGTGTGGAGTTCCTTCTGTATTTGTGCTTTGCATGCAGAATCAAACGGGTTGATATTCAGGCATAACTGATGCAGATTTTCTAGAATGGTGATCATGGTTCTAATGTAGAAATCTAAACACTCTTTCCTCTTCCAGTACCATATGTGTTTAGTAATTCAGGACCAGAAGGGTCCTAGCTCACCAGTGAATCGTTTCCCATGTTCTTGTAGGCAATTTAATCACGTAATCCCCGTAACAGACTTCTGCAGCTCTGTACCTCCTACTGTTTACCAGTGGGTAAAATGATAAAATTGCTGATACTGTGTTATCTTCTACCATGTTACTGAAAATAGATAATGCCCGAGCCAAAATGAACTAGCACTTTGGTGAGCAGTGAAGCAGATGAACACAAGAATTGTTATTCATGTCAAAATATTGTGTATATAATCCAGTATCGTAAGTTAGGCAATGTCCTGTTCCAGAGTAAGGTTTAAGAAGCTCTTTTCTGAATCATCACACAGTGACTTTTCTCTGGGGGGTGGCATTTTTGCAATGGCTGTCAGTGGGTAACCCACCCAAGTTTGAAGTTTAGTGTTTCACCTGAAGGAAATGTTTTGTTGTTGTTTATTTCTGCTATGTAACTTGGGTGTTCTTCCTGTTTATATAAACGTTTAAGTTTTGCTCTTAATGCCTTATAGTGATGAGTTTCAGAGGTTAACCTGACAATTTTATTACTTTAAATATTTCTGCCTTTTATCTTTGCTACTTCTCTGAATGAAGGTATACCAGACCCATGGCTGACTGTGGCTATACCACTGATTATTTTATGTATCTTCATCATGTATCTTCATGTTGGCATCTTGCTGAAGCACTTAGTTTCTTCCATGACCTTTGAAAATTAGATGCCCAGAACTAAATGCGCTATTTCAGCTGAAGGCATACTAATAACTATAATAAAATGGCATGCTAGCATTATTTTTATTCTTTTCTGTATCATTTCACTACAGAAAATAAGGCTGAGAATCTCAGGAAATCATCTTTTCCCCTCCTTCTCCCATAATCCTAACATTGTTTGCCTCTTTATTTGCAGTTGTGTGTTGACCAGAAGCTTTTGTATTTGATCTGTTTACAGCAGTGCTCTTGTCTCTTTCCTGAAAGGTTCTAATTAATTTAGACTTTAGCATTGTGTAAGCAATTCAAACTGGATTAACGTATAGTGAACTCTGAATTAAAATCCTTGTTTCTTGCATTGCTGAGGGGACTGGTGAAAGCACGCAATGCCTTTAAGTTCCAGGGCATTTAGTTGATACAGCAGGGACCCAGAGTTGTCACCAATGTGAATGGAGTTTGTGGTGGTATCATCTTGGCTCTTACTAGAAAAAAGCCACTTTTTTCATGATTGGTATGTTTGTAGGTAATCTTCACTGGGAGGCGAAGACTGGCGTAGGTGTCTGAATGGTGACAGAGTGAAAACGCTGACACTGCTGCTTGCTCTGCATTATTCATTCTAAATAAGCCCTGGGGAAGTATTTTTGGTTTATGTCAGTCCGTCTTAAATGATATTTCTCCCTTCTCCAAAGTGGTGTTCTGAGTGTCCTTTGCTCCTTGGGTCAATGAGTCAGACAGCCATGTTATTACCATTCCTTTAATAACCTAACCAAGCTCAGTCTAAAGGTGTGCTGGTGCCTGTGGCATGGCCAAAGTATCCAACATTAATAATACATTAACAGTGATTAGCATCAATAGGCAACAATATGCCCAAGAGTGCAGGGTGAGAAAAATCTGAAGAAAGTTACCATTTACATCCCATCACCTCAAAACATTTAAAATGAACAACGTATACATGTTTGTACAGCAGCAATACAGTGTACAGCCTAGTATATATATATACTGATATATATAGAGAGAGGGATGGAAATCTCACTTCATGGCAAGAATGTAGACGGTATTCAAGGAGTGAAGCAGACACAACCCACTGAGTACACGGAATAGCAATGTATGAGAAGTGACTTATAATTTTAAATTCTATTGATGGTAGACAGGGGGTAGGTTGATAGGTTTAGTACTTCCACATATATTTTAGGTGCCAGAACAAAACAAACAAAAAAAACTTTGCCTAGTGTATATCTGAAATCTTATTAATTGCACAAGTTTTGTCTTGACAGCACTGCATCTGATGAAAAACGAATTTATTCCTCTAAAAATTTCAAGTGCAAAACAGTGAAAAATCTGTGTGTTTATGGCATATTTTCTATGTTTATAAAAGAATGGCATGAGCCAACCTCCCATGACATTTCGTACTAGATTGTCCGATATTACTTACAAGTTCAGCATTCATCCTTACGGTCCATGCAAGACTCATGCTAGACAGATGACATTAGATAGACATTACTCTGTCTCAGTCCTGGAGTTGTTCAGAACTCTGTCCCTGATTGCCGTTATTAACAATATCTGCCTCTTCTAGAGCACCTGAAGAAGACCAGGACTCTTCTGTGTTTAATGCTGCATAAGACAGGTGGGAGGGTTTCTACAGCCTAAGGTTGAAGTTGCCAAGGAAGAAGTGCAGAAGCATTTAAGTACTCAAAACAAATGGCCATTATATGTGTAGAATATACACATGCTTGTATCAGGGCACATTTTTGCAAGGGTGAGAATAGAAACCTGCCATTTGATTAAACGTTAGCTCTATTCTTCTAGGTATCATGGCACAGGTAATGATAAAAAAAAAAAAAAGGATAATCCATTTGCTACTGCTCTAACCTGGTAAGAATTTAATTCTCTGTGGCTGACTGATTCTGGAAGTGTAAAAAACTTATACTGAAGCAGACCTCCAGAGGTGATCGGTTTCATTCCCTTGCCCTGGTCTTCTCCTGGTTTGAATCCACAGAGCGGCCTGGTTATATTGGCAGTCATCACACAGACTGAGACTTGTTCTTTTATTTTTCTTAACTTCACATACTTCGTCCATCCTAATTATGCAAAGCATAGGTGCCTGAACTGATAGTTTTTCTTGATGCTAAAAACCTGATTTAGCATACTGGGTAGCAAAACGCTGCACTCTTTCAACCTTCCTCCTATTCCTTGCATGGTTTATGCAGCTTGTGTGATATCAACCAGCTACTACAGTTTTGTTTGTCTTGACTGTTACGTGTTCATCTTTAGCTTGGCTCACTGTGCTGCAAATGCCATAGCCACAGTTTCTAGTGATATATTTAAAAATTCTAATTCCGTCTTGTTACTGCTCAGTATGTCTGCATACTGTCAAACTGATCACAGCGTTCTCATCGCTCAGCGATCTGCTGCGGAAGGCCAACATCTTGCAGCACTCGAGCAGCTTTCATCTTTTCAAACTACTTGCTCCTGCTTATAAACATTCTGCATGGAACTCAGGATTTATCAGTATTTTATGAGAAGAAAATAAAATCTCATGAGAAATTTGTTTTTATTTACGTTTATTAAGTCTTCTGCTGTGATTGTAAAATATAGAATCTACTATTCCTTAAATTAAGCAACTGGTATTTTAAAATAATGTTCATCTCAAGTTTATAGAAGAGTCTTTGGATTTTTCCATTTTAAATGCATTTTCTGTTTTCCTGTGGGATATGAGTTATTTATTGCTTTTCTCTTTTCTTTATCATGGGATGTGAGGCAAAGATTATCCTTCTGTTCTCAAGGTATCATAGAGCTGTATTTCTACTTTTTTTCCTACACAGACCTAGTGTGCTGCCAACGACACTGCTTTTGATTTTCTTAGGTATCATTTAGAGAAGAATCATCTTTCTGATTTTAAAACTGCTTAAAGCTATTTGACTTTATTCCATGATCTGAAAGGACAAGAGAATGCTACAGACATAAAGTCAGCTCTAGATGCAACTGATGTGGAAGAAGTGATGTTGTTGGATGACTCCTTTTATATCTTTTGAGCACTGTCATGTGCCAGACCAAGTGGCCTCACTGCTTTCCCCATACCCACAGGAATGGATTTGCCGTTGTGAAGTCATGTCCTGAGCTTCCTCTGCAACCAGTCTCTCAATGACAAGAAGCTCCTTCCTTTAGGGGCAGATGCTGAGCTAATAGGAACATCCTTTTCTCCCCCTCTTTCTGCAGCTATGTCTATTCTATTTATCTAGAGGGTGATGCGTTTTCCCAGGTGTATGGACCACTTGTAGTTTAAGCTTCCTTTGCCCTCAGAGCAGCATTAAGAAATTTGTTGGAGTTGTTTTGTGACAATAAATAATAACAACTTGCTTTCTTAGGGAAATGACAGAGCCAAGTCTGGTTTTGTACAATAGACATGTTTAAATCACCTGAATTTGAAAGGGAGTAGAGGTATCCAAAGTATTACATGCCTGTGAATTTTGTGAGAACGGGTTGGTTAGTGAAGGGGAATAACCTTCTACATTTGCATCAATGTCAATCCATATTGAGTAGGAGGTTTACTTAATTCTAGTAATTGTGGAAGTACTTGATTTTAAGCAGGGGGACTCTCTAAATGGCCATTTACCGTTGGAAGGCTGTGTCTGGGGTTAAGTGGCTTCTCTGTCCCTTTTTCCTTAATTTCCTCTTTCTAAATCGGATAGCTTTTTGAATGCATCTTCTATATATGGCACAAGAACTAATTGTTGAAATTGTAAAGGATCCCTTTTTCAGAAAACAGGTACATTATGATGCTTTCAGAATGTAAATGTTTAATGCAGACTTCTTCCAGGAGATGGAACCATATCGATCCTGTCTTCCTAATCTTTACAACTTTATGATTTGTCTGGCTGCAATTGGAAAGCTATCCTTTGTG
Source organism: Anser anser (assembly GCF_964211835.1). Classification (NCBI taxonomy): domain Eukaryota; kingdom Metazoa; phylum Chordata; class Aves; order Anseriformes; family Anatidae; genus Anser; species Anser anser. The sequence continues at coordinate 66,765,704 of NC_139724.1, forward strand.
GGTTTTGGAGTGTTCTTTCTATTTATGCTGAATGACCTTACTAAACTCTGGATCACTAGGACTGGAATTACTGTCACTTGATTTCTCATCCTCTTTGTCTCTCCTTGTTGAAACAAGGCTTGGTTTGCTTTATTATTTGAATACACTGCACTCCATAACTTACTAATCAGTCTTTCACCAGGTAAACTAAGGGTATAGGCATGAAGGAAGGGAAAAATTCAAAACTTCATACACAGAAGTTTTAATTCAAGCAACAAAGCCAATATTTTTCAGAATATTTATTAGTCATTAAACAGAGTAAAATCAAAGCCTCCAACACCTTTTCTGTGTTGAGGTTGTAAATTAAGATAACAAATTCTTCAGTAAAGGCGATCAATTAAATGAAGTCATATGCAGACCATAAGTAACAGCACATTCACCACTGTAATGGAAGTACACTTGATTTTAGTAGAATGTGCTTTCTTTCTACGTAATGAATTATACATGCTTTTCAGGTTTTTGATCTGATTTTTAATGAGTACAACTACATCTTCTATTCAGGTGGGTATTCATTATTTGGCAGAGACTATAATTTCTGATATTATCAGTTGGTGACAAGACTGCCCAAATCTGTCTGGAGCAGACTTTGCACCTCATTACAAAGCAGAGGAGGAGATAGGGGCCGTGTGATGCTTTAGAGCAGTATGCACTATAGAGAAGATGGGTGAACAGCAAAAACTCTGAAGCTGTCACCCTCCAAGGGGCCCAAACATGATCGTTCAGAAGGTTAATGGTTTGCAGGTCCTTCTTCTTGGTGAGCGTTACTAGAAGTTTACCATCACTATGCACTGGGTTTCATTCATTTGAACCCAAATTGTTGCTGAAAATATCCATTAACGAACGGTAATCTATCCAGCAGATACAGACTCCCGTTCTGCAGTCCTGTTTATGCCATTATGTCTTTAATCCTATTTGTCCAGAACACATACTCCAGTCCACCCTCGCAATTTCTGAGACACTGAATCATTTCATTTCCCTAAATCCCTCTGTGACTAGATGATGGATTCTTTCAACTTGGTAATCTTGCACCATCACTGACATAACATATTCGGTAAGGGGGAGCCTTAAACTAAGCTCAGTGCTTTTACACCAAATTTTGGGGACCCTTATGCTTCTGTGGCTGCCTTGCTTAATGTCTTGCAAAAGTGAATTCTGTCCCATGAAGTGAATGGGACCAGAGCACAGTTCTGGTAGCAGTCTGGCTAGTTTGATAATGCCATCTGGAAGTAGTGCAAAATGGCATGTAAATAATTGAATTTCAAATGCCTGTGCTGTTATTTTGTTAATACTGCTCCATATCTGAGTACAGCTTCATAGAGATAGAGAAGTGTGCTTGCTGCTGCTCTTTCCTTTTCTAGTTAAGCTTCTTTGTATTTAAAAAATTTAAATGGTGGTACAGACAGAGCAAGGAGTAAATAGAGTACTGTCTCGCAATCTCCAGTAACAGATGTTTAGGGGAAAATAAAAGAAACAGGGCAAATGCAGAATAATCTTTCCCCGGTGCTATTCAACCTTTCTACAAATGGCAACTTGGGGACTTTCAGACCTGGATGTTTCATTTATACCATGATGCTCAAAAGCCTTGATGCGCCATTACCTCTCTCTAGTGTCTCTTTACACTTCTGGCTTCCACAGCATCTCATGTGGAATTTAATTATGTTAAGAACTGTTTCATTTTCTGTTTTAGACCTGCTCCATGCTGAATTCATGAGCTACTTTGTCCCTATCAATTATTTCCAAGAACTATACTCTTCAGTTATGCCTCTTCCAAGCCCAAGGGTCTGACTAGCCTTTTCTCATGCAGATGTTGCTCGTACTTCAGTCATCGTTGCCCGTTCTTTTTCCTGGTTCTGTTGCATCCTTTCTGAGGTGAGGATCAGCACTCCATGCAGTATTTAAAGTGTAGGCACACCATAGTTTTGTGCAATAATGAAAACTGCCTTTGCATCTGTTTTCAATTTCTTTTCTGTAGATGTTAGAGAATGTCTGAGTGCCTTGTCATGCCATTTACAAGGTCAAAAGCCGTGCTTCAGTGGCTTTAATCAGTCGTGCAATTCATCCAGGAAGACGAGACCTTACCCCTTTGATGTCTTTTAATACACCCTTTCTTGATCTTTAAGAGTTTCAGTGCTCCCAGAGGGCCAAATTCTCTCCAGTGGGTGCCTGGCTCTGGAGCAAGTAACTTCTTTGACCAGTACTTCTTTTAGTGCTTTCCCTGCATTGCCTCACAAGCAGCTACTGCTGTTTGCTTGCTTGCTGTAACTACTGCTCCCCGAGTGCTGTATGCAAAGGTGCTTCCCAGCTGTCACATGCCAGTCGGTTGGCTCTCCTTCTCTGCTTTATCCTGCTCCTCTGACTGCTTTCACATTCCCAGGGCACCGTGTTCTTCCTTCAGTCCCTGCTCCCCTGTCAGGGTCTTCCACGTTTCTGCATTACTTTTCTTTTTTTTTTTTTTTTCTCTCCCATCTCTTTTTTTTGCAAATCAATGGTAAAGTGTTTAAGTGATGGGAGATTGGAGGTCTGGGGCTCATTTTGTCAAGCAGCATACAAACATGTCAGAAAAGGTAATCCTCGTTCCTAAGAGCTTACTAGATAACTTAAAGGTAATGGGGGGCTCTGACAAGGGAAATGGAGCAGAGCAGTGAACCGTGAAAACCGGAGGTGGTCACAATGGCACTGAGAGTAGACATAGATCTGAGTCTGAGCCTGAGACCTGTAGTACTGAAACGCAGCATGGAAGGCATGGGTCTTGTGTTTATGTTAGGCAGAATCAAAAGTTTGATGTGGGCACCACTAAGGTGAGAGTGTGTTAAAAATTGAGACATTTTCCTTGTGCCTCAGCCCCATGTTTAAGTGAAGACTTCAAAAAAAATCTCTGATTGCAGCTAAAGTAATAAAAATACTAAATAAATACACCGTAAGGTTAATAATGAGCACACCTTGTCATAATGTTGTGTTCATGGTTTTATGCAGAGGATGTCTTAAAACCTATAACAAGATAAAACGTTGTTATTGATAGAAGAATCACTTGCTTAAAGGAAAAGCTACAAGATATTCCACTAGTAACAAACTGTTATCTGAGATACACTTTTATTCTAGTACTTTTTTATAGCATCTTAACATAAGGTGTTATCTTAGACCTGTAAGTACAACACATAAGGGTTTGGGAGGACAATAAATGAAAGTTGCTATAGAAATAATACAGGAGTGCTTAAGAATGACTTTTAAATGGTTCGGTGAAGTAGATATGGCAACAGCAATCTAAATTCTATCAGACAAGGTAATGGAGGGTAAAGGAGCTGGCAAGCAGAGTGACTGGAAATCTAAGTGATAACATAAGCCTAAACCATAGAAGAGCTTTGAAAAAATCTGTGCAAATTAGCCAGGAAACTAATGTATACATAATGGTTTGTAACTTGAAGGAAGAAAAAGGAAAATCTGGCTGAAAGGGGTCAAGGAAGAGCTGAGCCCCAGGTTTTACATGGGTTTTTGCTCTGTGTGCATGGAGGCTATGCAGCTGAGGGCTAAATTCCCATTTGCGGTGTTTTGACATGAAATAAGACCGTACAAAATAAGTCTGGTAACGGCCATCTGGTGAACCTCTTGGCTCCAAGCCAGAATCAACCGTACCTAAACCTTTCTTGGCAAAGCCTTGTTCTGCTGGTCCTTAAAACTTGCACGGCGATCTGCAGTCACCAGGGGCGTTCCCTTCCAAATGTCGGCACTTCAGCTTAGGGAACTTGTCCTCGTACCTCACCTTCGTATTTCTTCCTGCACTTTTGACCCTTTATTTCCATCCACATCCTTGGCTAATAAGAATGAGACCTTGCTGCCATTTAAGTTTGAATTTCATTTCATTAGTTTCAATTTCCCTGCGCCCACAATCATCCCTAATACCAGAGCCCTTGGGTTCCGGTCTGGAGTGACCTGCTCACCTCTGCGGACAGGGAACTTGGGTTAGTGGCAAAAAGGTACAGGTGCCGTATTTCTGTCTAGGTTTTTTTTTTTTTTATTTTACACAACAATATTTGCACATCAGTCTGATAGCTACTGGTAGCTACTATTTTGTCTGATATCCTGATATCTAGGAGCCACTCACAACTGTCCGACTCTCCATGTTAAGCCTGGAAGAAAATCCCGGCTTGAAAAAGAGAAATCAGTGGGAACAGAACTTGGTGGAAGGGTGAATATTTGCAGCTGGTGAACTCTAGACTGAAAATGTTGAGTCTGAAGTGTCCTGACAACGGCGTGCTTACTGACAGGTATTGAAGAAATACATCATAAAATAGAGGAGAGGCAATTTCGGTCCTCATATGGAACAATCAGTAAGAGCTGTTCCCAGTGCTTTTCAAGAAGTAGATGAGTGCTCACAGGTTCCTTAATATAAAGTGCTCTAAAAAGAAAGCTTAGCACAGCAATCCCGCCATACGACAGCATCCTGAGCGAATCAGGATATCGCGTGTACCGCAGGGGAATCCTGGGGGGGTGACAGATTTTGGACGTGTGGATGGTCTGGCTGCCGTTGGACACAATGAAAGAGCAGATGCTTTGTTGAAATTTTGATTGAGGAGAAGCCTGTTTTTAAGTACCTCATCCAACACGGTTCCGTGAGGATTTAGAAGGAAGGATGTTCAGACAACATGGCAGATAAATGCCTTTTCTGTCCTGGTCAGCGCTGCAGCTGTACTCGGTCTATCACCAAAGCCTGAGCTTCTCAGCACACGTGGTATTTGGAGCAACTAACTGTTGACTTCATAAGGGATACGAATTTGATGTAATGGGCTATATTTTTAGCCATTTGGATAGTGCCACGCATTATTCAGTTTTGATTAGCTCAGTCAGTGCACAGGGCTAGTAAATGTTAAACATTAATATTAATCACGCCGCGGTGCCTCTTGCAGGCTCTCAGCATTCTGGTCTTCAGCCAGAAGTGCAGGTGTGCAAATGAGGAATGTTTGGGTATTAAGAGCCAAACTTCCCTGCCTCTCACACCTGCACATGTTTGGGAAATAAATACATCCAACAAAAGCTCTTCTAAACCATTATTGCCCAAGTGTTCCCTACCCAAACACTCATGAGGTATGCACATGTATATAAAAGAGACAGATTTTATTCTGAGAAGCGTAGAGCATATGTATTACACAGAAGTTGATGTGATCTTGTGCTTATCAGAACAGCAGCTTGTAGGAGGTATTTGATTACCTGCAAAGTTTGGCTGTGTCTCGGTAGACTGCTATATGATTATCTACAAAGCCTCATCCTGCTCGCGCTAAAGTCAATGACAATGTTCTCGTCTCCTAGTCTTTAATGGGCTGCGTCCCAGCAATACTTCATTAGGCTGCTGTTCACAAACATGAAGTTGCAGTTATGATATTTGCAAATATCTCCTTGTTTGTTTGTCTGTTTTAAGGAAGACGTTTAAATATTTTCACTTGCCTCCCTTCTGCATTGTTTTTGTTATCTTATTGTAGGTTCGTAATTTTTTTTAACACTCAAAATTGTGGAGTCAGAATAACCACAGGAGTAAGTGGTATGTTACTCTACAGATTTCAGTGATGTTATAGACACGTAATTTATAATCCATAGGGCTTTGTTTCTTCAAATGCAAAACCTGGCATTAATGATGTCATTTTTTTGGTAAGAAAACCTACTTTGAACGCTGGTTGCTGCACTGTACTTTTGAAGATATTAGTCCAGAATAAGTTAGGAATTTGGTAAAGTGTTCTTGCGAAAAGGATCAGCAATCAAATAACATTTACTGAAAGTTGCGCAGACTCTGCTGAAAGCTCAGCTGCCAAGAAGCAAGGTCTTTGTAGCACAGGATATACAGACACCTAATATGTGACTTCCAGAGGTGAAGGAGGAGATAAGAAGATCACAAGTGATCCACAGCATCTATAACCGATAAACCTTTTATCAAGCAGAGTCCGATCCTGACTTGCCCTACCCAGGGAGCTCCCTAAGGAAAATATAAGTGCTGGTGAATCCCTTCCTGGCTTCCTGTGAGACAAGGAATTTGGGAAGAAGTTAGCGCGGTTACTGTTAGAGCTTCAGCTGCCTAAGCTAGCACGCTCGCAGCGCGGTGGTGGCACAGCTGAGGAGAGCACAGCTGGGCTGCTACAGAGCTGCTTTGGTTTTCCCTTTTAGCAGTAGAGGTGAATCTGACTTAATGGGTAAACTCTGGTGAAACCACCGTTACAAGATGATGCTGGGGAGTATTGGCAGATATTTGGAGTGAATAAACAGCACGAAGGGAAAGAATGAAACGCGTCACAGAAGAACAGTTATGAAAAGCATCTTATTTGCATTGTGGCGCTAGTGGAGCCACATTTGCTTACGATAGAGCTCATTTAGTTGCTATATCCACCTAAAAAGATCACTGTAGGCTTCATTTGTCTGCATGGCAATAAATATTTCTAAGGTTCAGAACCAACCATTTGTAGCAGGAGAAGAAATAAGTGAATGGCAGTAGCTGTTAAGACATGATTAAATGTGATGTATGTCAGCAGTGGTTAACTTCTGAATGGCTGGAGGCTACTTCTATTCTCCGGTAGCTGTTTGGTGACCAGAAGCAGCAGCTTTCTTTCTGTGGCATTGCGTGACCTGTCCTTGATTAGCGCCTGGTGCGTAACCCTCCCCTTTCAGCGATGCCCTTTAATTTGGTGGGTCTGTTGACCTGACGGCAGTCCTAGAATCCAGGTGCCTCTAAGGTTTCAGTAAGACCTGCAAACCAAAGAGTTTCAGCCCTCAGATTACTAACTGGCCACTCCTTTTAACTATGGCTTTCCAACCTAGGTTAGGGGTCAGAGCATGGCTGAGCCTTTAGGGCAAGCTGGAAATAAAATGTCCAAATGACAAACGTGACAGCCTGCATTGGCACATCATTAGTATGGGAAATAGTACCACGGAGTCAGCCCTCCTCCTCTGAAATGCTAATGCTTGGTGAATGCACTGGACGTGAAGTCAGGAGGTTTCCCATATTTAACCCTTTTTAAAAATTCACAGAAATATGTTGCTTCAAGGGACGCAGAAGAAGATTCCTAGTGAAGTCTGTGGCTCCACTTGCATGATTTAAGCGAAATGTCCGCATAAGGTCTCTGCTGATTTGTGAGCCTTGGCTGAGCACCTTCCTTTATTGCTCTTCTTTGTCACCGCAAAGTCAGTAATGTATTCAACATATTTTCCATAATTTATAACCCTACCGAGACGAGCAGTGTATCATTTGCTGCTGTAGGAACCAGTGACTGATTGTCCTGGTTCCAGTTAGGACAGAGTTAAGTAGCTCATAGTAGCTGGTAGGGTGCTATGTTTTGGATTAGGATGAGAAGAGCGCTGATAACATGCTGATGTTTTAATTGTTGCAGAGCAGTGTTTACACCAGGCCAAGGACTTTTCGGCTTCTTGCTCTGTCCTGCCAGCGAGCAGGCTGGGGGTGCAGCAGGAGCTGGGAGGGGACAGACCCAGGACAGCTGACCCAAACTGGCCAAAGGGGTATTCCATACCATCTGACGTCATGCTAAACAATATATAGGGGTGGCTGGCCGGGGTGGGGGGCCGGCTGCTCGGGGATAGGCTGGGCATCGGTCAGCGGGTGGTGAGCAATTGCATTGTGCATCACTTGTTTTCTTACACATTATTATTGTTAATACTATTACCATTATCACTATTATTATTATTATTGTTATTATTATTTTCCTGTCTTAATAAACTGTCTTTATCTCAACTCACAGGCTTCACTTTCCTGTTTCTCTCCCCCATCCCAGAGAGGGAGGGGGGAGGGTGAGCGAACGGCTGTGTGGTGTTTAGCTGCCAGCCGGGTTAAACCACAACACTGATCGAACTAATGAAGTCCAGGGGCCACGTGCCATGTTGCAGAGATTCACAAGGAGTTAGCGTGTGTTTCTGGAGATGGGGATTGACTCAGTTAACCAATATTAAAAAAAAAAAAAGGTGAAATACACATCTGATTCACAGTAATACTCGTATCCCTAGGAATAGCTACTAATACGGCTAGAGTGGAGAACCTAGAAAATGAAGGTGCTTTGAAGATAGATTGGTAGAAATAAATTAAGGATCAGAAAAATTCTGCATCAAGCCAGCTACAACTGAGTATCTTCACTAATATTTTTTTTCTGCTGACAACAGAGACCCCATGAGAAGTCTTTTATTTTTTCTTCCCGAAACAGAAGATTTGTGTCCTGCGATGCAGTTCCATGCAGGCTAAAACTACAAGAGCACTGCTGGAAAATTGCAGGAACAATGATTTATTCCTGGGCTGAGAGCTGAACAAGGGAAAACACATAAACACTGCACTATAGGCACAAAAGGTGATTATTTTTGCCACATGAAACTGCTTTAAAATTCATGGGGAAAAGTAATTTTTGATAGTATGGTGTAGGTGTTTTAGTCCTTATAAAAATAGCTATGGAAGGAATGTTTGTTTGTCAGAGACTGCTATCTTTGCTTTACCACTCAGGTATTTTTAATGACTTTTCTTGAATAAGACTGAGTGTAGTTATGTTTATTGATGGATGAATTTAGATGATTACAGCAGACTAAAATTGCAGAATCTTTATGATAGCAGAAACAAATCTGTGGCCTTACTGTTTTTTTTTCCTGAGCAAGTTTCTTGGGAGAAAAGATGTGATCATTCTATTTGATTGGATTTTTTTCTTTCTGGTTATATGTAAATATTTTGGTGGATAAATGATTTTCTGGGTGCTAGACTCTGAATCATACATGAAGTAGGAGTTTTGCCACTAAAATATATATAAAAATAATTGTCTGTTTCTTTGTCAATGTTTACAATTTATGTAATTCAGATTTAGTATGTTCTTCATGACCCCTAAGCAGAGTTGTTTTGCCAGATGTTTGTTTTTAATTCTCCATATTCCCCAAATTTCTGGTCCAATCTTCTGTAGATCAGGGTAAGGTATTACCAGCTAGAGATGAAAACAAAATCCCAGTTAAGGTCTCTTTTTATTCTTTTCTTAAAAATTATTTCCACAGTATCATTTCAAAACCAGAAGAAATCAGCTCAGATCCTGGAATGCAGTAACCACCAAAAGCTTTTTCAGGCAGGAGAAGGAAGATGTTGAGAAAACCACGCGAGACCTCTTAGCCTTAGCACTGCCAGAGAAAAACTGTAAGGTTGAAAAATCACGAGATTGTCGTAAAGACTGTAACATTCGAGTGAAATTCTCAACTCCACCTTCTTTGGCTTCTGATTCCCTGTTTCTAGAGGATTTATTTGCTCTGTGTTTTCTATCTTTGAAAACACAAAGGCTAGCGAACTCTTAGATGCCAACACTGAGATTTTTATGCAGTCTCCTGATTCCAGTAGCTGGAGCTCTAAGAAAAATCTTGCAAGTCTGTCAGCTGCTGTATAAGCAGAAAGCGTTGTGTATTGTTTCCTATAGATACACATTTGCTCTTATTTACCTCTCACACAGTGCTTATTCGCAGTTTTCAGGTGAATCGTATAGCAGACATATGGAAAAACATACACGTTTCCCAGACTTCCCTGCTTTTTGATAATCCCAGCGAAAATTGAAACAGCCACTTGTGCCAGATTTCAAAAGGCAAATTCATTTTCTAAAGCATTTGAGCTCTTAGCTCCCCATTGATCTTTGTGCAAGTTAGGAGCCAAGTGCATTGCAAATGCCTACCTGCATCTTTACAGATTTAGGCTATTGCAAAACTGCATCAAAGGGACCTTCAGGCAAGGCTGCAGTTCTTCGGGATTGGAGAGAAACTACTGCGCTGGAAAGAAAAAAGGATAGGGAAATACTTTCTGTTGGATATTTTTTCATTATGTGTGATTAGAAGTAATGACAGTGTAATTTGTATAGGACTGTTCAAAACAGCATGGTATTTATGCACTCGTTTGTTTTTATCGAGATAGGTTATTGTATATTCATAGGACAATGCTACCTATTCTTTGGGAGAACCGGTATGCTATCTTGGTATACGTACTCTTGCTTGATGCGTAAAACAAGATTTTAAGATGTTATGAGATATATATATGTTTTGTTTTACAAGCTCAAAAGCAGAACAAGAGTGATTTAAAGGAAAGCAACGTTTAAATATAGAAATCGATTTGATAAGGGGAGCCTTGGAAAAGGTGAAGTTCTTTGTATTTCTCCAGCTTGTGATTCCAAAGCCCCCCAGCCTTTTGCTTATGCAAAACATCTGCCTTCAGCTGTTCCATTTTTCAGGAAAAATAGCTTGAAGGAGAGGCGCCAGTTGTCTTTTATGTTTCTATTACTTTAATTTTTACTGTTACCCATATGGCTTTTTTGGAAAATGGTCTTCCCCATAATGTGTGATAGTCAGGGTCTCTGGCATCTAATCGTACACATTTCTGCAGTGCTACATTGCTTCCAGTAATTTGCTTTTTCATTGGGGGGGAAAAAAAAAATCCATCTTTATCCATTCCTCTAGACCACACAAATGTAGAACACAAACAAATGAGGAAAAAAATGGAAAAGAATAACCCATCTCAGAAAAAAGTACCACCTAAACAAAATGAACGTACTTTTGTGGTCATTTTTTAAACCAGCTGCTCCTGAAGGTTGTTACTGCTATCAGTGAATCTATTTCATGGATTGAAAGTAGCGTGGACTTCTGTGATGGTCTAGCTGAAAACGGCTTTTGCAAAAACCTCTCGTTCTTGCTGGTTTGGTTTTGAGCCGGCCACTGCTACCATCTGGAGACCTCAGACATGAGATGAAAATTAGCAACCTGCCTGGAAAACTTAGAGCGAAAGCCTTCCCCGCGTCCAGCAGGCGCGCGGTCAGCACCCAGTCCCACACCAACTGAAGCCTGCTTGCTTACAACATTTGGGATTTGCTCTGGGGGTCAAAGCCTCTTACCCATGAGTTGGAGCCTACTCATTTCCACGAAGAGCCTGAGGGAATCGTGCTAGGCCAGGGCACGGAACAGGTAAGGGCTGGGCAGATCTCCTGTGCGGTGTCTTTGGGGTCCTTTGCCAAAGACCGTAAGACTGATTCAGAACGGACTGGTTTCAATTGAGTTTAATGTTTGTTTCTTTTTCTGATATCATTTTCTCAGAAATGCAGCTGTATCAGCGAACTGATTGACAAAACGACACGGGTAAAAATATTGTAGGTTAGATGAGCATGTAAGTGGTTGGTAAGGCATTAACAGTACTTTCAAGACAAAAGGAACTGTGTATCTGTATGTATATGAAGCTGAATGTAAACCTGAGTGTTACCTCCTTCACAGCACAGTTTTCTTACCTAAATACCCCATTTTTTTTCCAGCTTTCCATGTTTTCTCAAATTAGCTTCATGAAATTTTGGGGAATGAAAGAGCACAATGATTGCAGAGCTATTCTGTGAGAAAATTCCCACAGTCTAGCTAGCCACATGAAAGAAAAAGCTCTGCTTGTTCCGTTGTGAGCTCTTACGGTATAGACAATGAATCCAGCCCTCTCATGTTTTCAGACCTCTCCTCATTAATTGTCAGTGAGAAATTATGAAGGCTGCAGACAGATAATCTTACAATAGGTACCACAGAGCATTTTTCACCATGTGTTTTCAGTTCAGACTAAACCACTACTTCAGGTTCTGTGGCATAACAAATTGATGCAGGTTAGGTTGCTTTTTTTTAAAAAAAAAAAAAAAAAGATAAAATTTTGGGGGCTCAAGGCAGCTTGTGTTCATTCTTAGTCTGTTTTGTAAGTGATGGAAATTTGACAACTTCAGTTTATGAGCTAGAGAAAATTATGGTGTGCATTTTTTTACCTACTTGCTAGCGAAAATCCTGCGAGGTGCTGAGCTGTTCATACTAAATACCAGTTACTTTCATTGAATTAGGTGAGAGCTGAAGATGCTCAGAGAACTAGGTTCCTCTCCTGTCTCAGTGACTTCTTGTTGACAGGCTACCAGCCCTTATAAAGGCGGCTGGTTGTGTCTGTTTTTCAGCATGCACGCTGGCTGACAGTTTAGTACTGCTAAAATGAAAAGCTAGTTAGCTTTCCCCCAAATCCCATGCAGCTCTTCCAAGTTTTTTCTCGTGTGCATGTGTCAGCACACTCACACTTGAACACAGCACTCAGCAATAATCAGAGATAACACGTTGTACTGAAATTCTCTCTGCTTTATATCATTCAAATGTGAATAGGATAATTGGGAGCATACTTTATAGCTTAGACCCTCATAGAACAAATGCAGCCACTCTCTTTATTTTTCTTTTTTTTAACTTCAGAACTGCCCACAGAAGTAAAGTTTTTTTTTCTTTTTTTTTTTTTTTTCTTGTGATGAGTATATCTTGCTATTAATTAGGTTTTCTTCTGTGGGCATCTGAGCTAACGGCTGAGGGCAATGCAGCAATGAGCTAGCACGAACAAATCAGCCTGACAGCAGCTTGGGTTTTTCGCTGCCAAATGGAGCCATTGTTGAGAAAAGTGCTAAGAAAGACACCTAGATTTGTTGACTATAGAAAGAGTACTATTCTATTCTTTCTATTTATTTTTGTAATTGTAACAATACAACCAGAAATTATTTTGGATCCTGAGAGGCCATGCTAAATAAAAACTGCTGTTTGGCATTAGGGCAATTAGGGTACGGCATTGTGCATGATAATTTACATATAATAGAGAAGAAGGCATTTGGTTTTTGTTAATTGGGTTACAAGGCAATAAAGCTTTGCCATTTATTAATTTGTTAGCTGGCAATGCGGTGGGAGCAAGCAGGCTGCTTTGACACGACCCGTGTCAGATGACGGTGTTCTCATGCATGAGCGGTTTGTCGGAAACCCTGCAGGTCACTGTGCGCTGAGTGATGGTGTTAACATAAACACAATGTAAATGGCAATCATTTTTGTATTGAATCTATAGAATAAAGTGTCCTAAATGTATCTTGATACATTAATTTAAATCGACCTTTAAATAGGTAAACGAGCCATAAGGAGCATGCTTGCATGGGTGATTCTTTTGTGATTTTCTACAGCGTTGTGCCTCTGTGGTCATCTTGCTCTACTGTGCTAAGAAGCCTGTGAGCATGAAATACAGAACAAATTTATCGATATTTTTATTTGCAAGAGTTCTTCTTGCATCCGATAACAAGAGGAATATTAGCATTGCATCTTGGTTTCTGCCCAAGCAGACTTGCGACTTTCTGTAATACTCCTCAGTGTCTGATCAGAAACAAACCTGCTAAAAATCAAGTGGTTAACTGAAGCCTTCTTAATCTTAATCTGATCTGACAGTCAATAAAAATGTGAGTAGACTTTATTAGTATAGCAGTAATAATTCTGCCATTAACAGGAAGAAACTTGTCTTGGATTTACAAGGCACTAACTCTTTTTCAAGCTTTTACTATTTCCATTCTGGGACTAGAGGAGCTCAGAGGTGTCTGATACTGGGTTATTTTTCTTCTTGTGTGTCTGAGTGTATTTGCTGGGCCAGACTTTATGGGAGAGATAAAAGGTGGCAGAAATTTAGGAAAGCCTTTTTGTTTTAGGAATCCTTAAACCTGGACCAAAAGAATAAATGGAAAGAGGTGATTTAGCTACAGGACTTTGAAAGAAATTAATGGGAGAAACTTCTTTTTCAGTTTTGCTGAAAGATCTCAGCCTTCTCTCCCAGTCTGGCTGATACTCATATTTTGAGCCGTACTGTCATCAAGCGCGCACAGCAGTGATATAGGGCAACTGGTATTGTTGCTGCCGTATCCCTAGCCTAGAGTTACAGCACTGTATTATAGTGAATTAGGGATATATTAAATATACATTATTTATTAGATTAGAAGGTTCTGTAAGTGTGCATTAATCTGGCTGCTGTAAAAATGGCTTCAAAAGCCATTGAAGTGGCTGGGTAAAAGCCTTTTACCTAGCGGCTGAAGTTTTTTCTGTACCTATCCTGAGAATGTGCTGCATAGACACAGATGGTACAAATATCTTCATAACATGTTTTGTGTTGTCAGGGAGCAGTCAGACGATGGCTTTCTCTCCATCCACCTTGGGCAGCATCTTCTCAACCTGTAAGACAATTCCGAGTAAACTGGCAAACGGGGGAGGTCACAGGAGTAACTAGCAAGTACAGGGAGGGGAAGATCTTGGGGCAGACAAGGAGGACTTCATTGGTGGATTCGTTAGGATCCTCTGAGATGTATGGGAAAGATATTTTGCCAGTGGGAAAACGTCTGCAGACCCACGACGTGCAAAGCTGGAGGAAGCCAGGTGTCATTAGTTCTAGGGCAACTGATTGCTTTTTGGTTTTGTTTTTCAGTTTCATTTTGGAAATGTCAGTTCCTGCCAGGTGTAAGGAGCTTGCCCCTAGGGAACCTGGATGTTATCTCCTGTCTTCGCTGCTGCTCCCTGGGAGCCCTGTCTGTCCAACACTGAGGTGAAAGCAAAATGGGCAAGCACAGCACTGCCCAGCTTCATCTGAATGTGGCGTTCAGCTGAAGCACTGGTTCTTGTCTGCAAGTTTAAATCTGCAGGGACTCAGGCCTTTCCTTCTATTCGGAGTATTTTTAGGTTATTATACAAATGTTGAGTAATCTTCACAATTTCACAGGCGGTGTCTGGGAATGTCGGATGGCCGTCATGCTAGAACAAAAATTACTCAATAATTGAGAAATCACCCTTCATATTGGTTGATACGACTGTGGTTGGTCAGTGTTTCCTGAAGAATTCAGGGTTATATTTTTTCCCTTGTTCTCTTTTGAGGCTGAGGTGCAAGACGGAAGGTGACGCAGTCGATACACAAGTGGTGCCCAGCAGGAATGGCTTCCCACTGTCACTTGTGTGTTTTCTGCAAGCCGACCCCTAAATAACACGTCCACACAGTAAAAATTCAAACAAATGTTTTACCACCGCCTGTCACTGATACCAGTTTGCCAGAGCCAAGGGGTTTTGTCTGGAAAACTGACTTTCTGCCCACTGAAGCCAGGTGCTTCTCCTCTTACAAAGGTTGGTGGTTTAGAGGAGTAAGGTAATGTGAGGAGACTAACTGCATGCAAGGGTTGTTCTCATCTCACACTTGTCTTTAACTTCATTACATGGCTTCCTATAGCCACAGAGGCCTTTTAAGGATGTTATCATCTCTTCTCTTCCCTGCTGCTCCAGTGTTCTCTCCATAAATCAAGATTTATTTTTTATTTTTTTAAAAGACCAGTCTGCTTTATATACAAGAGACAAAGTGCTTGAGAAATGAATTTAATACGCAGCCCCCTAAAGGGCCCCAGCGGCAGCTTCTGGTGATGTGGGCCTGCCCGTGGCCTGGTGGCAGGGTCAGCAGCGCTGCCGCTGAGGTCCCCGAGTGCAGGCTCTTTATTCCCTTAATTCAGAATCAGTGGCAGAGGAGCGAGGGGGAGGAAGGCTCCTTTGAGGCTGGGGGGCTGTGCTCGGGACTATGAAAGAGGGCTTTTTCAGAGCTGTGGAAGAAAGCACACGGGATTTTTTATTTAAAAAAGAAATCGTAATTCCTTTTGAAATGTGGGAGTCATCCTGCATTTGAAGCTGCCTTCTAGTTTGTGCCACCGCAGTAATAACAGGCCAGGTTACCACAGGTGTGCCAGCACCATGGATGTTTAGCTCACAGGGAGGTGTATGCCTACTGCAAGTTGTTTTTACAAGAATTTGGGATGACCAGGTTACTCCAGGTAATTGCGGTAGAAGTCCCAGCCCTGTAAATGGTATGGTTATAACAGTGGAGAATATTTTTTCTGCTCATCCTCCTAGAAATGCCTTTGTAATCCTAATTTTGTAGGCCATTAGGGTAAAGGAAGATTACAACCGAAACTGTTTTACTGACTTCCCTCACCGTGGTTTTGCCCAGCCCTCACCTCTTCTGTTACGTGCCATCTAACATGCCGACCTGTAGCTGCCATCCTTACTTCCCTCGCTGGCCTTCCAGACGTGGGCTGTGACGCTGGGGCTGAGCAACCCCACCTTACCCTGAAGCTGGATCCAGCATCAGAGCTGGCGCTGGGCTGCACTGCAGGTTGGACCCTCCGGAGGTCCCTGCCAGCCTAAATTTGTTGGCGATTCCACCACGTCCCTTGTCACAGCACCAGAAAGCTTCCCCGGCACGAATTTGTTCACAGTTACACCTCACGTTGCAGAGGAGCAGGGAGAGCATCGATGTGCCTATATCTGCCTCTGCCTGCCTATTTCGAGTTGTGCCGCACTGCAAGGACCCGGGCATTGCCCTTAGCTGCGACCACAGCTGCAGTTAGCATTTCTGGGGGCTTCCACGAGCTGGTCACAGGTTGCAAGTCCCAGGTCCCCAAAACAGGCAGTACTGGATGGGTGAGCATCTCTGGTAAATGCTGGTGACGAGCCTGCTGCCTGCTAGGAGCTGCGGGGCAGAAGAAAGGATGCGCTCCCGCTCTCCACTGAAGCGCTCCTTATCTTAATCACGAAAATTGTAATTTTGCAACTGCTTCATTCATTCTTCTGCTTCCAGCTTCTGACGGAGCCCTTCTGGCTTTGCCACTGCGCCTTCCCGGGACTCGCGGCCAAACCCCGTGCTGCGAGAGGCCAGGGGTGCCCGCTCCACGGTCCGCAGGTAGCGTGTCCGCAGCGAGGGGCTGTGTGAGGGTGGCTGGGGGCGCCCTGGCCCTGTCTTTCCCTGCGGTGCCGCGGGCAAAGCCCCCAAGCAGCCGGCGATGCGGCAGGGCTGCCGGAGCCCGGTCAGTCCCAGTTGCCCGAGGCGTGTCCCCACCGGGGTACGGGCGGCTGTGTGTGGCTGCGGCCCGGTGGGTGACCTGGTCGCTGTCCCCGAGTGTGACCTGGTGGGTGACCTGGTCAGTGACCCACAGTGCGACCCAATGCGTAGCGCTGTGGGTGGCCCCCTGGGTGACCTGGTGGGTGACCCAGTGTGTGGCACCATGGGTGACCTGGAGCATGACCTGATGGGTGGCCCCAAGGGTGACCCAGTGGGTGACCCGCTGGGTGGCCCTGTGGGTGACCCGCTGGGTGGCCACGGAGGTGACCTGGTGGGTGGCCCAGCATGTAGCGCTGGGGGTGACCTGCAGTGTGACCCCAGTGCGTGACCCCATGGGTGACCCGGTGGGTGACCCGGTCGGTGACCCAGTGAGTGACCCAGAGTGGGACCCGGCCTGTAGTGCCGTGGGTGACCCGGTGGGCGACCCTCTGTCTGACCCTCTGGCCGCCCCTGTGCGCGCCCCCCCGCGACCCCGCAGCGCGGCCGCCCCTGGGGGCGCCCCGTGCCCTCCCCCGGTCCCGGCGGGGCCGCCCCGGGCTCTCCCCCCGGTGCCGGCGTTTCGCTGCGGGCCAGCAGATGGCGGCGCCGCCCCGGCCGGGAGCTCAGCCCCGCTCCGGCTCCGGCTCCGACCCTCCCCAGCCCCCGCCCTCCGCGGCGGTGTCTCCCTCGCCGCCACCTCCCCGCCTGTCACTGCCACTCCGGAGAGCCACCATGGCGCACGGCGGGCCACGCGTGTCCCTCGCAGCCGCCGCCACCGCCGTGGCCTCCCGCCTGCCTCCTCCTCCTCCGCTGCTGCTGCTGCTGCTGCTGGGCTCCGCCGCCGCTCTGCGCTGCGCCGAGCCCTGCGGCCCCCCCGGTCCCGCGGCGCCCGGCCGGGGGGCGCGGAGCACGGCCGGGGGGCGGCGGAGCACGGCCGGGGAGGCGGCGGGGGGCGGCCGCGCCGGGAGAGCATCCCCCGCGGCTGGGGGCCGGGAGCGGGTGGCCCTGCTCAGCACCTCCTTCGTGCTCAAAGGGGACGCGGCTCACAACCAGGCGATGGTGCACTGGACGGGAGAGAACAGCAGCGTGAGTGCCGGGGGGGGGGGGGGGGGGAAGCGAGAGGGAGCCGGGGAGGGGGGCTGTGTCCCGGCCGCCGGGGGTGTCAGCGCTCCGCCGGGCTCGTCTCGCCCTGTGGTCCGTGCCCGGTGCCCGGCGGGGTCCCCGCGGGCGAGCAGCGCCCCGACGGGCGGCGAGGTGCCGCTTCCCGAAAGTTTGGAAAGTTTGGAAAGCGGAGGGGCAGGGTGCTGCGGGGAGGAGGGTGGCTGACGGCGAGGAAGAGGAGGATGAGGAGGAGGAGGGCTCGCTCCCGGAGCGGCGAGGCGCGCACCCCCGGCTGAAGGAGAGGCGCTGCCCTCCGCGGGGAGGGGACCCCCGCAGGGATCTCCTTCTCCGTGGTCCGCACGGTTAGCTCGCGTCGCCCCCTCGGCTCCTCCATCCCCTCGGGACACCCGCGGGATCCCGCCTGCCTCCGGCCCCAAGCCTGCCCCTCCCCGGGGGCTTCTCCCCCCTCAGCTCCCTCCTCCTCGCCCCCCGGCACCCCCCGGTTGTGTCCCAGCCCCGGCGATGCCTGAGACCCCGGCGCCCGGAGCGGGGCTCGCCCTGCAGCATCAGCGCTCCCAGCGTCCCGCGGCTCCTCACTTTGAGCACTTCTAGCCCCGAAGTTTCGCGGCGAGCCCCGCTCCGCTTTTAGCCCGGTTTCGTTTTCCTCCAGCCCTCGCCTCTTCGCGTACCGACCCCGATGGCTGCGCGTTTGCACGGGCGATCTCGGGGCTTTGCCGCTTGCGGTTTCTCCCGCACGCGGACAGCACCTCGTACCCGTGCGCGTCCTAGGCAGACGGTACCCGGCACCTTGCGCTGCCTGCGTAACTTCCCAGGCAGGGAAATGGTAGGAAGGCTCGAGATCAACTTTCCCCTAGAGGATTTTAGCGTTTCAGGAAAACCCTCGGGTGTTTTTACTGCAGTTCAGCTGAGCTCCTACCCTGCTTGAACTTTGTGAGTTTAGCATAAAGTTTACTTAAACTCGGCTCAGTCCAGAGCGCCGGTGTTGTGGTGCTCGCAAACGTGCGAGCTGTCATCCTTCCCGTGGGGTGCCGGGTCCTGTTTTCCACCTGTTTGGTTAGGGCTTCACCCGGGATGCGTGGCGGCTGCGGCTCCGCGGGTGGGGACGCAGCGGTTCCCGGGAGCACAGCTCTTGTGTTACCACGGATTTTCGTGTGCCGGAGGTGGAGGCAACATCACAAAGCTTGACGCTTTCAGAGGCGGTTTCTCATTTGCTGGGGGAGGAAGGGTAAGAGGATGGCCATTTTCTTCTCGCAGAACGCGTTGCAGATCAGCGGCATCAGCTGTTCTGACTCTGCCCTTCCTCCCCGGTAGGCTGCTGCCGTTCCTTGCCTGCGGACGGTGCTTGCAGGCTGCTAGGATTGCCTCCTTGAAGAATCCAGTATTAAAAAGTTGGCAGAAGTTCATTTTTTGACATAAAAGGCAAGATAGCGCTTTCATGCAAAGTGCTTGGCGCTCTGAAATGAACATAGTAGAGCCTTGCTAATCCATGTTTATGGCTGGTGGTCTCTCCGCACCTCTCTGCAAAGATTTAATAACAGATGCTGCAGCGAAGGCTTGTGTTGCTAAAACGTTCTGATTTTTTCACAGTATGCTACAGTTCACTTGCTAGCGTAGTATGAAGTAGTCTGTTCGAGAGCAAAGATAAATGGCAACTGTCAGAAGAAATGAAAGAAGCGTGGTCTTTGATGCAACTTCTTAGTTCTTTTTTGTTTGCTTGTTTGCTATCTACTAATTCAGCATTGCCGGGTGGCACTCTCATCCTGAATGCCTGCAGATATTCTCTACGGTATTTACACATTCAATAAGAAATGCTTTTGCAGAGTTACTTAAAGCAGTTACTGCTGCTTGCCATGCCTGCCGTCAGGTGATTACTGCCAAGCAAGACTGGGTTTGAAGGAGTGACCTGGGAGTGAAAGGCTTTGCTGTCCTAGCCCAGGCAGAGCAAGCAGACTTTTTGCACTGGGTGTTTTAAAGGCTGACTGTCAGCAGTTCTTTTTGTGCCTCCTTTTCTTGTTAGCTTTGTTTTATTGCACATTTCCAGCAGAAGAGCTGATTTTAACAAAGGCTTCCTGAGAAAAATGATTTGTAAAAGAGATTTCTTTTTTCCTCCTTGGAAAGAAAGCGGAAGAAATGAATGAAGCGCAGTGGAAGCAGGATGGGCTTACGGGGTTTGGAGGGAATTCTGCTGCCTCTGTGTGTTTGAGATTAAAACGTTTGAAAATAAATACCCGATCCAAAACATATTTAAGGTAGTATTGAGTGTTTGTTTGTTTATTTTGCTCTGGGTTGGGTGTTTGGAGGTAGCAATGCTAACATCCAGCTCTTCTTGACCCTGGCACCTTATCCTGTAAGTCCAAAGCCTAGGAGAGCTTCCCTTGCTGCGGAGGTACAGGCTTGAAACGTGAAGTGCTGTTCTGTCCCAGGCATGCTGCCGTCGATGGAAGGACCGTCGCTCATAACCGAGGGCTGGATCAGGCCCCGTGAACCTCATGAGGCACTAAGCAATCTTCAAGTGTCACCACAGACATTTGGCACCTCATTGGAGGTACTCAGCGCTTTGTAAACCATGGAGCTAAACTAGTTCCTTTACCCTTTACAGCTGCGTGGCTGAAAATTTGACAGTGATGAGCTCCAGATGACCGTATATCCTTTTAAACACCTCACCTAGTGAAATAAATGAAGAAGAAATATGCAGTGGGATTATTCCTCTGAGCTCCGTGATGGGGAGACAAATAACCGTAAAAGCTGAGGGGGCAGCTGCTTCTCTGGGAGACAATCACCTGCACAAATAGTTCATCAGGAGCACCTCAAGTGTGGATCTAGGGCAAATAAATAACTTTGAGGGGGGCAGAGGTTAGGCTGATGTGCACATGGAGCTTTTAAAATATGTATTTACGTCTTGTAAATCCTCCTGCGCCTCCATAACAGGAGCATGTGACTTTTGGTTGCATGCGATGCCTTGAAAGAAATGAGGGAGGCTGTAAATTAAATTGTTCCTCTCTCCTCCCCCTTCTTTTCTGTAGCGTAGAAGTCTGATGTCCTCTCATAATGCCGCTCGTTTTGTGAATTAGGGAAATTGCTGGGTTTGATAGCACAGCAGTGTATGTGGTTGAACTGATGGCAAAGCGAGCTTGAATCACTGGGAAGATCGCGGTATGCTCCCTGCCTTTGTCACCAGAGAGCTGCGTGGGGAGCTATGCTAATTGCTTCCTGTTTTCTGTCCTCATTGCCTTTATTTTGTAGTCTGATAATAAATTATTTATAGATTCCATACACGGTAAGCCTCTCCCTGACCTTTCTTGACAGCGGGCTGCATAGTTAAAACTGCCGCTAGTGAAGCAAGCCTTGCAGACCCAGTCCTTTAACACCGAGGGTGTATCTGGTTGGTGAGTTCCTTCCTACAATTAGTGCTGCTGTTCTCTGTCCCCTACGTCCACAGGAATCTGTTGTGCGCTATTACTTTCAAACAAAGGTTCACGCAAGTGGAACTGATTTCCTTTCCAGTCTTCAATAATCATAAGCCGAAGGCATGGCAGGTGGGTGGTGCGGCACACACGTGCTCTGGTCAGGGCTCGTGACTGACATTTGTGTAACTGGTGAGTAACGGGGAGCTGTGCACGCTTACAGAGCAGCCTCTTACTGCGTTAAGTTGAATATGTGCTCTCCTGGCTTTACTCAAAGTACACTGCCCGTTCGGATTTAGGGAAGATAGGCACTTGACAGATAAAACTTTTAGCATTTTCTTTAGGAGACCTTACTTATGGTCTTCCCAGAAGCTTTTCTGGTTTTGTGCTAGGTGAACAACTTTCTTTGCAAAACTGTATTTTTTGACCCCCCTGGAGAATTCCCATTTCGCATTAATACCAGTTGATTTTTTAAAAAAAAATTAAAGCCAAAACAGAAATAGAGGAAGAATGAGACTCATATCCACGGTTGATTTTGGTTCCTAGGATGCTCTGCACACTCTGTGCAGACTGCTAAAGTGTCGTGAACAGGACGTCGGCCAATTAGTTCTGAGGCTGCAGCTTCATGGTGCCAGTATTTCCTCGTTTTGTTTGCTGTCACAATATGAAGTCCCATGCAGGCACTTATTTGTCCAGAAAGTTGATGTCATGATCCCTCCTAAATGAGTAGCTCTTTGTTGTGGGAAATAAACATAAAAATACACACAGTCTTGTCAAGACTCAATATTTAGCAGCACCTTACCAGAGGGGAAGATTTATTGCACATCCACAGAAATTGCTACATGCAAACTTCAGCTGGTCCAGGCTTTTTTGTATTTGATGCCCAGACATCAAATGTTTCTTTAATTTAAAAAATATTATTCTTTGTAATACAGTTTCACTGTATATCATTTGTAGTGTTCAGTGATCACTAAATGTATTCTTCTGGAAGATATTTTATTTAATTGGTTTTCTGTTTTGCTCAGTTTGCAATAAATTGTGCTGAGGGGATCTATAAAAACCATTGACTTCAATATTACCGTTGCGCTGTCTGTAACGGTAAATGTAATTATCTGCCCAAACTGGGCAAAAGCCCATTTGTGGTAAGGTTTTGGTGCTGTTCCTCAAGAGTAGCGAGGCTACTTTTAAGGAACTAAAAGCAACACGGGGTCAAAAATCCCGATGGCTCAGACCTTTGATAAATGGCAGATACATCGTCAACTGGAAGGCAGATTTCCCACAGGGAGGATTTTATTTTTTTTTAATTCCTTGAGATGATAGCACGATAAAAAGAACAGGAACCAAATCCAGTAATCATATTTGAATGGAAGAGCAGAATCCCACATTGAAAACAAACTGATTTAAAGCTGACTGAAGTAACTGAGGAGCTTAACATCATATATATATATTTTATCGTGATGTGATTTTTGTGGCTAGCTTCATTTATTTCTTTCTCTCAGCCTCCGTTTTCCCTCTCTTGCAGCCCTACAGCCTGCTACTCATGTCGCTGCCTGCTGAGCTCTCTCACATTTCAGCAAATTCCACCTGATGAAAAGAGGGAGCACCTCTTGTCCCCTGGGTAGACACCGAGAATTGATACATAATTTAATTACAAACCTCCTGTTTTAAACATGCCTCAGAGTCCTCCTCTGTGAGCACCCCTCCACACCTGCAGTCATTCCTGTTTTAGCTGGTTTTGCTGGTTTAACTGGTGTTACCCGGTTTGCATAGGAGCAAGCTACAAGCAGCCTTAGCGTGAGCAGGTGCTGCTGTGCTGATGTTGGGAGGTGCTCCGAGAGTTTGAATCTAGGAGGGAAAATTAGCAATAAGCACCACAGGCACACACAAGATTGAAATCGTATTTCTGATACTGATGATATATTACAAGTGCACGATGAGCCAAATCTGGCTTAATAACAATCACTAAATACATGTTTGCTTTTTGATAGCAGGGTCACGTATCTCAGGGGGAACTTCATATTGCAGGTGTGTACAAATTTATGAATTAAAATCATAAAACTGCCCAGATTGTGGAGTTGTCTCATGCCAAGCCCTTTGTATGCCCAAATAAAACATTCTGTGGTTCTGTCAGTTAAGACCAAAGGGTGTTGGCGTAAGGTGAGACAATCTGCAGCACAACGCAAGTGGGATCCTTCTCGTTCCTGGAAGCAGAAATTCAAGTAAACAAAAGCTGAAAGCATTGCTTGGAAGTAGTCTGCAACGTATGGCTGCTTGCAGTAGCTCAGGACGAAACTTGATGACCTGCAACATTCCTTCAGCATTTTTATTCTTGTAGCCTCACATTCTTTGCCAAACATTCCCATCCCCAGCCCCTTGCCCCAGTAATAATAACTTAAAACCCTGACGAATCACCGATGACAAAAATGCTTGAAAGAAGTAATGGATGGGATCCTTTGTCATGCCGAACCTCGGTCTTCACGTCTAAGCTTGGACTTCTGCAGTGGGAAGGAGACAGAGATGGTCCTTGGATTGATCTCACTGGTGATAATCGTAACGTACACACTTGAGAAAGCTGGGATGAGTTGTCCCAGGAGAATGTGCACCTATGTCTCTCTGCTTATTTTAGAGGGGCCTGGGTGACTAACTTAGATGAAACACAGAATTTGGTTAAAGTTATCCCTAACCCGAATAACCGGTGTTTATGGCTGCTGCGGTTCCTTCCTTCCTTCCTTATCGCGGCATGGCTGTTAGAGTTTCAGTTACGGACTAAGCCTCTGGCAAAAATGCAGTCGCAGCTCTGAAGAGTTTGTGATTGCAGTTTTGCCTGTGCCTGTCCTTAAGAAACAGAATTGTGTGCTTAAAGGATGTTCATTGACAGAGATTACACAAAAGTCTTAAGTTTTAGTCCAAGGGCTGCTCCTGCAGCTAGGTATTTTTTTCTAACGACCTGGAATGCTCACACATAAGCAGTGTTTGGAGCAATGCCTGAAATTTCCCCTCCAAGAAGCTGCGTTTCAAAGGGAGTTGTTCCATGCACTGTATGCTGTGTCACGTGTGTGCAGTGCCACTTCTGCTGGACTCGCTGGCTTGGGTAAGCAGAGAAGTGCCATGTTTACGGATCCTACGGGATTTTGTCAGCCTTGGGTGAAGCTGATGTGCAAAGAGGAGAGATGCTCTGACGTTGCGGTCTTGCAGCCCGTGGTGATGCTCGGTGAGCCCCACTGCCCTGTTACGGGGATACATCAGGGGAAGTGCGAGGCTTGGCTGGAGGTAGAATACGAGGTGCCCAGTGAATGGCTTTTGGGTTAAATTGAAGCTGGATAGGACTGTTGAAGAACTTTACTCTTCACCAGTTTCCTCTGAAATACCGTTTGTAGCACATAGGTTAGTTTATGCCTCAGTTTCCTACCTGTGATGTGAGAATGATGGTACTTCCCCAGGATCGAGGATTGATGGCGTTCTCAATAAGCCGGGCACTTTGATATGAAAGTAATGGTTACTGCCCAAACACCTAAAAGAGGCGGGACAATAGAAAATCACATCTGTGGTTTCTTGGCTCCGTTGGACATTTTTCAGTACAGTCTAGGGGCTGGAGAAGAAAAGGCGCTCCTCCTCGGTCCTGCTTCTGGTGTTCGTTTTGATCAGGGCACCTTTTAATGCATAGTCCAGTTCAACTTAAATGCTTAGACTCTGGCACTTCAGTGCTCAGACCATTGAATAGACTTCAGACTGTGTGACTGCAAACATTTCCAGTGCAATTTAACCTGTGTTTAACTGGTTCCCTCCCCTCCCCTCATTTACCGGTAAGCTGAAATAACTCTGCTTCTTTCTCGCTGTTTGCACCTTTCTGCTTCTGTAGACTAGTTATTATTTCTTGAATAACTACTATTTTAGCCTTTTAAATTTTCTTTCTTTCCAACTCACTTCTGCTAGCTCTTTAATCGCGCCATCTGAATAGGACAGTATCTCCATGTAGCTGTATTTACCTGCCGCGTGTTTGACAGGCACATTTTTACAAATGTACATGCACACAGGAATGATTGTTCATTTCTGGTTTCCCTCTAGTCTCTCCAATGTCCTTGTGATTATCTGTGTTTTCTAAAAATAAAATCGTAGG
Organism: Anser anser; assembly: GCF_964211835.1. Classification (NCBI taxonomy): domain Eukaryota; kingdom Metazoa; phylum Chordata; class Aves; order Anseriformes; family Anatidae; genus Anser; species Anser anser. The sequence continues at coordinate 66,791,064 of NC_139724.1, forward strand.
ACAGTAAGTAGGGTTTTGTTCGTTTGTTTTTAAGTGGTAAGCCATAAAACCCCTTGAACAATGTGGTCATTAGGCAAAATCTAATTGCTGTGGTTTCTCTGCAGTAACATTGTTAAAAGTTTGCACTAGTAGATAGAGTAGTTGTAATTAATGTTTAGCCTTTCCCCATTTGCTTCATGAAATTTAGCTCTTCCATGGTCCTTGGAAGCTCATCAGAGAGCGGTGTGGTAGCAGCGTATTTGCAAGCCCCAGCTACCAGGATGCATCCTCGTGCCTTTTGAGCAGTGAGCCCCTGTTTACTGGCCAACACGTTCACTTTTAGCAGATGGCAAGCTGCAGTCTGTGAAAACACATTTTTTATTACTGTTGCTGTCTCTTCTCTGCTCCCAGCCTGTAAGTGCCCCAAGGGAAGGAGCAGTCTTCCCCCAGCACACGCACGAGCGAGCTGTGCTGCACCGGCGCTCTGCTCTGAGGTGGTAGCATTTAGGTGCTGCTGTGATACCAGCAAACAACGCCAGTGCTGGCTGAGAATCGAGCTGTGCCACCTGGAAATTGTAGCAGTGCCTCGCCTAGCCTCCCTAACTGAGCCACGCTGGAGAAAAGTTGCTTTTCTTGGGTATTGAAGAACAAGCTATTTATGGTTAATGTATTTCCATGCCTGCCTCCAAGAGCAGCTGTCACTGCAAGGCAGATGCCCAAGGGGCTGGAGCTGGGGGGTTACAGGAGCGTGTTGGAATCACTCTTTGAGCTTTGGGCAGCATTTCACAATGTTAGATGTGACTGAATCTGAAGAAATAGTTGTTTCTTCATTGGAAACACAATTGTATCAAGGGATGGTAGGTTGCCATAAAATTCTCCAGGGTCTAAGTTCAATAAGATATTTTCCCCATGTTTGCTACTGGAAAATACCTTGTAACTTGCTCTTTTCAGAGGATTGAAACTGCCTGTGAGTCTAAGGCATCTAAATCTGCAGCAGTACTTGTTAAATCTTACATTTATGGAAAACAGAATATTTTGTTCTTGGTTTTTCCTTTTGTACTCTTAGGTATTGTGTTGAGGGTTCAGCATAAGTAGGCATCAGCACTAGCATAGGTAGAGGTAAGAAAATAACCCTGGGGGAACTTTGAACCCCTTTTGTACAGGCAGCTCTTCTTCTTGAGGGGCTCCATGAATGAGGCGTCAAACCAGAAATGAAACGAACGAAACCAAACACATGCCAGCGACAGGTTGGTTCCTCGGTGCACAGAGATACCATCACCCATCGGTTACGTCCATGGGGCAATGGGGACCCATCGGAGTGCAGTGCACATATACACTGCTCTGACATTGAGCCTAACCGCGATGGGTCTTCACTGAACCCCAGCATCCCAGGCCACAGCAGGTTGGTGTCGGCGTATCCATGTTTCTAGCTGGTTTTTAGAGTGATCCCACTCCGTTCTTTCTCAGCACTTTATGGGGCACCGTTGAGGTTAGTAGGGTTAAAATTAGATTTGGCTGCCACATCTTGATTCGTGGATACGCTACATGAACATCATTCCTTCTGACCGCTCTCATTTTAGTCTTGTAAACCACACAAGTTTAATTGGTATGTATGGGACTCTGGAGCCTTGGGTATTGTCGTATTCATGTGGTTAGAGCTAAGAAGCAAGCAGGCACACGAACTAAAAAGCTTTCCTCTCCCAGACCCAGATCCCCTCCCATGGGCACTAGGATTTCATCAGAGTTGCAGGTTTTGATTTAGAGGGAAATTTCTTATTTTGTTAGTTTGTTTGTCTTTTAATCAGTGGTTTCCCATGTTTCCCTGCCCGTTATCCAACCACATAATGGAGAGCATATTCAGAGATCTCAGCTGTCTTGAGAGGGGTCTTAAAACATGTTCTTTGCCCTGAGTGAGAAGTAAAAAATGAACAGAGGCTACGGAAAACTTCGATGTCGGGAGTGCAGTGGCTTCAGAGTGGGAGCTGTGTCCTGCACACCAGTGATGGACCTTGGAGGAGTGGCACTGAACTCCTGCTTGTTCTTGGCTGGGTTGGTGCAGGGGGTAGAAAACTGGGAAGCTGTTGCTGCTGGCAGTTCCAAGCTTTGCTTCCCCAAAACAAAGGGAGGGAGACCATTATCGACAGAGCCAGCTGAGACCTGGTCCTGTTCTTCTTGAGGTTTCCCAGCCTGGTAGGAAAAGCAAACATGAGAGAATCCAGAGTTATTTTTCCCTCTCTTGTATGTGACAGCCACTGAGGTGCTGCTGAGCACAAGCAGGAGGGAGGGTGATTTGTAGATGGAGCAAAAGTGCCCGGTATTTTTGAGCAAGTGGCCCATTATCAATGTTTTAAGTTTCTCTTGGGTCTCAGCGATTGTTATGAAACTCTAGAACAACTGTAAAGAAGAGAAGCAAGAAGGCGTGTTGCACATCAGCCGTACAGCATTTTTGTAGGTCTGAGAAGCCCAGTTGTGATTCACTGCCCAAACTGTTGGCTCTCACCAGCTCCTGCAAAGGAAGACGTAGAAGGAATGCATTCCCCTGCATCTTGGCTGAACTGGACACCTCGGTTTACAAATGGCAAGATGCAGCTCAGCGAACGTGTTTTCAGTTCCTAATGAAATACATATGTTCTTCTTCATGCAGCATCTCTCAAGGGCTGCTGTGCAGAGCACTGAGGGCCACTAACAACATCTTCCCTCCCTCCCTCCCTCCCTCCCTCCCTCCCTCCCTCCCTTCCTTCCTTCCTTCCTTCCTTCCTTCCTTCCTTCCTTCCTTCCTTCCTTCCTTCCTTCCTTCCTTCCTTCTCCTATATCTGCTTTAAAACAGATGTCTTTTTATAAAGTGGGGTACAAAACAGACTTTTTTTATAACGTGGAGTACATTTAGAGGGCTTTGACCCTTGTTTTCTTTTAATAATGTCATTGATCCTGGAGAACTGTAAGAGACAGCATTTTTTGAATTCGTATAAGCACCTCGTGCCCCGTGTTCTGTTTGTTTAGTTAAAAGCTCTTGAGAGGGGAAGGGAAAGGCCTTACGCGCCATGGGAGATTGCTATCAGGCCACTGTATATAATCAGTGTGAGAGCTAGGGTGTTAGCTGCTAAATTATCAATACAAAAGCGTGTTTTAGCTTAGTTTAGCTGACTTCACGTAAGCTGCTCCTTAAACTGGCATGAACTGGCACAACGTAAGACCTGAATGAAAGCCAAGCTTCTTCGTCTGCTGGTGGTCTTGGTTCGGCTTGGTTGGTCCGCCGGCGCCCAGGAATGTTTGAGCTGCTTTTGTGTGTGCTGGTGAGGCCAGAGATGTTTTACCAACACCAGAGCTGCACAGGAAGAAGTTTGAATCGACGTCTATATTATTGTGAGCCATTACATCTTGGCTCTAACGTTCATGACTGCAAAGAGACTGTTGGTGAAGATGGGAACGTATTGTTAGAGAAGGAAATCATCTTGTTTGCAGAAGCTGCCAGCAGGTCTGCTCACTGCCTTGCTGAATTCTGCGAAGTATATCAAGGCTCCCGAAGGGAGCAGGACTCAGCCGGGCGTGATGTTTCACAGGGGTCGGTAGCTCAGAAGTCAAGCCCGTTGAGATGAGAGCACTGAAATTCCCATTTAGACATAGATTGTGTGCCAGGAAATAATATAAGGAGTTCCTAGTCTTTGATCCATGGAGGGTGTGCGCAAAATATGCAAGCTTTTTATTTTTTTGCTGCAACTAAATAGACTTGTAGTTATTAACTGAGCCCGATTGTCACAATCGCTGTCACTCAGCGAGAAACTCGGCTCCCCTTTAGGCAACTTTTACGTCTGTCCTTTGTTTCCCTTACTTTTCTGTCTGCTTTTTTGTACGGCTCTCATTCCTCCTCCCTCCTTTCTCTGTCTCTGAGTCTCCTTTGTTATTCTGCCTTCATTTCTTCCCTGTATTAAATCACCTTTCTCACCCCTGAGGCTTAAATAGCATCATCTTCCCCATTCCATCTGCAAAAAAGGATCTTCAAAGACATAGTCAGTAATGACACCGACGTGTCATCAGTGCAGGAGCTGCCATTCCGGCGAGCAGAGATGTTCACACTCGGTCACACGTTGTGTGAGGGCTTGGGCAGACACAGCAGCATTGCTTCAGGAAAGCTTATGTTCATGGCACTATCTGTAGCTCTGGAAGACAGCAATAAGAGATGTTTAAAAAAAAAGTCCCCAAAATATCATCTAAATTGCCAGTGGCCCAGGAGCAGTGTCTTTCACCTCGTGTCCCTAGCCTAAAGCTGCAGAGTGATCTCTTAAACTCGAAGGTAGACTGGGGAGAGGAAGTGAAATGCGCTGCTGCTGTGGCAAGCTTCTGGGTGAGTTTAAATGATCATAATTAGAAATGAAAGACTCAAAATCCCATTTCCAGTCATCCAGTTCTATAATCTGCACATATCATCTAATAAGAATTTGTATATTGCCCATCACTGGAATTACTCTGCTGCTCATCCAAGTTTAATTGAAAAATAATCATAATCTATTCAGTGTTAGATTTAATGCATAAATGAGGTATTGCGAGCAAAACACAACTTCTGAAATGTCTATTACCGTGGGCTTTATTATTCAGGCTTAGTTCAGATATTAGTGCTTGTCATTCTGGTATTTGGGTGATGTCACTGATATGGGACTTTGCCAAGTACGCCTCATTATTCCTTTCTGCAACCTACAGGCAGCGAATTCTTTTTCCCTTAAAAGAAATGAAATATTTACAAGCAGTCACTTATTGCAAGAATTTAAATGAATGAAGCATCTTCTGAAAACAAATGCAAGCTGGGGAAAGCAGAGACAGCAAGTGAGAGCGAAGCTGTCATGGAAGGGAAGCCGTGCGGTTCATACAGGCAAGCTCTGCGGCTTTGGCTGAGCCTTGAAAACACGGGAGTCAGCAGCAGGGAGTGCTACGTCTTGGTTTCTGGCATAGCCCCTTGCCCTGATGCAAGTGCACTTGCTGTGCAGTCATGGACTCGAAGGTGAACAGCCTTAGAGTGCTTTTATCTAACATGAAATTGATACTCTCTTATGGGAGTGACTCAGGAGAAGAAGATAAGAAGGTCTGTGCGGGGCTAGATCCGTGGATGTCTAGCGGAGAGCACCAGGCTCAGGTGGCTGGTTTGTGATCCTTCACCAGACAGCTTTTCTGGCCAACAGCAATTTGTGGCTCGGGAGTAACAGGAAAGCTTTTCAGGTGCAAGAAAAACACCTTGTTATAAACATGAAAACGAGAGGGAAGATGAGTTTACATACCTCAATGCAGCAGTTAGCCAAAATTGCTAGCGCTGAATCTCTGTTGACCATCATCCTTTCCCCAGATCTAAATGAGTCTGTTTTTTGGGTTTGATCTCTGAGCAACCTAAATTTTGTGTTCTGTAGCTACATTGTAGAATTTCAAAGTGATTTCTTAGTGTATTGATTTAATATTTAAATTCCAGAAAATTACAGAAGATAAGAAGTAGACCTATCAGCACATAATTGACAGAGTACTTTTTTTTTTTTTTACTGTGAGTTTCTCATCAGTTTGGGAAATTTAAAGGATCCTATTTCACTTAAGTGAATGCCATTTCTGCAAAGAAAGATGCACGGCAAAAGTAGTTTTTAGGTGACTTTTTGTTTTTATAGAATTTATTGAAGCATCTTTTCAGGAGTGTTGGATGATGGCACTATCATCTGAAAAAAGTTCGAAGTACACTGAATGTTTTCTTTCATTATTTAGAGTGGAATTAATGTTCGTTTAATGGACGACCTCATCTGAGCCAGGTTTAATTATATTTCCAAGCTATTATTCTCTTGGTACTTAAGCAGTACAGTATATGTTCTTATCAACAATTGAGTCTCATTTTTAATTTATGAAAGTTTACCTGAGAGTATTGAAATGTTTGTAAGTATGAAAAAAGGCCTTTGATGTCTTAGTGTTTGACTTTAAACAGCTGATTTGTGTGAGGAAGTTGTTTTGATATTTACAAGATTTTCTCCTTGTTCGATGCAAGTTTGCATGGCAAAATTAAGCTTTTTTTTTTCTGCAAAAATGGGTGATCCTGTTAAAGCAAAAATAAATCCTTTTCTCTTAAGTTACTCTAAGGCCAGTTATTAAAACATCATGGTCCTGATTCTTAGATTTCAAGAAGTGTTGAAGTTGAGTTTTGAGAATTTTCTTTCTCATTTACAAATATGTCATGATTTTTAAAGACTTCTAGTGTTCTCTTAATTATTAATATTGGATTGGAGGTTATCAGAAAAAACATTCAATTATAGGGGGCGGTCTGCAGGCTCCATGGGAACCCATGCATCGGTTAGGTTTCTCACAAGTATACAGTGGCACTATTTCACTGACTTAAATTTCACCCCTTATGGAAGGATTCGTAGCTTTCATTTTTCTCACAGTTATTGGAGTCTTCACATAACAGAAAAGAAGAGGTGCAGAAGCCTAAAAAATGGGGAAAAGTAAACAGAAACCAGGTAATACCACAAGAATTATATTTTAAATGTTGAATTCCACGTTGTTCTGTTTTTACTCTTTTTCCTCTTTATGATTTTTTTTTCCTTAAACATTTATATAGTATTGAATTTAACTAGAGAAAGCAAGCTTCTTAACTCTAGCAGAGGTCTGTAGTTTGTTGTCCTTGTCTTCTCCCTCTCTCTCAGTCCTCTCCCTTACTTTCTATGGTTCGGTTAATTTAATCTTTCTAGCTGCTGCATTGGGTTGTTTGGCATCACCAGGGTCAGCATGTTACAGATGGAAGGCACATCAGCTGAAGGGAACTAATATCCCGACCAACTTACCATCACTGCAGATAGTGGGAAACCAGCTGGGGTGGGCGAATTGGTTTTTGCATCAATCTCCACGCACAGGCAATCAATTTAACAGAGAGAAATGAGAGTGGAAGCCTCATCACTGCCCTGCTGTAGAAGGCTCCCTAAATTGGAGTCTTATTCTTCAGAATTCACCGATGCACTCTGCCATCACTTAGCAATGCTACTTAGTGCTTTTAAAATCAAATCACCCAATATTCCTGAACCCAAAGCCCCTAAATAGCAGCAGCAGGCTTCACTGTGTTTTGGATCAGGTCCTTGAGCTAATAATTCAACATTTTGGCTGTCTAGTCAGCCACCATACTAGTCACCATACTAGTTAAGAGGTATTTAAGCTACAAAAGCATGGGAAGGAATCTGTCATAGCTAACAGCATGAGGCTCATCTTGATGACAAAGCAGGGCCAATTTTATTCATAATTTTTAGTATATCCAGCTGCTTTTCGTAGTTTCTGTACTGCATGCACACTAATAATTATGAGGAATGACATACTGTTTTAGTAGGCATCATTATTACATTCAGCATGAGGCAAAAACGTGGTGGTTTTGCTCTTCTCTCTCACTTTTTGGTGAAGGAACAGGAGTGCAGAAAGGCAGATCTGTTCTTTAATGAAAATTTTCAGGTCACTGTGCTGTATAACTCAGGTAATGGCTTAAATAGCCAAAGAGAAAGCCATTAGAAGGCTAATTTGGATTCACCCTTCCCTGTTAGCATTTAGAGGTGTTGAACCTTGAGTTCTGTTACTGCTCCATGTGCGTGTCAGACCGCTCTCGTCCAGGTGTGAGGTAGGGTTTTCGTGTTGCTGGCTCGCAGCACATAGCACTTGAGGCTTTTCTGATACCGTAGATTTAGACGCAAATAAGCCGACACCACTGGCTGATGGACTTGCTCCGTGCTGGTCCCAAAGGTGTCATTGATTCTCTTTATATTACATGGTCAAATATTTGTATGTGGTATCTCTGAGGCTAACAAAAGGTTGGCATAGGGCAGTGGTTATGTCACGAGTTGTGACATTTTCCTGTTGATGGGTAGTATAATGTCAGCATGCCGTGGTGCAAATGTCATCATTTTGTAACGTGACAAATTGTCCCTAAGGACAGGCCTTTTAAAAGACCTTAACTGATGTTGGGAAAATGAATTGGTTTAGACTGATTTTATTTGTGTCATATTTAGGAACAATCAGAAGTTTAGAAAGCAAAGCTTGCAGCAGTTTGTTGCACTTTTCATTCTTGAAGGGTCTTTGCTAATGTCACAAACTCTAGTCATTATATACATGACACTGTTAGCAGACAAATCCGTTGACTCATCATGCTTAAGGGCAGCTCCAGAGTAGGCAAATCTTCAGTAGCTAACGTGTTTAATTGGACTGATCTCCATTTGTAACGTGCTGGATTTTCCTATTTTAACCACCAAACAGTAAGATAGTTTGGAATGCTTCCAGTTTTTCAAAATGTAAATGAAATAGGAAGAAAGATGATTGTGTTTGTGTTGTTCTGTCCTTCATTCGACACTTCGTAGAGGCAGTTGCGGAGCGCACTGAGCAATGCTGCTTGAGCCGTACCTGCAGGGCTAATTCGGCTGCGCGGGCTGTGCTGAGGTAACCTAACTGAACCCAGCCAGAAGTGTATTTGGTATTACAATGTGTTCCTGGGAAGTTCCACATGCCCGCCTGAGACATGCTCTAATGAGTAGAGGTAGAGGGTGCTCAGTAGTTTCCAGACGACATTTTTAATAAACTTCAGACGTGTAACTTGCAGTAAAATCAGTCCCTTGGAGAATGCTGATCAGGTTTCTTAAACCATAGAGAAGGTAGGATCATAGAATAGAATCACAGAATCATTTAGGATGGCAAAGCCCCTTAAGATCATCAAGTCCCACCATCGTGTAACACTACCAAGACCACCACTAGGCTGTGTCTAGCTGCCACGTCCACACATCTCTTCAATACCTTTGGCGCTGGTGACTCCATCACTTCCCTGGGCAGCTGAGAGAGGTGACGCCTGCAGCTGTTTCTGCAGAAATAGTAGATTTCTCTTTCTGTACAAATAGGCATGATGGAAAATGTGTCTGTCCAATCACAGAATAATTAAATCATAGATTTGCTCTTCGGGTAAGGTGGTTTGGGATTTAATGGTGATGTTTGGTCTTAGACAAGCCAAGTTTTTCTCCCAGGGGGTGGCTGCGTGCAGGTTTATTTTGCCCAGCGCTGGTCAGAAGAGCAGCGTGGGACAGCATTTGCCAGCAGGGTCCTGCCCCCTGTTCCTGAAGCCCCGTGTGTTTGGTGTAAGCTGAACTCTACATTAGCAGTTCTGCACGGAGCTACTTTTCAGTAGGTTTGGGAAAAGTTTGGATGAAGTTTATGCTTTCCAAGTCTGTATTCTCTCAACTTTGTGTTTGCACAGAAGGTATTGCACGTTTTGGGTATGTGCTGCGTATGAAATTATATATGCAAATGTTCGGCACTTATTCTGTGTAGTTTGTAGATTTAATGCCAATTTGAAGTGCTGTTCTTCGAAAAGCCAAAGAGCAGAAGTTGTAATCTTAATACAGCGTGTTCTCTTGTAAGATTTGCTAAACGGGGCTGGGCTGGGTAGTGGATCAGCCGCCCCAGGAGCTGGTATCTGGGCATTGGGTATTTTTTTTTCAAACCGTTTGGGCTGTAATTGATCCAAAGCCAGTCCTTCTCCTGAGTGAATTCCTGCCATATGACATTTTGGCTCAGATTGCCAATAGCATCAGCCTCCATTTCTGTAATTTCCACGTCAGTTCAAAGGCTGACTCCAGGTGAGCTGTGCTTCCTCTGCAGAGGACTCGCCAGTGGTGGCAACACGATGGCAGTTCCTGCAGAAACGGTGGACAGAGGGTCCAGTTGTTTTTGCATTCATTTGGGCTTCAGAAAAAACACTTTGGGTTCGTTGGGCTGCCAGAGGCTTTCTGTTCAACCTCGAGCTGGTAACTTGAAGCTTTCTGTATCTGAATTCCACACACACACGTCCTGTTCTGCCTCTCTGGTTATAAGGGCAACATCAAAGATCATGAAGTGTTTGGATACTTTGGAAATTTGTGTGATCGTGTTACCCTAGGTAAACAGAAGGGTAAAGAGAGGCAAGCTACACAGGAAAGTGATTTTTCTTATGTTAATCTGATATAAGGGAATCTCATTTTACACTTTCTTATCCAGAGCTTTCATGTGGCTTTACATCCTACACGGTATTGCTTTTCAAATGCCGTCCTGCAAAAACAGGAGAAACGTATGAATGATTTTTCATTTATGTACATTTTTAATGCCTGACGCTTGCGTTGGTGAGATGTTTTTCTTACCAAGCCACTTTTTATTTTGAAGTATATGATTTTCTTTCATAATAACATCTACTTTAAAAATCATTGGGAAATTTTACCTTGCCATAAAAGATTGGGATTTTTTCACTCTTTTAATCAACTATATGCATTTTAAATTTTAATTTGGTAAGAGTTGTAAATTTCTTAGAAGACTGATTGCATACACAATAATTTGAAATGTGTCTGGCATTAGTTCTGCAAAAACAATCTGGATGTTCTCTGATCTGGATCTACAGACCCATAAAACATATATGGCACTATGGCACTGTATTAAGTTTTATAATGCTCATTACTTCAGTGTTGTACCTGTTGGGTAGAAAATCACTGAAGCGAATGAAGACTATTGCTCTTTGAGCAGCAAAATTATTCGAAGTGCTTTCACATGGCCCTTTCTAGATACAAGTTTCACTGCAGGGTTCAGCAAAGAAATAATTAGTATTTAAACTGTTTGCTAAGGAATATGACTATTCCTCCAGAGCAGAAGAATTACAAATCACTGAAGTGCTGCAGAATTTTTCTTTGGGCTAAACTAATTGCCATATGAGGTCTTGAAGATGTAATGAGGGATATCTGTGGTTTGGTAAAGCAAGCTTAAAACTTGATATAGGAGGACCCTTTTTTAATTCCTGAATCTTTCACAGAACTGTCGTTGTAATTTTGGGCAGTGCTCTCTGTTCCTGTTCTGGCTGTTAGAGCTGTATTAGCAGCTTAATCTGTGTGTCTTTAAAATTAACTGCACCTTTATATTTAGTTACTTTCGGGGTCAATTCCTAAGCTACTTAGACAACAAATTTAATCTACCTACTTTGTAATCACTGTAATCAGTACTCAGGAAGGCCTGGGACCAACATGTGTGTTGGACAACATAGATCATTTGAGTGCTGCAGTGAGCCCTGAAAGGTTAAATATTTAGATAGCTTAGTATTAGGTAACTTTCTGTTTATCATTGTAGCCCTAATAAACATTGATATTTATCTTGATATCTTTCAATTGTTGAAAGGGATTTTTTTTATGGTCTGTAGAAAATGCATTTATTTAACAGGCGTTGCATTAGCATTGCTAATAGTTGTGATGCCTTAAGTTTCAAAGTGTATCTGTTTTGAAATTCCCTGCAGCATAGTGGAAGCGCCACCATTCACTTGGGAGTGTGTAGGAGAAAGTCATGCAAATGTTTGAGGTTTAGAATATTTCATCATACCACTCGATTGCCATCACCAAAGTGCTGTTTGTTCGGTCTCAGCAGCAGCATACAAGACGTGAGGTATTTTCTCTGAAACAGTCCTGTAAGTATCATGGTACAAATCCGTAAGAAAGCCTGGAAGTTTTTGTGGTTAAATAACCCCCAGCTCTGTTTTGCATGGTAAGAGCTTCTTGTCCAGGTTTTGGATGTACACAACTTGTGAGTGCAAAAAGCAGTATGCACACCCCATTTGTGGGAGCGACTCAGGTTCACCTGTCTGTTGTATGGCTTTGATGCTTTGTGGTGTGCTGATTTTGCATTCTCCCAGCTTATGGCTCCTTGAAACAAACCCTCCAAAAGCAGAGTTGTATTGAAGTTGGCTCATTTCACTGTCCTGGCATACCGTGCCGTTGCACTGGCACAACTGAAAGGGCATCGGGCACTGACAAAGGGCTGAGAACAAGAGCCCAGAGCGGCTGAGAAATGGGAACCGTGGAAAGTACACTGCTGAATCAGCGTATTGTGTGCTAGGTTCCTTAAAGTGTAGTCTGCTGCCTGTCTCTCTGGGTAGCGGTGCTGTCTTAAGCAACTACAAAATATTTCCAGGCCTGTGCAGACCCTCTCAGCTGGTGTCAGTACAGTTGTTAATGGAGCTGGGTGCAGAGCTGAACTGGAGAATTGATCCTGGAAGAACCCGGATGATTGGGTTAGACTGTTTTCTTTAACGTCTGATTTAAGCCTGCTTGGCTTCAATTTACTTCTTTCCCTATCCAGCATGAGTGTGGAGAAAAGTTTATTCCCTGTCTCTTTTCATCACACTTTAATATATCCGAAAGCCTTTATTATGGTTCTCCTATGTCTTATATTCTTCAGATTTAATAGCCTCAACTTCTTCATCCTTTCCTTCTTGCTCACTAGGCTTTTCTAGACCTCTCATCATTTTTATTACATTCTTGCAGGCTCTCTTCAATTATTCCGCATTAGTCCTGTGGTGCTCTGGCATGAACACTCTTCCACCTGAGGGCTTCAGGCTGGAGTGGAAGTTTCCTTTGAGTCTCACCATCTGCATGTGTCTCGCAGCCTCTCAGTCCATTACCTTATGATGCCACGCTGCTACGAAAAAGACAGACAGTATTGTCTCATGATTCATTAACATTCAGAGCTCTTCCGCTGAGTGTACTTTGCTCTTGCCTATTCTGATTATATGCACTTTAGTATTTAATGCTCATTGAATGTCATCATTCTTGCTGAACGGCACCCAGTCATTTTTGATCATTTTGCCAATTTGTGAAGATCACTTTGAATTCTAATCGTGTCCCTCCTGTACATCTTTCAGCTTGGTGTCATACGCTCATTTAATAAGTGTAGCTGCTTCACGCAGATGTCAAATAATACCAGGCTAAGGACGTGATCACTTGTTTGCCTTTCTGTTATCCCTAAGGCCTGTTACTCTATGAAAAGAGGGAATTAGATCATTTTGATAGTATTTGCTTTTGAGAATTTCAAATTGGACTCCACTCATTGCTTGCACACAGTTTATTTGGTGCTAGCTTCTAGAATTGTTCAGGGAATTGAGAGTACGCTGACTAGTTGGTAACTTCCAGCCTCCTCCTGACCCTTCTCCTCTTTTTATTAAAATAGGTTCAATATCTGTTCTTTTCTGGTCAACTGGTGTGCACTCCATCTTATGTTAACTCTTTAGGAAGTGAGTGAAACAACCTCAAAACTTCTAACAGTTCAAAAATTTGAGGATGATGTTCATCTCCACCTTATCTATGCTTCTCTTGCTTTGTTCTTCAAGAAAATACTGCCGAAGTCCTTCTTTCATCTTTCTCCATCTCCAGCCACTTAATGATTTCCAATTTCACTGAGCTTTGGCACCACCACTCCTCATGCAGCCTTGTGGTAAAGCGCATCAGTGAACTGATTTGACAAAATGATTAAACGTTTTCCAGTTTCTTCAAACGGTATGAGCATCACAAAACATTTATGGATTGTAGACATTTGTAGGTAAATGTAAAATGAACAACTAGGAAAAATAAGTTCTACTGAAGTCAGTGAAGGATCAGAAGCTCTGTGTGCATGTATATATGTATATATACATATTTGTTTCACTTGAAATACTTTGTAGGTTAACCTCTCGTTTCTCTTCTTCCAAGATCATTGAAATGTTAACAAATAATGACTTTGTCGCCGTGGTTCTGTGTTTAACTTCCTCTGTCTCTGTCCAAGTGGCCAATGTGAGATCTATACTTCTCGAACGTTAGCTTACCTGTCGCTTAGTATGGCTTAGATTTTGATCTTGGAGCAGGGCATATGGGTGGTATGGTAAAGCAGGTAATAATAGCCAACAGATGATAATGCATTAAACAGAGCAGAAGTTCAGGGGCAGGCTTCTCACTTTTATTATTATTGTGACACAGCTTTTAAGTGTCCCTTTGTCTTCCTAGACAGATATCTGGAGTTTATTGAGTGGAGTAGATTCCTTCTGGGTGTTTACAGGAAGATGTGACAAATGTGAGTTGATAACATTGACAGCTACACAACCCCCTTCCTGCTGTGAATCCCAAACAGCTTTTGTGAGCAATATGAAATTAAGTTATGACCAAGCCCAGCCACCGTGAGTTACAGTAAAACCAAGCTTTTGATTAAAGCCACAGAGCTGAGGAATTCCTTAACAGAAACATTCAGACAATGGCGGAAGAAAATGAGAATGTTGATGAGCTTCATGTCTGAAACAATTAAACTGATTTTTCAGATATGCAGAAGCTCATCGCTTGCTGAGCACAGTGAAGGAGAAGCCTTGCTGGTGCTCATACCAAGACATCACTACAGCCAGCGTGATTCTGCTCTGGTAGAATCCAAAGGCTTCTCCAGGTGTTGTGGGCTGTGCAAGGCCAGTGGTCTCTAAGAAAGTGCTGAAGGGAGACCTAGCATGCCAGAAGTGAGGGTTTGGGTCTTCAGAAGAAATCCTAAAATAATTGGCTTTAGGTATTTTTCCTGAATATTAAAGAAGGCTCTGAATTTGACATTGTTACTGCTTGGATTGTTTTTTAATATGGTCATTGAGCTGCTGGAGCTCGTGCTGTTCTTGCTGGAGGAAGAAACAAAGGTGAAATATGTCATTACATAACAAAGTCTACCAAAATAATTTGGGAGACCTTTGGAAACAAAGAACAGAGGAGATTTTGCCAGCGGCAGTTGCCACTGTGATTGTAAATCTCCCACCTCTCTGAGACCAAAGAAGCTGAGATCTGAAATGAGGGTCCGGCATGAGTCCTGTTGGAAGTTTGAGTGTGTTTGGAGAGGTGGGGAATTTTGTGATGGGAAAAGTGATAGTGTGTTATGGGCCATAAGGCTCATTTTTTTACTTTGGAGAGCAAAAATTAGAGCTAGATTGGATTTTTGAACAAGTCATGTAATCGATCTATTTCTTGACCTTGATAATCTAGCTTTTATTTTCTTTGTTACCCTTTTTTTTTTGGTCTATTTAGATAAAACCTCAGGGAAAAGGCTGTCTCTTACCATGCATTTGTGTAGCACAAAGCACAGAGAAATCCCACATTTGAGCATCGTTTTCAAGTCCTACCGCACAGAGAGAAGAGTTCACCAAAAGTAGAGTTGGTGCAAATTATTTTGCCTACTGAGCTGTAACAGACCTTAAGAAAAAGTTTGCAGAGAGAGCGTCGGCTCCACTTTTCTAATAATCTGTGCTTCAGCAGTTTGTGATTCCAGTTTGTGATTCTGTTCTGCTTCAGGCTGGATAATTAATGTTGTTCGTGGTTATCACTTCCAGTGTAATAACTCCTATCTGTCCTCGACTAGAGGATGATAAGCTTTTGTTCCATCTAAGGGTTGCTGTGCATCCTCATTGCGCTGTGTATATACTGCTGTTAATGAGTAATAATCACTTTCTGAACTTCCTTGCTCGGGCTGTTCTGTGGCAGCGAGCATTTTTCAGGGTTTGACAGAGGGAGCGAACGGGCGATACCCTTCACTGGGGAGCGAGGGCTGTTAAGGGAAGGCCATGTAACATCATGCTGCGGTATTTCTTGGTCTTTAACTCGGGCAGGCAGGACTTCCTGTCATTTAGGGAGCATATTTTAAACTTCTAGGTGGGAAAAAATGCCTGTGCCTTTGCTTGCTCAGTTAGAGACATATTGGGGGATGGAGCATGTAGAGCTTAACAGGACTACTTAGCCGTTGGTCCGTATCAGCACACAGGACATCAGCCTGTAGGGCTTCTGATGCTTGCAGAAGACTTCTCTGAAGCCGGTGCACTCTGCACCTGGGTGACAGCAGTGGCTCACAGTGGGCACAGATGGCTCCGTGCTCCCAGTTCTCTTGGGAGAAAGATTTATTGTCACAGCATCCCGTTGTGACTAACTGAGGAGCCGAGGGTAAAAGTGGGAAGGAGGAGGCATTCGTCATAGCTGCTAATTGTAAATACTCCTTCAGCTTGTCTTTGCTTTATTCTGATTCTGAGTCACTGGGGAATAAGAATGACAAATAAGCAGAAGTTATGAGTAAGACGTACAGAGTAACCGAGCCCAAAAATGTTTATAAGATCACACTTTGATTTTTAAACAATTGCTTAAACAAATAGATTGCTGATAGAAGGACATTTCTTTGAGTTTGAACGTGATGTATGATTTGTACAGTAATTGAAGTGGCAGTTGCTTCATCACACTTAAGTTTATTGATTCCATTTGTACATTGACCTCCTTTCTGCTGAACCACCAGTCTGGATGTCCGTGCCGTGTGGGATAAATTAAAAGGAAAAGATGCCATTTTCCTAACTATGCAGGATCCAGTTTTCTGCAATAAATAAATAAATGAAAGCAAACAAACTAGTGGAAAAAAAAAATCCCAGAAGACATGATGCTTTGAATATCTTTAGATTTGATGGATTTTTCAAAGAAACTGAGAAAACTGAGAATGCCTTTTCTGCAGGTCAGTGATGGATATGGAGATTGCTTGCTTAGCTAAAGTGGCTGGCATCCATATCCCAGCAGTTCAAGTAAGCAGAAATCCAGAAGAATATGAAAATTATCATATGAATGGGAGAACAAGGCCAGCTGGAAAGTCAGTTTGTATATTCTACATATTAAATAATAGTTTCCACATTTTTATTTCCCCCCAGAAAGATGGCTCATAGTTGGGCAATGTTCAAAGCTGCAAAATAAAAACGTGGAGCATTGGCATGTGAACTCGGTGGGAGCTGGGAACTGCTGCCTTGCAGAAAGGCAGACATCTCTCTGCTCATGTGTTCAGCAGGGGCAGCAGCTCCTTTCTCCTCTGGCTGCTTTAGAGCAAGCTGCCTTGTGCTGCAGGCTTGTTCAGCCTTATCTCCCCTTTGGGAAGAAAGACGGACTTGTGCACCAAACAGCGCCTATACGAGCAGGGGCTGGGAGCAAGCAATCCTCTATCTCTGGCTGCCCTCCTGTGCTCCTGGCATCCCTCTGCTTGCAGCAAAACCCCGGGACAGCGTGTTGTAAAAGCTGGTGGTCTGCCATGACACGGGGTGAGTGCTCTTCTAGTCTGAGCGCGGCACTAAGGGATGAATATTTTGGCTTTGCTGCCTATCCCCCAGATTTGATAGGTTTTCTGCTTCCTCCCCTTAATCACTGATGAAAGTCAGCCAGACTGAAAGGACGTGTTTTGCTCTTTGTAGCTGGGAAACAGAACAAAACAAAGTAAAGATTTGGCCCTTGGGATAACTGAAGTGAGAATAACCCATCTTTCTGTGTCTGGTCGAAGGATAGTTGGTATTTTTAGCATTAATACTATCTGCTGGGCTAATGGATGTAAAGCTTCAAAAGCACTTGTAGGCATTCTGACCATTTTACCATCAAATTCCGAGAAAGCTATTGACATAAAGGACTTTGGTTACAACCAAGGCTCAGTATAACTCTATCGAGCAAACGTTCAAGGTCTCTTAGCAGTACTTAGATGCTGGTAGAAGAGGTGTTTAGTAAAGTCATCCTAGAAGCACCATATTTTTAACAGCAAGATTTGTGCCTGGATTACCACTAAGTGAGTTTTGACGCGGTTCCAAGAGCACCTTTTCATGGGACTTGGCCCAGGCGTGCTGTGCTTTCACTGAAGTGAGCCTGGACCAGCTGAATGGGAGAAGTAGAGATCGGGAACGGTCATGCTTTTTCCGAAAGGTTTTTCAAACAGATTTGTTTTCTTCCTATTGCAAGATGGAAACTTTTGGATGCAGAGCCTGATTCAGAGACCAAAGGGATAGAATAGTCTTGCATTTATTAAATTGCGCCGTGAGTTGGGCCATATGGCACGGAAGAGAACAGGGATATTGTGAAGGTTTTTCTCTGGGGATCCAACTCTCTGTGACTTCATTGGAGCTATTACCATTTTATTGTGCAGACATGCTCAGATGCTCTATTTAGAAGTGCCGTATAGTAATCAGAACTGAACAGAGTTAATTGCGCTCTTCTATATGACAACAAATTCTCTGGCCACATTACGAGGTTGGCCTCCTCATCTTTTTTGATTGTGTTGCTCTAAATTTGGACCATCTGCGTGGGGTTATATTAGTGTTGTTGCTCAGAAGTTTACAAGCTTTCTAACAGCCAAGTGGAAAGGGCATTTCTCGTTATCGTACCAATGGCTGAGACACTAAGTGCTTGCTGTTATGTTCACAAATGAGTGTATGGTTTTTTGGCAAAAACGAAGAAGTCAGATTCGCTCATGCAGATTAAGGTCTTATTACAGAATGTCCAGGGGAGCTATACACACCCAGGTCGAACCACTGGGTCTTTCATGTGAAGCGAGGGGCAGGTTTTCGATAAAATTGGCATAATATTTTATCAGCACCATTCTATTATTTTTTTCATTGACCTGATTAGAGAAGAAAACAGGATCTAATTTAATTTCCTTTCCTCCTCCCTGTAAAAATCTGTTTTACTGGCAAATTAGAATGATGAGAATTTCTGAAAATTTTATCAAGCAAATACTTTCCATCTGACAAGGCTGAAACTCCAAAGTTGCCAGGAAACCAGAAAGCTAGTGTGATGTTAATTAGAGGAGATGGTCTGGCTCTTGCCATCTAACTCCATTTTGCTATCCTTGCATCGTTTCACAGAGAAATTCCAATAACTATTCTAGGTTGAATAGCCAGCTGATTGTCTTGTCTTTTATATTGCATAACATGAATAAAAAAGAGTTTATTTGCACAAGCACCATGAAATGTTTGCCCGTGCTCTCTATGAAAATACAGTAAACTTTTCAGACTTTTTGGGGCCTAACATTAAAGGGGAAGAAGGGGGATGGGGACCAAAAAGGTAGCTGAGTTCATAAAAGCTGCAAGAAATACCTTCCACCAGCTCGTTGTTATTATTTTATTAAAATGATGATTAGGGACCAGTATGAATACTTGGAATAGAGAAGGTTATGCTTCCTACCTCCCGATTTAAGGAGATGCGTAGGGATTAAATTAAAGTAAATATGCCCATAATTTACTGTATTGAGTGCATTCAGCATACTCACTCTTTGACAAGTATCCAGCTCCTTTCTGTGCCAGTTACTCCCTGATCAATAGTAGGTGAGACTGGAAGGGGGCTGCTCAGCATCCCCTGGTTGAGTTTTTGCTGCTGGGTAAAAAGGAACGTAAGGCTTAATGGGGCCAGATGCAGGACAAGCAGGAGGAGGCAGGATGCTATAGGAGCATCTGCTTGCTGTACAGCGTATTTATACCTTTTCCTTAAAGAACCATTGGCTAAAGTGTGTAAGTGGTGATTAAAGTAGTGTCTTTAGCTGTGGTATCGATAATTGTCTCAAATGAAGCAATCACTGACTCCCTGATTAAGGACTGCAGGACAGAATTTTTAGAAGTGGTTATTTTGAGTGCACCCATGTTGGCTGTGTTGCTAGCCTGAATATAAATTACTTTTTTGGTCATTTAGCTGTCATTGACGTGGACTCCAGCCTTGTGTGGTTACAAACACCTGCTGTCAAATAAACAAATGGGTCCAACATTAAGAAGTAAGTATGAATTTAAGCTCAAGCTTATATTTAGTCCTGGGATCACAGGCAGGGACTACGTTCATTGATCCACAGTGTGTGGTATCCACTTGGTTTTGGAGAATAAATCTGGAGAGGTGTATTAGGACTGCATCTTCTCCATTAAACCAGATGCTGGCGCTGAGTCCAACCGTACTGTGGAACCAGTGCACAATCATTTAAGTTTAGACAGAGGCATAAATAGTATGTATCTTTTTTTTTTTTTTTTTAATTTTACATAGAATTTCTTGAGAATTTAGTTAGAAGCTCGGCTTACATAGAGTCCTTTCAATTGTAGCAATAGTAATCCTTTGAGTTTGGAGGTGGCTATCATGGTTTTAGATCAACATAAGCCAAATGGAGCGGGCTGGTCTCTGGGATCTTGATGTTCTGCTCTGAATCTATACAGTGGAAATAACGATAGTTCCTTACATTCATATTGTTATCCTGAGAATTAAATCATGAAAATTAAATCATGAAAATAGGTTGTGATATTTTTGAGAGTTTCTAAAGTTTGGTGCTGTGGACGACAAAGAGTTATGGTCAGAAGTGGAACTGCAGTTCTTGGTTTTCTTCAAGGCTATCATTTGGTGTGACTCTTCCTCTGGAACCTGAGAATTTGTCCTTTTCAGTCCTGGTCCAATATAAAACAAAAGTGAAGTAATTTCTTTCATTGTTTCCCAGCAGGCATTGACCATGCATTGGATATGTGCCTGTGCCTTGATTACATTTTAAAATGCCCGTGATGGCAATAGCTCTGCTTTGTGTTGGAGAGCTCGGTCCTGCGGTGTGCTGGGCACTCTTGCCAGTTCTCAGTGCCCTTGCCATGGATCAGATGCTGAATGCATCCCACAGGACTCTGTGACCATGCTGAAATATATCACAGTGCTCAGTATTTAAGTTTCATTATATGTTCTTTTATTTTCCTCTCTCTTATTTCTTTTAACTGTTCTCTCCATATGGCTTTGAGCTCAGGCCTGTAACTGATTTGAGGTTGTTAGCGAAGTTTTCCACTACCTATCTACTATTCCCTAATGGGAACCCTTCTCTGTAGGAGTAGAAACTTTCAATCTGTGAAGATTTGGTTGGCCCACAAGACTTCTTGCAGCCAAATATTTTTTTAATGGCACATCGATTTGGTTTCTTGCAGCCTGTATGCCTAACCCTTGTCCCATCCCGAACGCCTTTCCCTTTAGCATCCACTCTTTATGCATTTATTTATTTATTCAGACTTAGGACCTTGAAATGCACTGCTGCTGCTTCATTAAGTTTTATTTACGACTTGGTGGATTTAGCAGGAGTGGATCGCGCTGGCGATCAGTTCAGGCGGTGAGCGCTGACAGCTCAGTGAACCTGCAGACATCGCTGGTGTGCCCTCACGCTGCCCTTCTGCCTGCCGACTTGCTCCAAAGCAGAGGCAGTTTGAAGAAAGAGCCATACCCATCTTAACTTTTAAATTTAGTGTGGAATAAAATAAACTGTTCTCACAAACTGGGACATGGCTTCTGTGTTTCGAGCAGATTTACAGGACGCAGGGATTGCAGAATTTGGGATCCTGGTGCTGGCCATCCTGCTGAGCTGCTGCTGTCGTCTCCTGGTTGCGTTGCTGCACCATCTACGCATCGTGGTAGGGAGCTGAACCTCCTTGCTCCAAGTGCTGTGTACACATCACAAAACAGAGGTTGGGGAGAACTTCGTAAACGTTTATCATTAAAATTAATTTTCTAAAATTGATACTCAAGTATTTAAACGCACTTGGCTGCTTTTTCTCAGAAGTGCTGTGCTGCTTTTTCACCCTTACTAAGACCAAGGGCCTAGCTCTTGTGGAAATAAGCTGAGATATCAAAGCAAAGAATTTTAAAAGCAAGTAATTATAATAATGTATTTATAGCTATTGAATTATTTCCAATATTTAAGGTTTTTGGAAACCCATTTTGAGCTTTTTCTTTTTAAAAAGGATCATTTGAAAGGGCCAAGAACACAGTACTTTCTGAAAATTAGGTCTAGTTAAGGTTGCCTAAAATGGAGATGAGTGTGGGTCAGCTCACTAGTCACGTTTGAAAATCTGTGCCTGTCTGATGTTGAGGACCCTGATTTGAGGTCCTTGTTTAGAAACACTGATGCATTTTTTTTCCTAGCTTCTTTTAATCTCTCTGTACAAGGGACTGAAAGAGATAAACCTCATCATGTTGCTGTCAGAGTTAATATTTCGAAAGACTGAGTGCTTTACAAATTGTACCCCTAAAGTATTAATTTATTTATTATTGTGGCCTCAGGTGGAGACATAATTTGCCTTTCTGTGTCTGTATCTCCCTAAAATGAGCACAATATCATTATTCGGTATTAATCTAGATTTTCCCTTTTGGGGATTGGAAACTGGTTAATGGAGGTAGGAAAATCTGGCACGTCTACAACCCTTTTCAGGTTTTGTAGCTTAAGAGTTCCCTCTGTCACATTGCTGTCGCATTAATCTGAAATTTGAAGCTGTTTCCATCTCGTGTTTGGATGCCTGTTTTGCACAGTATTCCTCTTAACATCACATTTGTGTCCTGCATTGTATCTGGTGCTGCCGCGTAGCTGAGGTGCAGGCATTCCAGCCCCGATCGAGTCTGTGGCTTGTATTCGTATTCAAATTTTGGTATCATCTATCTATGAATTTATTCATCAGATTCATGTGTGAATGCTTTTAATGGTTTAATGTGTTCAGCTGATAACAAAGTGCATGCTCAAACGTAGCGTTGCTCTTTTTAGCCTTGATTAGACTCTCTCCTTGATTGTGATTTAATGGCTGTTCACAAGCTTGTTCGCTCTTGCTGTTGCATATTAAGTACTGAAGTATCCAGCCAGGTCTGCCAAAGTCTTTCAAGGGACCATGGGTTCTCAAGGGAGATGAAAAGCCCTAAGTAGGCTAGCGGTTTGATTCAGGACTTGGATTGTATTTGATTGTTCTTGATCATCAAAGATTTTGTCCGTAAATCCCACTGGAAATGTTTAAGTGCTCAAAGACCTGTCTCAGTGCTGGATTTTACTCTCCTAAAATGCTATTTAAACAGTAAAACAAAATCCTTTTTAAAGCAATTAGCACAAGCAATAGCAGTCAAAACAGTTCCCCATATAAGTTTTATTCACATTTTCCTTTTAATTTCTCAAATGCTTATCTGAGCCACTGTGCCAGAAAAAGCAATGTCTGATTAGAAGTCAGCTATTTTCCACATACTTTGTGTACCATCTCTAACATTTCGAGTCTGTGTATCGTGGGTACTTACTTACATGGCCCCAATTACCCTAATCTCTGCTTTTTAGCGTACAGTATTTTTCAGAGTGGCCTTACAGAAGTACTGATAACCCGACCTCACAAGCAGGAGGATGTGGGCGAGGTTAATGGGTCTTCTGGGGATTTTCACAAGAAGTCTGTGGAGCAAGGCCTTGATCTGAAGTCCTAGGCTAATGCCATTGCCACAGAGTCACTTTTTCCATAGCTATCCAGCCTTCTCTGTTTAAACTATGAAAGGATTAATGAATTTTGATAGAGATACACTAATTAGGAGACAGCTTAAGCTAGACTTGACGTTATGCCATAGGCTTGAACGTCACGGTAATGGGTGAAATGTCCTCAGTAGTTTTCTGGACAAGGGCTCAGATGAGGGAGGATGCATACGGGGCATTGTGGAACCACAGAAATATGTTGGCGTCTTCCAGTGATGTGCTCCTCACTTTTGGCTGCTGTGTCTTTTATGAGCCCTGCCAAACTCATGTTCTCTAAGAAAATACCTAGATGAGTAAGCCAGCTGTTTAAGTGTAAGTTGATTACACCTGATCCTCAGGTGATGTTGAGAATAGCCCGCCAGGAATGGCATGGTGAAGTTTCGTATCAGCGCTGATTTCCACAGCTCGCCATAACTGTTGCTTTTCTAAAGCTTTTTGCCAGTGCCTCCGTCTTTTCCTTTCTCACGTCTGGTCGTGGTTAAATAATGTGCCATAAGGTTGCTGCAAGTTTCATTTTAGCTGGAGTATGAACATCACCTGATGCTTTTGAACTGCATTTTATTCACTTATTAAGTAAAATATGTTGATAACTCAAAAAAAAAAAGGAAAAAAAAAAGAAAAGAAAAAGCGACTTATCACCTGTGCTTAGGAAAAATACTCAACTCCCTAGCCTTTTATTAAGCACCAAGTGCAGAAAGCTGTAAATGAAGGCATGATTTTGCTGTGATAAGTAGCCTGGTAAATACCAGGTATCAGGGAAAAGCCCTAAAGGAGATGCAATTTCGACTCCTGGTGAGGAGGTGCAATTGGCTTGTTTTGAAAGTAGTCCTACATGCCAACAGGTTCTTGTACCCTGCTTTAAAGCACACCTCCAGCGGGCCAGAGCCAGGCCAAGTGGAACCCCGGGCCTTCATCCCTGCCAGATAAAAGTCCTTCATTTTTCCACGGGGAAATAATCACCAGCTGAAGTGGATCAAGAAATACTTCTACGTGGATCATACTCAGCAACAAGTTTAATTACAACCGAAGTGGCAAATATTCCCCTTGTGACACATCCTCCCTTTATTGGCATCAGAAGAAACATTTAGCAGTGGAGGAACCCTGAACTTCCAGGAGAATATTCTGCTGTTTTACTGCTCTGGCCAGGTGACTCTTACATTAGTCCAGCTGCCCCTTTCATCTTCCTTTCAGGAGAAGGAATATATATCTTGTGATTTAATGCATACCCAGCACAAGGGCTTTGCTTTTAAAATCTGCGAAATATTCTGCAAGCTTAAGTTGCATGATAATATTTTATTAAGGCAGTAACTCTGGATTTTGTTAAGATTTAATGTAGACACTTTTATTACTTATTAATCAAATCCCAGGTATGTCAGGAGCATGATTTAATTTCTACTTAATAATCCTCTAAATGCAAATATTGGAACTTTTTAAAACAAGCTAAACATTTTTTCACTTGAGCTTGATGAAGCTGATTAAGAATTACCTGCAATAAGGGGTTTTAGCTACAATGTAGACTGTTTAAGAAAATAAATTACGACCTCATGGGAGGGTGAAGAGAAACACCGAACACACCAAGAGTGAGATTTTCAGAAGCACTTCTCAGTGCCTTAACTCTGCTCCTTGTTGGGATTGTTACCCTTCACTTCAAATGGAGCAAGGTGAGGGAAACAGCCAGTGTCCATCTTGGATAAACCGTGCATGGAGAATGCAGAAATATTTTTTTGGTATGTTCTCTACAAAATGTTTGTTCAGCATTGCTGTGAAATCCTAGTTGTCTTGCTAAAATCAAAAGTCTTCTGAAAAAAAAAACAAAAAACAAACAAAAAAAAACCCAAACCAACAAGGACAGGTTAAACTAAGTGAGCTGAGAAACAGCTGTTAGATTCACTGGCAGGACTTTATTGTCTGTGTCTCGTTAGCTTTTTGTTGGATTTGGCTCTGTTCCTTGAGAAACAATCCCATCTCTTGAAGAAATAAACCTCATGTTGCCACCTTAACATAATATGAAAAGTCCTACCATCTTCTTCTCTCGTTAAGCTGCGTTTGGCCACTTTTCTGTCGGACCCTTTCTGTACTGAACCCACTGCCTGAAATATTTCTCATTGCCTTATCCCTTCAAAACTCGAGTGTATCACAATGCTTGCAAGGAGACCTTCAAGCAAAACATTACTAGTGTATGAAATATCTTTAATCAATCTTTATCTTTAATCAATATACATCTACTTCTAAGAAATAGGAGACGTTAAAGATTGTTCAGCCAAACTAAGTGTTGTGCCCTTGTTTTTATCCCCAAATCTCCCCTCCAGCTTCCTCCATGTCCCACGTGGCTCCAGCCTCCCGGAGACACGGGCAGGGCTGTGGGCAGTGGCACTTGCAAGCTCACGCTACAGTGGCTCTTCTTGGTCTCCTCTCCTGCCCAGAGCAGCCAGAACCCAGCTCACAGAATTGTTATTACTTTTCCTTCTGGAGTCTCATAAAATAGAGTGAGGAACAGATAGTAACTGTGGTTTCTTTTTTTTTTTCTTTTTTTTTTTTTCTGTGTGCTGCTGTTGAATGCATCTCCTCAAGGAAGTTGCAAGTTGCGGGAGCTCAGAGTGAGTGGTGTCCTCTGTAAGTTCATTGCTGGAGAGGCTGAATGTAATTCCTCTTGGGGAGAGGTTGTATTTGTTTCAGGACCTTGTGTATTAAGCCTCTTTATGGAAGGAAAGAGAGTTTTCCATGCATGATGCCTTTCATGTAGATCGGAAACCTCCTCCACAGCTGTCTCTCTTTTCTCTTAGCTTTGTGCAGGGGCCACAGACACGCAGTGCAGGCCGTGTATTTGCCTGCTGGGAGGGCTCTGGTTAGGCAGAGGCACCATGGGGGAGGTCATCTGGCTTCACGTCCTGTCCTTAACCCCGACTGTCTTTGCAGCCCTAAATAAGTTGCTTAGGCCAACATTTCTGAATGTGGATGTCTGCAGTTAGACATCCAAATCTGTAGTTAAGCAAGTAAGTAGGGCTGCTCTGATTTTTATAGGCACTGACTCCCACGCTGTCTTTATGTGCTATGTTGTGTGGGGGTTTGCAGCATTACTGACAACTAAATGTGAATTTAGGAGCAGAACGTAAGACATCCGAGTTTGGGAATGTCAGCCTTGACCTACACACGTTTCATTTTTTGCCCCTCTGTGAAGCCAACGTGGTGATGCCTGCCTGCCTGAAGAGGATGCCAGCAGGACTGACGGGCTGCGAGTTTTCTTATTACAGCAGTGTTTTGATCAACCAGTAGCTGCTATTTTCCAATTTATGAATAAAGACAGTTATTGTTGCTACATAAAGGAGGAGATTTCTTCAGACCCATTGCCCATGATGCAGCTGACATGTGCAAATGGAGCTGGCTGATAGATTTCTAAATGTCAAGACCGGGCTGTTAAACACAGCCTGGTTTGATCCACCCTCCACCAAAACGGATGAATCGCGGTTTCTCAGCAAGAGGTTAGATGGCTTCTCCGAGACATGTGCAGCATCAGGGTGAGGAGATAAGGGCTCCTTTGTGGTGCTCCGCACTCATAAATATGCTGGCTGCATGGGCTGGGTCAGCCTGTTGGAGCATTTTATTAAAAAGTAAATAATCCACTGTTTTGGTAAAGTTTTGGGGGCACATTTTGATCTCATTTTTCACCCCATATCTCTGGCACAGAGAACAGAGGAGCTTAGAACTATGCTGGAAGGAAACTCAACTTCCTTTTCATCACATGGGGACCAAAATACAGTGTTCTCCATTTAAAATTCCTCTTGTTCTGGTTTACAGTGACAAGGGTACATTATTATTACTTCGTAACAGGGAGTGAGTTCAGTGGCATACTTTAAAGGCCTAGATGTGATGGTAGGAAGCAGATGCAGCTTTCAGCTTGGTGCAGGTTTAAGCCCCGGAGGTTCCTGGTCAATGTCATTCTGCTTGCAGGCGGAGGCGCCTCGACTCCAGGATCCCTCTGCCTCCCGTTTGGTGGCTGCTGTGCCAGCCCTGCCCCTTCTGGGGACAGACCAAAGTCTGCCGCAGCTTTATACGGGGCATGTATCAAAGCCTACTTTTGTCTTGATGAATTCAATGGGAATTTTGTCTTTAAAAGCAGCGGCGGCCCCGCTGGATTCCTTCTGTTAGAATTTATTCTTTCAGGAGTTTGTGTCCAGCAGTACTGCCTGCCTCTGGCTTCCCGTGACTTAAACATGAGCCGACTGCTCCCCGCTCACCCTGGAAGATGGGGTTCCTCGCTGCAGAAGGCTCCAGCTTAGACAGACAGGCGTAATTGTTCAGAAACAATTTTTCCCTTGGCTCCTGATGAGCCTGTCTTAAGTCAGGTTTGGTTTTTGTGCTCTGATACGGAGGTGTGACAGTGCTTTTCACGTAATTGGGTTACCACTGCAAGCGTTGTCTATTTTCATTAACACGTTGCAGTTTTTCTTTAACAGGTAGGGAAGCAGTACAGGCACAGAATCCTTCTGACTACCAGGAAAATGTTCTTCAAGCAAATGGGTTTATCACATACTTGATCAATCTTTCAAAACCCAGCTGTTAAGCAGAATCAGAGTAATCAATTGTGCTTTCTGCGTATGTAAATAATGTATCAGAAAGGATCTTGGCTTTTAAGAAATGCACTGCCTGTGTTGTTTTCTCACTCCAGAGCCTTGAAGCTGCTTTGCTCCAGTTTGGATTCAAGAGCCTTATGCAGCACAGTGCTGTGTGCGGTACACAACTGCTGGAATTGTTTCTTTTTTTAACGAAGAGATTGGCAGCCACTTGGATGAGTCACAATCATGAGCCTAATTTTAGCTGGTATGTATGTATTGGGAGAATTTACCAGAGCAAGTTGCATCTCAGACGTTCAGAGAGGTGAAGTGAATTTCTTTTTCGGCTTCTTAGAAACTAGCTTTTGGGTCTGAATTCTGTTTCTTCTCCTGTGGTTTTGTTCAGCCTGACCAGAAACACAGCATTTACGGCCTTTCTGGCAGAATTAACCAAACTCCTTCACCTTCAAAGAGATTATCAGAAGGAGACAATCTAGATTGACAACATCAATACTATGATTAATGCTTGTTTGCTATGCGTTTGACTTGTCTTTGCCTGTGTTTTGAACATAATGAAGTCCAGAGTTTAAGCTGTCCCGGTGCATCTGTTAATTTACCCACATGCAGCCTCTGCTAGCGTCTTCTAGCTGGCATGGGAAATAGCACGGTGTGGTAGGATGCCACTTAAAAGTTTAATTTATACAGTCAGAGCCCTCCAGGCATTCTGGCTACATAATTTGGTTGCCAGCATGCATGCCACTGTTTTTTTTAAGCCAGTAGATGTATTCGGTTGAGTACTACATTTTGCTGTGTTGGTCTACCTGTGTCAAAGCAACGCAACCTCTGGCAGGAGCTGGCTCCTATTTCTGGCAGCCTGTTAGGAAAGGAAATGTGGGACTTGGGTTTTGAGTGCTGTGTACACAAGAAGGAAACGACACGCTTTTTATGGCATCTTGCGGTTCCCTAATGCATTATTCCTGTCTCCTGTGAGGCAGAGGTGCCAGACTGGATTGCTGAGGGAGATGGAGGTGAGTTGTCATTTGGTGCCTGTGCTCAGCAAGCAGCTGTTGGTAGGACCCAAGTCCCTCCCCTGCTTTGTGCTGTGATGCTCCTGCTCAGCCTCTGCATGCACCTCGGTAGTAAACTACCATATGTTGTTTATAGAGGATGCAAAGGCAGTGTATCATTTTCCACTTAATCAGGATGTTCCTAATCGGGGAAATTGCCCAGAGAACTAATTAAAGCCAAATGTAGTCAATAACTACTGTTTAAGAGACACTTTAATTCGGCTTAGCAGGAACATCCTCAGGTGATTTACAGGTACCCAGGCCACGTCCCATTTTTAAGCTGAACGTGGCCTGGTTTCTCCCGAGAGAGCTCTTCCTTCTGTCTGCGTTACGATGCAGGGAACGTCTGTGCAAATGGCTTTGTCCCTGTCTGGTCTGTTCTTAAGCTGTATCCTGCGAGACCAGGTAGGCAGGGAGCCCTCCGAGCCCCTGCTGGGGCAGGGTAGGGAGCCCTGCTCCCGCTGCACCCCGAGCTGCTTTTCCCGTTGCTCCGAGGAGTCGCAGGCTGTGTGCTGGTGTTGGTGACAGTGCTGCTTAATCTCAGCATAAACACCTCCAGGTCCCGGACACGTGGGCCTGATTTGGGCTGCCTCTTGTGCTGTCCTGGCAAAGTGTTTGTTCAGCTGTGCAGCTATATCAGGATACTGATCTGGCTGAAAAATAACCCAGAGAAAGGGGAAGAAATAGGAAGAAGAAGAGGGTTGTCTCACCGAAATGGGTTTTCTAGCCTGGTTGGCCGTGCGGCTGTGCAACCAGCTGTACAAGCACCGAGGAGGGAGTGGTGGGAAGCGCTGGGTGAGGTCAGGGAGAAGGGAGGCTAAGCCAGCGCTGCTGCCAAAATGTTCCTCGCCAGATTACTTCTCAGCTTCTCTGTTTTCTTGAATGTTTCCTCACATCTGCTCTGTCACACTGAACTCTTCTGGATGCTAGCACTCCTGCATAATAACATCTGTACTGGTTCAGACAAAGACTTATCTCACCCAATATCCTGTCTCCAGTGGTGGCCGTAACGAGCAGGCCCAGGGGGTAAGAACGGGACAAGCATGTACGAGACTTCCATGGCTGTTCTCTCAGCCTCAAACCATTTTTAGCTCGGGGGATTTCTTGAACCTGCTGTGGTTCATTTATACGGTAACTCTCAGCGGGTCTCTCGAGTCCTTCGTGAAGCTGAATGCTCCCCAGAAGGAAGGCCGGGTAAGATCCTGATGTTCATAACATGTTTTGGCAAAGAGTCCCACGGTTTTCCTTGGGGTAATGAAGAAGCCCACAGACAGGACAGACCCACGCTACCGTCCTGGGACCATGTGGCACGGAGGGGGACAGCTGTGGGAGCCTGCCACCCACCCCTAGCCTGCCACACCTCACCTCCAGACTGGGATAGCCCCACCTGCGGCTCCTGCTGGCCATGGTCCCTGGCCCCGTGGCTCTCAGGCAGTGTCTGGGGGTGGCTGAGCCCTGGCACAGCTGAGTGGGAGCGGGGCCCCTCCGCAGCTGGCAGCACAGATGGGAGAGCTCTGGTGCTTGGGGCCGGTCCCTGGCACTGTTTAGTTCCTGGAAGGAGACACAGCCGTGATGCCTTCGGTGAAGCATGTAAGGGACTGAGATCATTGGGGTATTCCCAGATCAGCGTTTCTAACCTCTGAGGATTTCAGGAAGGTGACGATTTCCTAGAGGAGATGATAGTGCTTATTTAGTATGCTGAAATTGATATTTCCCTTGAGTCAGGTTTAATACCCAGTCCAGTCACCTGTGACCTACTGTCATTATTTTTATGAATACATAACTTTACATAATGTTGACTTGTTTGTGCAACGCATAAAAATATTGGGGAAAAGGCTTCCTTAAAGAATTGGAAATATCATGAGGCTGGTAACACCCGCTAGCTGCTGCTCAGCGGAGATGAAATGTTTTGCTGTCTCAGTCCAGTACCTGAAAGAAGGATGCCAAAGGACCGTTTCCAGTGAATGAAGTTGGAGTACTTGGCTAAAAAGTCCAGGGAGGAGCAGTAGGGATGCACATTGTGTTCTTCTCAAAGGTAGACAGGTTTCATATCTGAAAGCACACCAGCCAGTCAGTTCTGTGGGCAAAGGAAGTTTCTTTGCACCCTAGCGCTTGTCTAATTCCACCAGGATTCGTGCCAGATTGTAAACTGGGTAACTCTGGATAACACCATTCTCTGTGCACGGTTGTGCTCTGTGACCAAGTAGGTGGGTTGCAGAGCTGTTCAGGAGAAGCGAACCTGATGAGGTGAGGCTGCGTTAACAAACCAGGGCAGAATTTAAATGTTCCTTTAGTGGTGTGTTAGATGTAGAGTAGAATTGTCGCTAGAATATGCATACCTGTTGGCTGTGATGAGAGGGAGAACTCCGTCTCTTTTCACCTGATGTTCATGGTGGTTCCCATGGTAGTCTCTGTTGAGGCTGGTGAGGCAGCCCTGCCCAGCGTGACTGCCTGAGCTACTGGAGGTGCCTTAGCAATGAGGAGCACACGTGTAGTCTCATGGCAGAGCACAAAATTACCCGGTATTTATCTGCACATCACAAGCTTTTTATGAGTAGGTTGTGCACTTCTTTTTCCCACCCCCTTGGCATGTGGTTCCCCCTTTGTAAGATATTCACACTTTATGCAAATGATTGTGATTGCCCAAACTAATCAAACCAAGGACGAAAGCAATCACGGGCTCTCATCTAGCATCCAGTTTCCCGACTCCACTTCAGCCCCCACATTAGCGTCTACTTCATTAAAATATATATGACCCAATTCAAGAGCTAATTTGGGCGAAACCATTAGGCTTCTGTCCTCATCGCTGGTGGAAGTTTGAAGTTCATTTTCACACACGAGCGAACAGTTCCGGCTTTAAGATGCATGAAGGTTATTGCTGTGTGTGCGCCTGTGAAAGAGAGGGAGAGGGAAGGTGGCAGACAGCGATCTGGTAGGACGTGCTCCTATTTCTACAACAGCATCGTTTTATAAGGTTTTATTTGTGCTCCACCTAGGGAATGCTGGGCAGGAGGTGAAAATGTTTGGATCAGTTAAACACGTGGAGGGCAAGTTGAGCCTCTGAGACCAGAGTGGCAGGGTGCTCGCGTGGCCTCGTAACTGCTGGTGGCTAATCCAGCGGTTGGTGGGGGGCTCAGCGGAGTCCCTAGTGGGAGGTGTCTGGTTGGATCTCCAAAGGTGTTTGGAGCAAGCCCAGAGAACCTCTACAAAGTCTCAAAAGTTGTTTGTTTTTCCCTGTTGGATAGCTGTTTTAAATCCCTTAACTTCAAAGGATGCTCTTAACAGGTGGAGTTTGCAAAAATAAGCAGAAGATGCCCAGATTGAGGATCTCAAGGTATGTTTTAATCCAGCAAATCCAAGTAGTTTATCCCAGTAATTTCCCAGTGATGGGCAGGATGCTGCGACTAACTCGTGTCAATAATATCTAGCGGCATGCGTGGCTGGCGGGGGTTTCTTCCCTGGAGCTGCCGTGTGGGGCATGAAGTTATCTGCGGCCTGATGGATGAGTCGCTAGAATCTCTGTTTTGTTTGCGCGGTGTATCAGCGATCATCAGGCAGCCGTCAGCGTGATTGACTAACTCAGCGCCAAGTGTCAGGCAGAGGTAACTGGAGTGAAGGAACGCAAGTGACAGCTGAAGAATAAGCAACAATCTGTCTTTTCAAATGAGTTGTTCTGCTGGCAATTTGACAAATTGCGCGGTGTAACTCAAAGTTGGAGTTAATGCGCTACATGGCTTTATTTCCAAATATTCTATTATGAATTGCTTGCATTTAAATTCCGTGAGATAGAATGCTTAATGATAGCGGCACAAATACAATAAAATTGACATAAAAATGCTGAGACAGTGCAAGTCTTCTGAGATTTATTCCTAAATATACTTGCAAAGTCCTGTTTCAGCATTTTTAAAAATAATTTGACGTTTTTGTTTTGTACAAAATAGAATGTAATAGGGGAGTTCTCGATATAAATGGACAAGAAGGAGAAATGGTGGGATTGGAAACAATTCGTTTGCCTGTAGAAAATGTCCTGTAAACTTCCACTCAGCAGATTTATTTGGGTGCCATACCAACTGATTGATCTAATTTGTCTGACTTACATTGGTAACTCAAGCTTTTCCCATCCTAAGAAAACTTGACTTGATTTTTGAGTTTGATCAAAATGACTCTGGTTCCACGATATTAGGGTGAGTATTTGCTGGGAGATGTAAATAAGGAGTATCTCCATAAGCTCCCATTTTGTGCGCAAAGGTATGCCTGGAATGTGGGAAGACCTTTCCTCCAAACTTTTGTTTTTCCTGGCTGGTTAATACCTTTGGGGAGCTCGCAGCTCTTGTAACCAAAAGTATTTCCCCATGTTTTTTTATAAAATTGCCGTCAGTCTGTAAGAAAACATGAATCATGGTTTCTCGAGGAATGGCTATACTAATTTATTGTAACTGTATTTCAAGGTGTTATAATTTGTTTCTCACAGTCTGGGCACTCAGTGGCTTGCACATGGCAAGCTAATGAAACAGCCTGTAAGAAGCTCTACTGGAAAAATTAAAGTGTGATATTAAACAATGGCAATTTTACTGGTGTACGTCCCTGGGGGGATATCCTTATTTTGCAATAAGCAACTCTTCTCTTTTTTTTTCCCGAACTGACAAATCAAATTTGTACCTAAATTGAAATATTCTGCTCTGATTCCAGAGTAAGCGTACCCAGATGAAGAGCTATTTGCAAGCAATCAAATGGCCCCATTTAAAAGACTTGCTGTGAAGGTGAAGTGTCCTTGTTTTATATCGTGTCGCGTGGACTAGGAGGGTACGTTGTCAGCCACCATGCTTGACTGAGAGTGCCAAGTCAATCCCACGTTCGTTAAAAACGTCCGCTGTCCATTAAATGGCTAATACTGCACCTTCAGCTAAGGTTGTTCAGGTGATTGCAGCAGCTTTCGGTATCTGTGTGCTCTAGGTCTCCTTGCACACTTGTTCGTGTGAAGGAACTGTCTTTATGTTGGCAGGTAGGGGTGGTGGATTAAGCACCACTTCCACAGCAGCACTTCTCCTGTTTGTCTTCAGCGCTGCTACCTGCTTATGCCACGGTGCAGATCTGTCCGTGAGTCTCCGTGAGATCAAGGACAGGCATCAGGAACAGATTTTCCTAGTTATCACTTCTTTTAGGAGACCTTGCAAACAGAAAAGTTTAAGCGCCGTTGGCATCAAGACGTGCCACTCTTGTGCTGTAGCTGATGGGACTGAGTTTGTTTCTCTGAAAGGGCTGAAACTGGAGTTCAGATGGGGGCTGGGTGGTTGCAGCTTACCGCAGATGGGAAGGAGGGGAGGTCATTTAAATAGATTGCCAGCAAGTCGTGGCAGAGAATATAACCACTGCTTGCCCTGAAGATATTTACCTGTTCTTTAACAGCTGAATTTGCAATGACATCTTAGTGCCTGTGGCAAGTAGCACCGTAAGAACTTTTTCTTTCAGATACAGGCTTTGTGTCTGAACGTTTAAAAGGCTGCGGGACCTGCAGCAGGCAGCATGTGTGTGATGGAAGCAGTGAGACAGAGAAAAGCTGAGCAGACCCTGCAGCAGCTGCATCCCCTCACCTGCAGTACCTGCTCTGCCATGGGGCAGGCAGTTTTGGAGGGTTTGAACTCTTCTCTCTCCTCTGCCCTCCAGTTAGCCCGTTCCTGTGTGGGGCCCTCCATCAGTGAGAAGCTGGTGGTTTCTTGGAGGACGTGTGCAGGCTGCTGTTCCAGAAAGCACTTGACACGGCAGCGCTTTGGAGGTTAGGGGTGGAGAGCTGTGGGTGGAATCGCTCAGCAAGAGCTTAGAAAGGAGGAAAAGGTGATTGCAATAACCCCGCTTCTCCTCCCCACAGACTCTCCGAAGGGTAAGGTTGGAAGGGACCTCTGGAGGTCATCTGGTCCAACCCCCCTTTAAAACAACTTGGATGTTGGCATCTTTTCTTCCGTTTTCAGACGGATGAGCACTAGTACAGAGGTGTGGATGATAACAGTTGATGAGTTTAATTCTGTTATGGAGTGAGTGATGTATTATCCTTTTATTCTGCGATTTATGGTTAAAAATAAAACTTCCGACAGTTCTGAGAATGCAGGAGAGACATTTCAAACAGGCATATTGAAATAAAAAAAATAATTAGATGGAAAAATTTACATTCCTTATCAGTAAGTGTGTTTATTTCAGGCTATTTTTTCTAAGGCAGATACTAAAATTTTGTTATCTAAATTCATACAGTTATGTTTAAAATATGTTATTACTTTGTTGGCTACTCCCTTTTTTTTTACTGTATGTCCCCAGACTTTTGAAACACAGAGATCAGCTACTTAAAGAATCCCATTGTGGGCTTAGATTGCAAATTAGCTCCTTGAAATATCAGCTGTACATACTTTGCATTTAATAAATTAATTTATTAAGGAAGCAAGAAATTGATTATTCAATTACTGTGGATCAGGCACCAGCCATCCTAGTATGTTAGATGAACCATGAAGCTGATCAATAAAAATACATTTCATCAGCATTTCTTAGCAGTGAACTAGCTGCTCAGAAGGGAACAAAGTGCACACATGCAAACCCCTCTCTGCTGTAAGTGTTTTCAGATGATGTGAAATGTCCTGTGCAATGAATTTGTGTATGTCAGGATATTTGTATTATGTTTGAAATGCAATTTGCATTTCGTTCCTTCAAAACAGTTCTACACGTTTGTTTATATTGTATATGTTTGAATGAGATATAGGGATCCCATGGATCAGAGACATGTTATAAAATCCATACACAGAAAAATCTGTTGGGTTGTAACTTTAAAGCTGTGCTGAACACTGGCAACCATCCGGAATCAAAACTGCCATGGTTTGTATGTGTCTCCCTGTTTCCTTCTTCTCAAAGATCCTTTAAATCTTTGCTTGGGAGCAGGCTGTCCCAGACAGTTTATCGAGGGTGCTGCCAAACTCTTCTCATAGCAGACATCTTACAGGGCAGGCAAAGCAAAACAAGTGTTTTCACTGGGAATTTATGTGCAGAGTGGTTGTTGAACACTTTGCCTACTTTTTTATTTAATTTAATTTTTTTTCAGGTCTCAAAAATGTTCCTGTTGCAGCTGCTGGAATAGGTGATGACTTACTGTGTTTTGCATAAGAATAGCAGCATAGATCAGCTTTGGGACGTGGGCAATAGAATATCATGACCCTTCATAACGTTGACTGTTGTAATGTTGCCATGTTTGGATTCTAAGTATGCAAGCATCAAACTGTTTCTTGCCGTTGTAACTGCCTACCAAACACTGATTGTGCTGGGCAGTGGTGTAAGTATTGCATTACTTCTGATCCCGTATTTGTTTAAGAATCTCAGATTCGTATTCTGCAGGCCAGACAGTTCTGCACTCTTTTAGATAAGTCTAAAACCTTTGATCTTTGTCAAACACTGAAAGTTGTTTGCGCACTCCTTTGAGATTAAGGAGATGACAATGCCTTTACTCGAGTGGCTTCAGGGGAGTTCTTTTCCTTTTACACCTGAATAACTGAGATCAGAGTCAGGTCATTGCTTTTGGAGCCCTGTTTTTCTTCTTTCTTTACTAGAATCCCTCTAATGATACTCAGCTGCCCGAAAAATTTCAAGAGATCCAAAGTAAGCATTGCTGGGTGGTTCAGGAGTCTGTCCTGCCTTTGAATAGTTTTGTTTTGAAAATAAAATCGTGCAAGATAATTTTAGCGCATTTTGCAAGACTCGGGTTGTGATCTATGGTTTGTGTTACCGGTACATTCTTGTTCAGCCTCACAACTCCCGGCCAGCCCTGGGAGATGTTGTAGCAGTAGAAAAATCTTTATCCCTCTGTCTATAAACCCATAAAACTGCTACCACAAATCTACACAGATGAAAGAAGCAAAACAAGTTAAACTCAAGGAAGATTTATGGCTGTCACCAGCCAAGCAAGCACTTCAGCATGCAGTCAAGTATAGGCATGGGTTGAATCCACTTTTAGTCAACAGGTTACTGAAGCTCATGACCAAGTCCCACTGCATTACCAGGAGAAGCGAGCGCGGGTTTACACGCCTTGCTGACTTGGAGTCTGTTCCCCACAAAAGTGCGAGAATCTCCTCGTGTCATTTGTGTGACGTTTGTGCCACGGCAGCTGAGTACAAAGCCGCGGACCGACGGTGAGTCATCGGCATCACCACAGCAACACATTTCTTCTTAATTCTCAAACCCTTTGTCTCTGGTGAGACGAATCTCTCTTGTTATACCTCCTTGGTAGAGCGGTACGAGGATTTTTAAATGTTGGGATGAACGAGCAGGGAGCTTGCACACGTTGAAGATCAACAAGCAATCCTGCTTTGCATTGCCCAAGGGATCTTAGTTTGGACTTTGGGCTCTGTGCTTGCCTCCTGGATGCTGCCCTGGTGCTCTCGTGCACCTATAAAGGCTGTGGCCATCCCTGGGCAGGTGCACATGAGAGGAGATGGGCACCGAGTGCTCTGCTGCTTCCTGGCACCCGTCTGCAACCCAGAGAGGAGCAGATCTCATTAAACCAACAAATGTTTGTGTATCAGCAGCAGCTACATCCAACTGCATCATGTAGGGCCATCCATGAAATTAAATTATTTGATATACCAGATTCTCAATTGGTGAAATTCAGTACCTGAATTAATTACAACGATGTAAAACAGCCAAGGGGAGGACCCGTTTTCTTGTGTGTGTTTTCTGAGAGTTTGCTTACTGAAGCAGACATCTGAAGTACTTTTTTTGTACGGTAACATAAGATGATTATTTTGAGAGAATGCAAATGTTCAGAACGAACCATTTTTTAACCTACTTTGAGA
This sequence comes from Anser anser, assembly GCF_964211835.1. NCBI lineage: Eukaryota > Metazoa > Chordata > Aves > Anseriformes > Anatidae > Anser > Anser anser. Next base: position 66,828,342 of record NC_139724.1, read on the forward strand.
TTTGAATTACTCTTCCAGAGACAGCTGGTATCTTTTCAAGCCTCCAGTAGGGCAGGGAACTTTCTAGGATGAATTTTGTGTTGTCCTGTTCTCCTCATTAGCCCAGGTACAGATGTTTCTGTGAGGACTTCAAAACGAAAAGATGTGTTCTGAGTCTTTGAATAGTGATTTCCAGTCAGATTGAGACTCCTTATGGGATATAGTTCATCAAACACTTGTCAGTCACTTAATGTTCTCTGCTTTGTTGAATTCTCAAAAAAGGCATGGGCGTCTGTTTTCAGCTCGATTCTTTGAAATAATTTAATAACCATGTGAAGTCAATTTTTTTACGATGCTTTTTGGCTTGTGTATGCTTTTTTTGATACGGATGAAGGCACTTGAAGCTGAAGCCAGAGCAAGGGTCAGAAGAGAGGTTACGTTGAGATGACCATCATGGGAGTCCTTTTCTCCCCACTAATATTTACTTTGATAATGGAGCTGTTGACGATGGCAGAAAATAGATTTGGGGACCCCTGTGGGCAGGAAGGCCTCGCAGGCACAGCAGGGTCGGGTGCCTGTATGGAACAGTTAGCCAATATTCCTGCAACTGTTAGGATAATTACACTTTGAGGTTTTTCCTCTTTCTGAAAATCAGCAGGAGAAGGATAAACTCAACATTATAAATTACACTAAGAAGATACCGCAATGATTGTACCTCAGTTGCTGCCTCTTACAACTGCGTGCCTTGTTGCGTGTTTTGCCCCAAAAAGTTTGTTTTGAGGAATTAGAAACATTTCTAAATTAAAAAAAAGATACTCAAAGATTTTGTTGTTGAACTGGGGCAGAGAGAAGACAAATGTCTGGCAAGCTGACTTTGCTTAATGACACTCTTTGTCCTAGCAGTTATCTCGTGGATCTGACTGGACTCATTTCCCAAAATTTATATCCATCTGTAATCGGAAGTTAATGCCGTAGAGTAATTCCAGTTCAGAGCCTGTGCTCACTCTCTTAATTAAATTACTTGAGACAGTTTAGGGTGAATAGAGGGAGGATTATGCAAACAAGAAGTTGTAGCCTTCCTTCCATCCTGCAGAAGTCAGTGCTATTTCATGGGTGTTGCCATCAAGAATAAGAAGCTTCCTTCCCAGGTGAATGTCATTCACTTTAATGGCTATATTTACAACAATTTAGAACATACAGACGTGTTAAATTTACCCTGAGAGTATGTGCTAGAAGAATACCAGGTAATATTGAGAAGCCTTCCCAAATGCTTTGCCCAACTTTTCCAGACACTGTTTTTTTTTATATAAAGACAAGAGTTTACTGACGTAACAGGCTCAGCTGGCTTTGGCCTGTCAGTACTTCTGCAATGTAAGTGGTAAGCACATGTCAACTCTGTATTTTAGTTCTAAGAAAGATATTCTATCCAACTTGCAAATTCTTAGTATTTGCTTACTGACTATATTTAAAGCTGATATTTTGAATTTTTAAGCCTTGGATGTGCTACATAATGTGTTTGCCCTCCATAGCTAAATATTTGTAAAACTTGCTATCTGTCATAGCTATTTTTTGAATCAGTTGAAAAAAAAGAGCACTATAATTCCTGAGGACATTCCTCTGTGTTAAAGGATGTGAAATAAAGAGAGGGAAAATCTGTATTGTACAAATCTGGTAAAACAAAAGCACAGGAGAATTAGAGAACATACATGAGGACATTTTCCCCAGGTAATATGGCCTGCAGCTTGCTACTCTGCAAAGCAGATAGTGTGTTAACCATTCAGCTCAAGAGAAACACTCCAATTATAGTTTTTTATCATTTGAACCAGTCAAGACCCTCGTGACTGCTGGACCTTGGAGAAATATATGACTTTTTTTTTTTGTCTTGAATTAGCCTTTACATTTGTAGTTCAGCAATACTTAAATGCTGCATAAACTCGCTCTTTAATTCCGCTTTTGATGTACACATTATAGTCATTTTTTGAAAGAGATCACAATACAGGGGTTGCTGAATAGTTCCTGTTTTACTCCTGAAATGTACGTGTCTAGGTATGTTCCTGGAGATGAGGCAAATGCAATGTAACAGTATGATTTTCTTTTCAGTCCACATGATTAATTTTTTCTCATGATATGGATACAGCCTAAGATTTATCAGTTTCAATTTATCAGGTCGATAATGGCCTTCTCTCCAGATGTAATATATTGAGTTCAACAGACAGCAGCCTTTTAACATTTCTGTCTTCTAAATTGCTATTTACGTGGAGAAGACGAGTCAGTGGAATCAGCTGGATTCAGATTTTCCCAGCTCTTCAGAATGGAAGACGCTAGAGTAAAATAAACTTCTAAGTGCCTTCTGGGTCTAACCAGCTGAGGTGGGTTATTCTCTGTCTACTCTAATACATCATAAGATATTCTTTGCTGTCCAGAAGCTAATAAATTGTACTGTGTGCTATCAGGGGAGTATAAAATATGACCTCAAGAATTTGATATCCTTTTATATTGAGAGCTAGATAAGACATGGCTTCTTTATTTACTGTGAGGATTCAGAAGTAGTTTCATATTTAATGGCAGCTATTGATTTACTAGTTTTTTTATTACATGCTGGGGGGTTGGAAAGAGGAGTGCTTCTGCTCATGCATAAAGTAGTAGCAAACAATTTTTTTGAATAAAGGCTATATCAGAAGGTACATCAGCGTAATCAGATTGGTAGTCCTGGGCTATTTCTACTGCCTCCCTTCTGTTTTTCGTGAGAGGGATCAGAGGAGATGGGGATTAGCTCCTCCTGTACACAGGCACTCAGATGTGTCACTGCCACATCAGCCCAGCCCATGAGAAGAGCCCCTAAACTGGGATGTGTAGTCCCTCTTACATCCAAGATTTTGTCACTCCCTCTTAAATAACTAAGGGACCTGATTTATATCGGTGATAAGCACCTGCAGCCTCTGATGACTCCTGAGTTTCATGGTGTTCATCATTTGGAAACAAGATACTTAGAGAAATGTGGATTCAATTTTCCAGCTTTAGGATGAAACATTCAGAATCTTAGCCTTTATTTCAGTGACTTGTTGTAGACATCACTGCAGTTTTCTGGAATAGTTTTATGGATGTATAATCTCTTTAGCCGCTCTTATCTTCTTTCACTCCTCCCTTCCATCTCATCTACGATCTCCTGAGCAGCCACAGCTGCTGATCTTGCAGTCTTTGAGTTACCATAGTGAATATTGCAGATTGAAGACCTAGCTATGATTCCCCCCAGCCTCAATATTTGTTATCCAGAGCTGCCTCGGAGAGCAGGGCTGAACATCAGTGCGTAGGTGAGGTTGTCAGCATGCATCCCTGTCTTCTGGACTTGCAGCAGCTCCATGCTGTTGTGCATCTGCCCCTGTTTAGAGGCGTTGCCCTTTGTGTAGTGGTAATTCTTAAGTTTCAGAATCCAGTGATCTCTTGGTTGTATGCTTTTGCTCCTTACCATGTGTGTGGCTTTCATTAATTAATTTTTGGTACTGTGGGGAGTTCAGTTTGTGAGGACACCTCTTTCCATAGGCAACCTAGACGGCTTGGTCTTTTAAGGGCCAAAACTTAAACTTTAAAGCACAAGTTTTTTATATGTAAATTTCCTAATGCAACTCTTTTGTTGTACAAGTGATAGCACAGGACTGGCCTTATTCACTGAAGAAACAGATTTTGTTCTTTGTATATGACGCTGAATGGGGCCTGCTTCCATACGTAGTCATGTGGATTTGCAAGGTGACAAGGTTAAGTGGAAAAAATTGATTTGATAGAAAATTTTATTTGTTTGAACAAATAATTTAGAGGATTGACTCTTTCATGACCATTAAAAAAATAATAATTAAAAGATATTTACCAAATTTATAGGAACTTCATAAAACAAACAGTTGAATTTCTTCCTCTGAACATTGATGGTTTTCTCCAGCCTCACTTAACTCCTTGAAGAGATCTGCTTTGGAATGTACCTGAACTCTGCAAGCCTCACTGGGAATTTGGTCCACTGATAAGAGACACTTCTAATGTATTAGGCAGCTGGGTGCATTCTTAAAAAGAGAACTTAACTTCAGTATGCCTGTGAAAGATTTGTTATGCAGTGAATTAGTGACTTGTGTACTGCAGAAAAATAGGGACTGATTTATCTTGTGAACAATTGCCTATACAAAAAGTTGCAGTATGTTAACAAGACTGGGATATTGCTGCTAGCACATATTGAAGGAAAGCCCGGTGCTGTTCCTATGTGGCTTCAATTCTGGGAAGTAATTATTGATTATTTCAATGAAATTATTCGGTTTATGTAATTCCATAATGCCTTGATAGTGCAGAAACTTGCGGTGCACACCTGCATCGTCAAATTCATGTGATAGTTACTGTTTGGGAGGAACATAAGAAAAAATAATAGAATTAAAAAATCACAGAGTATAAATTTGCTTGTTTCATCTGGTGGTTACACCAGGAGTTTTACAGTGTGCTTCTTCTCCAATACATGCCTGCATTTGAAATACCACCACCTCCAAATAAACACATTAACATTTTGGATGAATAAATGATCCATTTCTACCAAAACAGCTTTCTGGGATATCTCATGTTGCTTGATCTCATAATGAGAGGGCTGGCAGCACATGAGACAAGCCCGCAGCTGTTCCCCTCACCATTTCAGGTCTGTGGTTGGTGGCATTCGGGATCTGGTACCATCCAAGTGCAAAGGCATGTGGCCCAGGATGAAGGCACAGTTATAAGACACCAATTTTAGAGCATGAGCCATTGTTATCTCTTTTCTTTTTCTTTAGTAACATTGAGGTCTTTCTGTGCTGCCTGTTCTTTGAAAATAACCCTTTTCTTCTTCAAGGAAGAGAATTATGCAATTGCCATAATGCTCCTGCTGGGCTTGCTAACAGGGCACTGCTGTATCTGTAATTACGGGTTGCAGTTGGAAATGCTTCTTCTCTGTCTTAGGCAGAGAAGGAAGAAATTACTCTTTTTGGTGGAGATACTGCATAGCGGGTCAAAACACTATTTTTTAAGGGGGGAATTTTCTAGTGAAACAGATTTTAATGTGGATGTTGATATATTTTTTTTCCTGTCTTTCTCTACTAATTATCTGCTAGGGCACCAACCAGCCAGAAGGCTAGGCTTTCTAAGCTTAAGAGACTTTCATTGTTGAAGTCCGGATATAAAGCTGCAATCCATAGGGTGATCAGTTTTCTGCAAGTGAAGGGAGCATGGTGTATGTAAGCATCACTCTGTGTACACTGTAGCTTGTTGAAGCCATTAGAAAAATGACAGCATCAGCCTTTTTATTACAGCAGTTGGGTTAGAGCTTCGGCTTGCGATATTATCTCAGAGCCAGCAGATGAAGCAGCTGTTGGGGAGGCTTTGCGTGTTCCCATTTACAAGGAGCTCGCAGCTGTACTTGTTTGTTTTTCAGGGGGTGGGGAAGGGGCTGAGGGAGCAAAGCCACAAAGTGGCCAGAAACGATACCAATCCATTATGGTTTTCATGGTTCATATTTTTTTACTGTGCTGTAAATAGTTACTCTGAGCCACCCACGGAAACACACATAAAACACGTGCCTCCTGTGCTGTAGTGGATGGTGCCGTTTGTCTTCATCTTTCCCGGGTGATGTATTGATCCTGAGCCCATCGCCTTCTCTCATACCCAACAGGACTTCCCTGCATGCAGTCCTGCCTCAACAGGAGCCGTTCTGGAAAGTATGGCTTGGTATATGGGTGAACGTGCAGAATTGGGCTGTGATTTCTGTTTTAACTTCCGAGGTGCAAGGATTTCTGCTGCTTATTGATCACAGGCAGGAGAAATTAAATATACACGTGCCAGGATTAAAACATACAACCACCATGCGGCTCTTCCTTTCTTCAGGCATATACGATTTGAAGGGTAGATTTTCAAGTTTGTTTGGTTTTGGTTTTCTTCGTTATTATTGTTTTTTTTTAAACTTACCTTCCCAAATCCTCTCTGGGACTTGGAAGATAGGGAGTTTCATTTTCAAAGGCATTGAATAGTGATCCCATGACATCAGATGCTTAGTACTTTCAATGATTTATAGACAGAGATTTAGAAATCCAATTTAGTTTCCAACAAGGTATGAAACTCAAGATGTTTGTTAAGCTTTATTTAAAAAAAGAATACCAATATGTATTCCCATCAAGATCTTTATTTCTTTGCATTTACAAGCATAAGACTGGAAAGTTCCTTTTCCCACTTGTGATGATTTTTATTGAAGCTTCACCTAGAAGAAGTTTTCCCCAAAACGTAGCTTGTGTTTGGAGTTAAGCAGAAGGCTTCGTCAAATTTCTTTTGACAAGGATTTTCATATTTGGCACCCAGCCATTGAAAATACACAGTCCTTGCTGCTTCTCTCAAAGCCGCATTGTTCCTCGCGAGGAGAGCTATCTTGCAGGATCATGGAAAATGAGGGGATTGTAGAGACAGCTTGGTTAAAGGCTTTGTGAATTTAAGATAAGGCTTTGAAATATTTCTGAAATTAAAAAGAAGCACTCATGCTGACGAGATGTGTTTGTGCAGACTCTTGCTGTGCATGTCTTCATAGTTATGGACCTCATGCTAGACAGATAGGGCTGTACCAGATCGGTACAGGAACAATAGTCCACTGTCAAATTTGCTTGAACAGAAATGTCCAGTGTCTGGCGTTATTAATTAGAACTAGGAGGTTTCTTTTAACAGTTCTGGGACTATGAGGAAGAATGGTAATCGTAAAAATAGCTTAGACCTAACTAACCCATATAAAGAATTTTGTAGCTCAACGTCTACATCTTGAACTGTCCTAGGGTTAACAGAAAACAGGTCTCAGAAATTATTAGGACGTGTTCCTTATGGATAGCTGCTTTCTCCTTTTGCCTGCAACTCTTAACAGCTGCTCCATGTAAAAGTCAATTCAGTAATCCAGTCTGCAGGTCCTAAGGTGTAGCAACCGTGCCAATTACGCTTTGACGATAGACTTCTAAAGTGTGTGCTATGGCTTCAGTACAGTGCATAACTTAAAATATGCCTTTTCTGAGTTTTCTGAGGCTCAGGCGATCTGGGCTGAGCTAGAGCGGAGATCGTAAATCAAGGCAGCAGCTCCCTCTGAGCAGCCCAAGCAAGTGGGTCTCAGCGTGGCAGCCAGTGTGGTGATGGAAATGTTGCACCTATTGCTCTGTGTAGCGCAGCTCTGGATACCTCAAAAGGTCGCTTTCAGACCAGACAGTGGATTAGGATTAGTCTAAGGGGGACAGAGCAGATGGTTAAAGCAAATTAGCTGCTCTATATTTCAGGGAATGGGAAAGGTTTTGGATTAATTTGTGCTGCCTTTGTTGCTTTTATCGTGCACACTTACAAAATTGCTGTGGATGTGTGGACACCAACAATGAAAATTGTGGTTTGTACAGACAAGGCATCTAGCTTGCATGTATATCTGAGAAGTGGAAGATATTTTACCCATTAAAGAGATGAAAACATAATGGTAGAAATAAACCCTTATAGATATGGCGTTATTGTATTTGGTCTTCTGCCAGACACAGCCCTTGGAGTTACGGTATTTTGCTGTCTTTATTACCGAGATGTGGCCGGCGCGACAGTCGGTCAGGGTTGGAAGTTACTTAAATCAGAATGCAATATTGCCTGCTGAGACTTGCAGTCTGACGGGACTTCATCGAGCAGATGAAGATGGATGGCTCTGAAAGTGGATCTCCAGCCTTGCTGAGCCGCACGCGAGTGCAAGGGGTCCGGGCAGAGGATTTACGCTCTGGTTCGGCTGTCCTGCTTCAGCTTGGCCCCAGGGCTGCTACCGCCATCCCGGCGGGCTCTCTTTTGGCCAAAACCTTGCTGCCTCGCCCTTAAAGAATTTAAGATAAAAGAATGCGTGTTCTAGTCTGAAGACAAAAATATGTTTCTAGCTGTCAGTATTATTTGCGTAGCAAGCCTTTTCTGCTATAAGTTAGCTTCAGATTCATGTGGCAATTGAAAAAGGTCAGCCTCTTGCGAAGTAACCAACAACAAGGCGCTCAGTTGCTCAGCCAGCCCTCTTTCTCCGAAGTGTAATCCGTCAATCATTTCCCAGCTCCTCTCTTTGCTGTCATGAGATGATAGCAAATTAATTGTAGGTCTGTACATCAAACGTTTAAGTGCGCGTGTGTACTTCTCTGCAAAAACAGGTTTCAAATGGCTTGGTAATAACAATTCTAGTGAACACCCTCCTTCACCCATAACACTTTGTGACTTCATAAAGTCATGAACAAGAATGAAACATGGGTTTAAAATCTAACAATTGTTAGCGGAGAAGGTTGGCTACAAAAACTGCAGAACCCCAAACTGTCCACGCTGACCTCTTCATGCCTGTGTTTCTCTACCAAGCCCTTCTTATCGAAGGGAAGAAAGTCTCCGTGGAACTGATGCACTCAGTGATGAGCAGGGCATCCAGAGCAAGTCAAAATGCTGTTTCTTGCTATTTCTGAACAGCCAGCATTGTTCTGTGACGCTGTGTATCTTGGTATAGCTCTTGGCTGCCTGCTGCAGGTGCTGTTGGATTGACCTGCAGAGCCCCATAAATGTGCAGGGTTGTAGTTTCCCAGCAAAGCGAGCCTTAAAAATCCCGTTCTTTATGGCTTAAACTGATTCGAAGACCAGCACCTTTAGTAGAGCTTTCTGTAAATCTGGTTCTGTAAAGAAACGTATCTACGTCAGAAGCTAGAGTTGGTGTCACCTGCTTTTTTTTTTTTTTTTAGCTGTAGTATGTTTGGAAAGTCTTTGATAAAGTTGGATTGCCATAAGGTATCCAGTTGATTTGTGAAGCACTCGCTGAATTTAACCTGTCAAACTTGACTGCAGGTTAACTGAGGCTTGGCAGCCGGTGGTTGCTCTTCATTTTAGACTGACATGAATATTTTGAGAAAAAAGCAAAGAAAAAAAACCTGCGTTCTCTTTCTCCTATTCGCATGCCTTTGGAGCTCTTCTCACTTGCTATACTTGCTTCCTTACACTGCAAAGCAGAGCCTGTCTGTCATTCAGTAGCGCAGGGCACCTGGCCGCCTGGCCTCATCCTGCTGCTATCGAGGGCAGCGGCTGCGGTGCTGACAAGGCTGTGGCTGCTGGGGCACCGCCTGCCTTCTGCTGCGCCACTGTGTCCTGCAGAGCTGGAGCCTCCGGTAGCAAGGGTGGGAGCCCAAGGGGCATGGTCGGAAGTGAGGTTACCCTCATGGAGCATAACCCTCTTGGGGTTATGCAGAAACAAGCCTCAAAATGCACCCTGGTTAGAACAGAAAACCTGCCCCCCTAAGAGAGGCACTGTGAGTGGAAGGAGTAATTCTAGTTCTCATTCATTGAAATGTTTTTTCTCTGACTTAAAAAAAAAAAAAAAAAAAAAAAAAAAAAAAGCTTTTAAAGGGTGTGTAAGCAATTAAAAATTCAGGTAGAGACCTTGTGAAACTTTGAAGAAGAACCTGTTCTTAGCCTGCAGTTACTACAAGTACCTAGATGCCTTTAAAATCTTCCCTGTGGCTTCTCTACTCTAGATTTTCCTTCGGTGAAATAAAAAAATAACCATAATTAATTCTCTAATGCAAAAATGTATGGCAGTTGGACAATGTCCTGAGGACAAAAAGTATTTTCTATCCTGAATCCAAGAAGCATGAAATTCTCGTAATGCCTTCAGAAGACCGATACGAACTCCGTCGGTCTGATATGGTGGAGGTGGCAACGAACAAGTGGTGTTCCCACAGCCGCCAAAGAAACAACGTCCCCTGAACTGCCAGAACTCCGGGGTCCTTCTTGGCAGAAAGCAGACTGACAGCATTTGTAGGTTAAATGAAACGAATTAGCAAACAAGTAATTATATTTGCATGTAACCTTGTTAAGATAATATCCTGTCCATCTTAAACCTGTCACATTAGACATATTTAATCTTTGTGACGCATGGAACAGTATATTATGTTTGACAGCTTCTAAAGGAAGAAGGACGAGGGGCTGTAATTGGAATGCTGGCATTGGATAATAATGATGAGCACTTCTCATCTTCAAAGCATTTTCAGCCTCGCTAGCTAATCCACACGTCCGCTGAGTGGGGAAGGTAAGTTTTATCCCTCTTTTACTGCTGGGGTAACTGAGAAGGAAGAACAATCTCTGGATTAGAACTAGAAGTGCCTAGATGCCAATATTGCTGTGTGAAAACAAAATTAATGTAATTTGCTCATTCTAAACAAAGTAACTGTATGGTTTAGAGTCAGATTACATACATCTCATCAATCATCCCCGTATCTGACCCTTCGAATATGAAGTCAGTCTCATGTATTACCGATGTAACAAGCGTCCTCTAGTAATCGCCTTACTGTTGTGTTCGATAATCTTTGAAAGTAAAATGTGAAGAGTTTCTGAGTGTTCGCACTCAGAAGATCTGATCCTGAAAGCCTTCAGGGTGCAGATTGTGTTTTGCAGTGAGTGGAACTTCAGATTCAGACAGCTGGGGGAGTATCAGCCGGTGCACGGGCAAAACTCTTACTGGAGTGTGCAGCTTCTCGGACAGTTTTACTTGCTGGGCTGGCATACTTTTGAGTGTACATACAATTTGAGTTTAGTGGTAATTAAAATAATAAAACTAAATCAGTTGCTGAAATGGACACCTTCCTCTCCCCTTCTTACCCTCTCCCCCCCTCATTTTATTAAAATGTTTTTTTTTGGGCGCTAGACAGACTAAAGGTGGTTTAAAATAACATTTTCATTTGATTTTAAGTGTGTAAAATTATTAAGTTGGAAAATGATTTAAAAAATCAGCTTACGTCTTACTGTACTTTTTACTGGAATTTCTTTAACACTGGTGGGTCAACTGTTACACAGTGTTTGTCCCTTTGTATGATTCTGTTGTCCTAAGGCTGGTGAGTTGCAAATATACATGAGAGATTTTCACAAAAAGTCTGTTTTTCACGAATAAATAAATACTAGATTATTTTCTCCTCATCTTAAATTTGGGAAAGCTTCCCCATTGTCACCAAATTTTAATGCACAGAGGCATAAATTGAGCTATTCTGTAATCCCCCAGTAGAACCCAGAACATTTTGCAGCTGGTGAGCAGACAGAGAAATGCACTGACTGGTGACATTTATAATTACTCTCTGGAGAACGCTTCATATATGCAAGAAAAATCAACATTTAAAAACCTTAATAATAAAAAAGAAATATTCCCTTCTCCTTTTCACTGATTGTCTGCTTCCTTCACTTATTTTTACATTTCAGACTGCCCAGTAATTTTGAGGGGAGACATCCCTTTTGTTTTCGTTCCCTTTTTTTGGGGGGTGGAAATTCCTACATGCATTTGTTAGTTCCCCAATAAAAGAAAACATTTTCACTTTGTCTTTACCTGACTTCTATTGGCTGAAATGACAATGCCATTAAAAATCAATGTGCAGAAAGCCAGATCATTACCAATGTTCTCCGTTGAACAGTTCATATAGACAGTATGCTCAGGAAAACAGCCTGGGTAAACTGAATCGTGATTGATTTCAGGTACATCTGATGGAGCATAATTGTCTACCCATTCCTTTCTTTCCATTCTTTTCTCTGCATGCTGCTTCTTTTGGGATCAAATAATCAGCAGCAATAATCACAAGCTGCAAGAATAAAAAAAAAAGAAAATACCTATAAATGATCCCCCCTCAGCTTTGGTTTCAAAACCAAGTAGCAGTAACTTTATATTTCATACTGGTGAATTCTGATATCCCACTATAATACCAGCAGAATCTTTGGGAAAGCCCTGACTGCACTTGATACTAACTTAATAAAAAATATACACTTTAGTTCATATTGATTGTTTTGCTGTTAATGGCATTGAAACTGAATTCTCATGTGTCTCAACATCATCGCCAATATCTTCTTCCACTTAACATCTTTTAAAATGTGGCAAGAGAATCAATACTGTGAGATATTAGGATTCAAATGGTTCTGGGTTTTTTAATTGACGTTTATGGCACTCAAAATGGAGACCCTCTGCAGATCAGAAATACGACTCTAAATGGCCTTTTGGGAGACAGATATCAGCCCCCATTCCACAATTAATGCTCTTACTTGATATAAATTCAGACTACTTAATTGTTATTAATAAACTTAATTGAATAGGGATCCCAATTAAAAGAAATCCAGATTTAGTTCGTATTCCTTATCTTATAAATTTACATCAGAACAAACTCTGCTGCAAACTATTAACTATATGAGAAGAAATTGTTCTTCTGTGAGTATCTGCCACAGGCCATAAATCTGTTTTATAAAATTATTCACTGCTTAAAATATTATTTTAAAAAATTACTTAATAAATTAGTATTTTGGGTCTCAGGCATGAACTTACATCTTAACACTGCCTAAGCAAATGGTTTGAAATGTATAATAACACTGTTGTCTTACCGATGTCTAGCTATGACATGCCTGTGAATCACTCTTATTGCATTGAAAGTAACTGTTGTCATGAATGAGGACATTTTTTTGGTGTATTATGTGCTCCATGCTCTTAACTATTTTTATACCATTGATGATGTCATCAGAGCACTGTGATTTTGGGTGAATGTTGGCTCTGACATGATGGGTTACTTTTGGGTTTTGTTTAGTTACAAATTCAGCTCTCATATATTTGTCAACTCATCCTGGCACCTGTAACTTCTCAGCGTTTCAAGTATCAAAAGTACTGGTGAATACTTCTTTTTTTTCTGCAAACCCGTAAACTCAGTTTGAAATGTTAGAATTAAGCTCTGTGTCATTCATTGACTGTCATCAGAAAAAAATAATCCACTTGTTCAGATGATGCTTTTAGTGACTTCACCCACTGAAGGTAGTGGGACTATGCAGTGAGAACAAGGCTATGAGGGATGAAAACAGTAATATTTCATTTTCTTCAGATACGTCTGCAAGGAGCAGATGCCATGGAAAGAATGTGTCACTCGATGTAGAAGCTCTTCAGAACAGAACAATACTCTTGCATATCTAAAAAAGTCATGTCTGCTGTCATTTATATAGGAAGATCATTATACACAGTTTAGCTATTCAAACTTTCTCCTTTTCCTCTCAAGTTTAGGTGTACTAAATTCTTTCCTTCTTTCCCTTCTACTTTTCACACAGTTAATCATCAGCTACATTTTCCTTCTCTTTCCTTCATCCCAACCCTCATAGATTTACCTTTCTTTTTCATTTCACTGTAGGCAAGTCATCCCAGACCTGGTCATTTTTTTTGTTACCCCCTGCGAACACTCTCCAATTTATCTACACTTTTCAAATAATGATATGCATTGAAGTGTTGGTTTGCCAACTGCATCTGTGCTAATATGGCCAAGAAAAGTGATTTAAATGTTTTCAGTTGTGTTAATATGTTAATACAGGTAAATATGATTAACAGTATATTCGCAAATACATTTCTGTATTTCATGGACTTTCAAATATGCTTTTCCTATTTCAGCTTTGTCTTCAAGGGAGTGCTATTTACTTCTGCCATTCTAGATGAATTTATGGTTGAGAAGGCCCTATCTTACATCCTCTAAATCATTAGAAATTTTGCTATTGTCTCGAATGGAATAAGATAGCACCAAAGGCATGATTTCTGTGTCAGGCACTACATAGAAATGTGTGTCGCTCAATCATTTTTAATGAACAGCAAAGTGGATATAAGATGAACTGTCAATCACTTCTTAGGAAGTGTTGTTGACAAAAATACTATGTTTTTTTTTTTCAATAGTAGTATCACTTTAAAATGAGAGTTACCTGAGGCAGATGATTCTTTTTTTTTTTTCCTGTTAGTTTTACTGAAACAACTGATTTGAATGAGGTGAGTGGGAGAGTCAGATAAAGATGTACAGTGTCGACATCAAGACCTTTTCAGATAGTGAAGTTTTATGGGAAACAACCATGAATTAGCTTCTGATGAGAATTATATTGCATTAATTTATTACTTTTTTTTTAAATACAAATTGATACTGTGATACTGTGGTCTTCTAATTGTCTTAAAACGTGTTTTCATTAATTAAGCAAGATAGTGTGAGACATAACTTATCCCTGATTTAAAATAAAACATTTGAGTCTGATGTGTGGACCTGAGACTGTCTGCATACTCCTTGTATTCATTCTGTTCTTGTGTATTAGGGAAGTTTACATGTTTGGTACAGTCCAAGAAACTGTAAAGCAAAGAAAAACTGTGGAATTTGACTCTGAATCCAAGATAAAATGCCAGATGAAATTCTATCCCTATACTTAAATCCATACTTGTACTTGTGGCCTATTTTTTCTTATATTTTTATTATTGCTAACATGTTACTACAAATAAGTCTCCTGAGATTTACTCCCCTCCCTCCCCCCGCCTTTTTTTTTTGACATAGGAGAAGAGGCGGCTTTGAGGTGTGGTTCTCAAGATTTTGAGCCATGATAAATCCCTTTTAGTTACTTATTCATAATCAAATATCCAGTTAAATTCCCGGGAGAAAGACTCTGACAATGCAGCATCAGCTGTTACATTTACATTATGTGACTAACTCACAGGTCTGTTCCAATTGCGCATTAAGGCACAGGAGGACGTATTTGTGATTTCATCTGCTTCCAAGCACAAAATTACATGTTGTTCCTCATTAATAATGTTCTTTTAAAGACAGTGCAGGGATAAAGAGAAAGTCTGGCCAACCTCACATAATGATACCCTGGAGCATTAGAGACGCTGCAAGCTTCTGATCTTGGTGTGAAAATAGTGAGCAAATGGAAAATGTCTGTGTACCAAAAAGGCAGGGAGGCCTTCCTGAATGCTCTCATGCACACTCCCTCTTTGTTTTGGTAGATTTGGGGCTATCCCACTGTGTTTTAATGACAACCTATTGTACTTTAGTTTCCAATTACACTACTCTTCAAGCCATTGTAGATCTCCAGGCTGTTTTTAGAGGTGATAGCTTCACCTATCACCTCTAAACACAGATATCAACACAGAATATCAATCACAGTAGTTGTTTGTTGCTGCAAATACAGAATCTGTGCTGTTCATAGAAATTCCTTTCTACCTGATGTCTAAGAAACTTGAGGGAGTGAGACTCAATTTTCTACAGGTTTTCTGTGCCACCATAGGCAAGTTTTTTAGGGTCATAAGAGAACTTGGGTCCTGGTACTTTTTGTGCTGTTTATTTTCCTCTCCCCTCTCCTTTAATATTTTTTTGTTGTTGTTATTGTAAAATACCTAAATAGTCCCTTACATTTGCACTAAAAGTGTTGGAGAATATATATATTCCAGTGTTATTAATGACCTGGTGGTTAGAGGACCTTCTATGAAATCAAGAGGTGCAGGTTTAACTATAGGACCAGTATTTACAGGATAAATGTTTTCTCTTTTGTATTACACAGAATTGTGAATAATTAAGAGAAATGAATGACGTGAAAAAATTTGAGAATAATGAATGTAAGTGCATAACTGAATTCAGAATGATCAACTCCGCCAGGAAGCCTTGCATTTTCCTTGCTGCTTTCAGATATTTGAATTTACCGAATGAAACTTGCTCTGTACAACTACTGGTGAAAACAGGAAGAGAATCTGGTTTGAATCTGAGCCTTTGCCATTGATATGAAGTGCTCTCCTTAGAGTCCTTGGGAAAATTCTTTGGGGAAATCTACTAATTGATACAGCCAAAAAGAAACCATAGAGGGGTCATAACGACAGCAGTAATGCTAGAAGCAAACAGAAAAACGTTATTGGAAGGTAGTGCAGGAAGAGTCAGATGCTTAGGCAACCCGTTAGAAGAGTTGTTCTCTTGCTGCCATGCGAGTCGTACGTACTAGACTAAAGGGCTAAAAGCGATGGATCTGCGATGAAGACACAAAAGCATAAATCTGGCAGAGCCATCATAGTTGATATTTCTAAATTTGGATGTGAAGGCAATGTCATAGCAGTGTAAGGTGGGAGGAGGCTCGGTATGCGTGGCAACTGGACACTGTGCTGCTTTGCAGTGACAGAGCAGAGATGTCTCTGGGAAACATTCCTGTTACCCCGCTGCCAGGTTGTGCCTAGAGCCAGTCTTTGTCAATCGAAGCGGGGTCGTCAGACTGTAGGTTAATTCCCAGCTGCAGTCGAGGAGCAGCTGGGAGCAGCTTTCCCCAGTTCGCAGGTGTGTTTGTGCACCTGAGCCTCCTGGGCTTGTCAACCACAAATAGTGCGGAGCTGTCAGAGGGGGAACTAGTAGGACGACAGATCTTTGTAGAGGAAATCTGTGTGCTTTTTATGCTTGGAGAACTACTGCTATGAAAACCGCCTTCAAAAAAAAGACATCCCTACTACAAAGCTACAATTGTCACCTCTTTTAAAAGCTCCAGTCATAACTCCCAGATTTCCTCTTCAGTTGCCTTTGAGGTGCTTTGACATTTTCCCTTTCAGTGCCAAGGTTGTTTTCTTGCTGTACACTGCTTGTAGGCGATTTAGTCTCAATAAGGGGCCTGTGGCTGAAAAAGATCCAATAATGAGAGATATTCTGTTCTTGTTACTGCAGTTGACATCTGTGGGGAGGGAATTATTGCACAGGTAGCTGTGGGTGTGAACTGAAAAAAATGGGGAGGTGATGAACAAGTTGAAAATGCTGTGAATGTGAATGGAGAAACTGGATTGTTGAACATTTCTTGTCCTGCAGCATAAAATAATTATTGATGAAAGTTTTAGTCTGCGGAAATTCTGTTTTGAACTTGGTGTACATGAGCTTTTCTGTTCGGCATGCAGATTTAAATGATGAGGAGAATTGCAGCCTCTTTTAGGACGCAGCCATTGATGGTGATGGCATTAACCTGGAATTTGTTTGTTTCCTGCGAGTTTGGCAGGACAGGCTAGGAAAGCACTGAACATCGTTTACAATTCTCATGATGAAGAGGACTCATCTTCTGCACTGTGCTTTGGATTCCTCAGACTGCACAGAATAGATTATCTGGTGCTTTTTTCAGGAAGAAGTTACAATAATTGTATTGATTGTCTTTCATTTGACTCTTGACTGAGAGGAATAAAAAGCTTCAGGATTATTGATTTAGTTCTGCAGTCAAGTATTTTACTTTTGTTTTTACTTCCCTTAGGACCTAATCCCAAGGCCATTTAGGCAGTTTTGTAAGGCCTTAATGCAGTAGAGATAATGCAGTGCTGCTCGTCAGGAGCCTGAATCTGCAGAGAGCCTGTGTGTCTATCTCCCTGCTGTCATCTGGGAATAATCCTGAAATGAATTAAGAGAAAGTTTAAACAAATGGATGTTTATTCTGCCTTCTGAGAACTATTCTGCATCAGAGATAGTGTACCCAGCAGGACCAAGGAAGTGACTGTCCCCTTGTATGTAGCACTGGTGAAACCGCACCTCAAATACTATGTTCAGTGTTGGGCCTCTCACTATACGAAAGATAACAAGTTAGTTAAGCATGTGCAGAAAAGAGCAATGAAGCTACTGAAGGGACTAGAAAACAAGACTCATGAGGAGTGACTGAGGGAACTGGGATTGTTTAGTCTGGAGAAAAGGACTCTGAGGGGAGACCTTATTCTCTACAGCTACCTGAAAGGAGGCTGCAGTGAGGGTGGTATTGGTTTCTTTTCTCAGGTGATAAATGATATAGGACATGAGGAAACAGTCTCTAGTTGCTCTGGAGAGGTTTAGATTGGACATGAAGAATTTCTTCATGGAGAAGGGTGGTCAAGCATTGGAACGGGCTGCCCAGGGAGGTGGTGGAGTCCCCATCCCTGGAGGCATTTCAGAAGTGTGGATGTGGCACTAAGGGACATGGCTTAGTGATGGAACTTGGTAGGTCAGCTTGATGGTTGGACTTGATGATCTTGAAGGTCTTTTCCAACCTAAATGATTCTAGGATTTTATGATTCTGTTCTTTTCTCGTACTCACCCAAATGACTTCTAGGTAGATCTTGCTGTATCTATCCCTGTCAGTGACCAGGACCTTGGGAGAAGTGAGGCCATTCTCATCTTAAACTTGAACCAAAGGGATAGAAATTTAGGGCTACAGATTTTCTGAAGTGCCAAGCATATCCTGATCCTCTTGCTACTGAAATGTATCTGTCGTAGTAGAAATGATCGGTGTGCTGTGCTTTGGAACACCCGTGAGTAGGAGTAAGGCAATGTGTTCGTAGTCAGCACTTACCCTGTAGCATTTAGATTTGATGGTCTTCTCCTCACACCCTGTTCTTCTTCCCCACGTACAGCGGAGCTGCAATAATACAGATCCAAACACTTCTGTAGGAAGGCCTGTTGAACTACCATGCTAACTGCAGAGGGGATGCCCACCCAGCTCAGTGACTGGAATTGAGAATCCTTTTCTTCAGCCTCTCTGTGCTTCAGACAATGGGAAAAATAGTCTCCATTAAATGTGGTGGATTTTATGTTTAATACTGACTTCACCAATTCCTTTACTTAATAAATAAATGAATAAGCCTCAAATATAAACAAAGGTCAGGTGGGGTCAAGTAGGCAGAAACGTTTAGACACAAATACAGGAAAGCAAACTTACTACAAGGTAGACACAGAAATATGCCATTAAATACAAGTGAAATTTATTTTATGGATTAGGTCTGTTGTCTGTAAAGACCTTGTGGTTCAAAGACCCCAAATGGGATCAACAAAACTTCTCTCTCCAGCACTGTGGGCACAATACTAGCGTGTATAGGAGGAAAGGAGCAGGACACATGAATTGATTGTTTTTATAACACAATTACAAATCCCAGTTCCTTTGTTTTCTGTACCATTGTGAAAATCACACGATGCTGCAATAATGTATGTTCATCTTAGAGTTCATGGCCACATTTCCTCCATCACTTTCAGATATTTTCTATACCCCTCCATCACCTTGTTTTCTTGATGTTGCTGGTAAGGCATATTAAAAATTAGGAAATTCTTTGGAACAAATAGACGTGCATTTAAAATTATTTTACTATATTAAATTCAGTTTTCCCTCCCCTTTAAAATAGTGATTTATACACGGCAGGGTAGGAAGAATTTTAGGAAGGCAATTAAATGCACGAAAGTCCAGGTCAAGTTTGTTCTCTTAGACAAAGTTTTTTCTGTTAGGATGGTTAATCGTACAATATCCTGAGTTGGAAGGGACCCACGAGGATCATCGAGTCCGACTCCTGGCTCTGCACAAGACCACCCAAAAATCAGAACACGTGGCCAAGAGCGTTGCCCAAACTTGAACTCCAGCAGGCTCTGTGCCATGTCACTGCCCTGGGGAGCCTGTCCCAGTGCCCGACCACCCTCTGGGTGCAGAACCTTTCCCTAACCCCCAGCCTGACCCTCCCCTGTCCCAGCTCCATGCCGTGCCCTCGGGTCCTGTCGCTGTCCCCAGAGAGCAGAGCTCAGCGCCTGCCCCTCCGCTCCCCTCGTGAGGGAGCTGCAGGCCGCCATGAGGCCTCCCCTCGGCCTGCTCTGCTCGGGGCTGAACAAACCAAGGGACCTCAGCCACTCATAGTATGTCTTCCTCTCTAGACCCCTCACCATTTTTGTAGCCCTCCTTTGGACACTCTCCAATAGGTTTATGTCCTTCTTATGCAGCGGTGCCCCAAACTGCACTCAGCACTTGAGGTGAGGCCGCACCAGCGCAGAGCAGAGCGGGACAATCCCTCCCCTCCGCTGGCAGTGCTGGGCCTGATGCCTCCCCGGGTTCAGCCGGCTCTCCTGGCTGCCGGGGCACACTGCTGGCTCATGTTCAACTTGCTGTCAACCAAACCCTTCAGATCCCTTTCTGTGGGGCTGTTCTCCAGCCTCTCATCCCCCGGTCTGTACATGCAGCCAGGGTTACCGTCACAGGTGCAGAATCTGGCACTTGCTCTTGTTAAGCTTCATGCAGTTGGTAGCTAATATAAGTCTGGTGCTCTAGTGATGGTTTTGACCTACCAGATGACCTTGACAAATCTTTTCTGTTGCTTATTGTCCTCATTTGTAAGATACAGATAAGGAGGCAGAGATCCATTGCACAATACTGTGACATCGCTTGATGGAAAATGCCGTGACATTTCCACGTATTTGTTATCGTCCAAGAAGTGCATTTATTAGCGTACTGTTTCCTTGAGCGCATTAAGCACTTCTCTAACCTCTTCCTTTTCTTTTCCAAAAATGTATGTGTTTAGCTAACATCGAGGAACCTACTCCCACTTCATAAAGATCAGGGGATAACGCTATCTCTATTTTACAGATGTAGCAACTGAGAATCTGTACTAAGATCCTTCTTGAAGGTTATACATCTTGCTCAGTGGTCAGGTTCCCGTCTCCCAGCAGCTTTCATCACTAGACAACTTTGCTACCCTTTTTAACAGAGAGGCTGATGAAAAAGCCATCTGCTGCTGTGGCTGCCAGGGAGTCACATGCTGCCCTCAGGTTAGGCTGATCCACTTTCTCTCCCATTTATGTGCGTTAGTAACACTGCTTTACCAAGGTTGACTTAGCTTTTTCTTTTTTTTACCCCTCTCCCTCCCAGCAGTATGGCGACTGGACAATTCAAGGTGGACTGCATGGATTTCAGTGTATAACCTCTTCATAGGTACTTGCAGAAAGGGAGAGTAAGCGTAGGTTTAGGAAAGCATTGCTCTGCTACTTGTTTCTTCTCTGAAGCTTGCAACATGAATGAGAAAGGAAACTGCTTTTAGTGAAGAATGCGCACACCCAAGACACGGGCAGAATACTGAGGTTTCTATAAAACTGTTCATCATGGCTCTGTGGGGAGTTTCCAAATGTATTAGCATTTTTAGGTCCTCTTATCAGCTCTTCAAAGATAAAGTGGTGCAAGATGAACACTTCTCCCTTAGTGTGCCAGGTTTTACATACACACATGCACCCAAAATAGGTAGGGAAGTCTAAAGGGGGATTTGCAAGCATTTTAAAAACATAGTGAATGATTTTTCCTACAGTTTTTAATTATGATTTGTCAGATGGCTTCTCATAGGAACATAATCGCAAAGCAGATAATCACTGATGGTTTTCTTAACGAGAAAAGAAGAGAAGGCAGTCTGGGTAGGGTTTATGCAAGGTGCTGCTTGTGGGGGCTCTGTGTCTCTGTCGCGTTTCTCTCTCAGCTCACTGTCGTCATGGAAGCTCGGGGCCAACTGGGAGACCCTGCTCTGCACGGGACTGGATTACTGACCCTAATGCATGGAAAATTGAATGTATTAAGCAGCAGCTGCATTTTCAACCCTAAGGACTTCACAAGGAATTTGAAACAAAAGGCCAGAGCCCTCTGAGGAGATTTTCATCGCGGGGGGGAGTCTCATTTTTAAAAAAACAAATTAGCATCACCATAGAGAAGCAACTTCCACTGACCAAAAATTAGATTACAAAATGAAAGATTTTTCGTTCTTCTTGATGCTGCTTTCCATCTCTCTCTCTTTTTTTTTTTCTCCAGTCAGAGGAGTGCTCTTGTCTTAGATATAGCTGAGCTGAGCTAAGCTCTGACCTCAATGCAGTCGATTGCACTCACATTGGAAGTGGGAAAACCAGAGACATCTGAATGTCATGCCAGTCTGTGGGTGAAAGATAAAAGAGTCTCATTCTTTTATAGAGGGTTAACAACAGCGGTCTCTTGATTTATATGTATATAAATTCTGTAAAGAAGAAACCTACAGGAGTTAATCTAGCAGGGACAGATAAGTTTTTTTTTTTTCTTCCTGATGTCAAATAAGGTATTTCGCAGACTTCTAATAAAAGATAGTCAAAATTCCAAAAAGATCAGCGAAAGAAGCCTCATGTGCTATAAAAACCTGGCTTGCATGTACACGCATGTGGAAAACGTGCATGCCGTGTCCCTCAGCTGACACCCAGGAGCTGCAGGGAGAAGGGCTAAAAGGTTTGTGTTTAGAAATGTGATGTCTGGAATTACGAGAGGTGAGAGCACGGACCACCTCTGTGTCTCTGCTGAACTCCGGTTTGCTGCCTCATCCCGCAGATGTGTCCCAGCAGCTGGGTGTTGATGAGTTTCAGGGTGAGGTTAATAACAGATGTGTGCCTGGGCAGGAGGGAGGCAGGGCACAGGGCGAGCTCGGTAGGCTCGGTGTGCCACTGGAGCCGGGATGCTGCAGAACCGCTTGCTAACTGTGCCCCTGGGGCAGTCACAGAATAGCTGTGTGCTCCAGCTCCTGACAGGGAAGTCTGGGGGGACTGGATGCTGAATTAATGCACAGTGAGTTTCACCCACCTTTCCCTACAATGGATCCTGTCTTCTGAGTTCAGCATATGTCTTTTGAACTCCCCGTTTAAGCCTCGTAGCAAACAGTTTTATAAGCTAACAAGCTTATATTGATGAGTGTTTTCTCCTTAAGCCTGGCTATCCAAATGTAATAATACACTGCAGATTTTTCCCTCAAGGGTGCCTGCGTAACCTGTCACTTTGGAGGATATGCACTACGACTGAAACAACACTTCATTATAAAGAATAAGCAGATTTTAGCGATAGCTGTTGTCGTATGAGATTTTGCAAGTGAAGCATGCATTTTTGATGCAAGCAAACCAAGAGCAGACCCAACAATACTGCCATTGCTTTTTGGCTTTGTATGTAGAAAGATACATATTTTTTGCCTGCAAAACACTTTGTAATTATTAAATAACCAATCCTCACAAAATGCATACTGAAAGCCAAAGCTGTCCTGAGGTCTCTCTTTGCCCATCAGATTATTTCTTAATTTCTCTCATCCTAAATTGATTAAGAAATAATTTCATGCCGTGCTCCATGTTGATTTGTTTGTGATGGTAAAGTACCATAAGAATTTGTAGTACAAGAATGAAATAGGTAACTACTTATTTTAAAAGATTAGATGTTACAGCATCCTTCAAAGTATGTGCCTCTGTATAATTAACAATATTGACAGAGCAGTTTCACTGTGTACAGCTCTATGGCTTTGGACTCTCTGTACACAGAACATAGCAGGGATCTTTCATTGTAAAGGTGGTGGCAAAATAACCTTTTTCTGCTGTCCACTGAGCACTTAAAGGTCACGCTTGTCGGGAACAGCAACTTTATTTTTGCAGCACAAGCGGGGTGTTTTGTCCTGGTTTATGCATTTTACTCTAAGGTGTGAGCTGTGGTGCTTGTGATGTGACTTCACACTGTTTCAAATGGGTGAACGCTGCATGACATACACCACAGGAAAGAGAGGTTCAGGCAGAGAGGAACAAAATATCTTGGCATGATTTTGTTCAGCAAAGATGCTGAATCACTGTCTGTCCTGAAGAAATCTCTGGCAACATAGTAAAATTAAAAGACAGTAACTTTTCAGCTATTTTTTTTAAGTGTCTCCTAACTTAGGCATACATTTCTGCTGAAAATGGGGAAAGCTGAAAGACTGCGTAGAGTTAGATAACAGTGGTAAATCATGACAGGAGGGAGAACAAAAGAGAGCTTTTCTCCAGTGCCAAAGCTATATGGAAACAAGGGGAGATAAATAAATAATGAACACCCCACATCCCCAAGCAGTGAGGGGAACGCTGTGATTACCATGGCAGAGAAGCAGAGATGCTGGCATTACCGTATGTGAGTCAGGAGAAGACAGTGATGACAAATGGACACGCAACAGCCCGCCAGCCATTTGCAGCTGATTAGAAGTGCCACAGACAAGCAGCTGTCACGCCAATGAAATATTAGGGAATTGAAATGAACTTACAGCTGGTTGGGGTGCCACCCCTCGTGCTTCACTTTTATCACTGCTACTCCAGGCTCCTGCTTTTTACCTAGTCAGTGAGTCCCTATCTCCCCGCATGCATCCCATTTAATTAGCTTCGCTTCAAATCAAAACGGGCCTCTGCTTCTGCAAGCCTGTGTTTTATAAGGTGGTGAGGTATGGAGCAGGCTCAAAGGGTTCTCCCCAAGCACAGCTGACAATGGCTTGGTTATCAATGGTGCAACCGAGATCCTGAACAGCTGCAAAAGTTAGGAGATCAGGTCCTTTCAAAAAATTCTCATCTCTCTGTTTTCTGCTCTTCACTTGTCTCACTCTTTTTCTCTGCTTTTTTTCCTCTAGTCCTTTATAGAAAACTTGTTAGCGTTTTGTTCAGCTACTGGCTAGCAGAATAAGGTTGCAAGTAAGGGAGCTACTTCTCCTGAAGTAGCAGTATACTTAAATTATATACCTGGATGCTTAAAATGCTACACCTTAGTATAACGCATGTAAAATATATTTGCAGGTTATTTGGCTCCAGCCTTGGTGTGAAAGGTAATTCTAGTTGACTGCTGGGAAATAGGAAATGTAGCCTCTCATTTTCTGCTTTCAGTGCTGAGCTATTCATGGAATCCACAACTTTTTTTTTTAGGTCTCTATTATTTTCCATTATTCTCTAGATTTAGCTGCTTCTAAATCCACAGCAATACTCTGGATTTAAAATATTGCCTCCAGGAGCAGAAAGTCCGTTTTCCTTTAGGATGGATGTTTTGCTCTTGAGTCTATTAATTATGGCCTTTTCTTTCAACGGGAATAATTGTGTTATTAATAGTCTTTTCATGAACAGAAGAAAGGCCTCTTTGGAAGGAGAATGCTCTTGCTTCACAAAAGGTTTCTGATAGCCTTAAGGTGGATTTATCTGGTGGAGCCTTGGCTAACCTTCATATTAAACAGACAGAAGCAGTTTAGGGAATTTGGGGATGTGAAGCAAATTAGAAAATAAATTAAAAGCATTATAGCTCAATAGTATAAATTAATGCAGCTGCCGTAAGCTTCATCCTGAGAGAGTTGTCAGTATCTGCAAAGCTCCTGCTATGGGGGAGAAAATTAATGTGTACTTCAACATTTGTGTTTTGCCCCACAAGAAGCCATTTGAAAGAGTCCCCTGTAGCTTTGATGGCTCTCCTTATCTTAACTCCTTCCACACCACTGCCCTGGGCGTTCCCTGGGGACTGCAGAGCGCAAGAGCTAAAACCCATCCCGGGCAAAGCACACGGTGAGCAAAAGCTGTGCAAAGCAGATGCCGATGACAACAGCGATGTCCAGACTTCCCTCTGCAGCTGCTTCTCGGTGCTACTGGCTGTGTGCATTACAGCAGGCTTTGTCCAGCGATTTCTCCATCTTGCAGATGGGGATGGTTTGGATCGGAGAGAGGCATCAGCTGAGCCTGTGCCTGCAGAACAAAAGTCTTTTCTGTTCTGCTAGGGGTTTTGTTAGTGTTGGCGGGAGAAGAGCACTAACCTCCCTCCGCCTCCAGTATCCCAGCCCTGCTGTGGTGCGGTTCCCTCTGCTGCAGCTATTTGTCTGCTCTTGTCAACTAAGATTTTAGCATTGTCTCTCCCCTCCCTGACACCAAGAGATCAGAGAAGGCAGTGGCATGTCTCTTTTTGCTTATGGAACAAGGAGAGGAGTGGTGCTCATCCTAAACAGACACGTAAGGCAAACCTCCCGAAGAAGAAAAGACTAAGGTAGAAAGAGTTCTGTCTTCAGCGTGGACTGAGTCATTCAGAGTGGTTACATGGGAATTTAGGATAATAGAAAAAATATGTTCATTTGCTGATTAAAAAGAAGACTCCATGGCATTTATGCTTCTCTAATATAAACAGGAATTGGGAACTGTTGTTGCTGTTGTTGTGTTTATATTCTAGTTGCACTGAGCATTCTTGGTCTGTGGTGTTCTGAGAACTGTGCAAACATACAATGAATGAGAAGTTATGTCCCTGTGAGTTTGTGATCTTTATTAAAATAAGACGTTTCAAAGCATATGAAGGAATGCAAAGTGGTGAGGGCAACCATGATATGACCTGTGCCTGGCTAGGTAAATGCCAGTCCCTACAAAGGTAAGCAGGAGGAAGTGGCATCTGGACACAGTTAACATCCGAGAGAACAAGGTTTTGGAGAGGAACCTCTTCAGCTAGTATCGAGCCAGCATTCCTAGCGTTAGGTGTGCCAGGGGGAGTTTGAGGTGCTAGAGGGCAAACGACTATTGGAGGTTGCCATTATTGGTATGCTGGACCATACTGGAGTGAGACAAGTAGTGAAAGCATAGGGTGTGCTAATGTTGATGCAGGGGACAAGGCACGTGTCCGTGAATGAGAGCTAATAGGTGTTAGTGGTAAGAATGGTGTGTCAGGGCACAGGTCCTTGTGGAGGTGAGTTGGGTGCTACAAAAATGGCAAGTATGCACACTGGGCAGTACCATGAAGGGGATGCAATATGTGGCAGAACACAGCAGCAGAAGACCTGGAGAAAATTTAACTGGTTTGCTGACATCTGTGAAGAAATATCCTAGAGATGTTATTCCATGGTTCTAGATGAATTGGGAGATACTTTTCTAAATCTTAGCTCGCTGGCTGGTTTTGAAGGTTTTTATCTGTCTTAATTTTTAATAAAAAGAATTACTTGCTTTCTTTAATACTGCTTTTTTAAACATGAATTCTAATCCTAACACTGTGAAATACGTTATGGCATGCTTCTCACAGAACATGATTTGCCTCCAGAACAAACAAGGGAATTTATAATCTTGAAAATCTGACCTTTGCTTAATTTATTCTTATTCTTAGTATTCTTGTTCTTGTTCCTATAGACTTCTCTTTATTTAAATCATGAGAGAACAGGAACGCTACCTTCATCTAAAAAAGGTCTTTCTGCCTTCTTTAAGGGACTCAGTGAACTTTGGGTGCTGTACAATTCTCTGCATAAGGGGAAGGAGATGGGCACGAGAGATGAGGAATTAAGGTATGCAGAGAAAGATGGAACAGAGCAGCTAGAACAAGGTTGGAGGGAAAAATTCTGATCAAATGATAGCTTGCATAACTCTGCATCTGGTAGGTAACCTAAACTCCTTGCAGCCTCTGCCAGAAGACTCGAAACATATTGTCTAGGCAATATGTTTGAGCTCCAGTCATTACAAATGGAGTAAGGAGGCCTAACGTGTGCCAGTGGGTGCTAATATCTCTATTCAGCTGCACCTGAGACCCTGACATTTCACTTCTAGTGCTGCTGAAAATGCAGGTCAATTAATAGGAGCAGAGTTCTCATTTTTGATCCTGTATTTAATTCCCTGAAGCTATTATCGCCTTGAGGGAGTGGGGGAAAACCGGAGAAGATAATTAGACTTGACCTTGTGCTATGGACTTGTGCAAACTGTTGGATTAGCAATGAACACTGTCAAAGCTTGGTTAGCAAGCAGGGCGGGGGGCAGGGAGCATTGTAAAGCATGTTGCTGAATATGCAAGAGAATAAAAATTGAAATGGGAAGGATAAGGAAAGCTGAAAACAAATACTGAAGCCAACTCCGCAAGTGCGATGCTGTCAGGAGTTAATGTCTTTTTCTTTTTTGTTGTCAGAACATCAGTGATAATCAGGCAAAATGGTACATACTGCAGAGAAACAATTAAGTTGGGCCTTCACAGCCTGCATGATTAAAAAAGGGAAAAAATGGAATTACACTAAGGGTACGTGTTATAATGAAACTTGTGATGGTTAAGCAGCAGCCGTACATCAAATAGATGGAGCAGAGCAACTGATTTTGATCAGCTTTGTTTTTCTTCCCCATTTCTCTCCCTGAATGCTATCTCACACTATCCTGCTATTAGCATTACTGGCTTCCATTTTGGTGTGGATTACAATGGCTTGAATAAGTCTTTTTTGGAAACCATCTGGCCTTAGACATCAAAGAACAGCTGTAGATAGAGCTGGCTTTTAATGTAGCTAAAGTTCACATCTCTGTGTAAAATAAAATGGAGCGGTGCACGCATTGATGCTGACATGGTGACACTGAGCCTTGGGGAATTCAATTTCTCATTTTCAGTTTCTTTGCCTTTGGTCTCTGCCCCCATCAGGGATTCTGGGCCAAATTCTGTTCACCTGACCCATGAGAAAAGAGTTTTTAATGTCTGTTCTTCTCTAGCACCTTTAAAACACGCAACCTGTGCTCTAAATATGGGCGTTGTTCAGCAAGTCGGGGTGAAAGGAAGAGAAGGAGATATGAAACCCAAGATAATAAGAAATTTTGTCACGATTTAAATTTTGATAAAGGCCATTTCTGTTTGTCTGAGTCCTTGGGGCACTGGAAATCCAAAATGAAAAGCACTTCAGCAAAAAGAAACAACAGAAAAATGTAAAAGGGTGAAACCATAGGGCTGGATTCTGCTCTCATTTCCATCGGTGTAAATCTAGAGCGATGCGGACAGCTTCCAGATGTACGTAGCTGTCACAAACAACTGTATTGAACCTAGAAAATGAAACTGCTCATTGTTTTCATGACCAGGCTGTGTGCAGGAGGGAGAACTTGAAAACTTGACATGATTTATGCAAACGTATTAATTTTCTGAATTCCTATGACTTAGCGGTAACATTACGGCTCAGCTGGAGCTGTAACGCGGAGTTAGAAAATTTCAGAGGCAGCATTAACAGACAGACAGATTCCAAAAAGCAGTGTGGGGTTGTTGCATTCCCTGTACACGGGTCTGTGTAAAGGGGAGCAATGCAATGATCCCCTTCCCTCCCCTTCTCTCCCTTCCCTTCCCTTCTCTCTTCTGGCTTTTGAGGATCCCAGTAGAAGCTGGGATAACCTGGCTCACTGATCCTCCTTTTCAGCTTCAATTTCTGTAAATAAAAGTACCTGCGGCCCCTGTGTCCGGTGAAGCAAAGAGGAGTGTGTGTGTGTTAGTAACATGCTGCCCTGTCAAAACAGAGCAAATAGGGAATGAGCAATGAGAGGGGAAACTAATCCCCTGTTTATACCAAATCATCTTGCATAGCTGTCTCTGAGAGGAACAAAGAGAAAAGCAAAGGCAAAGGAAGAAGCTGCTGCAAAAACATGTTTCAATTACTTTATGAAGAAGTAACTGTAAATGTACCTCTTTAAAATTTGCTAAGCTTCATTGATTTAACATTGCACTCAACATGGGAATTTTCCTCCTGAGCTGCTAGGTTGTATTACACCTGACCTCTTCCCTGCTCTTTCTTTTATTTTTCAAGAGTGACTTTTTAATAATGGTTGGCAAAACAAAATTAGATTTGCTTTTATAAGCTCTCTCTCTACTTTCCTGTACTTTTTGGCCATTGGAAGTAATTGCTTGGAGACAAATATGCTAATGCTGTGAAAAAAAATCTATAAATACATTGTATCCCAATGCCTTATTCTGAGCAGATTTATTTTTAAGATAAAGTGCCCTTGCATACAGTCTCATGTTTAACAAAATCCCGTGACCCGTAAATATTTCAGTGAACATTAAATGAAATAGGTATTGGGCTGGATGAGTTCTCATATTTTGTACTTCCTCCGTGGAGTCTCGGAAAGTTAATCCAAAGCCTGCTTCCCTTGGGCTGCCGAAGAGACGGGGAGTGGAAAAAAAAAGAAGAAAAAAGTTACCCTGCAGTTTGCTGGGCGATAGATTATTACAGCGGGGAACAGAATACCAGACAGATAGGTTAAAATCACTGCCCAGTTGTACTGGAGGTTTATACTGGGATTATCTAATGAAAGCTCAAGGAGAGGAGTATATGTGAAATACATATATCCTTCCGGATGAAATGTTCAGCACACAGCTAGATTAAAACATAATACTATGGGTGAACAATAGGCTGACGGGTTGGGCTCAAAGGGTTATGGTAAATGGGGTTACACCAGGCTGGCGGCCTGTAACTAGTGGGGTTCCCCAGGGCTCCATTTTAGAGCCAGTTCTCTTCAATGATTTCATAAGTTACTTGGGTGTAGGATGTGAAGGTGTTTTGAGTAAGTTTGCAGATGACACTAAATTGGGAGGAGCTGTTGAGTCCTTCAAGGGTAGAGAGGCCTCACAGAGAGATCTTGACAAATTAGAGAGCTGGGCAATCACCAACCGCATGAAGTTTAACAAGAGCAAGTGCCAGATTGTGCACCTGTGATGGTAACCCTGGGTGTACATACAGACTGGGAGACAAGAGGCTGGAGAACAGCCCCACAGAAAGGTATTTGGGGATTTTAGTTGACAGCGCGTTGAATACGAGTCAATAGTGTGCTGTGGCAGCCAGGAGGGCCAGCTGTACCCTGGGTGCATCAGGCCCAGCACTGCCAGCCGGTCGAGGGAAGGGCTTATCCTGCTCTGCTCTGTGCTGGTGCGGCCTCACCTCAAGTGCTGTGTGCAGTTTGGGGCACCGCTGTATAAGAAGGACATAAACCTATTAGAGAGTGCCCAAAGGAGGGTTACAAGATGGTGAAGGATCTGGAGGGGAAGACGTATGAGGAGCTGCTGAGGTCCCTTGGGTTGTTCAGCCCAGAGCAGAGGAGATGAGGGGAGGCCTCGTGGAGGCCTGCAGCTCCCTCCCTATATAATTAAACATTATATACCAGATATGTTTTGGTATCTTAAGCACCACATAGGTGAACTATCTGAATACAGGAATATTAAAGAGGGTGCCGTGGCTACTGGACCAGTTGCCCAGCTGGGGGTAGCTTTCAGTAAGCTCAGAGCGAGGGGCTGTGGTGCCTGGCTGTGCTGAGCAGCGGAGCTAGGAAGGCAGGGTCCACACACCCAGCATTTGTCTGGATAAAATTACAGATCGTATACAATGTTCTGGTCAATTAAGGTTGAAAATAACCTTCTGATTGCTGAATATTTTTTTCAGTCTTTTCTGTTTGAATTGTTCTGGCATGTGTTTGAAGCGGGGGCTGCCTGGAGGGGTGGCTTTCCCTGGGCTCCTGCCTGTGAGTGACGCTGGTACCATGACGTCTCTGCACTTCGCTGTCTGTGGCCCTGTGTTTAGATAGCAGTCATCGAATGGTATTAAAGGGGCATTCATGAGCTAACTCATGAAGGGGTCAGATTTTATAGTTGTCCACCTCTTTCAGGAAGAAATAGGCTCAGATTCTGAATTGCCTTCTGGAGGCTTCATTTTCCTCCTGGAGTCCGTGGATGTGTGTGGCGTTGGCGTGCCTCCCTAGGCTGGGGTGTGCTTTGTGGGTGTCTCCGAGGAGCCTTGCTTCTGAAGGTGAGGGAAGGATGGGATAGCTGCTCTGGCTATTCAAGGCTCTTCTGCTGATATTTAACTGATGCCTTTCCAGATTTGGGCTTTCTGGGAACTGAGTCTTATTTTTCCATGCACCATAGTCCTTCAGTGTGCGCAGCACTCAAACTCACAATAGGTATTGTTGCTTCACCAGTTACTGTAAATCAGCCATGCTCTGGTAACTTTCTGTGAGTGCTTGATCATGAGCCTCAGCCCTTAAGTGGGTCCTAATTGCTTCACAGAGATCTTGAGTCTGATCTCCATGATTTAACTGACTGCACAAGCTTGCTGTCTGCGCTCTTTGTTTTTCAGTGATGCATTAGTTACTCCAAAGTCAGAGATATGCTTGAAGTTTTAAATCAGTTGCCAGTCCCAGAGAAAGCTTATTTTTTGTTCCTCTTAAGATTCAGTTTACCATTTTCTTTTCTTTTTTTTAAAAAAATTTTATTTTTAAATCCGAATGTATATTACTCGATAATTTGATCAGCACTGCAGCAACAAAGGCCAGCCAGTGCCTCGTTGCCTGTTGTACCCTCTGGTTTGAATAGTAACAGCACATTTTCATGCTGAGTTTAGATGAATTGGCTCCTGCCTGTGTGTGCCGGGTAATGTCCTTTCATATTCTTGGCATTGGGAATGAATAGGATTTTGAACACAGCTTGCAGATGTTAAGGCTTATTGTAGGAAAAACCCTCACAAAAACTTTAAGCTTCTAATATGTGCCTAAAAGCCAAAGAGGGTATCGGAATTACAGCACTAATTCAGTTGCTATTGGGTGCTTGCTGAATCTCTAATTGCCTGTGCTGCACGCACTTAAATGCGTGTGGTGATAGGTGACTTAAATTTATAGTTCCCAGATTTTTTTCCTTGTTCTTTTGTAATGTCATAGGACAACTTTGGCAACCTGATTGTTCGTAGACCTACATTCAGCTATGAAATCCCAAATACCTTCTTTGACATGAGTGGTGCCCGTGCATCTCAATTAAGATAAAAGTTTGACTTTTTTTTTCCCTCCAAAGTAGCAAAATAGCTCTGTTATTGATATCATAATCTACTATAGGTAGGAATTAAAAAAAAAAAATCCAAAAAAAATCCAAAAAAAATCCAAAAAACTAAAATGTCTGTATTCTGAAGAAAGTCAGTGTATTTGCCACCTTGTGATTTATTACTTGCTTGCAAAACCAGAAACTGAGAAAACCTTTGCGGTGTCAAAACTGTCAACTTCTTACTCTGACAGGGTGTTTTTCTGAATAGTAACACAAAGCATAAACAACTAACAAATCTCCTTTTTTTTTTTTTAAGGAATTACTGTGATTTGCTGATCCTATTTGATTTTACAGCAGAGGGTAATGCTATTGAAAAGCCGGATTTAACACAGATAGTTAAGAGGGATTCTGTTTTTTTTATTTTATTTTTTTCTTTTTGCAAGAGGGATGTTTATTTCAGCTGTGGATTTAATCCTTCCTTCAAAGAGAACTGGAGAATAAGGTGAATGCCAGAGCAGCGCTGTGGGTTTCTACTGTAGTTTTGCTTTTTGTTGCTGCAGTGTTGTACAAGTTTCTGTTAATGTGGCTGTGCAGGTGAAAATGCTGGGACTTCATTAACAGGCCTAGTGATGATGTGTGAACCAGAATAAAATCCCGTTCCTCCTCTGTTAGCTGTTAGATTTGCAAGACTTAACAGAAGTAGAAAGTAGCATGCCCTGCTTGTGTTATTCCACTGAGCAGATTTCACTCAAGCTCTACATGGGCAGTAGAGTGAAAAGAAAAATAGCAGTAAAAATGTGAAATCTTTATGCAGTCACTTTTCTGAGTAAAACCAAACATCTGAAACCTTCAAAGTGAGGCTTCGAAGACAAACTACAATGGATCATCTGTGCTATAGCCAAAACCTACTGAGAAAAAATAACCTGAGAATGACACATTAACAAGGAAAAAGTAAGGAAATGAACACATCGTTTTACCTTGCAGCCCATGAAATTCAGCACAGTGTCAGAGACTGGAGTCAGACCCCTACACGGTTGCATGTGGCTGTACTGGTGCCTCATTTACCACCTCCCTAGCTCCAGCATGAGTAAGATGGATGGTCGTGTGCCCAAAGACCTAGTCTAGGTCTTATGAGTAAATCTGAATGAATAATAATGATTTTTCCAATTCTAGGCTAAAGTGAATTAAAAAAAAAAACAACAGTGGACAAATAAAATGTTTTAAACCAGGTTAGAGCCATTTGTTTTTTCTGCCCCTTGGTCCCTACTCCCATGTGAGCACTAATTCAGTGATGCTTGGGTACTGTCGCAGTGGAGTTGTGTGAACAGACAAGATAGTCCAGTTTGATTAAAAAGTAGCCAGCTCACTGAATAATTACTTTATTGCTAAAGAAGAAGCTGGTTTTGTTCTGCCTTTTATAAACTCTGTTAAATCTCTTTTCTAAACTGTGTTTTTTGCATAAAATAATTTAACTTATACCGAAAAGAGTGCTTCAACGTGTTTTAAGAGAGATGAGCAAATAAATCCTTTTTCAGCAACAAGAAGTGCATCTAACACTTCATTCTTCTTAAGCATTGCAATGCACAAGAAAATAAAAAATAGAATAAAATAACACTCAGGTGAAGGTGGTAAAAACAGAAGAGTTCTTTAAAAGCCAGTGTTTCTTGTCTCTTGGTAAAGCAATCAATATGTTCTCTAAAAGCTTTAAGGCAGTATGAGTTTCTTTAAATAGTGATGTAGTTTTGAAATGCCCTTTCATACCTAGGTAGAGCAACATTAAAACAAGAGATAGCATCATCAGACTTGCTTTGACTGATGAAAGGAAAGGGCTGGTTGTCTGAGCACAGTCTTTCTGTTCAAGATATCTTGCTAGATGCAAATCATTCTAGACCGAAATCATATTTCGCTCTCGTATTACCTTCCTAGAGAAATCCTTGCAGACACGGACCAGCGCTTTCCCTAGCAGTCACCAAGGTCATTATTTTTTTTTTTTTTACTCAATATTATATACTGGATATTTTACTTATTTCCCAGGGCACTTCACAGACATGAAGCATAAAACATAGGTCACGGGCACTTGTGGTAATTAAAGACCCATGGTATGTATGTTCTAGGCTGTTAACTTGGGTATCTTGGCAAAGTTCCAGCGGGAGTAATTATGTGCTGTCTACCTGAATTCTGTCTGCAGCTTCAGCTGGATAAGGTATTGCACTCGCGTCTTATCCTACATTAGTACATAATTTTAGTTGCTCGGTCTCCTGGGCCTGAGATCCTAGGAGCTGTTCACTGATTTATCTTTTGGAAAATCACTACGGATTTTGGATGTCTATCTTGTTGCCCCATAAAAAGGTGCAGTTCTGAGGGAGCATATCCGCAACACTTTGTGAAAGTCAAGGCCTCTCAACATTTCTTTTTATGTTAGGCATGTGAAATCACCAGTTATTTTGGAAAATTTAAGCTTTCAGCAGAAATTCAGCAGTTCCGGGGTGGGTATTGTTCACTGGTAAATGCCTAGTGTAAGAATAATTCTCCACTGGAGCTGCAGTGCATTTACAAATAGAAATGACTCCCTTTCAGACAGAACAAAACAACCCCTCCCACCCCACATACACCTCTAATAATCCTGAATTTGCCTGAGAATATGTATATCTTTCTGTCAGAGACAAATCAAGGCAGAACAGACAACTAAGAGGACTGCAGTTCATGCTGAATCTTTACCGGAAAGGAATCGATTAGTAGGAGAGAATTCTCGTTGCTATTATCTTAATGTATTCATATATTCATAAATATTGACACTGTTCCACTCTGTTGTCTGAGAGTTAGTCAAAAGCTTTTGAATATGTAAGTCATTAATACTCTAACATATTGTAGAAGGAAATGATGCTATAGTTTATATACCATCAGTTGCTTTGTGAGAACCGTTTTTGGCCATATGCGTGCTGTTGTGTGGTACTGCTAAGTACCAAATTCCTGAAGACATCGGAGGTATAGTTCTGACAGTGCCTGAAGCTGCTCAGTTAGAACAGAGGACTAAATTTAACTCTGGTCATTTTTGTTTTAAAAATGGAGATTTATAGTAAGAAGACACTCCAGTAAAGTATCCCAAGGGACTACTGTGATGAAGTTAATATAGCAGGGATTTTATGTCTTACAACATCACCTGCAGCAAACTGTGTAGTCACAAAAACTATCCTGCCATTGTGGAAATAACCTCCTCAGGCACAATATCTGCGGTGTCTCGAATAACAGGAGTGGTACCTCAGGATGGAAATTACCCAAACCATAAATGTACGTAGGATAGATATTAACGGGATTAAATGTACGTGTCGTGCCTCTGAGAAGGGGATACTTAGAGGCTGCTTCGCCATCTGTAAATCTGACGCTGGTGTTATTGACTGCTTACACAGACTTTGATTCTTGGTATTGGGAGGAATCACAGCAATTAACGTCATAGATTCTGAAATGCCAAACAAGCAGTTTTCTTTTTCTTTTCCAGCTGCATTTTTTTTTTTTTTCCTGTCAAAGAGGAAGAAAAGAACAGAGAATACAGAATGTCATTAGGCCTCAGGAAGCCTGTCTGGGTGGGAATAGCAATGGTTCAGGGACATTCTTAATCCTTTTTGCTGCCAACAAGGGGATAAAAATGCTGTACAAGGTCATGTCGATGGTTTGTCTAGTCCAGTGGTTTGCCCCAGGCAGTGGCAACAGGAGACACTATTTAGCACTAGCCACTTCCTTCACCCTTGTTCATGTACTCCAATATCTACGATGATTAAGTGAAGGGTGCTAGAGGATGGATCCCTCTCTATTCTTCTTAATACTTGATTACGGACATGCTGATGCCAATTTTTATAATCCCTTTTTGATTGTGTCTCCACAACCTACTGCTCTATAAAGAAATACTTCCTGCTGTGAGTTTTAAACCCATCTCCTACTCGTTTCCTCGGGTATGCCTCTCAGAAGTAGCCGGCGTTGATGAACGACATTCACCTGTCCATTACTTTTGCATTTAGAATCACGTCCCTTTTTGGCTTTCTCTCCAAATGGAAGAGTCCCAGATTTTTAGCCTTTCCAGGTAAGGCAGGAGTGATCTTTTCCAACAACATTTGAAAGGTGTGCTGGGCCAGCCTCCTGGACTTCATCTAGACACAAGTTGCAATGAGGGCAAATCCCGTTAGATATTAGGAAAAACTTTTTCAACCATGCAAACGATTGGTGGTTAAGCATTAGAACAGGAGCCCAGATGAGTTGTGGAATCCCCGTCCTTGGAGATTCGGCTGGCTACAACCATCAGCAGCCAGCTTTACCCTGGAAGTTGACCCATCTTTGAGCAAGGCACTGGACCAGATGACCTCCAGAGATCCTTTCCCCTTTATTCCATGATTCTGAATACACATCCAGATATTTGGAGATAAATTTATCACTTCTGTTATTCCACTAGATCAGTCCTCATGCTATTCGAGCAGGTGGAGTTGTTCATTTTGACTTCAGTTGGAATTAAGACAACTTCTTAGTGTCTGTAGTCCTGTTCCAGTGCCCGTTAAATCAGACATTTCACGACTGCAATTTATTTCTCTAATTTCTCTAATCCATTTATATATGTGACATCTATAACAGTGTGTGGGAGTCAGTTCTACAGTATCATTGTATGAAAAAACACTCTTCTGTAGCCTAAAAGTTTATCTACTTTTTTATTTGCATTCCTCTCCATTGCCTTCCCTCTCTGGTTTGGTACGAGTTTGTCAGACCATTTATAGGAAGCAGATTAGTGGGGGGAAACAGTAAAAAAAATCTTGAATAAAAGAGCTTAATACGTAACACTGAATTGGGAACTGTCAACCATGACAGAAGATGAAAGTGTTGAAATTCAAATAAGCGTACTGGGCAGTGTATTTCTACCTCATCCTCAACATTAATATGCCTTGGTTGTGATAGCAGGGCATTGTGCATGCAGAAGTTGAAGGCTGCTCGAAGAGTAGGGCTGGGGTGAGATGGATTATTTCTCCAAAATTGCTGACTAGCAGCAGTCCTCGGCTGGTTTAGGAATACCCTTTTACCCCAGCTGAGCATCCTGCCTGATGGTGTCATTGCTCCTGAGAGGAGCCGGAGCTGGGCCAGTGACCCGGAGGTGAAAAGCTCTGTGTCCCATTAGCCAGTCTCTGGGGATATTTGGGCTTTCCGATTTTAACTGTTTGAGATTCATGCGCTTTCTGTGATGGCTGCATTTGGCAGAAGCGGACCGCTGATAAGCGATGCGATCAGGCCATTCCCCTGAGGTTTCCTCCGTCACCCTCTCCATTTGTAACTTGACAGTTTGCATAGCAAAGAAATCAGTTATTTACTAACATTTTCCAGTCGTTGAGCAGAAAAATGTCACAACATCTCTGTAATACAGTCTTTAGCTCCAAATCGTGCTTTGAAATGGGTAGAAATATGCATGACTCTGCAGCAAGCAGAAGAATTGTAGCCGATAACTTTGCAACCAAATTGAGATGACACAGATGCGCTGTGTATGAATATCTCCTGCTGTTTGCACCTCTTCTGTCTGAGAACGGTATCTTTGCTACTTGTAGACCAGATTCTTGTAGGTTTTATAGTGTGTGGAAGAAAATCTGGCCTCTTGTGTCTATCCTTTGCAGTTCTCAGCGTGTTTTACAGTCCCTAGTTCTGGAGCCCTTTTGATTACCACAAGGTGCTGCTGAGTTTGTTAGCGCAGAGTTTAGAGGCACTAACATCTGAACGGGCTGCAACAGCTCGAAATCTGATCAGTTACAAGGAGTGCAGTAATTCTCCTTATCTTAGTGCTTTCTCCTCCGAGACAGTGGTTGGCTGTGCTATCAGTGCATTGCTAAAGGCTTCACAGAAGCTGCCTTTAAACCCAACCGTGTAGGCAGTACCAGCAGCAAGCTGGCACGTGGAAGCCTGTGTCTCCTCTGAGTGCATCTTCAAGAGCCTTTGGTTTGTCAGCCACTTCACACACTGCTCTTCTGAGCCACGTGGGTCTGACATGAATTCCCTAGGAGATGGGAGAGTGTGGCGTCTTGTCAGTCCACGCAAGACACTATTTGTTTCAATAAACATAATGCTGGCTGTAATAAGAAAGCGGCGGACTTCCCCATGAGGCTATCTCTTTTTCCCCAGAGACAGTACAGTATAAGAAATTACTTTTATTCCAGCCATTTCTGCCTTGAGTGATGAGTGAGAATGGGCGATTCTTCTCAAAAGAGCCTAAGACAAAAAGTGATCGGTGATATTAATAATTTTTTTTATTTTTAACAAACCAGCTGAATTAATTCCCTTCAGGTGGCCACATTCAGCAGCCCGTTAGAAGGAAACCAAGCAAGATATCTCTTACTATGTATGCAAAATCGATTTGAACTGATAGGCTGGGATGTGGGAGCCTGTCACTCCAGCCACGATGCCACCAGTGGAGCCTGATGGCATTCCTTACGGAGCCCGACAGGACGCCTCAGTGCGCTATAGCTTTGCCAGCTGTCTCTCTTCCATGGAGTGTAGCACAGTCCATTTAGATTCAATTTTGTTTTTATTCTTTGATGAGTGTTTAATAACCATTTCCAAATCTCTGCACAGTTGGAAAGTGACATTGTCAAGAACAGGTGCAGCCAGCTGAAATTATATGGTAATGCCCGTTGTAACAGCACTGGGAAGAAGCAAAGCGGAAAAGTTTTATTTCCTTGAGGGCAGAGTTGGCTAAATGGAGTTGAGATATCCTGGGATAAAATAATTACCCTCTTGTTTTTGGTTCACTTTCCATTGCGAGAGAAACAAATTGGCATTTGGGGCTCAGAATACGAAGCCAAATATTCTAATCCCAGCCTTGATATCAACTTGCTGGATGACATCTAAAAAAATCACATTGAGAAAATATTGAGTTTACTTGTTCTGCAACTAGCTGCTTATATAAGCCACCTAGTTTCTTGAGGTAACCCACAGCTCTGTTATTCATGCCGGACACCCAGCATTGCCAGCACTTGCTGTTTGGGTAATTAACTGTTTATCGATACAGGCACTTGGGACTGAACGTTTCAGCTTTATTTTTGCTGTAGGAACTCTCTGGGTTGCAAGGAAAATTAGTGGAACCTGGAGGCTCACAGCATCTTCTGAAATTACTTCTTCTTAGTTTCTTCCTGGCTAAATTGGAGGCAATAATTCATACCTCATCAAGTTGCTTGGAGGTTTTTAATCAATTGGAGGTTGGTACTGCAAGGTATTGAACATGGTGAGTTCTGATGGATATTAATAGATGAGCATGCAGAACATGTGGCGGAAGCAAGGATATTAATGTTTGTGATTGCTTTGGGATCTTTGCTTTGAGGTGCTCTTAAAGTGCTAAGGCTTATTAAGCTCTGTCTTAATGGCAGCAACCCCATGCACCGTCAGTGGGAACGAGCTGTTTGTGGCAATGCTCTTTTACTCATGATGTTGTACGGCTTTTTCTCTGGTATTTTCTACTGACTGCTTCATATAAATGCTTTAATGAACTCTGTGAGTGCCCCAAAGCCTCCCCTTTTCTTGCAGATCTCTACTACCCTCTCCTCTGTTTTTATTTTTCTGATATTTTGCCTTTTCCCTTTCATTCCTCAGTGTGGCAAAATAGCAGACACAGCAGTCTCTGTCCTTCAGAGCAAAAGGATTTACAGGGGTTAGATGGTGTGAAAGTATACACTGGATGAATAATTCCCATTAGAAAACCTGTTTGTTGACTACGGGAAAGCAGCTAGGGAGGAAGGGAAGAAAAGAAAAGGACTTAAAATTGTTCTCATGGTTCCCTGTTGAATCCTTGTTAGCGTGGACAGCTGATATCAATGGAAACTCTCTAACCTCCTTTCCTTAACCATTAACTTCCTCTTCATTGTTTTAGCTCCTATTTTTGCTAATAGAGGGGTTAACTCAGTAGATGGCAGTCTCTTTCCTCCGAGTCAATGCAGAGGCAGAGAGCCGGAGCTGCGCGGCGGTTCTGCAGATGCCCTCTTTTGGAGAAGATACAAAGCCCATGCCCCGATCAACTGGCATCGACTGGGATCGCTGCAGATTTCGTGGCAGTGGATGTCTTCCACCTGAGTAGGCTGTAACTCTCATGATTGCATCTCATCTTTCCTAGTTAACAGTTTCTATTTTTATTATACCGTAAAGTTTGCAGGAAACAATGCTGACCTGAGGTCCAAGGCTTGTCGCACTAAAGCTGGCTGCACAGGGCTGTTGAGCAGTGGAGCTGCTCCTCATGTGTGTGTGGATGGGGAATCGATCCTGACATCTAATGTTTAGCATAGTATTTGTTCAAAAATATGAGAAAAGGACCATGAAGATAAGTATTATG
This sequence comes from Anser anser, assembly GCF_964211835.1. Taxonomy (NCBI): domain Eukaryota; kingdom Metazoa; phylum Chordata; class Aves; order Anseriformes; family Anatidae; genus Anser; species Anser anser. The sequence continues at coordinate 66,868,543 of NC_139724.1, forward strand.
GGTAAAACCTTAATGATGAATAATAAATGAATAAAATGAGTAGGTGTGGTGCTCTGAGTGCTGCTCCTCACGTGGAGACTGAGTGCCTCACGGAAGAGAAGTAAATTTTTTATTTCATTTGCTAAGCGATTGTTGCAGCAAAACCCTGAAATGTTTACTATAATACTAAAAATAATTTACTTTGTATTTTATTGCTAACTAGTATTTAGTTTACTGTTTAATATTTTAATAAAATTTTAGAAGAAATGAGATTTGTTATATCCTACTGGATTTCTTGTTACAATATTGAAAAATTTCAGTCTTAAATCCATGAATTAGGCTTAAATATCAAAATCAAGCATGAAACTTAAAGAAGAACCAAAATGTATATTGATTTTTTTTTAAAATTATTATTATTATTATGATTTCTGTGTGAGGTTCTGCATGGTTTGACTACCTCCAAAGGAAACTAGCAGTGCTTATAAGCACTGCTTTGGGTTGTCTGCATGTTAACTTGAGTAGGAATCAACTTCCAGCCCCAGACAATACGCCGTGGTTGCAGGAATTCACTAGTGCAGTTTCCAGTTGAGGGCAACTGCCAAATAGTAGGGTAGTTTGAAGATCAGGACTTTGCTTTTTTTTTTTTTTTCTAACTTTTTTATTTTTTTTGGACCGTACTGTCCTCAGCCAGTACAGTGACCAGAGCAGTGATGAAGACCATGCATTTACTACTAGTTGGACAGCAGCTGCCTGTTACTCCAGCTGGAGTTTGTTTAGACCTCCAGCTTTCAGTCCCATGTAGTCAGGCTTGGAGGTCATGTATGTGGATGACCCTGTCTCTCTCCCATTAGCATGGAAGAACATCCAGGCCTGGATGGATTAGTTGTAGAATTCACTCCAAAATGCCCTTGCCTGTTCTTATTTTTGCCCCCTCCAAAACAAAAAGGATTCAGTTATTAACACCTCTAAGGCTGGAGACTCTGAATGAATTTTTAAGTGTTTTGCACCCTGCATTTTGACGTCCTGTATACACAGTATTACTTCAACACCTGCTTTGAATTCTTCTCTCTCCTACCTGTCAGTGCATCATTTCATGCTCCACTAAGTGGTGCGAATAGCAAAACCATCTGTTCATTACTCATGTAGCCATTGTGTGAAATATGAATGAAACATCTCATGTCTGAAAGAGTCATTGTCAACCAAATCCAGCTGGTAGGGCTGTGGTGTGCCCAGAATCCAGAGTCCAGTTGCTTCCTTCAGTTGTTGTGCTTAGTCTCGGTGCAGTACTTGCAAATGTTTAATGTGTGATTCAAAATCTTCTGTTTACACACTTGTTCTCCCTCCTTAAGCATACTTTAGGGCTGAGATCTTTGCTAGGACATTAACTGTGGCAAGAGGCCATTCTTTGGCTTTCTTTGTAGGCACAGATAAGTGAATAATGTATGTATGTATACCTACAAATGAGGGAAAGAGATTAATCTGTTATGTATGACAGGACGGTAATGAATGTTTTAAAGAACTCATTTTTTTCCCCACACTGCCTTTACTGAAATAACTTCCATCAAAAGTTTTCTCCAGCAGGTCTAGAGTTCCACCTCCATCAGAGCTATTTGTACGATTCTTTCTCTTGGCAGAAAGAATTGTTCCTTTGGAAGCCATCATTGTCAGCACTGCACAGATCAGATGGCAATGGCTTCTAAAATAGCAGGTTAATATCCCTGTCTGACAGGATTAAATGCTTAACAGTGATTCTTGCTTTTACAGCTATCAGGGTAAGTGATGCCATATGCAATGATAAAGATGTGACATTGTTCAGCATGCCTTTTGGAGAATGATTAAATGACATGCTTAAATCCTTTGTGGCCTCACAAATTTGATGGTACTGAATGGTGCAGTGGAGCAGAACAGCTATACCTTAAGTGAGGAACAATGGCTAAGTCACATTTCTGAAATTTAGTTTATACCTACAAGTTGCAGGCAGAAGGAACAGCAGGTACTTCTTTCATCTGTAACTAACAAATAGATATATTGTAAAATCTGTCTCTGGTGTAAGCTTTCCCACATTCCTAATAAAGGAGGAATTATCCCTTTGGGGTGGAAAAGACAGGATGACAAAAACGTTCAGTAAAACCTGCGCTTCTATCATCTCTTTAGAATTTGGGTTAAGATTCTGTTTGTGAATTTAAATATCTAAGTAGAGCTGTCTACATGTGAAGCAGGAGTCTAAGCTTCTTTACACAGTCGATGAAGATCTCATTGTAGGAGTGTAGAGCCATCCAGGTTCTGAAGCAAGGCAGACTAGAGCTGTTCAGCTATCCAAATCTAAGTGCCTGCTTTAGGATGAGCTGAGCAGCTGACTTGGACTCCGTTGAGCGCTCAGGTGAGTTATTCACATGTGAACATCTGCGTGTGGCGCCTATATTTAGGTATCCATCTGTAAGCTGAATCCAAGCCTCCCCTTTTGCAGTTTACAGCAAGATGAATATGGCATTTAATAACCCATAGAATGAACTGGACCATTGCAGCACAGCAGGTGAGAAGGGTCTGGCTTGTTGTGATGGACCTGTGAGCATCTCACCAGCCCAGGGCCAAAGCTGCCTTGTTTTCTGCATACAGACTTGCGCATCTGTGCACCTGCGGGACTGAAGGAGCAGCTGAGCTGTAGGTTTTGAGGCTATCATAGGACCTTCACAATAAATGTAGGTAGTGAAACAGAGATCGGTGTCTAAATATAGACAGTTTGGGCTTTGGCATTGTGCAGTGGTCGCTGACATATCTAAAAACAGCATTTGGAGATGCAGTTTGGTCCATTTCCGTATTTTTTATTACCAGCATCTGATTTAATAGGTTTGTTGTACAATATTAGCCATCCGTACTAGGATACCTCAGAAGACAGCGCTGGGACGGCTCTCAAATGCCAAAATGGGCATCCTGTCTCCAAAGTCAGGATGAGGTGTAGCAGTACCTTTGGAGAAGGCCCTGGAAAGGTGGAGCTTGACTGGTAGGTGTTGGGTGGCCTCGCTCTCCGGTCACACTGACAGCTCCATCGATCTGAGTCCTGTTACAGGTGTTTTAGGAGCTTCTCTTCATGCACAAGTTTCCCTCCAGCATGGAGGTAGGAAAAGAGTGCTTACTTCGGTGTTTTCAGTCTTCTGGCTGATACTTTTTTCTCTTCTGTTTAGAATTATGTAGTATTTCACATACAGAAATGACTTAATTAACCAACAGAAGAATTTTTTGACTAGACATTAATATAAGACCATATATTTCTTCTAAAATGAGAAGTTGTAGCTGTTTGGCATAAACCTTTTACCATCAGGAGCAAAGAAAGTGTTTCCTTGCTCTGTGTTTGCAGCTCTAAGAGATCCCTGTAAAGGAAAATTAACCCTTCTGTAATCAGGTGCCTAACATTTTACAGTAGGATAAAATACAACCTCTAGGTTTGTAGTACGTGTGGTTTCCAGGCTCGTAGGATGTGAGCAGGTTTGGGTCAGCCCTAATGCTACAAAGTGACTCAAAGTTCAAAAATCTGGAAAGCTGCTGGTGTTTGCTTTGCTTAATAAAGCAAACTGTAAGTCAAACATTTAATCACAGCATTCTGGTAACGGGGGGCCTGTTTTAATACAGCTCTTTTATTGGCCTCTTTGTAGTGCAGCAATAATAAAGGCGATCCTGGCGGATAAGGTGTTTTCAATGCAAGCCTCCTGTGGAACCTCTATTTTCAGACACAGACCTTGTATAACAATATGAATCACCAACACGAGAGCTGTTCTGATCTATGGTGGGTTTTCCAGTAGGGAAATAACCTGCTGAGTTTATTAATGTTTGTCTAATTTACATCATTAGGGTCATTTTTTAAATAGCCTTGTCTGTTTGCTTTATTGCTGGAGTGAGTGCTGGGAGGAGGGATGCCAGAGCGGGGTGCTCTTAATTTCTGAGCGGGCTGGAAAGCCGAGCTGGGCATCCTCAGAGGCACTCCCTGAGCAGGAGAGAAAAGCTCTGAGGCTTCAAACTCTCAGGGCCTGTGCTTGTGTACATCTGCAGGTGTACATTTTTTAGTGGTTTTTATTTTATTTTACTTTTTTTTGTGGCTCTTCAGAAGAGCTTTGTGACAGCAGGAGAGCAGGGCAGGGAGCTGGCAGAGCGGTGCTGGTGTGTTCAGCAGGCAGGGAGCGTAATGCCCCTTTCGAGATTTTAAAGGGGAGTCGGTTCCAATCCCTGTTCTTATGGGTCTTTCACATCTCATTTGCTGAAGGGGATTTTTGCAGCTCTTTGTCCGTGTGTTGACCGTTTGGCAGTGCTGGCAGACTTTGGTGGGATCATCTCTGTATTGTTTATTAGTGGGAGGAAGCGCAGCAGTGGCAATGGGGACTGCTGCAGGCTGTTGTCACAAAATGATTTGTGTGGCATATATCTGAAAGATTTGTCCTTCTCTGAAGCAGCCCCTCCTCCAAGGGGTTCAAGATTTTTATTTAGATCAGACTGAAATTCCTTTTTTTTTTTTTCCATTCTCAAAGGGAAATAAATGAAAGAACAAGATAATATTACAATTTATATCCAGCAGACCACGTTTTGATCTTTGTCATCCAGTGAAAATCTGCAATATCTCTTTGGTTTGCTCTTTATTTTGGGTTTATATTATTATTTATATTATAATCTGATGGAGCTGCTATGTTTTCTGTGAACTGTATATAATTAATATCTATCTATCTATCTACACATATATAGGTGATATGGGGACAGTTGCCTGTAAATTACATGGACTAAAATTATACTTCATTGTTGCGGTGGCAGAACTAATTTGGTTCCGTAGTTTCCACAATTGAGTCCTTTTTACTTGAGTGAGGAAACTTGAAGGAGTTGCCCAGTCTGAGCCATTGTGCCTATTGAGTTTGCCAGCATGAAGAACTGAGGTACTCTTTCCCATGGTGCATCCAGCCAGGCAGGTAAAGCTGAGATTTTTTTTTTTCTTCTCAATATATTGCAGAATTTAAGTTTTTGAGGTGATCTGGGTTTTGGATAAAAAGGTGCTCTGAAAGAGCTGTTCGCTGTGCTACACTGACTGTGGTTCGGTATTAAACTGTAAGGAAGCAGTTACAGGCAACATATTTTTTCTTTTTCCTGGGTAGGATTTTTTTTTATGCTCTTTGTGTGGACAGCTGCTCAGCTTCAGGTAAAAAAATGTTATAGTTTATGGGACTGCCAGCTGGAGCCAATTAAAATCTAATGGACCAGAGTTGGCACTAAAATATCATTTTCTGCCCTAGCAAAGTTGTGTTTTTGTTCTGCTGCTTATACATGATTTAAGAGGTTTACAGTGTTGTTAAGAAACAAATTTACTTACCATTTTGCAAACCAAGACATGTTTGAATTTAAAATCTTGCACGGAAAGATTACAGTTTGGGTCCTTTAATGAAGTTATTGTTCCACTGAGCATGAAGAGCTGTGGTGCAGGGACGTTATCTGCCTGATGATGTTCTGCCCTAAGTATGTGAGACAGCAGCAGAGAGCTAAATGACTTGCTTTGGTCACACCAAGGCCCTCCTATATCCCTAGGAGAAAAATACAAGTCCTAAGACAGGCGATCTGTCTTTTTGTTCTGCCTGCCTCAAGCGAAAGAAACCCAGGACAAGACGAGGAGCCTGAGTTACAGCATTTGTAGAGTGAAAATCGTTATTACTGAGAGTAACATGGGCAAAGGGAGACTTGGCTGAGGTGTGCTAGATGGATAGAACAGAGTAAAAGCTCAGCAAAAAGAATTGATTTTCTGAAGAAGAATTCAGTTCATTTGAACTGGAATGAGATGTTTGTTCTTGAGAGAGAGAAATCAGACTAGTCTTCTGTGCAAACTCAAAGGCTTAAAAGGCGTTTTTGGCATTTCCACAATTAAGTATTTTCAAAGATTCAGTTGAGACTTTTTGACTTAGTTATGAAGGTGGAGATGATTTTTTTTTTCCAAAATGCAAATTTCACCAACACTGTATGACACAGGGTTGATATAGGCAATATTTCTTCTAGGAAACCTTTTTACTAGGAAACCATTTACTTTGTTTAAATGCATTTTGCTTCATGTTTTCAGTGAGAACACTTGATTAGTCAGTGACCGAGGTTTGTCTGATAAATAGGAACTCAATTGCTTGTTTCTCCGCATTCTTGAAGATGGCTCAGGGCATAAAAGATACCCTGATGACAGGTACAAAGGTAATCCTAGAGATACATGAAAAAGGAAAGAGATGATTCTTAAGGCACAAACCTGAAGCGTAGCGTCCTGTGGTTTCCCCAAACAAGCAGGCCGTGCACTTGAAAGACTGAGAAATGAGTAGGCTGGGAATCGTGGGCATTTCAATGCATGACAAATTTAGGCCCAGTTTCTCTATTTTGCTATTCTTGAGGCAAATCTAATCTGCTTTCAAGCATTCTGTCATTGATTCAAAGATTCATGCATTCAAAGATTGGCCAACGTGGCAGATTTTAGTCCCGAACTGACCAGTTGTGACCCAGAGATGGGTTATTCCGTGTTCATGACTTTGGAGGGTGGTCAGGTTGCCCTAGAAAGCAGGAAGAAAAGAGGACTGGAAGGACAATAAAGGAGCTTAAGAAATAATTGAGTTTAGAGGTACTTGTATAGAGAAGATCATACTGAACTTGAGAAACTTGTTTATTTTGTGAGGTGCTTCAAAACTTCAAAGGAGCGTCACAAAACCTGGGGTGCATCTAATGCAATGGTAACTGCAAACAGTTAACACGTGTCCTGGTTTGACTTGGCACAGTGTTTCTCTGGTTCCTGAATGACTTTCTTCCCACTGCTGTTGGGATGTCTGCATTCACGTGCCGTTTTGACCGAACGCCAGCCCCAGATCTGCTTGTGTTGAGCAGCATTTACTGTTGGGTCATTCCAAGGTTAAGATGCTGAGCTCAGATAACTGTCCTCAGGGGAATGAGAAGAAGAGCCTGGTCTCTTAAAACTGATTCAGCCCTAATATTATTTTTCTTCATACTTTTTCTTTTCTAAGCCTTTATGACCCATTTCTATCTGGTTTTGTGACAATAAATTAATGAAATTACCTGTAGTTTCAGAGTCGAAACTATGTAGTTCTCTTTATGGTATATTCAGCTCTCCTCAACGCTGAAACCGAGATTCAAACAGAAGTGGAGATCATACAGCCTCAGGGTGCTCCTCAGGCGCAGGACTGAGCTGGGCTCTCAGGAAACCCTTGGAAATGCTGCATAGGCGTTGCTGTGCCTGTATCACAGCCAGAGGACTTCCTTCTCTGAACTTGTCAATGTGTCACTTCTAATAGGCATTAAATTTAATATTTGGAGAGACACACAACTCCATAATATTAATAACAGCTTCCTAATGTTAAAGACAAAGATATAACCTAATTGGAGAATGAATGTGGACTTCTTTGGCTACTGTTCAGAAAGGAGATTTATTAGAAGCCCTGTAGTGTTCTTATTCCTAATCCATCTCCTCTCCCCCAGTTTAAAATAAGTTACTCCATTTGCCGTTCTTTATAAAGACTACTCCTGAAATGGCTTTTTATTCATTTATTTATTTATTTTTAAAGTTCCTGTGTTTTAGAGAACATCATGGAGAAAAAGGAAAAAGAAGCCAGTCCAAAACAGAATACGGATGATTCATAGTGAGAACTGTTGAGGTTGTAAAAAACACTGGTAGGGATTCTGACGAGTTGGCATATCTCCTTCCACATCTATAAATTTGTCACTGGTGAAAGTATTTATTCCTTCGCAGTTTTATGATTTATACTGGACTGTTGGTACTGCATATTTGGACCTCTAGCTCATCCTCCAACAGTAGAAGATGAACTCCGACTAATAGATTTCAGGGCCTATCCTGCAATTTTTGCAGGATTAGTATTTTTTAAAGGGTAGTGTGCATGATTTAAGTAAGATTCGAGTATATAGCCATGGTTTGTCCTTTGCTGTCAGCAAAGCCATCCTAAGTTCATTTCTTTAAAGAAGCTCCAGGCCAAATGTCAGGAAAAATTAAATCAAGCAGTGATGTAGTCCCGTAGGGAAAATGTATTTCAATTGTGAGGTATTCATGGATATAATATGTCATCCTGTAGTCTGTGACTGTTGGGTGCACTTACAAGCAACGTGGCTTAGTAATTGCTACTTGTTAAGAAATTTGGCTATGATAAAAAATGACCTGCCAGGGAGAGAGGCAGTTTTGTTAATTTTATTTATGAGACTTTCATCTAACTTGGAAGGATGTGTGTATGTGGCAGCAAATCCTCCATGACACAGCAGCTTTAGTAGAACATTGCTTTTGTCTTCCAGCAAGGAGGCACCGTAATCTTTTAGAGCTTTGGCTTCTGGAGGCTGAGGAACAAGTTGGACACAAGACCCTTAGTTTTGCTCAGCCACCAATATTTTGCTGCCTTCCTGATGCCAGGTGTAAGCAAATTTTCTGTCTTTCCAACAGCTGTAGGACAAAGCTAAGCTTGTCAGATCTGCCTGGATCCAAACCTGGAAAGAATTAACTCCACCTTCTGTAGGTCTTTTTTCATGAGGAGTTTCTTTTTGTGGTGTGGTCTAAATAAATCAGCCCAGACCCTTACAGGGCAGATTAGTCTGGCTGCCTGACCCAGGTGGGAGATGGCGGAGGGCCTAGTTGGAGGCCTGGCAAGCCTAGGTGGAGCCACAGACTGCCTTTCCATGAGATACCTCCCCCTGCATTTTGTTCCTGTTTGTTTTTATTCTCCATGCTTTTCTGAGGGCATTGGGTCTTGCAGTGTTTGCTGTTGTAGTTATTAATAGTTTTCAATTACAGATGTGTTAACTTCGTGATATCCACAACCATAAGCATCAGCAGCATTCGGGCTGCCGTGTCGTTCTCAGACCTCTTATTTGATTACTGAGAAACGCTACATGGTAAGCACACATTTAATTTAGAAAGGGTATCTCTTCAGATCCAGATAGATGTTTTAATCCTCGTAAGAAGTCGATGCACATTTGATAGCAACATCCTTCCAGAATGAACAGATTTATCACCTATTGAATCATTACGGAACAAGAGACCTGCTCCCTCAGCTGGTCAAAATCATTGTAGTGCTTTGGACTTCAGTGACCCCGTGACATTAATGATCTAACCCGGTATTGTTCCTGTATCCGAGGAAGAGAGTAATGAAGCCACATTTCATGGATTTATTGTAAGCTTATGGGAAATGGAAGGGGCCAGATTCTGCTTCAGCTTGTGCCACGCGAAGTCCAGAAGAGATGAATTAAAAACCCTGAGTAATTTTGGTGGACTTGATGATGATGATTTTGGTTTGACTTAGTGATCCTTGTGGGTCCCTTCAAGCTTGGGTTACTCTATGATTCTGTGATTCTGTGTTTTTTAAGCAGAACATTTTTGTTTTCCCACAGTAACATTTCCCTAGCCAAAGCTTGAAACCAAAGACAGAAAACAATTAAATCTTAAAAATTTCCGAGCAGTGTCACTGTGTGCTAGCACAATGCATGAGATGTTCTGTGTAAGGAAATGGGTTGCACAGGGTTTTAAATCAGCAAAACCCTCATATAATTAGCCCTTTAGAGTCTGCAGACACAGGGAAGTGTTACAGCAGCCCCAGGCAGGAAAACCAAGGATGAGCTGTCACCAGACAGGTGCATCTTGCATGCCTGACGAGCCAGTCATTCAGGGAGGGTTTTATTGTTACTGGTCTATCTGCCTTTATTTTTTTTTCCACATCAGATTCAGCTTTGTCACTTTTTGTGTGTAGATACATTGAATTAAAAGACCACTTTTAAGGAAGACAGAGTTTTTGTTGTATCCGTTAGTATTCATTCTTTCATGTCTTAGAAGAATCATGAATTACTTGGGGTCTGTTGGAACTAACATGCTCTGGGAGACAGTTAAACAATGCCTCTTCATTCGAACGGAGGTGGGGTGACAGATCAAAGTGTGTCTTTCCCATAATACCAAACGCAAGACTTTTTTGTTTAGCGAAGAAAAGAGCATTCTTCAAACACTACACGGAGCAATCTTTGCTGAAGAAGATCGCAGACAGGGAGGTTGTTGGCACTTGTGGTTCCTGCCCACTCTTTGGCAAAGCAATTCCTGTAGATGTTACCAAATAGCCCTCTCACAAAGGTGCACTAGCCTTTGTGGTGTCGCGGAGCTCTCCCTTGCAAGAGGTGTCTTCCTTCTGGCCTGGGTTTGCAGGTGGGAGCCCAGCCCAGAGCTGTGGTGCTCCAGGTGGCAGCGGCGCTGAAGCAGCTCCTGCTAGGTCAAGGAGACCTGGCTGGCCATGGCTGCAGCTTCCAGCTCCTGTGCATTTATCCCTTGAGAGGTACAATTTAAATTTTCAGACTCGTTAACGTGGTTTGGTGCATAATGATAAATTAGGAGCAAATATATTTTTGTACAGAAGCCGTTTGGAGCACAATGGTAATGTTGCACTTTTATTTCTGAAGACCTCAGGGATTCTTTCCGGGCCATATGACTCACAACTTTGAAGTCACTGAGCAAAGGGTCAAGCCCTTCTTCACTCAATAGATGCTTTCAGCTCCAAGTGCTACTGGTACATTCAGGGCTAGAATCTTGGCTATTGAAACAGCTGTAGCTTCAAAATGTCGTGACGCTGCATTAACGCTTCATTTCCTGCACTGAATCATTTTGCTTATGAAAGTATAAGAGCAAGGGACGTTTGGAAAAAAAAAAAGGGAGAGAGAAATAGAAAGAAATAAACCTTCTGTCCTCTGGAATGGGTCTTTTTTTTTTTTTCTCCATTTTTTTTTCCTGTTGGATAACTTTTTCCCATCTCAGCAGTAAAAGGCAATGATATGGAATAATTATGTGTTCCTAAGCCCTTCCAGTTGATACACTGTTGTGAAAATATATTCAGTAAATTCACCTGAGTGACTTTGGAGATCAAAACACAAGGACGTGATGAATAAAAGAAACTGATATTCGACAGATATGATAGAGTGTTGTGACCACATTGACATCATTGTCAACGTCTATTCTGGATTAGGGTAGGTCTGTTTGTCAGAAAAATGGGTGTGTGGTTAGGAAGGTGACTGCAAAAACGACTTGTGCGAGCTTCATGTTTATTCCCTCCCTCTACTTTCAGGTCTTAAAAATGTAATTCTGCATTGGAAAATCAATCTTTTTTTTTTTTTTTCTTCCTGTTATTGTTAGTAGAAAGGTGATTTATTTTTTTATTTTTTTCTCCCTGAGAGAAACCAAATGGCAGTTTTGCTGGGTGAGTAAACAGGAAGAAATAAAGCCTAGCTGTCTTGATTGGCTTTGTGGTACTGCCCATATTAAAAATATAATTTAGTTTTGAATGCATTCAGATTTAAGGGAGCAGGTACTTGGAAAAAGAAGGTGCCATTATTACTGATTTTCTTCTATCACTAGGTGCATTTTGAAATAGCGCTCTCTTCCTCAGGCTATATTAGCACTGTGAACAATGAAAACAAAAAAATGCGATGTCATAGATAAAAAGTATACCCATTATTATTCCCCTATTTTCCTGCAAGTATTCATCTTCTGCATTTGTCAGCCATACTTTAAAATATGAGGTAAAAATTGTTTAAATGTTTGTCAAATGGGGATGTAGGAGTTAGGAAATCCCGTGATGAGAAATTATTTCAATACGTGAGATAATATATATTCTATCTAATGTACACAGTTTGATGTTATGAAGACATTATTGCAGAATTAACAGATTTCAAAAAGCCACTGTGTAACAGCCAACTAATGTGACATATTGCAAATAAGGTCATCTCATTGTACAGCTAGAAGTAATAAATTTATATTGCTCATGATTGTGATTCTATATACATTTATCCTTCTGTGGCATTTGAATTTTTTTCTTTGTGTCTCATAACAAAATAACTTATTGTAAAGGCTCACAAATAATAAAAATAGAGGGAAAAAAAATCTAAGACAGAAGAGGCCAAGAGCATTGCAGAGGATGGGTAGCAGGTGAGAATACCCCTTCAGAAATGTATTTTTAATTTCAAGAATATAATTTAATGGAAGACTGTAACCTACCAAGATACAAACTTGCCTAAACCTTAGAAGGATTACAAAAAGGAAATTATTTCTAATTTCAGTTTTTGCACTATTTTGTACTGAAATTTTCAAACTTCAAGTTTTAAATTTTGTGGGTTTGTAATTGAAAATCTTTGAATTTTAAATGTTTTTTACATCTAGCTGCTTCCTTCTTTCACATATCACTACTGAAGAATGAGTGGATGTGGGAAGATTTGGGAAAAGAAGGGAAAAAAAAAAACAGTGGAGAAATGAGACCTATCCATTTTGTCAAAGCTTCTTAAACAAAATCTCCAAATCTCTCTTCTGATTTTTTTTTCATATTTTTGATTTTGAAGTGTTTTTTGTGTACAAACTTCTACTTAAAATAAATAGACTACTCCTACTTGTTAAATGATTATGGTAGAAGTGAGAACATCTAGCGTGTTCCTGAATGGCGTGACAACTATAATTACCCACACCGGGAATAATTTTTGAGAGTAGAGAGGTCTTCAATCCAGGTGTCAGAGACAGAGCAAGATCAAGTGGCTGGAAACTGAAGCCAGACAAATTCAAAGAGAAAGGAAAAGCACACGTTTTTAACCGGGGTGCAGGGGGCTGTTATTCATAGGAACGTCTCTGCAGGGAATGCTGCTCTGTCTCCATCACTTGATGTCTCACCTTGGTGGGATGGCTTTCTGAAAGATGTACTGGAAGGGACTGAACGATTTCAGGGATTTAAATGCTTCATTCTGTCAGAGGAGAAGTCAGATGAGATATCACAGCAGTCCTTCTGGTCTTAAAGTCAGTGTCTAAAACGTTTTTGCTAAGCTTTGTAAGTCTCTCGTCTATGGCTGTGGGATTCATCCTACATGCTGAGCCTGAGGAGCCGGTAAGAGAGAGGCTTATCTGCCTGCTTCAAGGGGATGGTTCAGAAGACCCGCATAATCCAGTACAGCATGTGGTGCAGCCACGGCTGCCATATCATCTTCTGTGCCCCCGTGACAGCTGTGTGTGTTGGCTGGTACGTGCATACGACCGGGGCAGCCTCAGCACATCTCTGCATGCACTTCTCTTTCCTATTCCAATTCCCACCAGCTCCCCAGGCAGCGAGCGAATGCACAGCAGCGTGTTGATGTCCCACCGGCACCTGAAGGACATGCTGCTGCAGCCCTCTTCTTGAAGAAACCTTCCTTTAAGAAAAGAACTTTTTGATCCCCAACCTCTCTCTTGTCGCTTTTAACAAGGATGCTGGTTGCCAGGCCAGGGAGAGGAGGAGAAGGGTCATGGTTGAAGGTGGGCAGCTCTTTGCTGACGAGTAAAGGGTGTCCTGCAGAGAGCCGAGGTCAGGCGCAAGAGGAGGGACATTTATCACCTGGTTTTAATGTTGTATGCAGTTAAATGTGGTGTTGCTAGCACTTCTGGCCCCAGTGGACTGTGCTGTGCAGGACACGTCCTGTAATTTCAGGCAGAGAATAGGTGAAACACTCAGACAGAAGGCTGCCCCCGTTAGTTACGCAGTTGTTGGCAGCATGAAAATACAGTGAGCAGAGGGTAAACAGCATCTGAGGGAAAGAGTCTATTGCACATGAGCAGGAAGGTTTTACTTTATTCATATGAAGATCACTGACGAGTTGAAATGGTTGTTTAAAGCCAAGCAGGACGGTATTCAAAGTAGCTGAGTGCGACTAGAAGATTTTGTCTCACTTTTATTGTTTTATTTTTTAATCGCTTTGAATGCAGTGACAAAACCAGGATTTGTTAAGTAAGATGACTTCTTACGTGTCCACTGGATGAAGACAAGTAATATTAAGCTTATAATTGTAAAGCAGAAAAATTGAGACAACTGAAATTTAGATGAGCTTTTCTTAGGATGCCATTTGACTGAGAGAGGAGCCTGTCTTATTCCCAGGCCAGCTACAGGTTGCTGTGGCTCCTGGTCTGCCTGAACATGTGCCTGAGCGATGGAGCAGCCAGACGACATGCAGTCTTGCAGGGTGCAGGTCTTCCCAAGGGAGAAGTCTGAGACGTGACTTTGTGGCTCAAGGCTCCCCCATGAGACAGGAAACCTTTTTGAGGCTGATTTTTTGCTATCCCAGTGGACAGAGAAAGGAGCATCACGTTAAATTCCATGCTTAGAAATGATTCCGTAATTAAATCTCGATATGCCAGAGGGTTTGTGTGGGATTAATCAGCGTTAATACTGGGCCATTAGGAGTTAAATCATTCTCCCAGAGTCTTCAAAAGGAGGAGAATCAGAGCCAAGATTTGGAGCCAGAATTTGAAGCCAGGTCCTGTGGTTGGACAATGAGGCTCGGCTCTTTTTTCATGGGGTACAGAGCAGCTGGAGAGAAATGTCTATTATTTGCAATATACGTATTCAGAATATCTGCACAATTAAATTGCAGTGTTGATCCTTCAGCAGTTGCATTTGAAACCTCTGTTGACTGGAGGATGCAAACCTTAGTAGATTTAATGTTTCCTAAATTGATTTTGTAATTATGTTTTCGATATTTTCATTTTTTTCCCCCTGAAATACAGGCACTTGATATACTTTCTCCATCTGTCTCTGTCCAAATTCAAATGGTTTGTGAGGTAAATTTAATCTCTCCATTGCATCGTTAGATTCAACAGCTTGTCAGTATTTCCATTCCGAGCCGTGTTATGGAGGTCTTTGTAACTCATCTCTATCCTAGTGAAATCTGGGCTTAAATGACTAAGATGTGAGTGTTCCCCCCCCTCCCCCCCCCCCGTTGCTTATGGGTAATTAAAATAAATCGGTACGGAATGCATTTCTAACTTTGAGGAAGAGCTAATGTTTAGACAGGGAATAGTTTAGGAGGTTGGTTGTTGCCGCTTGCACTTAGAGAAAGCCTGCATCATTAGTACAGTTTGCAGTTACTGTTAATTGGTCCATGCAAACAAAACAGACAAATTGTTTGCCTAATTCCCTTCTAAATCTCACCTTTTTTAAAGTGGTGCTCTTCCAGCATTGCTAATAGAATGACTGTAGATTTACACTTAATGACTGGCATGATGTTGTGCACAGTGCTCTCCAACACAGACGTGTTCCTTGCTTGGTAAAACCTGAGCTCTGCCATCTTCAGGTGCATTGAGTAGTGTCTGCAGTCAAAAAATGGGAGAGCTCATTCCTTGTGAGTACGTTGGGCACCTCTATTTTTTTCCAGGTATTTACTGCTGAAAGCACTGTAAGCCAAGAGGGTCCAGATTTACATAGCTGTGTCCTCTTACATGCAATTAATTTAAAATATTAGCTGCGTATTAGCTGAGTGTTGACTCAGGGAAGCAAAGTCTTGACCCAGGGCTCATGGCAGTAATAGGTCTGAACTTGGCACTTGCACCTGACTCAAGACATCCTAATTTAGAATAATTTCCAGGTTTTGTTATGATTGACCATATTTGTGCCATCTCATTCCTCTTCTCAAATTTTAAAATGCACAGTGTGTATGTTAAGGCAATTAAATCAGCAGTGCAAGTCACAATTTACAAAACCTGCCTTATGTGTGTAGGTCCATGCGTGTCCAAAGTACCAGCTACGTGGTTAATCAGCATGAGATTAATTCCCCAAGTAGGACCCACGTAAAGGTTCTGAAGACAGACAAGCAAATGTAGTCACTCAACATGTTTTAAAATAAATTGCTGCATGCACTAAGTACGTCCCAGAGAGATCTGTGATGTACTGACTTGGGCAGAGCCTTGGTACCTTGGTCTGGGGTTGCTTTAGGTATTAGGTGCTGGAAGATGAAGGCTAGTAAAGGACCTCAGGAGGTTGATTTTCGGTGATCACATGAAAATGAATTTCATTACACGCTTTGTGGTGTTCCTTCCTTATGTTTGCTTACAGAATAAATCTTGCATATTCAGTGTCAAGTAGATGAAAAACTTACTCGTGTGAAATGATGAGAGTCAGCATTTCACTGCAGATCTTTCTGGTACTCGTGCTTTCCTCTGCTCTGGAGAGGATTAGTTGACAGTTCCTAGCCTCTGCACAGGACCTCAAGATGAGTTCGCCCTTTCCACTCCAGTTCCATGGTATGTTTAATCAAGAATAGTTCTAATCTTGTCTTAAATGTTTACTGCATAGCATTTGTCTTACTGAAGCAAAAATAATGCTTTGTTTTCAGTTGTCAGGGTCAGCTGCATGCACATAGAATAATCGAGTATTCAGGCGAGTAGGAAACCTCTCCAAAGCTTCTGGCTTTTCAAGAATTGTAAGCTTTGAAAGTTAACTAAAGTTTTGGCAAAAGTCTAGTATGAAGGGTCTTAATAGAATATAACAATTTCTGCATGTTTGCTATCATTGTTTCTGTGTTTGTTCATTGTTAACTTGGCAGTGAGCAATGTGCTGGTTTTTTTTTTGGTTAATGTTTATTTTATTACATTGTGGTACACAGAACAATTGCAAAAGTACACTTGTTTGTTTTAAATGTCAGTGGAGAGATTCTTGCTTTATTGGTAAGATGGGATACATGTCAAAATAAGAAACTACAGACGTGAATAGGCCGGGGCCATGAGCCCAATCCTCATCACACTCACAGCACTCCAAGCACTGGATCAGCAGCTTTCCACTGGTGTCCAAAGCTGGTGTGGTGTTGTGGAAAAAGGGCTTCTAATGCCCTCCTAATCTGTCCTACTTCATTTATTAATATCATGTCACATTTATTTTGTATTTGATATGATCGAGGAAACATTTTCAGCATTTTAAAAGACATCGTTCAGCTTTCTGTAGGCATCTTATATATATACTGTATGTACTATATAGTATATAGAAGGTACTAAATGTATATTTCCTTTCCGTGACAAACACCAAGAGTTGACAGCCTAAAGGGAGTTCAGTAAAGAAAAGACAAGATTTTGCCCTTAGCGTGGAGAAAGGATCAATAATACCTTTGATCGTTCCGTTTTTATAAATGATTCAACACAGATGAGGCAGATGAAGGTGACTGAAGCGTGCTAAAGCCATGTGGTCACTGCACACAGAAGATCAGTATATAAATGCAAGACAGACAAGAAAGGCCACGAATAAGCTTGTTGCTTGAATACTTTTTTTTTTTCTCCAAATGCAATATATATATATAGAGGTGGCTTTTAGGGATTGATGGATGAACATAATTTTTGTGGCCTCATGTGAGAGCTTAAACTCAAGTAATAAAATGCTATCTAATCATTTTTCTCTAGTGAAGGTCCAGCAAGGTTAGCTGTCCTAGAAAGCGGCAACTGTGGTCTCACCAAGGATGCTATACCTCTAGCTCTTCAGTGGTGGGAGATAGGAGCATAGATTGAATTCACCATTTTCAGTTCTTTTTGACCCTCCCTATTAGATTTCTTTTGTGCTTAGTGGTCTGTGAATGCCCTCCTTGCCATTTATTCAGTGTGCATATGTGGTTGAGTGATGCTGAGATGAAAATGAACAGTGCCATCCTCCCACCCACACATTCTTCTCTCTCTCTCTCCTTTCTTTCTCATCTCTTTCACTTTAATTAATTAATCTATTTCAATGTTGTTAATTCTCCTTTCATTGTTACATGTGACACCAGAAAATGGCATGTACATTGAAGGATTTGGGGATTTTGGATTAAGGGGTAGAGTCTGACATGGTGAATGTGCAGACAGAAAACGTGTGTGTGGCAGACGATTTTTTCATTTGCTGGTGAGCCCAGCTCATGAGCTTTATGTGTATCTGAAATCCAAACTCAGATCTAACTTGGCAAAGAGCCCCTTACTCTGGAATAGTCTGACTTAAAACCTCTGGGCACTTTGAAATGGAAATGAGTTAGTATTGATTTGTGTGTGTCTGAACGTGCACATACCTACGTCCTTCCCTTCCCCACCACCCACGCATTTTAGAATTCTCTTTTCTGTAATTTTCCTTTTCTCCTATTTCATCCAAGGCCTTTTGGCCATTTCCAGCATATGTAGGACACTATGAATTACAAGTCCACACAGAGGTATGCACGTTAAACCAGCAGTCTGTTCTTCAGACAGACAGGCGTTTTGAAGGCACTCTACCTTGAGGAGAAAGCCAGCTTCAATGTAAAAACAGTGTTTGAGAAATGAAAGTCACACTCATAAGGGCTAGGGCAGAGGTTGGATGCCATTGGAATTTTACTTAAGCTTATTCTCTCTGAAATTTCCAAATTTTAGGTCAAAACCATGTTTCTCCCAGAACTCCAGCTACTTCAAAGTCATTCTGTCTGCGAAAGTTTCACAGCTTGGGCTGAAGTTAGTGGTATGATGCAAGGCACTGTGAGCTTTGAGATCTCACAGGGTGTTCTAGCCAAAAGGCTCTCCTTCAGTAAAAATCGAAGTGAAGAGTTAAAAGCAAGCCATGGAAAAAAATGTGTAATGATTTTTAAAAGCCTAAGCATTTCCTGCTTCCTAATTTTTTAAAATTAGTGCATGTTATTGTGTTTTTTCCCAATGGTCAAAAATGCCATGCAGCATTCAGAAGAACCTATTTTACTATTTGTGTCCTTAGTTATTTTTATGCTGGTGGCATCTACCTGTTCCGCCAGAAATTAGTACCTTGTTCTGTTACAGAAAACCACTGAGAAGCCATTGCAATTGAATAGGTTTGCAGCCTAAATACACAAGCATTCAAAGTAGGTGAAGGATATATTAGTATCTCCCTTTCCAAATGGGGGATATAAGCATGGAGGAATTCAGTGATTTGGACTCGTTTGTTCTGTGCCTGCTCATGGCAGGAACAGAGCCCACATTTTGTGAAATCTCTGAAAATATGAATTTGTTTTATCTGACTGGGTCTGCCATTGAGCAGGCCAGAATTATTTAAAAATAATGCAGAAGGTATTATTAAAGTAATGCGGAAGAATTATTAAAATAATGCAGAAGCATCTCCCCATATACCTGCGATGTGATATGTATTCTAACCCACGTTTTAGTGAAGGAGAACTGACAGAGAAGTGAATTAAGCTTTTTATGCCATTCCCAAACCAGACATCCCAGAGAGGGATTCTAAGGCTAACACAGGAATTCTCTTGCTTTCGCAGTAATTCCCTTCTCAGCTTTCACCACACAGATGCGATCAGAATCACTGTCTACCGCATCAAATACAGCTGCTTAGTTAGAAGGCAGGTTTGTGGAAGACTGCAAGCTGCTCTATGGTTACACATAATCAAAGCAGCTATGAAATTCCACCACTATTCTAAATAAAGCAAGAAGTTTTATGTGTTTTTGTGGAGTTTGTCCAGGTTCTGCTGAAAAACAGTGGAGTTTGGGTCCTACATGGCCTTCAAACTAAAGCACACAGGATGGTAGTCTGACAAATTTTATTACATTTTTAATTATACTTCCTCTTTCTGTTTAGTTCTGCTTGTATTTATTCATATCTATGCGCAAGCTTCAGTGTTTTATATACTGTTGGCTTAGTTAATACTTTAATTAATCTCAAAGTCCGATTTCAATACAATAGCTTCTGCTCATTAATATTTCACTGAGTTGGTTTTAAGGTGCATGAAATACACCTGTTTGAGAGCAGTTTTCATTTTTAGTTAATCATCTTTGAATGTATACCAGGAATCATCTGAATGTTGCTTCTTGCACTAAACATTTATTTTATTTCTTTCCTTATAATAAACCACTTTCTGTAACAGGATTGCCATTTATTTCGACGGTACAAAAATATTCTGCATCATTATCAAAGTAACCACCTGGAGTGCTATAAGTAATGCATACACATGGAACAAAACTCTGCTCTTTATTACAGATTTCTGAATGCAATGTAGCCGCATACCAATTTAAAATAATTGTTGACTTCAGTAGAGTTGCTCAAGATTTATACTTGTGTAATTGAGAGCAAAATGTAGCTTCATGTATACATCTTCTAATAATGCAGCAATATTGCATGAGCAGTAAATCTGAACTTTATTGCTGTCTAATACATTATCTGGTAAGCACTGTAATTAAACTACAAACCAGTTCATTAGATGCTAAGCAGTAGTCCTAGATTGAATCTAATATAAACTAGGTAGTTGCAGAATGAGAGTGGCTGATTGTGAATATTATTGCTGTGACAGCAACAATTAATTCAAATAACGATGGAACTTTAATAGATGAGATTATGTGACAGAATTAGCAAAAGCAGAATTGCTGAATAATTGATTCTTTCGTGGTACAGTAAGTCATTGATTTCTATTCTCTTCCTTCTCCTCTCACGGTTGTAATCATCAATCTGATCATGTGTGTGTAACGCCCTGAGACTTTAACTGGAGCTGTAGCAAAATTCAGTGCCTGTCAGAGAGTGAGACTGGCAGACAAAATGCCACGCCAAATGCATCACCGAGCCAGGCGTGTAGTCCGGGGGTACAGACTGTGAAACAGGGAGAGGAAATGCATTTGTCTGGGGGTAACAACCAACCGGACCCGAGTCCGAGAGCTCGGACAACCCCAGGTTTATGCCATAACTCTGCTGAACTGCTCTGCCCGCTCCTATTTGATTTTATTTTTTCCCCAAATGAAGTTGCTGCCTAATGTAGTGCTTTCGGAGTGTAAATCGCTGTGTCCATACTGCAGGTTTTATGTAGTTGTTCTTTTCTTCACTCACTTTTCTTTGACCTGATCTGTTAGAAAATGACCAGTCGAGCTTGCTTCGCTCACGGATCAAAGAGTTTCATGCTGTCCTTTGCTCTCACAGCGTGAAGAGTAGTGCGTTTTTATACCTGAGCCACTGCAAAGTGTGTGCATGCATATGAGCTCATGAATGGATATGTCTGTGAGAACACACATAAATCTTTTGCTACTCTGTTTTCGAAGCTATAATGCCATAGGTTGTCAGCAAATGTGTTCAGGGTGTGTAGCCTGCTCGAGTACATAACCCTGTGCGATGTTTTGTTTTAATAGCACCAGGCTGTGGATTGTGCTGCCAGTTTCAAATTGATGGTAGCTGTTGTAAAGCCATTCTAAGGAGAAGTGAAAGACGTGAACGCTGGAGACAACTGGTTAAAATGTGGCTCAATAGGCGGGTGTCCAAGGATCACTTGTAGCTCCAGACTCTGCATTAGGATAAATCAATTTTCTTCCACAGTAACATTTCTCAGAAAGTTTGGAGTTGGAGCTATATTTAGTACCCCAGGGGCCCTGCTTTGATTTTATTTTTGCATACTGAAAGCCTTGATTGGACCCGCATGTCAGCTTGCCATCGCTTCAAGGAAGTGTTACATAGATTCATCAATACTCATTTTCCTGTGCCATGACTGCCTGGCTTGTTCTGCAGCAGATGAGGTGAGTAACAGCTCCCTGCTGCTCCAGCCACTGCAGGCTCTACACTTCGCACATACAGCTTCTGGTTTTTAATGCCATGTAACCGCATTTAGGAGCGCAGTAATTTGGGACATGTTTCTTTTTGCAAACTCTCACGGTGCTGAAACAAGACTCCAGAATAATTCTTAAAAATAACATCTTTCGTAGGTTTCCATACGCTGAGGGGACAGACTGTGCAGGTATGGAGAAAACTGTTGTTTTTCTACATGCTCTGCATCATGTCCTTGCAGTTATTATATTGTATGGATTCATGCATGATTTAACCCGGATTCCAGAATTCCTCTGATTTTGAGTTAACCTTTTTGGATTCTAATTTCCTAGAATAATGAAGTATGAACCAAATCATGGACTTAAATGTCCACAGAGTTTGGGGAGAGATAGAAACGATTCAGATAATATATATACATTTTTCATTCCTCCTTTACTAGCATGAAGTTGTTTACTGGATTGTGGAGAAAGTCAGGCTTTTTCAACTGCAGACTCTAGGATTCTTGCAAATAGTTTTATATTCCAAGAGCTCTGGACTGATCTTCTGCCAAAATCCAGGAGACATTTGCCTGCTTTTTCTGATAAAGCGGGCAGTCTTTGCTTGGTATCACATCAACCAGAATCTAGACTAGCATAATGAAATATGTGCTGCTCTCTTATAATCTTTAGTGATTTAGTAATTTCCAGTGATAAGCTAGATTGCAGTTCATCATTTTTGTCCTCGCGTTATAGGCAGACACGTTTAGGTACAACAGATTAACAGCTCAAAACCTTGTTTAAATACTATAAAACCTGATTATTTTATAAATCTGTAACTTCATGCTTTGATTCTGAAAAGAATTTGGTATATATTAATTCTGTTTTGTGCAGTCCTCTATCATTCTTCTTTTCCAGTTGAGGAAGTTAGTCAAATCCAGCCAGAGTGAATGTTTTTAAGTGACAATGATGTGTTGTTTTGTAATTATTTCTTGTATACTAAGGCAATCTGATATTTATCCTTGGATGCTAGTAGATAAACTCAACTTTGACTGTGGACATTTTTCTTGCTAGAACATCAATGGCTGTTTACACGGGTGCTAAAGAAATAGCAAATATTTCCTTTCCAGCTTCACCCTTACAGAACTTTCCTTACCATACATGACTGCAACATAAAATGGACAAATGCTTCCATGTACCACTGGCACAGTATTTTGATAGTTTACATGAAAACATTCTTGTTCTTGGTTCCAAATTCTCTTCATGTGTTCAGTTCTGCAGCTGAGGAGAGCAGTTCTAGAAAAAAACAGATCTTCACTTTGCTTATGAAAATCACAGATTTGACTACACTTTATCTAGTTTTAGTCTTTTTTGTTCTGGAATGATAACAACTATAAATTTACAGAGAAGTAGGTCTTGCACCAGTCATTTTCTATTGTATTGTCAGTATTTGTGGACAAGAAGTACACAGACTCTTGAAAAAATATGTAGTTTTCCTGGTTTATTTGCAGGTACACTAATTTAAAATTGTAGATTTGCTGCTTTACTATTGAAATAGTAGAACAGCGTGTTATATTCAAACCTTACAGTAAGTCACTAACAGTCAGTTCCTGAAGGATTATTAAATTTAATTCAACTTTTCCTTAATGGATTAGCTTTCAGAGATCTCCTATGTTAATACAATGAAGGTTCCCCTATAAAGTTTTATATAAATTCATATGATTTAAAGAATAATGTGGATAATTGTTCTTTTACTCTTTGATAATTATTATGGTTGTTAATCCTTAACGAGCCAAGTAGATATATGAAATTAATTGGGTATTTTTAGAGCTCTGCTATGCTTATCTACCAATTTAAATACTTATAAATTTAGTTTGAAGTCTATTTTTATTTAAGAATGGGTAAAAGGAAGCTGATTGGATTCACATTCTTCCATGCACAACTATATGTTGTTTTAAAAATAGTTACATTGATTTAATTTGCATTTGAATATTTACTTACAGAAATTAAATGAGTCAGATTTGCTTTTTAAGGGCAACCCTATAGGGCTTGATAATGCAGTTTGAAATTATATTGTTTTTGGTATGGACACAACTGAGTATGGAATGACTCAGTGCAAGGTAAAGCAAATCAATTTAAGCCACCTGTAGTGAGGCTCAATATAAGCTCCCACACAGCACAGCTGGGAAGTGGTAACTTCTTAAGTGCTTGTAGCTCTGCGACTTTTGAAGAAGTGCTCATATCTTTGGGACAAATCTAGGGCTCAGGCTTGTAATCAGTTTAGTAAAGCTTAATAAATTACTCTGTGCCATCTGAGGTGCGGTAAGGAACACCCAATAACATAATCTACCTTAAATCTCAGTGTAAGAGGTTTGAGTTCATGTGGTTTATTTATTTATTTATAAGTTTGAATTACATATCTTGGTATCTTTCAGAAGAGTTGAATTTTCTGGGGCTTTACTCAATATACTAAAATCATTGGAAGTTGCTAATTGTTGAGCACTTCTCAAAAACAAGCCATATGTTTATGTTTTTAATAGAATGTGAGGCTAGTTTTAGCATCCTCAGGGCATGGTCCAAAGTATATTATATTCATAATATGCCTTCCATTTATCTTAAAGATATTAACTTAATCTGGAATTGATTCTTAGCTATTAATACATATTTTAAAATAGGTTTTCTTAAAATACTTCATACTGCAATAGAAGAGCATTGGAACAGGTATTCACGTACAGTGATCACCTCTGTGTACCTGTACAAAGCAAAACACTGCCACAGGTTAGAAAGAATTGTTCAGGGACTGAGGTCTGTACAATACGGGTCAGGAGGAGGCAATTCAAACCCTCTGTAATTGGTGGTGTTTCTGTTACTTACAGATGTAATGTCTCCTCTGAATTCTTCAAAGAGATTGAAATGTTGAAAACCAATATTCTGACCTGGGCTCTGTGAGGTGAAACGGTGCTCCCAGCTCACGTTCTAGTTTACAGCACTGTCTCAAAAAGTTGCCCATAGTATGTTCACATAGTGCTTAATTGGAAAGAGAAATCTGGAAGCCAGGACTACAGGCATTCCCCACTGACTTGAACCCAGTCAGCTCAGTAAGATGCAGCACAGCTGATGTAAGTACTGTTATTTTTCCCAGTTGCTTGGATTGTCTAAAGTAGGCTTTAAGATCTTTGTATATTTCTTCCCGCACACGCCATAAATATTACCTTCCAAAGCTGTGGCAATCTGATGGTGCTGCAGGAGTCAAACCAAAGTGTGTCCTCCTGTCCTCCTGGAGAACAAACACCCTTTGGGTGAGCTCTGAGTCGCATGTCTGTGTCTCCAGCAGAGCGGCTGGGCACACCGGCGTCACGCTGCTGATAACCTGAGGACGGCAGACTTCATGCTGTCACTCCATCCTCTCTCTCCATCTGGTTCTCTGTTTTCTGTTTGTGTGTAGGGGGAAGCGAGTCCGTAGAAATCTAGAGTACACTTCTGAGACTTCAACAGTGTAGGGCAAGGGCCAGGTTTCCTATTTCAGTGATTAAACTTCTTTTCAAGTTCAAGTGCTAGGTGTTTAAAATTAAGATGTATAAAAATCAAGATGAAGAAATAATCTGTAATAATATTTTTTAGGAAATTAACCAAGATAGGATCCTTAATACTGTGTAGCAGAATATTTTTTTTTATTAATGCATTCAAATAGTCAAACTAAGATATGATCATACAATTAATGAGGTTAATGAGGTTACATTTGATGAAAATTTCAACTCTATTACTGTCATTGTGTTCATAGACTCCATAATAATGTCTGTGTACGAGGCTTACTCAAAAGAACAGCTCTGCTGGGGAATGCATTAAATAAGCATGTGGCTTGAGGAAGTATCTGGAAATGAGTCAGAATTGTGTATTTAATATTGAAAGATTTCTGTGGTACTGTAGTGATCAGTAAATCTTAAGACTGAAACAGTAGCTAATTAAGGCAATTCTCTCAGTCTTATGAACAATAGTTTAGATAACACTGCTGGATTCCCTTTTGTCTGCATCCCCTTTCTTTCCAGATTACATTTACTTCCACTAATGCTTGAGCAGAAATACCAGACTGACCAAGCTTCTTAATAACTTTTTAAGAGGTGGAATTTCATCTTAGAAAACAAGAACAACAACACCAAAACAACCATGAACTATATAATATATATTTTTCTTTGAGATTAACAAATAAGAAAGAGATATTGGACTTGATGATCATAGAGGTCTTTTCCAACCTAAAAGATTCTATGATTAAAGAACTAAGAATTTCTAATCAATCCTTTACACAAGTTTTCTCTTATAAAAATAACTTAAACTTGAGGAGCCTCTATATGCATTTCATTTCCATGCCAGGTCTTCTCTGGCCTTATTTTGAAGACAGAACTGTGCGTGCATTTTCTTTTTGACATCATCTGTTTTCCTCTTCTTCCTAGGTATACTTTTTATATTAGCATTGCAATCTATAGGAGGAAGGGTCCAAGACCTGAAAGCACAATTTAAAGAATGTGCTTCAGTTGCCATTATGTGGTTCTGTTTAGTGGATGGTCTCTGTGATCTTCCCAAAAGGCATTTTGGTATTATTTGAAACCAAATGAAAGGAAAGAGAATGGTTGTAGAGAGGGAAGCACTTGAGGACTAGAACTGAAAATGTAGAGGAGCACTTTCAGGCTAGCTTCTGTGAATAACGGTGTCAGAAAAGTAAAAATAAATAGGAATAGGAATAGGACTGTACCTGACTTGTTTCCTTTGACCATTTCTGCCCCACTTTCTCAGCAGCAAGCTTGAGGCTGGAAGCCTCTCTGTGGCACAGTATTGTGCTGCTGCTCTCCTGGCAGGCCTGTTCCAATGTTATCTGGGATAAAAAGCCTTTGAAACTTTTCTTAGATGTGGCTGACAGTGACTTTTTCTGGTCATTCTTTTCCATGTTTTCTTATTCAGAAAGGGTGACAACTGCCCCTTTCCTAGAAGCTGAGATCTGAGATCGAGTACCTTTAGTAGCTGTCTTTCATCATCCTGCTAGGAGGAAGAGGTCAGGCCACTTATAGATGATGAAGACCGATGTGTCACAGACAGGGTCAGAAACAGAATTTGCTTCATTCTCATAGAATTTTGTTAACTCTTGAAGAGCTGAGTTTCATTCTTGGTTCTGCTCAGTAGGCAGTATTTTCAGCTGACTGTCATGCAGCAGTTCACAGAAAGTGTCTACTGTCAAGCAGAATACATCACCTTAATCACTGATTATATAAATCTGTTTTTCCCGCCTATCATCGCTTCATGAACAACTATCTAATGTTGCCCTTCTTCAGACCTTTAATTCTCTTTTCAGGTCACTTTAGTTACTGAATTGCATAAAAGACTTTCTACCAGCCAAAGGAAGAATTATCTTAAAATTCCAGTGCACAAACTTTCTTGTGGTCCCTCACGTGTCCATTGATTTCAGCAACTTCATCTGTGAGAGGACTATGGCATGGGGTCTGTTCTGAAAGCTTTGTAGTCAGGTTTGTCAAGAGGCCCTTCTCATGCAAATCCGTAGTAGTGAGAGCAGTTCGAAAGATCAGGTTGTAATAGTGACCATGGACCAAATGCTTGGCTGAACACAGTATGCCAAGAATTGTCAAAGCTTCAAAAGGTGGCTACCAACCTGTAACTGAGCAGTGACATATCCTATTGCCTAGTGTTTGCATGCCAAGTCTTTTAAGCCAGTGACTTGGAGAGGTGTGTCCCATAATGTTTGTATGCAAGACAAGGCTGAGACATATCACTGCTCTGCTGTTGAAAGATTCACATTGCTACAGCCCTTTCTGTACCAATTCCATGGTTGGAATTGGTATTCTTTCCAGAATGTTGAAGCACTGTTGGACTTCAATGCCTTTAATGTGCCATGTTTAATGAAAGAAACTACTTCTGTTCCGGTTTAATACCTTGACCCAGATATGACAATCGCTCTGAATCGTCTCTCATGCAGGACATTCCTATCTCCTCCTGTTGGCAGGTTCTGCACCTTTGTTCCAGATGGACTCACTCTTTCCTCTGATGTAAATGTACAGCCACTTCCCTGATAGTATCACTATCCCATAAAAAAGATTTATTAGTTCTAGCGGTCCCTTTCCAGATTTAATTAGTGACTCTTCTTACCTATTTGTACTGGCACTATTTTTCTTATCCATTTCCTCCTAAAAAGGCTCATAAACTAAGAGCATAATTGACAGTGAATGCATAAAAAGATGAGTTGATGCTGTTCCATGGCAGCTGAAGGTCTTAATAGTGGTCCTTAGTTGTAAAGGTTTTGTTGCTCTTGAAATTCAGTAAATCAAACTGGATCTTTCAAACTAAATGAGGCTTCTACCTAGAACAGTTTAATCCTTTGCTTCCTATCACATGATAGGGAAATAATACAGAAAGCTAACGTTTTTCATGTTCATCTTCAGTGGTTCATAGTGAAACATTGGGCAACAAATTTTGAGATTCCATCTGAGGTGGGAATTTTTATGACTTCAGGTCATGTTTGTATTAGAGATTCTGTTTTCAGCATAAGGAAATTATTTGCTGTTAATCTCTATATATGTAAGATGGAATTTTCAAAAATGTAGAGTACTGTCTGCTTTCATTGGGGCATCAAAGGTAATTTTACTTCTGACTTCAGTAGGAATTGAATTGCATGCCAACTCTGCATGCTTCTTAACAATCCAGTTCCCTAATTATTTTAAATTTGGATACGCTTATTCCTGGCAAAGGTGCTTTGCTTAATAAAGTTCCTTCTAGACTTGGTTCTTGACCATATCCCATGACCAATATAACCTTGCTAATAAGGAATTATAATCTTGTGATTTCATCTGACCTAACTTTCCATGGCAATGCCTTTCTACTCTCACTATTACGCTTTGATAATATTTTTTCCTTACTTGAGCAAAGACTCTTAAATCATTTCAAGTCTTACAGGAAATTCAGCTTTAAGAGATTTGAAAAAAGTTTCTTGCACACTCCATTGATGAAAGAACGCATAGAGGGAACAGTAATGGTAACATGAGGCTTCACATAAGAGTAATTGAAGGAAGACAGTATTTTAATGGCAAGATTTATGCTGTATCAAAGACTTCACTGAGTATCATCTTGCATTGAATAAACCAGTAGGCAAGATCGTCATTTAGGCAGTCACAGAAATGACTGGACATATCTGTCTCTCTCCTTGTTATTCTCTCCTTCGTTCCCTTTTTTTTCCTCTAGGTCTTCCTATTTAAATTCACTGCAGAACAGCTGCCCTAGGCCAGCTCCTGCTGAGCCAGGATGATGTGAGTGCAGGTTTTTGTTGCTTTTTTTTTTTTTTTCTGTGATATGGTGTGGGTGGATGTTGGACATAATGAACCCAGACAAAAAAAAAAAAAAATCATGTACTAAAAACAAAACTGAGGCTGAGCGCTTTGGGGAGGGTGGGATGGTGTTCTGGGAAAGTGCATTTGCTGTGTATTCCATCTGTGCCGGGATCCGAGAGGAACGGTTGTTAGAGCAGGACCCAGCGCATCACACCTGCAGTCCAGTCTCTGTGGGATTAGTAATTACGTGTTAATTAACAAGTCTGGAATGAGTGAGAGTTTGCATGTCAGCAGATAATCTGTATGGTGACTAATAAGCTGCAGAATGTTTTCAATTAGCAGGCTTGAAAAGGAAATCCCAGTGAGTGTTTTGCTTGGTTGGGAAAGGACCGAGTGAATGTGCTCTGTTGTTAGGACTCTCAAAATAGGAAAGTGGCAAATTTAAAAACTACATTGTAAAGGTTAAGATCCGTGGAACACCTACACTTAAGTTACTTGCTGCTGCTGTGCATTGATGAAATCATACAGAATAAACATCAGTGAAATTAAATTTTTCACTTGATTAAATAAGAGCAAACATGGCAAAGTTCCACTTAGATTCACTAAGCCATTTTAGTAGTCTAAAATGTATTTTTATTACGAGTTTTTTTACTGGACTGGAGTAGGGATAACTCAAGGATTTGTTCACTCAGGGCTCTCTTCGACACAGCTTCTGGGAATCATTGGCTATACTCAACCTCTGTTAAGCTTTTCACTGTGATCTCCACATGTTAGATTCTCTCCACTGTATGTTTACATAGTAATGTAAGGAGAATGGTTATTTCCCTGTCACCTGGCTTGTCTAGTTTGACTTAGCTTTATTTCTTTTCTGTCCACCTTTGCACTCAGGGGCGACATTTGGAGATGTAATTTCCAGAAGCATTTGTGCAATTTCATCATTCGTTTTTTCTGGGCTGGTATTAAAAGGGCAGTCAGTTTGGGACCCCATTTTCTTAATTGCTACAAACAAGGAGGACTTACACAAGGGAAGAATGATTAAAATTGTTTGGGATTTTGCATCATATAAAAGTGGACTATAAAACTTTTCCATTAGATTGGACAACTTAAGAGCTTTGAGATATATAGTGCAGAATTTTGAACGTCTTTCAGGCACTGCAGATGGATCAAAACTGGCCAAATTAACATATGGGCATGGTTTTCAAGTTAATTCTTGTTAAGTGAGCTATAGGGAAAGTTACATTCAGACAGAGGATACATGCTGTGATGGCCTCAGTGTATTGAGAATTGTCGTTATGGAGAACCACTCAAAATACAAGTGAGTTTTCAGACTTGTAACTGTCTGGAACTGTCTGGCTCTGTTTGCATGTTGTGCAGCTGCTCTTATTGTTTCCTCCTGGTGAAGATGCTTTTTGGGAAGGAAAAGCTAATACAGACCTATTTTGTCCATTCTTCAACCTGCCATGACTCATCTTCAGCTCCTTCCAAACATCTTCTATCTCTGGTAATTAACATTTTACAGCAAGTGAGTTTTTATTATGATCTTTTTCCAAGTGCAGCTTAGATATGATTAATAGCATCAGTTGTGACTTTTCTTAATAATTGTTGGTCTTCAGGTTGGCAGTGAGCTATTGGCATGTCTAAAGTGCAGAATGCAGATTCTTTCCTTTTCGTTCAGGTAGGTACATCTTACCCACTGCACTTCACTTGTACTGGTCAGGGCTTGAGTAGACCTTCTGTGAGCTTCAGAGGTGCTGATATATATGATATATGATATGTGATATATATGATATATGTGATATATCATATATTGTATATTATATATATATTATATATAAATATATTTACTCCTGTCCCTTATATTGTTGTTGTGACGCCCACGTTTAAGGAATCAAGGAGAAGGCACATGCGGAGGTGCTAGGTCAGGACCACATGGTGAGATGTAGCAGAATGGGACTGCTCACTTTAAAGCTCCAGATGCTGTAAAAAGTCATTCCCAATTTCTCTTCTGTGTTTTCCTGCAGGTCCTTTATTGGCTACTACACTGACTGGCATTAGGTCTAAGAGATCTTGGTACTATTTATTGGTACTAATTAGTACTTGGTACTAATTATCTCATAATTAATTTGCAAGTTTCTCAGTGGTACCCGTTAGGAAACTGAATTGGATGTACAGATTTGGCCAAGCTCCTTCTAGAGCAGGCAGGCATTCTGCCATTACAGATAAACTGTGCAGATAAACTGCTTGACTTCAAACCTTTCTAATTCTCATGGAGCTTGTTATTGCTCACCTCCATCAATTGCATACTAGCAGATTATTTTTAATTACATTAATCTTGTTTAAGATCTTCCCCTTCTTCACCAGTTTCTGAAGGAAACGTGAGCTTGTATCTTGCTCAGATCAGCTTGCAGATGTTTCAGCCTCCTCTTGTCACGTTAAAAACAGGATCGGTAGGAGCCTAGCAAATAGCATACATTTTTCACTCCGAAGACTACGTGCATCTGGAATTGTGTCCTCAGGTAACCAAGGTTGTGGCTGTTGTACTAGCCACCTCTTTTCACTCTGCCAGGGAAGAGAGGTACCATGGAAGACCACTGGCTTCTCAAACCAATGGTCAGTGCTTCTGACACATGTAGACCATTATGTGTGTAAATGTGAAGTGTTGGAAACACGTTAGAGCAATTGTACATTGGTCGACATCAGAGGTTTCTTTGGATAGAAAATACCATTATGGCCATATCTCTTGTTAATCCTTCTGCTTCTCCATCAGCCTGACAGCTTATTGTCGAGCATGTTTGTAAAGTGATGACAATTCACATTATTCCTCCCTTACGTGTCTTGTTCCAGATTTAATTAATCTAATACAATTATTTTTAAAGTAATTTTCCCTCCTACTTTTGGGTACATGTAGAAATCATTTAATTACTTGCAATTCTTCTTCTAAAGTACTGCGTACATTTCTGCCTCCCCTGCAATTTGACAGGTTATGCTATACAAAACGTGAAGATAAAAATGCCAGTGAAACAATAGCAGCAGTTCCCAGCACACTGTGCTTGACACTGCTGTACCACAGAACGAACCGTACAGAGCTTTTAAATTAATATGAAATAAAAACACATGGAAGCGAAGTGTAAAGGACTTGATCTAGACTTTCAGATGTTCAACTAACCTCATGGAAGTCATTTCACTTATCCGTAACTGTCGCCATTTGCCATTACCTGTGTGATTTGCATTTTTTAGAATTTTCTCTCACAAATGTCTCTTAAATGCTGTGACACCTGGATGCCAGAGTACTATAATTATTAGCAAATTCTCTTCCAATTTTTAGAGCAGTGGTATGGCTGTCTGAAGTGGGGTGACCAATATAGCTATAAAAACAGGGTCTCAAACTCTGGAATCTCAAAAAAAGATCTTAGTTCTTAAAAAGCTGACACTCTTCCAAATGTTTATAAAAGCAGGTAATCCCAAATAAAAGCTGAAGTCCTTAAGTCATTTTACTGTAATTTCTGCAGTGTCAATGCCTCTGTCCTGGAGGTGCAGCTCCGCAATGAATTCACATGGTTGAAGTGGTGTATCGATTACTGAGTTGAAGTGGTTGGACAAAATCTCATCGTGCTGTCTGTATTTTGAGAGTGAATTATCCCAGTAAGGGTGGGGTGGCACGCTAAACCTGGTGTATTTTTAACTAGGCATGGAGTCAGACACTTACTGTTGATTGTACAGTTTGGGCTATTTAATTATTTATTAGCCATAAGAATCTGAGGATTCATGAACCAGCTCTTTTGAGGAATGCAAAGATTTCCTCAGATAAATGTTTAAAGCAGAGCTGAGATAGTAGCCAACCATAGTAGAAAAATATTTTTTCCTTTGAGATAACCTCTTAAATATATACATATTTAAAAACATTTTATCTCCCCTGTCTAATTCTGAGCACCCCTTCTGTCAGCATCAGACAGAATTAAAAAGAAATAACCTTCAGTGGATGCGTTTTTTTTTTTTTTCCTGAAATGTGTCAGATAAGCAAAATGTAACTGGGTATTCTACTTTTCATGTGCCCTGCAAACTGTGGAAGGCAGCAAGATAGATAGAGCAGCAACAGTCTGATAAGCATGACTGTTCCTTTTTGCCTGCTTTCTGTTTATACAGCCTTTGAGTGAACACTGGGCTGGGGACCAAATCTCTTTACTCGTCTGGGAAATTTCAGAGCTCCTGGGAATAAACTGGGGCAAAAAGCATCTCCTTGATTACAAGATCTGTAGGTAAATGTTACCCTTCCAGTACTCAATGTTTTCCCCTCCATCTTCACCACAGTACATTTTTTAACATCCTAACAATGCCTAACAACAATAATAGCAAAAATAAGGAGTATATTTTACACTGGTTATTTGCTGTCTCCTTGCTGAAAAGGACACACAATGGAATGAATCTGGCTTCCCATCTGTTGCTAGGTGCAATTCAAAGTGGCAGTTTTGACCTATAAAGATTTGACTGGTTTGCGTCACACTTACCCTAGAGACAGCCTCTCCCCTTTAATTTCTCTATGTCTCCATTTTCCATCTGTGAAAAATCAGGATAACACTACTTTTCTACTTCACAGGGATATTACAAGGACACATTTATTAACAGGGACAAAGTATAGGCTCTGTGTTAGACATCACATGAATATCTATGTCTAAAAACTTGCTGCCACCCTCAGTCCCACAAAACCCGAGTCGGTTGACCTTCATTATGTGAAAGAAGGTGATTCATTGTCCTAGGCTGTATTATGGATTGCCAGACCCTAATCTTGCAATTTTTAAACACACACATAACATGATCCTTGCAAGTCATCCAGCTGAATTTTGCGTTTCCTGTTAAATTGATTGGGACAGCCCACGAGTATAATGTTAGAAGTGTATTTCCACATCTCAGTTTTGGGTCCCAAATAAAATCAGAGGCCATGGGGACCACAAACTGTTTTATGTTGTCTGGGTTGGAGAAGGTGTATGTGAAATACCTGTTTACTTGAGAATGGTTTCCTCAGAGCACATGTTTCTAGAGTTGTGGTTGTCTAGAGTATTAGAAGTATAATAGTCCTTCAGTTAGCTTCACCAGTCAGTAGTTCCCAGGTATATTTTTGCAGTCATGTGAGGTTCATGTTTATGAAGGTCAAGAGAAAAAAGATCTGGGCACGTTAGCAGATCAGGAAATATTTTAGAATTGTACTAGACTATGGACTCAATCCTGCAAGAGTTCAGGGGGTGCATAGAGGGCATGGAAAGAGTCTAGACTTTACAGCAGCCCTTCAGTCCAAACTTAAGGCATTTCAGATCTGTCCTTCATTACTGTTGGAATCATGGACTTCAGTGGTAGGAGCTCTGCAACTGAACGGTGGACAGGGCAGCTGCATTTCTTGTGAATTATTTCAAGATATGGTTCATCAAGACAAATGGATCAACTTCCTCACTGGGGTGGGTCTTATCATGGAAAAGGTGGGGTCCATCCCTACTTGACCTTTACAATCGCTGGTAAAATCTTTGAGTCTTCTTTCCTTGCTGTGCTAAGAATGGACCTAGCGTACACATACTACCATGATGTTAGCCCTTGGTGGGGATTTTGATGGTGATTCACAAGCTCACAGAGACTGGCAAGAGGCAGGTTGTGCCAAGGTAGCATGTGGGGAAAATGCTGCGAGTTCTTCTAACAGGTCATTGGCATGTTTTATGATTTCCAGCATATTACAACCAAATATTTTTTTTTGTATTTTTTTCTTTTTTCCCCATAATACTGTCTTCATAAGAATAATGAATATTGGTCTTGTTTTATATGATAATGTTATCTTACATCTTCATCGTGTTACGTGTGTGCATACACATGCACACTCCTTCCTCAAAGTCTTCTGCAGAGAGCTCCACCAGCTGAAACAAAACAAAAAACAAAATCCACAGCTCCCTTCATTTGAACATAAATGATGTGGTAGCTGCAGTTTCGAGGTCTGGCAGGAAAGCAGCCAGCTTTTGAGAACTGGAAATAAGAGTATCGAGGGAAGATAAGAGACAGGGCCCCATTCTGCAAGGTTTTACACATCTGAATAGCTCTTCTTACTTTCCTACAGCATATTTGCCTGTGGCACCACATTCCAGTGGAACATCTCTTAATTTTGCTCCAAAAGCACCGGATTCAAAGAGATTATAGGGGGTCAGAAGGAGGTCACTTCTCCCGATGCACGCCTGAGCGCATCCCAGGGCAGCTTGGGCTGCCGTGCACCTCCTGCTCATCCCCAGCAGCAGCGCTTCGGGCTGGCCGTGGGAGCTGTCTCCGGACACCTCATTAGCATAGGATGATGGCTTTATTGGGGGACGAGTCATAAAAAAGCTTCCTTTGGTTAAAAGCGAGCAGTTTAATTTTAGTGTGATGACAGCCTGATACTGAGGATTAAATTTGTATTGCCGTTAGTTGTGTGTCTGTGTGCAGGCAGGAGAAGAGGACCACGGACACGTGGGGGCAGGGGGATCAAAAGAAAGAAAATCTGATGTGGCGATTGTGTGTGTGTGTGTTTAACTTCTCAGGTTTTCAATCGATATGCTCTCCTTTCAGCTCAATGTGCATCTGTTTCAATAGCAAAACCCTTGCCTGGAATTCCTGCCCCTGATTTTTTCTCTAGTTAAAAGCAGTGATTGTTTGCAACTATGGATTAGTAAAGTACCAAGGAAGAAGGTATAAGATGTGTTTTTTTTTTCTTTTTTTTTTTTCCCTCCTGCTAAACATAAAACAAACATTAAATTAATGTATTGAACAGTCCTGTCATCATGGAAACACTATCTACAAAAGTTTCCATCTCACCTGTTCTAGTGGAAAAAATAATGTGGGAAAACATTAAAAAACAAACAAACAAACAAAAACCCAAACAAAACAGAAACAGCAGCAAAAATAAAACTAATGGAACACCAGTATTTAAAAATCCAGGTTCACCTTTCACATGAACCCCCCAGAGTGCTTTTCAGATAGGGAAACTGGAACACAGATTAATGACTTGGTATTTTTGGCTACCTATTACAATATACTTACTTCATCTTTCTTTTGTATCATCACCTAGGAAAGCCAAGCTTGTTTTCTGTTATGGTTCGTACCATAGTAGTGCCCAGCCCAGAGGTCTCTGGATGCTACAGCAGTGCAAGGAATGCACAGCAGCCGATCACCTGGTGAGATAGAGGCAGGGGGAACAGAAACCAGGCTCCAGGGCATATTTTCCTGGCCACTAGACCGTACTGCCTCTCTACTGCTGGTTTTCATCATTGATGTTGTATTGATTTCCAACAAAAATGCCATGAAGCAGGCATGCGTTTGCTGAAACACAGGGACAGCATATAATAATGTCAGATCTAGAAGCACAGTGCATGCATATCACCCCCAAAAACCCATGGTTATCTGTGGTCAGTCATGGGCTAATAATATGTCTGCCACTGGTTAACCACAGATATGTGTCATGAATAGTGTCTAAATTATTCAATACTAAAATTGAATTGACAGCCTTCTGCCTGACAAGTCACATAAAATAATAAGCATGAGGAGAGGTCTGACGCAACCTTTTTATTAATTGTTGTTTAGTTTTTGTGATAACAGCCAGTAGAGGGCACTGGTACATATCTGTATAGTACGGAGCTGTGCATTCAAATTCCGTACGAGCCCAAATAAACCCACAGGCTTGGTGTGACTTGTTGCCAAGAATACGTTGCGTTTGTCTCCAAAGTACTTAATTCACCAACAGTATAAGTCCGCTTGAACTACCAGCAAGTGGATTTAGTTCTTCAGCACATATTGTAGACCTATTGCTTTTGGTCAGGAGGTCTTAATCTCACTCGGTTGACAACCAGATGATAGTTCTTGTGATAGAGGACTTCCTGCTGAAACAGCAGGTAATATTTTCAGACAATGCATTGAGATATCCATGTATTTATAATTGGAATGTCCATATGGGATATCCATATTTAGAGATTAGTGGGAGATGGGGAAAAAGTATTACATATTTTATATAGTTTAGCCACCTTAATTGGAAGTGGTCATAACTGGAGATAATAGACTTCTCTCCTCACTGATGAAGTTTTTTTTAGGCACAGCTGTGACATCCCCACTTGACTGCACAGTGTCATGTACATCTAACATGCAGACACACTACTTGCAAAGGACAAGGTAAGTTAAAAGGGGTGTTTGGTGTTTTGGGCAGGTCAGGCCCTGACCCATTCTCTGCTATCTATGCATTTCATAGAATCATAGAATCATAGAATATCCTGAGTTGGAAGGGACCCTTAAGGATCATCAAGTCCAACTCTTGATACCGCACAGGTCTACCCAAAAGTTCAGACCATGTGACTAAGTGCACAGTCCAATCTCTTCTTAAATTCAGACAGGCTCGGTGCAGTGACCACTTCCCTGGGGAGCCTGTTCCAGTGTGCAACCACCCTCTCTGTGAAGAACCCCCTCCTGATGTCGAGCCTAAATTTCCCCTGCCTCAGCTTAACCCCGTTCCCGCGGGTCCTGTCACTGGTGTTAATGGAGAAAAGGTCTCCTGCCTCTCGACACCCCCTTACGAGGAAATTGTAGACTGTGATGAGGTCTCCCCTCAGCCTCCTCTTCTCCAGGCTGAACAGGCCCAGTGACCTCAGCCGTTCCTCATACGTCTTCCCCTCCAGGCCTTTCACCATCTTCGTAGCCCTCCTCTGGACACTCTCCAACAGTTTCATGTCCTTTTTATACTGTGGTGCCCAGAACTGCACACAGTACTCGAGGTGAGGCCGCACCAGCGCAGAGTAGAGCGTACATTTTTGTGTGATGGCTCCGTTTCTGTCCTATTATTTGTAAAAATAACCAGCACAGAGGTACTCTGGTTCTGATCAGAGCCCCTAGGCATTATGTTATCCACCTTTAAAGCCCATAATGACCTCCTCATGTTCTTCTGTGACATACCTGCCTTTTAAATGGTGGTCATCATTACTCTTCCTGAGGAAAGCAGGATGAACATTGAGTTGCCACTAAAAATATAGAACCTTAGAGCAAACAGATTAGTTATGGCAATTTTGGGTGTTTTGCTGCCTTTATATTCTTCAGGTGAAAATGCTGTTTATTCCTAGTGCTGTTGACCTGATGTTAATCCTAGCTAATGCCTTACAGCCATTGAATGGAATATACTGAGCAGAAAAATAAATTCAGCCTTACAGAATGATTCTTTAAGAGCAGTTTAAAAAGGTCAAAGATGGAATTTATTTTCTCTATGTTACTGGAACTCCTATGTTTGAGTGTTTAGAAATTTGATATGCCTTTACAGCAGTTCCTGAATACTTCACTGAGTAGCTTCTCCTTGGAGGTAAATCAGTGTGAGGTAAAAGGTGTTGAATGTCTTCAGCCATTTGAGGACGTAGAACAGATTGGAACAGAGTGGAATAGAATCCATCCATGAAATAAGTCAACACAAATGGTTTTCAGTCAATGCACAGTTTTTGCACATACTAGAATAATAAAGAATGAGGGTGGCCATATCAGAGGTCATAAGAAAAAACTGAAGTGCGTTAAATGTTCACATCTGTCAATCTTGGTCTTTTTGGAGTAAATGGAAAATAGCTGTAGAAATCATGATATGTGTCCCAAGTGACTCTATGCATGATCTGGGAAGTCTGCAGGGATGGTATTTGATTCTGAATATGAACTATTTTTTCTTGTCAGTCATCAAATTGGCATTGCACACTTTTATTAAGCAATTACCCAGCTTTTGTAAAATGCACAGAATCATCGCACCAAGATAAAGCCCTAAGTGAAAGCCACAGTGCCTTGCAACAAACGTGTGCTGAACAAAGCAAAGTTCATACTGCTGTCTTCTGATGATGATCATGTTCAGGGGCACGTACATTTAATACACTAACGTATCAGCAGCCTGTCATCAAAGTGTGAGTAATAGAGAGTCTAAAGACATGAAAGTGTATTACGAAACCTACTAATGAAAGTGAGGATTTTGTTCACCGAACCAGTAAGATTTGTCGGCCACTTCCATGTGATTCTTTTAACTTGATCAGCACATCTGGAGCTACTCTTACAGCAGAAGGGAAGTGGCTTCCTTGCTGATGCAATACAGTTTGTTAAAAGGATAATTGGTGATTATACACATTTTTTGACAAATGCTTTCCGAAGCACCAATTCACTTCTGGGTTTAAACAAAATGATGATGACCGATAAGTACTGTTACTGTTTCAGGGACTTTGAGGACTGTAGATTTACCATAATCTGACTGTTACTTCCATTGACTTTGGTAGGTTGGGCCCAGAAAATGTTTCCCTATTTTAGGGGGAAAATACTTTTCCTTTTTCTCTGGTACCTATAGTATTTATTACTAAAAATACTTTTCCTTTTCACTTTTTAAATGTGTATTGTTTGTCTTATGCTGTTTTTCCCTCAAACCAAATGGACTTTTCAGTTTTATCCACTGCACTCTCACTTCCTTTTTCTCAGGGAAGTGCTTTGTTTTAAACATGGTATTTATTTTGCACAAAATCTTCAAGAAGTATTCAAAATATTTAGTTTACATACTTTTTTAGAAAGTATTTGTTCTTTATTTCTTAAATGCTGCATGCGCATTTCAGATTTGTTAGTACCCATTACTTTCGAAAATGGGAAATGTAGACAAAGAAGACAGAGAGATTCCAAGTATTCATTTAGTTTCTACACTGAAAGATGTAAAAGATTTTTTTTTGGCATTCAGTTTTCTGCAGATGGATTAGAGCATATATTAAACTATGGTAGGGGCATGTGTACATAAACATAATCAACCTTATAATCCATACAGAGTTTTAAAAGAAAGACCAAATTCTCTTCCTTGTTATTCAACAGAAAAGACTTGTTTGTAACAGGAGAACAGCAATCCTAGAAGAATTTTACCAGATGTTTAGTAACTCCTTTGTTTTGTTTGGGAAGGTGACTGCTTTAAAATGACTCTTCTAATTCAGGATATTTTGATATTCAATAAATTATTTAAGAGTCTGGATTAGGATGAATGCCTTTAATAAATGTATTTTCAATTAAATAGGATTGAAATATTCATTTTTTTCCTTCCAAGTCGCCCGTCAAGTAAAATATTTTTTTGCTAGCTCCAAATTCTTCCCTAGTGTAAAGTCACCAGGGTTATTGGAGTTAATCCATGCAAATGCTTTTGCGCAATGTCATTTTTGGTAACTTAATTTATGCTTAATTGTTCATTTCAATCACAAAGAGTACTTCAGTGTTAGTTTATGAGAAATAGTCTCAATGAACCATTGCTAACACCATGGCTCCCTAAATGAAATGTTCCATCACAGTCTGCTAGTTCCAGCAGCAGCTTTTTTGGTAAGTAAATAAGAGATGACATGAATAGATTCAGTGCTGAGCTGAACCTACAAAAACAAATAACTTTCCCCCATACCAACTCGAGATTTTTTGCTCCTTATATCATTGTCCTGCACCAAGTGTAATGGGACTCTGTATAAGCCATCTCCACGATAGGAAGACTGCCTCATCAAATAGGCTATTAGTTGTTTCTTCCTGTTGGGCATCCTTGGACTGTGGATGGACTAGAAAAATGACACAGCACTGGCCACTTATGTTAAAGACAGCAGGCTCTCCATAGAGCCCAACTCTTGGACCTTGCAGGGCCCTTCCAACTCAACATATTCTGTGATTCAATGTGATTAAGGGTTGTGTTTTTCTAGTGTGTGTGTTGCATCATACAGCTTCCCCTAGCATCATGCACACCAGCATCTATTACAAAAGACTGGTCTTACTTAAAATCATGTTGCAGCTCAAAATACTAAGGAGAACGACACCACCAGCAGATGTGGAGTTTTATAAACTGACCTTCATGCTATTGTTAAAAATAACAAAACAA
Organism: Anser anser; assembly: GCF_964211835.1. Taxonomy (NCBI): domain Eukaryota; kingdom Metazoa; phylum Chordata; class Aves; order Anseriformes; family Anatidae; genus Anser; species Anser anser. The sequence continues at coordinate 66,909,005 of NC_139724.1, forward strand.
AACATAAACCTGACACTGAATCTTAATGAATGAGAACTTTGCAGTACTTCAGAGAATGTAATAGGATTTGGTAGACCTTCTCAGGTGCCTAGAGTAAGGTTCCACTGCAGCTGTGAAAGGAAGCATACAGTTATGGGTATAATAATCCTTTCCTCAAGTACTGAATATGCACTCAGTTCCTTGATCAATGTCATTGTTGGTCCGTTGCCATCCAGAGTAAAAGATAAGAAAAAAAAATTAAAAGTACTGGTATGTAAATAGTAGCATATATTCATATCAAAATAATTGTAATTGTTCAGACCTGCTCTGTAGCTTATAGGGAGGTATAACTGTCTATTGAGATGCAAACTTGCAGTAGATTTGTATTCTCTTGTCTTCAGCTGGTAATGATATTTTCATTTATTTCTCTGTATTGCACACAGACTTTTGAGCTTCCTATCAAGCTATTCCAAGAAATATTTGATCTAGTTAATCTTATGTAAATACTAGCAATCTAGGGTAAGATTCTCATCTATTTTCATTTGCCAAAATCTAGAGTAACTGTGCTCAGCTGAATTAGCTAGCCTTGTGTCGTAAAGGAGATTATGGTCTGGTCCATAACAGCAAACGTGAATTGCAAGTCTCCCTTTTGATTCATGTGCATTGTTCTCATTATCCTTAATGGATGTTGCACACATATATTAGAAGAATAGACCCTATTAGGAACTGTCTAAGAAGTGAAATGAAAATGATAATCACTTTGTCTTGGATGAGGTATTGTATTTATTCTATGGGATTTTAAAGGATATTCTAGTGTTTAAATTATCTGGTGCATTAGAGAATGGTTTAGATAGGCTTTGGTTGATTGACAACAGTGGGTATATTTTAGAAAATTATTATACGCACTGGGACTTCAATTTTGCTGTGAATTATATACATATATTTTTGGAGATGTAAATTGCTGTCTCTCCCAGGAGACAGAAATAGCATGCTGCTTATTTGATTTTAGCAATAATTAAAATGTGTTGAATCAAGCTCAGGTAGTGTCATGAAGCGGGGCCCTTCTACTTGTGTGGCTGAGCGCAGAGACCTTGACGAAGCTGGGCATTTGTGTAGTAAAATAAACCAGGGACCCCGTGGTTCTTATCCTAGAAGCCCCCGTTCCCCATTTGTAGAGTGGTGATACCTGTACGAAGGCCAAGTAGCCTGGCAGTGAGACAAAGCAGCAGAGCCTTTCACTGAGATTAAGGGCGGGTGCTCTCCAAATGAGAATTACGCTAATTGAAGAACAGATGAGTGGACTCAAGCTATTGCCTTGCATTACACTTAGCTGACACAGAAGACTGTAATTTGGAGTGCAGTCGATCCTTTAATTTTAATCCATTGCCGTTCAAATCAGATGAGGCTGTGACTGAAGTAGTAAGTGCATGAGGGCTTCAAGGGAGAATTTTCCGTCAGCTGAATAATGTAGAGATCTGCAGGTTATGTCTCACTTTTCAGATCACCAGGCTTTGTGAAAGGGTTGCAGGAGGGAATAAGGTTAAAAGAAAGATCATTGGGTCTCTCTGTTGTTTGGACTTTGTGGCTTCCTACCAGCAGTCCCAATCTAGTTAGGGTTGTTATTTTCTCCCCTAGAGAAGAGAAATCACAGGAAAAGTAAAGTGACGTTTGTTACAGCTGGTGGGAAGCAAATTGAGTGCAGTGGAGTAGGTGATCTTTATTGAGGACTGGGTGGCGATGTCACACATCACCCTCTGCGCGGGACCCGGCAAGTGTAAAGATCCTCTTTCCTCTTTTCCTTCACCATAGCAGGCGAAGGCTGTCATGCTGGATGGATGGCATGAATGTGAGAGGACTTGGGGATTTCTTATGCCTGTAATTGAGGAGAATCAGAGAAAACCTGTTAATCTCCAAGGGACAGCAAAGAAAGTTCTGTCAGCCAGTCAGTCGGTCGGTCGACAGCTTGGTTCAGAGAAAGAAAAAGACTTCAGTGCAGGTACTCTCAGATCAGAGTAAGTTCTTTCTAAACAGGGGTGGGTGTGCTTGTATGTGCACATCCTTAAATGCTTTAAGCACAAAATATTTGTCTGAAGCACAGGAGAGGGATTTGGAATGCTGTTCAAATCTTTTTCATAAATTGCAGCAAAGATGAATATAAATTTACCATAGCAAGGAACTACAAAATTAAGACACAGTTTGTTTCTGTTGCACTACATTGTCTGCAGTGTCTCTTTTGTATGTCGTAAAAAATGGAAGTGCTTTGCAATTTAACCATGTTACTTCCTACTGAGGTCAGCCAGTGCTTTGAGAACACTTAGCATGCAAACACTGGAAGGAGCATCAAGAATGGATTCCTAGCACTGATTTTGAATTTCTTTTTGTTTTTGTCATGGACATTACAGGTATGATCGTAACTCAAGAGGCTTGTATTTAACTTTAGTTACAAATTGGATATTTATTTATTTAATCCTGTAAGTGACAATGCATAGTCTTGATGCTGCAGTTCAACAGTGATAGGAAACTACAGTCTCTGGGGCCTCCAATTATAATTTATTTGGATCATGGACTCTTATTATGGTATATTTTCACTTATATATGCAGCAGGGAACTGAGCTGGCTTCCAAAGGCTTTCATAGCGTCAAGAAACGGTATCAGAATGGGTACCCAGAATGGGCAGAGTTATATATTAACTATAAACCTCAGTGCTTTAGGCGTGTATACAAAAGTTAGCAATGAGGTAATCAAATTCTGTGCAATTAGAGACCACTCCCCTAGGCATCTATCTAGGCAAAACTCTGAACACAACTGTAAGCCAAATATGGACCCATGCAAAACTTGCAATGCTGCATCAAAGCAACTGTGTGATTACTATAGCTTCTACGGTCAGACAGTACTCGATTTTTCCAAAGGCAGGGCTATAACACGTAATGGGTGACTGCCAAATAAACATGAATTTCGACATTACTGAGAGTTATCATATGCAAAATGAAAAAAGCAGAATAGTCTTCTCTCTAAAATGTTATTTATAACAGTAGCTGGTGTATTGATCAGATATGCTCTCAAACAGTGTTTTTATTGACTTTGTGTTCTTAGCTGTTCATCATAGTATTTATTCCTTTTCTTTTTTAGATTTTGAGGCAAAATTATCACTTCATCTCAATAACGATAGGACTCAATGATTTTCACATTCATTTTTAAAAAAAGCCTGCATGGTTCCCCAAATCCTCCACATTCTTGATTGGTATTTCCCTTTATCACTTTTCCCAGTCTCTTCTGCCTGCATCCTGATGATTGCTTCCTTGTCAAATCAGAAAGCCTTCCTGGTCTCACAGAGATTCCTCATCTCTAGTTTCTGTTATTTGGAATAAATAATTTGTGTATCTCCATCTTATCAGCTCACCTTAGTGACTGTCCAGCGTACTTCACATTTTGTCCAATAATCTATCTTCCTACTCTGTCCCTGTCTCTGACTACATTTCTTTGTCATTCTGCTCTGTTTTGATGTTATAATCACTAATTATGCAATTTCAAACTGAAAAACAATAGGGGCACAATGTGTTTGAAAATCTCAATATGATATGAAGTTGTCTAATATTTCTTTTATTCTGTTAATTCCTCGGGATGCTTCCCTCCCTGCAAAAACAAGGCTCAGTTTCTGGAAATGTTCTAGATCAGCTCCCAGCTCTGTTGTGCACTACTGCATCTTGAGGTTGGCTTGTCTTTGTTGGTTACATGCATGGTTATGAGAAAAGGAGAGCGAGCAGGCTTAGTTTTCTGCTATTTCTCCTAAACCAAATGAGAAACAGTCCTTATGAAAAATGTCAGCAAGTCTGATGCTGCCACCCACACTTTCTTTATAAAGAAAAGCCATCACAGAAAAAGATCTTGATAAGGAAATATTGATAGTATTTTTCTAGAGCTCAAAATTTAATATGGCATGTTACTGATATCTCTTGCACCAAAATAGTGCTGTTGACTCCAGTTTCACTTCAGTTCCTCTAAAGTCTTCAGAAATACTTTCAGGATGGAATGTAAGCAGAATGGATTTTGGTGTTTCCTGGGATTATGCTCTGTTTTCACAGTGCAAAATAATTACGTATGTGAACTGTGAGTGTGATCAGGTGGATGGGACACTCATACCCACTGTGGACAGCTGTTGGTGACCACTGTCAGTGCCTCCTCAGGCAGGTCTGCACAACAAAGTGGTACCGGGCAGAGGTGAGATTCACAGCTCAGGTTGCTGTGCCAGTGACAATCAGGATGAAGAGCTCATGGTAAAGGGTGCTTTAGCCAAAAGAGCCGACATAAAGCTGAGGGGACACTTGAGCTGGAATAGCTCCTGATGACAAAAATCACCAGTCTGTCCCCATGAACCACATCTTCACGGTGAGTGATTTTTTTGCTGTAATATAGCAGTATAGCTGTAGGGGTGAAACTTTCCTTACACAGAAGAGGCCGAAGAGGTCAGGGTCTGTCGCAACCCTCCATAAGCTCGCTAGCATCTCTCTCACCTAGCTGTTCTGTAAACAGGTGCATTACTTTTCTGTCACTTGAAATGGCTTCGTGTTAAGGAATTGTGCTGTCGTGTGGGCAGGCTGCCTTTCAGACAGCGTCTTGGCACAGAGAAGCTGTCTGGTCTTGGAGAGTGATGTTTTCCTCTGCTTTTGAGTGTATCATATGTTTTTCGCAAATGAATTCCTTAGTCTGAATGCGATGCCGTGGTGCGTGGATCAATACTGTTCCTCTGTGGCAAGGTGCACAGAATGCCAAATGCATTCGGCAGTCTGTTATTATAAGGCTACTTAGCAGAGCCAAGAAGCCTGCAACCACCACTTTCATTAACGGTAATTATCCTTGAGCAGCTGTGATAGGAGCAGGAGCCTGAATGGTAATTAGCCCCAATTGTTAGGAGATGCATTTTCAGGTTCCTGTACCATTTTTCTGTCTGTTTAAAGAACAGACTGAGGGAAGTGTGATAAATCCCGAGTCCTTGCTGTTGGAGAGGAGCTAGCTGCCTGCTGATCAGTTCAAATTAGGATGTTCTTAGCATGTCCATGTGCTCTTGCTGCAGTCAGAAATCATCCTGCATTTACACGGTTTGGGTCTTTGCAGCAACATTAACATTTTCGTATCTGTCTTCTGAACAGATGCATTGCTTTATTGTTGAGTTTTATGTTGTAATAAATTCAAGTGGCAACTAATGCAGACCTGTTTCAATTCAGTTTTGTTATATAGGTAGAGAGGTGCATGCCTGTCACCAATGAGCAGAATTATAAGGCTGGTGGAAGTACCAAAGATACAACATCAGTCATAGATGAAATTGGTGTTTCTATCCATCAACATTATACATTTTCAGTGGAAGTTTGGTGTAAGATTTAACTGGAAAAATAACTCTGTATTTTTTAAACTTATTTTTTTCCCAGAACCTTCTTTGCCATTATGTTTCTGTAACAGTAAATAGCATTTGGTGAGCTTGACAAGTATTATGTCCTTGCCCCAACATCTTTTTATGAAATGAGACTGAGCCCAAAAGAATTAGTAAAGCTCTTACTGTGCAGCACAAAGCTGCTAGATACTTGTTCGTCCTTGGAAAATAACAGCTACCCTTATCTAGTAATGTTCATCTTCAAAACTTTTTACAAGCATTAGTTAACGAATTCTTGGAACACTGCTTAACCTTTGAAAAAAGGTGCATGATGGAAAACTGAAGTAAATATGTTATGTAGCACATACTTCTCTGTATTGAGTTTCAGTGTAGGAAACACTTCTTGTTGTTCTGGGGGAAGGAGTGAATGTTGAAAACTTGCTCCTGTGCTTTGGTAAGAAGCCTTAAGGAATTATGTCAGAACCAAAATCATTCAGTATTTCTGTGCTAGATGCTGGGCCCTGGTGGGATTTGTTTTGGATGTCTCTTCAGGTTGACAAGTTGTTTTCTATGACTGGCATTTATAGTGTACTATATAGAATAGTTATTGACTTCTTTTCAAATTGCATGCGAAAGTGTGTGATAAAAATCTCTGTAAAGCAGGAGTAAATTTCATAGTATTACAGATTTGACTGTAGATATCAGTATTTCCTTAAAGTGCCTTTTTCTTTTCCTGCTATTTCAGATTTTATTTTTATTTTTTTTGCTGCTAGTTAAGGTTTTTCTGCTTTCTGCTGGAGGTCTAAAACAATAAACAATGGTTTCCCTCATCTAGTTTTAGCAGAATTTCATTGATGCTATTTGGTGTCAATAAATATAATTTGATGAGCTTGAAAGTCATTGACTCAACATCTTTTCACGAAATGAGACTGAGCCCCAAAAAATTAGTAAAGCTCTTACCATGCAGCACAAATCTGCTAGGTCAGTGTTGAGAAACACTGAGGCATTGCATAGATGGGAGTGGAGAGGACTGCAGGCACAGGGCTAATTTTTGACCATGTGCTAGCTGGATGCCTTGAGATGAGTTTTTCAACTTTCCAGCAGCCTTCTTGGAAATCTCCACCAATCTCTGGAGTGAAGGCTGTGCTTATCTAGCTGTTAACGTGTAGCAGAATCTTTCAATATTTACATTTATGACACCTTTCCTCTGCATGACTCAAAGTCCAGGGGTTTATATTCTGTTGTAAGGGTGCTTTGTTGATGCTAGTACTATTTTGTCTGCCTGCTTCTCTGTATAGAAAAGAAGGCCATATGAAGGCATGGTTATAGCAAAGTCTGACAGAGAAGAGCTCAGCAGCTGAAGCAGAGATGTCCTGAGCTTAAAATAATCATCAATATATAAATTATAGAATCTATCCAAATATTCCTTTGCAGTAGCTCTTCTCCCTACTTTTTTTTTTTTTTTTTGGCTAATCTTCCTGTTCAGCAGCTATTTGCTTATAGGTTGTGTTAAGTTACAACTTAATTGAAATTCCCCCATTTGTTGGCTACGTGTAGGCCCCCTGGTGCCTTGTTAAGTGCTCTGTTACCAGTGAATGTTCTTAATTATGTTCTGGAAGACGTTGTTCAAGTCACAAGTCATTTACTCAAGGTTTGGGCCCAGCAGGTAAACATTTTCAAATTAATTTAGGTTGCTAAACAGAAATTGCTTAGATTGCGTGAATGCTGATAACTTGCACTTCTTACTGAATTCAGGGGGAGAGGAGATTATTTACTGCAGTTTGAAATCAGCCTGATTGCGTCTAAATGACAGAAGAGGGGGTTGCTATTCTCCTAGTTTGAAATATATTGACTGTAATTCCCCAACTGTACATACTTAATTATAATCTTGAATCATCATAGCATCTTCTCATACTGGCCAACTAAAGGGTAATGATGTGGATGTACAGAGTGCTGTCTACAAAGTGTCTAACTTGAACATTTAGAAGGGACATTGGGTGTGTGCTAATGAAAACTGTCGCTTCTAAATTGCTAGTAACAACATCTGACTGCAGATGGGTAACATGAAGATTCATTGTTCTGCATCTTAGCAGTTTCACATAAAGTAAAACAATAAAGCCGGCTAAAAATCTATGATTCCTTTGTGCATACAGTTATGTATTATATAAAATGCTCTAAATATTTTAGATATTGAAGTTGTGTCTATAGGGAAATGATCTGTTATATTAAGGACATAGCTTTTGTTTTGTGGGTCTTCACTTTATTTTTTTTAACCTTTCATTGAAAGCCATATATAGAATCTTTCTAATTTCTTAGCTGTCATTATCATCATCATCTTTGTCCTAGTGCCCTTACTAATGAATGACAACCATTTAAAAATCCAGCATCAGCAAAACTAATACAGGACTATATCCAACATGAAGGGCAGAGCACTGAGGGCTGCACTGCTGATGGACACAGACTTTTACAACTGCAAACATATCTTGACCGAAACCAGACAAATTATGGGGAAAGTGTTTCCTCCCCTCTGTATCCAGTTGTAAATCAACCAATAAATAAAGCTAGCAAAAAAAAGCAAACTAAAAATCTCTGAACACATATAAATCTCCTTGAGTTTAACTTAAACAGCTCCACTAAATTTTGGTAAGAGTGTGCCTCTTCCTGCTGAGCAATAAAGAAATAGAAATTTGTGAGTCTGACATAAACACAGCCTCAGTTTCTGATGCAAACCCTCTTACGATGATAACTGTAGTTCCAGAAAATTAACTTCAGCAGGGTCTGTTGGCACAAGCATGGACAAGAGTAGCACAAGAGTGGTCATGGTGGTTTATGCAGCAAACTTTAATGTGGGCAGGTATTTGTGCAGCTGGAAATGGGGACTGCTGCTGTTGTAACTTGAAGTGCATACAGTTGTTTTGCTTTGTATTCCCTCCTACTGTTGATAACCTGTCTACCTGTGGAAAACCATGTTAGCTGTTTTAATCTGAGCTAATAGTGCTGAATATCAATACTTTTTAGTGCTACACTTTGGTTAGCATCTGTGATTTTGTTAGTATAGAACTTCTGACTTCAACATAGCAGTCTTAATCATAAAAAACATTGGGCTCGCGGAAAAACTGTCAACGCCGGGATTTAATTTTATAAATAGCTATAATGCTATACTTGTTAAGATTTCCTTGTGAAAACATCACTTCAACACAATTTGTCCCACAATAAAAAATAAAAAAAGACTTAGCTAGGTAAAGACAAAAAGTTACTGTCAAATGTCATGCAGGTTGTTCTGTCAGGGTTTATGAAATAAAATCTCTCTCTTTGTGAGTTGAATTTAGAATAAAAATCCAGATTTTCATCAGTCAATCTTGTTCAAAATGTTATATGTGTAGGGGAGGGACTGGATGCATCAGATGCTGTGGAAGTATACAAGAAGTATGGTCCATGACTGTCATCTTCTGCAAGTAGGTGACTGTCTGAGGCATCTGACGGTAAAGCTGGATGTGAATGGAGTATTTACAGTCACCAGGAAAGTGGATTTGTGAGACTGTTTGTGACAATTGAGATCATACAGGTTGTACAGATATTTGACAACTGGGTGTTAGCAGAATCTGAGTAGTTTCCATTAGAAAAAGATGTAAATAATGGGGATTCGGGCTACTTTGGATAGGAAAGCAGGTAAGTGCTTAGGAAAAATGGTACTGGCTTCTTAAGGGGTGTGTGGTACAATTGGATTTGTAAGAATGTGAGACCGCTAAGTCAGGACAGAAGACCCTCAACCTGATGGTGGTGCTTCCATGTCCCTGTGGCCTTTGCCAGCTGCCATTATGCAGCTGCAGGGGTGGTCCCCAACTGCTCGACAAGGACTTCAAGTTCCAATGTCATACTTGTTGTTTTATTGAGACTTCTTTTTATGCATGCTGGCAGCTGGTGCTCAGCTATACTTTGAGATATTGGTCAGAACTGGTCTGGGTTGAGAAGAACCTCTGTTCTGGCACGTGAACAGCACACCAGGCCTCTCCAGTTGGTAGGCCATAAAAGCACGGGCCTGGTTAAGTACCAGTAAGAATGTGTATACGTGGCGAATATGGAAAAACTATCTTAGTAGAAGCTGGCAAGAAAGACAAAAGCTGCAGATATTGTGGTTGGTTGAAACAGTCAGCAAAGTGGAAGCTGGTTCTTCTGTTCCCCTGAAGCCCCATTTGCTTCTGAATGGCCATGATGCAACGACTCCCCTGTGTGCCAGATGACTTCCTCAGTTCCTTCCAGGCCCCCAAAGAAATTCCACTCTTTCCCCTTATGTGCTTGAGAGGTAAGGATGTGCCTCTACATTTCCTAAGCAACCCAGATCAAAAGAGACTGAGTTGGCAAGAGCTGTGATGGCTTCCTGTTCAGCCTATTCATCATACTCGACTGCTGATCTCCACATGCTTTCCGTTCTGGTATTATAATACAAACCTCTTTTGCCAGTCATTTTAGTCATTTCAATGGGAATATTTCCTGTAATATTCACATGTCGATATCAAAGAGCTTATTGGAATTCAAGAAGTAGCAATTGTTGATATGTATCAGCAGTAATTAACATTCTTCAAATTCTTGATCCTCATCCATAACAATATAGCAACAAAGACCCCGAAGGTAAAGGGGTAGCACTATCTAGTGATGCAGAGACTGCTTTCACCAGGTCGTATATCTGTTTTAATAAAAATTTGAAAGCAAAACTAGAAGTTCTTTCCCCATAGGAATCCAAATACTTTAGTCTTTCACGTATATAGGAGGGGAATATACCTGCCCACAAGTATCAGAAAGAGCAAAGAGACCATAGTTAGGCAGTAAAAAGGCTTTTTGAAGACTTCAGTGAGTTGAGGCTCTGGGTTTATTCTGTCACTTCTTCAAAACTAATTACCCACTGCTGTGTATTGAAGCATGCTGGGGTGTTGCCATACTTTCCTCCTTACATCCCTGAGGAATAGTTCATCTTCCGCTTCCTTTCAGAGAATCCAGAGATATGTTCTGATGTATGAACTAGTGATAGAACTATGTGAAAGCTTTAGCCACTCTCCATAACCCTCCCCCCAAAATGAAAGGAGAAGAAAAGAAAAGAAAAGAAAAGAAAAGAAAAGAAAAGAAAAGAAAAGAAAAGAAAAGAAAAGAAAAGAAAAGAAAAGAAAAGAAAAGAAAAGAAAAGAAAAGAAAAGAAAAGAAAAAAGAAAAGGAAGTATATTCCATTTTTTTCCCGTTTACTTTTTCAGTTGCAGGGCCTCTCCTCCCTAGTAAGGCATGCATATTATTATTTATTTATTTATTTGCTTTAAAAATTTTCCCTAACATCCCTAGTTTTTCATGTTCATGAGTGCTGTCCCTAAACCACAAAGCACTGTTATATTATTCACCTGTGAGCAGGAAGGCACTTTTCCACCCTTGTTGTCTGAATAGTTTAATCACAGTGGAATTTATATTTAGAGAGGACAAAAATAATCAGAGGGAGAGGGGCAGGTTGTTCTGTACTGGCTGGTGCCTGGAAGAGACGGCAAAAGTCCCTGTGCTCACATCTTGTTGATACCATTCCAAACAATGCCTGGAATAAATGGTTTATTGCCTCCTATCCCAAACTACTGTACGGAGGGCAGTTCTACTCCCAACGCTGGTTATTTAATAGAACAGAATAATTCAGCTGGAATGGACCTACAAAGTCCAAGTCCAACTGCCTTTTTGGGCTAACCAAAAGAAGCAGCATATTGATGAGGGCATTCTCCAAAGACCTCTTGAACATTGCCAGGCATGGGGCATGCACCAGCTTCCTAGGAAGCCTGTTCCAGTGTTTGACCACCCTCATGGTAAAGAAATGTTTCCTACTCTGCAGTCCCGACCTCCCGAGTGCAGCTTGTTGCCGTTGCCTCCTGCTCTGTCATTGGGTCCCCAGGGGCAGAGACCAGCACCTCCCTCTCGCCTTCCCCTCCTAGGAAGTTGTGGAGAGCAGCAGGGTCTCCTCTGAGCCGCCTTTTCTCCAGACCAGACAACCTAAGTGTCCTCCCCGCTCTGCATAGGACATGCCTTCCTGCTCTTTTGCCAGCTTTGTTGCCCTCCTCTGGATGTTTTCACGGACCTCAACATCCTTTTTGCATTGTGGAGCCCAGAACTATACACAGTATTCAAGGTGAGACTTCGCCAGCACTGAATACAGTGGAAGAACAGCCAGACCTCTTAAATTAGTTCAAATTCCTCTGCATTTATTTTATGAAGCTTAGTGGACCACTCTGAAGTATTATATGATTCATTGCTGTGTCTGTAATTGCTTCTGCCCCTTTATTTTTCTGCAGCTGTTCAGTTGCATACTTGGAGAAGATAGCAGGCTTTCAAACTGGCTTGTCTGAACCAATACAACCTCAGAAAAGGTGTTCTTCTTAAAGAAATACTGGAAGTCATATCTAAGTAGCTGTGAATACTAAGATCTGCACTGAATATCTTCCCAACAACAACAAAATACAAAAAAAAAAAACTCTGTTTTATTATGGAAACTTCCCAGTACTGTTTTAAGTGACCTGACTGAGAGCACCATCCAAAAAACCTGCACACAGAGCAAATTGTTAACTAGATCAGTAGACTGAATTGCTTATGAACTACTCCACTCTCAGCAGTCGTGGTTTCCTCTGGTAGATATATCGATGACCAACACTAATTCCTCAAGCTGTTTATGCTTCATGTTGTCAGAAGACCAATCTAATGCTTTTTTGCTCCTTTCAGAAGGCTGAGAGAATACTAAACGACATTTCTCTTTCCAGGCCAGTAGTGCACTGAAAAACGTGTATTCAGCGAGTTTCAGGCACTGTCCTAGGGTTTGGATTCATCCTCACCCCCTGCCCCCAGCTGTACCTACTGATGACTTGCACAAGTTTTCCTTATCCAGTCTTTATCTTTGTCCACCTGGCAGCAAGAATTGGTAGAAAAAGCAGTCTCAGATGGAGATTTTTAGTCGAAAAAGCCCTCTTCCAGCATTGTTGCAACAATATCCTTAGGGACACGACTTGATTACACTAGTAACAGTATAATCTACTATTACATAGAGTAATCTAAACTATCAACGAGCAATTGATCACTTGGTAAGAATGCTAAAAATATCTGAGAATGAAAGAGGACTGCTTTGGTGGGAGTTTCCTTGTATTTAGATTCGGTGGGAACACCTTAATAGTTTTCCAGTAGCAAGTTTATTCTGTTAGTATGCTAGGAATTCTTATGATGCTCTCATCAGTGGATGAACTTATTTGGTACAGCAGCATTAGAAAAATTTATTTTTAAAAATCATTATATGTACAGCAAGCAGAAACTTCTTATTCCACTGGAACCAAGTTTCTCCTCTCTATTGCAGAGGCCAGCGATGAGTGGTCACTATTCTTCAACTCTTAGAAAAAGTAAATGAAGAAAAAATCTCCATTCATTGCTAGCTGAGGAGGTTTTACATATGTATACTTCAGTTTTTTTTTTCTTTTTTTTTCTTCTTCTTTTTATGGCCCTTGATGTCTCCCTGTGTCTAGTAACAGCTTTTTGGGCAACTTTTCACGTAAGGCTGCTCTATTAGTTGTGGCTGGTTACCCTTTGCACCAGCCACTTCATGCCTTGATGCTGCAGCTCGGTCTCCAGTGTCCTGACTTCACATTCTCTCTAAATGTCAGCCAGTTGGGGACTTGCCGTGTAAGTGATCTTTCTCATCTGGTCCTCAGAATACCACTGAATAGCTTGCACGTGGACCTCTTCCAGTGTGTTTATCCACATCCCTAGCAGTTATTCCTTAACTTGTTACAGCTGCTGTGAAGTGGTTGCCCTGAGGCTGAGAATGAGCGCTGATATCTTTAAGAAAAGCCCAGTTTCTGCTTTATGACTCTGCATACAGCTTGGCCTGTAGCTTTGTGCAGTGTGTTTGCACTGTTCACCAGTGCACTGGGGCTCCTTTGCTAATTGCTTGCAAGCTGACTTTTCACAGACGATCTCTTATGTCGTGCATCTGGGCACGGAGCTCTGTGTGGGCTGCCCTTGCTAGAGCTGGCACAGCTGGCTTCACTTCCCTTGAGCTCTCTCTTAAGACAACTGGCACGAGCACGAGGAAAACTGCATAGAAGTGTTTGCAGTGCATATAAATAGGTATCCAGAGTACTCCTCCTGTCTGCCTGCTGGCTTGCCATGCCTTTCGGTGTTTCAGAGAGATGGTCTTGCCTGAATCCTCCCCTGCTTGGAAGTGCTGTAAGTTTGTATCACCATCTCTAAGACCCTCACTGGAAAACCACTTTCAACTGCTGATAATTCTGATAGATGTGATGCAGCTCTCCCTTTAGTCCTTTTGTATACAGAAAATAACAACTCCAAAATTCAAATACAGAGATGCTTGGTTTGATCAGCATGGCTGGTAAACTTAATCTCAGATGGAAATGCTTTTTTTTACCATCTGAATCTGCTGCCAGCATTTGTAATTATTATTTTCAAAGATCAGAGTTTTGGAACATGGGAAAATTATAGTTTCTACATACAGAGGTAGGATGCAACTACTTTTTTTGCCATTCTTGTTATCCAGCTTTAATGCTAAGATACAGACCTGTTTTTTTTGTTTTTTGTTTGTTTTTCTTTTGGCTATGGGTAGATATGTTGTTCTTTTGGGGGGTAAATGCAGCTAGCTTGCTGTTTTAGTTCTTCCAGAAGTGACACAGCAAATTGCACTGACAAACATAGCCAATACGATATGCGCAAAGTGAAGAATTTCGGGTTGTGAAAAGAGTAAGAAGGAAGAAGAATGATTTCTATGGAATGTTGCTGTTTACTTGAAAACATTGTTTGTCTGTGCTTTGTGTTGCAAAGGTCAAAACAAAAGGGCCAAATCAGCTTGGGGCTTTTATTAGTATAACTCTGTGGCAGAGCATCAATATTTACCCCTTAAATGAAGTAATCACAACCAAGTTGCATCCTTATTATATTAGAGATGTATAACTGTACAGCCTTGGAAAACTTGCTCTTTAGAAAACCGGATTTAGCAGATGAGTGAAATAACAAGCCAGGAAAGGCGAGGACAAATCAGGGTGGTGGTGGTAATTGCATCATTAGCAGTAATTGCAATTGCCTGGGCATTAGGAAAGCATCCTCGTGGCAGGCAGTTGAGATGCATGAAGTAGTTTTGTAATGAGAGAAAGCACCTTTTGCACTCCTAAAAATGAGATAGCCAAGATGTAGCACAGTCTGGGAAAATGGCACCATATGCTTGTGGGTTGTACTGAACTCTGCTATGGTAAACCCGAAAGCCGGACAGGTTTCTAAGCCTCTTCAAAGGCAGAGTAGGTGTCTGGAGGTAACAATGTCACTGTAATGTTCTGCCAAGCACCATCCTAAGGTGGCTGGGAGCCAAGCCTGAGTAAGCTCCTGGCCCCATATCCCTGCCCATAACTGTGTTCCCTGCTGCTTAAGGACCCAGCTTGCCTGCGGAGCCTGCCAGCGTCTCCTCTCTGCCACAGGGGCAGAGGCTTCCCCGCATGCTGGAGAGGAGCAGGGGGCTGCAGCCAGCCTCATTGCTGCTGTCACCCTGGCGAGCAGCATGTTCTGGGATGGGAAGGCAGCGTGGGTGCTGGCGGAGGCTGCGGGTAAAGGCAGGCACCGACAGTCAGAGAGGCTGGGGGGTTCCTCTGCCAGCATGGCAAAACTCAGTTTAGCCTACGCCTCTGAGAAGCTGAAATGTAACCCAGCTCCTCTGCAGCAGCTTAGCTTTGAAAGGCTCTGCGTCCTGCCTCCATCACTCAGCTTCTGAGAGCAGGAGGTCTCGGTGGTTCGGGATATGCTGCTAGCACAGGTGGCCTTGGACTTAGCTTAGTTTTCCTGTTGATGAGAGAGAAGCTGTGCAGGGCTTATAATATATAGAGGGGGAAAAAAAAAACAACACAGACGCACAAATGGGCACATGCTTTCACCACTGCACAACTCAGTGACTTTCCTCTTCTGAGCTTTAGAAGTTAGCTTCCTTGTAGGATGGGCAGCAGGAACGGGTAGAGGTCAAATCCTGCAGCTGTCACATAAACCAAACTCCTCTGACTTGGGTATGAAAAGCTCTCTCTTTGATGGAGCTAATATTTTAGTGGGTTTTAGTGCATGCAAAGTCTGTCATGCAGTATGGGAGCACAGGACTGTGCTCTGAAGACCCTGATCACTTACAGACCTGAAGGAGCTGTTCAGTGTTGTTTTCTTTTTTTTTTTTCCACTCATCACATGTTATAAGCCCTAATTTTATTTTTATTCATTTAAACAACACACAAATGCATTTCTTAATAGTATCTAACAGCTTCAGGCAATACAATATTATGGAGGAAATAGGTAGTTAAGACTGCTAAAGCATGTGTAGAAAATGAAAGTGTTAGTTTTTTATTGTTAAACTTTATTATTTTTTAATGTACCACTGAAAGAAAAGGGAAAAAAAAAAACACAACAGAGAAAGAAGTTCCACTAAGGAACATAAACCAACATTTAAGAAATAGTGAATCGACTGGCTTAAGCTAAAAAAAATCAGAGTTAAGGCTGAAAAGTCATGTTGATGATCTGTCCTGTTATTCATTTAGATAGTAATGAGAGTGGAGGCTGAATGTGTTGTCAACCTGGATTTTCAGTTTTAGCTCAGAATCTAAGTCAGATACTGTATTGTTTAAGAACAAATTCAGGTTCTTATAAATTACCTTTTTTTAAATAATGTATTGTACTTCCCCTATAGAAAGGAGAAGGTCGTAAAGTTATTCTTGCAAGTCAGCTCCAGCCCGACATGCTAAAATGCAAGCATAAATGTGTCTTTCAAGAGCAGGAAACATTCACATGGAGTACAATGGGATCTGCCTGTTGGTAGAGAAGTGATGTGAAAGCAGAGAGGTTGTAGTATTCTGCAAACTGCAGGTGATCAAAAATGAGGAGATTAAACTTATTTAGAAATCAGCAAGCATCTTACCGAGCGCTTAATATATGTGCATATATATATATTTGATATGTGATCAGTATAATATATAGTTAGTGTAACTATAAACATCTAGTCAGTGTGTATATCTATCAGTGCTTACTTTCTGGCCTTTGAATGGCTTGAGTAGGCATGCTACATTTTTTTTGAAGTTTTCTTTCAGCTGAATTGCTGTGACACAACCAGTTAGATTCAGAAAATAATCAAGAAAAGATAAGCAGTTATTCCAGAAAATGGTTTAATTGCAATAAAATCCTGAAAGTTAAAAATGCTAGTTAAAACCATTGATGCTGAGTTCCTTTTGATTTGGAAAGGTCATTTAAAACTTGTCTCTGATGTACATTTTATTGACGTGGACCTGTAATACTCACAAGATCTTAGATGAAATAGGAGGCAGAGAAAACTTACTTTTTTTCTTTTTTTCTTCTTTTTTTTTTTTGGAAGTCTAAAGAGAACTCGCTGTTCTGTCTTGCTGTTTGGCTGCACAGTGTTTCCTGCAGATGCAGTGAGACCTCCTCCTACTGTTTCATTTCATTGTAGGCACTGAGTGTACTCAGCGTCTACGCAGAGGATGAAAATCTCTAACCCTTTGAATGAAAAGTGCTCAAAATCATCACTGTACAAAACAGCCAGCACACACCGATCACTCATCTCGTCCCAAGTGGCCGTGACCAAACCCCTTTCCCCAGGTGGGACAGCATTTCCTATAGTGCTCCAGGGCTTTCCATGTAAGCTGTGAAAGAAGATGCTCTGATAGGAAATCTTTAACAGGAGTTCCTCTCTAGTCCTCACTGACTGGAGTCAAGGTTATTGGCATCCACTGCCTTTGAGATGGAAAATAGATCTCATGATCTAGAACTCAAAGAAAATGTTCCTTCAAATTCCCTAGAGAGCACTAATCTCTATTTTTAATTGGGAGACAAAGTTTAAAAATGGATTTTATTAGGCCTCGTATTCCATGCAGTAAAAGAGGAATTTGCACAGCAGCAGCACTGTATTCTGGTAGCACTGAAATAAATGCTCGAAATGGGCTTAAAGTTTGAGATGCATTTTATGTGCTTTAAACATCTCTTAAGAAAACGTTGCTGATGTGATCTGACGTTGTTTTTTTTGTCTTAATGTACACATCCCTCTAAAGAAAGAACAGGCAATTAAAAAGAAATAAAAATCTACTAGATAAATCACTGTGAGGGCTATTACCTGTTGCTTGTTTTTTCCAATTTTTATTTAAAGCCATAGAGCTTTCATATTCTGAGTGTGTCTTGGGAAATTGCCATGCAGTTCAGAGTAATTTCAGGATGTGTGGAGTTCAAATTCACTCTCTGCTCGAGCATATCTTCTGACAAACAACGTTAATATGTTTCATTGGTAGAGAAACGTCAGAAGCATCGCTGTTTCTATTGGACTTAACGTCCCCGTGCGATGCTATAAACAAGCTGATATCCACAATTCTCTCGTGGCACTAAGTTACCTCAGATCACGTCTGTTTTCCCCTTAGCCCTCAGTCCCGCTCGCAGCTTATGCTTTATAGCCCTGGAGATGTGACACGCTGGAGATCCGCACGGCTGGCGTGAGCTGGGTTCAGGCAGGCTGTGCTGCGGCCGCAGCCACGCTCTGATTTATTTTTATGTAGAAGACACATGCCTCTTGAGGTTTTTTGTGGGGAAGGAAGTTCAGCTGCTGGAAAATGCAGGACAGTCGTGTCAGGGACAAACCCAAGTAGTTTTGTCATCCTGCAGTTTTTATTTGCAGAGGAAAGTACTGTGTTGTGGTTTTCGTTAGTGTCTGGGTCTGGGCTGGAAGTTTGGCTTGAACTTTTCAGAGCCCCTGTTGTGAATCCTGCTAAGACTTGCTTTTTTCCCCTCTAATTTTCCATTTAAATTCATTCGCAGTGAATTCTTAAGCTTGGAGCTTGCAGTGCTTCTGGCAGACTTGTTACATGGGTGGTGAACTTTCAGCTGTGAAATTCTGAATGAAGGGTGTAGCAGGGACACAACAAACTGAGCTAATTTCCCCTCATTTTTCTTCTCCTCCTGGAAAAAAAAGCATGAAAGGCTTTTCTTTCAACATCTCTACTGGCAGTTGTTTGGATTCTACATTGCCCTCTGCACCCCGCGATACAGACTGAGCATTCAGGACTGATTTTACATTAACAGGAAATATCTGTGTTTCAGAGGGGAGGAGAATCCCAAATTTCCTTAAATTCCTTAGCAGCTCCAAGTAATCTGAGCCATCATTCATCCCATGTAGATCTGATAGCTGAACAGCGTATCAGAGAAACACAGTTAAATGTAATAAAGGGTGGATTTGAATCATGGTTTGGCCTGAATGTAACCCTGAATTAAATGTCTTATATTAATATTTACAATTGATATTAATCATTGCAATTAGTAACACTAATCAGAAGCAAAATAGTAACCTTATTAAAATTCTCATTTCAGTAATGTAATATGACTCAGATGTTTGAAGTGAAATGGGATGCAAATTCCTTACACATGAAAAATTATGTTTAGGAGCTTTTTTTTTTTCTTTAAAACCTCCTTATATCTTATAGCTTGATTTCTAGCTAAGGTTTACAGCTACTTCTAGTGGAAATGCAGAATTCAGTTAAACGGAGATCAGAGGAATGGAAAATCTAGTCTTGTGGCAGACTCCTGCTGGAGCAGGCTTGGTTATCATTTATCTCTGAAGTTATGTGTCTTGCAATTTAAATATCATGTTGCATAAACTGAAATCATTAGGGATTACGAATATTTATGGTAACCATAAAATGTGTGATGATACGATCAGGTGTAATATTCATAGCATCGCATGTGGTAAATATACAGTGATCAAAATACTGAGTTTTCAGGTACTTCCCCCTACTTTTCTAATCAAAACAGCACTATAAAGTAGAGGCACTTAATTTCCTACTGCTGATATGATCTTTCTGCTAACTCCACCAGTAAAAGAGTACAAATACTTCTCACCGCATCTTAGCCAAGAAACACACATCTAAAAGCGGGTTCTGAGCAGTTTCTATAACATTCTGTATTCTCCTGCCAGAAATTTTCTGTTCTGCTCCTGATTATGTTCAAGTTGCAATCATGTAAACCATAATGATAATGAAAGATATTCGGTATTCTAGGAAAATATTATAAGCAGGAGAGTAGAAAATAGTTTCAGTGCTTTCTTGGGCTTTGCAAGTCTAACAACGTGACCTGTCTCATGACTGAAATATTTGCAAAAACACTTTCTCTCAAAGAGTCTTTCCCAGCTTTTCATCTTAGGAGAGTCTCCATCTTCTTTCTTCTCTCCATTTCAGACTGCCTTAATTGCTACAAGTCCTAGCACAAAAGTCTCATCTGAATGCATCATGCGCAATCTTCCTGGCTGTAGCAGAAATGTCTGCCTGTTTTTTTTTTCCATTTTTGTGTTTGTTTTAAAGCCCTACTGCAGCAGCTAAGGGCTCTCCTCTGTTTGTAGGGATTGGATACAAAGAAATTACATGGCTTCTGTCTGTTAGCTGTAAACCCGTCTTTTCAAAAAATAAAACCATATTTCTTTTTTTTTTTTTTTGTGGCTGAGAATGCTGCAGTTGCCTTATCCTGTAAACTGTCTGCGTTTGGTAAGTGTGGAAAAGTACAACCACAACATTCTAGGTAAACTGAGATTTTTGCCATTGGTTTTTTGCTGTTAGGAATCTCCATTACCACTTGGTTTTGGAGAATTTTCCCATCCAGCTTCCTGTTTTGGTGTTTACAGTGCTCAATTTTAGAGGATTTTTTGTATTTATTTTTTTCCCCCTGAAATTATGCACTCTTTGGGTATTCAAACCACTGAGAAAGCCAGCTGAACATTGCTTTTCCATCTCAACACTGGGCCCAACCTTGATGTTACTGTTCTAGAGGTGTGCTTCATTTTGCTCCAGCTGTTAACACGCAGACATAATTGATTATGGAATGAGACGGAAATGTGTTCTCAGTCTTTGGGGATATGTAGTTTCTGACTTATTTTTTCCAGGCAGATCCGTACAGGTAGAGGCATTTTCCTCTGAGAATGTGAACGATGTCCCTCATCCTCCACATGGATTTACAGTTTCACTTGCTTCTCTGGGCCCATGATGACCATTGACAAGGGCTGCTTTTCCATGGGTACCGACTTCATGGTCTTTATGGAAAGGTTGGCTTGGCTTTTCAGCTGGAGAGGGTGCTGCGTCTGGAAGCACATTTTTGACTAAACAAGGACTGAGTAATTCAATACTATTTCCATCCATGTGAAATGAATTTCCTCTTCCCTTGTCTTCATGTCTCCTCAGCTCATGGGATAGGCATAAGGGCTTTATGGCCCTGCAATATTGTTAGATATGCCATGTGTGTTACATATAGGATTATCTGGACTTGTAAGTTTTTTGGGGCCTGGAACTTTGCACAAACACAGACCCAGACACCATCTATCACAGTGGGGCATGCCCTTCAAATGGAGACCTAATATCTCCATAATCATGTGGAGATTATGGGGCATAATCATGAAAACTAATGGTTTGTCAAAACTCAGGGTCAACTTAAAAACAAACACACACAAAAAAAGAAAAAACAAAACAGGTCTCTCTCTTCACCCATCTGGTACCTATCTTTAGAAGGTTCACTGTCTTCTCATAAAATCTTTGTATTTAAATAGCTCCAGATAAATCAAAAGAGCAATTACAGAGGACACTCATGGCTCCATAGTACTCCCCCGACTAACCATCTTGACTGTCCTCCCTGCCATTCCCATTTATTTTCACATGCTTTCATCTTTCCCCATCAATTTGAAAGTCAGTTATTTCCTTTTTTTTTCCCCCCCCCTTCAGAACACTTCTGAACTCCTAACCCATTGTTATGGGCCCATCATTGTTTTCTTGGCTTTAGAACAATTTTCCTTACCCTTGATTGGACTTTCATCACTAACAAGAAATTTGATTGACAGGGGAAATTGTAATCATTTTCTTGCCTCTCTTGCCAGTTATTTGGAAGAGAAATTTCCAACCCATTGGGCAAGGCTGCTATCTGTAGGAACCTCATAGTGTGGTTCCATATAAATTTAGTCTCATTACTGCGAGCTTTCATTTCCTGATAGCTCCTGCAAGTCATTCCTTCGCATAAGATATTTTGGTACCTTAGATTTTATTTACATCTGGATATTGTGCCTGCAGACTTACCGAAGTAAGATGCTGACTGATTAAAGTAGTCTCTTTGTATTCCAATTGAAGATTTCACCATCTGGGATCTGTAATTAGAATTCTCACTAATTAGACATAATAAATCAGCGTAACGCCAACAGTTTGAGGAAAATTTATTAAAAATATGATGTAATATATGGCTGATTATTTTTTATTGCTTAACTGCAAGTAAAATGTGCCTCTCATGTCCTGAGCATCCATGGTTTCCTACCCCATAGGTTAAAATTCTTTTCAGTCATTCATGACACTACTTTGGTTGCTATAGTGATATCAATTTCCTGTCTCAAATTACTGTACTTCAGAGGTACATGAGACCTTTTAATCTTTTTTTTTTCAATTTAGTCTTTGATTTTACAGAGGCTCTTACTCAAGGACTGGAATTCCTATATTGCTGGTTTATTTTTTCTATTATCTGATGGAAAACAGAATAAATATATACCTTTCCCCATAGGATTAATGAAGATTCCTGCTGTTTTATTGTTACCCTTCCTGAACATTGATCTATATCAAAGCCTTACAAAAGTTATGTCTGGGTTTGTTATGTATCACTTCGCTAGAGAAGCACAGCCTGATCACCTCAGCCAGATCAAGAGCAGCTGCACCCAACCAAGTGGAATAAACATACCTATGAAGAGCAGCTTGTCAGTCACGATGGATGTTAGGATGGGTGAGATGCTATTCAAATCCAGTAGTAGAAGTCCAGCTGGGTCACGCCTCCATAATGCAACTGAAGGAGGATTTAGCCCAGCTGAGACAGTCAGCCGTTTCTGTGATATACGCAATAGGCAGAGATCATAGCACAGGATTCCTTTTGTTTCTCTGTGTGTGACAAAGTTCATGTGGTATTTGAATTTGCTGTATGTATCAGGATCTTCCTGTGGAGTTGTCACCGTGCTGGGCTTCTGTACTGCTCCGTGAGGCTCATGAGAAAAATGTAGAGGGACTTTTTACCAGGGCCTGTGATGACAGGACAAAGGATAATGGTTTTAATCTAAGAGAGTAAATTAAGATTAGACATTAGGAGGAAATTGTTTAGTCAGAGGGTGGTGAGGCACTGGCACAGGTTGCCCAGAGGAACTGTGGATGCGCCATTCCTGGAGGTGTTCAAGGCCAGGTTGAACAGGGCTCTGGGCAACCTGATCTATTGGGTGGCACCCCTGCCCATGGCAGGGGAGCTGGAACTAGATGATATTTAAGGTCCCTTCTAACCTAAACCATTCTATGATACTTTGAGGGCTGCTCTGATCAGAGATACGTGTGCATTTGGCCTGTTAGTCTTTTGAAGGAATCCTACAGTTGATTTATGTTTTCTAATTCACTCTTTATTTTGTTCCCCTTCACGTTGGCGCTATATGTTACTGGCACTATAACTTTGATCATCAGAATATGTGGAGCTTGGTATATGTTTTGTGACATGTGCAGCCGTAAGCTGAACTGGCGTGAGTTCAAAGGTCCCTGTTGCTAAATGCTTTTCCATTCAGGATTCATTCATACAGGTAGATTATACTACTTCTTGTACAGATCACACCCTGAAAACTCCATGGATTCAGATAGACTGATAGAGTTTCTAAGCAGTAAAAAAATAAGATTACTGAGTAAGGTAAAAGCAAAACCTAATAAGGTAAAAAGAAAATAATTGCAAGTGGGATTACTGAATTTTCAAATGGGCAAAAACTACACAAGGGAAGGGGCATATAGAAAACATTAAAGGAAGCCAGGAAAAGGAAAGGATCAGCATGGCTGGAAAAAGCAATAAATTTGTATTCTAGCATGTGATGCATGCCAAAATTGAAGGAGAAGGGGAACTGAAAAAGGCAGATTTGCATGGATCCTGAGATAAATTCATATCCCATGGAATGATACCAGAATTAAGCACAGTGGCAATAGGGTTTGTATAACTCTGAAGGAACATACAACATGTTCTTCTTTATTAATGTCTTTCTCATCTATATTATACCTTACCCCATTTTCTTTCTAATTTAGGCTTTTGATTATTTCCCCCCCCCCCCCCCCTTGTGTGGCAGTCTACCTTGGTGGATTTCATGTTGTTTGTTCAGTAGCATTCTTGCTTTTCTGAATTCTCTCCCACGTGTTTAGCATCATCTTCATTTCCACTTGCACTTGTTGGCTGCTTGTTTAGCTTTTTCTCCCAGGCCATTAGTTCAGTTGTGTTTTGTTGTGGGGGAAAAAAAAAAAGTTCTGTGATATAAGTAATTAAGTCTCCCATGCTAAAATCATATTCTCCAGGACACTTTGGATTTGCTCTAGTCTCATTCCCATTAAATCCGTATGTATTGCCATGAATTGGTGATAGAAGAAAATTGTCTTTTTTATGCTCCTTTTCCAGACGATGAAAGCTGCCAGGGTTGAAGTGGTTGGCAGCAGTTGGGTCCCATAGCAGTACCTGCAGCACACCATCAGCAGCTACGTGCTTTGCCTGCCAGAATCTTACCCTATGGTGTTGTCCTCTTTATTTGTGCTACCGTTCTCAGGTAGCAGATGCTTTCTTCGCTGTTTTTAGCTGACTGTGTGTGGGCATGAAACCCATGCAAGGATTGCTCTACCGTGGTTGTAATAGCAGAAAATAGATGTATTTTCATCTCTCACTTGATTCTTCAGATCTTTTCAAACAGAAGCGAACTGCGATTGTGCAGGGTGAAAAGGGTCTTGTGCTTTTTAACTTCTGTATGATGACACAAGGGACAACTGCATTTCTTTCTTCTTTTTCTGTTCTTTTTATTGAAGCTGGGAATTTAAGGCTTGTCTAGCTCAGGGGAATCCACAGGATTTATCTTGTTTCTATTTTACTTGACTTCATAGCAATGATTGGTTTAGAAGTATTTTTTTTATCCCTTTAACATTTGCTGAATTCTGGTGCTTTGTCTCCATCTCAGCTGCCAGTAAATGCTGTAACCACAGCTCAGAACCCTGAAGAGTATTGCAGAGTAAGCTAGGAAGAACTGGTAAACCAGTGTCTGAATATTTTAAAACTTTGCCTTGCTTGCTTTTTAACTTGCATGTGGGAATAACAAACCTAGTTAAAAAATAATGCAAAATGAATGTTTTCCTAGTTTCAGGCAAGGTAACAAGACAGGTCCAAGGTCAGCCCGAGAGACCCAAGCAATGATTCAGGAACATCAGGGAGGAGGAACAGGAACAAGCAGGCCTGTGACTCAGGCTAGGACCCTGTGCCTGAGCTGAAATTGAGGTCCTGGTGTTATGGACAGAGTGTGTGGGCTAGGTACAAGGTGAGGCTGCCAAGGGCAGATAAAACTTACTGGTGCTCTCAGGACTCTGAAAATTTCCCCTTTCTACAAGTTTTTACTGGGAAGATCTTACGGCCAAAGTGATTGTGACAAGTTAGAAGTGCCCGGTAGAGCTGAAGGGTTAGCGATGCTGACTGTGGTGAGAATGAGCATAAAGAACATGGGGTAAGTGAATGCTGGTGTTCAGACTTAGCAGTTAGGGGGAAAATGTTGAGGAGATGATATCATTGCAACAGTGGGCTGGAGGAAGACATGGATAATGACCTATGATTGAAATTCATGCCCTCTCAGCAAGACTCCTTGTACACTAAAGGAGACTGGTAAGGGAGAGAGGAAAGAATGTCTCAGAACAGCTAATAAAAGATGATAATTGTAACTGCATTATTCTGAAAATAATCAATAGACTTACATCACACTTGCCTGGAAAGCATGGCATTCCAAAATCTGGTCCTTTACTTTGTGCTTTTGATCTGTTAAAGTAACTGCAGGTGATATTCAGTTCATATTCATGTCAAAATACCCAATTTCTGTCACAGATCAAGTACTTAAAATAATAACTGATTGCACCTGTATCTTTTACGGAAATGACAATACTAGGAAAAGGAGATGACAGTGACGAACCAAGGTCAAAAATCAGATTCTTATACTATCTGACTAATAGTAAAAATATTTCGTTTCCTGAGTCATTTGTTTTCCAAGTACAATACTCTTTTGGTAGGGTTATTTTTTACACAATGCAGTTGGCCTTCTGCCAACAGATGAGAGCTCTAGATTGATACTAATGAAAGAAATATTAATGCACCATAGCATGTCAATTATCTTGAAAAGGTCTCCAGCAACCATTTATCACTTAAATTTCACATCTTATAGCTGAGGACCAAATTGTGTTACATGTTAGAATAGTTCTGCCAAATTTGATCCATCATTAACTTTCATTTGTTGATAATTTGAATGTGAATTTTTATTTAAGTTGTGCATCTTTGTCAACTTGATGGAAAGGTCCTGGACTGTCGTGTTGTCATAAATGAGTGATGCTGTTCCCTAGTTGAGAGACAACTGTGTTCTGAAAAGCCTTAAAGGATTTTAAGGATTTTCTTGGCCTTAAAGCCAGGAAAGTTCTGAGACCAGGGACTTTGTTTCATTTAAAAAAAAAAAATCAAAAAACACAACAAAGAAAGGTCTTTTGTGACCCAAATTGGATTCTGTATTGCCAAATCATGCATAAAAACTACTTAGTTGGTTTTTGTTTGTTAGTTTTCCCACCTCATTGGTGTGATGGTTTTCACTGGTAGGACAAGCATGCTTCCAAGAAAAACAGAGATGTTTGTAAAGAGGAAAGGTTACAGTAAATTGTATTTATATGCTAGACAGATGGGTTTCTGTGGGTTAGGCGACGTATGTCAGGTGCAAGAGGGCAAACAAATCCCTTGTAGAGAATGTGAGGCAGTCACAAGTCTCAACACTAAGGAATATTAATGATCATTACTTCAGATTTTAGATAAAGGCAACCCCCCAGAGAGGTTAGACCATAGAGGATCAACACAGAAGCAAACCCAGTCATGAGATTGGGGAAATCTTTTGGCTAAAGGAGTTGGTTGGACTTCAGAGTGCGGAATGTGATGGCTGCTCCTACTGACTAGTAAGAGGTAACAGGTGTAGGCTGTGGAAATACATATATTTCTCAGTAATGTTGGACCACCACAAAGCTCCTCAACTTCTTTTCCCTGTGCAAGGCATGCTTTTTTTTTTTTTCTTCCCTTTAAAAACAAACAAACACACAGCAGTTTATATAGGTATTATCTTTGAAAACTCTAAAAGAAAATTCTTTGTGGCATGCAGAATTCTGGCCTGAGGGGGCTGTAGGAAGGCTCATACCTAGCAGGCTTCAATCACAGTGTCATATACTTCTGCAGTGTGCTCAGGTAACGTCTTCAGGACTGGTATAAGAAGCCTGTGTTGAATAAACAGAACAGGAATAAAATGAAATGTACTTAAGCAGCCAGCAGATAATTTAAGAAGCTCAGGTGACACCCTCAGATAATATTAATTAGAACCAGCACAGAGGAGACGACAAAGGGTAAACACTGCTTGTAGCACTATGAAGTGCCTTGGAAATGGAAGTGAAGCCTTGGTTTTGGGAAGACCCACGTTTGTTTTCTTTTAGACTATTTTAAGCTATGTCTGGTCAGTATTCTCACCCATACTTAAATGGACAGTGCAAATGAATTTGTCATGCAAAGCTCAGGATTGCTGTGTACATTGTATTTCTTCATGTATTTGACATAATTTATTCTTCCAAAGACCCGTGGCACTATAAAAAGCCCCATATGGCCATATGTATCCTTTCTCATCTTTTGGTGTAGTAATTAGACCTTTGCATTATAAGTTAAGAGATCATGGTCGTAGTCATTTCTCCATTATCCAGGGCATTGGGCGGTTGGCACAGGCTTTTGGTAATGTACCTAATACAAGATGTGCTTGGAGTGCAATTTAAGGACCTCGAGTCATTGCGCTGAGCTCCCCAGGTTCCTGGAAAGGCTAATTAGCTCCGGTTGTGAACATGAAACACCTCTGCTCCGCTTCTAGATAAAACCTGGGCAAGAAGCAGCAAAAAATGTGTTGTCGCTGCAATCTGAGCTAATAAACTTTAGTGTGCTCTGCACAGAGCTATATCCATAACCCTGTGCAATTAATTGGCAGCTTGAATAATTGGACCACATCTGGGTATAAGCGACAGCATTGCCAGCATTGTGCTCCACTGTCACACTCCCCCTGCCTTGTGATGGCCAGTAGTTGTCACCATCTTTATGAGTTGTGCTCACCCCCCTGTGACGGCTCTTGTGCTTAGGGTTTTCTCTTGCTGCTGTCTTTCCAGTCATGGTGTCTGGTAAGGCCCTCGTTGTGCTAGGTGCCAAGCGGAAAGTAGCATTTCTCAAGGATCACGTTGAACTAAAACCGGAGTGTTTGTGTGGTTTTTGTGATGGTACCTCTTCAGTGACCCACGGTACTTCAGGAGGGGAGATCTTTTAAAAGAGCTCCTTTGTTTTTAAAACAGGAGGGCAGAGATATTATGGAAAGCTGCTTTTAGAGAGAGCGCTGCTGAGATGGAGACTCAGTTACGGTGCTGTCACAAATGCGAAATGTCAAGTCGCCCACGCTACCTGGTATAAACATCCGTGGACACTTAATGCATCTGTTCCTGATTTTATGTTGCTTTAAAAGCACAGTGATTCATTAGTGGTACATGAAGTAAACCACAGCATGTAATATCTCAATTTGCTTGTTTTGCAGCAAGTTGAGTAATGCTCTCTGACAATGGACCTCTGAGCATCTCTTTTATATCTAATGGTAGTAGAAAGATTTCTGATATGTGCATCTTAATCTTAAAAAAAAAAAGCAAAACCTTTCAAGTTTTCCGAATATATATATATATATATATATTAATTATTTTTATTTCCTGGGCTGTATCTAAATTATAGATTCTAGATCTTACTGTTTTTATTTGTGTTTTACGCATGTTTTGTGCATCATTTTCTATCTCTTGATATTTAGTTTCTCTATTACTTTTTAATTTTACTATCTAATCTTAATCACCACTAGAACTTACATATGTGCTTCATGTTTGTTAGATAAACAAATGTGTGGGTCATTAAAAAAAGTTAATATTTTCTCTCACCTCTTTGCAAGAATTAAAAAAATATAAACATCAGACATTGTGTGTGTGGCAGGGATTCTGTAGTAGCGTATGGCTCACAGCGCTCTTTTCGTATGGTATAGAGAATGGAAATACTCATTTAGCTCAGTATGACTTTGAAATGGGGGATTTGAGTCTAGCAGTTGCTGCTTAAGGGAGAATTTCATGATTTTTTTCTAATGATGACGCATATATTTAATTTCAAGTAACTTTGGAAGGTTTTGGTGACGCTTACTTATTAGCAAAAACTACGTGATGCTAATATGAAAAATTCAATAGTAGGAGTCGGATAATGTTAATATGCCAATTATCCAGCTGCCAGTTTGACTGACATGACTCAGTTGCCTTCATTCCTGCTGTACCATGAAAACCAGCTGGGTACAGGAACTTCTGTTTTCAGAGGGCTACTCGTGCTCAGGCCCTTTAGCCGTGAGGCTTAGGGAAAATAAATCTTGCAATGGAAGTTTTTCTTGGGGCACATAAGAGTTACAACAAACATTACTGCACCAAATGTGCTTGTGCCAATGTGTTCTGCCCTGGCTTTGTGGTGTTATTAGGACAAATTCAGCATGAGCAGAACTCCGCTGGCTACCAGCCTGCGGGCTGGCAGGAAACAGAGACCGTTGCCTCCTGTCTGCCCTGTCGGGGTTGTGCGCAGTCTCCGTACACGTACTCATGGTCCACAAAAGTTTGTTATCTGCTCACAGAGTGTTGCCCTTTCTGTCTTGGGAGCTTTTAAGGAAAAAGGAAATTTCAATGCCAGGGATCTTTATCATCAGCTCATAACACCATTAAATTGCGTCCAGTAATGGGGTCTCGGATTGACAGCGTGCCTTGGCTCTTTCCGCCACATAACCAGGGTGGCATCTGCAATGTATCCAGGCAAACGGCCTGGATAGCATCTGCAATACTTAGCTGGATTTTTTTTTTTTTTGACACCACACGATCCAGCCTGTGGTCTGCTCAAAACTACATCTCTGTGACTCTTCTGAATGGAGGATGACCAGAGAGCAAACTCGCTCCAGTTCCTGACCCCTCAGCACTGGTGGATGTTCGCTGGAAGGCTGTGCCACTTCTGGGTAAGAGAAATGTGACTGCTGGAGCTGAACGGTGCTGAAGTGGCCTCTGACCGCCTTCAGATGCCTGTGCGTGGGGTCACCTCCCACCACAGGCCTGAGGGAAGGCTTTTCTGTGCGGGCTCAGGGCACAGCCCCTTCTCTCCTTCATCCTGGGGCTTTTCCTGTGGGTAAGGAGCATTTTGGCCAGCACGCTGCTGCTCTGTACGCTCTCAAGCCTGTTGCTTCTCGCAGGGTGGTGCGAATTAGAAATGAGAGTCCGACTGTTCGGTCGTTAATCCCAGTCCAGGCGCCACTTCATCATCCAGCAGCCCAAGTGCGATGCGGAGCAGCGCTGTCAAATTAGCCAGGCGGCGCGGTGTGAAATCCCTGCTGGCTCCGTGCCCGCTGCCGGGAGACAGATGTTACCTGAGCCATGAGAGCCATCGGAGCGATGCGGACGGGTGAAACCTGAACCGACACAGAGCTCGACAGTACGAAATTAACTTTTCAGGGTTTGTTCCTCAGATTTGAACTGTCAGGGGGAGGTGATGCTGAAGCGGTCCTGTGGTGGTTTTAGGAGCCCTAAGGGTAGCTCTGCTGTGGTATCAACCCGCAGCCTAACTCGGCTTCAGCAGCTGTCTATGTAAAGCTAGTGGTGGAACCCTGAAAGAAAACGAGTGCTTAAATCTCCTTGACTGCTTTTGCAGCCTCGCTCACTGTGAGAGATCTGCACTCGGTGAGCTCTGTAGCTCTTCCCAGCCGGCAGTCGGGCTCAGCTCATCCTCGCTGTAGAGTTAAAGCAAAGCAGTAGGGGCCTGCCTAATGGGGTGCCACCCAGACGCAGCGCCATCAGGGGAAACCAACTGGAAATGAAGCACAACTGGGCACGCTATTGAATGCCTTTTTTCTTTCTCAGCTTTATTTTTTTTTTTTTTAGATTTTGCTATTACCATTTTGAGCTTGCTCCTTTTTTTCCCTTTATCCATAATGGGAAGAGAATCATCACAGTGAGGTTTTCCTTCACGTTATCAACAACAATTTAAGGGCAATGTTCATAATTTTCCAGTGGGTTAACTGTGTTCATAAAAGAATGCTTGCAAGTATGGTTTTCTGGAGAAAAAAAAAAAGAGAAGGAGCAGCAGAAGTGTGCATCATACTGACTTTTGTGAGAAAATCTGGTTGAAAATTGGTGCGAAGTATGTCCAATTTATGTATTTTTGTGGTATTTTACAGTTAGTTAATACTTTGCACCTGATCAGGATTTGAAAGTGACAATGTTTGACCAGATTATTGTTTTACAGACTACTGAAGAAGTTGCTAGAAAGACATCTCTGCAGGGTAGATATCCGTAGCAGGATCTCACTGGTACAAATGTTTTGTAAATTTTAAGGCTTATTCTTTACAAAAGTAGTTTATTTTTCTAGGCTGAAACTACAATGACTCTCAGACCATTGTCTTAAGGATATGAACTCCCTTTCATGGTGCAGTACTATTGCAAAATTAGAAGTATTATGGGGAGACGTCCTCCTTTAAAATGTCTGGCATTATCCTCTTGGAGACAGGCTATTGTTAGCTTTTTCTAGTGTGACTTGGAGTACTTTGCAGTAACCAGATGTTAGAATAGTAGAATATATAAAGTAATGTGAATTTTTTTAAAAAATATGATCTACATGTACACTGCCTGGCTTGCGGACAGATGACATTTTAAATAGTATTTTTTTTCAGGCCACCAATGCTTTCTTTAAAAATGAAATGATCTGGTTTAGAAAAGGAAAAGAAGCTTTAACAAGATATAGTGGCTTTTTTTTTTTTTTAAATATACCTGTAGAATCTAATGGTACTTGCTCTGATACCTCACAATGGACTGTATAAGTGATCACATTCATGTAGCTGGAGATACTCATGTAACACCGACTGAGTCTACAGAGAAGGAAAGAAAAAAGAATCAGACCAGCCAATTTTGGTTTTGTGGGAAGAATTTTATCCTAACTACATCTGCCAGTCTAATTCTTTCACACTGAAACTTTCTAAAAGCAGAAATTCATTGGAGTGATGAACATACAGTCATCATCCGGTGGGTAAGAAATAGATTCTGAAATAAAACACCTTTTTTAAAAAAACAAACAGGAAAAAGACTTGCCCGTGACACCTCTGATATTTACAGAAGCATGACAGAAACAACCTCAAAGCTTAGCCAGTTATGTTTTAATACTATAAGTAGATTTGAAACATTGGGTGCTTCCAAGGAGCTGAGGTACGTAGGAAATCACTCACAAAATACTTGTGCGTATTACAAAACAAATCTTAGTTGAGCATCAATTAAATGGCACTTTTCTTATTACATCAAAAATCAGTCCTGTTTGAAGCATTGACTCCTGCAGTAGCAATATCAGAGATAAGTGAACTAATAAAAAGTCACTTTTGCAGTGCATTTTTTCTTTAATTTTAAATTGCAGCTGATGAATGACATTTTGTAGCCTATGATATGGATGGTATAAAAGTTGTTTTGGAACTAATTGCTGCTGTCTAGCTTAGTAACACAGTTGTCCTTTAGACAACTAGGTTTAGGACTTGAGCTTTTAGGCCCTAATTCAATAAATACTTTGCATGTGCCTAAGGGCTTTGCTGAATCATGGTTTCTGTGCTGGAAGTACAGGGCTGGCTCCTGCCAGTGCCTCCCCGTTGGGCTGTTACGGAGCGTTGGCTGGAGGGGATTCAGATCCTGGCAATCCCGAATACTTGGACTGAGCTTTTTTTGTTGAGGGACGTGTTGTGCAGTGGGGGAACTGTGTGAACTTGCCTGTCCCTTCTGTGGCACATCTAATATATTAAACTGCTTTTGTGAAACAGAAGCCTGTGTTTCCCTGCTTCCTAAAGGTCATGATTTTGTCCCCTTTGAGCACCCTGTGCAGGGTGGTACGGGAGGGTCATTTTAAGTTTATGATGAGCACTGGAGAAAGTCACCATTCAACCTCGGAACATGTTGCTCTCGCAGATGAACAAGTCCATGCTTGTTGCAGTGAGCTGTGGCTACTTGCTGCAGCTGCGTTGCTTTTTTTTTTTTTTTTCCACTTAAGCTGTGGGTCCCTTTGCTCTGAAATATTCTGATGTCTTCTCAGTGTTTGTGTGCACTTTAACAATAAAAATACTTTCAGTGGCCTTTTTTTTTAATTTTCTGATTAGCAATGTTGATTAGGACAGTGATTCATAAAAACTTGAGCCATCAGTCTGCATTGTGGTTTTCACAATAAACCATTATTTTCTTCCTTCTTCTTGAAGGGCTACTAGCCCAGACTCCTAGCACATCCACTGCAGTAGCAGGATTGATTTAACCGAGATCTCTCTCTTGGCTCAAAAATAAGTGACTCATCTCCCCTTGCTCATCCACTCAGATGTACATCCTAATAAAAATAAGCTTGCTTAATCATGTTGCAGACAGATCTAAGTTGCATTAAGGGAGTGTAGGGTATAGATTCAATCGGGTCGTTGCAGCCTGATACGTTTTCATGCAAGCTCATGCACTCGGAGGAGTTACCATTAGCTTGGAGACGGGCGAGAGCTCAGTGCTCGCTTGCCCTGCCCTGGCGGCTCGGTGGCCAGGTCTGGCTGCTCCATCTCACTCGGCAGGAGATGGGAAAGACATACCTTGCAGCTCTAGCCCCCGGTCGCTCAGGGAAACCAGGCACCCTATCTAAAAATAGGCTCTCCTAAGTTAGCAGCTCTGCTTGCCGATGCATGGGCATGAGAAGCCGATTGGGATAACAAGAGATTCCACGGCAGACAGGGAAACAGGGCTATCTGGGAGGAGACAGGCGAAAGGTGCTGGTGACAGAGATGTCATGTTTTCCATTCTAGCGCTACCGCTCTGTGGAGTGCGTGATGTGGCATCCTTTAAGTTTGCTTATAACTGTGTGTTGCCTTAAGATCTCAGTCAAGGTCAGAATTTCATCCCACTAAATGCTTTATACACGTATGAGAGAAAGCATTTGTCTGAAAGACCCTAAAGTTTTAGCAGGCCAGGGCCATGTGAGGGAAGACAAAGGATTACTGTATCCTTGCTCTGCTCACATGGGGAGGTAAGGTGAAGGAGGCTTCCTTAAGAGGCTGAAAATTTACAATTGGAGGAACTCGATCCAAATTCTCTAAGCTGAGGATGTGACCTGCAGACCAGTTCCTCTCTTCTCCATACCCCCCTGTGACCTGGCTGCTTCTCCGTCCCTCTGCAAAGCTCTCTGTAATCCTCCTGCTTTTTCATTTGTGCAACTGAACCGAACTAATCCTGCTGCCAAGGGGAATGCCTCAGCTGGGGGGTGAAGCTCTGCTCCAAAGTGTTTGATTTTCTGGTGGAGCCGGCTCGTTTTGGTAGCTAAGGGAGACTTTCAGCAAGATCGTCCGTGTTGCAAGGAGGGAAATAAAGATGGGGCTGGGAAATGCGATAGATAAAGGCTTAAGTGGTCAGAATTTAAATCTTAAATTGCCAATTGCATGGCTGGTGAGAAAAAGGAAATGCGGGAAGAAAAAGGAGGCAGTAAACATAATGATTAAGTGGATCTTACTCAGAGTAAATTATAGCATTCCTGAATGAAAGTCTTCTCTTTAACTGAGAAATCATTAAATGTTAAACTCACACTATTATTTGCGTTTCATTGGGTAGACTTGCATGCGCAGAAATATCCATTTTAATTAGTGTTGAAAAGAAGTCTCGTGTACAGAGCACTGCCTGGTAGGTATTTTTATATTCTCTCTCAGTGAACTCATTTTATATGATGATGATTTCTTCTAATTTTTAATTAACATGTCTAAGTTAGACTTGGGAAAAATGATCAGTGATTCATTAACTGCCTCGCACTTGGAGATCTATGCAAACCTAATTGATATGGTTGCTACAGGGTACTTTGTTAAAATGAACACTCCTGCCACTACCTTCCTTCCCGTACTTTTTATTTATGTGTTTGAATGAAAAGCATACTGCAACAGAATATAGTTTTACCTCTAAAATGACAGTATGTGATATGGCACTATATTTCAGTGCAGTGTTTCATCCAAAATATTTTAAAAACACTTTTATAGATTATGTTTTGGAAGATCATTTGTTTATCACTAGTATATAGTGCACTGATATATAGTATCACTAGTATATAGGTAGGAAGGAGCTATTATTCATCAGATGCAGTAGTAAATGAGTATATTCATGCTAAATGTTTTTTGAGGGGTCTAAGTTAAGCTATAGTTATTTTAGCTATAGGGTTTCTATTGAAGTACTGTGATAATGAGCAAGGATATGAAAACAGCAAATAGAGAGAGAGATGAAACCTAGCAATATATTCTGTTCTCTGCCCACAAATTATGCCATGAAACTGAATTAGGGATTGTAAAGTCTGAATAGAAATGCTGGTCTCCAACCTTGCTTTATCTCAGGAAAAACATGGCCTTTACTGTCTGCTTACCATACTGAGAAGAGCTAACTGCAGTAGTACAGTTGATACATTATAAATTATTTAAATATGTTTGTGTGAAGCCATTATGAAAAGATTAAATTTTTTTTTTTTACGAAGTGGTGAAAACAGTTATGATGATAAAATATACTTGGTTTCCTCCAAAGCTTTGGCCTTAGGACATGAGATTTCTTGATCAAGATTCTAAAATATGATATTCACATGAGATACATTTGTAAGCAGTTCATGTGACATAGAATTGCTGAATAATTGAAGTGGGAAGGGACATCTGGAGATCTGGTCCAGCTGCCTGCTCAAATTAGGGCTTGTATCAAAAGTGAGATAAAGTTTTTAAGGGCCTGGTCCAAATACATTTTGAGATCCCCAAGGGTAGAGAGTCCTCAGTTTTGCTGGACAACCTGTCCTAGTACTTAACCGTTCTCATGGTGAAAATATTTCCCCATTATGTCCCAATGGAATTTACCCTACAACTTTTTTTTCCCTCATTCCTCTTGTTCTTTTCTATGTAACTCTGAGAAGAGCCTATTGCTTTCTTCTCTTTAAGTAATGGAAGATGCTCCCTTAGTTTTCTTTTCTCCACTAGACAAGTGGAGTTCTGTTACTTTTCTGTATGTCATGTGCTTCAGTCCTCTAACCGTGATTCTATACTTACTCGGTCTTTCAGTCTTTGTTGCAGTAGAATCCCAAAAGTATACACAGTATTCTAGATTTTATATGTAGTTGTTGATAGAGAATTGTTAAACCATAAATGGTAGGTCCTCACTGCTACCTGGATGCAAGGGAAGTTGGTTTGTATGCCAAACTTGCCAGCTAATGTGAGAAGCTGAATGCAACCTGGAAGCATGAATTGTATAAAATCTTGCCTTTGCACCTTGTATTCCAGTTCCAAGAAAAAAGGAATAGGAGAGAGACTCAGTCTGAAATATGAGAAGAAGGCAGCAAGTGGTCAGTTCTAATGGTGATAGAGGAAGGCAGCAAGTGATCAGTTATAATGGCAATATGAAGTACAAATTCTAAAATTTCATTTTCCTGGAGAGGTGATGAAGAAGTGAGTTATGGAGAGATGAGTAAGAGCCTGTCTTTTGACTGGAGCAAGCACACTGCAAGCTCTCAAGTTAAGTGAAACACTGGAGCCACTTTAGAGTTACACATGACTTAATACCATGAACACTTTTTTTAACCATTTCCAGTTCTGCAGTTAGGAATGTAGCCCATTGCTTTATGAAAATAAAATTTATTTTTCCTGGTAGGCTTTTTAGTGTTGGGTAAATATGACAGTTGCAGCACATGTTGTTTCCTTAAAAGCTGTGAGTTCAAATCTCAATTTTAGGTTGGATATTAGGAAGAACTTCTTTACTGAAAGGGTTGTTAGGCATTTGAATGGGCTGCCCAGGGAAGTGGTTGAGTCACCATCCATGGAAGTCTTTAAAGGACGTTTAGATGTAGAGTTTAGTGATATGGTTTAGTGGAGGACTTGTTAGTGTTAGGTCAGAGGTTGGACTAGGTGATCTTGGAGGTCTCTTCCAACCTAGATGATTCTGTGAAATGATTGCATTGTGTTGAAAAAAAGATCTTGGGTGATTACGATCCAAGGCAGGTCTGTCAACTACAGAAGTAGGGTATTACTTTCCACCTGCTCATATAGTCTGTTTGGGGCAAGTGCCAGGAAAAAAACAACAGATATCTCACAATTACGGACATAATTCACTATTGTGAGGAAACTCAAAATTGTGAATTACCTTAGTTTCTAGGCTTTAGTTCTGGATCCAATGCTAGTCAGTAATTCTGTATTTTTTAATCACTGATAAGGATACTGACATGAATTTTCCTGTTAAGTTTGTAAATGGCATGAAGATTGCTAAAATAATGATGGCTGTTGCAAGGATAATCTGAAATGGCTGATTAGATGATGAAGTTCCAGCAAAATTCATTTTGATATAGCCAGATGCAGAGCAGCGCATCAGGATTTAAGAAAAATGGACCTATGACTCTTAGGGTGGAACGTGGATTTGGGGATAATTCAGAAGTCATTGTAAATTTATTGGGGATAACTTGTTCAACATGTACATTATCTGAATTGGTATGGCAAAGAGAGCTCATGAAGTTTGTTCTTCATGCCAAAATTTCTATTTGTATTTGTGAATGGAATTTGGAATATTGTTCTATTTCCTTTCTCCATTTTTTTCTTCTCTTGTTTCTGACTCTCTGACTGCAGACTCTTTCTTGACAAACTTGTTCTTTCTTCTGCAGAAAGTCTGTTGAATTCTACTGGCAATTAGCCCAGGGAAGCAGAGGCTAGTTACAATAATTATTGCTGCAGGCGTAGATGGAGATCTATAAAGCCTAAGGCTAAACAAGAGGAGTCTGATTAGAAACAGCTCTTTGGAGTCTGAGAGATGAATTACGTCTGGGTTTGGAATGTTCTTGGATTCTTGGGGAGAACCTGGTGGTGTGGATGAAAAACTGTTGATTATTTTTGTATGTATCTGCACTGGTTCAATCCCCAATATGCATGCACTAATTTTATAAGGCATGCTTGCCAAGTAACCTTTCCATTTTAGGGAGAGAAGAACAAAATGTTTAATGCAGCTTTCCAAAAGAAGCAGTATGCTGGATTATCCCAGAATCCCTAATCATGGAAACCTACAATGAGGCTTCTCTAAGCTGTTTGCGGGCTGTCTGTAAATGGTATGGTACAAGTTAGAAAATGAACTTGTATCTGCCTCTGACTTTGGTGCCCTCACCTCAGAAGATCTGGTGGCCTCAATTCACTTCTAGAGGACACACTCTGAAGATAAAGGGTGCAGAGAGGACCCACAAAAGATGCTGGAAAATAAGCTTTATGAAATGAGTTGTAGGGAGGTCAGTCATTAACCTTATCAAAGAGAAAAGATCAAAAGGTGATGATTGCCATGTATAATTACTTATGTATGGAGAATATATTCATTAGTAAGGGCCTTCTAGTCTTATATGTAAGGGCACAGCAAGATCTCATATCTAAATGTTCGAGTTGGACAAATTTAGTCTAGAAAAAATGATACAGGGAGTAAAATGAAATGATCTGATGGCTTTTTCTTGCTAAAAGTCAGTGTACACACACCCCTCCCCAATAAAAGTAGAATGTGAAATTAAACACTTAGAATAAATCAAAATATCATTTCTATTTCTGATGCCTAAACCTTCAGGAGCAATCATAGGATCCCACCCAAAATATAAATAACGTTAGGATAAGTTAGACTACAGATATGTCTTCAGAATTCAAACCTGCGTTTTGGTGATTCTAAAGGCTAAACTACAAAATGCCTTACAAGCTGTCTGAGATGCCTACATACAGAAATCATTCACTTCACACCAAAATGGAACCACTGCTGGGAAGCAAAATATTATATTTCTATAATAACATGTATTCCTGTTCCTTTCCCTTTTCCTTCCTTTCCCTTCAATTTCTTTTTAGCAAGAATTACATTTTCTACCAGTCTAGTAAGCATTTACCTCACAGCCTTTATCCACTTGGATTTATTATGAATTTAGGCAGAAAACATTTAGCTGTTGTGATCATTATCTGCCATTACCTGCTATGTGGACTTTTATACTTTACTGTATTGAACATTACTGGAATTAAGGTTTTAGTTGCAATTCTTTCAAGAAATATCTATTTCCATGGATTTTCAGCTCAGTTCTAAGCATTCAGAATAGGAAGCATTTAGCTACAGGCAGTTATTTAATTTTTTATTTCTGTCCTTTTCATTTGGTGTTGAAAATAAAATTTTAAACAGTATCATCTTCTGAAACTATCAAATAAACAGCTTGTCTTGGAGGCTTACTGATTTCTTCCCCCTTCTTACTTTTTTCCATTCTCTCCATCCCCTTCTAGCTGAAGTGAGATGGACTCTTTTCTCTGGTCTGCCACTGTGAAATAACCATGAGAGTCACTGCAAAGCTGAATGGTAATTAATAATTAAAGACGGATCCAGAGGAATGTATCTATAATGCATTGATTTGTGGGGGGGGAGGAGTGTGTGAATTTTTCTTTTTTTTTCTTTTTTCTCTCTTTTTTTTTCCTTTTTCTTAAGAAAAAGTCAGTAGCTATTCTTGATTTTAGAAACACACATTTTGGAAACTTCAGTCTAAGCTTCTTATTAGACTGAATGCCATTTCTCGGTGTATATATAATATATATAAAAAAAATATATATATATAGGTGTATATATAATGAATTGGGTATTCAGTTTGCAGATCTCACAGTTCTTGTTCATATTAGCCAGTCAGGCACAGCCACAAACTGTTAGTATTCTTTGCTCTGAGATTTTTTTTTCTTTTTGAAGGAAGGATAAGCCTAGGTACCAGGATACTAAAACCAACCATACAAAAGAGTTTTGAAACAGCGACCACAGACCCTATGCTGTTTCCCTAAGCTATTTCTCTTATTTCTCTTAAGCCTCTGAGGAGTGAATATTTCATAGGGACTGACTGTTCTTCAAATACCTTATTCCCTTGAGAAAACGGGCACTATTTGAATGGAAC
This sequence comes from Anser anser, assembly GCF_964211835.1. Classification (NCBI taxonomy): domain Eukaryota; kingdom Metazoa; phylum Chordata; class Aves; order Anseriformes; family Anatidae; genus Anser; species Anser anser. The sequence goes on from NC_139724.1 coordinate 66,948,504, forward strand.
AGGAGCCAGAGAACTCAGTTTTGGAGCATGTCCCCCTCCTGGTTGATACATTTCACTTGTAACAGACTTACTGCCTTTCTTATTTTATTCATAGGAAATACACATTATTTCCAGGTATTTTCCTGAAGTTTCCTCTTTTTTTTTTTCCCCTGTAGTTCTCTAATCTCCTTTACATCCATGCTCTGCTTGTGCCATGATTTGGGGAAGAGAAAGGGAGGCTCCAAAAATACCACTTTAGATAAATTGCTGCTTGTTGTCACAGAGATTAAAGGATGCTTTCACCTTCTGTGCAGCAGGAAATATGGAGGGGGCTTGATTTCTTTCTGGCCTGATAGGGAATCAGTGTCCCTGAAATTAAATAGATTTCTATGGATGTCTCTTAACTGGGTGGTTTGTGAAAATAGTTAAGAACCATTGGGTTACCATCCATATGTTTGGCTGTCAGATTTTAGCTGAAATAAATTTTAACATTTGTTCATGTTTCTTTTTTTTTTAATGCTGCTCTTGAAGAAATGTCATTCTTCTCTCATTGAAAGAAAGAGTTCATTGAAGAATTGGCAGGAACGTAGGAACAATAAAAGTTTTCTTTAAAAAGTTCATTAGCTTTTGACATGCTTCTGTCTTCAGGAGGTGGCAGAACAGTCTTGAATAGAAATTTTTTTCATTGTATTATGTCCACAAAATAAAGTTTTGCAAGCTGTTTCATGGGCTGCATTGAAAGCATCTTGTCCCTTCTCTTTGCTGTTGAAAAACATAGGCATGCTGCCCTGTTTAAGAAGATAATGAAATTAGGAGAGGTTGGAATATTATTTTTATGCTGAGGAAATATTATTTTTGGGGAATAAAAAAAAATCCCAAACTGTGGGGAAAAAATTACCAGAAGTGAGGAAATCAAAGGAGTCAAATGTTGTTTTTAGATGTATGGGATACTTTTCTTGTGGTCTTTTTAGATGTATGGGATATTTTTCATTTGGCCTTTAATCTTGCAAAATACAATTGTATTACCAGTAATTATTTCAAGTAGTCTACCTCTGCTCACTTTCTCTCACACATGGGAAATCACTTTAAGAAATCTTTGTTTAAGAAAGAGCTTCTGACATGTTAGTTTCCACCACAGGATAAAAAAAAAATAAAAAAAAAATGCATTATTAACTGTAACCCTAGCTGTTCTATTTGGGTAATGTCATGTCCCTTATAATTTGACACTTAAAGCCATAACTTCGTGAAGCTACATGAATTTGTGGAAAATATGGCACATATATTCATTGTTTTTCCTGTGCATAGAATGTATGAGACTTCTGCAAATAGTGGTTTTATCAAAATTGAATCCTTCCCTTCGTGAAAGAAAATTCACAATCAGATTTTATTTTAATCTGTTTAGAGTGGGCTTAATCCAGATTCCCATTGATTTAAGTAGATTTTGGATTAGACTCAAAAGTAAACGCATGGGTATGTAAGGGTGAGGAGGGAGGAAGAAAAACATCCAGTTGGTAACAAGATCAAGCTGAAAAGTTGCCATTGGGTTTGGGCTATATCCTGTGTGCTCTGAGTATTAATGCCTTTCTGTCACGGCATTAAACCCCAGACTCCAAACTAAAGAAAAACAATTTGCAAGAATTTGAGCCTTCAGCATTTTTTTCTTTGTTTTAGGATAAAGTAATTTCCACAAGAAAAGGACTATTGACTTGTAAACAGATGATGCTATGCTGCAAGTTTTGGAAATAGAATATAAATAGAGACAGGCATTTATAATACAAATATAGAACAAACTCATTAGGAAAAAAGATTGGAAAATAAATAGTAGTTGCAGAGAGATGCTTAGTATAACGAAGGACAACAGTAAATGTCATGTACACTGTATAGAACTTTTAACTGTTTAATACTATTAAGTTCTGTAATGCAGTACCATGATACAAAACACGTCAGAGTTATATATGCCATTTTCAATAAATTGAATATGTTTGTGGTAGTTACAAAGCTTATTCTGAACCTTCTGAAACAAAATATAGTTGCATGAGTTTCTTTTAACTCCTCAGATTTCCTTTTTTTTTTTTTTTTCCTTGTCAGGAAATTGAATTTTTCCAATAATGAAAATTTTGACTTCTTGGCATAGCTTATATTACATAGCAGTTAAGAGATCTGTGGTACAAAAGCACATTACTGTACTTCAGGCCTCCTAGGTCTGCAAAGTCTCGCATTGCTGTAAGTCACAAGTCCAAGGTTACAGTAAGTGGTCTTAAATGGGTCTTGTATGAATTGGGTCCGGGAGCACCAAGTATTACAAAAGAAGATCCTCATAATTCATGGCACACAGAATTTGTTGTCTGCTTCTCAGTTTGTTCCCTTTTTACGTGTTGTTTTCAGCTCGGTGTAGACTTCTTCCACAACTCACTTAAGCATGGATTCATCCAGCTTTTCTGGGAGGCTTAAGCTAAAAGTATAGGTTCTTGGGATCAGTAGTCAATAGGAAACAAGAAACACTTCCAAAGGGCTGTTGAGATCCAGATGGGCAAAATTGGTCTCCAGAGGTCTCTGTCTGTCTCTAGGGGCTGGTTCATCTTAAAGTTAGGTGGGATAAATCAGTGATATATCTGTGCGTCCATTTCCCAACTATAAAATAGATAGTGATACTACCTTAAGTTAAGGGGATGTTGGAAGCCTGTAATTAGTGCATTTCTAGAGAAAAGAGTCATGAGAGGGTGTATGTGTTAGAGATAACTGTTCAGAAGTGTTCTAGGAATGAATTAAAAATATTTTCCTTCCAAGTCTTCTGTGGCTAAACTTGTGCATATATCTGTGAAGATTGAAAAGAGTAGATCTCATAACACAGACAAAAAGTTATTAACATTTTAAAACAATCTGGGAACACAGAGGGAGACCAAGCGTGAAAAATATCAGTCTCTGAGGGGAAAATCTCCCTTTAAGTGTTTGTTACTGAAACTTTTTTGCGGCTCTAACTGTAGCCAGATAAATGCTGACATACGAAAACTGTCTCCAAAGAATCTGTTGAATGCCCACTTCTTTGCTGGAGTAAAATAAAGAAATATAGATCTCATTTATCAGGGCCTACGATCTTTTCCTGCTTGTATCTACTTGATCTGAGGGTCATTTAAAATATATTAGAGGTTTAAGATTGGAATGCAAGGCTAATTTGAAACCTGGCTCTGAGATGACCGATTGTGTTAATATTCTTCATGCTGGCTAGAAGTACTGTGTCTGTGACAGGACAAAATTAGCTAGGGATCAAAAATGACATGGCATTGCCTGGTGAAATAGTCATTTCTTTTCACAGATAATTCTGCATAATTCCACTTAGTTTTGATGGCCCCATGGCGCCTAAAGTAATGAACACATAGGACAAAGCTGGGTGAGGAGTCGTCTGAGGAAACACAGAAAGCTGGCAAAAACTCTGTGCTCACAGCTTGGAAACCTTCTGGTTTGGCTTTGGACTGAATGTAGAGAACTCTCCAGCACTCCCCCAGCCCCTTCCAATGTTTTCTCTGACATATTTGGCCTTTTACCAATTTTCCTAACAGCTCCCAAGCCCTTTCTAATAGTCTCCTAACCCAGTTGGATGTTCCTGCTGGTCCTTCACGCCCTTTCCATTGGCACAGATATGAATTTCTGCTGCTTCACAAATAATGTCAAAGATAAATGTACTTTCATGCTTCTTCCTCTCAAAGGGGACCATTCCCATTATTCTGCAGTAGCTGAATTCTATGAATACCATTTGAGGTGGTGCTAATTTATTTTGAATTTAACCACAGGGAGTAGACAGCTTTGGAAGTTGAGTGGTAAGGGGTTCCCTTCCATGCCGTACTGGGGACAGTGTGGCAGTACTTCTGCTGAATTTTTTTTTTTTTTAACAAGGAAAGTAGGAACAAAACAGTTAATAGGAAAGGCAGACGTAGAGAGACAAACTTTCACCCAGTAAAAGAACAAGAAAGGGTAGCATTGGGCCTGGTCTGGCCCTGTGTGAAGCTGTAGAGCAAACGGTCCTTGTTGTGAGAGGCATCTGGGCCTACCCCATGAGGAGGGTGATAGCGCTGGGGTACTAGAGGACTTTTTTTAGATGGCACTTGAAGTAAGAGGCCAAGATGTGTTTATTATTATTCCTGTTTTACTAGGCAACCCCCTTTGTTCTCCACTCTGTTTCTGTGTCATTGTCTAGGCATGATTTTATCTTTGGACTATGGAGTGTTGAAGCACCCCTGAGTATGCTGATGATTTCCAAAGCAACATGTACACTCCACATCACAAAAAAATGCAAATGGAGCTTTGCATCTGCTTTTCCTGTGTCTCCAGTCTTCTGGATAAAATTTTAATCAGCATAACCCTATCACTGTAATATAACCACCATATTCTTTAGCATATTTGTCCTTGCAGTATGCGTTTCAGGTAGGAGTGTGCTGTTGGTCCCTTTCTGTACATCATATGACCATCTTTAACTTTCTAATTTGTAACGAACAAATTCAGGTACCTACAACATCCAGGAAATATAAAGTCCAGTCCTCCTTCATGATAAGAAGGATATTAAACATTGTGACTCCCTGGCTCATCTTGATGCAGCATCAAAGACCTTGTTCCCATATGCAGTCTTATAAAGCCCCTTTATGATAGGCAGTTAGGTCTTACTTGAGCACCATAAGCCATTCTCAGAGATAATTAAATGTAATATTGAGATCAGTGTAGGTTGATACAACCTGTGGTAAATATGATGTTATCTGGTACAATGATATTTAATCCTGTGGTTCGGGTGAAGACAGCAGCAGTGAGGGAGAGTAACCAATACGAACAGATCTGCCAACATCTCTGCGTCAAATGAACAGCCTTCCCAGCTTGCGGTATCCTCTACAGATGTTTCCATATGTCTTGCATAATAATTTCTTTTTTGAAATAAAGCACTTAATTACTTTTATATGGTAACGTAAGAAAATAGTTTTGGCTTTGGAAAATGATTTAGTGATGCGGATTGGAAGTTCACTTTCAATTTTTATATTTTATTCTTGGGCAATAACATTGCATGACAGACTGGAAATATTTCCCAAACAGCATTTAAAATTTGATCTTTCTTCTCTGGTGGTGAATAGTTATATAACACTGATGACCAAGGTGAATTGCTTACCCATAATACTGGATTCCTGAAATATCCAGAGGACAGCAAAAATGTTTCACATATGTCTTCTGTGGGTGTCAGCTCTGCTTCCTCTTGAATTTTTGTAGGAATGAAAAAGAATATTCAGACAATAGGCTTGCTTTTGCAGGATTGTTATTCAATTTAGAATACTTTATTAGAGGAGATATGTAAAAACTAATCTATATTTCAAGATTTTTTACAATTAGGAGTCAAGCCAGACTGTTAAAAACTAGGAAATATATTCTTGCTTCATTCTTTGGAAATTTATTCTCTTGGCATGTTCGCAGATATGGTTTTAAGAGCTTACAAAATGCAATGTCAAATATTTAAACCTAAAAAAAAAATGCACTGCTAGAAAAAGGCAATGGCAAAGAACTGGAGATCTTTGTGTCAGAGGTCACTTTGTTTTGGGCTCTTTGAAAACAGTTGGGAAGTGCAATGGAACAACTAGTCAAAACATTAGACATTGCTTTCTAAATTTCATACATAATCTGGAATTTTGGTTCCTGTTACTATGTGGCCTTTAAGTTGAGTTCCCATTTGCTTGAGTGAGTAGCAGACCAACTGCCTGAGTAGCAGTTATTATTTGCCTTCTTTGCAGCAAGGACACTTTGCTTGCTCATCTTCCACTTTGTGTCCATCAGGACCCCCAGGTCCTTTTCTGCCATGTTGCTTTCCCACTGTGCACCTCCTGGCTGGAAAGGCTCCCCACCCAGTGCTGAGGGAGGACCGAAAAAGTCATTTCAGTCCACGTCCAAAGAAGGGCTATGAAGCTGGTGAAGGGTCTAGAGAATAAGTCTTATGAGGAGTGGCTGAGGGAGCTGGGGTTGTTCAGCCTGGAGAAAGAACCAAGTGATAAGATGAGGGGAAATGGCCTCAAGTTGCGCTAGGGGAAATTTAGGTTGGATATTAGGAGAAATTTATTTACTGTAAGGGTGGTGTGGCATTGGAATAGGCTGCCCGGAGAAGTAGTTGAGTCACCATCCCTGGAGGTCTTCAAGAAACGTGTAGATGTAGAACTTTATAGCATGGTTTAGTGGTGGACTTGTCAGTACTACGTTAAAAGTTGGACTAGATAATCTCAGAGGTTTTTTTCCAACCTAAATGATTCTATGATTCATTGTTCTTTTGGATACTTCCTTCATATTTTCCTTTGCAGCGACACCTCTAACCAATTATTTCTTTGAGTAGAACTCCTTAGGAAGCTGTTTCCTTTGCTTTTCCCTTGATTTTCAGATAGGGTACAAGCTTTGGCTGAAACTTTTGCTGCATTTGAACATTCATAATTTTGTCTCATTGCAGCTTTTCCTTAGCATTGTTCATTTGAACCAACAGCCAGTTCTTACAGACTTCCTGGAGCTCAGGATCTCTGTCAAATATGATTGAAATCAGTGGATTTAGAGTTATGAAGTAGAGACTGCATACACATGCAGTGCCATCATGTAAGCATAATTTTCTTAGGAGCTTGCACTGAAAATCTGAGATAAGTTGTTGGTGTGAAGACCTGTTTTCTGAAATTGGATTATAGGTTCCTGATGGCAATGGGTTGTCTTTTTGTTCCGTGTTTATACAGTCAGTGTGAACACAATATAATATGGTTCTGTAGTAGGCTGTGTATTAAATATCGTAAAGTTACGCTTTTGCATAAGTGTTTGCAGGGTCAATGTGTAAAGTACTAAATTTCACACGGTTTTGAATCCGGAAGTAATCACAGCCACTGCTTTCAAGAATATGCACTTATTCAGCTCCTGTGGATAGAAATACCTTTTAGAGAAAAGGAATTGACCCATTATTGTGTCTTGCCTTGAATTATGAATAAATTCACTGTACAGAATTATTACTAATGCTTAAGACATAAGTGCACTGGTCCGGTCAGTGACTTCATACACAGCAAGTTCTCTCTTCTCCCAATACAATTTAGTTGGAAGAACTATAAATCTAATCTCCTTAAGTCTTTCATGTTAAATCATGGTTTGCTTCTATGAACTTTATTAACAGAGAGGAGTAGAAGCTTATACAGTGAATTCTTAATAGCTTTAGTAATGGTCTAAATGTCTCCTATTTCACCTTTCATCACAATGCTGCAACAGAGTAAACCTAAATGCTCTTTTCTCACTTATAGTTCTTCCAGCATAATCAAATTATTATAAAGTTGTTAATAGTACTATGGGAGTTGGTCCATGTAATATACCCATGTTAATATATCTTCATATTAATAACCTGTTGTTTTTCACTTTTCTCACAAGTGTCTTTTTTAATTAATAAATGTGTAATCTAATGTTAGCCTTAACATGATGATCAAGTAACCTGCCTGCTGCAAAAGTGGAATCGGCTTGAGGGACTGGAGCAGTAGGTGATTACCTATAATTTGCTTTGGAATTTTTTGATTATCACTTGTCGAGAAAGTTCTGGAAGTACGGGAGGCGATGGTGATGAATTAATAGGCTGTGCCTAGAACATCTTGAACTCCCTGAAATAGTTACAGTTTACGGTGAAAAAGTTATAGTTTAATAGCTAAAAAAGATGAATTAAGCTATATTTGTGAACAAAATAGCAACTTACGTTCCAGTCATGCAGAGTATTAAGTGCCTCTTTTAGTGACTCTCATAAACACTTCTGCTGATTTCAGTGGGTTCATTCACATGAATTAAATTAAGCAGATGCTAAAAAGTTTCCAGAAACGAGTCTGTCTGAGAAGTAATTTTCCTGGTATTTGCAGTGTGCTCTCACCTTCTAATAAACTTGGGAAAACACCAAAACTTGCAGTCATACCTGCAAGTATACCCTTGAAAGTAGGAGTGTTTCTCTATTAAATTTCTGAATAGATGCCAGAATTAAACAAATCTACAAAATCAAAAATTTCAGGGGTCAAAAAGCTTAACCCACAAGAATCTTCATGTAGATAGAAAAAGATAAACAACATGGAAAGTGATTGATATAGATATTTTTTTCCTTTCTCACCCATCCTAGGTGACATGGTCATGAAAAGAGAGGATTAAAATGGGCTTCTTTAAAGTCAAAAACTTATTAGGAACTGATTAAAGCATATTTTAATCTCTTAAAGGGAAGGTTTACTCTTTTTGATTCAGCCTTGCTGCGATGTATTTTCAGAAGAGAACAAGAGAAAAGGAGAGCATAAGAAAGGAGATAATTCTAACTTTAATTACTCATAGATACTGTTATCTGTGGAATATTCCTTTTGTTTTTGCTGTCTATCGTTCACTGAAAACCCAGTGCACTCATGAAGATGGGCCTATTTCCAGAAAGGATTTTGGGGACAGAAATTGCTACAGCACCTTTGGAGAACAGCACTGAGCTGTAGCTACTGTAACAATAAGAATCTATCAAGACAAATTAAGTTAGGGAAGCAGGAGAATAGCATGGGAGATCTCTGGCAATTCACAGTTCTCTCTGTTTCTAGAGTAATTTCTGAACTTCCACGGAAAACTTGCTTTGAATGCACATTGCATATGACTTCAGGAATCCTGAGGAATTTATCCTCTGTACTTCAGCCCGCATGGAGAAATACTGGCCGACACTGGCTTTGTGGAGGGGTAAAGGGCTCTAGTAAGGAGGGAGATAATAGCACTGTTTTTGTGACATAAGCTGAAGGTTTTAAATTTCCTTTTCCCCTTTTTCTGTTTTAAATCTTTACTGTGTCACATAGTTGGTGTATGCCTGTCATGCAGTATGACTTGAAAGAAAGAGGTGAAAATATTGTCTCCTGAATTCTTTGCAGGGACCCTGGCAGGAAACTGGAAATGTGATGCTTGTTTATTCTAATGTTCTTGAAACTCCAATGGTCTGCAACAGTGCTGTAAAGGGGACAGAAGGAGCTAGTTTCTGAGCAAGCTGTAGAGATGTAATCAGAAACCTGTAAGGTATAGTAAGGACTGCACCTAAGAGAAGAGTACAATGCTTAAACACCAAGCCAGAAAACTGCACCAGGCATTCATGTCTATATCTTGGGCCAAAATATGTATTTATTTTTATTTGTATTTACTTAACACTACCTAGCCCCCCTCCCCCCCAAAAAAAAACAACCAACCAAAAAAAAAAACCACAACAGTAACAGAACCACAAAATCCGCAAAAACAAAAAGAAAACAAAAAAGAAAAACAAAAAATGAAAAAAAATCCAATCTTAGAGCTTCATTAAAGTTTCCCTCCTTTAGGGATTGCAGGTAGAATAGCCTTGGTGTTGTTACTGGTAACAAACGCTTTATGAGGAATCTGGGAAGAAAGAATGCTGAGGGACTTCTGTTTCGGGCAATTAAAGAAGAAAGGATACATTTCTTAGGTATTTTTGGCCAGACGCACTATCAGCTGTGGTGATGCTAGATCCCTAGCACACAACGGGAAATTACTCTCTCCACCTCCGTTGACATGCTCTGGCAACTAAGTCAAAAAAATGTGGGTGAATTTAAGATGAAATAGTTCAAAACAGTTTTATGAGTCTCCCCATAAAACAGGAGGTGGGATGGACTAGGAGATCTCTAGGTAACTGTATAAATCTATCTTAAATTCACCAGATTCTGTATTTAAATTCTCCTCCATTGCCGTTCTTTTTAGCTGTCCATGCTAACAATAGTAGGAGCTGGTTACGAATCCCACCCTTGGTCATTGCTCAGTTACCGTTGTGCTCCGAGCCTCTCTCCATTTACAGGCAATCCAAACACTTTCACTAGGGCAGCAGCGTGTATGAGCTGCTGGCTACCATCCAAGCCGTAAAAATGCTCTCAGTTGCGGAGTTGCACTGAAATGAAATTGGTGAATCAAGACTCTGCTCTTACAAATGATGCAGAGAATCCAGAGATCCCAAAGACCTTCACTTTTTTTTGGGTGAAATTATTCCTTCTGCTCTTTGGATCTGTTTATTAATTGAGGGAGAAATACCATTCTGTTTAACAGGATCACTGTTTAACCTGTAAAGATGAACACAGTCCAAATGACAATGCTTTAAAATTTGGAAAGCAGACGACCTGTATTTTTTCAGATGCTGGGATGAAATCCATTGGCATAACTGAAAAAGTGGTCAGCCCCCTAGCTGCCTCATACATCACAGGTAGCAACAGGAATCTGCTGACAGTTTAAGAATTCAAAGATGGCTGGTTATCTCTTTATTTTTCCTTCATTAATATTTAGGACAGGTGCTGAGCAACAGAAATGGCTTATTTGGACTGTACTGTGTTGATCTCTTGGTAGAGGTTAAGTTCAAAGCAGGTGGATCTGGGGATCTTCAGTGTGTTGTAATAAGCTTGCCCTGTGGTGGAGGGGCTCCAATGTACTTTGTTGAAAATCATCTAAATAACAAAAGTTATGCTTATAGGATACAAAAGGAAGAAAAATGTTGGACTTCTAAATCCAGGATTCAGTCTCTTGTTCTGCATGAGTGTAAGGAAAAAAGTGTACTCTCGTATATCTTTTGAAACTTTCTTTTTTAGTACCACATATACATTCTTGTATCTATTAAGAGAATCTCCTAGGTCAACTCTTGTGGCCTAAGAAGAATTTCAATTGTTCAAAAAAGCAAGGTCTGAAACTTCTCCCTTAATAATTAGAGCCAATTGGTGCTCCCAGTAGTGATGTTTCTTTCTTTTCCTCCTTAATTGCAAGCACCAGCAGAAAGCTGTAGTTAGAACGCTGACAATAGAATAAATAGCTGACCTGATGGAGCGTGCTTGGGCTGTAGCCAGGAATCTCATCAGTAGATACTTTCTCCTTTGGGAAATGTTTCTTTCTTCGGTGTTTGTAAGTCTTACAGTAACCTATTTAAAAGTAAGAGATTTTTTAAATTTTTTTTTCCTTGCTTGCTTGCTTTATTTTAAACCAAGACTTTATTTTTATAATGCCTTCTCATCAAATTCCAAAAAAAGTGATCTGGTAGATTTTGATTCTTTTGAGAAGAGGAGAGATTAATATAATTTGTGAATTAATGGATCGATTCTGAGTTTATTTATATCAATATACATGCAGTGAGTGATACTTTCTCTGAATTTGTTAGGCTTAGATCACCCTGAGGGTGGCTGGTATTATAGCTCAGTTTTGCGAAATCTTATTTCCAAGACAACCATGTACATAACACCCATGGTCTAGGATTCTGCTCTCTCATAATCTCCAGTGTACAGAGACCCGAGCACTGATCTGTTGCATAAATGTAGCATCAGCATATTAATTATCTGGATAATCAAAGTGGACGTCTACAGTTGCTGTTTGCTAGGGATTTCATCTGGTGGTCAGGAACAGAGGAAGTGTCAACTCAATAACAGCATGCTCCAAGCTGCTGGGGACTGATGTTGACCCTGCATTAAAGAAAACTAACAGCTGTGCAAGGTTCTCCCAATTCTCCCTCAGTGGGGTTGCTATGGTAACTTGGGGATAAGAAGCACTAATATGGACTGGCAGCGAGTGAGGGAGATCTGTTTTAGGTGGTCTACGTATAAAACATAGCATTCAGCTTGATACATTAGTAATGGACTAATGCTTTATGTTGCTTGACCAGTGAATTTGTCGGATGTTGAATGAACGGGATGAGATTCCTCCTGGCTCTTTGTGTAGGCTGAAGATGTTTTGTGGATGAAATTTGTTAATATGTATTTGGATGACTTCTGGTAATCCAGATGAATAATTTACAGAGTGCAGAGCTGTTCTTGAAGGAAGAAAAATGAGTGGTACTTCTAGGAACAAAAAATTACAGACACGAATTTCTCATTTCTGATCTTCTAGAGAAGACCAAAGCTCATTTTCTGTCTGAATTTATCTGGATAATCAAGGTCAATTGCCGTTGTTTACCACTCTGTGTTAAAAAAAAAAAAAAAAATAGTAATAATAATAATAGTGTCTGTAGATGTCAAAGACAACTGCCTCCTAAATTTAAATTAGCAATCAAATCAGTTCTTCCTGCTGAGAAAGTCATCCAAATTGCTTGGGGGCTGTCATGTGGTAGAGGGATTTATGTGACTATTCCAACTCCGTTGTTCATGTGAAACAGGCAATCTTTCACAAGGTCACTAGGTTTGCAGAAAACTTTGAGTGCTAAAATCACTCTCCCCAGAAAGAGGGAGAAAACCCACCCCATCAATCTAAAAGTAAAACTGGTAAGAAGTGAAAAATAAAATGAAACACAGTTCAGATTTTCAGGAGCCTGACCTTCACATTCACCAGAATAACTGCCCATGATCTACTTCTATTTATTTTATCAGTGAACATATATAAATACACGTTTTTTTTTCCATTGTCTTTTTAGGTGATCCTGATTCTTACCAAGTATTACCATACTGACATGGGAAAAGTGCTGGAGAGCTCTTTGTGGAGGTAAGTTCTCTGCTTTTCCTATAATGTTTCCCCCTTTTCTATGAGTAGATCTGTCTCTCATTAGAAATTGCTGCTGAATTGATCTAACAGCTGACTGGTGTTAATATAGTGGTATTACCCAGAGTCTCAATAGTGCTTACGCCTTTTCTTCCTTAAATGAGCTGCAGTTCAGTAAGAAAGAGCTTGAAATGAATTTTAACAGTAGAAGCAAACAATGACAGAGAGTATAAGGTACTTTCCTCATGTCACTTTACAAGATGCCATTTCTTTTCCTTTTATTAGAAATTTTACCTCTAAGTGACTTGAAGTCTTCGAGTTGCTTCTTGTGTTGATGTCCCTGATGGGAGTTTTTGCTGTTCTGTAGTACTGTATTGTGGTTAGTGAGTAATCCTTGATTTGGAAGGAGTCATGATCGTCTGGATGTGAAACATAATACCAGTGCTGGTTCTGTTGTGACTTATGATGACTGGAAACACGTAGTAGTTCAAATAAGATTTATAAATTGATTGTCACTTCCTTAACATCTGTGAGTTAGGATTATCAATATGCTTGTTGCCTGTGCACACACAAATTGCATCACTGGATGTTTATCAGCACAAAAACAGGGCTAGGGTAAGCCTGTGCTACACTAGTTCAACGTCATAGATCAAGATCAGTACTTTCCTATTACATTGTCTTTTTTCACAAATTTACTTGTTTTAAGCTTGCCAATAGGAGATAAATTGCTACAATACGCTCTATTTTTTGCATGTTGAGATGATTTGTTTTTTCAAGGTAAATGGTTAACAGGTACCTAGTTTGCGGAGATGTGTGCACCTGAATGATTATAGAATAAAAAGTGTGAACCTACCTGTAGTTATTTAGGTGCTTCAGTATTGAATGATAACTCCTACACCTGACACCTAAAATCTGGTTGTCTTTTGATACGTTCATTTTATTTTGCTCGGTAGGCTTTGTGTGCTCTGTGTAATTTTCTGTTTATCTCTATAAGTCTTCTACCACAGATTTTCAATACCCATTATGTACACTCCAAAATTGAAAATATTTTCCTGTTATCAATAAATATAAAATTGCTCCAGTGTTTCCAATGCTAGTTTTCCTGGGTTATATGTAGTGCTAGAAGTATTCTTGAAATACTCTGCCTGGATATCTAAATAGTTGTTAGAAATGACAGGAGACTTACTTCAGAAGTCTATGTGAATTGCTTAAGTTGCCAATAAGCGTCAGGTCTAGAAACAAATGAGTGATGTAATACCTTGTGGTTTAGGTACTTGTAAACATCATACATTCCCAAAAGCTTTATTTTTCACAGAGACAAAGGCTTCACAGAGACAGTCCACGAAAAGGAGTGGGTGACAGAATAGGGAGTGAGAGAAGTCTGTGACCAGGACGTGGTGCATAGCAGTCTTGTTACTCTTTTTGAAGGAGGCTGCGTTGTTTTAATCTTGTGAGACTTCTCATGGCAGCAGCAGACCTTTGCGATACCTTGTTTTCAGACTGCTGGTAGTCAAGTCTAGCCAAGTGCAGTGCTGCATGCAACACAAGGGTGTTTTCAAGTAGAAAATAAAACTTCTAGTCACTAAAAAGGTGTCTGCAGGAAAGAGAGTAAGATCGAATGGAAAATGCTTAGTATTGGCTAAGAATTGGCCTTTTTAGGGCTATGATGGTTCATTTGTAATTATCCTTTAAACTTACAAGATGGGAATTTAATTGCACATTTGTTTCTGTTTTATTTTTCGTCCAACATCTTGTGTAAAGAAGACAACCAAATGGAAATTTGTATGCTCTCATAGCTGCGTAAGCACTCACTGCTTTCCTGTTGCATGGCCCTGGCCGATGCAGCATGAACAATGTGTTTCAAGTTTTGCTATTCACGCCTCAGTACAATCTATCATGGAAGTCTTTTAAACTTATCCAGTCAGACTCTTCAAAATAAACTCTCTGTTCTTTCAAAATAAATATAAAACAGGCTTCAGATAATGTTGCTTTCTTTAAAGAACATAAACATTTTAAACAGAGTTGTTCAGCCCTTGCTGACAGCTGGTGTGAAGAAGATCTGGTGTGAACTGTATTTGAATAGAATTGATGTTAGGTTGCGTTACAGGAAAATCAGGTCCTTTTCCTCACAAGGAATGGATTTGCCACATGCGTTGGTTGTTTATAAAAGTAGGATGGAAAAGCTGAAAGGAAACGAGTGCTTAAGAATAGCACTTGGGCCAGAGGCAGTAGCTGATCCATCCTGGCTGTGTTCTGCTCTGGGTTCACCTCTGCTTCTGTCTCTGCCCGTCGGGGTGTGAGAGCTGCACACACAGTTGTCAGACTGGGACTTAGGAAGTGGCTGTAGTTAGAAAAGCACAGCCAAGACTAGCATGCAAAAATATCAAATGTGCCTGTCTCTGTTGAGATGTAGCTCAATGTATGGAGTAAATGAAATCAAAATAAATACTGAACAAGGCAGACTGTAAAGCCAGGGAAGTTCTGTATTTTTTTCACATGTTAAAAGTTTGGGTGTAAATTGTTGAAGCTGCATGTTTCACCATGGTGTTGTACTCATGCTGGCAGTCTGCCCAGCATGCACAAAGCATATGTATTTTTTAAGCTTTTTGGTTTGTTTCTCTTCTGCACTCCACTCATTTGCATCAGAACAAATATACAGTAAAATGGGTGTGAAAGATGTTATAGATTTTTTTGGTCCGTGGATAAAAGCCATTAATCTTGGTGAAGTTTCTGTGCCCCAGTAGGAATGGATGCTATTCTGTTATTTCCTGATTCAGTCCAGTGTTTTTCTTCTTCCTATCTTGCCCAGCTACATCATACCAGGCAGTTAATATTCTCTAAGTGAACATAAACCTTGTTTATAACCCAATCAGTCCCCACCAAGTTAATTTTTTAATGTTGTTTATCTCCCACTTTTATCTTGCCAATCTCTAAATATTACCACAGCTTGACATTTATCCGTCCTTTTATTTCCTGAAAATACATCTTTATTTTCTTCCTCTAAAACATATTTTCTCTTCACCTCTCTCTCTTTTTTTCTTCCATCACTCAAAATAGTTGTTTTTCCCTGCGATAACTTGGTGGAACAGGGAGTGAGAAGGGGAGGGTGACTTGGTGGTCTAGTGACGGTTATTTGTTCTCGGTCACCTTGGCATTGCAGGCAGAGTTTCAAGAGTAATGCAAATGATGGCGGAAAAAAACAAAAAAAAACAGTTTGAGGTACGTTCTGGTGGGGGTGTGGGGAGCTGCATACAAGGAAAGCAGATTTTTGGAAATGGTTCCAGGTGGCAAATTTCTGCACGTTTGCAGACCTTTGTTAATTTATACAGGTGACTTATGCCTGCCCCTATGGGTCAGGTTACATGATTGGGATGTCTGAATTTTAATTGCCTTGGAATCTTATCATTGCTTAATAAACAGTGAAAATGGTGCTGGATAATGAAAGTCTTTTTACTAGTAGTGGTTGCTTCTGGTTACCCTGGCCAGGTGAAGACACAAATATCAGCGGAAGCGTGCTGTTAGAGAACATCAGTGTGCGTTTCTGTAGTCAGCTAGTTCTGACACTTCGTTTATTTGCTTATTAAGTAATTATTAAGGTAGGGTTAAAATGGAGAGCTATTTGACTAAAGGTAGGGAAATAAACTGCGATGGCATTGGTTGTCTCTTGAATATAAAGTAACTTTCTGAGAAGGAATAGAAGATTGTTTTCAGAATTATTTTAAGAGTTTCTAAACTGTAGTATATCTTGGGAACACGAGTTGCTTGTCACTTCAGGCCTCATTAACTTAATGAAAAAACTGATATTCCAGAGTAAAACTTCAAATTCAAGTACTAAAACTATGTTCGTGTATTGTGCAGATTCTTAACATACTAGTGCTATTTATATCAGAGTGTCTGCACGTAGCTTTAGACAGCATGCTTAGCATATGAAGGTCTTGAATTCAATAGAGCGTTTAGGAAAACAGATTCTTGATCATGTGCTTCCATATGCTTTATGGGCCTGTTTGTACCTAAATATATAGGTGCACATATCGTACAACCTCAGGTGCCTGCATGCATATATTGCATGCGTGCAACTTTAGGTGTATGTACTTGAATCTTAAAATCAAATATTCTAGCTTTAAATTGGTAGCCACTAAGAAACTAATACTAATAATTATCTGCAGATCTTAGTTAATTAATCATGATGATATCTCGGAAATGGATGTATATTATTATCTCCATTTTATAAATGGGGCAACTGAGATGTTACCTGATTGCTGCAGGTTATCCAGTGACTCAGCACTGAGTGGCCATGGAAATGACTTCCAGCCCTGTGCTCAGACTGGCTCTGACTCCTGTTTCTGTTATGTATGCAGCCTTTCCTTCTTAACTTGATCTATGCAATGAATAATAGATGCTGATGATGATTGCTAATAAAGTTTTGATTGCATATTATCAAGCGTAATGATAGGGTAGTGCTAACTCGACTTGCTGCGTAATTGCCATTGTTCCCAATGGCATCCCCATGTTGTTATTGCTTCACCACAGCAAAACAAACCGCATTGTTGGGTGTTAGCTACGCTGTTACCTCCTCCCAGCGCTGCATCCTGAACCCTGGTTAGGCCGATTGGTGAGATGTTGGGATGTTTCACCTGATGTTGTCAATGATGAACTGAATGAAGAAACAGACCTCTCAGCCCATCTAGGCATGGCCAAACGTACTGGGACTCCCTGCTCCAAAGGCAGCTTGAACAGGGAGTGAAGATGCAGTGCTGGGAGCAAAGCTGTGAGGGTTCAGGTCAGCGGTTGGGCAGCTGGGCACGACAGTAAATATCTGAGCCTCACTGACAGCATGACACTTGGCAAAACTCAGGGAGTCAGAAAAATCCTTCTCTTTGATGGCACAACTGTTTTATCTGCACCCACAGATAAAAGCCCTGGGAAGACCCAGTCATGCAATTCCACTGCCCATCATTAATGATCAATGCACAGTGACCACACGGTGCTTTGGGCATTTACACAAAGGTGTATGCCTACACCAAGGTTAAAATCCAGACTACAAAGAGCAGGAGAGTCTTTTAAGGTAGATGCAGTGAACAAAATACCACTCAGGAAAGTACAATTTCTGGACTCTGTGGCTCACGGAGTGTGAGAATGAGTATAGGCATTTGTCTCCAAACTCTTAGCACTTGTAGGTGAAATTAATTTAAAAAGAAAAACAAAACAAAAAGCCCAACAATATAGGATCTGGTGCCCCAGTCAAATTCAGTTGTGGTGTGAAATGCTGCTTACTATGTGAGCAACTGTATTCTGCAGCAATGTGCATTTCCAGATGGTCTTATATTGTGGTTCTGCTTTGAAAAGTGACTTTGTAGAAACGGCCCCAAGGGACTGAGTTATTGAGTCTGTGATTTCCATATCAAATTTGCTCTTTTTCCAAGTAAAAACAAAAAAAGAAATGGCTTTCTAATTATTAGCCCAGCAAACTCAGCTTGGGATCTAATGTCTAACTGTGCTTACTCTGGCTAATGCATCATCCTGAGTAATGCAGATTCTGCAATCAAAATAGATTGCCCTCAATTATACTGCAACTCTTTTTGCCCTCCTATTATATCCTTGTTTACACCTGTTCTGCTGTGAAAAGGTTTTGGGCAATACAGTTGAAAAGGCAGAACTACAGTTAGAACTCTATTTTCATTATTGAACAACAGATTTCTATACTCTCTTTGATCATATTTCCATATTCGCCTAATAACATTATTAAGACTTCCATTATGTTTGCTGCAATTTCTGTCTTGCTAATACTCTGCAGTGTGTCATTATGAGTTGAATTGTGCAGGAGAGTTTCTATTTTAAATTTATTTTGGGCATTTAAAACGGGCTGTAAAACCAGAGTTAGGAACTGAATGTAGTAGATTTCAGTCTATGAGCAATGTTTTAGTATGGTCGTCAGGTAAGGAAAATACATAAAAGACAAAGCGAAAGGAATCCATCTCGACAGCCTTTGAACATGCAGGATGTTGAAGAGATGATTATTGATGTTTGTAACAGGCAGTTGTATTGATTTAGATACCTAGAGGGTGCCAATGTTGAAATGTGCTTCTGCGGTGTGTACTCCAGTGGACACGTGGCCCAGCGTATTCGTTTATATGACAGAGATCCAGCACTCTGGCAATAACCTTGATGTCACCTTGATGCTGCACTCATCCTGACATGTTTTAGCCGTAGCTTTTGGCCATTTATTAAGGAATCAACTTTGGTTGCAGATGGTGCAAACCAATATGTGAGATGATCATGATCCAATATTCTGTAGACACCTCTGAATGAGATGTCTTTTAAATGGCTGTCCATAGGCACCGGACATAAGGAAGTCCTTCTGTGTCCTCTGTTACTGCAATGGCAGCTTTTGTATATTTTGATGTCTAGTTATGTATGAAAGTCTGAACTGTTAAAAATAAATCCCTCAAGCAAATAAAAGCTACCAGAAAATTCTATCCAGAATTCTTTACTAAAGATCTGTTGTTCACAGATGACAGTGTTGTGTCATAACTATTTTTACAAGCCTTCAACTTGGAGTGATGATGATGATTTCAAATGTTTATATGTTTCTAAACTAGTTTGCGAATACACAAAGAATATATGACATATGGATTAAGATCCACTTGCAAAGCTGTGATTTATGTAGTTAGGAAAAGGCTTTTGCTTGCAGGGTGCTTGTGTCTCTTCAAGCTGGTTACAGCATGGCTGCTGAGCATGTTCAATTTATCTTGGAGGATGGTGACATTTCTACTTTACAGGCTGGTTTTGATCTCTCTCTTTTTTTCAGGTTGTTTTCTTTTTTTCTTTTTTTTTAATCCACTCTAACTTCTGGAAAAGGAGTGTGAGATTTATATCAATGAGTAGTAAGTCAATTTATTCAGAAAGAATAATCATTTAGCAAAAACGGTGTATGAATCCTGTACCGTTGTTTAGTAACTTGATCCTATGTCATAGAATTTCTGATTGCTATGACTGGAACTGGAACAGTCTTAAAAACTGGTATTTTATGGGCGCAGGCTGTGTGCGAATCGTCCCATAAAATACGTGTTTGTGTCTTAAGTGAGTTGCGTTTAGCTGGGGTTGATGTTAATGGAATAAGCAAAATAAGCATTTTTTCTACTCCAAATCCATCCAACTCAGTAGTAGTAGTAAGTTCAGAAAGGCCACTTCACTGGCTTCTGCTCAGATCTGTCATGGTATCTATTGCACAGGCCTCTATTAAAAAAAACATGTTCTTTCTTGCTAGCTTCAGCAGGCAGGTCCAAGATAAGGAGAGGAGAAACAATGCCCTTCTGTGCATTAGCCATCCGTGGGGTTTCTAATTTTTTGTGAGTGTGTTGTTGTCATCCTCCCTGCCAGCATGCTCAGAATAAAGAAGGAAGCTTGCATTGGCGCTGCCCACGGTCTACTTTTATGTGATCAAACTGAGAACTGCAGTCTCGGAGCTTTTATTGTGGCATGATTCCTCTGTACTAAATTCATATAAATAGTTGGGCCATCATTTTTTTTTAGCTAATCAGAAGTACTTTGCTGCATTGTCATCCATTAACTCCCACTGTCAGCAGGCCAGCGCAGCGGGGAGGTGTGGAGCCCATAACCTAGGGGCAGATGGAATGACACCATATATATATTAAGCAATGTTTCCTTTGCCACTCTGCAAAATGGAATAAATAAGAAACCACAATGAAAGCAGCCGTTTTCATTGCTCATCACATTTTTATGATGATGAATGAGGTATAAAAACCTGAAGAGGATAAGTTTTTAAGAACTGAAAAAGGACAAAGTCATGGCTTAGAGGAGCATGTGGGAAAGTAGATATGGCAATGCACTCAGAAACCAGTCATGCTACTGGTTCCACCTTCAGCCTACTGTGTGACCTTGTTTGAAGAACTGACTGTGCCTGTGCTTTCCTCCTCTTGGTCTTTGCCTGATTTGTTTCCTTGGAGTAGAAGTAATTTGGAGAACTGATTGTACAAGCACAGTCAGTGTTGGGGCTGTAATGCTGCATTAATACAAATGCTGTGAAGGAGCTGCAAAGCTTAGGGACATTTTGTGTTTCATCTCCCAGAGTTTTGGGGTTGAGCCTGAGAAAGATTGGGGCCATCAGAGAGCACTGACATACAGTGATAGCCACCCGAAAACACTTAGCTGAAGTCTCACAACAAGGCAGCTAATGACTGCACAAGCATCAACAGTTTTTATTTTATTTTTCTCAGTTCCTATTTTGAAAATACTGTTTTGCAAACCCCCATTGCTTCTCTTGGTGTTGGGTACCTTGTGTTACTGTTGCGGGATGTGGCATGTGAGCAGCCTGCCTTACTTCTCTAGGATGTGCAGTCTGCTCTAGTGCATCCCCTGCTAACT
This sequence comes from Anser anser, assembly GCF_964211835.1. NCBI lineage: Eukaryota > Metazoa > Chordata > Aves > Anseriformes > Anatidae > Anser > Anser anser. The sequence continues at coordinate 66,969,336 of NC_139724.1, forward strand.
GATTGCAAATTAATTTGGTTGTTGGGACTGAATGAATGAACAGCTGCATAGTTAATTATGCAGAATGGTATAGAAAAATGTAGTGTTAATGTTTTATACTCTCATTATCCCTGCAGTACGGGATATATTTTTCAATGTGAGAAGAACTGAGGCAGTGTTTCCCACATAACTTATTTATTAGGAACTTTGTAATGTTAGGCAGCTTCCTCTGGTATACTTTAGTAGGGATTGGGAAAATTAAAAAATCCATACAAACTAGGTTTTAAAATGTATGTATAATCCTGTGTGCTGAAGAATGTGTGTGTGTTGGGGGGGTAGTTTACAAAAATGAAACTCATCATACAGCAAGATTTAAATGTCTTGATTCTTTTTGATTTTCTGAGTTATGGAAGGTTAGTGGGGGGGGGGGTTCCTTTCTATCCCTGCCACGTCTCACTGTTCAGATGATTGGTAGTTAACCAAAAATTTGAAGTTCTGTTCCAGCTCTTTTTTTCCTCTCTCTCTTTCTTTCCCCCATGTAGTGTTTGGTTTCCTCCCTTCCATTTTACTCCTGTTCCCTTTCCACTTCAGTGTCATTCCCTCCTATTGCATATAGAGGGGGTTAGTAACTTACTTTGCTTCAACATATAGCAATCAATTCTTGAGCTAAACTTTAGAAAATGTATTTTGCTTTCTCACCTAGTTCCTCCTTGCTAGTTATTGTCCTCCCTTTTTCATGGGGCTAGATTTCTGTCTCTTCCAGGACTGACTTTTCCAGTCCAGACTGGAGAAACTGCTTTTTGGATGGGGTGTTAAGTGCCTACAAGAAGTTTTTGCATTTTTTGCTTTTTGCCTAACGTGTCAGCTCCAGTGCTGTCTTTTGAAGCTGTTCCAAAGCTGATGTTCTTCTGATGGCAGTGCTTTTCCCCTGTAGTTGCTTTGGCAGGTCGTAGATTTTTCCATGACCTGTGAGCACATTTGGTCCAAGTTTTCTATCACAGGATCTGAATTTGTGATTTCAATCTGAGGGGAGAGAAAAAACCCTGTTATCACCTATTTGTTGAAAAGCACCTGTCAGCATTAGTTTATTTATTTATTTATTTCAATTCTGGTATGTACTTCCTTTGCCAAATGGATATCATTTTTCTTCAAGAGGGTGCATGGAGTTCGAATTATGCCCCTTGATAAAAAGACATTGCTTTATCAGTGAAATACAGCCACTTCTGGGCAACAGCCAGGGGAACATGTAAAACAGACATACAACAAAGTGTGCTTTCTTAATATCAAAAGGACTAACAGTTCAGTCAGTCTCAAAAGAATCTCCATAGTTCAACCTTTTGATATCCAGTCTTTCAAGCTTTCCTTTCTGGCAGGAAGAGGAAGTTCACTCGTGCTTTCTGTACAATTCATAGTTTTCTGTAACGCTGAGCTGTCCATAGGATTGTGGCTGTTCTGAACACTTCAACATAAAATGTTAACACATGGGAGAGAAAATAATTTTTAAAATTTACTCTGTTCCAAGAATTTGAAGACTTATCACTGTTTTATCTTAATTGTTACCATGTGCTGTCCATTCCTTAATTTTGTAATGTCTCTTTGGGATACAGTGTATATGGAAAAATGTGATTGAAAAGTACAGTTTTGCTGTTCTGAAGTACACTGTCTCAATTTTGAAATTTCTCTCCCTCTGCCCTACCCCTAGGCTGTGTCTGTGCCAAACCGTGGTCTCTCATGTTTCAGTAATTTGCTTTTTCTTTAGCCTGACGTTTAAAAATATAGAAAAAAAATAGTATTTTACTTTTTATCCTCATTTATAAACAGTCAGAAGCAAAATATGCATAGAGGTGTTACATGCATGATGAGTTCAGGTGTGTAACACTTGAATTCTTGGTGCTATTTTGGTACAATTTGCTTCTTGGTTCAGACCACAGCTTGCTGTCTGTTCTGCTCTGTGCTAATGGGCAGTACATGCTGGTAAAAATATTCTTCTGCACTATGAGAGTGCAGTGCTTTCTGGCAAGCATAGGAGCTCAGGGTGAAAAATCTCATGCCTTGGCTTCCCATGTGGCCTCTGGTGAGTCTACGAAGTTGTCAGTGTTCCAGAATGGAAAGCATCCAAGAAGCAAATTTAAATACAATTAAAGAAGGTAAGAAAGTTAATTATTTAAAGATCAGAAAAGTATGTTGCAAGCGTGGTGTGTAAAACACCCTTCCTTTGTTCCTATCACAGCGTTATCTTAATAGGTCAAAATTAGAAGAGACCTTGACTCCTTACTTCAATATTTTTCTGATGCCACATCTCTGAGTGTGTACTGATAAGAGTTGGGTCCCCCAAAACTTTACAGTGTTAACTGGACTTAGCACAGTTAAGGCACATTATCTTTTGTAAAGTGCTTTAATAAACAAGTGTAAGAAACTAGTTTTCTCCTCACTCCTATGTTAATTGGAGTCTTGGTCTTGGTACTTCCCAATACTTAAGTTTTTTATGAAAATTTGTTGAGATTTCATCTTGGGAATGGATAAACATTGATGTTGTTATTAAAAAAAAAAATATTATTTTCAGTTTTTCTTGAGCACATTTTGTAGGGCTGGGAATAGGATGTGAGTTTTCTGATTTGCAGTGATCACCTCCATGACTGCCTTACTGGGACGTTTCCTCTGTACTGCAATGCTTTTGGTTGCAAGGGGCTTTGGTGGTCACCTCATACATCTTGCTGCTCTAAGCAGGGCTCACCGCAGCAGTCAATCAGGTCACTCAGTGCCTTGTCCTGTCCAGTTCTGAAAGTGTCCCAGGACTAAGATCTCACAGCTTCACCAGGCAAGCTCTGTCTGTGCTTTGTTGCTCTCATGAAGGGTTATGTCAACTGGAACTTCCCATCTTGTGCCTGCCGTCTGTCATTTTTTCACTGTGTGCCCTGGTCCTCTCTTATTTCTAACCTCCCTTCAGGTACTGGAAGGCTGGAATCAGATCCCCCGTTAGCCTGTCTTCCCAGACTAAGCAAAACCCAGCTCCCTCAGGCTTTCCTTGCATGCTGTGTGCTCCAGCTCCCTTGCCATGTTAGTGACTCTCCACTGGACTTGCTCCAGGCTGCTGAGCTCCCACTTTTATGAAGCAACGCAAAACTAAACAGAGGTATTTTATTCCACTTGTGGAAGTGGGATGACCTGCCCTCTGGAAGTCCCTCTGTTGCTTTCTCCACACAAATAGGCTATGCTTGGGCGAATAGTTTAGAACAGTTGCTTTATTTATCTGAATATGAAAATAAGTGAGAAAAATCCCTAAATCTCAAAATCATTGAAAATGGAAATTCATCTCTTTAAAAACTACTTGGACACCCAAGTCACTTCCTTACCTCTTGAAAAAGATAACATTGGTCTTGTTTGTACTGAACCTCCAAGTGTGGAACAGTGGGGATGCCAGCATTAACTTTGTGCCCTCACTTTTGTTATGCAGCGTGAATTCTTGATGGGTTTTATGGGTTTTGATTTACTTGCTGGTACATTATTTATGACATCTCTTGGCTGCAGCTGCTGTAATCCACTAACCAACAGAAAGCCTATTGTTTCTAGTCACAGAATTGTAGTTTGCTATGGAGCCACTCCTAGGTGATTAGGCAGTATGTGCTGTAATCTGTTGTAACGTGGTCTCTTCTAAATAAAGCATTAATCAGACTGTTTGACAGGTTAAAGTATTTTTTTTTTTTGGAAGATGTCTGCCACAGGTAAGCATTATTGTGTCTACAAACATTAGAAAGATTAATTTTGCCAGGCAAAAAAGGAGAATTACGTGCTTTTTTTAATGGTCCTTCAACTAGAAGAGAGTTTTTCTAAGTTGGAATATTGAAACATCCAAAGCAGAGTTTTTGAAGGCAAGAATTCACATACTAATCCCAGGATGTGGCTAAGGCTAAAGTCTGATTTGAAGAGGGACTTCATACATCAGTCTTCACTGCTATTGGATTTACAAAGTTTTGAACAGTTTGGGGTCATCTTTAGCTTGGTTTATACCTTTGTACATGTGTAGTCTTGATTGATGAGGTTTCAAGGGACTTATGTAGACACCAGAAATTGCTGGAGTAGGAACTGCTGATTGCTTTAATGTGTGATTATGAGATAAGCATAAATTATAAGAGGCACAGCACTCATTGGTAAATTTCTTGTGTCTTGACATCTTCAAAATCAAAGATGGATTTTTTTGTGGAGTATGTGGTAGGTACAAGTTAACCAGGAAACAGCATGAAAGAAATAGGATGATATATAGCGTTAGCCCTGAAAATCAGAACATACAGTAGCCACCCCAAAGCTAATGGATTTGCTTCTGTTCACACTGCAAGTTACAAAAAGGTTTTAGCCACAAGAATGTTCAGGACTGGGTGTGGGAAACAAAACTGAGTAAAATCACGTTTGTTCCATTGGAGGTTGTTCCCTTAAATGTGTTATTTTTTCCATAGCGTTTTATCAGGGGAAAAATAAAGAATGAAGGACCAAATCTATTATCTTTTATGACTCTGTGCAGCTTTGAATCTGTATATTCAGATTGGCTGATTGGAAATGGGGTTTGTGGAGAGGCTCCGGTCTACTCTCTCAAAGTGAATTACTATGTGTTGCACACCCCAGAGCAGGTGTTTGGACGACAGTAATTCAGAGCCTAGACCAGATGGGGATTCTTCCATTTTTCATTTTGCTTTACTGAGTGCTGCATAGTCAATATTTAATTTTCCTTTGCACCTTCTCTGTGAAGTTCATATGAAAAGTACTGTATGTTGTCACTGTCTTACTCACAGTGAGGTAGATCTCCCTGTCTGCAAGTCACAAAGATTTTTAACTGGGAGAAAATAGTCCCTCCAGAGGAACTCAACTGGCTGTTGTGACCCTTGGGGAAATGCAAACCCACATGGCCCTCTCCTTGAAAATAAACCATATTTTAGGGCACAAATATATGTGGTACTGGGGAGGGGGCAACACATCGGCTGTGTTGCTGTAAATAGTGCTAGTTCTTTTGGAGGTAGCAGGGCTACAGTGATTTGCAGAGGTTACAAGTCAGGTCCCATAGCTAGCAATAGCCTTCAACTACCATTCATACCCTTGTGGATTTTTCAGAAGAAACATTTGTGGAGTACTACGCTATCTGTTATGGAAGTTGGAAGTGGTGGTCATCGGTTTGCATTCTTTTTTTCACTCTGCTTGGTAGCTTCAAAGGAGGCATTTCTTTGATTACTGGAGTATCTGTCCCACAGGTGAAGTCTTGCAACAGAAAAGGAGTTAAACCTGAGCACATCAGGAATTTTCTCCTCTTGAGAGTTTGCACAGCACTTTTTTTTTTTAAACGCAAAGCATCTTCATCTAGGCAGAAATTGGGTGATCTTAAATGGGATGGGAGGAAGGGGATGTCAGTTGTGTACAGGTTCGATTATTATGATTAAAAATTGTTGCTTGAAAGCCTTGGGCATTCCTCCATGCATCTGATAACTATTGTGTTTAGACATAATTGTGGGGAGAATTGATGTGTTAGGACTACGACTCCTCATACATTCATTCTCAGCTTTCTGACCTATTCTTTCCTCTGTCTCAAGCAAGGATCTCTGGACTCATTCCTTACCATTCATTTTGTCGCTTAGTGTGAAGGGCAGAAGATTTCAAGGAGGCACACTGGAGGCTCTGGAGTAGATGCTTGGCTCCTGATTTCTTTCTGCATCTGATAGCAAATGGCAGGAATCCCAGTGCTGAACCAAGTCCTTCTCCCCCAGCCAGGCTTAACTCAGTCCTGGCCACACAGTGAGACTGCTGGTTGCATAAAGACAATCATTTTTATCTGTCACAGTTTGCTTGCGGCACCTGGCTTAGCTCCATGCTGAAAACAAACAAATGGATCAATCCCTCCTTTGTTTAAATATATGAATATTAAAATGTAAGTGTAAGAGATCAGAATGCCTTCAGCCTTGAGGACACTGCTCAGAATTTGATCAGTGGTAGTGTGCACACTTGGCATGGCATCTGGTACACTCATGTTTTATTTTAAAATCAGTGCATGACTCACCCAGGCTAAGCAACTGTTGAAATTAGACTATGGTGTAAGGCTCACTAAAGCCATTATCTGTGCACCCTTTGATATAAATGCGCCTTAACTTGGTCAGTGTACTTGTTCACATACTAAATAAATAAACCCAATATTTCCATAAATGACAAGTAATTACAGATAACCAACTCAATTTCAGAGGTTGGATGTTCAGTACTTTGTAGTTACCATGAACGCCTTAAATCTCTTCCAGCTGAATACTCAGAATGGGAGTTACACAAAATTATAATCTTTGAAATTAAATGGGGAGATGTCCATGAAAAAGCACAGTTGATAAACAGTGAGGATTTACTATTCACCAAGTTTGCGCTTTAATGTCAACTGTTCTGTTTATGCAATTGAATAAGAAGTATCACGGAAAGAAAAGTTGATCTGGTTTGCCTGATTTCCACTATGTTTTTCCACATCTTTGCCAAAATTCTACTTAAGCTTTTTTCTTTAGAAATTAGACTGGGAGTTTTTGAACTTAAATATTCACCTTCACTGATTCTTTCCTGTATCGTATTCTGAGTTTACTGTCTTTTTATTTAAACTGAAACTTCCTGATGTTCACTCTCTATTTAGAAAATCAACAAACCACCAACAACAAAACACTGAACATCCCTGTGCAGTGTCAGTAAGTCATAGGTAAATATATAAAGAACTGGTTAATTCACAGAACTTAAAAAAAAAAAAAAATCAATTAGCATTGAGTGGATAATCATAACTGTCTGGAGTTAGTAGAGATCAGTATCAGCCTTGGTTCTGGTGAATATGTTAACCACTCGTTTGGCAGTAGATAGAAATTATTGCTTATTACAGTTATAGGTGACAAAAAGTAATTAACAGTTATGAGGACTGGACCAGCAGAAAAGCTTTAAGTTGGCACGTTAAAACTGAGTTCAGCTTAATGGAATGCTATTTATCTGGGAACAAGAAATGTGGGATATGATGGACAAAATGTGTTGGCAAATGGTAGCAAATTGTGACTGTAAAAAGGCTCAGGGGATCAGAGTGTGGTTGTGGTTGTGTTATGGGTAAATGGCCCCTTAGGAACTTCTTGTAAATCGCAGTCCTCAGCAGGGTGAAGAGCACTAACTTGCTTTCTGACCATGCCGCTACAAAAGTGATGGTGAATTACCTGTCTAGGCCTCCTGCCTGTACGTTCAAAAGCATATAGAAAAATTGAAAACAGTCACAAGGAACATTTGAAATCTGGTGTAAATGGTGTGCTGTGAGAGATGTGCAGAGTTTAGTCTCTTTGCTTATCAGAAGGAAGTGATGAGATCTTTAATGGTTACATTTATAGTAGGACTTGACTTTTGCTCTGCCTGGTCCTAGGTGACTGCCGTAGCCAGTAGGCTGCTGGGAAATTAGGGCTGTTTCTATTCATTTTTGTAGTTGTTTCTTGTTAGTTTGTTTTCTCTGTTAATCCCCATTTTATCTGTTTTGACCAAAAATACATTTCTGCCTCTTTGGTCACTAGCCCAACAGGCTTATTTGTGAATTACTTTTTAGTAGTTTTCCTTAAAAATGAAAGGTGGGGAGTATTTGTGAAATATGTTCTGCTCCTTGGATGTGGACAACTCATCCCAGAGATTTGGTCCTTAGCAGGATACTCACTTCTCTTCTCTTGTCTGTGCTTATCTTCTTTTGTTTGCTTAGTTTCATCAACAGTGCATTTTGAAACTGTGAAACCTTGTTAGGTGGTTCTTTTAAGACCATGCGAAGTAAGAAAGTCTCATCGCCTCTGTGCAACAGAGACAGCAAGGAATCCAGACTCAAGCAAGGGTGATAGAGATTTGCTTACTGGGAACATGTACAGCGCATTTCTGTCTGCCTTAAGGATGCTTACTGAACTCTGAGACTTTGGGATTTGATTCTGAAAGCAGAGGTAAAGATATAATTCCTGTTTTGCTTCCTTCTTATCCACATAATCTGTCACTTCAAGTGGGAATGTTTTCTCAAGAGAGTCTTAATTAAAAGGAAACCAGATATTTTAAATGGAAAGGCTATCAGCAAATGCTACGTGAATGAAAACGTTAAAGGAATGAATCTCCCTCATGTCTCCTGTGTCACTGCTGTTTACAGAAAGAATCCCAATACAGAGATGAAACATGCAGTGGCTTAGATTTGTAGCTTTTAACAATTTGAAATACTCTAATTTCAGTTACTTTTTAGGTACTGTTTAGGAATTAATTTTTAGGAGAAGGGGTTGGTATTTGAAGGGAGAACAAATGACTTAGTGATTCAGAAACGCTATGCTAAACACTAGTAAGTATGCATTTTTTGTTTAGGTTGAAATAGAGATGTTACAAAATGATGTTGGACAGCTTGTATGTGTAGCATTTACCTGAGCAGAGATTGTTTTTGATAGATCTTAATGGTCAATTTGAGTAGCATCCATGCTGGGGAAGCAGTTCATATTTTACTTCTCTATTATTCAAGCTTGGAATAATTATTGAAGTTTTGTTCAGTTTTAAAATAAATGGGCTTGAAGAAGAAAAATAAATCAAGATTAGTTCTCTTTTGGAGGATATGATTTTGAAAACCCTTACTATAAATACCCTTCAAAACACCTTGAATATGCAGGGACAACTTTTGGGGAGATTACTCTTATTGGAAAATTTTCTTTTGCATTTTCCCCCCTTTTTTGGTCAATTTTCTTTTTTCTCTATCAGATGAGGAGTGAAGAAAGGTGAGAATAAATGCATTGAGTATGGTGAGAGTCAGAGTACAAAGTAATACAAGAGTCCTTCTCGGGTGTGCATTCGTCATTTTCAATCCTGTATTCTTGAGTTGGGATAAGGAGCAGTTGGGTCCTTCTGAGCCAGTTCTGAACAGCTTCTTCTCTGGGAAGAATATAAAGAAGAAGAATAGATTCTTCAAATAATATAAACTCCATTTAAATCCTGGGGAAGTTTCATGAAAAGGAGAATCACTCCCTGGAAAGCTTTTGCAATGTGAGAATTGAATTTAAGAGGCTAAGTGTTCCGTGATAATAATTGCATAGCTAAGGATGATGCAAATTTAATGGCTTTAATCAGATGAGGTGAAAGAAAGCAAACATTAGGTTTATGCTTTAATTTGTGATTTGCTCTACAGTTGATTCTTCTGTGCAGGAAGAAGGGTATATTGTGTGGTGTTCTTTTTCTTTTTTTCCCTTCTTTTCTTTTTTTTTTTCTTTTTTGAACCTAGGAATCTTTGAAAATATTAATCAAAGTGAGAAAGTATTCTGCATTAAGATTCCAGATAAAAATATGCATTTTAATGAATTTAAAGTAAAATAGTTTACAGTAAATTATCCTATAGAAAACAAGAATGACCATAGGAGGTTCCAATGAAGGACTGCCCAGCTCAGTATTCTGTCCCTGCCAGTGGGTGATACGAAATAATTCTGAACAATAAGAAAAGTGAATAAGTCTGTAGTAGAGTGAGTTGTCCAACCCTTGTTCAGCTTCATGAGATTCCTATTTGCTTGCTTCTCGACGCTGTTGAGGTTTCTCTGAGTGGCAGAACAACCACCCAATGTATCAGCCACTCCTCTCAGTTTCGTATCACCTGCAAACTGACTGACGTCACAGTCCGTGCCATCATCCAGGTCATTAATGAAGATGTTATACAGTATTGGCCCCAATACCAACCCATGGGGTACGCTGCCGGTACGGGGCTAATACAGTGTGATCTTGATATTTTGTATTATGTTCTGTGTTACCTTCCCCAAGAAGTCAGAATTGATTTATCTTTTGAATTGCTGTTGAATGGTAAATTGATGTTTTCGTGGAACTGTGTATCATACCATCTGGTGCATTTGCTGCATGCTAGTAGTTTGTGCAGAACCCCTCATTTTGTATTTCATAGTAGAACTGTTCCCTGTGAATATCTCTTTACATTTATCTACTATGAATTTCTTTTGCCATTTTAATCACTAGTCTCTTCGTGTCTCAGTGTCACAATGTTCTTCTGCAGCTTTGCTCATTCAACCTTTTTTTCGTCCCTGCTTGAGTACTGTAATGTTATCAGCAGACTTTTGTCACTGTCTGCCCCTATTTCTTTAATTATGAATACTTTAAATAGCATTGCCCATATTCCTTCTCTGGACTCTTGCTGACTTTTCTCGGTAACCAAAAATGAATCAAACCTTACGTTTCCCATCTTTACAATAGTTACTCTTCCAAATGAAGACCTGTCCTCTTATCCTCCTATCATCTTGTGATTTAGTTTCTTGAGCACATTTTGTGGGAGATCTTTCTAAAAGATTTTTAGCGTAGGCTATTCAGTTGAATTTTCATTTTCATATATTCATATATTCTGTCAAAAAACCCTAGGAAGTTAATGAGTCATGCATTCCCTCTCCAAAGTCGTGTAGACTGTTGTTCAGTACATTTTATTTCTGTGTGTCAAATTACAGAATTGGAATAGTTTTTACTAATTTTCCTAGTGCTGTCATCAAACTTTACTGCCCTGTACCTCTCTAAATTGCTCTCAGCGACCTTTAAAAATTGGAATCTGTATTTGCAATATCCATTTCTCTAATACAAACGTTATTTTAAATGAGAAGACAATCTTTGCAATTAATGGCTTAGTAATTTCGTCCTTGAGTTCCTTCAGAACATTTGGATGACTACCATCTGGTTTGGGCAGATGAGTAGTGTTGATTTGTGTTAAATGTCTTTCACTGACACTTTAATATGAGACATATCTTAACACAGCCACAGAAAAGAAGAGCTCTGACGTGGGAACCTTTCAAAGCAGCTCCAGAGTGAACGAAGACACAAAACATTAGCTAGGCTCCTCTGCTCTGGCCTCATCTCTGGATGCTCTTTTCTCACCTTGCTCATGTGTTGGCTCCACAGGTTTCTGTGGCAGGCTCCTCGTCTTTTGCTAGGTTGACAGAAGATTTGTTATTACAGGGTAAACTTCTCAAAGTTGTTTTTCAAAGGTTTTTATTTTGGCTTATTTCATTCGAGCTTTATCCTTCTAAGGATTTATTTTTTCCTCTGTTATCTTCAGCTGGACAAAAATTCATCTTGTTAAAGTTTTGTTTTACTTCAAGTAGCCATTTTTCTAGTGATGCTCTTTTATTGCCTATGTTTTGTCCACTCAAGGTAATTATGCACTGGCTCCAAACTTCAGTATCTTGTCTTTAAAAAGACATTTCAGATGTTTTACTTGAACCGGGGCTTCTTTTCGCTTTTCGTTTTTAACCAAGTTTCCTCACTCTTGGGCAAGAATCCTGTTGAATCCACTCCTGCTGGGGATATTTTGGCTTCCTTGCTTATGCACAGCTGTTGCATCTACGTCGGCAACGATCGCTATTACGGAGTGACTCACTGACAGCCCTGCCGAGACACAGTGAAGAGTTGCTTCCCCTCGAAGTTTCCTGGCTAGCTGCTTGTGAAGCAGTGCCTGAAAATTTACTCTTGGCACCATGCCTCAATATAACATTTAACTCATCTGTGTAGGGTCATTGAAATCTCCCATTGCCGGTGTGTTTCCTGATCTTTCAGCCTTGAAGTTCACCACACGAATCCTAGTCACTGCTCCCACCCAAGGCAGTCCATTGGTGGCGTGCTAAATACTAAATGCTGCACTTCCAGCCCCGAGTGGGACTGAAGTCCTAATCCACAGGGATTGTGCGCTACTTATACAGTTAGCGTATTTATCTGATTTAACTTTTAGCTTTTCCTGATGGATAGCACCCATGATAGCCACTCAGTCCCCCCCCCCCCCCCCCAGGTACTTAAACAATCTGCTCATTTCTTAGAAATTTAGCATTTATATAGAAGGGCATTTGTTCACTTTATCTTCTGGTCTTATTTTTATTATTTCCTGCTTGCTTAAATGGTACTTCCTTTTATCTGACTGCTTTTAACCAACTACCATTTCAGAATTGCCAATGCCTCTTCTGTTCTTTGCCTAAATATGGTGTTTGACTCCTTTCCTAGCAAGTTGTATTGTCCCAAACTGCATGTCCTTCTGTGCCTTTCAGCACTTTTTTATACATTTTCTTAACTTGTTTTCTCATGATGTGGATATCAACATTATTGACTTCAAACCTTCTAGTAAGTAGAATGCTGACAGCAAGAAATCAGCATTATTTTTCCTCAGTGGAAAAAAAAAAAGCCAGTGATGCTAAATATTATCACATACTAAAATATCTTACTATTGCTATATTCTGGGGATTTCTTTTCTTTTATTTTCTGTTTTTCCTATGACTGTGAGTTTGCACAATGGAAGTGTAAAAAAAAAAAAAAAAAAAAGGGGGGGGGGGGCAACAGAAGTCTTTCTAGGGAGGAGGGTCCTCAGCTCAAAAGCATTCCTGCCTTTCTCCCTCAGTCCGGCAGCTTCCCTGGGAAAATTCTTGCTAAGAGCAAGGAAGTCTTTGTAAAATCCTTTGCTGTGCGTTTTCTGTACATTTTGTCATTGTCTTTTTTTTTCATTTTTTTTTCTTTTCTATTTTTCTCTGTTACACATTTGCTATAAAAGCAAGTTAAAACTAAGCAGAATTAGGAGTCTTTGACTCTTCTGGTGAAAAGCAAAGACAGTGCACATGAATTCAACAGACTTTGCATGTCTGCAGCAGCTTCCCACACTCGTTCCATGTAGCAGCCAACACTTTCAGTTGGCGTTTCAATTAAAGCTGCATGCATAGGCATGAATTTGCATCATTTAAAACCAAACTGCTGTTTAGTGCCTCACACTCTTACCTCTAGAATATTATCACTCGTTAGTTTTTATACCTAGAAATAGCTTAGTCATCTGGATTGTAGTTTATCTCACTGCTATTTGTGCTTGTAGTAGATTCTCTGTCATCTTCCTTTCTGTAAAGCTGTCTGTATTTGATCTGTGAAGCAGTGTCTGGTGGTCCTTTTCTCCACATCTGTACCTCTGCTGCTCCTGGCTCCTCCTTTATAGAAAGACATCTCTTACATTCCTTCACCTGAGAGGAGGCTTCTCCCATCTTGTCTTTCTTCAGGGTGTTTCAGAATATAAGGAGAAATACTAATAACAGGAGATCAACATTTCTAAGAATAAATACAGTTCATGGTTGTTTCCAGGAGGGGAATCATGGATGAAATTTCCTAGAAATTTCTTGAGATTTCCATGCATTTCCAAACATGATTTCATATTTTTTTTTAAGAAAATGGCTATTATTTATTTGTTTTTGCAGTAGTTAAACTCTGCCCATGACTTTCCTGTAAAAAGGGACTGAATCATTTTCTTGCTAAGGAGTCCAGTGCAGGGATAGAGCTTTGTATCAGACCTGTCAGGGGAAGAAAAAAAATATATAAAAATATGATTCATTTCCCACATCCTTGCATATGCTGTATCTGGGGTGAGAGAAGAGGATGATAGAGGTGAAAACCATTGAGAAAAGATAAGTGGGAGGAATTCCTAAGAGACTATTTCACAGCTTTTCTCTGCAGAAAATGCTAATGTACAATATAGAAATACTGTTTGCCAGCTAAACCACATATTAAAGCTTACATAGTCATTAGATTGTTAGCTTGTGTATGTCAGCTCAACTGTGTGTATTGAGGGGTATATGGTTGCACAAACGGGCTGCTTGTGAATGTGAAGTGCTTTGTAAGCAAGGACTGATTGTCCTTCCTTTGGGATTTTGCACTATTCCTCAAAATCAGGACCGAAACGAGATCTAAGCACCAAGGAGTGCTTTTAAATTGGCGTTTACAACCAATGTCAGCAGTTTAGGATGGGGCTTCAGGATGTGCCAGGTATGTACAGAAATGAACTTGTCTGCCGTGAGCTGGAAATCTGTTCTGTCATTCAGCAGTGGAGCTGTAATCACTTCAAGCTGTGATCTTGTCAGATCCCATAACCTAGTGAGCAGGGTAAGGCAGCCTTCTCCACTTCTGTTTCAAAGCTGGAGCTATGTGCTGAGCATAGTGCGGAGGAGAGGTGGCCGCTGCGCCACTGACGCTCCTCTGAGTGACCAGTGCTGTCTCTTTGATAACGTGCAAATGAAATCATTATCTTTAGTTATTGGCAACCTAGTTTTTATGAAAGGAGGATACATTTAACTGCTAGATGCATATTTTTCAGTTCTTGTAGAGGTGTTTATCACAGGTAATAATGATGTTATGCTCTGTGTACTTGCCTGTATGCATGCATTTTTTTATTCACTAATATATATCATTTGGAAGAAATTTACTGTACCCTCAAAGAAAGGAAATATTGAGTACTGAGAAGGCCTACGCTCTAATAGAAAAGGCACGAAAAGAAGCAATGGGTAGGAATTGAAGCTAGACAACATCAAATTAGAAATCAGGCACACGTTTTTATAATGCATAATTATATACTGAAACAAACCAACCAAAGTCAGTGACAAATTCCTCCGGTCAAGGCCAGGCAGCTTTTGGAAAGACAGGCGCTGGTCAGACAAGAGTTGGTGTGCTCTTACTGGGCTGCACTTGGGCAAAATGCTCTGGCTGGTTTTACGCGGCAGGCTAGGTGAGCTAATGATTCCTTCCAGATTAAAACTAAGTGAATCTAAATGCTAGCAGCATTGCTATTTGACAGATGTATCTCAAAGTGGAAAACAGCAACCAAGTTAAAATGCAAAGGAGCGAGTGTTAGCCTGTGTGAGTTTAAATCCCTGCTCTAAAACTAGCTGTTTTTCATGCTGTTTGTTTTTGTTTGTTTATGGCATTTTTTTACATGTGTTGGCAACAAAAAAAAATCAACGTACAACAGCTTTACAAGGAGAGATCCAAGTGTATTTCTTACTGTACTTTTGTTATTTGTTGGATTGGGGGTACTACGATGTTGTCGTTTTCCACGTAGGAGTAGGGAACAGCAATTTCAAATAGAATTTCTGTTCCTTCTTGGTTTTGGCTCATTTGGTCCTTTTCACGTATACCTCCATGAATATTTTTCTCAGTGTTTTTTTCTACTGTGTTCTGGCAGTATTTTTGTGTTTGTCATTAATTTGTGGCTTCTTTTACTATCCAATAGAGTGGAGTAGAAAATTGGACAATGCATAAGAGAAATTTCCAGTGGTCCTACACTGGAGGAGGCAGCTTATCCATTTCCTAAGCTGGCTGTTCCATCAGCCTTAATGTCAGAACAAATAAGCAGCGTGTCAGCAAAGTCGGGATGGGGAATGCTGGAAAGGCTCAACGGTGCCAGCCTTAGAGGAGATTGCAAAGACTGTCCTTGTATGCTAGCGAACTCTGACACGGTGAGAATTAGTATCTGCAGTGCTGGTTGGGTCTCTTCGGGGATGGAAGGAAATTAAGCTTTGAACAGGCATTTTGAACATCTTTTCTGTTCCTTCTTGTATAACACTCGTTATTCTGTCTGACAGTACATTGGCATCCAGGGATTGCTGGCATCCCCTGGATGGGGAGGAGGAATAATCCCTGGAGATTACATGGACACAATCAACTTCCAGCAGTTGTAGGATCTCAGCCACCCAAAGCCCCTGTTGCCATCCATCATATTTATTTCAATAATTTGCTTTCGAATGCATTTTCTTAAAGCTACAGCAAAATATCACATTGGTGTTAGTACAAAAATATGTAAGATTTTATATACGTGGTACTCTGGGAGACCATGAAATGTACAGGATCTGTGTGTGTGTGTGTGTTTCTCTCTCTCTCTCTAGCAGTAGACAAATTACACAGGAAATAGAAATCTCTTTCCAGCTGTTTTCCTAAATTTTATATAGATTTGGAAGCTTCCTGTGAAGTCATCAGTCACCTAGTTACTGCACATAAATGTGTTCCTAAATGAAACAGGTTTCAGATTTCTGGGTAAATTCCTCTTTGCCTGTGTCAGAAAAGCCCCACAAACTACAGACAGCTGGAGCTAAACAGAAAAAAATATTCTGTGGAAGCGCCTTTACTGTGCATGGCAAATGGACCACTGTTACTTAACTGCTTTTTAGCTTGCTTTGTCTGTGTTTTTTCCTGAAGACTGTACATAATACTAAGGATGTTATAAATTTTAAATTGTCGCTTTTGCTACTTTTCTTACTGTCAAAGAGTAATCTGGACTTGGGGAACTTATTAGTAGGGCCTTGAATCCATTTGTTCTGCCCAGCAGAAACTGTTTAAAATATATAGCAGTGCTGCTAGAGGAAGGCAAGGAAAATAAAGACACTTAATGCTTAATGAGCGGAATTGTAATTAACTCAATTTCCCTATTCTCCTCTCCATACAGTTTTTATTCTTTGAAGGAAGACTCTCCTCTAAATGAACCAAATGACTGAGAGCCCCAGACATTCCTGTGAACTTAAATGCCTGAATTAGACGTGTAGCTGCCTGAGGTCACATGTATTGCTACTAGAAATGAGTAGAGGTCTCCAGAGGATGATTTGGGAGTACTGAGCTGACCACTGCAGTTGCCTTTCAGTGTCCACTGGTTCCTGCAAGGAGAACATTAAGAGGGATGGATCTGGATCCTAAGAGTCCCAATAGGAAAGAAGAAAGGAGGAATCAGTAGATATCAGCTCTCCAGTTCTGTTGTTTTGGAGTCAGAGATGATGATCTGAGATAAATTTAGGGGAAGGAGGAAAACCAAACAAACAATATGGAGCAACTTAGGTTGGATATTAGGAGAAATTTCTTTCAACTGAAAGGATTGTGCAGCATTGGAATAGGCTGCCCTGGGAAGTGGTTGAGTCACCATCCCTGGAGTTCTTCAAGAAAAGTATAGCTGTAGAACTTAGTAGTATGGTTTAGTGGTGGACTTTAGTACTAGGTTAAAGGTTAGACTAGATGATCTTAGAGGTCTTTCCCAACCTGAATGATTCTGTGATTCTATGAACTCCAGGACAATGGGGTATGTTCATCTATGGGCCCTTCTAGGCAAAGTGTAAAGAAGGTGGGAGATATGATAGGAGAATGACCCAGAGTGAGAAAAACAGTAGCAAACCAAATTAATCTTCAAAATACCTTTAGGGTGATGTTCATGCCTGGTTTACTCCTATCTTCCAGTGCGTGCAGTGTGTTTCTGGAGCAGGAAAAGATTTGCTGATTGTATGTTGTGTCCTCAGAGGTCTTGCTATGTAGCTGATGGTAACCATGACTGTAGTGCTTTTAAATGCAAGAGGGTTGTTATTGCCATCCCTTCCTGCCTTGTTCATTGAGTTGCTAGATTTCCCCTTCGAGGAAGTATCCAAAAGAAATGGATACTGCAGTTCTTCCTAACAAATTTCTCATTGTCTGGGTAGGGACAATTCTTGTTCTTATGGAAAGAAACAGCTTGGTGTGCCATCTCCATCTGCCGGTTGAGCAGATTGGCAACACAAATATTTTAGGAGAAAGAGAATTAATGCATAAGGAAAGATGAGTGGGAAAGTAGAAAGCATGATACACACTTTAACCCTTGCTGGGAAATTGTATGCAATCAACAAGAAATAAAAAATTATGACCTTCCCCTGGATAACTTATATATTCTTTTATATTTTCATGACAGCGTTATAGCTGCATATTGTTAGATTAATTACTGTGCAATATAACTTTACTGATATAGGCATACCAGCATGCCTAAAACCATACTGAAAATGTAAAATGATTTTTCTTTTTCTTGGTGAAGGTATCATGGTTTGTTTTGAAAATTCAACCACATATAAAGTAATTCAATAAATTGTGTATTTTAGACTGTTTTTGTTTCTGACAATGCATTTGGTAATTTCATTGTTATTCTTAGGGTGTAAAATTGCTTAATTGCTAATGAAAATGTTCAGCCCACCTGAAAAAATGTATTACCTAAGTGCTCATATCAAGTATTTTCTGTACTGTATGGAACAAAGGAAGTTCTCATTTTTAAACTGGTTGTCACTGAAGTATTCACTTACTGTTGCTATGCTTCATCATTTGAAATCTATTTAGAGGAGGAACCTGGGAAATGTATTTTCCTTTTCAGGTTGTAGTACATAAAATAGTCTGAGTGGCCTGCTGATAACCTTCGGGGTGAAGGGATTTCTTCAGTGCCTGAATAATGGAGATGTACATTCAAGGCTTTCCTGAAACAAATTTTAGAAATCTTGGAAAGGGTAGAGGTGAGCTCTACCAGCTGACAAGTTTGCTTGGCAGGTTGATTTTGCTAAAATAGTATACTAGGTAAGTTGTGACCTGTAATTTTGGAGTTCAGTCAGATAAAGGTGTGTATTTACATATTTTTAAATTTGTATGTGTGTATTTATATGGGTGTGTGTGTATTGCAAGTATGTTCCTGAAGTTTAGCATTTGGATCTCACAGCCTACCAATGTGTTTTCCCTGCTGTTGTTTTAATTTATATTCAAAGCAAAGAATGGTAAAGATTCTGTAAGCCCTACCCTTTCCTAATTTCTAGAAGATATTATTTCCTTGGTATTGGCCTATCCTGTTATTCATTTTTTTTTTTTTTGTTTATAAGTTTATCTGCATAGAGAGGTAGAGAGAGAGCATTAATTTCTCAGCTGCATATTTCAATGAAAACAAAACCAAAGTGATGTAAGAGTGACTACTGTCATCTTCTGGCTTCTCTGCCTAGGGTCAGGGTTTTGCATCTGAGTATCATAGTGACTTTTTGATGAAAAACAGTGTGGTTTCATCTTTACTTAATCCATTTATTTGAAAACTGTAAGAGTCCAGTAGGTTCCAAGAACAGGCAACATATACAGACAGCACAGTTGAGGACAGAATTAATGCCATTGTTTTATTTTTTGACTAGAAGATTAAAAAAAATATATCAAACTGGACCAGAGTAAGTAGTTTAGTATTTTGGAAAGGGTTGGAGGTATGGGCCAGCTAGTTATTGATTGTAGTATGGAGCAAAGTAAAAAGTTACTGTGATAGGTATAACTTGAAAATAGACCTGGTGCTTTGCTTTGCATTTCTCCTCTCCTGGAGTAGCAGCACTAATAGTTCAGTATAACTAGAATTCAAAAACTTCATGCAATAAAGAAATGTTAAGTATCTGGACTTGAAATCACTGATGCTTAGTTCTCGGTATACTCTCTCGTAGTAATTCTTCCAAAAGCAGCAGGATATGGGAGGGATTTGGTGTAAACCTGATCTGCTGTTTATTCCTTAAGAGTTGGTTAGCCTTAGGTAAAGTTCCTCTGTCCAATCTTTGCCAGTTTGTAAACTGTGATTGGCAAGAATATATATATCCAGTATCAAAAATAATTGCACTATTCATGAAGTCTCCGATTGTCTGATGTACATTCTTATATCCCATGTGAGTTTTCCTTCTGTGAAAGAAAAACAGGTTTGCCTTCATGACAAATAGTATTTTCTTTTAGTAAGCACACCTTTGATTAAGAGATCATTTCCATCTTACAAAAATTCAGCCCAAATAGGGTTTGAATAACCACCAGCAGCTGAACAATAGTTCCATTTCATCCTATTAGAATATGCAGTGTGTACTCTGGTACTGCAAGCAGAGAATAAAATACATAAATACACTTTAAAGAGTAGTGAGAGTCAACCCTTTCACATAATAGTTGATTGTATATTCCCTGATAACATATCACTACTAAGAACATCAGAGCCTGTTATTTGTTGCTGCCTGGATTGGTGGAAAACTTTTAATAATGATAAAGCCTGTGAATGTTACTTTGAGGCTAGGTCAATGGGACTATTCGTGGGGCTTTGTGCTAGCTCCCACTTCACACGCATTTGCTGATATTCCTTCTTCAACCTTGCCTACGGGAAACTCAATTAAAAAAAAAAAACAAACAACAAGAGCTTGTTTTATTCCTCCAAGATTTCAAATCCAAAGAGGAGAAAATATACTCAAAGGGATCTGAGAGGATATGCTGGTACGTCTGCCACAGACACGTCTGGTTTTGATGTCTTCCCTGGAAAGTGAAATTTGTTCCTGTGCTACCCCTCAGGCTTCTGAACTCTTAAGCCATTTTTCAGCTGTAGATTATTTGAACAAATGACCCACATCTTGCTAGCGGGTCCTCCCTGCAAGGTTGATAGCACTGAAGAATTTCCCTCCCCCACTTTTTCTTGGGATTATTTCAAGTGAGGACGTAGAGTTCTGGTGATGTCTAAAGGAGACGAACCATTTCATACACCAAAGAAGGGGACCTTTTTATGAGCTCTGAAGGGGATAGTCTTATGTATAAGACTGTACCCCAAATCAGCGTCACAGCTGGAGTCACCCAGTTGTGCAATATCTTGTGAAGTCTTGGCGGAACAAGTTAGAGGCAGGATTCCCACCTTTGGAAATGGACACTAGAGGGAAACTTCAGCTCTGTTAATGAGAAATCACCACAGGATAACTCTGTTACATAGCTGAAATGTGGAGCTGACATAAATAGAAGGATGGCAGGGAAGGAAAAGGGTAAACCCAAGTGTCCTGTTTGCCGCTGATTTTCTGTCTTCATTCAGTGCCAGAACAAAGTGCAAAAAGCTCAGGCTTCTCTTTTCATTGCTCTTTCCTCAGAAGGGGTACGTTTGAAATTGCTGCCATTATTTCTTTACCCTGGGGTTTTTGGGAACCTGGACATCCTACCAGGTGAGAGAGACTTCTGTGTCCCTGTGCCACGGAGTGCAATGGAGGCAGCAGGTGTCAGGATGAAGCCAGGCTAAAGGCATTTCCAAGGATGTCTCCGAACTGCCTGTGGTCCAGTGATGGTGGTTTAAGGAGAGATGGCACAGAGATCGTTCAGGAAGTCTCTTGATGGAAGACGAACACAAGCTCCCTTTGTTTGTGTGTGGTCTAGTCTCTGAGACTTTATTAATTATGGTTTAAACTCACAGGAAGGGGTAAGTGAGCTGTAAAAGCAAGATCACAGAATCACAGGCATGTTGGCTGGAAGTGACTTATGGAAGTTATGTAGTGCAGCCTCCTGAGATCTGTGCATTGGGTAATTTCACCATCAGCAGCTGTTCGACTGGGGTAAAGGATTATTACTGTTGTATCTGTGAGGCTGGGTATTGAGGTTATTCATATGGCTATGTTTTCGTGTTTTCTTATTTTCATACAATGTATTTTCCTTGTAATGAAGGTACCTTTTAAACCAGGCTTGTGAGAAGGATTGAGCTACTGAGGTGTATTCATATAAGAACCCTTGGATGCTTGCATCCTTCCACTTCTGTCTTTTACAACATTATTCCGAACAGGATTTGGGTAGGTTTGTTTGTTTTTTCTGGAAGGGACAACGGCAATATTTGACCAGCATGTGTTAGGTGAAGACAGACTGGTTTTAGTCTTTCCATATAAGAAAAAGAAGTGCACATACAAAGTTATATGGGAAATTGTATGGAGGTGGAAATCAAGCTTGTATACTTGGAGGGCACTCCGGGTTTTATAATGTATTATGTGTTTATCCTTTAATGTTACTTTGAAGGTGGACAGTAGCTGTGAACCCCCTCTTGCACTGTTTCCTAAATACCTTAAGTATTTTCCTTCAGATACCGTAAGAAAAACCCAAGTGGTTTTGAAATATGAGAGAATGATAGTGTTGGGAAGTGAAAGCCTCCTTCTTTTATGTGCAGAACCAGTTCAGCAAAGGTCATGATAGGAACAGTTTCCCAGCTTGACCCTGTCCAGAGGGACCGCCTCTAGCAGAGGGAGGGTGTGGGCTCTGTTGCTGTTGCCTGTTGAACCACTGACATCTTGCCAGTGAGATTTCCAACAAGGCTGTCAATTAGTACTAATTATGGTGGTAGATTTTGTGAGTCTAATTACTTTTTCAAGTCATTCAAATTGCTTTCTTTGGCCTTGCTAGTTGACTTAATGTTACCCATAGTCTGGGAGAAAACATTTACGCTTATGTTGCATTGGTGCCAAATTAGATAGTTTAATGCCGATAACTAGTTGCAAACTGATGCATGTGGCCTGGGAGCACGTGGAGGGAAATAAACACTAACAGCATCTAGAAATAATAATTTGTTTTTCTCATTTTGATTTGTGGGCTCTTGCACACAGAAAATGCTTGCAAGTGTTAAAAAACTCATCTGCTCTCCCAGTTGTTTGCCCACCAACTCAAGTAAGTAAATAGCGTAATAAGCAACTGGAGATAGATGATGAGCTATATCTTTGAAGGTGTAAGTGAGCTTGGCTTCATTAATTCCGACGAGTTTTACTTCAATTTCCATTATCTAAGGATATGTCTGGAAGGAGTCTCTGTACATACTGAAGATAGGGGGCTGAGAGTTTTCAGGATATAAATTGAGATCTTGGGATGGGGGGAAAACCTAGTCTCCTGCTTCTTAATATAACACAAGATTTTTCTTGGCTATTGGAAGGATCACCACTTTGATTGGACTGCTCAGCTTGAGTGCCCTGGCATACTGCCATTCACTAACCTTCATTTGAGTCTAATCTGCAAAGTAATACTAATTTTTCAAATATTTTTTTTAAAGCTCCAGGATGTTCCCACACATTTTGTCTGAAAGAAAACCCAGGTGATCATCTGTTTTGTCTCCATCCTGCTGCAGGAGGGGAGATTATTTCTAACTCCTTTCAAAAAATATGTGTATTTTCAACAGTACCTGTTGTCCCAAGCCACACAGTAACCTTAGGTACATAACACAGGAACTCCTCGTGGCATTTCATAAGCAGAATAAAATGTTTCCTACACTTTATGTGACCATACAATGATGGATGGAAAGAAAAACATGATATTGATTTAGGAAGTGGTGAACCTTTGTGCTCCATAGACTAACTTGCTGTATATTCAGAACTTGGTAGATTCTTTCTTTCTGTACTTTATAGAACTTTGTATGGAAGGAGAATTTGATACTAAGTTATTATCATTTTTATAGTAAGAGGCAAAAAGCCTTTTAATTTGATCTTTGAGAGGTATCATAGAAATATAAATACCCATCTAAGCTTTACTTACGCACAATTTAAAAATGAATAGAGGAACTAGAAAACATGAAGTTTCTTGCTTGAACACGTTTTCTAGATGAACTAGAGGTTCCTGTTATAATTATTCTAAGTTGTGATAAAAAGTTTAGCACTGGATCCAAATGCAGATTGTGAGCATCCCTTCTTATTGCTAAAAGCCAGGGGTTTGATATAGAGTCAATACTAGTAGTGTTTCAGGACTGAGGGGGCATTGATAATGTGGGCTTGAGTTCAGAGACCTGTCTCATCTATTACCAGATTTGAAGATTTGAGAACCCTTAAAAATTCTGTTTTTTTTTTTTTTTTTTTTTTTTTGCCTTGGTCTCAGCAGCTTTTCTTGGGTTTATTTTGTAAAAATGAGTCAACTGGGGGGAAAATTTCCTTTTTTAATTTTTTTTTTATTTTTCATTTATGAATACTCCTGCTGTCAGGGCACAAGAGAATTTCTTTAAAGAAATTTATTGCTGAAATAAAGGAAGAAAATGAAATTCTGTTGGCTGCTGCTTAAGACTTATGGACAAAAGAACACACAGACAATAATTACTTTTACTGGAAAATATAAAAACTTTTGCTATTAGCTAAACTGCCTTTAAAGAAGGCATGTGCAAGGCCAGCACAATTATTTTGTGTGTGTCCATGTGTAATTCTCTGGAGATTTTTCAATTCATGTCTGCATTCACAAAGCTGTTCATTTCTTTCCTCTTTTTGAAGAAATTCTAATGCCTGTTTGGACACAGAGAATGCACATTGTAATCCAGAGTTCTGCTGCAAAATTTGTTTATTTGTTTATAATGTTTAATTATAATACTGCATGGAGGTCTTTGATAACTACATATGTATGTGGGCATCTGACTTGCACTTGGAGCCTGTGTCTTAATATAATTAGTTCTTACTTTGCAATGAATTTTCTGGTAAATTGCAGTTCATCTGCTCTTTTTGGGCATAATATTTCCCAGAGATGAAATTTAAGAAAGGAAATGGGGAAAAGCTAGACTCAGTCTTTGCTTTCTGGATAGCTCCTCTCTGGAGGATCAGAACAAATCCCTGAATTTAATGATGCACTTGAAAGTAATGAAAATTTGGATATTAATCATCAGTAGGAACTCATGTTCTGTCCTCATTAAATAGCAAATTTTGGTGAGTGCTCCCCATTCCCTTATGAGAGAGTGCTGTTCCTCCACAACAGCAGGTAGGCACCTAGCAACGTCAGGTTACAATGAAATTTTTTTTTGAGGCAGGGTAGTGCATATTGCATTACTTTTCATTGAAACCTCAGATTCCACTTATCCTGATGCGGCTTTAATATCATAAATATGCAGAATGGCTTTATTATATGCAATATCGGATTCCCATCAGTTCTCATAGCGAATGCCTGGACTATTTAGAAAGACCAGTTGTTTTAATCTACATATGAATTAAATTGAAAAAGAGATTTCAACAGAGACGAATAATAATTCAAGTCACTTTAGAAATACATGACTCCTGAGATATTTCCTGGCTTACTAGAGAAGTATATCTTCATGAATTAATTATATTTGTATACAAGGATGCCACATGACCTTAATCTTTGGGGGTCATAAAAGAGTCTCAGCAGCATTCACAGTCCCGTGCATTCAGAAGTCAGAAACAAGCTTGGCTTAATCAATTATGAATTCTTGTTGCTTGTCCTCTGGCATTTTTGCCTTTAGGATCTGTATTTTGAATAACAGTGATTTTAAATTTAAAAAAAAAAAATTAAAAAAAAAGAGGGAAAAAGCTTGTGATTTCCACGTGATTGTGTCTCACTGAAAGAGGTCATTTGAAGAAAAGAAAGAAAAAAAGTAATTTAAAATCTGAAGTCTTGTGATGATGCTCAGATTTGTTGTGAGATTTCACATGGTGTGAAGCAGATGATTCCCACGGGCAGACGTGGCTGGCTTGTTCACAGGACAGTGTTCCTTTTTCTCTCCGTAACCTCCCACAACTGCTGCAGCCAAGGGATGTTGTGCCATGATAAAGGTATTTCCTATTCTGATGGGTTTGGTGAGTCTCAGGAGACAGGACTATGGGAAGTGAGTAATGGCATTTGGAGTCCAGCTCCAGGTCTCTTGCCTTGATGCCCTCCTCCCTGCTGACCCCAGCCAGCTCTTCCTTTGTGATGTGTCCTGGCGCAGGGCTGTCACTCTCATGGGGACAGTAAATATGCGGGTGTTTAAGCAGCAAGGGATGTGTGCTGATTGTCACTGACCATTTCCACAGAAGTGCAGTTAAGTGGTCTTACCATATGTGTCCACTGAGCAAGGAAGTCTAGCTTTTTATAGACTCTGTGGGCATGTGGAGAACCCTCTGAGTTGTTTGGTTCACACTATAGGAAGCAACAGATTGACTGAAGAACCATTCAGGATCCACGTGTTTCATCAGACAGAGAAAACCTAGGGTTTCTTTTGTGTAATCAGTACAGGAGCACCGCTTAGGAGCAGAGCAAATACCACAGTGAGTTTAAATTGTCTCTTTTCAAACTGCTTTTAACTTGGAATAGCGATATCTAGGCTAATCTGTAGGAATGCAACTGGAGGTGTATAACTTCTGAATTTGCAAATGCAAGCATTTTTTAACATGAAGAAAACTAGACTGGGAGCAAGCAATTGGACTCATGCTGTTGGATTCCCTTTGTTAAGTAAACTTGGCTAAGTATTATATGGCTAGACTGTACTAGAACATCATGTGTTAATACGTTGTATGTTAGATATTAAAAATGAAGCCTTTGAAGAAGATTTTAACTTCTCCTTGCTTGGTGTTGATCTTAAGCAGTGGTATTTGAATATCCTTGCTTCTGCAAGCTGGCTGAGAAGTGATGGAAGTTTTAATTCACCAGCAGCACTTTCTAGTTGGTTGTATTTTTTGGATCTTAAGATTCAAAGGAGTAATATTTGCTCTGGAAATATCTATTTTTTTCCTATTTGTAGTGGATGCTAAGTATCTCTCCTTTCAAGACTAGACTAAGCTTGCAAACCTACGAACTCTGATACTAATGAATTTAATATTAGATTTATATAGTCTGCTTTACAAAACCCAAATTGGAATGGACTGTAGACAATATTCTTCTAAATCCTCTTCTCTTGTGCAGTTTCATAATGACCTATGTAATTTATAGTAAACGAGTATCTGCAATTACTTTCTGAGTTTGGATTCCTTCCTAAATGCCATCTTCTTGTCTTGCTTTGTATGCAGGAGAGGACCTGGGGAGACAGTGGCCTTATTTATTCTAATATCGTAATCATACATTTTAGTTTACTTGTGTACATCAGCAAATGTGTGTTCCATTGCCATAAAAGGAAAAAAAAATAAAACCTCTTTTTCTAGTGTTTGGCATGACTTGGTTCGGTTGAGTCTAGGTTTTAAGAGCTGAGATCTGCCCATTTGTCCATAATTCGCTAACTAGTAAAGCCTGCTATTTGCTTGTCCTCCCCATACCATGCTGACTGACTGGTTTGAATTTCATGACTAAATGAATTTTTGAGCAATAGTTTGTTCCATTCTGGCTTAAAGGCTTAATGAGAATGTAATGTATCCAGGCTGAGGTTTCTGTTTGATCTTGTAATAGTAGGAAACAGACAAGTAGATTGCACTAATCATTAACAATTGCTAATACATTTGTTTCTCCCTTATTCTGACAGAATGACTGTCTAATGCATGGGTTAGAGTCAGGCACATGGTAAAACCAGAAGGGTTATATTATCTCACTTAGGTAATGTCACGGACAAAAAATACGTAGCTGGTTAGAGAAGGCTGGCTGTACTTCAAATCTCCCTCTGTAGGAGTTGAAGATGGAAGGGCCAGCACTGAGCACTGTTTGGAAGAGCAGATGCTTGTATTGGGAACATCCTCCTCCTCTGCAGGCATGGCAGAGCCAGTTCCAGTGAAGGAAGTGGGATACCGTCAGTCATGCCCTGTGTGAATTAATAATCCAGACCATTGTGTTTGAACTGGTGGCATTTTCTCCCAGTGGATTATCCCCTGAAAGTAAGGGATCAGCTTTAATGTAGTGACTCCGTCTTCGGTGCTTTTTGTATTCACTCCTACAACTCACTCCTTTTGTTCTCTCGTAGGTGTTGGAGTGAATTATCTGTCCTGCCAGAGCAGTCTGAAATGAATATGCTTCCTTTAGGAAAACTGCAAAATTAAATTAAACTTTAAAGAAACCACAGAATCCCTCTTGAATATTTAACTTAAACCTTAACTTTTTTTCCCCCCTTTCTCCTGGCCTGACATCGGACAGAATCAAAATTGGAGAATGGAAATGAGGGGTAGTATGGCAGCTGTGAGCTAGAAGTTGTTTTTTTGGATTGTGGCCAGTCATGGGAGAAAGCCAAACTGGAAAACTTGCAGAGGTGTTACAGGCTCAGGCTCTGAGCCCACAGATCTAAGCTAGAAAAGGCTGTTGATTTGAAAAGGTAATGTGAAATGTATCTTGAAACATCAAGATGATGACATACTATATGTAGTGAAAGGGAAGCAGTCTTGGACTTTTCAAAAACATCTGGATGTTCTAGGGTGATTTTTGTTGTTGTTTTTTTTAAAGTTAAATAGGACTTAAAAAAAAAAATCTGCAGCATATGGGAGCTGCAAATTCCCACCATGTGTTGCTGCTAAGTGTAAGGATGTATGGTTTGTGCAACAACTTTTATTGTTTTTAAAATGTGATTTAGCTGCTTGCTTTGATTTTGCTTTCGTTCCCCCCAAACCAGTGAGTGAAGGCTGTCAGCTTGCGGAGGGAGAGATCGCTGGAGCTGTTGCAGATGAAGTCATGGAGATCTGGAGATGGAAGCAGGTCCTTGAAGGAACTGACACTGGGAGCCTAAAACTTCACAGTGTCACTACCATGCTCAGCTCACCTTCCACAGACCTTGTCAGTGACACTTAACTGGTGGTGATAAGTGCTATAAAATGTCAGGGATGTTGTCTAGAGCCAAATCCTGATGGTGTTGCATTAGTTTAATTACGTGAATACGCATTCTCTTAGAAACAGTTCTGATACTGAAAATAATTTTTCGTGCACCACCATTTGGCTAGAAGGTACATAGATCTCAGTAACAACACAGACGGCTTTATTTGCTTTTGGAAGGTTTTGCTGTCTGGGTTCATGCTCCTTCCCTGCCTTTCTCCACCCTGATTTTTTTCTGAAGTAGAACTAGATCAAGGAACAGCAGGTTTTGCAAGAAACCTAATGCTTTTTGGTATCTCAGTGACAAAATGGATAAGGAAGTCAAGTGACTTTTACTGGCGTACAAACATTTACTGACTGGAAGAAACTGTATGTCGGGAGTATCCAAACATTTACAGAAAGAAGGATGGCTGTGGCAGCTGTGCTATATTTTATAGCTGTGCTAAAGATAAAATCGTTCTGGTTCTTCTTTGAACCCAAGGAAATGATTTAGTTAAGAAGAAAAGTCATTTTCTAGTGTGTATGAAGAAACCCACATGCACGCTAAACTTAAATTCTAATGTAATAATTTCAGCAAGTTTAAGAGGTGGGATTGGTTTTGTGTTATGACATTTCCTGGGGACATGTAGAGAAGACCCTTGTGGCCCATCCAAGGAATAACATGTTCTGTGGGATCCTTAAGCCTTATGATGGTATTACCCCTATTTTCTCTTCTATTTCCATGTGCACTCTTTTAATGTAATGCTTGTAATGCTTTTAAGGGAGTATAAGGCAATCTGATTTCCAGGTGGGGATACATAGCCATAGGCCAGCTCCTTTCTTTGAAACCTTTGCAGTGTTTGAAACACTGGGGTAACTTCATGGCTGGAAGTGCTATGCTCATCTTGGTGGCCTGTTTAAAGTATTGAAAGATGCCAGATGGATGATATGATGTTGTTGGCAGATCACAGGGGCTATGACTGAGGTTTGTGGAAATCCAGTCGTGATGAAGACCGCTAATAACAGATGATGTATAATTTTCAAGTGGAAATGCGAGGAAGAGTAACTCAGAGCTCTAACATCCTATTACCTAGGCAGATGATTCTGGAAATCACCAGATGAAGGCACGACCCACCTGTTGTGTATGCTAGTCTTTGCTGGTAATGATGCTTTGTTAGTCTTAGAAACAAAGCATGCATTTTCTCTTTGTTGTTTCTTTTGAAAGCCTTCTTTGTATGTGATGACTAATGTTTTCTTTGCTTGGAGTATTCATTGAGCGTTTTTTTAAACTGCTTTTAAAGATACTAAAGGTTACTAAATAGCCTGAAAAAACAATCTGTTAAGTTAAGAGATGCATTACAGGATTGTGCCTAGCCCTGAATAATGAAGAGTAATCAGAGGAGAACAAAATACAGTCTATTTTTGCATCTATTCTGGGAGATAGAATAGATGGGTAACCTTCTGGTTCAGGCATAAGTCAGGGGTTTGGCTCTGCTGTAAAGTTCATGCATGGTGCTCTCGGAGGCTATTCAAAGAGCTTTCTTTAAGCATCTACAGAGCATCTCAATGGCCAGTTTTGTACATTTAGGAAGCAAAAGGCTTCAAGGTCAGTCATGGTTCTGGGAAAGTGATTTCCTGGACTGTGTACAAAGCTCTCATCACTTACAGCTTAAGTGGTACACAAATGCTGCATTTCTCAAATCCCATGCAAAGTGCTCACTTCTGGGCAATCCTATCTTTCTGGGCACTGTCGTTCTCTGTTTATAATTGTTATTGTCTAAGTACAATTATAGTCTCCATGAGGGCAGTTCAAAACGTTACCTGTGTTTCATGTGAAGTTTTTGACATGCTGAGATTTGATACGAAAACCATGTAAGCATCAGATTTGCTAGGAAGACATAAGCTGTACTTCCCGTGATTCAGGCCAATAGGAAACACTAGATGATGCGATTCTTATTTTCATTAGAGAATTTCATAGAAAAAAAGTAATTTTTGTTATACCCAAATATTCTTCTGTTCAGACTAAAGAATTTTTGTCGTCTGAAGGGCTGGGCCAGAGAACAGGAGAGATCAAGAAACTTTCAGTGCTCGATACTCTTGAAATGATGGAGAACTTATTAGATATGATTCTATGAGTTCATTGAAAAAAAATTTTTCATAGCACCGTTTTTCTTACTTTATGCTTTACTTCTGCTTAATCTCTGATGTTGTAGATGTTGTTAAATACAGTCCTTTCCTTTTCTGCCTTTGGAATGACTCTAGATAGCTGCAAAGGAGGGAGACGTGTTGTTTCTGACATCAGTGCATGATTTTGGAAGCCCTAAAATATGAGATTTCAGTAAAAAATGATTTTCTTAAAGGAGAACAGAAATAATTCTGACTCTTTTGGGGGAGAGAAAAGAAATGCCATTTTCCTGTAACCTGTGGAGGAAAAGAGATGATTAGGCAGAGGGTTTGGAGTTTGTTTACTTTGTAGTCTTTCTGGCCCTGAAAGTCAAAACACCATCTTTCCTGTCCAGTCCACCAAAGCTCATTAACTGCAGAAAATTTCTCTAAGAATCTGCAGGGGAAAAAAATGAAAAAGAAGAAAAGATTTATATTCTAGAAGAATAGCATAATTTTCTTTTAGACTTCAAGCAATGCGGAGTCCCATGGTAAAACATTTCAATTTGATTTTCCCAGCTGCGAAAGTAATCAAAAGCTTCTTTCAAGGTTTAACTTGCTAATGAGATCCAGTGACTGAAAGTTAGTTATGCCATTGTCTGCATGATTAACTATTTCCATTCTGGTATTACGTAGCTTTTATGTGTGAAAATACCTGTGCATGGTGATGAAGTCATTCCTTAACCTCCCCTTTGATGATCTGAATATGTTCCGTTTCTGAGGCCTCACCTCGTAAATCATGGTTTCTAGGCTTGAGTCATTTTTGTGGCCCTTCTTTGAATGATTTCCAGTACTTCCACATGTTTCTTAAATTGTGGACGCTACATTGACATCTGTCAGAGGTCTCGCAAATGATACAAAAAAAAAAAAGCTAATTTCAGTTTGCCTAACTTGTACTTGAGGTTTTTTGTCCCCACTTAGAAAATCTTTCAGGATTTCTCCATTCCATTGAAGTTCTTCTATGAGTTCCCAAAGTGAGTGGTTGTGAGAGCAGTGATGAAATGATAGCCTTCAGGCACCCGGTTCCGGAAGTCCATAATTCTGTAGGAATTAATTTTTCCGTAATTCTGTAGGAAACTTAAGCTCTTATTTTAAAAACTTTAACAAGCTTCTAAACTAAATTTCTTAAGAAGACAAGTCAAGTACCATCCTAAGTACCATTAGGCACATAAAACATCCGTTCTTAATTCCCTTTGTTACACCTTTAATTTGGTTCTATTGAATGAATGCCATTAGATTCTCCTTGTAGCCAGCAGCTTGGATCACTTCTCAGACACTACATTTTCTTCACTAATCTTTGAGATGCTATCTCACCTAATCATGTATTTTTAGATAAAAATAACTTTAGATGAAGAATTAATCCCTCATTGCTCCACTAAATGAGTTGTCAGTATCAAGAACGTATCAAGACCTGTGAGTACACTACAGCTTAATCCAACTGAAGTAGACTCTGTTAATTCCACATCATCATTTTTTAATTGAGATGTCATGTAATACTAAGTCAAATGCCATGGAGAAATCAACTACAGTATAGCATACAATTGCCTTTGTCAACCAGACCTGTTATCTCTTCACAAAAAGACAATACGTTTGTTTTACAAGACCAACCTTCCATTACACTAACTGATTGACATTAATTAGATTTTTAGCTTCTAATTCTTTGTTGATGAAATTCCAAATTAATCACTCCTGTTACTGAATGTAAAATAACTATCCTAGAGGTCTGTGGCCCATCTCTTTTATCCTTATTTAAATATTGGATGTCCTTTGGCAGTCCTTTATTCCTTTGGAATTTCCCCAGTTTTCAACAGTTTGTTTAAAAATTGATTTTAGCAATTCAGGGAAGCTCCTCAGCATGTCCTTTTAACACTCAGGGGTATATGTTATCCAGGCTGCTGATTTGAATGTTGTTTAATTTTAGCAGATGCTGCCTAACATCCTTCTTTATCGCATATGGCAAACTTTGTGTTCCATCCACAACTTTGCATGAGATAATGCATCCTCCGGCTTTGTTCTGAATATGGATCACAAAAACCCATGTGAGCATTTCGGTGTACTTTACATTATCCTTTGCAGTTCTACTGCTCAGCCCTTGCAGAACTTCTGCAGCTTTTCTTCCCACTGCTATCTTCTATATGTTGTCATTCACTTACATTTCTTTGTCCTTAGACATCCATACACACTCTGTCTCTTTTCCTGTGAGCATTTTATATACTCCAATTTCTCTTCTGTTTGTGTCGCAAACTCCATGTCTCCTTTTAGAAAGATATCTCCTCTGCCTTTTTGTATGTTTTTGGATAACGATGACTTCTTGGGAATTTAGGATACTTGTAAAGGCACAAACATACATTGTTAAAACTTTCAACTTTGTTTTTTAATCTTTATGCCAACAGTTGCTTTACTTTCTGAAAAAGCTATCCTCCAAAATTTTCAAATTTCCTGCAAAATGAGTGTTTGTGGTTTTAGATAGAATTATGATGTGCTTTTTTTTTTTTTGGCATAGATGTGTTTTGCACGAGGTAAGCACGGTGAAGTCACAATCAGGAGTATCCCAGTCTGACATCAGGCATTGTTTTTAAAGCAGTGTTTCACATTTGATGTCTGAAATAGCTCATGGGTGATGAACCTGGAGTTTTGGGGGTTCTGTCATGTTGATCTTTGCAACAGATGAAAAGAATTATTTGTCTCTGCTAGAATTTACTTGGCTTTTCTTGGTGGAGCTATGCACGTCAGCTGGTGCAGGGCCTGTGGAGAGCTGTGCTGTGCTGCCAGCATGGGGGCTCTGCGCCATCAGTGAATTACAGCAGCTGGTGTCTGCAAATACGACATCGCTTTAATGATACTTGCTGGTATTTACACAATATTATGGTCAAAAGCATTCATTCAGGCCCTCTTGTGTGTGAGCTGTTAATGCAACATGCTAGATCTCCTGCTTGCTGTCCCTCCTATGGCACAACTGCAGACAGCAGAATTAATATTACTTCCCACTCTCCCAGTGTTCAGGGAGGTATAACGCGGGTCTGATTAAACTGTATTGACATCTTCGTGTACCAGCCTGGTGTCTACTTCGGATGCAGGATCGCTGTGGTTAGGAGTCCCTCCCCTCAGCGTTCAGTCTGTTGGGAAGCAAACAGGTCTGTAGCTCCCTGGGTTTAGATTTACGTTTAGGAAGTGCCACAGAGGGAAGGCAAAATACCCTGGAGTGACTGATGTCTGGTGTGAACCCAAGACATCCTGTGACAGAAAATCTGCTCGTGGCTGCTCCTTTTTCCATCTCCTCCACTGAGCCCACGTAGGCTCAGATGCTGCCACGGTGGGAAGGGGCTGTGTGCAGGGAGATTTGTGGGGCTGGTTGGGAAGTCTGCTCCTCAGAGAAAGGATGTCCGCGGAGATTTTGTAAGAAACAGGTGGGACCAGAGAAAGGGAAGCCAAGAGCTGAGTTTGGTGATCATGTCTGAACGAGGGGAACATGCTTGCATGCAGCAGCTTGGTCTCACAAATCTTTCTGTAACTCCGGGTGGCTTCCAGTGGCTGAACTGTGGGTACTGATTTGTGGTACCTATTGCATGTAGGAGTGGCTCAGCTGCCTATATGCTGTTCCTAGCCCCGAGAGAATGGTTCGGTTTATGTCCTGGAGTTTAAAGAGTACATTAACTGCAAATTAAGAGAGACTTAAGCCACTGCAGACTTGATGTTCTAAGGGTAATTGCCTCCTTGAAAATCTGACATGTTTCCCAAAATATTTTCTATACGTCCCACCCACCTCTTCGGATTTCAGCTCTGAGTCCTGTGCTTTCCTCCCTTTCTCATTAGTATTCCTGCAGATCCCAGTACATCCTCTGCTGCTTGGAGTGTTGTGGTAAAGATGACTTTATTATGAATACAATTACAAATGCTCTTTATGGTTTGTTTGACCCTTTTTAATCACTTCCCTTCCCTGAGTCGTTGGCTGCTGACAGACGGACTTTGTTTTCTGGCTGTCACCGAGTGTGTGGAGACTGAATAACCTTGGACTTCAACAGCGTGTTCAATGCTTGCTTCCCTAATAGAAAATTGATTGATTAGCTAATTGATAAAATCAGGCTAGGAACTTACTAAAGTGCTTGTGGGCACCAAAGAGATGAGGGAAAAAATGGAAAACCTCTTTATTCTAATTACCTCAGAAAAATAATTTAGGAAACAATGCCTGCCTCTGTGGTGTGGAAGCCTACAGATACATGCAAAACAGCTTCATATATTATTCCCCATTTAATTAGGAGGGAGTTTCTGCTTCATATATTATTCCCCATTTTATTAGGAGGGAGTTTCTGGTTTGTTGGAGGGGCTCACTTTGCAGTATTTTTGCTATACAAGTCTCTGTTTGCTCTTGCAATGTTTCCCACTACAGCTAAAAAAATCAGAACAAATAAAGTAGAAGAAGAAAATTTAAAATAGAGTCCTGGCAGCTTGAATGTAAAGTGTGCTCACCACAGTGATCTTTATTCTTTTTGCATCCTCAAGCAAAGAAAAATTTCCCTTGCTGTTTTATTTCTTGCCTCAATACATATATTTGCAGTAAGGCAGAGTCAAAGTCAGTGGTAAAATTCAGGGCATGAGACATTGGAGTGAAATGGAAAGGAGCTGCAAGAAATTAGACGCATGATTCTAAAACTCATTGATTTTACCTGCTTCTTCCTGTGCTGGAGTTTGGAAGAAGCTTTTGACCTTGCATCCCGCTGCCTCCCCAGGAGTGACAGAAAGGTTGCTTTGACCTGTAAGTGTTCAGGAGTCTGAGTGAACATGCATGCATGGATAGCTGAGGAACTTTCTGCAACTTTCTGTGCAACACAGAATATGCTGCAGTTGATTCTTTGGGAAAAAAATCTGATGCCATAGCAAAGCATTTATTAAAAAAAAAACCCACACCAACAACAAAGTAAAGCAAACCCACAAAAAAAATCCAAGCTCATCTTTCTTAAGTATATTCTTCCACTTGTTAGAAGAGTAAACTAACAAATCTTTGCTTGTCTGATTTTTAAGGCTTGACTGTATGAATAGCCTTTAAAGGGTGCAAGCATTTATTTCCCTGGGATGTCAACCTTAGAAAAAAATCAAATGATACCAGTGTGAATAGCAGCTCTTTCATGCCCAGTTTAGGCGATGAAATAATTAACTAAGTAATATGCTTGTTTTCCCAACTCAGATGGCTTCCTCGGGTATCAAAACCTTCCAGTATTTCCTCTCCATGGATCAAAATTTCTGCTTTCCTGGTGCCTTTCCTAATGGGTATTTATAATGTCCTTGTGCATTTTCAGCACAAAAGTTTCTCTGTTGCTGTTTAAATCTTCAAAGCCAAAGTCAGTCAAATGTAGTATAAAATTAAATATAGCAGTAAATGCTGACCTGATTATTTAATACACGGTTCACTTTGTTTTCAAGTGTGCTGCAAATGCACATTTCCCTACATTGCAGTAAATGCTAGATTCTTCCATTGAATTCCAGTATTTCTCACATTGGCCCTTGAGCTTGCATGCAGCAAGGTCATTCCCCACCTGCAAGGCTGTGTGGGACAGCAGGGCAAGCCACTGACACGAGCTACGATTCACATCTAGCCCTAGCAGGGTCAGCGTTACCTCACTTCTCTGTGTGGTAGACGTAATTTTTAGATCTGACATAAAAGGTGTACCTTTGTGGGGACAGGACATTTTCTTCCTGAAATCTTTGATTCCTCCTCCCCTTTATGAATAGCACAGAGCTAGTGCTGTTACTGTTTGTGGATTGGCAAAGAAACTCACACAATACAGCTGCTTTCCTTCAAAAATGACTTCAGTGAGCCCCCCTGGCTGCTTTGGGTACATCTTGTTACTGGAAAGCCAGGAAAGCAATGTGGTACTGCTTTGACAAACCTTAGTGTATAAAAGAAGGAAAACTTTTTTTTAATTAAGAAAGAATATTTTTCTCCCACAGTGTCTTGGTTTTTCTAGAAGCAGCATTACTATATTTTATAGCTATGTTACAAGTGTGACATGAAATTACGTTTAATATGGGAAGAATATGATCTCTTCAAAGAGTTTGTCTCCTGTTTCTGTGTACCACCAGCTATATATTGCTGGTAAGTACATTGTGTCAAGTAAGTTACAAGTTTGGTTCAGGATGACTTAGCTCAAATTGCCTCAAACTAAAGATCTTATAAGCTCCTCAAGTCTGAAAGTCCTAGCTCAAGATATTTATATCTTCTGCTTGTGAAGGCCAGGCTAGTTTGTTTGTTCTGCAAGAAGAGCAGCCTGAGACTTCTGTTCCTTTTTTTTTTTTCTGTTTATTTCTTAACTTATTTGTTTGTTTGCTTTTCCTTGTCTCTAGGTTTTTCTCACTTCTGAGCACTGATGATACTGCTAAATAAGCAAGTCACACGCTCATGGCTTGTGTTAAGTAAGGGCGAAAAAGAACATACACAAACATCAAGAAGCTGAAACTAAAACTTGAGTATCCAACTCTAATTCAACCCAAGTGGTATTTATAATTAGATAATGTGGCATTTTGTAGCATTGGCTATTTACCATACAATAAAGTCAATCATGCTATAAAAAGTAGAAATTGTCAGATCCATCATACACGATCCATCACAGGCATTGAGGGCAGCGCAAAATTCCATTTACAGACAGGAAAAAAGGGTCTGTTCAAGAATGTAAAAAAAGTAAACATTTAAATTTAAATGCTTCAGACTTTGGCCCTTTAAAATAGCATTAATTTCTTACAATTTAAACCCAAGCTGATATGAATATTTAATACAGGAAATTAGTTTATGGAATGCATTAGCAGTTACTGATTGCTTTGCTAAGAATATTTGAGGCAATGTTCAGGTTAACCTTGGAGAGCTGGCGTGATGTGACAGTCAGAGTCAGCTGAAAGCCTGCATTCAGGAGATGTGAGAGCCCTGTGAGGCTGCACATCCTGAGGCTGCAGACGTGCTGTGCTGGGCTCTATAGGCACTGTAGGTCCTCTGCAGTCCCCACAGAAGCCCTGTGGCGTGGCACCCAGGATGTGAATTCCCTGCGCCCTGGCAGGGATAACCCAGGGCTAACACTGGGCAGGCTGCCGGTTCCTCTTGCTGCCTTTATCAGTCTGCTGGTGTGAATGGGTGAAACCACTAAAATGTGCCTTGACTCACTGCAGCTATGTGCAGAGACCAAGCAAGCAAGAGAAAATGATTTTGCCAGGTACCTATGGGAAAGCAGAGGGACAAGGGGAGGAAGTGTGGCTGCTGGACACGCTAATGCAAGGGCTGCTTAGACAGAGCCTTAGTCAGAAACCTGTTCCTAGAACGTTCTGTTTCCCTAGTGTGGAGGTTGGGCTCCTGCATATCTGTGATTTCCTGGAAAAATCTGGTTTTTCTGTTTCAAATTTCAGCCTTGTTGGTGTCTGTTACTTCGGTTCGTGTCTGAGATTCCTGCTTGACCGATGGTGCAGGCACGAGCCCCTGCCCTGCGTTCAGAGCGTGTTCAGCTCAGAGGAGGGGATGCTCTGTGCAGTTCTAGCTCTAACTCCTGCTGCAGAAACCAGTGGCCAAATACAGCACCCAAAATATGATGTCACTGTAGGAACTTTATCTGGCTTTGCATTAATGAGACAAGGAAAACAGCATATTTTATGTACTTCGTTAGTTTCAAAAGCTGTCTGTGTGTGTGGAGGGGACCTGACGTCTTTTGTCCTTCACTTTAATATTAATTAATATTTTAGGTAAGTGGTTAGCTTTTCCATTACAGTTTTTTGCCAGTAAAGATATTGAGCTGAACACCCTCTCCTCACATCCATTGGCTACTTTTGCTGTCAAAGGGTCTGAC
This sequence comes from Anser anser, assembly GCF_964211835.1. Taxonomy (NCBI): domain Eukaryota; kingdom Metazoa; phylum Chordata; class Aves; order Anseriformes; family Anatidae; genus Anser; species Anser anser. The sequence goes on from NC_139724.1 coordinate 67,007,081, forward strand.
ATTGATTTATTTTCCAAATACTAGATTGTTGGTAACTAGCTTTAAACAGGTAATGTACCTCCAAAAACTGGAATTTTGTTCATCAGCTTACATGCATAACACAGCACTAATGGTGAAAAAGGGAACTGGTCTTGTACATGTATACTTATGCCCTAAACAAATCCTTGTTGTAATTGTCTTCTACAACTTATCATTTTTTTCCCCCTTACTTATTTGGGCATTATTATATAGCTTCATTTATATATATTTATGTGAATAAGTTTATTGATTAAAGTTGATATTTTCTCTCATGTTAGTTTTCTGATACTGCTTTTCCCTTTTTCTCCCTACTCCATTAATAAAAATAATTTTCGTAGAATTTAGACCTTAAATGATAAAGATTGTATCATACCTTGCACACTATCATTATATCTATGTCCATATATATGGATATATCCATCTACATCCACATATGGATATAGGCACAGATTTTTATTATGAGCAAATCTTTCTGGTGTTCCAGAATTGCCACTGAGACCCTTTGGTTAAAAAGGAAATAAAAGGGAAGTGAAAACAGAAAGACAGAAGCTGAGCTTTGTCTTTTTGATATCCTACAAACAGGAGGTATAAATCTGGAAAATTGTTGCCTTCTAAGGCCTCCCTCTGATTCACCTAATCTTTTTAAATTGGTGCTCACTTTTGCTCAAATCTAGAAATAAAATGTGTTCTAACGGTGAACTATGAGCTGCTTCTGGTTTTCAATCTTTTTCTGCTTCCTCCCCTTCACATAAAGCCTGCTGGTAATGGGAAAAAATGGTCAACCTGCTCTACGCATCTAATTTTAAAAAAATATATATAGCTATATGAAAATTAATTCAATTTGAGCAAACTTATTAAGTTCCCATATTTCTTTGTTAATTCCATGCCAATAACTTATGTGCAAGCCCTCTATCTAGCTGAGGGTCGTCCATGATTTTTTTTTTGATCTTAAGTTTGTGGGTTGGAAAGGTACATGAAAGATCTAGTACAGACACATGTAGTCTGCCTACTAATATGTGAAATGGACACAGAGTAAGTTACTGATTTGACAAATTTTTGCTTTATTGTACCTGAACTGGGCACAATTCTGAGGTGTGCACAAGTGTGCAAACATGGATCCTAAACTTTATTTTCCGATAATTTTTATTTCTTCGAAGTTTCGTTGCATGGTTTTGGAATACTTTAGGCGACAAAATTAGTTGCTGTGTAATTCAGTTAATGAAGGGATTAGCATTATTCTTTCAGTAAGTGTCATATTAATGGTAAAGAGACTATAAAAAGACTAAAAATACCCTCCAGTGTATCCCACAATCTGCGTGTGAGTGGTGCTGAAGGATTCCCTTTTACTGGTTTAAGTATAACCAAACTAATGTTGAAATAAGTCAAACAGGGAATGGAAAGCTTTGGGTTTTAATGTACAGCCAAGATGCAAAGGGTGTTTTGAACTTCGTAGAATTTAACACCACCCATAGTCCAAATGAAGTTCCCTCTTATGAAGCCAGTGTACAAATGCTGAAACAGTTGAGTGGAAGATGAAATGCTTTTGTCTAGCCTTCCCATTGGGGTAGCCAGGCACTCAGTGTAACCTTTCACGAAAACGAAGCCTGTTTTTGCATTACTCAGAAGCAGCAACCTTTGGTAGCATCTGCTGAAGCAAGCAGAACACGAGGGAGAAAGACGCGAGGATGGAAGCACTGTGTCCCTGAATTCCAGGAGAAATGATATTGCTTATGAGTGGAGCGTGGCATGCGAGAGCACGGGATGAGCTGGGTTGTGAACAGATGCTCTCACATCTAAAGATGTTTGAGTCGCTTTGTTTGAGTGGTAGCCACGTATGGATGTCAGCTCTGCTGCACTGCGCGTTCTCTGGGAAGGCAGGGTACAGATGCAATCAGTTGGAAAATTTAGACAGATATTAAGCTGAACAGGAGTCAGATGACAATCGTGAACAGTTGCTTGTAGATGGAGAGATGGAGTTTTTGGCCTGTTATTTAGTGTCTTCATTTGAACACATAGTACTTAACATCATAACGTTTTCATCTCTCAGTGGTTTAGATGCTGCAGTCTTTATGCAGATAATGATACCCACAGAGCAAGTAGTTTCTGCATTCCAGCAATCACTGTTGCATCCCAAGATAACCTTTTCCTGGGGGGGGGGAAGCAACCGCACATTCATAATCAGGAGAAACTCACTCTCAGAGTGAGTTAGCTATGTGTCTAGTGCTACTCTTGTAGCAGGTAATATTGTATACCTGTAGATGTGATTACAGCCCTGTCACTTTTCCTGAAAGGTTTTTTAGGTTCTTCTCAGTGATTTTTCTTGATCAAACTGTTGTTCCCCATAACAGAAGTGTGTTATCCTCATGACACTGTCCCTCAATGATGTTGGTACCTAATAGCAGAAATTGAGCTGGGGACACTTCAGTGCCAACAGTGTGCAAGATAATTGCAGTCTTTGCATCATGCCCAATTTCACAGGAAGTTCATTTTTACCGAACTAATTCAACACAGCCGCAAGTGATTTAAGAAACCTTAATCCTTGTAAAAACTGGAAAATGTTTGGAACAAGGGTTTTTGAGGCCCAGTGTTCTTTCACAAGCAATGCCCAACAGCAGATATTTAGGAAACTGTGAAAATAACATAGGTTATACATTCAGAGAGATCCTGCCTCTGCCGATAGTCAACATTTTAGACTTGCTGAACCAGAGACTGCATGAGGATTACTGAAGCCATTCTCGAATCCTCCTCTAGTGATACGATACAAAGGAATACCTATAAGAGAACCAGTAGGGTTGAAGTCTGTCCTTTGCAATTCCATGATTACACCATAGGCATAGAAATTTGCTGCTTCTGCTACGAACACATCTTTTGGAAAGCTGTCCAACTTTTTCTATAACCTACTTTGTTATCAACCTTCTAGTATGCCATATGCATACCAGAAGGTTTACCTATACTACCTCTGAAAAACCTCATTTTGCAAATCATATTTTTTTAAGAGGATATATCTTTTCTTTAAAGATAAAGGTTTGACTTGCTCAGCGTTTATCCCAAGTACTTCCTTCCCAGCTCTGCCAGTGACTCACTTTGGTTTTGGACAGTACTGTTAATCCACATTGTGGAAGCAGAGGTAATATTATTTTCTGATTGAAGAGATGTGTTTAAAGTTTCTTAATATTTAAAGATACTAGGACCACATTAAATCAAAGTATTTTATTCATGAACTGGACAGTGAGTAAAGCTTACAGTAATCATGAGATATTGTTTGGGAGCCAGCTTAAATTTACCTAGTGGCGAAAATTCGGTACGCAGCTAAATAGCTCTGGCTTATCAGAAATATGCATCTGAAATAAACTGAGCTTTTTCCTTAAACACTACTTTGATTTTTTTTATAAAATTTATTTTTTAATTGAATTCATTTCAGTTATTTAGGTCATATCTGTACTTACAAAGAACTTGACTCCTATGGAATAATGCTTCATGTACTCTAAAATTTCTTATGTGGTGTTAAACACCTCTTCTTTCAGGCTTTGCTCTCATTTTTTAAATGTAAAAAGCCCTTTGGTCCCAAAAGCTTGAACTGTCCATATTTAGCTGCATACCCAACCTGACCTGCTGAAGTCAGTTTGCTGATTCAAGCTCTTCTAGAAACTGTTGAAAGAACCAGGCTATATCTTTGGTTTGTAATGTGTCAGAAATAGTGGTTTATTGCATTTGTTTCCAACTTGAAGTACGGTGCAAGAACCTGGATCTCACCATGATTTCTTCTGGTCTAAAGCACATGCTAAAATGGGTGCATGCTTGCTATGAACAGGGAAAATTATTGCCATTGACTGGTATAAGTGGCTAGTTGCATGTGGACAATGCTGAGCAAATGTGCCTAAAATTAACTACTGAAATGTAGTAAGAAAAACCTCTATGGCACTATAAAATTCCTGTAGGAATCCATTCTCCCTGAAGTGAGATGTGGAAAGGATATTTCCTTACAGACTCTGCTGCATTCACCTCCTGCATCACTGGGGCATCACTGGGTGTTCCTTTTTTATGATGGGGACATTTTTAGAAGTTCGGGAAAATGTACATTGCGTTGAAATGAAAGATCATTCCCTTCTCTGACTGTTTTTAGATGGATATTTTTCCTATGTAGTGGTGTAAATTAACTGAAAACAACTGTACTACAAATACATATGTACTGTTTTGGTAAATGAGTCAAAACTGTACTCTTGTTCTTGCAGTATTCTAAATGATGCATTCTATCGTATCGTATTTCCTGAAATGTTACTACCTTCCTTAAATAATATTTGAGTTTAAGTGCAGCAAACACTGTAGTAAGGAATTGCACAAAGATGCTGCTGTGCCAGTTTCCCTGTGCCAGCTCACGACTGAACTACGCTGAACTGAACAGCCTCTGCTTTAAAGTTCTCTGTGTACAAAACTGAGGAATGTTTTAATTGTTGACCTCCAGAGTGAAAAAGCTGATGCATTAACTTATGATGTCTTCTACTACACTGTTCTTATTGATTCTTGGAGACAGAAGTGTTGCGTCTTAACATCAATTTATTGTGATAACTAGTAATGATTGTTTGATTGCACCTCTTCTCCTCTTGTTCTTTCCCTCCTGCAATATTGTCATATGCTATGTCTTTGCTTCCTCTCCCTTAAACTGTTGGTTTATCTGACCTCTTTACTAGCATATGTAATTAGTGCATGGATTTTTAGTCCTTCATTAGATATCCAAAGAATTCTGTATTCACTGGGAAAAAACACAGTTGTTCATAGTAAGTTTTGTAGTTTTTCTCTTGGTCCAGTTCAACAGGAAAAAAGAATATTTACTGGAGACCTCATTTTGAAAATTGTTTTGTCTTCAAAGAAGTACAAATACTGTTTTGCTAAGAATTGAATAAAAGAGCTGTTTCAGACTGAATTGTATTTGTGCTAAACTACATGGCTAGAACTGAGCTAAAAACCAGCCATGTGCCAGAAGTCACAGGTAGGGTTTCTGGAAATACTCTTTTAGAAAGGATGCAAAACTCTTAAAGCCACTGTCAGCAGTCTGCCTCTGTCCTGTTGTGATCAAACTTTTCAGCCATGCAGAAAAGTGATTTTCTACAGCTGTGCAGTTTATCTTTTGCTTGATCTCTTTCTTTCCTCAATCCCATAAAGAACATGGCAGCTCTATGAGGAGGGGCTGATTCTGTTACTGACCTGACTGCTGATCAATACTGCTCCTCATAAAAGACAAGAGGAGAAGTCCAATGTCCCAGCAGTTGGTCACTGAGCTGCCAATGGGTCTTTTGGTCACCGATGTTAAAATTTAAAACTGTGAGTAATTGTAGACTATCTCTTACCATATTGAAAGATCTCAGTTTAAAGATTTGTGGTACAAATCCAATCAGATTATTAATATTATTATTATTAATGCATTTTTTAACATCAGAGAATTGAAATTAAATGATTAAGATTGATGAAAGCTTTATTCCTTTCAAGTACATTATTGCAATTTCCTTTTCAGCTGCCTAGGCTACTCTCTTTTTCCTTTGTCTTTCTTTTTGTGCATCTTTGCTCCTGATTTTGGTCTGGGCATGCTGAGAGCTCTGCAGGGAAAACTCTGTTAAATGCTTTACAAATCTTTAGTAAGTTAGGCTGTAAGTTATATCGAAGTAACTTTTGATCTCATTATCTAGAAAAAGAATGGCTTGCTGAAGAATTTAATGGTGGTTGCTGAAGTGGTTGATTTTTTTATTTTTATTTTTTTATTTTATTATTATTATTTTTTAAACTGGCTACTATAATCTCTGGTGATATAGCTGGATAAGCCATTGTCCAAGAGGACATGCATCTTATGGAGAAATACAGTAAATAGTTCAAACTGGGACAGAAAAGTGCTGAAGATGTTAAAAAAAGAAAAAAAAAAAAAGAATATGTTCAGTGAATACTCATTTTTGATGCATTTGATAATTCTCACAACACATGTATTAAATCAATCTGACAGGTTTTATTTTGTAGATATGGTGTTTAAAGAGGAAAATGAATTATACATTTAAGTATGAATGGTCTGAATTCTCATCAACAGGAACCACGAATGCTTGTGTCTTAGGAACTAAACCCTTGAATACACAGACTGTGGCAGGTAGTGACTGCAGCTGCTGTTGGTGACTAAGGCACAGTAGGGAGCTACTGTAATTGTTTATTTTTGTCATTTCTGTAAATTTTTGAGTCTTTCCAACTAATGATCAACCTAAGTTTTGAGTATTTTTTTCCAGTGTGGACAAATGTTTCCTTGTCTGCATTTGAAGTCAAGGCAGTGAGTCCTCCTTACCAATAGATAAAAAAAAAAAAAAAAATGCAAATAGTTCCTCCTTCATTCTTAGTCCTCTGTAAGAAAAGATAATGAAAAAAAAGCTTCCATAGATGTGATTGATAGACTTTTAAAATAATTTTAAAGGGTGGTGAATTCCATGTAGTTTCCCAGAAAACATGGCTTTCTGTATGTGTGACCTTTAGGTGAAATTTTACATACAATTTTGGACATCAGACTATAATGATAGGTTCAAGCAGAATTTTATCCTGATACTAAGGACAGCATTAGACTGTGAATTAACAAACTGCTGATTGTTCGTATTCCAGTATTACAAAGAAGGATTCTCTGAAGCTCTGCAATGAAGAGAATGAAGGCAGAATGTCTTGTTAAAGTATGACCACTGGTGACTTCTGGTGCATACGGTTGAGGTCAGAGTGGAACCTATAATGACAACTGTGTGTCAGAAGAGATGGGTAATAAAGGCATTGGTAGGTGAAATATTTTCCATTACCTGCAAGGGCCCTAGTGAAAGCTCACTGGCAGTATATGGATTGTGCTTTTAGTGCTGTGTAGCGTGGCTATGAATTGATTTGTTGTGGGCCTGCATCACTTGTACTCCAGGTACAGGGTTAGTCTGATGTGGCTTCTGGATCAGTTATTTTGTAGTTGTGTTTTTGGTTTTTGAGCTGTGCAATGCATTGGCTAATACACCTTCAGAAGATCTTAGTTTGTCATACATTACTGAAAGAGAAGGTAATATTTTAGTGCAACTGCACTGCCTACTAAATCCCTCGATGCAAGATGTAAAATAGTTATGCCTAGGGCATAGGCATAAGTCCTAATGATAGTTGCAAAACATTTATATTCTGATTCCTCCTTTCCAAGACTTATCTACAAAGGCTCTAATTGTCCATGCTTGGTCTCTGCCCAGGAGCAAAAGTTTTGTTTGTGTGTGGGTTAGGGGGTGGAGTGAGTCTTTTTCTGTTTTTAAACTCAAGCCAAAATGGTTTAGTCATTATGCAGAGACATGAGAAAACTAAATAGAGCAATTGTCCCTGCTTTCATTGTACAGACCTAGAAAAAATTGAAAAGTCTAAATAAGAAATGAGAGAGAGATAAAATTTGGGACTGAGAAATCCTTGCCTCGGAACATAGTGGGGTGTTTTGATTAGGTTGAGCAGACAGAAAATATTCATTTTTATGAAGAGTAGAAATATTTCTCCTTTGAAATATTCTTAGGTGCTGCCCCATGGCAGCAGGACCCCCTCAGTGCAAGGAGCTGGGAAGGTGAGCCCTGGAACATTTCCGTACCTGGGAACCTTTCAGAAGGGTCTGGCCACAGAGGTTCGAACAACTTCTGTAGGACACCAACATATTAGGACTGAAGACTGTGATTCTGCAATGGCAGGTTTCCTAGAAATTTATCTTGAGATTTACAAATTTTTTTTTTGTGGTTCACTGAAGGCAATTCCCTTCTTCAGTAAAGGCAGTCCCCTTCCCTAAAGAGGATCAAAACATAAGCAGGCTTTGCCTGCTTTATGTTTTCCTAATACAGAGCTTTGATTTTGGTTGGCATGGATGGGGTGGCAGGGAGAGGCAGGCACATTTTTTCTTTTGATAACTGTTGCTTGAACTTGGTTTGAGAACAGTCTAAATTCTTGACTGATAGTTTGAGACAATTTAGTCTTAAAGCAACCTAAGAAGCCAAGTGATCATAAACAATAATTGCCTAGTTTCTTATATAAATCTATTCACATAGCTCTTTTAAAGATGTAATTTAAGTCTTCATGATATTATGCTTGTTAGTTCTCAAAATAATTATAATTTACATTTATAATTCAAGTGAGCGATTCTTACACTATAGCAGTATGCTCTAGATAGTATTTATTCAATGTTTTTATATGGAGAAATTTAAAGCATTTCACAAAGCATTAATAATCCTTGCAATTGCCATCTTAAAGGAAGTATTAATAGCCCCCGTTTACTTATAAAAGAAGACAAAGACATTGAGTCATTTGTCCTAGGTTATAGAACAAATCAGGGCGGAGTGAAAATATAACCTATGGGTCCTGATCTCTGAAAAGCAAAATAAATCTGACAGGAAGAGATTTTTCACTGCATGGGATTTCCTTTATATGAACGGGGGAATAGGGAATAGGATAGACTAGTAGGTTTAATGAGTAAGTGCTTGTGGAATTATGTACTAATTTTGTTGAACTCTTTTCCATACCTCTTTTAAAAAAAAATATATATATATATATATGGTTCTTTTTGAAAAGACAGACTATAAGTAAAATTTACTGATAGGATGATATAAGAATGGTTATCTTCTGCATCTTTTTTTCACTGTGGTATTACAAAAACAAATGTATGTGCAGTGTTTTTTTTGAGCATTTGAATTGTAGATAAGTATTTAACTGTTCAATGGCAATGACATGAAGCAGTACCAATCAGGGTTGACACAAGCAGTATGGAAATACACAACAATGCAATTTTTGCATCTCTGAAGAGAATCCTTAGCGTATGTAGAAAAGTATATTTGAACAGATATCAGCCATATGAGAATAGATGCTTTTAATTGGGTCAGTCTAAGTCCTTGAATATAAAAATGCTTTATTTCCACAGCCAAGATTATGCTATTGTAGCATTTTTTTTCTGTATTTGATTTTTTTTCTGAATTTAGAGCTACAAAATGTGAATGTTCAAATTAGTGATATGAGTTTAATAATAATTAAAATCCTGATGTAAATCAAGTATTTAGCTTTGTTTTTATATGTTTCACAAGAAGTATAAAACTTAAAAATTAAACCTAATAGCACAAAAAGCAATGTTATATTGAAAAGAAATAACACTACCATGAAAAGATTATGTATTGAAACCAAGTTTTCTTTCTTCATCTAGCACAAAGCTTTTTATCTAATTTTCAGTGATGAATGAATCACTTGAGTTGAATATACCTGATCTAGTGACCACTGATCTTTATAAGCATCTGGTTTGGAGACTGAGTTTTCTGCTGCTGACTCATGTCTGAAAACCATCTGTTCTTCCATAGTCAAAAGACCAAATCATCAACACCAAAAAATCCTTTTTTGAGAGAGATACCATGGAAATCAAGTACTTAAGAGTAACAAATACAAGATTGGGGCTAGGTATAAGAAAAGAAAGGGAAAAGGAGAAATGGAATATTTTGTAACAGTACAATTACACTTTCAAGTAACCTACCTAATTACTTTTCTTGCTGATACAAGAAAATGTTGATCTTTGAGTATCTCGTGGTTTCTCGGTGACCAATGACCAGCTTGTCCAGTTAATAACATCTGAGTACCAAATGCTCAAGAAAAAGTTCATGATCTGTTAGAGGTCTCTTTTGGTATTTAAACTCTCTGAGACCCTGAAGAATTGGCTTCAGTAAGGTTTCCAAAATGTGCTGCAAGACTTGACAGCAACTCTAGAAATCATTATTTCTCTAAATACCATGCCATGATCTAAATAACTTTCTTATGCATTCTTAGTCTTTCTCTGCTTGATTTCTCTATGTGACAGTAAAATCCATGGATTCATTGCTAGAGAAAGATTGTTTTGTTTTATCAAGTTTGATTTGATAGATTATTTCATTAAGTATACCTTTGTCACTGTGCTGCATTAAAAAAGTGTCAGGTCAGCCCTCTGTAGCCTGTGATTTTGCTGTACGGTATGCTTATCATCTTCCCTCTAATGTTATCTTTGTAAAATAAACTATTTCAGTCTCTGAAATCACTCCTTGTGAGGGAGTGCTGCTATCACTCTATAATTAATCTTATAACCCCCCCATAAAGCCCCATTCAGCTCTCTAATTAATGGATTTAGCAATTTGGATTAAGCATAAAGCAGACTCATTCTGCAACTAGAAATGGATTTAAATTTGTACTTTAATGTTTTGCTGAGCCCTGGCCTGAATGAATACATTGGTTAAATCATAAGTGTTTCTTAATTAGTAGGCAGACATTGGTGAATGAATGTTATTAATTTCCTATTAGCTATTTTGGGATCGAGTTAATAAAATTACTGAGCATATCATAAATAAATATTTTTAATATTTTCCTATTGTGCACTCCCGCCTTAATATGTGAGGTTTTTTTCAGTTCTTAAGTTTTCTTTTGCTCCCTAATGCCTCAACACCAAATTTTAGAAGCAAACTTGCTATTACTATATGGTTTAAATGATACAGTGCTAAATTTTGGCATACAAATAATATGAGAAAGTAAATCTTCCACTTATCAAAGGTTATAAAAGAAACCTGGGCTGACCTTTAGCTATAATGTCATAATGGTGACTATATAGCATAAAACACCATATTGGATTTCAGGTGAAAAACTTAATTTATTTTAAAACAGTTTAGGACATTGGAACAAATCTGTTCTCTTTGGTTCTAACAAGCCTTATGCTGTAGTAGCCTTGTTAATCTTCCAATATACGTAAACCACACCACAGTTTAAATCTTTGCAAGGGATAGGTACACATACACAAACAATAAAATGATTGTATGAATTACGTGAAAAAACATTTTATAATGTGGATTTGTTAGGATTACCTTCTTTCAAGGTCTGAACTGTTTGTGAAGTGGGAGCGCGCTGGGAAATGTAATATGGTTTGGCTGCCGGTTCGCAGTCTCTCCCCCTCTCCCTCCCCTTTTTTCTTCAGTTCCCAGTCCGAAACCTGAAGCTTTCCCAAATCCACTTCCAATCCACAGGGATAAGTTGCTGGTAGTGGTTAGCCTTCCAGTGAGAAGTGTCTGTTCTGGGGTACTGACATCTGTGGCCGTGACCTTCCCGTGAACTCCCTAACAACTCTATTGCATTTCTTCTGCATTTCATTCAATATACGTGGCAAAGATTCACTAATTGCATTTGCTATGCTATGCTACCCTTAAAACATTGCTTTTATAGTGTCCCTTCTCCTTATCCACTGTTTTTTGTTGTTGTTGTTGTTTTTTTTTCTTCTCTTCTGCAGTATCTGGAGAGTATCAAGCTGATAGTTGCCAACTGAGTAGGAGCTTTTGAAGTCCAGACATTTGGAATATTGCTCAGCTTTAATGCTGAAAATGTTATTGAGAGATATTAAAGACTACTGGAGTTCTAATGACGTCAGGCCTGAAAAAATGATTATTCTATCAGTAGAACATTTAATTTCCAAAAATTAAATTATGCATCATTTCCAGATTTGTAATAAAATAATTAGTGTCTGCACTTTCTCATTATCAACTGGTTTGCTCCAATTTCTTTATATGAAAGGGGCTTTGTCGGTTAGTGAGGAGTCATATTATAGTAAAGTTTTACACATTTTATTGTCTCAAATTCAGCTCCAAGAATTACATGTCTACTTGGGAAATGAATTCACAGTACCACAGTGTCTGGCAAGCGTCCAGATTTTAATTGCTTACCAGCGAGGTTCAGGGCAGACTGTTCTTCCTAGGGTGGGAAAACGAAAAAAGAAACAAACCTCAGTTGTGCTAAATAAAATGAAAACCACCTTCTTGAAAAGAGTGTTCACTGATATGTGGAACAAAGGACTGCATCATATTTATCGTTGCATAGTGGGCCCTGAGGCTGAATTAACAATGTTGGGAAACTATAAGCAAGGTAGAAGCTGGCGTGGTATTTAGCCAAGTCTTATGGCTTTTTGTTACTAACTTCTCTGACGCAGGTTGAAGTAGCTGATGGGGGGGAAAAAAGGGGAGTTAAGATCAAAATACATGGGAAAAGTTGAGAGGAAGGATGGGCTAAAAAGCTCTGTAGTAGCAAAACAGAGAAGTAGCCCAGAACATGTCAACTGCAATTTAAAGATACCACATGAGGAGGTCGGAGGTCAAGTGATGAGATCCTGCTACGAGCAGCCAAGAAACGTGGATTTCTGTCTCTGGCTCCACAAGTGACTCCTCTCAGGGCCTGTCGTGCTGTGATTTGGGTGTTCTCTACCTGCAAATAGGGCAAGCTTTTCTACCTTTCACCTGAAGATACCTTGCCCTCTCTCTTTTAAAGCATCATTTCCATTGTGTAACTTCAAATCATTGCTTTAAAGTCTCCAACTTGCAGTGCCCAGCCATCGTGATACAGAAAAAGTAGTGGGAATAACAGAGTAAAGGACTGGTGAAGGACAAATGTCTGAAGTGAAATAGCAACTGTAGGTGTAGGAACTCCTGCGCAATTTATTGCCGTCATCCAGGCTATTTATTTACTGCAGCCTTCAAAAGGGATCATAGGTGCTTTGAGAAGGAGAACGAGGTTGTGTTTCACCCACTGAGACTACTGCAGCAGCTGCATAAGACTACAAAAGGGAAACAAGGGGTAGAGGACAATGTTGAACAGGATCAAGTCTAGGCTCTTTGAGAAAAAGTGATACCACAGAGTTAAGTAGTTAATAGAAAAATAAAAGAATAGAAGAAGAATAGAAGAATAATAAAAAAGTGAATTTTGTTTGCTACAACAGTGGGTAGAGAACCAGTGGAGCTCTACTAGCAAGTGTATATATTGCACTTTCCATGAATAGATGAAAAATGACATGCTTAGATTTGGATATGAGCAGCTTGGGATATTGTGGAGGAGATCAACAGCTGTAGGCAAGCCTGGCAGCTGGAAGGGTGGCTGGGTTAGTGCAGGGGGGTGGAGGGGTCTCTGTTCCAGAACTTGTTTACTTGGAGCATGGACAGCTTGACATCTGGTTGTCTTGCAGTGAAACTCAGCTTCACTGCCTCTCCTGGGCTTTCCTTTCATACCTGTTAACCAGCTTGTACTAACATTTGAGCAACCCCCATATTTTTCATTCTTCTTTTCATTGCCAGTCTGGTAAATGACAAGAAAGAGATCAGCGCTGTTTAGCCAAGGGAAAAATATTTTCGAGTAGTGCAACGTGGATACTAAAATATATCCACAGAACAAGAGGAAACATACTGCTTACATGAGTTAAGATCGCTTTACCTGTCAACAGTTATGTGCTTCGATAGGTACTGTTTAATCTCAAGGTACTTAATAATACACATGCTAAAAAGAGCTCTAGTTAGGTTTGTCAGATCCCAAACTTTATAAGCCCAACTACTCATTCACTAATGTTCACACTCACCGATGTTCATGCTCGTTAAATGTAATATTCATTAATAATATATAATCCATATTAATCATTTCAGTTATCCATCACTAAATCAGATTAATAGATCACTGTACAATTTTACATTCTTTTTACAACTTAATGGAAATGGTACATTATTCAAATACCGAGCATTGCCCATGTGCACATTTCTTTTTTATTTTTTCCCACAGTTGAATCACCCATTGCTGAGTGACAAAAAGAGTGACGCTGACAAATGTATACGGAAATCTTAAAGATGTTGTTGCTAAGACCACTTACAGGGCTTGGTCAGCCTTCTGAGTCATTACTCTGTGCTTCTGGCTTCTTCTGCATCCCCGGATGGGGTAATCCTGTTTTGGCAACGCCTCTGAAGGATGGGATCTCTGTGGTTGGATTAATGGTTTTTCTTATTATGTCTGATGACTTTTCATATTTCCCATTTGAATCCATCTTTTAAAAAAGGCCTCGTGCTGGTAGCCTTGTTCCCGTGAGAGGAGGTCTGTTTTGATCAAAACGTTTTATTGAAGGGATATTTTTAAGTAAATATCTCATCCTTTTTGCTAGCGTTGCCATGTAAATACCACGTAACATTGTCTTGTATTTTAAAATTATGTGTATCTGAGATAGGCAGGGCAAGTTTTTATTCAAGTTAATGGTTTCTGAGCACACTAAGGGGGCAAAAGGCAATGTGATATCATAGCTAACTTTATTAATCAAAACAATAAATGACTGCAAGCATATTTCTCTCTGATTTGTTTCATCTGGTTTTAGCTGAAGCAAAACCTTCACTCTGAAAGATTTCTCTCTCAAGATTTCCCTGCCTGTGTCACCTACTCATTCTGTTTGTCCTGAGCAACATCTCCAGAGAAGATGGCTACTGAAAACCGGTGTTTAGCAGTTGGTCCTTAAAGGACAGTCTGTTCCCTGCCTCCATCCCGAAGATGCGTCACCATGAGGCTTGGGAATAGATTCTGAAACCTAAAAGTTTGTGCAGCCACAGGTGATGCTAAATGATGCAAGTATGGGAGAATCTGTTGGCAATCTGTTCTTGTGTTCAGAGTCGGTGGTGAAGTAGCAGATATGCTGTGTGTGTGTATGTTGAATTCCTTTGGCCAAGCTGTGCATGTAGTATCTCGTAAAAATATCATTTAGTTAGTCCAGCATTTTCCCTTTTATTCTTTTGTCCTCCTTTACCCTTCATTGCCCCCGCACTTCTTTCTCTTTATCCGTACCAGAGATCTGCTTGTCGAGGCTAGTGGCGGCAGGGATGCCAGGCAGGTGCCGTGCTGCGGGTGCAGCGGGGGCATCCTTTGATTCTTGTGTTCCCTCACAACCTGCTCCTGGCTGTGCTGACAGTCTCAATTGGCTGTGCACCGAGCCAGGTCATCACTTTTTGAACCTGCTCTTTTTCTTCTGCTTTTTTTTCTCTTTGTTTTTACCTTGTTTCCTGTGCCTGCCCTCTGCCTTCCCTCCCCAGAGCTGCTGTGGGGGGGAGCGGGTGCAGGCCGGACGTGCTGGCTGTGAAAGGTTTCCACAGGGCGGCCTTGTGGGAGGCTGGAGAGGTGAGAATTGTTTTCTTTTTCCTCAGTAAACACTTAAAAAAGCAGCCTTCACAATGAAATAAACCTTCAGAAGTGGTACTAGAAGTAAAAGTGAAAATTTTCCACAGCGTGGAAAATGTATCAGGCAAAGTGTATTTTAATTACAGTTATAGAAAAGCACACAAAGAAACCTGTGAAGTCCCCAGTTTTTAGATTCGATAATAGTAGCTTTGTGAATTGCTCAGAGAGAAGTGTTTCCATGCTGGGAAATCATCAGATTCCCCCACGCTTGCCCTGTATCTGTAAAGCAAAACCAGCTCCACTTCATGTGTTATCTGAAGCTTACTCTCTCCGCTCCTGTAAGCTTCTCACAAACCGAGAGTGGAGCTGAGCTATTGATCACTCCAAAGTAAGGCACTTCAATAACAGAAAAAGAAGAAAACAGCACTAGATCCTATATCAGTATTTTAAACATTCAGCAAACGTATTTCACAGACTATCTGGCAATCCCTTCCTAGTCATGCATTTGGCAGTAGATTTTTTCTGTGCAGCTCCAGTGATGCAGTGAGTTGTTTTTTTTATATGTTGTGCAACCACACGTGACTTCACCTAAATGCTTCTAACTCGAGAGACAGTGATGAGGTAACCTGTACAAGAGGATGTGAGCTTTGTCCTGTAGCTAAAGCATGATGAGCCAATTTGTATTGACCTTTGGAAGTGTTTGGACAAGCTCTTACACTGTGAACATTTTGTTTTAACATTCAGGGATTTGCTGAGATTGCTATTTGCATTTCCCATTCTCATCTCCCTGCCTGCTCTGCCTTCACACTTCCTTCCCAAATACAGTATCTTTTTTTTTCTCTGTTTCCTTGTGTCTTTTTCTATGCCTTTTTTCCCCAGTCCTTTTCTAGTCTGAATTCCTTTGTTCACTTTCAGCATCAAAAAACCTCACCCCATATCCTTACCCTGACTCTATAAGGCTTTTCAGAAGCAGTCCTCCTCTGAGACTCCCTAATGTCAGAAATGTAACAAAACAACAAAAGAGGGAGGCCAAATTAATGATAAATGCATCTTTCCGAGTTTCAGTATTTAGCCTGCATTGTTTTTGTTGGGGCTATGTGCTGTGCTAAGCCCTTTGTTTATGTGGTAGAGACGCTTCCCTGGAGAACTTACAAGCTGAAAAGCACCACTGGAGAAAGCAATCAGTTGAAGAGGTTACCACATACCAGCACAGTATTTGGACAAACAAACAAAAAAAAGCCCCCTACTAGAAAGGGCTTTTTTTATTTTATTTTATAATCTAAATGGCACTAGTGTGTCTTTAGGAAGGATGTGAGCAATGAGAAATCTGTAGAGAAATCGTTCGCTTAAGAGAGTTTCTCATGTGTGAGGGGCATGGGAAGGAGGGGAAGGAATTTGCATTGTTGGTGGAGGAAGGAGGCAGGTGAGTAATTTTACAAGAGATCAAGACAGTTTCCTGGACTTACTGCTCCAAGTTCAATGGAGCCTCAAACTGGAACAAAGAATTTTGGATGACAGTCTGGCCTTTTCAAAAGATGAAGGCATTTGTATCTTCCTTAAATATTTAAAGAACACAGTGAGCACGCTGAAAAGACTAAAGCATAAGACTAGGCAATTAAGAGAGAAGATTCTGCTGAAACTTTGTTTTTGAAGATGTACTGGAGAGGTTAAAAAGAAAAAAAAAAAAAAGGCAGGCTGGTCTAAATGCTTAGTGCACTGAACATACCAGACAGTAATTGCTTAAGCAAATGTGTGCCACAGAAAAAAAAGTGAACTATGCAAAAAACACACTGTGCATGTGCGTGTGTAGTACCCCCCTGTACTAATGAAATGATGAGCTTTCCTCCATAGTTCTGCGTGGACAAAATTATTTCAGCTTCTGTCCATCCTGTCACTGAGAACTGATGGGAAACCCAAGATTTATTGTGCTCTGTAAGCTTTTGAATGCTCACAATTTTTTCATGGCTGATGATCTATCCAAAGGAGTTAATCATAAGATTTATCAATCACCAAAAATGTCCACCCCCAAACCCTGTTAATGCAAGGATTTCTGTCCTGAATTAGGAGATCTTTGATATAGGTAGTAGTACCTGTAATGTGCTTCAGAGATGCGTAAGTGGGGAAGGCATAGGTCATTCAGTAGTAGATATTCACAATTGAGAGAAGTCTAGAAAAATAATTGGCTTCAGAAGACTTTTGATTTGTGATTAATTATTCACAGCACAATTTCTCTAGCCCGTCTTGGTCTTACAGTTTAATCTCTTCAATTTGTCTGGCCTTCATTGGTTTTATTTGTAAGTTCATTAAAATTAATCTTTCTGAAAAAGAAGTCTGACTTTGAATATAATCTTGCTTGTGCGATGAATGTGGACATTTTGCTTTGTTACGTGCATATATATCTGGGGGAGCTGCATATGAAAGGGTAGTCACGTGGACTAGATGAATGTGCAATCAGTTATCTCTGGATGTAATATGTTACACGGCTCCCTTGTACAAGATAATGGAGCATCTGTGTGGACACATTCCCCACAGCAGCACTGTCTTCATATAACTGTAAACTGTCTGAAAAAGATAAAAAGCACTGCTACGAATGGCTTCAAATTATTTCGAAGTGGGAATGCAAGTGCAAAGCTGGGGTATGCTTTAGGTGCTGTGTTTGGTTTCTTAGTGCTCAATACATCCCATGTGCTTTCTGCTGGCTTTGATATATCAGGGCTGGGGTTGTGCCATCATTTTAAAGACCAGAAGTCCCTCTGGCACATAACGAGGGCAGCTTATGCCTCCCTCCTTCCCCAGTTACAGACCACACGTACCTGGTGCTGGTGCTTGCGCTGGTGCAGCTCAGTGATGGGCAGGGCAGAGCGTGGCTCTGGCTGACAGCTTTGGGAAGGGGATCAGCCTGCAGCCAGATGGGTTTCTTGCTGTTGCTCACTTGTCTCGCCACAGGTTTTGGTACAAAGGAGGGACTGGTGGCCTGTGGCAGGAAAGCATGGCTCCGAGCAGCCTGTGTTTCTGCTTCGGGAAGTAATAGCTTCATGTATATCAGTGCTTCAATCAGTGCTTCGTGTATAGGCGCAGGTTAGCATTGTGATATACCAAAAGTAGCTCAAGGGATAGATAAGAAAGGATGTTTAGGACAGCAGTATTGGTGCTAATGAATTTAGGCGCTGATCAAGGCTGATACATGGTTTCCTATGGCGCTATTTTAAAATATTGGTTGACATAAAAAAGTGAAATACTGTTTTTGGCTATTTTAATATTCTTACTTCTGCACCCCATCTGCTGTATTTCACTGGGAAGTGGCGTAGGTTCCCTCTGATTTGGGATTTGCTAGGTATTCTGGTATTTGCTTGAGTTTCATGCACCTTCTTTTGATCTCTTCAAAAATATCTCTGTACCCATCTGCAGATACATTCTTGATTAGGTATCAGTGTTTCATCTGAGCCTTTTTCAAAAATTATAATGATGCTCTGCTAGTTCATATTCCAGGAGGAATACATTTTACCTTGCTTTAGTTCCTATGAAACCGTTACTTTGTTTTCTGCCTCTACAGACTTTAAATGTGTTTTATGACTCAGCAAAATATAGTTAAATTTACCTTTTTTTGAACAAAATAATAAACCTGAATTAATATTTTTTAATTAGCATATTCTAGTATTTGCTGATAAAAGTCACTTTGAAAATGAATCCAACCAAGACTCCATAGTGCTAGAAGTAGTCATTAGATTTTTCTGTACATAATACTGTTCCAGATGTTCCCCTAGGTTTTTGTGCTAGTATTGGGATGGCTGGCAGCAGATGGGGGAGGAGTTTGGGGCTTAAGTCCTCAAAACAGTAGCAGATCCGCAATTTTGCATTGCCCAGTATGGAGCTGAAGCAAGGGAAAATAGGATGGAAATGTGTAACCAGTATGAAGAGAGATTATATCACGCTGGTAGTCATGCTGTCGTTTAGGCACGCTGTTCACAGCCAACTCAGCCAAGGGTCAGTTTGCTTTATTCTTAAGTTTCTAAACCTGTCATGAGGGAAGAAGGGAAAGTGTAATACTTCTAGGGTCTTGTGATAATGCTTTAATCCGTCACATGTCTTAGTGGAGCCTTTCAGAATTGCACAAACGCTGGCTTTTAGTCTCAAGTCTTAAAATGGGAAAGGATCAGTCAAAGCCTTACCACAGGTGTGATGAAATGGCCCTGAGGTAAGGGAATGTCTTGCAAATGAAAGAGAGAAGTTGGAATTATCTGAGAGCTTCCAGTGGTAGGCTGTAACTGAATAAGGGGCAAGTGAGGCATCACAAAGGGATATGAGCGATACGAGGTGCTCACTAAATTTTGCTGTCAAATAACATTTGGAGCTTTACATAGAATCTAGCATATCATTACATACCTTTCTCTTCTTCCCAATATTTAATATTAAAGTTTGTAGCACTGAGAGGGGAGTAAAAAAAAAACTCCTTAAACCCACATGAATTAGCCCAGTATCTATCTCAATATCAGTTTCTTGGGAATTACAGGTATCTCCACAATCGTATGCATTAATCCTTAACATGTTTTTAATTTTGGTATTTATTTTGGTATGAGGTAGTACCCAGTGATTGCGTAAATACCTCTACTTAGATGGCTGTTGCTCTTAGCATGCTATGTTTTAACATGGGTTTTAGAAATGGAGCATCAAATGCACTCCCTTAAGCTTGATCAGAGTCAATGTGATTTGGTATGTTTTATTCCCACAATGTAGGTTTTGAAGCTCAAAGCTTTCACAGCCTAACTAAATGGAATGAAAATATCTGCCGCTTAGTTTAGATGTGTTTCAGTGGGAATCCATTTTATTCTCAGCTGAATATTCACTCGTAGGTATTTAGATGGAACTTGCTTTTCAGGTGAATTTTCCAGATGGTATAGCCTACACACACAAAAATAAACTAGCAGAGACTACTGTCTTAGAACAGAATTATCACTGTAGATAAAGTTGAGAACTGCTTTTAGTTTGAAGGCTCACCATCCAAAGTTCTCTAAAATGTGTATGCACACTCATTTATGTATTTGGGGCTATGTGTGTGGATATGGCATTAACATGACTGATTTGGGATCTCTCAATGAATGCAGTTCTGGAATATATACCTTACCTGTAGATGCTAGAGCTGTTTATTTCCCTCAGTTCTTGAACAAAGCATATTGCAAAAGTGAATTTTGGTTTGGTTGGCCCTTCAGTGCTCTGAATGACATGGTATTTTCAACCAAGCTGGTAGAAACTATGCTGAATTATAATTAAAGTGATATTTAGTATCAAAGTTGAGTGATCTGAGTATGTGTGATTATGGGTCCTAAAAACCAAATGATTCACACTATTCATGGCCAAATAATTTACATTATTTAACTTAAGTGGTTCAAATACTTCTAGCTTGTTAGTTTTCATGCAGGTGTAAGCTGAAGTCATCACTGAACCTTTCCTAAAACCGCTGTCCTCTGGTATCATACCAAACATAATGAAATCGTAAATAAAAGCAAACAATTCTTGTAGCATGCCTTTGTCAAAATATTTTTGTTCCTTTGGGAAAGATGAATACAGTAGAAATTTCAGAAAATGCTTGCTCCTTTGGTGACCCCAGGGGTCGGTGTAATGGCTTTCCTTAAGCACTGAACTGATCTTAGATTGCTCCCTATTTTCAGTACTGCACTACCAACCTGCGCTAGCTGATCCTAAAATACTGAATGTATCTGGAATGCTGCAGATTATTCCTGATGTTCAGCTTTATTAGGAATTGTAGAATTTAACTTTTCAGAGGTTTGCCTTAAGTTTTTAGCTTCCAGGAACTTTGCTAAACTTGAGATTCAGGAAGAAGACATGATATTATCAGGCAATGATTTGTTTTGTTACACAATACTGTCTTCAGCTCAGCCATTTACACATTACCAATGTAGAGTTAAGCAAATGCTTAACTTCAACTTGCATTGACTTAGTGGACAAAATTTTCAGCTGGTATGTTTAGAATTTCTCAAATTTAAAGACCTACCGATGGCTACTTGAAGGAGTTTTTAATTTTTATGTTGCTTGTATGACTGAATTTCAGGGATAGGCTACTGTTAACCTCATAGGCAGGGTCTAGAGAGTTATATCTTCTTTGTGTGTGTGAATATGTTAGCAAAATTTTCTTATAATATGGCATGTTTGGAAAAAAAAAAAAAAGAAAAGAAAAGAAAATTGGAAATAGCCGTACATTAATATTCCTCACAGAAACTTTGGTACTTTGGCCTTCAAGTAGTGCGTGGTGGAAGGATGGTCATTGTTACTGTTCTGGTCTTTTGCTCCATCTATATTCACTGAGTTTCTCTCACTGCAAACTCACTGCATGTGAATTTCTACTGACCATTTGTCCCAACTGATCCAGCCAATATTGTCTCCTTTTTCCAAATGGAATGAAATTGGGCAGTCAGATGGAAACTCCTATTCACAGTTCGAGATGAAAAAACTAATGAAATGCTCCATTAATCATTTAGTTTAACCTTCATTCTGACCATAATGAAGAATGAGAGGCAACATTAGGCCACCTGGAAGGTTTAAGCATTTGGGATTGATCTTGAATGGGATAATGATGTGATATGATACAGGATTACTGAAGGCTGAAATAAATAACTCATGTCTTATTGTTGTGTTAATAATCTGCAATACATAGTACTTCTAGGTACTGTATTTAAATTTCATTATTGAAATATCTCTCACTGCTGGGAGTTTTGTCCGTTTGCTGAGAAACTTGTGAAGGATGCTGTTTTGGCTATCCAGTATTTAACCACACTCTTTATAATGCTGTGAATGTTAGCAATGCTAACTGATGTAAGAATTATTTTTAACATCTGTAAAGTAAAAATACTGCTGCTTTGTGAGATTTCGTTAGTTGATATCAGCAGCATTCTTCCCTTAGTGTGACATGATCTGACATGCAAATCCCAGCTGGAGACATGGACATCTATCAATTGTCTTAACATCTTGACGTGGTGTCTAGTGCTTAAGTGAGAAGTTGAGCCATATTCAGGCTTGAAGTGTGAATTCTGACATTACAGGCACACTTTATGAAAAATGTAGAGGAATTTAGGATGCAATGTAATTTACATTTTTCTTCTGTAATGATAGCTTTCCAATCTTTATAATTAGGACAGAGCCTCTACGGAAACAAGCATTGGTATTCAAAGGGTTTTCCATTATAAGTGTCTCCATTAAGTAAATAGATGTAGGAGTCATAGCAAAGCAATTTGTTGTTTAGTTGTATAAAACGGCAGTGATTTGTGTTTATTGAATTTTAAAATAATGCAGAAAAAGTTAGAGCAAAATTTAGGAAATCGCTATGCAGTTCTTGTTCACTGTTACAAAAAGTTGAGTGATGCATACAAATAGCACTAATTAATTTTTCAGGAGCAAACCCAACACTTCATGCATACTGATTCTTCCAACACCGGCATGAAATTGGTTACACTAGTTCTGTACTAGGAGTAAGAGGCATTACTGAAGAGAATTATAATATATGTAGATAGGTGTTAAGTCATCAATACTTCTTGGATCTACAGTATCATTGGCCAAAAGTATTAAAAATGGAGAAATGTAGCATTCTGTTTTTACTTGTTTTACTTACTTGGAAAACATATGAAGTTTGAAATACAATTTTCCGATTTTTGCTTTAAGTAAATCAAAAAATGTTCGGTCTGTAACAAATGGAAGGCATACTGTAGTGCTTGAGTCAGGGTAGACAGCAAACTATGGGCCATGACGCTCACTGAAAGAACTGAACTTGTGATTTATCAAACAATATTTGTTTATAGAGCAAGTTTAATACTAGATTTTTAAAAACAACAAGACTTTTATAGAATTCTATTTAAAGAACTGTAGCGTTCCTTTCTTCCTAATAATGAAAGAAGAATAAGATTTTAATTTATTTTATCAGACTGAAGTATATTAGAAATCATTAAGTAGTTAAGAATTGCAGCTGGTAATGCCACTTCTTTGCAACCACCTTTTTTCAAATGCAATAGAAAGCAGAAAAGTGT
Source organism: Anser anser (assembly GCF_964211835.1). Taxonomy (NCBI): domain Eukaryota; kingdom Metazoa; phylum Chordata; class Aves; order Anseriformes; family Anatidae; genus Anser; species Anser anser. The sequence goes on from NC_139724.1 coordinate 67,030,093, forward strand.
GATAAATTTCTGTATTGCAAGGAGCTGAATTTGATCGTGCTGACAATATGGAGAGTAAATTTTCTGTAATGTTTTTACAGCAGAAAAATGTGTTATAATAACAAATGAGTCATGATAACTAAAACTTCAGGTCATTGAAGCGATGCCTTTTCACATCCACTATGGAATTAGTCCATTATATATTTCTCACCTTTGGATGACAAAGTGGAAAAGCACCGTTACTTATAGAGGATAGATTATAAAAAATTTGGTACAGGAGTTCTCACAGCCACTGTTACTTTCCACTTCCCTTTGATTTGGCTGCACATACTTTTTGTGGGATAAAAGTATACAGCGTACAAAATTAGCAGCTGATGAGGTTCCCATCTTTCACCAAATAAAGTCTTTCTGTAGCTTTTGTTAAAATAACATGGGACTAATTCATAGTCGGCGTGTTTGTGATTTTATGAGTTGAAAAACTGTTTTATGTCTGCAAAATGTCTAAATTATGGTCCAGGCCTTGGCTGCAGCCTCTGGGATGATTGTCCAGTCTCAGAACAATTAGAAAGTCTTTCATCTTCCCCTGCCTGTGTCAAAGTGCTTACTCTGCAAGCTGCTACGGGAATCTCCTGTTGTTTCCTGAGAATGGGGTGCCTGTCTATTGATATATATAACAGCAGACATTTGGCTCAAAGACTTGATGATGCTGGACAGCCTGACCTCAGAACGTAACAACAGAAGTGTAACATTCAAGGTGTTAGTGAAAAAAATACTATTGACTTCATTGGATGCAAGATCAGATGTTAGATATGTAGAGCATGATACAAATTTCAGTGTTAACATTACTACTGTGCTCTAAGAAAGAGTGATTTTTCACTCATTTACAGGCTTTTCTTTATGCTTCCTTTAGAAAGCTCTCCTGTAGCTTAATTGACTGATAAGGAATGTTTCAGAATATTTCTGAAATTTCTTTTGTAGTTCTGTGACAATTGCAATTCATCCTGCCAGGCAAAGGACTCGAACATTTTTCACCAAGCTGATGTATCAGGTCCATTCTCAAGTACCAGCATACATGGTTGCTGTGTCAAGCTCTGGGAACAGCAAGGAATTTCATGTCACAGCTCTGGTGCTCTAATGCATAGCCATAGCCTTTTTAGTAGGCCAGTCCTTTCCCCAGCTGGAAAATTTGAGCCAAACTGAGAATTAGCTAAGTGTTTCTGATGATTTTTCAGGCCTGTACTTTGTAACAAAATACCCAGCTGAACAGTCCTACTACATAATATTATCTTTCTTGATCTGTACTATCAAATTGGGGGTGCGTTAAGTGACTAAATGAGTCATTTGATCTGTATACTACTCAGAATGCATGGTACTTGCTGATGGTAGTGCAGAATTTCTCCTCATGTAAATTAGTTTAGTGTGGAGAACAAGATTTAAATCCGGTTCTTTGAAGAGATAATAGAAGTTGTGCTTGTGGACTGTATAAATATTGGAATGATAGCATCTCAGAGTAGAACAATTTCTATGTGAAAGAGGAAAAGGAAAGCTCACCAGCCAAGCCAAACAACTTGTTGCCAGATGGTAAGGGTGGGGTTAGGTAAAACTGCTGAAAGTGGTATCTTACTGGTAATACTACAGCATTAATAGAGGCATTGAGCTTGCTATAAAACATCATCTAAGAGTTCAGACCTGTTTATGAATTCAATTTCATTTGCATCCAAATGCTTTTGATGACAGCCATTATTATAGTCAAGTAAACCCGGGTACAGTCTGTGACGCAGAGGAAGGTGTTGTCACCTGCTTTGTTCACTAGATCCTGTACATATTGGAAAAGTACATGGAAGAAAAGACCTTTTATGGAAGAAGTACATCCACAGCCTTGAAAAGTTTGCTCCCCTCCCTGGCCCTCCATTATTCAGCTATATTCCTGGTTTTATGCTACGGCATTTTTTTTTCAGATACTACATTTTAAACCCCTATATGAGATCCTATAGCTGCCTGACAGTTTCTTCTATATGTTGTATGGGCAAGGCTTTGCGTAGAAGGAATCCCTACATTTTGTTTTGTGGCCAGTTTGTTCCCTCCATGGGAAATGGAGACAACGTCTCCTTTTATTTTGAGTATGACACTGATTCAAACTGTCTGATCTCCTTTTAGACTTTTGTCTCTTAGTTTTTTATCCTCAGTATATTGTAACAGATGATTACAAAGGTTATTATTATTTAAATCTAATCTGGGCTTTGTAGCTTGCATATTTCTGTAGACTATTGTAGAATAGCTGAAATACTAATCTGCCCATGTCTCTGTGTTCCCAGGTCATTAACAATATTATTACTGCTACTCTTTCTATTAACTGTTGGTTTAAATTATCAGTATTTTTAACCTGTTTACTTATTTGTGAGTCTTTGATTAATTTTAATATAGACCACTTTTAGATTCAAGCTATTACTCACTTATTTTAATTCTCTCTTCTACCATTGTAACTAATCCCTTATGAAAAAGGTATTATTCTTAAAAGGTGTGCTCTCACCTTTCCCTCAAGATATAAACGACGTGTTCTCATTCCCTCACCTCTGGCCTTTATCTTTACAACACTTTCATTGTTTTGCTTGCCTCCTTTAGATTCTCTCTAATTTATTAATGTCCTTTTTGTAATAAGTGCCCAAAATGGCATGCAGTACTTTAAAGCACAGGTGCTAAATAATTTATTTTCTATGAATAATTCAGTCCATATGCTGTTAATGAACTGATCCAGCCTCCACAAAAGCATCCAATGTTCTTACGTGTGTGCCAAATAGTTTGTGCAAACAAATTTCAGGTGATGTGGTCTTGAATAGTTCAACTGTATTTTTGTTTTTGTTTTGTTTTGTTTTTGTGGTATATGACATGTGGTATATAGTCTTGTCTTATGACAATTTTCCTTAGTTATGTTGGTGCAGAGGGCTTAAGCCTTAAGAGGACTTTGACATGCTATTGATTTTTAGAAGTTTAGAAGTTCTGCTCATCAGCTCATTTTCATCAATTTTATCCATGCTCTTAGTCCATCACAAATATGACATGAGGTGGGATTTTACCTGTCTTTGAGATAAAGAGGTTTAATCTAAGACTAATAATATTGCTCATGAGTTTTCAGCATTTATATCTGTATTCTTGTTCACATGTCTAAACTTAATTTACCCTAAATGTTTCTTAAGCAACTTTGGCTAAGTTGAAACAAATATGGTTGAAATGGTGTAAGCTGAAAGGAGAGCACATACAAACACCTTTCAGAATGTCAATGTAACTCCAATCCATTTCTGTCCACACGCCAGGATTGCGGGAGTGAAATTTGTCAGTAAAAAAAGAGGGATTATAGAGAGACATTTGTTGAAAACAAACCAAGGAATGCCTGCTAAACAGGCAGATATGGCAGTTATTACCTGAATCCTATTCCATATCTATTCCATCCTATTCCACATCTAACAACACGAGCATAGTCAAAGCACAATCTTTCAGAGATGAAATGTCAAGAGTAAAATCTGGAGTGGTTTCATTCATGACTTTATTGCTTCTAAAAAGCAAGATTTAAAAAAGCATTTAGCTGGGGCCACACATTTGGCTGTTAGTCAATGAAAGATAACAGTGCTTTACTTTTCCTGCTATTAATTGGCTTGCCACAGTTTGTGGGACTAGTGACATTGAATTTTGACAGAGACATTGAATCTTCTAATAAGCTACTAGAAGAATATACTATAGAAAATATCACTTAAAATTATTTAACAAGCAATTTGTTCTTTTGACTTCATATTCAATTTCTTAATAGCCTAGTCTGTAAGACATTGTGTCAAGACCCTCTTCTTCTGTGCTTTGCTGTCTGCCTCAGATTGAGTGATACAGATAACATAGTCCTAGTGGAATTCTATGTTAGTTTAGCCCTGTAGATTCTCTGCATTTTATTTTTTATTCATTGCTGTAAATAAAGGAAATTCAAAATATCAAACTATAGATTTAAAACAGTCCTGTAGCATGTGATACATCAGAATTTAGAGATCAAATATCTCTGACATTATATTCTGAAGGGAAACTTCAACAGACTTTGGTCCTGAATGTTCTCATCTAGTCAAAACTATTGTAATTCCTCTTTCCTGTCTCTTATTTATCTACAAAGTGAAAAGTCATTCTGGTCTTGGTTACTACCTGTGATTTTAGGATTTCTCAATTAGGGAAGCCATTTCATAATGTGTTTTGAAAGTAGTAGAAAAATTCTATCCCATCTCTCATGAATGGTTATAGAAGATGGTATTTCTTTGACTGATGGGCTGGTTTTGACTTCTAGTAAAAAAATGAATTGCAGCCATAACTATGAAAGCTCTATTTCCAATTCCCCTAAGTGCTCTTCTATTGTATATTAAGGAACTGAGATCTGAAAGAAGATTTAGGAAGGAGCCCTATAATTCAGAATTAATAGAATATCTGGAGTTATATCAAGGTATTTGGTTGGCTAGTGTACAGCTTATTACTTCTTCTTTAGAGTTCATTTAAAACACATTGCTTCAAAATAGCCTTATGTCTATCACATTTAATTATTTTTTTTTTATAACAGCAGTAAAATGACTACTAGTCACTTCTGTGGAATCATTTGTCAACAAAGGTTAAAAGTCCCAAGAAATATGTTGCATCTCAATCACTTTTCCAACCTTAATGATTCTATGATTCACTGCAGCTGAAAGAGGTGTGGATAGTTGAAAAACTTGGAAAAGTGCTGGCAAGTACACAGAAGTCTGTTCTAAAGCATAAGATGAGAAACCATATCAAAAGTAAGATGTGTGAAGGAGTATAAAGAGGTATTTGCATTTGGACCAAGAGGAATTTAAATAACTGAGAGCTATTCTACAAATAGTTTCCTGAGAAACTTCAGCTCAGTGCAGCAAAAATCAAGCATGTCACACTGAATTTTAGTATAAAAGAGTAGCTTGGCTTTATTATGATTTGACAAATAGAGAAAAGCAAAGAAAATTGCAGAAGAAAAAAGGTGGAACTTTAAAGTACTCAGAAATGGCAGAAATAAAATAGAGAGCAACTTCTGAATCATTTTATAGTTATTTGAGATTTTTAAAACACTTCAAAGATTTGCTTAAAGCATATCCATGGTAGCATGCAGCTCCCAGCACACTAGAACTCAGCTTTTTTCAAATTCTTTGTGTTTGAAGATAAAAAATATTTGCTGTTAATGCACAGATTTGTGAAAGAGATTATACGGCAAACTGGTATAAGTAGGTGGCAGAAAATTGGCTAATGTACTTGTGGCAAAGCCATTTTCCACTTTTTTGTCCACTGGTCCTAATTTCGTCGTCCCTGTAGAGTATTATGGATTCAGTGCCATTTGGAGACTCTTTTAATAATGGTTAAGCAGCAAATTTCAAATGTGGAATGACACTAATGCAAGACTTTTCCCCAGACTACCAATAATATTTAGTTAATACCCCATGATTATCTTTTAAAGACACCTGATATTATGTGGATTATTTTCACAGTCTTTAAAATTTTGTAGTGATTATGTTATCTAATCTTGAATTAAGCGTAAAATAGTAGGATATTTTGCAGAAAAACACATATATCCTTTTTCTATTTCTAAAATAATATATTCTAAAAGCAAAACAAATCCACTAGATTAGAGCGAAGTGCTGTTGAAATTGTGAAGACCTCCATTCAGGAAAGCATTCAGGACAGTTTAAGCATAATCTCCTCTGTTTGCAGTGTTTCGAAAAACAAAGTCAAAAAGATAACAAAAAACATTCAATCCTTCTAGAATCCTCAGGGCCCTGCTGAAGGCACTGATGGGCCTTAATGACCTTGAACAACCTCTCTCATCCCCGGCTTGTGGTCCCAGGAGCTTGGGTTCAGTTCAGCCTTGGACTTCCAGCCCCTGTTTGAGCGATGCTATACCATAGCTGTGCCTGCTTCCAGCTTTGGCACTGTGTGCCCCTTCCTGGCCATGGGCTGTGATGATCTGGACCCCAACATGCAGGTTGACTTGGCTTGAACTCAGACCTGCCTCTACATGTGATGTTGCCTTATGATCTGGACTCATGGTTGGACCTGGCCACTATCCCTGGGGCTGTCCAACTCACTTCACTTGGTGCAGTGGGACGTGGCCCCGGTTGGTGAGGTCCTCGCCTTTTCTCCTTGGCCCTCCGGGAGCAGTCATCCCTTGTTGCTTCCTGACAAATTAAAGATAATTCCATGTATTTATAGCAGTAAGAATTACTTCTGAATGAATTTGAACACTGCAATCCAGTCTACACTGCATTCTTGTATCTCCCCCAGTATTTCAGTAGTTGCTTTAGGTTCATTTTATTATAAATCTTGATAAGGGAGGAAAGTAGGCAAAATACACAAACTGCATGCTCTGTTTCCTGCTTCTGCAAAACAATTTAAAGGGAATGTTCTGTCTGAAAATGGAAGTCTGAAAGACTACTTTTCCTTATCGTGGTAATTAACCTCCTGCTGGGAAATGTGCCATGTCGGCCTAGAGTCTGGAACACAGACCGGAGAACGAAGAGAGATCAACCCATCCTGTGAGAGGGAATAGATTGCGTTGATTCAGAAGATCACAGGCAAAGACTTATTTTCTGATATTTAAACTGTGGTAACTACAAAATTGCATCTGTTAATGTGAATACAGTGCCAGGGGTGGCTGAACTTCTTTCTATACAGGGTATCTTGCCTCTGTAATATTCTGCTATTTTGTTATGTGACTCCTTAAACCCATTGGGATGTTGCCTTTGATTTTGTTTCTGGGAAGAAAAAAAAAAAAAGGTTGTTTTTGTTATGAAAGAAGAGCAAATGATTAACCTGTTTTGCAAAGAAAGCCTGCCCATCAACAGTGACAATTTAGGCTGGTTTGCAGTAGAAGATGCAGCATCCTTTCTAATTCAGGTAAACACAGATAAACTCTTAGCCAAATACATGGAAATTTTGAAAGGTTAACATGTAAAGGCCAATATAATGAGCTGCAGACATCCTTGGTGTGTTATTTGTTTTAACTCTTTATTCTTATATTCTTATATTCTTATATTATTCTTATATTCTTATTCTTATATTCTTATGTTATTCTTATATTATTCTTATATTCTTCCTCTTAAAACAAGAATGGAAAATTCTGCATCTTGGACACTGACACACGATTGTCAGCTTTTCAGGAATGTGTGGCAACTGTTCTTCATTGGACGTAGCTGCTGAAGAGCTTTGTGGTAGCAGCATGATTTAATCAGTTCCTTCTCTGGGCTGTCTCTGTGTGCTGCCTTGGCCCTGGTAATAACAATCACTGTTATTTTTCTAATGGAGTTGTTTTACAGCTTGACCACTTTCCCCATTCTATGCATCAGTCACACAAACACCTGCTGGAGCACAGTACTGTGGCCACGCAAGAGCAGGAGTAAGTGGCTGGGACTGAGGATGTGATTACTTAAGCTGCTATAAGCAGTACTGCTGGTGAATGTGTAATTGCAGCCTAACTCCCATTGACTTTCAGCCTCTGTCACTTGTGCTTATGGAAATCTGAATCATTGTTTATGACCCAGCAATATTTCCTGTTGTAGACTTCAAGCGTATTTAATCTGACTACTTGGTGTTTTCAGACTGAAATACCTGACCTTTTTTTGGTTTATCTGTCTTTATATGACCCCCTGAGTAGACAGTGACTTATTTGCTCTACAATACTGAGACTTAGCTGTAATTACGGGCTCATTCAACCATTCTGGAGGATCTGATCTGCCGTAAACAATTGCATTAGGTGAGCAGTCCCCTGCTAGTGAAACCACTTGCAGTCACTTATCACAGCCTGCTCTCGTTCCTCCACCTTGGAAGAACTGAGTTTTTGCAGATTGCTGCTGCTTAGCAATTCTCCATCTTCTTTCAGCTCTTTTGCCCCCCTTCCAGAGGGGCCATGATCCATGGTGTAAGGCTGCATTCATATTCATAAAGTGAATGAATGAAACGTGTGACGTGAAGTGAAATTGAAAAGAGGGCCATGGATTTTGGAAGAAGGAAAAAAAAAGCCTTTCAGAACCACTTAATCTCTTTTTGAGCTTCATCGTAATAAAAGTATACCTAGCAGAATCTGTCTTTTATTAACTTGAAGACCATATTGCTTGCATCATATATTGTCATCCTGCTGCTTTCGTTGGGGCTATTTAGGAGTGTAAGACGTGAATCAGTATAGCATTTGAATGTGGCTGTAAGCAGTGCTTGAAATTATACTTTCAAAGTGTTTCCTTTTTAATCTTGGGCTGCCTTATGAACATTTTTTTTTTTTTAAATAAAAGCTATTTATTTATTTATCTATTTTTACACTGGAAATCATCAGTTAATATAGCTTCCTGAACCATCTGTGGAAGCTTGCCATTTTTGTGTCATGGATCCATAAGCAGGCTGGAGACTGCATTCTGAGAGCCCAGGATAAATATAATGATACGTAAGAGTTTGAGGAGATTTCATGGTCTCTTCTGAAAGTCAAAGTGGGTAAAAATAACAGTATTCTTGTCCTCTGGTTTGCTTTATGATCTGAGAACACTAAGAAGCAGTATTTCAGTGTTCTGAGACAAAGATTGTGTTTAATTCAGAGTTTGTTTGTCAGTGTATAGACTGCCTCTCCCTCACTCTCTCAGCCCAAGGTGTTGTTAAGCTCTTATCAGCCACTAACAATTAGCTCTTGGCTTCTACTAGTCCAATGTATATGCATTTGAAGGTGTATAATTCTCTAGTTTTCTCTCCGGTCTATTTTAAATTGTAAAAGTCAGATGGGATACACTTAGTTTAGAGATGTCTTGAGCTTGAGGGATCTAGCAAGTTTTTAATGTGCTCTTTCATTACTCTGTATGCCACTGAAATACATCACCTGTCAAACCTTTCTTTTCATCTTCTTTTCTTTTAAATCTAAAGTTACACTCCTTAATATAGCATGGAGAGTTTCTTATGAGTCTGATCAATCTGTGATGGCTCCCTTTTGGCTAGTGCAGGAGATGGTGATAAAAATCTTCATGCTTTTGTCTTGAGCTTAAACCAGGGTCTTCAGCCATAGCAGCCGTGAACTGGGCCAATGCACAATGACCAGTGGGTTAAACAAGGACCATAAAACTAGATAAGAATCTTTCCAAAACTTCAGTAAGGTTTGGTCTTGATCCTGAATAAAAATTAAACGTTTTGAAAGGGCCATAGTCACACGATGTGTGTTATATTTATGAGCTGTAGATTTTCACATGTACCAGGAATAGGTTTTGATGAATGAAATGGCAGCAGTTCAGCTGGTGCTGCTAAGAAGTACACTGATTGCATGTAAGCAAATAGAGACTTGACTAATGTGTGTTTTAGCAGCCACATAGTGTCATTCTAGGCTTGCGTAAGTTATTGATAATGAAATGTTTCATGTCTCCAGTATACTTTTGCACTTCAATTGAAAGCATATTTTTTGTACTCGTGATCTGGAAATTAGCTCTATTGAAGTTTGCACGTATATTTTGCTATTTTGAGGGGACATAATGTGTGTTCAAAGCAAACATCACATTACAGTGTAGTAGAGAGGTAGATGAGTTTAATTTCTAAAATATTTTATGGGGCTTGCAGCTGAAATCCAGTCTCAACCTACTGTGGAGTGAATGTTGCTCTATAATAAACTTATGACGCTGTCATAGGATAAAATATATAGATGTAGGCACACAGTTGTGTTATAAATATTTGTTTCTTTGTTTTTACAAAGACTTACAGCTTGAATCATGTGCTTTTGTTGATTTGCTTTATAGATCACGTAAGGGTAAGTTGATTCCACATTGTACAAAAAATACCTTTGGAGGGGAAAAGAGAGATATTGAATATCAAGCACAAGAAGGTTAAAAAAAAAAACAACAAAACACAGTAGCAGGAAGACAAGCAGAAAAAAGGAAAAATTAAGATACAGAGCTTGTGAGAGTTACTCCATCAAGCAGTGAAATAGACTTGTTCTTCTTCAATGTGCCATGCTTAGTCTATATTGTTTCAGGCTGCTGAATCCTGTAGTCTGTCATTTTTCCCAGTTCTTTGGCTTGTCTGTTCATTTTTTTGTTGTTGTTCACAGCAAAGAAGTCTTCTCCAGAGGACTGCAGTGATAAATGCACAGAATGCAGGACATCCGTCTTAGTTATAATTATGACCTTGCAACTTTTAAGGAGTATTGGAGGGATTTCTTGCACAAAAACTCCCTAGAAATTGCTCATTCATAATAATAGCGTTTCAAATGAAACTGGCAGCAAACTGTTCATAACACAAGGTCAGTGAATCATCAATGCTAGTTACTTGTGGAAAAAGGTGTACTCTAATTCAGATGATGTTAGCGTCAGAGTAGTTTATATCTGTAAACATGGCATTGAATGCCCAGCATTCTCTGTGAATTATTATTTAGCTTAGATACATGGGGGAAAAAACAACAACAGAAAACACAACCAAACCAACCAAACAAAAAAACAAACCTTACATCTAATCACATTTCTGTCTTTGTTAGTCACAGTTAACACTTAGTCAGCCTACATGGAGTCCGAGTAAACTGTGCAATATTGAAAGACAGTGCATTCTTTAATAGTGCCTGGAGGTTGCAAAAATTTTTTCTTTGGAAGTATATGATACCACTTCTACAGCAGGGAGCATTTGTACATGCAGGTTGCATCCTTCCTGCTGTGCAGGAGCAGCCTCCAGGCCAGACTTGAGGCTAGATTCATTACCTGTATACTTAACTTTCTCAAATGCCTTCAGGGTTGCTTCTGCGTTGACCCAGCAGTGTTTCTGGGACCCCCTAGGTTTCAGCACACATTTATTTGTATACAGCCTGGTAGTCTCATGTGGCACTGGCACGCATGTAACAGACATTTATGCAGTACTACTTACATGTCCACCACGTTTATATGCCAAAAAGGTAGACAGAATTCTGTAGGTAGCAGGATTTCAGGCTGTGCACAAAGAAAATGTGGAAAGATGATACAACCCTAAGCAAGTGTAGGCATGGCCAGAGCACCTCTAGTGGGACTAGAATCTTTGATGAAACAGAAACAACAATAATAAAGAAGGAATCTGTGGTGTGTGCTGTCCAGGTTTAGGAGTATAGAGGAAATACGAAAAGGTTCAAGCTAGGCTATTGCTTCTTATTCCTCATCTTTCATTTTTTCATTTTCAATATGATGTCTCCTGTGGCTTTCCACATCCACCTTCTCTCTGCCTTTGTAGAGCCTCCCCAGGTGTATTGTCTCCAATAGTTTTGCTCTCTGTTCTTTTCTGTAGTTTTTCTTGCTGCTTCTATTCTTTGAACTACTTTTGGCCAAATATATCGGTCCAGATAAGGGAATTACTTCATGCCTCAAACCCTAAAATAATAATAAAAAAGGAGTACTGGAGAGGGAAATCAATTTTTTCCCTTAATCATATCTTTTAACTTTTCTCCAAACCATCTTTTGTTTGCAGGCACAGCTCTACATTGGAGTCGTGCTGCCAGCAGGAAAAAAAGGTCCCCAGAATTAATAACACAAACCAAAACACAACACTTTATAGATACCTCCAAATATATGGTGTGTCCGCCTAAATGGCACAATATAAACAGTAGCAGAAGGGGTAAGAAAGCAAAATGTTTCAGTAGCAGCATCTTTCACTGAAGCAACCAGGAGTCCCATTACATTCCCTGTGGTCATCACAGTAGCAGAAGGACTGGCTTGGTTAGTCAGGCAGCTATCCCTAAGTATGAGAAATGAGATATGGGAACAGGAAAACTGTGTGCGAAGAAAACACATTTCTTAATTGAGCTGGGATTGAAAGTGAAGGAGTCTTTATAAGAACACCTTTTATTATCTCTCTCTGCATCAGGTACAAGAAGTGACCTGGAGCACCTTGTTAGAAATATTATCCCCTGTTAGGATAAGCATAGCAAACAATGTAGCCTAGCAGTAAAGCTAACAATGTAGCATAGCACAAATATGCATTGGCAATTTATGCAAATGTTCCAAAAAGAAAATTTCATTTATTTATATACACAATGTTATCAGTGCAGTCAGAATTGAAAATAATAATGTCTGAATTGTTTAGCTGTTTTCTAGATAAAGTGTCAAATGTAGGAACCAAATAGTACATGCATTAGTTTTTTAGATGGGATCATTTAAAAATTGTTTTTATATATCATTGTGTCCTGGAAGGTGCTTTACAGCTGAAGAGACTTACTCTGTTCTCTGAAGAATTGCCATGCTAAATGAGGCTCTATTTATTGAGGTGTTATCACATTTCTGCTTGAAAATGGGACGTTCCTTTTCTAGCTACTTGGAAGTTTATTCTCTAAGGAAAGGTGCCCATTACTCAGGCTAGTTGTCGCAATTCCAGCACCGTTTTCTTAATTCAAGAACAAGTCTTGAATTTGCAGGACAGAAAAAAAAGGAAGAGGATTGATGTAGCTCAAGCTAGACAAGAAGAAATTAAAGCTTGACTGCTTTGAAAGATGGATGCCTCCCAGCAGGAGCTCAGAGAAGAATTGCATGTAAGAATAGAAAGTGGGGACAGGTTGCTGGGAAACGGATTAATGAGCTGGAAGATAAATTGAGAGAAAAAATTAAACAGCAGATAGACCCTGCCTTTAGTGTCACAAAGACTGATGTCCATTTCCCAGTAAGTGAAGAAGCTGTGAGTAAAACTTCCATTTTAAATTCTCGTGCTCCTGGTTTTCAGACCAAACTACGTTCTGTAATCACATCTGGTGGCAGGGGAGGTTGGTGGGCTTTCCATGATGCTTGTGTTCTCCTGCCTGCTCATGGTGGTATCAAAACATTCTGTAGTGCCTGCATTAATAATGCTCTGATAGCATTATAGGGAAGAAAGGAAGAACCGTATCTTAAACTAACCAGAAGAACATCTAATAATATGCTGTGGTAAGTCATATTTGGATGCATTTACCTTAGTTGCATTAAGCAGATGGGAAACAGTAACGTTTTCTGACATGTTTTAAGGGGAAAATTGCTTTCTTAATTCATTTAAAGGTTAATCTTTAAAAATGACTGGAATACTTAAGAATTTTATTTAGGAAATAAACTATTAAGATGCTATGCATGATGTACAATCATTGGTACAGTATCAATCTGTTGTCATTTTACAATCTACACATTTGGGATTAAGGTTAAGTTGACCTCATATCACTAGGGAAACATCTGATTCACAAGCTTTAGTTTGTCTGAATAATGGTGCTAGTACATCACTACGAGTGAGACAATGATGAAACTTGTAAACAAGAAGATTTTGGATATGCATGAGAGATCTACAGATTCTCAGAGAAAAGGAGAACATGTCCCATTTGGAGAGACAGCAGTGGAAAAAGCAGATTATGGAAATGGGTCATGCTCTGCAATGCCTGAGGGAGTGACCAAGAAGTGCCTAAGAGCTGGAAATGTAATGACATGGTTATGGATGGAGCAACTCTGCTCATCCATTGGAGCAGAAAGCAAATACATCCCTTTTTCAAGAGCAAGAGAAGACAGGTGCAACAAGAACTGAAGGGAATCAAGAGTTACATACTGAGTAAATATTTCCTGTGCTAAGGCCTTGGTATTGAGGCCTTTTGTACATGTTTCCCAAAATAGAAGTTGTAGTGTGTTTTTTTCCTCCCCAGTAAAATCTTAGATACCTTAATTATGGTTTCATGTAGCCTGGTGTAAATTTAAAGTCAATCCATTTACTTCACTATTTGCTATTACTTTATTTACTTTACTATTTGCTGTTTCTGCTAAGGCAACTCCAAGCAACATCTGACACCTATGGATGTTATAAATTTGAATGCTGAAGAGAACAGTTTGAAATGATGATCTTGTCAGAGCATGAGATCAAGAATGTTAACAGGAAAGAGGTCACCCTTCTAAATTTATAAAATTGCATTAAATTAAGTTTTCTGAACGTCTGCCTTTAATCCAAGCAAGGGCAAGCATGGGACAGAATCTCATAGGATGGGTAAAATGAGAAAATGAAGAAAGCAGTCCAGCAGAAAAACAGGCTGAGATGATAGGGTAGAGAATTATATCATTAACGGTTTTCTGGTCTAAGTCTGATCCTGTTGATCTCACTGGTTTAGGCAATAGCAGGCAAGGAATGGAAATATTATGGAAAGGTTGGGCAAAAGCTAGGTGGTAGACTAGTTAGAATGGAAACTAATAAGACCATATGGATCTACTAACCAAAGAAAAACGAAAGAAAGGAAGGGAAGAAACAACTGAAATATAGTACTTTTAGACAACCCTGAATTTTTATTGCTGTTTACTTATCTTCCAGGCAGGGAGAGGGAAAACATGGGGAGTTTATTTTGTTTAATTACACTACGTACAAAGGTAGCTTGAATAATTTTAGTTTTTGTGCCATTTTGCCACTTGTCAAAATATACAGATGTGCCCTCTTTGTCCTGATAATTGATGTACTGCACAAATTGCAGTCAGAGCTGGATGATGCTAGAAAGGTTGGCTTTGAAAATACAAATATCTTCTTTGCTATTTGAGTTCCCCGGCCTCTTTCTTTAGTCCAGCAAAAGAATGGAGGCAGTGTCAGCTTTACAGGGTACTCTTAGACTTGTTCTTATTGTCTGCTAAGTTATGAACAGTCATATGCCTGGTGAAGCAGCAGGCTAATCTTTAATTCTGTACTGAATAAGTTCTCCTGCCTTCAGCACTGATGTGAAATAATGGGTCTGACCTTTAATTTCAGACCCTAGTGTTAGGGGATAAAGTGAAGCATAATGCTTTTTTGGAGCTCCAGGAGGTTCCCTGTTTAATATTGGCAAATGTACAATGAGATCTCATGTCTAATTATCACTGGGAAGTTTTAGGGATTTTATTCAAAGTATTTAGGAAAATAACAAGAGATGCCCTTTGCAGAAGCTTATGTATAGCAAGTATCCTGATGAAGCTTTTCAGCAGGGCCATCCTATGAAGCATATCAAGGTGTATTATTAGGAAGACACATCTCTAGTGAAATAATCGTACCACTTTTTCCTTATTCTATCATATATCAAAATCCTAAGAACTGCTCCTGTCCTTCAACTATTTTTTTTCCCCCAGTATAGTCCTATGATTAATAAAATCATTCACCTTGAATCATATGTAAAAAAGAAGTTAAGATGAAGATAAATTTCCAGGCATATTTCAGAGTTCCAAATTCTCTGATCGCTGATTATGAAAATAAAATTCCTCTAGTGCAGACATTGGAAACTTGTAATGTTAAGAATAACTTGTAGGCAGAAACGTTCCAATCCTACTAATCTGTACAGAATTTTTTCTGATTTTCTCTTCACAGTGATTTGTTTATGCATCACATTTCTGTTAATTTATTACCTGTTTAAAAATGCAGTTGTTTTCAGTAATGCTGATACTGGTATAGTAAATCTCAACTGTGTAAACTAATATAGAGATGATGAAGCATCTTAATGTCTATGTCTCTGCTGTTAAGAAATCACATTATAATTATGCCGGTGCTTAATAATGTTTTTGAAGGTTTCTTTTGTTTTGTGAAATGCAATGCTAGGCATCAAATTAAGTAACAAATAACAATGCCTAACCATGACAGCTCTGCACTCAGTATTCAAACACAGTGGCTATGGGAGAAGACCAGTTTCTTTGATTCGTACTTTTAAGCATAACTTATTTTTATGTCGTGCATAAAATATACCCTTCAACCAGTTTTAATTTCAGTTCATGTTGTCAAATATATTTTACTTAGGCATATATCAGCCCTGTTGCTTTCAGAGCCAAGATTTCACATGCTTGTAAAAGCTATTGAAGCTAAGAGAGACAGTTATCATAAACTAATTGTTTTCTTTTCTTCTGATTTAAATTGTTGATAAATAGAATTTTCTAGAGTATGGAAATCTGAATAGAAAACAAAACAGTGGAAGCTTCTCTTCCCTGCAAACCAGACCTATAGTCTATCACTGGGAATAGAGAAGTGTATGGCCTCTTTCATAATCCCCCAAATGTTATGTTTAATATTGGCAAAATTGTTGAGCTTATAAGGACATGGCTGTTATAATTTAGTAAGAAACATTGATATTTCCCATTAATTTGACTGGAATTTCAAGAGACAGTAAGTTTCCATCAGTTGGTATATTGCAGAGACTTGGATATTTGATTAATTTTTTTCCAATTAGAGTTCTCATTTATGGATGTTTCCATTTGTTTGACTGCCAAAACTCTGGTGAGATGCAATTTGCCTAAAATGCCTCAAAATCTATAACATGTTTGTCATCTAAAGATGTCAGAAATCAATGGAGAGAGTCTTCATTAATTTCAATAAGATTTGGGTTGATACAAAAAAATATTTTGCTTTTAGACTTATTTCTACTTTCTCTTTACCAGCACATATTGTGGGTTACACGTTTTTTCCATACCTCTCTCTTATTAAAAAAACATGTTATTTGTAGAGATAAACTTATAAGCATTGTGTGGTTGGAAGACAAGCGTTCTGCTTTTTAGTGTTTTTTTGTTTTGTTTTGTTTTTGTGAGGAGACTCATTTTTCACCTATGAAGGCATTTCAACTTTGTCATGATCAACAATTGTAATTAATGTTGTTCATTCTATTTATTACTTCTTTTCAAATAAGAACAGATAACCATTTCCTAAAATTATGAGAAAGCAAAGAACTGGGAAGACGGAGAGTCTTAAGAAAGGGTTGAGGGGGAGTTAGAATGTTCAGTCCTTTCTAAAATCTATAAACAGATTACTGACTTCTACGTGCATAGTTTCTCAATGGAAAAAACAATCTTGCTCTACAGGAGTTGGCTTGTTGTAATCTAATCTGTGCAAGAGTTTAGAGGCATAACACTCAAGTTTAAAATGAATCCATAAATTGAAAAAAAAAATTATCATATCACTCTGCTAAACAATGGAAGTATAAACTACAGCCCTTCTGTCTTGGAGAGAAGGGAGAATTCTGTGAAATGTGGGTGGTCCGTAGTCTGTGCAACAGACAAGCTGTAATTTACACAGGGCTCGTGATTTTAGGGGATAAATGTTTATAATCCCAGATGGAAAAAGTTATTAGGAAATACCTTTACAGTCTTGGGGTTGCTACTCAGAGAAGAATTACCTTCTTCTGGCTGTAGCTTCAGTTAAATATGTGTATATACACCAATAATAATTTAACACCTTCCTCCTGTTGTGCCTAACTAGGCTGGAGAAGGGCTTTAATTCTTCAGCAAACCTTCTGTCTCTGTTTTCCTCTTCCATTGATTCTTCCATATATCTGTAATAGATGCCATGAAATGATAAAAACGATGAATGCTTTAAGCCATCTGGTGATGTAAGACTTCCTAGCATTAAAAATCCTAATTACTCAGCATGGTATACATTTTCAAGGCTACCTTTATTTAATTTTCAGTACCTTCCTGGTAGGGTGTCTTAAAGCATAGATCTACCTTTTTGCCCATATTACAGTACAAATATTCAATACCTTGATTATTTGCCTGCCTTCTGTTAGTATTTTAACTTACTGAAATGTCCTTGCAAATACTGGAATATTCCTCCTATATTTTTGTTTCTTTATTTTGGTTGTGAAGCATATGTATTTATGTTTATTGGTTGTATTGTATATGTATATTGTATTTATGTTTATGATCTGGGTTCCTTTACAGCTTTTAAAGTAATCTGCTTTTTACTGAAAAAAATCTAAGGTCCTGATGTTTTAATTGCATCCTTTTGAGGATCTGGGCAAGGTCTGTAGAGTTCATGCAATACATTGTGATGGAAATGAAATGGGAATTAAGCTTCTTACTCTAGTACTTCATGTAGTTGCTTTAATAAGAAAAAGGCTCTCAGTTATAAATGAAGCAAGCAGCTCACCAATGGCTGAGAATTGTAACTGTAAAATTATCCAGTCCTTCGGAGTGGAGAGGATCTTCTTTGCAAGTACTTCAAAGAAAAAAAAGCATCTGCGGATTGACTCTGGAGACTTTATGAATGTGTACCATGTTTCTAGGGCTGCACTGAAAATGCCAAGGCAACTGCTTTCACCCTATTTACAGGAGGGAATGATATCCCCTGGGTTGTAGTAGTGCAGGAAAACATGGAAGTCACAGGAATTTTCTGAACATAACATGTTAAAAATTATTCAAGGCCATGTTTTGGTGTTTTATCCCAACCAAGTAATTTAAGCAAGTAACAATAAATTGGCATTATTTGGAAAGAAAAAAAAAATAAGATATTGGAATCAGATACTTAGTGGCCTAATTTAAATGTCACTGATGTCCGTGTTTGTTGTCTATATTTCTGGTTCAGACAGATTTGCATAAATCTAATTTGTAAATTTATATGCGCTATTAACTTAATTTTAAAGCAGCTTTCCAGAACAGAGCCTTGGTATGCCCTTTCCTCTTTGCTGGTGATGAAGCAAGACCAGATGACTGACTCAGATGCTGGCACTTACACTGTAGAGGTGTAACATTTGGCAAGATGAGTCCCACCATAGGCATTGCAAAGTTAGAAAACCCCAAATCTTACTTGATTGCTGATTTTAGTATGCAAGCTCTCTTCTCAGTTGACAAGGCTATGTAAAGGCCATGCAGAATACAAATTGAGAAGTAATTTATTTCAGTGCCATGTTGGGCTTGTGTTGAAATGGGCTGCACCTCACAACACGTTTTACAGAAGAATAACTTGGAGTTCTGTCACTTAATGCTCTAAACAGTAAGAAACCACTTCTGCACAAGAACTCATCAAAGCAGCTAGGGATGCGAGAACCACTGACCGCAGTGCTGTGTGAGTGAAAGCTGCTGAGATCCATATCCATAAGGAACATTACCAGCAGCAAATCGATGAAAGTTGTCAAAACTCTAACGAAAAGACTCCAACACTTAGAGTTTCCATGTTGAAATGCTAATCATACCCTTTCATAACTGAAATGGGATTTGACTGAATGAAATTTTACCTGCAGCTGAAATTTCCAAATTGAAGAACAACATTGTGGGTAAAATCCAGATATTGATGAGGTTCTGGCTGACCTTTATAAAATAAATTACTGATAGATGTTCCTTGTTTTACGACAACCTGTTAAACGTGTAATATCAGTTGTTTTATTCTATACTTAGAATACATCTTACTTTTTCTTAAAACTGATAAAGTCCTACCCTGAGGCATCTGAAGTCAGTCAAAGTAAATTTTCATCCCCTCTTTTAAAATTCAACAGAAACTATCCTGTCAGATACATGAAAATCTTTCCACCATTATTAATGAACGTCAACCAGGTTTTGTTTTGGAAAACTGACTTTTTCTAATCTAAGTTGGCTGTTCAATATCTTTTCCTACCCTTAGGATTTTAATCAAAAGGCTGTGTTCTCATTTTAGGCTTTAGGATACCATTCATTCATAATGACACAGGATATCTCTCTGCTATATTTAGGAAAAACAGAGCTTTGGGCTTGGATTTATATTCAACCCCCAGGTGACTGTCAAAACCAATCCATAGACATTTTGTAATCCCTACCCTTTGGGAGAGGAAAAATGTTTAAAGCACCCTTTTACACCTCTTCTCTTCATCACTTCAGTAGTTTCTCTAGTTTTAAGACTTAACAGTAATCCCAAAAAGGAAGGGATAGTTCTGGCATAGGACATGCTAATCATTTGAATTTGCTTTAGCACAGAGACATCAGAAAATATGTTTTAGAAAACTATACTGCAAATATGAATGACATCATTATTTTTTTTTCAGTTTTTAACTTGTATGATTTTGTAGCCTATATCGTTTGTTTTCTCAAACTCTATTTTATGGCTGGAGAATTTGTGTGCAATTTTAACAGTAAACTGGGATAGGGCTCTGTATCTGTTTCTCTTGGACTCAGGTTTGCTTTTCTTTGACATAACTCTACTTTATGATGATTTATAAAATTGCTTACACTTTTCAGTATAATTACAAGATGGCTAGCAAAGGCATTGTCCAGTTCATCCTTTCCCTTCTAGTAAATCTGAAAATCTGAAGTTTAACAACCTGTAAGTGGCATTCTCTCCAGAATGCCTTATCTTTTTATGTTCAGGATGTCCTATTTTTGCTCAGGAAAGAACATAAGAACTGCGACTCTGGTCAGGTCACAGGTCTTGCCAGCCCAGTTTTCTTTCCCCGTGAAAGACCAGTATGAGGTGCTTAGTGGGCAATAATAAAAATAGGGCTTCAAAAATAAACTTTAAAATATACTGAAAAGACCTTTTGTTGAATTTATTGCAGCCATTGATCCAAACAATATACATTTCAATATACATATGTGAAGGAGTTAAATTCACCTGGCGGCCGGTCTCCAGGGGTCAGTGTTGGGGCACATCCTCTTCAATATCTTTATTGATGATTTAGATGAGGGGATTGAGTGCACCCTCAGTAAGTTTGCAGATGACACCAAGTTGGGGGGAAGTGTCAATCTTCTGGAAGGTAGGAAGGCCCTGCAGAGGCACCTGGACAGGATGGGTCGATGGGCAGAGGCCAACGGGATGAGGTTCAACATGGGTAAGTGCCAGGTCCTGCACTTCGGTCACAACAACCCCGTGCAACACTACAGGCTTGGGGGAGAGTGACTGGAGTTGTGCAGAAGAAAAGGATCTGAGGGTGCTGACTGATGCTCGAGAGAACATGAGCCAGCAATGTGCCAAGGTGGCCAAAAAGGCCAAAGGCATCCTGGCTTGTATCAGGAATAGTGTAGCCTAGCAGGAATAGTGTAGCCTAGCAGGACCAGGGAGGTGATCGTCCCCTTTTACTCAACTCTGGTGAGTTTGCACCTTGAGTACCATGTTCAGTTTTGGGCCCCTCAGTAGAAGGAGGGACATTGAAGCCCTGGAACATGTCCAGAGAAGGGCTACAAAGCTGGGGAAGGGCCTTGAACACAAATTCTGTGAGGAGCAGCTGAGGGAACTGGGGTTGTTTAGTCTGGAGAAGAGGAGGCTCAGGGGAGACCTTACTGCTTGCTACAACTACCTGAAAGGAAGGTGTGGGGAGCTGGGGGTTGGCCTCTTCTCGCAGATAACTAGCGATAGGACTAGAGGGAATGGCCTCAAGTTGCGCCAGGGAGGTTGAGGTTGGAAATTAGGAGAAATTTCTTCTCAGAAAGAGCAGTCAGGCATTGGAATGGGTTGCCCAGGGAGGTGGTAGAGTTGCTGTCCCTGTGAGTGTTTAAGGAAAGGCTGGATGTGGTGCTTAGAGAAAAGGTTTAATGAGTGATATTGGTGGTAGGGTGATGATTGGGCCAGATGATCTTGAAGGTCTTTTCCAACCTTAGTGATTCCGTAATTGTATGATTTCCCTTAGCAATAGCGCACTCGTACAATAGTCTATGAAAATTTCTTTCATAGTTTTAGCAGCCTTACACAATCTTTAGTTTTGTTTTATACCAAAGTATAATCAGTGCTTACTATTTTTCTTTCTAGACTCATATAAATTGCCTTATGAAATACAGAAGTTTAATAAAAATGGAGATATAGCACCTACACTCCTCTGTAGAAAGTTTTTAACATGTAAGGTCCATATACAATAAATCTTTGTCTGCTCTAGTTTGCTACATACAGAACTGTTCTCCAGATATGAAAACAGGCATAAATAATGCTGGAGAAAGCAGAAGCTGAGATAGATTAAGTGACCTTTCTAATAAAACGAACAACAATTGTAAATTAAAGTTTCAATTACCCAGCATAACAATGGATCAATATCTTCAGATGAGTCTTCTGTTGTGGCCATAAATACTAATGGAAAGATCCTATATTCAAGAATAGCTTTTTTTTAAGCTCTCTTCCTTGAGTCTCTGGGATTTTTATTTTTATTTTTATTGCGTTTTTTCACCTGTAATTTCTTGAGAGGGAATTACATTTGTCCCCAAACCTAGAACTTCTTATCTTCATTTCTGTTGACTTTGCCTTGCCCTCTTTACTTGCCCTCACAACTACTCACTTTCTTTTTCCTTGGATCTCTCTACCAGGCTTGCCCTTTGCTAGCAAAACTAATGTATAATCCATTTATATTCTGCTCTCTGCTTCTGTTTACATTTCTGATTTTCTCACTTTCTGCTTCTGTGGCATACTCTTCATATAAAATTGTCTCTGTTTTATTTTTTCACTCTGAACTTTGATTTCTTATTTACACCTGGAATTTTTTCCCCATTCAGTGGGGAAATAAGCTCTCTTCATTCATACCCATTTGAAGAACTCATCTCCTGTGTATATGTGATACCAACATGCCAAGCAAATTTTTTTATTTTAGTTATTCTTAAAATGATTTATAGTTTGAGATAAAGCCATCTTCAGCTCTGTAATGTCTTATGTGTCTGTCTTGTATGGCTTACCTTTTCTGATTATAGCCTTCTTGGGACAGAGTTCCTATCTTCATTTCTTTTTGTATGCAGAATTGAGCATGATACCATCACCAAAGAAATCATGTTACTGTTGACTAATATATGGGGTATTTTACTTCTCTGTTTCTTAATTTGGACTTGTGTGAAAGGTGATTCCTATTTTTAACTACTTAAAATGAATCTTACAGCTACTGTTATTCTCAACCTAATGGAAGTAAACAAGGTATTTTATTGGTAGAAGAACATTAGGTAAAATCATTGGGATGGCTCCTGAATCACATTTTAGAAGATTTTAGAACAGACATTAGAATGATTTTTAAATGAAATACACTGAATGGTATGCTGTGCTCACTTCAGAGAATGACTGACAGGCAATCTAGGATTTCTTCACAGTTGTATAGTTACTACTTTTGATTTTAATGTGAAATTCAAGCCACCACTATCAATTTGATTAATGGGGTAATACAACTTGTGACATGAAAAAAAGTTAAATGTTGATACAGACAGCATTTGCCTAGAAAGCTGAAAATATATTACAAATATTGCTGAAGAGTTATGAAGCCTGGTTTGTTGAAAATGTTAGCATGATTCTTAACGTTACAACTTTAAATAATACTTGTCATCTGAATATTTGTGTAATTCTCCATTCTGGAAGACTTAACTGTGAAATCTTAATCTCTGCAAGGGCAAAGAACTTTGTTACATAAACTAATTGGCAGTGAAGAAAGGAAAAGGGCATAAAATTGACAAAAGAATAAGCAGTAATGCCACTCTTTGAAATCCACTGATTAAAATAGTTCTGAAAAAAATTACATCTGTAATGTGAATATGCAAGAAAGCATGCTGGCCTTTTTAATTTTAACATTTCATTTTCTGTGCAATATGTAGTATTTTTATTATATTTAACTATTGCAGTAGAACAAAATATCATTCAGTTTAAGGAAATACACAATTTTCTGTATGGGTAAAGCAAAAGAATGCAATTACAGATAGAGACAGCAGTAGTCAGTACAAATGTAGTTTAACATGCACTCTGTTCCAAGAAGTGACATTCTTTCAACTGTGTGGTTGAAACAGGGAAGAAGAAATAAGGTTTAGCAGGAGATTGGTGTGTAAGGGTAGATGAAAGTAGGGTATTTAACAGGAGGACTGGAAGAACTGAACCCTTCAATATCTGTCTGTTTTAAATCTGTTTTTCTAGAGATAGTGCTAATAGCACCAGTGAAGAGACCTGCTCAGTGTTACAGTCTCTATATGGTCTTTCTGTAACATCCTCTTAAGCATTCCACCAGTGTTCTTTTAAAACACAGCCTCTCTTCCTTCCGAGGAAGATTATTCTGCCCATTATTACACTGTAGTCATTCAAAATAGTGTATTTTCACAGGTGAGGCAAAGCAGTATTGGTGGAAGAGATCACCAAACTACGCACTCATCTCAAGAGGAAAAAATATGGCTATACACATAATTAATTTAGTATTCTCTTAATTTCATAATAGAGCTATATTCAGAGAAAAATAGTTTTATTTGCTGTGAAAAGTGTTGATTCCTACAGGCTGTACTGTGAAGTCGATGCACATTAGTTAGCATTTCTTAGTATGTATGAAGTATTTCTTAGTATGTAGTTAGGTGTTTTCCTGAGGGAGAGAGTCCTTTATGCCATAGGGTGTAGGTATGTGCAGGTGTGTGATACAGTTGGTATCCGAAAGACCTCACATTGTAATCAGGCAAGAGGAACTGTGTGTGATTGGAAAACAAACAAACAAAAAAAAACCTTATAATATTATCCCAATTTACACCTACAAAACTGAAGAACAGAGAAATTACAGAATTTGACTGAGGCCACAGTACAAAAGCCTTGAATGGCATTAAATGCATGTTTTAACATCAGTTTTCTCCAAATAAATTGACAGTTTTGGAGATTTAAATACTTATAGTCCCACTCTCTGTTGAGACTGTAAGCAGGCCCAACTGGATTCATGACTGTTTGAAAAATAAGAAATTGCAAAGTGAATGAAAATAGCAAATGCCAGTCCCATGCTATTAATAAAATGATGCAGCAGAGACATACAAAGTTATGCCTAGGGAAAAAAAAAAAAAGGCTTTAAAAGGAAAATAGAATATAGACAACTATGAATGAAGATTTAAAGTACAATGAAGATTACCTGAAAGCAGAATAGATTTAAGAAACACCTTGCAGAACGAAAATTACATCTCTTCTCTTCTCCCCGCTGATATTTTGCTCATAAGATTTTAAAAAACAGCACTGACAAGTTAATGCTTTACACCAATTAACATTTTCTCTATGATAGACTTTGAAGTTTCTGCATTCTTGGTGAAATCTAAATTGCATGGTAAAATACTAAAATCGTGTTGTTTAAATTCTGTCATCTTCTTATGCTTGTGACAGATGAGAACCTATTTGCCTTTATTTTCATTCATTTCATTCAGTGGTTGCTACAATATTGACTTTAGGTTCCTATGCTTGGTAGGCTTAGAGGACTTTTGTGTGATGTCTAAGTGTGTAATGATGCTATCAGGCCCTAAATCCAAAACATTTTCCAAGGCTGAAGCACAGATGTTGCATTCATTTCACTGAATGTTTGTTTCCTCTGTAGAAATCTAATTCAAACTCCCATGGGGCGGGTTTCCATCTTCTTGGTTCTGTATAAGAACCTCTCTTAGACTGTTGAATCTAGTATCTGTCTCCAAACAAAATCTATTCTTCATAAAAGCTGTCAATGTGCTGGCACTGAATTGACTGATGCCATCTGTATGTTGATTTCCACATTCTCTATGCACTTATGGCCTGAAATATGAAAGTTTTCTTTATTATACAGATAAAATCAGAAGCAGAAATATGTGGAATTATATTGCTTTTCTTGGTGTGTGGTATTGAAGAGTAATGAGTCCTTGTTTCTGGGTTTTTAATCACTAGCTACTGATATGGTGAACTCAAAAATAAAGTTGAGCACCAGTATGTTTTAATGTAGCTGTGCATCAGGTTTTATTATTGTATCTTTATATCCAAATGATTTCTTCTTCCTATTTCTGTCCATGGTGTTCTACAGTTTTATGTCTAGATGAAGCAGCGTTATGGTTGAGAAGTTTTTTTCTAAAGCAAATGATGAATGTAACTTTACATATGAAATTGAATGCAACAGATGCATTCAGTTATAATAGAACCTCAAAGATGCCTTGAGAGCAAAATGAAAATACATTAGTATGTCATTAAAGGAATTTTGACATTGTTACTAACTTAGATGAATGTAACAAAGTACATTTTTGACATCTCATTAGTTAAGTTGATTTCAGTGGAGTTGTACATTGGTAAATATTATAAAACATGACATTAGACCCTTGACTACAAGAGATGACTGGGAAATATAGTACGTAACAATTTGGAATTGATTTGTGAATTATTTTCTGAACCCACTTTTTGCATATGATCAACATGTTTTTATGTTAATCTTACATCAATCTTACATAGGTATTACAAAAATATGAATTTTGCCCCGTTCTTTTATTTATTTTTTCTTTTAAGTGCAAATACAACTATGTGACCTAGATACAAAACTACTTTATAGTTAGGAAAGAGGTTGGTACATACACTCCCAGCTTGCCCATACCACTGGGGGTGATACAGTTTTCTAAAGAGCTGCTGTTTAATGATTGGTGTTATCTCTTGGGAACTGGCTTTGTGCAGGGACAGCTGAGAGCAATCAAAGTTTAGGATTCAGGAGCCCATTGCACAAATGCATCTGTACGCTTTTTTAGGTGGGTCCTGTTCAGTCTGTCACCAGCTTGGGTCAAAGATTGTTTGCAGACTCCAGCTTAATCTTGATCACATGGACCAGATGGAGCCCTTGCCTTTGCCCCGCACCTCCACAAAGGCTCTGGGGGGGCTTTGGTAGTGCATCATCTTGCAGTTCATAAGCTCTCCCTTTGGGATGTGTCAGGCAAACATCATGAAGCTGATATTTAACCAGGTCTTGCTGGGATGTCTTTGAGTACATTCCCATGCTCCCGTTTCTAGGAGGATTTATTCCATGTACCACACTCATTTAATATGCTGACTACATGACACTATGCTTATGGTAATGTAGTGCAAATGCCTCAGCCAAGCTGCAGTACCCAAGGTACTACAGACAGCTGCATTTAGTACAGGAACAAGTCAAACCTCTTCTGATTATTTGGGGCTTTGCCCTTCTTGGGAGTGTGCCAGTCTCCTTCCTTGCCTTAGATGATAATTGCCTCTTTTTTGAGGATCTACTAAAATGACAGTCTAGGGACTCTTTCAAAGGTGATAAAATTTAAATGATTATCAGTGCTGGTAGTTATTCGTATTTTCCTTTACAACCTTAAGAAATGTGGAACAGGACCTAGGAAGGATTTTGTTGAGTGTACTTTTAGAGTCATCTGATTTTCACTTTCATGAGAAATATATGAGGGACAAAACATGGTATTGAGACATTATTTGACAATATTCAGTCTTTCCAATGCAGACAAGATTGAATGGTGCTTCAAGTATGTTGTTGAATCTTTGCAAGATGTCATAATGTATAGCCTGTCTCATTCCTTATGTAAAGTCAGAAAATGTACAAAATTACTGAAAAGTTCATTGCTGAAACATAGAACAAGGTTCAGGGGCACGAATAAAACAGATCAATCTAAACTACACAGAAATAACAGATTTGTTTTTACTCTTGTGTTTTGATCCCACAGTATAGTTAATGATAAGTGCAGGAGCTTGGATGTAACTTCCTATAATATGATTTAATGATTGTATAGCATGGCTTCATCATTTCTATACGTATCTGTTTCTAGAAATAAGCAGAAAAAGTCAAGAAATTCAAAATGGCTCAGTCAACAAATTGGCTAAAAGAAAGGAAGAAATTGAGCAAGGAAGAGATACACAGCATTTTCACAATACTGCTAAAAGGCAGGGTGAACATCGTTGTAGGAGTGACCAGTTTATGGAAAGAGAGGCATTGTAATGATAAGGTGGGAAAGAGTACATATAAAAAGAATGGTGCAAAAAGAAAGTATGCTGGTTGGTGAGAGAGAAATTATATGATGATCTATGAAATGAGAGAGGAAAGAAGGATATGATGAAATGAAATTGCATTTAATGAGGTAGAAGAAAGGTGATTAGGGACAGAAGAAAAATAGAATTTAGTGATGAGAAAATCCTATTAAATTATCCAATAAATCTTCTTGCCACTTAAGGATTTCCCTTCTTTATTCTCCTTCACCTGAGGATATTTTCTGGCGTATTGTCTTAATAGTCAACCATATGAGAATGCCATTTTCCTTAGGAAGAACTTCCACATACAAGACTAGGAAAGCGATACAAGTGTACTCCTGACACTTAGTCATACCTTCAGGCTTGCAGTCTACATAGTGTGTAGTGCTTTGTCAAGACAGCGTTTAAGATACTGGCATAACTTTATCCCTTTATCTAAGGGCTCTTCTTGTTGGCGCTGGTGAGTTTTGTGTGTGTTTTTACAGGGGGAGGGGTGTGTTATATTTGTTATTTATATCAGATACTACATATGAAACAGCTGTCCTTCCAATTTTCCAGTAATCTCCATTGCATAAGTTAAATCTCTGGACTTTGTGCAGTTCACTTGCTTTTAACATTGTTCAGTTACATATTACAGCTTTTAAAAACCCAAACAAAGTAGATAGAAGCAGCGATAGAATGCACGTAGCAGATGGCATTCCATTAGGAAATGATCGGTTTAGCCTACTGTAGTCTTGTCTGAATTATACTCAAAAGGTAAAGTGCACAGTATTTGTGCAGACTGTCTCTTTGCTTTCTCTTTTTGATGGATAAACAGTAAAATTCAACACTTTATGCCATAAAAACCTACTCATAAGACAATCTATCAAAACAACAATTACAATACAGCTGCTACTGCATTCTCAATGTGCGACCTTTCTTCCTTGATGTCATGTCATTGAGACCTAACTTGGCAAGAGCTTGCCTATTAGTTAAAATTTGATATGTTTGGACAGTAGGATGGAAATGCCAGCAAAATTACATATGGGAACCCATTCTGATTTTACACAAAAAGTATTTTAACAAAACGTCTGGAGAGACTTAAAGGCAATTCATGTTTTGGTCTGAGGCAGGGCTCTCTTAAAGTCGATGAGATAACAGAGATGGAGGAGTGTGGTGGAGGGTTGTCCTGAAAAAGTAGCACAGCTACACAAAGTTTTAATTTAATTTGCATATAGAAAGCTTTCCTGTGGTGTTACAGTAGATTCAATGCATCAACTAAACCATCAGTCCTAAACTGGTATGTTTTATACAGCTAATTGACCAGCTAATTGACCTGGAGATCTTCCTGGTCCTAATGACTAGTCACTGCTTGTTAATTTTTTATTTTTTTTTCCATTTATTTCTTTTTGCAATAGTTTTAGAACTTCTACAACGCTTTTTAGAAGACTATTTTGCAGGAACAAAGAAATCCAGGTTAGTGTCATAAAAGAAATGTGGTGGTTCGGTCAAATCTTAATACTTACTCGAATATATTTTTATCCTTATCCTACAAACTGGGAGCAGAAATAAATGTGTGTTAAACATATCTTCCACCTCTGCATCCTTCATGGGAAAACATTTTGAGGGTTACAGTTGCTCAAGTCTGTTTGTTCAGCTTGAAGCATGTTTCACAACTGTTCTGGTCAATTAGATAAGACTGATGTTGGTCAGCAAAGTTCTTGATTTTGCGTGCTATAATGTTGCAAGGAAGTTCCTGTAAGCAGTCATCCCCATCACACAGAAGTTGCTGAAATAAAAAATGGGCAAGCTGCTTTCCTCTCCTGTACTCTCAGGCTGATAACACTGTCTCCTGTATTCAAGTTAAGCCACCCACTGTCATACTGAAGATGCAATTGGCAGCATCTTAGAGAAATAGAAGTCTTCAATTATTTTAACAAGAGAACCAATATCTAAATAAAGCCCGTATACCAGGATTTTGGAAATGTGTGTGAGTATGGAGAAAGCATTCATAATGACTGTGAAAAAGAAAAAATGCTGAAGTAATAGCACAGTTTAAAGAGAGAAAGAAACACATGCTTTTAGCTCTGTGCTGTATCTGTTTCTTAAATATGTGGCATTAACAGCAAGGACTCTGCAGTAGTCCTAAAACCTCTCTTTACTGAGAAGATGATGTACAGAGCCTGGTATGCCAGCTGTTTTTCTAGCCAACGAGTATGGTCTGTTTTTTAGTTATTCACCAAATGCCCATTCTTTTAGTGGTGATTCTTGCATCAGGTTCTGGGCAGGTTTCAGCTGCATGTTTGCACCAAAGAGTCAAATTATATGTGAAGTAAAATTTGAAAAGAAGACAGCAAGAAAGATTTTTTTTAAAGAATATAAAATAAAACGTGATAGCAGTAGAAAGCTAAAGGAAGCTTGAATTGGCAAGAAGAGACAGGAAGTATTTTAAATTTATAATGAAAATTAATTATGCATTCACTGCATTTGAAGAGGTCAGACATGATGAATTTAAATAGTACATGAGAATGAAGGCCATCTTTTATATTAAAGGCATTACAACAGGGCAATGTGAGGAGAGGCAGAGAAATAAAGGAAGCAAAGGGGGAAAATTGCAACATTGAGGCAATGAGTAACAAGAACATTAAATCGAACAGATTTGCTTTGTGACTAAATTGATTCACGATTTTCAAGCAATTCAAAATAATGATAATTTATTAGCCATAAAATTAGACTGGAAAAATGTTTAAAGCTGCTGAGGAAGTTAATAAAAGAAGGAATTTCATAGTGGATTCTCACCAGCTCGCAGCAACCTTTATAAGTTCTGTACAATAGGGTAATTCTTTGTTCAAATTTTGTTCCTTTCTTCAGTGTAGTTGCTATGTATGCTCGTTGATGTGAAGTGGAAAATACTTTTATTTTTTCTTCTTTTTCCTGCTATCTCCTGTCAAATCTGTCTTGTTTTCACTACCCCATTTCATTTGTGAGTATAGTATATGAACAAAGCAATTAAAAACAAGTTTGTGGAAATGCCGTATGATATAAGTAGCTGTAGGGCTAAAACAGAATATTTTGAGCAACCTGGTCTAGTGGGAGGTGTCCCTGCCCATGGCAGGAGGGTTGGAATTAGATGATCTTTAAGGTCCCTTCCAACCCAAACCATTCTATGATTTTGCCCCACTTTCTGGAATACTGGAGTGCAGTTTTTGTTTGTAGGGACAGACCATACTGAATAACACGAGTAGAAGTACAGCACAGACTCTCTGCTTAGCACTATTTAAAGACATGTATGTTCTGAATGCATATATTCTGGGGTATTCTGAATTGTGCTATTCTGAAGATACCTCATTACTCTGTCACCTTTCTGTTCAGAAACTTAGATACTTTGGAGCTGGGGATATCTTCTTGTGGAGTTGGGCAATACTTGCTATGTCGCCTATGTGTTGCTGTCAGACCCAATAGTTCATTCTGACTCAAGGTATTGCTATGGAGCCTGAGGAGACACAAGGAGTGTGTGCACAGTAGCATGGTTAGGAAATCAGAAACTCACACTTTCCTAGTGAAAGGTGTACATTTAGTTACAGAAATTCCAGGTGAAGGGAGTCCTTCAAGAATTGTATTTCTGTGGCCCTGAGCTAAGGATTGTTAACAGAAAGTTAAATCTGAGAGGCTTAGTGGTTAAGAAGGGGAAAAAAAAGCTAGAACAGCAAATAGTAAATTGTCACCTTAGGCTTTTACAAAATAGCACATAAGAGAAATGGAGACTTTTTTTTCCCCCCCTCAAGGGTGGTTTCATGTACCAAGTTGTCCATGGGGTGCAAGGTTACCAGAACAGGATACTGTACCAGATAATTCCCCTATGACAGCTGTTATGATTCACTGGTTTTAATATTATCCTCGAGTTCACTTGAGGGAATTCTCCAGGCAAGCTTCTAAAGCATAACACGTAACCTAATAGCATTATTGTTTTTATTTTTATATTATACGCATGTTCTTCATTTACTTACGATCAATCTCTATGATGAAAATGGCACCATAATGCCTGTAGCCACAATTAGATAACCACGGTTAGGTTGAATCAATACCCATTCTTCTGAAGAATATTATAGTGAAATTGTGGAGTATGGCTCTCATCTTTCTCCTGACAAATGCAATTATCACTAGAACCTGATTCCAAGGCCCACCTAGTTCATGTAATAAGTTATTTACCAATTAAATAAGCCATCAGTAAAGGATAAGTAAGCATTTAACATATTTATGCAGTCCTCATATTTTAGAATGTTAAGTGTTTGGTGTGGTTTTATATTGATAAGTAGTTATTGCACAATGTTTGATGAAAAGTCTAGCAAGTTTAACAGCTGACAAGGGGATTGCTAGGCTTCTAGCACATGGGAGTTTTGATACCTGTTAAGGAGTGAGGGCTTTTCACGTTATATTTCCTTTTCTCTTTGTTTGCCTTATTCTTCACCCTAGAGATGAGGGTAATTGTTATTCTGAGGGTAGAAAACTTGTATGATATGCCTCCTTACCCCCAAAGCTCTCGATGTTAATTCCCTCTCAAGTCTTCCACTGCATTCTGAACTGACAAATGGCTGGGTTAGTGCTAGTGCAGTTCTACTAAAATCATCAACACTGAAAGCTTTCTTATTAACTTGTCTTTTTTTTTTTTTCTTTGAGGACTTCACAATTCCCTCCCCTAGCACTGAAAATAAAGTCTAGCATTACAGGTACTGATTTACAGTGATTTGCCATTAGGTTGGCATGTTGGAGGGCACTTCTGCACAACTGCATGTTAGCCTGCTAGCACTCATCTATGTTCCTAATTTGCCTTTGATTTCATGGAGCCTAAATATTATCACCAGGTCTTGGTATGTTCCTTTTGATGATGTCTCAGAGTTTTCAATGGGATTATTAGTTTCACTGGGATTAGTCAGTTTCCATTGCGCAGCAATCTATGTGGTATATAGAGTGCTATAATATACAAGGAGATGTACCAAAGATAGGCTTACCTATCACTTGTCAAATGCACACGTCAAGTTCAAGCACATTGTTACAAAACACAAAATCCCTTTCTGATTCAGTTATGTTAGTGATTTTGCAGTATCAGTCGGGCCCATCAGCTTTTCATTTGCCCCATGAATAAGGTTCTGTGCGCTGGATAACAAAATGGAGATAATACACTCCCTAGATAGGTAAAGATTTGGCTGGGTACAGCTGGCAACGTGCGTATTTCCTAGCTGTGGCTTCTCTTTCATGGCTTAGTTGTGCCAGATGCAATTGTAGTTAGCTTTTCACCTATATCTAGTATAAGGAATATGGGGTGTGCAGAGATTTTGTGGCAAGGAGATGAGGGGGCAGGAGGCAAAGGAGCAAGTTGCAGGCAGAAGACTAGATATTAGATTGTTCTGGGCAAAGAAGTTATAGATTTCCATGAGAGAGAAATACTAACCATAGTATGGTAGGGAATCAGCAGACCGTGTCAGACATCAGTTTGCATCTTAGAGAGGCAATGTATAAAATGGGACAGTCATCTCCTGGTTTCAACTTCAGTTGAAATTCAGTTCCAATCATGATTTTAAATTAAAATAAAACCCTATTCTTTTTCAACTTTGGGGGATTTAAAAATGTTTCTACATATTTACTGTTATTATTTTTATTTTATTACTCTTTCCTCAAACAGAAGTAGATTTTTTTTTCCTTTTAAAAAAGCAAAACAGGGAAAAAACCTTCCTTACTAGAAACCAATCAAATTTTCCTCATCGGTTAGGTTGACAGTAGGTTTAGCACATTCATTAATTATGACCGTGATTTGTTAGAACAAACAAGATTCTAAACCTTTAAGAGGCCTGGCATAATTATAAATAATAAAGAACCTTTAAAAATGCTTCAAGGCAAGAACTCAGTAAAGAAAAAGAAGGGAATATACTTTGAGACTACGCCACTAAAGGGGAGAGTACTTTTCTCTTCCCCTTTTGAAGACTTATGCAGGGTATGATAGCAATACATAAATGGTCTACAAGTATAGACATTTTTGTTTGTTTGCTAGAGATTCATCAGAACAAAAATGCTATGAACTTTCACCTTCAGGACTGGAGGTATTTCTGCCCTCTTTCTTACGTGTCTGAACATATTTCCAGCTTTGGGGCATCTGTCTTTGCCACTCACTAGATAAAATTCTACAACAGCATTGATTAAACGGGGAAGTTGGCTCTGTCAAGTGATTTTCTTCTTTTTGCTCTTCAGGCCCTTACAAGGATCTGTGGAGGTCATCTCTCTAGACAAAATCCCTACGCAAAAATGGGCAACCACCTTTTTCAGAATTATCATCTCACAATAATTAACCAAAAGGGTTCATGTTGCTTTTGTTGCCTACCAGCCTACTTACTGACCAGAACCAAAATACTAATGCTGTGGAAATCAGTTGCCATAAATCACTACAGAGCTGCTTTTTGTATGCAAACTAATCAACTGGCACAGTCAACTACTGCATTTAGGGACCCAACTATTCTGTGTTACAGGCAGACAGTGTGGTGATTTAGTAGGACAGTGCGAAGTTTATTGATCTCAGATCTTGAGAGACTTGCTATTGTATACAAGAAAATACATATATATATATATGTATATATATATATATATGCACTACAACGTATTACAATATATTGTAAAGGTCAGCGTTCATTTATTTTTTTATGAACAGATATCTACACTGAAACAATGAAAGTGGAGTGTGCAGTGGTGTGAATAAACCTCATGGCAATGTTTTCAGATGAAGCAAATACCTGTTTGTAACAGGTACAATTCTGTTTGTCCTGATCTGCCCTGTGTCTCCATATTTACGATTATTTATTTACAAATATAAATTTCCATTTTTATATACCTCATCCTGTCAGCATGTGCCTTTTAGTGCTGTAGCTACTCATTTCTGTGATAGATCACCAGTATGAACAGTAGTGTCTTGTCTTACTGTCTCAGGATTAGTTTATATCTGTATTTTCTGCAGGGGATTTGCATCCACCAGTTGCTACACCTCTGTCTCACTGCTATAAGCATGACCATGAGAATCGGAAAAAAAAAAGTAATGCAACCAAATAATCTGCTCATCACTTAACAGTAGAACTTCAGAAATGATATTTTTTTCCTTCTCTAACCTTGAGAACTCCTTTATCAAGGAAATACAAAAGTGCATATGCAGAGATCTGTATTCACCTCTTTGTAAAACTCATGTTAAGAAGGGCTCCGTGGCTGCATTTCTGGGGCAGTTCCAATTAAATTAAAGGAGCTACTTCAGCTGAATTTGACTTACTAACATGTCTTTCTTAATATGTAAGATTTGATGTTGTGAATGTACTAATTTAGTGTGTTTATTTTGTAACTACATCATTTTATTGGAAGTTACATCTATGATAAAATGGTGTACGGTCAAGGTAGAACAGACCCACTGGACTGTGTCAGTCAAGAAGAGAATATTGTGGACCGTGAGAGCGTCTGTGACCCAGAAAGTAGCACAGAAATGCATTTGCTCTGTGTGCTGATGACATACACTCACTTTGTTTTTTGAAGAACTTGGTCACTCATTTTCCCACTCTGTTATGTTTATTGGACAAGTTCCATGTAGCTCATGATCAGCAGAAAACTAAGGTCGTCATACCATTAAAATTTTTGGCATTCACAGTTAGGCACATTTTTCCCCTTGTAAACAGAACACAGCTTTGAAATACATACATTTTAAAACTCTAAAGCCAACTGTAGTACTTTGTATTAGGCAGGTAGGTTAATGACTGGATTTTTCAAAAAATGCTGGTGCCGACAAC
This sequence comes from Anser anser, assembly GCF_964211835.1. NCBI lineage: Eukaryota > Metazoa > Chordata > Aves > Anseriformes > Anatidae > Anser > Anser anser. The sequence continues at coordinate 67,065,213 of NC_139724.1, forward strand.
TTGAATTGGCAGTTGCTCAGCTATTCCAAAACTCAAGGTATCTACTTAGGTACATAAGTGTAAATACCTCTGACTGACTTAAGAATTATGCATTACCTTTTTGTCATGATCTCTTTGTGGCTTGGAGGGTGGTCTTCCTATTTTTCACTTGACAAAGAATTAATGGCCACAGAAAACAGACTTGGATCGAAGTGTCTGAGTATAAACCAGCAGAGAAGTGAAGGAATTGGTGTCTGAGTCTCAGATTTTGTATGTTTAATATCTGAACAGTTCATCCTTGTATGTGAAGTTGCTGCATTGACCTGATGGTCTATGAGATCAGTTGAAAGGCAGATATTTGTGTCCTAGAGCTATTTTCAAAACTGAAATATGAGTTTTTAATTCTCTGGTACTCAGAGAGATGTTGTCCTATTGCATTAGGTATTCTAGAGAATGCATATATTATATCGCATAATGTGCATATATCTAATGTTCTTACAAAGGTAATTGTATTATGATTAAAATGGCCAACATAAGGAAAGAGATGTCTTAGGAACTTCAAGATTAATTCAATATTGAGAAGGCTGGTTCTTCATCTGAAAACTTTGTGCTCTGCCTGGTGTTTGTCCTGTGGAGTTCTCTTCTATTTCAGTCCTTTTTTTCCTGTCATTATCCTTGGTGGCTCTGCACTGCCTGGGGTTTCTCCTGTGGCCTTTTTTTGCTCTCCCTATCATTGGGAAGGAGACTATTGTGCATTTTGGGGAATTAGAGCTTTCATCCAAGGTGTGCAGACCAGACGTGATGCTTCTCATTTGCAGATTATTTTTTCCCTCTTTCCCCCACTGTCACCCACGCCACATGTGGTTTGTGCTGCAGGGTGACTGCTGTGTGTACCAGGAGGTGGTCTTGTTCATTCCCTATGTGGTTCTCATTCTGCCTTGAAGCCAGAAAGGCACAATTTCAGCTGCTGCCTGTCCTGTGGTTCAGCCAGTACAGAACCAGGAAGGTTTCACAGGACTTGTCTGTGCACAGCTGTGTTTCATGATGCTCTTCTGTGGATTTTGGAAGATCCTGTATTTAAAATGATCAAAATTCAGTTTTAACAAATGCTTTTGTGCACATTTCATAGCTGTGCCCAGCCTGCTCTCCACGTTTTGGGCAGAGAAGGCAAGACGATTTCAAAAGGAAACGTTCTGTGCCTTTCTGGATAGCATCCTGCTGCTTTGCAACCTTTTTTTGTTGTTCCTCTTTTATTTTTTCTCCCTCCATCATATATTAATTCTGTCTCTTCTTCCTTCTGAGACAGATGGTGAGCTGGTGATACTAATGAGCTCCCTGCTGCCCAGGGAAGGCAGAGTGAAATGGTTTGTGTTCTGAGAGTTAACAGGCTGAGCACCCTCACTATGGATGTAACATGTACGTGATGGAGGGTTTGATGCACCACATACTGTAGCAGACTTTCTTCACATCAACCTATGAACTGTGTTTCCCCAAGAGAACAAATTCCCAAAACAGCCTACTTAATAGTCCAAACCTTATTGTGTTTATGGGGGTATTGTTGTGAACGGTGCAATAATCTCCTGCTTTTATCGAGATGGAGAGAGCATTAGGTTGTGGACACATGGAAATTGAATGCCCTGCTTCTCTGGCATTAGCACATTGAGAAATAAAAACAAAGAGCACCTGCTGTTCCTCAGAATGGTTCTTTGAACATTATAAACACTTTCTCGGCAGAAGGCCACTCTTTTCTGGGCTAACTTAAAAAAAGAATGCAATTAATTATAGGCAGTGCAGACCTCTAAGGTAACAAAATGCAATTATCCAGGGATTCATGATGGATTCAGTTATATCTTGTTTAAAATATGTCAGAAAGTGACAATAAGTCAAAACTGACTTGTACTAAGTATGCAATTAAAGATAGGTCCAGTTGGCCTGCAAATCTAGCAGTTGCAATCTTGTGGCTAGTTCAAGGCTAACTACAAAGTTCCCAAATGGTGGTAGTTATGTGAATTTAGCATAATGAGGAATTTTTCAAAACCTAATATATTGGTTACGATGCTGAGAACTTTCTTAATGGACTCATTAAATGTTCTCTCTCCAGCAGAGATCACAAAGAGAGATGTATCCATTTCTCTACAGTCAGCAGAAAAACGGCAGTGACACAAGATGTCTAATTGAGTGAATGCAAACCATTCACTTTTTATGTTTAAAAACAAATAAATACTAGTATCAGAATATGTGTCTCTTAATGTGAGGTCTTTTGATCAAGAATACAGCATTTTGGCACTGGAATGGAGAATGTTAAAAAAAACTCAGATGTTTGCTTGCAATTACCACACAGAAAGATATCAGGTAAGTTTAAGGTATAGGTGATAGTTAATTTAACCTGATTAACTGTTATAGCTGATAAAGAGGTGTTGGTCTCTTATCAAAGCAGGTACTTTGATGTCTGCTGATATAGAATAGTACCCAGTCCACATTTAAGTTAATTACTGAATACTAGCAAGTAACAGATGTGCTGCAGATGGCTCGGGTGATTAAAATAAAAAAGATCACAAAGATTTTACAGGTTTGGAAGCTAACAATAAATAAACAGGTTAAAAAGCGCTATATTAAAAAACTTAAATATTTTAGTAATTGAACTGAAAATGGGTTTGATTCTTTATTATCAGTCTGTTGCTCTGAATAGGTTTAAAACAAAGTAATGAGTTACAGACTTAAATAGAGATGGTTTTCACATCCGAACTTACTAGTACTACACCGGCAGTTACTTTGCGAAACTGTGTGTGTACTCTCTTCTTGGGTCTGTGCTTTCACCAGATTTCAGTAAGGACATAAAATGAGGGGTCAGTATGAAAGTGGCTGATGGTCGTTTTTTTTTTTAGGATGTACATTTACTGGAAGGAAAGTTTTTTTACAGAAATGAACTGGTTTCGCAAAAAATGCTTTTACAAGTATTTGTGCTTTATGACTGGAAACCCCACCCTGAAAAGAGAGGGAACCATGTATAGATATGCAAACATCTATCTTGGAAGAAGTGAGTTGGTCCTGTAGCCAGTGTAACATCTGGAAGCTGAACCAAAAATTCTATAGGACTAGTGGGTATCTCCACTACAAAGCTGTTGTTTTTTTTTTAATTTTATTTTATTATTTTTATAATTTTTTTTTTTCCAGTGGGGGGCTGATTGAGAAAAAACCTTGGCAGGTCTTATTTCATCTTTATTTTCATCCTAACTCAAACCATGGCAATTTATGGAGTCTCAAAACTTTCATGTGACAAGAAAATGGTTTCCTGCCCAGCTATAAGAGGCATCATTGTAAGATGAGAAAGATTACGAAATGTTAGTAAAGGAAATGATACAATCCCAGTAATTTAATCATGTATTCGCAGGTTGACCCAATTTCCAAATTAATAATAAAAATGTAAACCACCTTGCCATGAGATCTGACCTCTTAAATAGGTAAGTGGTGTGACATTGAATTAGCCTAAAGGGGCTTAGCATATGCAGTATACCACACTAAGTAACCTGTGCAGAAGACCTGTCATACCATAGTATTCTGGGCAGAATGTAAAGAAAAATAAGTAAATAAATATTAGTTCATAATGACATGTTTTTTCTTTTCTTTCTTATTTATTTATATATATTTCTTTTCTGGTGGAATTAAAAAATCAATGAGAAAATGTATGACCTTTGCTTTAAGAAGGTATTTTTATTATTAGGGGAAATAACTTCTTTTTAAAAGACATTACGGAATGTAGGTGGACTGTTTTTTTGGTTTTTTGTTTTTTTGTTTTTTTTTTTTTCAGGATTATCTTGTAGGTATTTTCGCAACCAATTGTTAAGGGGGAGGTTATCAATAAAGAGGTGAATGATCAGCTTCTACTGTTTATTGTAACAGACTGCACTGTAGGAATGTGACTGATAACCCCAGTCACTGTATAGAAAGGCCATAGAAATTTCTCCCTATATGTTAAGACATTGTGCTTTTTGTCCTGGTAAACTTCTGTACTGTACAAGTCATTTAAAATTTATTCTTGTGGAAGTAGCTCTGGTGGTAGAATCACAGAACACCCTGCTTGTGGGATTTTCTTCTATCCACTGTAGCAAGAAACTTCATTGCTGTGCTCCCCTGACCTTTCTCTTCGACTCCTGCAGCACTCTTTGACTCTGTAGTTGTCTCCGTGCCCTTTTTGGAAGGGGAAGACTTTCACAGTGCATTCTGTGGCTGGTTACAAGTGACATGACGGCATGCAAGCCAGGTGGCTGCTGCATGCCAGGCCCCATAATGGCCTCTTCCATTTGTCTTTCCCTCAGCAGAGACGCTAATTGGGTCTGTATTCTTTATCCAACTATTACTATTCAAGAAACTTGCAGGAGTTTGGGAGTTTGGGGGTTTCTCATCCTCTGAAATCTGGGCCCAAAAGCTACTTTGGAGGAGGGAAGGAAATGAAAGAGAAAACAAATGATCGTGTATAAGTCTTATTTTCTTAGGAAGCCAGACTAAAAATGTGTATCTAAGACTTGTCTCACACATTATATATCAAGCAGAAGGCATCCTCTGGTGTATAGGCAGAGTGGGGAAATTTAATTACAGGGGTGACCAAGAATTTAAAACTGACTAAAGGCTGTTGCCATGTGATAGCTCTGGGGTTTATTAGTTCAAAAATGGAGTTGCCATTTGTTAAGTCTGTAACATCACTGATTTTACAGCATTATGCTTTTCTTTCATGTATGTTATAGGCAGTTATTATCTATTTCCAGCTGTTTCCTCTCAGGTCACAGACAGCAATGGCATGATTACATGCATTAAATATATATTTATATATATTTTATATATATTGTATTATATATTGTATTATATATTATATATAATATACACATATAATATATCATATATATTATATATATACATATATATATAATATACATATATATCCTGTTTGCCAAAACGTGTTGTATTTTTTCGTGGTCTTTCTTGTGAGAAAGTACACACTAGATGCACTGCAGAAATTTCCTTGCACTGTTCTCTCATTTTTTAAATTTGGTTTCTATTAATGCTTTCTGTTAGTTCTCATTTCTGGATGTGGTGGAACATTATGAAATATAATGTAATTGGGTTCTTTCTTCAGAGTAGTTTTAAGTTTGCATTGTCTCAGACACCGCCTTAAAGAATTAAATGAGAAGGAAAAAGAGGAATGTTGACTTTCCCTGAACTTGGATCACAAAGCACCTTCTTAGAAATTGTTTCAAATTTCCCTCATGTCATACAAAAAAGTCCTTCCTTTCCTTTTAGTTGTGAGACAAATTCCCCCTACCCCGAGAGGCACAGAATGATGGAGGCTGAAGGAGTATTTTGAAATTTTTAAGCTTTTTAGTTGGAACATGTGCTGGTGTTACTGTGGAAACCTGGGAAATACTTTCCCAGTAAAAATGAAGTGAGAGAAAATGCCTTTTCAATGCTGAATAAACCGCCTCTGCTTTAAATATGAAGAAGCTTTGGTATTTTGGATTTAACGAGGCCTAAATATGTCAACATTGGAGGCTGTTTGCTTCTGTTAAATAGTTGGCACGCTATACTAGCTGGCATTGTTGTATTTGGTGTGTTAAAATCCTATTCAACTCATCGTTTTGTAAACTATATGGATTTAGCTCTTTGGCCTGACTTTATATTAGGTTGATCTTTCTAGTTTTAGGGTGAACCACATCTGCTCTTTATTTCATTTTTGTCCAAATGTCTTGCTATTTCTTCTCTTATGCATTAATATGCATATTACAAATTAATATGAATAATTCTTTTGAATAAAGCCAGCCCAAGAAAATGATGCATCAAGTGATGCATTTGAATTGTGAACTGAGGAAGTGTAGCTCATCAGGACTCTCTAAAGCAGCCCATTGGTGTTTCAAATTGTTTTCTGACCTTCTTAGCCAGGGACACAAGTCTCAAAAGTATGGAGTGGGTAGGTGTGCAGAGCCATATCTGAAGTCTCCTGAACTCCCAAAGGAATTATACGTTACAAGTGACTGCTCTATAATCTACTATCAGATTCTCCACCAAAAATAGTTCTAGTCACAAAGTCAACTTATGTTAATGTATAGAACACATTTTTCCTCCAATGCTGCTACATTTTTTTTCCTTCTCCTGTGGATGGTGTGAAATGACTACAATAAATTATTTCCTTTGTTGTAGCGCATATCTCTTGTGAGTACAATGCTAGAATTATAACGTAAATTTTTAATATCCAATCCTGAGCACTGAAGTCAATGGAAACTTGGCACATAGGATGATGAGATTATCAGTTTAAATTCAGCAAAAAGCGTGTAAATGCTATTGCTTTACTTGGTCATTTTCCATGAAGTAGTTTAGGAATATCGAGTTCTTTATTTTTCTCCAAAGATTTTGATAGCCTGCTTAAAAAGAAAAAGTTAAAAAAATAAAAAATAAAAAAATCTAGGGGATCATAAAAGAAACTCCTACAGAGTAGATGCAGAACTGGTCTGAGAACTTTCTTAGCAAGACTCATTACTGCTTCACTGGGAAAACAGAGAAGTGAAATGAATAGGATTCTCTAGAGATCTGCTTGTGTTCAGGGTCAATCAATTTTTATTAGTGACCTGGCTGATGGAATAGGCATCATATATATGTCAAGGAGTCTGAAGGGCTTGTAAGTATCTTGGAAGGCAAAATTAGAATTCAAAATGATCTTGACAAACTGAGGAAATGATCTGGGTAAAGAGAGGGGATTAATTAGTGGGTATAAGTGTAAACTATTGCATTTCAACAGGAATTGCCAACTTTACAGGTACTAATGTTGTGGACAACTTACAGGAATAAAAATTGGGTATTACAGAAACACAAATTGAACTGCAGTCGTGTCCTAGTGATGCACAAAAGCCAAACTTCATGCTGGAAATATACATATCTGAGTTTAAATGCAGAAGATGTGAAGATGTCCTTTTGGTCAGTTCAGCTTCAAATTTCCCCGAGTGGGTCTGGAGAAGAGCATTGGGAATGATGGAGGATCTAAAATGTGTTCTGTGACAAAGACCGAAAAAAAATGTGACTTATGTGTTTTAAAGAAGAGTAGTAAATGAGAGATTTGGTAACAGCCCTCAAAAATGTTAAAAAAAAAAAATCAGCAAAAAGGATACAGTCTCCACATGCATAGTGCTAGATGATGCAATTTAGAAATTAGGGAAGACTTTACAGAATAATATGCTGTTTGGATTATTTGCCTGAGGAGGTTATAAAATCCTCATTACCAGAGGTTAATAAATATATAAACCAACATCTGTTAGGGATGACAGAGATATGATTCACCAGCCTTGGCTGCAGTGGAAGTAGAGTAGTCTTCTTTTGGAGAAACTTGCAATTCTGTTTTTTGGTTTTCTAAGAGGTTTTGTTTGTTTGTTTTGTGATTATAAGGACAAACTGCTTTTATCTGATTTTATCTGCTCTGATATCTTGATGGTAAATAAAATATAATGTTAGTGTTATGACACTTTTTTTAAGTGTTAGATTTATTTTGATTACTACTGTGACCTCCTGAAAGCAGTAATTTGGAAAACACAAAACTGTTAATGGGCTGCATAGGCACATTAGTCTATTTGGGATTAGACTTTATTTCTAACTTCAGCAGAAGTTCTTACAATAAAGCAGAATTTGGCTCTTTGTCTTTGGTCTTATTCATACAGATGCGGTGTTACAAGTGGTATGAAACTTGTATGGAAAGTAGCATAAAATAATACTGGAAAGTAGCATAACATCACAGAGAGGAATAACTTTAGTAGCATCTGATGAGGATTTGGGATCCTGTTGATGAGGATTGTTTCTTTTGTTCTCGCTTTCCCATCCAGAGATGGACATAGCACAACAGGCAGGGCTCCAGGTGTTGTTTAATGTAGGACATCTGAGTTAATCCTTTGTAGAGGTGAGCGGTCACCAGAAATCCCACAGACTGAAAGCCATTCTGCTTGCTCCCAGTACCTTTCATCCTATGATTTTAGAAAAACAAAACAAAAATGCAATCAACTAACCAACAAGTAATTTCAAGTTGGGGTGAGTATACATAGAACAGAATCAGCTCAGGAGCCTGGACCCAGCCAAAGCCTGATGTTGCATTGCTAAGAATAAATTCCAGAGCTCTGGAAGACCATCCTTCAGCATGGACTGTGCCCCAGTAAGTGTGTACAAACCATGCTCTGCATCCAGGTACCTTAGTAAGGACACCATAAAACACTTACTTGCTAGAGAAAGCAAGTTTTTGATCCTCAGAGGTGTGGATCACATCATTGTGGATTACAAGTGTGCTGGAAACTGGTGTTTCAGTCCATAAAATAGATCCATAATTAAGTAATGGAAGGATAAAGAGCTAAAACATTTTTACTGAGAAAAAAAAATAGAAAAAAGATATTTTCCCATCAGTTGTATACAACAGTGAAATATTTATAGGCACTGTGATAGAAAATTGGAATCCTAACAGCAAACTGCAACTTATACTTGAATCGAGAAGCTGCTTTTTTATTTTTCATGCTTTGCATGTGTTCACATTTCTGTCCAAATGTATTTTCAATTCCTTTTGTTACCTTAAATATCATCCATCTTTTAGATTTTGAAGAACAGACACAAGGCTCTTTTGTTCTGAATTGCCACATTGCTTCATGGTTTTATCCTGTCACATAGCAGCAAACACTTAGCTGCATTAGCTGGCTTAGAGCATCGTGCAAAGTTCTACAGGAATTTGATACTGTACACAGATGTCAGCTCCACTGTAAAGGTAAAGCACTGAAATCTGATCCCATTATAACTGAACTCAATCTCAATGCTTGCTGTCATTTAAAAATAAAAAAAAAAAAAATCTATCAATGGCTGTAGTAATAACAGCAGCCCACTGCAGCTCCTCAAGGTTGTGAGCATTGCCAGATGAGAGTTGGAATTTGGTTTATATGATTGTTATATGATTGTTGTGTTGTACAATGATTACCACTTGAAAACAATTTCATATATGAACACTCTCCATATGTATGTGAAGAAGAGGAGCCAAGATGTGTTTGTGGTACTGACTGATGACATTGGTAATTTTCTGTAGTGAAATCAAATTTTTATGAAAGCTGGAGCATTCCAAACTACATTAGAACATGAAATTCCAAGGTTAAGACTGAATTCAGGATGTTTCTGAGTGGTGAAACATTGCCAAAAAGGCACAAGTGTGCACCAGATGAAGAAACCCTTCTTCTGTAGACCTTGAACTACTCTGCCTGCACTCTTCTGCTGAGTTTGACTCGAGTTTCTGAGAAGAAGCAAATGCGCTTCAATTACGACAATAACTTTTAGTTTAGCATGGAATAACTTCTCAGTTAAATGATTCTTAACAACTTGGATAAGTAGAGTTTGGGAGGAAAGTTATTTTTATGAATGCTCTACATATTGAATACAATAGGAAAGTAACAGTTACAGGATACACTTTTTTGAAGTGCTCTTTAGAGCATTAATTGTTATTTATAAAGTATGTTATTCCCTATTGGCATGGTTAGTGGTAGCTAGTAGACAAATAGGACAACACTGGAATATCTGCTTGGCTCTGGAGGAGCAAGTGGCTTTTCTCTGGAACGCACAGTGGCTCTGGCTCCTGTGATAACCCAAGAAGGGCTGCTGTCAGTAGGTCTTCTCTGCTGCAAGTTCTTCCAAGCTCCTACATGCACTGAGTGGGGCATTTAACAGAATCAGTACTGCTAGTAGTTGTTACTACAGGCTTTATGGAATGTAATGCAAATTCCAGTTTTTGTACTGCTGGTTTTTGAAACCAATTTCTGGCAATATTCCCTGCAATGCAGAACCTGTTAGCAAAACCAAGGGCAAGAATGGTAGCATTCCTCTCATACTGAGGTTTAAATGAAAAGCCAAATAATACCATTGTGGAATCAGAGGAGTCTCTATGGCCATTAATTTTCCCTTGGAAATCTTCCCTATATTTCAGTGTGTTTGAGGTTGTGATTGAATTTGGTTTCAAACAGGAAGCATATGGCAGTGGGCTGGGGAACTGGGACATTGCTGAGATACAGAACATGCAAAAGAAGCCACACAAGTAATTGAATCACTTGTTATGGTTGAGTAGAGCAGCAGAAAATTGTGAGTTTTCTGTGAATATTAGCTCACATTTGAAAATTATTTCATTTCAATCCTGTCTAGACCTATCTTGTGTTCATTTCCTACAAATAGGCTTCAGCAAATGGTAGGATTTGCCAAATCAATACACTTAAAGTATGCATTCCAGAATACTCCAGGATGGTAACTGGAGTTTATAATCACAAATGCTCAGAAGGGAAGCCTGATTCTGTAAGTCACAGCCGATCAGGCAAAAACTAACTCAACATGTTACCTTATGTTCTATCAGAGCTCATGTATCTTCATCAAACACAGCTAAGAAGCTACAGATCAAGAATTCCTTTACAAATAATGACACGTATTGTTTATTTTTCACATAATTTACAAACAGAAAAGACATTTTTTTTGAATAAATACTAGAATGCAACATTCAGTAATATTCTTGTGTATTGGGAAGTATTTAGTGCTCATATGCATAGAAAACACAAGTCTCGATTCCAAGCATTTTACTTTTTATTACAGGCTTGGAGGGTGGATTGTCTTCTACCACTCAGCATCTCTTCCTTTCTTGTGTACATCTTTGTAGAATATTTACCATATTCAGAAAACGCAATTTGCCTGACCGTTCTCAGGGCTTTTCCTTTTCTCTCTTATAATAGAAACTAGGGTGGTGAGGGTGGTAAGTGAATTTGGAGAGGATAGGCTAAATCCAGAGTAAGTAAATGGAGATAACACAGTAAAATAAGCAGACTACTGTAGATTTAAATGAACAATTTTCCAGCCATCTGTCATGTTTTTCTCTGCAGAATTGATGGCAGGGTACCAAAACTGTAGAGTAGTTAGTGATAGCTGTTAGAGGTATCTGTACAATGCCTTTATGTAGTGGTTCACAAATAGTGAGGATAGATCGCTGGTGATCTCTAAGTTTGTGGGCAATGCATCACAGATAATCTGTGGAAATACATTGCAGGTATGCTATTTTCAATTGGAAATGTAAAGCATAGTGGTATTTGAAATATTCTGACAGATGCACTTATCCGAAGTTTTTGGAACCACTTGCCAAAAGACAAATGGACTTAAGGCACTTTTCTTCTCTTCCCTGAGATGGGACAGTAAATTGAAATCAAGCACTGATATGCTAAAATAGCACATAATAGAAAATTCCAAAGCAAATACAAATAGGTCTTCTCATCCATGTGCCAAGGATGCCTGACTTTGCTATCAATACTGTCAGTGATGCTCTACCTGCAATTTAGATGAAATCTGTGCTTAGCATGCCCAGCTTTCAAAATAAGGAATAATGCATTTTTCTTCCCTTGCTGACACTATACACAGAGTCTTCTGTAATCACAGTGAAAAGATAAGAATAAAATGGGGGAGAAAAAAAAGAACAGTAGCAAAAACCAATGCTATTCTGATGGGGAAAAGGCAAAGAAAAGATAGGTATAAAAGGAAGATTGTATGTGTAATTGGTGCTGTGATGTTAATTTGAAAAGCAATTACTAAAGGTCAGCTATCTCCAAAGGCAAACTTTGCTCTGCTGCTCATGGACTTGTAGGATGCGGGGAGAGGAGGGGGACCAAAAGCAAGAGGCTTACAGGAAGTTACAAGTAGGAATGGGGTGGGAAGCAGAAGGTAGCTGATAATATTTTTCCCCTAGAGAGACATTAGGTCTTTTAATAATGAAATCACATACGCTTCTAGTTATCATGTACCTAACAGTATGGCTTATTTACTACATCTTCAAGGCACAGAATGCTCCGTTCCTGTTTTGTTATACCTCTGCCTTTGTGTAACCACTGTGCTAGCAATGGAGGAACAGTGCAACTAATTCCCTCCCACGTTATTCTGTGGCATTTGGCACATTTACTAACAAACACAACATCTTATTTTTTCCCTCAATTCTATACCTAAAAACTTGAAGAGGCAATTGTAAAGCATGAAATTGAAGCCTGAATATCTACATTCAGTATGCGTAACTCGAGCTGTATTTTCTTTCAGATACTGCATTAAAATATGACATAAATATTCTTCTTTTGTTTCCTTTTGCACTTGACAGAATGTGCATTTAAATCTGAGAGTCTGAATGTGGTGTTATTTATTATTGTAGTTGTTGTTATTTAGTAAAGCCACAGAAATGAAATTGTGAGTAAACAAAGCATCATAATAGGCACAACTCATAGTTTGCTCATAAAGTATTTGTTGCATTAGTTCAGCTCTATTGTTTGGTTTGAAATTAATTACATTTTGAATACCAGTGTGAATAACTTATTGGTTTGGAATCACTTGAAATTTCTTATCAATACATTAGCTAATATCCCTTACTTATAATTTGCATTCTTAACAGAATAAGAGACTCAAAGCAACATCTTATTCAACCTTTTAATAATCATTTACAACTTCCTATGATCATACGGTAGTTACCTTCACTTTTATGTCCTTCAGTGTCTTAGAGGCAACAGGTATCAATATGGTTCTATTTTTTATGCTTTGTGGCAAAAGCAGAAGCTTCAACGTCTTACAAAATTTGAAGGCTTTTGAGGAATCTGAAGCTCAGTTGTGTTAAATGTACATCTATCTATGTAAATAAGTGAAATGTTAGAAGAATCTGAGGTAGATGCAAAAACTAAACCCAGGAAAAAAAATGGAATCTGTAAGTGCTAATCAAAATGCTGTCCACACATAGCTGCTGAATAGGCCATATATGGCCAATACAAATACAGGTGTGACGTGACTGTTCATTGTTCCACCAGATTAGTCAGTTCCTGAAGACAAAGCATTAATGTTTGAGGACAATTTCTCTATTTCTCTGGGATTTCATGGGTCACCTGATTATCATATTTTGTATTATTCTTACTAATCTCATGCTGTACAGTAGATGAAATTGTGAGAAAGTAAACATGAGGAGTGCAACTATATTGGAGAGAGTTGGAACTAAAGAACACTTTTCCTCCTGAGATACTTATGCAGCAAAGCAAAGGGTCTTTAACAAATACAAGAAAAAGAAATTGCTTTTTTTTTTGTGTGTGTGTGTGTAATATTGCTAAGTAAAATGAGAAGGATTTCCTTCCTCCCTCCTTAAACCAATCTGTCTCATTTTCATGCATCTGAACTGCAGGAATAGAGTCCCCAGTGTTAGTGACAGAGGAACAAATAGCCCCCTTTTTATGCATTGGCCATAATGATGAAATAATACATCATCAGATAGGCTGCTTCTCAAATTTTCCCAAAATTTGCTCAATAACAAGTGACTCAGCTTTTTAGGTTCTGTAGATGTTTCTGGAAAGGGTTTTGTATTTCTTAAGTCCTCTGTCTGTTAGTATAGCTTTTTTCTTGTTACATAATGTGGTCTGTGTTTGGCCTCAAAAAATAATGTTCTTCAATAACAAAAAGAAAACCCACGAAGAATAAAAAGTGGCTTAAGAATTGCTGTACTTGTCCTTAATCATAAAGTGGAATAATGAAGTTTGTCTTGCTTAAAGTACATTACAGATGACCCTACTGTCCTAACTCGTTTACTATTATTAGATCTTTTCAAACCTGAAAAGTGCTGACATCTTGTCATTAATACTCTTGTAAATTCTGAAGTAAACAGATTTCAAAGACACTCAACTGTTACTGTGAAGACAAGGTCAAAGAGTTGAATGACAAGTCCTCCTGGTACAATAAGACTACCCATCAATCAGTTTTACTAGCAACTTCTTAATAAAGAAAAGAGAACTGAACGTGACGAAATAATATCTTTAAAAATGTATGTGCATGATGTCCATTTTGGTATCCTTGGACTAGTAGTTAATGAAGAACTAATGTCAACTGTTACATATGATCTAGAAATATGGCAGTCTATTGTAGAAGAACCCTTTCTGCAGTTGAAAACTGCTCAAAGGGATCTTGTCAAAGTCTTAAAGTGAAATTTATAAATAGAAAAAATCTATTGTGTCAAATCTTTCTTTTCTATTGTATTGCTGCTAGAAGATATATTAAAGTAACTAAAATAAGTAAGATGGGTAGATTTTATCTAAGAATTATCAAATTTTAGTAGTGGTCACTCAAGGATGGTAATTTACTACCTTAAAAGTAATTTTCTTTCAGTTATTAAATATGCTTTTGTATGAGCATGCAAGCTATGCTGTCAAGGCATATGGCAAATACATAGCTCAGAAGTTAGGTCATTTTCCAATAACTTTCTGTTGAAAGTTTTTAGAACTTTTTAGCCTGCTCAGTGGTGCAACTGTGTTTCCTCTCCCTAAATTTTCAATGGCATTGATTCTGTAGGATTAGATATTGCAGATAGTGATAAGTGATAATGTTAACTACAGCCAATCTACCAGTTTAACAGTAGGACAATATCTAAATTTAGACAGATGACCCTAGAAGAAGGAATTCCCCTTTTCAATAAGTAAATGTATAGGAACAACAAAATTATGATTCAGATCTCTCATTTTTATTAGCATAGGATAATAAAAATTAGACAAAATACAAAGTGCCTACATGTGAAATGACTTCAGAAGCATTCAACATGAAGGTATTATGTCTTTAAGATGTGTTGCAAAGCTTTTTCAGCTGGTCATTATCTCAATGGTGATGATAAGAGTTTGTCTCAATAAAAAGAAAAGAATAGGAAGTTCATATCTGGAGATTCAGTCTGATTCAGGAGAAGAGAAAAAAAACCCTCTGTCCTTGAAATTAAACACTGGAAGAGATCTTTGGTAAACATGGTGCAATTCTGTGGGTCTGCTGCAGATTTCCTGCATGACATTAAGCTTTTTCCTCTTATGCTAACCCCTCTGGTTCCCCAAAGGCTTAACAGTATTTATCTTTCATTAGATTACTTGGTAAGCTTTTCAAGATATAGTGTAGTCTTTCCCACATCTATACAGGGCCTTCCAAGTGAGAGCCCATCTCTGAACTGGAGGCTCTTCAGACAATGAATGAAAAAGTAATGAATAGTAAGTGAAAATTACTGGGAATCCTAAGTGATTCCTTTCATTAAAATGAAAATGAAGTACTTTGCCTGCTCAGTGGAAAGAATGGATATATAACATTTCTGCAGACATACAGATTTTCCCCAGTTTCATTTTTGTGTTCTGTAACCGTATAATTTTGGTTCTGGTGTACATGTAGACCAGTGTCGAACATCCTTGCTGCCCTCCTTTCTTGTCTTATAATTAACTGCAAGGCTCGACGGTTGTTGTCTGCTTTTAATTAGCTCAAGATCTGCTGTTATAGTTAGTTCTTGGAAAATACCATGAAGATTGGAAGTGGTCATGTGAAGAGACTAATTACAGGAATTAAAATGCCCCTCAGGCACGTTTCCTGACATAAATGACTGAGCAAAGTAATTGTCGCTTCCAGTTTTGGTAAACATTTGGGGCAGCTGTGAAGCCATTGTACTTTTTTTGTTTGTTTGTTTTAAAGTATTGAAGAGTTTCGTTGTGAAAGATGCCTCTTGTTTTAACTGAGTGATATCTTGAAGTTTTCATATTGATAATCTGGATCAGTACGGCCAATTTGTTTTAATAGTATTTAACAAGATCGCAAGTCAACAAGTAGAAATACATATGATTTCTGTGCATAATGCTCATAACATCACTTTCTTCTCAAAAAGAGTAAAGTGCAGTTCTGTGGTCCAGAGGGAATTCTCACATAAGGATCTGTTTTATTTCCTATAAGATCTCAGTAACATTCACTACAAGTGCTATACAGGTTTACAGAATGTCAGAGGTGGGGCTAGAGTATTTTTTTGATTTCTTTCTGACCAGTGTTACTTCAGTGAAAATCCAAGACTTTTCAAGAAGTTTATTTATTTATTTATTTTTTATTTACACTGCACTTACAAATATTACTTGTAAAATAGAATACTAATTTACTGATTTGGTGTTGGTGCTCACTTATATCATGGCAGCATTCGAGCTACCATTTCTGTTGGAAATGCAAATATACAGTTTTTGCCCCAGGTCTTCTGCTGTGAAGTTGGAGGTAGATGCTCAGGCTAGAAGAGGAACCCAGCAAGCTGAACGGGTCTCCATGTAGAGCAAAAGCATTTACTTCCCTGCAACTGAAGGCTCAGTACCTAACATTATTTAAACAGATGACGAATTTATATGGAAAACTCACTTGACGTTATAAAGCTGAGTGAAGGTCAGCAGGCTTGTCTGCTGTGTTCCATGGGATTACTCAGAAATGTGGGGCAATCGGCATAATATTGTGTAACCCCCCTCCTGTTGCTCTCTCCACGAAGAGAGCTGGAATCTTGATTTCTTTGAAAAAGATTGCCTTGAAGTGGATGTGATTTGGAAGTAAGAACAGCAAGTGTATCTTACTCTCCCCAAACATTTGCACATTGGATTTCAATTTTATTGCTTTCCAAGTGATGTATAAAAAGTACTTAATAAATATGCCTGGTGGGACTAGTGGCTAGCATTTGCGATCTGTACATACATTTGTAGACGAGTAGCATTGTGCTGAACTTTCACTGCTTTACCACGTTAAAAGAAAAAAAAAAAAGCTTTCATTGGGCAAAAACACTTGTTTTTTGGGTAAACTCTTCTTACCAGGCCAGACAGCCTGTAGACAAAGATATTTTTGTCCCACTTGGTCAGGTTGTTCTCATCTCTTTCTAGTAGTCCTTGATCACTGAAGAGGATCAAGATATTATTTCATCCATGAGAAAGAGCAGCAGGGATTAATAAGTGGAAAAACACACACAACAACAAAACACCTCAGCACCATATCTGCCACATCCCAGATCCAAGGCCTGACAAGCAGCAAAACGCCCTAGACAGTAGCTCAGTGAAGCAGATGGGGGCCCCCAGCCACTGCAGTGGGGAGTCTTCAACTACTTTCACCTGCCACTTCCTCCTGGAGCTGCTGCGTGCTGAGACACAGGCAGCAAAATGCGTTGATGGATGCTGCTTCCAGGGCACTGAAGGTGTTCTGTGGTCATAGCCCTGTAAATGGAGGTAGAGCTGTCCTCCATGTTGTGCCAGGACTCACCAGCTTCCAACCTTTGTCATCATAGGAGGAAGATTCAGGCTCTTGTACCTGCAGTGTCTCAGGATCCCATGGATCTCCTTCCCATCACTGTGGATGCTGTGAAGGCTGCTGACTTACATCTGCGGCTCTTCACTTGATGACCCAGAACCTCCACCAACACAGAGCTCCTGCAGGGAAGGAGGCCATCTGCTGCCCCCAGCCCCAGTGAGAGACCTGGGACACCCCTGCAGCCCTCGACCAGCAGAGCTGCATTACCTCCCAGCAGCTTCATCTGACCTTGAGTGGTAGATGCTAGGGGAAGCAGGGCAACACGTAATAATCCTCACTCCTTCAAAAAGAGCTTATTTTTACATGCAGGGTCACTTTTTTTTTTTTTTTCTCTTCCTGATCTCCCTGAATGTCAGACAAGAGTGTGATTGAAGTTTTCAGCTCCTTGAGTGCTTTGTGTTACTTTAAAGGTAGAGAGTTAATCTTATTCTGTGGGGGTTGTTTTCACTTGCATTTGAAATTACATGGCAACAGTTTATAGTGGACTGAGCTTCTGTTAAGAGCAGTTAGTCATCATCAAGTGAACAAATGTATTAGCGTGTCACCCTGGCATGTATCAACCCACTCTCCTGTAAAGCACCATGTCAGCTGTGAATGCACTCTTAGCGTGACTTTCTTTTTACAAAATAGATCCAACATGGCATGTATGCAGAAAGCAACCTCTGCCAAGGATCGTCTCCTTTCTGTTTTATTTTTAGAACATTAATTATCATGGTATGGAAGCACGGTAGATTCATCTGAAAGTGTTAATGGCCGTAAAATCGCCTGCTTCCTGTACTTGTTGCTATGAAGTGTAATCTTCTCAGTTTGGAAACTCCTATGTAAATGCATCTATTTGTCTTCGGGTTCTGTTTCCTAGCAAACTGTGATGCAGTGCAAAATGTGCTGCCTTTGCTGTGGCTAGCCCTTGTAATCTGTCTGCATAATTTATGGGAACACTTCACTGCACCTTCTGCTGCTAATGGTCTCTTGGAGTCCTGCAGAAAAGGTTGGTTCTGCCTTCTAATTTTAAGAGCCATGATGGTGGCACTGTTTGTGTCTTTTCTGGATCTATTTTGGATTTATGTCTGGCCAAGGCTTTGGAAGAGCTGCTATAAAAGCAGAAACATCTGCTGGGGTTTTATGTTCTGCTGGCTTGCCAAGTTCAACAGCAGGCCAAACTACAGCTGATGGGCCCGGCCCTCCCCAGGTGTCACTGCAGTTACAGGAGAATGACTGCAGGGGAAATCTGGCTGCTGAAAAACTCTACACAAAATAAATATAGAAAGGCTTCAGCAATTGTAGAAAGCAATTAGGAGATTACGACTGGGCTCATTAGCAAGTAAAAGAAACAAATCCTACCGAAGTGGTAGTGAGCATCCAAATTCCCCCGGTCGCCCCGGTGAGTGACTGCGGCCTCCCAAGGTGCGCTTCTCTGTCAGTAACTGCACATGTAAGCACTGCGCTCAGCAAAGCAGTTCAGGTGGCACAGACACACCGTGATTTTAATGGCTGTTAAGAAAACTTCATCTTGCTTAACTGTCTGGACATTTTTGTGACTTCATATACATCACCGCAGCCATTGGGCCTACGTGGGTGAGGCAGGCGGTGCTTTTGACACAGGCAGTGAACTCCTGTGGTAGGAGAGGGATTCAAAATGATGCCTTAAAATTTCTTGTAGAGGTTTTGTTCCTGCAGCAATTTTAATAACTTACAATAATCACTCCTTTAACAATGGAGACGTAGGAACTGATATCCTACATGAACTTGTGCTCCATGTGGACACTGTCCAGCCTCGATTCACGATGTGTGCAAGCAGATTCAGAGCAGCATGCCAGATAAACCCACAAGAGATGACGGTGTGGGACTTGGTAAGTCTTTAATACACTCATCATAAGGCGTGACACCTTACAGTGTCTATTTATCTGTATTTACTGACTGGTTGAGGATATTTTCATTCTGTTCATAAACATGCCCAGCTACTCCCTGTGCTCTGCCAGGCATTTGGCTTCAGCGGCAGAGTAACAGTCAAATCCCTGACAAAACATTGACTTATTTACCTTTTTATAAAATGCTACAACCTGTTTGTGTAAAGTGCTCACTGCTCCCCTCACTGAGAGCAATCATAAAGCCGAGGTCAGCACATTAGGAGGAAAAGTCAAAACTTATATAAATTGAGTCAAAACTTCTATAAATTGAGTCAAAGAAGAGTTCCACATAAAGAAGGTTCAGTAGCCAACCATTATAGTTGGCAGAGCCCATTACTAGAGGAATACGTAATCACATGCAAGTATACACATACAATTATTAAAAGATTATCAGTTCTTTTTTAATTTCCTAAGTGTTCTTGTTGCAGCTGGATCTCTCCAGCGATTACAAGAAATTTTGTATTCTGGTCTGAAAGCACAAAGCCAAATTCTGTCGTCTCATACATCCCAACATCCTTATTGCCTTCCAAGGAGCTGCCTTGCCTGACTCATATTAGGAGAATAAAGTTGTTTCAGAAATATTTCAGCTGTGTGTACTGGTTTAAATAAAAGCCCTGGACTGTGGGAAATACCTAGTATTTTTCCATAATGGAGAACTGTAAAGTTTCTTGCAAACCTTGAGAAAATGTTCTTAAACCAACCTAAGTTTGCCCAAAGAACATAAGTATGTCAGATGAGAAATTTTCCTTGGTAATTACTTTTTTTTTTTTTTCAATCACAGCAGTCATAAAAGAGGAATTGTACTGAAAATGATCTAAGGATGTTTCTGCTTTTGGCAATCTTGGTAGTAAACATGATTTTCAAAAATTGTGCTTTAGCACCAATGGCTTTTATTTCTTGTTTCTTTTCTCTAAATTGTCAACAAACATTCTTTTTCTCAAAATCGGTGGAAGAAATTTAATAATATATAGGAAGTAATGTATTCATTTCTTTTTTAGGTAGTAACGTAATAGTTAAGTGAAGCCACTTTTTTCAATACAGTACCCTCAGAAATAATAAACTGAGGTTGTAAAGGAAAGCCTTTTTATTAAAAAATATATACCTAATAGTAAAATTCTTCCTGTGTTCTAATCCAGGCAGTATTTTTATGATATGAAAGAAAATAAATTAATATTAATAATTTTTGTATCGCTGTATTGAGTTATCAGTTCTGCTGTTTTATTTATGTTTCTAATATGCCAGAGCTGTTTCTCAGCAGCAACCCCCTCAAACCCTCTCTTAAGTACTCCACTCCTTGCTGAGACCTGCTAATGCAATGCTGGATTTGCAGCTACTGAAACTAAATCTACACAGGACTGTTTCTTAGAATAAATGTTTGTTCACTAACAGTTAGTTACGTGATATGCTGAATTCAGTGAAGAAGGTGTGGTAAGAAAGCTTTCTGTATTTTCCACCATTTCATTCTCATTTTCTACTTACGTATTTAGGCAACTACAAGTATTTGAGGGAGTGAGTTGTTAACAGGATTATTGAAATGAACGAGGTTAAAAATAAACGTTCAAAAACTATAATTTGGATGTGGATCATTTCAGTTGCCTTGTTTCTAGCAGTACAAAATGGCTGGGGGTAGATTGGTGGGGATTTTTAAGGTGTCCCACAGAGATGTCTGCATTCTTCAGTGACTGCATCACGAGGACTGTGTGTGCTCCTGCTGGCCCCAGCCCAGCTTGGGTTGCAAAGGTAGAAAGGAAGAAGTAACGAGATTTTACTTTTATGATTTGTATCCTTGTATCCCTGTTTTCCTGGATGTGTCTCGTCTCCTTTGTCACTGCAACACTACATGTTATATGGTTGAGTGGATTCCTCACAAATATGATGTACGGTGAGTGTGGCTACAGAGTATATCCCCTAATACGTGCCCATCAATGGCTTCTGTGCCTTGGTGATTGAATTGATACACCAAGGCAGTAGTTTCAAAATAGATGTCCTACTTAAACTAACAATTTCTGGGAGAAAAGGTGGTGATTGCAGCTAATAGAAGCTAATGCAGTGTTGTGGAGGCCAGTAAAATATGAAGTCTAATTATTGGAGCTGTGCAGCAAAGTAATGAGGAGCTTAGAAATGTAACTGATAAGGAGCTCGATAATAGGCTAATGAGCAGGATGTTTGTGGTATATTGAAGGACTAATGAAGGGCTACAAAAGATAACTATGGTGGTGTACAATGAGTGTATGCAAAGCAGGAATATTTAAATACAGCCCTAAAAGATACGTAGTATATATTGAAGACACAGTTCTGCTTACTACTGGAGTTTAAGTGTGTGCAAGTGTTTACATTGTACAGAACAAGTAGGTTGGTTGTAACTAATAATCAAATAAAAATACATGGATAAATGCAATGACAGAAGATACCAGTAAGAGAAAACCTGATGCAATATGTAAATAAAGAAGAATCGGTGCTTAAATTTCTGTGCCAGATTTCTCTGCCAAATAACACCCCATACATGCACGGTTTACTTGCGACCTTCCATGTTCCCTCATATGAACCTGTCAGTGATTCTTGTACTGTGGTAAGCTTTGTGTCTGGGTAACTGAGACAGAATAGTTCCTGGAAAGGGTGGGCTTGGAAATACTTTCTGCAGAGGTAAGTATTGCAGCATCACGGTGGAAAGTTGTAGCCTGACATGCCAGTATGGGTAAGCCAGACCAGGTCTGCATCGTGGAGCACACTGTCAGCCCCTTAGGGGTGAAGCTAATGTGTCACGTTGTTTAGAGTTTGTCTTTGATTTTTAAGTGCATTGCAAAACAAGGCAGCATCCTATTCCTCAATTTGAAGTTAGTAACTATAGTCCCTGGGGAAGGACATGTCTTGCTAAAGCGACCCAGCAGGCTAATCCTTACTTTTATTACTGGCTACGGAGGACTTTTTCCCTCTCAGAGCAGATGGTTGAGTAAGGTGTATTTTAAACATTGAGTACAAGTCCAGTGCTAGAAGTAATGACTGTTTGATCCTCCTTGAGTTCTCACTGGATATGAATGCAGTTGTTCAGTGTTTTGTTATATTCTGTGGCTTTTTTGGAGGCAGTGTTTTACAGTCAAATATGAATATATATTTACAGATTGCTTAAAAGGCTCTGCAAATAGCTGCTTGTCTTTTATTGTGCTTGCATGTAGTGACTGGGACTGTAGGACTGTTCTTGTGCATGTAATATTTGTAATAATGGGAGGGAATCTCTGTAAGTATATAAATGCTAGGTTGCACCATCTTCTCATCAGAGCACTACAGAGGAGTTCACTTTAGCCAAAAAGGCTGTTGTGATAATCCACATTTCTTTAAAATCTGGCTACTGTTATCAATAAAGGATTGATAAATAAAACCAGGATAAGTTCATCTTCACAGTGCATATGAAAAAATAAAAATAAAAAAGTAAACTATATATTGCCTAAATTTGAAGTGGGTGAACTGTTTATCTGTTAGCTCTTGACTGTACTGTTGATTGTTTAGTGTAAAACTGGATTAAGTCAAAGAAACATTTCTATAACTTCTCTATTTCTGAGAGGAAAAATATCATGTAACTTCGTAAAGGCTCAACTTTTCTGGAAAGCCTCAGAGTGAAATACTTACACAGAGCTGGTAGCTGATGAGTAATCTGCTAATTGGATTGCTAGCATTCATACTCTTATATAGCTGTTGAAGAAACTTTCATCTGCATGAATTCCTAAATAGGTGAGTCAGGTATTGGAACTCAACCATTACAATGTGTTTCTACTGTGAAGAAAGGTGTTTTTTTTTTGGTGTGTGTGCGTGTGTGTGTGAATGATGTAAATACTGGATTGTTCTTGTGACCAAAGCAAGGGGAAGGAAAGAAGATGTGCAGTACAATCTGGAAAAGATTTAGGTGGGAAGAAGTCTAGTGAGTGTTATGAACAGATCCACTCGTCCTTGATACTGTAATGTGTATCTCAACTGAATCTTTTTTTTTTTCCAAAAATTTATCAATAATCTACAGCAGCAGATCTTTCCTATGCGTTTTTTTTTTTTTTAACAAGTGCTTTCTTTTTATTTGGCTAGTTAACTAATTCGTGAATTATCTGAAACTTCTTTATTGTTGTATTCCAGGATTTTCAAATAATAGAGATTGTACAGTATATCTCATTTGCCTAAAATAGTTTTTGAGTTAATCTTCAAGGAGGAAAAGTAGAGGAAATCTGATCCACGTATGTGCTAACTGTTCCAGCCATAGTCCCTCTCTTCAATTCACTAAAAGGAGGAGAGGAGAGGAGAGGAGAGGAGAGGAAAGGAAAGGAAAGGAAAGGAAAGGAAAGGAAAGGAAAGGAAAGGAAAGGAGCATTTTCAGTTGGCGTTTTCTTTTACTATTAAATTTTACTTGGAATTTTGCAATTTTGACCTCTCAAAATTTTTTCCTTAACATCTAACTATCTACATTTTGATATGTTTGTTATAGCTATTTTTCTATATACTTGTAAATACCATCTGGAAAAACAACTAACACTAGCAGTAATACTGAATCGTAGGTGTGAGTCATCAGTGGAGAGCTGTATAATGATAGTGAAGTTTAGACAGGCAAACATTTGTTTTGTGTCTCTTTTGGTATCTGTTAAATTTCTTCTTCTTTCTCAATACTTCTGTTAAAAGATGTCAAGACTCAGAGTTTAGGTACAGTTCCAAATTATATTAGGCATAGATTTATTTCAGCTCAAGTATAAGAAAGATACATTTTTAAAGACAAGATCCAAATTTCTCCACAGTTTAGGCAGTTTTGAGTGGTCCCCCCCCCCATCATTTCTCTACCAGTTGGAAGCTTTTCCAACTATAGTCTGAACTCGCAGCATTAAAACATGATAAAAAGCCATCATTCTGTCTGTGCTGTAATATCATTTGATTTTGACGATTGCTATTTCAACACACTGTTATTAGAGTGGCAAGTGACTTTTCCTTAAAAAAAAAAAAAGAAAAAAAGAAAAAAAAAGAGAAAAAAAGAAAAAAAAAAGAAGAAGAATGGCACGTATTTCAGCAGAGGCATACTTTCAAAGAAGCTGTTACCTAGCAGTAGGGCCTGTCAGGCTGTGTGATGTCTGCATCTGTACGTGAATAATCACATAGTTTCAGCACCTGATGGTTCTGCCTGTCAGGAATGGCCCATCACCAAAGTACAGAAAGATGTTTTTCTTATGAGTCCTCCACTTTACTGAGTTTTGCTGTACTAAGAAACATCCACACAATCTGTAGCCCTTAGTGTACACGCGGATAAGGAAGAAGCACATGTGGATAGCTTGCTGCATCCGCTGGAATGTCTCACAGAAGAGAAAATAGTCACTAGCTGGATCCAGATCACTCGGAGCTGCAGTCAGGCCCATGTTTAAGAATTCAACCTTTACGCTTCTTGCTCAGGTTTATGGAGTTCTGCTGTTGTGCTTCCAATGCAAATAAACCATGCTATGGAAGGATTTTTCTTTTTACTCTTCTTATCAGTTGCATGTGTATCCTCTTTGCATTTTACTTTGAAAATATCTTTTCATGAATTTTCAGGAAGGAAAGAGAATACTTTTTTTTTTTCTGATAAACACAGATTTGTGTTTTGTTTACTTTCTCTACTTTACACTTACCACAAGCTTGTTTTTTAGCGCACACAAAACAAAGTCATTCTATGACTGGAAGAGAGTAAAGGGCTCCTCCTCTCCTGAATTTGGTACAAAACACGTTTTGTATTGCTGCTTATTATATTTCCAAAGCAGGCATACTCTGAGATCCCAGAATTTATCCTCCCCAACCCTATAGCCGACTTATTACAGGGACTTTGTTAATAAAATGTTAACTCTTTATATATTCACAGGCAGGAACTTGGAACTTATATCTAAAATAAAAATTTGTGGTGACCTGTGTTCTCTGGATTAAAGCAAAATTGGAAGACCAACTGATTTTTTTGGAAAGAGCTTCCCTTGAACGATGTCCTTGAGCTATGTCCTCTTGTACGTAGATGTCTCAAGGAGTAGCTGGCATTCCTGGGTTCCCTCAAGGCAAGGTTACAGTAAAAAAACAGTCTGAATAAATTTCTCTATTGATCCACAGATCTTCTGCCAATCTGAGTCTTCCTGCTTGGGCATGGTGCACCTGTATGGATATACATTAGCTTGTTTTAGCATGTTGAAATTGGAATTCCTTTTATTTTTTCCTGATTTTTTCCCCTTGAGATAGCTAATTTGTATGAGAAAATAATTTTGACTAGAGTTGTTCTACCTTTATCTGAAAATACTTTTGTTAATTTAGTGTACTCTTTTTGTCACAACTTTATTATTTCTTTGTAGTAACTTTTATAAGTCATAATAGTTAGAACAGGAAGTTTTAGACTGGATTTTTTAATCTTTAAAATGGCTTATCCTCTTCAGGCTTCCTGCCTGTACTGCTCTCATACCTTGATACGGTTGCTGTCACCATCACTCCTGTGGTGTCACTCTCCAGTGGTCCCATTGTATTAATCCTGGAATTGCCTCTTCAAAGTAAATTGGATCATCTCTGAGGTTCAGAGAATTATTTCAGGATTTTATTACTGGGCAAGCTGCTGACCTGATATTCTTTCCTCAAAGAGAATATACCAGGCTCTGTTTCCAGCATAGATACTTGTTGTGTGTGATTTCAGTACATCTGGCTGAAGTCAGTATTTTGGTCTTTCCTTTAATTTCTTTTCTGTCAAACACCTCTGGCAAAATCAGTTTAGCACCATCCATCCTATTCTCCTGAGAATTTTAATTAGCTCCGTGCTGAATACCCACTGCAGTGCAATTGTGTGTGTTTGATTTCTACATAATTATTTGTCAAAACTGAATTGCTATGATTATGTTAACTTCTGTAATGCATTGTTGTGTATCTGCAGACCAAACAACATTATGGGAAAAAAAAAAAAAAAAGGATTGCATTTGTTCAGACATCACTATAAAAGAGGTATGATCTCAACCTTGGGCTGTGGGTATGGTCTGTGTGTCACAGTCATTTTTTTGACTGGTAGAGAGGA
Source organism: Anser anser (assembly GCF_964211835.1). NCBI lineage: Eukaryota > Metazoa > Chordata > Aves > Anseriformes > Anatidae > Anser > Anser anser. The sequence goes on from NC_139724.1 coordinate 67,091,277, forward strand.
AAGAAAAATAAGGTAAATATGATCTGCTCTTCACTTGGTGTGCCTTTGGGACTGATCCAGACATACCATTCTGTGCCTCATGTTTGATGATGCCAGAGACATAAAAACTAATCCAAGACCACAGCTACAGGTTCTTGCAACATGTGGGCAGCTGGATGTGTGATAGTAAAATAGCCATCTCTGGCTTCATATCATGTGTACTCTGACTTAAGTGATGTTCTTGGTGGGATGGGGACGCAGGGAGATGGAGGCCAGGTGCACTTCTGCAGGCAGGTGGCCCCTTGGGGACCATTCTGCTTTATGTAGCTTGAAGGAGATCTTCGGCTCTGAGCCACCTGTCAAGGACATGGTTAGCCAGGGATTTGTTATCTCCCTTTTCACTCTTGCTGTATGCAGTCATGCCTTTGAATTTCAGCAATAACTCACCTGGGCAGGGGATATGCAACAACAGAGCCTGCTGAGGAGCAATGAAAATGTGAGAATGGTGACGTGGGGCAGAAATCAGTTATAGGCAGTCCTCAGTGTCACGCTGGGAAGGACCAAGGTTTCATTGTGATTCCCTTGGATAACCTGGATAAGAGAGTTGTTGCATGTTCCCACATGTTGGAATAACCCAGGGGTACCTGACAGGGCACCTTCACTCCTGGCTTTTGACAAAGAGTGTTATTCCACTGAAGCAAAGGGAACATGGAGTGGGAATCCACCCAGCAACTCTCTGTCCTAGGGAAGGCTTCTTAGTAGAGAAAGGGACAGGTGCCTTAGGTGAGTCTCCTTCCAAATGAGAAGGGAAAATATGGAGAGACCATATGGTGCAATTTGATCCTGTACAGGACAAATGAAGGTTCATCCACAGTGATTTAATTTTGGATGCGACTTGCTTTGAATTTTGCTTATTAACATTTTGCTAAACTAATGTTGTTGTTTTTATACTAGACTTTGCAGTTGCAGGTACCTAAAACAGATGCCATTTCTTGCTGTCAGTTTTTCAGGAATACAAGGCAATTTCTGCTTGTGCTTGCATTTGTTACATTCATAGCTTTGTGTGGAAGACATATTGATGGTCAAGAACTTACTTTGTTTTTATTTATTCAGAACTGTAATGATCCTCTGAAAAAGAGCTTGAGGAGCGGATACCTTTGTCAAGTCTAATGCCTTCCAGATCTCAGGCCAAATTGTTCTTTTATGCAACACCAGGCACTGAAATTAGCTTTTCTTTTTCCACATAGCTGAGCAGGTGCTGTTAGTACTCACATACAAGCCTTTGCTCTGCCTAGCAGTTTTTTTGTGACTTGTGGGTGGTGATGGAAAGGTATATATTTTGTGCTTCTCTTACTGCACAGGGTAGTGTCAGGATGAAAGCTAGCACTGCACAGACCTGTGAAATACAGGCAAGACTAGCAATGTTTTTTCAGACCTCGAAAAATATTCTTACAGAGGCAGGTTTCTTTTAGTATCTAATGAGCAATGAAAAGAACAAAAGGATGGCAGAGAAGCATTGAAAATGGATAGTGCTATAAAGCATGCATGTATGTTTTTGTTTGTTTGTTGTGTTTGTTTTTTGTTTTCCTAAAGAGTTTCCATGCTGAAGCCTTTAGAGGAAAGCACTTACAGGTGTTTGATTTCTTTCAGGTCCTCAGATTTTGGGACGTTATACACAAAGTTGAATCTGCAGCCTGGGATTGCCACTGTTATTGACAATTTCTACATTTGTCCCACCAACAAAAAGAAGGTATGTGGTAAAAAAAAATATGACATTTTATAATGCAATGGAGACTCTACGACTATGTGAAGTGTGTTTTATTAGCTTGTAAAATATAGGGGAATGTTTTTCACAAAGTTGCTGGTCACCTTAGGTACATTTGTGACATATGCAAGTGGGATATTTATTCTTGCTGAATAGTATAGAAGGGGAAAAGGCCTTGAAGGACTATGAAAACTTTTGAGGCCGTTGACTTCTGGAAATGAAGCTTCCATGGAATTTTCCCCAGGAACAGAAAAGCAACCTCTGTAGGTTTTCACACATCCACACAAATTCTGGGACTAGCATTCAACCTCTTTATCCTTTATACACAATTTAAAAGTCCTTTTGGATGTTTCTGAGTATAAAGTATAGGGATTGGACAGGCTGTCATTGAGAATGATGTTTACCCTGTGCAAAACCTTAATTAAAAAACAAACCCCACCTCTCCTTGGACCTATTTTTTAAAAAACATGTTCCTACATCATTACTGAACCAAAAAGCTTTTCAATGTACCTAGGAAGATTAAGTGGACTTTATAAGTGAGAGTGAAATCGACCCATTGAGTGTATTTAGAATGGATGTTATATTAGAAGTGGCAAGAAGAATGATTATGAGAAAAAAAACAATAACAAGCCTTCTAAGTCTGCAAAATGCTTGTGATTTAAACTGCAGGAATTGTGAAATACGTTGTGAATAGCACAAGCACAGTAGGTCTTTCATGAAATAAGAACTTTCTCTTGATAGGGACCTATTAGCTACAGTGTAATACAGAAGAATTGATTTCATGCAGAGGCCACGATTGGAAGGACAATTTTAGTTGTGTTTATCTGTCTGTTCTGTTTAATCAAAAATCAGTAGAATTTGTTGAGACTGCCTGGATGATTAAGTACATATTTTATTTCTCTCGCAATTGTGACTGGAGTTTTTGTGACCAAGCTATGCTATTCCCTGGTAATATATTTTTAATCTGCTACAAAGTCAGATTATTTTTTTTTTTATTTTTTCTTGGAGTGGAACTACTACCAAGCACAAAGTTTCTGTGCACTGTCTGTGTTGGAGCTAAAATTTGCTGATGATTTCAGGTCCAAAAAGAATCAACAAAGCTTCATCCATTTTCAGTTTCCGGATTGGAAGCTGAAAGTATGAGAAAGATGACAGCTCTGTGGAGAACTTTTCCCAGTATAAAAGCCTACAGAAGCATGTCAGTGCCTGTGTGATTGTGCCAGTTGTCTGGCAAAATGGTAAGATGACTGCTGAATTTCAAGCCTGAAGATGAATGTTTACAAAAAATCTCATGTTAACCCGGTCTTAAAAAAAAAAAAAAAAAACACTATTTTCTGCTCAAGGCAACTTGAAGTCCTTAGAGATACATATCTGGCTTAGTAAATTGATATTGTATTGCAATCCACTGGTTATAGAGAATGCTTTTGTAGTTAGTCATTAAATACACTATTTTTATGCTGTTTTGTTTTTCCGAAGATGATGTTCGATAGTATATGAACAACAAAAACAGAAGAACAGAAGGATTTCTAGGGACTGTAAATTATGCCAGAAGAAGATATATGTATACGTGCAGATGTACACACATACATGGTACAAAAAAAGGTGAAAGCACTGGAGTCAAACAGTGTAGCCAACATCTTCAAACTTGGCTTGGAGGTGGTGTGGTCACACATATCAAGTAAGCAGAAAGTCTCCGTGTCATAAGAACTTTGTCAGTTGAAATGGCAACTTTTCTGGTGTTGGACATATGATTAGGATAAAATGACTAATGTCTGATTTCACAGAAGTCATTTGGAAAGATGGAAGAAAATTTCTCCCTACCGTCCATTTCAGGACAAATGCACTAGGGTGTAAGAAAACATTTACATCTCAGACTTTCTTTTCTGAGCTGAGAAAAAGTTTCAAGTTTTGACTTTTTACTGATATTACTAGACTTCAGATCACCGTGGTGTGGGTTTTCTTCAGCCAGTTCACATCTTTTGAAATGTGCTGAAAATGGGAGCTGTGCTGGAGTGCTGACTGTGCTTACTGGCATTGAGCGTGCACTTAAATTTAAGGGATAAGTAGTCCCATGCTACCAGTTAGCATTTAGGGACCGGGAATATGCATGAAAGCAAAGATAAAAGACATTGATGGGGATATTTTGAATACTTTGCATATTAAGCACTATTCCGTGCTTTCATTTTGTTTACCTATTGTAGATCTCATCTGTGGAAGAACTGATACTGCATATATAATGCTCATCTTTTACAACTCAATGTCATCAGTGCTTTAATCTCACCTGAATTTAGGCGTTCTGTCAAGTCCCCTCCCTCTGTAGTCAATAGAAAAGCTTGGATACCTCCAGGCAATTCATCCTGTTAAAGTCATAGATTATTATACATATGAGAATAAGACTGAATGGTCTTGTGGAGGTTGCTGTAAAAGATTTTGTGACTCTAATGGGTCTGCAGTGAGTCTCACTGCAGCTTCCTACAAAGAGAAATGAAGAGATGGAAAATAGTTTTTGGTTTGGAATGTTATTAAATGAAATATTTGCTAGAAGGCTCCAGTCTAGTTCTTGGATTGACATTATTTCTTCAGTTTATCTCTGCCTATATACCAGCTCCTGGAAGGCCTTAGAATTTCACTCAATGGGGCTGCAGTCTGTGAGGTGTAATTTTATACCAAAAAGACTAATGGACTCGTAAGTGAGCTTTATACAGAAAATGTGAAATTATATGTGAAATTATACTGGAAATTTTTGGATCCTGTGAATTGCTCATTTGTACTTTCTTAAGATGAAAAAAACACCTTAATTCTTATCTTCCCAACACCAAGTTAAAATTCCACAGAATCATAATGCTGTTTATGATGAAGTGCATTCGCAAGTTCAGAGGTTAGAACCACATCCTTTTCACGCAGTGCTCCATGGAAAAGTGATTGTATTTCTAAATAAAAATATAATAATTTTACAAGGTAAGCTATAGGAATGCTGGGGACTCTCAAGTAGCTGGTGGAAGGAAGGAAGTCAATTTACAAACCCCACTGAATGCATCCAAAGAAGTGACGTGTTCCTTTTCTATGTTACTCTTCTGTGAGTGGGTTGTGATTAATACTGTTCATAGGTCTGCAAGAAGAATCAGTATAGAATTGTATCAAGGTTATGTCTACACAGTCTTTTGTAGGTGGTTCTTGTTCTGCCTGAATGCAGCAGAACTCTGATGTAAAAATTGCGTTGCTGTGGTTATCACAGGACTCAACCTATGAAACCCAGTTTTGACAAGAAACGATGACAAACATCTGAGGGTAGAGCTTTAGGGTGTTTTGCATTACTCTGAATGAACCTTTCTGATGAAATCATGGCATCGGGGTGTGAGCTGTGACTCTTCTGGTTGTGAATCAGAACTGAACTGCAGTCAGCCAGCAGCACAAGAAGACATTCACACCTACATGCAAAAGCTTCTGTAGGCTCACCCTGAATAGCTGTGAAACAATGGAGTAATAGGAGAGGTCACACTAATTAAAAGTTCACACTTCCTGAGGATGCATTATTTGCTTTGTATTCTGGCTGCTTTTAGCATAGTAGTAATCTGCAACCAAAGACAGGGAAACTATTAATCACATTTTTCTGCCATGGTTTTGGAAAGTTATAAGGTAATGTGGGTGAGATCTCTTACGCGTTCTCTCTGACAGTAACTTCTGCATATAAACTAATTTTTCATTGATCTGTGACATAAAATACCCTTAGTTTATGCAGGCCTTGAAGTGCTGTGCATTGATAAGGGATGTTCTTGCACTTGAAACAACAGAAACAACTTTGCAGTAATTACTCTATGCTGATAGCATCAAACATTGCAGCCTTTCTAGAATGTACCATGTGGAGAAAACAATTTGATCTGTATCCTCTGATTTTTTATTTTTATTTTTTCAACAAACCAGAATGATAATTATGCTTATGAAGTGATGCACACAGTTCACGGAATACAGAATTATGTTTTCCATAGTGTCATTCTGGAGTCAGATAAACAAAGTAAATTTTTTTTCCTATAGAAGACAAAAATTAGCAGAAGTCACATTCACTGAGCTAAATTAACAACAGAACATATAACATTTTATAGGTCGTACATGTTGTTGGGTGTAGAAGTTACGTATGTATTTTAAATCCGCTTTTATAATATTGCTGGACAGGAGTTGAATGAAAATGCTGTTCTTTTCCCACCTTGAGCACATATTTTAATTTTCATTGATGCACATGAGTCTGACGCATCCATCCTCTGTTTACACACTTCAGGAAAAGAAGCAGCTAAGCAGTTTATATTCAGTATTTTCATGTTAATAGAAAATAAATGTCGATTGTGTCTATGCTGACTTAATAGTTAAATGGGCTGAACACTTACATTCTTCAGCTGTCGCAATAACCAATAGCTGCATGTTTTCCCAAGCTAAAAGGCAAAATGACAGACATGTACTCTTGCTTGACAAACCTTGCAGAACATGTAAAATAGTAGTAAGGATATAGGCTATCCTCTACAATATTTTAACTCCGGGTGCCTTAAAAAATAGTATAATTTACGCATGATAGCAAAATGGTATTTGCCACAGCTATAAAAGCATTTCCCAAGATGCAACTGGGTTGAGCAATGTTTGTAATCACTAACAGGTAAATGCAGTCCTACAGCATTTTGACATTTGTCTTTGAGAGCAAAACAATTGGTAGTGGAAGTTGTCAAAATGCAGCATGGCTACATTTACTTGTAAGGAATAATTCTGCTCGAGTTTCAATTTCCTTAGAGACCATACCAGAATGTCTTGAAATGTACTGAGCAGAATTATCTTACACTTTTATTAGTAGTTGTTGTCAACTAAGAAATATTTCTTTCAATAACCCAAGTAGTTTCTTCAGGAAGGTTTGACTGTGAAATTGCAGAATATGATCTGTATCTTGTGATGCATCATCATGATGTATTATTTCCTTATAAATAGTGTCAACATTCAGTTTTATTCTAGTGATGCACCACCAAAATGTAGCCTGGCTGTGTCACTTTGCTTCAAACTTCTGTCCATCACTGTTCAGTTCAGCCTCAGATATTCCAGATCCTCCCAGAAGTATGCCCAGTAATTAAAAATTGATTCCACCCATAGTTTGCTACTAAGTGGATTGCTGTGAGAATCAATCCTATGCAGAAATTCCAGATGTATTCACACACAACTGATGAGTAGTTGCATCAGTTGATGGCCTGTCTGGGAAGCTCTTGTATGGAAGCAGAACTAAATAGGTTAAAACAGTCAGAGCTTTCCCTGAGCTGTTTATTAGGGGTCACCATCCGCAACAGAGGTTTGTGTAGCACCACTGAAACATATCCATTTGGGTAGAAGATTTGATGGATGCTATTTGATATACATAGTTGTGGAAAAAGTGTAATAAAGGTTTGAAAAGCTGAGAGTGAAGTAGCTGAAAATTAAGAACATATATAGAACACTTACTAGGAATACGGCTATTAGAAAAGTATTGAGCTAAGTACTGGCAGAATGGAGGCTAGGAACTACAGCTTCCTCTGTCTGACCGATTCCAGCTATGTTTGAGAAACCAGGGATTTTTCAGGCTTCATATGTAAACAGGACTGCATCAGAAATACATAACTCTAGTAAGATTTTTGCATTCTAACTCTTCAGAACACCTCCAATAAGTCAAATATAACAGCAGTATTACAGTATTTAAATAGGCCATGTCTTTTAAATAGACTTTGAACACATTTTTTCTATATAGTGCGATGGAGAAAGGTTTGGTTTGGTTTCTGTAACAAGATTTGCAGACACTTTCTGTGCTTTTCTTCATCCTGGCCTTCTACATGTGGAGCTTTACAGGAATCCCTTCTATTGTCGACAAAGATGAATTGTTGTCTGCATGCATTTCTACTAGAACACTGAACCGTGCTGTCTGAAGCTGCTTTTATACTTTCTTGTTTCAGTTTTGCTCTCTGACCTCCAAATGTTCTATAGTCAAGCACATGAAGTAGACCATGGTCAAAGGCTTCACCTCATTAAAAAACAAAACGGAACAAAACAAACCTGGCAAACAGTACAAGTCTAGTCATGACTAGTCTGTAGGTTTGCCACAACATGTAGGACAATTACTCGTTAAGGTAGAGGGTATGTGGGCTAAATGGGTGAACACTTGAACAGACATTCTATATTATTATTGTATCCTATAATTTATTTGATGTTTAATGTGGAGATCTCAATTGAAGTTTTTGAAATTGACCTTCAGCTGTGATTTTATGTCCTAATGTGTAACTTCTGCACTCTTTTGTGCTTAGACATACAATTATTCTAAGGAAAAATACTCTTGTCTTTACCACATACTTATTATAGATTCTTTTGTTCTGTTTTTATGAATTTCCTGACTAAAACTCATTAATCACAAATGCAGACCAATAACTACAAAAAGCCCTAATGTTAAATTGTGTTTACTGTAGTGAAGCCAAAAATAAAAAAGACTAGTTTGTGGGAGTACAACATAAAAAAAAAGATTTATGTGAAAATGGAAAAGACCTGTGAGCAAGCGTTGAGACCATTACGCATGTGATTCTGCATGTAAAAGACATCTATTTCCCTTCCAGTAATTCTGGGAAGAGAAGGAATCCAAGCATCACATTTTCAGCAAGGTTTGATTTCCTGTTAGGATGAGCAGGGCATTGCCCGGAGAAATAGAAATAGTCAATCAAGAGCATGCAGTAGAAAGCATATCCGAAGCTACCTTCTACAACTGTGGCACTGTGTGCTACTGAAGGGGTGTCTGGTCGGAGAGGAGCCCTAAACCAGAAAGCTTAATGTTCCACACGAGAGAGATTTTAAGATCTGGGATTTTGATTTGTTATGTTTAAAAATAAGGTGAATTTTGCAGAATTTAGACCAGGCTGTCATTTCAAAGCTCTTTATCTTAAAATGTAGATTCTTGTATTTAGGCCCAAATCCAAATCTGAGTCACATCACAGAATCACAGAATGGCTGGGGTTGGAAGGGACCTCTGAAGATCCTCCTGTGCTTCAGTTTGTGCCTGATGCCTCTTGTCCTGTTGCTGGGCACAACTGAAAAGAGACTGACTCCATTCTCTCGACACCCTCCCCTCAGATAGTTATACACATTGATGACATCTCCCCTCAATCTGCTGTTTTCCAGGCTAAACAGGAGCAGCTCTCAGCCTGTTCTCATAGGACAGGTGCTCCAGTCCTCTAACTATCTTAGAAGCCCTCCTCTGGACTCTCTCCAGTAGTTCTATGTCCCTCTTGCATGCCAGAGAAAAATCTAAGATTTGTTGATAGATACACTGGGCAGATGATGTGTTTCCTTGTTTAGTATGCCCATGAACTCATTGGCCTGAAAGGAGTTAATTCCTTTTTTGCTTCAGAAGAGAACTGAAAAGGAAACCAAAATCAACTCACCAACCAAAATTGTCCTTGAGGAAGACCTTGGCTTTTCTCTGGCACACAAGCAGCAACTTTTTGCATCCTAGCTACAGCTACAACTGCAGTCTTCTGGTCAATAGCTATTGAGAATCACACAGTTTTTGAATGCTGTATGTTCCTATGAGAACATAATCTCGGTAGATTTTCTCATGCAATATGAAGCTCACAGATTTACATACAACAAAGAGGCAAATGGTAATATATATTGTCCAAAAGAGAAGGTATCCATATGAAGTCTGCTATGGGTAAAAGAACCAGAATAGAAGAGGCTATTACATCAGCAGTGCTCAAACTTTGCGAAAGGAAAGAGGAGAAAAAAGAGAGAAGGTAATTGTAAAGGGGGAGCGGTTAAGGGTTAGTAGCAGGCATCCTACAGTACTGAGTAAGTAATTGGCTGCCCTGTGTGCTAGAATGAAATGGATGCAGTTGTGCCCATAGAACAGATTTCTGCTAAAACCAGTGTGTAAAAAGGCCTTTCTGTGATGAATTCTATTTATATCCATTGCAATTATTCTGAGATGTGTCGAGATGACTTCTGTGCAATTTTTTGAGCATCACAACGTGCCTTGGGGTTCCTCTGTTGCAGAAGGGAACAAATTGGGAACTCTTTCATCTCGACTCAGTCTAACCACAGCAGCAACTAAGCACCAAGACAATCTTTAGGAGATAACATGAAAACTTCTAAACACTATTTGAAGAAAGATGAGTAACACTGTTCAGCAGATCTGCAAGGACAATGTACAGTAGGCAGATTCCCCAGACAGCCTGGAAATGACGGTGTAGCGAGTTTGAAACATATTCATCATGCTTGCTGATGAATCTTCTGCATCTCCTGGGGACCTGTGCGTTTCCTCCTCATTTCCCCAATGATGGAACAGCAGCACGAGTCCCAGCTTCCACGCTTCATGCTCTGTTAGCATTTTCCAATCTACTGATGTGTCAGATTCTGCTTCTCTTCACTGCAGCTGTTCGAGTTCCCCCAACTCGTGCTGACCACACAAACTTCTCTTGCTCTTTCAGGAGCAGAGATGAAGGAGGATTTTTTTCCCCGAGGTTGGCATGGAAGCACAGTGGAAATGAGCAGGGTTTAAACTGCTGGCAGCGTGTTCACCCCATTTTGCAGGGCTGGCGGTGTGCTTACCCCACTGAGAATCCCTGGGGTTGCTGCCCCCATCCTTGCTATGAATACACCTGCTGCTTCCACTGGTCAGCTGCTGCAATCTCACATTTGGCACAAATATTTATAAAATTGAAAGGACTCCTAAACTACTGGAATCTCACAGTTATATTCCCATGATTTTGTTTATTCCAACCTCTAAAACAGTGCATTGTGGCATTTAATAGAAGGGATGAATGTAGCTGTTTCTTTACTTGTGTCTATTTCTGGAATTAGTACTGATTCTTGGTAGCCTCAGCACTCTGCAGCAGCAAACTTCTACTGAAAAGGCAGGGCCAGTGTGACAAACACATTTTAATCATGTCTTTCTCACGCAGCCTGTACCATTTACTTGAATATAGTCATCAAAAATTCATGCAAACATAGAAAAGGATTTTTTTTTCATTTCACACTATGCGCTTCTGTCAGGCAGGGAAAGATTCTTACTCATGGAAACTGCGATCTCATATGTTTAACTAAGCCATCTCTGAAGCCTTCTTGACAGTCGCCTCTTTCACACTCTCACTCTAGAGACAGATTTTTTCCATTTGTGAGAGTAATGCACCAGGCTGCTATAGACCCTTCATACCAAAGATTACTGTCAGGTGAATGGTGGATTATTCATTATTCCTGATTATTTTATTTATTTATTTATTTATCTGTCTACCTACCTATCTAGCTTCTCCTGCAAGCTTGTTTTGTGCTGTGCCTAACCGGTATTTTTCCCTCCCCATTTTTTCCATAATTGTTTTTCACAACCTTTCATTACCTCTTTCTGTCCATCCAACATTTAATCTCTTCTAACTCTTTCTTGTATTCCTGCTTTTCTTTCTTCCATTGCTGAGCATTACTTCCTTTTTATACCTTTCATGTGGTTTCTGGACTGAACTAAATCTTTTTATTTCACAGTTACAATCATTGAAGAAAGATATTACTGAGAAAAATATAACTGATAGTCTACATTTCTATTCAAAATCATAAATTTGTTGGGATAATAAAAAACACTGACAGATTACTAACCATAATTCATAAAATGAACCTCTTCAACAGCAATAGCAGCCTGATTCGATCAGGGAGCTGTTAGCCAGGAGACCTGACTTCAGTCTCTATGACCTTGAATAGTCCTGAACTGCTCTGAAGCCTGACTTCCCATTGCCTCACACCTCGCAATATCATTTGCCTTGTGCTAAAACATTATGCCATGCCATTATTTGACAGTCTACCTTGAGGTCAGATTACAAGGTTTTACAAAAATATAGAAAAAGTCCGGTTTCATTTCCTTATGTATAAACTTAAGAAAATAATACTGAAATGCAACACACCTGTGATCCTTAAATAAAGGCTGAGTATTTTTATGATTCCATTTTGAGAAGAACGCATATTTATAAGGTATTTTTTATGTCATATTCCTGCATTACTGAACAGCATTTTAAGATTTGCAACATACTGAAAATAATTGTTATAAATAAGTTCATGTGTTTCTCAGTATTGCTTAGCATTTATCAGGCATGGCTGTTTCAGGACATAGGTAATAATTTGAATATGATGGTAGCATTTCTGCTCTCACATAAACGAGGAAATTAAGCTGCTTGCCCCAAACAGAACAGGATTAATTTCTGCTATGATTGCTGGAACTACAATTTATGGATTTACAGTCCTGTTCTCAGTCCTCTAAACAATATTACCACTCTGGGCATTGAAATGACATTTAGATTTGACTTTAAAATGCTCTTATTCTTTTCCAGAAGACTCTAAGCCTATGCAAGGAGATCTTGTGGAAAGGTCTGGCAGGAGAAATGCCTCAGGTAGCACTGAGGGATTGTGGAGTGTTTATCTTGTGAAGCTTGGTGCCAAAAACCAGCGACTGCTAGTTGCGTAAAAAGCTCTGCTTTCAGGGTAACTATGACTACAGGAATTGGACCAGCATCACTGGGAATAAGCAAACATCTCGTGTCCACTTAAGGTATTAAATGCACTGGAGTTGGTCATCTTTAATATGCTAGTATATGTTCTGTTTATTTAATTCAGTCATACCTGAGAAGTAAATTTTTTTCCACATTGCATCACTTCATAGGATTTTCTGTGTTTAAATGCTTTTACAGTTTGTTTGTGATGCAGTGCAGGCAAACATAAACAAGGGTGTTTTGGCTAAATGTTCGAGTCTGTCCGTGAGAATAATAGCATGCAGCAACTTGTGCTTTCTGTGGGCTCCAGCAAAGACAACAGCTCTGTTACGTGCTGCAGGGGAAGGTTAGAGAAATGCTTTCTTTTGGCTCTGCACAGTGCTGTAGCTCAGGAGCAGGAGATCTGGGCCTCCACTGCCAGGCAGAGCCCCGGAGTACAGAGTATCTGCCGTGCTTTGGGACTGCAAAGCAGAAAGGCTCCTCGGAAACTCTCCCACAATGTATATTATTGCAAGGGCCAGCCATAACTTCTTGCTTGAGTTAGGCAGACAAACTCTATAAAGCTGTCCTTTCTGGGATAAAATGCTGTTCCGAAGGTACTAATGTTCCATTCTAATATTGTTTGGTATATTGTAAGACCATATTAAATCCACTTGTGAGTTGTACTCTGCCATAAGATCTCAGAATTTTATATGCTTGTAGATGATTTTGTGTCTCCTGTTAATAGCTTTGGGAATTCTGAGGAGGTTATATGATTTCCATTTTACAGACATGGAAACAGAAAGATGTAAATGACTTGCCTGGGAAATAAATGAGAGAAATTTAATAATAGGCTGTGAGTCTAAGCCAGCCTCTCAGCTTCAAGCACAAAGAAACCCTTCTGCCCCTCAAGAAAATAGATTGTTTAAATCTAATGCATTTCTACCAGTTCAAAGGAGAGTACGGGTTTGTGGAAGATCTACTGATACTGTAAATATTATCACCAGTCAAATATGAAAGCTTATTTTTGAAAAGAAAAAAAAAAAAAACCAACACACAGAATAGATAATGTTTGTAGAATAAAGTACTGAAATTTATATATATATATTTTTGGTGTTATGAATCAACAAGATTAAATAGACAAATACAGTGAATTTGATAAAATGTTCAGAAAAACCTCTTTTAAGACTAAAGATGTGAATTTGAGCCAAATTTCTCTAAGAAAGAAAGCTAATTTGTGAAAATAACAAGAGAAGTTTAAAAACTGGTAGAGGCAATTTGAGCTGCATCTTTAAAAATTTATATTCAAAAAGAAAGAAGGGAGATAAATTCACATCTAGAACCATAATTTTAGGTACTTTATTGAAAAACATTAGCCCTCTTTCTGCACTATTTTTAAAATTCACTTTATTTTAATATTCATGTACTATAACTCAGTTACCATGTAAAATATGTGTAGATTAGGATAAGGTCAGAAATGATTTTCAATCCTTTAAGAAATTCTGAAAAAAAATGTATCTGGACTTAGAGATGAAAACAAAAAAATGGAAAAGAGTTGATCTATCTGAGATAAAGAAAAATAGATGTGATTGATATTTTTGTTTAAATTGTGACTCTCTTAAATGTAGTGTCTTAAAAGTATCTTGAGGTTTACTTATAAAAATCATAAATACTCAAAATTAATATTTGAACTGGGAAAATTGTCAAAATCAAAACATGCACTGGAAAACATTGACTTTGCCACATCAGCATTTTCTGACCAAAATTTATTTTTTTCAGAAAGTGCCTTGGCACCTTTAATAGCTAGCGAAGTGCCAGGATCTTATACATTTTTTTTTTCTCTGATATCTGGTACACTTTTGACTAGCATAATATTAATGACTCTGAGTTTACCTCAAAGCATTAATGTATTCTGTTTTGCTTATATATTTTTCTTTCCATGGGATCCTTTGATTCATGAGGAGGCAAATTCATCAGACTGATACTCATAGACTGCATGTAACACTGCTATATTTTACTTTTTTTTTCTTGTTTTTTTTTTTTTTTTTTCCCCCTCTGTACTCAGTGGTCCATGATATAGGTAATTATCAGTCATTTATCTTTGAATATTTTGATAGCACATTTTTTTCTTCTTTTCTTCTTTTTTTCTTTTTTTTCCTTTTCTTTTTTTTTTAATATTTTTTCTTTTTTTCTTTTTTTTTTTCTTTTTTTTTCTTTTTTCTTTTTTTTTTTTTTTTCTCCTCTCTCTCATCAGCCCTCTCTGTCTGGAGAAGCTAATGCACTTTGTCAGTGGCTGAGGTTGGACACTTCTTTGTTCCTTAATACTACTGTGTCGCCTGCCATTGCATTTAAGCCATGTTAACAAATGTAAGCTAAATATTGCTCAGTTAAAACACAGAGAGAGGCAAAATCTCTAAATGCTCATGACAGCAAATAAGTTTATTTAAAAGTCACTGTGTGAGTCCCCCCTTTCTGCCTTCCTTGGAGGTTAGTTTATAAGCTTGAGCTCACACAATTACCCACAGAGAACACTGTGATTGTAAACTGTCACTGACATCCACTGTGGCAGGGGGCTGTAGGCTGTTACCCAAAATCTCAAAACCAGATCTATTCCTAAAGCTGTGGTTATTTTTAGCAGATCATCGAAAGGTGAAAGAATGACATAAGAATGCACAATAATTTGTCAGCCCACTTTTTAATCCAGTAAATATTTGTGGTGGCTGGGCAGTAAGATATTATCGTGCTTTTTCCCTGAAGGATATGAGTTTGCAACTTATTTTTATTCTTAAGGATCTGCAGGAATCAGGAGGAAACCGCCCATTTAGGCTTGCCCATCTCTGTTGCACTATATTATATGGTAATCAAGCACACTTCAGATTGATGACCTTTCATCTAGGGCTGTTGTTTAACAGCATCCAGTGCTGCAATCTGGGCTTTCGTGTGTTTTGAGTATTGATTTTCCAGATAGAGCGAACTGCAATAATAACCTGGGGAGGTCTGGCAGCACTGTGACCTGGTTTGCTTTTATTCTTTATGGCTCTAGGCAAAACAGTCAGTTCCCAGGAGCTGCGGGCTGTAACCAGCTCTCCCTCCAGCTTTCCTTTCCGGCTTCTTTCCATTCCACTTCTCTTCTCTTCCCAACCTGCCTGTTGCAGATCTGCCCACTGGGGCCTTTCCCAGCACCCCAGGAGCAGCAGTGTTCAACCCAGCCTGCATTGCTAAGCAGCCTTGCACTGGCACTACTAATGGCAGAGTGTCAGAAGCCGAGCTGCATATCAGGTGCACAATTGCATATCAAATTCAATTTTGGTCAAGAATCGCTTCAAAATGGTGCTGTGCTTTGATAACATGTTGTCTCTTTCCTTCGGATAAAGAAATGTGCTGGCAGTGTCCGGTTCAAAATTCTGTGTAAGTTTCCTTCTTCCCTTCCTAAAGCTCTAGGGTATGAATCCCATTCGCACGGGGGTACCATGGTGATAGGTGGCTTACGAATACCAAAGACAGGAAGTGTGGTGATGGTTGCCGTGGTATGCTTAATCCCCCTGTGAGCCTCTTTATGGGACACTAATTCTGTGTGAGGCACCTATGATCCAAACTAAATGCTCTCCATGTCAATTAGATGAGAATATAAGGAGCAGTGGTGTCTCGTGGGATTGAGCTGGTGACTGATATCAATACTCTGTTTCTAAAGCTGTGGCACCAGATGCCTTTGTAATCTTTCATACATTTACTTGATCTAAAAGACTCTGGAAATGGGGTTCTCTTACCTGAATGAGGTTACTTACCGCTATTTCAGAATACAATATGCTGCCAATATTTGTTCATCACGTGTAATGGTGAGTATGCAATATTTATAGGGTCTTTCCCTTAGGATTACCACTGGGAATAGCAGAGTCACAGCCAATTGCCACAGCTGCTACTTATAAAAGCTAGCTCAGTTACCATACCTTGGTTGGAGTAGTCTAGCCATAAGTGTATTACCCAGAAAATACAATGCAGTTGATACCTCTTTGAAGAGACTCAGTCATTTCAAAAATCTCAGGAGACAAAATAAGTTATCTGTGTGGCTGAATCACTGAACAAAAGAGAAGCCATTTGTTATCTGAAGGAACAGGACAGCATATGTTTCACTGCGGTGTGGCTGGCAGCCTAGAGCCTTGAAAAATATGTTCTTGTCTTCAGGGGAGCACAGACATCAACTTTGTGCATCTCAAGAGTTGTTAAAACAACATCTGATGAGTCAAGTTGCAGTCAAATTAGCCTTGCTAGGGAAGAGCAAGCAACATATTCAAAATTTTGGCAACTGCCTTTTTACCTTTGCCTTTTTTAAGCACAGAAAATCCACTGTGGTTTCTCACAAGTTTTCTTGAGCTTAACAATAAAGAAAGATGCCCTGAGCAATTACGTCTCTCACCCAACCATCTTGAAATCTTAACTTTAGAAGTGAAAATAAAAAGTTAAAAAACAGGCAGTATTCTTGGTTCTGTTTTCTCACCTATTAAAAATTACCGAGTTTGTCACCCAAGATTTGCTGAGTTAGTTAGTAAATCAGAAGGGAGACCCATGGAGCTTGTCTCTAATCTGGAAAAAGTAAATTGTCAATTTTTATTTTTATAATTTCAAATAACACTTTGACTGCCAAACAAATACCCCAAGGAGTCAATTCTGCAGATGTACGTAGTCCTAAATTTGTCATGTTCAGATATCCATGCCATCTGTCTTCGTGATTTCTAAAAGAACTGTTACTTGTGACCCTTCAGGTTTGTATTTTGCAGTAGAACATGTCAATGATGCCCACGCTTTTAGCACCCTCACACTGATGAAGAAGAGATGGTAATGACTAGAGACTTTTTATGCCTGGCGGCTTGAAAACACTATGGAGAGTAGACAGTCCTTGCACAAAATAAACATGAAAGGTGTGTGAAATGGTTTTTAAAGTCCATATGGTTTCTACAAGGCTGAGCAATTTCATGAGGGACTTCATTTGTTGCTGGTGAAAGTGGCTTGGTCAAACGAGGTAACATACATAAAAGTATGTTGAGGGGTTATTTGCTTTGGATAGACCTGTAATTCCATTATTCTGTCTGAGTAAAAGGTGCGTGGTAAAGAAGTTTAACAGCAGAGCCCGAACCACGGAAGCAGAGGATTAGGCAGAGAAACCATATTCTGCCTAGACTGAGCTGGCTGAGGGTGGAAGCAGAGGCTGCTTTCACAACACCTAACTGTGGATGATTTAGTGGAAGAGCTTCAGCTGGGGCTATGACCCATTCATTAATGGAAAATACATAACTATGTTGGTATCAAAGGCTCAGACTTTTCCAGTCTTCTGGAGTAATTAACAGCTTCATTGCTTGAACACATCTACTAGTGCTATTGCAAACCAATTGTTAGCATGGAGTAATGCAGTACTTTTGTCAAATCCACTTAGAAGCAATTGCAACAACCCGTAAAAAGGTAGATAACTTAGAGACCTGAACCTGTTTATGTTTTGCTTCACCTGAATCAAAACTGCCGTGCTTACTTTCTTAACCCATCCTTCTAGTACAATGTGCTGAACAGGGTGTAGGCAAATGAGAAGAGATGCCTTAGGTGTGAGGCTTTTCATTTCTGATATATATTTTTTTTAACCTCAGAATTACCTTTTAACCTCACAGAAATCATGTTTATAATGGAAATTAAGGATTAAAGAAAACCCTTTCATCTTCTGTCTTCTTCCTGCGGAAGGTAATTAGTACTGGAAAGTAGAAAGACTGACCTGTTCTATATACAGAAATAATAAAGAAAAATGAAATCAATCAATATAGAATATCTCAATACATGTTGGATGAAACCACTTAGTTGTGCCTGATTTATCATGAAGAAATTTTTATATTAGGATGGCTAATAATTGCCTGAATGAATGACCTCCTATTTCATCAGCATACCTCTGTGGTTCTGTGTTAATTAAAATGATCAAGGTAATAGAGTGGTTTGTACATGTGAGATTGCATTCTGTTGACATCATCGTATCAATACTTGGTCACAGGATGAGTGGTTCAGGTGGCTTGTGGGTGGCAGTGATCAGTAGGTGAGACAGCAGGTAGACAACGCTCTTAAATATTTTTACTTTTTTCACTTTTGGCTTTTCCATGGCTGTGAACAACATAGAAGAACATAACAGGCAGTTTTTTTTTTGTTGCTTGTTTCCTTTTTTTTTTTTTTTAAGTAAATTATGTGGATTTACTTTTTCACATCTGAGCAAAGGGGCGTTTAGTGAGAAGTTGTACAAAACTTCTGCTATGTTTATTTGTGTCCCTATAATTTCATTTACACGTCATCACAAGCCTAAACCTTTTGTCCGTCACTAGAACTTGAGTGTTGAAAATAGTTTCTTAATTATTTTGGGCACTGTGAACATTTCTTAAAATCAGATTATTTCCTCCCAGCATAGAATATAGCTAGACATGTATAATATGCAATATAAATATGATAAGCAGTGTCGTTAGAGCTCATCTTTGATTAAGAATTTATTTTACTCTCCTCTTAACAAGGATTGACTGGATCACAGGCCATTTCATTTAGGAGGCTGTATGTGAGAGCTTTGTTGATTTTTAATTTTCCTCCATTGATTTTCTGCATCCAGAGAGCACTTGTTCTCTAATGGCTCTCTGTGTTGGTGTTTGCTTGCAAATTGAAGTAAAAGATAAATGGCTTTCAGGGTAATACCTCTCCAAGGGCTTCCACTTGAGGGTTGGTGGCTGTTAGCAGAGCTGCAGTGTGTTCAGAAAAGTTCTGTGCTCAAAGAAAGACATTCCTGAGTCTCAACGCAGTAAAATTAGTTTATTCCTTGGCCTGGTGTGACAACAGTATCAAGGTGATTGATAATTCTTTAAAAGAAATAAGCCTGATTTGCCCATGTTTTTGTATGAAAGTGAAATGCTCTGCACTTTTCTCAGTAGGGATTCAAATGTTTTCCTTATACATGTTTCCTCAACAACAACAACAAAAGATTTTTCAGTAAAAGAAAGGGAGAAGAGGTACTGGTATTTGGTTAGTTACGGACACGTCTTTGAGCTGAAATGTGGTAAAGTTATGCTTCTGCTAAGACTGAAAGATTTGGTCTATCTATTGGAAAACAATATTTGGAAAATACTTTAAATTTAATTTTCAAAATCTTTGCTAGCTTATGAATCTTAAGCTCATATTAAGTGTGAATTGACTTACATTTGGATATTTCAGACCTGCTTAAATGCTGCTGCTGTGCCACCTTATTGCATTGTGTCACTGCGCATTGTGTCTTGAAGCTGCTGCTAAAGAAAGGGTCCTGTTTCATGCTCCTCATACCTGCTCAGACCAGGTTTCACTATTTGGAAAAGGCATATGCTCTCCCTAGTTCTGGAGTATAAAACCATGGAAAAAGGCGTGTCAGTCTTTTGGAGCTCCAGGGAGATGATGCTGTGGATAGTGAGCCTCATCTCCCACAGGTGCTGGGCATCTCCTTCCATGGACTCTGCTGGGAATGATTGCTACTCATTGTCTCAGTTGTATTTGCATGTCAAGTAGCTTTATACAAGTGCATATGCAGTATGCATTTTCATACGTTTACATGTTAAAGTTAGGCGAACACATTTTTAAAAGTGTTCAGTTATTAAAGATAAACTGCTTGTCCATGTCTGTTGTTTCTTTGTTGGGTTTTCAACTTTTCAAGAGTGTCCTGTAAAAATCAGTAAGAAATTGGCCTAAGGAACCTCTGATACATTTCTGGTACTCTGTTTCTCATGACGCTTACATTGGGCTTAATTCAAGCAGCTTCCACAAAGGTCTGGAGCAAGATATAAATTCACATGTACTGAAGCAGCTTAACAAACGACTCTATTACCAAGCAGGTCTAAGAAACTAAAGACTTAGTCTGGAATGAAGAGGAGCTGCAGGTCCTGGGCTCCTTTCTCAGTTCTTTGTTCAGTCACTCTGTCTCCCAGATGGATGTTAAGGACAGCATTCCTTATAGCCCCCTAGCCATGCAGTGCCCGGCATCAGTAGGAATTCAAGAACTGGAAGAATGGAGATCTGAATTTCAGGTTGGTTTCTATGTTCTGGTTCGGTAAAAAGTTTAAGCTGTTCATGTTTGGCATTAAGTATGTGCATGATGCCATTGACTTCAGTTCAGCGCATAAGGTTAAGCATTTGCACAATTGCATTTGGGAACTGGGGAATAAAATGGAATGCACAAAAATTAGTCATTACCAGAGGAGCGGGAGAGCAACCTCTCCATGTCTTAATTTATAAATGAGAAGAGTAGATATTTTCCAAGCAAATGAAGTCACAGTTTTACAGCAAAATGCAGTTTATCTGAAGCTTTCCATTAGCTCTTTTTTTTTTTTTTTTTTTAAAGCCATAAATTGCTGCTGGCTGTATGTGCCACAGGGCACACAGAAATCTTTTGCTGAAGACTTTGTTTCAAGGTTTTGGGGCTTTTCCTTCTAAATAGCTAGGCTTATTACATCATGTTCTGTTTTGTTTCCTCAGTGAAGCTTTCAGGGTGACCTCTGCTGAGATAAAAGGACTAAAACCACTGTGAATTTTCCTGTTCTTGAAGCAACATCTTCAGCAATGATGGGCAGGCAATTCAGTGCTCTGAAAGCAATTGCACACTCCTGAAAATAATCCAAAACAGTCCTGACTAGGCCTGGCAGAGTTCTTAGTTTTCTCTGTCCTTCCTGTATTGCTTATGAATCAGAGCGACAATGTTAAATTGTAAAATGCAGTAATATATATAATGACTGTATTAATTTTACAGCCTGAGAAAAGGTGTCTTATTTTTTTCTAGAGGAATTAAAGGAGTATTGTAATGTGTTTACATTCCTGGTCGGCTGTTCAGTGGGGGCTCTTCCAGAAGAGCTTGAATTCGGGTCTCTGTTTCTTCACTGCCTTTCTTAGTGTCATTTAGACATGGAAAGTAGTTTAAAGTGCTGCCAATAGTGAGGGCTGGTTTTAAGCTTCTGTTATGAGAAGCAGTAGGAAAAGGTTGTAAGCAAAATTAGACTGTTTCACAATACACAGGTTAATCCATGTGCTTTGAAATGAGTGTGTTGTTTGTGTGTCTGTTTATCAGCAAGGGATTGATTCTGTAGGAGAGTTTTCATGGAAATGAGCAAGGGTACTATTAGGGAATGGTCCTGGAATAAGAAACAGGTAGATAAAATAATGAATGTTTTCCGTAATAGTTCTTTTTAATAAGATGCCTAACAAGGGAGTTGAGGGAGGGCATTGGAGTGGTCTGAAACTGAAAATCAAGCATTTTTATGGAAATAGCCTCATTAAAGCTGCCTGTTAAAGAAGTGCAACTGTTTTTCTGTGAACGTGAACATGATATTCATTCAGTGATTGAAATATGGTTCTTAAAAAATATATCGTGTCAGATTTATTTTTTTTTTGGTCTAAGTGTTTCATGAATGCTATTTATAAGCGGACTAGAAATATTGGCCCAGAAAGCCTGGAGCACATTTACCTGCTTCGTACTAGTCCGGTGATATAATCAACCCACAAAATAAAGGTTTAGTTTATTACCTTTGGGTATATTACTAATACGAATCAGTAAATAGATAAGTGGTTGTACATTGCAGCATGTATTGTCTAATGGTGATGAACCAGACACAAGCTGGTTTAAGTTCTCTGCATTATTCAAAAGATGTTACATGAACTAATGACTTATTTTACAATATATTTTACAATTTATTTTTAAAGAGCAGTTCTAATCATTCACTCTGCCCCCAGCCTGGTCTGCTTGAGCAGAAACCTGGACTGGCGACCTCCTGAGGTCTGCTGGGCTTCCGGGGTTAGTGAATGACACACACATTCAGAATTCAGTTCCATGGTTCTTTCAGTCAGAGGTTATGATTTACTTAATGTATTTTTATTTTATATGTCCATTTGTTTAACTTGAATTCAAGACTGCTTATGAGTTTTTTTCAGATAAGACGAGCAGTATGAATTGCACCATTTATGTTTACAATCCGGTTATATATTGTAGAGTTAAAAACACCATGAGAAAGGAAAATGCTATGAAGCATGCAGTATAAATCCTTGAAATAGATCCTCTGAGTCTTGAAGTTAACAATTTCTTACTGCTCGTGGTATGAAAAAATGTTGGTTCAATTCTCCATTTGGTCACAGGCCCCATTTTAATTATTTATTTCTCGTTTCCTTGATATCCATTCCCCTTTGTAAGTATCTGAACTAGACTTTTTGCAAAACTGTAGCATTTCCTTCCTCCCCTTCCCCTGATGGGGCAAAGCCTTGTTAGATTGAGAGCATCCTGATTTCTCAAGGGATGGAAAACCACGCTGTTGTAAGCAAGATGACCCAAGTTCACTTGGTTTTGTTGCATTATGTATATTGATATTGGTTCTTTTGTCGCTTGGCTGACTTGTCACTTAACAACCTCCCTGATTTGAAGTCTAAGTGGCACGCTGGAGACAAGTTGAACCAGAGAGGCACTGGTGATCTATTGTGTGGGAGTTAAAGATGTATGGAGCTGTGCTTTGCAATTCAGTGAATGCTGCACAGTTCTTGTTGCAGATGCCATTAGTTATGGTTTCCCTTCAAGGAAAAGGTTTGCAAGTGACTTTGTACCAAGTTCATTGGTAAAACAGCAAGCTGTAGTATGCAAATAGAGTATTCACTCCATTACAGAGCAGTGCCTTCTCCTGCGTATTTTTTCCTTTTGCATAACGTTACATACTTTGCTGTTTATTGACAGGGTCTTCCCTCCCTCCCTCCAGGTTGTTCAAATAAAGATATCAAAACATGCTAAAGATTTGTATCCAACCCCTGGCAAAAGTGAGGGTCAGGTGCTGGCAAGCAATTTTTCATGGAAAAGGAGACACAGAGAAAGGTAGAGGGAATTGAGGAAGGTCACACACCATGTGTGACTGAATCATGGATGGCTTGCAGAGTGCTGATTGCATTCCAGTTAATAGACCTGGCTCTCAACCTTTAGTTCCTTAGTTACTTAGGCATATATTCTCACTGTTCAGTGTACGAACTGCTGGGTCTTTCGCTGTTGCTGTTGACACAGAGTATTGAAGGTAGACTTGTACAGATCTTCCTTTTTCTTCCTTTCTTCGTTTTTTTTTTTTTTTTTTTTCCTTTTTCTTCCTTTCTTTTTCTTTTTGAAGTCTTTTTAGTGGAGGCAAATTGTGAGAATCTCTAATGTGCCTACAGGTGAAGTGCATTCTGTACAGCACATTTGGTGACCCCTTTCAGTTCTCCCAGTAAACAGCAGAACATGTGTTGATGGGCTTTGTGTTGGCATTTTCATCAGGTTTCTGAAGAGGCAACATTGCTGTCTAGATCAATAAAACTCAGATTTACTGATTACACTATTCCCTTTTCCCGAGACAAACAGCAAGTTAGTAATTGCACAGCGTACTATATTTTCTACCAGCTATACCCAGCCACACCTGTCAGTTTGCATGTATTGTAAGGCCGGGTTTGGATCACTTCAGATCTCTTTCTTCTCTTATACTGCTGTGAGTTGATGGACTTTCTTTAGTGGAGAAGGAGAAACATGCTTTTCACAATCTGAGCCCACCGCTACAGTCTTCAGAGCAGTGACCATAATATGAAACAAATCTTTTGAGATTATAAGAGGTTAGGTTGTGACAGCTGAGTGAGGTATCTTAAAAGAGGTGGACTATTTCAGTATAGCATACTAATGCAGCAAATTTATAGTAAAAAAATTAAGATACTGTAGTATGTTCAACGGACCTACAGTATCACAGTTTTTATTTTATTTTATTTTATGGAACGCAAATAGACTTTTTGTTATTGCCAAGACTTTGCTAGGAATGATAGATGCATTATATGTTGTTATCTCATACTTGCTGTTTTCTTCTATATTGTTAGGCATGTCGGTTTTAAGTTTGTGAAGTAGTAGGTCTCCAGCATGCATAAAAGCTCTGGACTTAATACTAAGTGTTGGACCTCTTGAGCAAACTAAATGCCAGTCAAGAAAACCTGATGTTAAAGTCTTTGAGATGAGAGTAATTAATTCATTTAATCAAGC
The DNA here is from genome assembly GCF_964211835.1 of Anser anser. NCBI lineage: Eukaryota > Metazoa > Chordata > Aves > Anseriformes > Anatidae > Anser > Anser anser. Next base: position 67,115,554 of record NC_139724.1, read on the forward strand.
CGATCTGTATATCTGCAAACTGCTGTGCTACATGTTAATGGACAAGTCTCTCCAACCGTCTGTTTCTCTCTCGGTTTGGTAAAGCAGGTACATCTCCTCTTTGAAAATTCAGGTCATGTACGACTCTTGAGGAAAATACGTGCTAAATAACGCAAAATAGGTAGATGAGAACTTCCATTCCCATAATCACATTTTCTCCAGAATTGCTGTTGCTTTTTAGTAATCTATTTACTGTTATAAGAATGCTGCAATTACTGGACTAAAGTGTACTTACTAACTATCTCTGAAGTATGTCCTCCTTTAAGTTGACTACCTACTAGGGAGTTACAGATACTCCCTCCCTATTTCCTTAGTTCTGGAGCACAGATTCTCAGCTGACACATAGACGAAGTTTCACTGATAACACTACAGATTTTGAGCCCTGTCTTTGCCATGCCCTCTCCTGCACTTCTTTTGCTGCTGCAGGAAGAGACTCTTCTCACCAGCCTTCAAAATTTCTTTTGGTAAATATAATCACTTTACCCTCCCTCTTGCTGGGTGTGCAGATATCATATAATGAGAGAATCTGTGGGAAAAGCAGGGAAGGATTCAGTGGTGCTGAATTGCCCCCTTTTAGGAGGTTGTGTCCCTTTAAAAAATAATTTTGGTAGTCTTGGGTCATGATTCTCCACTGTCCTCAAAGCTGTTTAATGACCTCTAAAACTGAGAGGTAAAGCTCCAAATTCCCTCTTACTCTTCTAACTCAGTGACAATGCAAAATGAAGGCATCAGAGAAACAGGCCTGTTTTTATGTTGTAGAGAGAAATGATTTGAGGGTCCTAATGCTAGGCTTAATAAATTTTCTCAAGGGTACAAGCAGCCTGAATTTCCTAATGAGTATTTTATTAAATTTCAGGCAACCATTTCTCCAAAATTATCATCTTTGTTTTCTTTGAAACAGAATGACCTGCAGCTGAACTGTGCTAAGGCACAGGTTTAACAGAATTATCCCAGCTGCTAACAGAGAGTTAGAAAAAAAAACAGGTGCTAGATTCACTGCTGGTATAAATTGATGCAATTAGATTGTATTGAGGGGAGTGTTGCTCGTTATAGGAACCTGAGGAGCTGGTGGTTGGGGCTTTTCTGAGACTGATGGGTAGCCTGTAGCTGCTATTTTCACATGTGCTTTGTTGTTTTGCTTACAGTGAGATAGTGCAAATAGCTGTTTTTAAGTCTTAGAGATTATTTTCTTCGAGTTTGAAGTGTCTCCTGAATTTGACCTATTGCAGCCACTAATGCTTCCTAGCTCTTGAAGAGCACGATGGGCTGTCTTCCTGGCTGGTTACGCACCAGCCTCTCAGAGATACTGAACCTCCCTAAGGTAGGCATCAATACATGGGATATCTTTTTTCACTTAACAGTGTAGATGTGCTTAAGAGGATGTTCTATTTTCAAGGAAAAGCTGTGTTGTTGCTTTGAAGATATTTATGTGTGAGCAGTATCTGTGTATCTGCATTGTGGTCTTAGCCACTGCTCTGGAGGTAGGTGGAAATAAGGGAAAGAAATTGGTAGGCTCATGTTTTCCAGTTTGTTTGCTGCTTAGGGAGACTATACCTTTGGCTTTCTTCATTAGACAAATCCATCTTCTCTAGAAATTATTATTATTTTAATATTAGAAGTTGTCAATGAACAGCTTAATTTCATTATTTTCATGTGGTTTTCTTGTAGTGCTCTTAAATTATAAAATCCATGGGAGGTGGCTGCAAAAGAAGAGAGTCAATATCTAAGTCTAGAGGGATCTTGAAAGAAATGCTAGGCTACCTTTGTCCAAAGCTGCATTTTTCAGTATTTGTCTACAATAGTGCAATGTCTGTGATAAGTTGAGACTTTTCCTTGTTTTTTGACACTGAAGCAGTAGCTGTATGTTAAAGGTGTTAGTAACCCTTGCTTACTCCTGTATGCAGAACTAAAAGTCTTCAAAATAAATAGAGGCAAATATGCTAAAGATATTTTGAACGTCTTTACTACTTTGGATATCTGAACGGACGTGATTATTGCCTGCTGTTTTCTAAAGTAGGGATTGTCTCCAAGTTGATATTCTAGATTGAGATATCAAGTCCTTTATTTGAGTCTGCCTTTTAGGTAGCATATTGTAGCTAGAGGGAAGGGCTGAAAATGTTAAATGATCCATCCAGGGACATAGATATTAATTTCAGAGACAGCATTAGGATTTGGAAAAACTAGTACCCTTCCTTGGATTTACACCTTTTGGGGAAAAAATCTTGGACTCTTTAAATTTCCTTGCAATAGTTTTAATTTTTTTCTTTAAAGATGTGTGTATGTGTCCATATGCTTCTCTTAAATTTATGTTTGTCTAAGTTACTTCCCTCTCCCAATATATACTATTCCTTATGACCAAGGGGACCTATCCTTTATTTGTAAGGTAGGACGGTATGTATTTCTAGCCTGTTTTGGCCTGGTTTAGCAGGTGGAAGTGGGAGCTGAATTCCTGCCAGTTGTGCGCACACTGCAGCACCAGCAGGTGAACTGCTGGCCTCTAGTGGTAAATGGGGAGCAATCTGAGAGTCTGAATGTGTCTTGCCCAGAGACATCTTACGATGTTACTTCATGTAAGATACAGCAAAATTTGAAGCATGAGTGAGACTATGGCTGTTATTTATTTTGTTACATGAATTATGTTCAGTGTGGTTCAGATAATCGTGAAATGAAATGCTCTTCATTTTTACGGGTGTGAATAAAGCTCAAGCTGTGTGTGAGCACTGGAAGAAAGCAATTCTTGCAGTGAGAGCAGAGGGAATATGCAGTTAGTGTCTTATTTCTGTAATGAGGAAATGGTGCTGTCAGGTTGTTTTTGGTGGAGAAATAATGTCATTATAAAACATGTAATCCTCTGAAGAGATTTATTTTTTTTATTTTTTTTATTTTTTTAAGTGCTTTTATAAAGAGATAGGGCTCTCCCTGGGCTGTCTGGGTAGCTCTCTTGTTCTGCAGTTAATAAGGAAAATAGTATAAAGGCCAGTTTGGTGGCCTACAGGTACGTGCTGTGTGACAGGGCTGATGGCAGACGCTGCTGATATGATGAGCTGCTGCATTCCCCTTATTAGCGTATCACTGAGCTGCCGTTCAGTCCGTCAAGTTTTGTAGTGGTGCTCGTGTGAACTCTCCTGATTAAAATCTAGTTGTTGTCACCTGAAAATTATACCCAAAGCATGCTCGATCTGTCCAGCAGCCTCTAGGACAGATGATCATTGTAGCAATACTGTAGAGAAATTCAAAGAAGGGAGGACAAAGCAAACATTTCAGGACAGTTAAGAAGAAGAAAAACCCTTCATTAGCCTGAGATGCAATCAGCATGGAAGCAAGACATTTACTAATTTGTGTATCTTCAGATGTTTTTACATTGTTTTAATTTACTATGATAAATATGAATTAAAACTTTTCCATTGCTCAACTTGTACTAATACCCAATGTAGTTACTTTCAGCTCAGTTCAGTCCTTTTTTAAAGGGCAGAAATAATCTGAGCCCTGCTCATTGAAAATAATGCAACTCAAAGGCAGAATCAAAGGATTTGTGCTAAGGCAAAACCAGAATGGAATCAGATTAACTTGCTTTGAGTTGAGTTTGACTGCTCTAGCATTTTTGGGTTAGCTCAGACTAGCTGCCATTCCTGCAAGGAGGATATTCCCTTCTGTAAGCCCTCCTTCATCCTCTTTTTGCTCCCTCTTCTCAGTCACTGGAGTGACAGAAAGGATCTGCTTACGCTTACATGGACCTCAATAACAGTCTTTGTCAAACATTCTTTGGCAGGACATTTTGTGGTGACTGGCAGTTTCTCTTTTTGTATCCATTTACTCCACTTTTTTTTTTTTTTTGCCTATTTGGGGACATCTAAGGCATCTTCTGGATTTCTGGATGCATTTTATCCAGCAGAGGAAGGCATAACAGACTGGGAAATTCTAGGAATATTATATACTTCTCTCCATGAAAGATAGTTTTCAGCATAGGCTGCTCAGCAACAGACCGATGGCTGAATTGTGCAGAGCCCAGCTTGTCCCGCTGTGGGCTGACTGCATGCAAAGTGTTAGGACCTGAAGGAAGAAAACGGCAAAAGCAAATTAAAAAGCCAAAACCTGCAAGAAGCTTGAATGGCTAGGTGTTGTTTACCTTGTATTCTTTCTCTGAGTCTTTTGCAGTAGAAGTTTTAAGTTGTAAGATTTGCCTCTGAAAACTTTTGTATTTCAGCAGCTCTGAAGTCTCTCAGAGCTTTCCCCCAGTGTCCACACCTTTGAAGAATGTGTGGCTGTACTGTAGCTGCTGGAAATCAGTCTTTGTGTTTGTTTCTTAGTGCTGTTCTCCTCATTCACAGGGAGCAGTGGCTTGGAAGAAAAGACCGATGCCCCTCCTGGCATTCATAATAGGATTTCCTTCCATTTACAGGCCCTTAACATTACTTACTCAGCTGTGCAGGGGTTGATGTCAGTGAATAGCTGGCTGAGTCATTTTTGAGTTATTTAATGTGTTGAAAATAAGCCTGCAGCTGTCAGACAAGTAACATCGACATAGGCTTTTTCTAGCTGCAGCCATTCTTAATTTCTATGCTATATTAAAGCTAAGCTAATAATAGTACTTCGGGTGATACATTGATGGGAAGCCTTTATAACGTGTTTGTGAGGACTAAAGAGGCCTTGGTAGTGTCATTGCACCTCTAACATTTCTGTTAAACTGGAGACTGAATGAATAGATGGTGCAGCTTGTTGTTTTGCCAGAGATACAATATCTGCTTATAGGTCTTTGCAGCGAATTAGCTGTTGAATAGGCACCATAGCTGCATTGTCATAGCTGGACTCACTTCTTTTCTTCCTCTTTGACCATGGTTGCTTAGTGTTTCAAGTAGAAACTGGATTGTTAAGTGAGCCAAATTTTTAAGACTTAAGGTACAGATGCTGAGTTCCTTGTAACACATTAGTACTCATCATTAGCACTCGTTCCCATCATGGTGTTGTGTTTTTTTTCTTCCCCATACATAACCTAGCTTTTAGCCAAAGTTAGTCAGAAAGGAGGAGAGTGGTACATCTATTTCTGCTGCTGGTAGTCAATGTACAAATGGCACCCATACCTGGACTACTGTGCAGCAAAATAAATAGGGTCACCCCTGAACTATTTGGTGACTTGAGAATGTTAAGAAGAGTGACAGCAATGAGCTGTATCTGAGAAGAGCAGGTAGTCATGGTACTGGAGAGATTGATAAGGCCACCATTGTAGCAGAGCTATCTGTCAAATATACCTGTGCCTGGAGAACCAAAACCCTTATTGCTTGCTGTGACAGAGTCAGTGAAGCTATGGTGACTTGCCACATGTGAGAATTTATCTCAAATGCTATGTTGTCTTACTAACACTTTTTGTTTAATGGTATGGAATGGCTGATGTCTACCACTGTCTAACCTGTGTGAAGAACCTGTACTGTCGTGGTCAAGAAAGTAAGATTAGAAAGTTAACAGTAAATACAACAGTCGTCATAAGACTGTAATCCTTTAGATGTCATACTGATTTTTGTCTTAAAATTATGTTCAGTTAGATGTTAACTGGACATCAGATCTTTCTTTAAATGAATAATTGTATATTTATTATCAATAAACTAACAGATACCGAATAATATGTTGATTTCCATGGATATCTTTTTTTTTTTTATACGTGCAGGTGGAGTTGCAGTGTGAGAACTAAATATGTTAGAAAGTATTTTGTCAGGGATTATTTTGTTTGCTTTCTTGCTTTTACTTGCCCCTTGGGGTCTCTCTGTGGAGCAACTTTTCTGTATTAGGTAAATTCTATTCCTTGTATAGAATTGTATAGATAAGCTTGAAAACCATTTTGAAAGAAAACGCTCCGTGGATTGGGTTTTATTTCCTTTGGTCATACTGAATAAGACCATAGTGGAAGAATTACGTTATATGGCATTGTTTAGTATCAGTAATTGTGGCAGAAAAACACTTTATGTATTTGAGTAATTTCTTTGTCCAAGTCTGTGAAAACATCAAGGGAACTGCAAAGAAACAGGCCAGGGTAGCCTGAAAATGCTCTGAAATGACTGAAATGCTCTGGACTACTGAAAAAGATGATGAAAAAATAAAATATATAGCAGTGCGAAGAAACCAAGCTTCAGGTAGCCTCTTGTTGCCTTTCCACAAATCTCCATGTTTAAGGGGGTTAGCTAGCATTTGAAGTCCCGTGGCAGGAGACTTAGTACATGTTTACATGTTATTGACCCACTGTCAGCTTCTCTGTAGCGCTTTCCATGCAAGCATTTACCCCAAGAGTTAAACAAGTTAATCTGGTGTCTGTGTCTTAAATATAGCGAAGCTGTAGCCCAGGCAGGTTAAGAGGTGGGTCTGGGGCTGCCCAGTGACAGGAGGCAGATGCAGAATGCAGCTGGTGCAAGGCTTGCTTCTGCCTTTTCCACACTGAGGTATGCAGGACATATGGTGGTGGTAATCACCGCACCTTCTTCCTTTGGGTTTTTGTTGTCTTCTGATTACAGTATATTGCTCAGTGTAGAGTCACAAAACGTGTCCTTCACATTACTTCTTCACAAGGAACGTTGTGGAGACCACGTTTGCATGTTATCCTGTGGAAGATATTGTCTGTAATCTATATATGATACACAAAGGGTACCTAGCAGTGGCAATTCTCTGTCCACATCTGCTCCTCTTTTTGAAGGGAGAAAGGCATTGGGGTCAATGCTTTGTATTCCTTGCGACCCTATTTGTCCAGAGTGTTATGCTAGGAGATAACCTTCTCTGTCATATTCTCTTTCCGATTTCCTTGCATGTTTTGCTTCTTTTTTCCCCTCTTTGTGCATTAGCCAGTTGATAAACCTTGAAAGCAATGTGCAAGAAGAAACAGATTGTCCACTCTCTGTATCCCTTACAGGCAACAGACATTGAAATGTTGCCTTTTTTTTTTTTCTTGCGGCTAGAAATGTCAAAATAGTCAGTGACTGGAAAGCTACTGCTCTGTGTTACTGGAAAATGTTGACACAGTTTTTACTAGCATCAAGGCTCTTAATGAGCAACTGTTAAGGGACAGAAGACCAAAACAAGTAATTGTATTGTTCATTGCGATTACCCTGTCAGCTACAGTCCTCCTTTTCTGAAAAATAGAACCTTATCTTTATGATAATTAGAGATGTAAGACCTGATAGTCTCTTCCTACACCTGAAATTTGAAATTACCAATCATTCTGAAAACCTGAATAGACATTTTGGCCACAGCGTGTTGAGAGCAAACTTGCAAATGTGGCTCAGAGCCATTAATGAGTCATTGGTAGATCGGTGTCCTAACCTTGTCTTGGCCTCCATGCCATTCACAGTTAGTGTGAATACCTTCGGAGGATATAGCTGAATAGGATGCCCCTTCTGGAGATTTCTAACGCTGGAATAGCTGCAGCCGTTTGTCTAGTACAGTGATATTTGCAGTGGCAGTGAAACAGGCACATTTTTAGTAGTTAAAACAGTGAATAATGGAAGCTGAGGGAAATAGTCTCACTTCTCTTTGTGGGATTTAAGTGTGTAAAGTCTATTAATGCAAATGGTGGTAATTAGTTTAAACTCTGCTAGTACTCACATGTAAGAAATATGCAAAATCAGCTAAAATATGTACCTTTTTTCACCAGGATTGTCTGAAAATTAGCAAACTGCTGTTCTAGATTTTACGGAGGTGGGTTTTGTTTTTAATGAAAAAATAGAGCTATCATAAGTTTCATTAAAAGGACACCATGGTTTATGTACTGTACAGCTGTGGTGCTTTGTGCTTTCTCTGCTGATTCCACTGTCATTATCCCAGGTATAAAGGCTGTTCATGCAAGATCTCTACACAATAAAAAGTGTTTTTTTGTTGTTTTTTTTTTTTTTTTTTAAATGCATAGACCTTTAAAGATAGCTCTATGCAAGAATTGATTAAATTTTGGGACGGAGTCAGAAGGGAATGCCGGAGTCCAAATTCATGTTCTCCAAACATTAAAACTTTTGGTTGATGAAGGAACTTCAAGATGTCCTTGTTTCAATGAGAAAAATATTGTTATGTGTTTGAGTGTGTGTATATATATATATATATTGTTAGTATAGAAGCAGATCTTTGTGTTGCAACTAGTGTTAACAATATTTTAAGTAACACAGGAAAAAAAAGTCAGGAGCTGGATTAAAAACAAACAAAAATAACAACAAAAAACAAATTACTTTCTCTCTACACTCATTACTTTTTCTGTTCGCTAAAGGGTAGTACCTGCTTAATTTCTTGATTGTGTGATGATTTAGAAGAACTACCAACTTGACAAAGGTTTGGAAATAGGAGTTGCCTATACGCATCCAGAGTATTTAGGCTTTTCTTTTGGGTTTATTTTGTGACTATTATTGCTGAAGGCCTGATTCTAATGGATACCACCTCTGTTGGTTTTATATTTTCATTACAGGTTCACCTGTAGAAATTAGATTAGAGTCAAACCTCATAGCAGTAACAAGGACTGACTTGTTTGCTCCTGAATTCTTCGGTTGTACGTCCTTATCTCTCAAAAGGTCACATGTTCTGTCTGTCCCTCAGGTTTTCGAACAAAGTGAGAACCTTTAGATGCATTTTGTGTATCAGCCTAACAAATAATATTTGGTTATGTACTTAATGAAAAGGATTGCTTGTGGATGCTCTTGCTTTACTTTCAGTTATCTGTGCTCATCGATCCATGAGAGCAGTTTAATTGCACTAAAAATGAATGTCTATGGATGTAGAAAAAATAAATCTTTAATCTCTCTCATGTATGGCACTGACACAGCTGACTTCATAGAGTACCTTAGGAAAGGTTAAAATGGAGATACAATGTTCCATGTGGCTGCTTCCTTCAAAACTCATATTTAACCTGCCACTATTTTCAAAATCAAGAGCTGTGACAATGAGTTGATTTGTAGGTGAGAGTTCTGGAGGCTTCAGGTAATCTGTCTCTGTGTACATATATTGCTTTGATTTACTTTGAATTTATTTCAGCCACACTTAAGACAGCAAGAATTAGCCATGAAAGGATAAGAAAAGGCCTTAAATCTTACGGAAAAAAACACAGAGTTATTGACTGAGCTTATCTCTGTCTCTTAAATAGCTAAGTGGCAACACTTGAGTGGGAAATGTAGACTTTGTTCTGTTTTGCTACCAGGAAGTGCGTTCTGATTTTTTTCTTGAATGTAATGTATTGTTGAATAATCAGAATCACCAGCTGTGTTTTCCAAATCCTGGAATTCAAGACATCTATTTGTATACATGTAGGGCAGAAGGGTAATTGATGTTTAGGTCAGTACCTTTAATAGTCTCTCAAAATAACATAGTAATAGTGTGATCTGATTGTTGCTAATCTCATTTCCTGGTTTAAAAAGTGTTTGAGATTTTTGGCTGCGTTTTCTGGCAGTCTGCTGAATTGCTGGGTGAAAATACAGTAATTTAGAACAACTCACATTTCTTTAACTCAATTTGTAAGTGAATTTCTTAAAAGGCTTGATAAAGCCTTTAATTACAGGGTAGCTCAAAAAAACTATCCACAGGACAATGCAGATACCATTTCAGTCTCAGCTATATCACCTTTATGGCAATCATTCTTAATGTCAGCTAATGAGTATAGTGTTGAGGAGAGAGCAGGTATTGGCAGTATAACACAGCTTTTGCTGCAGCTATAAAAGGTCATTGGATTTTTAAGCTTTGGGTTAGCAAACAGCTACTTAAATGGAACTGGGAGTGATGTTTCAGCCATACAACCCAACAACAAAGCCTTCTATTAAACAGTAATCAAATCACATTTAGGATTGATTTTTTTTTTTGACCCTTCTCTAAGTGTGTTATGGTGTTTACTTTTGAAGCTGAGACTGAAAAAATCACTCTGAAGTCAGACAGGAGCTGGGTTGAAGAGTTGGAAATCATAACCTGGTGTTGGTTTGACATCTTGTCCGTTGGCTTGTGCTTTCCCCATCAGTGGTGCATGTCCAGTGTTTTTAGCTTGCTCCTGTTGTTGGTATTATAGTCAAAGTAACGAGTATTGCCCATCTTGCTTCCTGCTAGACCACGCATTATATTAAAATCTGTTCTTCTATGTTATCCTTAACTTGAACTTGAGGGTTGTTATAATATAGTTCAGTGTTTCTGGCTTATTTAACTTTGTATTTTTTAAACACAGTTATTTGTATTCCTCTGTTCTTTATTTGCAATCACTGAAAGGAGACAGTAGTCTTGTCTGACCAAGTGCATTGGACAGAGAAGTAATTTACAAAATATGGAAGAAAAGATGAATGGGAAGGAGGAAACACTGCTTGTTAAACAGGACCTTTAGTTTCCCATCATTTAGGAACAGGAGAAATTATTCAACTAAGTTTGTTTGTTATTTAAAGAATGTCATGTCCTGATGTAATTCTTTGATTCAATGATGTGTAAAAATGAAAACTTAAAATGTTTGCTACTGTAGTTTTGTGATCTTGTAAATAGTAGGCCAGATCCAGAAAGCAAATGTTAATCTTAATTACACGCTACTTATCTAGGAGAGAAATTCACTTCTAAATAATAATGTGAATCTCTCTCTTCAGCTTTAGCCATCCAGAAAGTTAGGCATTTAGCGTACGTTAATTGTCAAAATTAATTGACAGGACAGTAGTATCTCAACATGATGCATTGTAAAATTGGAGTGAGAGACAGCTGAAATGTATCATTGAATGTGGAAAGAGCTGAGATGACCAGCTTTGTGTAGAGACTGGGAATATTATCACTGAGAGGCCGGTTTTTAGAAATAACAAGTGGAGAAGATTTTAGAAACTGGCCTTTCATTGTCACTATTGACTTCTGCTTTGTGTGTGATCACTGTTAAAACCTTAAGCATCTAATCCTGTGTTAAGTTTGCATTTATAAATCAATACTACCAGAGGAGAATTTTGCTTGCAGAGTTTATTCCATGTTTGACAAATGAAAACTATTAATGAGGAATTCCTAACTTCCATCTACATTTCTGCTATGCATCTAGCTTAAATGATTGGTTGATATTATTGTGCTTAGTCATTCATCTTCCTTTCTTCTGATAGAAATTACCATTATTATTATTACTTAGAATATGCTAAGTGGACATTTTTTGTCACTGTTGATCTGTTGATATTTCTTGGTGCACCAACAGGCATGTTGAACACCTCTCAAAGCAGTAAAATATGACTTCTGAACCTGGGGAACTGTGATGCAAATTGGTGTAATGAGGGCGTAGCAGTGAAGATAGTAAAACTAGAAGTGTTCCTATATTCAGCAAGATTATAGCATGCCTGGAGGTGAATGAAGTGAACTGGGGATATTTGTTTTACTTTTGTTAGTTGCTGGTTTCCTTGCAATGCAGGTCTTATGTCTTTGGAAAACCTATGGCCTTTCTCAATTGTGTGTGTTTTCAGCAATAAATTACTTGAAAAAAAATCATAATTGTGTACACACCCGTGAAAAATTAGTCTTGAACTCCACCTCTACTCAAGTGACTTCACTCCTAAAAGTAACTTGTTGCTGCTTTTTGAAAATGTAATAGAAAATGTGCAGCAAGATGATGTGACACCATTTTAAATAGTCTTTATTGTCCATGGCCATTTACTGTTGATTTAGAAGGGTATACATGTTTGCTGCATGTTCCTCTCAAAAGGGCCCTGTCCCTCTTTCAAGACTGTGGTAATATTAATGTTAAGAAGGTATTCCTGCAGACATGACGAATAGAAGACAATAACGGTTCTGTCTAAGGTTAATCAAAGATCTTAAAAATAAATAGGTGGCCTCTTGATAAAGGTAATTCTGTATTTGTAGATCAAGAGCATCTGCAGGTCATTTTGAGCATGTAAGGATTTGCAATAGGCATTGTCATTGTTTTAATAGGGTATCGCAGTACATTGTCTGAGGGTCAACACGGTATGACTGAAGTAATTCCTTGACAATTAACCCTCAATAAAAAAATCTCAATGTGATTAATGAAGAAGGGAGATCAGTCATAAAGGATATCTTTTTATATTTTTAACACCTATGAAAAACTGAAAAATACTTTGGTATATTTGTAGAGCTTGAGGGTCTTCCTCAGTTGCATAACAGTACATGGCTTCTGAAGTACACAATAGACAGACTACATTAGTGTGGTACACACCAGATTGGCAGCAGGCATGAGTGATGCTCATCTCCCTTCTGAAGCAACTTGTCCGTCAGTTTAACATATAGGTGTGTTCCACTGATGGTGGAAATACCAATGTGGTACCAGGTTGATGAGGATATTTAGAAACCATGGCTCTTTTAGCAAAGTTTTGTGTTTTTTTTTTAATTTCCCTGTCACTAAGATTGTAATCTGCTGAAGTCTGTAATTGCTAGGCACGTTCTTTAGCTGTCAGCTGTTGCTGTATTGCAGAAGCTGGAGATTTTCATTGGCACTGTACATGACTTTGAAATCTTCTGGGGTGAGCAGAACTGCTGTGTTAAAGTATTGCTAATAAAAATGTAAATACCAAAAGACACATTATCCAGGGAAATTCAGATCTGCAGAATGTGCAGATCTGTGCTGTGAACCTTTGTGAGGAGGAGCAGCAATAGAGATTTGGGTATTGAGATGAGCAGCACTGGCTTTTGACTCTTCAAAGTGTTACAGATGGCAGGGAAGCAAATTAACAATTCTTTGAGAAAACAGTTGTGTGTGTTACCAGGCTTCTGACAGATGGGTTTCTGCAATTAGGCCTGCAAGCTATAGTTTCCGCTGCTGCTGTTGACTTACGAATTCAGGGGAGTTAGTGCTGGATCAATAGGGATTTCAGAAGGCTTCAAGGCTTATACTCGGAGGTGAGTAAGTGATATCCTTGGACATTCAAGAGGTTACTCAGTAATAAATCAGGCAAAGATATGAATTTATGCCACAGTAGTGATATTAAAGAATGAACTATGTAGCTTGGAAGGTACTGTTCCCCCCCCCCCCCCCCCCCCCGCCGTCTTTAGCAAATGCACATATGACCAAGATTTAGTTAATTCATTTTGGTAATTGGATCAGCAGTTTCTGTGGCAAAGCCTGACTTCTGGTAGTGCTGATGACAAGAGTGCAGATCTGTTACCCCTCTGAAGAGCTGAAAGGCTAATTCTTCCTGTCCTGTCTTCTGAGGTGCCATCGCTGATGGTCCTCTGCTTTGGTGGGAACAGCATCCTGGGGTTCTTCCACATCTCTGTCCTGTGGCGCATGCATTGAACCACTCTTGTTCCCGGAGGGGGGAGGGAGAAAAGGCTTCCAGGAAATGACAGCACTCCAAACTGCTACTCTTTGATTATGAAAGAAATTGGAGGGGATCTAAATCCTTTCTCTAAAGACTTGATTTAAAAAAAAAAAAAAAAAAAAGATGGAGACCAGGAAAGGGTCTCTGGTGTACATGTGGATGCGTACGAGATCCTCTTACAGGAAGAAGAGAAGGCAAGTGCATACTGATGTTCTAATTTCTTTCTCTCAAGTTTCTTTTTTTCTGGATGTATTCAGTTATATGATAAAGAAAAAAAGCTTGGATTAAACTAACCTCAGATCTCTTACAGAATGTCATATCAAATGCAGAGAGAGAGAGTACCTCTTAAGAGAATTGTGAGTTGTTATCTGAATGGTTATAGAAATTCCTGTCATATTAAAAAAAGGCAATGTGCAGAAATGCAGAATTAGGAAGCAATGGAAACATGTAAATAAGAGCACTAGGATTTATTGGTGTCAGTAAAAGGTTTGCCTCACTTCAAGAGGCATGGAGAGGGTTGCATGGTGGGGTATTTAATGGACAATCACAGGATGGTTTGGGTTGGAAGGGACCTTAAAGATCATCTAATTCCAACCTCCCTGCCATGGTTGGGAGCAACTAAACCAGGTTGCCCAAAGCCCCATCCAACCTGACCTTGAACACCTCCAGGGGTGGACCATCCACAGCTTCTCTGGGCAACCTGTGCCAGTGCCTCACCACCCTCATAAAATTTGCATTTCATTTTGGATTCAAAATCAGAGGTGCAATACAATACAACCTACTGAAATTTCCACCTGCAGAACAAAAATCCTCTTACAGAGGCAAGGGGAGCAAATAGGGGCACATCAGATATTGTATCACCCTTGGTATACCCTTGTCCATGATCTGGGTCACGTAAGCCCCCACGTGCCTTTCCTAGATGACTTGTTAATGGCCAGAACCTCTCACTACTTGAACGAATAACCCAGTGTTGCCCTTGAGGAAGTCCTCCTTAGATCCTCTGGAGCACAAGTTGGGAGTGTAAATCTATGGAGAAACAGTGGTTTTGCACATTAATGAATGAGCCTTTTGGATTCAGTGGTCCCCAACATCAAACTTTGACTAAATGCCTAGCAGAGGGGAATCCTGATTGCACCTGGACCACTAAGCACCAAAATACAGATGTATTAATTAAAATTGTAATAAAAGCAGCAACTACAGATAGCTTTAACATATTCAGGAAAAAAAATACTGTAGATGAATGTTGTTATTCTAAAATCATTGAACTTTTAAGTAATTCAGTTTCCAAACACTTGTAATTCTTCTAATTCTTCTAATTGCACTGTATCAGTCAGCAGAATGCCTAGTACCAGGGAGGGAATGTTTCATACAGATAGGGTAAAGGAGAGAGGGGAATCTTAATTTTTCTTCAGAGATAGAAGCAATACAATTCATTGATGATGGTGTCTTAGGAAATGTTAGGAACAGCCTGTCAGGTTCATTGGTGAGAGCATCTTCTGGGTAGACTGATAGACAAGAATAATAAAGCTAGGTCTTAAGAATGTGAAAGAGCAAGCTCTTGGCAGGAAGCCATAGGCAAAAAGTTCATCTCTGTTTTTAGAAATGAGTAAAATTCCAACAGAAAGGAGGTGGAAATAAGCAAAGCTAGATGGGTAGAAGGGTAACCAGAGCTCTGATGCTATTTGCAAAGGAAAGAGAGCTGCATATTGCATGGGGACTCATCACAGACTCATCCTTATTTCAGTGTCTGAGAATAGAAAAGGGGCAAATGAAATCATGCAAAATTCAGGCTTCCTGTTGAATTTTGAGTGGTGTTGTACTGAGAGCAAGACATCTGCTGAAACCAGTTCTACCCCAAAGCACTCCCTGCTGCAAACAAACAGAAAGCTCACGCATGACCAGTGCCTGAAACCTCAGCAGTGGCAGAAGACAGTATTTGCTCCTGGCCTGTGCTGAGCACTTTCAACTGAACAGTTCTCTGTCAGTATGGAGTAGGGTATGATCCCTTCCCAGTTCTAAAACTAACATGAACATAAAGGAGATGAAACCATGAACTTAAACAATATTTGCCAAGATTTTTATTTCTGCTTTCATCTATGATATTCATATGCTATGATATTCATACATGCATATGTAGTAAAAAAAAAAGAGTATTTCTCCTCTATTCCATATCTTTACCCGAAGTACCAATGAATGTTGTTATTCTAAAATTACTGAACTTTTAAGTAATTCAGTTTCCAAGCATTTGTATTTCTTCTTATTGCGCTGTATCAATCAGCAGAATGCCTAGTACCAGCGAGGGAATGCTTCAGGGTGAAGTAGTTTGCTCTTGATACCAGATTGAGCTCTGGAGACTGTCCATTGTAAAACTGACTTTTCATCCCTTTGAACATTTCATTTTTATTTTTATTTTTTTACAGTTCCAACAACTTTATCACACTTTATACGCCCCCTGCTTTATACTCTGTGTTGTGGTGGTTTTTTTTTTTTTTTTTGGTCACCTACAAATGCTACAAAGAAAAAATCTGTATTGTCAATGATGGTGGCTGGTTGGGATGGAGGGGAAAAAAAACCCTGAACACTGCTGAACTGTGTATGCTGCAACTGGGACAGCTGAGTGTTTCTTGAACTTGTCACAAAATATGTAACTGCAATTGTGATGTTGGCCTAGATCTGTTCCTGCTGGAGACCATAGTAAACTTCTTTTTCTATCCAGTGGGAGCTAAGTTAGTCAGGCAATGAGATCTCTAGAAAATCCCACCCTACAATTACAACCAAAAATAATTTTATAGCAAATGGTTGTCTCTGGTTTCTTTCTTTAAAGCTAAGCCACCCACTGGGAGTTTGATTCTATAGAACTGTGAAGATGATTTGAGGGGGGAAATATCAACCTAAAAATAACTTGTTGAGGCATAAAAGAGCTTCTCTAAAGTCACAGTTGTAGGCCTGTTATTTCTGGACCTCTAGGGCTGAGAAATAAGTGGTGGATGCTTTAGAAAGAGAATGTGTGTGCGTGCATGTGCCTGTGTTCTTTGAATGTATACACAGATTTTTTTTCAATTTTTGCCATCCTTGGAATGAATTAGAAACATTTATTCAAGACCCTTGATTGCTCCCTTCTTCAACATTCTCATTACATTTGTTATAGTTAATGCTCAAAGTACCGCAGTTCTTAAGAATCTTAATTATTAGAAAAGTTGTTGAAAATCTTTTAGTTATGGTTTATAAAAGTGAGTCTGTTGATACAGGCAAGTGAATCGTCAGGTGTTTTTTGTTTTTTGTTTTTTTTAGCAAGAATCTGAGGAGCTTCTTTGTAAGTATAACAATAGGCAGGGGACCCTTTTCTGCTCAGAACACTCACCAGAGTCGATCCAGATTTGGTAACTTCAACAAATCTGTGCTAACTTCCTAGTGTGTTCACACAAGAACAGAATATGCCCTGTGGTGTTCTGCTGCTTTGTACAGAAAGCAGGGCTGATTACCAAGGCTTGGTGCTCTGGCTGTTGCCAACTTGTGACTACCACTACCGCACCTCCCCTTTGCTGCACACCTGGCTGTAGCATCATTGGAGGCTGCTGAAGATGTTGCTTGGGAATGAGGTGGCTAATTCCTGTGCGTAAAAGGCACCTACTTTTTTTGCTCCTAAGAGACCCAAGTGTGTTGGTTGCTTTCAGTTTGCAGAGGATTTGGCAGGTGTGCAGACTTTTTTTTTTTTTCTCTTGTTTATTTGAGTTGAATGACTTGGGAATAGTCTTCCTGCCTTTCAGGGTGGATGTCATTGGTCTTGCAGTGTAAATGCATGAGGCTATCTGCAATTCTCTGCTGCAGTTCTGCTGGCAGAGCTGGCTGTATGGTGTAAGGTGAAGTTAAAGCCAGAAGTGGAACAAATCCTGCTTGAATTCTGTAGTTCTTCCACGAAGAGTTAATGTTCATGTATTTGTTTTAAAGCATGTTTTTGTGTATTTATTTTTTCTTTGAGCCTTCAGTAACACACATCAGCCTGATATATGAAGGATTTGCAGTCAGATGCTGCTTGGGAGGAAGCAAGGATGTAAACATTGCTGCTTGCTTCATAAAGAAGCATATTAATCTCACTCTACCAGGCCTTTGTAAATGTTTGCAGTGGATAAATGATATTACAGTTCTTCAAGCATGTAGAAAAGGGAAAGCTGGTTCCTTCACTTGTGCTGTCAGCTATCATTGGCAACATAAAGTCTGTGTTCCTACAGCTGCTGACAGTTTGTAGAAATCATGAATAGAAATATGCATTTTTAGTCAAATTGTGCTGTCTAACCCCAGTATGCTGTTAGCATGATATCCTGTTTCTGGGAGGAATATAATAATTTGATTGAATAATTCTGTTTTGAATTAGTATTTCATTTTTATGCGTGTATTCTCAAGGCTATAAATATATTCATGTGATCATTCCGACATATAATAAAGAGCTATGATAATTCCTGAATAACATATAAGAATTAATCTGCAATTTAGTTCAAATGTTATATATATATAAACATATCTCAATGATTATGCAACATTATATTTTTGTCATCATTTTACAAAAACTTATAATTGCGCTCTTTTAAGACTATAATTTCAAGAAAAATTCCATGTGGTAGTCGAAGTGTTGATTGGTGCTAGAAAAGGTAGATTACAGAAGGGATTCCAGTCTGTCTTCCAGAGGTCATAAATAGAATTGCACATAGCACAGTAATATGAATTTTAATTTATATTTCTGTTCAGTTATAGAAAACATTCGCAGTTACTTGTCCTCTGTAATTTGCCGACTGTTTTGTGTAAATGCCAGCTGTACCATTTTTCTATATATTTTCCATTTCTTAGCTGAACAAAAATGTCATTTCCCAATAGACCAAGTCCTCTGTAAATAAAGTAAAAACACAAATGTAAAATGTCAGCAACTGTTTTCTTTTAAAGAAGGCCATTTTGTTTGTGTGTTTGCATGCAGTGGGAAGGGAAAAGGAGTTGTATTTTTTTTCCCATTATTGCCAATAAGTGTGGTATTTCAAGCAGCATCTTTAATTTAATTCTTCTCTAGGGACTGGCTGGTAAGAAATGATGATAATGAATTATTAACAGTTTTTAACAGAGATGCTGTTAGTTCAGTGTGCCTGTAATTCACAGTCAGGTCCTGTCCTCCTCAGAGGAATAGCACTTTGTTCTGTGAAATCAGTGGGATTTCAGCTGTGGTCAGATGATCTTTGAGAAACAGCTCTAGTGGCCTGAGGTGTTACCATCCCTGAACTGCTCACCTTTGTGTTGTAGTTTGGGCTGGAGGATGGTTCTGCTAGTGGACAAGTTGTGCTCATCAGCAGCTTTGATATCAAATCGACTGTTGGTGTTTAATCAGGTCTCACTTGAAGTTAAGCCGACTGACTCTGTGCTGAAGAGGAGGAATGTTCATATGATCAGCTCATCAGTGGACAGTGGAAGGAGTTGTCTCCAGCTGAAGAGTTAGCAAATGGCTTATACAAGTGAAAGGCTTACACCATATAGAAACAGCTAGCTTTGGGAAATATCAGCCTTCAGGTTTTCTTAGCTTATTTGAAACATGGAGAACAAAGTTGTGGAGGGTAACACCTGCGCATTAGAGCCCAGATTCATTCCAAGAACTGAGTAGATGGCAGGTTAGGAAGGTAAATTGTAGTCCTCATCAGAAGAGAGAGAGCCATTTTGAGGTTATGTTTCCTTCCATCTAGGTTTTAAGTAGTCCTGTGCTTGACCTTCTCATTTTTCTGTAGAAGGACCACTTGCCATTTTATACACATAAAGTATTATCCTTTGCTTATCTTACACATCCCTAGGTAAGATGAATGTGGTGTTAACAGCTCAAACTCAGAGTTACTGTGCTAACAAATTGCCTCTGATAGTCATGCAAGTTATCTTGCGTGTGTATCTCTCACTGTGTATTAAGTTGTAGTGCATTAATTTGCAGTTAACGTCTAAAACTGTGCACAGTGATGGCTGCCAGGGGTAAGCTGATATTTTGCAGGTGAATAAACCATAGTAACTGGTTTTGGAATCGAAGCCCAAGCTGAATGTGCATATAAAGAGTATTGACATGACTTAAATCCTTTAGTAGTACAGTTGTGTACTAAGAAACTAGGAATTGCAGTAATAGGTTCAGTCTAAGGTAGGTAAATGTGATCAGCTTAGTTTAGTACCCTACATCTAGCAGAAATTTGTTCGAGGAAAAGTCAGTAACTTAGAACAAAGAGTGAAAGGGAAAGAGGCTTTTTATTTTGTTCTGTTTTCCTTATTTTTTAATAAATATACCACTACTCGATTTCATTGAATGACCTATACTCTTCTGTCAGGAGACAGAGAACCAAAGCTCCCTCTTAATATATCATTATTTTAGCTACATTAATTGTGCATTTTCTTATTTCCCTTCTGGGATAAGTACTATCAATATTTTCAAATCCTACTTCAAAGGAAGAAGTTCTGTTTACAAGGAATTTCTGAAAATAGGGTTAATCTTAGAAGTGTGTTCCAGATAAACTTTATCTAATAAATGTAACATTACTGTTACAACACAATACTGTTTCCATTATTGTGGAAAACATGGAGTCAGAAAATAATGTCCTATCCGTTCATTCACCTTGTACTGGTACCTTTAGACTGAGCCTGAGCGCTAGCATGAGAAAATCTATCTGGTTATGTTTGAGGATAAAGAAAGAGCAACGTATTTCTCATAAAACCAGCTATTAGTGAGTCAGGGTTTTTAATGGAGTTGCTGGATTGCCCAGCTCCCCAGCAGTGTGTTAGAATGGCTTAACAAAGAGAAGCATAAACCAGACAACACAGTCACCAGAGAAACAAAGATAATCTACATATTTATGAGAATAAATAAAGACAACATTTATACTACTTCTTCTTGCTGTCTCAGTTGCTTCTTCCAATTATAGCATCCTTTCTTTAATCTTTCTTCATCTTTTTCTTAATACTGGTAAACTCATCTTCATCTACGTTGTCTAGACATCTTTTTCTTGCTTAAATATTTATATTTTTAATTTGTTTTAATTTATGATCACAACATACTCTGAATGAGAGAGTGTGAATACCCCTAGTTGTGTTTGCCCTAGGCTATTTTTATGGTGTATTTATGACGTTTAAGGTGGAGTTAGAGAGAGAGAGCCTGTCTTTTACATAACCAGTGGTGAGAGGTATGATACCTTGAGGGTAGGTGAGGATGCATATATCGGGAATTTGAACAGATATGTCTCCTTTTTTTCTTTACAAAAAAAAAAAAAAACACCTTTTTCACATCTTAAGACTTCTAATTGAAATGTTATGGTATTATTACAATGGCCATCTTTTAGATAAGTGTGTTGTTTTTGTTTATTTTTAACAACCTGGGCACTGGTGCTAAGTTTATTACAGATGAGAGAGAGTATTCAAGAGCATTAGAATGCGTGTTAGTATGCTCTTCAAATCAGAAGACTTGTTTGGTTTGCTGTTGCACAGATACAATGGTAATCTGAAAGGACCAAGGCATTAGAGACATTTTAATTTAGGTTTTACAGTTTAATGTATTTTCTTACATAATGATAGATGCCTTGTTTTACAATACAAATAAATTAATTTGAATTAGTTATGGAGGATAAAATTAAACATAAACTTGCTGAGCCCCTGCCGAATTGTGATCTAGTAATTATTTCCAATTGTCAAATTCTGTGTAATGAAGTCTTAGTAAAAAAAAAAATAAATAAATAAATTGGTAACTGTTGTGAAAAGATAAGTCAAAAAAGGTAATCTCACAACTGGCCAAAGGGTTGTTGGTACATCCACCTGTATCATGCTTTTTAGCATTTGAGAAGAGCACTAAAGGGGAAGAAGCTACAAGCGGAATGTATCTTATAACTAGTGTCTGTGCTGGCTAACCATGACTGTGCATAGCAGGAACTGCGCATACCTTGTTTAAGTGTAGTCTTTATGTAGTAAAGAAGAGAGCTAAGAAGGACTTAATCCTTACTAAATGCTTTAGAGTATACATTCCCACCACAAGCCTGAATAGCTTGTTGCTGCTGTAGAACAACAATAGAGAAGCCCGAATTTTGCACTAAATCAGGGTGATTCAGATAAAATGGATCTGAATCAGAGGGTATTCCAATTTGTGTTATATAAATGTAATTTGATGTTTTAATATGCATTTATGTAGACTTTTTATCATGGTTGTGTTTATTTGGTATTGTTTTGCTGCAAGAAAATAATTCTTGAAGTATAACTAAGATTAAGATTTTTCTCTTCTGTTAGGAAAAATAAAAACACAAAGTTAATCTGGGAAAATAAAAACCAGGTGTCTACTCCATTTTATGCATAAAGGCTAGATAAATGCCAATCTTACTTATTTTCTAATTAAGCTTAGCAAAGGTTCCTTGACTAACTCTTGCACTTCTTTTGCTCATTGATATTATATTAGGTGATATACCTTCTTTATTCAGTCCACATAATTGTACAGATAAATTAAACCATAATAGCAGTGAAGCTGTTTCTTATTTGGGAAAGAAATCATGGTGGTCAGCTCCAATACTGGTACATGTATTTGGGCCCAGGACTTAGGATGATGTAGCCTATGTCTGTCTACTACTTAAATTGAATAATCACTGTTCAATTTCTGCTATGTAAGCTTTAAATGCTGTAAAGGTCCCAGGGATGATACTGGTGCTTCTCGTGGGATACCTACGTATCTCCTTTTATTGTCGGAGAAATCATTGTGACTTCAAATGTTTCCCAAGGTAGTCTATTTTGAACAGTTCTAATAATTAAATATTATTTTCAAAAGTACTGAAGATATATGGAAATATTCAAGGAATTATGTAATCTATTCAGTGTAAGTGTTAAATGTAATGTATTTGATATAATTAAGAATAACAGTAATTGAGATATCTAAGAAAGTAATCCTTTTTCTTTCTTTTAAAACTACTGTTAGGTAGTAGCTAAAAGAATTGAAACTTTTTGACAATCTAAATTGTCTTTGGAATTCTCATATATAGAGAAAACAAAGGGAAAAAAAAACTAAAAAAGGAAAAAGGCAACGGCAATTAATTAAGTTGGAGAACTTTTCTCCATGGCTGGATGATTTTTTGTCTGAATGAGTTTCTCTTAGCAGTGGCCAGTACAGGAGAGACTAATCACAGTTCATATGGTATGAGTAGCAAAGGCCTAAACTCGGAGTTTAAAGTCAACAGTGCTTCCTAAACACAACAAATTGTTCCTGCGTGTTACTCTGCTTAATGTATTTCATGTTTATATAAAGTATTTTTGTGTGTGTGTGAAAATTCTCCATTATAAGAACAAATACACTTAATTCATGTTGATAACATTTGGGGAGCTCCTTTTCCCCTTTTTCTGTGATTCCTTTTTGGTTGCATTTTTGAATTTTTCTGCTGCTCTAGCTGATGCACGTGAAGACTCCTGTGCTGCTGAACAACAAGCTATTTGTGATTGCAACAGATGTTTTTGGCATTTTGCTGAGCATATTTTGCTATTTGTTCTACTCCAGGAGTAAATGCAGGCATGGTTCCCTGAAATCAACATTTGGCAACTAGGGCTAATTGTGGGAAAAATCTGTTTCCAGAAGAAGTGCTTGAACCATCTCGTCTGTGATGGTTGATTCAGACTTTTGAGGCAGAGAAGATTTGTATCTGTTGTGCAAGTACTTGACTGAAGGCAGCCTTTCAGAACTGGAAACTTGAATGGGTGGTGTGCTTGCCTGGTGCTTTCAGTTATCTGAAGGTGTTATATCACGGACTATAAATCTGACTAAGGACTGTACCATCATGATTGTAGTATAACATCATATAACTGCATCTGGAAAAACGTTTGTCTGCCATTAAACAAACATTTCAACGCTTTAAGACAGCAGCACACATACAACAGTTTCAGATCATTCATCTGTCCAGATTTTGATCTACTGTGAAAAGAAATGACAAAGTTTATGTACTTGGTCACACTGCTGACAGATTCCTCAAGATGCTTTGAAGAAATCTGGCGGCTCCAATTTCAGTTTACTAATGTGAGAAAGTGTTTTTTAAAGGGAATAAATATTTTGTGTGGGGAGTTTCAGTCTTGCCAGGGAAAGTGTTTGGCTTTACAAAAACATAAAGCAAACAAACTCTCTATCCATAAAAATGATAGGGCTTTTCAGTAATACTGTTAGACAAAAGTATATCGTTAAATCTGCAGAAAGTTTGCTGAAAAAAATGAAGGATCCCATAGACCATGGGATTTCTAGGGGAAAAAAAAAAAAGTTGAGAAACATTCTAACAGACAGAAAGTTAAACTGCATGATTAAAAAAAAAAATCCTGCGTTCTTTTCAGTTTTTTTATTCTAAATTTAACATGAAATATTGGCCTAAATATGATTCTTTAGGGAAATACCTTTACAAAGGATAAATCCAGATGTTCAGTATTTTAAGATAATTCTTGTGTTTATGGACTAACCTGAAACTTTGTATTTAAGCTCTCAAAGCTGCTGATGTATCCAAACCACATACTTTGGTTTAGGACTGTCTCAAGTTTTACAACAGAGTAACTGGTTGAAGGTATTTCTTCAGTCATTTTATACATCTGGAAACAGAGGGAGAGTGCAGTTAGGGTAATTGTTTTATTCAAACATACAGAGCAAGAAACAGTTCAGGAGAAAAGGCTGCCACAACACAAGTTTGGGCACTGCAGTGTCTCCTATACAAATTGAGAGCAAAGAATAAGAAAACTGATCTCTTCTTTCCTATTCAAATTGGATCCATTTCCTTAGTGCTTTTTAAAACAGTATAAATGGAATAGATTTTAACCTGAGCTTGTAGAAGAACTTAATTGCTGTTCAGGACAATTACTTGTTTTCTGCTGTACTGTAATATATAATACCACCCCCACCCCCAAGATAGCGTCTCATCTTAGGTTGAAAACACTTAATGGTAGTTACTCTGCTTTTAAGCTATGTACACCCATGGAAAGGTAAGTATTATATTATTCCAGATGTGAAAGGAACATAGAGATGAAAAACTGGGCCTTTTAACCTCTTAATGATATGTGTTGCATCACCAGAGTGCTAAAAGGTCTCAAATATACCTCAAAATTGAGGGAGGGGGGGTGATCTGTAGAACTACTCAGTAAGCCCAATACCCATAAATAATTGTTTAAAAAATAAAAAATTACAAATAAAAATAAAGGATAAAATTGAAATAATATAGAAAGGATTCTATATGAAACTGAATGTCTCAAAAATCTGTTGGAGCTTTTTGGTGGAACTGACCAAATATATGAACAGGTGAAATTTGGTTGTTTTAGTCTACCTGGATTTTTCAACAAAACACCCTAGCAAATCCTTTAAAGTAATTGAGCTGCTGTAGCTTGAGAAGTCCTACTTTCCTACATCTACTGCTGATTTGAGTGTTTCATTATTGGCATAGGATTCTGTGGATGCTAAAAATTTGCATTGGTTTAAAAAGGGATTAAGAAATTCGTGGAAGAAAAGTACATCCAGACTATTAAGCACAAAGCTTTCATTCTTGGCTTGGAAGCTACCGAACCATGAGTTTACTTTCCTATTATGGTTTTCCTCAGAAATCTATTCCTTTCTGGTCTGGGAGAAAAGACATTGATATGCACCCTCTGTCTGCTCCAGTGTGGCTAATCTTATAAATATTTGAAGAGTATACCTGCAAAAGCCCCTACACAGCATCTGCACCTTGCACTGGCCAGTGCTCTCTGTAGCTATATTTTTGTGTGAGGTAATAAAAGTACTCAAAATAAATTTTTAAATTAAATATGGTTGTTCTCTGAATAGATTATTATTGAATGCTTACCCTCCTACAGCTGAAAATACTTGATTTAAAACCATTAAAACTTGATTTAAAACCAGTACCATTGTGCAGTATATGATTCTCTTCAGAAGGATGTACCAAATTACACCTGGATACACCTGAAATGACTCCACGTGTTCTCACTCAATGTTCTGAATGGAATTCCCTTGTCACTTATTATGTGATATTTTCTATATATTTAAGCGTTGGATTCACTGAATGAACTAGTTATTGGGTGCTGAACTTTCTCATAGCTTTCTAAATCTTCTAATTTCTTTCAGGAGATAGATATGGATATGGTCTTCTGTGTAAATATAGCACGTCTCCCTGCTTACTCACTTCTTTGTTGATTCTTATAGTACACTCATTGTTTTTCTCTTAAGACTAGCTCAACATTTAGCATCTAAATACGGGGTTTAGTTGGAATTAGAGTGCAATGTCACTGGGCAAGTCAGAATCCCTGGAAGTCCAACTTCTTTCTACTAGTGGAGTTATTAAAGTGCCTAGGATTTTACTGCTAAGCAAGCCTAGGGGTGAGTCCGTCTTTGTCTTGGCACCTGTCTTGTGCCTGAGGCAGTCAGTGTGTGTGATTATCAAAGCAGGCATCTCAGTGCTTGATCCCTCAAGCCAACAATATAGTAGGTATATTTAGCACATGTCTAGCTGACACTCAAAGTGTTGCAAAGGTATGGCTATTACAATTGCTACAAGTGGTTGTTATACCTACAGAACTGTAGGTAATTCATAAGGGTGTCTATCCATGGAATGCAAAATCAGGATCATAGGACTTTGAATAAAGTCAATTAAACCAGAGCTTGCACTTTTCAGAGGTGTATCCTAAATATCAGTTTGTGTTTTACAGTAAATAATCAGTGTATGTATATAATACACCCCCGTAAGCAAGGGCCAAATCCTGGACATTGCCTTCCCAGATGATTCCCAGAGGAATTAGACAGGATCCTGCTGCTACTTTGCCCTTTGTGCCTCCTTAAATCTCTTGCTGATGCGATGGCCAAGCATTAGTGTGCGAGTTGGATCAAGACCTTGTTCAGTTTGGCTGAAAGCTGGTTGGTGGCATAATCTTTAACCTTGTGAGTAGGTCACCAAAGATAGTAAATATCAATTATTTTACCCTTTTGTCTGACTTTAAAATGAAAAACCTATGTCATTTCTGTCCATAAAAATGAAGCACTTAGTTTGGGGGAGAGGATTTCAAGCTGATAATGCCATTTTCTGTAAGTATCTAACTCAGGGCTTTTGCTCAGTGTGAAATCTCTAGGAAAAGGTGGCATTTTTCATCATTTTATCTTGCTTTAGGTGCACCCTCAATTCTCTGTCTTTTCAGTGTACTGACAGTAGGTAGATCCCACTCTTGCTGCCTCAGTATCAGGCTACAGAGTGGTTTAAAAAACACCAACAATGAAAAACCTACAATTAACATAGACCCGTAGAGAGAAGCCCCAAAGGCATGGCACAATATGCACACATTTACTACTTTTGTTGTTGGTGGTGGTGTGTTGTTTTTTTTTTTCTTCTTCTCTCTCTAGGATCAATGCGTATGTGTTTGTATAGAATCATGGAATGGTTTGGATTGAAAGGGACCTTAAAGATCATCTAGGTTCAACCCCACTGCCATGGGCAGGGACACCTCCCACTAGAGCAGGCTGACCAAAGCCCCATCCGACCTGGCCTTGAACACTTCCAGGAAGGGAACAACCTGTTCCTGTATGATCGGTGTTTGAGCTCAAGGGTTCTCTGCATCACATGCCTGCTTACAGGACTGGTTCAGGAAGCCCTTTTGGGGAACTTGGTTAGAGAAACTTTCATGCACCTTAAGCAGGCTTGTTAATTTGGCTTTGGTAGGTAGGTGTCTACTTCCCTTGTGGACGTGACCAAAGGACTGCATGCATACCTGTGCTGTAACTCAGCATATGTTTTCATACTCGTCTGCATTTTTAAAATCTGCCTATATTTATTCCATAAGCACAGTAACTTAAGCTGTGGAAGTTTTATAACCAACTGCATTGAAATTGCCATATAGAATGAAGAAAATTTGAAGATGTGGTTCAATATTTTGTTTTAAATGGATTTGTAATTACATATGGGGATTCTTTGCTTCCTCAGTCCTGAATGGGACAGAAAGAGAAGAATGACAGCATGTGTGGGAGTATTGATTTTATATAACCAGGCTATTAAATGATAGCAAAAAATACATCACTCAGTAGATACTGCTAGGGATGATATCACATTCATCTGTCACTGTGGAATGAAAAGAACTTTTAGACTAATACCTCAGCTTTTTATATAGATTATAAAAGAAAAAAAATCCATAAAATTGGATTAGAGTTGTTGCACTTGTAACCTTCTTAGTAACTAGTCATTCCAGTATCGACATAGATATGTTTTATTAGCATCAACCTTATTATGCTTGGGCTTATGCTACAAACAAATGGATATCTGGTTCTCTAGAAATGTCTCTCAATGACCACAAATTCCAAAAAAACATATTTATAATAATATTGATTTTCATTTTTTCCCCTTCAATTTAGCAACATCTATTCAGGTCGACAGCGCTGGCTATTAAAAATCTCTTCAGGTTCAGATTAAACTATTCTCCCTGCACAACAGTTAAATCACGTCAGCCCCTCTGAAAGGTATTTTATAACTGTTTAATAGAGTTGGGAGGTGTTTTGTTGTTTATAATAGTTGTATCCAGTGAAAGGCACAGAACTCTGCTTAATAAAACTATTTTTAAGTTTTTGTTGAAATAATAGCGTTATTAATCAAAAAAGTGTGTGTGGGGGAAAGGTTATGATATTGTGAGATAGACATTTTTATTAAGATGACTTTCATTTTTAAGTTGTTCTAACTTAAAATAAAATGCATTAAGGTAAGTGATTAGGCTATGCAGTAGTTTTTAAATCCCTTTTTCACTTTCATTCTCACTTTCAGTATCTAGAAATAAAGGAAGTGCTAGAACAATTTTTTTCATAGCAATTTCCAAATGTCTCTATAGATATAGAAACTCACAATCATGAACTAGGAATTAATAACATCACATGGATACAAAAAACATTGAACTGGAGAATAGGCATTATCGTATTTCATGTGGAAATACAACAGATACTTTCATACAATTTTCATGTAGACAGTATGTATTTGAGCTGGTGAAGTCTCAAAAGCAAATGAATACATTTAATCCAAAATGAATAACTGCTAACAGTATAATGTTGATCCAAAGAAGGCTTTTGTGATCTTAGAGTAATTTATTTTTAATGTATGCACAAGATGCAATATTTTGAAATTTTGTTGCTGTGCTCAAGACCATATAGCTGTCCTGCATTATAGCATCCTGAGGAATGAAGTTCAGTGCATTTTAGTTTTGGTAACACTGGTGGGAGATTCATGTGAGAAGGTGACTTAACACCTTCCTAATGCAGAGAAATAATGGGGAATCCACCTTTAATGGTGGTTTCAAAGCACACGCTATTAAGGCCTAATCCTGTACCTGACTTGTGGGGTGTGTCTCAAGTAGGAATATTTGTATAGGCAAGGATAGTAACATTTCCAATTCACTCTTTCCCGAAATACAGTCATCAGGAGTTAGATGATGTGCGATGCTAACAGTATGGAAGTGCTCATTTAAAGAATGTTTTTAATCTTATTTTAAGTAAAACATTTTGTATTCTTCTGAACCATATTTTTTTTTTCTGTACATTTGACTCTAAATACCTGAACTCAGCTGGGGAAATGATACCCATGTAAAGAGTCCTATTAACGTCAAGGTTTGTGGCTAATCATCCTGCAGTATAACTGCACAACGGCATAGGCTTATATTCTCCTGAGAGCTCTTAAAGATAGGAAGTTCTCCCTGATTTTTTTTTCCCCTCCATCATCTACCTAGTTCTTTTTTTTTGTCTGCTTTTTTCTTTTTCTCACCCTTAAAGAAAAGAGGTTCAGAGCTTATATACTGACTTTACACACGAGTAATTTTTTTTCAATTCATAGAGTCATAGAATCCTTCGGTTGGAAGGGACCTTAAAGATCATCTAATTCCAACCCCCTGCAGGGTAGGGACACCTCCCACCAGACCAGGTTACCCAAAGCCCCATCTAGCGCCTTGAGCATTTCCAGGGATGGGGTATCCACAGCTTCTCTGGGCAATTTGGTCCAGTGCCTCATGACCCTCACAGTAAAGAATTTCTTCCTTATATCTAATCTAAATTGACTCTCATTTAGTTTAAAACAATTACCCCTATCACTACACCCCCATGACAAGGAGTCCCTACACAGCTTTCCTGTAGGCCCCTCCTTAGTTACTGAAAGGCTGCTCTAAGGTCTCCCCAGAGCCTTCTTTTCTCCAGGTAGAACAACCCCAGTTCAGTGGGAACTACCTAACCACCTGTGATATTAGACTGCATATCACCTTCGTTCCTTGGAGCTGGGATTACTTCTCATCCAATACAGTGCAATGCACATTATCAACACTGCAAACAAACTAGTACTATCTATATATAAAATATCAGGCTTAGATTTATCGGTGTTCAGAATAGTGATTTTGGTGGTGGTCTTTGTTCTTTTCTTTCCCCTTAAGAAAACTGCTTTGTCTTGTAAATTTATTGTGCATAAATAACTCAAAACTGGCAAAATGATCTTGTATTAACCTTTCTGAAGTATTTTCTTTCGGAATCGAGAACAGGCAAGAGCAATATCATCACAGATGCATGCGTTTTTTAGGAGCTTTACATGACAGAAAAGGCCCAGTTAGAAGTGAAAAATGTTATCTCAACTTGACCTTGAACACCCATCACCAGATGATGCTCTGTGAATAGTTCTGGTGAGGCTCACTGCAGTCTGGATCCTTATCCTCAATGTCTGATACGGTTCTGATAATACAGGCTTCAGATAGGAATATGCTAATAGAAGTTACGTTGATGATGCTAAAAATCCCTGCGGTGGTGAGAAACGTGTTGTGGTGGCTTAGTGGGGAGAGCTGTTGGTTTTCAGCTGAGAAAAGAGGCTGAGGTGTGGCCATCGTCTTTTTTTTTTTTTTTTGTCTTGCAAAGTACATTCCAAGTATCTTTCTGTTTGTGTTTCTAAGATGTGCATCTTTTCCGCAGGACTCTATATGTGCTGCAAACAAAACAGAAATGACCTTTCACTGAATCAAAGGCAGATTATCTCTGGAATAATCACAATCTTTACAATCTAAAAATGTGTTTTTAATCAGGTCAGGTAGGCAAGAAACAGTTATTTTCTGGATCACTAAGTGTTATCTTCCTTGTTCTCCCCTCCTTGATGCACTGTGCACAATTGGGTATAAGTTAATGTTGTGAACTTACAGCTCCTGCTTTGGGACCTTATTATGTAAGCTTGTTTGTATTTCATACAGGTGATGGAGTGGGAGCAAGCACCATCAGGATGATCCAACCTTTCCTTTCCTTCCTAGCGGCATTTCTAAATTACATATTGCAGTAGGCTCGGTAGCATTGTCTGAAGCAGCTCAGGCTAATAATTTAGGTCACTTAGGTGTTTTTTAATTTTTTTCTGGTAAATTCATTTTCAAAGTACAGAAGGTTGCTGCAGGAGGCAAATGCAGAGTCCAGTCAGAAGAGCAGCAGATGCTGCCTACTACAAAAGTGGGTTGAAAGGGATTTTGAGGACATGAAATGAGGATAAAGAGAAAAGTGAACTGCATATACATTTTGAAAGCTTTTGAAGCCATAATCCATTTCTATCATAGGATTTGGGGGATGTTTAGAATCCCATGTAAGGGCAGCTTTTTCAGTATTGGATACTTGTTTTGGCATAAGGTTAAATTTAAAAAAAAAAAAGTGAGAAGTTGTAGTAACTCCAGTATCAGGAAAAAAAAAAAGTGAAGTCACAGGAGTGAACAAGAGCTGACATATCAAAGTGTAAAGTATGTTTTATCTTGGTTCTCAGTCCTTTTGTAAGATATTAATGGTTTATTTGAAATGCAAATGAGAAAGTACTAAATTTTATTGCAAAACCATATTCCACATCAAACTTTGATGTTTGATTATACAGCAAGAGCTTCTAATTTTTTTTTCTGTAGTTTTAAAATCAGCTCAACATATTCTTAAAGGGCCTGAATTTAAGATAAAAGAGTAAGCAAACAGCAGTTGCTGTTTTAAGTGTAATTTCCTATTCTCCAATGCGTCAAGCAGCAGAACCCTTAACTCTCCTTTGTTTAACTCAAGTGGGTAGAGGGGGCAGGAGGTGAGTAAAGACATTTGTGTTTTTTTCCACAGAGACTCTTTTATACAGCCTGTCTGTACCACCTGACTGTGGATCAATACCACTTTATTGGAAAACAAACAAGCAAAATGAGAACCCCAGAAAGCTCATGAACATATCTGCCTGTGTTGCCATTAGGAAATGAAAATTTTCTTCAACTTTCAGCATTTGCACAAAAGGGCAGCAATGCTGTTGGCTTTTTTTTGCTTATATTACATCATTACATTTGACTTTTTGACTTTTTTTTCTACAGGAATCATATTCTAATATTTTTTTTGTGTGTGTGTGGAATGTGAACCATGTATTCTCTTCTGTGCTCTCTCTCTCTCTTTTTAACCACGTTCAGCTCTATTTTCTTACTTCTTTCCCTCTTTTCTTTCTCTCCTCCCAAACCCCACTTCTATACAATGATACAATGGTGTAAATGGCAAACAAATTGCAGGGAAATGGAGAAGTATTTTCAAATGACACAGAGAAACTCTTGATCTCTTTGGTTTGCACTTTGGATGTCTTATCTATGTGCCTTCCTGTACTGAGAAAGTGCTGTCAACTGAACAAGGTAAAAGAGAAGTCAACTCTGTAATTCAAGCTGAAAAAAATGAAATGGAAGCTTGTTTCTAAAGTGAAAGAAAATAATTGTTTAAATACTTCATCAGAAAAATGTGGCAAGTCTGTGATAGTTTGTGAATGGAATGAGATTCACTTCTAAAAGTTGGCATTAAAATAAAGGCTACCGACCCAAGTTATGGCTTCTAGCCTTGAAGGAAAGTCTCCTAAAATTATAATAATTGTTTTTGTCTTCCCTATGCTTCTCTTCTCCTTCTCTTCAATGGTATTGTAAAAATTAATGATGGTTAACTCTGGGGGAGGAAATCCTTTTCCTTGGACCTAAGGAGATGTCAGCATCTCAGTTTAAAGTGGGTGGAAGGAATTCCACTTTTAGGATGCAATTCAGTTCATAGAATGTACAGTCTTAACCTGTACGACAGAATTGCTTATTTCTCTTTATTGTCTAGAGAAGCTTGGGTAACTAACTAAGTTCTAGGTATTTATATAGATGTCTACATTTAGAAGTTAATTTTATGCTCTAACGTGGTGACATTCAGTTAAAAATAGACTTTGGCATAAGTGTATATAGCTGAATTCAGGCTTCTGTTTATTGTGCAACAGCTGTCAAAAATAAACAAATACTTAAAGGAATGGGAGGAAGAAAACACTATTGCTAGTATTTTATTAAAAAAAAAAAGTCAGTGCTATGCCATCACCTGCAATATTGCATTTCATTTTGATTGCTGTATCGGAAAGATATATTGGAAAAACAGAGTACTTGAGAGAGAAGATGGGAATGATAGGGGTATGGAGAAAATGTTCTCATATGAAAAGAAGTTGAAAAGACTAGGACTATTTAGAGAGAGAGAGAGTAAGAGAGAAACAATGAAACTACCCAAAGTAATGATTACTGTAAAGAAAAGTAGGATGGGAACTTGTACTGTATTTCTAAAGCATGAATAGAACAAGGAAACACTGATTGAATCTGGAAGGGGGAAATTGAAAACTAATGTAAGGAAAGACTTTATTCACACATCTCATAACTAACCCATGGCATTCATTTTCCTAAGATGGCATTGAAGCTAGTGTTTTAGCAGGATTTGAAAAAGGGGCTGGAAATACATGTGGGAACAAGCAAAACATCTACAGCAATGGTAATATGAAGCAGCCCCACTCAAAACCAAGAGAGAAGTTCTGAGTCTTTTCAAAGTATTTTCAGTGCTCCTAGAGCAGTTTGATTTTTGGGATAATTTCAGATTTCACTGCTTCTGAACCAAGAAGAAAGTAAATGGTTTTGAGGAATTTTTTTAAGAGGTAATTTGTTTATGCAAAATAAATGTACTGTTTGAAACCATCGGATTTGATATTGCTTAGTTATCATCTGTTCTCATTTATTCAACCTTATGCAAAATCCATTGTGGGCCTCTATCTGAATGAAGGCATGTTTTTGTTCGTGATATATTAAGGGCAAAATAGCAGCAATATTTCAAAAAGAGTGGACTAAATCAGTTTCAGTACATTGTCTGGCTGGGAGATGAGCTCAAAGGAATCGCAAAGCAATTCAGGGAGGTTGCAGCCTTTAAATGCTAATTGGGTTTGTCTGCTCTGTTTTTGACAGAGCCTCTGAGGAAGAGAATAAGAATTTATTATCTTTTATATGAATAACCAAAGGAAGAGGAAGTGAATTAAAGGCAGATGTACTTTTTCTTCCTAAAGTCTAGATTTATCAAACTGAATTCACTCATTTGAATCTTGTGTCTGGTGGTCAAGGTTTTAGATTTTGTTCTGTTTGAAGGTCGCTAAATATCTGCTACAAATATCAGTGCATTTTGACTTAAGCAGCTAGCAAGAATGTGATCTCTAGTTAATTGCTCCAGTTGGGTTTAAACATGGCAGTGCAACATTCCTATGTCTGCTTTGGTCTATTCCATAAGGAATACATAAAAGTCCTGTTTCTCTGAGTTAAGAAGAATTAGGAATATACAGTTTTCTGAAAGCCTAAAAATTGGTGGCAGGTCCTGGTTTAAACAAACTCCCCACTCAACCCTTAAGTTCTTAAATGCCTCCTTGCCTCTTTTTTTTTTTTTTTCCCCTTGGAAATTGGGAATTTCTCTTGTCTCAGCACACATTCCTTGCTGTGGCATTGGATTATGCAGTTCTCAAAGATGAATCAGCTGGGGCTGTACAGGGTTGGTGCAAGAAGGCACACAGAGGAGTTTTCTGAAGTTAATTTGAGCTCCATGGAAAAAGATACAGGGACACGACTTCCAGAAACGTATGACAAAAGTGTGTGAGGTAGCACATTGATTAGAGGTAGTGTAAAGCAGCAAAAATGGAGCTGCTTGGAACTAAACTTTTGTTGTTGTTGTTGTTTTGTTTTAATGTTGTTGGTTTTTGTTTTTGTTTGCTTTCTTTTGCTAATCTGGAATCGTATTCTGGCTGTGTGAAATCCTCTCCCTTTTCTCAGTGGTCTAGCCCTTAACATTAATATGAACCCCAGATTTCCACTAAGCTGCTGTTGTGAGTATAGAATTGGGTTAGAATGTGACTAGGAATGAGCATGAACAGAGTAAGGAGTTTAGAACTGGGAGCAATGGGTTATATTCACTAGTGTTTAACAACTGTTCTGTCTTGATATGAAGGGTACAAAAACAATCAAATCAGGAGATTAAACTAAATTTATGGCTGTTTTATGTTACTTTCAAAGCAGCTGCCCTTCTGTACTGGTGAATCCCTGTAATTATGAGACTGGTTCGAAAAAGAAAGGCCATTCATCTTTTAGATTTATTTTGTTAAACTGAAGGAAAATGGATGTCGGTAAGAAGACTATTGTTTTTCACAGAATTGAAGTAAAAACTAGAGATCACCTGTGAAAATGCTGGATACCGAATGAGCATACTGCAGATAGACATGCCCCAAACATCTTAAGAACCATTTTCTGAAATGATTTTTTTTCTGTTTCAGTGATGTTCTTTCAACTCATTTCTTTTTTATTGATGTGTAAAACAGATTTTAAACAAACCTTGCAAGCTCTGATATTCAGTGATGAAGTGTATTAATTTTTTTTAGAGTTCTTTTTTTGTTGTGGCATTGAAATAAATGTTATAATTATGCTCTCTCCTAAACCAACCCAAAAAGCATTTCTTTGTGGCTGGGCACAAGTTAGTGTGCCCTACTCCACATGTTGTGGACTCATGTACTTCTTGGCATTCTCTCTTAATTGTAAAATTTAAATCAGAACAACAATAAAAGTTGTAGTAGTACATAATTTTGCCTGAATTTTCCTGTTTTCTTCCTTGTAATGCCTCTTTGCTGTTGCTTTTATAGGGTACTCCCAGCCATTCTCACTATATTTTTTTCTCACTTGTCTTTGTAATGTTGATATAACGAGAACTGCCTGGGTAAAATGATCAAGCACAATAGCTCTTTGTCTTGTGGCCTTATGGGGAAGGGAGAGGGAATGGGAGGGGGCAGGAGAGGAGGAGGAGAAAGAGTCAGGGCACAGCAAATAAAACCTGGATTTGCAAGGTTCTTGAAGAGGTCTTGTTTTGTATGATGTCCATGGGATGTAATGCTGATCATCTCTTCTGAAAATCAGTCCCTGTCTTCCCAGGCCTTAACGCAAGTGTGTTGGACTTAGTGGGAGCCTCTGCTTGAAGTTTCTTAACTTTACTACCAGATGTGTTATTTCAAAAGTAACATTTTCCTCTGAACTATTTGGTTCTCACAGCAATATATACTTAATGCACTTCTGTATATTGCTCCATTATTAACTACTATGTAATTATTAAGAGAAGAGTGATAATGTAAGTAAACATAATGCAAAAATGATATTTTCTCCTCTGTTCAGATACATCATCTCATATAAACATTGTATAAGATAATATATTTACTTGGTCACTGCCAAATTAAAGAAGAATGAATGTGTGTTTAAATTGAACTTGTTTTGAATTCCCAAGCACCAAATATAAACAGATAGAGTCATTGCAGCTCTTTGTGTTATAGCTCTTGAGGAAAAAATGTGTGTAAATGAAGGAGGGGGAGAGAGTTTGTAGGATTCTAACTGTGAAACCCAAGCTCTAAAACCAGTGAGGATAATTGGCAAAGTTATTCCAGTTATATTTTAATATGTATTAATTATAGTAAATCTATTCTGCTCAAGAGGCAACTAAAAGCTCTCTGTAATCATTGTGTGAGTGTATAAGGTGTATAATAAAAAAAAAAAAGCTTTACATCTGTAGCAGAAAGAAATGTTTCAGAAGGAAGATTTAGAAAGCATAAATTTGTAAGAGAGTAAAGTTAGAGAGAAATAAAAGAATGAACCTATGTAATAACCTGTCTTATGTCACAGACAGAGAGAACATGTTATGGCCAGTATTAAGTATTAGCAGATGATGAGTAGAATTGTTATCTTAAGTCATTATTGTTACTTCCCTATTTTACAATGACATGCAGGCCACGGAGCACTTCCAGTTGGTCTGCTGAGACAGGGAAGCATCAGATGCTTTTTGCTAATGGCTGTTGAATTGAACCTTGGCATTAGAGTTTTTCAGAGGTTTTTTTTTTTTTTTTTAACACTTAACCATATTAGTACAAATATTGAAACTTTTTGATATTATACTTATGCTTACTTCATGATTGTGTTTGTTAAGTATCCTTTTGGTGCTGGTTCAATACCCAGAAAGTGATCACAACCAGTGCAGAGAAAAACAGGAAAAAAATGTCAGTGTGACGTGAGAAGTGAAAAGTGCAGTCGATAAAAATGTGTGACTAGTGCAAATGAAGGCCAAGTTTGATTTTCAAACAGTTGGATGGAGAGCACTGTATTAGATTTAAATTTCTTTATGAGTGTTGTAAAATGTGAATGATATTGGTATAAAACAGATGTGAAATTAGAATAACAGTTTCTATTTTCCTAGTGCCTCGTATGCTCCAATGATGCAAACAGAATGGAAGTATTGGTTAGAGTGAGTTTAAAACAAGATGAATCCTGTTCCTCTGTTGTGTACACCAGTGAGGTTTTAAAAAAAGGGGGGGGCGGGCGGAGGGGGAGAGAGGGCTTGGGAAAGAAAGCATTGTCTGTAAATTTGCTTACTTAAATGAGTAGTCTTGAAAATCAGCACAGTGGTCATAGATATGTTTTCTTTTTCTCCATTATATTGGTATTGCTAACAAGAACATTTCAAAACCATTTACCTTCTTTGAAATGGTGACCAAAGCTTTCCTACAACTCATTTGCCTTGGCTTGCAGTATAATTTTTTTTCTTTGCTTTCCAAGGGGAGGTACCACAAACTGGGAACATGAGCAGAAAGGTTCATTAAATGAGAATATGATGGTGTTTCAAGGCATTCCATATTAGCTGCACATGCTTAAAGAGGCTATCTGCCCTCCATTATGAACCATATACCTCAATTAATTGGACTACCTTTGAGAATTTTTACAGCCATCTGGATATCTACAGAAATGGTGGTAGAGGCTTACTTTTTTTAAAAAAAAAAAAAAAAAGTGCTAATCTTACATAAAGGCTTTAACATCTGTTGCTAGAACTAATAGTCCATAACCATCAGAATTTTGAGCATCAAATATTAAAGGCTCAAACATATCTCACTTAGCAGTATAAAAATTGCACATCTAGCTTGAGCTGATTTTCTAGTGTCTCTGTCTTGTCAATGGACAGAGGTATCTTGGAGGATCTATCCTAAAGGAGGTTCTTGGAGGTTCTATCCTAAAGTCTAAGATGAGTAGCAGGAATTGCCATTTCAAGCTGCCTACCTCTGTGGTATGACCTTACAGAGAAACTAGGCTTTTATCTGTAGATTGCTAGGGTGAAGTCAGATTAATTCCACTCAAGATACAAAACTGCAGCTTATTTTAAAATATATATATAACGAAGTGCGAGGTGATGATGGCTATCATATAGCAGGTATAAGTCAAATGACATATTAGGAATCTTCTAAATCAGTCTGGCTTTGGAAGTAGTGGTATGTAGGGATGGGACAGGATAAAAGACTGTTTGG
Organism: Anser anser; assembly: GCF_964211835.1. Taxonomy (NCBI): domain Eukaryota; kingdom Metazoa; phylum Chordata; class Aves; order Anseriformes; family Anatidae; genus Anser; species Anser anser. The sequence goes on from NC_139724.1 coordinate 67,153,475, forward strand.
AATTAAATAAGACATGACGTTATATGAGGAACACAATACTCTTATGTTTGTTTTAACTTGGTCAACTTAGGTCTGAACCCCAAACAGATTTGTGCAGTAGGTACTATCTTGGCTGTTAAAGTATGACTACTTTTTAAGCTGTGATTTTTTTTTTTACAGCTACTCAAGCATAGATGCTGATGATTCTGTGCTATAAGGGTAATTACCATTTTCTCACCTTAATAGAACTTTTTCTAAGGAAATTAGAGCATTCCTATCTCCATGCTTCTTTCTCCGTGATTTAGCAAATCCCTAGTGTATTTGAATTGTTCATTAACCAGATGCTACCTACATTAGAAAGAAAAAGGTAATCTACCGTGCAACATGACCCAATACTTGCTTAAAAATGAACTAAATTCATTCCAAGCCATAGCAAATAACATGGGCTTGTCTCCTGGGCTTTCCACTGAAAATTTTATTCACAGTTTATAAATGTTATGCCTGTGTTCATATGCAGTTTGTACACGTGCCATTTTTGTATAATGAGATGTCAGTTTTGGGCAGAGTTGTAATAATCTTGGAATAATTTAAACAATCAAATCTGTAGAGGTTCTGGAATTAGATCTGGTGCCCTTCTTCATAAATCTGTTGATTTATTTAGGATTTCATGACATTTTAAGGTCATGTGAACAGACTCTAGTTAAGGTTAAAGGATGGACCTGGTGTTTAGGGACATGGTTTAGTGGGTGACATTGGTAGTAGGGAGGTGGTTGGACCAGATGATCTTGAAGGTCTTTTCCAACCTTAATGATTCTATGAAATGAGTTATATGCTGTTCATAAGGAGACTAAGGGACCATAGGAAGTTGACTTTGTGCAGGACTTGCATAAATGCTTAACACTTTGGTGATTAAAACTAAAGTTTAGCTGAACCATTGTGGGCACTACTGTAGATCATTCCAAGCACATCTTTGTATTTGAGTGCTCAAAGTAACTTGTGCGACTACAAGATCTAAAACCTCCAATAAACGTATACTACTTGTTTTGTTTTTTCTTTTAATATTCTGTATCTGCATGCAGAACACTAGAAATATTCTGAAAATGAGTGCTATAAAAGAAGCCAAGATTCTTAGTTCTTCCCACTTTTTTACTTGTACTATATTTTTAAATTCCACACAAGCCACAGGAAAGGACACAGTTCTTACCTGAGAAACCTGCAAACATGGCATATTTTTCAACAGCTTTTTCTGATTTGTTTTAGTTTCTCAAAACTATCTGCAAATCACCTGATTTTCCAGTGATTGAATGGCTACTGTTTGAAACTGGTGGGTTTTGTATAAAAATCAGAAGAGAGGACAAACCACAAATTAAAAGGTAGCCTTTAAGAGTGTGCAGTAGAGCTGGAGGCAACAAGAAAATGGAGCATAGTGAAAAAAGCAAGTTTATGATAGGTTTTGTATGATGTCATGGTAATAGTAACATAGTAACGAAGTAATGTAGACTCAAGATACCCATTTGTCATCTACTTGCTATTAAAAAAAAGTCTGTAACTTGTGTTTGTTTTGGTGTTCAATGCCAATATTCTAGCTAGGTTTAACTTAATTTAGGTTCTTTTATGTTATTGCTCAGTGTTACCCTTAATATTTTAGATATTTCCATTCTTCTTACCTCCTCTGTGAGAGAGAGGAGGAAAGTGCTGTGATGTTCAAGATCAAACCGTCATGATGGAGTTCAAATTTGGTGAAATGACTTCAGTCATTTTAGATACTGATATAAAATATACTGGTAGTTAATATTTTTTTAAAAAAAGTTATATATATTGGGCTGAATTACTCCATGATCTTATGAATCTTCAGTATTATAAAGCAATGCTTTTCTTCTGGTGAAGTTCTAGTGTAAACATGCTGTAATGCAATAAGTGCGTTTTTGTTTTTGTTTTTTTTTCCCCCGTAGAAAGCCTAACAGACTGCATTTCAATTGTTTTATTCACAAAGGTGTTAAATAATTTATATGCTACTTTGTATTCACTTCTACAACTGTTCAATGAGCAAATTAAAGCTTAAGAAGTCTGTTGGGTGTGTGGAACAGAATTGTGTTCTGCATCTCAAATCTTTTATCTTAATCCTCTCTTCTACTTCCATCTATCCTTACCAGTGCTTCTTGTGTGTGTTGCCCATACGTTTCTGACCCTCTGCTTCTGTTCTCTCATATTTGTCGTATCTTCTATCTACAGAATTTCCATTTCTGCAAAAACATCCACACTTCCACGACCTACTCAAAATTTGCACTTTCTATTCAGTTAATTCTGTAAGTTACAGAAAAGTATCAAATTTGAACCCGTTGCAATGGAGGGGGTGGTGAAATTAAAATTTCTGTTCACTTACTGACAGATATTCCCCCTTGAGACACCTGCTGAGTAGCTGGACTATCAGCCTTGTGTTCTCTCTGTGCTACTTGGAGCCTTAACCAAAACTTTACCCTATTTGCATGAACGTAAAATATGAAATACTTCCATTAGAATCAAAAAGGCAAACAATTAGTTTATTTATATAAAATTTATATTATCTATTTTCTGTTGCGTAACTTGACTAAATGACTCTCATATGAGTTCACGATGAAGAAATTAAGTGTCTTACAAGGCTCTAAGTCAGCTCTTTGCTGACTCCAAAATTAATGATGTAAAGACTGGAGGTAATCACTTGTCATTTAACAATCTAATTAGCATGATATATATGTAGGTTTTGAGGACAGCGAGAAAATCTGAAAGACATCTAGAAAAATTCAACTGAAACTCAATTTCCTTCTTGAACTGGGTTAGTAGGGTACTTTGATGCTAGGAGAAAACATTCATGCACTGAACACAATGGGTATCACTGCAGACCAAAAACTAGTCTTTTGCAAGGAAGGAGAGGAATTCATTCTGTTGCACGCAATATTTCACTGCATTAAAGTGTTAATAAAAATAACTTACAGTTAAGCTGTGAAAATCAGGAAGGTTACATTCATGGATAATTTCATGCTAAAATGTATGTGCTCAATCGTAATCTCCTTGTAAATGTGTTAAACATGCATGAGACACTCAACTATATCTCCGAGCAGTTAGAGATAACTTCAATAAGGTGACATTGATATTCTGTCAGGTTTTACTAATAATCAATAAGAAAAGGTTGACAGCAATGTTGCTTATTAGCACAGTTTATTTTTTTAGCACCACTTTCCATTTACTGAGAAAATTCAAATTTTGATCTAAAATCTTTACATTGTTGACATGTCCTGAATATTTTTATGACTTACAATAAATTAATAGAGCTCAGACTTGGCAGACCAGCGTTCCCAGTTAAAATCATCTTCATGTATGGCGGTTTGATTTTTTTTTTTTTTTCCCCAAAGACACAAGATAAGCTATTTGGAATTAAGTGCAGACATCTCAGCAGTTATTGAATGGTCAAAGTTGAGTTAGAGGTAGTTTAAAGACTGGAAAATGAAGCCAAGAATGCTGTAGTTCGTAGGTATAGGGAAAAAAAAAAAAAAGAGAGAAAGGAGCCAGAGGAGAAAAGCAAAGAAGAGAATAAAAATGTTGTTTGAATGAGTGTCAGTGGGATAAGGCTGTATTTGCAAAGGCCAGGAAATATGAATCTGCAGGAACAGTTTGACAACGTAATATGTTGAACAAGACCAAATAATATGGTAGGAAATTTGTATCTTAGATTTGGTACAGTGCCTGCTAAATGTAGATGCATGGTAAAAAGGCACGTGAAGTGGAAATTTCCTCAATCAGGATAAATTGTCACCATCTCCTAATCCAGAAGCTCTTAAATTACTGACTATTTTTCTTTAATAAAACATATGTTTTACCAAATAGGCCTAATTGTTATTTAAGAGTGTTTAGTTGATTTAAGCATGTATACAGTTCAGATTTATAACAAATTAATGAGATCAATTTAAAATTGATTTGAATTAAACCAGTTCAATTTTTCATGAAGATTAAATTACAGATAGGTCAACTACTGGAACAAGAGATTAGGGCAAAATTTTCTTCCACAAGGAGAATTTCTAGATATTGGACATATTGGATATTATGAAATTTAAACTTCTTATTGAGTGGCTAAATCAAATGTGGGAACTTAACTCTGCTCTCTTTTCTTCTCTTGGCCTTAGTGACTTGCCCAGGGTCACTCAGTGAGTCAACGGCAGAGCTGGAAATAAAACAAAAGAATTATTACTCCCAGTCACAGGCACTAACCACAAGACAATCTTTCTTCTCATTCTTCTCATTTCCCTTTTAATGGACAACACTTGCATTTAGCATTCCACACCAGTCAACAGGGTAAAATTATTGGCTACAGTTAGACAACTGTACTAAAGAGTACCTCAGTTTATGGATGAAAACAGTTATAAAAATGCTCAGTTTTATTATTATTATTTATTGTTTGCAAACATGAAAATTCAATAAAAGTTTACTGATAAAGGAGACCCAGCACAGGACTTAAATTTCCCATTATTTCTTTTCTGTTCCAAAAGCAATATGCATTACTTAAAACATTTAGCTGAAAGACTTTGTTGCCAACATTTTTTTGGTATTTATTCTTGGAAAAGTATATCAAAATATGGAAGAACTCATTATTACAAATTATTTTAAATAATCTTTTTCCAGTTCTTATCTTCTCTTGTTCCCCTAGTGATTATTAAGCAGTTCTCTTCTAGTAATAAAAAATAGTACCTATTACTGATATTAAGAGTACCTATAGTTCTGAGTAATCTATGAAAGGTTTTGTTTCATTGCCAGATCATTTTCACTGCTCTGAATGCCAGCTCAGTTTTCCACACTAAGGTCAATTCCATTTTTTTTTGTTGATTTGTCTTCCTGTCTTTGCCTATTAGTGTGAATGAATGGTGGGCATGAGTTGTATTATCAAGTACCATTCAACAAGTACAGCCCATAAAAATTAATGCCTCTATTTTTCTTTTGGGGATGCCGTTAATTTAAATGTGAACCACATTTGACAGCAATCATTTGCACCATGGATTGAAACAACTGGGAATTGAGATGAAAAGCTAAGTTTGGCAAGTTATTAATCTTCAGACAGTTTGACTGCACAAAATTGGCAAGGACATAACAGCATCTCCAGTCATGAGATGAAGGCTCTGTCTTCTTGGAGGTCTCGTAGCCACGAAATAAAGCAAAAAGATCTGCGTATCTGGCAGAATCTGGCTGTAATGCTCCACCAAAAGCATCATCAGCTAAACAGGCAGCAAGCAGTGTTGGTTTTGAATATCAGCTATCGTTCTTGCGAGCGAGATGCAGAGATATGCCATGCAACTCACCATGGAGAGCAGAGAACCTTCAGGTTATTCATGTGCAGTTGTGAGGCTTGAGGGCAGCACTTCATCATGTTTAAGAATTTCAAATTACTTCTATAACCAAAAGACCTATCCCCATGCATTCAGTGTGTTAGAGGGGTGCTACGTATATCTAGTTGCAGAAGAGGCAATGTGGTAACATACTGATGTTTCCAAGGACTTCAAACCCCTGCAATAAATGGTCATGCATTTTTGGATTCAGAAAAACTTATTCCATAGCTTATAGGTATGGAATAAACAACTGTGAATGAAATCAGAATGGTGAAATGCGGGATTGGTGCTGATAATAGATTGGTGCTGGTACTGCTATAAAAGGGTGAATACATTAGCATTAGCAAGTAGTCTAGTAGTGCTGCTGCAGAAATGAGATGGGTGGTTTTGTATGACATGCTTGGGCAAGTAAAGTCATATACAGAAGCAAAAAATATGCTGATATGTCTGCTATTGCTATCTATTGTTATCTATGCTAAACTTGAAAAATATACCAAAAATTACTTTCATGCGGGATTACAGTCAAATACATGTACATTGACGTAGCTAGTAAAAAATGTTTTTTTGTTGTTCATCATGTCCACGCTGTGCTTTTTTTTTTTTTTTTTTCAATTTCAGTGTCTTAAAGGACATTCAGTCTGTTTTTGTTTGTTTATTACCAAAGGATTGAGAGTGTAATCAACTTCAGTTGGCCAAGAAACAGCAATTTTAAAGCTTCCTCTTCCTTGGACATTTATGTGACTCATATACTTAACGTTTTTCTCATTCAGTGATGCTAAATCCTAGCAGAGTGAGTGAAGGAAAAAAAGAAAGGAAGCCTCAGAACCTGACACAAACCACAGTCAACAAGTAGCAGAATCCAATAGCAAATTTCAAGCTTCACTTGACTACAAATTCATTCTGCATTCTAACTTTGCTCTTTGGGTCATTAACATTCCAGTTTCTTTTGTGTTTTCTGAGCACTGTTTAATTGTAGCACACCCCAGTTTACTTCTGCGTAACAACATTCCAGTAGCAGGCAGCCAGATCTGAGAAATACAACTTTTTTTTTTTTTGAAACCTCCCCTCTAACGTTTTTCTCATCAAAGGTGTTTTGCCATCAGTTTCCATAAGGCAAGACTTAATGAAAGATTGAGGATAAACTGAGCAAATAATGTAGTGTGAGTACATCAGTACAATTTATTTTTCTTAACTTTAAGCTGTTTGGATCTTTCCAAATGATCTTAAAGTCATCAATAACATTTTGGTACCCTTTGGTCTCATTAAAGAGACTTAAGCTATTAAATAGACTCAAGAAGGTGTGTATGTGCATGGGGAGAACCTTCCATGTTAGAAACAACACCAAATTCTTATGGCCCTCCCCACACCTCTAAGATATAATTTATAACTAGTAATATGAAAATAACGTGGAGAACTGCTTATAATGCAGAAGTGAGTACAGTAAACTTAAGCGAATGTGAGATCATCATGTACTTGCTTTAAGATAAAGTACAAATGACATGAATTGTCAAGCTTTGGGTTTGCAAGCTGATCAACTGGAGCAAGAGAAATCTCCTAATCTCCAGGTGCATGGGGTTTTATGCATTCCTCTAAAGCATTAGACCACAGCTGGAAACAGATGAGGATGATCTGTGGCATTTAGTGTAACAATTCCCAGAAAAATACGCATTTGCAGCCATGAAACAAGTACATTTATTTAATGGATTTATGTTATTTTTCCTTGGGCAAATGGTATTCCAAAAATGAAATGTTTAGCAGACTGCAATACAGTGTGAGAGAATTTTTTTTCATTATCGTCTAGTAAAAGGCTAACAATGTGATGTAACTGTTTCACTCTGTTCTGCTTAGTGTGCTTCAGTCAAGAACACTAAATGTAAGTGTGCTGTGACTTGTGTCTCTTGCACAAGCTGCTCCATAGTTAAATGTTCAGGGATTCAAATCTGAGTTTGGAGCCCTGCTCCTGGGTTTATTTATATTTTTTCAGATGGTGGTTGTTTAACACACAATGCATAAACTAAGCAGAAGATATAACCCAGATTCTCCATCTTCCCACTGAGTACCTTGAGTATGAGGCCACAGTAGCAGCTCTCTCTGTAAGCAAATGCCTTCATGCTGTACATGCTGGGTGTGAGATGCTCCTTCCACTACATTCTCCTTTAACCTGGTGGGAAGGCACTTTGGCTTGTATTTGTCTCCCTAAATTTTAGGCACTTAATTGAAATATTAAGAGGAAATCAGTATCTTCAATAACGAACAGAAACTATGTTCAATGTTCTCCATTGAACATACTTACAGTGAAATTGCTCATGGGAGGTACATCTTTCTCTCTTGAACATAGAGATACCCAATAAATGTTCAGCAAGTTTAGGAAAACACCTAGGAATAGGTGGGATTAAGTCTTCTCTGCCTGGCAGAGAAGGACCTGGGAGTATTGGTTGATCTGCCTGGCAGAGAAGGACCTGGGAGTATTGGTTGATAGTCGGCTGAATATGAGCCAGCAGTGTGCTCAGGTGGCCAAGAAGGCCAACAGCATCCTGGCCTGTATAAGAAGCAGTGTGGCCAGCAGGTCTAGGGAAGTGATTGTGCCCCTGTACTCGGCTCTGGTGAGGCCACACCTTGAGTACTGTGTTCAGTTTTGGGCCCCTCGCTACAGGAAGGACATGGACGTGCTCGAGCGAGTCCAGAGAAGGGCGACGAAGCTGGTGAGGGGTCTGGAGAACAAGTCTTACGAGGAGCGGCTGAGGGAGCTGGGGTTGTTTAGCCTGGAGAAGAGGAGGCTCAGGGGCGACCTTATCGCTCTCTACAGTTACCTTAAAGGAGGCTGTAGAGAGGTGGGGGTAGGTCTGTTCTCCCACGTGCCTGGTGACAGGACGAGGGGGAATGGGCGAAAGTTGCGACAGGGGAGTTTTAGGTTGGATGTTAGGAAGTACTTCTTTACCGAAAGGGTTATTAAGCATTGGAACGGGCTGCCCAGGGAGGTGGTGGAGTCACCATCCCTGGAGGTCTTTAAAAGACGTTTAGATGTAGAGCTTAGCGATATGGTTTAGTGGAGTACTTAGTGTTAGGTCGGAGGTTGGACTCGATGATCTTGAGGTCTCTTCCAACCTAGAAATCTGTGATACTGTGAAGTCATGCTTCTCTGAGATGCATGGAAGATGCATTTGGGTTTCCTTTACCCAAGCGAAAACACAGAATTCCTGTCATCCATTCCTGGTCAGATGTGTTAATCTATATGGCACTTTGCAGGTGATTATTGTCACCCACCATTGGATGTGGCTTATAGATATGAGTCCTAACTGCAGCTGTGGAACCTGGATCTCAAGGGACTCCCTTAGGTGCCTTCATTTCAGAGCACGGCAGGAATTTGGAGGCAGCCTTGTTGTCCAGTTGTAGGTTTCTCCTTGCTAATTTTGGAGCTTCCTATGTTGGAAGTTTTTGGTGCTGCTTTGCTGCTTTTTTATTTATTTGTTGATGTTGTTGTTTAAAGAGGGTACAGAGTACTTGGTTAAATGCAAAGCAAGAGCACGTGTATTTTACTACCTGTCTCTGTGAACTGGCTTATTTAGCAGCCCCATTCGCAGTCACTAGCGTAGCCAGGCTTGGCAGGTTTCAGACAGTTCCCAACCAAACTCCTTCAGGTCTTTAGCTCTGCAAAAGCTGCTCTCTCTCTGCTCAGCAGGATAAGAGGTAATATTCGTTTCACTCCTTCCTTGTGTTCTGGATGAAGCGAACATGAGTAGGGCTGACTGCAACCATAGAAGATTACTAATAATTTCTGGCAGCCTGGTATTAATATACCCATCACATGATCAAATCCTGGTGCTGTGAAAAAGAATACACATCTTAAAACTCTTAGTCTGGAAGATACAATTTAGTTATGAATAGGGATACTTTTGCCCTGAAGACAGTCACCTGACTGTTTTTATTTGTGGTTATACATTTGTAGTAAACTGTATGACTTAAGCATATTACGAATCAATGCAATGCATAAATGGTCAACTGAAAATAAGTAAAATCTTTGCATATGTGAAAATGTAGCTCAGGTGAACTGAAAGATTGTGGTTTCAGTCTTTTCTCCTCTCGCTGTAAGCATTGAAGAGTAAGTGAAATGCCCCTTGTCAATATGTAGTTATGCCATTTTTATATTGTTAAAACTTGCTAGTTTGGGTGGGAAAAAAAAAATCTAACTGGTACAGGTACTTCTGAGTTTTGTTGATTTTATTTTTTTTTTCCCTCTTCACTCTGAGAAGTGATGATCTAAGAATAGCAGAGGATGCAACAGTAACATTTTTGCCAATGCAGTATGAAGTGCCGTGCTGTAAATTAAAGTAGATCATGTTTTTGACTTGCATTTTAAATTAAAACTTAACATTCTCTGTCAAGCACACAGTGAGATGGTTTGCTGAAAAAGGAAGTCCTAAAGAAGGAAAGGAAAAACTATTCCTTCTTCTTCCAGTAGAACTGTTTGTGTTTGTTTGTTGCGTAATAATAGGGAAGAAGTGATTTGGCTTCACTGTGCTTTTTAATAACACAATTCTGCTAACATCTTTTTAGTACAGCTCCTTCTATAGATTGTGTAAATAGGGCAAGGTGAGCGTTGTCTCTCTCATGAATGATAAGGGATTACAGCTGACAGGCAATGTATATGAATTCCTGTTTAAAGTGACATTAACAATTCTTTGGTCTGCTGCAGGGCAGAAAATGCACATAATATGGCATTTCTTTAGTACTAGTACTTTCAAAGACTGCCTTGAGTTTTACAAAAATCATAATAATTAAGAACTCAATAAAATCAATCCATTAAAAAGTTCAACAAATAATTACAGTACAGTGAAATGTCACATTTTTTTTATTTATTAAGTAGGTTTTTGAGTTACACTTTTATTATGCTTAAATAAGTATTTGAATAAGGTCATTTTCTCCAACTCTTAAAATGTCACAATTGTATTTCTAAGGAAAAAAAAAAAACAGTTTGGTGGGATTGAGTAGCCTACGTTTTTTTTAGATTGCATGCAAATTGAATCAACTAAGCATTTGAAAATGCTCTTTGCTTTAAATTAATAGCTGTTATTTCCATTCTACATGGGACTTAAGCAATTCAGTGGGTTTTATAATCTACTTGACTTCATTTCCTGGAAAAGTACTGGAAGTCACTAAAAGTATCTGTAAGCACCTAGAAAAATAAAAGAGATGAGAAATGGTAAACATACATTTGCCAAGAACAAAATATGTCAAACCAATTTATTTTTTTATCTATTATGGAATAATAGGCCTTTTGGGTAAAGGACAGGCAGTAGCTGTCTTATATTTTGACTTTAGCAGAAGAAATTATTGTAGGTGGATAGAAAACTGCTCAAAAACTATAATAGGAGTGTTATTAATATTTCACTGTCAAAAGGAAGCATGTATCAAGAATGTGCTTATTAAATCTGGATAACACCAACCTGTGAAGTACTGTAAGCACTTGGAAAATAGTGAATAAAAATATCAGGAAAAAAGTTAAAATGTAATTACATAAGGAGAGGTACATGGGAAATGTAATGATGTTGCAGTAATGTAGGGATGCTTCAGTTTTGCAGAAGTTTAATATAAACAGTCTGAATAAAAAGCGAAGCAGATCACTACATTTACTATTTTTCTTGACTGCATTTGAAAAAGATCTGATATGATGCTTCTATCTAATGATTTGTGTGAAAGAGGTTGTATAAATGGCAAGGGACATAGTATGTTTGAGAAAAGTACATATCTTTTATATAAAAATTTACAGCTATTTTATGTCACAACTGGCTGAAACTTAAATTTCAGCATTGGAATGGATACCTCCATTCTATCCAGCCATAAGCTTTTCTTGTATTTACTGAATTTTTATCATTTAAGTAGGCAAAATACACTTTATTTGATAATTTTAAAATATAAGAAGTTCCATAATGAAGCAATTTTCGTCTTTGTATAACAATGAGAAGGCAAATATTCTGTAGTAAAAGCAGCATAGCATCATATTTGAATATTGTCATTTAAAAGACATTATCCACTTTGTTACTTATTTTTGATACTATATATCACTTCTGATAGAAGTATATTAACATCTTAATATGAATATACCATCTATATATGTATATATGCATGTTAATGTAATGCATGCATATATGCATGTTAATAATACCTGAGAGCCTCACGGTTTTCAAAAGACTATCCTTAAACCCTCCTTTAGGAAGTTACTATTATTTTAATAAAATTATTTACTTTCATAAAAGAAATATGGAGGAATGGAATTCAAATCCCAATTCCCCTAATAGCATTGTGTTAAACTCATTAAAGAAATTCTATTAAGTGTAGGAGCACTGTGGGTTAAGTAAAGGATTGCTGAACCGTTTCTCTTCATCCCATCAAAATTATTGGGTTTAAGTGATCAAGTCCCAGCAAAATAAAGACTTCCAAAATTTGTTTCGTTTCAAAATAACTATGGGAAGTAACTTTTTTTGGTATAAATCTGCTGTTTAGTTACCCTGTTAACATTTAATCTGTTGTTTTTAGTCAATATGTTTTTAATATTAATCCCATTAGTATGTTTTTACCATCTTTTTTTTTAGTAAGATTGTTTTATCTTCAGTGAAATCATTATATTTTCTTTAATAAGATGAACATTTACTGTGCTCTTGGCATGAATTAATTTTTAATAAACCATTAATAAGTCAGATCTCTGTGGATTTCTTTCCCCTAAAAATCAAGGCTCTTCCAGCAAGGAGTTTTTGATAGATCTCAACACTTGAATTTATTGTAACATTTTCAACATTATTCATGCTAAGAAGAAAGGGAAAATTTTGTTTTGTCATAGGTTAGATGATTTTTCCCCTTTTGATACATTTTTGTGATGGTGTAAAATTTGTACAGCTAGAGAAGCTGATTACTTTAAGCTGTAGCGAAGCCTGGGTTATTATACCTTCTGTTTTATTTTCCTAGCAGCAATTGGCAAATTTGCAAATTATTCCTATTTATCTACCTGTCAGAATGTCTGTGTAGTACTAGGTTTGTGTGTGTATATGTATATATATATATTATTTTTTTTACAAGCACCAATTCACTATTTGGTTAGTTGATGAGCCACCATGATAGTTTTTGAATTGATGCTTCAAAGAGCTGAGTTGCAGAACCGACACAGTCTGAGTACAGAAACAGGAATTCTGCTTAGAACTGGAAAACCTAGTATAGTAAACTGCAAATATTGCCTTTTATCTGTTCTATTCACAACTTACAAAGCAGATAGTATTGGTGGTTGATTTGATATTTTTAATGATCAGTTTTCAACTGATAAATTAAATGTGCCTGAGTTTGCGTATGAACTCCATGAAGAATGCTCATTGGGGGGCGTACATGCTGGGTTAGTTTTTGTTGCACTGACTGTAGGGATGGGAAAAGGTGGGTAGCATTTAGGGCTTTCCAGTTCATAACAGAAGCAGCAAACTTCCAAGTGAACAGGTTGTCAGAGTTTAGTTACGTTGCTGTCACGTAAATCATTTGGGAACAGGTGTTGTGTTACCTCTAGATAGAGTGGAAGAGGCTGAGTTGTGTGTGCTCTCCAAGGAGGAGGAGATCAAGACTAACGATTTACAATTTTTCCTATCCATTTAAAAGAAATGAAATTCTATGCTAATTGCTCTATGCAAGTTTAGGAAATTTGGCTGTCTTTTGTCTGCTCACAGATATTCAGCATTTATAGCAGAGAGATTTTGTTGACCTCCAGTGGGTTACTGCATTTAACTGAAGTCAGTGGCTTTTCCCATTTAGTGTAAATTGGAGTTAGAGCCATGTAACCTCTTGCACGTGGCCCATGGTTCCATATACATTACTGTTAGCTGAGAACAAAAGGTGGAAGGCTTCTCTGGGGTCTTGTCATACATTTGGAGTTATTTCAATATAAAGTCCTGTAGATGTTTGCTTAAAACTTACAGAACACATAGAGTGCTCTGAATTTCAGTTTTTGTTTTATGATAGACCACAAGGAGAGAACTGGCTACACAACCATTAGGTCAGGATCTGCCCTAAGGGAAGACCTACCCTTGAATTCTACTTATACCTAACTTTAATGGTGTTTTGGGTGTCTGTGGTCTGGTTCCAGCATAGCACCTAATCATCAGCTCAATTTCAACTGTGTTAGCAGTTCCCTTGAATTAAATGGAGCTCCTTCCATTCTTCCAGTTGGAGCACAGTGGGTGCTGTCCAGGATCAGGCCGTACATAAACTGTGCTTCAGTGACTTTGCTATTCAATGATGAGCCCAAGGCCTTTTTTCAAAGAACTTTATGTTATTAATGAAATGGTGGTGAACCTGAGATAACTTCAGCATTTTAAAGAAGCTGCAGCAAAGCAGAGAAACATGCAATATAGGTGTTCCTGTGTTCTGCAAAACAGTTGTGGTAGTTCCTTCCTCCACGTCACTATGAAGACAAAATTTTGCTCAGGTTTGAACCCTTCTCTCTGTGCCCAGAAGTGCTGCTGTTTTTGTGGAATTCAAAGAAAATAAATATGTTCCTGTGCTCACAGTGATTGTGTATTGAAGATGTTCTCAGTCTGAACCATTAGTTTAAGAGGAAACCGTTTATTTTGGTTAAATTGGAGTGAAATATTTTCAGTATAGACTTCAAAGATAAACGGATAAAACAGCCTGAATAACTTGTAACTGGTCTGGATTTAGAAACTATGTAGTTTATATATCTTGTGGTTACTTCCAAGAAACTCATCAGCTTCTTGCTTTAAAGATGCTGACAGTTCTACTGTGGCGCAGTCTGAATAAACATGCAGACATGCAAATAGATGTTTTACTAACACTACCAGCCAATTGATCAAGTTGAGTGACAGAGGAGGCCATGAAGGGCTAAACCAAAGCCTGAAGAGGATTCTCCTTGCTGCCTTGGTATTCATTTTCACTGATTCTAAATCACTGAGGTATGTGAAGGGGAACACCCACACACGTTTCACTGTAATACGGTTCTGTGACCATCTGGAACATGCCTTTTGCAAGCATCTGATGCTTTGTACCACACAACATAGCCATTTTTATTGTTTTCTGACTTAGTTATGGTACATCCCAATGCTTTCATTACCTGCTCTTCTTGCTCTGCCTGTACTAATTGTGTCCGTCCTGAAGCAAGGAATCTTGTATAGTTTCAACATACTTCTGTTTTGATAGGTGCAGTCTTCTGTTTTTCTTTGATTTGAAGCAGTCCAATATAGAGGATGACTATAATGTTCAGAAAATTGCTGTTAAGTGCAGCATGGTTCGCTTTTTTGTTTTTGCTCACTGTTATGAAACAAATTAATTAAATTAGAAATAGAAAACAGAAATACCATAGGATAACTAGGCAAATACAATTAGAAAGTGCTTTTGTTGGAAGTGGGGTTTTTTTTGGTCATCTAACTACTTTTCAGGCAATACTTGTTAGATATGACCAGTGCTTTATGTGTATGGGTGCATTATCAAGCTACCATACACTGTATAAGGTACCATATACTGCAGTATTTGCATGCATTGAATTTGGCCAGTACAATAACCAGATGGTTGAGGGATTTTTTTGCCTAAAATAACACTGCTATAGTTACTGCAGCAGCTTTCTGAATGGTAATGAGCATTAAGGCTGCATGGTTTAGAAAGTCTGCACAGCCTTGAGAGTTCAGCTCTGGCACATAGCTGTCAAGCTCTGGTGCAGAAGGCATACTGTTAGGTGCACCATAGAGAGGCTAAAAGAATAATAGCTAAGTGTCCCAAAATAAATATTGAGCATGTCGGGCAGGAAAAGCTGTTGAGGTACAAGTTCATTTGCCATCTCCTTTGGGCAGTCTAATAAGAAAACAGTAAGGAAAATAAGTCCTAAATCAAACAGTGGTCTTCTAAATGTAGTTTAGAGGAATCTTCTGAAGATACTTGCGTCTCATGTTGTTAGCAGAGTATTTGCTTTAGAGATGAAAGAGAGATTCAGCACTGTTGTCAGCATGACAGCGCTGTGTCTCTCTGCTCCTGCTGAAAATTGCCATTGTGGACAGTGTAGGGAGCAAAAGAGAGAGGAAGAGAGGAGGGAAAGAAAACCCAGGAATGGTCTTGTGACTCTGCTTCTGTATTAAGTAACAACTGTTTAATATAAAAGATACGAGTGGTCTTGTAAGCAATGATGCAAGGCTTCATAAGCTCTGTTTCTCTGCAGTCCATCCTCCCCATAGGTGGTCTCATAGTTACAGCCCCTTTGATAGGAGACATGGATTTGAACCCTTTCAGGTAGAGGAAGATGTTGGACTTCAATTTCCTGTTCTCCAGGAATTGTGTTTTGTGCAGATTTTTGTACCTTTTGTACAAGTGGTAAATGTTAACAGTACTTTGAGAACAACTACCAGACTGAGGATCCAAAGGCATATAAACAAATAATAATAATAATAGTCCTTTTTTTTTTTTTTTTTTTAAATCTAGCTGGTCTTTGTTGCCATGCTACTTATTTAGCAAAACCTTGGCGAGAAGGGCAAACACAATGCCATCTGTAGAACAAGGGAAGGAGGCATATTCTTGGCATTATGAGGTTATCTGCTTTACACTGGAAGATATTAAAAAAAAAATATTTGTAAGCAACTAAAAGATGATAAGGAAGCAAATAACTGTAATCAATAAATCAAGAGTAATCAAGAAAAAAAAAGCCAGTGTCATATGAGTTTAATTCTCAGTTCTTACAGCTTAACAGTTCTGGCAGATAGAAGCCAGAATATGTCTCTACACATACTCGTTAGAAAATTTGTCAAAGTGGACAGATGTATCAAAGAGGACTTTTCAGGAGCCTGACTTCAGTTCAATTTCTATTCCCATATTTTCTCTAAATAATTTGGATAACGGATAGAGACTGCTTATTCAATCTTCAGATGAAAACGTCATGGGAAAATGCACAAGGATGTTTGGGAGACATGGTTTGAATTCTATGAATACAAAAACATTTGAGTCGTTCTATTCTGGAAACACTATGGGAAAAATAAAATAAGCATAACTGGGTTGCTATGTAGAAAGGACAGATTTAAACTTCTATATTTAGATAGGAATAATTAACTGTACAAGCACAGGATGGGTAATGACTCCTTAGGCATCAGCAATACAAGAAAAAATGTGGACTAATAGTCAATCTCAACTTGAAAGTAGGTAAACAATATCTTGTCAGTCATGTTAAACACCATCTGGGGTGTAAGGCAGGAACATTGTGTTAAATAGCAGAAGAAATTCTTTAGCTCTCCTTGAACCTACTAAGGTCAAAAAGGATATGGACCAATTTAGGAGAGTTCAAAGAAAAACGATGAGAATCTTCAGAGGTCTGTTTAAGAGGAAAAAAAGAAGACTACTAATAAAAGGTTGAAGGAGCCGGATTTTTTTTGAATACAGAGAATGTAGGACTAAAGCGTCATGATACAGCTTTCAAATACATAAAAGGCTGTTGAAAAGAGGTAGAGAATACATGCATGGTCTTTCACAGGGAGATCAGTGAGATACAGACTTGAATTAGAGCAAGTAAGATTTGGGTTATACATCTAAAAAAAAAAAAAAACATAAAAAAACTTCTAACAGTCAGGATGGTGAAGCTTTGGAACAGATAGCCTAGGGAAAATGTGAGGTTTCCATTATTTGAGGTTTCAAGAACCAGGACTCAGTATTGGGGGGAATAGTGCGGGAGCTTGAGAAGCTCTTTGACTTTAGGGTAGTGATACATAAAAATCTGATGCATAGAGTAAAGCAGTTTATTGTTCTTGTTGGATTTTTGGAGACGTGTTTGTAATTGCATGTTTGTCGCATGATACTGATATCTGAAAATACTAAGATGTAACCTACCTAAGTATGCGCTGAACCTGAGAAGAGGAACGTGTTCCCTTGGACTCTCATTCTTCTGAACAAAGGGATTTCTCTCTGTCAGTCTTTCAAAGGTGAAGCACAGAACAAACCTGAACTGCTTTTCTTACAGATTATTCCATCTCTAAATGCTGGTTCAGCACCAGTGTTTCTCAGCAGCTCAGAGTGCAACGCTTCCACTAGAGAGCTGTAGTTCTGTCCTAGCGCCATTCTAACAGCACTGCTGGGCCCAATGCTTCTTGGCCAGTGCTTGTTATTCACTGATTTTGCAGAATGTGACAGCTAAGGTCCTGCATATTCTAATCTTGTTATATTTTTGTTTCTGTGTTTCATAACTTCTTTAGCAGGCACTAAAAAGGCTTCAAAAAGCTTCTCTCTGCAATCCTCCCCTCCTCACCCCCCCCCCCCCCCCTTTGTCTAACCCTGGTTGGGATTGTTTCAAATGGTGTTCGTAAGCATCAGATCCACAGCGACCTCTCTGCTTGGGCCCCTGCTGTTGTTGAGAAAATAGATCTCTTTTGGTCTTGTTTTTAAACAGCAAAGGGCTTCACTTCAGGTCACACTATTTATCTGAAAGGCACTTCAGAGATAAAAAGAAGAAAGCTGTATTTATCTTGCAGTAACAGCAACATCCAGTGAATAATGCAGCTTTCTCCCTTGGCTCCTATGTCTGAGATGCAAACAAACCAGCTATAGAAGGCAGTTCATGTTGCTATAGACTCTCAATTTAAGCACTGCATATTAAAGGACGTGTACATGGGCTATTTTTTTTTTTCCTTTACTCCCTCAGGAGGAAAACAGACTTAGCTGTTTTTCAGTCACAAAGGTTCTCAGTCCCAGCAGATGGAAGAGTCATCACCTCTCTTCTCCTTAATTGGGGAAAAAGGACATTTGTCAACTTTTAGAAGGGGATGCAAAAATCAATAACTCCTATGTCATTAAAGCAGTTCACATCAACATTTGTAAAATAGCTTAATGTAGTGAATAAAAACAAAGGATCACAATAGGAAAACCTCACTGATTTAGCCAGAATATTTGCTATTAGCTCACTCAAATATTAGTATAATTCCAAAATACAGTTTGTTTTCCTTCTAATCTAACACAGACTTGATTTTTAAACCCAAAATGAATTACTCATGTTTCTTGTCTTCTAAAGACTTATTTACCTTAAAATTTAATTTGTCACTAGCTTAGCTAGTACTGTATGCATTGTAAGCTGTGACTGGTAAGAACTGTTTGTACAACCTTGTCTGTGCAGAAGTGACTCAAAGACACAAAGCGGGTAGATGGTGGTTGCTTCACTGAGTTTTGTTTTGAACTGGTCTGCAGTATGTAGCTGAGCCTCTACTGCAGTATCCTCTGGTGGTGACATTTTAAGGTACTGGAATTTGTCTAGGATAAATGCTTCGAGTCTCCTGGTGAGTATAAACTTTCTTTGTTCTGGAAAGTTAAGTGCGAGTGGGAAAACATTTTTCTGTAATTAACGGCAGCTCTTTCACTTATCTTGACCTGTGGTGGTGGTTTTTTTCCGCCCCTCCGGAATACATGACACACTTTGATTCCTTGATGACACTGTTCATTTGAGACCTCATGGCCATCTGCAACTCACTTTAGTTTTTCTAAGTTTGAAACTAAACTTTGTATTTAAAGACACTTAGGACTTTTCGTCATTATGTGAAACTCTGTTTTATCTCAGATTTAAGAGCTTGATAAGGAGAGCTGGAATTACGTTGTTCTGGCTGTGTTATGTCAATAAGCTTTAACAGAAATATATTTCTCATCTCATTTATGTTTTAGCAGATGTAAAAAAAAAAAAAAAAAAGCTTGAGTGAATGTAACGTGTGAGAGACTGAGATCCGAGTTCTTTGTCTGCAGGCAGAACTATGATGCAAATCTCTAGTTCCCATATGACAGATAAGTGCCCCAATCTCTGTGTATTGGGTGTTCTGCCTTGTTGAGGCTTTGGAAAGATCACTTGGGAAGGTATCGAGTAGTCAAATTTGTAATGAAAAATTTCATGCCTGACACTAGCTCATGGTCATAGTTATTCTTGCTAGTGATGAACATCACTTTTATACTGTATGGTATTGATGTTACATATTACTATCTTCATGAAAACTCAGTAATGTTTATGTTTACATGCAATCAGATTGTTTAGTGACCAGAAAGCAGTTACATTTATGAAAATCCATTGAAAGCAGTTAGTTTGAAATACCAATAAAGTCAGGATTGGGTACTGTGTTATTGGATTGTTTTGAATGAGTATAATCTTAATTTAACACATGAAGCAGTATTACTGGTGTTGACAAACTTTAAGTAGTTCAGCTTGACTTTGCATATTGATATTTTTAGTGGGAAGAAAAGTAAGTAGCTGTGAAAATCTTGGAAGGAGTATGTCTTGTGCTGTGAAATTTTGCAGTCATTTTTGCAATGAGAATTACACTAAATGCCTCTATTTCAGGATAAGCAGGAATGGTCTTTCCTTGTTCAGACAGATTTAGCCTACATTACAGGGAAATCTCTATCTTATCACAGGTTTTATTCTGTTGTAACAAGGTATTATCAATCACATTACTGTGACATCAGATCTTGTTTTCTTCTGGAGAACAAATGTGTTTGCAGTAGTAGATCTCATTCGGTGTATTATTTTCAAGGTGAAGACTTGAGATATCCTTCTCCTAATGAGAAAACCTTGAATTCTTAGATGTCATCATTGCTTAGGTTTAGAGGAAGTTGTGTTAAATTTAAATTGTGTTTAGTAAAGATGGTCAATTGGTTAAAGAATTCATTCTTTTATCTGTATAACATCTCTAAAATTGCACCTTTTTTGGTTCTGACTTTAAAGATTAAAGGTGACTGAGGGGGTTGTTAGAGGTGGATTTCACTGAATGCTTTGAAGAAAATCCTGGTCCACTATTCAAAGAAGATACAAAGCTGTAATTCTTTCTTTGATGAAGTCCACCACTGTGTGATTTGACACTTGAGTCCCCATTGTATTCTGTACACGCATGATGGATTTTTGATAAAAGTATCTTCTGCTCTCTCATCTGGCTTTGTGTGTGTTTGTGTGGTTATTTTAGAAGATATATAACATCTCTATCCATTTTTGCAGTCAGTGTTCTCAGGGTAGTTAACAGAAGATCTAAAAGTTTTATTGTATAAATTAAATTGTAGATGAAGAGGAACGTGGTGGCTCATTGCTACAAAGAAGAAATACAAATTCTTTTTTAATTGGCAGTTGCATTGCAAAACACGTATGCATAGTCTTCTGAGAATTTTGTTGTGTTCAATGTATCATTTCCTCTCTTTTACACTTTTTTAAGAAAGATGCAGAATTCAGTTTTGAGTACTTGTTATGTGGCAGTTAAACATAAAAATTAACTAAATGTAGTTTAGTTGCGTTCTTGACAACATTAAGGAAAATTATCTGATCAGTGCTTCATTGTGACTTTGCCCTACATAAGCAATATCACCTGTGGGAAGATATAATCTCTTCAACCTGAAAACTTTCTATTGAGACTTGTGCTTCTCATTCCTTTCAAAAATAAGCAAGTAAAATAGGCAGAGTTCTGAAACGAGCATCTCTGAAATGATCTTTTGTGGTGTGTACTCAACAAAAATGTCAGAGTTTAGTCTTATGCTTACAACTTGTCTTAAAGTTTTCTTCTTTCAGACATATTGGCAGGTATTTTATTTTTTCTCCTAACAACTCTGTGCTACTGGCCTAAGGTACAGCTTCAGTTAAAAGGAGTGTGCTGGAGCGAAATCAAAGGAACTACAATTCCTCCTGGGCATGACAATATCACCACTTGTATGACATCACACTGGCAGAATAGATGCAAGGATTTGTATGCTGTGTGATTTTTGGGGGGGTCCTAGGTGTGTGATGAAAGGCAATTAACCCCTAGGTTCTCAGCTGGCTCTGAAGCACATCATCCTGATGTATTACAGGTGGATGGATATTTTTTGGACTTGGTGGCTGGTGGATTTTCTATTGGGCATTTGGTAAGGTGGAATTGCAGACAGGTAAGGGAGAAGGGAGATGGGAATTGGAGGAGGGGCTTAGAACCTGAGCGTAGCCAAATCATTTGTTAGAGAAATACAAGTGGATTAGGCACCTGGGCAGTGGGTCTGTAACAGCTGCAGTGATGTGAGGTTTTAGCAGCTGCAGAGAGGAGGAAAGGTGCTAGAGATGTACTGTGTGTATGCTTTGAATGCTCAACAACAGTTGAGAATGCAGTGGAGGATGCAGCACTTCTTTAGTCCTGGCAGGTTAACAATAAATCTTTCCAGTGTATTTTTCAAGTGGTTTTTGTGTGTTGTTAGCAGGCTCACCGAGTGTCCACGCTCATCCAGAGTCTCTCTCACAGCTGCAGTTATTCATCCTGGTGATGTCTTCTCAGGCTTTTAAGTAATACCAGCATATTAGAACATTGTCAGCATTTAATGTCAGTAATTTAATAAAAGGCAGTACCTCAATATTTCCTCCTCCTCTAAAGTGACTCAATTAATTAATTTTAATTTTGAATCAGGGAAGAATTTGCATATATTTGCTTTATTTGGCTTAGATAGTAGGACAAGAGGGGCACATAGACTGAATGACTGCAGGTTTTTTTTTTAACCTGCACAGGTAATGCTCTCAAATGAATAAAAATCACTAGGAACCTCCATTATTATTCAGTGGACTTGGGAATTAGATGAGAGATTTCAGTCACCTGTGGTTTACCTTGTAGCTCTTGCATTCATGCAGAGCTGGAATCTTCTGCAGCATGATAAAAAAAAAAAGTCCAGATTGTCACAGATTAGGTGAGTGTTTTACTACTAGAAAACTGCATATTTTGAGGGATTTTTTAAACAGTTTTCAAACAGTGCGATCTCATTAGTTTATCAAAAGAATTATCGAGATATGACTTGACTATGATTTATGAGTATTGTAATTAGAGATTTCAAGAAACAGTAAGCCAGAGTTTTAAATTCATACTGCATGCAAATTTTAATGGGTTGTGACTTTTTACCTCTTGAGGTTCCTGGCTCGAAACTGGTGCCCTGTTGTATAATATAGAATACGCTGTAGGAAAATGCTAGTTGAACTTGAGAATAATAAGCCCCATTCCATGGCCATTACTGCCCTGATTTCAGGCTATGAGTCCTGATGACTCCTTACTTTAGAAATCGGTGAATCAATGATTGCCAAGTACTAAAAAAAGGCCTCTGACAGATCTAAGCTAAAGTAGACCTCTGTATTTCTTATTCAAAATTAATCAGCCAAGTTAGACCAAAAAATGGAACTAAGTTTCATTTGTAGAATGAAAACCTTTCTTCAGTAGAACTGAAAAAATATGGGAATTGAAAATCATAAACTTTTCATGAGACCTTGGCAGTTACATCTGGCTTGTTTTACACTCCTGTATCCCAAGCAGTATAAGCAGTTGGCACATAATCTTTGTTACAGTAAGTGCAGCAATCAGTGTTAATACTAATGAATTTATTCCAAACTTCATGTCCATTTTTTTTTCTGGTTTTAAATATTCAAAATAAGCCTAATGATGGGCTCTCTCTTACTCTTCATTTGTTTCATATCAGACTTGACCAATTCTGTTTGAAATGGATGGCTGTAAATTTGTGAAAATTGTCTGCTTTAGAAACTGTGTTCTTCTGAATCTTCTCTGAGCTAATGATGATGTTGAGACTTGATCCTGTAATAGCATGGCTGTCACTGTCATCACTAAATGTTGGAGGTGTTCTGTTCCTCAGGAAACTTTTTTTTGTCCTTCTTATTTACGCAAGGAAGTTATCAGCTTTATGGGAGAAATACTGCTTGAGTTGCAGCTGCTAAAGCAGGCCTTTTCCATCAACTTTTGGTCACTCTCTGCCAATTCTGGTGTTTCGTAGTATTGATCATCCTAAACAGAGATTTCTCCTGCAAACCATTTTGTTGCAATGATATTGTGATTCATTAGTGGCCTGCTGATTTGTGAATGGTATTGAACAACAGTCTTTCCTATCATCCCCATCTACTGCTCTTCACACGATTAGCAGAATTATTTGCATTTGTGAGAGTGAGGGAAGTGATATTAAATGGCTGGTAAGAGCAGACTATCCATGAAATAACAGGCATAAAGAAAAGTTCTTAAGAAATTGCTTGTCTAACAAAAAATGAAATTAGGAGATGGTCATTCAATAAAGGCACCAAGAGAACGAGAGGAGAGCTCTCCACCATCCTTATACCATGTATTAAAAAAGCTAGGGAAATGTGTCAGAGCTGTCCCGATGTGATATAGAAGTAGTTTGTACCAAACCATTGCACCTGTATCTTCAAAATTAAAAGCATGTAGATGGTCTTCCTTATTTTTAAATACTTTTCCTTGCTTTCTGTCTAGATTTCGTGTATTCTTGGCATGGCCAGAAATATGCCCTTAGGGCAACACGTTGGTGGGGACAGGACGCAGTCAAAGCCCTGTTACCGTCTTTCTTATGCTGGAGCCAGTCTTCGCTGGCTGTTTGCCAGGAGGGTTCAGGACGTGTGCTGCAGTCTGTGCTGCCAGCAGGCTGCAGCTCCAGTCGCCACCAGCTTGCCACCAGCCACAAAACAGAAGCACAACTCACAAAGGCCCTTCTCCCATTTTTCCATTTGTTTTCTCTTCCTTTTTCAGAGGAAAATTACTTATGACTACTAGTATTCATGAAGTTACCAAACTCAGGCTGTTTCAGGGTAGAGGGAGTGACTTATGATAGATGAAGAATATGAATAAGACCTGAAATAGTCCGTAATGAAGAAGTAACTGCTGCTCTGGGGTTGCTTTTTGAAGGAAATGTATAAAATCATAAATATTAAGCCCAGAGGTCCATTGAATGTTTTTTTGTGTATGACAGATCAGACCGTCACCTGTGTGATGAGCTGAATACCATGACTGGAATCTGTAGGCAAAGCAGGTTGTTTCTGAGATGTCTTAATTATTATTGAAATACTAGATTATTAAATCAGAAGAATATCAGTAAAATATTCTGATTTTTGAGGTGTATAATACATAGAATACAGAAATACTTTGTTGATATGCATAGAGATTAACAAATGTTTGCTATAGTATGAGACAATAATAATGGCTGCTCTTCAGTAAGATGTTTCCTGTTCATTGCAGGCATTTGTGTAGGCTTTAAAAGAATTTATTTTTATATTTAAATATAATTTTATTACAGAGGTTCCTGTAACTCTATAACTTCAATGGAAAGAAAAAAAAAAAAGAAATTTCTAAACAAAGAGTTCTCATAAAATGATTTCCTAGTTGTGCCAGGCTGTTGTATCTGGAAGTTGTCTATTTTGAGACAAAATCCAGTATCAAGCTATGCGTCTGTACAAAGACATGTTCTTTTGTGTTTTGTTTGTTTGCTTTTTAAAAAAATCATGCTGAATCAGTGCTACTCATTCAGTCCCTGACATCTTGATTATTTTTTTCCTCCCTCATCCTTTGCAGAGCCAACACCAACTCCCTTTTAACAAAGGGATGCAGTCTGTGATGTTATCAGTATGCTTTCTTTCCAACTGCTTGTTGTTCTCAACAAGGCTGAGGAGTCTGTTGCTAGTTAACTTCAGTTGTTTTTGGAAATGAGCTCCATCATTTTTACACTGCAGTAGAACGCAGAATTTCTTTGTCGTGAATTTTCTTGATAAATTAAGGCAAACAGTTGAACTGTGAAGGTGTATTGCTGTGTACTTGTCAGTGAGGTATCCTAAAATACAATACAGAAATACTCCCTTTGCAACTCTGTTGTGCGTCAACGGGGAAATATTTGTGCAGGAAATGCTGTAAATCAGTTTGCTGAAGTATGTCATCCATGATTCCTAAATTCCTAGTTCTCAGCTGGGAGCAGGGTTTTATTAATCATGACTCAGTTGGGAGTTTTATAATAATCTGTCATCACCTCTCCTTCCTCCCAACCTGTCCTGTCTGACCCTTTTCTCCTGCTAATCAGTGACAGAGATGTTTTTATTTCCTTGAATTTTGTCATCTTGGTGACTCCTCTGGAGGTAGTGCTGAGCTCAGATAATCCATTTCAACTTAAAGCTCTAGACAAGTGCAGAGGAAGACAACAGGGAGTGATAGAAAATGGTATTTGGAGGAATAGAGGGTAAACAATAAATTTTTAAAACACAAGTTATGAAGAGGTGGGGACACAGGGAAAGAAATAGCAGCAAAAATGTTTTCATGAATAGGACATCTTTTCAAGTCATTGTTTGGAAATAATGTGTTATATTATGTAGTCCTGAATCCTTGCTTGGAAATTCTAAAGAAACGTTGTATGTGTGGCATCAAAAAAGGCACTATGATGTTAAATGGCTATGTTCTTTAGTAGGGTGATTTCTCTGATGGACATCTGCTTCCATTACTACCATTTTGTTTGTATTCCAATTGTAAGTTCATGAATTTGTTACGTCAAGATAACAAACTAGAAAGATTTTTGGTAATCAGCTTTTTGGTGCACAATAGTTTTCACTAACTGAAATTCTCACAGTGATTTTGATATTCAGAATATACATCTGAAGAAACGTTGTGATTTATCAAATTGGCATTGCTGACTTTCAGGGTTACACCTGCATCTTCTTGCAGTTCACACCACATAATTTACAAAATCAAAATCCTGGTTATGTGCTTAACCCTGCAATAGGATGGTGCTCAAAGGTAAGCACAGCTGAGATGCCAACACCAATTTTCTGCAAGACCTGAGATTTTTTTTACACTTTTTTTTTTTTTCTTTTCAAATGAATTTGATGAATCACAAGGAAAAGTTGTCTGAGGTCACAAGTAAGATCATGGTTCAATGCCTATTTTTCCTTAGCCATTTTATCCTTTCATTTAAGTACCTGATGGCACGGTCTCATTAAAAATGAACTGGAAGCAAGAATATACAGGGATCCTATCAAATCCTAACAATTACTGCAGTATGGAAATTTATGCCACTCAAATGGTATGCTTTCAGATTAAGCAGTTAGAGTGGCTTTCCAACACCTTTGTTTCAGGAGGACGTAACTGATAATCAAAAAATGAGTCAGTGTTCAAAGGGATAACAGTTACTGCATGATGTAGCTAAGTGCTTTTCAAGCAGTGATGTAGTGGAGGGTAGATGAAGTAAATTTACTCTGCTTCCCATTTTTGATTACCATTGCAACACTGCCTTGAAGGAAGGAAAAATTTATTATCATGTTTTGATCTTAAACTGAAGAAGTTACTTAGCGGTAGAGTACATTAGCTATCTCTAATATGTAAACACAGTGGATATTTATAAATCCTTTTGACTATGAAAAACTCAGCTACGACAGTCATTGGTTGCACTTGCACTCAAGCCATAAAGAAAGCGTTAAAATATTTAAATGTGAAAGATATCTTTTAGTAATAGATGTGCTAGGACTGCTTTGATATCTTCTCTGTAGTAACTGTTCTTATGCATGAGCAGTGTCTGTGCTGGACAAGGCAAAAACCTCTCTTCAAAGCTGTCAGCCTGAAACAGGCAGCCTTTGAGCAGAGCAGGCTTCAAAAAGCCTAGAGAGGGCTAGGTTGTTGCTGACTTGCTTACAGTCAATAATACAGGTTATCAGACAGTGAATTCTGTTGACATGCATGTGAAATGTTTTTATCAATTTATTTTTTTCAAATGTCAGAATAATCCCATGTTGTGGAGTGTTTCATATGTTTGTGAAGTATTGAAAGCAATAGAATAAGTTTTCTTCCATTTTCATTTTGTCACAGAAAGCCACTATAACTCTTTCTTGAGATTGTTATTTTTCTGCAAGGGACAAGCATATGGAAGAAAAGACCTCATCCTACCACCTTTGAGGTCAATAGCAAATAGCTTCCTCAAAGATTTTTGTCACTACAGGTCTTCCTGTTGATCTCGGTGTTTATGGGCCAGCCTCAAGAGCAGAAAAGGAATTTTCATCTTGACTTTAATCTATTTTGAAGTGCCTTGAAGTTTTGAATCCCCTGAAGGGACAGTGAGGCATCCTCACCTTCGTTCCCTGGAAGTGTCTCGTATCTCCCAGCAGGCCTGCAGATGACCTAGGAAAGGACTTATTGCTGCAGATCATCTCAGTTGTCTTTTAAATATCCAGCTGCAGAAATGGAGCCCACAAGCCCATCATCCAGCACCTGTTCTTTATAAAGTGCGGGGAGAGACTCGGATGTCCGAGCACGTGAACTGTACAGGAATGTCTAAGCCAGCTCAAAGCTGTAGCCAGTTGCCTGGGGCTGCTGAGGGTAATGCAAACTGGTCTCAGCAGCAGCTGCAGGCTGACAGCTGTATCGTGAAGTATGGGGAACAAACAAGATCCCAGAAGAAGATGTGAAAGGAAAGAGTGAGATCCCAGAAGAGAGCAAGGAGGAGAGAAAGAGAGACATGTGCAGCTTGAAGAGCTGTGATCCCTGGTCCTTCAAACCAAGTCCATGCAAATGTGCAGATCCCAGTACTCTTACTGCGTCCTCTCATCAACCTTTCCCATATCAGCCCCTTCTGACTCTCTGGCCCTTGAAATCCTGACGGGTGCTTCTGGCACTTTTGCAGTTCTTAACCCACCGCATTGCCACTGCAAAATTGAATTTTGCTAGTGATATTAAACCTGAAGTCTCCTGCGAGACATTCAACAGGAAAAGTAAAAAAACAAACAAACTTGTCTGGGACTGTTAGGTATGGAGGGTTTTGTATAGCTCACCCTTGGACCCTGCCTAAATTCTGGTTGAGTTGCATTTTGGATGTCTGAGTGTTTTTTGGACCTCTTCCTAACTGTGGACAGACAAATATGCCTTGGGTAAAATTGAGGCACACATAAATAGTGTATGTATATTGCTATGGAACATTTCGTGTTAGAAATTAGTTTTCAGAATTATGGATGGATTTTTTTTTATGAACTTCCTTTTCATTAATTGTATATTGGAATCTGCTAGGAGCTAATGATCGAAAGATATAATAGGCACTGGATTTTGCAAGTTAGATAATACATAAATTCTTTTTTTTTTTTTCAAGGAAGGAAAGATAATGCGACTCAAAATGTATTTTATTAAATTGTTTGACAAACATAGATTAATACTGAATTAAAGGCTTCCCATAATGCTAATAAATATTATTTGATAAATTTCAGCAAAGCTTGAGATTCTTACTGTAATGCACAGTAAATTGCAAATCTCATTATGTCAGTCTTTAGAAATCCTTTCTGAGAAGGTGGTAGGTGGTGATTATAATGCAAATTGTGGAGTGCAAACTAAATATTACCTAGTAAGGTGCTATTCTGTTTAGATTTTATGATTCTTATTTTCTCAGATAGATAAAGCTACTACATTTGTTTTTTAAAACAATAACGTTATTGAATTTGTGCCTATTGTGCCCTAATTTTATTTTTTATTTTTTTAATTTGTGGGTGTTGTTTAATCTGATCCTATTTGTACATGAAGATAAAGAAAAGTGCTCCCCTTCACTCTTTCCTCCTGCTCTGAAACTTTTTACTTTCTGCAGTGACTGCTTACTTTGCAGTAGTAGAAGGAAAGGTGATTTGAACTGGTGTGACATGGCTTTCTGTCTTTCCTGGCAGTTCTTGTGGCCTTAATTTCTCTAGATTTGTCATGACTTCCCAATGAACTGTCATCCTGGCTCTCCCCAAAGTGATGATTCCCACTACTGCTTTGACATTCGTTCATGAAGATGTGCTTATCAGAAGTGTAACTGTTCCTCAGCGTATGCAGTATATAATGAAACTGTCTTTAAGTCCAGGGTGGGTTCCCATGGCAACAGCAATGTGTTTGCTGAAAGGTTAATTACAGTCATGTTGGTAAATGAAGTGCTCCAGAGAGCTGGCGCTGAGTGGTGACTAATCCCTTCTACCTGTGCCAGCCACAGCGGTGATGCTTGGTTTGGGAGAGCATATCGTTCACCACGTTTTGGAATTACGCAGTCCGTGAAGCAATTCCTTCTGCAAAGATCAGGACAGAACAAAATTGGCCAGCATTATTTTGGTTAGATTTGGGCTAAGGGCACAGCCTGGTAGGTAGCCCTCCACTACTGAGGTCTGGTTCCAGAGGGCTGGAGGCAGTTGGTGCCTCTGAAGCACCTTATGGGGTTTTTCCATTGACACACTCTGGCAATGAAATACCAGCTTTGTAACCTGACAGCAGATATTTTTCACTTCTGACCGCATATTTTAAAAACTACTTGAGAGGGGAAAAAAAAAAAGTTTTGCAGTGAGAACAGTCAGTCATGGGAACAACCTCCCGGGGGTGTGCTGGAGCCTCCACATCACTGGAGGTTTTTAAGACGAGATTAGATAGGGTGCTAGGTAGTCTCGTCTAGGCTCCCTTTCCCACAGAAGGTTAGACCAGATGATCTTTTGAGGTTTCTTCTAACTTGGGACATTCTATGATTTGGTTTTCTGGGTTTCTTACTGCAGAAATGTAATGTCAAATTTCAGCAGAAATCATTCTGGAAAACATGATAAAGGAAGCAGCAGCCAGTGGCTTATGAGCAGCCAGAACACTATCTATTCCTCCTTGTTTAACCCCACCACCAACAGTCTGTTATTAACTGTTACACAGAGTGAAAAGTTCCAGAACAGATCCTTATAGACTTCCTAGAATGCATTTTATTGTTATCTGACAAAAGATATGAGAAAGTGTAATCTCAGAATTAGCCCTACAAAGGTATCAATGCATCAGCAATATATCGAGAGAAAAATCCTCTGAAACACAGTGGAGGGAAAGCTACAGCTCTTGTCCTTAAGATGTGACTAAACTTTTCAAAGACAACAGACTGAATCCTGAATAAATGCATCTTTTCTTTCAGATAGTTACTTTTTCCAGTTTAGTTTGTTTATTAGTAACTCTATTAAGCCAGTCATCTTGATTTTTTTTACATTTTCTTTTTGAAAGCAAATACTGATTCAGCAATTTTGCTTTCATAATACAAAGTGTAGGTAAAATCCTTAGGAATGTAAAGTGTCTTCGTGTGAGATATTGAGGTGTTATTCTACCTTTTAGTCCCAGATTGTGTGCAGTGAGAAGGGTATATTGCAGGATTTGTACACATTGCTGTCTCCCTTTTATCAAGCAATGACTAAGAAATGCGTGCAGAGGAAGGAACAGCAGATACAGTTTAGCAAACAAAACATATACTGAGCTTAGCCATGCTTTTATCTATTTTCTTTTTCTTCCTTTGCTTAGTTTGATTTTATGCCTTTCAGAATAGTATCTGTCTATAAGAAGTACATCACTGTTCCTTTTTGATAGGATGCAGGTGATAAACATTAACAGAACTTTACCTGACCTACAGTAAGAAGCCAGGGACACTTGGTCAGAGAAATTTCCTTAGCAAAGCAGAAAAAAACACCATATAAGACAATTGGAATTTCAATTTCAGACTGTGGAAGATTGCAAACACAATTTGTAAGAAGTGTTTGTGTGGGAATAGTTGAGATATACAGAATATACAGAATGTTTGCACTGGATGCACAGAAATGTTTGGTTTTCTTATGTTCTTTTTTTTTTGGTACAAGTAAATCTGTTTTGTAGAGATCAGAGTCTTTTAAATAAATCTACTATGAAATGAGATGGCTTATTGCTTATTTCTTAGTCCAAGCTTAGATCATTTCAGTGATGGATGCACAACAGTTAGATATCCTGTTTCTAGTGTGATTGAAGCCTCGAGAGACCTGATAGCTGATCATCAGCAGAGATAGCTGGCAATATGTTTGAAGGACATGATGGAGGTCACTTTTTTTTTTTAAATCTATCTAAATTCTGTCAACATTTTTTTGGAGCCACTTATAATTCTGCAACGTTTGAGTCTGATTACTCTCAAAAAGAAAAAGAGAGTTAGTTAGGAAGTAGGTGCATTGTTTTGTTTGCTTGGTTTTGATATTTTTTCCCCCCAACTGTCTGTCCCTTTGCACAGAACAGAGTAATCCAACTAGAAATCGCAGAAATATGCAGGAACTGGATAGGCAGTTTCTACTATTAGTAACTGTTTCTGAAATAATCAAAAATAATCTTCTTAGCACGGTGTTCTCATCCCTTGAAAACTAAGTCAATCAGATCTTTGTAGGGACAAGGAGGTAAACAGTAATAAATACAGTATCTACATGTGAAAAAAGTGTGTGAATGAGATAAGGCTGTTCCCCAGTTTTAGTAGAGAACTTGAGGGTGGAGTATTTGGAAAACAAATGTAAGAGCTGTATTGAAACAAAAAGGGAAGGCATGCCATGGTTTACTGCTTTGTGTGGATAATATAGATGCAGTGTTGAAGTAATGCTTTTGGACAGCTAAACCAGTATGTAAAAAATTGTGTATGGTGTGTCTAACAGTAATTTTATTTCCCAAAGCCTTCAGATTTTCCTTGAGGGGACAGCATATATCCAGCAGAAAAAATATAAAAAATAATAATTATTAAAAAACAATGTAGATATATACTGTTATAATGATAGGGATTGACTTCAAAGGCAGGGATCCTAGTCAAGTAGGTTTTGACCCAAAGCTCTATGTGCCCTTAGTAAGGTTTATTCTCCAGAGTTGTATGTAAAGGCTAGAAAAGTACATATGTTTACACGAAAGACATGAATGTTGGCTGTTAAATAAGTGGCTGGATTATTGCCATCTTTGGGTAATCTTCTACAACGGCATATGTTGGCAAGAAAATATGTTTATGTAAATGACCAATTTGTAGACAAGGAATGCTGAGTGGGATTTGACTCGTCTGAGCATGCCTAACATTAGAAGACTGGAAGATTAGCCTTGTCAATTGTAATCACTCTCTCTTCCTCCAGCCCTTGCAGGGGAAGAATGATACCCCACGCACTTCACTCCTCAGTACCTGCTGCCATGTGATAATTACTTTGACTCAATCAAGCAAATTAAAATGTTATTTATAATTTGTCTGCAAAGAAACATTTGCTTGCATTTCTTAATGGGAGGTCAAATTGTGCCATTTCTTATCCTAATAAACTAAAACTTTATCAGAAAATAACTAAAATTTACCTTGGTGTTTTTGCATTACTGTGGAAGTGTTGTTTAGAAGGTTTCATCCTGATGATCTCTATATGCACAGCTAACAGGCAAAAAAACAAAGTTCAAAGTTAATTTGTAGTGTGATTTTCCTCTTTAGCTTTCATCTTCACTTTAAAGTCTAAACATTCTGATTGCTTCCACGTCTGAGGCAGATCTCTGTGGGAGGAGATTTATTATAGTACGTCTAGCAGATAGGGTGGGGAATCTCTTTTCTGTCATAAGCACGTTATGTAAGAACAGGCATAAATTTAGTCTCCTTATTGCTGCGTAAGGGAAGGCCAGTTTTCTCATTCTCTCTCCACCAAGAATTCGTGTAAAAAGTTGCTTCATACTCCAGCATCCTTTTGTGATCTCTTTTTCATTGCTGACATAACTGACATACACTTTACACTTAAATGGTGCATTATCAGTGTTGTGCCGATCATTAACAGTCTTTGTCATTTCCCTTTCTTTTTGTGATGATAGGTGTTACAATTGTTGTTTTTATGGAGAAGTTTAACAGCTAAGAGAAGAGTCTTCTCTATTGTGGTTCACTAGCAGAGGGTTAGACCCAGAAAGTGAAAACACCAGCAGTAGAGTGGCTGGTCACTAGGGTGCAATTCTAAGCAGTGTACCGTGCTGTCTTGTTGGGAGGAGAGTTAAGACAGGATTTAATGTGAGACAGACTGAGAGAGCTGGGTATGTTCAGCCTGGAGAAGAGAAGACTCTGGTAGACCTCGTTACAGCCTTTCAATACTTAAAGGGGTCTTATTAAAAGGATGGAGAAGGACTCTTTACTTGGGTAGATAATAATAGGACAAGGAGGAGTGGTCTTAAACTAAAAGAGGATAGATTTACATTATACATTAGGAGGAAATTCTTCACTGGAAGTGTAGCAAAGCACTGGATCAGGTTGCCCAGAGAAGCTGTGGATGCCCCATCCCTGGAGGTGTTCAAGGCCAGGCTGGATGGGGCCATGGCCAACCTGATCTGGTGGGTGGCATCTCTGCCAATGGCAGGGGGATTGGAGTTATATGATCTTTAATGTCCTTTCCAACCCAATCCATTCTACGATTAGGAAATTAGACAATATTTATCGAGAGATGCATATAGCTGTTGTGTTTTCTTACCAGGGAAGTGTGAGCATAAATAGTCAGCCAGATTTCTAAGTATTCTTAGCCAGTCAGAGGGAATATGCAATCTGTGCATTCAGAGTTACATTTCTGTGAATACAATATCAATTTTTAGTTGCAGGACAGTTTTCTCTCTCATATTCTATCATCTTATTCGGGATATACATCAAGCATAGTCATCAGATATCTGTAATTCCTGTTGTGTTTTCTTTCTCTGAGTGTACACAGTAAGTGACTAGTTCACAGGTAGACTTCTTGGAAGTCATTTTGTTTCAGCGGTAGTAGGACTCACTTTTTACATAAGAAATCTGGTTATGCACCAGACATGTATTTATGCAGCGATTCCAGTGAAGGCCTGCTTGAGATTTCTTCAAGTAAATGAAGAAATTTTCTCCTTCTTTCTCTTTTGTGTTTTGGGTATGGAACTTTTGTTTGTTTTTGTTTGTTTTTGTTTTTCTGTTCATGTATGTGTTAGGGGGTAGGTAAAGGGGTAGGGATAATGCAGTTGTGGATTTTGGACTATGAAAGTATGAAATTCCTTTATTGAAGACATGGGTCATGACATGGACTATTTTTCCTTTACTATCTCCAGATCTCCTTTTGTTTAAATCTTTGTTATCCTTGTCCTGAAGAATTTGCCTTACCTCATCCTACCTATAGAAATAAGTAAATTCGGTTCCGACTGATTTAAAACAGTTCTCTCTGAAAATAGCACTATTCCATCTTCTGCTTTGCTCTTCTGATGGCTGTAGCCTTAGTATCTCATACTCATTCATTATCTTGTCTGCTTTCAGTTTTAAGCCCACCTGCACAGTTTACATTAATTTTATTATCTAAATTATTTAGCACTTGAAATGTGAAACACATATCATGCCTTGGACTCACCCACTGTAACTTGTGTTTCTTTGTGATTTTGTATTTTCAGTTAGAACTGAGAAGGAAAAAACTCACTGATGTGAGCAGAAGTAGTAGTCCAACATCAAAGCAACAATGGTATCTAGAGCCGATGTCCTGTTTGTAGTCTAAGTACAAATCAAACCCAGGCTGATGAAAAAATTGAATATTCCCAAAGGATCTTTTTTGCGTTTTCAGTCATTGTGACAAAACCATCAGAAATAATAACAGCGAGTCAGAAACTGGTAATCTTTAATATTTTTCTTAGGAAATCGAGTTGTTTTCACCATTATATGGTATCTGATTTTGTATAAGCTATGCTACTTAAAGACGAACTATATTCTGTGTAATGACAGCTTAGCATAAATGCTTCCAATTTAGCCTGTTACTTTGACCCCATATTATTAGTGTCTGACATATTTATGTCTCATCATAATTTGGCCAAGATGACATTAAAGTATTAGCAAATTTCTTGAAGCTACATAATGTAACTTTCTGTAACAGATAAGCCTCTCAAGTCAGTACCATATTTAAAAAAAAAAAAAAAAAAGGTGAAGGGTAAGAGAAAAGTTGTCTACAGTGTTTTGGAATCCTGTAGATGAAAGTCCTAAAGACTTCATATAGTAAACATTTATTATTTTATTATTATAAAAACAAAAAGGCTGAAAGTCTTCCCAATCCCCATATAGTATTTATCTTGTTGTCAAATAATGACATCCAACTAGTTCAGTCCTTGAAAAGCTTGAATGTGTGTGAAAAGTCAAGCAATTAAATAAAGTAGGTGATAAACCCTAAGAGGTTCCATAGTTTGAGGTCAAAACAGAGTTGCCTAAAATTGTCACTGTAGGTTTGTCCCAGGATAATAGCATCTCATGCCATTGGTCAAGGTCATCCAGTCTGTCCAGTTCCTGTTGTATGTTATATTCTCCTGGATAAGTTGTTTGACTGCTTGTAAGAATAAAGTTTTAACCCAGGATCTGTGAGGATGGGGAGGCACCAATACATTTATTCAAATACTTACCATATTGGCTTTACTAGATGCTCGATGTTGGAACTTACCTTTATCTGTTTGTGATAGTGTTTAACTTGCAGATGACATAAAGAGGTCTTTCAATATCAGTAACTCCTCTTTTATTATATATAACAAATATATGATATATATATAATCATCCCTGTGTTTTTATTTCTCTGTAAATAAGAAATGCAGATCCTCCAACAGAAGGGTTTTTACAGCAGTGTTTTCCTGCCTGAGCAACCTATCTATTGTACAACTGTCTACTGAAAAAAGTTCAAAATTTCCAGAAATAATCATCACTGAAAGAGAAAGGAATGAAAAAAATTTGTAGTAACAGATAGCGGTGGAAAGAGTGTGCAAGTGAAGATGAAACCTTCTTTTGTGAAGATGACACCTTCTTGCAAAGGTGTTTTATTTTCCTCTAAGTGTTTGTTTCCTTTTCAAATCTGGCCTCTGTTTGAAAGTTTGTTCTACATAATTGATTTTGTGGTACATAAACCCTAGATGACATGTCTAACATATACTGCAGGCATCTGTTGTTCTCTGATACAACCTTCTGCCAGAACAAGCCTTTCAACTACCAGATGGCTATATGTGTTTTCAAGAGAGCTTCTTCATTTTGAACCTAGGCTCAGGTAATCTTAGTCCAACCAGTTTGGTTTGTGAATTCTGAACACAGTGTTGGAAAAATAAATGAGAGCAGTTCTACTCAGTTTAATAATATGTACTCATCAAAGTGTTCCTTTTTTTTTATGCATTAGCATTTAAAGGAAAGAGAATCACAGTAGTCCATTTCATGATGGTTTGGTTTCTTTTGTATAACATGATTTGGGGGAGGAATGTGGCAGTTCTTTGGGCATTTAACAAATGAATGTAGAATTTTCATATTGAAGCTGAAGAATTTCAAGTATGTATGGCACGAAGTGAAATGTTGAAGCTGAGGAATTTAAAGTATGTAAGGCACAAAGTGTTAATGCCTTAACAAGCAGAATAAATATGTCTTGTGTCTTTTAAGACACAGCCATGGTTTGATCGAGTTTTAAATTTAGTGAAATGCTTTAAAAAAAAAAAAAAAAGTGTGTGTATGTGAGAAAAGACCCATATATTAGGACTTGATTACTTTAAATAATAGGTTCCTTATCAGTTTAAAAACTTTAAGTAGTCACAGTAGAGATAGCACCGAGTCACCTTGTTTATTTTTTTGTATTGCTCATTTTAATTAACCGTATCAAGGAGAATTTTTAAAAGTGACTAAACGACTTACAGTAACGTGGCAGTGAAAATAGTGTGTTCAGATTTTTTTTAAAGAAAACGATCTATGCTAACTGTAACCTGTGATGGTGAATTTTACAAACAGGGCAAAAAGTACTTCAATAAAATGAAGCGCTCTCATTTATCAGTGATTTTGATTAAAACCTTCATTTTCAGTGCATAAGCATTGTTTTAAAACATTAGAAATAAAATGGCTTGATGAAGCCACAAGTAGCCTTGAACTTTTTGTCCTTTCCACAAGATTTGATGTAACACTCTGTGTCGTTTCTAAGCAAAACCAGAAGTAACAGGAATGTTTTAAACAGCCAGAGGATTTGGAGCATCCGTGAATAATTGAGAGAATGGAATTGACCTTGACTTGAAGGTTGGCTTGCTTATATGGTCTTAAGTTTAATAGAATATTACATTTTTCTTTACTTGCCTGTTACATGAGAGCCTGATTCCAAGCTGAATCTTCTCATATCCTCCACTGGGTTTTGAATAGGTTTCAGAATGCAAAAGCTGAATCACCCATGGTTATTATAAATGTTAATAAGTTAATGTTTGTGCAATGCATAGAAAATGTAAGGTAATCCCCTACCCAGTGAATATCTTGAATTTAGAAGCAGCTATAGTCCAGGTATGGATTGAGATAAAGGGTGTGAAAAGCTGAAGCAAGGTACATGTCTTTGTTGTCTGCAGCTAGGCTAACCAGTAATGCTAGGATGTGGATTTTGTCTTACTAAGCTACACTAGACAAGCAGAAGATTTTATTATTTGTTTGCCCAAAGACCAGCAGTGTATGAATGGGATACTTTTAGATTTGCTCTTGTGAAAGACAGTTTATTGCAAAAGTTAAATAAGTACAGTTCCATTGTGTATGTGTTCCCAGTCATGATATGCCTTTTTGAATCCTCAAGGGGAATCCTTCAGGAAGAAGCCAGAAAGAATATGAAGACAGGAGAGGGCTGGACTTTGAGACCATTCAAAGGAAACCTGCACTTTTTTATATGGCTATGTCATGTCTAGAATAGTGAAACCAATTAGCAGTACTCTAGGCTTGTAGAGCAGTCCCTATGGGCACGTTAAAAGAAAAAAGTGACACTCAGTAGTAAGTGGAAATTAATGTACCTTTAAAGATGTTTGGCTCCCTGCTCTATTTCACCCTCCAATGTAGAGTTTAGCGTAAGAGCCTGTAGCTTTAGGAAGATTCATTGTTTAAACAATATTTTAGTATGCTTTTGCTTGGAAGCAGGTACTGGTAAACTCTGCACTAAGCCATGAAGTCTTTCCTTTTTGTTGTAGTTTTTTTAAACAGAAAATTGTTGCCAAAGGGATGTTACCTTGCTTTATTGCCTGACATTTCTTTGCCTCACTTTTTCAGTAAAGTGCAATTGAGATCAAGGAGGATAGTGAACTTTTGAGGTAAAAATCAGGGACAGCTGCAAGGTATGTTTTACAGCCAAAGAAGATCACTTATCATCTGTGTTACTAAGAGCCATGGGGTACCTTCTGTCTCCATACACATCTTTGTAGAAAAACTTGAAGATAACCAAAGATGCTGAGAAACATTGGTTTAATCCTGCCTCTTGCACCAGAAAGAAGTGAAAATTGAACAGAAAAGCTTAGAGAACACACTGAAGTGCTGTAATAAACAAACATATTTGGCAGTGGATGAAGATAACTGGACACATCTCCCTCTGGAGATGTATAATGCAGTCCTGTGTGGCAGCCAGAGGGGCCAGTTAAGAGTGATCTGAGTTGCTAGCAGCCCCCAGGAGATATTAACCATTGGATTTAATGCTTATGTAACACGTTTCCAGTGTTTAACTGGATTACTGGAGACTTGTAACTTAAGGCTTCTGGTGACTTAAAACAGAAAAATAGCTGAAACCCATTTAAAGCATAAAATGCCCACCAAAAAAAAACCAAAAAACACCTCAGTGTCCCCTGCCTAAATCTATTGCTCTCCAACAAGAGCATGATTAAAAAATAAATAGAACCAGAGGGAAGAAACATCCTCCTCCTTACAGAAATACTGTTGGACAAAAGCACTCAAAAAAAAAAAAATAAATAAAAGAGGACATGAGTACTCTCAAACTTTAACTTCACCAAATGTATCTTGTTGCATTCAGACTTGGCACCAAAATACCTGGCAAGACAAAAAATTGCAATCTTTCTTCTTTTTTACTTTAATTTTCAGCAAATTCTGTTACAGCTGGTAGGAATTTGATAGAATATGGAGGGAATAAATACTGAGGTAGTATATCAAGATTTGGCTTCTCTTAGTAAGGGGAAAAAAAGAGATATTCTGATGCTAATAGCTCAGCACACTACAAATATAGCAATGCGCAAGCCATGTGAGCAGTTATGAGCATGGTTGACCAAACAAATATAATTGTGCTCAGTCAACCTGATGTGATGGTGACACATGATGTGCTCCTTTCCAGCAAGACAGGATGTGCAGTTTCATCATGACATGTTGCATGGGCCAGTAGTCTATCTAGAAATGCTTTTGGTAGAAAAGATCAAATGAAGTTGATCTATTGTAAGTACTGAGGAAAATACATTGTAGCTGTGTTTCTTCTTGAGGTTTATACATCCATTTTTCTGGATGTCAAATGAAACGTTTCATTTTAAAAAATGAAACTATCTGGTACATTGACATTTAATCTTAATCTCTGAGTTTCCTATCATATGTTTCAAATTTTTGTTTTTATTGTTGTGTTTTTTTTTTCTCCCAAACATATATGCAACCAGAAGACTATATTTTGTTTTCAATAACACACTTATTTTTAGAACAAATAAATAATAAAGGTGTATAGAACGCAGGTTAGAGCTTTGTTCTCACTATGTTCATAGTGGTGATGAAAATTCAGTCGCTGTTCCTATAAAGATACAGTTACACATCTGCATCTACTTGTATGCATAATTATACAAGAAGCTTTTAAAAAAATTAGGTCATTTATAATTTTGCTTACTCTGCCCCTGACAAAATGGTCAGTCATCTTACTATTTCAAGAGCATGCTTGATTGTATGTCCGTTTGTATAATGTAGTTAGCTAGTTTATGATTACAGAAACACTTCAATTCTCAGCTGATTGGGAAAGCTGATTAATTGTGAACAGTGCAGGCAGACTTCAAAGCTTGTTTCAGAGCTCCTTAATTATAGACAGTTGTTGTGCTTCCTTGGGACTCTTCCCAGGGAGGCTGTGCTTTGGAATTGCAGGCACCTAAATCCTTCTGTGATGAACAAAAATGTTGGAAGCATGTCTCTCCTATGGAGAATCCTTCTTTGGAGAATCATGATGCATTGGTGGTATTTACTGGTGGATCTAATACGGTGTTAGAGTTAATAAAGTGCTCAGTGGATTGCTGGTTTATTACAGGCCCTATTCATATTTCTCTTACATATTCCTTTTATGACTATCTGCTGAGATGGAATCTTATTTTTATTTTTCCAGTATTTTTTTTCCTTGCAACACTGATTAAAAATGAGAAATGGCAAGGGATTCTTCTTTCAGAATGTATCTGCACAATGTTTGGTAGTAATCATGTAATCTGTCTGATTACATAGGCTGATTACAAAAGCAGGTGTTCAAATTGATTACATAAAACAGCTTCCCTATTGCAAATAACTGTCATTAAGGGACGGATTGTGCTCTCATGCTAGCATAATTCCAAAGTCACTTCATTTAAAATTAATGGAAAGTCTCTGGATTTCAACCAAGATATTGTGTTTAGTGAACAATTCAGGTGGCAAACTGACAGCCATATGTATCTGGCCTATTACTGTATAAATCTGTTTCTCAGGTGTTCTCTTAAAGCCAGAGAGAATGCTTTGGGATGATTGTCTAGAGGTCATTTTCTGAAATACAGATTAAAGAAAGGAGCTATGTAAAGTAGATTTTTTTTAAGCTTGTTTGAGTGGGAAGTTCAGGTCTGAGTGATATAAATCAAGTATATTATTTTGCTGGTGTCTTAAATGGCATTAAGAAATAGGCTCCAGGCAGAAAAATATAGTTTTCTTCAGGAGCATCATTTATTTGCCATGGCTACCTCTGCAATTCCTAATGTAGGTAATGCTCTTCCTTGACAGCTGTAGACCATTCTGCAGTTGAAATATGATTCCATTAATGTAGAGATGCATTGAGGTTACTTGGATACTAATGGTGTCCCAATATTTCCTGATAAGACCCAAACTATTGCTGCATTCCCTCACAGGGGATTCGTTTGCTATGATATTAAGTATGGTGGTGTTAGCATAACTCTCACTAGTGCCTCCTGGTCTTTGGATCTTTCTGCTAATGAGATGGACTAAAATTTCACAAAACCAGCAAAACGCATTCACTAATTTAGGAAATAAGCTGGCATAATTTTGAATTTTACTCTACATGATAGTGTTTTTTTGTTTTGTTTTGTTTTTGTAAAAATGTAAAGGCAGCCTAGTATTAAATAAATAATTAATAGAGATCTGTGGAAATTTTGGCAAGCCAGCACAATTATACAAGTGTAAAAATGACATTAGAAATCAACAATACTATCACATGCAGTTTCAGCAGTGTTACACTCATAAAACAGTTTGTATTTGTGGCTCCTTCTAGCCTCAAAAGGTATGAATCTGTGAGATTTTTATAGTTATTGAAAATATTGAAATTGCTGTGTATTTTTATGGTAAACGAGTACTTCTAAACATTGCTTGGTGTCAATACACATAACTGAGTAAGTTGTATATATATGGGTTGCAATCCGCCTTTTAGATCAGTACCTCCAACAAATGGAAGTGTCATAATAAATGTCTTTAAGCACTGTATGGTGCTCAATGTTAATAATAAGGCACAGCAAAGCATTTTATGGTTTCTTACTGGGCTTTATTGTCTTTGATGTATCACAGAAGGAGAGATAAAGGGCTTTCTTCACTTACTGAACTTTCCTAAGCATGCCCTGCATTTGAACAGGAACATTGCTTAATACCATCATATTACAATTCAAATTCATTGCAATGAAGCCAACATTGTCATGATTTGAGCACTTCTGAGTTGATTCTGTTGTTTAATCTGTAAATTCACAAGCTGCTGTACAAGCGATAGCTTATCAAACTTGATTAAGAGGTAGAAACTGAGTAGGCAGGATAGGAATCTCAAATGCTATACCTTTTGAACTCTCACTTTAAAACCCTGACGACAAATAGCTGATAGCAGTACGTTGCTATTGCAAAGGCTAGAAGAGGACTGGTAAAGGGCAGTGGTGCACATCTATGTCAGCTGTGTATCAGCAGTGATATCTGCCTCTCAATTACACTTATCTCTGAAGTTTTATGACATACCACTGTCATAAAACATACTAAAAAAAGAAAATCTAATGCATAGAGCACAGTAAAAAGTTGTCTGTCTTCTACTGATGCTGAACTGGAAAGTTACTGAAGGAGGATCTGTAAAAGAGTGATGCAATTCAGAAGGGAAAAACACTTTAATAAATCCTAACTCTTGACTCTAATGAATGTTGATTGACTGTGTAACTTTTAGGTAGGTTTGAGTTGGAATAAATGTCAAATATAATTCAGTTCACACAGCAGTGTGAAAAGAACTGTTACTTCCCTCGGAGAAAACCTGACAGCCCAACTTTCTTAAAGGGCTTTTCTGTCTTTCTCGTTCGTTATCTTTTTTTAATGAAGCCTTTCACAATTGACATTTCCCTAACAAAAGGTAACACAGGTCATTCTATTAAACAGAATATTCTTCCATCAGTGACATCGCAGCTATAATCTGATATCAGAAACTATTATTTCCTGTTCATCTAATGGAAATTCGAACTGTTACTTCTAAGAATAGCGTGGTTTTCTAGAGTGGTATCTCCATACCTCAGGTGACTGGTATTGATGGCATATGTTGAGAACTGGTAGCAGGTATTTATTTGCCATAAATATTAAAAACTAAAATGAACAACAAAAAAACCCACTCTATTTATATGTGAAACTAAGAAATGTGTGGTATTAAGTTCTTGAGTGAAACTGAAAATGCATTGCATTAATTCCCAGCTCTACGAGACTTCATATTTACAGAATCCTTTTGGGAGCAGATTTGGGGGATGGTGGGGGAGGAGAGAAAGGATCAAAATT
Source organism: Anser anser (assembly GCF_964211835.1). Classification (NCBI taxonomy): domain Eukaryota; kingdom Metazoa; phylum Chordata; class Aves; order Anseriformes; family Anatidae; genus Anser; species Anser anser. Next base: position 67,196,095 of record NC_139724.1, read on the forward strand.
GCTTACTGCTTATCATGAAGATCAGACTTTCAAGAGCTTATAGTACTGAGTTCTGACATAACTGGAAAATATCCTCATGGGGTTGCAATAACAGTTGCTGTATGCATATCGTTTTTGAAGACTAGGTCTTCATTTAGAAAAAAGAATCATTGAATCATTAAGGTTGGAAAAGACCTCCAAGATCATCTACTCCAACCATCCCCCCCCCCCCCCCCCAATATCACCCACTAAACCATGACCCTAAGCACTAAGTCCAACCTTTCCTTAAACACCCTCAGGGTCAGTGACTTCACCACCTCCCTGAGCAACCCTTTCCAATGCCTAACCACTCTTTCTGAGAAGTAATTTCTCCTGATATTTTTTTTTTTGGTTTGGTGGTTTTTGTTTTCCTTCCTTCCTTCCTTTTTTCCTGGAGAGTGATGATATTTTTCCCTTGTCCTTACTTTGTTCTGTTATTTACATTATAAATGAAGCTCAGGATATCTCTCTCCTTCTCTGTGCTCACAGTTCTGTTCTGCTGTGGTTGGTACAGAGTCAAATATGTATTCGGAAGTCCTTCATATCCATCTGTTATATTTTATTCTTTTGGGGCATGATCACACTGCTTTTCACTGTTGAAGATGACTGAGAGGAAGGCCAATACATATGCCAGGCAAGTTACGAGGAGCAGGAGTGTTTGATTTTCTCCTAACAGGGAAGGATAAATTGGGTTGAAAAAAAGGAAAAATTTCCCTTCAGTTGAAATCAGGAGTGGTGCAGGAGCAGGGAGAGAAAGGAAAAGCAGGAGCAGAAAGCTGTGGGTGCTAGAGATTGCTTTTGACAAGTGATTCAGAAAGTAACTGTCATGTCAATAATTCAGCTAAGTCGAACCGAGCCACCTACAGTGCTGCTGCTTGTTGGAAGTTGAGATATGCGTTAATTCAACATGTTTAGTGAAAATAAATAAATAACTGTGTCTGACTGGCAGGGAGCTGGGTTGAGCCACTAATGAAATAGAAAAAGGGTTGCCCCTGTAAAATGGAAAGAGTTCTGTAATTAAACAAAACAGGGAAATAAGAAGGAGGAAGAAGTACGCACGTAGTTGTTCTCAGGTAAGACTGCGATTCTGCTTGTATCTGTATTTGTTACTGGGGAAAAAAAAAAAAGAAAAAAGGAAAATAAAGATCCTGTTTGAAAATCATTGTCCTGTTTCCTTGTGAAGAAATGAGTTTTGAGAGATCCTTGTGCTTAGAAAAGCAAGGATGATTCATCCATCCATCTATCCACTCCACATGGGGAGCCTGTCTTTGTTCAGTCCTTGGCAGGTTTAGAGTTTCACTTACTGACTTTTTGGGGCAAAAAGGAAGGGCAAAAAGGAGGGAGTGGATGTTTGTTAATGTTGATTTTTTGCTCTGTAGTGAATTACTTCTTACAGCTTTTGACTTGACGGGAGTTAGCTTTTGCACAGTGGAATTGTTTATGCATCTAGTAGTAATTGTGAAGAAAAATCTTTTCTATTACTGACAGGTTTTTTTTTTTATTATTATTACTATTTTATATTTGTCTTGAGATGATAAAGAAAATCATTTTGGTAGTCCAGTATGAAGATAAATTTTGACTTTCCAATCATTCTGTAAGTACAGTTGTTTATGACTTGGGAGAAGCTGGCTATGTGGAGTGGATAATTATGATATCCCTAGTGATTACTTGGAAGGCAGCAGGAGTGGTAAGGTTTTCTGGGATTTTTGTCCAGATGAATTGTACAAAAACCACTCAGGGATATAATATTTCTCAAACGACAAAATACTGTTCTTTGAAGGTTCTCAGAATTACTCTAGTAAATGTATTTTCTATGTAGGTAAAAGCTAAATAACTTACATCTTAGAATGATTTGCAGTGCTGTATTTCTCTGCCATATTTTGCTGCCATGGTATATATTCCCCCCTGAGTAAGAACACATTAATACTGCTTTGAAGTAAGAATCATATTTGATTTTCCCTCATTTTAGCCATTTATCTTTTTATAAGATGACCATTTCAAGGTGGGAAGGCTGTGGTACACACTTAATGCTTTCCAATTGCTCAATTCAGAATTGAGTTTCAGTCCAGACCTCAGGAAAAGTGCACTGGCTCTTAGAACAGCCCACTGTGGTTGCCTCCCAGGTGCTTCGTGAGAGAAGTATCCCAGATTCAGGCACATGAGACCATTTGCTTCAACAGGACCTGATCTGGCTTAACCTCTCTGTTCAGCCTACTTCACAATCTCAGAAGCTGTTAATTAGCCTTGTTGGCTAATTATTTAGTGGGTAGATTAGTCTGAGGATATTGTGATTTTAATGCATGATTCAGTACTATACAGTAGATTTGTTTCATTTTGCCTCTAGCACATGCAAGAAGCCCACTCTGTTCTGTGAAATTTAGCAATGGGATCCACTGGGATTCCAGAGATCCATCAAGCCAATGTCACTTGACTGAACTGTGAGAAAAGTAGATGTATATTTTGACGGAATCCATAGAGCACAATGATGATACATCAGGATGAAAATCAGGGATTGAGGTAGACAAAGTAAATATTCTGATAATTCAGCAGAGTGTACAAAATCACGTATTTGTTTATTTGTTATTGAAATCTGTAGATATTGAAGTTCTGTGTTACTGTATTACTCACTAGCCTAATGGATAAAGCTTGTGTCTGCAGGATACAAAACTTTCTTGGGATTTGGTCTGAAGGAAGGTTTAAGAATTGTCCACAAACTCTGTGCCTTCTACAAGGGGCACTCTTGATCTTGTATTCTTCAGAGTGCAGAAATATGTATATTGATGAGTGGGTCATCTTTTAGTGAAACTTCTGATAGAGGCTGTGCACAAGTGCCTTGTTGAAAAGTATTTTTAAGGTTTTCTTTGTGATCAGGATGTATTGATCCATTTATTCAAATTAGCTGTTTCAGAACTTAGCATCCAGAAACACTGCTAACTCACAGTGCTAATGAAATGATGTTTTTTCTTCTGAGGCAAAGTATTATTTATACTTACCTGTATGGAGCATGATTTGATATGAAATGACTTATGATTCCTTTTTACTGAGTAATTTAAGTACAGTCCATTCAGAATTCATAACGTAAATGTGATTCTGCTTTTTCCTCAGATCTAAAAACAGACAGCTAGCTAACTTCAGATGAGAAATGGGAAAAAACAATGAACTACTAGTACAAGTGTTAACTCGTTACATTGAATTCACCACCTCTTAATAATATGAAAGCCACAGAAATGAAGCTAAGGATAATCTTGCAAATACTGGTGTTCTTTAGAGGATAATATAGCTCTACAGCCTGAACTCTTACACCTCTGAAAAGTAAGACACTTATCACAAATTGTTTTACTTTAGCAGCTGGCCATGGAACATGATTGCACAGCCTCCTATTATGGAAGAAAGGCTTACCTATTTCAGTAAAACATATCATAAGTTAAAATGAAGAAAAACTATATAGAACCCTACCTCCGGTATCTTAACTCTGTTTTTTTGAAAGGTCACAATAGATCTTGACTTCATAGATCTAGCCACAATTTTTACATTGGTAGATGTGACTGAAGTAGATTTTATGTCAAGGAATTTTATTATGCAGAATAGAGATTCATATCTGTTTGAGTTTCAGCAAATTTATGCTTGGCTATGTCATTTCTAGAGGGAACTATGAGGTTGGATGAGTGGAGGTGACACTTGGAAAAACTGCTCTTGAGACTTCATAATGACATTACAGAAGATGTTTGTTTTTCTTCATCGTAGTGTTGGTTTTCTTGTTCAGTGGCTACTTTTTTGACCTACATTATGCACATTACAATGATAATTTTACATTAAATGGTTAAAATGCCAGCATGAAAAACAAAATAAATTATCAGGGGGAAACCTGTGTGCTTTTATGGAGAAGTGTAAGCCAGGGTATTCTGAAGTACTTGGAACAGAGGACAGTTTAAGTCATATTTCAATGCCATCATCTTTGTCCTACAGAGCACATAGGTATTATCTCCATTAAGCTGATGTGCATCCAAAAGCACAGAGAGGTAAAGTAAACACTTATTTTATAGTCTTATAGTAAGTTGCTGAGAAAATCTCAAATACAGCATGGGATCCTGACTCCCGAATGCCTGTTTTGACTGCCTGCACAACACAGTCACGTCCTTGTTGGGATCCAAGAGTCATCTTCTGGTCAATCCTATGACTATCCTCCATATTGATGATTTAAACAATATACCAGTCTGTGACTGGGGCAGGCATTTTGCCGTTCCTTTTCCAGAGGGTAACCTTCAGCAAAGAGGTTATACACAACCAATCTCAAAATACAGCACAGTTGGCATAGCTTTAGTATCTTGTGTTGAGGGCGAAGGCTTTATAAGCATGTAATTTTATTACAAACCTCCTGCTGGGAAAAAAAAAAAAAAAAAAAAAGGCTGTGTGCTTTTTGCAGCCATGATCTACATTTGTGTAGTGTAGTGTGCTTTGGGAAACAGTTACTGTACCTTGTCAGCTTGCGTTATGTTACAGTATTCACAGAAAATTGTTTTGCTACCACCACTCTGGTGCAAAAAAAAAAAAAAATACTCTCCAATGAATTAAACCCATTGAAAGCATTTATCTTCCTTACGTTTAACAAAGTGGGTATGGATTAATAAAGGTCACAGCTGATTATTTTGCCTAAAAATACAGTAGCTGGATTTGGAGAATAGATACAAACATTACAGTGCATTCCCCAGTTCTCAAGGCAAGCATAGACAAAATACTGACAAAACCAAGCCATTCTTCATTATATGATAATTTAGAGTATTGCATGATCACCCATTGCTATTGTGCTACATAATGGAAACTACAGAACACCAAATGCTTTCCTGTGGGGCTCAGATCTGATAGAGATACAGGTCAGCATATAAATCACTGTAACTGCAGCTTTTGATGAAGACACTTATATGAGCGTTTCTTGTTTAAATTGCCTATAACCTGCACTGCTCGTTCTCCTTTCCCTTCAGTGATAGGTGGTCAACTTGTAGTTTCATTTAGAAAAGAATAATGGGGAGAAATCAAAAGATGGACCTGGGGGTTGAAGGAACAAAAGACTTAAATTCCAGTCCTGAGCATGGAAAATTTTGGATACTAACGATAATACAAACTTGAAATGCATATTGTAATGTGATCTGTATCCCATGAACGTTTCCAATGCCTTGCAGACATGTAAAAACAGAAATGATCTATGTTTCTTAGGTTATTATATGGACATATTGGTAGGCTGCAAAATTTAGCTGATTGTTTTCTGTCTTTCTGAGAAATATCTCAACATAAGGCATATATTCCACCCCCACCCCCAGTGAGATTAAGGAGTTATATTACTGTAGAATTAGTTCTAGCTGGAAACCAGATCTGCACTATATTGAGCTATGTGGCCTCAGTTCACTGAAAAGTGAATAGGTATAGATACCATACTCCATAAGAAAATTTGTGGCCTAAATGTAAGTTCATAAAGTACTCTCCTCCAAACAGAGACAAACTATAAAAATATTCGTTAAGTGTAAATATGAATGTGGATAAGAAAAAAAGTCAGCAATTATTTTGTTTTAGAAAAATTTTAGCATAGTATTACAGGTGCTGTTACTGGTTGGATTTTTGTAAATCACCTGTGCTGATGACCTGTGCCCAGTTCAGCAGAGGAACCTGAGCCCTTGATATCATGGAGACAGTGTGCGATGACAACCAGATGAGTGGGACTTACTTAAGTCTCGACAGATTGAGTCTGTTGGTTTTGGGAGTTTGCAGGGATTTGCCATTCCACACAACTGATATGCCCCATGCAAAAAAAAAAAAAAAAAAAAAAAAAAAAAAGTCAACTTCTTGTTTCATCCTGTTTAAACTAGCTGTTGGCAATCTGACATTTCTTAGTCAGAGCTTGTATTCCAGGTGATGAACAGTTCAGCTTCTCACTGGCTTGCAGCGATTACAATCAGTTAGCATGGTGCCATGACAGGTTGTTCAGGCATGAACCTGCGTTGTTCTGTTTTACTCTTCCTTGCTGGCTGCAGCAATTTTAACAGACTGAATCACATCAACCCTTTCATTAATACCCACTGCTCCCTACAAAACTTGTCCGTGATTGTTTACAAACTCACATTCATAGCTCCAGGATACTGAAAACTTCCCAGTGATAAACCTTGAAAAAGATGCTCAGAATATGAAGCCTAGCAGACTCAGGCTGCTCTGTAGGCATAGATTAAACATCTCTGAAATTTGTGGAAAGCATGAAAGGTGATGATGCAGTTGGGAATTTCTGGTGCTTAACATTTTGCAAATCACACCGCTAGTATATGAGCAATAGTAGTACAATGAATGAAATTAATGGAGTTGCTGTCTGATTACGGTGGTGGAAATGAGAGCAGTGTGTAGCTCATTTGAATTAATTTGCCATAAATATTTGATGTCTCCCTAAAAATCACTAAGTTCTCGTCTAGGGGTTAAAAACAGGAAAAAGAATTGAGTTCTAAAATTGCTCAGCAGCTCTCAGCACTCGGTGTGACCAGTCTGGTTTTTGCAGCTGTATTTATTTACTTTTATCATGGTTGCACCTACAAGCAAAGGTGTGATTGAGCTTGGCACTGTCCAGATGTGAAAGAGAGAGACAGTCTTGCCCTGGGCAACTTGTAATCAAGCTGACTGAGGAGCATAGATGTGCTGAAGCTTTTTGAAAACTTAGCTAGGACTATAGGCATGCTGACCATGTTTTAGATGGTGGAATCCTATTGCTGCTTTGTTTATGAATTTTAACTTGTGCTATTTCTGCATCCCCAAACACCACCTTGATTTATGTAGCTGCAACTGACAGAAATGTTAGTTATTACTTTCAGAAACATTTTGATTTAGGATCCTTTGGTTCTGTATAAACATGCAATATTGTTTAGTAATCAAAAGAAATTATTTCACAGACCAGAAAGGTCTGTATGGAGGCAATTTGGGAAGACTAGCCATCCACCTGGGCAATCTTTCTTCTTGAATGAGACTGAGACTTCTTTTTTCTCTTGGGATTGAGCTTTTTTGGTCAATGTAGCATCTTTGATGTCTTTTATGTCTCATAGGCCCTTTTGTTTTCGGTAACAGTAAATGAGTTATAGCCTATTCCTCTACTTTTTTCTTGCCTGCTTATTAATTCTCTCAAAGAAATGCCTAGGAGCAAGCTGATGAAGTGAGGTAGATTTGAACAGGAGACACTGTCAAAGAAGAGAGTAAATAACCTTTTTTTTTCTTTCTTTTTTTTTTTTTCTGCCTGTCACTGAACTGTTTAACTTGCAATAAATTATCAAGAACTGTTAGTAAATTAGTATGCCACCTGGGACAGGCTGTTGATTATTGTGTGATTTTTTTTTTTTTTTTTGGTTTACTTCTCTGGAATGGGCTGCAGTCTCAGATGAGTGCTTCTTTCAGGAAACTCGCTTGTATAAATGACAAAAGGCCATTTTTCCTGGATATAGATTATACTAAGAGTTTTTAATTAACTTTTAATTATGTGAAAGAAGCTCTTCATAACTTCTAATGCTTCTTGTTTTATGGCTCATCCTTTTTGGCTAACTCACACCGCCCAGCCTCTACCCAGTAAGATGCGTTATATTACAGAGTGATGGTGCTTACAACTTTTTAGGAACATTACTTCAAATGCAATTGATATAAAAGACCATAAATCTTCTGGTGCTTTTAATCAGTGGCTAACTGTGGTCCAGGGCAGCAATGGATGAAAACATAGGAGATGGACAAGGTGTCCCAAAAAGATATATTGGAAAGATTTATAAGCTTAAGAAAACACAAGAACAAAAAGCAAATTTTGAAACAAATCTAAAGACCAGAAAATATTATTTGAATGCATTCTAGAATATAGTTGAGCAAATAAACATTCTGTGGTGGTTTTACCCTGCTGGGCAGCTAAACCACAACTGCCCTCTCACTCCCCCTCCTCAAAAGAACAGGGCGGGGGGAAGAAAGTATGCTGGAAAGAAAAAGAAGGCTCACAGGTTATATTATATTATAATATTATGTTATATATAATATAATATATATATATAATATTATATATATTATCATAGGGATAATTTAGTTAAAGGAAAAAGGAAGAGAGGAGGAAAAAAATAAAAATTAAAGGCCATGCAAAAGCACAGAGAGAAGGAAAAAAAATAATCTCTAATTCCCATCAATGAATGATGTTTGGCAACGTCCTGGGAAGCAGGGCCTCAATACCCGTATCAGTTGCTTGGGAGGACAGATGTCTTCATAAGGAGAGCCCCCCCCTCCTTCCCCTTTCCCACCTCTTATTGGTGAGTGTGATACCATACGGTATGGAATATCCCTTTGGTTGGTTTAGGTCAGCTGCCCTGGTGATGTCCCCTCTCCACTTCTGGCTTTGGGGGCTTGGAGGGAGTCTTGGTGCTGTGCCAGCACTGCTCAGCAGTAGACAAAACATTGGTGTGATACCAAAGCTGTTCTAGCCACAACTGCAGAGCACAGCACTGTATGGGCTGCTGCAGGGAAAGTTAACTCCATCCCAGCCAGACCCAGTACACATTCCTAATTATTATAACTGACACTAGAAGATCAAGGGTGGAAAGTCATCCTTCTAATTTAGGAATTTTGACAGAGATCCTACCTCATCATATGTTGAGGCTTGGCCTAAGGGGCAATTGACCTCACTTTACCTGGGAATCTAGCTTTCACCAACAAGATGAATAACAATTGTTAGGTGGCTCCAACTACTCACGTTTTTTCAGGATGGCACTTTCAGAGTCATCTGCTGCGGAAAAGACAAACAAACAAACAAAAACCCTGGGGGAAAAAAAAATCCTGTATATGGGATGTAAGAAGTCCAGCAGTTGTACAAACAGAGGACTGGCTAGAAAACAGCTTTGCTGAAAAGATCTGGTGGGTCCTCGTCGAACTGCCAAGGGCAGAGCAATGTGCCTTTTCAGCAAGGAAAGCCAACTACGTATTTTGGAAAGAATGTAGCGAGCAGGTCCAGGGAAGTAATCCTTCCCCTCTGCTTGGCAGTTTTTGAGCCTGCATCTGGAACAACTCATCCAGTTTTAGGCTCCCCAGGACAAGAGAGGCATTGACATAGCAGGAGCTCAGCGGAGGACATGCTGGGCTTGCTCAGCCTGAAGAAGACTCAGGGGAGATCTTATTGATGTCTAAAACCAGGTGTATCCAAAGCTGAAGAGTTTTCTTAGAGACATGGACTGGAAGAAGAGGCAGCAACACAAACTGGAACATGGGAAACTCTAACGGCTTACAGGGAAAAACATTTTTATGATGAGGACAAGCACTGAAACAGGCTGTCCAGACTGTGGGATCTCCATCCTTAGAGATACTCAGGACTCAAGGGAATACAGTCTTGAAATGTCTACTCTACCTGGCCTTTCCTGGAGAAGGAGGTTGAGCTAGATGACTCCTGGAAGTCCCTTCCTACCTACATGTTTCAGTTATTTGCTATTCTTTGAACATCCTAGGATTTATCCACACAGCCTGTCCATTAGCACAACAGGGGATCCAAGGAGCACAGGCAAAGGAGAGGGGGAAAAAAAAAGAGAGCTGAACTTCTAACCCAGAAGTAAGAGCATGTTCATTTGAAAGGAAAGAAAGAAAAAGATTGTAAAAACAAGCAACTTCCAAGTCAAAGAACTATATTCTTATGCAACACCTGGGCAGTATCCATCAGTGTTTATCAAACATTGGAACTGCATCTGCCAGAACAAGAGCTAATTACCAACTGAGATTAATTGTTTTCATCTTTTCTGTTTAACCCAGGTTATTTAAGACTGCCTGTTCAGATCCAAAGGCACCCAGGTCTGTGTTTTGTTTGCTGTGTTTGTACATGCCAGCTGACCTGCAGATTTAATCAAAAGCATGCACATCTGCACAGCTGAGATTAGAAATCAGTTCTGGAGCAGTGAGGTGTTCTTCCCTCATGAAAGTTAACTCTAAGATACCAAGACCACTGAAAACATCAGTATGGTGTGGTGTTAATGTACAGTAAATGGGTGAAATTTATTATTCAGTCATTGAAAATGGTTCTTTAAAATTTTGAAGTTACATTAAAATAGCTAACATTTTCACAAGTCAGAATAGCTCCTAGTACTAATATGAACTTTTTGTGACTAATGTTTGTTTCATTAAAAACATGGGGGTGGGGGGTTGCTTTTTTATTTACTCTTATAATTCTTTTTGTTTTTGGATGGCTGCTTCCAGTAGCCCCATATATACTTCCAATATGCCCAAAACAGTAAAATGACTCGTGGTATCGGGTACTTGCTGCTAATGAAATCAAAATATGAACAATATGGAGATTTTGAGGAGAATGGCAGAGATTTTTTTATCCTTTCTTTGTTGAATTGTCAATGCATCCTTTTCAGTGTTTTGTTCTCCCATTCTTGAATTTCACTCTTTCTGGGATTCTTCCATTTCCATTTTAATGCCAACTGTATGCACATACATAATTTTATTCCCATCCTGTTGGTATTGATGTAAAAGTTAGAGAAACTGTGATGTATGTAATGCTTCATATGAAATTCACATTATAGCCTCAAATACTAAAACAAAATTTTCCTAAGTGCCAGGTTGGTGGTAAGACCAAAGACTTTTGGATTCTGCTTTAGATGGTGTCAATGCCGGGGTCTGCATTACAGACAGTTTGTGAAGTTCCCGCTGACTCTGAGAACAGAATTGATACCCCAATATTAACCTCAGCCTGAGATTTTTAGAGCTCTGTGTAGCTTTTATTTAGACAAAAAAAAAATAAATTTGTAGCACTTCAATTTGCTTTTTCAGTAGCAGCTATAATTTATATCTGAATCTCTTTAGCAATATTCTTGCCAGGACAGGAAGCTCCTGAAATCTTCCTACCTGCCTTCTGTGTCTGTAAACTCACTGCCAGGGTCCAAGCTCTCCGATTTCGAAATTGCAGTAAAATAAGATTATGCTCCCCCCCACCCCCGTAAATAAATAAATAAAAATGAAGCAGCCCAGTATAAATTACAAACTTTTCATGAGGATTAAATGTTAGTAAAAGTGAGAGAAAGAGGATTAGTAGAAATGCTTTATACTTGTGCATTCATCTTATATACTTTCCTACTTCTGAACTTCTCATTAAAATGTTCTAATAAGAGTCAAAATAATGTGTTTGGGAACAAACACAGAAACTATATACCTTGGCACCAAAGTTTACAAATCTAGCACATGAGCAAAAGAACATTTCTTGTATTTCTGTCTTGGTTCTGCTGATGTGCGACCCCTTCTCTCTAAAACGTATGAGAATAGGTGGAGAATTGCCTACGCTTTATGAATCGCAACATTTGACTGGGAAGATACCAAGAGTCATGTTTCTGCAATGACAGATGAGTGCTCTAACAACTGGTGCACAAAGTCAGCGTCTCTGTCCCAGCAAATACTTTCTATTTATGTGCGTAAGGTGGAACAGACCCAGAAAAAATATCCCCTGCCCCTATTGCCCCCACTGGCCTTCTGAATCATGCTGGTAAATTTGTTGTTGTAAGATTTCAGCAAAACACGTCAGTTATGACAAAATGATGCTTTTCAATAAATAAATAAATAAAATCAGATTTTAAAAGCTCCAATCAACACCTACCCTAAGTACACCTGGAGAAAACTAGCACTGTGAGTGCCAGATATGTGCTTTTTCTAAAACCCTACCTCAATATAAAATGGGTATTTTACAAAAATCTAAACCCTGATGGAGAGAGGTTTATTATCTACAGTGCTGCTAGAATCAGGCACAGCAGTACTGTATGCTTCTGAATATAAAAGCTCCATTCTTCAGTGAAGTCCTTTTTCTGTTAATGAGATTCACCCTAATGGGACCAAAAATTACTCTAAAAGACATTTCCTTTCTGCTTTTCAAGGGCTTTTTTCCAGTCCATTTGGACTGGATATCAAAGATAAGGGGAAATATTTCAATAGCAAGAGATTTTATAATTAAGCTTTGTAGTCCACATAATGGAGATATAGCCAAATTCAAGTGAAAAATAATTACTGTTTTTGCAGCGCTTGCTTCTGCTGCTCTGCCTCCCTTTCTTCTCCCCCTTCCGTTTTCCTCTTCAAAACCACATTATCGGCTGTGGCTTATGTACAAAAGACTTGCTCGATGCAGCTCTTTCCCCAAGGTTTCCTATTTTCCCCGTAGTTTAGAAGAGAAGAGCTGCTCAATTTTTAACTACGCCCAGACCTCCATTAAGGAGAGCACCTTCAGTTCTTTAAAGGAAGCAGGTGCTTCTTTAAGGGTAAGGACTTTAATAACTCACTTTGTAGTGCCAGCTGTCTCTTTAGATATGGGAACAGACAAGTTCAAAATACGGTGTGAGACTTTGTAGATGACGCTAGGATGGGCACAGTGTTTCTCTTTTTCCAGTCTTCAGGAACCTTTCCCAACCGCTAGAACCTTTCAGAACTCTCAGTGAATTCAGCCAGCTGCTTCAACAAGTTTGGGTGAATCCCATCTGGTTGCATGAACCTTTGCATGGGTAGAAATTGTATATACAGATATACTTATATCCAGTTTTGGAATATGCTGCATATTCTTTATGAATTCCAGTACAGTCAGTGAATACGTTGATCTCCATGAGACCTGCTTTATAGCATCAGCAGAGAAAGGAATGGAGGTGCTGGAAGTTGATGCTTGAATTGTAGTTAGGAATATCGTGGGAACATTATTACATGGCCATTGCAAGAACTCCAGGAATCCGTTGAGACTTTAGGACTGGAGGGGACAATTTGGGCACACCTGATTTTTAGTGTGAAGAAATAGTTTTACCTTTAGACAATACGGTGGGTCTTGATCAATGCCATAAAACTGATATTTTTAACCACCATAACTGCTTTCCTTCATGTTTTTTCTCTATCTGCTAATTACTATCCATGTAATTTCTCTTCAAAGTTAGTGCAGTTTTTCATCCGAACAAATTAACGGTTGGAGGCTGGGAACTATTTGACCTGTCTCTTCATTAAATTAGATCAACACATATATGCAGTCATTTTTTGTGCATCCAATATACTGTTTGGGAAGCATTGTTCTACATTTATGCTCTATGATGTCTTCAGGCAGAATATATTTACAGGTTTATTGGAGGTCTGCAAAATATTTCTTGAATTAGATTAGTTAGCGAATGCCCAAACTAAAAAAGATCAGTGTGTCTGTTCTGTCTGGAAATAATAACGTTTGTGGAGATGGTGAGAAACAACAAAACTTGCCCATTTCTGCTGTGCTATCCAACTCCCTTTTTTTTTCTCCAAGTCATACAAAATGCCCTTATTTTATCAGCACTATAAAACCTGGTTAGAGAACATTCTCCTGCTGTGACAAGAACTGGCCGTATGCCTCCCCCAGTGCTATTTCCCACTCAAACTGCTGATTTAGAGCATACTGAAAGACTGATTTTGTTCCTGGTGTACTAGAGTACATTATTTTAAATGAAACCATATGAATATGTGAAGATATCAATATGATAATCATCTCTCAAAACATCTTAAGACAAGATTGTGTTATTTTAAGGTATAGAAAGTTGTAAGTGGTACATTAAATGATCTCTTTTGCTTGAGAATTAGCAATAGCCAGGCTAACATTGGACCTTCCAGGAGGACTAAAAGACTCTTCAGTTTTCAGTTTAATCCAAACAGTAGCATAAAGAAATGCAAAGTGAAATATGCAGAGACAAAACAAAACAAAACAAAAAGGTACAAGTAACAATATCAAAACAATATCAAGATTTGCTATTAAAAAAAGAACTATCTATAAAGACATTGAGTACTCTTTCTCCCTGTGCTGTAGCCTTTGACATATTCACCTCCCTGTCTCAGTATACTGCAGGAATGCCAACTTTGCGTAATCCAACTTTGCTTAATATGTGTCGATTACTGTAGAATCTTTGGTCCGGTGGCATCAGTTACTGCTCTGAAATGTTTTTGAACAAAGCATTCCTCATGAAAATTTGGTTTGCCACTCTAGTTGAGTTGCAATGTGTTACAGGTGGGTGAAATTTGCTCCCACAGAGGGAGAGGTAATGTCTCAACTTGCTTATCCTACCCAACACTTCTCTAAATAAGAAAACTAAAGAATGGAGCTGCAGTTAGCATTCCCCAGAGATTGACTCAGCGTAGTCAGCATCTTTGAGGTGTTCAGTTATAGAGATCAGGAGGATTTAAATATATACAAATTGCCAACAAGTGCAACAGGGGAAGATTTTCAGGCTGGTCATCAACATCAATCAGAACTTTTGTAGCTGTTTATCTGTGGGCATTCATTAGAATTATATGTAGCCAGCCTTCAACTTGCTGCCCATATAGCGAAAGCCCTAGAGAAAAGGTAACTCTTTCAAAACTGTTTCCTCTTACTAGCAGATTATGTAATTTCAGTCTTGCCTAGTTGCAGTTTAAGCTATTTGTTTTCCATCACATTGCTATGATAACATTTTTCTGTTTAGATACCGATTCTGATGTTCATTCCCTCCTCCATGTTTCACGTGTAACCAGTTACTCCAGTTTGTAACCAGCTTGTCTGAAGATCCCAAATTCTTTATATTTGCTCTACATCCTAACGTGCCTAACATGTTGTTGGTACTAGATTAATAATATTACAGCTTCAGTTGTGATTCTCCAAATGATTAATGAGCTCACTACAACACAAGGGAGATGAAACTGTACTACACGCTTTCCATTAGCCCCACCAGGATTGTTTTGTATAACCTTTGATTGTGTCCTGAGATTATATGATCAGTGGAGCAGATATTTCTCGGGAGTCCTCCCTAACATTCCCACTTTCCATTCCCTAATGGCAGTTTTCGTAGAAACTAGTTGCTGTTTTGAAATGCATATGTGTGAGAGTTGGAGAAGACTCTTCAAAAGAAAGAAAATATGAATTCTCAAAGTTGTTAATGTTTACTATGTAAAGTAATATTTTGGGATGTATGTATATTCATGTTACGTACCTATGAATGTGCATTTATGCAATTTAGTTGCACAAAAGCTGGATTTCTAGCTCTTCTCAATTTTCAATGATTCATTTGTGATTATATTCACTAATAATTATAAAATTTGTGAGGAGTGATTTTGGTTGCAACTTCAAGGAAATATCTACAAGATTAAACTGCTAGCTGGAAGGCATTTTATTTTACTCTCTGCTTGGAATTACCCTGGTTCGATTCTTTAGATATTGTTTTTACCACTGTGAGAGTAACGGAACTATATTTCACTCTGCAGCTTTGCCACTCTTGAGTTATCAGGTCTTTCATACCATCCAAGATAAAAATCATAACCCTTGGCAGTCTGCATTCTGTTTTATGAATGCTGTCTGAGAAGCAACATCTCATTTACAATTGTGACCAGGAGCTAGAGTAATTTCTGTATCAGCCAGGCACATCTAATAACACATAAATAATGTAAACTGTAAGTGCAAGAAAAATAGATGACTTAGTTACTTAATCTCAAAAAATGTTGAGGGTGTGATTGCAGTGCTGTGAAGCTATATGAATATTGCCCTGAGATAGCTTCAACATTCATGCAGACGTGCAGTTTTATGTGGTGGTATTGGTAGGATTTCAGGGTTGTCTTGTGCCCAGCAGCCTTGAGTCCCGTTCACTTAACAGCCTTCATCTGGGCATTCTTACACATTACACATTCTTAATGGAAGTTAATTGACCGTAGTGGGGATGGCTCATAAGTTTAAAATTAGTTCTGCCATTAAGGTTTTTGCTGGAGTGAGTCCAGCACTCCTTAGGATTGAATGCCCATAGCCAAGTCCTCTATGCCTACTGGAGGGCCTGGAGAGGTGTAGGTGCTTCCTGGGCATGCTTGACTACTCTTGTATGGCTACTGTGTACTCTTAAATGAAGAGTTTATGCATTTCAATACCTTACTCAGCCCAAAGTAGATTTCTTTTTTCCAAGTACTACTTAGAGTGCTCAGGACTATGGGGTGTCCTGATTTCTGACCATATACAGGCTTATATAGTTAAAAAAAAGTGTGTGTTATCTCACTCACCACTTACTGCAGAACTCTACTGGAGCAAGTCAGATGCTGCAAGTCTAGAAATTTCTTCATGATGGACATTTTGACTTTTTTCCCATTTTTTTTAAATACTAGAGAAAAGGAACGGAAATAAAAGCTAGAATTATAATTAAGATCAGTTGCTGAAGCTGAAAGAGACAGCACAATTGTAATTTGTTAGAAGATTGCCTTGTTTTAGAGAAAGTGCTGATTAAGATCAAATTTATCTTGAGTTTACATTTTGATTGGACCTAGGCTGAGGGGAGGTGGTTATATTTCAGACACAGTGCAAATGATGCATGTTAATATCCTGTGTTTATTGCCACTTGAAATTACAGCATAGCTTTGAATTGCTGCCAAATCTACAGTTGAGACTCCCTGGTAATCACTATGATTATTTCAAGTCTTCATGGTAATAGTGGGAAGAAGAAGTATGATACCCAAGCTACAGTAGCCTTTTCTGTCAGTGTCTTTTTATCCTTGAGTGCTCAGATTGTGATTCCACCCAGTAGAGGGAGCAGACAGACATATATGTTGACCAATCAATCCTGAAAGAGAGATTAAATAAAAATGGCTTTAATCACATTATTTTCAGATTTATTTGGCTTTTATATTTCTTCCTGCTTCACTATGTTTTTCCTGAAACAAGAAAAAGCATGGCTTTCCTTAATTTTTGGGATGTTTTAATTCATATATTGACTTGGTTAACTATTTTTCTTTTTTTATAAGAAATATTTTTTGCACTCCTCCCTGTTGATCTATAGCATCCTCTTTTATTCACTGCTTGATAATCCATGGGTTATGTTCTCACCTTGAAATATTGTACTTACACTCAACTATTGGAAGTTGTAGATTTATATCTGATCTAAATATATACACGTTTATTATTGTGGTCTGTTTAACTGATGGGAAATTAAGAAGTGAGATTAGGGATAAATAGCATAATATTAAGCTCAATTTCATTAAAAAAAAGAAACACAAGAGTTTGACAGGAAAGAGAAATGCCATGTTAAAAAAAAAAAAGTTGTTTAAAAGAAGCTTAAGTGAGGTTTAGATGTGATTAAAATCTGTTCTGGTTTTTGGATACTAAATTATTCAAGAAAATAGCTGTTTATTCTGAGTTAAAACCCTCAGCACTTCTAGTCAGCTTTCTCCAGATAGTATGTCCCAGTTGCATCCCTTCATCAGTTGCTAGCAGGAAGGTTTGGGTATTTCTTGCACTTACAAAGTAAATAAAACGTTATGGAAAGCATTTAATGTGGGTACAATATTTGCTCTGGAATATTTTCCTCAATAAGTAGTGCTAGCCAGCAGGCAAGTCTGAGCACCCAGTGCGTTAGCTGTGGGGAGTAAATCTGTATGCTTGGCACAAAATCATCAGTTTAAACTATGGAAATGTAAATCAGAACACTGAGTGAAATTCAAAAATATTTCATTAAATGAACTGTGATACATGTGTAGGTAAGGGTATAGTAAGGGACTCTGCCATGTACGCTTAAATGTCTACAATCTTTAGGCTGTATTTTTTCTCACAGATTTAACTCTGAAAGATGCATAATATTTTTTTAAGGACACCATTAGCTATTCTCACAGTGTGCTTGCATTTCATTATATCTGACATTTTTCCTCAGACTTCAATTTCTGGAATGATGTTCTTTGAAAGTTGCTTTCTTGGTCCTTGTTATGGATGAGAAACAGACATATCTATACTCAATGTTCATCAACTGTGACAGCCACTCCCAGAT
Source organism: Anser anser (assembly GCF_964211835.1). Taxonomy (NCBI): domain Eukaryota; kingdom Metazoa; phylum Chordata; class Aves; order Anseriformes; family Anatidae; genus Anser; species Anser anser. The sequence goes on from NC_139724.1 coordinate 67,213,884, forward strand.
TTATAAAATTATTTCCTTTATTATTTTCAAACCAATCTTTGGGTATGTTTTTGATCATAAGATTTACTGGGCCAAAAAAGGAAAGCAGGTCAGTAACACTGTAGTCTCTGGACTGTAGTCACTCTACACTGTAGTCTCTGGTTATTATTCTCTTTAGGTGCAATTTATACCTTTTCTGGGGTGTATGCTATAGGGATTTGTCTTAGTTGTATATGTTGTTAAAGACATAAACAGGAGAAAATGAAGATAATGACATTTATGGAAATTATTTGGACTAGCAGACATTATACAAAGGAATTAAACTTTCTATATCGAATTAGTCCCATACTGCATCTAGTGATGCAGCATGGAAGAAATTGTACTCGCTGCAAGCTATGCATGAGTCTCAGGACCAGTCTTGTCCACCATCCAGACGTTAACAAGCTTCAGCAGGATTTGTGTTATTGCAGCCTTCCCTGGGGAGTTTGCTTGACCCTTTTACACAGAACTGTGTGGTGTTTTTTTTTGTCATCTGGTAAGAAACCAGTGGGATTGAGCATTAGGTAGCTCAGGCAGCATGCTGACAGTTTGAATTCTTTTATTTCCAAGAAAAATTAGATGTTTTGAGCCTGAGTTGCAGTTGGCAGTATAGCAAGGAAAGTACAAGTCTCCACACTGGGCATAAATTCTTCTCTGCACTTTGTGATGCATGCAAAGGTGCAGGGAAGCACATTATAGCCACATTCAACTTTAGTCTGATGTCATGCCCTCTGCAGAAAACTGCTGAATGAACATGTTACAAGAATCTTTAAATGCAGTATATACTAATAAATTAAACAGATACTGTTTGAAGAGTTTACCAAGGATAAAGGAAGCCATTACATGCAGTAGGAATAAGAGATGGCTCTTGTGAAAATGTCATTTATAAAGGCCTTACAATAAAAATGACATATTTTCATATTCTTGGGTAAAATTATAATTCAAAATATGGAAAATCATGGGAAGGTTATGGGCTATTATCATGCTCCTCTGACTGACCTAGTCACACACCTAATCACTGTAGTTTTGGCTTTAGCATTGGCATTAGCGTGGGGTTTCAGAGATGGACCATGGATCCTGAAGTATGTGTAAGTTTCTAGTTCAGCAATTTATTTCAATATGTGATATATGAAAGCTATGCAGAAATTTGTGAAACTGTGTATGTGTTTCAAGTACAAGTGCACACACATCCTTCAGTATTCAGTTTTACCCCCAAGTAGTGGTATAGCAGTAAAAGCCCCAACCATTTGCCGTATCTGTGCAATTCATTAGAGATTTCAATTTTTTGAACTTCAGCTTCACCCTAAAAAGATGACTACATAAAACTTGTGCTGTTTTTTTCTAATGTATTTACTTCTCTATATTCATATTATTGTAATCCTGTTTGCATAACTGGTTGCCATTTAGCTCTGTTAGCAAGTTGCAGTCACTATATAGCAACGATCAGGATTCTGTGACAATTGCTGAATATTTTAAATATATTTTGATTCTAGGATTATTACTTTTTTATTTTTTTCAAATGGTGAGCTAAATAGAGCCCAGCTGGCCTTTTGAAAATCCATGTTTTGTTTGTTGGCTGTCAGTTAATAAGGGCACCTTTTCACTTGCAAATGGGGTCCATTTGGTCTGGAGAGACAGTAAAAATGGATCTTCGCATTGGCATTTTTTAGAACCATGCTGTAACACACTGAGCAACTACAAAAGGTGAAGAAGTTAAAAAGAATGCAATTTTGATTAAATTATATGAGGAGAATTTCCTGGTTTCTCAAAGCCTGACACAAATTTCATGCAAGAAAACAGCTCAAATTATTACTATGTTTGAAGTAAGGTATTATCTGAACATGCGAAGGAAATGCAAATAATTGATTGGCTTATATTTCTGCACCGAAGTGAATTTCCCTTTTATCCAAAATGTGGAGGAGAAAGCTGGAGGAGAATGGTGAAGCAATGAAAATATGTTATAAAGTAGTTCTTTCTTGTGGTGATTCTTATATAACTATAGTGGAGATTATTTTTATGTTTAGTATTTATAAAGGTAGCCTCACTAGATAAAGTGATGTATTTATATGGGCATATTAAGATAAGTCCTTATGAGTATTAGATCTGTTTTGGTTAGTCTCGAGTTTTTCTCTTGTAGCTTCATGAACCTTGCATGAGAACCAAAATCTAAGGCAGTCATTTTGAGCAGAGATGAGAATTGTGATCAGTTTGGTGTGATTTGCAAGAGAAACTATAGAGTTTAAGATTCACAGGTTAGGTCAGCAAAGATTAATAGCATCTTGCTGTCCCTACATCTTAAGATGCCTTTGAGTTTCTTTTCCATAGGATTTTGATAGATAAGGTGTGTACAAATTCTGACATTTATGGAACAAAAATAAGGCTTTGTTTTCTGTTTTAGAGAAAACAATCTTCTGAGTGAATGCTTGTTGTCATTTTTGTCTTTTAGATCATTCTTGTAAGCTCTTCGCATAATGACCGTGACCAAAGCCTTTTCATAAGCACGGATGAAGGAGCTACTTTCCAGAAACAACCTATTACTTTTTTTGTGGAAACTCTCCTTTTTCACCCAAAAGAAGAAGACAAAGTGCTTGCTTACACAAAGGAAGGCAAGGTAAAGTATGAAGATATTGCATTTGTTTGAAATTTAGGAACTAAATTTCAAGGAATTCACTAAGTATTTAAGGAGATATAAAACTGTTGTCATATGTCATCGAGCACTGAGTTTTATGAAATACCAGGTGTTCAAGAGGAAACCATATTCAGTTTTCGAGAAGCCTATTTGAATATTTATTTCATTGATGTCCAAATCTTTGCTTTACGGTAACTTCAATCCTTTTTGGTTGATATGGATATTGGTAGTATTTATCCTCTTGAAGTGGAGTTGAGTACTACCTCTGAAATGTGCTCCTCCCTAGAAACCAAATGTAAGCAATTGCTCTTTAATTCATAATGTAGTAGAAAGTTAATAAAGCTGAAATACTGCCTTCAAAGGCCTTTCATGGGACGTAAAGTAAAATAAAATAAACTGTTCAGTCATACAGCAGAAGAGGATTTTGGTAATCACTGAATCTGTAGAAACAGATTTCTGTCAGCAGTATATTAATTCTCTCACTCATGATATAATACATTGAGATTCAATCATTGTATTATATAAATTTTGACCATCTTTAAGATTTTTTTCTGATTAAATTATAAAGTCATCTCTCTGGATGGGTTAGGCTAAACACGAACAAATGAGCAGACAATCTGTAAGTGTGTCATTCATCTCTTTTTCATAGTGCCCAAACTGCAACTTTAATCACTGTGATTCTGGTCCTGACAGTGGTCTTGCCTGTCTTCCATTGTTACTCCTGTTTTAAAATGGAATTAGACAAACACTAGTCCAAAAATGGACCCTTGTAAGAGATCACAGGAGGTGAGAGTAGTCAGACTAAGTTGCTAATGCTGGAGCCAAATACTACGCTGATTTCAGTTATGTTACATCAACTCATCCTTTGGGATATTTTCCATAATATATAACTTAATAGCCGATCCCAAAACAATTTGTGTTTACAGGCATTTTCAAATAAGGATGGAAGCATAATAAAAAAAACGTAGCAAGCCAAACTCAGTCTCAAATTACACAGAGTATTTTACTTACTAGTTTCAATTTCAACTCCTAACACAATTAACTGTTACAAATGTGGTGAATACATGTTATGTGAACAAATGCTTCAGGGAAGCCTTAAGTTATGAAAAGCCTATGTTATGAAAAGTGCTGTTCTCAGTTTGACTTTTGTTTCTGATGATAGATATAATCCCCAATTTTATTATAGTTAGGAGATCAAATGGCTCAAAAAACTAAATAGCAGAATCTTTAAGAGTCATAGCGTACTGAAGAAGTTAACCATCCACACACAAGTGTTTTAAAGTGATTAAAAATACTTGTCAGGAAAGAGAGGGGGATACGAGCTCAAAGTGAGGCATTTCCTTTGTGTTTTGATGAATTATGCAATAGGGAGGTTTTCAGGCATTTTATACTTGGATAATTATCCAAAACAAGTGATACTATTACTACCCACACTTAAAGTGCAACTTGGCAAAAAACTACAAAATACTCACTAAATAATAACTCTTTAGTAGTAGCAGGGAAGGTTAGGTAGAGTCAACCATAACTTACTGGACAAGCCCTGCATCTTTACCGAAGATGTTAAGGAAGGAAGGGTGCCTTTGACTATAACTGGGCAAATAATCTGCTTCAATTTTGTTTAAGATATGTCAAAGTTGGCTTATCAGGAAGAAGTGATATTGGCAAAGGAGGAGTTGAAAATCAGACTTGCAGCTTGACATGAAAAGAAGTCACTGTACTAAAGTCAAAGGTTTCCAGAGAGTCTGAATCTGAAGCCAAAATGTGAATTTGGCCTAGAGAGATTGCATACTCCAGATTTTTGAGTTAATTAATTTTACTTTCACTGAAATAACATAGTATCAAGAAGTTATATGAGCTAAAGCTCAGGAGAAGCCATTACCTCCTGTTACTCAAATGATTTCTTACAAAGGCACTTTTGAGAATACAAGGAATGCAGGATCAAGTCCTTCATAAATAGCAATCAGCAAGCTTCTCTGTCTACTGCAGCATCACGGCCTTTCTCACAACTTCTGATTTGATTTAGTCCTTATTTTATATTGCTAAATCTGCATGGTTCTTTCATTCAGAAGCCTAGATTTTATTTAAATACAGCTCTAGCCTCTGGCTGACACCATAAATGAATGCAAATCTAGTCAATGTATTTGGACTAATCCATTTACTGTCTCAAATCTATACTCCCTTTTTCTGGCTACCTCAGCAATAATGAATAACAATCAGCTATTCACTGAGTCTCTATAAATGCTTTTTGATTTTTAAAACTTGACAGAGATACAGTAGATTTTAATTGTTCATTGGGAAGCTGTAAGGATGGAAAAATGGTAAAAATAAGACATGCATTTTTAATTTCTTTTCAAAGTGATTCCCTACAGTTATTATATGAGTGATAATAAACATCTATTAGATGTGTTCACTAAAGCCAGAAATTTTAGCTGTCCACTAATATAACTGTTTTCACCTCATATCTAAGCTCATTTGGTAGTTTTATTGTATGCAGCTATTAAAAACCAAAAGCCATATGGGTATTTTTTTTTCGTTTTAAGGAATTCAAATGTGTGCATAAGTTTGGTACAGGTTATTTTTTTTTATTTCTTTCAAATAGCGCATCAGTTAAAAATCCCTCTCAGTTTGAATGTTTCATTATTCCTACTTTGTTCTCCCTTGCAGTAAGATTGCAAGGGCTTCTCACTACACAAAATCAAACTGTTTGTTCATAAGCCCATACACTTAAAATTTAAATGTGTGTGGAAGGTTTATTTGGATCAGGAGAAAGGGCCAGGGTGTGGTTGGGTTTTGATTTGTTTGTTGGGTGGTTTTTGTTTTTTTTTGTCCTCCACTGCAGTCATCACTGTTCTAATGGTGAGATTCTTCTCGAATTTTCTTCTGAAATTCATCCATGACAAAAAAATACATCTTTTTGTTATGTGCCACTGTTGTCTGTTATCACAAATCGCTCTTTTCCCTCTTCCAGGAACCTCTGAATTCTTGTTTTCTTTGCAGGTTGGACACCAGAGTTAGGGCAAAGCTTTAAATGATTCTCTCTTCCAGGTTTATAGTGGTTTGCTGTGGCAGGTACCTAGCTGAGCAGGGCCCACCCTTTGATGACCACAGTCAAAATGGTGGTCATCTTTTCTGCCTGTGGTGACAAATGTTTGAAAAAACAGCTCAGGTTCTCTGCTCTGAATGGTTTGGCCGGTGCAAAGCCATACTTCTCCCTCTCAGGAGGATGCTCTTCACTCTGACTTTTTGATTCCTGGATTATTTCTGTCTGTATACTGGCTGGGTCAACATTGAAATAAACTATCTGAGTCCTGATCATCGTTTCTTACCACAACTGTGCTCTACCTGCTTTAGCTGATTGTGCAGTGGAACGAAGCCCAGTAATTTTGAAGTACATAGTAACTGTAGGAAATGCTGTTTTATTTCTGTTTCAAATGTAATGAATACCTGCAGAGTTTATGTCGAGGGAAATTACCTCAGCCTTTATCTTTACATAGTAATATTGCTGTTTTTCGCTAGTAAAACATAATTCATAGTTTTATTCGTTTGCCACTGAACCTGCAATTTTAAAAGAAAAACATTTCTTACTAGTCCTCATAAGATTCTCTCCTCTATAATGGCTGGTGACTGAACAGGTGAATTATTCCCACGTCAGAGTAGGACAATTTTATTTGCATTTTTTCCCCTATTCAAGACATTAAGAGAAATCCCATCATATGTAAATTGGATCAAACAAGAAATGCATGTAGACAGCAGGGGGTTTTAAATCTGCCTCATAGGTATTTGCTATTTTAACTAGAGGAAACAGATTATGAAGGCAAATGCTAAAGAAGGGAGATTTTTGAAGAGCTATTTTATTCCCCATTTTATATTGGTTAAAACAGCTTTGGTCTGCTCTACTGATATCCATCCCTATCATTAGCATTTGATTTTTGGCAGGAATGAGCTGTTCTGAGGGAAGGTGGAACTGGAATCATCCTCTTCCTTCAGGGCATCATCTGCCACACTGTTGAGTGACCATTTCTCACAGGTCTCGGATTGCTATCCATGACGCATGCACCTAAATACATCTTTCCTCATCAAATCTCTAAAAAGTATTTCTATAATATCTTTTGGTCCTGTTTTAGCAGAGTTTTAAATCCATTGACTTCCTAGCTTAAGTATGTCTGATGGAATTAAGGCCTGAAGCATAAAGGGAGCATTTGTGCTTGTTTTGTCAATGAAGGGAAAGAAGGAGAAGAAAAGTATCCTTGTACCCTCCCTTTTTTGTAACTTTGTTGGGGTCAAAAAGAATCTGACCCAAAATGAATTGTGAATTGTTTTCATGGTGGACAAGAAGACATTGTCACTGAGTTTTGTTCTTTATAGAAAGTTATTGTGGAGAGTTCCTGGAATTTTTTTTTTCTTTGGTGTGCAATCTGTCATTTTAATAGTGACATGGGACCTCTCTTTTAAGATGTATATCGTTAAATGTATATCATTAAGTTTCCTATTACCTATTCTCTTTTTTTTTTTTTGTAGGTTTACGCATCTATTGACTTGGGGAAAAAATGGACTCTTCTGCAGGAGCGAGTTTCAAAAGATCATATTTTTTGGTAAGATGCCCATTATCTTCCAAATAATAATAATAATTAAAAAAAAAAAAAGAGGAGCAAAAATATTTTGTTCTAATCAAGAAAGATATTTTCAGATGTACTAAGGACAGTAGGAGCTTTGGTGTCTTTTGCAGATTGAGTATGTCAGCATTGCTGCATCCACTACTGCAAATTCGTGCTCATGCCAGTGATTATGCTAAGTATCAGTGTATATGGGGGTTAATAGGTCTAGTTCTATGGAGCTGAAGATTAAAGAGAACTGTAATGTCCAATGAAATTGCTTTTTGTTTTACTGGTAAAATTGATCTTTAGAAAGGAGAACGGTATTTTCACAGAGAAAAATCTATAACTTTTTTAAGAAATGTTGAATCAGACCTATTAACTGGAGTCATATGTAAACTTACACTATTAGGGAAACTGGTGAAAAATATGACTTTACTGAGTACACATATATCAAACGATTTTATTTTAGCTTGTCTCTTAAAACATTGAGGAAGTGATTTAAGCAGATTGCCAACATTTTTGAAGGATAAGTCTTGTTTTTTTTTCTGCCAATTAAGTAATTTTGCAAAATACGTAACTTCATTTGCATCAAAATTAGACTTTTGTGGTGTTTTTAATTGATTTTATATTTAAAAGTCTTCAATATGCACACTTAATATTTATCTGATTTCTATTGGAAAAGTCCAGATAATTCCACCTTTGACGTTTTACTTCAATGTATTAATATAGAATGTATATAACCATATTATTACAAGTAATTAGTATTTTTTATTACAGGATTAGTCATAACATGCCAGTCACTTTAGTTTTCTAAATGACTTTTGATTTGTTTTAGTTCTAGAATTGTCTCTGCAAAAATTAAGGGAGTTTTTATAGTTCCAAATGTATTATTTTTTTTGTCTGCAACCTACTTACTGCCCATAGTAGTCTATGTTTTTCCATAGGAAAACAGCCTGTGGTTTGTTTGTAGTAACACCTATCTGATTTACTCCTGTCTGTCTCAGCCTTCTCTGCTGAAATATTTGAGTCAGCCAGATACTTTCTGCCTCCTTGCTCCTGCAAAATGTAGCCTTTCTGCAGAACTTACTGCCACTCAGCAGCTGGAGTTTTACAGGCAACATGCTTTACGTGTATCTCAACTATCATGCAAGCGGTATAATCACTTAGTAGTTACACAGTGGTTAGGAAGTGTCATCATGAAGATTACATAGGGTGTAAATCAGGAGGGTATTTAGCTCAGTCTCTAATTAAATAAACTTTTGAAATAAATTCAGTCTGAAAACTGTTGAAGTTGCTAACAGTTAAGGAAGAACAGCAGAATCCACTCCCTTGAAAAGTTGTTTAATGTTTTTCTTGTCAAATCCTGGGTGTACTTAGGACACAGAAATTATGAAAATTTAGCACTGAAATACATGTCGGTTTTGCTCTGACTCAAACTGTCAATGCTTTTTGAAGAAAGGCAAGCAAGTATATGCTTAACATTATTAAGTCTGTATTTTGCTGTATTTCAGAATCTTTATGCTTCTTTATATCACTCAGACACAATCAGGGAAAATGTCCCAGAACTTTGGCAGAAATAACTGCCATATATTACTTCAGACAAAGTTTGTTCATAAATGTCACATTCCTCTCAGATAAGAGTAATAAATTCTAAGAATGTGTATGTTTATAAGCATTAGAAATAATTTCTGGGCTTTGTTTTCCCCTTTTTCAGTGGAGAGACCTCTCTGATCTCTCTCAAGAACTGTATCAGCCATCAACAGCAAAAATCCAGAGGCAGATATTTAGCACTGCATCATGACCATATGATCCTTCTCTAAAACTTATTAAGAGTCATAGAAATAAAGATCTATATTATACTTCTAAAAATAACGTGTGATGTTGCAATATATAAAGAATCTGCTGTGAATGGAGGGTTGGACGTGATAGCCTTCCTGTGGAAGTTACTCTAGCATTATATGAAATTTTCTACCCTTCATCATGGCCTTCATCACCTGAGTTATCTGAGTGCTGAATAGAAGCAAGTATTTGTGTAGTTTTCCATGAACGTACGATTTGTTGTCAGACCTTGGCTACTGGAACACTCTACTAAGTCCAGTATTGTTTTCTTGGCAATATGTAACATCCGATATGTTAAAGATAGGTGAAATTAATTCAAATTAATTGTGTATCTCTATAAATTAGGGCATGTGTCTTGCTGATACTGGCTGGTTGTGCTGAGAACATTTCACTGGGCAGGTCTTTAGCAAATGTTACTTCTTTGGTATCAATGGAGCTGTGGCACTGTATAGAAGTTTATAACATAGCCTAAGATTTTTATTTCAGCCTGGTAAATGCAGATATCCATCATAATATTTTCCTGTGCTTTTTAAAAACAATTTCCTCCTGTGCCTCCAGCAGAAGCCAGATATTCACGCAATTCCTGAAGAAGCTCTTTTTTTTTCTTTTTTTTTGAAAATCTGAATGCAATGAATTTAATGCAATGTCTTGTATATTTATTCTATGTGAAGGTCAGTAGGGACTGGGTAGTTTGTTTACGTGCAGATCTTATACTACACATTTCTAAGCGATATATTTAAATAATCTTCAAGGCTTTATGTGCTTTTTCCAGTGTTTTGGAATGTCCCTTAAGTGTTTTTGCAGTTCTAACATATGGAATTTGGTCTTTCATGATAGTGGAACTAATGGAAAGATTATTGATATCACTGGAAAGTGTATACTATCATCTCTATTTTAGCAGCACAGAATATTTTCATCCCGTCTGTGATTTAGTGTGGCATTTTCTCCCCCTCCTCCCTCTCCCCCCAGCTGTTTTCCCAATTTTTTTCATTTATACTTTTGGAAAGGAAAGTTGACTAATCTTTCATAGCAGTTTTTCTTCCCAGAGCAGCTTAGGAGGGCTTGGGAGGCTGCAGATGTAAAGATGGTTACAAAACTTATGTATTCTAGAAACTTCTTTGTTTTTCTATATTTGTTTTCTCATTGAAGTTGAAATGAAGAATCAAAATATAGGGGAAAATAAAACAAAAACTTGTTCAGTAAACTTCCATATCAAAATCCTGAAAATAAATTATTTTAATTAATTTCAAAGCAAAATCATGAAATGTAGATTTGAAATTAACTTCAGAAAATCAGTTAAGTTTCAATATAATTCAAAATAAAATATTTCATTTTGTACCTGCACTTAAAAATAACTGTTTAATTTTTTTGTAAATACTAGTTGAGAGGTTTCAGTATTTTTTTTTTTGTGAAAAGTTTGAATTTTGAGCAAATTCTTGTGCATTAAAATTAAGAAATTTTGGTTACCATGACCAGTTTTACGTCTGGCTATAAACTACAACCACCCGTGCATTATTGTCCTGATGTGAATATTTCTATTGAAGCGGTGTTGTAGTGCCTAATCCTTGTAGTTTTTTCTAGTTCTTGGCATATTTGTTGGAGCATATGCAAAGAGTTTGCTTTAGAAAAAGAATAACCTGTCCCAGCAAAACACTAAGCACCCACACATCACGGGGTATATAATCGGTTTTATATATCAAGCCCATAAAAAAAAAAGTAAATAAAAAAATAAAAAATATATATTATGTGGTAATAGTCTAGAAGAAAGAATTCTGCAGTTTGGGATTCCTCTGCCTCTGCTGCTATTCTTTTCAGTCCCTAAGGCTTATGCACCAGTTAAGTTCCTTTTGATTTCTCAAAATAGAGCTTAGTAATACATAAGAGAAGAACAGATTGTGAATCAGCTGTCTACACCAGCACAAATATACCCCAGGACAGTAAGTCTTGAAGCAGTAATTACCAGAGAATTAGGCCCAGCATACTTTCATTATGATTTTGTCTGGAGCCTTAGAAATGTTTTATCCTCAGCTCACTAGAATATGTGGATCCGATGTGAAAGGTATCTATTACTCTTATTTTTAGATATCGGTTCTCTGTTTTCATGAGAGGTGAAAACATAAAAATAAAAAATGATGAGTGTATTTGGGTAGAGCAGTTGTTCTCCAGGGACCAAAGTTCTGTTCTTATCATGAAATCCCACATGAGCAATCAATCATAGCTGCAGCCATTAATGTCAAGTGTAGCGAGTTCCTGCCTATTTGAGTGTCAGGTGAAAGAGTGGAGTTTAGAGGTGTTATGCCCTGAAGGAGAGAGAAATGGAAAGAAGATTTCATTGAGCTTTTAACATTGAATTTTGTGTGAAAGGCTCTTGTGTGGGAAGCCATGGATCTGCGTGGGCAGTCATTCTTACATTTGACTTAAGCATTCAGGATGATATTTGTTTCTATTCCTATCTGTGTGGTGATGGGGATGAAAAACCACTTTGGCCCTGCTGTTCAGATAAGTGGGGCAGGAAAAATGTTTTTATTAAAAAGTGTTTAGGAATAGGGAGGAAATGAGGACCAGCGCACTCTGGCCATGCAAGGCATTGACTGAGTCATTGAAGGTGCATCTTTCAAAGAGATGTGAAGAAGGCAAGGCCTGAAACATAAATCAGTTGTAATCTACTGACTTTAGCTTATATAAATCAAATTGCGGTTTTGTCTCCCTGAGTAATCAGGTTGCCAAGAGTCAATTGCATTTTAAGCTACTCAGAGAAAGCATCTACATGCTTTTGACTTGCTTTCTAAGCAAGACAGTACCCTTAAACCAATGATGTGAATCACACTAGAAATCAGTCAGTGTAAAGTGGGAACTTGTTACCTGTTGGGTAAAGTTCATTTTAAGGGATGATAAGAGGGCAGATAGAGGAGATGTGCAAGTTTTCAGATGGCATTTCATTGGAGACTAAGGCACATTAGCAAGCGAGTTTGTTTTGATTTGGTTTTGGATTTGGATGGTATATTTGAAGATATCTCTTCATCAATATGCATCCAAGTGAACTGGATCGAATATTTAACAATGAAGGGACCTATTGGAAGGAGAGGAGACGCATGTCAACAGCAGACTCTACTTGATTAGTGCTCACAGGCAACTGCTCCTCTACAAAATGAGTCCATGCTGCAGAAGTAAAATATGAAATAATTACCGCGTAAAGGATTGATGCTTACAATTCACATTTTGCAATATGTATTATTACATAGCAGTGGTAATTTTTTTTCATGTATATTACGTAAATATAAAATTCTAGGTAAGCATTGATATTTTTCTAGTATTGCATACAACTGGAATAAGAAATTACTGGGGCAGTTTGTGAGGAAGAGAGTTAGCTGAATAAAAGCAAAGTTGTTATTAAAGTAATGCCAAATGTCTGCTAACTTGCATTCTTAACAGAGAACTATAAATTTTAAATTCTTAGAATTTTAGCATTGTCATTTAAAAATATAAAATTTTAAATGACTGTATCATGGAGTATACATTTATACACAGACCAAGATGGACGCGGAGGTCTTATTAGTCCACTCCATTGCACCATTTTTATGCTGATGCAATGCTGATCAAGTTGGTGTAATGTCTTGGTGGAGCACTAATACAGAAAAGTGAAGGTCATGAAAAATCTAATCTTTTGGAACTTCTCTACAGTCTCAAGCAACATATACATAAAAAAAAAAAAAAAGCTGTAGTGTCCCTCAAGAGACCAAATTCAGCCCCACCTTGTGTATGGAAACAAAAGTGCCCTGATTTTTCTCTCCTTTGCACTTTAATTGATTAGGTGCATCTTTATGAGCTTTATGACATAAATAAATTTAGACATGCACAACGGCTGCACCACGGCAACCCTGCATCACGGCACCACCCAAAGGTGCTGCTTTTCTTCTGCAGGATTGGTGCTCAACTGCCTTCATGGTGAGATGTTTTAAGAAACAGAAAATCAATCCCTCCAAAAATTCCCCAAATTACATTGTGCTGAATTAATTTTCCCGAGAGGCTCAACACGGTGTCAGACAAGTACCAGTGCTAGCACAAGGGAGGTGATGGGAACTTGTGTTCACAGGAAAGGGAAAAAGCATATTGAGGCTGCCTATATTCACAACACCCTACAATCAAGTCAGTCTATTTTCATTTTGAAGTGTTGTAACCACACTGTAATGCGATCTGAAATGCTGGCATGTTGCACTTGCTTTAACCAGAACAGTAAAATTTGTCTGATCTAAAATTAAAGTTTTTGTTTTTGTTTTTTCTCCAGTGGGAATTTTAAGTGCATGTTGTAAAAACTGAAATTGAGAAAAAATAGTTTCCAAGAAAGTGCTTGTTGTACTGAAAGTGCTCTTGGTACTGAAAGTACTGTACTGAAAGCTTAAGTTTCTATTTGAAAATAGAATTTGATGTTGAAATTACAACAAAAAAGGAAGAAGCTGCTGAATTACAAGGTTCCATTGTGTCTGTAAGATGAAAGAGATCCTGTCCTAGAGGTGGCTCAGGAGCAGTGAGCAGTGCTTGTAAATAGATGTGTGGACATAATCCTCACACTGGTATGATGTATCTATGTTGTGGTAGCAATAAGTTTATATATGAAAATATATTTTTTAAAAAAAAAGCTTAGATTTCTCCTTCAAAATGAAAAAACATAACTGAGCCTTCCTTTTAAGTGGATCATTTACTGTATGTATGGTTTTTGCCCATCATTTTAGGAAAGCTATATTGCATGAGCAGATGGACTGAGACTGTTTAGCCTTGATAGTATGATACACCTTTTCCTTTGGTTCATCCTTTAAACACAGTTGAAATAACAATATTGCTGTTTAAAGTACTGTTGGCAGAGGACTTCACTGAATTGAATGGATTAGTTTATTCTTCAGGGATATTGCTTCAAGTTCTCTGCATTAGCTATACTCCATTCTGAAGATTTTCTTAGTAGCCGTAATAGATGTGGTTTTTTTTTTTCAAGGAAAGAAAAAAGGACTGTTCCTAAGTGTTTGCAAAAATAGGCAAAAAGACTTCAGAGTTGGGAAACTTGCTCTATAGTTGATGTTCAAAAGTAGACTTTGAAGGTTTAATGTCTTCAGTGAGTAAATAGAGAGCCATCTGTACAATTGGAGTAATATAAAACACAAAACCTGTCTTTGAAAAAATGAATTTGTTTCCTTATTTTATTTACCTAATTTTTGCCTCTCAGAATGGATAAACTCTGCACTTAAAGAGTACATCTTACATGTTAGATGTATCGAAAGTGAGGTATCTATGGGTATAGCTTAATGATAATTTCTTTTGGCAGCTCTGTGGCTTCTATCTTTGTGGGGTTACCTTTAAATTAGACAGTTCCAAGCACTGGGACCTGGCTGGTTCAGTGGAACAACTGAGGTGGTGACGGAGAGGCAAGACTGGGAACACAGGAGAGAGGTGGCTTAATCTGGTAGAACAATGAGTAGAAATGGTTGTCAAACTGCAGCATGGAGTTGTCACCCTAAACCTTCTGTGTAGTCAGTGGAGGTGATCCAGCTGGTTTAAGAAGAGAGGACTTACCCTCTGGAAGTAACTGTTCTCCTGTTTAATGAAGCATAGTTTCAAAAGGGGGAATAGGGGAAATGTCTGAACTTCAGGGCGAAAGAGGTATTACTTTTTCCTGACTGGGTTTGAAAGAACTTTCCATGTGATTTTTTTCACACCTACTGAAATACAAATCTAAAGGAGAGATGTAGTGCAGGTTGGAAGCTTTCATGTTGTGTGTACATGTGGTGTTCATTAACACCCATCAGTTGCAACCTCTTGCACTAAATGATTACACTGGAAATGAGATTAGACTCTACTTGTGCCAGCTGCCACTGTTAGGAGGTACATGATGGACAGATCATTTTCACTTCTGAGCTATTGAAAGAAGTGTGTAAAGGTATTGACGTATATCTCAAACTGTGCTCATGAAATCATGTGTAATGAGTTATAGACAGAAGAGTTTTTTTCACAAGTACCCCAAAGCTGTATTATTGGTACCAACCAGCAAGTCAGGCTGAGCCGCAAAAAACTTCAAGCCTAAAGTTTCTGTTAGTTTGTAGTTCAGCTGCATGAGGTCTAGAACAAAAGATAAAGTAGTCAACAAACATAATTTTCTTCCTTCGAAGAGCTGACTGCAAAGTAAATAGAAGGTTTGATTTGGTATGTCGTGAATATCTAGAAGAAGTAGATAGTGTAATAGATAATGTACACTGCAAAAAGTAGTCCACAGATCTCCCCCCACCCCCGCCCTGTTCAGATACACTTTTATCAGACCTCAGTGAGTATAATAGCTTTTCTGACTTAACGTATTGTCTCCAAAATACTCTAATAGTTTGTGTTTCAGAGACACAATTTCTTAGAAAATGCAGGACTTCTCCATGCATTTACTAAAAAATTCCTAGTAGAAGTTTCCTTCACATCTCAAGGCTTGGCAGAGCTCATCACTCCCCCTCCCCTTCCTTATTCAGACGGATCATTTATCTTATTAGGAAAAAACAGCAATGTGATTATTTCTGGTTGTTATGCAGCAGTGGAAATCATCCAGTCTCTTCCCCCTGGCCTGCATTCCCAAGGAGCCACCAATTACTGAGTCTGAGTTTTCACCGCTCCTCATAAATCAATGTTATTAAAATCATTAAACAATGATGTAATTTCAATCCAAAGTATTAGCTTTATTGCATTTGATTATTAATAATTGTATCAAAATGATCATTTTCTCTAAGTATTGTAATGAGGTTTTTTAGTATATGAGTCCAGATGTACTTTGTCACTCAGCGCACCTCCTTTGCATGTCTTCAGCTCACATCTACTGACTCGATGGACACACATTGCCAGTGAAGAGCCTTGTGAAAAGCAATGTAGCTATATGGGAGTGAGGACGGATTCTGCTTTTCTTTGTGACAGCATGAGTGTCATCTCCAAGCTATCTCTGCAGAATCTTCCTGACTAATGGCAATGTAAGAGCCAGGAAAAAGCACAGCTGTGGCTGCTGTCCCTAGGTTGGGATGGAAGCCCTGAGGGTAGAAAGCTCATCTTTTGGCTAACCATATTTAACATGGGAGATATTAGGAGAAAATCAGCCTGTATTCCCCATGCACTTTTTCAAAGTTAAGCTGTGCTTTGATCAATTCTGACTGAATTTCCTTCTCAGGATATCCTTCTCAAAATTATTTTTCACTTTCTTCCTTTGTCAAAGTAGAATCTACTCTTCTTTTGAATATACTTACCAGTGACGTATCAATTAGTTATGGAAGGGATGTGTCAAGTTTAAGGTATTTCTAATAAGAATGGAATCCAAGTTTTCTCTAGCCCAAAATCTGCCTTGTAGTCTCAAATGTCAGAGGTAATTGTAAAAAGATACTCAAAAGCTTGCCAGTAAATATGAGTGCACATGTAGCTGTATATATTTATGTATAAACTTGGGATTATAAAGTTTTGTTTCCAATTTCATAACTATTTTGGTTCTTTTCTCCAGTTGATATTAGGATCATATTTGTATGCGTATTTTAGTAAGAGGTATTTTAAATAAATTTAAGGAGAAAAATATAATACCAAGTACAGAAAAAAATGGTTTCCATCTAATGTTAGTAATATGACATTATAAATGGGGTTTATTTTAATTTCCCAGCTAGAAGAATGTTAAAGCTGGTTAGCATGAAATCCTCTCTTGTCTTCCATCCACATAATTACAATTCTGTAGCTGGCTCTGCATAACTTGATTATATTATGTTCTCAGGGCCGTTGCTGGAGTTGACGGAGACCCTGATTTAGTTCATATGGAAATCCAGGACCCCAGTGGAGGTATGCAAATGAAAATGTTATCATTTGATTCCCTAGGGTATAGTATTTCTCTTTGTTTTAGAGAGTACTTTTTGGATTGATTTTTAGTCAGAAGTACAAGTCAGATTCTTGCTCTGTTTATCTGTAGTCAGTAAAGCTGTCCTTTTATATAAAACTATAGTATAATTTAAAATTTGCTTGTTTTCCACTCTAAGATGAATTGACATCAAGATGCTATGCTCTGTTGAAAACTTCCATTAATAGTGCAATTTGTTCTGGCAGTTAAACATTGAACATTTTTTCCTGATTTGCGAATAAAACTGGCAATGCAGTGGTAGTGCTGGGTAAGTGTCTGTTAAAGTGAATCGTTGCGTATGTCAGTCCTATTGAACTAACCACTGTCTCCCAGAATTTCCTCATGTTACAGCATCTAGACCCTGAGACTTCAAATGCAAAATAAATGAAAAAGCAGATCAGCAGTCAGGATGTGATGCAGTAGAGTCACCGTGATTCAAAAACTTTGTATGGTTTCTTGTTGCCAATTGTACTGTTGAAAGATGATCTAACTCCTTGAATCAGGTCATCTAAGCTCCTTTGCAGTCTTATAAATTAATTGTAAAGGATGCACAGTTTGACTTTCCTTGATCCCTGAAGGTTTTCTTTTTTTTTTTTTCAGCCCTATAAAAAAAAAAAAGTCAAGAAACCTGGATGACAAATTACCTAAATCTTTTATCATTGATATGAGCCCTTCACAGCCCCATCAGCTGCTTGGTGTAGAGACATTGTAAGAAGTTTGTTTAGGAGCTGGATGGATTTTCTATTATTTTATATATATATATATATATATATATATATATATATATAAAATTTAAGAGAAACAGCAGAAAATGAGAAAAAAAATGAAATGTTTACTGCCTGGCTGGGTTCTCAATTAACCACACTTAAGGTCAATACAAGTATTGCCATTTATTTTAGTGGAAACAGTATCTTTGTACTACCTGTCTGATAAAGCACTAAAATATATGTCCTGTGAACTATAAATAGGTGAAAGACTTTATGAGGGCCTTTTGCTGTGCTTGCTCAAATATCCTTGTGGTGATGATTTGGAAATAAGCAGGAGAACTTGGAATGACTCTAGCTGCCTTTTAAACAGGTCCAGATTATAAAACAAATATTTGTATTTAGCACACTGGTTTGGCCTTTTCTAATAAAAAATCCATAAAGTATGGAATGCATTTCCTATCACTGCAAAAGTAATGAAGGACATGCGTGGGGGTGCACTATTTGCTCTTTCACACTGTTATCTGGAGCATGGAAAACATTAGTGATCTGAGCGCAGGGTCACTCATATAACTATTTTCTCACTGCACTTGGGAATGACAGCCATAGTTTGTGTTCAAAGGATTGTGGCGAAGGGTGAGCTTATACAAGGGCTTGAATCTAGGAGAAGGTTGTTGGGCTGCAGCTGGTTTAAGATATGATTTTGGCTCTCCTCTCCCTGCTTCATAGGAGCAGATTGCATCAAAGATGCAGCAATGCTCTCCTAACTACCCAGGCAGAAAAGATATTCCTTGTCCGTGGCTAACTGGACAGGAAGAGAGCAGCCATAGCCTCCACTGATACAAATCAGTGCAGGCTTTTTCAACAAGGTATTAACTCTTAGTACAGAAGTCCTGCCCAACAAAGCAGTTCTAATACTGTGTGTTAACTTTTCTACAGGGCTTTGAATATAGCCTTTCAAATTCCATACGCTGTCTAACCGAGTCTGATTCTCTTGTCACTCATCACAGTTTTATATTGGGGCTGATCTATTGATTTCAGTTATGTTGTGTAAGGCTGTAGTTTCTATAAATGAGTAATTTGGCTATGTGCATAGGTTAAGTGAGAAAAGAGGCTCCTTCTATTATCCCCACCTATGAATGTCTCATTCATCTAATCCCTAATCTCTCTGGACCAGCAACATTTGGAGAACAGGCTACTGCCTATGAATGATCTGAACTGTAGGCAGTTAATGTATTCTCAGTACATTGGAAATTGTAAAAAATCTTGTACGAAGGCTTAACATAATAATATTACAACTAACTCAACTGGCAAAGGCAGTACTTTCCCTACAGGAATAACATTTTATACTGCTTGTTTCTTTTTCCCTTCAAAGCCCTGTCAAATGTTTCTGTCTCTCTTCCCTCAGGTTATCGCTACATCACTTGCCAGATGCAAAATTGCTCTGATAAGACAATGACAGTCCAGTTTGCTGGTAGCACTGACCGGGATTCCCTGACTGTGCAGGATGACTACATATTTCTTCAGGTAAAGCCACTTTCTGGGGAGACAACCCATTTTAAAATTCAGAAGTAAAATTTTAGACAGTACTGCAGCACTGTAATTTAGGAGCATGGAGAAACCTGTTCCAGAGTATACATGATGATTTATGAATATTTACATGGAACAACAACAAAAAAAAACACAATCTTTAATTTGTGCAGCTGATTGCTTGTGTATCCAGTTGATTTTAATTCATCACTGACCTAGCTTTAATTAGACTGAAATTTTCAAATGGCTTATGTGGTTCAAAATTGCTTTTTATAAATACTATTGTATGTTAGGCAGAACACAAACCTCTGGGGTCACAACTTTTTGTGGGTCCTTTCCATATTTGCATACCATGAAAAGATTTCCTAAGAAGAGCATCCAAGGGAAGCCACTAGCAGAGTAGTGGCTCAACTTCTTCATATGGATTCTCCTGTGAAGAGATGTTTTTGAGAAAGAAGATACATGACTGTGCTTAGGAAGCAAAAGTGTGGAATGGCCATAGCTTGGGAGCAACTTGTGATGATCCAAATTACATTGGGGTTATTTCATTCCCAAACTAAAAAACCTGCATGAACAAACCTGGGCTGGAGCTCTGTCAGCCTTATGGCACCAACCAAGTGCAACTTAGACCTAGCTGAAAATATTATTTCAAGTGTTTGGGAGTCGTCTTGATTTGAATCTGCCAGAGCTGCAAACTTCTCAAAGAAATGTTATATCCTATCCGTTTTTTACTTTTTTATTTTCCTATGAGGTCTCGTGTACTTTCCCCAGTGATTGGGTATGATATTTCCCTTATTTTGATATGATTTGCTTGTTGTAAGGTTTGTCTGTTTATTGACTCTTGCAGAAAGGCAGCTTTATGTGTAGATAGCTTTCCACACCACTGTCTTGGTGTACATTAGACTGGCTTTTTTTGCAGCTTTCCTCTCTTGTGGTTGTTCCTTCCAAAAGGATTTGTAAATTGATAGAGATGAAAGATCAGCACTCCTCTTGGTCAACGCAGAAGTTTCAAGGACCCACACAGAAACAGCAAAATGGATTTGGAAAAAAACTTTAGAATTCGAGTGGGCATTTTTCAGCTCAGGTCTAGAACTTGTGGCACCCATTTCATTCAAAGCTATTATTATCTGTGACTCCCACAAGGCATGCTTTAAAATCCATTTCCCAGTTTGTAGGTGGTGAAAAGTGCATCTCACCACGTACAGTTCCAGACTGCTGCACTCAGCAAAACACAGACTGCTTCCTCTTCGAACATTTGTGTATTGCCAGACATCTTGTATAATTGCATCTGGAGCCATTGTTGTTCTATTTCATAGCAGGCATGGACAAACAGGAAATGGAAGTCCAACTTGGGAATGTACACATGAGTTTAACAGACAATTGCTTCTGCAAAACTATGCCATTGGTAACATAGTCTCTGTTGATTTGAGACCTATTAATGCTAGTAAAAGAGATATAAACATAAAAGGGTAGCATTCTCTAGTTCCCACATAAAGGGGAAACATCTATAGTCTTTTCCTTTCAGGCTTACTGCAGTAAATCACAGTATGTACAATAAATCTCTCTTGTTGCTTAACTGGTTTACAGTTAGCCAGGTCCATATTACAGAGGGATAGAAGGTATTGTTGGGATTCTTTAGTCATATGTGAAGTGAAGCCACCTTTGTGATGTGGTGCAGGACACTAGTTTTGGCATGTTCAGTGAAGCCACACAGCAGCTATGCATCTTCTGAAACAAAATGAAAATTAATTTTTTAGCTAGGCTGAAGTATTGCTATGGAAGTTATAATCAGACCAGGGACTGCTCTTGATATCATAGCAATATCTGCTAGAAAGAAGATGTCTCAGAGTCATCTGTGCAAAAATGAGTTTGAGACAGTCGTACAGCCCCTGGCATCACTAACCCATCCTAACCTGGTGGCTGTGAATCAGAGCGTTTCAGTCTGCAGGGCTAATCCTGTCCCCGCTCACAGACTTTTACCAACTTAGAGGAAATTCTCATCCCAATTTCTTTAGTATGTCTATATCCATAAAGATCAGCAGCTTTCCAACGCTCATTGCTTTTCTTCAGTTTGCACTGTCAGCCAGATGGTTTCAGAGGTGATTTTAGCAGGATTAAAGTTTTGACACTGTTTGAAAGCACAGACCAGCCTTTAATGTCAGTGGGGCTTGACACAACTAGCTGCTTCAACTTTGGTTCTCTGCTGCCTTGCATCATCTCTAGTCATTTAAAATGAGTGACATAAAATAAATGCATAATGAACATGAAGGCTATTGTAAGATGGATAAGACTGATATTTAACAGTAATTAAATAAATGGTGACCTTTTTGCTTTAATCCATCATTTAACAAATCACATTCCTAAAGGGCATCACATTCTTTCTACCACAAAAAAGGAGACTGGTTTAAAGAGTGAAAATGATTTCAGTGTTAAATACTTTAATAATTTTAAAATATTCAGGCAGGTGGACCTGCTGTCATACATTAACTTTATTTTTTACCAAGAAAAGTCAAGTTTATTTGCTTCGGGATAGGCTGTTCTCCAAATCAGGTTCCTTTTATAAACACATACTTCTTTAAGTATGTGATGGCCTACAGCCAAATATGCTGTTCATTGTGGCAAACACCATTTGATTTAAATAGTAGCAATTAACTGCAAAACCTCGATTTTTTACTCTCTTTTTAGTATTATGAAATCAACAATGAATCTTCATTTGAGATGTATCTTCCCTGAATGAGGTTATTTTTTAAGCCTTTCTTTCATAAATTACATTGAATTTCTACCTTTCATTTAGCCATCAGCTTACTCCATTTGCTTCCTTCTTTTGCTCTGCTATGACTTATATAGGAGGGTGAAGTAGAAAAACTGAATAAAGATGTGCTCATATTAACCTCTAAAATTGGCATCTCCTCCTCTATCTTTCTGTCTTAGTAAAATTTCATTTGACTGCTTGAACTAGACAGGATCCATATTTGTAGAGGAAGTGAAAAACCACAATAAGAATGTTTTTTGCCCGTGACAATGGCAATGACTTTGTCAGATGAGGTTTTGGCATTACATTTCTGACTAGAAAAAAAAATAATGCTGATGAATATTTTCAACAGTGTTTATTTAAAATCTTTCTTTTGGGCCTTTGGAACAATATTTGCATTGATTTTTTGGGAGTTACATAAAAGTCTTAAAATTACCCCTGTATTGCCTATTACAAAGGGGAAAATGGGTGCTAATGAATAATAGTTATACACAGATGTTTCTTTCAATGTGCATTTGTTTGCTTGCTTTGGTGGAAATCTTCATAAAACCCCAGGTATGTTACATAAAACCTAATCTATCTTCAGTTCCATGCATGAAAACAGTTGAAATATGTTTTACCTCTCTATTTAAGTGTAGAATTGTGTCTTCAGGACATGTAACTGATTTTCAAACTGACTGACCAATGAACTGGGAATTGCGTCGTTATCTTCCATGCTGCATGTCAGCATCTTGCACTGGAAATGTTTTATCCTGTATAGAAAATAATAGTAAAATACAGTGAATTCTTTGTACAATGTTAGCATGAGTTACTCAGTCCTTTATGAACTGCCTTGAATTGTGGTGTTGGAGAACCACTTGCCCTTGAGGTATCGGCGTTCACAGCCAGTGTGCCACTTCCCTGCCTCCTGTCTGGTGAGTCCTGCTGCCAGGGTTTCTACAAAAGGACAGAAATGTGGAAGGCCAATGGGAGAACAGTGTACAGAGATATCAGAAGGACTGAGGTCAGTGAGATGCTGAAGTCTCAGGTATCACTCAAGGCAGCTGAATTGACAAAAAGAGGGAATTAAATCTCTTTCGTCTTCCTAAAGAAGGGGAGAGGGGGTTGATTCTATTTGGAGTCTGTTTTCTCACAACTTTTGATTTATTATTTTAGGAGCATACTGTGCAAATTAATCCTATGTAATAGAAGTAATAGCTATGTATTTCAATTGCAGATTTAAAAAAAATAATCTTCCAGTGAAAAAAAAAATCTTCCAAAATCTTCCTCTTTACATTTAATATAAACTATAAACTATCACAGGGTTCTGTTTTTCCTTTGTATAGACAACATCAGCAAATCGGACAAAGTATTACGTATCTTACCGTCGAAATGGCTTTGTACAGATGAAGTTGCCAAAATATGCATTGCCAAAAGTAAGTATACATGTTTTTCTTTCTACTTCTGTATTTTTCTTCTTCACTTTCACAGTAAACTAGCTTTGCTCTTTTCTTTTTTAAACCTCATTATTTTGAGATGATAATTTCTCCTTGTAATGGATTTCTAAATCCCATTTTTGGTATATTCTTCCCCTACTGTTTGTATGTTTATTCTAGGAAAGTAATAGCTTGTGAACCATAGAGGACAAGAACATAGGATAGCTTATACATCGTCAGTCACCACAATAGTTTCTGAGCTTTGCTTCCATGAAGCTGTGCTACATACCCTATGGTAATATAATGATATTGAGCAAGTGTTCTTCCAAGAATCAATTACAGTTTAATTCCACATGGTGTTTTCTGGTATAAGCATGAATAGTAATATAGGAGAAATTTAGCAGTGGATGGGTCTCTATCTTATTAAAGAGTCCCAATATGGACTTTAATTACTTAACAGAAAGGCAGAGTTTTTTGTGAGATTCCTTCAGTCTAGCATATTTTTATAGTGACAAGGCTTCTATATTTGTGCAGTAAAGCACAGACAGATATTTACATACAGTCTGAATGATGCAATTGAAATTTTGTACTGCACACAATATGTTTCATGTTTTTAGGTATAGTTAGTAAGCATCTGCAATCCTGAACTGAAATAGTTTGCAGGTTTTTAAAGACTCAGTTGGTAAAACCCAGCTAACCTGATCTGGCCTCACAGTTCACCTTGCTTCCATGAAGAAATTGTTCTCCTGACCTCATGATGTCTCTCCGTTTTCATGTGATTCTTTAGGATTCCTTCATTTTACATATTAGAGAACTAGAATATATCACCGTTGCGTGTCTTGAAATGCATTGGTTAATTCACTGCCCAAGTAGTAAAGGACAAAGGAGTACACTGAATTTACTTGTTTTGTTGTTATTTTTACAAAGCAAAGGATTTGTTAAATGCTGTTTTAGCATTTTATTTTTTTTTAAACTAAGTGATGGTCTGAAGACTTCTGCTTTCAAATATACAGCATATTAACAAAACCCTCAAATCAAATCCTCAGATACTATTTAGACAAGGATCTGAAATTTGGCTATGTTTTCAGTAACATTATGCAGATGACTGTTTGTTTGTTTGTTTATTTTGAAAAGAAAGGGATAGCCAGGGACAGGTAAATATATCAGCCCTTCCACATAATTATTTCAATGTTTTAAGGCCTTCAGCATACCCTTTATGCTTTCTTGGAGGAATTTGTAATTAGGAAAACAACAGAAGAATATCCAGATGTAAATGTTAAAATGTTCCAAATGTGGACATCCTGAGAGATTACAGCCCACAAGCAACTCCTGCTGGGGCAGGGACCCCCAGATGACTTCAGCTTATGGGTGACCCATGCCAAGACAGAAGAAACAAAGAGGGAAGGAGCAAGGGAGGAAAGCAAGGAATAAGCAAGGAAATAAACCTTCTGGCTGATGACTCCAACAGCCCATTACCTCTCTGAAGTAGTTTGGTGGGACTGAATTACACAAAGTGGAAACAAGGAAGTTGAGGCTATGAAGAGGGTAGAAGAGGTGTTTCAATGAGCTCAGCCTGGATATGGGAGAGGAAAGGTGTTTACCTAAGTGTTTAAATGTTTTTGTTTGTTTGTTTTGTCTTTGTTTTTCTCTATACCCAAATCAGTAATTAATAATGTGTTGTCAATAAATTAAAACAAGTAAAATTCTCTTAGTCTTGAATGTTTTGTCAAAATTCCTGAAGAAGCGCCAGCACATTAGTGCAAGTGTTGATGATTCTAATTTGTGTTGCAAAACAGTTATTTGTTGGGAAATGGAACAGGTTGCCCAGAGAAGCTGTGGATGCCTGGAGGTGCTCAAGGCCAGGCTGGATGGGGCTTTAAGCAACCTCGTCTAGTGGGAGGTGTCCCTGCCCATGGCAGGGCGTTGGAACTGTGTGATCTTTAAAGTCCCTTCTAACCCAAGCAGTTCTATGATTCTGTGAAATGGAAGGGTAGAAATCTTGTATGCAAGAGCTGAGCATTTCTTCCCGTGCTTTTGCATGGCCTGTTCAGGAATCATAGAATGGCTTGTGTTACAAGAGGTCTTAAAGTTCATCTAGTTCCAACCACCAAATCTATACCTTTCCACTGCAGTTTCATTATGATTCCCAGTAATCTACTGCAGCACAGTTTGTGCTTCCTGCTACTGCCATCGCAAAGGAGATGAACATCTAACTTAAGTCTGTGAGAGTTGCACCGTGTGCTATGATTACAGACAGTAGTTCATATTCTATGTGGATGAGTACTTCAGGCATTCAAGAAAGTGAATTATTTATAATAAGCAGGATGCAGACTTTACCTCCTTCAAGAGATGTCTCTGATTTAAATATCAATATTTGTCATACACTATATTAGTAAAGGATGCGTTATTTTGGTTCAGATCTAGCTGTGAGGTACATCTTAATAAATGGGCGGAGGTTGTCAGAATCCAAGAACTAAATGAATTGTCTAGTTCTTGTAGTCATCCATGCTTGCAGTAGATAGGCTTGCATCATTGTGAAGAACAGCAGCAAATGTTATTGGAGGGCTAGAAACAAGCCACACAGTGGGGGACCTAGATCACAGTCCCATGGAGCTTTCCTTGGCAGCAAACCCAGTTTAAGAAGTTCACTTCAGTCATTCATTTCTACCGCTCTTCTGCAGTCCACTGTGACCTCTGTAGTGTTTGTGGGGCCACCATACAAACAAGATCAGTGCAGTGAAAAATAGCCTTAAGAAAAGTATAATTTGTTTTTCGAAAAGGAAGGTCAAGAAGCAATTTGATTATAGTGAAGAAGTCTCCTTGTGGGGAGAAAATACTTAAGAGTCTTAAAAGTGCTTTAGTAGAGAGAAGAAACCCATAGAGGGGAGCTGAAGAAAGTCTGATTCAAATTAGAAACTCAGCTGAGCTTCTTAATAGTGTTGGTGATTAATTATTTGAAAAGGTGCCAAGGAAAGTGACAGATATTCTAGGTTTTGAAGTTTTCAAATCATAATTGAGTGCTTTTCTGGGGGATTTGCTGTAACCATACATAAGTTATTTGCTCTGTCTGCGCTTTGTAAGTTGTGCAGAAATAATAGTTGGAAATTCTCTGGTTGGAAAGACAGTGAAGAGAGAAAACTAAGGGATCTAATAATCACTTTTAGCCTTAAAGTCCATGTGAAAAGGATGCTTAGTTTACTAGGCATATGATCTTACTGAGTGCATTTCTGACATATTCAGTGTCAGTCGTAACTCACTGGTCTTTCTGTTGTATGTTGTCTGGATTGTTTGAAATAGTGCTGCATGCTGAATTCTTTAATTCTTGGAAAATGTGGGTTTTGTTTATTTGTCTTTTAACTTCTAAGCAGATTAACTCCAGGCTTGACTGAATAAATAAATTAGAAGCTAATGGTTTCATTTTGGATAGAGTAAATAGCTAGCTAGGAACAGGATGACTGCGTCATTTGGAAAAGGGTGTTTTTGTGTTGTTCCTGGTTGAGACAGTGCCCGATGAGTGGAACGAAATAAACTGTATCCTTTTAGCATTTTGATGACACCTCCAAGAGAAGTTGCTTTGGTGTCTGCACGCAGCAGAGCTGAGAATTTCACTAAGAGGGCCTGGAAGCCAGACATCCATTAGAACAGCAGTAGATGTGAGTGATTTTAATGCCTTCTGTAAAAGATCCATTTTTTTTTTGAAGTGATTTGCTATCTTTACATTATAGCAGATATTTTAGATACCACACAAAATAAGAACACAGCTCTGAAATTTTTCATCCCACTAAATTTCAGCGGGAACCATCAGACTGCAGTAGAAATGTATGTTTCAGTTTAATTTGAACAGAAGGAAAAGATAAATATCAGTAAATTACTAGTGAACTTTTGGAAAGAAGCAGAATATCAGCAAAGACACTGACATGTACACAGTACATCTAGGACATGGCAGTGAAGCTGCTACTTTTATGGTGATAGGAGATAAAGAAAATGAAATATTTTTACAAAGAAAAATTTTAAAGTTTGATTAAAAACTATAGCTTTTCAAAGAACTGAGTTTCAGGGTTTTTCAGTCTTAGATTCTGCCTAACCCAGATATGAAGCAGGACTGAAATAGGCTATATGTCCTTTTTCTCAAAAGAATGGAATGAAGCTTCAAAAAATCTGGATGGAGCAGTGGTTGTGTACAGGGAAGGAAAAACTGTCAGAAGATACTGCGGGCTGGTCAAGAATCTGTCTGACAACATCAGGAGAGCCCCAGGCTCTAGCCTGAGGGAATAGCACTGGGCTCTTCAGATATTCCTTTTTTTGCAGCACAGATGCATTTCACAGTGATCTTAAATGTGGAGGTAGAATGAGCGCTTTCAAATTGAGTGATTAAAAATGTTGTTGATGTCTCATGTTTTCGTTTCGATATGTAGATGTTGTAAATCTGTAAAAAAAAAAAAAAATCATTTTTTTAATTGTATTTGCATTTGTGTTTGTATTTGTCGAAATATAGCCTCAAAGTAAAAATGCAGAAAAGGATTAAAAGGGCATATCTCAAGGCCTCCTTACTCGTGAGTCGAAGGCTGATAAAAGCAGCTTCCAGCCAAGCTTTGCAAGTTCTAAGCTTCATTTTATTTGTTGTTTCTTTTAGGCTCCAGCTTTACAGTGCACTTTAGATTGATTTTTTGTAACACATCATAGCTACATGTATGTACAGAACAGAGCTGTTGGTGGCCACCTAAAGAACAGAATTCAGTGTTTTGTTTTGTTTTTTAGCTCTTTTCCCTGCTGTTGAGAGATTTTCTGTAGCATGTTTGACAGTGACATATGTCAAATCACACATCTGTCTCCTGTACTTGGCAGGAGTCATGTGCCGACTGCTGCCAGACAATGGCCACAGGTTGGTGTGGTCAGCATCAAAGGCTGTCTCTATGCTCCCCAGAACAGGAGAGGAAATTTGGAGCTATTGATTTAAAACTGCGTTGGCTTTAAACTATATTCTGTTTTACCAAGATTTCTTGTTCTCTGCTGCTAAAGCTAGATCAGAAGTGAGTAACTCATAGGAAGCAAATACCAAAATCAAGCCAAGAGTAGCAGGATTGCATTTGTGTTGTTAGATGGCTGCCTGTCCATGAAAACATGTTCCAGGGGACCCAGATCTGCTAGGTATATGCAGCAATCCCTGTTGGGTTGCTTTCAGCCCAGAGTAGGGTTTCGGCAGCTACCACTGGTAGAGCAGTTCTGCTAAGGGGAACAGGGTGTAGCCCCATCCGTCATCACCCTTGTATTGCACAAAAGGTCCTGCAGCAATGATTGCCCTTGCCGGGAAGAGTATGAATTCGAAGAGAATTGTGTTGGTTTCTGGTTCTTATTTGGGATGTTAAGTTATTCCCTAATGTGATTAACAGTAAAACTGGGAACTATTTCATTCTTCAGTTTAAGTGAAAAATGTCTTAAAAAATCTTGACCAAACCAAGAAATTTGCTGCAAGTCATGTTAGTTTTACTGTTGCAGTTTGGAAGAATTTAATTATTCTGAGTCCCTTTGCTAGCACTGGTAAATAAACTCCATTGATAATGATCTCCTTTTATCAACTGATACAAGACATTCATTGATTCTGCATTTGTTCATGCCAGTTACAAAAACTCAATGATGGAGCAACTATATTGTCTGTTGTATCCTACTGCAATTCAGAAAGTAAAATATTTAGTTCTGAAAAGATATGATGTGGAAAAAGCTTATTTCATCTATCTTGATCTCTGTACGTCTTTTCTATCTTATGAAATAAGCACTAAAATGAATTTTTTTAGGTAATTAAGATAAAAGAGAGTACATGGAACAAATAAAAATAAAAGAAGAAAAAGAAATCTCATTACCTTAGACATAAGTGAATGTCTTTAATGTATTCATGGTAGCATGAATTTCCTATACCTGCTTTTTACCAACTCCATATTTTCTTTTTATTTGATTAACACCTAGTGTTAGAAATACAGATAGTGGTGATATTTGAAGCAGTAGAGTTATTCCTTTCCTGGGAGGTGTCATGGTACCAGCAAGTGAACCTGTGCTGTAGCAGCCGTCACTCTGAATGGCTCCCAAGTCACACAAATCCCTTTAAGGTGGATTCAAGGAACTCTTCTTCACAGCATAGCTTGTTATTGATTTCTCTCCTTGCACCGTTTTACTCAGCCAGGCAAGGAAGATTAGGGAGATTATCTTTGGGATATGTGCCATCCAGTTACCTTGATTGTACTTAAGAGATTACAGGGGTATAAATGTGGTGCATCTGGAGGTCAAGGCTGAGACTACAGAGTTTTGAGTGCTTACATCTGTTGCACTTGTGATAAATTTACTCCTTATGATTCTCTGTTTAATTTTTCACTTGTTCAGGTTAAAGTGTACCCCAGCCTAAGCATTAACCATTTGCAGGGCAAGGGGTGGAATTTTGACATTGGATTAAGAATTATAAGATTTGAAAAATGAGAATTTTGAGTTTATTTTTGAACCTTCCTTGGTGACTAAAGTGCCACAGTCCTGTCTATGTAGCACTATACAGGCTATTCTGAATCTTGCCTGCAGTGTTTCCATTTGATGACATTTCCTATGTCATCAGCACATTTTACACAAAGGAGCAGTGGCTTGCTCTATGATCCTTGTCATCTTTTATATCCTTCCGTCTTCAGGGTGTAATCCTATTTATTTGTGTCACAGGTTTTCTTAGCACAGTAATAAGTGCAGGTTTTCTTAGCAGTTAGTAACATAGTAAACCATATTGAGTGTTTCTTGAATATAAAATTCTAGAAGGTATTAGCAGTTTTAAAGGCAGTTGAGTTACTAAATGTAGATGGTACGGGGCCGTATACAGTGAAAACAAACCGTTTCTCTTCCCTTCCTCCTCTAAACTTCTTGCATTCCTCCTACCCTCAGCTCTAAAAACCCCTGACTCTTAACTGTTTCTGCTTTTGAACAAAATAAAAAACAGACGATGTCTTTTTTAATGATGTTCCTATTTGTATGTGCAACATTTCAAGTAATCTCAGTAAGGTGTGTTTTTATTTTTCCCCATTTTCACAGAATCATAGACAATAGACATAGAAAGGATCTTGAGAGGTCCTCTTCCAAAGCATGATCATCTAAACCAATCCTGACAGTTCCTTGTCTGATCTACTCTTACCAGCTTCCAAGGATGAAGAGTACTTTACCTTCGTGAACATTTATCCTCAGTGTTTATGACCAGGCCCTACTATGGAAGAATTTTCTGATGCCTAACCTAAATCTCCTTAGCTGTGATTTATACTCACTGCTTAACTCCAGGTAGACACAAAACACAATTTATTCTGTGTTCCTCAGGGTGGCTGTTTACATTATTTGAAGGATGTTTTATGTCTACTTTCATCCATCCACAGAGAAACAACTGTGTGGACCCGACTGAGTAGTGGATTTTGGATCACTTTGTAGGGCTTCTTTGGTTGCACTGTAAACCTATCTCTGGCTCTGGCCACTGTTTTGGACCTGTGAGTAGTTCCACAGATTTTTAGAGATGAAGATACATATATCTGTGCTTTCTGTGGGTATTACATTATACGTTAAAGAGAGGAAGATGAAGGAAACATTATGGCAATGGAATTTGCAGAATGTACTGCACAAGAAGCACCTTAGCAAACAGAACCAAGAAGTCTCATGGTGTTTGGGATAGTACAACTAGCAGTATCATGAGTATTCTAAGAGCAGCACGAGAGTTTATAGCCTAAAAAGATGAGATAAAGCAGAAAGAAAGTTGGCTGGCTGGTCTTACGAATTTTGTATTTGGGAGGGACAGTTTATTTCTCATACAAGTTACCATTGCTGAGCTTTGCAAAAATATAAAAAGAGATGGAGAGAAGTGGGAATGCTGAAAACATGGATGTTTGGTGAGCAAGACACGGAAGATCAGAATAGCTGACAAACTGGACTGAGCAAAAGCAAAGTGGTAGGTAGAATGGGAGAAAGGATGTCCACGGAGTAATGGACATGCCGTAGAGGAAGCAACACAATGGTATGACAAACCTGGAGAAAGATTCTGCATGGGGACACCTAAAAGAGCACAGACTCTCATTTGAGCATGGAAATTAAAGGAAAGCACAGGATCTCAAATACTTAATGTATATATATAAAAAAAAAAAAAAAGCACCTTGGAGATAAACAAAAATCAGAAATGTTTCAAATCCTGAAGTGCTGTAACATCAGTAAAGAAGGTCTTTATAAATGAATTTGAATAAATCACGTGTGAATAGCACAATTACAGGAAAATTACATGATCAGCAGGACTTTGAATAGTCTGCAGAGTGTGGAGAGAGAAAACACAGTGTCCAGCAAGAAGGCAATTGCAACAGTCCAAGCATGAAATCATCACAGAACGAATGCTTTCCTTATAGGATCTGCTGAGATTACAGCCTAAGGCAGTATCTGTGGCCATGAATTAGGTAGAGCAATAAAAACTTGCATTCCCTGAATCAAGATATTTCCTCTTTTTCAGATGTCCTTACTAGTTAACTCTTTAGTGGCAGTAATTTATGTCTAGCAATATTTGCTGACATCCCATTGACGTGAGCTTATCCTCTGTTGAACAGTGGGCAGTTGGGCTGATGGGTTGGACTTGGCACACTGAAGACCTGTTGTATTCCTTAATCAATTTTTTCTTCTTCTTTTTAAATTAAATTTTACAGCAATAGGAATAGTAAAAGAGAGACAGTATAGATTTCTTCCGGCTACATTTTAAACAGTCTGTGTAATTTTAAAGGATATTTAAGAATCAGTCATGAAATTTGCAGTTCTCCTTACTTTGTCCATTAATTTTCACAGGGGATTATGTCATAACTGTGGGCAGAAAGTGCTGTGCAGGATTAGTGCAAGGTAGTATAACTGAAGGACTGTTTTGCTTCCTGGGGAAAAAGAAAGCACTGTGAAAAGAAATAGCAGTGAAACTGGTAATTTCCAGTAGAAATTTCTACCTTCCAGTAGAACTGGAAATCTGAAAGTGTAAATGATAAGTGAAAGGAGCAAACTTCAAGGAAGTGGAAGGGTGATTTCACTTGCTAAAACCAGGATCTTATAAGTTCTTGCCTCAGAAAAATATACCATCAAAAAGGCTAAGTGTATGGGCCTCTTTCTTGATAACAGTCACAGCCAAAAGAGAAGTAAATTCCATTTGTTGCAGTACAATAGTCCAGTCTAACCCTGCTTTCACCCAATCTCTCCAGTCTTTCCAAGATTAATATTTCCGTTCAGCGCCACACATTTTGGCTTTTCGTGTATTGCTTCCACTGGCTCTGCAGCTCCTACGACAGCCTGAGGGATGAGAACTGCAAATGAGCCTGTCTCATCTGCTATCCCCTCTGCCAGCAAGTGCCCCCCGTGCAGCTACTGCCACCACACGTGTACCTGGGGCAAGGAAGGGGCCTTTTCTGCATTCAGTAGAGTTCTGCATTTGTTTATGGGGCTGTATGGATGTGTTATTTTAATTACAAAATAAAGTAAATGATAATTTTGCTGCAAGCCCTGGCATCACAGAAGAGTAAGGTTTTTTTTAGAGGTTTACACGTAGAAAAAAGAAGAAAAGTACTGTATTTCTCACTCTTTTGTTTGAGTCTGCTTCACTTCTGTCTACTTATTGGGTAATCAGGGCAACTTTTCTCACACTGTAAAAGAAAAGGTGACTTCAATATTAGATGTGGTTTAAGAC
This sequence comes from Anser anser, assembly GCF_964211835.1. NCBI lineage: Eukaryota > Metazoa > Chordata > Aves > Anseriformes > Anatidae > Anser > Anser anser. The sequence goes on from NC_139724.1 coordinate 67,246,954, forward strand.
AGGAGATGAAGCACTGTGTACATATAAGAGGCTTTTTAAAGAACCCATTGGGATCAGTTGAAGTGTTTTGCTGGCGTTCTTGCACCAGAACAGTTACTATTTAGTAACTTTCAGATGGAAAGAATCAAAAGTTCTGCCAGACTCCCTGCTTCTGAGTAATTTTTGAGTATAAGATAAAAAGAGATTCACTAATGGAACGTTAAACAAAAATCTACCGTAGTACAAAGTTCAACATGAAAGACTTTGAAAACAGCTCTGGGAGCTGTCATTGATAGAAAACTGCAGTTAGGTTCTTTTGTGTTGAGATGACAGATATGTTAAAAATAAAAAAAAATCTTTAACTGCATGGTTAGTTAGTAAGTAACCATCTTTTGTTCATGTTAAAATCTTTCCAATGTACTCTTTTGTTTCTATTAATGCCTTTTTTGAATCTAAGTTTCTCAATCACATCGTGCATCTTGCCTGAAGTGTGACTGCCATGCTCTGCCAAGTATTCAGTGTTGCACATGCTCACATTTTCTGTAGTTTAAACTTGATTCTTACGGACTTAGTTTTATTTCTCTATAAGAAAGAGTTCTGTGAAGTATTGTTTTTGTTTTTTTTTTTTTAAAAAAGCTGATTTTTTTTTCCCACTCATGTTCTCTTAACAGTTTTGGTAGCTTTATTTCCTATTCACTCCATCACTTTAGTGATTTTTTCGGTAATAAGGTGGCCAGAACTGTATACATAATATCAAGAAGGTTGTGAAGAGTTTACAAGCTTTCTATCTATATGACTGGAAGTCATTTCATGTGTAGCCCCAACATCTGCCTTTTGGTTGCAATTTCCAATTACAAACTTAAGTCCTTTTCTTGTTTGTTAAGCTTAGTTCACTGATACCACTTCCTGATTTATTTCTTCTGTTTAATGTTATTGTTAAATTATTTTCCCCGGCTGTATAGTCTTTTTTTAATGTCTAAGAAGTTTGGAGTGGAGGAGATGGAGAAACTAAAAGAAAGCTGTTGCAATATCCATGCCTGAAATTCTTGAGAAATGAATGTAGAATGTTGACTCTCATGTTATTACTGTTGAATATTTGACTGAATCTTTCTACATTGGTCAATAGGTTAACGTTACAGACTGTAATATACATCAGCTGTGTGCATAATACATACTCCTTCCTCTGTGTGACTGCTGGAAACTGTATCAGATTGTCTTTGTGCTATATTATGCATTATCCTGGATGAAATAATTCTTAATTCTTTGAGTATCTGATGATTATTTTTTTAGGTTAGCTTTGTGTATGGTGTTATGAATCATACAGGTTTTCTATCAACTGTCATCCAGAGCTTGGAAAATCATTCACTTTTCTTTCTCACCCATGGACCTAAATGACGTTGCTAGATTTGGTAGCTTTTTTTTTTTTTTTTAATGTTGAAACCCAGTAGGTATGATTTTTATTCAATTATGTAAAAGCCAAAGCAGATTGCAGCTTTCACGCAGTCGTGATTTTTGGTCTTCACTAAGCTGGTTTGTACTCTCTCTGATAACCTCTATCCAGAAGGCAGTGCCTGACCACCCTAGAGTGGTGGGATGCAGTGTGCTGATTAGTACTAGACTGGGAGATTACTGTCACCTAGCATTCAGGTGCATTTTACCACCCCCCACGCTCCCTCCACTCCTTCTGGTATTCAGCTCTTCTTGTAGGCTTATTATTTGTTTTGTAGAAATGATGAAAAAGTGAGTAATTTCTCTCTCTCTATATATATATATTTTGTTTTAATTATTTTATTATTTTTTTTTTTCTACAGGATTTACAGATAATCAGCACAGACGAAAACCAGGTATTTGTGGCTGTTCAGGAATGGTACCAGACAGACACATACAACCTGTACCAGTCTGACCCACAAGGTGTTTACTACTCCATCCTGCTGGAGAACGTCCGGAGCACAAAGCAACCAGAAGAGAATGTCCTGATAGATATTCTGGAGGTAGGCTTTTATCTCTTCCAGTGTCTGTAGTCCGGGTAGAGGTTTCATTCTTTTATTTTGATTAGGGATATAATTAATTTTATGTTAGTAGATTTTCACAGTTATCTTTAATGTGAAAAGACTAGGATTTCTTATTCGTTGATAGTGCATCGTTTCTATTTATGTTTTTTCTTCCTTCCCTTGTAGCGTGCTGTGGGCTCCAAGAACTAGATTGGGTTACAAGGATGTGCAAGACCAGAATTGGTCAAGGGTTTCTGTAAGATAGGAAATCTGGCAGTGTAATTTATTGTTGAAGTAAGAAGTATGTAGCTGCCTACATATGGCTCTAATTAGGTTCTTCTTGGTGTGGGAAAATGATAGTGGTTTTTTTGTTGTTGTTGCCTTTATCTCCTTCATCTTTGTTTAGCTTTTACTTATCAAATGGCTGTAGTAAAACATTTACCAATTACCAATGTAGGCACTGATTATTTTCTGTGCTGTCCCTATTTAGAAATGGGTCTTCTTAATGAGTGAATCTACACATTGTGTGTAGCCACATTCCCACAGGGTGATTTATCGAGAGCATTATTTTGCAGATCTTTGCTCCTGGTCACTCCTGCAGGAAGCAAAGCTGAAAGGGAGTCAGGTACTATCTCTTCTCCTTGCATAACCCGGAGCATGTAATTTCACATCACTTGTACGGAGATGCCATCCCTCACTGTCCTTTTGTCTACAAGAGTTATTTACTTAACTCAGTTTCACCAAGGATTTCAAGTGTTACTGAAGATATATTTGATAATGCACAAGAGGGAGATATCCTAGATTATTGTGTACACTCGATTAATTTGTAGGGTTGCATTAAAAAGAAGTTGTGCAAATGATAAAGAATAATTGAAAGACAATTCCATGTCTTTAGAGCTGCATTGTAGGAGGAAAAATTTATTTATCTACAGTAAGAAAGCCTACAGCTTTCAGATAGCCTGTACAATAAATAAATAGTGTTCATCTTCTTTATTAAAAGTGATCATCTGATCATATCTACAAGTAACGTATGGATAATTTACACTGTATAGGTAATAAAGATAAGACGTTACAGTCCTTGGGATCAAGATACTGTTTAGTCTTATTTTTGTTTGCTTGTTTTGTTTTTGTTTGTTTGTTTGGTTTGTTTATTCATGTTTGTTTGTTTTTTTGTTTGTTTTTCCCTTTGGACATCTTAATGCATGTATCCCAACCTGGGGACAGGAATCTCCATTGCAACACAGAGATGATCCTTGATGGTTGATAATTTCCAAAATTATCAAGTGTGTAATTCTCCTTAAAATTTGCACTGTCCTCATTATCTTTTGCTGACCTCACTTCATCTTTTACTTGTACATCTGCTATAAACTCTTTTACTTGTCTGTATTAATTTTCTCTTATACACTTTATCTTTTGTACCATATTTCATTTCTGCTCACATTGCAAATGTGAATGTGAAATAATTGTCAAATATTTCCATCATAGAAGAAAAAAAAAAAAAAAAGGAAAGGAAAGGCAAAGTATTAAGTGACTACACAAAAGCAGCATGCCCTTGAAATTTGTATCATGTGCTGCCAAACTATGAACCAGTAAGGAATTTGACACAAGCATGTTTGAAAATACTACTTCTAAGCTGGATCCTGTTATGCCTCCTATATGAAAAAGAGCTATACAATTGGCAGCATACATTCTTCATATTTACTTTCTTTCCTAAACAACAAATCTTAGGTATTTCAATTTTAATCACAAGCTTATGTTATATAGTTGTATTTTTTGTATTTTGTATTTCAGTAACTGCTGCTAATAAACACTCTGGGACCATCTGAATACTGCCTCTTGGTTCCCAACTAATATAGAATATTATTCAACTGTTACTGAAAGAAAATCAAACAGTGCAGAAAATGATGTGTCACTGAATACACAGCCATAGCAGCAAAACCATTTATAAAATAGTTTTATGAGGCTTTTCAAAAATTGCTGGGGAACCACTAACCCCTGAACTGTTTTGAAAAATAGGTGCTCTGAGACCTAACCCAAAGGTCCAAGAAAAACCAAAGGAAAGACATTTTTGACTTTCCTACCTTGGGTAACTACTCTAGATATATTCTAGTTTTGTATCTTAGGTAACTACTGGGCTGCTCATCAAAGTAGCTGAGCACTCCCCAGTGCTTAAATGTCCTCTTTCACATAGCACCTTATTTGCTGTATGTGACTCTTCCCTTTTTCATAGAAAGTTACTAATCTCATGGTGTTAGACTAGGGAACTGAATTAGAAAGTGCAGAAGAATTTTGGTGCCTTGCCGTCACATTTGAATCCAGAAGGTAAATTTGACATATAGCACTTAAAATATTTACAGAGAGTCAGGTGTGAATTTACAAAGGTCACAAGACAAATACAATAGAAAATGCTATACAGGGAGAGAGGTATTTTAAAGCTGCCATTTTTATGTACTGTAATTTTTATATTTTGTTTGTTTGTTTGTTTTTTAGCCTAATACACCTCTCCAAATATCATACTTCTGAATTTTCTTTGAAGATAGATGCCTGGAATCTCATTATTTCAGGCAGGGTTATGCCTTTCGTTCAAAATAAAGCTGCTGAAGTCCTGGTCAGCTTTTATCTTTCAAAGCAACTGTGAGAATAGTTAACTGGGACAGAAGAATAAATTTTTTTCATGGCCTTTTTGTGCCTGATAGGATTCAAATCTCTATCTCCCACATTCTGGAGAGGAGAGGTTACCCTGGCCACTTGGTTAGGTTAGAGATGGGAGTGGGAATGGAAAGCATTTTCAGTCTGACTCTCACTGAATGATTATATGGAATGATTGAATATTCATTAAACAAGAATGAGAGAAGAAACAAAAATATTCGTGATACATTGCTGGTTTTGCCATCCACATACGAAGAGGAAAACTTCAGTTGCAGTCCCTGATCTAATTATTGTTTAAATATTTAATAGTCTTCACTGCAAAAAACTGCATGCGCAGAAATTGAAAGCCAAGTCTACCTTTCCCAGCACATATTTGAACTGCTAGGCATTTCACTCATACTCATCTCTGTGCTGTCTTCAGAAGGTGGAATACATAATAAATCCCTAGCAAGCTGAAATATCTTTGAAAGTAAAGAATGCACGTTCCTTATTTTCTCCTTCTGTTTCAGTTTATCACCTGCACTGCCAAGTACCTTACTGTTATGTTTGACTGGGAGGTGATGCTGAGCTTCTAGCATCCTGGAAAAGTCAGTCGATCACATGTGCATGGGGTTTAAGTAAGAAAGAGTTCATCAGAGAGATGTAAAATGAGAGAGTAGCAAAAGATCTATAGAAAATTTGATTCTCTAGACTTAAATATATTTCTAGGTTCTAGGCTATTACTGTAACCAGCAGAACTCTCTTACTCCCTGTAGATTTCAGTCAAGAAAACAAAATAAATCATATATTTATGAACAGTAGGTATCAAGTCTGTAGCCTGCTTGTTTAGGTGCTTTCTCTTCAACCTAAATGTAGATCTTTTCTTAAATGAATGTCAAAGGGAGTTAATAAATTGTAGTGGGGAAAAAAAATTAAAAAAAATAAAAAAACAAACAAAAAAAACAACCAAAAGCCAGTAAGTGTTTCTGATAAAAAGCAAATAGTAAGTCCAAGACTGAATCATGTCAGCAAGAGGCAAATATTCCTGCTCAAGCTGAGACCTGGCTGTCTTGTGCCTTTAGTTGAAATGACTGCTTCAGTGTTGCTACATGTTGCTATACTATGCTGTAAATGATGATACACATTTTTAAGTTGGTGTAAGTTGATACACGTTTTCTAGAATTTTTCCAAAATTCAAAAAACCTTGTAAATAATTGTAAGGTAAACAGGGGCACTCTTAAGAAAACCTTCAAACTTAATGCAAGATCTTACCTCACACCACTGGGTGGAATATTAAAATATTAAGTAAATGTCAGAATTTGCTGTCTTGTAACTAACACAAAGACATTACCACATTAACATCAACGTCAAGTTTTCTTTGATTTTTAAAATATTGACAACCTTTTATCAAAGGGGAAAAATAGGTAATGCTCACCATGACTGATGCTCTTGCACTTTATCTATATGACTCAAACTAGAATCTATAGAAATCAGAGCATTCTTAGGCAGAATGTTCCCATCTGGAGTCACTGCATTTTGCCCATGGAAGGTATCAGACATGTGCATGGCAAAGTTATTGTCACATAAGTGTCTTCTTGGTGAAAAAAATCCCAGGCCTTGGCCAGTCATAGTTTTTTTGGTTGACTCTTATCGTGGAGGTGTCAGGGTGTTGAACTGAACAGGTCCTGGGATATTTATATATCTTAACTGGTGAGTCTTCTTTTAAACACTTCGTACTGATCACGCAGAGTACCAAAGAGCTTGAGTATACTTTGTTGTGTAATAACATAACTATACAAATCCCTAGCACCAGACCTTAGAAGGTGCCAATTGGTGTAAATACATTCATACTGCTACAATCTCACAGCCTGTGGTATATATGTGAACCCAGGTACTGTTTTTGTGGTTGTTTTTTGCTTGTAAGCAAAGGCAAAAGCCTGGTTTATAACTCAGAATTGCAGCAGGTATGGTACAAATAAGATTATTTTTAGCATAGATATTATATTGAACATCCTATAATAAAAGATGTGCTATATATTAAGGGCATTATTATGTTGGTTTGGGTTTTGCCTCCATGGTAGTACCAGCAGTCATGGAAGGGAAAGGACACAGAAGCTGCCACTGGGAAGGGTGAAGTCTTGGGCCTGATTGTCTTACCTTCCTCAGGAGACGAACTGGCATTAAGATCGATGTAATTCATTAGTAGGCCAAGGGTGCTTACAAAGGAGAGATATTCCAGTATATCTTGTCAGCACAGTGGGAGTTATGAAAGAATCCATAGAAAGATTCATATGGATTTTTGTTTGTTTCTTGCAGTTCATTTTTGTTGACTTTTTTATTAAATAGAAGGAAAGTCTCTTAAGATCAGGGATGATGCTAGGGCTAGAACTAAACACATTAAGGTACAAATACTCCCAAGGGCACTTCTGAAATATGATACACATTACCTTTGACACTCTAAGTTGTAATAGCTTTCTAACACAGATAATTTTGAAATAAAACAACTAAATGTGTCCAGGAAAAGAGAGAGCCTGTAACCTATTTTTTTTCAGAGGTTAAACCCATGGAGGGAGTTTGTGGAGTTAGGCTGGGTCTGGAATCATTTCAGATGCTTGAAAGGATATTTCAGTCCTCACTATTTCTGCCCCAGAAGATCTGTCTGCATTTATTTACTGCAGTAGATAAGTGTGCTTCCTAATTCAGTGTTATTTTCTAAAGGATGTTACATTATATTTTGTTATTTTAACCATTCTGTGTAATATTTATGTGATGTGGGTCACATGACTGCAGTGTAGAAGTCGTGTTGCAGTTATAAATTGCTTCTGTAATTTGCAGAATAATGTTTTAGATATGTCCATGTTAAAAATAAAAATGCAGAAATGTATTAGGGAATTTTGCCAGTAGCGTAGAATATGACACTAAGGTATTATTCACTTTCCTAGTGGAGAAACTACCAGAGGTACACAGTTTAGAGCCACAAAAGAGCAGCTGATCAGCAGTAATCCTTGCTGAAAAAATGTGTATGTGCTGGTCATTAATGCTTTCTCATTTATGTTTCAGGTCAGAGGTGTAAAAGGAGTCTTTCTGGCTAACCAGAAGATTGATGGGAAAGTTACAACTCTAATAACCTACAACAAAGGCCGTGACTGGGATTTTCTAAACCCTCCAGACATTGATATGAATGGCAAACCGACAAACTGCAAACCTGTAAGTGGTCTTATCCTCTCTCTGAAGTCCACAAGGATTATTTGTATGGGCGGGATGTGCAGTAGTGCAGGCAGCCCAAGAGCTTTGTGCAGTGTTTACTAGCTAAATTAATAGACAAATCTACTTACACGACACGAGCACTGGTTTGGTACACTGTTAGTCCAGTCATCTTGTAGAGTGAGTCATGACTGTCTGTAGCACTGCAGAATATTTTAGAGCTTAGTTTGACACAAAGATGACATTTTTCTTGTGTGCCAACCGCACAACTCAGTTTCGGATAATCATGACAACAGTAAGTTGTGTCTGGGCATAAGGCATCGTCAGTCAAACATATTTTACCAATGCCTTTTTCTGTTTCCATCTTTCATGTTTTTGTTTCATCTTAATCCAAGATAATCTTGTTAAAGGGAACTCTTGCTTGGAAATAAACATCACAATTAATTGAATCAAAAAATCCTTTCTTTTTGTAAGAGGATGTTATTTCCATTTGCTTATGTGTCCCAGCTACCCATAATATTTTGTTCTTTGTTAGGCTGTGCTGAAAACCTTGTATTTTTCTCACTGTCTTTCTGCTCCTGGGGACTCCAAGCTCTGCGTTGCTGGTCAAAATAAATGCTTTCAGTCCTGCCACTGGCAGAGACCTGGTCCTTCTCCACATAGAAAGGGAGGGCTGGAGATGCTGGTTCCCTTCTGAAGGGAACAAGGCTGTGCTATACGGTCTGCAGGCCCTGATCCTGAGCTCTCTGGGGTCAGTGGAAAGATGGCGGTGGAAGCAGCTCCCAGGCAGTGCTGGCTGCTTGCTCATGGACAGATTGCTGTGAACTTCACTGACAGCAAAAGTAACTTCCAAGTGCCACAGTAGAAAGAGCAAGAAACAGTAAGTTGCTTAGCAAGCAGAGACGATGATCATCCAAAATTCATTAAGCTATTTTTCACATTGTTTTTTTTTCTAAAAGAAAAATTTCAGTACATTTTTTTTTCATTTTTAATCATCATTTTAATTAATCACCTGAGACCAACAAACAAGTAACAATTGTTGCCATTGCTGCTAGTTAGTTTTTAAGCAGTTCTGTCACAAGGATTTTTTTTATACAATAATTTCATGCTGACTTCTATGAGTTTGCAAATCTTGTTTGTTGAGGCAGTGAAATCCTATGGAAATTATCAGAGGACAGCAGAGGACTATGGACAGCATCAGAGATTTTTGTTAGATAGTTTAGGTTAATATTTTGGTCTGGACTTTGGCTCCATGGGAAACAGCCATTCTCTTTCTCTACAGAGACTCACATAGCTGAAGCTGCTCTCTGACTGAGCTTTCATTATCATATGAACTTAATTATTAACTTTTTTTTTTTAACACCTGTCATCTTCTTCTTCCCCTACAAGCCTGATTGCTACCTTCACCTCCATCTCCGCTGGGCAGACAATCCATATGTGTCAGGAACAGTCCATACAAAGGATACTGCACCAGGGCTCATCATGGGGGCAGGTAAATGCATGAAATTATTTTGTAAGAGCTGGAATGTGGCAGGAGTTTTTTGCGTAGATCCAGTCTTTTGGATTGTAGCATTTATAGAGCTACAAACGTTAACAAAATTAGGCTTTCCCTGCAGAATATTCCTTTGTGGCATCCCTTTATCAAGCAATTTAGTAAAAGTTGAAGTCCCGAGAGCTCTAGGACAGATCTATAACAGTTGCCTCTATACATTATGCTTCTCTCAGCTGTGTAGTATCTCCTTCCCTATAAGTGCAGTATGAAGCAGTGATGGAGGCTGAAGGACTTGTCCTGCACTGTTTTTCTGTGGAAGTGAAAAGCCTTAACATCTCCTCCAGCGTGAATAATAGCACAGCAAATCCAATAAATTAATCTAAACAGTGGCTAAGCCTTTGTTCTTGAAGCTTACATAGAGATAGTTTGTCTTGTGATATTTGTTAATATCTTTCCACCTAAAGAGAGATGAAGTGACTGAGGCAAATGTGTCTTGGTGCTGGGAACAATGCTGGTTGTGTTTGCTTCATTATAACATACATATTGTACCATGTTACTGTGAAGTGAAATTTAATATTCCAATGGAATTTCTTTTATTGACTACTCATCACAAAAAAATTTCACAAGTCTGTTTTACTTTGTACCCTTGTAGTTCATCTATTTATTTCTTTTGATTTTCTATTTCTTTGTTTCAAAAGTCTTGAAATGCTAACTGTTATAAGAGCTTTTTAAATCACATTATTTTAGTCTTATGTTCTAGATTATGTTTAGGTGAAATACACAAGTGTACTACTTATCTTTTCCTACAAATATATGTTTTTAATCAATAACTGTTTTTACCTTAGCTTATAATAGTGTCTTATAAAAAGGTTTCTAAATTGAAAATTTCCTAAGAATTTCAAGACAAGCATATTTGCTGTTGAATGAGAATGACAGCTCCTATTACTTTAACTGAAGATTTCAAGTGTTCCCTTAGTGTAAATGGAGTTCAAAATATTTTACTGGAGGCAGACCTACCTGGGGAAATGCTGCTATGTTTTTAGTGACAAGAATGAGACTAAGAATTTATACAGTGCCTTTGTAGTTACATTTCTGGGAAGTATCTAAGTAGGTGTTTAATTCACATTTAATATATTCCAATAATTCAGAAAATAACTTTCTTCTCAAGGATTTTCTTTTTACATAAAGGTACTCCTATTCTAATGTAGGTTCTTACTTCTAGCCTTATTATATTGAACCTGCACACTTTTTACTAGCATATTAAGCAGTAGTTTGATTAATGAGTCTGTTATTTCCACTTCTTTTTTCTCTGTCCTTGCATTATAATCTGATGTAGTAAACTGATAGTTTTTGAGATCTTGTTTTTTTTTTCATTCGGCTGGGTTTTGTGTGTATTTTTGAAGTGCACGGTCCTGAGATATCAGGGATGGCAGGTTGGAGAAGAATACTTTGCCCTTAATTCCTTCCTAGAGTGCATTTCCTAGAAAAAAAGACATGAGGAGTGGCTGAGGGAACTGGGATTTACTCTGGAGAAAAAGGAGGCTGTGGGGAGACCTTACCGCTCTCTACAACTACCTGAAAGACAGTTGCAGTGGACAGTGTGACGGTCTCTTTTCACAGGTGTTAAGTGATGGGATGTGAGGAAATGGCCTCAAGTTGCACCAGGGAAAGTTTAGATTAGATGTCAGGAAGAGTTTGTTCATGGAAGGGGTGGTTAGATGCTGCAACAAGCTGCAGAAGGGGAAGTAATGGAGTCCCCATCCCTGGAGGTATTTAAGAGATGTGTGGATGTGCTGTTTTGGGACATGGCTTAGTGGTGGGCTTGGTAGTGTTAAGTTGATGGCTGGACTTGAGGATCTTAAAGGTCTTTTCAAACCTAAATGATTTTATGATTCTGTGACATTATATCACTGTGACTTTGTTTTAGCATATCTGGTAGGTAAACTTACCAACAGCTTTCTTCAACATAAGGAAATGTTCTTTCTAATGTCATCCAGATATCATTAAGAACTAGACTGATTTGTTAAATTTGACTTGATTGTTGAGCAACCTCTAACAGAATTGAGATGGTAGAGGTACCACCACTCATAGCAGCTGGCTAAAAAGATGGGAAGAATGGTGTGAAAGTACAAAAAATATTTCCAGGAATAGGGCAGTACATCCTCTCTCTGGTAGAAGGTCATGTAGTTGTAAACAGAGCAGAAGGACTTCTTAAAAATCTCAAAGAGAAGCTGCATGCCCCTTGTAAACAGATGACCTGTCTCAGCTCAGATTTTGACTTGCATTTGTATTATTTAGATGCTCAGATCATCTAGATTCAGTGCACATCTTCAGTCTTATCTGGAAAACCTGATATTCTTGTAAACTTACCTTCTTATCAGAAATATTTTATATACAACGAGCTTGTATTTCTTCTGGACTGATTCTCAACATTGATAATCACATGCAAATCAACAGAAGTACTAGTTTCTTAGCACATACAGAAATCAGATTATTTGGGCCACATCACACACTGTTGCAATTTTACTGTTAGATTTAGTGAGAGCACATCATCTGGAAATGGCAGATGAGAATGAAGATCCAGGAATGTCAGTTGATCACAGTGTGACTACAAACCATGAGTGTGTTGTGCTGTGGAAGAGGGAAATGTATTCTGAGGGTGAAGTAGGTAAATAATTGCCAACAGAGAGAGGGAAATATTAATACTCCGGCAAAATACTGTACTAATAACAGCATGTACAACTCTGATAATCAATTTTCAGGACCAATGAGCAGGTGCTAAGGACTACTTGGCAGTTGATGGAAATAGAGGTTCTATTTACATGGAGATTCTCATTAGCTGAGAAAAATAAAGGCTGGTAAAGAATCTGATTTTTCTTGAAAGTGTAACCATGGGGTAGAAACAAATGTCCGTAAAGAGATGCTTAACGTATGATGTAAACAACTGGATAAGAACTGGAACTCAGAGGAAGTTTCTAACCATAAGAGCAGTGAAACTGCTTCTCTCAGTAAGAGCAGTGCGGTTACTAATCAAAAGGCCAAGCCAAAATAATAATGATAACAACAATAATAACAATAATAATAAAATCCTTTAAAATGGAGTTGGGTACATTATAGAAACATTATATAACACACTTGTGACAGTTGAAAACCTAACCCGTGACTTGTGGATAGATTTGATACTATGCTTGAAAATCAGAGCACAGAGACTACTGAATATTGTTTTAACTTAAAAGAATAATTAAGTGGCAAACAGCATTAAAGCCTTGAGCATTTGGGAAAAATGCAATAATATGATGTTAAAATTGCACCTTTTCAAACTCACATTTACAAGTGAAAATTGCACTCTATTAAAGTTGCATAAATAGTTATGAGGTATGTATATTTGTAGCTTATAAATATATATCTAAATTGTGCAGACTAATATTAAACTTTATAGCTGCATTTTAAAGTGTTCTTTCAAATAACTGGCTTGCTCCCTTTAAGAAATGTAATAGGATTTCACATTTACATTTGATTTCTGTGCATTTTAATCTTGGCAGCAGCTTTTTTTTTTTTTTTCACAGCATCAGCTATGAAATGTGTGTCAATTGACGTGTAAATTTTTACTATAAACTTGTGAAAGACTTTCCTATGAAAAATGTTTAGAGAAGTGTAGATTTTTCAGGTGCTAGTTTACTATAATTCTCTGCTTAGCCTCCAATCCAGATGGCAAGTCAAGCAAACAGTAAATTTTGCACTTTTGTGTGAATTCAGGAAGTGATAGAAAGTTCAGTTTACTTTTTGTCATGTCTGGCCCAAATACATTGCATGCATCGTGATAAATTTATATAGTTTTTCACCAAAGTAGCATACCGAGCTGCCACTACAAAAAGGATGAGATAACAGGGAGATGACAGAGCATTTCCTAGTGCTCTTCGCAGTGAAGATCCTGCAATTCCTAAAGATTTTTCTCATGTCAACATGTCCCTTGACTTTGTGTGAATCACTCTCTCAGCTAAACACTACTTCAGTTTGTCAAGCAAAAACAGCCTATCTGGGACATTGAAACACAAATTGGTCACATGCTTGTTCTACACTGACTGGTAGTTTACAAACTATGAATTTTTAGCTTGTTCATTGGCTAAAGAGATGCTATGGATGTATTAATTACCAGGCAATGCAGGTAAGGTGCATTCCTCTTTTTGGTGCAGGTATCTGTCTGTATGCTAAATTTAAACATCTGGAAAATATTTTCCGTATTTGAAGGATTATCAAAGTGTTGCATGTGGGGATTATTTCTTCTCAGAGTAAGCATGTCTAAAATCACATAAAAAATATGGGTAAATGCAGTGATAAGTAGTGGTTAGAACACATAAATCAGTAGTAAATTTTAAATGAAGTTAATCTCCTATATTTCTGTGGCCCAGCAGGAACCTGCCAAAATGCCTGAGCAATGAAAAACTCTAATTAGCTAACTCTTTTGAGGTCTGCATATGTTTTCACAACTATACCACAATTCCAGAGAGTTTAGCTGTCCACTGGCCATCATTAAAATGCATTATTTTCTTTCAGAAATCAGATCACTTCCAACTGCTAATCTGACGTGCAAAATTATGAGTAGCTTAGATAAATATGTGGGACAGTAGTTGGTGCCCCTGTAGCCTAACTTGCAGGCCTGCCACCCCTGCAGGGATGGAATGTGATTTTACCCATTTACCTTACATAATCCTTTATTCAGGAAAGGTAAAGGGAAAGCATAGGCGTGAAGATTTACTATATCCCAAAGCACAGTTTGAAAAGGTCTTTAAGAATGCAAAGAAAGGTTTTTTAAGAATGCAAACAGCAGAGATGAAAGAAGACTGTTTAATCAAAAAAAAAAAAATCTGAAATTCTTAGCAAAATGTTTCCTTGTGTTTCCTAAATTCAGCAAACAATTTGTCAGAACATAACAGCAGAGCCATACTGGTTCACACCAAGAGTCTCTAGCACAATATCCTGGCTCTGTTGGCAGCAAAAGCTTTTGGGGAGGTAGTTAAGAATGGTGAAAGTGTGTATTGTAACCCGACCCTGATTTGGGAGAAAGCACACACACAGGAATGTTTCTGATAAGTTGTATGGAAAAAAAATCTACCATGGTTAGGTTCCCTCACCTACACAACGCACTGAAACTGTCATACTTTGGCTTTTCACCCTCAGACACATCCATCACGACCAGGGTCGTGCTATGACACATCCTCAGTTTCATGACACAAGAACCCCATTTTCATGGCCTATAACATAACCCTCATGTTCTTTTAGGTAATTAGAACCCCTCAAAAAAAAAAAAAAAAAAAAGAACAAAACAGCAACAACAACAAAGCAAAAAATCCTCACAGACACACACACAAAAAAATTTACCGTGGCAGTACTACCTGGTGAGACCTTGGGCTGTGTTATATGCTGTGAACATGGGTGAGTGATGCCAGCTGGCCTCAGGGCTGCAGGATCATCTCTGTCCTTCCCTTATTTTAATGTATGTATGTAGTTTGCAATAATGCCACCTGGTCATTAGGAATAAAAGATGAGGCAATACATTGAAAATTGAATAAGAAATGAAGAAAGCAAAGTTGAAACACACAGTCTCAATAATTGAAGGGTCATCTTTTCTATTTTGTCATTTAGCTGCAGAAAGGACAAAATAACCCAGGTTTGAGAAGGTTCTGTACCACAGGTGAAAGTTTTAAGACTAGGTGGCAAAATACTGTGTTGTGTGTCGGAGGATTTTTCAGGCCATTTAGATCATCAAAAAAATATGTTAGAATGATACCGATCACAACTCTGGCTAACATAGTCTGAAGCTGGTTACCTACACAAGATGCAGGACCTTTTCCAGTATGAAGCTGAATTGCGTTCAGTATATTATTACGTTTACTTGTTACCACAGATGGATTTTGAGATCTAACACAGACCCAATAAAATGATAAAAGGTTTCCATATTGTAGTGGCACATCTGAAGAGTTACTTTGGACTTTTACAGCTATAGGAAAGATTTTGGAATGATTCACTGATATTTGTGGATTGCGTTACTGTCAGAACACATCAGTGTGTGGCGGGTAGCAGAGTGGTACTTATGAACTGCTCTTTTTGGGGTAAGACATTTAAAGTCTTTGAACTGTTGGCTTTTAGTCTTAGGGCTGAGTATAATTTGGCCATTTCTCACTTTCTGCATCGCTTGATTGTGATGTCAGTTGTGCACATGTGTTACTGGCTGCCACACTTATAGTTCATAATTCCACTCAGATACAGCACGGAAACTTTTAGGATGTTTCAGCTGTGTTTTCTGAGTGCTTGTATGACTTTGCAGTCATTTGTTTGCAATGTTGTTAATGTCAGGATTTTTTTTTTTGTTTGAAGTGAATTGGAGCTGTTGCAGAGGAGTTTATGGGGTGTTATTATGTATGCTTTGTCTAGTTAGCAGGTTTAATTCAGTAATGTGACACTCTGTGAGGTAGCTAGAGCCTTGAAGTTAAAATGTGCACTCAAAAATAACAATCTGCTGTATCTTTGAAGTTACATTTTACTAGAATATAGAAAAATAGAATAGAAAATAGAGTAGAATATAGAAAAAAAAGTTAAACCAATGTAACTATTTAAATACAGAACTCTTAGCTCTTTCGTGACATAGATTAAATAGAAAGATTTGAAAACAAAACTGTGGTGAGTCCACTTTTTTTTTTTTTTTGAAGGACTTGTCTCCATTTGTGATGCAGGTTTCCTGCTTGCTGTTTCTCCTGTTTTTTCCTTCCCAGTCCACAGAGACTGTTTTTCAACAAGTACCCATATATGGTTACCAAATAGCAAACTGCAAATAAATTGAAAAGAGTTTTCTTATATGCTTGCAGACTTGACTTTATAAAGTTTGCAAAATTAATGGAATCACTTCTAAAAAAAATCTGGAGGTAGTAGAAATTACAGCCTTAATTAATGCACAGAGCATTATTACATCAGCAATCAGAAGTCCTTGCAGGCATCACCTCCGTTTTTTTGTTTGTTTGTTTTTTTGTTTTGTTTTTTTTAACCCTTGAACTGGGGATGGACTACTTTCAAAGGTCAAAGAGCAGTGCCTTTTCCCAAAGCAGTACACCAGCCTCCATGCCAAGTTTGTCATCAGTTGTGTTTTTTGACAGAATGGCATTTCTCTGTAAGTACAACTGAGTCCAACGTCTTTTATTCGTTTACCAAGAAAAGACAATACAGGTAAAAACAAAGCTAGGAGAAGTCAGATCTGTCTTGTTACAGAGCTGCAATTACAAAGCTTTTGCTAATATCTTTGTCATTAGCATATCAGCTGGATGTAAAAGGCTTTCTAATGAAGCAGAAGTTGATGATGTTTAGTTTACAGACTAATTCTCCATTAGCTAAGGCAATTTACCACTGCACTTTTTAAGGTGCATCTCCATATCACTTCTCAAAATAAAGATCGACTCATGTAAGTAGAGTTCAGTAAAAGGTAAGACAGAATAATTGGCATTTATCCAAGAGCAAAACTAACAATGCAATCATTAAAAGGTATCTCTGCAAAGAAAGGTGTAGACTGAAAGAAATACTTTGCAACCTAGCAAGAAAATAAATATTTTGATCCCCAGCTATCCCGAAGAAAAAATTCTGTAATTGCAGAATCACAAGCATTTACAGGAACATATGCCAGTGAAAACTGTATAAGGAAAGTAAGAATAGCAATGAAAATGAGAATATCAAAAGAGTAAAGAAATATATATTTTGTTTAAACAGCAGATCAAATCTCTCTTCCCTTCCTACAAATCCTGAGAAGATGTTTTCTCATTCACACCTCCTTCTAGTGGCCAGACTGATCTTTGCTACACAAAACTGATGGAATCTGGTCCTACTTCCCTATGAGAGCTTCAAGGCTCAGGAAAATCAGATCAACCCTCCTGATCTTTGCTGACATGGGTTTTTAAGGTTCAAAGTAATGATAAAGTGAAAATGGCTATAAACCAAATAGTTTTAAATAAACTTAAAATTTGGGAGGAAATATAACTGAACTCAAAGGTGAAGCTTTCATTTTGCATCTGTATCATTTGATAATATTCAGGACTTAACAATGTTTAATTGTTTTTTTTTGTTTGTTTTGTTTTGTTTTTTTCTTATACTGGAAGTTCTGCCTGCATGAAATGTGTTTGCAACTTACTGTCATTTCCATCACTGGGGTTTCATTTTGAATGCTGGTATCATGGGGCCTTTCTTAAATCTAGACAGCCTTATGTGAAAGCAATAACTTTGTTGTGAAGCCAACTGATTGCTCTTACTAGCCCAACTACATGGACCACGTTGGTAGAGACAGCTGTGGGAAGGTGAGATCTCCTGGTGAGGCCCTATGGCCTCGTTGCTGATGTGGTGCTAGGCCATTTTTGAAGACAGTGATTTTTTCAGGGAAGGAATAGGGGCTGTATACTCCACAATTACCTGCTTCGTTTTCTTTTTCCTTCTGGCTTGGTACAACTGCTGTCACATCCAGTAGCAGCCATGAGGGTCATCTCTGCACTTTGAGTCTAAGTTGGTTTTGGCACATTTTTAATCTTACTGGTCTTATCATAGAATTGTAGAAGGGCTAAAGTTGGAAGGGACCTTAAAGATCATCTAGTTCCAACCCCCTGCCATAGGCAGGAATACCACCCACTAGATCAGGTTGCTAAGGGCCTCATCTAACCCAGCCTTCAACGCCTCCAGGGATGGGGTAACCACAGCTTCTGTTCCAGTTCCTCACCACCCTCTGAGTGAAGAATTTCTTCTTAATCTCTAATCTAAGTCTCCCCTCTTTTAGTTTAAAACCATTCCCCCTTATCCTGTCATTATCTGATTGAGCATTATCTGATTGAGCTCCTTCTTTTTTATATGCCCCCATTAAGTACTGAAAAGCTGCAATATATATATATTCATTATATATATATATATACGCTTCATCCATACAAGCCTGGCTCTTAGATGAGTATTCAGTCCCCATCACCTTCATTCATACTATACCGACCTTATCAAATCTCCTAATGGCTTACAGGAACAGGGTTTTATTTTCAAATTGACACAACCAACTAAATCTGTGCTGAACCACTCAATAAATTGAGGGCATGGAGTTAGTTGGGAAGAGGAAAAAGCAAGAAGGATCTTCTGAAACAGTTGATGCAGTTGAAGGAAATGAACAACCTCCTATAAATTCGCTGATCCTACTTAAAAAGTAGCATAATCTTATCTAGGCTGTATGCATGGTTAAATAATGTAGTTAAACTTTTAAGTAATGAAACACATGCAGTCTTGATGGTCTAAATAGAGTGTGTATTTTGAGCAGTAAGCAGAGTCATTCCTCTCTGGAACCTTTCAGCACTAATGACTACACTCTGTCAAGACAGATCTGTTTTGGTGGTAAAAACAGCTATTTATGTAACACAAATGAAATTTCATACTGCTAATCTAATCTCAAGTGTTTTGCTTCCTCATCTCTTCTGCTTAAGAGAATCTGATAACTTTTGCCTTTCTTTTTACTGCAAAAGAACGCAAACCATATATTTAAGTCAAAATCCCCTGAAGGACATCATTTAGAAGGAATAGCATGCACTACAACTGTCTGGTGATTCAGTAGTTTGCCGTTTGAAACAAAAAATGTTAAAAGATGGAGATCTTGCTATTTGGGATTGCATCTTCTAAGATCTTGTTTCACAAGCTCATTTTAAGACTTTTGTTTGCTAGCTGCTGCTCTTCAGTGCTATTTTTAAAAATATTCCATAGCTTCCTGGTGAATAATTAGGTAAATTAAGTAATTCTGCTTGAGACTTGCATTTAGAGAGCCTTTCAGATCCCAACCCCCCTCTTTTCAGTGTTACATACTTATCCTGATTCTGATTTTTTTCTACCATTCCATAAAGTCTTGCAGAAAACATTTTTTATTTTAACAATTCAGTATGAATAATTTTACATAATGTGATTAAGGTATGGCTTCTGAGTTGATGTGCATTTCATACTTGCATCTTAAATACGTGTTCTTTTACCAATTTTTTAAGCATGCAAGAACAAAACTAAAATGTTATTTTGGCCTGTATTTTAGTACAGTTAAACTTCATTGGTCCCACCTATAGACATCTAGCACTGTTAAAAAAAAAAAAGTTAAAAAGGTGCGCATATGTTTTTAAGAGGCTCTAGCAATCATCTAAGTTTAATTCTTACTCTGACTAGTGTCAGAATGGGATCCAATCTCTCTTGCTAACTGGGTGGCACCCTTGTTTCCTTCTCTTTTGTGACAGGTAACCTGGGGTCACAGCTGGTTGAGTATAAAGAAGAAATGTACATCACATCTGACTGTGGGAACACGTGGCGTCAGGTAGGAAACAGAAATAGTCAAAGGCAACTGGAAATATTTTTAATTTAACCAATATGATGTATTTTATAATGATTAACTTATTTTCATACACCCACTCTTTTGGGGTAGGTGGCTATTATTATTCCCCTTTCACTTGGAAACTGAGAGATTAAGGAGGTGATTTACAAAGACTCAAATTGGTTAGGCTGTCAGGTTCTGCTGAAACAAATATTTTGGTCTCTTTACAGAGCTTGCAAATATATTGCATAAGAAACGTGCAGTCCATTTAGGTTTTTTAATAGTTTCAGTAATCTTCCTATGCTAATGATGAAGTTGACTTGGCTAAATCTTGCAGTACAAATATTCCAAGCTGAAAGACGTGGTTTAGGTAGAAAGGGAAAAATTCTACTTCACAGTTAAAAA
The DNA here is from genome assembly GCF_964211835.1 of Anser anser. NCBI lineage: Eukaryota > Metazoa > Chordata > Aves > Anseriformes > Anatidae > Anser > Anser anser. The sequence goes on from NC_139724.1 coordinate 67,266,998, forward strand.
ATGGTATTTAAGCTTAAACTTTGTTCTCCACTGAAAATGAAAAAGCAAAAAGAGATTGAAAAGAACAATAAACCTTTTAATGTCTTTTAGTATGATTTAATCAGTTATAGGACTACAATCATTAAAGTATTAAAAAAAAACAAACAACAAACAACACAGTCTTGTAGTAGTTGAAATGGCATTTGATTTTTGGATGTCTTATGCTTCCAGTGCTTAGCGTTGATTTAAGCATTGTACCTTTGTTATTCATTTTATCTTAAATTGCTCTGTCTCAGCAATGATTAATCATTGGGATATTTTCTTTTTGAGTGTAAATATCAACAACAGTAATGATCATAAGGCATGATCAAGTTCTCTAAACTACTTCTGATGTATATTCAGAAAAAGAAGGAAAAAAAGCCCTCAAAGCTCCGAAGTGTGCATCAAAAAGTCATTTGATTTCTGTTAAAGTGGTGTTTTAGTGTTCAGCTGAATTAAAATTCAGTCGTGTTATAATCTAAGTACAAGTAAGTGTGAAAATGCTCTCACTAGTGTTGTTGAGATAAAAAGAGCAAAATACAGACATTTTCTTATATTGCTGTTGCAGGGTGCCATTAATACTCCACAGAAGGGCTTTTTAAAAGAAATATATTATTTTTGTCGTGATAATGTCCTTCGAGTTTTAAAAGATGAGAGTTCATGCCAAAATCTTTCTTGTATTCTAGCAGATGATAAAGAGGTGGTTAAATGCAAAAGCCTTCCAGGATTTACAGCCTGTACTATGTTATCTAATACTTAACAGAGGTCTCTCTAATATTTTACCATCACCATTTTCCAGAGTTCTGTAGTCTTGATGGGGTGAAAAACAAGACAGAAAGAGAAAAAATGATCAAATTTGTATTTTTGCTGCTTTTATTTGTGAGGCACTCAGGCAAATGATCTGTGATGGAGCTTGACCTTAAGATAACTGATCAAGCTGTAAAACCAGCAACAAACTGATCCTCATTATGACAGTCAAAATGAAAAACACCATTGCTTGCTTGATTTTAATTAAAGCTGCTATGAAACCTTTGAAAGAGCTTACTCAATATTTGTGATCAAAATAAAAATTTAGATTCAAGTGAAATGATATGGGAATTATTTAGAGAGTAAATTACAGGTCTCCTGTGCTGGCAAAAGGAGAGCAAAGCTCATGTATTGTTACAATTCCGAAGGAGGTTTTAAGTCACTGGCTTAGAAACCTTGCGGCTGTGGTTGGTGAGTGCCCAGCACCTTTTTCACGCTCCACACATGACATTGCAGAGCTGTCTGCAAACTCTACTAGAAGAAAAGCTATATGTGTTTGTGTAGAGTGAAAGAGCAACATAGAAAAGTAAATATAAAGAACCTAGGAGAAAAGGCAGTTCAAGGAATTAAATAAAAGCTTTCCTGAAGTCATAGCAATATTGGCACTGAGACTTATAGGAATATAGGACAGGGAGGAAGGTCAAAGATTGTGTAATCCTACCACCTGCTCTGAAGCAACATCAAACGTACCAGGAACATCTTTAACAGAGATTTGCCAGATCTATTTGTTAAACCTTCACTGTAGAAGATTCTGTAGTCTACCTATGTGCTGTTTCACTGTTCTTCATAGATTTTTCTGAATATTTAGCATAAGCTGCTTTTTGTGCTGCTTTGCATATCCTTGTTTTTTGTGGTTGTTCTTGCAGTTTCATAAATTATGCAAGGTAAGCTGATTTATTCCTGTCTTTGGAGAGCAGTGGTTTCCTGTCAGCTTTAAATAACCTTTCAGATTTTGAAAGGCAATTATGTCTACCCATAGCATAGGTTGTTGATGGTTGGTTTTTTTTGTTTGTTTGTTTGTTTTTTCCTCTCCCCTCTGGAAGAAAAGCCCTCTCAAATCCACCAATTTTCCTAATGGATCTAGTTTCTAAACTGCTTTTCCCCTTTGTTGCTCATCATCTGGACTATCTAATACGACGGCTCTCCCTGAAGCATGGTAAAACCGGATGCAAAATTACAAATTTTATCATTACTAAACAGAATTAAATGCTTGCCCTTGCTGTCTTAGCATTTCTGTCACCTTATTTCAGAAAATCTCTCTTTTTTGCACTAGCATCATATTGTTGACTCAGATTCAGTTTGTGATTTGTAACAGGGACCAGTCCCTGAGTTACTGAATTTGTAGTGCATCCCTAGGTTAAAGAACATCTATTCATCATTTTTCTTCAATTTCTTAACTGATTTTATACACTTGGAATGATTTCAACTCAACCTGTATTTCCATAGCTTGTGTATGGTAATATTACATGAGAATTCAGGAAGACTTACTATGAGTCCCGTTCATGGCAGGATGTATAGCTAGCGTTGATAGGCAGAAATAAAAATACCCTGTGGTGGTTTTACTCGGGTGGGCAGCCGAGCTCCACCACAACCGCTCTCTCACTCCCCCTCCTGAAAGAGGAACAGGGAGTAAATACGATGAAAAGGGCTCAAGGTTTGAGATAAGGATGAGGAGATTGCACAGTAATTACCGTGAATGGCAAAACAGATTCAGCATAGGGAGATAGTAAGATTTATTGCCTATTAGTAACAAGGTAGAGAAATGAGAAACAAAGCAAAGAAACCAAAAACACCTTCCCCCCCATCCACCCTCTTCCACCTCCTCCCCCTGAGCTGCGCAAGGGAATGAAGGAATGGGGGTTATGGTCAGTCTATAGCGCTTCTTCGCCGCCGCTCCTTCTCGGTCACTCTTGTCCCTTGTGCTGTGGGGTCCCTCCCACGGGATGCAGTCCTTGCTGAACTGATCCGGCGTGGGCTGCCCACAGGCAGCAGCTCTTCAAGAACTGCTCCAGATGTGGGTCCGTACCACGGGGTCCATCCCTCAGGAGCGAACTGCTCCAACCTGGATCCCCCACGGGCAGCAGCTCCTGCCAGGTCACCTGCTGCTGCGTGGTCTCCTCTCCACAGGCTACAGGTCTGGCCCGGAATCTGCTCCAGCAGGGGTCTTCCACAGGCCGCAGTCTCCGTCGGTGCAGGTCCACCTGCTCCACCGTGGTCTCCTCCACGAGCTGCAGCGTGGAACCCTGCTCCACCGTGGTACTCCATGGGCTGCAGGGGGTCTGCCTGCTTCACCATGGTCCTCACCACAGGCCGCAGGGGACTTCTGCTCCGGCGCCTGGAGCACCTCTCCCCCTCCTTCTTCACTGACCTTGGCGCCTGCAAGGCTGTTCCTCACTCCTCTCACTCTCCCAGCTGCTGTGTGGCGCAGCGTTTTTTTTCCCTGTCTTAAATATGCTCTCAGAGGTACAAAACAACATCGCTTATTGGCTCAGATCTGGTCAGCAGTGGGGCCCTTACCAAACATGGGGCAGCTTCTAGATCCTTCTCACAGAAGCCACCTCTATGGCCCCCTGCTACCAAAACCTTGCCACGTAAACCCACTACAAAACAAGAGTTTTGTAAAATTGTAAAATTAAGTAAATATTTTTTATAAACAGAAAAAAAAAAAAAAGAAAAAAATTCTCATTAGCAACGATACAACTTGGGTTGGTTCCAATTGTTCTGCCTTTCTGTTGCATGATGCCTGAGTTGTTTATTAACATCTTTTGAAAACACTTTTGTGTTGAAAACGCTATTGCTTTACTGTATAACATTTTATAGCAAAATGAAATTTGTGATGGTGTACTGTACAACATGGCACTGTAAACAGCAGAGGTTTAGGAGCTGATTGACAAGTAGCTTAAATGTCCATGCAGTGGCAGTGATCTGGATTGTATGCGAGAAGAGGGAACCCCAACCTTGACATTATGAACTATGTGGGCTTAGATCATCTTAAGTGAACCATGAAGATGTAGCCTAAGGTGAACTCATGGGATAGATATGTCTATTTGGAAGATTTCTCTGTCTATTATACCAGCAAAACAATATCGTAAAATGTGTTAATGATAGTGAGTGAGATAGATAAATAAATCTTGCATCCTGGGAGAAATGGACCATCTTTGAACACATTTTCAGAACATACAGGTTTTAAACATTGTTTTTCCCTATGGGACCTATTTTTTCAGTCCTGATTTATGAGATTTTATGATGCTCTGCTAAATGTTAAGAATGACCTTATGTATAATATGAGTACGTTTTATTTATTTTTTTAAAGAAAATTTCTGTTGACATTATGGCTGCCACTGCTATTTCAACTGCATGTGTTAACAACGTTTTGTTTGAAATAGGGCAGAGTAAGAGTGGCTTTCGGAAGAAATTGAAAAGTGAGCCCATATGGAACCTAATGAGGTTCGACAAGTCTAAGTGCAAGGTCCTGCACCTGGGTTGAGGCAATCCCAGACATGAGTACAGAATGGGTGGAACTCTTTGGGAACAGCCCTGCAGAGAAGGACTTGGGGGTTCTGGTGGTTGAAAAGCTTGACATGAGCTAGCAGTGCGTGCTTGCAGCCCAGAAGGCCAACTGCGTCCTGGGCTGCATCAACAGAGGGGTGGCCCACAGGGGAGGGAGGGGATTGTGCCCATCTGCTCTGCCCTTGTGAGGCCCCACCTGGAGTGATGAAGCCAGGTCTGGGGCCCCCAGCACAAGAAGGATGTGGGGCTGTTAGAGTGGGTCCAGAGGGCCACAAAGATGATCAGAGTGCTGGAGCACCTCTCCTGTGATGAAAGGCTGAGAGAGCTGGGTGTATTCAGCCTGGAAAAGAGAAGGCTCTGGGGGGACCTTATTGCAGCTTTTCAGTACTTAAAGGGGGCTTAAAAAAAAAAAAAAAAGAACAACTTTTTCCTTGGGCAGACAATGAGAGGACAGGGGGAATGGTTTTAAACTAAAAGAGGGGAGATTTAGATTTGAGGTTAGGAGGAAATTCTTCACTCAGAGGGTGGTGAGGCACTGGAACAGGTTGCCCGGAGAAGCTGTGGATGCCCCATCCCTGGAGGTTCAAGGCCAGGTTGGATGAGGCCCTGGGCAGCCTGATCTAGTGGGTGGCATCCCTGCCCATGGCAGGGGGTTGGAACTAGGTGATCTTTAAGGTCCCTTCCAACCTGAGCCATTCTATGATTCTATAAAGAAATGGCTTAAATAAAAGACAAGAACAAAAAAACTTTCATGGTGGATCTGCTGCGGAAGTATCTAGTGGAACCACAAAATGCTCTATTAACCTACTAAGGTGACAAAGAAAGTCTATTGTGTGTCTAGGAACTGAATCTATATCCCGATCTCCAGTCCACTGCTTCATAATCTTTTTGTATCAAAGTAATTTGGAATGTATTTGTTTAAGCAAGATTAGGTGTTTGTGTTTTTTGTTTGTTTGTTTTTCCTGCAGACATCTTAAAAATGAGATGAAAATGACTTCAGGTGTTTTGGATTACCTTTGAAACTTAGACATCTCAGAGTAAAATTGTGTGAAATAATTTTTTCTTGGATCATTTAAACGTGTTTCATTTATTTCATGGAGATCTCTTAATTTCTCCCAGTTGATAACCTGGCCTGAAATAGCTGCTGAAGTTGTTACAGTAGACACAGGAACAAACAGAGAGAGCAGAGGGAGATAAAAGACATTGACTTTATGACATAAAGTTCTCAAAAAATCAGAGAAGGAAAGATGTAGAAATAGATTATAATAATCAAGTTCTGTAGTGGCTGGCTACTTGTAAGGGTCATAATACATATATTACCTGACTTCAGTTAGTGGAGAGGCATAGGACAGAATCCATGGCTGACTGTGAATATGCATATCACTTATTCCTGGATTTTGACTTCAGCTCTGATACCAGGACCATCTTTGCATAAACCCTTTTGTCCTGGTTTTGGCTGGTATAGAGTTAATTTTCTTCCTAGCTGGTATTGTGCTGTGTTTTGGATTTAGGATGGGAATAATGCTGATAACACAGTTGTGTTTTAGTTGTTGCTGAGCAGTACTTACACTATCTCAAAGATGTTTCAGTTTATGCTGTCCTGCCAGCAAGGAGGCTGGGGGTGCACAAGGAGCTGGGAGGAGACAGAACCAGGACAACTGTCCCAGGCTGACCAAAGGGATGTTCCAGACCATATGGCATCATGCTAAACAAACAAACAGGAAAAAAAAAAAATGGGGGGCCACTGCTAAGGGACGGGCTGGGCATCAGTCAGCAGGTGATGAACAATTGCATTGTGTATCACTTTCTTTGTATTTTCTTTTCTTCTTATTATTATTATTTATTATTTTCCCTTTCTTTTCTTTCCTATTAAACTGTCTTTATCTCAACCTATGAGTTTTTACCTTTTTTGCTGATTCTATCCCCAATTCTACTGGGGTTTGGAAGGAGCATGAGCTGCCTGGTGCTCAGCTGCCTGCTGGGTTAAACCACAACATCTTTGCAAACTGTTTGTCTTGGTTTTGGTTTTAGGTCTTGTTTTAAAAAGTAGAGATAAATATTTACTTCTGTACTGATCTCCACAAGCATGAATTTATTAATACACTTTGATTTGCTGAAGATGAAAGAATTTATACATTTTCTTTATAAAATGTTTGAAATGTGTGCAAGAAGAGCATGGTATAAACATGGTATTATTATGCCTGTAATGAGTCCGCTGTGCCTTGTAGTGTGCCATAGTTTACGTGGAAGTAGGGTAAAGCTGACATACTGAAATGGTGCTCTAGGAATTGCAAACTGGGAAAACCTGATTTGGATGAAGTCGTGCAGATACCAGCTTCCATTATCTTCAGTATGAAGGTGAAGCTTTTGGAGACTTGATGTTCTGGTATTGCTATTTCATTTTGATTTAAGCAGGTGTTCAAACAAAGTTTAGAGGAGGATCAAAACTCTGCTTGCTTATCTGAGTCCAACTGATCTCATCCTTTTGAACTGCATCTAAAATTAATGTCTGCCTTTTACTGTATTCTCTTCTGAAATATGCAGCTGTGTGGAACAAGTAGACAGGACTGTAAATGCTTCATATTAGGATTTTGCCAGTAAATTGGCAATACTGAAAAGCTGATCAGACACTTGAAGACCTAGGATTCCCATAAAATATGCTCTTACTAGAGGAGAGGAAGACTGAATTCTGAACCCAGATTAAATGCTTGCTATTTTTGAAGTAATTGTGAATGCATTGTAAGATAAAGACTCCCCCCACTCCCCCGTTATTTCAGTCTTGCTGATAAACTCTCTAAATACAGCATTCAGTACTGTCCAAAAAAAAAAAAGAAGCATTTAGTGTTCTCTGTATTTTCTTATTCACAAGATAAAGTAGAGCTAACCTTTATGTTTTTCACCATTGTTTGTCAAAGTGTGTAGGAGGTTGTATGTTCATCTATTAACTGCTATGCATGTGTAGTAACTCGCATGTTATTACCTGCTCTTATGTTAAATGAACTTTCATAGACTAATAACACAAGTAAACCATATCTTAAAACTGATGTCAGATGTGGAAAAGGGAGGATATTTACCTATTCATTTATTTTAGTACTGTTAATGGCCTCTAGAAAATGAATGAATAGAATTTAGGAGATTTTGAATACCATTACATCAATATTGCATATATTTTGGTTCAGAACTTAGAGCAGCCTCCATGTGAGATCACACAAAGTTTGAATTTAAATAAATCATTGACACTGGAAATGCAGAAAACATGCAAGCACCCATTATTTCAAGTTCTATGGAGCCTGAAGAACATGCAAGAAAGTCACAGACAGCAATAATTTTCATATTTTTCTTAGAATTAGATTACAAAGCATGTCATTTTACAAGATACACAGAATATGGCAAATACTGAAGTGAGGTGATAGGTCACTTGGTGATATATAATAGGAAGGAATGCAGAATGCACACTGCGAGAAATATAAGCTTGGGATAAAATCACTTTCGACAGTTTAATCTGACTGTGATTTGAACCTGAACGTTTTCTGATTCACCTGCTTAACTTTCTTTTCTGTTACAGCTGGGGAAGTATGAGTTAAACTGACTTTTATGTCCTTCTCAATTTGAAGTGTGGACATTATATAAGTCTTTTAACCCTGGTTTGCTCATACATTTTATTTCTGCTGTTTTGTGCGTTTGCTTAGTTGGCCTTTTTTCTATCTGACTTGTAGGTCTTTGAAGAAGAGCATCACATCTTATACCTGGACCATGGCGGAGTTATCGTGGCTATCAAAGACACCTCCATCCCACTGAAAATCCTCAAGTAATCCTACAATCAGAGTAGAGTTACTGTGTATTCAGTGCCTCAGACAAAGCTCAGAGTTTAAGATGAACATTTCAATGTAATCATGTATGAAATGCAAGTGGAGTCAATTTGACATTAATTAAGTTGACAGAATTCAGGTGGATGTTTTCTTAAAGATTACTTTATGGTGCTGTTGGTACCATGACGTAATGCATTAATTATAACAAGATTTTCTTGCATCAGTGTAGATCTTTTTGGTTTGCTTAAAAAGCTAGCCTGGAACTCTGAAGTACAAGAATGATTAATACAGCCTGGAACTCTAAAGTACAACCATGTTCAACATGATTATTGTCTGCTACTTTTTTGCACCTATTGTGCATATGTGGCTTAGGTATCCAGTCAGAATAGTGCTTTCATACTGTAATAAAGCTCGTTTTTCAGTGATAATCCCTACACTAATATGATCATGGCTGTACACTTGGTTTGCTGGAGTGAAAGTCATCATTAACCTAGAATCCAAAGACCTGGAAGAAAAGTACACAAGACGAGAGAATTGGAGTCATAAACTCTGGGTGCAGAGACTATTTGAAATACATTTTGCTGATTATTCAGCACCTTTAAAAAAAAAAAATGAAAAGGATAGTTATAGCTGTGAGGGGCCATCATCATGGTGCCTGCAGTTACTGCACCTCCCACGTGTTTTAGCAACTGAGCTGTTTTCCCTACTTATGTTTCCCTGACCTCTGCTTAACAGGTCTCTAGCCTGGGGACTACTAGAAAGAATGGAGTGTAAATTACTGACTCTTGAACCTACAAAGCAGCAAGATTATTTGTTTGGCAGAACTTGTTTTTTATTTGCCTTAGAATTTCCACTGTTGTTACAAATTTATTATATACCTCCTAATAATGTGAGTCACTGGCACATTAATGAGATATACTACCCATGCAAACTGTCTTCTGCTGATTGTAAATCCAGGGCTTTAGTAGTTACGAGATTTTTTTTTTTTTTGAGTGTATGAATTCTGATTTATATAATACTTGTAAATGAAATCCATTTCTGCTTTTTTACAGGTTCAGCATAGACGAAGGCCAGACTTGGAGTACACATAATTTTACCAGCACTTCAGTCTTCGTAGACGGATTACTAAGTGAACCTGGAGATGAGACACTGGTCATGACGTAGGTTTCTGTTTTCACCTCTTTTTTCAGGACTCTCTCTTAATATGCACTTGAGCAGTTTTTAAATTGTGGATGTTTGAGATAGTCCTTGAGTCACTGGCTTTTGCTTCCTGCAGTTAAACAGGCTCTTAGCGTGATCATGTCCAAATAGCAGCACTATGCAGCTTGTCTTTGAAGTTACCTGAGTGCAATATTTCAGATTATAAAGATGAAGAGTTCTGTTTGTGTGAGATTTCACACAGTTGCAACCAGGTGTGGAATAGTAGGACTACAGATCTAAATCTGAGAAATATAGGTAAAAATAACTATAGCTTGCATTTTTCCTGTTTCCTACAGATTCTTAGGCAGACTTTAAAAGCGTTAAATATCAATCCTTTCTTGTGAAAATTGTCTTCACAGTGTAAACAACTATATTGTTGTCTTAGTAACTGCATTACTTTATGCAACCAAACACCATGCTAACAAATACATGCTTTAATTCTGTGCAGTGACTGAGGCATATGCTGCAAATAGAGTTTAAAATAACCAAATTCTGCAACTCAAGCCCACATTTGTCAGTCTTTTTTCCAAAGAGCTCGGGACAGCTGGATCTGAGCTGCAGGTTTTGTTCTGTCTCAGGATAAATGCTAATTTTTACAAGTGTCTGAGAGTAAAAAACACCTGCCAATTAGAGAAAGGGACAGGCTGACTGCAGTAGTAAAGGGGAATTCAAGAAAAAAATATATATACCTGCACTCAGAGATGTGCAAGATGATATGCCTGCTCTTATCAGTTAGAACAGCTTGTGCAACCCTTTATATTGGAGCTCAGCATGCTCATGACACACTTTTTCTCCTAGGAATTAGAAGCAGAACTGCCTTTAATGTGCACCAGTAGCATTTTTCCCCAAGGAAAAAAAAAAAAAAAAAAAGAAAAAATCAGCCAAGCATGGAGTTTTTAAAGGATCTGCAGAAAGATAAATAAATAAATAAATCCTTCCCAACGTACTTAAAAGCATTGTGCCATGTTCACAATGTTGTAGTGCACAGGGATGACTTTGGCATACTGGTAGTCCATTCTTTCTTTCTCCACTATCCCATTCATTTCTCTTCCATTTTAACTTGTATGATCTGAGAACAGCAGCATTATTCCAGCATCTTCCTCTTCTCTCAAGCATAGGTTTTTATGGTATAATATATTCTACACAGAGATACTTATGACTCTGAATGAAGGATTTCCACTGCCTTCATTGGAAGTTCAGGGATCAAAAGCTTATACTAAACTATACTTACTGGCAGATAGAAAAGAATGTGATGACTATATGCTCTGTTTGTTATTTTTTGTTGGTGGTGTTGTTTGTGGTTGTAGTGTTTTGTTTTGTTAAAAACAGTGATTTTGTGAAAATTTATTTAAATATCTGGATGAATAGCCAAAGATCTCATGTTAAAAAAACACAACACCTTTTTTGAAATCATTCATCTGAAATATACCAAACTGCAGCTTGATTTGATACAAGACCAGGTTGACAAATAAGCATGATATGGTTTGTATGTTTCTAAGGACTGAACAAGAGTCTGACTCCATCATCTCAACATCAGTCTTGCAGGATCTTACTTTGCAACTGGTTCTACTGAACATGGAGGATGTCAGGCACTTACTATCATAGGTGGGAACTGAAAGCACTTGCAGTGTTCCTACCTGACTCCAAAGATACTGTGAAGAATAAACCTGCAGTATGTGTTTCCCTTTTGCTGTTATATCAGCTTCCTTGTCTTGCCACTTTTGGTAGGGTTTTACCTTCAGGGCGACAGTCTGCCTGGTGGTGTTCTGCCTGACTTTCTATCAGGGCCTTTCATTGTTCTTTCTGGCTTAGGTCATTTCCTCCTAAAACTTCATACTTGGTCTGAGTTGCTGGGCATGACTTTATCTACAGTAATTTGCTGCTCTTCAGAAATGCCATCCTCTGATACATACTGCCTGAAGGAGGGAAAAAAAAAATCAACTCTTCCATTTTTTCCATTTTTTTAGATAAGAAGTGTTTTTACTTCTGGAGAGAGCATGGTAAGATGAACTTATGTGTGATAATGGAAATAAATTCATACAGTGCCTTTCACCCTGAACAATCCTGAAATCCATTACTAAGGACCTAGTCTGACAGTTTTTATTTTTACAGGATTTTCATTTTATCATAGAACTGTGGAATGGTTTGGACCGGAAGGGATTTTAAAGATCATCTAACTCCAGCCCCCCTGCCATGGGCAGTGGCACTTCTTACTGGACCAGGTTGCCCAAAGCCCCATCCAACCTGGTCTTGAACATCACCAGGGACGGGGCATCCACAGCTTCTCTGGGAAACCTGTTCCAGTGCCTTACCACCCTTTTAGAGGATCTCACCTATTTTAGGGGATCTCATCAATGTGTATAAATACCTGAGGTGTGGGAGACAGAGGGATTTGGCCAACCTCTTTTCAGTGGTTTGTGGGGATAGGACAAGGGGTAATGGCCACAAGATAGAGCGCAGGAAGTTCCGCACCAACATGAGAAAGATCTTCTTCACGGTGAGGGTGATGGAGCACTGGTACAGGCTGCCCAGGGAGGTTGTGGAGTCTCCTTCTCTGGAGATATTCAAGGCCCGTCTGGATGCCTACCTGGGCAGCCTGCTATATGGAACCTGCTTTGGCAGGGGGGTTGGACCCGATGATCTTTTGAGGTCCCTTCCAACCCCTTCAATTCTGTGATTCTGTGATTTTCTCCCTTTGGTGGGGAATTTGTTTGAATAAGGGCTTTGAATAAAGAGTGCAATGTCAAAATCAGCATAGATTAGCGGAGTGAACAAAATTCTGAAATGGGAAGGTAACAACTGAAAGAGTGTACAGAAATATTGTGGAACAGAGACTTTTGCATTTAAAACCTCTAGAATAAACTCACAAAAGGGTTAAAGAATATTTTACTTATGTGGAAAGCATCTGTTACTGTAGGGTCAAATCCTGGTTCCACTGAAATTAGGTTAGGGATTTCATTCTACATTTTTAATTTGAATTGAAAAACAACAACACTATCTGGGAAAAGCGTTAAGGGACCCAGTAACATCGTGAGTTCCTGTTCTCCAGCATGGTGACTGGGACATTGAAAGTCCCCTTCAAGACAGGTCATTAGAATTCTCTTCTGTCCTAACTTATCCAAAATGAAGTGGTCTGGAAAGCTTTACTGAAGCAACAGGGGAATATGAACCTGGTTGCCTCAAGTCTTCATTTCAGAAAGTTTTGTGTTTTCTCCAAAACAGAGAAAAAGCAAATGTTGTTGACTTGTCAAAAGTTTTCAGAAAACTGAATTGTCATCTGCCAGTTGACATTAATCAAAATCATTCACCCACATCCCCTGCAGTATTCAAAACGTGTACTGTCAAATGCCAAGGAAAATATATTTTATTCCATTGTGCTCTGCAATAGACCTAGTGACGAGTTTTAGGAGTTTTGAGCAATAAAGTATTCATACAGTTTAGGAAAATAATTCTGTGTAAAATCATTTTCTAAATGAAGAGCTCAAATCCATCATTTACTGTTAAATGAATAAGTAAGGTATGCTCAGAAATGTTCTCAACTAATTTGATATATGTTAAATTCATCAAAATAGTACGTGTTCTAGTAGACTTTTTTAAAAAATTCTTTAAGAGCGAAATTTACTGAAACTCAATCTTATCATTTGCAACATATTATATTTGTGAAAAAACAAACAAACAAAACACAACACTGGATTGAGTAATGGCCCAACGTAGTGGAAAAAGGAAGAATTGTATGTTCCTGAAATATTGTTGTTCCTCTTCAAAGGAAGTAGTTCATATAATGAAAGTTTCAAATCTGTTAAAATGATTTCTTAATCACAGCTCAGCTTCTGGAAGCATTAACCAAACCAGGTTATTGAGACTGCAGTTTAAATCTAGTAAGCACAATAACCATGGTACTTCAGCCCATAGCATGTTTTAGTAAGAGGTTACATAAAAGACCTTCTTTTCTTTGTGTCAGGTAGAACCAAAATCTTCCTTGTGGACAAGTGTCTTTTTCTTTTTTCTTTTTTTTTTTTTTTGAGGGATATTTTTCCTAAGATCTTGTGTAGATTAACCTCTTACTGTAACCCTTAAAAAAGCTGGCTAAATAGTAGATAAAACCTCAATTCGTAAGAAAGTAGCTGATTTCCTAAGGTGAGTTCTAGGTTTTATTTGCAGCAATCTGATTTCTTGTCTGAGTGCGGTTTGAATAAGTGTTGCTCAGTTATGAAATGATTGTTCTGCTCTCTGCACAATATACATGCCTCAATGTCAATAGAAGGAGGAAACAGAGAAAGCCAGCAAGAAAACGGTGCCTTCGACTTCAATCTAATCTAGAAGTTAGCTAACTCAGATTTATGGATGATAGTTTAGTGGCAAATCTCAGCTAATTCTGTTATCTCTGTGGGCACAGGTGTTAGCAGAGCAAGTCAGTGTGTTGTAGTGCCAACCTGTGGTCTTGGAGCCAAGACCATGGGACTGCCTCTGTCTCTATCTGCTCAAACTCCAGTGTGTAAAGGTTAGTGTTTGTTGTTTGTTTGTTTGTTTGTATTCCCCTTTCCATAAAGTTGGCATATAATATTCAGAAGCAATGGAACATGGTGCTTTTGTTGGCTCACTACAGTCCATATTTAGTGCACTTTGAGGGCAAACCTGGAAATATGTTTAAATAAGAGGAACCGAAAGACTAGGAATCAGTGTCCTGAAACAATCTTTTTTCACCTTGTTCTTTTTTAAAGGACAGAAGGAGCTAAAAAGGGTAACACAGGACTCTTTTATTCAGGTGGAGTCTTCGTGTCATTTTGGGAATCTATCATTAAATGAGCAACTGTATCTATGGTGCTCTAACTTTGCTTCCAGGGAGACAGTTGTTTCTCATTCTTACAAGTGGTGATAATGAGGTAGACACTGGAAACTTTGGCCAACAATAAAATTATTCAAACATTTTACTTAAATTTAGGTGGGGCCTTAAACTTCATTTTGCTATGTTTTGCTTTTAAAATGAAGGAGTTACCTCCTCCTATTTAGGTGACCATAAGCTATTTACTCTGGCTCAGCCAGGTGAAGTCTGAATAAAGAATTTCCTATCTGTAATAAAAGAGCTCTGATTTTTAAATATGTGAGTAGAAAAAAAAATAAAATTTATTAGCTAGAGAATTAATTATAAAATATAGTAAATTACACAGATTGATTTGATCTTTATATAAGATGACACCAGAGATTTGATTGATGCAAAGCTATCTTTTATAATGCCATATGTTTCTCCTTAAATTAATCTATTTTCTTTATAGTCCACCCTGTATTTACTTCTGCATAAGGCATCAGGCTAGGCATTAAATCTACATTTTTTTTCCAAATGGGTTACAAGCTAAAAGATTGTTCTTGGACAGGGTTTTACTGAATAGATGGAAAAAAAATGTTGGAGGTAATTCACAAACATCACGGAGCCACTGAACCTTTGGATAAAATGGAGAGGCGCTCATCCTGCTCCTCCCCTGCACTTCTCAGAACCTACGCATTCATTTCCGTTCTTTTTCCCCAAGAGAGCTGAAACCAAGATGTTCTGGCATAAAAGAATGATTGGCAATTATTATTTTGGGGGGGCAGGGAACATGAAAAAACATATTTTGGTTCAATTTCATCTAAATTATTTCCTCCCCTCATTTTTCATTTTGGCAGCTAAACCAGGGGGGAAAAAAAAAAAAAAAGGAAGAAAAGAAAAACTCTTCTCTTTAGTGCATTAAGTATATGCATGTGTTTGTAGTTTAAAGCACTTAAATCATAAGTGTGTAAGCATTTTTGCACATGCTATGTTGTGTACACAAGCACTGTTTATATGCAGTTGTTTTATGTAGGCAGGTGTCTACTTTTGCACATGGAAGCATTCATCACTTTTGTAGTTGCAATTTAGGAAGGCCATTGATAATGTGACCTCTGTTATGGTTTTTGGGGCAATTAGAAAAATATGCTGAATTATGATCTTGATGCGTAACAAACTGCAGTTTGAACTGCAGTTTGAAACTGCGGTTTGAATGTGACATTACTTTCATCCATTTTACTAGTATGATCCCATTCTACATTTTTTGTTGATTTTACAATGGTGTAAAGGAAGTGAAGACAATTGTTAGAAGTCTATAAAAATTGTCTATACTGTCTATAAAAATTCTATATGTCTATAAAAAATGTCTAAAACTGTCTATAAAAATTCATTTGTCACTTTTCAAAAATAGCACTGTATACATAGTCATGGCTAACACATTCTTCTAGCCCATATCCCTGTGAAAATCTTTCATTAATAATGTCACCACTTCCGTGAGTTAAGAGCACTATGCATTGGCAGTGGTTACACTAGAGATAAAGTGCATCCTCCCAGTGCCAGAACCTTATCACTTTACTCCCTCAACTTGATCATTTCTTTAGAGATCCTGGCATGGGGTGGCCATGTGTCTTGCTTTATATTCAAAGGTACTATAGTAATACAAACTACAACAGGCAAAACAACAACAAAATGATTGTGACCTTTGTTTGGCAACATTTGTTGTTTCAGTTATGTTGTCACAATCTGTAGTAAAGATCTAAACGAAGCTAAGGAGTCTCAGCTCTTTGAGCTCATCATAAACTGACAAGAAACTTCTACCAAAGTATTGCTTTTGTGTAAAGTACAGCTGAGAAAGTTGTTGCTGTGGTAGTGTAAGTGGCCTCTGATATCTACTGAACCATAAGGCAGATCAAGCATTCAATCTGAAATTTCAATTGTGTTATAAAAATAATCGAGGAGATGTAACAATTAGAAAAATACTGTAACGGTACAGTAAATTCTCTGACAACTGTTGTTCCTACTAATATGATTTACTACTGGAAAGGAAGCCTTATCATCAGGAACAAAATCTAAATACCACTTTTTTAGCATAGCTCTGTGACTAGTTCCATTTAAATACTTTCCAAGAGATAGACTGTGAGTTACTAAAATAGGTAGCTAGCAGCTCTGTAAGTCTCATTTCCTTTCTCGGCTTGGTCACACACTCACTGTTCAATTTTGAGGTTAAGATCCAAAAAGAGTTTCAGGTGCCTGCCTACACATCCAATGCTTTGACATCTTTGCTTTGGTGCTGCCTGGAAGAATGGTTTAAGATGCGTTATCCAAGTTAGAGCTATTGACATGACCTTCCGTATAGGTGATATGGGCACTCCTGATTCAAATCCTAGCTTTTATTCTGTTGATAGTTTTATACATTTGAAGGATCTCCCAAAAAACTAGAGGTTCTCTTCCATTCCCAGATGGCATGTGAAGGTAGCAGTGTGTGTCAGCAGGGACTGTGCAGGCAAATTTTGTTACCTGGCAGCATACTGTTTCAAACATCACATTTGATGACAAAGATGTATGGAGGAGTGCAAAAGCTAATGCAGCACTTGGGAGATTAAAGGAGCGCGTCTAGAATGAAAGAGGCATCTGATTTCAAACAAAAGTAGTTATGCATCACATAGTTGTCATCACCAGTCTTCTATACAACTGGAAAACTTGGACAATTTAAGTTGCCACGTTAAACATCTGAGTAAATTCCACATCTGCTGTCTTCATGACCTTGGTGCTGAGGTACAGCAGGATTACTTCCTCCACTCAGAGATCTTTGATTGTTCTCAGATATTCAGCGGTAAAGCAAAAGTGTTGCAGGTTCAGGTACACTGCTGCAAGTATTTGGTGGGTCTGTCTGACATCAGGCTGCTCAAAACCATTTCCTTTGTCCAGACTACTAGAACAGGGCTAACAGCACAAAGATAAACCAATGTAGTATGAAAGAAGTTGCTCAAGGCATATCTTAATTTATATGGCATTAGATCTACAATATGGGGCACAATAGATAAAATCCATCTGCTCTGGCAAAGAATGTGTTTTGATGCTGTGAAAACCCATGAACAAAATCTTGAAGAACACAGGAGAAAAACAAAAGAGGAAGGCAAGCATGGCGAATATAAAGAGCTACTGTGATATTTGAGATGAACAGTGTAGTGTGAAAATCTGGCTCATTTCTCCTGAATGAAGCCGTGAAAGCTGAATGTTTACCTGCTAAGTCTTTGGGAGACTTCAGCACCAGCACCATCATAGCTTTAGTCAGGTGGTTCTCTAATGACACAGACAGCAGGCAATGCAGCTATTACTGTTCATGTAAACTAAGAACATCAATTGAATAGATGCCCTTTTCTATTGAATAGAAATATGAATTTACTGGAAGAGATTATCATTGCATATAATTTCTATTAAATTAGCTCTTCCTGATTATGAGCTTTATCAAGAACAGGAAAGAAAAATAAAAATAAAGCAATCCTCCAGCAAATAGTTTAAATGAGTTAGCTTAAAAACTGCATTAAACTGTCTTAGCTATCAAATGATGCAATCAAATTTAAAAATGATGTGCTCATAAATGAACCAGGAACAAATGTAAAAAGTTGTTATGGCAACTGAAATACTGAAGTTAAAATTATGGATCCCAAATCCTTGCAAATAAAACGGAAATGAATTTCTAAGGTAATTGGAATTTCTTTCAAAAATTACGTATCACAGCATCATCTTTCATAGTTTAAGCAGAATTGATTTGATGGCTTTCTAATGAAATATAATTATTCAAGAAGAATGTTTTAGTAGCTTATGAATTATTATCTTCTTGATATTTGTCTTTTAATCATTGGTTACCCTTGCTGCACTGTATGAGTTTTTTCCATTCATATGATTTTATTGGACATGTATGTTTTGCATCTGAGCCATTAGATTATGGTTGCTGTTACGTATCACTTTATTGTAGCTTACGTTTTTCTCTAATCCATTGAATCCTACTTTAAAAATGCCGTTTTTTTTTTCTTTTCTTTTTTTTTTTTTTTTACTTTGGAAAGACACTTTTTTTTTTTTTTTTAATCCTAGTGATATTTGGCAATACATTTGAGTGGACTCTTGTGACATGTCTGCAAAACCCCGTCCTCAATAAGGCAACAATTTTTATCTCAGCAACAGCATTAATAATCATGAGGCCTTGTTTTCAAACAGTTTGTAAAGCTGGGTGTGTGCAAATTGCTGGATTCCTTTGGAAATGTGTCCCAGGAATTCCAAAGCTGTATGCGTGCAGTTTTCATGGAGTTTGCGGTTATGATGAGACACTTCCTTGTATCTCAGGAATTTTACTTCACTGAGAGAATGTTTGAATCAGGTACTGTCTCTGTCAGAACGTGGTTTTTGGTGTATAGAATCAGAAGAAACATAATGGAAATAAGTTTTGGGGTTTTTGCTTGTTTGTTTGTTTTTCCTACAAGAGGCTGAGCTACAAGGCAGAAAGGTTATTTCTGTCTTTTGATAAAAGTCTGCAAAAGAGAGACTTATGATTTGCTTAGTGAAGCAATATACACATATAGATTGCACATAGCATCTATATTGTTCTTGTGGAATTTTCATGATTTCTATAGTAATTTCCATGATTTTTTAATTTAATTTTTTTTTTCATTATAAGATGTTGGACTGGGCAATATCTCCAAATGTCATCTGTATTCCCCATGTTTCACTAATATCTCACTTCTATGAGAAACAATAGAACCTCAATAGCCTGTGAATAATTCTGTAGCTGTACCTTTTAAGTTATTAATTCTTGTTCTTCCTCCTTTATGCCCTTCCTCCTTTATGCCCCTCCTCCAGGTCTCTTTGAAGACAGCTCTTCAACCTATAGAAAGACTCTTTGAAGACATTTTGTTGTTTTTCATTTTTTTCCAGAGGAAAAAAATAATTCTTTCCATATATCTTTATTGCTTAAGTTTTCTAAGCAGCTTGTGAGTCATCTTTGCCCTTCTTCAAATCCATTTTTAGTTGATGTATAAGTACGCATATAACATCCAAAATCAGACACCATGTTCTTTCACAGGCTTCATCAGTGCCAAATTTATCAAAATAATTACCTCCATGTCTTCTATTTTCCGGTTCTAAATACAACCTAGAATTAGTTTTTCTTCTTTTGCAGCAAAATTGTGTTCTTGATATAATTCACAAGTCTTTCTTTTGTTTTTTGAAAGTTATTCTCCATGTCAGTTTTGTATCTTTGATTTCTCTATTTCTAGGAGTATTTTTTGCACTTGGTTTTGGAGTATTTTATCATGCTGATTTCTGACCATTCCTTCCATCTGGCACTGCCATTTGTTCCCTTCCTTCTGTGTTATCTACAGAAAAGTTTCTGCGTGTTTGTTCTTTGACCATGAAGGTGCTAATGAAAATATTGAATGTAGTCCCATCATATCTTTGTAATACATATCTCAAAATGTCTTCCTCTTTGAATAACTACTTTCTGAAAATGTTTTTTCTTTTTTCCTAATTAGATATGCAATCCCATTCTTCATTATGATTTTATCTGCACTGATTTTTTTTTTTTTAAGTTCAGACAATATCACCTAGAACTGTGTAACTGTTTTAACAAAGGTCAAAATATTCCACGTTTACTACTTTCCTTTATCTACTAAGCCAGTTACCCTGTAAAAGAAGGAAATTACATTAGTTTGACATGATTTGTTTTTGACAAATCTATGGTGGCTGTTATCATTTTAATTATCTCCAAGGTGCTTATAAGTGGATAGCTTAATAATTTGTTTGGTATCTTTGTGGGTATCAAAATGAATTCTGTAACTCCCTGGGCTCTAGTTTTTTTCACATCATTTCTGTTTTGTTTTGTTTTTGTTTATTGGGGGAGTTTGGGGGGAGCTGTGTTTTTGTTTTAAATATATAGGTGAAATATTCTCTATTTTATAGTCATCTGGAATCAACCTCATCCACTGTAAGGTCTCAGAGATACTTATTGATAGTCCATAGATTTTGTTTCATGCTTTCAGGAGAATTTTGATTCTCTTCTACTTTGAATTCAACCAGCCATCTCCTTCCTTCTCCCTTGACTCACCTACCTGAGATAGCTAACACAAATGAAGAAAATTTTTTCTTCAGTAGAAAATACTTTCCTTGAGTCAGGAATGAGGCTTTGAGAGGAATTGGATCCTTGTACTTGAATGTATTTGTTGATAAATAAGTTAATAAAAGAAATGTAGCTGTTTTGTAAAGTTTTTTGGAGCCTGGAGAAGCATTCACTAAGGTAGGTAGCTGCAGAAAAACATGGTAAAGTCTGCCTTACTTTAGTACCCTGTGTGGAGGAAAAAAAAAGATTAAAAAAAAAAAAAACAGGTATTTAGCATGCAAAAGACACTTAATTTCTGTCAGCAAAGACAGTCATATTGAAGCAGGCATTGTGGAAAAAGCATGAGACCACCTAAGCAGTCACTTTATTGTATATGTAAGTACAAGTGAATAAGAGCATATGGTGACAGCAGCTCTTAGGATCCAGCTGAACCAGAAAAAGGAACCAAACCTGTAGCTCTCGATGCAGGACAGTTGTCCTGCTTAGAGAAGTGGGACCACACACCTATATTCACATACAATTAGTGGACTGAGCCACAGTTTTTTTGGTTTTGTGCGTTGTTTCTACTTCTGAACCACAGGGAGAAAAGGAGATAGAGTAGATGATGCAAGTCCTTTAATTTCAGAACCTTACTATGAAAAGAGTAAAACATGTGAACTAAATGCCGATGTTTCTGTTTAAATAAGCACACTTCTGATGGTGAAGTTTCCTGTGAGCATGGATTGTTCAACCATGGGCAGTGTGGGCAGTAATCTATCAATTATACCTACATCTCTGCGCTTTGTCCGAAAAGCAAAGACACCAGAAAAAAAAGGAAGAAATCACTGTACATCTTTAGTCTCTGCAACTTTTTTTCAGCCTCTCTGGTGGACTTCAGACCTCTATATCCATCTACCAGGGAAGAGGCTTAGGTGCAAAGATATTGCCTCTATTACCAAGAATTCACCATTTCCTCGCTTCTGCTCTACCCTAGTTCCACTTTGAACCTGGTATTCAGGACAACAGAAATGCGTGTAAGCGGCAGAATGCTTTTAGCAAAACTATACCATTCCTGCTCTGTCTGGATTTGGACAAAACAGAGGACAAAACAAAAGGAATGAATTAGTTTTGGAGAATGCTACTAAAGTTTGGAATATGAACTCTGTGCAGCATGAGCTGCACAGGAATTGTTGGCTTCAGAATCAACCTTAAATTCCTTGGCAAGTAAGACACATAAGCCTAATACAAACCACAAATACATTTGACTTTTGCCCAGATAGAGTCTTTATCCTTTCTAATTTGTTGCTGAATGTCATACTTGCCCATTTTGTTTTGGAAATAAATATTCCGGCTTTGAAAATGTTGGCTGCTTTGGCAGTGAAGCCATGTTTTTAAAGCTATGAGATTTCCACTTTTTTTTTTTTTCAAAAAGAAATTTAAAGTTTATGACTGTTTTTAGTTTGAGATTGGACTATCCGAAATGAAGAGGAGAGTCAGAGTTCTCCAGCACAATGCGTATATTCAGTCTATTCCTTAGAAAGGAATGCAATTTCATGATACTGCTGTGAGTTTGAACAATAGTAATATTGCCATCTGAAATCTGTAGAAATTAAAAAGAAAAAGAAATAAAAAGTGAAGAAGTTGCACCATCATCATAAGAAATTAGTGACAGAGTTGGAAACTGAATTCAGCATTCCTGAGTTCTGATCCCTGATCAGAAAGGTCAAAAATCCAGGTCAAAATCAGAGGGTGTTTCATGTAATGAGATAATAGACAAAAATGTTGGGTTCCAAATTAGAAAAGGTGGTGTATTTCCATTTAAACTCCCGGACAGTTTGCTGGGGGGAAAAAAAATCTCTGGTCCAGGAGCTATATTTTTTCTTTGTATAGTTCCATAGACAATTGATAAGTATTTTCTAACTAGACACATTGTATGTGAAGATGAGTAAAAGTAGAAAAAAAAAAAAACAGGGACCTTTTAGTAGGGAACCATGACCATGGAAAGCAGAAGATAAAACTGGAATCTCAGATGCGTGGTGTTTCTTTCCTTCAAGATTTTACATTTGATCTTTTTGTTCAGAGTCTTCGGACACATTAGTTACCGTTCAGACTGGGAACTTGTGAAGGTGGACTTCAGGCCATCCTTCCCCAGGGAGTGTACTGATGATGACTATGAATCCTGGGATCTCACAAATCTACAGGTATGCACTGTCTTATGTTAAATGCCATAACTTTTATGTATCTGAAAGATTCATGTACTGCTGTGTGCCAGGAAAATATTTTCTAATAGAATTTGGATTACACCTCACAAGCTTTAATCTCCTTAGGCTGGTATTTTTTTTGATTTTACAATTGTTTAAAAAGTGGGAGGATTTTGTGTTCCCTTTAGTTGTGTGAACTGTGTTCTGGGAAAAGTGGAAATATATGTGGTGGTCTGCCATAATAATAGGTGGTCCTACTGGATTATGAACAATGTACCGTAAACTAAAATCTGTATAATTGATTGAAGCAATTTCAACATGCAGTCATATGTTCTGCCAACTTCTTGACCACATACTGTATTCATATATAAATTGCCATATGTAAAGCCCATTCCAGACATAATTTAGGATCTCAGTAGACTGATGCTATAATAGAGTCCAGTTGTTTTGTGCAATACCATTTCTGCAGAAATAATGCATTAAGTTTGTGCTAATCCTGGTGCTCTGGCCAATTCCACTTTTGGGAAGCTACATTCTCTATGTAATGTATTGATTAAACAGACTAATGTGAGGAGTTTTGCATTAAATGGGAATTAGTCATATTTATTCTTAATCATTCTAATTATTATGTTTATGTTTCTTCCTGTATATTTGTTCTCTTGCTCTCTGCATGTTTCTTTTTCTTTTTTCTTTTTGTATACTACTTTGTGTTATTATATTTCTCCAACTTTCACTTGCTGTTTCTCATGCATAATTTTATTGTTCTTTTTTGAAATTGCTGTGTATTTTGAAAGGATGTAATGTGCAACTGAGCCTAGACAGTAACATTTTCTTGGGATATCAACATTTAAATGTCTTACAGAAAATAAAAGCTACTAAAATGACTCTGATAGCATACTTACAGCTGCCCTATTACCAGTGGAGTATTAGATTCAGATGGTCTTAATTCTACCTGTAAACATGTGCCTAGTGCTTCGTGTTGGCTGCCTACACAAGATGTGGTCGTTTAGATAGAACTTCAGCCATCTGAATCAAGACTGAATTTTTAAATGTACTTTTGTAGGCTTGTGCCTAGATTATGCACACGTGAAACATGGGTTAAACTGCACTTGAATTTTCATGCATATCTTTGGATTTGTGCCCGGAAATATGGTGTATGTTACAACCCCATAATGTCCCAGCAGTGGATGTGAAAGCTTTGTATACTTACACATTTGAATTGAATTGATTTTTTTTTCCTCCTTTGATGAGTCTGTTATCCTACAGTCTCAAGTTCCAGATATATTGATCACATATTTATACTCTTGTCATAGATAATTTGCTATAGATTGCTCTAGAAATTGATGACTGAGTTGAGGCTTGATACCAGTGTCCAGTCTTGGCAATAAGACCAGCCTTTCCCATGACAACTTAAAATCACATCTGCATGGTGTAGGTTATGCTGTGCAGTAAGTCTGGTGTTTTGATGTCCAGGGTGATCGATGCATCATGGGTCAGCAGAGGAGCTTTCGGAAGAGGAAGATTTCATCATGGTGCATTAAAGGGAGAAGTTTCACATCAGCTCTCACATCCAAAGTCTGTGAATGCATGAGCTCTGATTTCTTATGGTGAGTCTGTCTGTGGACCTTCAGATTTATCACTGGAGAAATGTTACATAGAGTTTGATGGGTTTGTTTTCCT
Organism: Anser anser; assembly: GCF_964211835.1. NCBI lineage: Eukaryota > Metazoa > Chordata > Aves > Anseriformes > Anatidae > Anser > Anser anser. Next base: position 67,291,115 of record NC_139724.1, read on the forward strand.
CCTTTTGCACCTCCCCCTGCATAGCTGTGTGCAAACAACCAAGAAACAATGCAATACATAGAATAACAGGGTGCTTTTGTGTCTGCTTTTGTTTAAAAACATTACCATGCTTTAAGTATTTGTCTCACAAATCCTGATGTTTCTCTCTGTTGATCAAGACTTCAAAAATGACCATTGGATTGATTTATAGGGCAAGCAAACCCATTCTATTTACAAATTAAGCCAACAACAGAAGAAATGCATTGGTCTGAGTGGCAAGGGATACGTTTTAAAAATCTAAGCTACCAAGAGAGTTAATTTTGCAGAACTGACAAAGTAATTGCAACCAGTTTTGCCCCCACGGGTACACAACTCCTGTTAAAACTACACTTAAAACAGAACTACCTTCATAAAGATATGTGTCCACCTAGTAGGAGATAATATTAAACAAATCTCCCTTGCTGTTAAAGAAGTAGTCTCATCTATCCCTATTAGATTAGTGAATAAAGTGGGGATAATAATGCATTTGGTGTTGATGTTTTTCAGTGATTATGGGTTTGAGCGCTCTGCACCTCTAAAGTCACAGTCTAGCAAGTGTTTCGCTGACTTTTGGTTTAATCCAGAAGCACCTCCCGAAGACTGTGTGCTGGGGCAGGCATACACCAGCAGCACTGGGTAAGTTGATTTTGTATTTGACTGGCTTGCAAGAGTGCAGGCTTCCACAGTGGAGGAGTGGTGTTAAGGAAATGTAAATGGGGCAAACTGTAAAAAAAAAAATGTTAAATGCAAGTGGTAAACTGCGCTGGCTCTGACTTATAGCTTGTGCAGAGGCTTCCTACAGACTAATGAAAGATAAATGTTACTTTACACATTCACAGCAGCTCAAAAACTAGCCAATTTGAGAAGAGGGGGAGCTGTCGTGTTCCTTTTTTTTTTTTTTTCCTAGTAACTGCAGGGACAGCTAATAAGCATTGCTATACTTCTGATACAACTGCCTATTCAAAGCTTTTTCTTTTAGCCCCCAGACCACTTTTCAGGCTGAATCCAATTAATTTACTCCACGGAATAAGTAACATCTCACAGAATTTTCCACTGTCTCTCACTTCCATAGGGGTAAGGAGCTCTACAGAGAACGGATTATTTTCATGACCATATGGGACACTCAGAATCAAAGGAAAGCTTTAGTAACTGTAAACAATATCACATAGAATGTACACTACAATGTAGTCTGACGTCTGTGCTGAGAATAACTTGCAGCTGGCATCTATTCTGGCTTATCATAACATCATCTCTGTCGGTTGTGGAGATGAGAACCAAATGATGAAATGTCAAATCTGGCAATAGAATCATGGTCTCTGTGTATATTTGCCTTACTGAGGAAAATGATGCCTTTTGGGTTGTGGCTGACAGCTGTGATATGCAGAGTTTGAATTCAGTAGAGTGAAATCTGACTCCAGTTTTAAAGGACGTTTGAAAAATAATGTACCTGAGTGAAACTGATCTGTAAATACTTATTGTACACTTCCAAGTTGTTCTTTATTAGCTCTTGAAAGGCGTTAGCTTTTTTACTCTTCTTTTATATTGTTATGTGAAATAAATGCTACAAGTGTTCTAAGAAATGCATAGATTTGAGAGGAGTAGATAAGCATAGATAAGAAATTACTTTGACATATGTTTCTTGGTTTAATTTCTTCCTGATCTTTGGGATTTGAACCAACCATATTTAATGCAAAAGTAGAATGGGATGGGATAGAGTCCTGAGTTTGACAATAAATTTAAACAGCAAAATCCTGGAGCCAAGATCTCTTGAGCACTGAAGCCTGATGAAAGCTAGGAAGAGGCATGGCAGAGAGGATAGGAGAATACTCTGTTGATAGCAAATCTATAGAGGCATGGCCTGTAGGTCAAGGGAGGGGATTGTCCCCTTCTACTCTGCCCTTGTGAGGCCCCACTTGGACTGCTGCATCCAGATATGGGGCCCCCAGCACATGAAAGGTGTAGACCTGTTAAAGCAGGTCCAGAGGAGGGCCCTGAAGATGATCAGAGGGCTGGAGCACCTCTCCTATGAAGAAAGGCTGAGAGAGCTGGGGATGTTCAGCCTGGAGAAGAGAAGGCTCCAGGGAGACCTCATTGCGGCCTTTCAGTACTTAAAGGAGGCTTATAGAAGTGACAGAGAACAACTTTTTATATGGGTAGATAGTAATAGGACAAGGGGAATGATTTTAAACTAGTAGAGGGGAAATTTGGATTAGATGTTAGGAGGAAATTCTTTGCTCACAGGGTGGTAAGGCACTGGCACAGGTTGCCCAGAGAACCTGTGGATGCCCCGTCCCTGGGAGTGCTCAAGGCCAGGTTGGGGCTTTGGACAGCCTGGTCTGGTGGGAGGTGTCCTTGCCAATCGCAGGGGTGTTGGAACTAGATGGTCTTTAAGGTCCCTTCCAACCTGAGCCATTCTGTGATCCTGGAAGGCTGATAGGTATGTTTCTAAATTTGAAAATTCCATTGCATACAAATTAAATCCTGATCATGCTTCAGTCTGCTTTTTCAACAGCTTTCACTCAGTAGAGGCATGTCCCTGAGAATTTTTTTTGCATCACAAGTTGTTTTTTTATCATCTGCAGTCTTTGCCTGTTTATGAACCCAAGTAATATTCATTAGCTACTGCCACATTCAGTGCCTCTGATGGTGTTCTCCTGCTCACCTCCAATTCACTGTGCTCGCTGCTTATTGTTTTTGCAGGTACAGGAAAGTTGTTTCTAATGTGTGTGAAGGTGGCGTAGACCTGCAGCAGAACTTAGCACAGCATATGTGTCCACTGATTGCTCCCAAGGGACTTCAGATCAGCATCAGAGGAGAAAGCCTGGCTGTTAAGCCTGGGGAAGACATCACCTTCATTGTCAGACAAGAGCAGGTAGTAATGAACATTGGCTTTATGAAAGTTTCCTTGCTATTTTTAGGGTTCGTTTCTCTCCTACCTGCTTTGCTGCTGAATGAGATTAATTTGTGCTTGAGACAAAGATGAATGACTTTCTAAATACTGGAACTTCCGTTTCCGAGTGAATCGGGCAATCCTGTAAACTCAGTGAACCACAAAGTTTTGTCCAGAGAAGGGGATTTGCCTCCTCAGCAGCATGTTCAGACATTATTCCTTAAAAGCATCAGCTTCTTGGAAATCAAAGGAACTAAATTACCAAAGTCTTCTTGAACTGAAAATTTCAACTGGTATATCAGAGAAGATCAGAAATGCAGAGAACCTTTAATATTTTCGTTTAAGTGCTTTTGAGAATCTGCCTTTCAGTAAAGAATCAGGCAAAGCTTTACAGAAATCAGCAAATAGCACAACATAAGTACATTTATTATGTATTAGTTATGTTGCCAAAGGTTCCCTCCCACCGCATTTTTTTACTTTTTATTGGAAGAGGCAATGCCCTGAGGCCCTGACCAAAGGCAAGGAGTAACTTTCAGATGTGGTGTTTGCCCTGGGTATGTTTTTTAACGCTTGCTTTTTTTGGTATTAGGTTCTAACTGTTATGCTCAGGTTACAGGAGTATTTCCTGCCTAACCCCAACTATTTGCAAAAACTTCACATATTTCGGCAAATCTGTGTGCTATAAGTCAAGCACTTGGGATTTATTTCTCTGAGAGAATCAGGAGAGTTATGTGCAGGACACAGTGCTGGCTAACCCATCACAGGTTCTGGTTCCAAAAGCTTGCAGAGCAGTAACAGTTGCATGGCAAGTTGTGCTTCCTTCTCTTTTCTCTAATTTGTTTTGAAGTGTTTACTGGAAGACTAGAGCATTTGGTTGTAATTTGGAATCTAATGATTTTGATTGGCAATTTCACTTTTTTTTTTTTTCTTTTTCCTACTGAAACGTTCTGAAGCTTTCATGAATCTCTGCTGGCAATAGGTAAAACTTAACTATTCAAAAGTCTTCCAAAGTCAGATGTCTTGAAGGGAATCCCGTGCTGTGTTTCCTCAAGCCTTTGCTCAGTACACAGAACTGGAATGGAGATTTAGAAGAAATGTAACAGTTTGCTGCCCCCTATGGTTAAGAATAATATTTATACTCAAAAGTCCTGAACATTGCTGTTCATGAGCAGCAACACTGTCTTAATACTCCTAGACATATTCATGAGCATTCTTAACAATTAGCGAGTTTAAAAAGAAACTACAGTAAGATAAACCAAAACATACCACTTTCCCTGCTGAACAACATTAATTTACTGGTTTATGTGAAGGCATGCTACTAGATGTGGGAATGCCAGGCATCAGGGAGTAAAGAAAGCAGGATGTGTATGTTTGGGCAGCTTGCAAGTGACCTTAGAAATAATAATTTACTTTTATATTACATTTTATTTTATATTATACATATTATCAATTATTTCTTCCAAATTCTGTTGGCTATTTGTATTGAATAATTAATGTCATAAAAATAATCAATTTTGTGTGGAAATGAAAGTCCTAATTCCTTTAGGAATTAGGGGAATTAGGCTGAATTTCCTCTATGTGATTATTTTTTTCGTCTGTCCACTGCTCTGCCTTTCCTGGTCAGGGAAGCAGAAATGCCTTGGTGTTTCGGAGACAGCACTCCCACCTTTACACTAGGGAAGGTATTAGAATAAAACATTGAGAGAAACTTACATCCACTGGCTTTTAACATTGGTTTCTGTTTCACCTGGAGAAAATATACATATATACTTGTTAGCATAAGAAAGAGCTAACAAGAACTATTTGCAAGTTAATGCCATCTAAATGGATTCAACTTACTGGCACATTGCTAGCAAAAAGACATCTCTTTAGCTTTAAACTTTAATAATATATTATCTCCTCTGCTAAATTCTACCCATCTGTTGTCAAAATAAAGATGCTATTTGGAAAAAAAAATATTCACAGTGAAGAAGCTTTCAAGGTCCTTTATATGTGTTGAAATATGGTATTAGGTGTTTGATAACCCTACAGGTTCCTTATTATGAGTATTCTTTTACATGATAAGCAATGCTCTTTCATCTGATAAAACATGGAAGAAAATCAACCAAACTGCAAAATAATAAAAGGAGAAAAAAAAAATAGTCTGTTTTCCTTCCCTTTGTAATGCAAGCATTTGAAAGTTTTAGACTTTGTTGCCTCCTTTGATTTTACATTAATGTTTTCTATTTGGTATTAGATTTTGATGTAAAACTATTTCAGAAAATGGCTTATGGGGAAGTGAAGTGTTTTTTGAATCCTTCAGAGGGTGTCAATCCTTCTCTGGTCTGATTGCCATTTAGGTCACATTACTAGTGTATTTATTCCTTTCCTGGAGGCATTGATGATTTTTAAACCAACACTGTGCTTTTATAATATGAAGGATTTTCTATGAAGCCTGGTCCCACAACCTGTTTTAACTGCATGACTGTGATGGCAGTGTGCTGTGAGATGCAGGAAGGAGCATGTTGCTGAAGATAGAGGAGAAAAGGCAACTCACTAAGACACTGCTGCTAGGAGTATTAAGACAGTGTTGCTGCTCACAGCTAAAATGAATTTCCATTTGATTCCATCCATATGGCCAGTCCACGTAGCACAGGCCTGACTTCTCCCGTGAGCAGCCACACCATGACAACATGAGTGATGGGCATATATTTGTCCTTTGACAATAGTATCAGTCATTGCAGTATTTTAGGCCTAAGTTTAGGAAGACAGTATCATTTAAAGGAGCACTTAACAGAAGTGCAATGAATTGTAAATTATGTGAGATGCTTAACATGTCAGAAGTATTTGGCTGGTCTTTTAAAGTTTTTCCCAAACTCAGCTCAATGCTCTGCTTCATTAAACATGCATCTAATTTTGCAGTAGACCATGCTAGTTCTAGACAAGCTGGGAGCTCTGTGTAATGCAGTACAACACTGAAGAAGGTATCAGCTTGAATTCTGGAGGCCATACAGTTGACACTTGGAGAGTGTGGTTAGAAGGCACTGTGAAGATGGTCTAGCCCACTTAATTTTACTTTATAATTGCATAGGCTAGAAGTTCACGGTCAATCAGTTACTATGAGCCACTGGAAAAGCCATAATTTGCAATCACAAGAGCATAACACCAGAATTTAGGGCTGCCTTGCACCATTATGTTAATTAATGTCCAGATACACTAAGATAGGATTGATGGTTTCTGTGTCATACAACTTGGCTTAGTGGTCTGGAGTGTTTTGTTTTAAGGTAGTGCCTTACTGCAGAAAGTTAGCATACAGCATTTATTGCTCTAAAATCGTTGCAAAGAGTTCAGTGGTTTTACTGTAGCTACTGCAATTGAGTCAAAACATCTGGCTGGGGCTAGAAATGCTGTGATTCAGGAAATGGTTAAAATAATGCGTCTTGTCTATATAGGTTCTGACCGTTTTAAATATTTTTGATATATTCTCCTTTTAGGGTGACATATTGAATACCAAGTACCAGGTAGATCTTGGTGATGGCTTTAAGGCAATATATGTGAACCTTACAATGACTGGAGAACCCATTCGTCACCGCTATGAGAATCCTGGGATTTACCGTGTCGCCGTGAAAGCTGAAAATGTTGCTGGGCGCGATGAGGCTGTGGTGTTCATCCAAGTTAACTGTAAGTTACATTTTTATTTTTATTTTTACTCTTACTTCTGCATACAAACCTTGTGACAACTATGAAGTAAAGAATTACTAGTCACAATTAGGAAAAAACACATATTTTTTCAATAGCTTCATGCAATCTTCCATTGCTGTATATTATTACTGTAGAGGCTTGTAAACATAATGTATAACGAGGTCAGAGTTAGCTTTGTTTAGATTTGGAAGAAGGATGATGTATTGGTCTTTTAAATAGCAAGCATTCCTCAGTTCAAATCTCAGGTTTGAACCCTCTTCCCAACTCAAGACCCTATTGTCAGTCTAAGCAGCTAAAATTTAGCACTTCAAGCTATGTCTTTTTAGGAGATTTTAGGTGCTGTATGAAGCAAGTGAACAGACATATTGAGGAAAGTATGATCTCTTATACAATTTTAACAAAGTATAAATTGATGGAAGGATCAAAATCTCAACATTTCTAAAAGTCAGGTTACTTATTAAAGTCCTTGAATCTAGTTTTAGATCATTAATTTTCACAAAGTTTTAAAGTGTTACTCGAATTTAATTTCGTATTGGCAGGCAGTATTACTTGACTTAAACCTGTCTCCCTCTCTTCTTAATTAAGACCTAAAAAACCACATTAAATAGATTCAAAAGAAAAGACTAGCATGGCACATGGAGTATCATGCACCATCACAGGCTTAATGTACCTCAGTCATCTCATAATTGAAATGAAGAAGGAAACTCATAACTGGAACTGAATTTTCCTCTTCCTTCAAGATTCAAGACAGCCATTGCTTTGTCTGTTTTCAGATGTGTCAAAAATTCAGAAACAAGTAACATCAAAGGAAAAGATATATTCATTTTGTATTCTTCAGGTGTCTGTTTCCACTGGTGGGAGTGGTATCTTCCATCCTAATCCCAAAGCAACAGAAAGCACTGGAACCTCATACAAGGCTGTGCACAAATCCTTGTGTTTTATGTCAGTCTTTCTGGTGGGCTGCTGCTATATCTGCATTTTGCTCTTCAGAATCTGAGTGCAGAGTTTCCAGTTGTGCTTTGATTAACAAATGGAGCCCAATCCATTAATGCTAATGTCCAATCTCCTATTAAGATCAAATGGAAATGGTCAGAATCTAATTCTCCATCTCTGTTTCATTATCTGCTTATTCATTGTGTTTGTTTTTTAAATCATTTGAGAACTCCAGAGAGCTCAGATAAATTACTTACAGTTTTACCTTTATTTTTTAGGAGCTTATACAAATTGAGAAGTAGATTAAACACAGAAGTCTGTAGGTAGAAGCACAGTTGGTAGATCTTTACAAGCAATGAACAGCAAAAACTACGTGTAACATCCTCTCTCCCAGGAGAATATCTTCTAACTGTTCAGAGGATGACAAATGGTAACAAGCCCTGATGGAAAGCTGAACAATTGCTTTCTCAAAATGTGGTTCTGATTTGACCTACATCTGGATAAACAGTAAAAATAAAATACGTCAATTGTGTTTTATGCAGTGGTTTTACAAATTGCAGTAGCCTGAGATATTTTCTCAAGAATAAAATGGCAGGGTCTTTAAGAGGACTTTGGTACTGAAGTACAGAGGCAGTGGAGCACTAAAAGCAGACTTGGTTATTTCTGAAATCATCTTGAGCTTCTCTGTGGATGTTGCAAATGATCCAGAAGATACACGGACGCATGTTACCCAGCATGCTTGAGTAAACACTTCACATGGGATTTACAGTGTTTATTTTTTAAAGTAAATTATGAGATTTGAGGAAACTAGTTGGCACAAATTAATATGATATTTCTACATTTTAGAGAAACAATAATAGCTGCTCAGGGCCAGTTTTTATTGTGGAATATCATAAAAGCAAAAAGTCCAGAGTCCTTCTTTCACTCTATTTCCATCTGATGTATTCACAGAGAAATTTTATGAGGGACAAATGGCAAATGAAATATTTTTAAATCCCATGAAGTTCTGTTGGTATGAAATGCCATGTAATACAGGACAATTATATAAAATTTGGCCTGTGATTTGTGCGTTCTGATCCTGATGACAAAGTCTACAACTTGTTAATAAACTGTAAGATAGACTAGAACAAGTCTGATAGTATAAATGTGAATAGATAACGCAGAATAAAAAGAACGCAAGAAGAAGTAGACGTACATTTTCTTCTTCATGACATGAAACCAGAGTCACTATAGTGCGTGGCTATGAAAGCTTATATATATATAATATATATATATTTTTTTTTTTGGGGGGGGGAGCGGTAGTAGTAGAAAAGGATATGGAAATGATATAACAGGAAGCTTTAAAAGTGCACTGAAATTATAGTTTGGTTAAATGGTTAAACAGAAATAATATAAGTCAACTTCATTCCTAATTATGAACATTAGAAAGCGCTATGAAGCTTGTTCAAATGCATTATGGAATGATATGACTGAGAAGAACAGAACGACTTGCAGTAATTATTATTAGCTCTTTCCTGTATAGAAATGGCAAACTCATGATTCAAGTGCCAAACAACTTCCCCTATAAACAAAATTTAGAAAAAGACAGTAACCTTCTTCAGGACCAAAGCCGTATCTCAAAATGACCAGTTTCCTCTGTGAGAATGGAAATATATGGCAAAATCAAACAGTGATGCAGATTCTCTCCAGAATGTATTTTGCATCATCAGAAAGAAAACCTGTTTTCTAGGAGGAGAAGATTTAATGGAATTCCTACAGTTTCTGAATTTTCCTCAAGACACCAGCAACAGAATGAGCATCTTAATTCAGCTTTGGTAAAGAAACTATTGAAGAAACCTTTTGTTTAAACATCTAGAATGAATTGAACTTGAATTCATGTAGATGGTTAAAGAGTCCTCAGTGAAAATGCAGAATGAAAGTAGAGCCTCATGTTTGGATGAAGCAGCACAAAGTCAGGTTGAAGTGAGGTGGAAAAGGAGGATGTGCACAGTCTAAACAACTTGCTCTCTCAGAGAAATTCAATCAATTTAGTCAGTGCATTGGAAGTGAATGGGAAGTGAATTCAGTTAATGAAAGAGAGTGAGAGAAAGGCCTTAAACCAATGTTAATTACCTTTAAGTTTGAAATGATGAGATGAAAGACCTTGTGTGAATGAAAAGATACTTAAAGTAGAACAAAAAAGGATGTGTTAGTATTCACTCTGGGTAGTGAATGCGTTTTTGACTACACAGCATTTTTGTATCCTGAACAGATCGTGCAGCTGAAGTTAAGAAATTCTAGTTGTCACATTATAATATATTAAAAAAATTATCATCAGATATTCTGAAAAATATACACTCAGAGGCCTCTGAGACAAAGATATACTTTCAAATAATGCTATTGTACTTTGAAGAAAAATATGCCATTAAGATAAAATCAGATAAATTCATCTTAATTAATGATGTGTTTCTTATATACAATCAGAGAATGGTTTGGGTTGGAAGGGACTTTAAAGATCACCCAGTTCCAACCCCTCTGCCATGGGCAGGGACACCTCCCACCAGACCAGACTGTGGGCAGTCCACATACAACCTGGCCTTGAGCACTTCCAGGGATGGGGCATCCACAGCTTCTCTGGGCAACCTGTGCCAGTGCTTCACCACCCTCTGAGTGAAGAATTTCCTCCTGACATCTAAACCAGATCTCCTGTCTTTTAGTTTAAAACGGTTCCACTTGTCCTGTCGTTATCTGCCCGAGCAAAAAGTTGTTCTCCATTTTTTATAAGCCCCCTTTAAGCATTGAAAAGCTGCAATGAGGTCTCCGTGGAACATTCTGTCCTTCAGGCTGAACATCCCCAGCCCTCTCAGCCTTTCTTCATAGGAGAGGTGCTCCAGTCCTCTTTATATATACCTTTTATGTAAATAATAATGCGTACAGCATTTGTATAAAAAAAATCTGAAAGGGACAAAATTATTCAAAATGCACACTTAGAGTACAGAGGTTATCTGTCTTGATTTGCAAATAAATGCTTCCCTGGTGTACCCATTTATTTTAAAGCAGGCATTAATGAGAGCTTATGTGTGGTGAGCCTTACAGCTGATATTTTATAATGAAAATGAATACTCAGCAACATTTTTATTCAGTTTTCTGCTTTTCACTTTGCAGTTTGAAAGATTTGTTAGATTTCTATTCATTTGATCCTTTATTACTTAAAATAAAGCTGAGATTGCCTTTTTATTTTTTATCTGAAATGTATGCATATGGTCTCTAAAATTGAACAGGCACCAAAAAAAGTACAACATAGAGGTGCATCTTTATGATCCATCACATTGCTCAACAATTTTGTTTGTATGTTTTTCTCTCTTTACTTTTATTTTTGTGAATTATTTCATTTTTGGTTGAAATTAAGTTCATCCAATTATACCCATAGCTTTCAACATAGAGGTAAAGGCAGGAGAGAAAGAGAAAAATAATTTCAGGACCTTATGTTGCACAGGTGACAAGCCTTTGGCAAAAAATAAAATAAAAAAAAAATAATTATTAAAAAAAAAAAAAAGCAGTAATAAATTGATGGATTCAATTGTATTTCAGTGATGGTTCAATGATGTTTTGGGAACTTTGTTCAGCTCCACTGCAGGCTTTAAATTTAGAAGTGGTTCCAGTCATTGGCAGAAACCAGGAGGTGAATCTGACAGCCATCATATTGCCCAAGAATCCTAATTTGACAGTCTTCTACTGGTGGATAGGAAACAATCTTCAGGTACATGAATTGTTTTGGCTGAGATTATTTTCAATCTCTTTCCAGTAAAGATTGAGTGACACTTTATTTTAATGGAAATACTACCATGTTACATGACTTCTTTTGGACCATCTTTCATTCCAAATAGACACCTATATCCTGTGCAAGGAGTAACTAACATCCCTTGCTTTACCACATGCTTTTAAGGTGTTCATTTCCCTTTATTCCTACTTATGTGGAAATGGAAATTTCTCTTCTAAAACTGGTTTAAATTTCCAAACCATATTCATTTTGCAGGAAAAATTGTGTTTAATTACTTGATGGGGGCAGGGGAGAACAACAACTTGTGGAAAGAGGTGCATTTGGGATCACAGCACTGGTGAATGATAAAACTTGGATTTATGAACTTCCATGTTGATTGTGTGAAGTTCTGAAAATCTAAATACTGCACAGAAATATATATATATATGTATATATTCATTTTATACCTAAGTACTTTCTGGGAGCCTAAAACAGGGAGTCTAAACTAAACGGTGATATCAAAAATAGCGAGGATATCAAAAAATGGTATCAAAACAGTCAGAGCACTTAAAAAATATAGTGCTATTTATTTGGGAGTACAAAGTCTAGATACACATAGCCTAGAGCAATAAATAACCAAGTATTGCCATTGGGAATACTTGTCTAGCTGGGTTATTTTTTTTTAAGGCAATTCTTTCAATAACAGATACATAAAATATTTTCTTTACGAGGGAGACAAAGTATGACACAGGAATGATTTCAGATAAGTGCAGTAAACTTTTGTCTTGCAAATGTGTGGTCTAACATAATCCTTGTCTGTATCTGTTCATTGTTACTGGGTTTACCATTGCCAGAACAGGCACTGCAGATAGATTTAGTCTTGTGGAGGGTTTTGTAATTCATACAGATGTGGTCAGTGAGCAGATTAACAGCTCCATCTTGGAAGTTACAATAGACTGGCGCACTTCCATAGGTCATGCTCTCAGTTGACTGAAGTAATCCATCTGACCTTGGCTATACCCCACATTTTTTGAGGCAAATGACTTGCTGAATGTGATCTTGTAAAGATTTGTGAGCCTGACTCAAAATCTATTTATTTCAGTGGGATCTGTATGAAAACCTAATATTCTACCAATTATTCTAACAGAAATATTTGCCCAATCTGGCGGTTATTCTGTTTATAAAAGATCCATCTGGGCAAATAAACAGTCTTTGAAAATTATAATCAAGTAATTTGATAAAATGTTGATCAGCATTCTAAAAAGTAATTGGTATGAAACCTTCTCTGCTTATATTTTTAGTGACTCTCTATTCAGATGCTATTATTGTGGTTGTTGTTGAAATTCTATTTTCAACTTTTCTTTGTTTTTAAAGCCACTTCTTACATTGGACAATTTTCTGGTAACGAAGTTTGCTGTGACAGGTGACATCAGAGTGACAGTGCAAGCTTCCTGTGGGAACTCCATGCTTCAGGATTCAAAAGTTGTCCATGTTTTTGGTAAGACTTTACTCTTGTTATTTATTTATTTATTTTCACATGTGCATGTTTTTATATAACTTTTAAACCAGTCCTGGAAGAACTGAACCTGTTGTACAATTATATGTAATGCCACATTTAATTCCTAAAGTTAGAGGGTTAAAGTGTCACTTGGTAACTTCATGAAGTTGAATAGTGTGATTGTATGGAAGGGTTTCATTTGAAACCTTTTCTTTCCTTTGCTTATTGTAAAAGTTGCTGTGGTTCCCAATTGCTATATGTGGCAATAACATTTAAATAGTATTTTGGCCTATGACTAAAGAGTTTGTTAGAATTTATAAATACAACAGTCTAAATATCTCTGGGAAAAAAAAAGTTATGTATATGCTCTCAGTATTAATAAATAATATGAAATATTTGCTTTCTATGACAATATACCACCATTCCTTTGATGTTTATCTGAAATATTTAATCAAGTGTTGCTTTGTTGTAAATATTGAACTCTTCGATAGAAGAAGCTGAACTTCAATTCATGTTTCACATTGTGGCCTGGTGTGTTTTCTGTGTCTTATAATACGGTGACAAGGCATAATATACTGTGAAAAATGTAGTGCTGACAAATTATTTACATTTGAATTTGTGCTGTCACATGTGAGAATTGTGATATGCAAAAAAAAATTCTCTTTAATACAGGCCTAAAAGCTTTCAGATATCATGAAATACACAAAATGAGACGTATCTCTTGTCTGAACAGTGAAAGAAGATTGTTTTGCTTTCAGTATACTTTTTAAAGTAATGATGAAAACCACACTCATGCTAAACATAGCTTTTATAAACCCTCTCTTTTCCTAAGATAAATTGATTTAATATTTCTGCTACAAGTTAAAAGTGCATCCACTTTTTTGGAAAGTATATGCCCTCTTAGTGAGATGAAATCAATGTCTTTGGCTTTCTAACATTGCTTCTGCTGTTCGTGTTGTCAAATCCTGATCCAAAGAGCAGGAAAGTACTGGTCATGATGGAAACAAAGAAAGCCTTGGAAAAGAAAAACACAATTATAATAAAACACAGTACAATTCTGTCCAAACTGTTTGAGAGGGCACATTTGAGTCATGCCTGCATTTCAAAGGATCTCTTTCTCTGCTTTGCATTAACTTCCCCAGGTGTTCTTCCAAGGAGCCCGTAAGGAGAAAGAGTAGAGTTTAGAGACTCTTTACTGAGAAATAGCCCATTTCTAGTATTTCAGATATTTTGAAAAATATCCAGATAAATGTTGTGGGAGTATTTTATTTTTATTTTTTTCAGAGAGGGCAGTAGTTAGCCTTTGACATATCATTTCTGTTCTTATTTTTGTAGCTAGTTTATGGAATACGCAAGGTATTCGTTTTGCATGACAAATAGGAACATGTAATAGGCAAAAAAACATATGTTTATGATTCAGTGACAATAGAATCCATTGGCACATTCCCATTAAAAATAAAATAAACCAACCATGTTTGTGTGGTGTATTGTCTTTAAAAAAATTTATTGGGAATGTTATGACCCCAGAAAATGAATGTAAATCTGCTTGGTTTATTTTTTTCTTACTGCTTTTTTTTATCTTTAGGCACAAATTTGATGATGTTGACGAAAATACAGAAAGAAATTGAGTGCCTGACAGGAGTGTACTTTTGCTCCATGCTGCTGTAGACTGTAGGCTCCTTGGGGAAGGGTTTGTCACTTTTTTTCTTTTCTTCTTTGAACAACAGATAACAATGGGGTTCCTACATACTGCAGCACTGCACAGAAAATAGACATTCTTTTTCATATATATATATACATACACATATACATATAGATGTATAAATATGTATATATATATGAATTAATAAATATGAAAATATATACAAAACTGTTTTTGAAATCGTTTTTTTTAATGGTTCAAAAACATTTCTTTTTGTCTTTCTAGATCATTTTCATGTTCTTCCTCTGAAGTTCACTAAGCACCTGGACATGTACAACCCCGACATACCAGAGTGGAGGGAAGACATAGGGCGGGTAGTAACACGACTTCTTGCAAAGGTGCTCTTTCAGATTGCTCGTAAAATGTTCCCTCTCCAGACGTAAACCTTGAAGGTTAAGTTAATGCCTTCTCATTTAGAAAAAAAAGGACGCAGAGCAAAATAACAAAATGAACCTCATGAGCCACATTTCAAACAAGTTTGAGCCTAATGTCATTTTTATGGGCAAGCTGTAGATGATGATATTGTAACATACAAAAGTTTAGTTCTAACACAGCCTAATTGGCAATTAATGCTAAATATTGCCCTCTGGGATTAGGAATAGACATCATGGCAAATACTGCTGACTCCAAAACAGCAAGAGTAGTTTAAATGTGATATATGTAGCATAAAGCAAAGGATACTGTGTAATATAAAGATATAGTCTTTGTGTAGAAAAAAAGCAGAGAGACTTTACAGTGTCAGATGTGTAGTCAAAAATTAGATAGAATAAACAGGCAAACAGTTGTTACAGCTGTGGGTATTTTTTAGACCATATTTGAAAAAGAAATGTGGACTGGGAGCAGTTGAATCCTGTAGTTTAAATCAAGTAAAAAGCCATGCAACAGTTCTGTGAGTTAAACGAAGATGACTCCATAAAATCTGTGAGGTTTAGAGCTATACTCTTCAGCTATACACACTGCCCATAGCAGAGCATGCACATACAGACATTTTGTGAGGATGGTATCACTGAGTTGCAGGTTGATGATGTTTTTTAAAGTGGTTGTGTTTGAAATTGCTGGACTTTTCCTTGATTTGCAGTAGTGCACATCAAATTTTGGAATTTTGACTTTATACAATTTCCTGCCTTTTTTTTTTTTTGCTTCACATCAAATGTCAAATTAAATTCCCATTTACACACTTTCAATAACCAGTTTCAGTCTAACAAATGTTTTACCACTTTATAAAATTGCCCTTGCATTTTAGTTATTAAATCATTTGCAAAAGAATATGGACAATCTAATGCAATTTCAGTATCTGTTCCGAGAAAGGCAATGGGAAATGCCCTGAGTGTTGTCATTTAGAATTTTGTGACTGTGTTACATAACACATGGAGGAATTTGAGTCAGAAAACAAAATTTGCACAAACTACTTTAAAAAGGGATGGATTTGACTTTCAGTGTGGGGTGCACGTATTCATACCAATCTCAGGAACTGAGCCTAGGTGCTTTTAATCTCACCCTGAGAGATTTTTCCCTGTACCTTAAACACAGAAGGAAAAGTAGCCTCCCTAAGCTGACGTTGGCTATAATGTCTATTCTAAGTCTACTAGGTGTCTGAACAGCTGACAAAAGATCCTAAATTGCTTAGGAATTATTTTTAGTTACTCTAAAAATTCAAAGCCATTGCAGAGTTTTGCTAGAACTGCATACCACTTCATTTTGCTTCTTTCCATGATGCCACTAAATCTTTTTCAATATGATAACAATGCTTAGTTCTTCTAATCTTCAAAGAGCAGCTCACATTTCAGTTAATTAACGTTTGGCTTTGTTCATGTTTTAGCTTCTGGTGGAATCCACTCTAAATGCTAGGGATCTGAAGACTAAAGAATGAAAAACCCATGAGGAATTGCTTGTGTATTTTATATAAAATACAAAGCACGCTGTTCTATAATTTGCCATATACCTTTGTCTTCCCAGGAAACCAATATACCCGAAGAAACACTTATGACAGTTGTGAAACCTGGTCTGCCCACAACTGCTGACTTGCACGTGCTGCTACCAGCAAACCAGCCTAAAAGGAAGAGAAGTGTAACTAGTGATAAGGTAACCAGAGCAATGTATGTCTGGTTAGGCTAATTTTCATCGTATTTTTAAATCACTGGCTGTACTTTCATCGTCTTTATGTGGAATTAAGTTTCTCCCTGACTATGTAAAGATCTCATTCCCACCTGACAAGAGACATGTAAAAGCTGGCAACAAGTATGACTGCTGTGTATGGCAGTGTTTAGACCACCTTCCTATATTAAGGAACAAATTCTACCACATGAGAAGAGGGAGGAGAAGAAATTATTATTATTCACCTAAATGACAACCCACAATAACCATTCTTCCCTCTTAATGCTTTTTCAGACATACAGCATTTTCACAGTAGCCCATGTTCTTCTCCACAGCATACTCTAGTGATATTTCTGTATTTCTGAAGAATAAATAATATTGATCTGTTTTTTAAACAGAAACAATGGCGATAGCATGTCAGTCCGTGAAGATCAGATAGAGCAAAGAGTGGGTTCAGAACACTGATGTTTCTAAAGAGGGACAAACTTTTTTTTCACTTCTTCAAAAGCAAATTAGATTTCAGGCCCAATAGAAAAAGAACCTTAACAGTAGACCTGTAATAGTTGACCTGAAGAGCATCAAGCAGGTAGTTTCTGTCTTTATGAGCAAATATCCTTTTCAATTGCCAAGAAACAAATGAAAATCAGAAATTAGTTCCACCCTCCCTCTTTCTAAACCATATCCCTTCCATAATAAAAACTATATGCCAGTAGAAAATCAGAATACTATTTGGTCTTTTTTTTCTAAATTACTATTTATGATACTTGTCCTTTTGCTGTGATAGAAAAGGAACAGATCCCAACTCCGTGCCAGTATCTTGCAGTTCAAGTCCTGGCAGCTATGAAGAATCACAGCGTGAAGTATTGTTAATTTTGAAGGGCATTTTACTACTCTTTGAGGCAAGGTCACAGTATTCAAAGGGCTGGAGAAGTAGATAAGACAAAGCTCATCATATTAACACAATACCAGTAGAATGTTTATGGTACTGATGGGGTACACTTTGGAAGGTCCAAAGGGGTAAGCTGATGTTGTCCAAGTACTTGAACAGGTGTTTTGCACAGAGAATGGTGTGAAATACACAGAGAGCAGTGTGAATAAACAAAATATTCACCCTGTGGTAACCCCAAATTCTTACTGTTCTCACTCTGTAATCATAGTGGGATTTCCTGGGAGTCTAAAATCCTGATTATATTGCAGGAAACAGTTAATTCTAATAGGTTGTTTCCTTAGTAATGAGCTATCCATGAACTATGGCTTTTGGCCAGGTGAGCATTACCTCTTCAAAATTATTTGTATCTTTCTACTTTAGGAGGCAAGGTGCAGCTTCTAAAGGAAATTCTTTCTCTTTATTCCAAGTGTATATAGAATGGATCCCTTTAATAATTTAAATGAACTATGGTGATTGATTCTTGGGTTCTGCAAACATTTTACATCAGTGCAAAATGTTATGTATATTAGTTCCCTTTAAATCTCTACTGTTATATTAGCACTGTTCTTCAAGGCACCTTGAAGAATATTATTATAATCAATGCTGTCTCTGTTGTTTTTTTTTGTGTTCTATGTGAAATGCCCTGTGAGTTACTCTATAGCATAAAGAACAATCATATGTTGCAAATTATTTGTGAAAACTTCTGTTTAGGTGGGCTATGAAGAAATTACACTAGTTTAGGAGAACACACTTCCTGTAATAAGTATTCTCCCAGAAAGACCTTGCAAAGGTTTTCTGAAACTAGAGTGAAAAGGTGAAAGAAATCGTAAAATTTCTGGAGAAGAATGGTACATTTCTGATACTTAGGTTAGACTAGGTCATGCAAATGGTGCCTGGGAATTACCTGTATGGGAATACCAAATATGGTTCAACCTGCATTTGGTTGGAGTAGGAACAAAGAAAGACAGGAGCAATTACAGTGGCCTATGCTATCCAGTGGTAAAAAATCAGCTACACTAGTATTGCATCTTAACTGTTTGGTTGTTTTATAGAGTACAAAGCTTTAGAGTCAATCTTCTAGTGCTAGGTGCATAGGGACACTACTTTAGCTGTGGATATGTGTATATAAATTTGTTGATTTAGAATTGAATGTCATCATTTTGGGGGAATATGTATTTTATCTGTGGTGAATCATGAAAAATTCTGAAAATATATACCCTATGTAAACTTAGAAGCGTTAACTATTTAAATCAACAGTTAAAGAGTCATGGTGTTACATGCTTAAATATGAACTAAGAGAATTTTGAGGGTCTTCATCATAATCCTTTTCTCATGTTTTACTGAAAAGATGTGCTCTGTCATGCTGCTACTGACAGTTTTCAAACTCAGTCCTGTGGCGTTCCTGTCAGAATTCATCAACTCAGAATGTTTCCTGCATGTTTGATGGGAGTACCCCTGAAATCCTTATTTTAGACATAGTTATGAAGTTTCTTCCCTTAAAGAGAAACTATTTCTTCTTGGTAAACACCCTTTTAGAGTTGGGATATTATGTAATTTCAGAAGGATAGTTAAAGGCAATAACTTCTAGATCAGGCAGAGAGCAAGTATTTGGTGGAGCTTGTGATGGCATTTTACAAGGCATGTTGTGATGTGATGTTATTTATTAAGTTTATTAGCAATCTAGATTAGATGTCAGTACTGGTAAAAATAGCTGGTGATATAAAGATTGTAAATAAGTTGGCAGGGCAGTAGTAGGAGCCCCTTGGATAATTCTGTCATTTGGTTCCATTTAGGCAAAAGCTCTCTTTCAAATTTATGCATGTAAAAGTAACAGCTGAGGGTGTGAGGGTGATTTTTGCCTGGTTTTAAGAACACAGCAATTTCAGAAGTGCTTCATTTATATCATTGACTTTAGAGAAAGATTTGGTTGTTTAATTTATGCACATCTATTACATGTCTAATGGTGGTATAAATCTAGTTGAGTCAATTAAAGTGCATTTAAACTAAAGCCTGGGAAGCAGTGGCTCTGAGGAAAATTTAGGATTGTATCTAGACAAACTACTGTATGAAAATTCCCACTGAGTTTTTTTTATAAAACGGGTGAGTCAGATCCCCAGGTGTGTAACCAAATGAGTGAGTTTGAATAGTAAAGCTATTTCTGCATTCTTATATAGGATCCATTGTTTTCAAATTTTATAATTGGAAAGGATGTAGGAAAAGAAGATAAATTAAAATGCCATTATAAGAACCTTAGGAGCTCTAAACACTGGGTTAGTTTTTTTTAAAAAGTTGAAGTAGAATCATTGTGCTCAAAACCTACTGCAGGGAATCAATCAAACAAACAAAAACCATCAGGGCTGAAACAAACATCAGTCTAACCGTGAAATACATATGCCAGAACCTTTGGTTGGATTCACGTGGAGTTCATATCTTTGACTTGTGGAAGTGTAGTTTACATAGACCTAGGTGGAAACCTAGGGGTGGGGTGAGAAATAATGAACAAGTTTTAGTTGCTTGAGCAAAAAAAACAGAGCAAATGTTGGATTCCTCAAATACCTGCCAGGAAAATATGATGTTTCCAAAGGTAAATTACAGGGCTCAGTAACTGCATTTACTGGATGAAAGTTAGATTAGCCTAAAGCAGTGCTCCCTCTCACCTTGTATCCCATGAATGAGTGATTGAGCCTGAACTGACTAACTATTTCAGTGGTGTCAGCGTCACTTTAAAGGCTGCTAATCAATATAGTTTTCATATTCATTCTCTTTTCAGACACTGGGTAAAAAGATAAATACTTAAAAGCTATCTGGAGTAATTTTCCTGTGAAATAACTGTGGCCATGCTCACATCATCCTCAGGTCGAGTTATTCCTTCACCAAAAAAAAAAAAAAATCTAATAAAGTCAATGGAATGACTTTGGAAGTTAGATATTCCTCAGTAAGAGCAAGAATATTTGAATCTGAACTTTTGTGAAGTCTCTCCATAATACGAGGAAGACTGCAGGGATTTCTGTGTGTTATGCTGCAAAGGCTTGTCAAAGATGAGCACCGTAATTGATAATATCATAAAAGGAGCTTCTTGTGAAGGTTTTGTGGATATAAAGCATACTTCTAATTTGGCATACTGTGGGAAATCGTATCTTAAATTATAAGGCATAGAGTATAAAACTGGCTTTGATCTTTTATAAAATTGCCTGTGTTGAAGACAGAAGGAAGTAAAAGGGAAAATTCAGCCAGTTTTTCATCTGGAGTTAGGATATGATGGTATATTTAATGGTTCTGCTCCATAAAAATGTAAGTGACCATATATTAGTATGCTCTGTCCACTGGAGAAAAATAGAAGGAATCCTTATTTTTTCCACATGGATGGATGTATATATTTCTATAGAGTATTGTTAAAAATTAGATACAAATGGAATCCATCCAATTGTAGCGAAAGAGATGAGTTAAATTACAACATGCAGTTCATTATCAAATAACAGTTACTTTTCATAGTAAAGAAATCTAAAGTGACATTGCAGATTGTCTTCTGATAGGGTTAGGAAAATGGATAGAGTTTATAATATGGCTTATGCATAGTTTGAGTTATGACTGAGATAAACCCAACAGTGCGTGCAAATATAACATGTTGTCTGTCACATACTCGGTAAACCTAAAGGGTTTGGTAAGCAGAAAGATTTGGCTATAAGGATTTGACATTTTCAGCATTTACAGCTTCTGGAGTTTTACATGATTTTTAACTATGGAATTTCTTTAAGATTTCAGCTCATCAATGACAAGTGCTTTCTGAGTTTCTCACTACAATGAACCAGGGGTTGTCCTATTCAGAGCATTGTCTCTCAAAGTAGAACCGAGTAAAAGATGTCTCAGACGTTCTCTCTATTGTGTTTTCAGAGAATAGCAACTATAAAGCAGGCCTTGAATGCACACAACATCAGTTTCTTTCTGAGGGGAGGATATTGGGTCTTGGTGACCTTAGCGGACTCCGATTCAGGTAAATATGTATCAACAAAGCTTCTGACAGACCAGCCTCTGGATGCCTATTAGAGCTCTGATAGGTGAAGGAGAAAGTTTTCGTAACAGTATATGTATGTGTACATATATATACATACACAAGTACATATATTTACTTGGGACGTATAGCTACACACACACGTTTGTATGTGTATGTTTATATATGTATATGTGTATATATTTTTTTACTCGATAGTTGTGAATAACCATCACCACCAAATACATGTTTTTTACATAATTCTGTTTTGTCATATATCATGATTTGTCTCACAAATTTTCTTTTTTGCTCTTTTCTGTGTAGCCATGACATTAATATCTATTCTGTACAAAACAGTGCCATTAAGGAAGGCTTCAAAAAAACACTTGTTGAACTAGAGGCACTTTGACTGCACTAGCTACTGAGAAAGTAGATCTTCTGAAGCCATTAACTCTCCTAATATAACTCCATGCATCTGTGACATGGCTTTCTATCTCTGCTTGGTGTCACACAGATGGATCTACAGATCTGAAGCTTGCTGTAGGGTCTCCACAGAGTGTTGCACTGCTAATCCTATACTGAAACAAATGATCTACGTATTCTCTGTTTAAAACAAATTGAAACATTTTTTTTGGAATGCATTTCCTCCATCTCCAGATTACCTTTGTAGTTAGGACCTGGCGAAGAGTGTGCGTGTGTATATGTATATGTGTGTGTATATTTTGAACAGAGATGTGTTAACATGATATTTTAACCAGAAAGTTCAAATTTGACTTAAACCACATATTAGAATGTCTCATAGATTTGGTGTATCATCTCTAGTAACATACTCTTGTCTCTTACTTGAATGTGCTGTGGAACAAAAGCTTAGCTGACCACAATCAATTTATGCTAATACTGATGTAAATGATACTTTATTTGTCAGTTCCCTGTAGAAGATAAAGTTTTTTGTTATCTAGTCTCTTTAAGGTAGAATCATGCTATAAATTTCACTGTGTTACCATGTCTGATCTCATTAGAAAACATTCACTTAAAGGAATAACATCCATTTACCAGCTTAAAAGGCTAGAGTTGAAAGAATCCCACATACATTCCAGTGTTTACCACTATATGATCTTGATGAGCTTCTTTGTTGTTCAGAGCCTTAGTTTCACCATCTGTGAAATTAATACAGCCCTGCTTTTGCATGATATTTACTTAGGGTATGTGATATTTCCTATGATAACTTTAGATTCACAGAAAACAAAACAAGCAAAAAAACAAACAAAAATAAACCCCACTCAGTGTGCAAATAATTAAATCTTCAGGGTATTTTTTTTTTTCAAATTGGTTCTTTGTTCTTTAGTGGAAAGTCACCAATTAATTTTGTGTTGTTGCCTTTTTGAAGAGGCTACAGATGGATTGGAGAGGTTACACAAGTAGGAACAAATCTTTTGACCTACCAATTAAATAGAAGAGAAACCCCAAGACTATGACTGATCTAAAAGAGGGCATGCTAAGCTGTTGTGCTGTTTTTTATTTCAGACTCTCAGAGGATTGGAGGAGGCAGTGGCTACTGGGCTATTGTGGTTCTCTTTGTTATCTGTCTAGTTGCAGTTGGGGCTTTCATCCTCTACAAGTTCAAAAGGCAAGTAAAACCTTAATCA
Source organism: Anser anser (assembly GCF_964211835.1). Lineage (NCBI taxonomy): Eukaryota > Metazoa > Chordata > Aves > Anseriformes > Anatidae > Anser > Anser anser. The sequence continues at coordinate 67,314,232 of NC_139724.1, forward strand.
ACAACATATACATTTTGAGATTTAGACTTACCCGCAGATCAGCAAAAAAAGAGTTTATTGTTCCAAAAGGAGACTGAAAAACTGCAAGAAGTCCACCACTTTGAAAATCATATTTTTCTGAGCTTCATTCTGAACTGACATCAAGGAAACTGTAGCAATATGGGAACTGTGGAGAGTGTTCACCTTGTCTAAATAATATCATCACGAAAGAAAGACGAACTAAAATATTATTCCTAATTAATTCCTATCTCATAATTTCTATCTCATTACTCTTAGCAGTTATGAATGAACTCCAGTTATCACAAGCATCTGCAATGCACTTTGCTAAAAAAAAAAAAAAAATATATATATATATCAAAATGTACAACTCTGAGGAGTTTCTCTTTGCACATATTATGTTTTAAGTGCTGGGACAATGCCACATAGAATAAACGATGGTAATAGATAAGCATTAATTTGACACTAGGATGTGTTAAAGGAAGAAATAATTCTAGAGGTGGCCTTTATGTGAGACATATCCTCAAAATTGACGATGGTTACTGTACTAGTCTTTGGCAGTCTGATAGATCTTTAGTCTGCAATGGGTTTCTATCATAACTACTTGGATGCTGTGCAATTTAAAGAAGAATTTTGTTCTTTTTCATGAGTTACCACTCATTTACCACTGGCTATATTCTTAGCATTTTAATAACTTTGGGGCATTTAGAAGCTGTTGAGTTTGATAATATTGGAAAGAAACCTTCATTATCATCAAATCTTTACTCAGGATTTCTATCAATTTGTCATATTATTCAGGGTTGATTTTTATTTGAAATGAGCATGTTTATAGAAGTAGATATGGCACCATGTTTATGATGACAAAAAGCATAGGTAACGTTTAAGTGAGAGTTTGTTTAGATGAGCGTTTTTAAGTCAATAGAGAAACCTTCTTTGCCAAGAATCTCTTCATTTTCTCCCTGCAGAACATAAGTTTCTTAGGGCCCATGGTGACTGATTGCTCTAAAGCACAAAGTACATAATGCTGTATCAGACTGTCTATAACTGAATAAAAATCCATTTCCCTATTTTAGGTGCCTGCAGCAAGAAAAGGCATAAAAATGGTTGATGTGATGTAATTATATTATTTCAGTAGCAATACATGGAGGATTTGTTGGTTGTAGTACGGAATCATAAAACTTGCTTGCGATATGTTTCGAAAGCAGTATGATTTATATCTTTTATTAGCTCTTAAATGAGAGCAATTAAATAACAGACACAATTACTGTGTGGCAAAAGAAGTATAAAATATTCAAGAAAGGAAGAAAAAAATTGTTTTCCTTAAGTCCTATCTAAAATGCCCAATGAACCATTGCTTTATAAATAGAGCTTTTATTAAGGAGGAAACTACAGTACCATTTGCAAATTGTGAGCTTTAATGTCTCGCACACTTCCATACGTAATTTGTGAAAATCATTTGCATTTGAATTTTATGGGCGTTTAATTTTAGTGCAAGTGAGCAGAAATGTGAGATATATTCAGATGCTTCTCAGTAGCCTGAAAACTGCTGTTGGCATTGATGAATGACCATGCAGTAATATTCAGTTTGGGTCTGTACCATATCTCTTTCTGAGATATTTGACAGAATTATTTTTAAATATTCCTGTATTCCTGCTAAGCTTTTCCAAGATGCCTTTTTTTTTTTAGTTGCATCTTTTTCATACAGTTTGGTTTTCAAAGCATATTGAGTGCCTAATCAGTGCTCAGTTTGAAGAATCACTTTTTCCCTGTGTGCTTCCTGTGAACTCCTCTCCCACCCAAATATCTAATCCCATAAAAAAATATCCCTTAAAAAGGAAATCTTTCCTGTGTTTATGTGGACTTACAATAAATTTCTGGATCCCCATGGAGTACTTTCTTACAAGTGCAGTCCCTTTAAAGTCAGAACAGTGAGTGTGTAAGTTTACAAACTGGCCCATAGGTTTTGAAACTGAGGTGTCCTTCGTTAGTTATAAACCAACCTGAAATGCATGAAGGCTTGTCAGTGTTAAGAATTTGCTGAAAGAATGCCATATGCAACAAAAAATGTTCAAATTTGTGAGATTATTTCAGCAGAATAACACTTTCTAAGCCCTATGGTACCTCAGACAACACATGCAAATGTAAATATGAATTATTTCCACTTATAAATTATAGGCATGTATAAGGTGTTGAAGTGTTAATACTGTCCATAATTTTTGTATAATTCAGAAAATTATACAGGAGGACATGTAAGAGATTTGGTGTGGTGGTGATCTCCTTTCATTTGTGTAAGCTGATAGGCAGATACTTCCTTCAGAAAAGCATTAAAATTCCATTTATCCTCAGAGAAATGTTTATTAATCTTAGTTTTGTCACTACAATACTTGGGTCTACAGGACTTGCAATTGGCATTGGGACACAGGCAAAGAAGAACATGACTTGGATTATTCTCTTTCTTTGCCAGCACGAAAAATAGTTCTTAATGTTAAATTTGGTATCTGGAAAGATTTACCTGGTAAAAGAGAAGTAAGTTTTAAATGATTAATGTTGATGGTTTCTAAAAACTAATTCTAGTCTGATTCCATGAGTGAACAAAGATGGTTTTACATGTTTTGGGTAGGGGAAATTTTCAGTATAGCAGTAAGGAAAGAGAAGTAATACCCAGGCTGCTAAATCTCACTGTGGCTGTGACACGAGACAGTGCAGACAACAAGCATGGATATTGGACAAGCCAAGAATAATTTTCTTTTTCTTTGCTTTTACGTTCTGGGTATGGAAATCACCAATCTGATGCCTCAAGCAAACAATGTGTTACAATGCTCACTAGCACGCTTAAGTTGTTTAACCATCCAGGTAAAAATGGACTACTTCTGCTGCTTCTTTAGACCAGAAAGCTGCTTCTTTAGACCAGAACAATATGAAGCAGATGGAAAATATTTTTGAGAAATCAGGCCCATTTTTTTTAATACAGATCTGAGACCTGCATATATATTTTTTTTCTGTACCATCCCATCTTTACTAAATTTGGTTCAGTAAAGGTAAACGTTTTCCATTCCCTTTGAAAGAATGTTTGTTTTTCTGTGTGGGTTTCAAGTCACAACCCAGAAAAGATTTCTTCATCCTTTCAGAGCAAACTTCCCCAGTGAGGGGTCCTGGGCAACACTATAGAGAAAACAAATAGCACTGTCTGCACTAAGCAAAGTGGAGGAAAGGAAAATTGTATTTTAGCCACATCAAAGCTGCCATATAATCATTATGTTGCTAGTAGAAGATGTGAAATCATCCTTTTCTTACTTTTTCACTTCTGTATAACAACAGGGTATTAGATTAACCAAACCAGAGCAGATAAGAATTTTTTCTGCCTAAGTGCCTTACTTGGTTAACAGGAAAAAAAAATTGATTCTCTAAAAAAGTATGAAAATCTTCCTCTTTTAATTTGTATGCAAACTACTGCCTGTATCCTAAAGCTGAATACTGTGTTTTCAGAAATGTCTGTGAGTCTACTTCAATCAAATTTATACCATTTCATGCATAATTCTTTTTTTTCTTGGGACTGTCAAGAGCCACTTTTGGTAAATGAACCCTCTCCTGGGCCATTTCCACAATGTGGAGCAGAACTGTGTTATCTTTCTGCCTCATTGACTTACTATCTCATTTTCAGTCTCTGAAGAAAAGCTATCTTTTTTCCCCACCTTGCTTATACTACTTTTATGTTCCATGAGAGCAAGTTTAGTCCCAATTCATGCCACTTAGTTATATACATATATATAAAGGCACTAATTTAATGATCTGTAATATTTCATAAAAACTTCCTCTGAAATCAAAGTAATAGCTTGTATAAAAGATTTCCAAAATGAAAGAGGGAAGTAAATCAGGAGCATCTCAAAGCACAAAGAAGCCATTCATCTGAACATTAATCCAAACATAATAAAACCAATACCACAATAAAATATTCTGTTTAATGGATTATTGTTGTTGTTAGTTTTATTTAAGTTCCAAGAGCATGATGCATTATTCCATATCCTTTGCCATGTGAATATGCTCCTATTTTTTATACTAAACAGAATCTTAATCAAGCCTCTGGAAAATGAGTGAAGCTGTGTAAAGGCCAATGAATATTGGCTCCACAAGGCGGGAATTGAAAGCCAAATAAGCTAGAGAGTTTAAAGGAGTGAGAATCAATATCTCATCCCCCTCCTGCTGTTTCATACTGCTGAACATTTTTAAGTACAAACAGTTCCTGGTATGGACTGATTAGAATTTGTGAATGTAGAAAAACAGTTGCTTCCTAGAATATCTTCTAAAAGGTTTGGGACCTGGAGAGCTCAGTCAAAGCCATGTGCTGGGATGCTCATTAATAGTTCTGTGCAGAATGAAGTCTCCTGTTCATGTTTTTATGGTCCTCAAAGCAGGCATGAATATTTCTTCCTCCTCATGGCTGAAATAAAATGCTACAGAGAAAACAATAGGAACTAAAAATGTAAACCATAGAGTGCAATACAGCAGAGGTAATTGTCTCCAGTGATGGATGCAAAGCACAGGCATTTTGCAGCTGAAGAGTAAACCCCCAAAAGAAACCATTGCACAATCTTTTTCTCTGTTCTGATAAAACATGCTTTCAATTTTCATATTGCTGATATAAATCTCTTGGGTCAAATTTCATGTCTTGTCATGTTTTCACAGTAGTCTTTTATGTAGACCCAAGCATTTCAGCTCTGCCTACTTCAAACACTTACAATGGACTCAATATAAATTGCTTCCTTAAGAAGAGCAAAACACATCAGGGTACGCACTTTTTTTTTTTTTTTCCGGAATAATTAGGGATAGCAGCTTCCTTCCTACATATTACAGCAGTGTGGAGCAACTGGAAAATTGCCAGAATTAGGCCTATATTTTTGCAAGGATTCAGTATCCACATCCTGTTTCATTCCACAGTGTGGTTGTCCCATGTAAACAGAACATCTGGCACATGTTAAAAAATGCGTCTTGAAAAGACTTGGACTGGCATTTTCTTGAGATCAGATAAATCTCTTTCTTGTAAAATTGAAGCAATATAAAACACAGAGAGATCTCTATAATGTATAAAAGGTCAGATGACCTTCACAAGACTTGTAATATTCCCCCTCCTCCCATCCATGTTCCATGATACAATCTAAGATACTACACTGAGTATCTCAACTTTATACCTTCCCTTAAGGATCTGTGCTTAACAGGACCAGGTTCATGAGGTCTGAGTGAGAAATATCAGCTTATGTCTTTTCTCCTTTTATCCATAACCCATAAAGGAGTGCTCTTAACAACAAGAAGTTTAATGGTTACTTGTGAACTTGTGAGGTTTCTTCATTCAGGCATGTTTAATAGTGTGTATTGGGATTATGGTGATCTAAGTAAGATTTACTGAATACAACAGTTGAAACCTCAGGTTTTATACCAAAGGATGCACCCTGTTGACCTGGTTTCAGGCAGGTCCTTCAGCCTGTGAAAACACAGGCAGACAACAAGTAGGTTAGCAGCTCTCACTGTAAAGATCTGGAATGCCATATGGGTTTGAGATGGATAACATTGTTATTATGTCAAAAATATTTTGGTAATGCTATTGATGCTTCCAAATCTGTCAGAAATACATCTTTGAGAAGATCTCCCAATTCCTGTAGAAAGGTATGTGCTAATTCTGTAGATGTGCTGCAAAGTCATTCTTTTGGGTTTTGTTTCCCATAGACATTTGATGGTGGACTGAAAGGAAAGCAATTTGACAGGTTTGGTGCAGGTCTGATTGAGACAGATATTGTTTTCACATGGCTAGTTTCATTAGCAGACACATTATAAACTGTCTGAAGTTACTGGCCCTAGAGAAAAAAATCACAATTAATTACCTAATGCATTTGTTTTTGTAATGAGGAAGGAATGTCCCTCTCCGTTTTAATGTGGCTTTTTTACTCCAGTTAATGGGAGGACAATGATGCAGGGCTTGGCAAAGTATGTTAGTGTTGGAGGAGCCTTTGGACGTCCTAAAGCAGTCATACCAGCATAACATTGTGCTACCAGACCCTTTTCCCATCCTTGGGATTAGTTAGTGCCTGTGCTTTATTTACTCCATGCTCAGTGGGGTACAGAAAATAGTAAAACCAAACATATTTCTTTCTCTGTGCTGCTTGTAAATAATGGGATAAAATGCCTGATTGATACATATACATGTATGTGTGTATGTGTGCATACACACATAGCTATACAGATGTGTGTCTACATATTTAGATATATAGGATGCAGTTCATCAATAGGGAGGAGATCCCTTTCACTCATGTTTCATTGTTTAACAATATATTTTTTTCTGTAATTATTTGTGATGCAATGAAAGCTGCTGTTCAAAATAGGATGCTGCAGTAACTTTTACCTCAAACTGGTGCCACGTGGAACAGAACCTTTCTTCTAACATAACATTTAAACACAGGTCATCTCTGAAAGCCAAAAGAAAGCAGAGCAACTCATGTATTTATCCAGTTGTCATACTGCTGCCAGAATATGGAGCAGAAGTTGGCCATTTTTAGAGGGATACCTAAAAATTGCTGTCAGTTTTTCTGTCTTTGCCCTGTAGATACAGGAGCAAAGCAGAAACCCCAGCTTAACCTCAGCAGTTGAACCCCATTTTCCCTTTTTTCTTGTTGTCTGCCCATTGCAACCATTTCTTTTGAGCACAGACTTCAACAGCCATGATCTGCTGTCATGCTGATCAAGCTGTCAAGCTGCTGCTTGCTATGTGGGACAAGGAGCTCATAACCTGCAGCTCCCTAATCAGAAGTGTCTGCTTGGTGAGTAGGAACGGATGCTGTTGTGTGCCCAGGCCGATTTCAGATGAACACAGCTACAACAGAGGGTATGACTCTCTAGAAATGTTTAAACCATGAGTTCTGCTGCAAAAGTTAGAAACCCCTGATTTATCCCCTTTGATTTTACAAAGTCTAATTTAAGTAAATCTAGTTAAGAAATCTTTACCATACTTACTTTAAAGCTTCCCAAGTTCAGCTATGGTGCTAATTGTCTGTTAGAGCTGATAAAGCTGTTTAATAACACGCTTTTTGTTTTTCTAGATTCATATCAGAACGAATAAGTTAAATGCTGTTTTCCATGGAAAGTTTGTTTAAATCGGCACTTCCCAGTAGTGCTTTAGTGCTGCCTGCTTATCTCTACCCAACTAACCCTGCACAGAAGCACTACTTTCTTACTTGCCCTTACCAATGCTGGGTTACTTCCTTACTCTACACCTCTTGCTTCTGGACTCCTGCTGCATCGCTCTCTTCTCCCTTCCCATTCCCTGTCTCCTGGATTTCTCCTGCTTCTCTCCTCAACCCTAATACATTATGAGAGTGCCGTTGAATGCTACCACTAACTTTCAGTGTCAGCCCACCTGACCAGGGAGATGGGCTTGACTGATTGTGACCCAGCTTTAATGTTTGCAAAGATGTCTGGTACCAGGAAAGAATTATGTTGGGGCTTTTTATTGCTTTATTTCACAAAAATCACTTTTTGTGTGGTTTTATTTATTTTATTTTGTTTTGTTTTATTTTTTATTTTATTTTAATTTATTTTATTTTTAATATAGTTTATTGTGTATCAGACTTAGTCAAGAAATCATCAATGCAGAATTCTTGAGCAGTTAAGGCTCAAGAGAGTTAAATAAAACTCTTAGAATAAAGTCTTGATGACTTTAGATTGTGAACACAAAATTAGGGATGGATATGATTGGTTCTATGATGTGATTCTGGTACTGTGTCATTGCTAGAGCTCTGCTCTGGTGCCAGCATGTGTGTGGCACAAAGGACTTCCATCACAAGACTTTTTCTCCTTGTCCAATTTAGGAAACTGCCAGGCAGGAATGTCTATGCCCAGATGCACAACGAAAAAGAACAGGAGATGACAAGCCCTGTCAATCATAGTGAGGACACCCAGAACATCATCCAGGGTGAGGAGTTTATTGATGATGATCTGGACTCTCAAACACTAGGTAACGCAAGAGGTAACTTCATTTTTAGTCTATAAATTTTCGTAAGTAATTGATTTTTACTTGATATTCATTTTCATTTTAGGTTATTGTTTTGTTTTCTTTTTTCATTTTCTGCTCAGACTTGGGATGAAGCAAATAGTACACTACTGACAAAGGATTATCTCAATTATCTTATTTTTGCTTGCTTGTAATGAAGGCTAATGTATGAATGGCATGCTATGTAGAACACAGGTACAGAGACAATAGAGTTTAATGTCAGGAGACAGACAATTTTTATAATTAGAGAAATTATCTTTGGTAGAACAGGATATAATTGGTAATATCTGAATTAACTCAAGAATCCCCTGAATTAGTGGAAAATCAAGAAGACCAGAAGGATTTTTACAGTCAATATTTCCAAGATTTCAGATGAATTGTAACTATATCCATTGCTGTACTGGTCATTATATTCCAGTGGCATTTAAAGTTTTCATTATTAGAAACATTAAATTTATTCCTGTGTAAAAAATATTATGAGTCTTCCATATTTTAGCTATTAATTTGCTAGTATTCATGGGGTGGTCATAAGGAACCTGTAAGGGAAACTTCCTGTGAAACTCTCTGAGTAATGATTTCAGTGTCAGGTAGAAATGTATACCCTGGCCCCCAGTGGTTATTTTTAATGTAGCATAGAGTACTGAGCCATAAAGTTCCTGTGAAATTTACCATTGTGTTCAGAGTTCACTGAAGTCAAAGTCTGAAAGGTGTAGGACAATGGGAAAAGCTCTCCGATTTCATTCATACAAATTTTGTGAAAATAAATCAGATATTCCAAAGCTTTTGGAATTTGTGGTAGTCCCTTCATGCTGTAACAGGCAACTGTAATGTCTTCATGTACCCACAGAAAGGGATCTATTTTAGTTGTGACAGAGGCAACCTGAGGTAGGACAGAATTTTGGCAGAGGAGAGATTTCTTTGTCCCTGGTTTCGTCTTTACCTTCTGTTGCAGATGTCATTTTCATTTGCTGAACCATGTGCTGCTTCTATGTTCTTGAAGTTGTTAGCTTTAAGCACAAGGGGAGCTTCCATCCTCCAGCTTTGCTTTGTGTAACTTTGTGTATTTCTATATTTTGTTTGACAAACTTTGTATATGCATATCACTGTGTTTTATTCAGATTTTGCAAGAAGGCCTTGATCTCACCTCTGACTGTTGGAATTAATTCCAAAAACAAGCCTGGAAAAACAAATTTTGTGTTAAAATTGTTTGATCAGCTTATCTCCAGGCTCTTTAGAGGAGAAAGCTGATTGCTAACAAAAGTCCATGTAGACATGCCTATTAATGTGGATCATTCAAACACCTCTAGTAATGTGCAAAAATATTACTTTTAATGGTAGAAAATCCCTCTTGGTCTATTTATATAATGCAGCTGGTGATGCTGTAATAAAGAAATGCTACCCTGATTTGTGACACATTCAGAAATAATCTCTACTTGCTCATAGCTGGCTACATAAGCCTGATCCTGCACTCATTACACAGAGAAAAAAAAAAATGAAATCTTGTATCTGGGCAGAGTATTGTTATGGTTAAAGGGTGCAAGATTGTGATGTTTTGATGTGAAATGTAAGACAGTAAGCAAAGGCAGATCTCGAGATGATTTGTGCTTCTGCCAGGTTGTCAACACCAGAAGCATTTCAAGCAGAGCGTAAAGAGTTCACTTCTGTGGATCATAATCATCTATATTCATCAGCTACTGTACAGTTTTTAGACACAAGACTTTATTTAAGATGTAAAACAATACTTCAGCTCACTGTGCTGTTTTGTTACTTGCAATGCTTTCCACTAGCTCCGGTATCACTCACTACTGCCAAGAAAATATTCCTGTTAATGATACTCTTCTATTTTATCTGGCTAGAGTATGAAACGTGTTAAAATCCCTGCTCTATATTAAATTCCATTTTACAACACTGTTTGCAGAAGGTTCCTATGCTATGGAGATCCCCTCTAATTCTGGTGAGCTTTCTCTCTCCCTGTTGTGAGAGGTCTGTAACAGCCCCCGCCCCATGCACAGCAGGGTTTTGCAGGCCTAGGGTTCTGTTTGTTCTCTCTTCTCATAACTTTTGAATTTCCACAGTACAGTATTTCCAGACTCACCCATCCACTTTTTTTGTTTTCTATATATTTTATGTTGCCTACTTTATCGCAACCCCCACCTTGGGACTCCTCAACACCATTACCTTGCAGTGACTCCTTCTGGGAGAAGTGGCAACTTGAACAGCTACAGAGTTCCCCTATTGCTGATGCCGGTCAGTGTCCAGTCCCAGGTCAGTGGCATGTTGAATGGACGCCTCAGGTGCCATTCTCCCACCTCACCTGCACCCCTCGAGACAACTACACCTTTTTAAGCTGCAAAGAGAACCACCTTATGCTGTCACTGGGATAGAAACCCTAGGAATTCGCCACAAACTCACCACCATGAGCAAAAGCTTTAAGTGAAAGTATCCTGTAGGTACACGGAGCTGTTGCACCAGCCTTCACCTGTTTGATAAAGCCACTCTCTTTATGTGATTGACTTGTCCCTGCAATAAAAGGGGGATTTCTTGTGAAGTACCTGAAATACACTAATGCTGGCCTCTTGTTTCTGTATTTTCATAGGCAATCACTCAGGCGTGGTTTTGAGCATCAACTCCAGAGAGATGCACAGTTACCTGGTTAGCTGATATTTACAGCTGAACACAAAAACCGAAAGACTCTTCTCTGTATCGTTTTATTTTTCCCTGGTGATGTCACAAAATTGCGAATATGGCTGTAAATGCTGGTGGAGAGAAGGTTCCCTAACAGTCCCGTGGAAAAAAGGCGTCCATCATCAGTTACCAGGGGAGAAGGATAATACGTCTTGTGTTCACTCTATGGCCTGGGAACTCGTTACAATTCAAATTCAAACTATGGTAGCAAATTTGTAGCCCTAGGCACATTCAATGCCACCTTCCTTTTTTCTTTTCCTGTATATGCTCTAGTTCTCTATGTTTATTTTTAGGACGATTGTCTGTAACTTTTTAACTATGTTTTTAACTGAGGTATTCAGTGGGAAGCTGGGACTCTTCAGCCTGAAAAGGTGATTTCTAAACAAGCGACTAGACCAGAATAGATGGTTTTCACGATGACATTGTGTCAGAAGGCCATAACTCAGCAGTGGTTCTGTACTGGGAGAGGACTGAGCAAGGAGTCCTATGTACTCCTAGGCCATACAAGCTCTTAACTTAAAAATGTGTGAGACAATCTAATGAATTTATGCTTACGCCCTTCTGTGGATTACAGGAAGTAAAGTGTTAATTAGGATATCTCGTAATTATAGGATAATTCTCCTTTAAGTGTAGCAAGTCCTGACAAACCATCAGCATAGGTATATCCCCCGATCCCACCCCATGTGAAAGAGAAACACCAGCGTGAAGCTTTTCCCAGACCAGGTGCCTTCACTTGCAGACAGTCATTTCATTTGCTCTCCTATTGTCTTCTGAGCGAGCACCTCTAGGACGATGGCAGCTGCCAGATCAGTTATCATGTAAAAAAAAAAAAAAAAAAAAAAACGGTGCTGATGGCCTGTTTCTTTTTAAATTTCCAGAGAGTGTAAATACCTCTTTAGGTTGCTTTCTTTGTATGGTTATTTTTTAAAAAATTGCCATTAGGGCAGAGATGCCAGGAAGGTCAGAGCTCTCCTCCAGGTGGAACACCACAGTCCCCTTCCCACCCGTGTCACCCTTGGGGCTTCCCCTGCCTTTGGGCCGTTGGAGGCAGGGGTGGGCAAACCCTGACCTGAACTCTGCTTGGGTTGCTCTGGCAGTCTGTAGGGCCCTGGGGAGCACCGGTTGTGGTTTCAGAGTTCGTATTTCCTTTCTCTCACCACAGGGTGTCACTCGGTCCCTAGCACAGCACTGGTCCCTACGCCTGCAGGTTGGGCAGTGGGGCTTCTGAAGGAGCATCCTGCAGAAGGTCTCGGGGGTCAGCCTGGAGGTTCCCCACTCCAATTTTGTGATCAGCTCAGAGTTTCCAAATCCCAACCTCTGCACCCCCAGGCAGAGGCAGTGCGGTGAATCCGCACCTCGCTGCTGGTTTCCCCGAGGTTGATGGAGCTGTGTAGGAAATGGACTGTGGTGTGATGAGTTCAAACATCTGGCATCCTTTGTGTCACGGCTGCCTGGAATTAGGACGCTCCTCTCAGAAACCTATATAATCTCTTCACTTTTTGCCTTCAATAGAGAATAAATAGCTCTTTACTCAGTGAATGTCATACCTATGCTACTGGCAAGCTCCCACACCACCTTGCGTAAGGAGGATACAGATAGCTATCTGCATCTTTCTGAATAAACAAACAGTAAATAGTGAGCGCTGGCAAGACAGAAGAGACCTGTCTTTAAATTACCCCATGCATTGGAGTCATTCTTCCATGTAGCTGTTGATGGCCTAAAGCATATGGTTGTCAAATGCAACAGACTGGGATGTAGTAATTCAGTGCAGTACTGTAGGCTCTCATAAACCCTACAGGATGTATGTGTAAAGCACAAGAAATTCTAGTTTAGAAATGTAATGTAAGGACCTGGGTGGAAAAGTTAAAGATTCTGAAAGTGCTTGCAAACTGCTCAGGAAAATAATTTCCAAAATCTTTCAAAAAAAAAAAAAAAGAAAAGAAAAAGAAAGAAGCCTAAGTAGTGGTAGAGTGCTGTGCAAATTGATCCAGAGAGGAGCAGTGCTCTAGCAGATGTGTACGCAGGAAGGACCGTGGTTAAATCCAAGGTGTTACATTTGTCTGAGTCTGCATTTCTTGAAGAGAAGTGCAAATACAAAAAGTGCTCTGCATCGGAAACTCTCAGGGTTGTTGCACCAGAGGCTTCCCCTTCTCACCAGCTCTTTCTAGTGGGAATGAGCTGGAAAAGAGTAAAATAGTATTGCAAAGAGCTTGCTTATACCTGTGAAATAAATCTGTAGTAGGTATGGGGCAGGTGAGTAGGGGGATTTGCCTCATGAACAAGGAGTAGGGTGGAAATCCTAGTTTGGGATCGTTCTTCCACAGATTATCTGATTAGTGAAGGACACTGTTGGAACTAGGTCATGCATCTAATTTATGCTTTAACAACTACTTTTGTATGTGTAATACAGGGTGATTTGTGTCTCTGACAACAGGAGTCTTTTGGAAAACCGTAGAATATTTAACTGCTCGATACTCTAATTAACACAGCACAATATAGTGCCTGTAATAATGTTTTTCAAAGCTAATTAATCTGATTCATGCAGCACTTGTGTGAGGTTGGTTTGTCATGTCTTAAAAGCACTGTTTTCTAAAGAGATGTCAGTGTCGCCGTAACTGTATTAGCAATACCCAGCATATAATAAAGGAAGCCTTTGATTCCTTGGAAAAAATAACTTTAAAATGAGTTATTATGAAATTGAGAAAAATACCATGCCCATTTTCCCATTCATGGTTTATCTTTAAATGAAAATTCTCACAGTACTAGGTTTTGAATCTCTTGAACTACATCCAGGACATCTTAGCATTTTAAAGGCTATGTAAATATATACACATCCTTGATATATATCTAAAATCCTCTTACATGCATATACAGAACAGAGAGTTCTTTCTGTGCACAAATGCTAGGCACACATGTATGCATTTGTACATGCAGTATTCGTATGTACTCCAGTTAAACTTGTTAGTGAGGAAGGGTGATTTGATGGCTAAGAAATGGAAGATGGGTGTCAGGTACCTAGATTCTGTACCCAGACTTTGGACAAGCTACTTAACCTGTATGTGCCTCAGTTTCCCCACCTGTAAAATGGGGCTGATAGTAATTATGTACCTCACAGGAGCATTGTGAAGCTAAATTAATTACTGTTCGTTCAGGACCTTTAGAGTGAAAGAATTATGTGAGTATATAATATTAATAGTCTAGCTTTCTTTTTTCTTTTTTTTTTTTCTTACTATTGCTGTAATTTAAGGTAGTATACTGAAACCAACCACAATTATATGTACACGTAAAAAATCCATAAACGAAACAGGTACATAACTGTTAAAAAGAAGAAAAGAAAAAAATAAAAGAAAAAAAGGTAATTTCAGTTGAAAGCTGTTATTGGACCATATGCAGAGTAGCATTGCAACATGGGCTGTGATCTTGCTAATTTGCATCGCAGTATCTTAAACTTACTTTCTGCAGTGTTATTTGGTCAAAAGCCTAATACAATGGGTACAATGATACCTATCAGCATTGACACTGAACTATACTAAAACCAGAAACAACAAAACTGGTATTGTATTGGTATCATTTAGAACTTGTGGCCTTCTTAAACTCGCATGTATTTGCAAGTTCAAAAACACCAGGTACTTCTAAGAATGCTCCAATGCGTTCTGATATGAAGCCATCAAGATTTACAGTTGTTAACTGTAGTTTCCCTTTTGACACTGGACGTTTGAGACAGCTTTAGGATCGTCTACTCATATAACATGTTCAGAAATGCTCAGAAGACATTTACAGACACCCACACACTCACAGTGTAAATTAATTTCTTAAAAATAAAAGCAATATAAACCAATGTATATTTTTATACCCTTTAAAAGATGGTGGTGGAAGCAACTGTGAAGAAATAGAAGACACCAGCCTGAGGCAAGATGTTGTTATAGCTCCAATTGATACCCAATTTCTTTGAACTCTTTGAGGATATTCTCATTGAATATTATATTATTCTTGACGAGTTTTCTGCTTTCACTGACCAGTGAGAGCAGCATTCATTCACGTAAAGTAGATGATTTGTTAAATTACTGTCCTCTAGACAGACAGAGACAAATCAATGTTTTGTGATTGCTAGCTCGAAGTACAAAGCAGATTTCAGCTGACGTTGTTATGTTGGTTATCTGTTTCAAGTCCGCTGAGAAATCCCTTTAGTGGGAATACTCTATTATGGCATGTCGCTTCTTTAATAGAGAGTAGCAGAATGGAACTGCATTGGTTTCTATCCTCCTTACATAAATACATGCTCAAAGATATATATATACATATTTCATTTTTAATAAATTAAATTTACTGCCTTTGTTTGTAGTAGCTTTTTGATGACAAAGCAATGATTCTGATATGTTTTGAATTTTGACGTTATTTAAATTTGAATACAACGTTGCTAAGTCAGTAGCATTGATGACAATGTCAGTTGAAGGTTTTTCCTTTGTTTTCTCTAAAACTATGATGTGGCTGTTTGTTTTAATGCGGCTTTGGGGAAAAGAAGACTAGAATTTTTATTTCATTATCGATTATTTACAGTTGGAGTTGATTTTATATGTTGATTGATATTGCTGTGTTGTTTCCATCTTCATTTTAATTTCAGAGTTTTAGAAGAAAGTGCAAATTTCTCTCAAAATACTGGCTTACCACCAGAAAGAATTTTATTAGCGTTTACCTTTATAAATATTAGTTTTTGAGATGCAAAACTTTGATGGATATTCTAGACCATCGTAGCTTCCTAGCATATTTTCTCTATTCTAGCCCCAATTGCTTATTTATTCTACAACTTTCTTTGAGACTGGCATATAGCCTAATCCTACTAGTCTGTGAAAGTCTTTCTAAAACTTACATTAGAAGAACATTTAAGTGCCTAGAAGTAGTTAAAGTGTCTGCTTAGAACATTTTTATAACATTGTCTATATTTTCATATTCTTTATTTCCTTTCAGTATTTCAGTATTAGCCCTCTGACTGCCATTTAAATAAGTGTTTATTCCTTTCGTGGTTACGTATATAATGTTTTTCACTTATTTTCAGACTACAGTCATCAAAGTGACAAGTTTTGAAGTATCTCAGACCTCCAGTTAGCTTTTGCTATTAGAAGCTGAGCCCTGCAGTCTTTGGAAAATATCAAGCTGTGCACTCCTTAATTTTTTAATCTTCTTTCATAAGTCAGCCCTCCTACCTGGCTGACCGCCTCTGCAACTTTTCTTCCCTTTCTTTTTGCTGCCTCCAGCTGGTGGGAGTGCAGAAGGGTTTCACAATGCCTAGATAGCCTACAAGTCGACTCCCAAATTTGAACAGGAACTGTTTGATGGACTATTTTTTTTTCCTTTCATTTCAAATATTTTGCATAGAGTGCAGAGGACTATATATACTGTCAGGAAAATAAAGACTAGTAATCTGCACAAATTGTTCTTCATAATGGTCTGAAGACTAAAGAATGTATTTTCAGAATTTTTTTTTTTTTCCTGAAATTGATACCTACAGTGAGTGAGTTTCATGTCTTTTAATATGCAAGGTCTTATTTCTTTAAGTCTTCAGTACTTCACTTTTTTTCTCCTGTTAAATGGAGTAACAAAGTAGGTAAAATGTGAATTGTTAAGCAATGTATGACCAACTGAAAGATTTTCATTGTTTTCATCTCTCTTTTTTTTTTTCTTCCTTGTTTTAGGCTTGTCAGAATTACTATTTTCAGCTAGTTTACAAGACAGTAGCTGTGGTGATCTTCTGGAGACAGTATTTAAGACAAGAAATACTGGAAGGCTTAGAAATACATATTCTGTATGCACGATATAGCCCTGTAGGCAGTGCTAGGCTATGAATATACTGGACAAAACGACATTCTTATCAAAGAGGTGTTATGGTTTATATTCAAATATTCTCTTTTAATATAGATAGATATAAAATATCTCTTCAAATACATATACTTAATTGCATATTCTTGTCCCTCCCTCTTTTAGGTTAGTTTTCTTTTTAGGAATGACATTTAGTAGTCCTGAAAAAGAAGTAGATTGTTTCCTTCACACAAGTAATTTAGTGTAAAATTATTTCCTTGCAACACATTGAAAGCATTACGTAAACTTGAGCTTTATTAATCAGACTTGATTTCTGAGGTTCTGTAGAATTTGCATCTTTATAACAATTTGTTGCAATGCAGTGGACGTAAAGCCTCGTTGTGCAGCAATAATACATGCAGCAGTAGATGCCTTTGATGCACATATTTTTAATGCTATAATGAGTTTATTGATCGCTGGTAAATTCAGGCATTCCAAGTAAATTTCTTAGCATGTCTTATATTTCTATGTAATTTGTTGCTAATTTTAGCCAGCTTTTGGTACTTATATTTATTTCTGTCTGACACTGTCTGCTCTTGCAGATCGAAGGGCAAGAATTGGCTTATTCTCTTTAAACATTTATATATATTCATTCACACCATTTGCTTGTTAAGTTAAAAGAGTTTAGAAAGTAAAATCTTTCTGAAATTGTGAAAGCAATGCTTTTTAATGAGAACAGCTCGTACAGAAAAAACAGCAGACTTGTATCCACATGTTTTTTGAGACAGACAGTCTTGTTATGGATTATGAACGGGCAGGACTATGCAGAAGGTGTACATCCAAAACAGCAGTAGGCAATTCACAAATGATAAAACTAGAGAACTTTTTAATACACTATTTATATGCCCCAGATTCACAGAAGGACATTTAAAAGGTTACAGTTACAGAATATCATCACAAACGTAGGGAAACCCTCAATTTACCATCTCTACTTGCTGGTAAATGCACTGCTCTCTCTCTCTCTTTTTTTTTTTTTTGTGGTTTATCTTTTGAGGTGCTGCCTTCAGAGAGGTGACCTGCATTGTTTAATGCTTGGAACTTTTTGATAAGTAATTGGTGACACTACATAGAAAAATTTATCTGAATTTCCATTCTCTTTTGTTTTTCCTCAGTAATTGGTGATACTATATAGAAAAAATTATCTGAATTTCCATTCTCTTTTATTTTTCCTTGTTTTCCCTCCATACTCTTTTTTTCTCCTGCTGTTCTGTTTCATTATTGCTGCTACCTGTTTCTCTGCCTTGCCTGCCACCTCCTTCTGATGACAGTTCTCCACAGTCTACTTTTCTTTCTTCCTTGCATTTGTTTTGCTTTATGTTCTGTTTCTATCTGTGTCTTGAATGCTAACAAGAGGAATCACCATCTCTTCCCCATCCCTGTCTTTTCTCTCAGCTCTGGTGTATTATCTCAGCTGATGTACTTCCCTACACTTTGGCTCTCTGCATTTTCTTCTCGTTTCTTTCCCACTTTCATTTCTTTTAATATTTTCATGTTAAATTATGGCTCTCGTTTTCTCTAAATCTTTCTGGAGCTCTTCCTTTTTGCCATTCCTGCCCCTCTCTCATCTCCTTGTCCCAGGGAGCAGATACTTCTTCCTGAAATTGGCATCAGTGTTGTCCTCCTTGGAGGAGTGATAAACTATAACCACCATTTTCTCTCTTGACCTTACTGTCTCTCTTCATTGGAAGAAATACATTTAATTGGCAGACAACTAAACCCATGATCTACCAAATACCCCATTCTGCCTCACTTCAGGTTATGAGGATGAGACATGGTGTTTACATGAGCCTTCTGGAGCACAGCAAGGGTTGGCTTTCTTTGCCTGCCCTTCAAACTGGCAGATACAGGGCAGCAGCAAAGTTGGGCAGGGACATCCTGACAGCCACTAGGCTGTGTATGTATTTCAGTATGGGCTGCTGAGAACCAAGGTACTACATAGCCTTTTAGGTATAATGGTACAACCCGAAGATGAAGAATAGGTGAGATAGAGTCCATTGCTATAGGGAAAAGAAGGACCAAGGAGCAGTCTTGGGAATAGTTTGCCGGGTTTGTATGCAACCTTTCCTGGATGCAGAGGCAAATAGCTTTCTTTTAAGCTCATTAATATGCAAGTTTAAGCTGTAACCATATGGGTTTGGTGGAATCTTCTTGTGGAGGAGCTTGCAAAAAATGACAGGAATGAGGTAATTGAAAAGCTCAGAGCTATTTTTGTAGGGTAGAACCTAGGCTAGAGAGGAAGTGTAAGAGCGATGCAGGAGGAAGAGGAGCACAAGATTATACGGGACAGGGAAATGCAGGGAGAAAGGCAATATGATCAGTGTATATGATTTTGCCACAAGTTGTTTATTTTATATTTTTCTTAAGCTTTGGAGCTTCTTTTAATTTGTAATGACACATATATTAAGTTTTGTTGGTTGCATACAGAGGCTTTCAACTGTGAATCTAAATTGCTGCAGCACCAGGAACATGACAATGCTAAATTATCAGCATTAATTTCTACTTATAATTAGAGGGATCTGACACACAGCAACATCATGCTTAATGTACATGGAAAAGTGTTTGCTTCCCAGCAGCCAGGATGCATGTATGTGTGCTTCAGAGAGAGCTCCAATATAGCTTTTACCTCTGAGATGATTGTAGGCCATTTGTTAATGATGCTCCTCCTTAGCATGGCACTGAACTAAGAGGCAAGGGAGAAGAGTTATTTTATGGATTAGTTATGTGTCTTGAATTTATAGTGATTAAATGTAATTTGCTAAAATCCTTCTATGACCTGTAATTTTATAAAGTTTAGAGAGGATGGATGGAGCCGGTGAGTAGGCGTAGTATTCCTAAGGGTAAACACCAGACACTGGACTTTCTGAACATGTGACTAGACATTTTAGTTTCAGGAACACAGAGTTCTTATTATGTCCTATACACACCAGACATCTGAGTACAGCTCCTTTTTTTATTTGTCACTGACATGTTATGATTCATTTCTGCATGGGTGTATGGCATGAGATGCACTTGCTGCAGGGCAGAGGACTCTGGAGGGAAAACCTAATCACATGGAGAAGTACGCTTGAATTCTCCCCTCTTGATCCCAGTCTCTTCTGAGTTACTTTGCTCTGATTGTGGTTCTGCCAGCCAGCTGGTTTGAAGTCAAAAGGGGATTAACTCATTTTTATCTTCTTTTGTATGGCTGAGAAAAATACAAGGAAAAAATTGCAAGGGAATAGCAGCATGGAAGAGGTAGGGAATTTGATTAGCTGGTAGGGTTCTTTGGGAAGCTTACACCTTTTGTGCTTTACTTACCACTTAAATTTACAGTTGTGTACAGCTACCGTGATTTGTCTTTCCATTAACCATTGGCGTGTTTCTTTGCAAAAGGGAAGGTGGTTCTAAAGAATATCACACCAGTATATTGCAAATGCGGCATTAGAAGGCATCAGCTATCACCATTTCTCACTTAAATTAAAGTATGATAGTGTCATAACTCTGCACTTATGAATCTACGCTAGGAATATCAATTCACCCTGGATTAGGTATTGGAAAAAGGTTTTGAGATTTGAAAGTTGGAATGGGAGAATTTTCCATTTTAAGAGTAAAGGATTTATGCTGCCTTATTTACACTGCATCTGTGGCTGTTCCAACACATGCGGGTCCAAAATCTCTCATTCCTGACTTGGACAAATAAATCATATAGATTTGCTGGCATTGCCCATGGGAATAAAGGGGAAAAAAGACATTCAAACCAAGCTTAAATAATATCTTCAGGCTAATTAGAGCTTCAGCTCTTGGTAAAGATAGAAAAGCCAATAAAGTAAGAAGTAGGCTTGACATGCTAGTTGTGAAGATTCACAAAGCGTTCCTCACTGCCACGTTGTTCATGTGCAGCATTACTTTTTAGGCCCCACAGGGCCAAATTCTGCCCTAGTTTATGGCCAAGCAGGTTCACAGACTTTGTCAGGTAAACCTTTTGTTCCAGAAGAACGCTTACTGTTCATCCACAGTGAATTTGAAATCTACCTGCAGGCTAAAACCAGTTGTCATCTCACTGCATCCGTATGCACGCAGGTGAGCGACTGATGATCACCTGTAATTCCTACTCCCATGGTTAGCACGTGTGTATTTTGTATACACATAAGCTAATTACAATGAAGGCAGCACTTAGTTTTTGAACTAATCACAACTGCTTTTTTCAGAGTGTGATTTACAAATGCTTAACACTGTGTTTCTAAATGGATTTCTGATAAAGAGGCCCTTCCAGTCCAGTACAGGCTCTTAGTAGTAATCAGTATGCTGTAGTCCATACCTTTAACAGATGCAAGTGTGCAGTCCTCTCCTTTTGCCTTTGCACATTTTAGTATTTGTGAAATCCATACAAGACTTTTCCTATTTTATTTTTTTTTCGGGAGACCTTGACTTTGACCAGGTTTCTTTGTATACGATATCAGGACTTAAGGGAAGAACAAGATTAATCCATAACTGGTGCATTGTCGTAAATGGGGAAAAGTGTTATTTGTATATTTTTGTAAATATGTAACATTTAATGGCAGTTTTGTAGTGACGTGCTGTTTTTGAGAAGAAAAAAAAATATATGTTTGAATATGCTTAATGTAACACTTAACTGTGATTCAATTGCACAATTAATAGCTTAATCAGAAGTCTTGTGCAATATGTAGTGCACACACATAACCAAGTATCTGTTAGTGGTCCACAACCAAGTTTTTGACAACTTCTAATGATGATGATGAACTGTGCAGAGCAGTTGATCACAGTCTCTTTCAGCTTCCAAACATGTAGCAGGCAAACTACTGTATACGTACCTGTGTACTCCACTGCATCCAAAGGTATGCATTTGTCCTGAGAACCTGCACTACAGGTTTTTCTTTAATAAAATTTGGTTCTAAACTATTTGTTGTTTTGTTTTGTTTTCCTGTGAAGCAGCTTATGGGTTTTGTGGAGGCGAAACAGTTTTAGCACTCCCCAGAGTTTGTGGGCGCTTAGGTTTGTCAGTCGTTAGCAGCAAACTTGTACGGTAAGGCTGCAGCAAAGCCTCATCTCATCCTCCTGCACATAGAACAGGACCTCTTCTTTTTGCCTTTTCCCCTAGTGGAGTTGAGCTGCGATATAACTGGTGTGAGGGTGACACTCTGTGGTGAGAAGAAAGCCATGCAATTACAGCCAAAGAAAAGTTAGTTCTAGAATGCCACTGAATCAAAGGCTGAAAATTTCTGTCTAGCTAAAGAATGAAAGAATTCAGCAGGTTTTAACCTTGATCTCCCAGCAATAAACAGCCATAAATAGAACAAAGCTGTGTGTTCTTCTGACCTTCCTGTGTCTTTGTTTCAATCTTTTCTGTTTTCTTTGGCTTCTTCACACACTACTTACTTCTTATTTACTCCTTTTTTCTTTATTACCTGTATTGTCTTTTCTTTATCCCACTCACTTCCTGCCTGTGCTATGTAGGAGCTGCATCCTCCTTACAAAATTGAAGGGTTGGCAAATCCAAACCTGTCCTTGAGCTAGCTGTATGCAAGGATTTGGCCCCAGCTCTCAAAGTGCTCTCTTGTGACTGATCCTAGCAAGAACTGTCTTTCTTTGCTAAAGTCATTGTACTTTTAAGGCCAGAATATTCTGTGCAGCCGTGCAATATGGAAATTCCTTCCTGGTTTAAAACTTGGAGGCCTGCTACATACTTAGCTCAGATTTACCGCTGTAATACGGTTTTAGTTTTGCTGATAGGTGGTTGCTGCTGTGCAGATTGGCTGTCCCAGTGAAATCCTGAAGCTGGTAAAATAAAAAGCAAAGGAACAACTGAAATTAAAAAAAAAAAAAATAAACTTAATTTTCTTAGGGTGAATGCTCTGCCCTGGTTCAGCACTTTCTGATGGTCACTGCCAGAAGACAAAGCAGTTAGAGGAGCCGTGCAGGATGGGGAATGGGATCCTACCCCATGGCACGTCCTGCTAAAGGTAAAGCTGGGTTCAGAAATGAGCTTGAGGCTTTCCCTACTTGAGCGGCTCAGCTTGAAGACATTTTGATGATTGTCGTTTCAATTTCTCTAATCCTGTATTGTGGCTAGCTGAGACTTTAAACTACAATCTATCACTAAAAAAATGCAGCCTGTTGAATCTCAAGTGACTGTGTTTCATTTTCCAAATTCCATGCTCTGATATAAATAAAAACAAAACCAAAAGAAACCCTAAACCCTCTTACTTTTAATGATGTTCCACAAGCTCTTTCAGAGGAAAGCTGCTTTGGAAGGACAGAAGTGAGAACAGGCAGAGACAAGATGCTCCTGTAAATGAGCCACCTCAAGAAACTTGCCAGCATTTAACCTAAAGGGCTACTTTACTTCACAAACCAATTGCCATGGAAAAAATGATAAGATAATCGCTTCACTTCTGTTTTCTTTGCTGTCCTCCTCAAAGCCATATTAATTGCTATGTTATTTTGAAGTCTAGTTGGTTTCAACATCATCATGAATTATGTCTCTGTAATAAAACTTCTGAGTCATAAACATCAGCCAATATTTTTTCCTGTTTTCCATTAAGAGACTGATTTTTTTTTTCTTTTTGTGATTTATGCCTTGAAAGATACTTTGCTTTTATATGATTCCAGCTGCTGTGGTGAAAATGTTACTGTACTCTGACCTTCATGGTTTTCAGAAGATGATACAAAATGCTGCAAATGCTGCCCAGTATATTTTTAACATGATAAAAGGGTCCTTTCTTATCATTTCATCATTACAGCATCGTACCATAAGCTGACCTCAAAAAAAAAAAAAAGTACATGCTAAAAAAAATGTTAAAAAAGTAGTAACTCCAATCAATAATTCAGTGACAGCAGTTATCATCTATTGAAAAATTAATAATGAAACCAGGAATGAAGCTTTTCACTTATGTTCAACTTGAGACCATGTAGTAATAATTCTACTGTGTGAAGCAAAATCTAATAGGAAAATTATTTCCCTGTCATCAAGAGAGCTCATTGAAGAGGAATATCTTTCCTCTAATTATTTCAATTATCTAATATATTCTGAAGCAATAATGTTGCATTGTCTTGATCTTGAGACAGATGTTTGCATTAAAAATCAAATTGAAAAGAATATGATACATTATTTTATGGGAAAGAATGTTTTTGTAACTGGTGGTTGGAAAAATTACATAGTCGTTCTGAGAGAAACCAGCTTCATTTATCAATAGGAATATGGCAGGGGAAGAGGAGGAAGCATACAATAATACTTACCCAGTGCGTGCTTCCAGCTTCCATTTACTGTGGAGCTGGACCTCTCTGCAGCAGAGCTGGTAGCTTTGTGGTAGCTTTGTGTCGAATAGCCTTGAGTCATTCTTCTCTGCCATGAATTTTCTTTATTGTTATGGGCCTGTATAAGCTTTTAGCATCCATAACATTGTGGCAATGAGTTCCACAGCTGAATCATGCAATGAGGGAAAGTACCTCTGTGTAGTTTTGAACCTGCCCCATTAATTTTGGTACCCTGAGAGTTTGTACTATTAGTGACACAGACTATTTCGTTCCCTAGTCACGCTCTCTTTCTGGTTCCATTTTTTATAAGCTTCTAACATATTCCTCCCCCTCCTCCAGATTTCTTCATTCAGAAGAAGCCCTTATCTTTTTCCCCCTTTGGATTTCATTTTAATATCAATATTTTTCCCTGTATGATGGGGTCTCTCTTGCTCTTGTACCATCACCAATATATCTATTTATTCCATTCAGTGTCCAGACTTTGTTTAAATCCTAAAAAAGTCAGTGGAGATATCAGAATGTTTTTCTTCTTTTACCACTTTGTGCAAATTCTTGTGCACAGCAGTTGTTTGAGTGTTATCTTCATCTTTGTCATGGGGACATGTGGTGCCTGGATGACGTATTGCTACAGCTGAAGAAGTTTTGCTGCTGACAGCGTATGTTATTACATATGTCTGAACCAGGCAGGGTCTAGAACTCTGTGCTGCATTTTAGACCACAGGGTATTTGCTGGTTGTTTTGTTATCATTATCATTGTTTCTATGCAATACATCAATACATGGATATTTTCTTGGACCTAACTATGATCCATGACCATCTTTGGGTGTAGTCAGAGCTTTGTCAGCACTCATAATTATCTGGATTATTTTGTGGAATTGTTTATCTTTTCTTACCTTTGGCAGTTCTTTCTACATTTATTGACGTTGTATTTCTTCTGACATTTTAATCACTGGTGAAGTTTCTGCAAATCCTTGTAGCTGGATTTTAGCGTTAATGTCTTGAAACAGTAACAGCAAATTTTTTCATCTCACTTCTATTTTTTTTAGTTAGTTCTGAATATTCTGATATGCACAAGGCCCAAAGCCCAGCCTCGTGGGATCCCAAGGCTCAGGGCTAGTGGAAAAAAAAGAATTTATGTATTTTTTTTTTCTTTTTTAAAACAACCAGTTATTTATCCTACTAAGCCTTTTCCTTTTATCCAGTAGCTATTTAAGATTCCTTTGTGATGGACCTTGTCAAAAGTGTATTGAAAAATCCAACCAGAATGTTATTTTTCTAGATGCTTTTTAACAGCCTCACAGACCTCTTAGAACTTCATGACTAATGACATCCCAGAGTAAAAGCAATGTCTGATGATTCTCAACTTTCAGACAATTTTTTTTAGAAAAGGTCATGGGGGTGATAAAGAATCTAACATTAAAGCACTGCAATACTTATAATTTCAGTGCCTCAATGGAGTAAGCTAAGGTGTTGGTGAGGTCTTTCACATCATTGAATGCCTTTGGTATGCAACTATATAGACACAATATTAAATATAATTTAATACCATAGAGTTTAAAACACCATTAAGTTCGTTTATAAGGCATTTTTAGGCCATGAGCCTAAGTAACTTAAGATACTAATTTTCTAATTTTTGTTTATATATTATTATACTGTAATAATAGTATATATTACTTATTACAACTATTCTAAATAAATACATTTTACATAAAATATGCATATACAGTTTGTCCTCTCTTTATCTTTTCTACAAAAAAAAATTCTTACTTTCTCTATAGAAATATTAATAATTTGCTTTGCTTTTGAGGTGGAAGGCTTTTTAATTGCGTGAAGGGTAGTGAAATGTTACAAGCCTTGATTAAGTAGACAAAAAGCTGTGTCTACTTGTGACACAATTCTTATTAGTTATATAACCATGACATGTTTTACATACGCTGACCATCTTTTTCTCCTTAGGTCAAAGAGGTTGTGAGTACAGAAAGGAAACCAATTACGCTGCTTCCATGAATTTAGTAAGATGAAATGTATTTTCTACTAAAACTCGACATTTAGTAATAACTTTAGTGTGGTGGTGGTGAGAGCTAAATCTAGTAAAAAGCAACAAGGAATGCTTATGGCACATCATTATGTAATCTCATCTTTCAGTCATCTATAAGGAATTGCTATAATCACAGTTATCTTGCCTGATAATTAGTGCAGTCTGATTCTGATCTATTTTAATTTCTCAGGGGTAATTTTTATCGCTGTACATAAAAATGTACACTATCTTATTAATTGGTTTGACATCTAAGCAAACAGATATAGTGATACTAGATAAACAGTACCTTCCGCTATGAGCGCTAAATGCATTGAACTATCATTTTCCATTGCTGGGCTTTCTTTTAGATATAGTGTATTCAAGTTGAAGAAAAATTGCACAGTTTAATGGGGACAAAAGTGACACAAAGAAATATATTTACTTTTATATACTTTTTTTTTTGTATTTTCAAGTAACAAGAAACAACAATGCAAATACTTCTTTTATTTATGACAGGTAACTTTATTAATAATGGTCTTGTATCTGTCGCACCTACCAGGTGCCAGTCTTTTTTCACACTCTGCAAGACTTCCTGAAGAATAAACTAGAAAGGCATAAAGTTAGTTGAAGCTGCTAAGACACACATTTGTAGGTGGGTCTGTTTTGGACTTTTTTTTTTTTACAGAAGTTTCCATGAATGTGTGCCAAAAATATTAAATACATTGAGAAATACAGTAGAAAGACTATATTTACAGTCAATTATAATGGGCACTGCCAACATATCCAATAACAAAAATAAAACAAAAACTTTTTTTGTGTTTCTTTCATGCTTTTTTTCACAGAAATTTTTAAATATGATTTTGTTTTTTAAAAAATACAATAAGGAAATAATTACATTCTTAATATGAGAACATTATCTTACAACATACAGCCTGGGCCAATTAGTTTGAAAGTGTCTTAAATGAAAAAAAAAAAAAAAAGATACTAAATTAAGTATTCTCTATTTCAAAACTCAAATTGCCACAATCATCTCTTAAAAAAAAAAAAAAAAAACACTTTGATCCCCTAAGATTATGATCTGTTTTTTAAAAAAGCATCACCCATTAAAAAAAATAAAAAAGCACCTGGTATAGTAACAGGAGTTTGTTGAGGAAGCACAAGTGTAACATTTTCTCAAAAGACACAGAAATGCAATGTTTTAAAATACAATAAATTTCATTTTTAAAAAGTCATACTGCTCTATTACTGACTTTGCCTGGTGACCCTGAAATCCTGAAAACATTGAAAATACAAGCTCTGTTGCTTTTTATAAAAATTGCACAGCAACAGTACTATTAAAAAAAATGGAACATATTTCACAGCACTAGATGTGGTCCATTGAGAGATTATTTCTAGAGGGTTTTTGTTTATTTGTTTCCTCCTTTGAAAACCTTGGCCATTACAAAGAATAGACATGTCACTAAACGCTAATTGCAATGTTACCATTAGAGACATGCCATTACACAGTACGGGGTGGGGAAGTGGCTTTAAGGAGCCTCTGCAGGAGGTTGGGCGAAAGGGGATGGAAGATACAATGCTAATATTAGGTAAATAAGACTGACTCAAAGGAATTTGGCTTTTGATTACTCTGCATTACTTGATGCGGGACCACTTCTTAATGGTAACTGTTACATCCTTGCAAATGTTTACTAAAGCCTAATTTGCATCATAAATATGTACAGATATAAATTAAATATTTATTGAAATATACAAATAAATAACTTAATTTGAAATAAAAAGCCTAAATGAACTTATTTTTGCTTCAAATTTGTTTCTGCTAATATTTATGGGAACTTGGTAATGTTTAGTCCATAGTCATACAGCATAGAATGTGCCCTCCACTTACAGTAATAAGTAAGCAGATGACTGAAAATAATATAAAAAAAAAATCCTGTTTTCAATGAAAACCACACTGACACTTGCTTCCCTATAGTATTTGCATTCCTGCGGCACTTTGTACAATTGCACAGTCCCAGGAAGCAATGAGCCTTTTCCAATCTTGGACCCTATTTCTCCTCTGCTAAGGGTCAATGTGATGCCTGGCACATTTGGGAACAGGATTTAGCACTTCTGTGTGCACCATTATGGACACGCTTTTCAAACCACTTGGCATACACCTGATTTGGGGAAGCTGCTAAGTACTGGGTCTTTCTGATAGCTCTGCGCATGGGCTCTGGGTTTGCCAATCCTAACAGTTCCTTCAGGAAGTCCTTCGGTGTCCATAACAGGACCGCTGGACCATAATGGGATTTGATCCCTGATAACTACTGTGTTGCCAACTTCTGTGATTTTACTTGCAAGTCTTAAGTAACTATCAAGATTCCAGCACTAATATCTCTGATAATCTTAAAATATGAGTACTTTTTAATTTTTTTAATTAAAGTAAGTTTCTAATCCTCACAGCTGAGGAAAAAAATCTTGAGAATGTGATTGAAAGCTCTCCAAAGTCTTAAAAAAAAAAAACCACAGAGAATAAATTAAAAGAACCCAACTCATTATATATTTTTTTCTCCTTCCTGATTTTTTTAAGCCAATCTTGAGATTTTGAAGGACTTCAGCTGGCATTTTACTGCACGTAACTTTGCAGGAGTGACGTAGATAGAGACAAAGAAGAACAGATATCTACAATTTTACAGACTAAAATGCAAGACACAATTTCCTAGTAAACAGAAATGGACTCCAGTCTGAAAAATCCCCAATTCCTTGTAAAAAGGTTTATAAAAAGAGCCTTAAAATTATCATCCTTTCAGTCTCATCTTCCTCAAAAATAATAGCTGAGGTCTGAAAAGACGAAGGAAACTAAGTACAGCAGTGTTCTATAACTCAAGTTTTACAATACTATATTATTTAAAAAAAAAAAAAAAAGACTGACCACATAAGCTATTCTGAGTTGCCATTATCTGTTGATTAATTTCAATTATTTTTCTTTTTCAAAAAGTATAGAAAAGAAGCAATATCTAAAAATACCTGTTTGCCATTTAAAAAAGTCAGGAACAAATCATTGCTTGACAACATGACCTTTGAAAATGACTGGTGCTTCGGAATAAAGAGAATGTACTAAAATGCATTTTTTTTCAAAGTATGGCAGCTTTTTATCTCCCAATGACAAAAGCAACTGTCTTAAAAAGTATCAGAGAACTCTTCACAGCTGAGTTGTGTCATTCCACTGTTTCTCACTGCCATTGAGGCCAGTGGCAATGAAGAGCTCCTGACTTCTCGGTTCAAGAAGGTCATGACCCCGTGAACACATCTCTTCAGTTTTCTTTTGCCACATGGACAGCAGTGTGACTACTAATGAGCAAGCCTTGGCTCAGCAACTTCTGTGGCAAGCAGAGCTCTCCGAGGCAGTATTACCTGCAAGAGCACGTATCTGAAATGATTTCACATCATTCTTAAAGAATGCACTGATCTTCAGTGCTGTTCAGGCCATCTGATGCAATGTAATTAACATTGCTGCTCTATACTGTTTCAGCAAAGTAAACTTCCAATTGCAACTGTATGCCTCTTTTTACTTACTATGGCTGGTTTGCTTTTTGGTTTTCATTTTTGTTACCAATGAAGTTGGAAATAAAGAGTTACAGGTAATAAAAAGGGGCACACATAGTTACACAGCAATACAGTAGAGGGAATACAGGCAAATTAGCGCCAAGCTACCATTAACTTAACAGAATTATAAAACCTCTTTTGGCGTATCACTTGATACCACTTTTTGGATGAGTCTTTTGCAGCCTATGTCTTGGTCCATAATAGGTAAGGCCTTTATGGAAAGTGAGTGGTTTTTCTATACTTATGTTCCATTTTTCATCTCCCATTCCTGGAAGGGGGAAAGAAAGATATGGAAAATGTTAGAAAAATCAAGATATTTCACTGATGTCATCAGATCTGCTAAGCCAAAACCAGCTGAGGTCAGTAACAGTATTTCCATTGACTACTGGATCCAGCCACCTACCCACAAATTAGTTAGGGAACGTTAACAAGTATGTCCTGATACGGTCTGTGCACAGCCTCCACCCCTCTGCAACTACATATGGCAACTTTTTTCTAGTACTTTCTAGGGCTTTCTAAGTTACCTACGTGAGAGAGAAGTAAGCACTCAATCTCTCTCATAGCTGACACCAAGTCGTTCTACATACTCTTCAATTTTTTACTGTAAAATTCCTGGTAAGCACACATTATGGCTAAAAAGAGAAGCTTACAGGCAGCGTAGAGTAAAGTTAGTTGACACTGCGTTTGTTTCCCATATACAGAATCCAAGTTGACCGATTGCTTATTAAATTTAAGAAATCCCTTTGCTTTTCCATCCCTCAGTTTCTCTGCCTGTTAATTGCAGATAATGACACCTACCATCCACAGCAAAGCATGTGATCTATAATGCTTTCATCCATGTATTTCAGAGAAAGGTATCGCTATTGCCATTTCTTCTGCCACAGAAGTGAAAAGTCACAATGAGATCGCTATAGCTAAACACCTCATTTAATGAAACTTGTGGCTATTGACTTGGGATGATAACTACAGTACTTCCTAATATTACATCAGAACAGAAGATGTGAAGAAGGATGGGCTGAGCCTAGGACATACATGATGTACCAACTCCCTTAAACACATCCGTACAGAGATCAGGAAATAATGAAGTGCCAAAGGAGCTGGCCTCTCGCTGAAGTAATCTCTGTGGAGCAATTCCACAGCTGTTCCTAGCCAGGAACCAGGGTCTACAAATTCCTCTCCCACCCATCAACTCTGCAGAGATACTCTGCAGGCAGCCTGTTAAGTTGGCTCCCAAGCTGAATTCCTGAGTTTAACACTCATTCCACACTATTTAAGAGCTCTAGCTGAAAACTGTTACTTATGTATGTAAATATCTGTTTCTGCTGCTGAAAGCAGTAAAAGCATTAGTTTGGCTGAACAGCTGCATGACCGTGACACCTCTTCAACCATTGTAAAGCACCACTAAACTCACAGTCAGTGATTTTAGCAATGCAAGAAAAAAAAAAAAAACAGTAGGTTTAGAGCAGGTATAGAACAGTTTAGTATTTTTTAAATCCTGGGTATTTTTTTTCCATTTATTAAGATATAAAGCATTTTTAAGTATTCAATTAGAGCTTTAAATTATGGTAAACCTAAACTTAAAACACAGGATTGGTGAACTGTAGATTACTTTGAAAAAGGATGCTAAATATATATTCTCTAAGTCTATGCTGCCAAAGCTCTAAAGGAAGTCCTTGGCTGAGCAACTGGGAAGAGATTTTTTTTTGTAAGATGTGTTAAATAAGCCTTGAAAGCAGCAGTTTCTTCTGCAGGTGTAGAAGGAACATCTCCTTTGTTTCCGTTGCTCCATCAGGTTCAAGTCAATGAAAGAATGTTTAAGTCAACATTATCAAATTGAATGAGAGCTGGGAAACCAGGAGTGCTCATTTTCTTCTCCAAGCCTCAAACATGAGCAAAATGTAAACTGCTGACCTTCACCAATCCAACAGTTTTGAAAACAAATTAGATGCAATCACTACAGTCTCCTTGCTACACATAAAAATTTGATTTTAGAAAGTCATTTGACCTACTTAGATAATCATTTTATTCTTGCACAGCAAGAATATTGGGAGTATTTTACTTAACTCACAATGCTAATGCAAATTGCTGTTTTCTACATTTTAGTTATTCTCCATTTCCAGCACAGTAGATTACCAAAATCACAATGAGAAAATCCTTCTGACTGCTGAAAAATTTGCTTTCCTTTTTTTTCTTAAAACAAACAAACAAAAAAATAGATGTTACAACACGAAAAGCTAAAAAAATCCAGATAACTGTATGCATAGATATGTACAGTGTTTGTCTTAAG
This sequence comes from Anser anser, assembly GCF_964211835.1. Taxonomy (NCBI): domain Eukaryota; kingdom Metazoa; phylum Chordata; class Aves; order Anseriformes; family Anatidae; genus Anser; species Anser anser. The sequence continues at coordinate 67,345,945 of NC_139724.1, forward strand.
TACTCAACCACCTTGTAGCTGCTTTTAGATTTATCCCTAGATCTGTCTTCTTACTCCTCTCTCTATTCCCCTCTCATGGTGATGCATCTGGAGAGATTTCTGTCAGAGCAGACCACCCCCCTGGGGGCAGCACTCTGCCACACACTCTAACACAGCAGGCCGGACAGCGCACGCATTCTGCAGCAGCAGCTGCCCCAGCAGAGAAGGGCACAGTGCTCTGGGCTGCTGAGCACAACAGTGCCAAGAGGGTGGCTGCAAACAAAAGGGTGGCTGGTGACAAGCTCAGCATCCTGGGTGCAAGGGTGGAGTGAGAAGGGAGGCATTCAGTGCATTTAAATGCATAGTGGAGAGGAAAAAGAGGAAAGAAAAAAAAGGCATTTTGAATGCTTATACAACCATAACAGTGGGCGATTTGCCAGTTGCTGAACACACAAGCATTAGCACGGACATGAAATCCGTTTCACTCCCACACATTGCACTGACATTCATGCACCAAGAGCCAAGTAAGTTCTGCTCTGGGATACTCACGTGTGACTCCCTTTGTTTAGCCACATCTATAAGGCCTGGGCTCACTCATAACTGCAAAAGGCCAAAAGAATTGAGAGCCAAATTCCACCCTCGCATATGCACATTTAACTCCCACTGAAGGGCGGGTGTGCTGCAGATGCATACCTGATGGCAGGATTTGGCTGCTGCTCCTTGCGAAGGGGCTGAGCACAGCTTGGGTTGCACCGTCTAATTCAGCAAAATTTCACCGTTAATATTTAGCGCATGAGGTTTTTAGGAAAAAGCTGTTAAAGCTGAATTGGATACTTTCGAGTTATTTTTCCCAGGGTAGGAAATACACTTAGTAGCTCCATAGCCTTTCAGATTAGCCTGATTTTATATGCAAGATTCTTCTACAAAAGGACATGACTAAAATATTGTGCCATCCAAAGTGTAGTGATGTCAAACAGCACAGCAGGCTGCGTCCTGTATGGTGCAAGTTGCACACAAAAATTGACTACAGCTGGAAGGTATTCTTTACATCAATTTTTTTCAGGTTTTTATAGTGCCCAGGTTTCTTCCGCTCTACAGATTAAATATGCCTGTCTAGTCTGTAGCACGTGTGAAACAAATCCACACTCCCTTTCGTCAGGCCTGTGCTCTAACTGCTAGACCATATTTTACCAGTAATGCTGTGCTAACATGCAAATCTAAGACAAAATGTGTTTTTAGAGATCATCTGTATGGGACAAATTATAGTATAATTGGCATACAAAGATAAGCTTCAGAGTACATGAATCCTTCTTCAGTTTTGAAACAAACACCAAACTTCAAAGTTAAATAGCACTGAAACTAATTACTCCCAGTTTAATTATTGTTATCTGACTTAAATGACAGAAAAGGCCATTGATGCCCATGGAAAAGAGGGAGGAAGGTGGGTGGGAAAGTGCTCACATAAGGTACAGCATGAGAATTAATTCATGGCTTGGGCAATGTAGAGAGCTTAATTTAATGGGCGCTGGGAGAAACGCAGGGAGAAACTGGGATGTGTCATAAAATCAAATCATTTGGTAAGCTGATGATGTTTTATAATCTAGTACATTTAGGTGCCAGGCTTATGCCTAACACATTTATCACTGTAAATGCGTATTATCAATGAAGACTGTAAATACTTTTAATGAAAGTTACTTAAAAAATCCCTATTTTGCAGAGTATTTTATTATTTTGAGAACAGAAAGGGACTTCAAAGAAGACAGATGTCTAAGATTATTATTGTTTATAATTACAATAAGCAGTGAACTTCTAAATCAACAACAGCTCTGGGCAGTGCTATTACTGTCACCCTTGGTTATATGCTGCCCACGTGCCTATGTTGCTGGCAAATTTAGCCCAATGGTCATGGAAATCTCATTGAACGTAAAGCACAAAACTTGAAAAAAAAAAACTGTAACAATACAACAAGAATGCAAACTTCAGCCTGATCTTGTGAGGTTACATTAAATTAATTTCTACTTGAAATGTACATTAAGAGTAGTTAAATTGCATAATGCACTTTCAATTACTGTAATGCAGAACCATTCTGTTCTGTGTCAGCTGGCAAATACCAAACCTGAAAATGTGTTGCATCAGAGCACTTACTGTAACTTTTCAGCCACTTTTCAGCTATACTGGTTAGTGTAACTTAGTGGATTTTGGATGGACTGTCTACACCACAGACCACTTACCTCGCAAATTAAATTTATAAAGGAGAAGAGAAAAACAGGGGAAGAGAGGGAAGTAGAACTAAATCTGTCTGTCAAAGTACTTATCAATTCTTCTGCAAACAATTCCCCGAAACCAACCCTGACTGGAGGATGAGCATGCAGTATTTATAAAGTAATACAAATAATCTAGATATTGTACAGTCTCTTCTTAAACCTAAATTTTACCAACATAAGCAGAAGAAACCTATCTTTCCCTCTCTCTACCTCTGTCCCTCTACATGCAAATAAGACTTTTTTTTAAAAAAAAAAAAGTAAGAAGAAGGACAGAGAAAGAAAGCTACACATCTTCTCACCTTTGCTTTTCGAAGTACATGGCCTCGACATGGAGAATTATTTGATGAAGGAGGTCGCTTCAGAGCTGCTGCGCTGTTCACAGGTATTGAGCACTCAGTATCACTGGTATCACAACTGGAGATTGGAGAGTTTTCCAAAGTTCGGTGCTTGAAAATTGGAGACTAATAAAGAGTGAAAACCCTACCTTGAGTTTCCTCCAAATAGTCACACAGGCAGTATTAGACTTAGAAATTAGATTAGATTAGATTAGAAATCTTAGATTTCTAGACTTAGAAATCCAGAAACTATTTTTAAAGAAATCATACTCATGATAATGTTGAATAAATGAAAACGGGGCTAGAACAAAAGAAAAAGAAAACAAATTCTATGTTCTGTGATGAAAATTAAAGTTCATTTTCTGTCATGAAGTAACAATGGGTCATAGGGAGGAATTGACATCTCTCTTAGATCCCTCTAATACAGCTACCCAGCTGCTTCTGGCACAGCTCCATAGCATGAGCCAGGTTGCCACACTCCATCAGGAATGTGTGAGATGCAGCCATTGCAAAGGGTGACAGTGGGACCAAAACAAGCAGGTCTCAGCCACTGCATGATGATTTGGTGCATTTAAAACTTTCCTTAGGATGGAGCAATGTCTCAGTTTATGCTCTTGCAAAAATTGAGGACAATGAGGCATCGACTTTTGTGCCTTATCGTATCACAAATAATAGCTACATATATACTACCTGTGATTCCCATGTCTTCCTGCTCCCATTGCTCTAGAAAGTATACCAGATGTAAGTGAAGAATGCAAGTAATGCAGAAAGGAAATAATTAATTCTGTTGTTATTTCGTGTGCTTAACAAACTTTTTGAAAACTCTCACATAACATCCATTTTAATGGAGCCCTTCTAACCCGTGGTACTAGGGTTTGCATATTCAGTGGATTGGCATACCTGTGGGCTTGATGTTCCTGACTTGGGCTCAATAGCCAAGCCCAGTGTGATGCCACCAGCCAAGGCTTTCTTAAGGCTCTCCTTCACCTCAGTGAGTTCTAGCTCCAGGTTTACACGCTCAGCCTCCTTTGCCTTACATTCCTCTTCCAGCTTCTTTAACTTGTCTTCAAGAATTACTTGGGTCTTCCTGCCTGTCATCCACAGAAATGTTATTACAACAATGAGTTTAAACTGACACTTTCAAAAATTTTTTTCTTTCTAAGAAAGTAAAGAACAGGAGTTCAAAAAATCAATGACTTCACAAAAATGTTGCATATTTTGCAAAATAACATTTTTCCATGTAAAAATCTAGTAACAGAAACCAAATGCTTTCTTTCAGGTTGCTTCCCAAGATTTCTAGTCTAGTTGCAAATCAGTATTTGTTTTGTTATTCTCCCATGTCATGAAAATATAATTAGCTAGTCACAATAAAATTATTCCTGTGTTCTGCTTAAGTCCCCATCACTGTTAGCTCATAGGTATACATATATATGTATATATACACATCAATTCATATATATATACACACATATTCATACATTATGTATGTATATATGTATAAAAAGCAAATATAGTTATTACAGAGTATAGTTTAACATCAAAGCCAAACCTCGTGTAGAACCACACCTTCGTCCCACAGTGCAAGGTTGGGAAATTAAGCCTACCGTGGGCAGGATTCAGCACAAAAAAGCACCTCATACCAGCATTGACTTCAATGGCAGCGCGTAGATCTTTTCTTTCTTTTCGGAGCTGGGCCAGCCTATTCCGGAGCACTTCCTTCTTCTTTAGCAGTTCCTCCTCTTTGCTCTGTAACCTCTTTGCATCTGCCTCCACACGATTTTTGCCATATTTGTACTGTTCTGCGTCTGTACATATTAGATGGCAGTTATTTATTTCATTTGCCTGCTCCCATTCAAATTTTGATCACAGTTTAAAATGGGAGACACAAAAAAATGTAGTTTTCTCAATTTAACTTTGGGTTAATCAGGGTTTTGTGGCATAGATGTTTTTGTACAGATGCTTCCTCAGCTGTTCAGGCAGCTCATTGCCTCAGTGACTTGGTTAAAATAACAGTAAAACCCAAAACTATGCCCTATATCTGAACATCGCATGAAGCACTTCATGTTCTGAGAAACTGGTTTAACGCCACTCTTCCATGGGCTTTTTCTGAAGGTCTGTGATTCCTGCTGAGCTCTGAAGCACAGCTACAGAAATGCTACGGGATACATAGTTTGTTCTCTAGGTTTATACGTGAAAGATGAGAAATACCAGTTATTTTCTAGCACATTGGTTTTTAAAAATGGCCTTGCCCTTCTCTGTAGTTCAGAGGAAGAAAAGGAAGCTTCTCTTTATCTCTGAACCCTTGATTTTTAATTGGAAGTGGTCAAAGAAAAAACTTCTTGGTTGCCATTTTTACCTATTTTCCATTTCTACTTCAAGTACCTACAACACACATCTTTTCTCACCTGACTGAACAGAACACAGTGATACTTAAGAGCTCTCTTTCTTCTTCTTTTATTTTATTTGATTTTATAATTTTCCATACAAATGCTTTCTTTTCCTGGCTCATGTATGTGTTCTAATTTATTTCACAGCCACTTCTATACCTCCGCTCCAGCTGCAGACCCAAAGGAAATAGGTCACCACACAGATCAGTTAGTCTGCATATTTGAAGGCAGTCAACTTCACTTAAACCATTCCTGACCAACAGTTGTCTAACCAGTTTTAATTGGTCTTTAGCATCTGAGATACCTTTACTCCAACAATCTATTCCAGTACAAATTGACCTGTACAGTTAGAAAGACACTTTTTTTTTTTCCTAAAGTCTAACCCAACTTTCCCATGTTCCAGTTAAATCCACAACTTCTTAAAAAATTACCATGAGCTGAAAAAGCCACATTCATTCCTTCATTGGCAAAAGCCAAATTTTGGAATCTATATCTTAAAAATTACAACTCTTTTTTGTCTCTTCTTCCTTAAGGAAAACTGTCATTGTGAGGCTTGTTTTTAATTGCTAAAAATTATAGTATTGGGAATTAGACACGTTTCTCCTCATAAATTCCTTTCTTTCTAAAATTCCTTTACTGAACCTTCATCTCACGAAGCATATTTTCGTATTACCTACAGGCAATCTACCTGCCTAGAAGAATCCACGTTCTGAATTTGCTGTTTATGGATTGAAATCTCGTCTAAGGAAGCTTTTGAGCTTTATAGTTGTCTTCATTATTTTGTTGTACCTTTTTCTTTTTCATTAAAGATAACAGTAATTCTGCTTATGAACAATATAATGTTCTAACATCTTTGCTAGCTTCTCATCCTGCTCTTAAACAGGAATACAGAATTATTCTTTGCCTCAAATGAACAATCATTACTGATATATTTTTTTTTTCCCTTCTGCTCTCATGACTTTTTGCAGCCACAGGGCCACATTTCATATTTATCATTCTGCCCTTGACAACCTTTTATCTCATGGCATGGCTGGAGTAACACTGAGTAACCGATGTACACAGTATCTCCTATTCAAAATCTTGGTGGGCATCTCCTGCCTAGTCTCTCAGCCACTGAATTAAAACAGTGGTTCTTTATCAACTGCCAAGAAGACAGCTGCCTTGGGTATCCTCATGTCTGCATTCACAGTGGCACCAGTGAGGAGATATACTTACTGGAGGCTGTGCGCTTCACACAAGACACTGACTCAGGTTTCTTCGGTTGGCTGTTTAATGTTCTCACTTTTCCTGTGATCCCATTAGCAGTCGCAGGAGGTTTCTTGCCTTTAAACTGTTTGAAAACAAAAGTACAAATGGTCTCTGGCTATTCCTGTGCCACTAGCACTGCAGTTATCCTTTCATCAAGGGCAAAGCTTGACAAAAAAAAAAAAAAAAAAAAAAGAGTTGCCTTATCAAAGAACCTTTACAGACTGCATTGATCCAGCTGGAGATGGTGCATCCTTCAGGAATTTTGTCTCTGAAAGCTGCCTGCTCAGCAGGATTCCAGAAGTGAAAACACCAGGAAACACAGGATAATGAGTGGATGAGCACCCCATCTCTAGTGGTATCCTGGTTTCCAAATTATTCAAAACTCTGGCATTTACTGTACTAAGTCATTATGAGGCAGAAGAGTTTTACCTCAAAATAATTTCACACAGTAAAGATTCTTGAAACACAGGTTTTTCAAGGTTAATTGCATACAGAAAGATCCAACAGGGTTTGCCATACAAAAATTTGACACCTTCTTATTTACTATATGGTCTTTCCATCACCATGGTATGTGGATTTATTTATTAATTTTTTTAATGATAAAATTACTACACATTTTAAAATATTAGGAGTTAATGCATTAACCTTCTCTTCTACAATCTCTAGCTACTAGTTAAAAGTTTTCCTACTTAAAAAAAGGCAAACTCTTATAATGGCCAGACAGGACTAGATGATCTTGGAGGTCTTTTTCCAACCTTAAATGATTCTATGATTCTATAAAATTACCAGAAAAAGTATGTTTTACATCCAAGGGGAGCAGTATGGACTGAAACCTAGGATGAGAAATGCTGTCCTGCCTACTCCTGGTGTTTCAATCTGGAAAGTGTTAGCCAGGCATGAGGCATACCCGTGACACAGTATCTTCACCTGCTTCTAAAAGCTTTTGAGGACTGAACTGAGAGTGCAATGAGAAGCCTGCTGCAGCAGACTAGAATCAGGGAAATTTATTGTAGAAGCCCCATCTTTGATTCTGCAACTTCACTGAATGCTATTATTTGAATATGAGGTTTTTGTAGGGTTTAAGTTAATGCACAATAAAACAGGTACCTGACACAAGGGAAATAACTCTTATCTAACTGTGCAGTTTCAGATTAGATTGAAGGCCACACATCTCTGTGATACTTTGACAGGCTTATGCCAATGACCAGCTTTCGGAGACTGGCTACAGGCTGTCACAACCAAATTGCTGTCACAACCAAGCCATATATCACTTTTTTTTTTTCTAGTCATTATTCCTTGCCTAAGGAGATAGAAGGTGTCTCAATATGCATTCAGGTTAAGTTTGGAAGGCTATATTTTATTTTTTGATGTTATCTGCAATCTGTAAATTGTCAAGAGCGTGTTGGGAAGGCCTTCCCCATAAGCCACGAGGAGACGATGCTTCCACAGCAGAATTTACAGCTTAGCAAAACTGTTTTATGGCCAGTAACTTATGGCTAAACCCCAAGCACTTCAGTGCTCAGATTGACTGAAATAGCCCAACATCCTTAAGATAACAACCAGATAAACAGAACAGACAAAAAACAAAAAAAGTTTTGTCAAGTATTAAATAGTACAGTACCTGCGAGACTGATCCCCTCCCCACAGCAGAGGTATTAGTGACAGACTGAGCAGAAGACAGATTGGATGAGACAGGGTGTTTGTAATGGTTAGAGGAGAGTTTGTCAGTAGACAACCTATTGGCTTTTCTGTCAGCTGGCGGATAGCGTGCAAAGATTTTTGGAGACGGCAAGTTATCGTACAGGCCTGCATTATCATAAAGCATTTCTTCTCCAATGTTCCTGCTACGGGAAGAAGGAAAGCCATCTTCTGGTTCCCACTGCAACACACACACTTTGGCAGTTAGTAAACAATACACCATGCAGAACCAAAATGAAATTAAAACATTAGTAAGATTTTTGACCATAGCAAGCCCTCTGCATTTAGCAAGCATATGCTTATTGCTCACACTTGAAGCTAACTACATAGTAAGGTGGGAGAAGGCACAGTGTGGAAAGGAAACATTGCATTACATGGTTTATAGCCTTTGCATTTCAAACAGAATGAGCAAGCCAGTGCTATCCTAGCACTCTCCCTGTTCACATATTGTACCATCAGTTTTTATCTCTAACACTGAGAGGGCACAAGGAGACTGTGTTAACACAAGGAGAATGTGTTAACAAGGGATACTCATGGGGTGTACATCTGGTACATAAGTTGGTAAAAGTAATAATGCCTAACAGCTAGCTGAAGCTAAGAATTGTTGGCTTTTTTTTTCCTTTTTTTTTTTTTTTCTTCAGGTTTTATGTCTTTCCAGTGAATACCAGCTGCTGGAATGTTAGTATTACATTTTCTTTGCTGGAGGATTATTATTCTGAGCTAACTATCTAAAATAGCTACAGGCCATTTGGCCATTTCCTTTTTTTTTTTTTTTCTTCAGAAAATGAAAAGCTCAACAACAATACTCCAGTGATTCATTCAATTAATCTTGAAAGAAACCAAAGGCCTGGTTGCCAAATATCCTTCCTTAATCCATCCTGGCTGTGGCAGTATGCTACTCATACAAAGGCTTAAGCACATCCAAGAACTACACACAGAGACTACTCACCCCCCATGCTGTTGCGTGCAGTTCCCAACAGGGTTTTTTTCCTACCATCTTTCTGACATTACTCAGACATGATGGACGCCTGTACTTGCAGTCCGCTTAGCACTTTGAAGCAATGAATTCTTCTGAGCTCAGCCTTAGTGGGGACCTTTATGAAGCAGCCCAACTTAAGGGCTTCCATATCTTGCCTGTAAATTTTCTTGAGGACCACATATTACTTTGGGTTAATATCCATTATGTGTTAAGTGCTATTACGCAGCTGCCTATGATCAGCTCTGCAAGTTAGAAGGATGGAAGTGAGCCCTGTGGCTCTCCTTTGGGATCTGCAGTACCTGCTCTCATGAAGAACACAGCCCCAAGGATGGAAAAGGGTTCTGTTTTTTTGTTTGTTTGTTTTCAATTGAGACCAACAAATGCCTGGTGTAACTGAGTACTCAATTTTGCCAGGTCCAGTGTGATTGAAAAATACCCTCTTAAGACGGTACTGTATTCAAGGACTTGGCAACAAATCGTCAACAGGCAACTGCTTTCTAAATGCACGTTGGCTCACATGCAGGTTAATGTAAGCAATATGTCCCACGCCCCTAATACCCTATAGGTGTGAGAGAAGTTTGCAGTCCCCAGTCAAAAAAATAGGACTTCATTTGGAAACTGCCCAGTGGGCCTTTTTAGATAATATAATTTTCAGATGTCCATGCATTCAACACATGCAAACCATTTGTTCTGTGTAAATTCAATTCTTACCGATCCATTTATGCAGGGAACATCATCATAATGAAGTGCCATTCCACTCGGACATGCGTAGCCATTGGCAGTGCTTCCCCGGTACGGATTTGTGGATATAACTCGCCTGTTCATAAAACTGAAAAAAAGCGAAATAAAAATAATAAAAAACAGCACTTGAACCGAGTCTAAATGATGATTCAGTGGTATGTTCCCTGTATCTGATTTTGTAGTCTGGAAGCACATATCTTCTCTCCTTCTGCAGGAAAGCTGAGGACAGTTTTCCCTTTGCTACTCACATGTTACTGCTAGCAGCCAATATTACACCATATGTTTCTGTACTGTATTCTTACAGCGGGGATAAGGCTGTGTGAAAGCCAGGATGGCAACAGCTGTAACTGCTCAGTGGCATGTTTACATGGGAACCTGCTGATCTATGTTATAAACCAGCTTGCCAGTGTCACATAAATGTTCCCTTGTTGTCTGCATGGGGGAGAAGCAGGTGTTTCTGAGTGCACGCATGTCTGGGGGGATGAGAATTTGGAATCCGGAGGAACAATAATTAAATCCAGCAAAAAAAAAAAATGAAAAAAGAAGTGGAACTTGGATAAAATCTGAGTCAACACATCCATCAAAATTTGCAGAATAATTTATTCCCCAAATTCTGGGGATTTTTCATGTCCACGTCAGAACTTTTGGCTAGGTAGAGTTTGCACAATGGCACTATGCTTCCCAGCTCTCTGGGTAACTGCATGCAAATATTCCATATTCTCATTATTGCTATGTTTCACACAGTGGATGTGAGCCCTCTGAATGCTTCAAAAGGGATATATATCTTTCCTTTTGTTTTCTCTTCCCAAACTCTACCTTGTAGCTTGTGTTACTGGAATTCTGAAGAATATCACAGACTACAGTGGGCTTTGTGTTGGGAGCAAAGATCTAACAATGCAGAGACTGACAGAATCAGGCCCAATAGCAATAATGACCTCAAGAGTTAGTTTTCCTTTCTAGCAACCTCTGAAATTGAATGAGGTATCAAGTGAGATCCCAAATAATTCCTACAGATTCGGGTATATGTGAATGGGAAAACAAAGCTTTCCATCTCAAACAATGGGACCATTCAGGCTCTGTGGTGATATTCATAAAATATGACAAAGCCCTACTAAACCTGAGAGGGTCTTCTGTAGTGCTGGCTGGAGCTCAAAAGTTCTGTGGTTTCAACATTCGCTTTCTTTTGGCTTTGGAATAACATATAGTTCACTGAATTTGTTATTCAGAGAGAGACAGACCTCATCCAGCTATGGCTCACTTGAGCCATGGGAGAGCCAGGTTCACAGGAGGGATGAACCTGCCTGGTTGAGTGCGAGCCTCTTAGGTCTGCCACAGCCCCAGTGAATGCACAGGCAGTGCATGGGTGGAATAATCATTAGCCACAAGCTTTTCTTGTTAAAACAAACAAACAGTAAAGAGCCTAAGATAAATGCCATGATAAAAGTGTTTATCATATCTCATATTTCATTAGACATTATTAAAGGGCTGCATTTGTTTACTGCTCCTCTTAATGAAGAACATTACTCAAGTGTTTCTGGTTAGTCTAAAGGACTGCATTTGGAGCTGTTATTGTAGCTTTATTTATTTATTTATTTAAGTATCTTCATTGAGAGTAATGCATAATAGCCAAGTCTGAAAACTGGGATATTCATTAACAACATCTGATGCACCTGCACTAACTGTTTCCACCACCACAGTAAGCTAACATTTATATAAGTATCTGCAAACACTTCATAAGCATTATTTCACTAAGCCTTTCTAAACCAGTTTACAGATATATCCATGTAAATTAATTGTATTCTGAAACTGCTAGATGGGAAAGCCAATGGAAAAAAAAATTTGGAAAAAACTTTTATTCAGCCTTTCCTAGATGCCTAATGATTTACATACACGAAATTGATGGGATTATTAATGAAGAGCCGATCACTCGGCACAGTAACAGCTTCAGGAAAAGAATAACCAATAAATTGAAGTGACTGAATGATAACCAATGCTGTAATGATAACTGTTGTTAATTTGGAATATTGATATTTGTCCTATAAAGAGTGGCAATAATATTTTGTTTACACAAGCATCATTGTCATTTCTCCTTATTTTCTAGGAGTAGTTGAAAATCAGCAGATGGCTACTCTACTTGCTTATTGACAAGCTCTTACAGTCTTTTTAAGACACCCAATGAATTTTAACTAATTCTTAATAGGGGAATTCTGCTATTTTGCAAGTTGTTTGACATTCCTTTCTAACATGTGGTTTAGTTGCATATGTTTTTTCACTTGGCTCCAATTAATATCACATTTGTTCAGAAAAGGAAAGCCAAGCAGTATTCAAGGGGAAAAGGTTTCCATTCTGTTTCTTTCTTAAATGTGGTTATTGCGAGATGCTGACCGAAGCAAAAATACATGTCAACATAGGATAAACTTTTTGAACCCTATAAACTTCAAATATTAATATAAGTCTATAAGCGAAGTGCATTTTGATTCTATCAAAATTATCTGTTTTTTTGCAAAACTGGGATTGTGGTAACATTGAGTCATTTCCTATCAAAAGAAGTTCAAGCTAGATCCTGAATGAAACTGCATTTTCCCTTGCTGAAGCTCTTTTAACACCTAGCTAATGGAAGAAGAGCCTTCTTTTGGAAAACTCTGAAGCTTTTGCCTTTTTTTTTTTTCATATTCAGTCTGTTTAAAGTTATGACAGGCAGATGGGTGTGATTCTCTAACGTATGGTCACGCGAATTCCATGTTTGTGGAATTTGAAGGAAGTCTCATTTGGCAGAGATGAGGGATGACGCCTCTGCAAACTGTCTTGCCAGGCCACCCCTCTTGTGACCCCAGCAAACCACAGAGTACATCTGCAGCAGGAGATGTCGTGTGTCCCACTAGTTCCTTCGTTCCCATTTCTAAACAATCTTATCTAGCCAAGGAAAAATGACAGTCTCATCCCACTGGAGACTGCTTTAATGCCAAAATTAATTAATTAATTTACTTTGAACATGTAAATCACTCTATATGCTAAGTATGCATTACTTTTTTCAACACAGGATTGGTGATGGGGAATTCACTGGAGTGATTTGCATTTTAAACAGAATTTCTGGGCTGTACCCAAGACTCCTTCCCAATTTTCACCTCCTAAATTAAAAACTAGAAATAAATTGAACTGGAGCTTGACTAAGTTTTTAATTAATCAAAAAAGAACTTAAGAAGGAAACACCGAGAAGGTGACTACTCAAGATGTAAATCTGCTGCACATTTTTAGTGGTTCTGTTCAGTTACAAATATTAATATAGCCAAGAAGTAAATAATTTTAAACTGCATAGATGCATAGTTATTTACTTTTCAGCATTTGTCCTCTTCTAGTGATAACTCCAAGGCTTCAATCAAAATAAAATATTAAGATATAGCATTTAATAAGGAGACACTTAAAAAAAAATGAAAAATGAGTCAAGATTTGAGTAAAGTTGGATTGTGTCCGCATTTTTACAGAACTTTAGCAGGATGCCAACAAGATAATCTTAAACACATCTATCATGCTGTGATGCTGGGACACTTAAGGATTTCAAAATCTGGTAAAGGGCTGGGGGGATTTGATAAGCTCTGTTGGCACCAGAGTTAACGTGCAGATATAAATTCTCACAGTACTGAAAACACGCGGGCAGCTGAATGCCTCTCACCAGAAGGTCTGTTTTGCAGCCTGGATGACGCTTGCTGTCATTTCCACGTCGATGTAGTCATAGTGCAGAGCTCCAGGGTCTGTTGAAGATCCTGTTTCTGCCAGCAACATCCCTATCCATCTGCCCATGTCTTCAGAGGAGGATGCCTGCAAGGAGAAGCATACATAAGGTCTTTAGTCAGCCACTAAATTGGGGTTGTCACAGAATTATTTCAAAATGTTGCATTCTTCTTGGCTGACAAATTGCTACCATATTATATGAGAAGCTCTGGCTTTCTTCTGCTGAAGTTAGAAAACCCAGGATTTCTCACTAAATCTGCTTTGCTAGAAGTGCACTTTATGTAAGCCATGTGCTCATCAGTTATGATGTAATACAAAGTGGGCAATCTCCATAAATGAAGAAAAAATAATCACTTACGGCTAGTTGATTTAAATTCAAGTCATGCTTATATTAGACCTCAGAAAATTGAAAACTGTAACAGAATTATTTTCCTAGGATAGGCTGGGGGATTTTAGTTAGGATGAATCCTGAGAATAAAGTATTATTGCCAAGTAGAAACAAGGAAAGAAAATAATGAAACAGTAGAAGAAGTTTTAGCTTTGTTTTTTGAAAAAATTCCACTTGCATTTGTCTAGCTGATGGCATTTATTTTCCTAGTGGCACAAGTAAAAACAAATACCGATAAAATATATTTTTTTTAAATCATATTTTACTTCAAGTCACCAATTGCAAAGTTAAAGAGCAGCAAAATAAATAATTGAAAAAAGGGTGGGAAAAAAGAAAGTGTGTGGTTTCTAAATTATTATTATTAATTTTTTTTTTAACGTTTCGTGGCCTTTCATAGCTCCTTCAGCTGCTTTCTAGTTTTTCAAATTCTCTGAACTGCTCACATGCAATAGGACTTTTTGCAAGGACATGAGAATAGTATGACCTGCAGTGGGAAAACCAAAGTGGTCAAAGTGCCTGTTGTGCCAATGAAAACAAAAGGTTGCCTCCTGCTAAATCTTCACTCTGCTTCACTTTAAGTGGCTTTGCATTTCAGCTTTCAAAATATAATGAATACAGCCCCCTGCAAAAATCACTTTTCAAAGTTCAGTTTTGACAAGATCTGAAAACAAGATCTGACATAGTTGTTTAACTTAATGTTGGCTTTTCAATCACATCTTGCACTTGAATTTGTGGCAGAGATGTTAAACGCTCTAAATAAGACTAGACATAGCCACTGAAGGCAATTTTCTAGATCAGATGGGTTTCCTATACCAGTTTGCCAGTCATCAGCAGTTGCCTACTGTTTTAGAACTGGGATCTCATCAGCCTGGATCCTTCCCCAGGTCAGATCAGCAGTTGTCCAGGCTGCAAGGACTACCACTGAGCTCTTCTCTGCTCCCATCCATCCAGGCACATCATTACTGTGCAGCTAACACGGGTGAGGGTATGACTTCTGTGGTGCTAGAAGTATGTCACTGAATACACATGCAGTGTATAAAGAGACTCACCAAGTTGCTGGCATAATGTCTTTTCTTACTGTAGAGCTACATTAACTGGAATTCAGGCTGAACAAAAGTAGTTCATGTAAGTAACAGACAAATGAGGGTTAAGATCTTGCGAGTTCCCATCAACAGTGGTCCATTATTTAATTATTAATAAGTTATTTACCCAAAGTGATTGTAACTCTGATACAAAAGTGTGCCTAGAGAAGGATCACAGAGATTTTAGTACCAAGTCAATGGAACACCAATGCAGGGAAAAAAATCTTACAGAGATTTCTGAACTGCATTATGCAATTTGGCCCTAAATCTCAGTTCCCCCTTTGCCTATAATTCTTTTTTTTTTTTCTCCCTCCAGTATTTGTTATCCATCTCAGTAATAATATTACTCCAAAGATTTTTCAAACAGCCAGTTAGTATGGAAGTGATTCTCTAATTTAGCTTGTGGTAGTCCCTACAAGTCATAGCCATTAGCAGCCACGGCACCTCAAGCACAGCAACCTCCTGCCCGTTCCGAAGCAGCCGGAAGGTCAGGGGATGCTTTGAATCCAGTCCTGGGATGACTTCACAGCCACGGAGAGGGATAGAAACAATGTGCGTCTTCAGATCTGTCCTGTCCTTGTGGAAAATGAGTTTATTATCTTTCACTCGGCACCAGCGTTCACGCCAACGGTTATTTGAGAGCACATTGAGATATCCTGCAATGAAATGAAATGTGAGATGTCTTACTCCTGACTTTTTTTTTGGGAAAAAAAAAAAAAAAAGAACACTACAACTTACTTTTCAGTGTAATGCTAGAACTTAAACAACTTATTGCTCTTACAATAGAAAGGCCAGATGGATTTTATGAAGACAAGTAAATGACCTTGCCCCGCAAAAAGCACATGAAGATGTGATCCTGCTCACCTGCAAATGGTTTTCTGTGTCAGTCACTGCAGTGGCTGGGTGAGCAGGAGCTCACCAAACCCCAAGACTTTAGTAAGAAGGGAAGAGGGAGAGTAGTAACAAGTACATACACAGCTGATGTGCTCACACAGCTTTTTCATAAAAGAACCACTTTCTTAGTGTATAATGGTTTTGATAACTGTGACTGCCCAAATTTTCTGGGAAAACCACAGTTGCTATTATATAATTAGGTGGTGAGCTGGCTTCTGTAACATCCACAGTCAGAGTCCCAAAGACCTACTAAGCTCCTTCCACTCAACGACGGTTCACTCTGCTTTGCCAGAAGGAACAATTAGCACAGTTAACTGTACACCATGATGTTACCTGTTCTGATTTCATTTAGAAAGAAGAATGCAACACTTCTAAAGAAGAATTTAAAGGGTCACTACTGATGCCAACAGAAATAAAATTAATATTGGCTTAAAAATCAAGAAATAAATACATATAAAATTTAACTACAGTTTACACAAGCTTTTTTTTTTCTTCTCCCTTTTTTTTTTTTCCCCAAGGATACTACAATACCCTTAGAACAAATAAAAATTTCATGACTAAATTGCATTTTAAATAAACTCTGCTTTTCATATCATGCTCTGTAACAGATGCAGACAGTATCTAGGCATATAGAGTCAGAAAATGGGGAGTGTCTTTCCTTCCCTGTCCCATAGCGACAATCATTCCAGACTCAGATGTTAAAATCAGGAAAATGAACGTCCAATATTGCTGTCTTGTTTTACTTGTAAATAGAAAAAAAAAAAAAAGGCAAACAAAAAAATCCTCCAACTATCTTTTGCTTCCAAATTACAGTTATTTGAATACAGCATGTACAGAGACAAATAATACCTTGCACAGGCCAGAATTTATTTTAAAAAAATTCTTCTTTCTCAGGTCTGATTTTCATTTAAGCACTTAATCTTATTGGATAACTATCTCTTTGGTTTTCATTAAAACTATGACTTATCATTATTTTTTCTGGATTTCCCTTCCAACATTATGATTCCAATGTCAAAACTTGATCCAACAGGATATAGCAGATCAGAATTGCGCACATCTTGGAAGGTGCCATAAAAAAGGAGGATGTGCACAATCCTGTGATTTTGGCTCCTTGTGATGATCACACTCCAACTCTCCTTCCTCCTCCTGTAACAAAAACCTGTATAGCTGTGCATTATAATAGAATCCCCAGAAATGGAAAACCCTTCATGTGCAAGCCAGCTGGCTTGTTTTGAAGAGAGTCCTTTTTTCAGACAGTACTTTTCCCCCACCTCTGCTCCCAGTGCAGCTCTAAAAAAAAACTCTTCCAAACTCTCATACTTCACTTAAATAATCAGGACTGCATATTTGTCCTCCACAATATCCCTACTTAAAGCTTCAGAGCTTGACATAACCAAAATGCCTTGAGTGTGTTTCCAGTTGGGGCATTATCACTTCATCTTAGTCCAGGTGGCCAAAGACCAGTGATACTGTAGGGAAGAACTTTGCCATGAGTCCCAAGTTCAGGCGGGTTTCCATTTCCACTCTAGCTGGGTGTCCACTGCAGCCCCGCTGCGCTTTTCCCTTTGTTCATGGTAGACAGCCTTCTAAAGTGTAAAAGCCTTCAACTATGGAGCAACCTCCCAGAGGGTATTGCACTCAGCCAAATTTCTGGTGGTGAGAAACTCCTTTTGCAAAGACTTCCTGCAATGACCAAAGCCTAGACACTTACAATATATTTTTCTATAAAATTTGCAAGTGGTGTAGAGTAGAGCCAAATGCAGACAATAGTAATGGCTGTATTTATGTCCATTTCTGAAATAATGATAGAAGTACTCGGAATTATTGCACAGCTGTGGTTAACATATCACATAATATGAAATAATCAACAGACTATGAGACCCAGGAAGTTAGAGGTTTTATGGAAGCCAGATGCTTCGGACAATGCATCTGGCTGGACACAGCTTTTACCAGCTGTTCTTTTGCTTGATAAATCACATCTGTACTTAGATGATGTATGGACATATACGCATACACTTATTTAATCACAGATTGCTTATGGGAATGATTCCCAAAGTGTGGCTTGAGAGCCACCTGCCATCTATGAAGTTCTTGCTGGTGGTCTACGGATCTGCTTCTTTCACACTGGGTAAGCATCCATCACACTTTGTGCACCAAGGAGTTCTGCCAGCTGCTGCCTAATCACAGATTTCTGTGTTTCCCGGAGTTTTCCTAATCAATTAAAGGGGAACAGGCAAATCCAAATTCAAAATCCAGTGCAACTGATTCACAACTATCTTGCTATGGAACTTTTTTGGAGAAGGCTGGAAGAAGAGTGGGATCAACTTTATTCAAATAAATAGGTGTTACTTAATATTGGAGAACAGGAGAATGTAAATATATTGCGTTGTTTGAAAATAGCAGAGCTGTGATGACATCAGCTAAATGCATTACACAAAGTCCTAAGTGGTAAGCAAACATTAACGGCTCAGATACATAACATAGGCATTTTCTGGATGTTTTTTTTTAAATATACTTTATTGGTGTTGCCAAGCAGTACAGTTGTCATTAGGAATAGTCAACATTATCAGTGAAAATAGCTTACTCTAAATTTGTTACTTCATTCAAGTTTTGCCGCTAAGTACCACTTTGGGAACCACAACTACAGTCAAATCACTTTAGCTGAGGCCAGTTGACTGCTCTCATGACTGCCATCGCATATAACCTCATCAAAAAAAGACCTGGTGCCTTCCCAAGAACCTTATTCTAAATCCTAGTGTAAATTTAGTTTATAATCTAGTCTATATTCATTTTATACCAGTTTGAAAACAGCTCATTTCCCTCAGAGCCTGTGCTACCATTTTATTAAAAAAGTCAAGCACTTCTAGTTTCTTTTCAAGTGATAAGCTCTTGATCACTCTCCTCCTCTTTCATCAGGTGCATCCTTCTGATGTGGGGGTAAGAATTACAGCAGTTAAAGTAAACTTCATAGGAATTTCTAGCTTAGAATTTTATAAAATTTTAGTCACAAGCTGCATTTCAGACTTAAATAGAAAAATCACTTACCACATGTTGGAACATCTTCTTCAGCTGATGAGGTCTGTTCATCTGTTGATGGCTTTTTCTTTCCTAAACCTATGATCTTCGTTATCTTTTTCCCTGTTACTTTCGTCACAGTGCCCTTGGCTTCTGATTTTGAACTTTTTTTCCTCTTCACTATGAAGAAAGCAAAAGTGTGTATTTTAGTGGGTTTAAATTATCCAATCAACAGAGGGAACCTGACTAAAAATAGTAGTCCAGATATCCAGAAAAACAAAAATCAAGCTTCTAATTCAATTTAATTTAATCAAGCTTAAAGTTTCTTTCCAAAACAGTCATCATCTAACTTATCAATATGAATGAACTACTTACCTCATATACACAAGAATAAAAATCCAGCCAGATGATCAGTTACCGTTCTAAACATTTACCTCAAAATATTTCAACAGTTAAGTATTTAACAAAGACAGAATATGCTTGCCTAGCAAAAGTGGCCCTGCCGTTAAGGAATATAAACACAATGGGCCTTTTAGAAAGACAAGACTTATAAAGTAGCAATTAACAATTAAATTAGTGGGATCAGTATAAGCATTCAATGATTAAAAGTTCACACTTTTTGCTTTCTTGCAGGCTTACAAGAAAAAGCTTGCTAAAAGGAAGGATTTTTGTCAACTGCCACTCTATGCTTCCATTAACATGCTACTAGTAAAATTACAGCTGTATGCATTGAACCATGGTGAGCTACTGAAGGTAACATGGCAAAGACAACAGGTATCATTTTAAGAAGTGCCTACCTGACTAAAACCCTAACTAACTAGTTGAAAAATAAGGAAAAAAGTTTCTAAAGCCAAAAAGAATTAAAAAAGAAGAAAAAAAATCTTTTATTTGCAAAACAGAATCCCCCCAAAAGAAATCGTCTTCATTTCAGAAACGATGTTCAGTGGATTTGAATTCCATCAACAGAGCAAAAGTTACTCTGTTAACTGTCAGGGTAGCAAATTTACCCATGAACTTGCACTGATTTATGATTTTGATACATTTAAAATAGTTACTGATTGAGCTGCTCTAAGTTTATCCTTGACCTACCAACTCCCTTTGCTACTTCCCCAAAACAGAACATTTAGTGGTTATGGACTTGTGTAAGCCGAAGAGAAATAGGACAAAATGTTCACATGAAAAATAATTATGAACTGATGAACTGGGAAGAAGAATGCATGGAAAACAGAGTAGCAGTTTGGGACTCACAATGGCACAATTTATCATGTTTAGTTTAATTGTTAGCAAACATGGAAAACAATTTAGAAATTGTATCTGTAGCCAAGACTGTACAAATAAATCTGCCACCTGCTATGTGCAGTGCTGAGGGGGAAAAGGTGCTTTTGGGGAGTGGATAGCTTTTGCTCCAGCAAACATCAGTGCAGTGTGTGCAAGCAAAGGTCCAATTCTCTCTTCCTAAGGAAAGGCTGTTTACAACTTACCTAGAGCTTTCCAAACATGAAACAAACTCCCATGGTTGAGGGAGCTATTTTATTCTGCTGTAGAACTGAGAGGCAGCAGAAACAAGGCCTTCATGGCTTTATGTTTTAGAGTCTCAGGGATATACTGATTGCATGACTGCAAGTGATTTTTGTCACAAAAGCCTTTTCTTCTCTTCTCCTTCCCACAGCAAAACAAGAAGCTGGTTAAGAGTGGCAGAAAGGCTGGTCTATGGGTGATGTACAGCAAAGCAAGCTCACTTCAGTATTTCCTTTCCATTGTTTAAAACCAATTAAAAATATTGCAACTTCACCCAGAACCACTTAAAATATTTTAATCTCTTTGTAGTCACTAATGCCTGTTAATATTATTACTACACAGTTGAAGGTCATAACTTTCAAAGCAAATGGTATTTTTAATTACCCCTCTTGAGAAATCTTGAGGTGTGCTGGCTTTCTAGCAGCGCATGCTCCAACAGCATGCTTCCTGCAGCCCACCTGAGCTACCAGCCACTTTTGGACATCTTGGACAACACCCATTCAGCTTGTGTATCACTGAGGTGCTCAGCAGGCTCCAGAGGTTAAAACAGTACTGAGCTTTTTGAAAGCTAAGTGGAAGACTTCATGCTGTGGAATCTGACCATGTGCTGCAACTTCTACAAACCACCATAGCTGGCATTGTGCCATACTGTTGGGTATGTAAGAAATATTTTTGGTCAGGAAATGTTGGAAAACGACACAGGAAGAAGACAGTGAGAGAGTCAAAAGGCGAGACAGGGCTGGCACCAAAGCCAGTATTGACACATTGTGTTCTCTGCGGCTCACATTACCCTCATCTTCACAGCTGTAGAAAAATGTCAGTTTTGTGTATCTAAATGATACCATTGCTACACAGCAAGCTAAGGAAGTCACAGAGGTTTCTTTGTTTTGGGGAGGAGGGTGAGATGTGGGGATGGAAGTATAGGGGTTGAGTTTTTTACATATAACTCAGACAAAATTCCCTCTGGGTTTGGGATGTGCCTTTGTCAGATTATAAGGAATACAAAATATACACAGCTCCAAAGTAGCATGTGTAAAATTATATTATTATATAAACCCACTGATATTACATGATTAGGTATATTTTAATATGTTAATATATATAATCATACATAGTACTCATTTTTACATGTGTGTATAAATACATGCATATAGACTGACATATATGTCTATACATACATACATATATAATATGCACAATTCTGTCTTTCTAGTATTCAGTGATAGCTTTTTTTTTGCTTAAAATCTACATTCACTATTCATGTTGCTGCTGTATACAATTACCACAAGCAACTGTTAGATGCTTATAGTGGTTGCGCTTGTCCTGAAAAAAATGTACTTTTGAATACACAAAAAGGCCAAGTTGAAATTTCTGTATTCTATTTACTTGTACTAATTATATTGATTTTACCCGCACAATAACAATTCAAAAGCATTACTACCTATTTAAAAAAAATAAAAATCAATACCTATTTTACTACTCTCTGTATTTGCAGACACTCTTTACAGCAAGCATCCAACATTTGAGACTTACCTTGTTCTTTTCCATTGCACACTGTAGTGATGCCGTTTTCCACAGCACCCTCCCCATCTGAACTTGGCCTCTCAGATGACAACTTCTGCAAGGACAAAGAAAGCTGCCATATAATGTCACCTTCATCAAATTAAGTGTCACGAGTCAAAGTAAAAGTATGCTTGCTATGAAGTAAAACACTTTCTAAGCACCAATCCACTTGAAGACAAACTTAAGTTTGTAAAAAGTTTTGTTTGTTTTGTTTGTTTGTTTGTTTGTTTTTAGTACTACCATATAGGCTTTAGAATAGCACAGAAACTACAAATGAACTCCATATTTGAAAGTACAGTAAAAAGATTTTCCTTCCCAGGAAATTGGTGATAAAGCCTTTGTCAGTAGGACTTTTAAGTAGGGCCTACAGAGGCATTTGCTCATGTGGATGCCTTAACACAGGAGGGGCTTAATCAGTGCTGGTAAAGTACTGACCATTCACTGCAGAGTTGTTCTCCTTCCTAATTCTTGCTCAAATATCTTGCTGAGTAAAGGAAGCAGAGACAACTACTTGTGGTAGCTTCTTACAAGTTTTTGTGTTAAGGCACAAATGCTTGAAATGGTCTGCTGAAACTGACAGCGTGCCTAGGGAGATCTTTAAGAACTAAATTCTCAAAAAGAAAAGACTTCCCCTCAAAACTCCTCTATCATCTTCGGCTAGTCTTCCCTGAGTGTTACAGCCTTGCTTGCACTTTGCACTATACAGAGTGTCTCTGCAATGCAGCTCACACAGCACAGCTACTTGGTCTGCACCATTTAGCAGCTCAAGAGAAGCTGATATTGGACACAAGACAGTCTGTTGGTTGTTCATGACCAAATGAATAGACAGGGCAGAATTTTTAACTGTAGGATATACACACATATCCAAATAAATTAAGAGAATGCAGGGGGTAGTATTTTAAAACAGCAACACAAATCAGCAAATATTTATCTATAACCTCCCTAGAATATGGTATAACAAGAAGAAGTTTGATCCAGAAACAAATCCAGAAACTAAATCCAATTTCAGTTTTTGTGGAAGTTAGCATTATCGGTTTGATAACTTTACCTTTTCCAGTTCTGTCTTGTGTACTGGAGAACTAGACAACGGCCCATCGGAGTCTACAGTGCCTGTACAGTTGCTGCACACATCTTTTATAACCTTAGGAGACAAAAAAAAAAATATAAAAAAAATTCATTAGCTACCAAATACAAATCAGAGAAATTATGTATGAATGTTAAGAGGAAATAGGAAGGAGAATCACACAGCCATTTAGTAGGCTGGCAGGTTAGCAAAGCATCAATGTGAAAATCTCCCTGTCCACAGCAATGTGTTAGGCAGGCTGCCACTATATGAAGCTCTCCATGCTGCCTCCCTAAGTCATTTCATGTGTGACCTGGAGGAGACATAATGTCTAGAGGTGGAAGGTTTCAGTTTCTAGGCAAGTTAAGCTCCGAGGCTCTCCTGAGTAAAGAAACCAACAGTGCTAGTGATTTCTATGTGCTAGTTTTGCAATATGAACTCAGCTGACACCACCAAATTACTTGCACTATGATGACAAGGAGAACAGTTTTGCATAGCATATTACCCAGCTGTTTTTGGTGGTGGTGGTGGTGTCTTTTTTTTTTGGTTTTGTTTTGGTTTTGCTATTGAAGATCTAAGGAAGTGCCAATGAATACCTTGGAGTGGTATTTTGTGATATTTTCATTTTATACTTTCATACAGACATAAAGGTATAGGTCAAAGTAATTGTAAATGTGTTTTCAGAAATGGGAATGGCGTTAAGCCTGTTTTTAAAATGTTAAATAAAAATCCAGAACCTAGAAATCACTGAGATTTTGATAGAAATTGAAGAAGTTCAAAACCTGAAACTAAATAAATGTAAAAATATGCAATGAGCAAAGACATTTGTTGATTCCCTATGGACATCACTACTTTTTTTTTCTTTTTTTTTTTTCCCTCTAGTAAGGTTCCCACCTGACCATTATCAGTCTGAAATTGCTAGCGCTGACGAGGAAAGATCTTGAATCTTCACGTCGATTAATGTGGAGAATGATTACACTTTTTTTGTCACACATGCTACTCATTACTCTTTTTTTTGTCAACTTACCTTCTGACTGTGATGACATACAGGCTTAAGGTCTACATGAGCAGTCAGAAAAAGTGGGCTAGGGAAAGCAGCAGTAAGCACTACTATCATTTTTAAAGCTTTTCAGACGCATACGAAATAAAAATTTTAAGTAGATATTTGGACAGATAAATTAGAAAGCAGCAGACAGAGAAATTAGAACACACCCTTTGTGTGTGGGGAGAGCTCTTCAGTGTTCAGCATATCTAATCAGTGTTTACCACATCTTATCATTTATGAAAAGCAGGTCCTGACTGACTAACCTGATCTCCTTCTATGATAAGATGACCTGCTGCGTGCATGAGGAACAGGCTGTGGATGTTGTTTACTTAGACTTTAGCAAAACATTTGATGTTGTTTCCCACAGCCCTCTCCTGGAGAAACTGGCTGCTCATGGCTTGGCCAGACATACTGCCAGCTGGATTAAAACCTGTCTGAGTGGCCAGGCCCAAAGGGTCACAGTGAATGGAGTCAAATCCAGTTGGCAGCCAGCCAGAAGTGGTGCTCCCCAGGGCTCTGTACTGGGGGCAGTTTTGTTTAACATTTTTAACAACAAACTTGATGAGGGGATTGAGTGCACCCTCAGTAAGTCTACAGGCAACACCAAGTTGGGTGGGAAGCTGATCTGCTTGAGGGTTGGAAGGCTCAGCAGAGGAATCTGGACAGGCTGGATCAATGGGCTGTTTCCAGTTGTATGGCATTCAATAAGTCTTGAGTGCTACATTTCAGTCATAATAATGCCATGCAGTGGTATAGGCTCAGGGAAGAGTGCCTGCAAAGTTGCCTGGCAGAAAAGGACCTGAGGGTGCTGTGCGGGTTGGGAGCCAAATGAACGTGAGTCAGCAGTGTGCCCAGTTGGCCAAGAAAGCCAATGCCATCCTGGCCTGCATCAGAAATCAAGTAATCAGCAGGTCTAAGGAAGTGATTGTCCCTCAGTACTTGCCACTAGTGAGACTACACCTTGAGAACTGTGTTTAGTTTTGAGCCCCATGCTACAAGTAGGACATTGAGTCGTGAAATGTGTTCAGAGAAGAGCAACAAAGCTGGTGAAAGGACTAGAAAACAAGACATGTGAGGAGTGACTCGGGGAACTGGGCCTGTTGTAGTCTAGGGAAAAGGAGGCCGAGGGGAGACCTGATCACTCTACAACTATAGAACCATAGAATATCCCAAGTTGGAAGGGACCCACAAGGATCATCGAGTCCAACTCCTGGCTCCACCCAAAAATTCAGACCATATGGCTGAGAGCACAGTCCAAACGCTTCTTAAACTCTGACAGGCTCGGTGCCACGACTATGTCCCTGGGGAGCCTGTTCCAGTGCGTGACAACCCTCTTGGTGAAGAACCTCTTCCTGATGTCCAGCCTGAACCTCCCCTGTCGCAGCTTGACACCATTCCCTCAGGTCCTATCGCTGGTCGCTAAAGAGAATAGATTGACGCCTGCCCCCTCCACTCCCCCTCGTGAGGAAGCTGTAGACAGCGATGAGGCCTCCCCTCAGCCTCCTCTTTTCCAGGTTGAACAGGCCAAGTAACCTCAGCCACTCCTCGTATGTCTACCCCTCTAGGCCCTTCACCGTCTTTGTAGCCCTTCTCTGGACACTCTCCAACAGTTTCACGTCCTTTTTGTACTGGGGTGTCCAGAACTGCACACAGTACTTGAGGTGAGGCCGCACCAGTGCAGAGCAGAGCGGGACAATCCCTTGTCTTCCCTTGATCAACTAGATGGGTGATCTTATCATAAAAGGAAATCAAATTCATTAAACAGGACCTACCCCCCATGAACCTATGTTGGCTGGGACCTATGACTGCATGGTCCCCCAGGTGTGCTTCGATAACTCCCAGGATAACTTTCTCCATAATTTAACCAGGCACTGATGTGAGACTGACAGGCCTGTAGTTACCAGGGTCTTCTTTCTTGCCCTTCTTGAAAATTGGCACAACATTTGCCAGCTTCCAGTCAGCTGGGACCTCTCCAGATTCCCAAGACCATTGAAAAATAATTGTGAGAGGTCCTGCGAATAGGGAATACAAGGTTGTGATAGACTTTCACTGGGCACTCCTGCATGCAGGATGCTCAACATTGCCATTGAGAATAAAATAGCTTCACAGAAGATCCTGTCTGAAAAAATTATTTTTCCTCACAGGCAGGCATGGGAGGAACGAGCATCCCGCAGCGCAGGGCACCTTCCCTCCCACACAGCCTTGTCCCCGTTCAGAAATGTCTCCTCCGAATCACTGAGCCGGCACAGCAGGCACACAGATTTGGCCAGGGAGAGGCCCCATCCCACCACCTGCATGGCCACCAGAACCCAGCTGCCACTGCCACGGAGGCACCGAGGCCAGCACCAAGGGAGCCGACCCGTCTCACCAGGTGGCACATGAGGAGCACAGCATCCACAGGCTCCATCACCCAAATTTCTTTCCATAGACGGCCCTGAGGGCTCCCACAGGCCGTGCAAAGGGAGCTCAAGGAGCTCCGACACTCAGGCTATGCCAGGGCCTGTGTGGGGACTGGAGCTGGGCACCGAAGGGGAGACATTGGCGAGGAACTCCTGCCTCCGCGTGGAGCTGCAGTGCACGTGCACACAGGAGCGGCTGCTGGGGGACATGCTGTGCTTCCTCCACCGTCCTGAGGACGAGCTGAAAAATCAGGACCCAAACCTCCTGGACACCCTCTGCAGTGGCTCCTACTTGGATGTACAGAAAATGGCAAAGTGGTTCTAGGAGCTGGTGACAGAAGCCTGCGTGGTTATGCCTCAGTCATCCCAACTGCAGCTAATGGTGCTGCCCTCCACCCGCTTCTGCAAGCTCAGGCTCACCAACGCCTCCAAGGAAACCCTCTCCATCGAGATCATGCTTGGGGTAAAGCAACACAACTCAGACACCTTCCTGACCTTCGAGTAGGCAGAGGCCATTGTTAGCAGCACCACGAGGTGGCCACAGAGCTGTGCTGTGCCAGAGATTCTTCAGGAAACACCTAGGCATGCTTGGCACACCTTCCACCTCAGACATCTGCAGCTCTGTGTTTGTATCCTGTTAAGCACCAGT